>NC_064638.1:177548305-179992055 GCF_023864345.2 Schistocerca serialis cubense | reverse complement strand
TTGCAGCGAAATGCAGGAAGATCTGCAGCGGATAGGCACTTGGTGCAGGGAGTGGCAACTGACCCTTGACATAGACAAATGTAATGTATTGCGAATACATAGAAAGAAGGATCCTTTATTGTATGATTATATGATAGCGGAACAAACACTGGTAGCAGTTACTTCTGTAAAATATCTGGGAGTATGCGTGCGGAACGATTTGAAGTGGAATGATCATATAAAATTAATTGTCGGTAAGGTGGGTACCAGGTTGAGATTCATTGGGAGAGTCCTTAGAGAATGTAGTCCATCAACAAAGGAGGTGGCTTACAAAACACTCGTTCGACCTATACTTGAGTCTTGCTCATCAGTATCGGATCTGTACCAGGTCGGGTTGACGGAGGAGATAGAGAAGATCCAAAGAAGGGCGGCGCGTTTCGTCACAGAGTTATTTGGTAAGCGTGATAGCGTAACGGAGATGTTTAGCAAACTCAAGTGGCGGACTCTGCAAGAGAGGCGCTCTGCATCGCGGTGTAGCTTGCTGTCCAGGTTTCGAGAGGGTGCGTTTCTGGATGAGGTATCGCATATATTGCTTCCCCCTACTTATACCTCCCGAGGAGCTCACGAATGTAAAATTAGAGAGATTCGAGCGCGCACGGAGGCTTTCCGGCAGTCGTTCTTCCGGCGAACCATACGCGACTGGAACAGGAAAGGGAGGTAATGACAGTGGCACGTAAAGTGCCCTCCGCCACACACTGTTGGGTGGCTTGCGGAGTATAAATGTTGATGTAGATGTAGAAGTTCTAGGGGACTGATGACCTCAGATGTTAAGTGCCATAGTGCTTTGAACCATTTGAATAACTTGAGTGGTAGTAGGGTGAGCGTAGGGCCAAAAATTGTAGGGGAAGACAGAGATGGTAATGTACAAAATAAATAATTCAGGGCGTTGTTGGGTGTAAGCGCTACTTTGAAACGAAGGGATTGGCATATGAGAGGAAGTCGCGAGGGGCCGCATGAAAGCAAATAGAAAAGAGCGACAGAAACAGGCAGCGTGCATTGCGTGATGAAACTGCACCACCGAAAACAGGCCACGCCTTTCGTTTCGCACTATGAATGGCCATCCGCAGAAAAAAAAACAACCTTCAAGTTCTGCTTCGACTGTTTCCTCCGTGTGTTGTATACGGTACTTGATGCCTTTCGCGTAACTCTCGTGCTGCTGTGCTTCGACTCTCCAAGCGCACGGAGTGAACGAGTGTCACGTCAAACAGCAGGTGTAGCTTCCATTGTCTTTATTAAGTGATTCACGACGGAAGCCGAAATGCATTCTCAATGGCGACCGCGCGCGGTTGCCAGCTTCGTCGTTCACCTGCCTGACATTGAACACCTAGCCTCTATCCGTCCTATCTCCTAACACGACATTCCACCGTCATAACCCAGCTTTTATTTTCACTTTACAAAGCAAACTGCCTCTTTTTTTTTTTTACCTCGTGTTTGTTCTTCTGTTTCGTCCTCGGCGTCATCAGTTTATTACGGGCTCGTAAGTTTTTATTACGCCATTCCTCCTCCCACGACTTGGTTCAGTTTTCAGTGTTACATAATTGATCTTTCGCTCTTCGATGGAGTCTACACATTTTGAAACTTCCTAGCAGTCTAAAACTGTGTCCTGGGCCGGGAGCCCGACCAGGAGCCTTGCAGTGCTCCTACCTTGTGAGCTATCCTGGTGCGATTCACGACGCGACTTAGCTTCGCTTCTGGCGGTGCCTGTCCCCAGATTTCCGAACTCGTCCATGTCTGGTGGTACTTGCACTCCTGGAAGAGGGGATGTCGCGGAGAAATGATTCAGCTTGGTACTGACAGAAGGGAATCTAGAATGAGATTTTCACTCTGCAGTGGAGTGTGCGCTGATATGAAACTTCCCGGCAGATTAAAACTGTGTGCCGGACCGAGACTCGAACTCGGGACCTTTGCCTTTCGTCGGCAAGTAGAGCACTTGCCTGCTAAAGGCAAAGGTCCCGAGTTCGAGTCTCGGTCCGGCACACAGTTTTAATCTGCCAGGAAGTTTCAGAAGGGAATCTGTGAAGTCGGGTCCGTGAGTCGTGGCTGGATAGCTTACAAGGTAAGAGCATAATTATTTCTCGATTACGTCTGTGTGCAACTAAATTAATGGAATTTAAAATATAAATCAAAAGTGTTGCGTTCAAGTAAGAATGTGTACGTATTTCATGCCACAGAAAAGTTTCAATGAATAGAAGTGAAATGCCTGTGACAGTCATAAGTACGTAGCATTTACTGAGTTGCACACAGCCTAACCTCAGAGCCAACAACATAGACTTGTTACAGGGTTCTTATGCCGACAGTCTTTCCTGTCCTAAGCCCACTCACAACTAAAATAGGATGATCCCGGTCACTGTCTCCTAATGCGACGCAGAAGTTTAAAATATGGCTCTAAGTTGCCTACAGCCTTTGTAATGGTGCAAACGCGTGGCATCCTGTGACGTCACCCTCGGTCTCACTGACGCTTCAGAGACGTCCCGTCGACGGCGTGGGTGTCACAGACTGAGAGTCTCTGAGAGACGGAAACAGACTGCATCGTATTCAGAGCACTATCTCGGCATGGAGAAGAAATAAAAACTTTGAGGTTCGCCGATGACATTGTAATTCTGTCAGAGACAGCAAAGGACTCGGAAAAGCAGTTGAATGGAATGGACAGTGTCTTGAAAGGAGGATATAAGATGAACATCAACAAAAGCAAAACAAGGATAATGGAATGTAGTCTAATTAAGTCGGGTGATGCTGAGGGAATTAGATTAGGAAATGAGGCACTTAAAGTAGTAAAGGAGTTTTGCTATTTGGGGAGCAAAATAACTGCTGATGGTCGAAGTAGAGAGGATATAAAATGTAGGCTGGCAATGGCAAGGAAAGCGTTTCTGAAGAAGAGAAATTTGTTAACATCCAGTATTGATTTAAGTGTCAGGAAGTCATTTCTGAAAGTATTCGTATGGAGTGTAGCCATGTATGGAAGTGAAACATGGACGATAAATAGTTTGGACAAGAAGAGAATAGAAGCTTTCGAAATGTGGTGCTACAGAAGAATGCTGAAGATTAGATGGGTAGATCACATAACTAATGAGGAAGTATTGAATAGGATTGGGGAGAAGAGAAGTTTGTGGCACAACTTGACCAGAAGAAGGGATCGGTTGGTAGGACATGTTCTGAGGCATCAAGGGATCACCAATTTAGTACTGGAGGGCAGCGTGGAGGGTAAAAATCGTAGAGGGAGACCAAGAGATGAATACACTAAGCAGATTCAGAAGGATGTAGGTTGCAGTAGGTACTGGGAGATGAAAAAGCTTGCACAGGATAGAGTAGCATGGAGAGCTGCATCAAACCAGTCTCAGGACTGAAGACCACAACAACAACAACAATCTCGGCATTTGCCCGATATGATTTTTAGGACGTTCTGCACAAAACAGTAACACCGTGCAGACTAACCAAGCACTTTTCAATATAGGGGAATGTAAAACCGGGCACTTCGCAAAAAGGAAAACTGTAGTTGCGTTTCACTAAAGAATTAATAATTGATAACCAGAATCAGGCATGACGTACACTACAAAATAACGGGGAGCATCAACGTGAAACGCTCCTTCGACTCGTCCTCCACCACTTCCAACATGATCCATGTAAGAGGTTCAGCTTAATTATCTTATTATCATTCTCTTTTATTTTTATGTGATTTCCAGTGTGCCACAGAGAAATGTGTTTGGAGTCTTACTGTTCATGTTGTATTTAATGACCTGAAAGTATGGATGTATAATAAGGGAAGATGGCGCTACGGACTTAGGCTATACATTACTCCTGAAGCTGGCGCGGCCATGTTAGATGCCCCAAAAGATTAGCAGACTATTGTTCATGATTGCTTCTAGTTCTTAACTAACACAGCGTCAAGATGGCACTTCCAGACATTTATGTGTCTTTAATGCATGTTTGAAGCAGCAATACAACACATTACGACTCGTTAACGTAACCTTGTTTTTGTTATAATTTTCGAACGAAGAAGTGAAGTACGTCATACAAAAGAGTGCTTTCGTAATGTTTTCATTAATGCCGACTGATGACTATACCCTCTTCCACAAAATGCTGGGAATATATCTTGCTATGTTTAGTCCGTTTCCAATCTTCCCTTCTCACAAGCTACATCTGGAGAGTTTTTCGAATTGGTCTGAAAGGAAGTCAAAAGCCAAATAACAGAAATAAAACAGCTGTATTAAAACCAAACAGTGCATGTAGAATGCTTTTGTGTAAAATAAAATGATAACTTACGTTTTTTCATATGTAAAGCAGGTGGCGCACTTGAGTTCAGTGGTAGAACACAGGGGAAAACGTAGTCGCTGTACAAAGGGCATAGCTTACAAAACATTCATGCGACCCATCCTAGAATATTACTCAAGTGTGCAGGACCGGTATCAGGACGGACTATAGGAGATATTGAACGTATAGAAAAAAAGGGCAGCACAAATAGTCACAAATTTATTTCACTCACGGCACAGCTCGTCACACAATGCTGGAAGACGAACTGGCGGACTCTCGAAAGCAGATGTCACCACCCCGCGAAAGCCTGCTACCAAAGATTCAAGAACCAGTAGCAAGTGAGGAACCAACGAATGTAGAACATCGTCTGGGGCAGAAACAAAATAGAGGTGCGTCCACTCGATTCTTTTTTCTGATCAACTTCGAGCATGCGCATAAATTTCCAATAGCGTAACTACGCATGAGCATTTGTCCTTGAAATTGAGAACGTGCGTAAAGCGCATTGCTTGTCCTATGTAGTACACTTCAAGCAGCTAGGGTCTATGTTTTATTGTGTAGTGTGCTGATGTTATGCTGTGAAGCGATTCATGTGCAATTGACTCTAATTAAATTCCCACATGAGGTACAAGTCCTCCCTCGGGCATGGGTGTGTGTGTGTGTGTGTTGTTCATAGCATGAAAAATGAACTGTGCGAAGAAATTACATTTCCATGTATAAGTGAAAACACCTTTTAAATTATGAAACAGTCGAACAAAGAAACATGCATAACCTACGAATGTAGATGATGATGTTTGGTTTGTGGGGCGTTCAACTATGCGGTTATCAGCGCCCGTACAAATTCCCAATCTTTACTCAGTCCAATGTCGCCATTTCGATGAATGATGAGGACAATGCAAACAGCCAGACTCCGGGCGGAGAAAATCCCCAACCCGGCTGGGAATCGAACCCGGGGCCTCGTGATGCAGAGGCAGCAACGCTAGCCACTAACATCACGAGCTGCGGATGCGAATGCAGAAGTACAGTATCCCCGACAGTTTTTGTACGCTGGACGCAGCCGCTTCGTTTGTCTAAAACGCTATTTTGTAAACGTTTCCCTGGCAACGCATCGTCATAGCTCTACAGTCGGCTGTTTGTTTTCGCCTACAGCGATTTGCGCCTCACAGTTGAAAGCTTTCAAAAGCGAGCCAGCTGTCAGGGGATTTCTTAAGTTGACACAGTTGTAGGAGTGTCTTATTAATAAAGAACGCGGCATTTTTCACGCAGTTCAATGTTTATGACGTCATCTCTTGAACTATGTGTCGTACAATGATAATATTTGTGTAGATACAATCACCAGCGTACGTGGATACCGCCTGCGAAATTTGCTGCGAGTAAGAGTTAGCAGCAAAGAAGTAAGAAATTTACACGTCGTGCACAATGCAGCAGTTATTCACGCATCTCAGTATTTATGACGTCATATCTCTTGTGGTCTTGTGGTACCATGATACAATTTTGTAAGTGCATTTAGCAGTATATGTGTATATTGTCTGCGAAACTCACTGCGAATAGAGTTAATAGCACCGAAGTAATAAATTTAAACGCCACGCATGATGCGGCAGTCTTTCACGCATCGCACTGTTTAGAACGTATGGATTACGGACGAAGAAAAGTCGTATGGAATCCTGCTTCTGAAGATCATTCGCATAAAAATGTCAGACATGTTGCTCTGAGCATCAAACATTAGAAAAAAAGTCTCTGGTCACATTACTGTAAAGAATAAGTACCGATGAGAATAAGCCAGTAATTAATGAAAAGTGAACATGAAAACTGTGGACGAAGATTCATGCTATGACGACTTAATAACACAGCAGCTGAGGTGTCTGACATCTCAACAAAAGAAATGGTGGGGTATGTGTGGCTCCTCAACAAACTACTAGACGTAGAAATGACGGACAGCGATGATGCATTAAAAAAAACGAAATTCGAAAACACAACCCCCGTTCTAGTGGATCCTGGCATCTATGAAACTCATATATTCGCTGACTCCAGGGATGTTAAGGCACATATAATCTTTAATGATTAAATTTGTGTAAACAACTTTTTTGTAAAATAAAATACATATGATGCATTGAAAGTTAATGAACTTTCTCGTAACGACTAAGAACGTCATTTAAGTATTTCTCAGTTTCAGGAAAAATGAGTGAAAGGCTTTTTTTTTTTTTTGTTACTGCGAAATAAATAGTTCAAACTGGTATAACAGTTGCCGGTTACTAGGTAAAGATATTTTATGGCCACCTTATCGTTCCTTTTTCCCAAGCTCCAGCTTTTCTTAGCAATACTCCACAACTTTGCGCGTATGTCCTGTGACGCCTTTCGCTGACTTCTTATTACAACTGAGTAGGAAAATAAAAAGCAGAACATTAGTTACCGACGACTAACATACGCTGATGAAAGGCTAACATTTACAGTCTAGCTTTTAGCAACCGAGGACTTTTACTTTAGTAACAATTTCAAATTTCAATACCTCCTATATATCAGATACTTTCTCATGTCTGCTGTGACATATGCGAAGAACTGCAAAGATTTGACTGAAATACATGCAGGAAAGAAATAACAATAAAATATGATTAATGAACTGTGAAATATATACATATGACCTATCAGATAGGATACCTGATAAAAATCAGATAGTTTGTAAGGGGGCAGATAGCGTGCTCCCGGGTAAACTATTTTTATTTATCGTCAAAAACCTCCACAACAGTGAGACATCAGTTGTGTAATTTTAGTTACCATGAACGTAAGGAATAGGAATGATCACGTCCTTTGCATTTAATTCCAATTAGCATAATAAGTACATATTCGCACTTTCTTAGTTTCAAGGAAATTCATTGTGGTTTTGCATTTCCATAAAAATAGATACAAAGCTTGTGCTCGTTCTGCATCTACATCTACATCTACATCCATACCCCGCAAGACACCTGACGGTGGGTGGCGGAGGGTACCTTGAGTACTTCTATCGGTTCTCCCTTCTATTCCAGTCTCGTATTGGGGAAAGAAAGATTGTCGGTATGCCTCTGTGTGGGCTCTAATCTCTCTGATTTCATACTCATGGTCTCTTCGCGAGATATACGTAGGAGGGAGCAATATACTGCTTGACTCCTCGGTGAAGGTATGTTTTCGAAACTTCAACAAAAGGCCGTACCGAGCTACTGAGCGTCTCTCCTGCAGAGTCTTCCACTGGAGTTTATCTATCATCTCCGTAACGCTTTCGCGATTACTAAATGATCCTGTAACGAAGCGCGCTGCTCTCCGTTGGATCTTCTCTATCTCTTCTATCAACCCTATCCGGTACTGATCCCACACAGGTGAGTAGTATTCAAGCAGTGGGTGAACAAGTGTACTGTATCCTACTTCCCTTGTTTTCGGACTGCATTTCCTTAGGATTCTTCCAATGAATCCCAGTCTGGCATCTGCTTTACCGACAATTAATTTTATATGGTCATTCCATTTTAAATCACTCCGAATGCCTACTGCCAGATAATTTATGGAATTAACTGCTTCCAGTTGCTGATCTGCTATATTGTAGCTAAATGATAAAGGATCTTTCTTTCTATGTATTCGCAGCACATTACACTTGTCTACACTGAGATTCATTTGCCATTCACTCTGTTCCCGCCAGATGAAAGGATCTAATGACACTATTGTCCTTCTCACCTTCCCAGATGCATCGTTGAGTACTTCGGCTATTTTCTACCAATCGTACTTCCTTTCCTTCCGCATTGTGCTGTGGCTCTTTTGAATCCTAAAATCACGTATGATATCTATATCTTCTATCATAAACATTACATTCTCTTCGGATCACTCCACTCATATGAACAACAACAAAAGCAGACGAAAACTACCTCTACTGCTAGCGCCGACTTCCTTTGGTTGTCTGCTAAAAGACCGACAAGCAGCGGAACACGAGGGAACACAAATCAATGCGAACCGAACTCGTGCCCATTCCGTTTCCTCACATGCAACTAGCGATTACCCCAGTGACAATTCCCGTTCACTGTTGCAATTTCGCTTGCGCTCGCTTCAGAGTAAAGGGGACTTAATAGCGCCAGAGTGGATTACCCGTTGCCATGCACTTCACACAGTGGTTTGCAGAGTTTTGCTGCAGTTGTAGTAGCTTCATGCCTGCCATAATTAGGCGTCCGCCTGCAGCCGAGTGTGTATACACCAAAACGGCGCAGACCAGCTGTGAGCCAAGGTCTTCCAGCCACCTCCCCTCTCCCCCCCCCCCCTCCCGACCGCTCACTACGCAGGCCCGCGGTGTGTAATCATAGTTATCTTTATGGTGCTGCGCTTTACGACGCTAAACCTATCGTCGACAGGAAATGGAGGACGGGCAAACGGCTGTGGCACCCTAAGAATGCCATACGGCCGGATGCGTGGTATAAGGCGCAACTCCCACGGCCAAGAGAGGACTCTTGGATGTGAAGTCCAAAATACCACTCTTTCCTCCCTCCCTATACGTAGGACGAGCCGAAAGTAGCTATACGTCTCACAGATTTCGCCTTTCATTCAAAGTAACCGTACTCCTTCGTGTACTCACAGTATTGGACAGTTTGAAGATTGTCTGCACGATAAACGTATTCGTCTGGGAAGCAGGAACAGCGCCCAGAACACCCTCTGCGTGAAGCACTGCATAGACGGAGCACGACCTTGTTGCGTGATAAACACGATACCACAACATTTCTTCGTGTGTGAACACGTTAATGACTGTCGCTGCCGCGCGGTATGAGGCGCTATGTCACGGACTGCGCGGCCCCTCCCGCCGGAGGTTCGAGTCCTCCCTCGGGCATGGGTGCGTGTGTTGTTCTTAGCATGAGTTAGGTTAAGTAGTGTGTAAATCTAGGGACCGATGACCTGAGCAGTTTGGTCCCTTAGGAATTCACACACATTTGAACATTAAATAAAATATGGCGTTTCAGTCTTCGATCGCTATTCTTTATTTTCAATTACCGGTTTCGGGCTAGCTGCCCATCTTCAGATCTGTTAGACAAAGTTAAAAATATAATTAATAAGAGACGGAACTTTTTACTGTTACCAATCAGGTTTCTCTTAAAAACTCCGATATAAGGTTTTAACATATTAAAATTTACTTTACTTATGACAGCGAACCGATTGTTCTGTACGGACAAGTTACTCTGTAACTGCCATATATGGTATGTTGGCATTTAATACGTTCCAAAATTTCTTTTTGTAAACTTAGATATTTCTATCACTAACTGTATCTCTCTTATTAATTATATTTTTAACTTTGTCTAACAGATCTGAAGATGGGCAGCTAGCCCGAAACCGGTAATTGAAAGTAAAGAATAGCGATCGAAGACTGAAATGCCATATTTTATTTAATGAACGATCGCGGAATTCCCATTAAGACAATCATGTCTAGTTTTTATATACATTTGAACATTTTTGAATGTCGCTGCCTGGCATAATCTCAACACAAATACCACACATACGAAAAAGCCTGACAATAATAATAACCCGGTTCATACTAGACATTTTGAACGAATGTGCGAAAATAGTAGAAAAGAAATAGATTCCCCACGAGGATAACCCAACTCCATCCTATACAACCTATTTCAAAAACTTCGTATTCTTACAAGAGGTTAGTACTGATTAAAATTAGAAAGAAAGGTATACAAACAAATGATCGGTAACAAATACTGCTCGAGATGTGGGCCATTTTAGTTGTGTGGAGAACCGTCAGTACTCACTGGTGTAGTACACTGTCTTCCTCTTGACGTTCACTGCTGATTTCCTTCTGGTTGTGAGTCCTCTGACTGTGGTATTACACTATCTGATCAAAAGCATTGGGACACCCCAGAGTAATTTTTATTAATTAATTATATAAGAACCCGGCATTGCCCAGGCATTCAGTTCGTCAATTTTCTATTAGAAACGAGAGCAAAAAATGAACGGTGTCTATAGTGTAATATCGCGGGAAAAAAATTTCATTTCCGTGTACTCGTGGACCGGCCGCTGTGACCGAGCGGTTCTAGGCGCTTCCGTACCTGCTGTTACGGTCGCAGGTTCGAATCCTGCCTCGGGAATGGATGTGTGTGATATCTTTAGGTTAGTTAGGTTTAAGTAGTTCTAAGTTCTAGGGGACTGATGACCTCAGATGTGAAGTCCCAGAGTGCTTGGAGCCATTTTTGAACCGTGTATTCGTGAAACCACATTTCAAATTATGGAACAATCGTACAAAGAAAAATGCATAATGCACGAATGTATAAGTAGCTTTATAGACGGCTATTATTTTCGATTAGAGCCGTTTAGACCTTTTAAAAGCGCTGCCAGGTGTGAGGGAGTTCCGTAAGTTGACTCGACTGTAGGCGTGTCTTAGTAGTAAAGATTAAAAAACGTATTACAACATCATGAATGACGCGGCATTTTTTCACCCATGTCAGTGTTTATGACATCATATCTCTTGAACTATGCCTCGTGCAATGATGTATTTGTGTAGGTACATTCAGTGACATATGAGGATGCTATCTGCGAAATATGTTGCGAATGGAGTCAGTAGCGAAGAAGTGATAAATTTAAACGCATTCTTGACGCGGCAGTTTTTCTGGCATTTCAGTTTTTATGACGTCATCTCTCCTGATCTCTGTGTCATACAATGATCTAATTTTGTAGGTACATATGTGCATATAGTCTGCAAAATGTGCTGCGAATATGGTTAGTAGCAAATAAGCAATAAATTTAAACGTCATGCACAATGCGTCACATTTCCACGCGTCTCATTGTTGAAACGTCATTGCTCCTGAACTACGATATGTAGTAGTTCTTACGTACACAGCGATTGTTGCCTGACTTGCTGACAGTAAGGGATATGTGTACCAAGTTTGGCTGAAATCGATCCAGTGATTTAGGAGATGTGAACCATACATACGTACATACATACATACGAGGGTTGCCCAGAAAGTAATGCACGGCATTTTTTTCTCAACCGAAAACTATGCTACGAATCCGAAATGTTATGCATGTATTATTTGAAGTCTGCTGAGTGAACGCGCCAAGTTTCCGTCACTTCCGACACATAATGTAGCTGCAGGACAGTTTCAAAATTGCGTCCGTAGGTGATGTACGTTACAAGTAACGTGCCGTCATTGAATTTCTCACTGCAGAGAAAGAAACTGTGGGGTATATTTACAAACGTTTGTGTAAAGTTTATGGAGCATCTGCTGTCGACAGAAGTACAGTTAGTCGCTGGGCATGGAGGATGAGATCATCAAAAGGCGGTTCCGCGGAGCTTCACGATTTACAGCGATCGGGGAGACCATCCACGAGTGTCACACCTGATCTATCCCCCTCGACATCCGCTTGTTTGGACCATTAAAGGATGCCATTCGTGGAAGACATTTTGAGGACGATGAGAAGGTGATTCACACAGTGGTGGTAGTAAATTCCTATGGGACCAAACGGCTGAGGTCATCGGTCCCTAGGCTTACACACTACGTAATCTGACTTAAATTAACTTACGCTAAGGAGACACACCCATGCCCGGGGGAGGACTTGAACCTCCGATGGAGGAGGCCGCGAGAACCGTGACAAGGCGCCTGAGACCACGCGGCTTCACACAGTGAAGCAATGGCTCCTCCACCAGGACAAGGATTGGTACCCCCAGGGCATACATACACTTGTATGTGGAGGAAGGCCATAAAACGGGACGGAGATTACGTGGAAAAACAGGATGTGTAGATAAAACACCATTCTTTCGTGTGTGTAATTCTCATTATGTTCAATAAAGAATTGTTGAAGAAAAAAAAATGCGGTGCATTAATTTCTGGGCAACCCTCGTACGTCCATACATTTTTATAACATGTATGGATGTACGTATTTTGAGCCTGAGTTACTTTCCGCCTTGTGCACCATTTCGCTCTTTTGGGGTCTAAAATATACATTGATACTGACGTAAGAAATGCATGACTAATCATCGCATCACCTTGTTGCTTGTTTATACTTAGCTATTAACAACAGTGCACGAAAAAGCATTTGTCATGCGGTGGCAGGACGCTTTGCCAGCCAGTGATGTCGCCAAACACATGCTAACAGAAACTGCGTTAGCACCAAACTCTTAGTGCGCTAATTGCAAATAGATGATGCAAGTCAGAGACTAGGTGTGGCTGCCACATCGGAGCAGTGCGTTGCCTGTAGCTGAGCGTTTTTGTTGCTGGCACACAGATTCGTCATGTTAAACACTTTTAGAAAAATTGACCTTTATCCGCAGGGTAATAAAGACGATTTGTAAATAGACAAATTACAGCTGAGTGCAGGAGAACAAGGCCTACAGAGATATAAAATATAATTACTATTCTAGGCCCACAGTATCGCAATAACGTTATGAACATGCACAAAAAAATTCAAGTGTCATTTACCACAAAAATAAAGTTTTTTTCCAGAAGCAGCAACTGCAAGAAGTGAATAAAAATGTAGTTACAATGACCATAGACACAGCACATTTCTTCCCACCTTCTGTGTCGTCCAAATTTAATTTTCTACTCTACTCGGGATAATGCCTCGTAGGTCTAATTTTTCGTCTATAACTTTTGTTGTTATTCACTGATTGTCTCAATTATTCACTGATTGTCTCAAACTTCCAGTAAAATTTTACTGTATTACAGCCAGCTTTCACACATAGCTTTTCCAGATCTTTTAGTCCTCAGTTACTCCCATCAGTATGCTTGACAATAGCATCATTTTTTCCAGTCTTAACTATCTGATACATATAAACTGATTATAACACACAGGATGCAATGGCAAGGAAAGCTTTTCTGAAGAAGAGAAATTTGTTAACATCGAGTATAGATTTAAGTGTCAGAAAGTCGTTTCTGAAAGTATTTGTATGGAATGTAGCCATGTATGGGAGTGAAACATGGACGATAAATAGTTTAGACAAGAAGAGAATAGAAGCTTTCGAAATGTGGTGCTACAGAAGAATGCTGAAGATTACATGGGTAGATCACATAACTAATGAGGAGGTACTGAATAGGGTTGGGAGAAGAGGAGTTTGTGGCACAACTTGACTAGAAGAAGGGATCGGTTGGTAGGGCATGTTCTGAAGCATCAAGGGATCACCAATTTAGTATTGGAGGGCAGCGTGAAGGGTAAAAATCGTAGAGGGAGACCGAGAGATGAATACACTAAGCAGATTCAAAAGGATGTAGGCTGCAGTACATACTGGGAGATGAAGAAGCTTGCACAGGATAGAGTAGCATGGAGAGCTGCATAAAACCAGTCTCTGGACTTAAGACCACAACAACAACAACATACAGGGTATAATGGATATGAGTGCAGACATTTTTATTGGTGGCTGAGGACAGCGTACTGAACTACATTAAGTCACTATATTCTTTATTAGCAGACTAATAATTATAGCTATTACGGAGGTACTGAAACTTGAACGCAACAACAGTCACAGTCCTCTTAGTGGTGCAGTTACGACTACGCAGAAAACATCAGATCGTAAAGTTTGTGACATCTGTTTTGGAAGACTGTTAGGAGGGAGAAAAATTTACGTGTGTAAATATTACAGCAGCACAGATAAAAATATCTGCTCTTATGCCCGCTGACATTTTCAGAATATCCTATCAGTTTTTCAACGTGTGAAGAGGATGATGATCAGCAGAAGCTTTGTAAGGATAGGTTGACCATAGAGGCTTTTCTGATTACATCCATTTTATTTTTTATTGTTCCTAATAGCTTGGTCATAGTTCTAATACGTTGAAGGTGGCATTAGTTTCTATTATAGAAGAAAAAAATCAAGTATTATCCATTATGCACCTTTATGATGACATGAGAATTCATGGAAAATCGCACTCTTTTACTCCGAACCCATAATACTCATGTCAACAGGAAACAAATAACCTTTTTTTTCTTTTTTCCTTTTTGCTGCTAACAGCTGCACAAAACTGCCCTTCTACGCTACAGTCTTCACACAAACAAACTCACACACAAAACGAATTTTTGACACGGATTACTACTTACACTAGCCTTGCGGCCACACATTGCCGTAAAATACGCCCGGTGTCAACTCGCCTAGAGTCCGGCAAGTTGCGAAATAGGACGTGGTCGACCTTTTCTGGATGCAAATTTCACTGGGCACAGTAAACAGGACACTGTTGAAGAATCAAAAAATCAACTGTTTGAAAGATGCTGGTATCGAACTAAAGGCTACAATGGCCTGCCAGTTTCAGCGTACAGGCGCGTGAGGAAGTATTCGATACGCTACGTGCATTTTCTTATGAATTCTGCGGGCTGGTACATTTTCGTATAACACGCCACCCGCAGCAGAATTCCAGCGACTGTCACACAATGTGTGCTGTTCAAGAGGTCTCTTGTCGCAACGCAGATACGCGAAACCTCTCCTGACTGAGCTAAGTGGGAAACTTTTTCTTGAAAGTCCGTTTAGAGGCTGATAACGACTCGTTACTTGCGAAATTCAGTCTTTACAAAGTTAAAAGTACCGTATCGAGAGGCGTTTTCCACGCTGCCAATACTTGACTGATATCTCTGTATTGCAACTATTGTGCTCACAAAGTAGCGATAAAGTTTCTTTTCTCGGCTCCCAGCAACTTTGAATACCTTATAATCTCCCGTCAGGCGTCTGAAACCAATTAATGTGAGTGCTGTCACGTGTGTGAGCAACCCTCGGTGTTGTGAGAGGAAGTCCAGTTTTTCGCAGAGTTCTCGTCAAGGATCTTAAAACATAAAATCTCTTTCCTTCTTCCCTTTTATTGCTTCTGGGCTACTGGACTGGCTGCTGCTAATATGCTATAATATATAACATCATTGAATATCAGGTGATACTTGACGTAATGTGGAGAATACAAGTATTTTTATCACTCGCCGTTTAATACAATATATCAATTGATAATGCGAGCACATTTTCAGTTTGCGACCGCTTGATGTGCTTCTCAACAAGAGAAAGAGAGAGAGAGAGTAATCTTTTCATTTATTTTCAATCTTCGTCAGATATAAGTGAAAAAGAGTTAGCAGTAGAGAAATATTTTGCTCAAAGCACCTAATCGATTTGCAGAATATATGAACGAAAAAATAATAAAAAGCCATAACGATAATCTTAAAATAACATTCGCGTGGGCGGAGCTTGTGTAGTACGTATTTCTGCCGCTAGGCGTGCATGACACAACTTATTGGCAGTTCTGTGTCACCTGTGTTGTCCACCTGGCTTGTTCCGTTGATCTGCAGTGATTGTATTTGCTAGCGCTGTGTTGTTCTTGTTAAGTTTTTTTATGATGGCAAGTTTAAGTGAACAACGAACAGCTGTGAAATTTTGTTTTATACCCGGTAAAAATACTACAGTAACGGTTTTTATGTTGAAAACAGCTTACAAAGGTGACGCAATGGGAAAAACAAGTGCACGAGTGGTTTGCTCGATTTAAAAACGGTGACATGTCGATTGATGACAAACCCCGTTCTAGACGTCCACCACCAGCCCGAACCGAAGAAAATACTGAAGAAATTCGAGAGCTTGTGCTCACGGACCTTCGATAGACAATCAATTGATCAACTGTCAGAGATTAGCGGCTCATCTTGAATTTCGAGTGAGCGAGTTTTAACAGAAGATTGTGACAGACAGGAGACTGGTTCTTCCACCACGACAACGCACCAGCACACACAGCCATACCTGTTAGACAGACACTTTTGGCTGAAAGTGTCATGGTTCCGATGCTCGCGCATCTTACTCTTCTGACCTGCCTCCATGCGATTTTTTTCTATTTCCACTCTTGAAAATGGGCATGACAGGACACTGATATGACAACACTGAAGAAGTCAAGAGAAAAACTAGGGAGAAGCAGTCAACCATTTCTAAAGATGACTACAAAAAATGTTTCGAACAGTGGAAGTATGTGGAGCAAATATATTAGTTGTAATGGAGAGTATTTTGAAGGGGATAAGGTTGTTTTGTAAACAATTTGAAAATACATAGCTTTTAAAAAAATGATTCCGGTCTTTTTTGGGTACCCCCTCTTATGTCGCGATAATTTTTGATACTACAATGTCTCGAACAATATCATCAAATACCGGCAAAACACTGCAAGTAGAAGCTTACGCGGTTGCTGATAAAAGCCCACCCTGTTTCCGATATTCGCGTTTATATTTTTGGATAGCCGTAATGATAATTTCGAGGGCGTGCTGAAAAGTAATGTCTCCGAATTTTTTTACTCTGTCTCGAACTTCGCTGACGCAAGTTGCAACACTCTACTGTAACTTGACGGTGTGGCGGTGCGTGAGAAAGAGCGTGCTCTAATCTAATTTCGAAGATATCGACAACACATGGAGCAACCTCACCTTCAGCATGACAAGTGCCAGACTACAGACGAGCGTGTGCAATCTGCAGTAATCCCACGCCTTCGGTTCGCTGTCGATCATCTTCCATACATTGCCGACTTGACCCCATCCGGTTTTTATCTGTTTGCAAAACTTCACTTTCGTAGTTACGAAGTGGTACAAGCAGAGATGAGGTTATGCCTCTGTCAACAAAATCAAACGGTCTATAGTGACGGTATCAACGAACTGATCTCTCGTTGGGAGACATGTGTTCGACGCCAGGGTAACTGTGTTGAGAAATAAATGTGTAGACATGAAGAATAAAGAGGTAGAATGTTAACGAAGTTTGGGTTACTTAAAAAAGCTCCAAGAATTTTCACACACAAAAAAAAAATCGGAGGCATTACTCTTCAGCACATCTTCGTACTTTGCAGTTAAAAAAAGTCCATCTGGCTTATATACGATCAATAGCTATAATTATTATTGTTTGAAGTCACTACTATTATACTGGAGTGGTACCACATTGGCTTAAATGCGCAGTGTTCTCGAGGGCGTAGAGTCGTTGTTGATACCTGCAAAGACTGGAGATGGTGACCTGCATCTCTTGCTGGTTTTCCGCACGACTACACCCACAGTCCGCAGCTGAGGAGAAAGCGCGCGGCTGCAACGCGGCGGCGAGTCGTGGAAGTGCATTTGTGACGTCTTCTACAGCGGAAGAGTACGCGCGCCATTCTAGTAACATATCCCTGAATGCAATTACGCCAACACAGTAACTGTGACACAGGAACAGATGGGGTGGGAGGAGGCAAGGGTAGGTCGTTTTTCCCGCTACCCTAGCTCACCCTCATAAGCTTAATCCTCAGCTGGCTACTGTAAACCCTATTTTCGTCTAAAAGCAGCTGCCTTACGTCGGAGTCATTCCTGCTGCGTTTGCATTAACAGTTGTCATTGGTGGAACTACCGCAACGTGCCACAAAGCGACATAAAGGTTACTACAGGACACTCCATCGTTTGTAACTCTCACTCCACGTTCTGACACCTTTCTGTGTTTCACACGCAGAATAAATAATGCACGGTATACAATCAAACAAGGCAGGTACTGACTGGTGTGAACACTACCGAACCCCCACTTTAACTCATGGTTGCAATATAACGTTACAGATTATTTACAGAAGAATGAAAAAATTGGTGGAAGCCGACCTCGAGTAAGATGGACAAATGAGGTTACACTGACCCAACAACTCCTTTTAGACGACAGGTTAAAGAGAGGCAAAGTTACACTAATAGCATTTGCAGATCTCGTGAACGGTTTTGGCTGTGTTGTGTGGATTTCATTCTTTGCAATTAAGAACGAGACAGCAGTTGTGAGAGTGGAAGGACATGAAAGGAAAACATGTTATTCATTGTGTTCGTTGCGAAAGCAGCAATGGAAACAAAGGAGAAATTTGGAAAGGGAATGGGAAATGAAATCAGGTTTGTCGATGACATAATTTTGTAACAGTTTAGTGCAGTTCAACGGAATAGTGTCTCGAAAAGAGGTTACAAGACGAACACCAAAGAAAGTGTACCGGTGACTATAACAATGACAAGTAGTCAAATCAAATCGGGCGGTGTTGAGGGAATCGGATTAGGAAATGACACGCTAAAGTAGTCGACGAGTTCTGCTTCTTGCCGAGAAAATAACTGATGATGACCTTGTACGGGATTAAAACGTGGGCGACGAGTAGTATAAACAAGAAGGAAATACTGTGTAAGCTTCTGAACTGTGGAGCTGCAAAAGAATGTTGAACATTAGAACGAATACACTAGGTATCTAGAGGTATTGAATAGAAATGCGGAAAGAAAGATATTTATTGCCGAACTTGATTAAAATAAGTGACCTGTTAAAAGGATACATACTGATGCATCAAGGAATGGTGAGTTTGGTTCGAAAGTACAATTTTGTTTCCAGAGTCTACACAAAATCCTAAGAAATTTTGCTTATGTTAACCCACTAAGTACCACTGGAGTTACCATGTATAATTTTTTCGCTCCTGGTTCATTGGTGTGAATATTAACCAAGCCATAACTCAAGGTAGACTTAGAAACACACAATATTGAGGATATGTTCTTATTTCTATTGCCAAAGAGTAGATGCTGACATTAATTTCATCGTTATGCTGGAAAAAAACTTGGTCATTTAAAACAGGACCAAGACCATCTGCCCAGACACACTGCGACCATAATGACATTAAAACAGAGGTTGTCGCAGAAAAGGATGAAATACTGAACGCCTTTTTCTAAAATTGTTTCACAGAGGAAGACTGCATTATAGTTTCTCCTTTAAATCGTCGCATGAACGACAAAATGACAGATATCTAAATAAGTGACCAAGATATACAAAAGCAACTGAAATCGCTCTTCAGAGGAAAAGCCACTGGACCTGACGGAACACCAAATTCGTTCTACATAGAGAAAGTGAAAGAACTCGGCCGTCTGTTAGCAGCTGTGTACCGTAGGTCTCTGGAAGAGCGAAGCGTCCCTAATGATTGGAAAAAAAGCCAGGTTATTTTCGTTTTCAAGAAGGGGCGTCGAACAGACGCACAAAACTGTAGACCTATATTTCTGACGTCGGTCTGTTGTAGAATTTTGGAACATCTATTACGCTCACGATTTAAAACATTCCTGTAGACAGAAAATCTCCTTTTTAGGAATCAACATGAGTTTCGCAAACGGCGATCGTGTGAAACCCAGCTTGCTCTCTTCGTGACGAGACCCAGAAATCAGCAGATACAGGGGTCCAGGTTTCTGCCGTGTTCCTTGACTTCCAAGAGGCATTCGGCACAGTCCCGATTCGCCGCCTAATGAACGAAATACAAGCGTGCAGAATATCAGACCATGTGTGAGATTGGACTGCAACAGAACATGTTTTCAACGGGGAGAAACCTTCAGACGTAAGAGTACTTTCGGGCGTGATTTAAGGGAGTATTACAGGACTATTTTACAAAAAAAAAAATGGCTCAAATGGCTCTGAGCACTATGGGACTTAACTTCTAAGGTCATCAGTCCCATAGACTCAGAACTACTTAAACCTAACTGACCTAAGGACATCACACACATCCATGCCCGAGGCAGGATTCGAACCTGCGACCGTAGCGGTCGCGCGGTTCCAGACTGTAGCGCCTAGAACCGCTCGGCCACCCCGGCCGGCGACTATTTTACACCACCATAACTTTTCACAATACGCATATAGTAATGACTTGGTAGATAGCGTCGAACTTCCATAAGGCTTTTCGCGGACGATGTTATTGTATACAGAGCAGACGCGGTGCTAGAAAAATGGTTCAAATGGCTCTAAGCACTATGGGACTTAACATCTGACGTCCTCAGTCCCATAGACTTAGAACTACTTAAACCTAACTGGCCTAAAGACATTACACACATCCATGCCCGAGGCAGGATTCGAACCTGCGACCGTAGCAGCAGCGCGGTTCCGGAATGAAGCGCCTAGAACCGCTCGACCACAACGGCCGGCCGCGGTGCTATAAAATTGTAGCGAAATGCAAGAGGACCTGCTGAGGATCGACTCTTGATGGTAATCGACCCTCAGCGTATACAAATGTAAAGTATTCAGTACAGCCTACGCAGACAGAAAAAGACGCATTATTGTACACTCCTGGAAATTGAAATAAGAACACCGTGAATTCATTGTCCCAGGAAGGGGAAACTTTATTGACACATTCCTGGGGTCAGATACATCACATGATCACACTGACAGAACCACAGGCACATAGATACAGGCAACAGAGCATGCACAATGTCGGCACTAGTACAGTATATATACACCTTTCGCAGCAATGCAGGCTGCTATTCTCCCATGGAGACGATCGTAGAGATGCTGGATGTAGTCCTGTGGAACGGCTTGCCATGCCATTTCCACCTGGCGCCTCAGTTGGACCAGCGTACGTGCTGGACGTGCAGACCGCGTGAGACGACGCTTCATCCAGTCCCAAACATGCTCAATGGGGGACAGGTCCGAAGATCTTGCTGGCCAGGGTAGTTGACTTACACCTTCTAGAGCACGTTGGATGGCACGGGATACATGCGGACGTGCATTGCCCTGTTGGAACAGCAAGTTCCCTTGCCGGTCTAGGAATGGTAGAACGATGGGTTCGATGACGGTTTGGATGTACCGTGCACTATTCAGTGTCCCCTCGACGATCACCAGTGGTGTACGGCCAGTGTAGGAGATCGCTCCCCACACCATGATGCCGGGTGTTGGCCCTGCGTGCCTCGGTCGTATGCAGTCCTGATTGTGGCGCTCACCTGCACGGCGCCAAACACGCATACGACCATCATTGGCACCAAGGCAGAAGCGACTCTCATCGCTGAAGACGACACGTCTCCATTCGTCCCTCCATTCACGCCTGTCGCGACACCACTGGAGGCGGGCTGCACGATGTTGGGGCGTGAGCGGAAGACGGCCTAACGGTGTGCGGGACCGTAGCCCAGCTTCATGGAGACGGTTGCGAATGGTCCTCGCCGATACCCCAGGAGCAACAGTGTCCCTAATTTGCTGGGAAGTGGCGGTGCGGTCCCCTACGGCACTGCGTAGGATCCTACGGTCTTGGCGTGCATCCGTGCGTCGCGGCGGTCCGGTCCCAGGTCGACGGGCACGTGCACCTTCCGCCGACCACTGGCGACAACATCGATGTACTGTGGAGACCTCACGCCCCACGTGTTGAGCATTTCGGCGGTACGTCCACCCGGCCTCCCGCATGCCCACTATACGCCCTCGCTCAAAGTCCGTCAACTGCACATACGGTTCATGTCCACGCTGTCGTGGCATGCTACCAGTGTTAAAGACTGCGATGGAGCTCCGTATGCCACGGCAAACTGGCTGACACTGACGGCGGCGGTGCACAAATGCTGTGCAGCTAGCGCCATTCGACGGCCAACACCGCGGTTCCTGGTGTGTCCGCTGTGCCGTGCGTGTGATCATTGCTTGTACAGCCCTCTCGCAGTGTCCGGGGTAAGTATGGTGGGTCTGACACACCGGTGTCAATGTGTTCTTTTTTCCATTTCCAGGAGTGTATGACTGCATGATTGCAGTTACTTCCTAAAATATCTAGGAGTATGCGTACGGGACATGGGTGTGGAATGATCACAAAAAATTAATCGCTGGTAAGGCTGATGTCACATTGATGTTCATTGTAGAATCCTCAGGAGATATCGCCCATCAATAAAAGAAGTGGCCGAGCGGTTCTCGGCGCTTCAGTCCGGAACCGCGCGACTGCTACGGTCGCAGGTTCGAATCCTGCCTCGGGCATGGATGTGTGTGATGTCCTTAGGTTAGTTAGGTTTTAGTAGTTCTAAGTTCTAGGGACTGACCTCAGATGTTCAGTCCCATAGTGCTCAGACCCATTAAAATTAAATTAATAGAAGAAGTAGCTTACAAGACACTCGTTCGACTAATACTTGAATATTGCTCGTCAGTCTGGGATCAGTACTAGATAGGATTGATAGAGGAAATAGAGACGAACCGATGAAGAGCAGCAGGTTTCGTTACTGGTTCACTTAGTAAGCACGAAAGCGCCAGGGAGATGCTCTGTCACCTCCAGTGGCAGACGGTATAAGAGACGTTATACATCAAGGTGAGATTACTGTTTAAGTTCCGAGAACGTATGTTCCTAGAAGAGTGAACGAATATATTGCTTCCTGTTACGTATATATCGCAAAATGTCCATGAAGATAAAATAAGAGAGATGCGGGATTACAAGGAATCGCCCTTCCCGTGAATCATAAGCGGCTGGAACAAGAAAAGGGGAAAGTGGCACGCGTACCCAAAGGACTCTCTAGCACACACCATAAGGTGGGTTGTGGAATGAGGCTTGGAAAGTTACATCACACCAGTTTGCGGACTGAAGACAGCAACAACATAAAGTCACCGATATCTCCGTGCATCCATCCTCGGGTGGATATTGGGACAACAACTGTTATTGTGTCTTATACGTAGCAAGGAAGACACCATTAAGTGTATTTACTGGTTACATTCATACGCAACCGGTTTCCGTGTTACAGTAGACCATCTTCAGGCGCGTACTACCACCATTCATACCACAGGCGGCAAAAAGCTTCAGCTATACAAAGTTTGATAATGATTCCCGATATCAACATGATCACCGGGGGTCAGAGGGGCCTGAACACTATAACACCGACAATGGCTGCGTATGAACAAAACCAGTAAATACAGCTGTGGGGGCCGGCCGGAGTGGCCGTGCGGTTCTAGGCGCTACAGTTTGGAGCCGCGCGACCGCTACGGTCGCAGGTTCGAATCCTGTCTCGGGCATGGATGTGTGTGTTGTCCTTAGGTTAGTTAGGTTTAAGTAGTTCTAAGTTCTATGGGACTGATGACCTCATATGTTAAGTCCCATAGTGCTCAGAGCCATTTGAACCAGCTGTGGTACTATCCTTAGTGAATCTCTCGACATTTCTGTTAATTATATATTAAAGGTGAAGGAAACTTGTAGCGACTTTATTTGACTTCCCAGAATAGGGAAAACGTTCGACTGAAATACACACAAAATTGATTTCAATAAACTGTAAGTATGAAGAATATGAAAAGCTATAGTGTATTAAAATGTGTTCATGCTCAGATTCTACTTACTTAAGTCAATGGAACGTAAATTACGAGGTCCAGTTACAGCAGACGAAAATTCAAGTCAGGCGCAAGCCTACTGTGTATCGAACGGATTTAAGTGGTTTAGAAAATGTTAATATCCTCGGATGCCGGCAAAAAAGACTAGCAGACGAAAATAAGGGGCTTGCGGACAGTATTTGTCTTGCCCGCGCAGGCTTCTCTTTAAAAGTGGTCGAAAACTATTTTTTAAGAGGTAAATTTCGTCAGTTTCGGCGAGCGTCATGACACAGCTGTGGTTTGCTTGCTTACACACAAAAGGTCTCCATTTAGACGTGGACCGGTCTGCCCAGATACTCTACAAAGTGGGAGCGCAGGTATAATAACAAGGTCTGCAGCAGGTAGAGGAAAACCCGAGCAGTGAGTCACTCCCACACACAATAGGGTGGGATGCGAGTAGCCGACAGCTCGAGCCGACGTGTCCGCCCGTCAATGGCCGACTTCCCTCTTGCGTACCATTGTGCCAGTATGGCTCTTAGACGCGCAAACTGACTAATACGAACGGCAACGGCTACGGGCGCCTGTATGTGCAAGTTTCACTTCATGTGGAAACCTAGTCTTGATACTGACTGAACGCCAACGAAAAGAAACAGCATGATCAGAGGGGAATGTTAACAGAACATTAGGTAATTAACAGTGAAGTTATGAGGATAAGTCCACTGTACGGGAGTTGGTAATACAGCACCAGCATTTAAGGGACTAGTAATGGTAGTAGAGTTTATCCGTGGCGAATCGAAACTTACGCTCCACACATTGATCAGCCAGAACATTATAATCACTGACCTACTATCAATATAAACCTTTCCAGGCAATAACAGCGTCACCTGGTGAGGAATGACTGCTAGTCAGACACGCATGGTGCATGTAATATCGGTGAGCGCGCTGTCCGTGTGTAGAATGGGGAAGGCGCCCCATCTATCTGAGTTTGAGCGAGGGCAGATTGTGACGGCCCAGATGTTCGGCACGAGCATTTCGGAAACTGGACGACTTTTCAAAAATGGCTCTGAGCACTATGGGACTTAACATATGAGGTCATCAGTCCCCTAGAACTTAGAACTACTTAAACCTAACTAACCTAAGGACATCACACACATCCATGCCCGAGGCCGGATTCGAACCTGCGACCGTAGCGGTCGCGCGGTTCCAGACTGGAGTCCCTAGAACCGCTCGGCCATTCCGGCCGGGTCGACTTGCCGGGTGTTCGACGAGTGCAGTGGTGAGTGTCTTCAAAACGTGGAGAAACCAAGGTGAAACCGCGTCCAGACGTCGTGGCGTTGGGCGGTCACCCCTCATTACAGATGTCGGATGTCGAAGGCTGGGCAGGCTGGTGAAACAGGACAAGCGGCGAATTGTGGCGGAACTAAGATCAGACTTTAATGGTAGGCAAGGTGCCACTGTGTCTGAACACACAGTCCACTGAACACTCCCAAAGACGCGCCTCCGCACCTGACGACCCGTGCACGTGCCTATGTTAATACCACATCGGCAACTACGACTGAAATGGGCACATGACCATCGACACTGGACGTTGGGGCAGTTGCAGAGTGTTGCATGGCCCGATGAATCCCGATACCTTCTTCACCATGCTCATGGGAGGGCGCGAATCCGTCGTCTTCCAGGGGAACAGCTCCTCGACACCTGTAATGCGGGACGGAGGCAAGCTGGTGGCGCTCCCATTATGCTCTGAGGAACGTTCTTCTGGGCATGCATGGGTCCAGTGGAGCTCGTGCAAGGCGCCAAGACTGGCCAAGGAGATTCGTACACTGAAACTTCCTGGCAGATTAAAACTGTGTGCTGGATCGAGACACGAACTCGGGACCTTTGCCTTTGGCGGGAAAGTGCTCTACCACATGAGCTACCCAAGCACGACTCACGACCCGTCCTCACAATTTTTCTTCCGCCAGTTCCTCGTCTCCTACCTTCCAAACTAGTTTCGTACAATGGTTGTAGACCATGTACAACCCATCATGATGATCCCTGTTTCCCGATGCCGTGGTATTTTTCAGCAAGACAATGCGCCACGTTAAAAGGCCAGGAGTGTGATGGAATGGTTCGAGGAACACAGCGGCAAGTTCCAACTGATGTGCTGACCGCCCGACTCGTCAGATCTGAACCGTATTGAACACATCTGGGCTGTGATTGGATGTGGCGTCAGAGCTCATCGCCCTCTCCCCAAAATTTACGGGAATTTGGTAACTTGTGTGTGCAGATGTGGTGCCAACTCCCTTCAGCGACCTGCCGAGGCCTCGCTGCTTTCATGCCACGACGCGTAGCCGCTGTTATCAGTGCCAAAGTAGACATACCGGCTATTACCTAGGTGGTCATAATCTCCTGGCTGATAAGTGTATTCTTCACAAAAAATCATATTTTTTGCTTTATTCTTTGGAGTAGTCGTTTTTTCTTTCGAATGCCCCAACAACTATATTTTTCTACCTGGATGGAGCTGTTTCACTGTTGACGCCATTTCTGCTTAAAAAAAAAAAGATTTTACCTTCTTATTTTGAACAGTCGGCTTGTCCAGGAATAGCAAAATATGAATTATTTTTAGTTGTCAGATATTGGGTCTCTGTTAACACTTAAAGGAAAAGTATCAAGCGTCCACGAAACGTTGGTAATACGTCACGAAAACAAAGCAAAAAATCAGACACGGGAACACAAATCCCACTCCTATAATGGCCACTCGAACACGAGTGACAGTGCAGCATGACTACCTTACTTCCGATGCTAGCAGATGCCATCGCCGTCAAAACTTTCTTCCCGAGAGTCACTTTCGAACATTCGATTCCCTTGCATTGACGGTTTGTGCAAATTTCGGCATTTGTATTGCATTGTGAGATGCCAGAATTAATTTACACTCCGCAGCGATGCGTACGCTGATCTAAAATTTCCTGGTAGATTACAAGTGTGTGCCGGACCGAGACTTGCATCTGTGACCTTCCCTTTTCGCGAGCTGGTGCTCTACTCTGAGCTATCGAAGCACGACTCACAATCCACTCTCACAGGCTCACTTCCGACACACTCCCTAGGCTGTTACTAAGCCATTTCCTGCTCTGTATCCTTTCTTCCGGCAGTATTAGCTCCGCAAGGTACGGAGGAGAATTTCTGTTCAATTTCGAGACCTATAAGATGAGGTACTGGTGGAAGTAAAGCTGCGTGAACACCTCAGTCGGTATAGGGGTTGGTTGCGAAAGGTCCCAGCTCCAAGTTCCTAGTGGCACACAGTTTTAACCCACAGGGAGTTTCACTGTGGGACGATTTGGCGTACTACTCCATTTCGTTCCTTTTCGTTATGACCCGCACGCATCGGCATCGGCGGCACGTTGTCCATCGAAGATATGCAAGATCCAGTTGGTCGGCCTCTTATTCGTCACAGACCTGCGGCAGCCACAGCTGACACCGCGTGAACACTCTGACAAACCAGTGGAGGAAGATCATCCACCCCTAGGCTCCTATGAAGGTCCTTTGTGATTCCATACAGTGGTGGCAGATTTGAACATATGGGGGTGGGGGGGTTTCAAAGCACAGTGAACTCTCAAAGTTGGAGATCATGTACAATTCTGTAATCCTAGTGATTTGTGTGAAGACATGTACCTAACCGTGGTTTTAAGTTCATTTCAAACCAACTTAATCGTCTGCCATGTTGCAGTTTTTACAAACGCTAGTGCGTACGATGGACATCTTGTAGGTTTTTACAAAAATAGTAACAAATACAGGGCTATTACAAATGATTGAAGCGATTTCATAAATTCACTGTAGCTCCATTCATTGACATATGGTCACGACACACTGCAGATACGTAGAAAAACTCATGAAGTTTTGTTCGGCTGAAGCCGCACTTCAGGTTTCTGCCGCCAGAGCGCTCGAGAACGCAGTGAGACAAAATGGCGACAGGAGCCGAGAAAGCGTATGTCGTGCTTGAAATGCACTCACATCAGTCAGTCATAACAGTGCAACGACACTTCAGGACGAAGTTCAACAAAGATCCACCAACTGCTAACTCCATTCGGCGATGGTATGCGCAGTTTAAAGCTTCTGGATGCCTCTGTAAGGGGAAATCAACAGGTCGGCCTGCAGTGAGCGAAGAAACGGTTGAACGCGTGCGGGCAAGTTTCACGCGTAGCCCGCGGAAGTCGACGAATAAAGCAAGCAGGGAGCTAAACGTACCAAATCTTACGGAAAAGGCTAAAGCAGAAGCCTTACCGTTTACAATTGCTACAAGCCCTGACACCCGATGACAAAGTCAAACGCTTTGAATTTTCGGCGCGGTTGCAACAGGTCATGGAAGAGGATGCGTTCAGTGCGAAACTTGTTTTCAGTGATGAAGCAACATTTTTTCTTAATGGTGAAGTGAACAGACACAATGTGCGAATCTGGGCGGTAGAGAATCCTCACGCATTCGTGCAGCAAATTCGCAATTCACCAAAAGTTACCGTGTTTTGTGCAATCTCACGGTTTAAAGTTTACGGCCCCTTTTTCTTCTGCGAAGAAAACGTTACAGGACACGTGTATCTGGACATGCTGGAAAATTGGCTCATGCCACAACTGGAGACCGACAGCGCCGACTTCATCTTTCAACAGGATGGTGCTCCACCGCACTTCCATCATGATGTTCGGCATTTCTTAAACAGGAGATTTGAAAACCGATGGATCGGTCGTGGTGGAGATCATGATCAGCAATTCATGTCATGGCCTCCACGCTCTCCCGATTTAACCCCATGCGATTTCTTTCTGTGGGGTTATGTGAAAGATTCAGTGTTTAAACCTCCTCTACCAAGGAACGTGCCAGAACTGCGAGCTCGCATCAACGATGCTTTCGAACTCATTGATGGGGACATGCTGCGCCGAGAGTGGGAGGAACTTGATTATCGGCTTGATGTTTGCCGAATCACTAAAGGGGCACATATCGAACATTTGTGAATGCCTAAAAAAAGTTTTGAGTTTTTGTATGTGTGTGCAAAGCACTGTGAAAATATCTCAAATAATAAAGTTATTGTAGAGCTGTGAAATCGCTTCAATCATTTGTAATAACCCTGTATTTAATGGTACGAAACGTTTTCTTGCTTCATAAAATATTGGTCTTCAATATTTACACACTTTAGCATGGGATCGAACCACTTCTGGAAGAATTTTTACCGCTCTCATGTTGGTACCTCAAAAAACGGTTTTGGGACGATTTAACAACTTCGTGAGATAAGGAAAATCGCTGTCCGCGAATGTTTTGTTTCGACACACAGCAACAAAGACCATCAAGTCAGGTGAACAGGGAAAGGAGACACTAATTCGACGCCTTCCTCTGTCAAATGAAGAGTGGAATGGAAAACGATCCAAGTGCCACGTTTTCAGCGCTGTTGTGTTCTCAGTACTCGCATTCGGGAGGACGACGGTTCAATCCCGTCTCCGGCCATCCTGATTTAGGTTTTCCGTGATTTCCCTAAATCGCTTCAGGCAAATGCCGGGATGGTTCCTTTGAAAGGGCACGGCCGATTTCCTTCCCCATCCTTCCCTCACCCGAGCTTGCGCTCCGTCTCTAATGACCTCGTTGTCGACGGGACGTTAAACACTAATATCCTCCTCCTCCTCCCTATCCGTACGAAAACCGACGAGACCGATGACCTCGCAGTTTGGTCTGTTCCCCCAAAACAACCAACCAACCTCAGTACTCTGTTTCATGTCCCCAGAGGTGTACGTAGTATCAAATCACGGAGAAAAAGTTTCAAATATTCATTACTAGATTGTTTTGCATGCTCTTTGTGATTAGCGGTGCTTCACTTTGGAGTTCCAAGCGCCATACGTCAATGCCTCCTCCATCTCCCTTGGGACAAGAGACAATTTTTTGGTGAGTGGGCACAGCTTTTTGAGCACCGACAAAGATTTTGCAATTACAGAAAAATGTAGAAAGGTAAACAAGTCGCTTTTTCTGTAAGATTCACACAAGACTGTCGACTCAATTAGAGCTGTGAACATATTCCTGTAATTCCAATGTATACAACGGACTTCTTTCATTTTAAGGATGCTTCTCAAACACTTGTGAATGCCGGCGTGTAGGCTCTTCAAATGCAGTATGATCGAAGTGTCTCGTACTCGGCCATCTCAAATAGCTATTAAAAATTCTCACTCTGAAAGAGGAGATAGGAAAAATGTCACTGTATTCAAAGCAGGAAAGACGTTAGCAGGTGTATGGCGTGTCGTCCTTCATCTGAAAGACAAGCCGTGATTAGCAGTTACAAAACAGGAAAACCAGTTGACGATGTTACTACTTCTTTCTCAAAAGCACAATGAGTTTCACAGTAAACGTGGTAACATCTGACCTCAAGAATGCAGTTGTGGAAGAAGCCAGAAGTGGGAACTTCTTTTCCTGAATTTAACTTTGTAATTGTCATTTTAAAAAACTAAAGGGAAGGACTGATGATTTTTGTTGACTACTAGATAAAATTGCTGCTGTATCATCACAAATAAAACGAAGTGCTCCTATATTAATGGCACTTTAAACAAAAATTTCCTTATCGGTGCTTAGAATCTTCTTAATACAGTATTTATTTTCTGATCTGTCTCAATATTTTCAGCAGTGATGATGTCGGCGGCATAATTCTGTGGTACCATAATACCTTCAGTTTTTCGGATACAAATAAATTACGCACGATAATAGATACGTTCTTTTTTTTATTCTGCTGGCGATTGTGGGATTTGGCACTTAAAACCCTTCCCATTTCCATCGTTCGAAGAGTCTACTGTTTCACGTGCAGTGTGACACTGGGCACTGACATGATAATGAATGATGCGACGTTTAGGGTATTTTTACTGATTTCATCGGCGACCTTTGTGAAATAAATCTCTATATATCAATCAAATTAACAGTTGTTCCACCATCTAAAGCAATGGTAGTCATCCTGGTCCCTATAGATCATTAGTGGGTATTTACAGTTATCATTTCAGGCAGTGGACGGTAAAAGATATTTTCATTAGGTTTTTGTAAAGTTTTGACATAAAGTATTTGGTAAGTAATTATTATTATTATGCTTTAAACTGCTGCAACTCTGTTTTATAAATTTTGTAACGCCCTTTATATATCACCAGTACTGTTGAACTGGCGGGCGGTTATAAAATTTAAAACTACCAGAGATACAAAAGTGGGTGGTGGGTGACAATAGTCACGACATGTACAATGTAACCACAGAAACAAGCGACCATTTTCCTTGTAAGTGCTTCGCCTTCACCTGCTGTTACGATGTTGTAAACGGATTTTGCATTATCGGTCGAAATTTTTGAGCACTTCCGCACAGCTATTGAAGCGCGCCTGTTTTTGAGCGTCGGTCAGATTCTGCGCAATCTATCGGGTACAGATCTTTTCGTAGCTACATGTTTGTGCAAGATCGATGTACAGCAGCCTTCGGAAAGCCCAAAGATGGCGCTATCTTACGGCGAGGCACACACTCATTCCTTTCACTCACATTGCGTACAGAGCTGATGTTTCACGGAACAGCAGCCGGTTTTGGTCGACCTTCAACTAGATCATCGCCTACTGAATGTTTTATGGAACAGCAGTCGGTTTTGGTCGACCTTCAGCTAGATCATCGTCTACTGAATCACTACCAATGCGAAATTCTGCAAACCAATTGCAAGTAATAAATATTAAGTACGTGATGTCCCACAGCTTGTAAATATTTGAAAAACGTAACGACTCATTGCCAAGAGTTGCGGATAAGTATTTACTCTACAGCCAGTTTCCGTCCACACACCATCATCAGGAAACAGAAAATATTTACACCAGCATACACCGCATTACGAAAGTACGTGAAGCGCCTCCTCTCGTAACGGGGTAAGCCGACTGTTTAACGGGGAAGAGCCAGTGTCTGGCACACTTTTACGACTGGTGATTTAATTTATATTACCGTCTGACAGCAGGAAGAAATCTTGAATTTTGTGTTATTCGACACCGTTGATTTGTATAGCATTGAAAACTGTTGGAAATATTTGATGATATCTGATGACGGTTCGAGGACCGAAACTTATTGTACTGTATAATAAAGAAGTTTTTATCAGCAGATCTTAGCGGCGATCATGACGTTTTTCAGTTTTAAGCAGTGGCTAATTACCTAAAGTTGAAAGAAGCGATTTGAGGCATTATTCTAGAGTAAAGGCTTTACGAAAGTATCAAAAACTCATCCAGCAAAATAGTTCATCTGAAAATTCAATTCTTTCCCGCAACACCGTTCTATTTTAAATTTTAAAACAATAGCAACGTCACATCCAATAGCGCAGTCTAAGTATAGTACACAAATGAGAGATGCCGAGCCAGCCAGCGCGCATTAAATTGCGAGTAACATCGCGATATCTGGCAAGTGGAGGCGCTTTCTCATCACTGCGATATACGTATCACATTGGCAAGAGCACTATTTCTAAATTTTTATGTGAAGTAATGGATGCTATTGTGGTGTCACCGCCAGACACCACACTTGCTAGGTGGTAGCTTTCAAATCGGCCGCGGTCCGGTAGTATACGTCGGACCCGCGTGTCGCCACTGTCAGTGATCGCAGACCGAGCGCCACCACACGGCAGGTCTAGAGAGACGTCCTAGCACTCGTCCCAGTTGTACAGACGACTTTGCCAGAAGGGGATCACTGACAAATACGCTCTCATTTGCCGAGAAGATAGTTAGCATAGCCTTCAGCTAAGTCTATTGCTACGACCTAGCAAGGCGCCATCACCAAGTTATATTGAGATGATAATACTGTATCAACAAGACCAATGTTCACCAATTGTGGATTAAAGTTAAGTATTCCAGAAGCTACGTACTTTTCTTTATAGCATTCACTACGTATCCTGTTTCAGACCTCACGCCAGCCTGCGTGAGTTTAAACGCGTGCTATTCGGCTACAAGTCATAGTGGATTGGCTGTCGGGTCAGTCCACTACAGCTATCTACAATACACTGAAGGTACACCGGTAAATAAGAGTTCGTGTTAGGAGTTCTGGTTTGGTTTTATTTTAACAGTTCGTCAAGGTTCGATGAGTCACAGGAATAGTAAATAAAGGGTGTCTCAGGACACTGAAGGATATGACAGGATGGACCATTAGAAGGAAAAACTTCTAGTAAACATGAGCTCCAAAACGCATACCGTAAGAGATTAGTACTTGCTTCTCTTAACTGCTGCGAAACACATCTGAAGAAGGGCTCATAGCTTTTAAGGTATGCGTTTTAGAACCCATCTTTACAAGACGGTTTTTTCTCCTTTTGGTCAATACTACCTTCTCACAAATATATAGAAAGCAAGGAGCTTACAGAGAATAGATTTGTTTCACACTGTGAAAGATGAAGAAGTGCTCATAGCTCTTGAGGTACGTATTTTAGAGCCGATGTTTACTGCAATTTTTTGCTTCGACTGATCGTTCCTGTCATATCCCTGAATACTGACCATTCCTCTTGTTTCCTTTAACGGTACAGTAGACAGTTTTGTAACCGAACTACCGTGCAGAACAGTCATTACTGTGAGTAACTGCGCCAATACAATCACATAGTGTTTTAATTAGGGTCCAGAGTAGCTTTAAATCTCTAAAGGTACATTTTGCTTTTCCACTTCACAGAAATATTTACATTAAATCTTTAAAGCAAAAAATTATAATCATTATAATGAAATAAAAAAATAACTTCGTAACGCTGTGTGATTGGATTGAAGAGTTCCTAGATAACAGAACGCAGCATGTCATTGTCAATGGAGAGTAGTCTTCCGAAGTAAGAGTGATTTCAGGTGTGCCGCAGGGGAGTGTCGTAGGACCGTTGCTATTCACAATATACATAAATGACCTTGTGGATGACATCGGAAGTTCACTGAGGCTTTTTGCGGATGATGCTGTGATATATCGAGAGGTTGTGACAATGGAAAATTGTACTGAAATGCAGGAGGATCTGCAGCGAATTGACGCATGGTGCAGGGAATGGCAATTGAATCTCAATGTAGTCAAGTGTAATGTGCTGCGAATACATAGAAAGACAGATCCCTTATCATTTAGCTACAAAATAGCAGGTCAGCAACTGGAAGCAGTTAATTCCATAAATTATCTGGGAGTACGCATTGGGAGTGATTTCAAATGGAATGATCATATAAAGTTAATCGTCGGTAAAGCAGATGCTAGACTGAGATTCATTGGAAGAATCCTAAGGAAATTCAATCCGAAAACGAAGGCAGTAGGTTACAGTACGCTTGTTCGCCCACTGCTTGAATACTGCTCAGCAGTGTGGGATCCGTACCAGATACGGTTGATAGAAGAGATAGAGAAGATCCAACGGAGAGCAGCGCGCTTCGTTACAGGATCATTTAGTAATCGCGAAAGCGTTACGGAGATGATAGATAAACTCCAGTGGAAGACTCTGCAGGAGAGACGCTCAGTAGCTCGGTACGGCCTTTTGTTGAAGTTTCGAGAACATACCTTCACCGAAGAGTCAAGCAGTATACTGCTCCCTCCTACGTATATCTCGCGAAGAGACCATGAGGATAAAATCAGAGATTAGAGCCTACACAGAAGCATACCGACAATCCTTCTTTCCACGAACAATATGAGACTGGAATAGAAGGGAGAACCGACAGAGGTACTCAAGGTACCCTCCGCCACACACCGTCAGATGGCTTGCGGAGTATAGATGTAGATGTAGATGTAGTAATCGTCTGTATTGGAGTAATACGAACCCCACAAGGCCATAGCCTCACCGACAATAATTTTCGAATACGTTTTATCACTTCAAACAATGCTGTTTTACTTTATCGCAAATAAATGACTAAAAGGGATTTCTGCGTTCCAGAAAGAATACTTTGCCACTTTACAAAGCATTTGTTTACTTAGTTGACGACTAATCTCGTCATTTGGCATAATGCTAACTACTTTGAGGTATATCCATTATAATTATCCGGGCTGTTATGCCGTGGTCGGTTGATGAATTCTGTGGTGATTCCCAACGTTTCGTCTCCGACTGCGGGAGACATCTTCAAGGGGGTCCGTAGCTTGATGGAAGGTCCAACTCACACACTGGCTCGCTACTGACTGCCGCTAAATTCCGTGTCCGCGCGCCCCCGCGCCGCGGCGTGACGTCACGTGTTTTGAAAACGTCAGTGCAATTGGCCGCTGTCCGTCGCCGTCGATCGCCGTTGCCATCACCCAGTAGTGGACGGGTGGTACACATCTTCTTTAACACCGACATCCATATACCGTTTAATTTGACGCCCTCCTCCTTTCGGCTGAAATTATTTGGGTGTTTAGCGATTTCGATTGCCTCCCTGTAGAGCCATTCGTAGTATCCGCTCGTGGCCGCTGGTACTTGCGTCTCCTCGAAACGAATATTGTGGTTCCCTGGCTGGAAAGCATGCTCCGCAACAGCTGATCGTTCCGTTTCTCCTCTTCTACAATTTCCCTTGTGCTCTTCCAAACGTTTAGAAACAGTTCTTTTGGTGGTACCCACATAAACATCACCACAGCTGCATGGGATCCTATACACTGGAGATTTTTCCAATGGTTTGCGAGCATCCTTGGCAGGCCTAAGGTTTTCCTGTATCTTCCTGGTGGGCTTGTAAATTACGGTAATATTCCGCTTCGTCAAGATCCTCCCTATTCTTTCCGTTACATTTTTAACAAACGGCAGGAAAACCTTAGATTTTGCAGTAGCCTGTACGTCAGTATGATTTCTGCGTGGCTGCCTCAACGCACGTTTTATTTCGGCGGACGAATATCCGTTCTTCGTTAGTGCATTGTGGAGATGTTCCATCTCAGCGTCGAGCAACTCAGGTTCACAAATATTTCTAGCTCTGTCCGCTAACGTCTTGATAACACCCCGCTTCTGTTGTGGGTGGTGGTTCGAATCCCGATGCAAATAACGGTCCGTGTGCGTGGGTTTGCGGTACACTGAGTGGCCCAAACTACCATTTTCGTTTCTAAACACAAGCACATCGAGGAAATGTAGTTTGCCGTCTACCTCCTCCTCCATTGTAAACTCAATTCTTGAGTTTATACTGTTCAGATGTTCGTTTACATTTTAGTACTTTGAGGTAACAAAAATCATGGGATAGCGATATGCACATATACTGATGGCGGTGGTATCACCTTACTTAAGGTATATAAAGGCGGTGCATGGCGGAGCTGTCTTTTGTATTCAGGTGTTTCACGTGAAGAGGTTTCCGACGTGATCATAGCCGCACGACGGGAATTATCTGACGCATGGTACATTCCATTTCGGAAATCGTCAAGGAATTCGGTATTCCGAGGTCGACAGTGTCAAGAGTGTGCCGAGAATACCAGATTTGAGGCTTTACCTCTCGCCACGGACAACAGGCTGGCCGACGGCCGTCAGCTACCGAAAGAGAGCAGCGGCGTTTGCGCACAGTTGTCAATGTAAACAACAGTGCAACACTGCGTGAAGTAATCACTGAAATCAATGAGGGACGTATGACGAATATATCAGTTAGGACAGTGCGGATGGCAATAACGCGTTATGGCAGCAGACAACCGATGTGTCTTTGCCAAAAGCGCGAGAACGCCTGCAGCGCCTCTCCTGGGCTCGTCACCGTATCTGCTCGGCCCTATACGACTGGAAAACCATAGGCTGGTCAGATGAGTCCCGATTTCAGTTGGCAAGAGCTGACGGCAGGCTTCGAGTGTTGCGCAGACTCGACGAAGTCACTGAACCAGGTTGTCAACGAGGCACTGTGCAAGCTGGTGATGGGTCCCTTATAGTGTGGGCTGCATTTACATGCAATGGATGGGGTCCTCTGGTCCAACTAAACTGTTCGGCTACTTGGAGACCATCTGCAGCCATTCATGGAGTCCAAGTTACTGAACTATGTTGAAATTTTTACGGATGACAATGCGCCTTGTCACTGGGCCACAATTATTCGCGACTAGTTTGAAAAGTATTCTGAACAGTTCGAATGAATAATTTGGCCACGCAGATCGCCGGACGTGGCACATAATCCTGCACCGGGAACACTGTCGCAATAATGGACGGCTATTAAGGTAGCATGGCTCAGTATCTCAGCAGGCACTTCCAACGACTTGTTGAGTCCATACCACGTCGAGTTGCCGCACTATGCCGGCCAAAAGAAAGTATCCCATGACTTTTGTCACCTCTGTGTATTCACGTGCATAAATAAACAATCCAAGACCTTTGCTGTCGAATGAAAGAAAGCAGAATGAGGGCGGATCCACCTAGAAGCATTTACTGAACCTCACAGGCGATTGGTGGTGGTGGTGGTGGTGGTGGTGTGGCGGTGGTGGTGGTGGGGGCGGGAGGCACTACTTCTTGCAAGAAAGTTCAACACCTTTTCATTTTCGTAACTTAAGAATGGAAAAGAAAATTGAGAATGCGCTGGGTGACGATCAGTTTGGCTTTAGGAAAAGTAAAGGGACGAGGGAGGCAATTCTGACGTTACGGCAAATAATGGAGGCAAGGCAAAAGAAAAATCAAGACACTTTCATAGGATTTGTCGACCTATAAAAAGCGTTCGACAATATAAAATGGTGCAAGCTGTTCGAAATTCTGAAAAAAGTAGGGGTAAGCTATAGGGAGAGACGGGTCATATACAATATGTACAACAACCAAGAGGGAATAATAACAGTGGATGATCAAGAACGAAGTGCTCGTATTAAGAAGGGTGTAAGACAAGGCTATAGCCTTTCGCCCCTACTCTTCAATCTGTACATCGAGGAAGCAATGATGGAAATAAACGAAAGGTTCAGGAGTGGAATAAAAATACAAGGTGAAAGGATATCAATGACATGATTCGCTGATGACATTGCTATCCTGAGTGAAAGTGAAGAAGAATTAAATGATCTGCTGAACGGAATGAACAGTCTAATGAGTACACAGTATGGCTTGAGAGTAAATCGGAGAAAGACAAAGGTAATGAGAAGTAGTAGAAATGAGAACAGCGAGAAACTTAACATCAGGATTGATGGTCACGAAGTCAATGAAGTTGAGGAATTCTGCTACCTAGGCAGTAAAATAACCAATGACGGACGGAGCAAGGAGGACATCAAAAGCAGACTCGCTATGGCAAAAAAGGCATTTCTGGCCAAGAGAAGTCTACTAATATCAAATACCGGCCTTAATTTGAGGAAGAAATTTCTGAGGACGTACGTCTGGAGTACAGCATTGTATGATAGTGAAACATGGACTGTGGGAAAACCGGAACAGAAGAGAATCGAAGCATTTGAGATGTGGTGCTGTAGACGAATGTTGAAAATTAGGTGGACTGATAAGGTAAGGAATGAGGAGGTTCTACGCAGTATCGGAGAGGAAAGGAATATGTGGGAAACACTGATAAGGAGAAGGGACAGGATGATAGGACATCTGCTAAGACATGAGGGATGACTTCCATGGTACTAGAGGGAGTTGTAGAGGGCAAAAACTGTAGAGGAAGACAGAGATTGGAATACGTCAAGCAAATAATTGAGGACGTAGGTTGCAAGTGCTACTCTGAGATGAAAAGGTTAGCATAGGAAAGGAATTCGTGGCGGGCCGCATCAAACCAGTCAGTAGACTGATGACAAAAAAAAAAAAAAATTAAGCATAAGTTGACAGGACAGTGTGCAAGTAGGGCGTTTCAACATGTAAGTTGACTTAACGCGAGTCGGGGTGGAGGCAAGCACGTAAAAGTTGTTTCACGCCTGCGGAAACGCGCCTTTCCACTGCGGTACTTGAATGCTGAGCGATCGCGCGTAGCTGACTTGCGAGTGGCGGGCAGACCTCTGCTGAGTATGCAGCGGGCCCCTGTATGTTGGGGTCGTTCACCGCGCCCCATATGCGTGCCGCGTACGTGCGTACACCGCACAGGCGTCGCCAGCGACAGCTCCCTCACTCGTCTACAGGCAACGTTAACTCAACCGCCGGTGTAGTCAGAAAGTCAGAATGTCTGCCTACTGCAGAACCATCAATTTTTTTTATTTTTTTTTATTTTTATATGGCTGGAGTTCCTTATCCAAGTGGAACATTCTCTCTCAGTAGCTGCACGAATTCGGGAATCATCCGTCGTGTGAAACATCACTCGTTCTCTTCACGCAAGACACCAGGCGCCGGTCCAACAAGGTGGGGTCATGACGTGCCCTCCCCCCCCCCCCCCCCCCTCCAAAATAGGCGAAGGGTTTATATTTTTACATATTCAAACTTCCGAATTTCAGAGCTCGTTTTCAAAGAATAAATGATGATGAAAACTACATGTCTCGAGCCGCGCGGGATTAGTCGAGCGGTCTAAGGCCCTGCAGTCATAGACTGTGCGGCTGGTCTCGGCGGAGGTTCGAGTCCTGCCTCGGGCATGGGTGTGTGTGTTTGTCCTTAGGATAATTTAGGTTAAGTAGTGCGTAAACTTAGGGACTGATGACCTCAGCAGATAAGGCCCATAAGATTTCATACACATTTGAACTTTTTTTTTACATGTCTCGAAAATAGTGCGCAATTCTAGGAAATTACAAGGCAAAAATACCAGGGTGGCAGTAGGTCAAGTGCGAAACAAGTATGCCTACTGAAGACTAGTATAGCTCCGTGCAGTTGCTTCGAACGGGGTCGCAGATACTAGCTTCGTTTTTCAGCTGATATTGCTCGAAAACAGAACAATAAGTGAATCACTGAAGGATCCTGAAAATTTGGTGAACTGGTAAAGTATAAGAAATGAGCGAGGTCCTCTGCAGAATAAGCGAAGAAAGGAATATATTAAGAACATTGACTACAAGAAGGAACAGCATGTTAGACATCAGGGAGTAACTTCCATGGTACAAAAATGAGCCACAGAACAAAACCGATTGCAGAGGAAGATATAGATTAGAATACGTCCAACAAATAATCGTGAGCGCGGAGAGGAAATGAAGAGGTCGCCGCAAAAGACATCTCAGCAGGACTCATCAACCATGTCAGAAAGACTGCCGACGAGTAATTTTGTTGTTGTCATCAGTTCTGCTTTGCGATTCTCTCCTCAGTTGCAGTGACAAAGCAGGAAATATTGTCTACTGTGCAATGTTTTGGAATAAGGGTAAATGAGTGAGCTGCATTTCCGTGATAAGTTTCGTTACCGCCATGCCATTCACGCTTGCCCAAAAGGCAAGCTACATTGCTTTGATTTGCTTCATCTCCAAAAGCGAGACCTCCATCCAAAGTCATCCTACCTGAATATCACGGTTTTGCATCGGCGACTATAACTAGCATTGTTCCGTACCTGCCACCGATGACTAAACCATCTACTTTAATAAAGTAAAGTAGTTTTCAGTCAGAACATTGGTTTGATGGATCTCCGAAAGATCTACGACACTGATAGTCTATACTGACAAGCGGTTATGACCGTGCAGAAAACATCAGGTAGTACATTAAGCGATGTGTTGGCAGGAAGACTGCTAGACACAGAGAAAAAAGAACTTAAGGCACTGACTTTGGTAAACATTAAGCTACCAATGATCACAGTATCTATAAAAAAAATGTTCAAATTTGTGTGAAATCTTGGCCACACCGGCCGGCGGTCTAAGTAAACTGATGCTGTTGTTTTGTTCGCGTTCCACTGTAAATGTAATTTTCTGGTATAGACTATCAAAACAATTTAGCATCTACTAAGGTCATCAGTCCCTAAGCTTACACACTACTTAACCTAAATTATCCTAAGGACAAACACACACACCCATGCCCGAGGGAGGACTCGAACCTCCGCCGGGACCACAATATCTATACCTATGCCCCTAACACACTGTATATTTACAAAGGTACTCATACCTGTGTTTCACCATTTTTATTTAAATCTACTGTCGGAGCATCTGAAGAAATTCACCGATTCACTTTTGCAGCTCTTCGTCTAATATTTTATCTTAATATTTTCTGTAATGTGGATATATGTTCAGTTCTTCCATAGCATGCACTTTATGAACTTTATTCAGTTGGTGGAGTACTTTGACAGTTTCCTCTACTTTCCCAAATGGATGACCTGTGTTGTGTTTAGTGTTGATGTGCGTCTGCTTGTGTGTGTATGGTTTAAACTGCTCTGTATACCTGGTTTGTAAATTCGACGTGTTAGTCCCAGGTAGAACATGGAGCATTTGCGGCATGTTATTTCGTGTATTCCAGAGTCTGAATATCGTTACTGATTACACTTCACGTCATGTTTTGGTTTTTGTTGTAGTTTATTAAATGAGAGAACCCAGTTTTTAGTTCATGAGTTCTGAATATATTTTCAATCTTTGGTGATATATTGCCAATATATGAGATGCTGATTTACATTTGTTTTTGTCATTATCTTCTGTGGTGTGGTTTGCGTATGGATCCTTCTTCACTCAGTCTAGTACTGATTCAACCAAGAACGCAGTATAGCCATCGGCAACTGCAATATTATTGTTGAACATTTTCTTCGTTCAAACCTATTTTAATTCTCCTGTGCAGGATTGACCTACACGCTGCTTGTTTCTGAATGTTTATGTGACGCCAGGCATCCTGGTGTTGATCAATGACTTCTCCCTACAAATCGAATGTGTGTGTATTGTGTCTTGTGATATTTCGGTCTAAGTAAATGGCTCTGATCACTATGGGACTTAACTTCTGAGGTCATCAGTCCCCTAGAACTTAGAACTACTTAAACCTAACTAAACTAAGGACAACACACACTTCCATGCCCGAGGCAGGATTCGAACTTGCGACCGTAGTGGTCGCTCGGTTCCAGACTGCAGCGCCTAGAACCGCTTGGCCACACCAGCCGGCGGTCTAAGTAAAGTGATGCTGTTGTTTTGTTCGTGTTCCACTGTAAATGTAATTTTCTGGTGTAGACTATCAAAACAATTTGGCATCTCCAACTACGTGGACGAAATCTACGAAAGTGGCAGTCTGCACTACGGTTGTCCATCCTGTTCTGGAGTACTGCTAAGTGGTACGGGACCGTTACCAGATAGAATTGACGGGGGACTTCGAAAAAGTTCAAAGAAGGGCATTCGTTTAGTATTATCGCAAAACAGGAAAGACAGAGTCACTGTCGTGATATGCGAGTTGGGTGGCAATCACTAAAACAAAGACGCTTTTCACTGCGGTGAGATCTTTTCCCGAAATTACAATCATCAGCTTTCTTCTCCGAATGGTAAACTGTACCTTAAGAGAAAAAATGCATATGATCGCAAGTTCAGAGAAATTCGATTATTTATTCGAGACAAAGAGCTTCACAAAATGAGCAAGCCAGTAACCCGTCGGTCCACATCTGGCTCTTCTGCAAGCAGTTATTCGGCTTTTCACTGATTGATAGAGTTGTTGGATGTCCTTCCTTCGTGCTAAATTCTGTCTAATTGGGGCGCTAGATTGTCAAAATCCCGAGATGGTTGGAGGGACCTGTCCATAATGCTCTAAATGTTCTCAATTGACGAGAGATCTGGCGACCATGCTGGCAAAGGTAGGGCCCGGCAAGCAAGAGGACAAGCAGTACAAAATCTCGTCGTGTGCGGGTAGGCGTTATCCTGCTGAAACTTAAGCCCAGGATGGTTCGCCATGAAGTGCGACGAAACGGAGCGTAGAATATCGCCGAATTACCGCTGTGTTGTAAGGGTGGTGCGGATGACAACTAAAGGGGTTCTAATGTGAAATGAAATGACACCCGAGACCAACACTCCTGGTCGTCGGACCACATGGCTGGCACTCTCCGGGACGTCTCCAGGCATGTCTTCGCTACTCATCGGGGCTCAGTTCGAAGCGGGACTCATCACTGAAGAAAATTCCGCTCCAGTCACTGGCAAGTGGAGGCCACAACGTTTGGAACGCGGATTTACTGTTAAGTTCGTACACTCGTAGTACTCCATGAGGACAACAAAATGTGTAAGCAGTAGCACGTACTTCTCAAGCGTTACTGAGAAAATCGCAAGATAATTTCGTCGTCACATATATATCTGTGCGTGGTCATTTTTACCATGAAGAGGCTGCAGCCGAGTGGTGCCGGCACGGTAGCTCAGCGTGTTCGGTCATAGCGTTAGCTGCCTTTCCTAATAAAATAAACTGCGGATTAACAAACAAACTGAACGGGTGTCATCGGACGTCCGCCCTGAACAAATTCAACGAACAATCTAGCACAAAATGTTTTTTTTTTTTAAAAAAAAAAGAAAAGTGGTTGGCGTTCAAGCCGCTGGATCGAGTTGCGTTCGTCAGTTTTTTTTATTTTCAACACAGTCGTTTTCTTTACTATTTATATAACAATTGATATAATGGGAAAAATACGCGTAATCGGATGGACTTTTATTAAATTTACAATGTTATTTGGCAGTCTACTAATTTTTATTATCACAAATAATATAATATTCATAACTATCGACTAGTAAACGACCAAACGCATTAAGTGATACTGAAAATGTATACTTGTCCGTGTCTTCAAAACTGTTCTTGTTTAATCGAAAGAGAACGAGAAATTGCTTCTCGGAAGACGCTATTAAAATACACTCCATACTGAATAACCAAATATCAGCGCCGATTTTTAAGGAAATACTGCGTTATGCATGGTTTGCTTCCAAATTATCGTCTGAAAGAGAGGTTTTTGCAAATGTTAACGAGGTTTGTTTTTCCACGGAAAACGTCAAAAGACCTCGCGTTTGCGAAAACATAGCATTTATTCAATGCAGCTGGTGCCGTTTCCATGTTTCCATGTTTTTACGAAAAGTACCATCCTGTAACTTGTACTCGTAACGGCGAAAGCGACGATTAATTGTACATCTTTCGAAAGCCGTCTGTGCCGGTCAAAACTTGGAGGTAACAAGTCGTTTCGGGGTCCTTCCAGATATAAGGGATTTCTCAAATCACGGACAAGCATACATTTTCAGTATCACTTTATGCGTTTGGTCGTTTACTAGTCGATAGTTATGAATATTACATTATTTGTGAGAACAAAAATTAATAGACTGCCAAATAACATCGTAAATTTAATAAAAGTTCATATGATTACACGTATTTTCCCCATTATATCAAATGTAATACAAACAGTAAAGAAAATGACTGTGTTGAAATTAAAACAAAAACAAAAAACAGACGGACGGGACTCGATCTAGTGATTACGGGGCTTGAACGCTAACCACTTTGGCTGCCGCCACTTCATGGTAAAAATGGCCACGCACAGGTATATATTTGACGACCGAAATTATCTTACGATTTTCTCAATAACGCTTGAGAAGTACGCGCTACTGCTTACACGTTTTGTTGTCCTCATGGAGTACTACGAGTGCACGAAGTTTGCAGTAAATCCGCGTTCCAAACGTCGTGGCCTCCCCTTGTGAGATTCCAGGCCGAAGACATGTCTGGAAACGCCCGGACCTTGGATACCTACGTAACTGGCCCTACAAGCAGAAGCGATGATCTGGGGTGCCATTTAATTTCATAACAGGGCCCCGTTGGTTGTCATCTGCACAGCGTTACATCACAGCAGCACGTGGGCGGTATTGTGCGCCCCACTTTGTTGTCATTTATGACAAGCCGTTCTAGGCTTACATTTCATTTCGGCAAGATACTGCCCGCCTGCACACGGCGAGAGTTTCAACTGCTTGTCTTTGTGCTTACCAGACCCTGTCATGGCCAGCAACGCCGCCAGACTTGTGCCCAATTGAGAACTTCTGGAGCATTATGGCGTGGGGCCTCCAACCAGCTCGTAATTTTCGCGATCTATCGCTCCAATTGTACAGAATGTGACACGATATCCCTCAGGAGGACATCCAACAACCCATCAATCAGTACCAAGTCGAATAAATGCTTGCATAAGGGCCAGAGGGGAAGCATGACGTTTTTGACTTGCTCAACCAGTGAATTTCTTTCTCTTGATTAAATCATGAAATTTTCTGAAATTGCAATGATTTGTCTGTCTGTACATGTGCATCACACCTACCAATTTCCGTCTCATTCGGCTAATTTCTTCGTGGTGCATCGTTCTTTTTTTTTAGTCTTAAGAATGTATTTTGCGGAGCCCACCTTTTAAGGGAGAAATAACGATCATGATAAAATAGGTGACATCACAGTTCGTACGCAAAAATTAAGGTATTCATCTTTCCTACGCGCTATTCGAGAGAGTTACGGTCGAGAATTAGTTTGTAGGTGGTTTGATGAACCTGTGCCGGAACACTAGAGAGTATACTGAAAAGTGATTATTTCGATGTAGAATTCAGATAATGTTTGTCGATGTCAGACTGTGCACGCAGCGTTTTGATCCCGGCATGCCGTTCCTTGTGTCTGCTAGTTCTAGCGCGCGACGCGGCAGCACGGCTAGGATCACACAACACAGGCCTGTGAGCAGCGCCGGGCGCCGCCGCTTCCTGTCCCTTGTGCCCGGGGATGCCGAGTCACTGGCCGGACCACACCTGCCGGCAGCCATTAGCCAGGCCCGCGTCCTGTCCACCTGCTAACGGCTGCCAGGTACCTTGTCGGCGGCGACACACACACTGGCTCCTCCCGAGTGCGGGCACCTGCACCTGCACCTACACTCCGAAAGCCACCTTAACTGTGTGTGGAATAGGCCACTTCGTGTACTGCTATGTAACCTCCCCCCCCCCCCCTCCCCTTCCTTTTCCGGTTGCGGTAGCCGTTGTCACGCGGGAGGAACGACTGTTGGTAATGCTCTGACTGAACTCGAAATCTATCGGTCTAGCCGCGCCGCCTGGGGCGCCTTGTCACGATTCGCGCGGCTCCCCCCGTCGGAGATTCGAGTCCTCCCTCGCGCAAGGGTGCGTGTACTGTCCTTCGCGTAAGTTAGATTAAGTAGTGTGTAAGCCTAGGGACCGATGACTTCAGCAGTTTGGTCCCATAGGAACTTACCACTAATCTATCGGTCGGTCGATGACATACAGAGTGAACAAAACACTCTGACGGCACAACTGGATTTCATGCATACCAACAGGACAAAAACGTCTCAAAGAAAATTTCGTGCCGTGCACATTTTCGTTAGAAAATTTACACCACACTAAGAAAATTTGGTAACACCGTAATCAGATGCGTGTCAAGTATCTTCCGCAAGTATCATCATTTAATACTCCGTTAGTGTGGTGCCCACTTGCTGAACGGAAGCGCTGAGAGCCACGTATCAGGGAATGACGCCCTTCATCCCTGTAAACCACATGCAAAACACAAAAAAGTTGCCTAACGGAACATTTTGTGCCCTTCGTCACAGCAAACAAAGCAGCCACTCTACAGGAATGCGTAACTCATATTACGGGAAAGCAGCGGAAAACGGACTATTACAACAGTAGTAAAAATAAATGTTGCATTGCATCGCTATAAATACTGGACATAATTGGACATACTGGACAAAGAGCTGAGACTGATTTTGTTCTGTCGGGTTTATTCACAAGAAAACGAAAATAAACAGAAACAAAAGACAAAAACAAAACCTTACCAAAAAAATCCACAGCAAACACTACTGTTCCCTCTCACTACCATCGTGCATAACACTGTTTACAAAATCACTTGAACCTCCTCGTAAACCGAGCGAGGTGGCGCAGTGGTTAGCACACTGGACTCGCATTCGGGAGGACGACGGTTCAATCCCGTCTCCAGCCATCCTGATTTAGGTTTTCCGTGATTTCCCTAAATCGTTTCAGGCAACTGCCGGGATTGTTCCTTTGAAAGGGCACGGCCGATTTCCTTCCCAATCCTTCCCTAACCCGAGCTTGCGCTCCGTCTCTAATGACCTCGTTGTCGACGGGACGTCAAACACTAACCACCACCACCACCTCCTCGTAATTGGAGACACTCTTGAATGCGGTTAGGCATAGTCTTTACCAAATCGTTCGGATATTCCTGTGGGATACTGTTCCGTTCCTCCGAAGGACGATTGAAAATCCCTCGTTTTAACACTCTCAGTGCAGGTGAGATCTGGAGATATGCAGACCATTCCATCTGACTGATTCCACGCCCCACTAGGAAGTTATTCATAAGTTTGTGATCACAAAAGCGTTCATTGTCGTCTATCAGCATGAATCCCGGTCCAGTGTTCACCAAACGGAGTCACAATGTGTGCAAGGATGTTGTCCCTATATTTTACAACAGCCATCCTCCCATGTATTGGCACAAAATGTGTCCTGCGGCCGTACATAATTCCGGTCCAAAACATGACTGAACCACCTTGATAAGGTTGGCGGTCTACGAAAACAGTGTGTAAACGTCGTCCTCGGTGCCTTCACATACATCAGTATTGTCAGGGTGCAGACTAATTCGGGTCTCATTAAAAAAGAGCGTTGTGTCCCACTGCTACGTAGTCCACAAAGAGTGGTTTCGTGCAAATGCGACACGAGCCCCTCTCCGAACCCGGTTTGGAGGAGGATCCTTGAGAAGTCTTCCGGCATGTAATCCCAGCTCATGCAGCCTTTTTCGCGTCGTTTCTGTTGACATCTCCACTCCTACAGTTGTTTGGAACTGCCGCCGTAGACGTGTGGCACTGTATTGAGTGTTTCTGATTTCTGTTACACGCTGATATCTGTTCCGCATACGTATTGTTTTTCTTCCGCGGCCACTTCTGTGACGATTCTCAACTGATCCCGTGGCTGGAAACTTGTTCCAGATTCTAGAGATATCACTTTAACTCGTGGTGATATTCGCCGCGGCGTCCACTTGTCTCACTCCCTGCTATGATTGACTATACAGAGCCTCTGATCACACGTTACCGTTGCCTGAACCATCCTGAAGCAACACAACGCTCGTCATCACACACATACCCGATACCCCAGGTCACACTTTTACCACAGACTACAAATACTGCCCCCTCGCGGTACAGATATGGACTGTTTCGCGCTAGAATTACTTTACAAACAAACCGGTGTATCCATATCATAACTTATTTCTAGACCACAACTTTCAATATTAAAAGGTTCAGCAATAGGCAAAATTTATTTAGAGCACTGTGTTTCAGTGGACCTCTGAAATGGCTCTGAGCACTATGGGACTTAACATCTATGGTCATCAGTCCCCTAGAACTTAGAACTACTTAAACCTAACTAACCTAAGGACAGCACACAACACCCAGCCATCACGAGGCAGAGAAAATCCCTGACCCCGCCGGGAATCGAACGCGGGAACCCGGGCGTGGGAAGTGAGAACGCTACCGCACGACCACGAGATGCGGGCTGGATTTCCTTTACTTATCTGTTTAATTTCACTGTAGCATTTATTACACGGTTACGGCTAAGAAAAACGAGGGAAGCTGTTTACATCTGCGGAATATGGGAACACTGTATTTCACGAACCTGGCTTTGTTCATCTCTTTCATTAATAAAACAGAACAAAAACTTTTAAGGCGCTCATTTTAGGCACCGGCAGACTTAAACTAAATTCATTATATTTTACTTTTCTTCAGTAGATACCCAATTGTATTCCAAAAAGATGCTTTTATGTGCATTACATTACACTGTGCATATCGTTTCTTGTCACGTTTCAACGAAGTATCGGCAGAGGCTCTTCAGTTAGGAGGATTTTCTATGCACGTTCCACATCTAACGTAAACAACGATGTAGCCAGCCCAAAGAAGGCGTCATGGTCGAGTGAATGGAAGGGCTCAAGAGAAGGAAGTAGTACCTCCCCCACCCCCAACCCCGCCACCCATAAAAAGAAGGTGGTGCAGTGTGTAGATTTTTACATTACAATATTAGAGTTCGATTCCCGGTCTAGAAGTATTTTTTATTGAATTTTCATCTGCCCAATAATGCTGTCGTACACTGTTTTTTTTTTAAACGAAATATATCCTTCAACTACACTTTTGTTAACGTTGAACATAACAGTTATTGGTGAGACGTATCTAGGATCAGTTAAACATAAATTACATGTCATACGACAGAAATAACTACAAAACTTAACACTGTGGAGATGCTAAACACCCATACAAAGTAGTATATTCAGGAAGAACAGCCCGTTTTATTTTACATTAGGGGGGAGGGGTATAACTAAAGAGAAGCTAAGATGGCAACAGAATGTAAAGCAAGGAGGGATGTAGCGCGTGGAAGAGAACAGAGTAAATGTTAAAAGACAAAATACATCTTTAAAAATGGGACGATAAAAAGGATTGTACTCGCATTTCTATGTTAATATTTAACTGCACTCACAACAGGTCTTATAAAAAAACACTTTTTTTATTTACACACTTGAAAACCCCGTTGAAAAGACGAAAATTTGCAACGATTGACGAAATAAAAGATCGCTACGCGCGATCCAGCAAGAGGCGTACTGAGACAGCTTCCGGAAATGGAAACGGCGTTCGGGGCGGTGTATCAATCGTGGAGAAGAGCATTTCGAAGGAGACCATGCACAATAAGTAAAAGGTAAGCGTAGAAAAATTTTGTGAAGAAAGTTCCGGATATTTTTTAACAAGCCTCGTACAGGGACTTTGTTACCAAGCAGTTCGGTAACTCAGCACATATATCATCACCCACACCGAAAAACTCCTTTCGTCCGTCCTTGAAGTTCTCGCGGCGTCGCGCCCGTGTCGAGAATTCTAGCACCCACCACGTGCGGCGTGAGGGAGCGATCAGACTGGATCATGTATTGGCAGTCCTGGATAAACTACACTACTGGCCACTACACTACAGAGCTTGGATGGCGTGTACAGGTACAGCTGCCCATGCAGCTTCAACACGATACCACAGCTCATCAAGAGTAGTGACTGGCGTATTGTGACGAGCCAGTTGATCGGCCACCATTGACCACACGTTTTCAATTGGTGAGAGATCTGGAGAATGTGCTGGCCAGGGCAGCAGTCGAACATTTTCTGTATCCAGAAAGGCCCGTACAGGACCTGCAACATGCGCTCGTGCATTATCCTGCTGAATTGCAGGGTTTCGCAGGGATCGAATGAAGGGTAGAGCCACGGGTCTTACAACATCTGAAATTTAACGTCCACTGTTCAAAGTGCCGTCAATGCGAACATGAGGTGACCAAGACGTGTAACCAGTGACACGCCATACCATCACGCTGGGTGATACGCCAGTATGCTGATGACGAATAAAAGCTTCCAATGTGCGTTCACCGCGATGTCGCCAAACACGGATGCGACCATCATGATGCTGTAAACAGAATCTGGATTCATCCGAAAAAATGACGTTTTGCCATTCGTGCACCCAGGTTCGTCGTCGAGTACACCATCGCATGCGCTCCTGTCTGTGATGCAGCGTCAAGGGTAACCGCAGCCATGGTCTCCGAGCTGATAGTCCATGCTGTTGCAAACGTCGTCGAACTGTTAGTGCAGATGGTTGTTGTTTGCAAATGTCCCCATGTGTTGACTCAGGGATCGAGACGCGGCTGCACGATCCGTTACAGCCATGTGGATAAGATGCCTGTCATCTCGACTGCTAGTGATACGAGGCCGTTGGGATCCAGCACGACGTTCCGTATTACCCTCTCGAACCCACCGATTCGGTATTCTGCTAACAGTCATTGGATCTCGACCAATGCGAGCAGCAATGTCGCGATAAGATGAACCGCAATCGCGATAGGCTACAACCGACCTTTATCAAAGTCGGAAACGTGATGGTACGCATTTCTCCTCCTTACACGGGGCATCATAATCACGTTTCATCGGGCAACGGCGTTCAACTGCTGTTTGTGTATGAGAAATCGCTTGGAAACTTTCATCATGTCAGCACGTTGTAGGTGTCGCCACCGGCGACAGCCTTGTGTGAATGCTCTGAAATGCTAATCCTTTGCATATCACAGGATCTTCTTCCTGTCGGTTAAATTTCGCGCCTGTAGCACGCCATCTTCGTGGTGTAGCAATTTTAACGGCCAGTAGCGTACAATGCTGCTGATGTAAAATATCGCTCGATTTGTCTCGCGAGACGAATTTCACACTACTGCAACGTCAATATTAAAAATCGTAGCGTACCGCGCCCGCAGGCGTGTTGCGACTGGGCAGAAGATGCAGGCCTCTGCATCCAACACGGTCAGCTTTGTGCAACGCTGGACCCCGCCTCGCTGCCCCCCTCCCCAAATACCCCGCCACTCCCCCCCCCCCCCCCCCGGACCTCCCACCCATGCTAAAAGCCAGAGTCGGATTCGTGAAGAGAAACTCTTTCCGCGTATGCTTGGGCACCTCTGCAGAAAGATTGTGACGGCTCCTACTGACGCCACACCTAAACGATCTTCACAGCGGCCTCGGAATTGAAAGCCATTTGCCACAGAAACATTTCAGAATCATTCAATATTTTGTGCTGATCGAAGGTGAATCTACAACTGATTAAAAATAATAAAAAACACTGGACAAGAGCGAGTAGATCTCTCGTTCTGTAGGTTCCGTACAAACTTAATTACGCATATAGATATTTCATCAGGTTTTGATGAGTCAGTTTTGCGGGTATCAAAGTATGTGAAATTCATGGTCATATCTTTTGATTGTACTGACTTAGAAGCTTAAATTTTTTCACCGTGAAGGGACAGTAGAGCTAAATTTCACTTTTATGTGTCTACCTGTTCCTGAGAAAAAAAGCCCCTTAACGGGCAAAGTGGTCCCATAACGGTTCCGTTTTTACCAATTGAGATACGGAACCATAAAAACATAAGGCATGTGCTACGTGAAGGAAATGAACTTCAAGATAATGGTATAGAAGGAGAAGATAGACAGGAGCTATCATACTGAGAGAAGACTCTGACGGAGCACTGACAGCCCTAAGTGGAAACAATAAATGTCCCCGGAGAAGACGATGTCACATCATAATTATTAAGGTACTTCGGAGAGCCAGCGAAGACAAAACTATTTGACGTGGTATAAAAGATAATTGAAAATGGTTGAATACCAAAATCAAACAATGAAAAATCCAGGATGGAATGTAGCAATATTATGAAAAGGATAGAAGCTACTCATCATATAGCGGAGAAGCTGTGTCGCAGATAGGCACAACGAAAAGACTGTCAGAAAGTGAGCTATCGGCCAACAAGGCCTTCGTATAGTAATGCATTAGAAAATAGTAACAAACAAAGTAAAAACAAACAGTAACAAACAATGGTTAAATAACCTCAGACATCAAACATAGTGTGGTAACTACAATTTCAAAAAGGGCAGGTGCTGATAGGTGTGAATATTACTAGAATATCAGTGAGAAGTCGTGGTTGCGAAATATTGATAAGTATTATATACAGGAGAATGGAAAACCTGGCAGAAGTCGATGTCGGGGAAGATGTTTTGGTTCTGGAGGAACGTAGAAATAGAGGATCATGGTTTCAGGCCGGCCCGTGTGGCCGAGCAGTTCCAGGCGCTTCACTCCGGAACCGCGCTTCTGCTGCGGGTGCAGGTTCGAATCCAGCCTCTGGCATGGATGTGTGTGATGTCCTTAGGTCAGTTAGGTTTAAGTTGTTCTAAGTCTAGGGGACTGATGACCTCAAATGTAAGGTCCATAGTGCTTAGAGCGATTTGAACCATTTAATCGTGCTTCCGAAACCTCCTGACGATGTTAGGAGACGGTCAAGACGAAGCGTTGCGGAAAAGTGTCCTTGACAACGACTTAGCTCATTCTACACAATACACAAGCAACATGCTGCTTCTTTGGGCTATGTCTCATCGTCCCCTCCTAACGCCCCCCCCTCCCCCTCCACTCCTCACGAAGTTTCGTGAAAATGGCACCCAGTGTCTTGTTCGTCTTGTAAGGTGCCTGAGGAGAATTGGTAATAGTTTTTGCAATCTGTCACAGGGAGCTTTGTTCCTCAGCACATGGATGGAAGAGATCTCTCCGGGCTAATAGTGTTAATGTTACGGGTAGATGACGTCACTTAATGGCTGTCTTCTGCTGGCTGACTGTCTGTCTACTTTCTTGCCGTGCCCGCGCGCGCCTTACTTTGGTTTGTACTGTTATCAGTAATAGTGTGAAGGTTTTTATTCTCGTTGCCGTTTACTCCAACTCGGGGTACGCTAAACGAGGTAATATCCGCCAATGCATCTGGGATAGATTTTTTACTTTGCGAGTCATAATGTAGAAATTGTTGGTGAACAGTACGTTGTCTGGGTACCTATCTCATGATTTACATGCACGTACTCAGGAAAACATTACACCACTCTTCGCCCTTTAAAATGCACTTTATGCAGAAACTATATCTAGTCAAAATTGCTTGATGCACAAACACAGTTTTATGTTAGAGCGCTTGTGTCCAAGAGGGTTTAATCGAGAGATTTTTATACTATCAAAGGCTAATATTTTAACCGTCCATGGATTCTCAATTAAAATACAGGGTACGAACTGAAATAGCCTTTTGATATACTTAATTCTGGACATTCACATTTTCGTCTGATGACTGAAAACCAACAAATACTGGCACGGTCACACGCATTGCGCCTTGCGTGATTTATTTAATAAGGATTGATGAACACCGTACTAGCAAAAGCGGTGTGATTTACTTTAGGTCAGGTAGGGCGGAACAGCAGAGATGAGGTTCGTTACCCTTGTTGCACAGGTAGCAGTTATTATTAGGGCCAGGACAAAAACATTGTTCTGTGAGCTTAGGAAACAGTAATCAGTTACATATATCTATACAGATTCAGATTAATATCGGCAACTGTACATGGTTGTTCTATATATCAGTCAGTACCAAAATATTTATTGTTGATAAGTTGTCACAGATATTAAGTCACGTGCATTACACATTATACTAAACAGATATTAATATTACTCTGTAACAACAATTAAAATATTGCGTCTAGAAAATTCTGTACTAAGTCACATTCAAACTGTCGCAGAGACGCGTCTCATATTAAGAGAGAGTCCGTAGCTCGTGATCTAGGGGCTAGCGCTGCTGCCTCTGGATCACGGGGTCCGGGTTCGATTCCCGGCCTGGTTCGGAATTTTCTCTGCCCTGGAACTGGGTGTTTGTTTTGTCCTCATGATTTGTCGGAGTGACTAGGTTGGATTGTGAAAAGAAAATGGACTGTGTGAAAATTGGGAATTTGTACGGGCACTGATGACCGCGCAGTTGAGCGCCCCCCAAAAAAACTTCATCATCATATTAAGAGAGCTCCACAGTCATATCGTGTTCACGTCACAGTATGCGGGCTGCACAGCATTCACAGTTAGGACCTTCCTTTTACATCGGAGTATTACGCTGTAAAGGGTAAGACAAAATTCCGAGTTCTCACCCTACACGGACCAATCTGGCCCGATCGACTGCCCTGTTAACCTCTGCCACTGGCGTCATCCGATTTGGTATGGAGAGGCATTTGGTCAGCACACCGCTCTCTCGGTCGTTGATGAGTTTCTTGGATTTGGAACCGCTACCAACCACCCCTGGCATCAAGGAAAATTCTCTGGTACGAGCGGGAATCGAGCCCTGATCCTCCACTTGGCAGTCACCCGTGCTGACCACTCGTCTACATCTACATCTACATCTACATCTATACTCCGCGAGCCACCTTACGGTGTGTGGCGGAGGGTACTTATTGTACCACTATCTGATCCCCCCTTCCCTGTTCCATTCACGAATTGTGCGTGGGAAGAACGACTGCTTGTAAGTCTCCGTATTTGCTCTAATTTCTCGGATCTTTTCGTTGTGATCATTACGCGAGATATATGTGGGCGGTAGTAATATGTTGCCCATCTCTTCCCGGAATGTGCTCTCTCGTAATTTCGATAATAAACCTCTCCGTATTGCGTAACGCCTTTCTTGAAGTGTCCGCCACTGGAGCTTGTTCAGCATCTCCGTAACGCTCTCGCGCTGACTAAATGTCCCCATGACGAATCGCGCTGCTTTTCGCTGGATCATGTCTATCTCTTCTATTAATCCAACCTGGTAAGGGTCCCATACTGATGAGCAATACTCAAGAATCGGACGAACAAGCGTTTTGTAAGCTACTTCTTTCGTCGATGAGTCACATTTTCTTAGAATTCTTCCTATGAATCTCAACCTGGCGCCTGCTTTTCCCACTATTTGTTTTATGTGATCATTCCACTTCAGATCGCTCCGGATAGTAACTCCTAAGTATTTTACGGTCGTTACCGCTTCCAATGATTTACCACCTATGGCATAATCGTACTGGAATGGATTTCTGCCCCTATGTATGCGCATTATATTACATTTATCTACGTTTAGGGAAAGCTGCCAGCTGTCGCACCATGCATTAATCCTCTGCAGGTCCTCCTGGAGTACGTACGAGTCTTCTGATGTTGCTACTTTCTTGTAGACAACCGTGTCATCTGCAAATAGCCTCACGGAGCTACCGATGTTGTCAACTAAGTCATTTATGTATATTGTAAACAATAAAGGTCCTATCACGCTTCCCTGCGGTACTCCCGAAATTACCTCTACATCTGCAGATTTTGAACCGTTAAGAATGACATGTTGTGTTCTTTCTTCTAGGAAATCCTGAATCCAATCACAAACCTGGTCCGATATTCCGTAAGCTCGTATTTTTTTCACTAAACGTAAGTGCGGAACCGTATCAAATGCCTTCCTGAAGTCCAGGAATACGGCATCAATCTGCTCGCCAGTGTCTACGGCACTGTGAATTTCTTGGGCAAATAGGGCGTGCTGAGTTTCACATGATCTCTGTTTGCGGAATCCATGTTGGTTATGATGAAGGAGATTTGTATTATCTAAGAACGTCATAATACGAGAACACAAAACATGTTCCATTATTCTACAACAGATTGACGTAAGCGAAATAGGCCTATAATTATTCGCATCTGATTTATGACCCTTCTTGAAAATGGGAACGACCTGCGCTTTCTTCCAGTCGCTAGGTACTTTACGTTCTTCCAGCGATCTACGATAAATTGCTGATAGAATGGGGGCAAGTTCTTTAGCATAATCACTGTAGAATCTTAAGGGTATCTCGTCTGGTCCGGATGCTTTTCCGCTACTAAGTGATAGCAGTTGTTTTTCAATTCCGATATCGTTTATTTCAATATTTTCCATTTTGGCGTCCGTGCGACGGCTGAAGTCAGGGACCGTGTTACGATTTTCCGCAGTGAAACAGTTTCGGAACACTGAATTCAGTATTTCTGCCTTTCTTCGGTCGTCCTCTGTTTCGGTGCCATCGTGGTCAACGAGTGACTGAATAGGGGATTTAGATCCGCTTACCGATTTTACATATGACCAAAACTTTTTAGGGTTCTTGTTTAGATTGTTTGCCAATGTTTTATGTTCGAATTCGTTGAATGCTTCTCTCATTGCTCTCTTTACGCTCTTTTTCGCTTCGTTCAGCTTTTCCTTATCAGCTATGATTCGACTACTCTTAAACCTATGATGAAGCTTTCTTTGTTTCCGTAGTACCTTTCGTACATGATTGTTATACCACGGTGGATCTTTCCCCTCGCTTTGGACCTTAGTCGGTACGAACTCATCTACGGAGGCGGACAATATTGTTGTTGTTGTTGTGGTCTTCAGTCCTGAGACTGGTTTGATGCAGCTCTCCATGCTACTCTATCCTCTGCAAGCTTTTTCATCTCCCAGTACTTACTGCAACCCACATCCTTCTGAATCTGCTTAGTGTATTCATCTCTTGGTCTCCCCCTACGATTTTTACCCTCCACACTGCCCTCCAATACTAAATTGGTGATCCCTTGATGCCTCAGAACATGTCCTACCAACCGATCCCTTCTTCTGGTCAAGTTGTGCCACAAACTTCTCTTCTCCCCAATCCTATTCAATACTTCCTCATTAGTTATGTGATCTACCCATCTAATCTTCAGCATTCTTCTGTAGCACCACATTTCTAAAGCTTCTATTCTCTTCTTGTCCAAACTATTTATCGTCCATGTTTCACTTCCATACATGGCAACACTCCATACGAATACTTTCAGAAATGACTTCCTGACACCTAAATCAATACTGGATGTTAACAAATTTCTCTTCTTCAGAAACGCTTTCCTTGCCATTGCCAGCCTACATTTTATATCCTCTCTACTTCGACCATCATCAGTTATTTTGCTCCCCAAATAGCAAAACTCCTTTACTACTTTAAGTGCCTCATTTCCTAATCTAATTCCCTCAGCATCACCCGACTTAATTAGACTACATTCCATTATCCTTGTTTTGCTTTTGTTGATATTCACCTTATATCCTCCTTTCAAGACACTGTCCATTCCATTCAACTGCTCTTCCAAGTCCTTTGCTGTCTCTGACAGAATTACAATGTCATCGGCGAACCTCAAAGTTTTTATTTCTTCTCCATGAATTTTAATACCTACTCCGAATTTTTCTTTTGTTTCCTTTACTGCTTGCTCAATATACAGATTGAACAACATCGGGGACAGGCTACAACCCTGTCTTACTCCCTTCCCAACCACTGCTTCCCTTTCATGTCCCTCGACTCTTATAACTGCCATCTGGTTTCTGTACAAATTGTAAATAGCCTTTCGCTCCCTATATTTTACCCCTGCCACCTTTAGAATTTGAAAGAGAGTATTCCAGTCAACATTGTCAAAGCTTTCTCTAAGTCTACAAATGCTAGAAACGTAGGTTTGCCTTTCCTTAATCTTTCTTCTAAGATAAGTCGTAAGGTCAGTATTGCCTCACGTGTTCCAGTGTTTCTACGGAATCCAAACTGATCTTCCCCGAGGTTGGCGTCTACTAGTTTTTCCATTCGTCTGTAAAGAATTCGCGTTAGTATTTTGCAGCTGTGACTTATTAAGCTGATAGTTCGGTAATTTTCACATCTGTCAACACCTGCTTTCTTTGGGATTGGAATTATTATATTCTTCTTGAAGTCTGAGGGTATTTCGCCTGTTTCATACATCTTGCTCACCAAATGGTAGAGTTTCGTCAGGACTGGCTCTCCCACGGCCGTCAGTAGTTCCAATGGAATATTGTCTACTCCGGGGGCCTTGTTTCGACTCAGGTCTTTCAGTGCTCTGTCAAACTCTTCACGCAGTATCGTATCTCCCATTTCATCTTCATCTACATCCTCTTCCATTTCCATAATATTGTCCTCAAGTACATCGCCCTTGTATAGACCCTCTATATACTCCTTCCACCTTTCTGCTTTCCCTTCTTTGCTTAGAACTGGGTTTCCATCTGAGCTCTTGATATTCATACAAGTGGTTCTCTTATCTCCAAAGGTCTCTTTAATTTTCCTGTAGGCGGTATCTATCTTACCCCTAGTGAGATAGGCCTCTACATCCTTACATTTGTCCTCTAGCCATCCCTGCTTAGCCATTTTGCACTTCCTGTCGATCTCATTTTTGAGACGTTTGTATTCCTTTTTGCCTGCTTCATTTACTGCATTTTTATATTTTCTCCTTTCATCAATTAAACTCAATATTTCTTCTGTTACCCAAGGATTTCTACTAGCCCTCGTCTTTTTACCTACTTGATCCTCTGCTGCCTTCACTACTTCATCCCTCAAAGCTACCCATTCTTCTTCTACTGTATTTATTTCCCCCATTCCTGTCAATTGTAACCTTATGCTCTCCCTGAAACTCTGTACGACCTCTGGTTCTTTTAGTTTATCCAGGTCCCATCTCCTTAAATTCCCGCCTTTTTGCAGTTTCTTCAGTTTTAATCTACAGGTCATAACCAATAGATTGTGGTCAGAGTCCACATCTGCCCCTGGAAATGTCTTACAATTTAAAACCTGGTTCCTAAATCTCTGTCTTACCATTATATAATCTATCTGATACCTTTTAGTATCTCCAGGGTTCTTCCATGTATACAACCTTCTTTCATGATTCTTAAACCAAGTGTTAGTTATGATTATGTTGTGCTCTGTGCAAAATTCTACCAGGCGGCTTCCTCTTTCATTTCTGTCTCCCAATCCATATTCACCTACTATGTTTCCTTCTCTCCCTTTTCCTACACTCGAATTCCAGTCACCCATGACTATTAAATTTTCGTCTCCCTTCACAATCTGAATAATTTCTTTTATTTCATCATACATTTCTTCAATTTCTTCGTCATCTGCAGAGCTAGTTGGCATATAAACTTGTACTACTGTAGTAGGTGTGGGCTTCGTATCTATCTTGGCCACAATAATGCGTTCACTATGCTGTTTGTAGTAGCTTACCCGCATTCCTATTTTCCTATTCATTATTAAACCTACTCCTGCATTACCCCTATTTGATTTTGTGTTTATAACCCTGTAGTCACCTGACCAGAAGTCTTGTTCCTCCTGCCACCGAACTTCACTAATTCCCACTAAATCTAACTTCAACCTATCCATTTCCCTTTTTAAATTTTCTAACCTACCTGCCCGATTAAGGGATCTGACATTCCACGCTCCGATCCGTAGAACGCCAGTTTTCTTTCTCCTGATAACGACATCCTCTTGAGTAGTCCCCGCCCGGAGATCCGAATGGGGGACTATTTTACCTCCGGAATATTTTACCCAAGAGGACGCCATCATCATGTAATCATACAGTAAAGCTGCATGCCCTCGGGAAAAATTACGGACAATATTACTCTGTAATATTACACAATTACAAGTTTAAGAAAGGTTACACAAACGTTATGGTGCACCGTCTACACAGCAATAAAAGAAGTATAAACCTATAGAGTTACAATCTTTCCTTGGATGAAGAAACCATTGTGTTGTAGGCATTTCCAGAATGCTTTCCAGGTGGAACGTTTCCTGACCGACCAAAATGCAGACTTCTACAACCAAGGTCTCTGCCAAGAGAATGTGTAGAGGATTACTAGCTCCATCACCAAGTGATCGCAGATTTATTCGAGATGATAATTAAGACTTTGTTCCAGCGTAATGAAACCGCCGGCACGAAGACGAAGACCGCAACAGCAGAGAAGGCTGTGAGACGACGCCAGTCAATAGTCCGCTGACTAGGACCGCACCACGGCAGGAGCGGCCTCAACAAGAAGAGAATACGAGGGGCGTTTGAAAAGTCCGTGCAAAAATAAAAACTACTTACATGTTTGGGGGTAAACATTTTTTTATTTTTCGACATAGTATCCTTTTAGATTTATACACTTCGTCCAACGTTGTTCTAATTTGTTGATCTCTTCCGAATAATAGGAACTGTCCAAGTCTGCAAAATAGCTATTAGTTGCTGCAATCACCTCCTCTTTTGAATAAAATCTTTGTCCCGTCAGCCATTTCTTCGAATTGGAGAACAAATATTAGTCCGAGGGAGCCATGTCTGGAGGATAGGCGGGATGTGAAACGAGTTGGAAACCTATTTCCATCAATTTTGCGATCACAACTGCTGAGGTGTGTGCTGGTGCATTGTCGTGATGGAAAACGACTTCTTTGCGGTTCAATCGCCGGCGTTTTTCTTACAGCTCGGTTTTCAAACGGTCCGATAACGATGAATAATACGCACCTGTAACAGTTTTGCCCCTTTCCAGATAGTCGATAAGGATTATCCCTTGCGAATCTCAAAAGACAGTCGCCGTAACCTTTCCGGCCGAAGGAATGGTCTTCGCCTTTTTTGGTGCAGATTCTCCCTTGGTAACCCAATGTTTAGATTGTTCTTTGGTCTCAGAAGTATAGTAATGTATCCATGTTTCATCCACAGTGACGAAACGACGCTTAAAGTCCTGCGGATTCTTCCTGAACAGATGCAAACCATCCTTGCAACACTTCACACGATTCCGCTTTCGGTCAAGCGTGAGCAATCGCGGAACCCATCTTGCGGATAGCTTTTTGCTGTCCAAATGTTTATGCAAAATATTACATACCCTTTGACTGGAGATGCCCACAGCACTAGCAATCTCACGCACCTTAACTCTTCTGTCATCCACCACCATATGATGGATTTTATCAATGATTTCCACATGGCGTCCAGGACGTTCAGCATAACTTGTGCCCACTCCGAATATTTTGAAACCACTTATGAACTGTTCTAATCGAAGGTGCAGAGTCACCGTAATGTTTAGCGCCCCCCCTCCCCCCCCCCCTCACCCACGAGATTTTTCTGTATCCGCCACTGCTTCTATCCATACGTAGACCGTGTGTTGATCACTTTAAACAGTTTCAATAATACGTGGTTATTCTCATATGTGCCCAAGTACTCCACAATTTCGCAGGAGCCTGTCACCTCATTATGTTCAAGAAATTCAACAAGCAGTGGAATTTAATGTATTTTCCTTTCTGTATTAGCACAATGTTCAATATATGGTGTTGACTACTTTTCGAGCCGGCCGCTGTGGCCGACCGGTTCGAGGCGCTTCAGTCCGGAACCGCGCTGCTGCTACAATCGCAGGTTCGAATCCTGCCTCGGGCATGGATGTGTGTATTGTGCTTAGGTTAGTTAGGCTTAAGTAGTTCTAAGTCTAGGGGACTGTTGACCTCAGATGTTAAGTCCCATAGTGCTCAGAGCCATTTGAACCATCTTGAACCGCTACTTTTCGCATGTAAAAGAATTTTTGTGGAAGGTTTTTTAAGGCCACACTTATGCTATTTTGGTCAAACTATCATTTCCAGGCAGGTGTTGCTTCTTGCTGACCCGCATATACACTCCTGGAAATTGAAATAAGAACACCGTGAATTCATTGTCCCAGGAAGGGGAAACTTTATTGACACATTCCTGGGGTCAGATACATCACATGATCACACTGACAGAACCACAGGCACATAGACACAGGCAACAGAGCATGCACAATGTCGGCACTAGTACAGTGTATATCCACCTTTCGCAGCAATGCAGGCTGCTATTCTCCCATGGAGACGATCGTAGAGATGCTGGATGTAGTCCTGTGGAACGGCTTGCCATGCCATTTCCACCTGGCGCCTCAGTTGGACCAGCGTTCGTGCTGGACGTGCAGACCGCGTGAGACTACGCTTCATCCAGTCCCAAACATGCTCAATGGGGGACATATCCGGAGATCTTGCTGGCCAGGGTAGTTGACTTAAACCTTCTAGAGCACGTTGGGTGGCACGGGATACATGCGGACGTGCATTGTCCTGTTGGAACAGCAAGTTCCCTTGCCGGTCTAGGAATGGTAGAACGATGGGTTCGATGACGGTTTGGATGTACCGTGCACTATTCAGTGTCCCCTCGACGATCACCAGTGGTGTACGGCCAGTGTAGGAGATCGCTCCCCACACCATGATGCCGGGTGTTGGCCCTGTGTGCCTCGGTCGTATGCAGTCCTGATTGTGCCGCTCACCTGCACGGCGCCAAACACGCATACGACCATCATTGGCACCAAGGCAGAAGCGACTCTCATCGCTGAGGACGACACGTCTCCATTCGTCCCTCCATTCACGCCTGTCGCGACACCACTGGAGGCGGGCTGCACGATGTTGGGGCGTGAGCGGAAGACGGCCTAACGGTGTGCGGGACCGTAGCCCAGCTTCATGGAGACGGTAGCGAATGGTCCTCGCCGATACCCCAGGAGCAACAGTGTCCCTAATTTGCTGGGAAGTGGCGGTGCGGTCCCCTACGGCACTGCGTAGGATCCTACGGTCTTGGCGTGCATCCGTGCGTCGCTGCGGTTCGGTCCCAGGTCGACGGGCACGTGCACCTTCCGCCGACCACTGGCGACAACATCGATGTGCTGTGGAGACCTCACGCCCCACGTGTTGAGCAATTCGGCGGTACGTCCACCCGGCCTCCCGCATGCCCACTATACGCCCTCGCTCAAAGTCCGTCAACTGCACATACGGTTCACGTCCACGCTGTCGCGGCATGCTACCAGTGTTAAAGACTGCGATGGAGCTCCGTATGCCACGGCAAACTGGCTGACACTGACGGCGGCGGTGCACAAATGCTGCGCAGCTAGCGCCATTCGACGGCCAACACCGCGGTTCCTGGTGTGTCCGCTGTGCCGTGCGTGTGATCATTGCTTGTACAGCCCTCTCGCAGTGTCGGGAGCAAGTATGGTGGGTCTGACACACCGGTGTCAATGTGTTCTTTTTTCCATTTCCAGGAGTGTAGTATTAAGCCAAGTCGTGTTGTCTCGAGACATCTGAAGGGCTTATGGCAAGGTTACTTAGCATTCTCTTATGTGGCCACCTACTGGTCACAATGTCAAGTTATCCTGTTCCCCTGATCAGCACGAAGTTCCAAGTTATCCCGCGTTTCTACTCATTTGTGTACGACCAAATCGAAACTGCGTCGCTATAATGGCAGTACTTTTACTGTTTGATCCCAAAACTGTCGGTGTTAATCACACGGGGACTCGATAAAAATATGGAAACACCGCCAGAAATGCATACTTTAACATAAATGCAGGTGCTAGCCAAATCTTCAGATTGCGCTGTTGTATTTGACCACGAACAGCACCTGTCCAATATACTCACTGCGCAGCAAGTACCTGCTGACGGTGGGCGCAACTATGATTTATATAGTTGTGAGCATCACTTCAGAACCAAGTGAATTGAAAGTGGGATAATTGATTGCGCTCATGCTGCGGCTGCTTCCGTAACCAAGGAAGGCAAAACTTTTGCTGCTTCAAAGAGGCACTGTATTGAAGATTTATGCCGCATGCAGGGAAAGCCGAAACATCATCCGCTAAGCCACAACGCGGACCAATGTGTGTGTTGAGTAATCGTCCGTCACTGGACAGAATTGTGACAAAAAATAGAGGACGACACCTACAAAAGTCATTGTAGAAGTAAAAGTCGCACTCGCGAACCCTATGAGCATCTAAACAACACAAAGGGGGCTTCATAAGCACGGAATTACAGATCGAGTTGGACATCCAAAACCACTCGTCAGTGATGCAAGTACTCGTAACAGGAAATGGCTGTGCCGCAGCCATTAAACCTGGACTTTGGGGCAAAGGAAGAAAGTCATTTGTTCGGTTGAGTCTTGCTGCACAGTGTTTCCAACTTCTGTCCGAGTTTACTCCCTAAGAGTGAAAAGTGGCGGATATTCGGTAATGATTTTGGCAGTCATATCGCGGTATTCCTCCGCCCCCATGGCTACTGTGCAAGGTCGCATTACTGCCGGTTATTATTCGAACAATCTGGCTTAGCAGGTCGATTCCGCTGTATAGTATTTGTTCCCCAATGGTGACGGGTTTTTTTCCAAGACGACAGTGCCTCCGGTCATCAAACTCGCATCGTCTAGGATTGGTGAACGAGGGGAACTGTCACGTCTCCCTTGAGCATCACAGTCTACAGGTCTCAATATTATCGAGTCTTTGTGTTCTACTTTGAAGACAACCTCCATCATCTTTACTTGAACTTGCCACTATTTTGAAGAAAGAATGGTATACGATCCCCTTGAAAACCGTACAGAACCTGAGTTTATCCATTCCGCGCGATAACAACAGTGAAGTCACTGATCATAGTCCCACTAAAGCAGAGTTATAAAACATAGTTTTCCGAAACTCCTTCACCAAAGAAGACGAAGTAAATATTCCTGAATTCCAATAAAGAACAACTGCCAAGATGAGAAACATAGAAGTAGATATCCTCGGCATATCAAAGCAGCTTAAATCACTTAATAAAGGCAAGGCCTCCGGTCCAGATTGTATACCAGTCAGGTTCCTTTCAGAGTATGCTGATACAATAGTTCCATATTTACCAATTATATACAACCGCTCGCTCACAGAAAGATCCGTACCTAAGTACTGGAAAATTGCTCATGTCAGACAAATACCCAAAAAGGGAAATAAGGGTAATCTGCTGAATTACAGGCCCAAATCACTAACGTCGATTTGCACTAGGGTTTTGGAAGATGTACTGTGTTCGAACATTATCAATTACCTCGAAGAAAACGATTTACTCACACATAGTCAGCACTGATTCAGAAAATGTCGTTCTTGTGAAACACAACTAGCTCTTTACACTCATGAAGTAAAGAGTGTTATCGACAGGGGATGTCTAATTGATTCCATATTTTTAGATTTCCAGAAGGTTTTCGACACCGTTCCTCACAAGCGTCTTCTAACCAAACTGTGTGCCTACAGGATATCGCCTTAATTGTGCGACTGGATTCGTGATTTCCTGTCAAAAAGGTCGTAGTAATAGACGGGAAGTCATCGAGTAAAACAGAAGTAATATGGTTCAAGTGGCTCTGAGCACTATGGGACTTAACATCTGTGATCATCAGTCCCCTAGAACTTAGAACTACTTAAACCTAAATAACCTGAGGAAATCACACACATCCATTCCCGAGGTAGGATTCGAACCTGCGACCGTAGCGGTCACGCGGTTCCAGACTGAAGCGCCTAGACCGCACGGCCATACCGGCCGGCCAGAAGTAATATCCGGCGTTCCCCAAGGAAGTGTTACAGGCCCTCTATTGTTCCTGATCTATATTAACGACATAGGAGACAATCTAGTAGCCCTCTTAGATTGTTTGCAGAAGATACTGTCATTTACCGTCTTGTAAAGTCATCAGATGACCGAAAGGAATCGCAAAAGGATTTAAATAAGATATCTGTATGGTGCGAAAAGTCGAAATCGACCCTGAATAAAGAAAGGTGTGAAGTTATTCACATGAGTCTAAAAGAAATCCGCTAAATTTCGATCACACGATAAGTCAGACAAATCTGAAGGCTGTAAATTCAACTAAATACTTCGGGATTACAATTACAAATAACCTAAATTGGAGCAGTCATAATGTTGCGGGTAGAGCAAACCAAAGACTGCGATTCACTGGCACAACACATAGTAGGTGCAACAGGTCTACTAAAGAGAGTGCTTACACCACGCTTGTTCGCCCTATTCTGGAGTACTGTTCTGCGATGTGGGATTCGCATCACGTGGGACTGACGGATGACATCGAAAAAGTTCAAAGAAGGGCAGCTCGTTTTGTATTATCGCGAAATAGGGGAGATAGCGCCAAGGACATGATACGTGAATTGAAGTGTCAACCATTAAAACAAAGTCGTTTTTCGTTGTGACGGCATTTTTTCATGAAATTTCAATCGCCAATTTCCTCCTCCGATTGCGAAAACATTCTGTTGGCACCCACTTACATAGGGAGGAATGAATATCACGATAAAATAATAGAAATCAGGGCTCGCACAGAAAAATTGAAGTGCTAATTTATCCCGCGCGCAATTCGAGAGTGGAACGCTAGTGAGACAGCTTGAAGGTGGTTCATTGAACCCTCTGCCAGGCACCTTATTGTGAATAGCAGAGTAATCACGCAGACGTAGATGTAGACAACTAGAAGTTGTTTTGAATGCAAACGGTTTTCGTACACAGTGTTAGTCTTGATAATGTGTTGTGTTTGTATATTTTTATCCGCTCCCTGTGGTCTGCTTGAATTTCCCAGATAGTGACATGAATCACATTTGTTTCATACGGATACTGCTAAATACTATAATCGGAAAAAGATCATACTCAAACGAAACGTTACTTCCGTGTAGTTGATCATTTGGAGAAGTGCGCAGTAGTCGATTTGCCTTATTTCAGAATCTGCTCTTTTCTCTGCCTGTTGGACCACGTGACAGGAAGAAAGTACAATCGACTGATGGTGGTGCGGCAATGAGGACAACGCAGTCGCATTCTGACGTCAGTACAGTGTGTTAACTGTAAGACAGAGTTGTGCGGGGAGAGGAGGAAACATGCATTGGCTGGCGGAGGGAGAGGAGCCGTTGGAGGGAGACAAGGCACGCCTACCAGTTGCAGTGCTGGCACTGCAAATTGCGCGTCATGCTTACACGAAAGAAGACGAAATGCTTCGAAGTAAAACTCGCTGTAAATGTTGTTCGCAAACGAAACTGAAATCGTCATGTACATTACAATCTATATATAAATGAATGTATGTATGTTTGTCTACTATGCGCTCACAAACCATTCATCTAATTGCAATGAAACTTTAGTGAGTTGTTCTCTGAACGCCCGAAACGAGTAATGGACAATGTTTCAACAGTTGGGTTACTGTAGCATGCGTAGCGCAACTGATTAGGCACAGGCTTGTCATGCAGTGGACCTGGGTTCGATTACCACTGTTCGTAACCTTTTTTTTATATCATTCCCCGCAATGTTAAACTATTAATTATAAAATTTAAATATACTTCAACAGGTCGTATAGTATAACGTTAACTGTCAATCTCTATGTAAAAAAATGAATGTCTGTATGTCTGCCCTCTGGGCGTTCCCAAACCATTCATCCGATTGCGATGAAATTTTGGTGATTTGTTCTCTGTACGCCCACAAAGGTTCATAGCCGAAAAAAAAAAAAGAAATAAGAGACATTCTTGAGGAGATATGACGTCATAAACAATGAGATGCCACCGCGGGAAAATACCCAGATTTATGCATCCACTATTTGAGAATGAGAGCACTTAGCGACTAGCAACCAACGTTACATACAGTTTGAAACCTTTAAGAACATTTTTCTCGCTGACACCCCCCACAAAATAATGAAAGGAAGAAAGGTCGTCGCTTACTACATTTTCTCAGTACATACCGTAAATCTGCTGCCGCAGTATGCATGACGTTTTAATGTATTATTTCGTTACTATTAACTCTAATCCCAACATATTTTGCATACAGTATCCACATATATCAGTAAATGCGCCGGCAAATTTATGTCTCTTTACGACATATAATTCAGGAGATATGACGCGGTAAACATCGAGATGCGTGAAAAAGTGCCGCGTCAGGCATGGCGTTTTGTTCTATTATTTCTTCACTACTAACACTATTCGCAACACGGTTCGCAAACGTGTTAAAAAAAGTATGTAAAACCACGGGCGTATTCCTAAAAACCGTTGTGCCAAAATTTTAAATCAATCGGTCACCAACTTTCCGAGATTTCTTCCGTTGCCAAGCACGGGCGCACAGCAGGTGGGCCAGCAACTACCTCTTCACTCATTTTGATAATGTTTTGCACAACTGCACGATAAAAACACGCACCCTACCGAAGCCTCCCGACGTTTACCGACTTCTACCGATTCAGGACTAGGGAGAGGTTTGCCATCTAAAAGTTTACACACTGTAAGTATGGCGGTACGCGTCCTGGCGCCTCGCCACAAGGCGGACAGTGAATTTAAATGCCGGCGCTAGCCTTGCGGTGGGGGCGGGATAACCGATTACGCAGGTGTTTCGCTAATGGTAACCCAAGACGGAGTTGTTCCCAGGTAGACACCTCGCGTAACGTTAGAAGGCCGGCTCGTGTGACACACACACACACACACACACACACACACACACATACGCCACTGGTCAGAGCACAGACTTCCTGGCATTTTCAAGTAGGCCGCTACAGTACACGGCGTTACTCGGTGCAATATGGAAACTTTCCTGTCCTCTTTGTCTCCGGCTGCAATGCCGACACTTGTCAAGACGCTACTTCTTGTGACGGTTTCATCCGGACACAGTCTTTTGATCATTGTCTCCACTGGAGGCTGAGTTTGGTATTCATAGTCTTCAGTTAGTTCTTAATTTCAGCCTTTTGAGTAGCTCGTCAAATACCAAATAATAGGTCTGCAGTCAAGTGGCTTCATTCCCTCTTTGTAGGAAGTTGTTTCCCTCGAACTGTAGGGTTACAGTTCTAACCATGTTCTGCACTTTATGTGTGTAACATGGTTTCAGACAGACGGTGGCCAGTCTGCACGTTTCTTTGAGTGCTGCCTCAGCTTGCTTAGCGTGGCGTATTTCTGCCACACGGGAGGAACTATTCGTCAGCGGAGTATCCAAGTTTCAATGTTGTTGTTTTCGTCACTTGTGGTTTAGCACCCCAATTTTAAGGAGGATATTGTTTCTGTCACCGACTTAAGTTTTGCTGTTGTCACAGTGCAGCTTATACATCAAGGCCTTGGACAGGCAAACACTTATGTACTTCGGTTCAAATAGCATTAAAAAGAATCAATATACAGGGTACATAAAGTCTGGGAACACTTTCATATATTAATTGCACAAGAACCAAAAATTGTACATATATCACACACATGTCATTTAGAAGAGAAACCCTGAAAGTTTTTTTTTTCTTCTTTCATGTATCCCGCCACGGCGTAGTTTGGTAATTTGCCGATAGTCGGCGCTAGGCACAGACATGATGAGCTCAGGTGCGGAGCGAGCTTTCTGTGTGTTGGAATGTGGAGCGCGTACGAGAGACATTCATAAGGAGTCCAAAGAAATCGGTGTTTCGTGCATCGAGTGAACTCGAAATGGCTCCAGTGACAGTGTGGAAAGTCCTGCGACAGAAGCTGTCTATGAAACCATTCAAACTGGAGGTAGTGCAGAAGCTCAATTGCGACGACAAAAACAAGCGTTTGAGTTTTGTTCACAGTTGCAACAACTGATCGCTTAACTTTTAGCGTCGAAGCCACTTTTCACACTAACAGGAAAAGTGAACAGGCATAATTGTCGAATCTTGGGTACAAAGCATCCACACGAATGCACTGGACCCCATTTTCATCGTGAAGTTCGTGGGTACCTGAACACGGAGCTGCCACATCGACGGATCGGCCATGCTACAGAAGGGGACAGCTGTTTCATTAAATGGCCTCCCCGATCAACAGATCTCACTCCGTGTGACTTTTTTCTGTGGGGACACATTAAAGATCTGGTGTATGTACCGCCTCTACCACGTGATGTAGCAGAGCACCGGGAGAGAATACCGGAAGCGACTGCCACTGCCGACGATGCCATGCTGGGACGGGTATGGCAAGAATTCGATTACTGTATTGACGTCTGCCGCATCACTCATGGTTCGCATATCGAATATTTGTTAAAATAAATTTCAGAGTTTCTCTTTAAAATGCAATATGTATGACGTTTGTACAATGCTTAGTTCTTGTGCAATAAATAATTGAAAGCGTTCCCCAACTTTATGTACACCCTGCATATAATGTGGATATGCAGTGATGCTGTCACATTGTACCATAATAATAATTTCAGAGAAACGATAAACAGCCGGTTTAGAGGCACATATACCTTTCACTGACTTCGGAAAATTTGTCGACAGTGTGAACGGAAAGAAATTACGGTATTTAATCTGAGGCTATAGAAAGCCTATCCAAGGACACAGAAAAAAATAAACGTTGACAATAACAAAACATCCAATAAGGGACATGGAAATGGCTGTAGCTTGTCACCAACCTTCTGTAATGTGTAAGACAAATGATTTTATTTACAGCTGGAGACAGGAAGCAAGTCTGGGTATACAGATTACTCGAGATAAACGTGTTAATTTCATCATGCGTGTAGACGATGTAACAATTTTGGAAAAAGTGAAGATGAGTTACAAAAGCCGTGTATCAACGACGTCATTTAGGAAAAGAGAATATAACCTTCTCAGCCTTCTCAATAAAGAAAAGTAAAATCGTGAGAAATACCACACCTGCTCAAAAATAATAATAGATAATACTCCACTTGAGCAGGTCTCCAGCTTTAATTTTCTAGGATGCGATATAAGCTATGACATGGACAAGGTTAATATCAATTAATATGCGGTTTAATAAACAAAGCATTCCAAAACAAAATACGGAAATAAGCAAAATTAAAATTTTCTTAAACCATGGCTACATCTGTATTGCTATCAAAGTAAATTACAAGCATCAGAAATGACATTTTTCATGAGAGTCAGAGATGCTGCCAAGGAAGACCGTAAAGGAAATGATGATATGGAGACTTAAATAGATATTTGTAATATTAATGGAAAGATTGAAGAGCATAAAACATTATGGTAACATCAGCTACAAAGAATGAGTGCAGAGTTCCACGTCACGCCATGCTTTACCAGTGGAGAGAGAGAAGGGACCTACGAAGACCCAGAACGAGGGGGCAGTGAGAAATGAAGGCGGAACAGGCACAGGTGCTTAGACTTTGAAGTGCAAAAGAATAATCAGAACACCGATATTCGATAACACTGAGTAATTCTTTAGAGTTCCTTTTCCCGTAATCAGTTATAGTTTGAAGACGACGCACCTACGTCCTTCATAACCTTTTCCACCTGTGAATAGTTTTACGTACTGGGTGAGCAGAGTAATATTGCTAAGAACCCGTTCTTTAGGTGGACATCTTGGAGCCTCTCGAGGAACAATAGTTATTGTTTATGGGCCATTTTCACCCCATGATTTCTCAGACGTATGTAAGCAATGCAGCCTTCTTTTCCATAGAACTGCAATAACATCCCGTAACACTATTTCTTTTGAGAATAATTCCCTTGTAAACTTAAACACTTAATCTCACCGTTCGGCAAGAAGTTAAAAGCCTGAAGCATAGAACTCTTGGGACAGCGTTCGCATCCCTGGATATACACTACTGGCCATTATAATTGCTACACCACGAGGATGACATGCTACACACGCGAAATTTAATCGACAGGAAGAAGATGCTGTGATATACAAATGATTAGCTTTTCAGAGCATTCACACAAGGTTGCCGCGGTGGCGACACCTACAACGTGCTGCCATGAAGAAAGCTTCCAACCGATTTCTCCTACACAAACAGCAGTTGACCGGCGATGCCTGGTGAAACGTTGTTGTGATGCCTCGTGTAAGGAGGAGAAATGCGTACCATCACGTTTCCGACTTTGATAAAGGTCGGATTGTAGCCTATTGCGATTGTGGTCTATCGTATCGCGACATTGCTGATCGCGTTGATCGAGATCCAATGACTGTTGGCAGAATATGGAATCGGTGGGTTCAGGACGATAATACGGAACGCCGTGCTGGATCCCAACGGCCTCGTATCACTACAAGTCGACATGACAGGCATCTCATCCGCATGGCTGAAACGGATCGTGCAGCCACGTCTCGATCCCTGAGTCAACAGATGGGGACGTTTGCAAGACAACAACCATCTGCACGAACAGTTCGACGACGTTTGCAGGAGCATGGACTATCAGCTCGGAGACCATGGCTGCGGTTACCCTTGACGCTGCATCACAGACAGGAGCGCATGCGATGGTGTACTCGACGACGAACCTGGGTGCACCAATGGCAAAACGTCATTTTTTCGGATGAATCTCGGTTCTGTTTACAGCATCATGATGGTCGCATCCGTGTTTGGCGACATAGCGGTGAACGCACATTGGAAGCGTGTATTCGTCATCGCCACACTGGCGTATCACCTGACGTGATGGTATGGGGTGCAATTCGTTACACGTCTCGGTTACCTCTTGTTCGCATTGTCGGCACTTTAAACAGAACATTCAGATGTGTTACGAACCGTGGTTCTACCCTTCATCCGATCCCTGCGAAACCCTACACTTCAGCAGGATAATGCACGACCGCATGTTGCAGGTCCTGTACGGGCCTTTCTGGATACAGAAAATGTTCGACTGCTGCTCCCCCCAGCACATTCTCCAGATCTCTCACCAATTGAAAACGTCTGGTCAATGGTGGCCGAGCAACTGGCTCGTCACAATACATCAGTCACTACTCTTGATGAACTGTGGTATAGTGTTGAAGCTGCATGGGCAGCTGTACCTGTAAACGCCATTCAAGCTCTGTTTGACTCAATGCCCAGGCGTATCAAGGCCGTTATTACGGCCAGAGGTGGTTGTTCTGGGTACTGATTTCTCAGGATTTATGCACCTAAATTGCGTGATAATGTAATCACATGTCAGTTCTGGTATAACTTATTTGTCCAATGAATACCCGTTTATCATCTCCGTTTCTTCTCTGTGTAGCAATTTTAATGGCCTGTAGTGCATTATTTAGTAATTTGTAGTTTTACTTGGTTCGTCCTTTAGCACTTCGGCCATTGCTGGTCTATGCTATGCATTTTTTTTTCCATTGCTCCGCCGCGACTACATTTCGAGTGGTTTTCTCAGAAGCCGGAAACAATGGAAGTGGAACGGCGCCATACGGCCGCAGACGGCACGTGTCCACGCGACGGTCACGAAGCGATCACAATGCACTGGCCGTCGGCGCTGAACGGGTCGCCTATGACTCACAATGCGCCATTGTGGGGCCTATCAGCAGGCAGCAGCGCGATTGCAAATATGGGCTGCCCCGTCTGCTGTTACATCCCTCCGTTTTGGTGAACTCGGACGACCACTTAATGACGATGACATCGCTGTACACAAGCCAGCGTTAAGTTCAAATCAAGGCACTGCACAACTTTACAGTCGGATTTATGAGATAAGCAACCCCTTTTTGGTACGCATTGACTATAAAATATTGATTCCAGTGTGGGCATCACAGGATAACTGTCCCGAAAAGCAGCTTTGACTTCCTCCCCCACGTCGAGCACTTGTTGCGCTCTTCTCGCAAATGACGCTCCCGCAACTGTAATACTAAACCACACCGTGATAAACAACGCCATTCCTTAGCGTACGCCGCTGGAAGGAGCTGCATCGGCATCTTCGTGACACTCCCGCTCCTTCTAAACGAATCTGTGACCGAAAGTGCTCCCCTACTTTGCAAATTATGGTATATTGTAGAATCCGACTTCGAGGTAGATCAGTTTGGACGCTGTTAATTATCTTAGAAGATAGGCTAAGTAAAGGCAAACCTACATTTATAGCATTTGTAGACATAGACACAGCTTTTGACAATGTTGGCTGGAATACTCTTCGAAATTATTAAGGTAGAAGCGGTAAAATACAGGGAGAGAAAGGCTATCTACAACTTGTACAGAAACCAGACGGCAGTTATAAGAGTCGAAGGGCTTGAAAGGGAAGCACTGGTTGAAAAGAGAGTGAGACAGGGTTGTAGCCTAGCAATGGTTGAAAAGAGAGTGAGGCAGGGTTGTAACCTAGCAGTGGTTGAAAAGAGAGTGAGACAAAAAGCAAATGGCGCTGAGCACTATGGGACTTAACATCTGAGGTCATCAGTCCCCTAGAACTTAGAACTACTTAAACCTAACTAACCTAAGGACATCACACACATCCATGCCCGAGGCAGGATTCGAACCTGCGACCGTAGCAGTCGTGTGATTCCGGGTTGAAGCGACTAGAACAGCTCGGCCACCGCGGCCGGCGAGATTGAGATAGGATTGTAGCCTATCTCCGATGTTATTCAACCTGTACATTGAGCAAGCAGTAAAGGAAACCGAAGAAAAATTTGGAGTAGGAATTAAAATTCAGGGAAAAGAAATAAAAAATGAGAGGTTTGCCGATGACGTTATAATTCTGTAAGACACAGAAAAGGACTTAGAAGAGCAGTTGCACGGAATGGAAAGCGTTTTGGAAGAAGGATAAAACATGAACGTCTACAAAAGCAAAACAAAGATAATGAAATGTAGTCGAATTGAATAAGGGAATCAGAAAAGCGAACGATACACTGAAAGTAGTAGATGAGTTTTGCTATTTGGGCAGGATAATAACTGATGATGGCTGAAGTAGAGAGGATATAAAATGTAGACTGGCAATGGTAAGAAAAGCATTTCTGAAGAAGAGAAATCTGTTAACATCCAATATAGATTTAAGTCTTACGAAGTTTTTCCTGAAGGTATTTGTCTCGAGTGTAGCCATGAATGGAAGAGAAACATTGACGATAAACAGTTTCGATAAAAAGAGAATAGAAGCTTTCGAAATGTGCTGTTACAGAAGAATGCTGAAGATTGGATGGGTCGATCACGTAACTAATGAGAAAGTACTGAATAGAATTGCGGAGACAAGATATTGGTGCCACAACTTGATCAAAAGAAGGGATCGGTTGATAGGAAACATTCTGAGACATCAAGGGGTCACCAGTTTAGTATTGGAGTGCAGCGTGGAGGGTAAAAATCGTAGAGGGACACCACAAGATGAACACAGTATGCAGATTCAGAAAGATGTAGGTTGCAGTAGTTATTCGGTGACGAAGAGACTCGCACAGGATAGAGTAGCACGGAAAGCTGTATTAAGCCAGTCTTAGGACTGAAGGCAACAACAACAACATATTTCCTCTGTCAATTTTGCCTCGAAAGAGTCCCAGACTGCAGAGCAATGCCCAAGTATCAGTCCCGAAGATTCTTCTAATGAATATCAGACTGGCGGCATCTGCATTTCGTGCGATTAGTTTTGTGGGCGTACAATTTTAAGTTGTTCCTTGCACATACTCCCAAATATTTAACGGATGTTGAATTTCCAGTCATTGGTCGGGTCTTTCAGCCTGCTAATCGGCAATACGTTGCATCTGTTTGTGTAGAAGGCCAGCCATATATTTAATGGTTGTTCCTGTTTCCAGTGATTCTTCGGCATTCATGTAATCAAATAATATTTGTGCGCATTGTGTTACATTTATCGAGGGTCAACTGCCAATCCCAGCACGAAGCGCCGATCTCTGCAGGTCTTCCTACATTTCGCTACAGTTTTCTTCCGTTGTGACTTCTCTGTATACGGACGTATTATCCGAAGAACCTCATGGAGGTTACGGCGATAACCACTAGGTCATCTATATACGAGATCTGTTCAAAAAATTCCGGAACTTTGACCACAACCTTTTCAGGGGTTTTCTCTACCGATCCACTCTGTAACAGCGCTTAGGAAAAACGAACATCAAAATCTTTCTGTGCGAGCTCCGAATTCGCTATTTTTTTACGATGATAATTTTCCTCTACGAAGGTTTTGGAGGGGAAAGCTGGTGATTGAAATTTCTTGAAAAGATCTAGTCGCAATTATTATTCCACCCCAACCCCCGTATAATATCCGTGACACTCTCCCTATTTCACCACAGTAAAAAACGAGATGATCTTGATCGGACTTTTTTGTTGTCCTCAGTCAGTCTTACGTGGTAAGGATCCTATACCGCACAGCAGTACTCCAGCATAGGACGGAAAAGCTTGGTGTAAGCAGTCTCTTTAGTAGACCTGTTGCATCTTCTATCTATTGCGCCAATAAAACGCAGTTTTTGGTTTTCCTCTCCCACAACATTACCTATGTGATCGTTAAATTTAAGCTGTTCGAAACTGTAATTCCTAGGTACTTAGTTTGATCGAGAGCCTTTAAATATTTGTGATGTATTATGTGACCGAAATTTAAAGGATTCTTTTCATACTCATGAGGAAGGCTTCCTGATTTTTCTTATTCAGACACAAAAAATGGTTCAAATGGCTCTGAGCACTATGGGACTCAACTGCTGAGGTCATTAGTCCCCTAGAACTTAGAACTAGTTAAACCTAACTAACCTAAGGACATCACACACGTCCATGCCCGAGGCAGGATTCGAACCTGCGACCGTAGCGGTCTCGCGGTTCCAGACTGCAGCGCCAGAACCGCGCGGCCACTTCGGCCGGCTATTCAGACACAATTGCCACTTTTCGAACCATACGGATATAGCGTCTAAGTCGATTTGCAACTGGATTTGCTCTTCTGATGACTGGACAAGACAGTAAATGACAGGATGATCCGCAAACAGTCTAAGAGACCTGCTCAGATTGTCATAAAGTTCAAATGTGTGCGAAATCTTATGGGACGACTGCTAAGGTCATCAGTCCCTAAGCTTACACACTACTTAACCTAAATTATCCTAAGGACAAACACACACACCCATGCCCGAAGGAGGACTCGAACCTCCACCGGGATCAGCCGCACAGTCCATGACTGCAGGGCCTTAGACCGCTCGGCTAATCCCGTGCGGCTCAGATTGTCAACTAAATCGTTTACATAGATGACGAACAGGAGAAGGCATATAACACTTCCATGGGGAACGTCCGTTTCACTCGATGATTTTCCGTCGACTGCTACGAACTTGGCCTCTCTGACAGGAAGTCGCGAATACAGTCTCACAGTTGAAGCGATACGATTGTTGTATAGGCACGCAACTTAATCAGATGTCTCTTGTGATGAACGGCCTTTTGGAAATGCAGAAATACGGAATCAATTTGAGATGTGGATCGCACTCATTGTTGTTGCGGTCTTCAGTCTTAAAACTGGTTTTATGCAGCTCTTCATGCTACTCTATCCCGTGTACACCTCTTCGTCACCGAATAACCGCTGCAACCTACAACCTTCCGAATCTGCTTACTGTATCCACCTCTTGGTCTCCCTTTACGATTTTTATCCGTCCCCCCCCCCCCTTCCAATTGCCTACAGTAGCAAATTGGTGATCCCTTGATGCCTCAGGACGTGTCACTTCGACCGATCCCTTCTTTTACTAAGGTTGTGCCACAAATTTCTTTTCTCTCCTATTCTATTCAGTACCTCCTCATTAATTACGTGTTCTACCCAACTAATCTTCAGCGTTCTTCCGCGGCGCCAGGTTTCAAAAGTTTCTGTCCTCTTCTTGTCTAAACTGCTTATCGTCAATGTTTCACTTCCACAACTGGCTACACGTCATATAAATACTTTCACAAAACTCTTGCTAACAATTTAAATCTATATTCTATGTTAACCAGTTATCCTTCTTGAGAAATACTTTTCTTGCTACAGCTAGTTTACGTATTACATCCTCTCTACTTACGCCATCAGCAGTTATTTTGCTGCCCAAATGACAAAACTCATCTACTACTTTAAAGTGTCTCATTTCCTAATCTAATTCCCTCTATACTACCTGATTTAATTCGACATCATTCCATTATCCTAGTTTTGTTTCTGTTGATGTTCATCTTATACCCTCTTTTCAATACAATGGCCATTCCGTTCAACTACTCTTCCAAGTCCTTTGCTGTCTCTGACAGAATTACATTGACTTCGGCAAACCACTCAGTTTTGTCTTCTCCCTGAACTTTATTTGCTTTCTACTCCAAATTCCTCGCCGGCCGGTGTGGCCGTGCGGTTCTAGGCGCGTCAGTCTGGAACCGCGAGACCGCTACGGTCGCAGGTGCGAATCCTGCCTCGGGCATGGCTATGTGTGATGTCCTTAGGTTACTTAGGTTTAAGTAGTTCTAAGTTCTATGGGACTGATGACCTCAGAAGTTAAGTCCCATAGTGCTCAGAGCCATTTGAACCATTTTCCAAATTCCTCTATGGTTTCATGTACTGCTTGCTCAATGTACAGATTGAATAATGTAAGGATAGACTACATCTACATCTACATCTACATCTATACTCCGCGAGCCACCTTACGGTGTGTGGCGGAGGGTACTTATTGTACCACTTATTGTACCCTATCTCACTCCCTTCTCAACCGTTGCTTCCCTTTCATGCCCCTCTACTCTTGTAACTACACTCTGCTTTCTGTACAAATTGTATACAGCCTTTCGCTCCCTGTATTTCACCTCTGGTATCTTCAGAATTTCAAAGACAGTATTCTAGTCAACGTTGTCTGCAAACCCTATAAACGGATGTTTCTTTTTCCTTAACCTATCTTCTAAAACGAGTCGTGGGGACAGTATTGCCTCGCGTGGTCCTACATTTCTCCGAAATCCAAGCTGCTCTTCCCCGAGATCGGCTTCTACAGAGAATTGTATTAGTATCTTGGAAGCATGACTTATTAAACGGAAAGTTCGGTAATATTTAGACCTCTAACCCCCCCCCCCCTTTCTCTGGAACTGGAATTGTACTCATTAGTATGTGCGAATAAAGAGCTAGTTGCAATTCACAAGAACGATATTTTATGAATCCGTGCTGACTATGTGTTAAGAGACCGTTTTCCTCGAGGTAATTCGAGAACAGTGGCTCGGTTCTCCGCAGTAGAAAGACACGCGGCGTAGTCACGTACCTCTGACAGCGGACGGTAGACCTGCAACTCTCTCGGGCACCCACCGGCAACTGCACTGCACAGAACCGGCTCTCGCCGCCAGGCTGGGGACTCGCGTTGCGGCTGTCAGGGCTGGCAACATGGCGGCGCCAACAGCTGTGTCCGGACGCGTCACCTTGGGGCGCCCCTCCAGCTGCTTTGCAAAACACTCCAGGCGCCTCGGCGCAACCGCGCGTCCTCAGCGAGCCTGCTGCTGCGCAACAGGTGTCCGCGAGGGGGCGGAGGGGGAAGCCCCTATACTGATATACCCAGGAACCTTCATTTGTTCTGTGTACACACCTGCAATCGGCAGCTCAGGTCGGCGCGGGAAGCCGCTTTCCTCGCTCCCCTCAGAAACTCCTCCTCCACCTCGAGCAGTGGTCTGCCGCATTATTGCATAGTGTTGGGGATTCACATGCCACAGAAGTTCCGGCACAGTAAAGCTATGTCCACACGATGCCTCTTCCCACGTCTACTGACGCACGGGAATAAAAGTGCATGGACAAAAAATTGTGGAAAGAACGCTTTTACGCATGTGCGTCCTGGTTTCCGCACGTTGCCTCAAGGCGCGAGCAGCCTGCTATGGTTCTCCGTCTTTGCTTACGAGCTTGTGCTGTATTTATTGGATGAAAACGAGGCAGGAAAAGATAACACTAAAGCGAATGTTGGTAAAGAAGTACCTACATAACAGAGGTACGAGAAATGCAGAGAGACAATAATGTCTTGTTTGCAAATTTCAGAAGGAGGCCACAGCGAGATTTTAGGTTTTCTGCTTGGGAAAATGCAGCGCTGAGGCTGAGAACAACGTTTTCCGTCAGCTGGTAGCCGGCGATTTACACGAATATCAGTTTGAACTATTTATTTCGCATTTCAGTGATTATTCCTGAAACTGAGAAATAATGAAAGGAGATTTTCAGTCGTTATGTGAAGGATGATTAACTTTCAATCTGTATTTTACTTTATTTAAAAAGTTGCTTACACAACTTTAATCATGAATCGTCAAAGAAACTGTTATAGGTATGCTTATTCAAATACAGAGATATGAAAACAGGTAGAATACGGCGCTGCGGTCGGCAGTGCCTGTATACGACAAAAAGTGTCTGGCGCAGTTGTTAGATCGCTTACTGCTGCTACTATGGTAGGTTATCACGATTTAAGTGAGTTTGACCGTAGTGTTATAGTCGGCGCACGAGCGATTACACACTGAAGCGCCAAAGAAACTGGTATAGGTTTCCTTATCCAAATACGGAGGTATGAAAACAGGCAGAATACGGCACTGGGGTCGGAATACGGCGCTGAGGTCGGCAATGTCTATATATAAGACTAAACGTGTATGGCGCAGTTGTTAGATCGGTTATTGCTGGTACAATGGCAGGTTATCAAGATTTAAGTGAGTCTGAGCGTGGTGTCATAGTCGGCGCACGAGCGTTGGGACATAGCATCTCCGAGGTAGCGACGAAGTGGGGATTTTTCCCGTGCGACCATTTTACGAGTGTACCGTGAATATCAGGAATCCGGTAAAACGTCAAATCTCCGACATCGCTGCGGCCGGAAAAAGATCCTGCAAGAACGGGACCAACGACGACTGAAGAGAATCGTTCAGTGTGATAGAAGTGCAACCCTTCCGCAAATTGGTGCAGATGTCGATGCTGGGCCATCAACAAGTGGCAGCGTGAGAACTATTCAACGAAACATCATCCATATGGGCTTTCGGAGCGGAAGGCCCACTCGTGTACCCTTGATGACTGCACGACACAAAGGTGTTGATGACTGGAAACATGTTGCCTGGTCGGACGAGTCTCTTTGCATATAATATCGAGCGACTGGACGTGTATAGGTATGGGGACAACCTCATGAACCCAGGAACCCTGCATGTCAGCAGGGGCTGTTCAAGATGGTGGTGGCTCTGTGATGATGTGGGGCGTGTGCAGTTGGGAGTGATATGGGGTCCCTAATCCGTCTAGATACGACTTTGACAGATGACACGTACATAAGCATCCTGTCTGATCATCTGCTTCCATTCATGTCCATTGTGCATTACGGCGGACTTGGGCAATTCCAGCAGGACAGTGCGACACCCCACAGGTCCATAATTGCTACAAAGTGGCTCCAGGGACACTCTTCTGAGTTTATAGACTTCCGCTGGCCACTAAAATTCCCACACATGAACAATATTGAGCGTATCTGGGATGCCTTGCAACGTGCTGTCCAGAGTACATCGCCAACCCCTCGTACTCTTACGGATTTATGGGCAGCCGTACTACATTAGTCGAGTCCATGTCACGTCGTGTTGCGGCACTTCTGCGTGCTCGCGGGGGCCCTACCGATATTAGGCAGGCCGTTTCTCTGGCTCTACAGTGTATTATGTTTAAAGTTTAAGAAAGTAAGAGCCAACTGTCTTGCCGCAATGGTAATACCGGTTCCCGTCAGATCACCGAAGTTAAGCGCTGCCAGGATGGGCTAGCACTTGGATGGGTGACCATGCGGTCCGCCGAGCGTTATTGGCAAGCGGGGTGCACTCAGCCCTTGTGAGGCAAACTGAGGAACTACTTGATTGAGAAGTAGCGGCTCCGGCTCGTGAACTGACGTACGGCCGGGAGTGCAGTGTGCTGACCACACGCCCCTCTATATCCGCATCCAGTGACGGCTGTGGGCTGAGGATGATACGGCAGCCGGTCGGTACCTTTGGGTCTTCACGACGTCTTCAGCCGGAGTTTAGTTTCAGTTTTAAGAAACTCAGGAAAGTATTATTGCTAGGAATTGTGTAACGTCTTGAAGCTGTGTAACTCAAGTCGCGCATATTACCCGACTATATTGGCTCAGTATTTGAGAATCAGACCACTTAACGACTTCCAGCTAACTTTATACGTTTTACGATACGTGTCGATTCGACTCTCTCCACTTTGCTCTGTCCTGTGCGTATTCCACAATGTCGGTATTTCATTCTTTTCCTAAATGTCATCCAGCTTCTAACAATATTCCATTACTGTAAAATCTGAATATAGTTCAACATACGATAATGATGGAAACTGAAATAAAATGAATTAAATTTTGTGCCATTCCCAGGACTCGAACCCAGGTCTCCATGCTTACTAGACAGGAATGCTAGCCATTACGCCACTGCAGCAGTAAATCAAACACTATGCGAGGACTACGCAAGTCCAACGCCCTCTCTAAGACATACTTCAGTTCACATCTTCAGCTTATTTTCCCCTTTGTAACCCGTCTAATCAGAATCGACAGCAGACTAACACCGAGAACGATAGTTCAGGTATACATGCCGTTGTCGCAAGCTGGAGATGAACAGATAGAGAAAGTGTATGAGGATATTGAAAGGGTAATGCAGTATGTAAAGGGGGACGAAAATCTAATAGTCATGGGCGACTGGAATGCAGTTGTAGGGGAAGGAGTAGAAGAAAAGGTTACAGGAGAATATGGGCTTGGGACTAGGAATGAAAGAGGAGAAAGACTGATTGAGTTCTGTAACAAGTTTCAGCTAGTAATAGCGAATACCCTGTTCAAGAATCACAAGAGGAGGAGGTATACTTGGAAAAGGCCGGGAGATACGGGAAGATTTCAATTAGATTACATCATGGTCAGACAGAGATTCCGAAATCAGATACTGGACTGTAAGGCGTACCCAGGAGCAGATATAGACTCAGATCACAATATAATAGTGATGAAGAGTAGGCTGAAGTTCAAGACATTAGGCAGGAAGAATCAATACGCAAAAAAGTGGGATACGGAAGTACTAAGGAATGACGAGATACGTTTGAAGTTCTCTAACGCTATAGATACAGCAATAAGAAATAGCGCAGTAGGCAGTACAGTTGAAGAGAAATTAACATCTCTAAAAAGGGCCATCACAAAAGTTGGGAAGGAAAACATAGGTACAAAGAAGGTAGCTGCGAAGAAACCATGGGTAACAGAAGAAATACTTCAGTTGATTGATGAAAGGAGGAAGTACAAACATGTTCCGGGAAAATCAAGAATACAGAAATACAAGTCGCTGAGGAATGAAATAAATAGGAAGTGCAGGGAAGCTAAGACGAAATGGCTGCAGGAAAAATGTGAAGACATCGTAAAAGATACGATTGTCGGAAGGACAGACTCAGCATACAGGAAAGTCAAAACAACCTTTGGTGACATTAAAAGCAACGGTGGTAACATTAAGAGTGCAACGGGAATTCCACTGTTAAATGCAGAGGAGAGAGCAGATAGGTGGAAAGAATACATTGAAAGCCTCTATGAGGGTGAAGATTTGTCTGATGTGATAGAGGAAGAAACAGGAGTCGATTTAGAAGAGATAGGGGATCCAGCATTAGAATTTAAAAGGGCTTTGGAGGACTTACGGTCAAATAAGGCAGAAGGGATAGATAACATTCCATCAGAATTTCTAAAATCATTGGGGGAAGAGGCAACAAAACGACTATTCACGTTGGTGTGTAGAATATATGAGTCTGGCGACATACCATCTGACTTTCGGAAAAGCATCATCCACACAATTCCGAAGACGGCAAGAGCTGACAAGTGCGAGAATTATCGCACAATCAGCTTAACAGCTCATGCATCGAAGCTGCTTACAAGAATAATATACAGAAGAATGGAAAAGAAAATTGAGAATGCGCTAGGTGACGATCAGTTTGGCTTTAGGAAAAGTAAAGGGACGAGAGAGGCAATACTGACGTTACGGCTAATAACGGAAGCAAGGCTAAAGAAAAATCAAGACACTTTCATAGGATTTGTCGACCTGGAAAAAGCGTTTGACAGTGTAAAATGGTGCAAGCTGTTCGAGATTCTGAAAAAAAGTAAGGGTAAGCTATAGGGAGAGACGGGTCATATACAATATGTACAACAACCAAGAGGGAATAATAAGAGTGGACGATCAAGAACGAAGTGTTCGTATTAAGAAGGGTGTAAGACAAGGCTGTAGCCTTTCGCCCCTACTCTTCAATCTGTACATCGAGGAAGCAATGATGGAAATAAAGGTAAGGTTCAGGAGTGGAATTAAAATACAAGGTGAAAGGATATCAGTGATACGATTCGCTGATGACATTGCTATCCTGAGTGAAAGTGAAGAAGAATTAAATGACCTGCTGAACGGAATGAACAGCCTAATGAGTACACAGTATGGTTTGAGAGTAAATCGGAGAAAGACGAAGGTAATGAGAAGTAGTTGAAATGAAAACAGCGAGAAACTTAACATCAGGATTGATGGTCACGAAGTCAATGAAGTTAAGGAATTCTACCTAGGCAGTAAAATAACCAATGACGGACGGAGCAAGGAGGACATCAAAAGCAGACTCGCTATGGGAAAAAAGGCATTTCTGGCCAAGAGAAGTCTACTAATATCAAATACCGGCCTTAATTTGAGGAAGAAATTTCTGAGGATGTACGTCTGGAGTACAGCATTGTATGGTAGTGGAACATGGACTGTGGGAAAACCGGAACAGAAGAGAATCGAAGCACTTGAGATGTGGTGCTATAGACGAATGTTGAAAATTAGGTGGACTGATAAGGTAAGGAATGAGGAGGTTCTACGCAGAATCTGAGATGAAAGGAATATGTGGAAAACAGTGATAAGGAGAAGGGGCAGGATGATAGGACATCTACTAAGACATGAGGGAATGACTTCCATGGTACTAGAGGGAGCTGTAGAGGGCAAAAACTGTAGAGGAAGACAGAGATTGGAATACGTCAAGCAAATAATTGAGGACGTAGGTTGCAAGTGCTACTCTGAGATGAAGAGGTTAGCACAGGAAAGGAATTCGTGGCGGGCCGCATCAAACCAGTCAGTAGACTGATGACAAAAAAAAAAAAAAAAAAAAAAAAAAAGCCGTCACTATTGTCGAGGCTCTCCGGCACTGGATAGCACCCCAGTGTTAGACGTAATGGGGAAATCCTGTACCTCACGTGTAGTTGATTTAATGTCTCAAAAATGGTCCAAATGGCTCTGAGCACTATGGGACTTAACATCTGTAGTCATCAGTCCCCTAGAACTTTGAACTACTTAAACCTAACTAACCTAAGGACATCACACACATCTATGCCCGAGGCAGGATTCGAACCTGCGACCGTAGCGGTCGCGCGGTTCGGTTCCAGACTGTAGCGCCTAGAACCGCTCGGCCACTCCGGCCGGCTTTAATGTCTCAAGGGCAGACTACCTGTAGGGAATGACAGGTTTTCATTAATCTTTTGTTTTCTCTACTCGAAGAATGAAGATCTGCCACAGATCTGAGCCTATCGTACTTCACAGAGCGGCCAAAGCCCTGAGCCCTAATGAGGCGTGGACGCTTAACATCTCGCCGCCTACACGCGATTTCACCGTCCTTCAACCGCTTTCCACAGACGCTTCCAGAGACCAGGAAGCGAACAGCCAATCAGCTTCGTCGTTTCCGAGATGCTCGTTCCCAGGCACCGAACTGTAACAGTGTGTCCTCTTACGTCTCTGGATTTCCCCATATGAGGCCCGCATCGTCGCCAGGATGATTCCTCATTCGTCTCTGTTCTACTTCCACAGGGTGTGTTATAATTCATGGCTTAAACGCGTGCAGTTGAAAGTTCGAGGTACTAGAAGTAAACAAGTCTCGACTGCGACTTTGTGGTTAACCAGCCACCACGGACGTGATCCTACCGATCCTTAATGTGGTCCGTCCTTGTTTACATTAGAAACACGATTCACACGACAGTACAGTACACGGCCAGAGTGCCACTCGTGTCAATTGTTTGCGTGGTGTCAAGATCACCTGATCTGAACCGGATGGTTTCCTGTGTTTGAGGGCCACCTTCACGGTGTAGTGTACCCTACTCCAGCTAAGAATTGAAGAAATGGAGCAGGGACTTGTCAGTGCCTTTCAAGAATTTCGAAATGATCCAGGCGTGTTTGAAAGGGCTAGAAACTCACAGCGGCGACGGGTACAGGCCAGCATCCAGGTACAAGAACGACACTTTGAACAGCTCCTTTACCTACGAGTACAATCATGTACGAGGGTAATCCCAAAAGAAAGGTCTCCTATTTTTTATAAGTACATAGACCTGTTTATTTGTACAATGGTTTACATCAGTTTACAGCTTGAACATTTAGCTATTTTTCGACATATTCACCATTTCTGTCGATGCATTTTTGTAGACGCTGTGGCAGTTTCTGTATGCCCATGTCAAACCAGCTCGGCGCCATGCTGTTTAGAAGTCAATATTGACATACAAAAATGCCTCATTTAACATTCACACCCATGTCGCAGAGCGGGTGTGAATTCTTGAATTCTGCTTTATAGGGCAGCCATTCTACCCCAACTGTCACTTAAACCTCCCATTAAAAGCCATTAACTCACTTTTTCAGAAGCTGAGACAAAGCGACGAAATCTGATAAAATGGCCGCATAAGTACTCAACAGATACCATCTTTACGCAATTAAGGAACAAAAATTTCCAACATTTATCACCCGCGAAATTTAACAGTAATGTTTTCTCCCGTTTCACCCCAACAGATACAAGTTTCTATTATTAATGATATTCAGTCTCGATCTTGTGTCCAGTTTGTAAGGAAACGAGATTTTTTCCTTTACATTTTTGCATTTAAATGTGGGTGTGTGTGGATTGGGCGGGGGGGGGGGGGGGGAGGATTGGTAGGAGACGAGCGGACGTCTCCACCTCGGCGTGCGTCGCTCGGCTGCCAGCTGCTGCGTGGCGCGTGACGCACACAAACAGCTGACGCGGGGGCCCACACCGGGGGAGGCAACAGGTGGGCGGGGCATTGCCTTAGATGCCGTGGCCGAAGCCAGTGAGTGCTCTAGCTGCCTCACGGCCACGGGCCGGTCCTGTGGCTCTCAGCGTGCACCAGCCTCCGTACCTGGTTCAAGGGACTCGTGGCAAGAGCCCTACCCAACTGCAGCCCACCTCAGCAGGAGTGAACCTAGTTTGCACGTACCAGAGCTATAGTGATGGCTCAGAATATTAGAATCACATACGAACACTAATACTGTCAAAGCACTGGTTTGCTGTATGCCACATATGGTTTGGAAGAATTACCAAAACTGTATACTTTTCGTACCATAAACGGCACCAACACGTTCCGACGTGGATTCACCAAAACCAGACCTTTCCGTTTTTCATACCATATATAGCAGCAATACGTTACCCGCCAGATTAGGCGAGAGCGCTAATGCGCTGCTTCCTGGACTGGGGTAGGCGCGCCGGCCCCGGATCGAATCCGTACAGCGGATTACCGACGTGGGTCGGTGTGCCGGCCAGCCTGGATGTGGTTTCTAGGCGGCTTTCCACATCCCGCTAGGTGAATACCGGGCTGGTCCCCACGTTCCGCCTCAGTTACACGACTCGCAGATGTCTGAACACGTTCGTACTATTCCATGAATTATACTAGACGCAGACAGCTGGGGTACACTAATTCCGTCCCGCGGGATACGGGGTGGCGTCAGGAAGGGCATCCGGCCACCCCTTAACACTAACCTTGCCAAATCCGTTCCTAACAATGCCGACCCAGCGTCAGCCCAGGGCATGGTACCAGTGAAAGGGGAAGAAAACGGCAGCAATACGTTGCGACATGGATTCTACAATGTCTTGGCACCCAACAACAGATGTGTACGCCTCAACTGTCCTTGCTAACAAACAACCAGCCATGACAGAGAACAGAAGTTCCCCACTTCCCGGTGCCCGACTAACACCACACAAACGCTTCCGATGTGTTTTCTATGCACGGCTACACTGTTGACAAAAGTGGGGAGGGGGGGAAGGGTGGGCAGCGTAATGACACCGCCCCCCTCCCAAAAAGCATTTTACTAAAAGCTTTTTTCTTCATACAATGAGTTCCAAATTTTTAAGCTAACTTTCGGGGAATAAGGAACCGTTTAAACTCTGCAAGGACATTTGGAGTAAAAAATCGATCTTCATGAATGCGAAAATTACACTCTATGAAACCGCTATAAAACCGCAGTCGCTCTATGCGGATGAGTGCATCGAAAAAGGGGAAGAGAATCTTTCGAGAGATTGTGAGACCCACCGTAAACGAAACTGGCAACTACAAATTAAGGAGTAACAAAGAGCACATCAAAAAACTTCCGAAACGCTCACACACAATCCGAAGGAGGCGATTCAGTTGATTTGGACACGTAAAATAATCGAGGATAATTGACTAACTAAACAATTCTTGCAATATTTCAGGAACAAAAAAAAATTAAAAAAAAGGAGTCAATCGATCAGACTCGAAAAGACGGAGCAGACTTATCGACAACACATACTGCATTTTAACAAGTAAATTTATGATACCGGTTACTCATATAGGCTGGCTATACTGCGCTGTACTGGCCTCAGTTATTAATGTATATACGGGACGCATACAGGCCTTCACCAGCATTTACTATGTACCTACGTAGATAAGATTTTGACGTTGATACCTCAATCAGGATACTTTATGGTATCAACATAGGATTAAACAGCTAACCGGCTTCACGTAATTGCTAGGGTCATTGGCCTAGGTTTCGAAACCTACTAGGGGTGTCTTAATCAGAACGAAAATTTTGATACATCGTAAAATTACATTGCTGAAAAGCAATGGTCAGAATTTAGAGCACCTATGCTCATGTCAAAAGTGAAATAACTGCTCTAAATTCTGACCATTGCTTTTTTAGCAATGTAATTTTACGATTTATCAGAATTTTCAGTCTGATGAAGGCACCCTAGTAGATGTCGAAATCTACGTCAATGTACCTACCAATTTTGTGCAACCGGTTGGCGTTTAATACTATATTGAAACACCATACGGTTGTTGAGTAGTAGACATGTTTAAAACTTAATGGTATGTATAGCTGGCATGCATTGCTGTTAATCACGTAAATATTTTTTTTTTCATATATTTCTTATGTATCGCTAGACCTGTTATAGATTTTGCTTCAGCTAATCGAACTTAGTTGGTTACACCATTGTTTTCCTATTTGTAACAGATCTGAAGATAGCAGTATCCGAAACCGATAACTGTGAATTGTAAAATTTGTGTGATCGAGATTGACCTTTACAAACAAAGTGCCATAACATGATCGCGGACTCATTTAAAGACTTTATGTCTTCAATTGATAAATTTGTGCCTACTCAGGACAAGATTGGCGTAAAACATGCGCACTACAAAAGATGTAATGAAAATCTGGTTTGACAAACTCTATTTGGATGGGAGGATTTCTCCTAAAAATGTTAATGACAAGATTAATAATAGTTCTACAAATAAAGACGGAGGAGAGATGAACATAACTCAAGAAGGTATCCAAAACACAGAAGATTTAAAAATACAAACAACAAACTTCAAGGCGCTTGAAAAAAAAAGAGAAGAAACGTGGAAATATCTTCGCTCAGGAAGAATAACAACAGTAGTGAGGGGAATGAAAATTTGTTGGGGAGATGGGAATAAGCACGTTATTCAACAATTCCTCTAAGTAACTGTTTTACGTTGTCCACAGTTGCCCACTGTCTACGAGAGTAGAGGAAGGAAAGGAACTTACAAGAATATAAAGTTTTTCTTCCACGCGACCCTCGAATTTCATTATTCATGCTCTCCCGCAGCGGGTTCGCAACACATTGTCTTCTGAGAGTTGCAGGTCTGATATCACAGAACATACTTTCGAGCTGCGTCATGCTAGTACGCTGTGCACTCCCGTAGTGCAACGGAACGCAACGGTGCCGCTGCCCTCGCGTAACGCTGGGGAAGGACTTCGGGAGGAATGAGTCGGCCAGTTTAGCGTGCTCCACTGCGCACCTCTGTCGCTGAGTCACTCCACATCGTGACCTCGTGCCGTAACATCTCTACTGCTTTTGTCACCTGTCCACATAAAAGGCACTGTCGTTATCACGTGCACTGTTTTGCGGTACGTTGCAGCTGGTAAACCTTGTGTTTCGCTTTAGGTTCAAATGGTTCAAATGGCTCTGAGCACGATGGGACTTAACATCTGTGGTCATCAGTCCCCTAGAACTTAGAACTACTTAAACCTATCTAACCTAAGGACATCACAAACATCCATGCCCGAGGCAGGATTCGAACCTGCGACCGTAGCAGTCGCGCGGTTCCGGACTGAAGCGCCTAGAACCGCTAGACCACCGCGGCCGGTTTCGCTTTAGGGTCACTCCAAAAGAAATGCACACTATTTTTGTGAAAATACAGTTTCCATTTTGCACGTGTGATAGTTTTACAGTGTGTAGAAACATGTTTCCCGCTTGTTTTCAAACTTAGTTCAACCTGATCCCGTGAGTGGAACCGTCACAGCATGTCTTCAAAATGGCTGTTACACTTGACGTTCGTCAGAAGCAACGTGCTGTCATAGAATTCCTGTGCTGTGAAAACGAGACAGTGGGAAACATCCACAAGAGGTTGAAAACGGTGTATGGAGATGCTGCTGTCGATCGCAGTAGACTTAGTCGGTGGGCAAGCAGGTTACGTGATGAAAGCGGGCACGGCAATATTGAGGATTGTTCTCGCAGCGACAGGCCTCGTACTGCACACACTCCAGACAATGTGCAGAGAGTTAATGAATTTTTGACTGCTGACGGACGCATCACAGTGAACGAATTGTCACGCTACGTTGGGATAGGGGAAAGAAGTGTTTGCAGAATACTGAAAGTGTTGGCGTTAAAAAAGGTTTGTGCCAGGTGGGTTCCTAGGATGTTGACAGAGGCTCACAAAGAAACAAGAAAAACGGTATGCAGAGAACTTTTGGACCAGTACGAGAATGGTGGAGATGTTCTTGGAAGAATTGTGACAGGTGATGAAACATGGCTCCATCATTTTTCACCAGAGACGAAGAGGCAATCAATGGAGTGGCATCATGCAAATTCACCCAAGAAAAAAAAAATCACACCTTCTGTTGGAAAAGTTATGGTGGTGGTGGTTAGTGTTTAACGTCCCGTCGACAACGAGGCCATTAGAGGCGGAGCGCAAGCTCGGATTAGGGAAGGAGTGGGAAGGAAACCGGCCGTACCCTTTCAAAGGAACCATCCCGGCATTTACCTGAAACGATTTAGGGAAATCACGGAAAACCTAAATCAGGATGGCTGGCGACGGGATTGAACCGTCGTCCTCCCGAATGCGAGTCCAGTGTGCTAACCACTGCGCCACCTCGCTTGGTGGAAAAGTTATGGCTACGGTGTTTTTCGATTCCGAAGGACTCTTGCTTGTGGACATCATACCAAGTGGAACCACCATAAATTCTGATGCATATGTGACGACACTGAAGAAACTTCAAGCTCGACTGAGTCGTGTTCGACCACATCGGCAAAAGCAGGATGCTTTGCTGTTGCACGACAATACACGACCACATGTCAGTCAAAAACCATGGAAGCGATCACAAAATTCGGATGGACAACACCGAAACACCCGCCTTACAGTCCTGACCTGGCTCCATGTGACTATTATCTCTTTGGGAAACTGAAAGACTGTCTTCGTGGAACAACGTTTGTGCACGCTGCCAAACAGTCGCTCCAACATGTTGGTCCAGAATTCTACCGTGCGGCTATACAGGCGCTGGTTCCAAGATGGCGTAAGGCAGTTTCGAGGGATGGAAATTATGTGGAGAAATGAAAATATTGTTTCTAAAGGATGTATCTACACACTGTAAAACTTTCAAACATGTAGAATAAAAGATGGATTTTAAAGAAAATAGTGTGCATTTCTTTTGGAGTAACCCTCGTATTTTAGGCGAGCGACGTTTTCGTTATTGAGCGTGGCATGCAAATGAAAGTGAATCTTAGCTACGATTTGTATTTACTCCGCAAAATTCTTTACGGTGTGTGGTGGATGGTACTTCCCTTATCACACACATTTCCATTTTTTCTTCTTCTATTTGTGAATTGTGCACGAGGAAAATAGCTGTCGGTTAAACTGCACATGAGCTCTAATTAGTACGATTTTTCCCGTAACAGTCATTTCGCGAGATGTTCGAGAATGACTGACTGAAAACTACTTTTTATAATTCTAATGAGACAATACACAGCATTTGCAGATATATCGATTTTCGACGTAGTCCCCGTGACGTATGAGGGGTGCATTGCATCCTCGCGAGAAGGATTCTTTTATTTCAACCTCTTTATCGTAGAGCTATGTCGTCAGTCCTTGCTCGATCTCTTAGTCTGCGGTAGCTAGGAGTGCAGGTTTCATCTTCTGTAAAAATTCCGTCCCAAAATCCATTACCAACGACCTGGACCCGACGAAAAAGTTCCTCAGGAGCAGAGACTCGACGATCTATCAACTCTACAGTAAATTGGCACTTGCAGCACTTCACGGAGGATATCGTGTTCAAAACCAACACTAATATCCAAAATAGTGGCTATTTCGTTTACAGTAGTACGCTTGTTTCACTTCACGAGCTCTTTCACTGCGGCCTTGTTTTACTTCGTCACCACGCGGTGTGTCTGATGCGGGTGTGGAGCTTGTTACAAAGAAGTTACGCCTCTTTCAGACTTTCCGCATCATTCATACTCTTGCTCCAGAGACACACGAATCACCATACTGTGCTTTCGTCCTGCGATGCGTTTCCACAACTTTACCGGCTTCACTATTAAAAAAGAAAAATGTATCACAGCTGGTTACTCCAGTGCGATGAAAATTGACAATGTGTCAGCCATCTCTACTCTGACACAGCTTCCTTTTCTGTGTGTAACAACAGGCTGCCAATTGACGAAATCTTGCGCTTCCATCCGAGGGGCTGGGTTTCATTTCAACGCAGCCACCTGGATGCAGCCCGAAAAGATTTCATCATCAATATACACAGGGAAAGACTGCATTCATACTTCCAGTTATTGGTTATTTGTCGAAACTCAAGGATAACGGAGGAACTGCAAGTTGACCGTACAATTTATAGGAATTTTATTAAACTTTTAAGATTTTCACCCAAATAACCCTCGTATGTAACAGTAACTAATAATAACGAATGGTAGTTAATTGAGGAGCACGCAATCTCAGTGCAATGCATAAAACGTTTTAGTATTTCTAGATCTGTTCAACTGTTACAAGCAGGCCAGATTCAGCCATTATATGCGGTCATCTTCAGGCCGTACAATGCTTATCACAGCAAACCGTCATGGTTGTCTAATCACCACTTGTCATACCTTAAGTGGTGATCTGACAACTTGACGATTTGCTGCGATAAGCATGACTGCACGTAACTGCTGACGCCGGTCGCCTTGTAATTACTGTAGAGATCCAGAAATACTACAAAGTATTTCTCAGGACATAGTATGTTGTCTGACTCTTCGTAGAACAGTGGTTTCCAGCCTGGGGGTAATTACCCCCTGAGAACTAAAATGAAATTTTCTGAGGGGTAAAAACCAAACGATTCGTTTCTGTTTGTCACGAGACTAAATTATTTTCAAAAGATCATTATTATTATCAAAATTTTGTGAGACTCTAGAAGTGGTTGCGTAAGTTATCAATTATTACTTTTTCTGAATTAGTAACATTAATGCGGTAGAGGTTACAGGTTCCTCACATAGCCCACCCATTGCACACATACACTCCTGGAAATGGAAAAAAGAACACATTGACACCGGTGTGTCAGACCCACCATACTTGCTCCGGACACTGCGAGAGGGCTGTACAAGCAATGATCACACGCACGGCACAGCGGACACACCAGGAACCGCGGTGTTGGCCGTCGAATGGCGCTAGCTGCGCAGCATTTGTGCACCGCCGCCGTCAGTGTCAGCCAGTTTGCCGTGGCATACGGAGCTCCATCGCAGTCTTTAACACTGGTAGCATGCCGCGACAGCGTGGACGTGAACCGTATGTGCAGTTGACGGACTTTGAGCGAGGGCGTATAGTGGGCATGCGGGAGGCCGGGTGGACGTACCGCCGAATTGCTCAACACGTGGGGCGTGAGGTCTCCACAGTACATCGATGTTGTCGCCAGTGGTCCGCGGAAGGTGCACGTGCCCGTCGACCTGGGACCGGACCCCAGCGACGCACGGATGCACGCCAAGACCGTAGGATCCTACGCAGTGCCGTAGGGGACCGCACCGCCACTTCCCAGCAAATTAGGGACACTGTTGCTCCTGGGGTATCGGCGAGGACCATTGACAACCGTCTCCATGAAGCTGGGCTACGGTCCCGCACACCGTTAGGCCGTCTTCCGCTCACGCCCCAACATCGTGCAGCCCGCCTCCAGTGGTGTCGCGACAGGCGTGAATGGAGGGACGAATGGAGACGTGTCGTCTTCAGCGATGAGAGTCGCTTCTGCCTTGGTGCCAATGATGGTCGTATGCGTGTTTGGCGCCGTGCAGGTGAGCGCCACAATCAGGACTGCATACGACCGAGGCACACAGGGCCAACACCCGGCATCGTGTGTGGGGAGCGATCTCCTACACTGGCCGTACACCACTGGTGATCGTCGAGGGGACACTGAATAGTGCACGGTACATCCAAACCGTCATCGAACCCATCGTTCTACCATTCCTAGACCGGCAAGGGAACTTGCTGTTCCAACAGGACAATGCACGTCCGCATGTATCCCGTGCCACCCAACGTGCTCTAGAAGGTGTAAGTCAACTACCCTGGCCAGCAAGATCTCCGGATCTGTCCCCCATTGAGCATGTTTGGGACTGGATGAAGCGTCGTCTCACGCGGTCTGCACGTCCAGCACGAACGCTGGTCCAACTGAGGCGCCAGGTGGAAATGGCATGGCAAGCCGTTCCACAGGACTACATCCAGCATCTCTACGATCGTCTCCATGGAAGAATAGCAGCCTGCATTGCTGCGAAAGGTGGATATACACTGTACTAGTGCCGACATTGTGCATGCTCTGTTGCCTGTGTCTATGTGCCTGTGGTTCTGTCAGTGTGATCATGTGATGTATCTGACCCCAGGAATGTGTCAATAAAGTTTCCCCTTCCTGGGACAATGAATTCACGGTGTTCTTATTTCAATTTCCAGGAGTGTATGTTATGCTTTGTTCCGTACATCGCTGATGATAAAGGTGAGACATATATGTAACAAATATTAAATATCTCAAGAAAATGTCTTCTCCAAGTAGTAGATAATACCTGCAGTAGTCCAGAAATTGCTTCATTACTCGCTTAGAAACAGAGAAATGAATTAATTGACACCACGACACAGCAGTAACTACATAAGGGCTACTATACTGCTGTACACATTGTTATTATTATTATTATTATTATTACTGAGTGGTTAGACACAAAGCGTTAACAACCGACGGCCGCTGTGACCGAGCGGTTCTAGGCGCTTCAGTCCGGGACCGCGCTGCTGCCACGGTCGCAGGTTCGAATCCTGCCTCGGGCATGGATGTGTGTAATGTCCTTAGGGTTAGTTAGGTTTAAGTAGTTCTAAGTCTAGGGGAATGATGACCTAAGATGTTAAGTCCCATAGCGCTTAGAGCCATTTGAACCATTTTTTCGTTAACAACCTTAATTCATAAAATTTCTGGCAGTTCAGAAATAAGGCATGCAGCAATCAAGTTATTCATGAACTGTAAGCACCCCTCATACGTCACGGGGACTACGTCGAAAATCGATATATCTGCAAATGCTGTGTATTGTCTCAACCTGCTTGATTCGAAGTGGGGTTGCAGTTGAAGATCAAGCAAGTGCCGCAATGAAGGGAAGTAATGCAGGGGAAGTATATTCTGTAACAAGTGTCTGCCCTCGATGTGGATACTTAGCTTTCTTATCTGGGAAGGAGTTGTGGGTAGCACTTGCGATGCACCACGGATTCCTTCGCTATTCACTCTAACACGCACGCACGCACGCACGCACACACACACACACACACACACACACATACACACACAGAAAGAGAGAGAGAGAGAGAGAGAGAGAGAGAGAGAGAGATACACAAATTAAATATAACTCATCTTTCATCATTTTAAAAATAAGTGTTCCAAGGAAAGTTTTTCATTCTACGGTTTCGTTTGGTGCGAAAGTTGGTAATGATGTGGGGGAGGGGGGGGGGAGGAGACATCAGATAGCAGGGGGTAAGGGTGTGATTACTAGCTTATGTTTGATTGTACTCTGGGATAACGTTCTAAGAAAGGTTGGGAACTGCTGTCTTAGAACGTACGCTATCGAAATTACAATACTACCCGTGCCACTTTCACGCGTACTAAACGAACCTGTCAGGAAATGGGTCTTTCTTCTCTGGATCTATTGTGTCTCATGTATTTTACCCCACCTGATAGCAGCATCACACTGTCGAACAAAACAATCAGTCAAATAAAGGTTCGGTATCCTACTTACTTCGCACGTTCAGGATTTTCTCAATCTGGCACCTCCTTTTCCTAGATCTGGTTTTCTACGGCCATTCAATTTTTGGTCATTTATTCGAGAGCCAACTGCCTTCCCTGTACGAATCGTTGGTGCTCTGCACATCTTGCATTTCGCTACTTTTCTGGAGCATTCGCCAACAGCCTCGCGGAACATGCGACGTTATCCGCAACATAACGACTATGTATACGAACAGTAATGACCCCTGCAATACTCCGTCAGCGTACTCCCGAAGTTACGTAGTTATGTTTCCATAAGACGGTTTCGCTACGTTAAACGGGACGCAGTTAGCTCCCATCTACTAGGAAGTCTTGATTTCAGTAACAAAGCTTGTCCGTTACTCGGCGAACGCGTCTTTTGTTCGGTGCATTTTATACTTCCGGAGTACACTTGAACGTATAGCAGGTAGAAATTTGGTTACTGGATACCTAGGAAAAGCAATATACCACCACTGTCACCTATTTTACGAGCAACTTGGAAACGTTTTACGACGTTAATTTCACTTCGTTAGAGTAGGAATCGCAGTGAGAGGAATTATGACATTAAACGGTCAGTTAATCTTCCACAAAGGAGACGTTTTGCCCTATTTTGTTTTCCAAAGACGCAGACTTGATTTTTTTAAATGTAAACATATACTAATTTTTAGCGTTTTAGAATGGAAGCTATTTCAAACACGTATGTCTCTTTGTATACAAGAGAACAGAGTTTGTGAAAACAGCTGTTTCTCCTTTCTTAGTGTCGATAGAAACTGCAGCGTGACATCACGTATTTAGTTTATCAGACCGCGTGGGGAAAGTCGCACGTGCGCCCTTCAAACATACGCGCATAGTCCTCGATAAAAACACAGCTGCTTCCACAGAACTCGTTCGCTTCCATGCAGTGGCACATACAGATTTACCTTGGCTTTATAAATCAAATTCCGAAATGCCAAAACAAAGTCTCATAGAATATTTACACAGCGGCTCCATGCACCGGTTTCTCAAGTCATCTGCAGCACTGATCTGAGGATGGTCTTATGGACTGATATCGGTAAACACAATTAAAAATGAAAGCTCACTGCGATGTGGACTGCTTTTTATTTTAAAAAAAGGTAAAATACTTAGGATCTTTGTGGAATGTGAAAAAGACATTCATATTTTGATGGCTGAAACGACAAATGATATGTTAAAACGCCGTGATCTTCTTTCCTAATGTCAACAAGACACTTACTTGACTACCGTCCTTACGCGGTTTGATAAAATGGCGCTATAGACCAACTAAACAGGAATTACACCTATGAAAGCAGCAGCAAAATAACGGACTTTGCAAAGCAAAAGTTTTTGTAAATATGTGCGGAAATTCCAAAAATGCAAAAGGGAAGATGTCACTTGTTCGTGTCATTTTAATTAGGAAGATAGAAATGGGAGGATTCAGTCCCTCACATACACGATCTATGACTTTCTAGCATGCAGCATTCTGAAAGTATGCTGAAAGCTTTCCTCAAGGCGAGAAACAAAGCTTCAAATACGATCCTTCTGGGTCTCCTAAACGAAATAGGTGATACTTTCGTCCAGAGACCCAACTACTGTTGGGTTAAACTTGAGACAATGTGCGATTTCGGTATTTCCTAGGTTTTAGGCGTACATTGCGTAGTACCAATATGTTTGCTTCCTCACGGGATGAGAAAAATAATGAAATGGTTGGAGTTTAACGCACTCTCCACAGTAGCTGGTGCTAAAGCACTATTGCTTCCCTTGCATGTCCTTCAACTCTTATCACGGTAGTCTGGTTCCAATACAAGTTGTAAATAACCTTTCGTTCTCCATATTTTATACCTGCTATCTTCAGAATTTCTAAGAATGTATTCCAGTGAATAATGTCAAAAGATTTTTATAAATCTACAAATGCATAAATAGAGTTATACCTTCTTTGAATTTATCTTCTAAAATACAGAGGTCGAAATAAGTATTCGAACACAAAACATGTTTACTAGTTCTATCATTTCTATAGATATGCAAATAAAGTAGACAGAAATGCAACTGGTACAAAATAAAGTTGAGTCTTCCATTAAATATACACGTGGGGCTACCAAAAAAACGCAATTATTTTTTAAAATCAATATATTTTCAAATTGTTTACAGAACAACCTTATCCCCTTCAAAATCCTCTCGATTACAACTAATACATTTGTCCCACTGGTGCTCCCATTGTTCGAAAGATTTCTTGCAGTCATCTTTAGAAGTGGCTGACAGCTCCTTCCTCGTTTTTTTTTTTTCCTTGAATTCTTCAATGTTGTAAAATGGTTCAAAAATGGTTCAAATGGCTCAGAGCACTATGGGACTTAACTTCTGAGGTAATCAGTCCCCTAAAACTTAGAACTACTTAAACCTAACTAACCTAAGGACATCACACACATACATGCCCGAGGCAGGATTCGAACGTGCGACCGTAGTAGCGGCCGCGCGGTTCCAGACTGTAGCGCCTAGAACCGCTCGGCCACATCGGCCGGCTATTGTCAAATCTGTGTCCTTTCATGCTCCTTCTCATGAGTGGAAATAAGAAAAAGCGGAAGGAGCCAGGTCAGGTGAATAAGGTGCGCGGTACAGAGAACCAGAGAACGATGCCATTTTAGCCAAAAACCGACAGACATGTCTGTGTGTGCAGATGCATTGTCGTGTTGGAAGAACCAGTCTCCTGTATGCCACAAATCGTATCTTTTTTGACGAACACTGTTGCGCAATATTCTTAAAAGTTCCAAATAGAAGATTTGATTGACGTTCTGACCTGGTGGAACAAACTCTGAGCACTATGGGACTTAACATCTGAGGTCTACAGTCCCCAAGATTTAGAACTACTTAAACCTAACTGAACTAAGGACGTCTCACACATTCATGCCCAAGGCAGGATTCGAACCTGCGACCGTAGCAGCAGCGCGGTTCCGGACTGAAGCGCCTAGAACTGCTCGGCCAGAGCTGGCAATTAGCGGCAGAAATGTGTACTATACAAGCTCCGCCTACGGCATCGTTATGCCGGTTTTTTTAAGTGTACCCCCTCGTAAACTCACGAAAAGCAACTAAAACAATTTCCACTACCAGAAAGTAAGAAATACTTAAATCATCTCTTCGTCTGGACATAAGTATTCGAACAGCGAACAACTAGTGTTTTCTACGAATTACTGCCATTAATCTTTTGGACACTGACTGTACATGTTTTTTGGTGACTTCATAGCCCATATGTCTCTACTCAGTTAGAATCTCGTTCAGATGGTTCTTACTCCAGCTCTGATGTTTCCTGACACGATCTTCGAGTTCATGCCAGATGTCCTCCAAAAGATTTAAATCTGGAGACTGAGGCAATGTCTTCAAAGTGTGAGTGTGTTTTACCGGATCCAAACCCTCACAGTTACAGCAGTATGCTTTGGGTAATTGTCCTGCTGGAAGTAATAATCATTTTCTAATTCCCCTCTCCTTGAGATCGTTTTCAAGAATTCTCTTTTTGCTAACTTATCCGTAATCCCATCCATGAACACCAGTTCCTCAACGTCTGATGAAGCCACACAGCCTTATACCACATCACTGTTGCCTCTAGTGATGGGCTAAACTGCGATTTTCCGATATCAGTGATTTCTGTGAATGCTACTTTTCAGTATCTGTTATTCTTAACTGTGATTTGTCGCAGTTAAGGAACATAGGTCGTGTATCCTTCCGCCACTGCGATTTCTGCTACTTCCGCGATTTCTGCGACTTCTGAGATTTCTGCTACTTCTGCGATTTCTGCGACTTACCACCGTATGAAAAAGTTACATCTGTCAACACAGAAAATTGCATCTCAACAAACCTGTCATTGGCAAGTATGTTTTACGTTTTTTCTTCCGTTGGCTTTAATTTTGTATTTAAGAAACAACTGTGAAAATATTAATAGTGTAATTAATATGTAAGTAGCCGTACAGTACCGTAATAGTTCGTGTTTAGAAAATGAATTCTAACATATTGTTATGTTCACAGGTACCTGAACTACATTTCAGTCACTCAGTAAAGTCATAATTCAAAATATCGTTGTCAACAGATCTGAAGAAATTGCCACTGCGTCTTTAGACCGTTTTCGTCAGACAAGAGGTTAGTTTCTAAGCGTTTCGATGGACTTAATTACTTCAGTGAGATCTTTCTTGCAAATGTGACATTCATTATAGCAAATATTAGCAATCCACTCTGTCAATTATATTGCTAGTAATTAGTGACAGCAAAAATTGTTTAATACTCCTTGTGTTTTTGCAGACGCAGTTCTGACTCTGATTACTGGTTGCTGGTACGTATCTATCCACATCAAGGCTGTTGCGAGAGACTCGTGAAGATTCAAGACAGCTCTTAGAGGATTTGCAGTTTAAAAGTGAAATAAGTGTGTGAGTGATTAAACTGTGTTTTATTGAAGTTGTTGTGCGATTTTAAACGAATAATAAATGTTAAATACAGTGAGTGAATAATAAAAATCTCATTTTCCTCATGTTAAGCCGTCCAATACCCGTAATTTTCCGCCATTTACTTATTGGTAAACACTTGTTGGATAGCGACGTGCCCCCCCCCCCCCCCTCACTTCCCTTTAACTGCATTACTTAAAAGTAACACAGGAAAAGCTTACTTAGGTAGGTGGTAGTAGTGTTGGCAAAAAGTTCTTGTGTATGAAGTTGCCATGTAGAACACCAGGTGTAAAACTTTTCTGCCGAGTCTTAAACTGTGTCGGAACAAAAGTGAGGCATTCATATGACTCAATAATACTTTTTCATTTCACTGCACTTATGCAGATGTCTGAGTTCTGCTGTGTTAACATTGCAAAGTTCTGTAGGCATGTGGAGTATTAACCAAAACTGTCATATTGGAAGCAGAATCAAACACTTTTGTTACGTTACTTGATATTTTCAGGAGAACTAGGCAATGTTGCTTCTTATTAATATAATACATTCAGAGTCACAGCAGTATTTGACCAACCATAACTGATGCTGAATGTGCATGTCGTCATATAATATGAAGGGCTTATTTCAATAGTGGTACAAGTCCATTACCTCCACTTTTCTGTCTATAATGCTTCTGAAATTAATGATCCAAACACACATAAATAAAGGTTCATCTCTAGCAAGAAGCCATATGCTTCAATATTTCTGGTATCTCAACTGCAGATTTTTCAGCGCTCATTTAACTTTACGACTCTGTATCTCAAAATGAACAAAAATGGACTTGTACCACTATTGAAATAAGCCCTTCATATGCACACGCAGCACATCACATCGATCTCGTGAGGCACAAGACTCTCATAACGAAGTACGTACGTCGGTCAACAGATGGCACTAGGAAAAGTATGTTAACTGCGCTTTTTAGTTGCTACTTGCGACTTTTAGTTGCGATTTGTCACAGAAATCGCAGTTCGACTCGGTAGCGAATAGCGTAGTATGAACTTTGCTCAACAGATGGCAGTGCTAACTGCGCTTTTTAGTTGCTACTTGCAACTCTTAGTTGCGACTTGTCACGGAAATCGCAGTTTCACTCGATAGCGTGTCGCAGAGATGAACGTAGTACGAACTTTGGCCTACAGATGGCAGTGCTAACTACGCTTTTTAGTTGCTACTTGCGACTCTTAGTTGCGACTTGTCACGGAAATCGCAGTTTCACTCGATAGCGTGTCGCAGAGATGAGCGTAGTACGAACTTTGGCCTACAGATGGCAGTGCTAACTGCGCTTTTTAGTTGCTACTTGCGACTTTAGTTGCGACTTGTCACGGAAATCGCAGTTTCACTCGACAGCGTGTCGCAGAGATGAGCGTAGTACGAACTTCGGCCTACAGATGGCAGTGCTAACTGCGCTTTTTAGTTGCTACTTGCGACTCTTAGTTGCGACTTGTCACGGAAATCGCAGTTTCACTCGATAGCGTGTCGCAGAGATGAGCGTAGTACGAACTTTGGTCTACAGATGACACTGTTAACTGCGCTTTTTAGTTGCTACTTGCGACTTCTAGCCACGACTTGTCACTGAAATCGCAGAAAGGAGTATGGAATTCGGCCAACAGATGGCTCGCGGCGTTGAATGTGAAATGCTACTTGCGACTGCTAACTGTGACTGAAATCGCAGTTAGATTTTGTAAAGTTGTTATTGTGATATCTGTGACTTCTCAATCACTGTGATTTCTAACAGATACGCAATTTCCTGCCCACCACTAGTTGCCTCCAGGTTTCACTGTAGCGACCTCGTTCTCGGGATCCCATTCTTTATTTGGTAGCCGTCACATTGTAACATGTCCACCATCCACGCATAAGCAGAATTTGCTCTCGTCCGACCAGAGAACGTGATTGTAGAATTCTGTTGGTTTCAACAAGTCCTGATTAGCGCGTTCTAGACGGTCTTTATGACTCATGCGATTTACATGTGGTTTCCTCCTACGAACACGGGCACTGCAACCAGAACTATTTAAAGCCCATTCAACTGTTCTTGTGCATAAAACAGTGCCAGAATAATCGTTCAAGGCTTCCTCTAATGTCGGATGCCGCCACCATTGTATTGTGCTCTGCCTGATTTGGAAACAGAACTAATATTTACTAAATTCCGCGAGTATTTTGGCTTGTCTCAAATCTTGCGTACCAAGTGGAATATTTTCCTCTCTCTCGCAAAGATTGTCCGTTTTTATCACACAACATTCAGCACACCCCGTAGGAGTACACGGCGATTCAGCTGCTACTACCGATGCCGTTTTATGAAAGCCGCAATATCACAGCTGTTTAGTAGGAAATTGAATGTACGAGGCCTGTTCAGAAAGTAAGCTCCGATTGATTGCCAAATTGAAACCACAGTGAACATCAGAAATGTTTTACTTGTAACAATTAGCTACACCTTTCAGCTATTTCTCTACGTAGTCGCCGTTCTGACTTAGACTTTTGTCATAGCGTTGTACCAACTTTTCAATAGCCTCATCATAGAAGGCAGCCGCCAGTGCTTTCCGCCAATTCTCCACGCTGGCCTACACCTCGTTGTCTGTGTCAAAATGTTGCCTTCAAAGACAGCGGTTCATGTGACCAGAGATGAAACTCAGGGGGAGACAATTGCGGACTGTACTGTGGGTAATCTAACATTTCCATTTGAAAACGATGCAGGAGCATCTTCATTGCCCCTGCAGAATGCGGCTGAAAATTGTCGTGAAGACGAAACAGCACGACAGTTATGTAATGTTAGCTGCATAGCTTCAGGCGAAATTTCTCACCAGGCCCTCGTACTTGGCGGCAGACACTATTTTCTAGACATCTTTACGCACTCACTGCGAGCTCAGAAATGAGAAGAGCGACGTGATGCTAACTGGGGTTATACCAGAGACACTACCCAACACATCTGTGCAAAGCTTTATCGGATTTTCATAGTCGTTTCCATTTCGCGACCGATCGGAGCTTACTTTCTGAACGCCCCTCGTAGTTCAATTTTGTACGGGATACATTTTCGCTGGAGCCACGATTTTCGAGATACTCAAGAAAAACGTACAAAAGTGAATTTTAAGCGCATCCCCAATCCCAAACTCAGGCCCCAGCGGTCAGGATTCTACTATGTTGTTTTCCTGTAGGACTAATAGTTTGCACGCAGCGAGCGAGAGAATATGAAAAGCGAGCGAGAGAATATAAAAATCTCGCGCGTGGTTTCTGACGGCCACATATAACGCTGCGTGTTGCATAAAACGACAGCGGTGGAGGTCGCTGAATCACTGTGTGAATACAGGTACAAATGAAGTCACTACAGCGCATAGTAAAGTCGCTTTTAACGGCGTATTGGCAGTAACAGCGAAATCTAACAGTCCCGTCTAAATCCCATGCAAACGTCATATTTAAAAAATCGCTTAGTACGACATCGCTTATTGCGACTTATCGTACAAAACGACGAATTTTTTATTACATTTTACGAGAAACATATCGGCTATATCGTCCAATGTTCATTTTTGTTTGTAACGTATTTACACTAGAACACTTATCTTCAAACTCTTGTTTTCTGCAGATTGCTGGATTCAAATGAGCGCAGCATCAGATACAAAATGTGTACGCACATCTCAAATGCAAAAAGTAGACAGGATAACTGACTACCTTCAGTAGGAAAATATACTGTAGTACGCTTTGTTGTATTGTATTTTAAAGTTAAAGTTCAAATGTGTGTGAAATCTTATGGGACTTAACTGCTAAGGTCAACAGTCCCTAAGCTTACACACTACTTAACCTAAAATATCATAAGGACAAACACACACACCCATGCCCGAGGGAGGACTCGAACCTCCGCCGGGACCAGCCTCACAGTCCGTGACTGCAGCGCCTTAGACCGCTCGGGTAATTTCAAAAAAAATGTCAAATGTGTATGAAATCTTATGGGACTTAACTGCTATGGTCATCAGTCCCTAAGCTTATACACTACTTAACGTAAATTATCCTAAGGACAAACACACACACCCATGCCTGAGGGAGGACTCGAACCTCCGCCGGGACCAGCCGCACAGTCCATGACTTTTTAAAGTTAAAGCAAGTGGTTAAAAAACCAAACCACACTAACTTCCTGTGACTGTAGAAAGCTAGACAATTAAAAGTTCCAAAATGTATTTTTTTCTCAAACCACAAAAGTAGAATAATGATGTATTCGTTACTGATGCTTTGTGGTTATGTGTGTTACATATTTTCAATGAGTTAGTACAGTACACCACATTTGCACAACATTTTACATAGAACCATAGGACAAAGTGAAGGCCTTCATGCAATTTATGCATAGAATACTGTTCATTTTTGGGCTGTTGATTAATTTCTGTAACACGGCAACTGAAACGAATTTACGTCATTCATGACTATTATACTATCCTCCACTTACAGTACATTTAAAACATGCTCAAGGTTTTATCTCATTCATTATCCAAGACCGCCTTCGATATTACCGAACAACTTACATTGTTGCTACTTGTTCGTTCGCTTACAACAGGTTTTATACATTTTTCTGGAATTTTATTGCTTTATGTACTGCATAAACACAGATTCCTCTTCTAATGGCTCTGAGCACTATGGGACTTAACATCTCAGGTCACTGCTTAAACCTAACTAACCTAAGGACATCACACACATCCATGCCCGAGGTAGGATTCGAACCTGCGATCGTAGCGGTCGTACGGTTCCAGACTGAAGCGCCTAGAACCGCTCGGCCACCAGCGGCCGGCGATTCCTCTTCAATCCATCTCCACAAATACTCTATTGTGAATACTACAGGTGTACTGCATTTCTTCTACTTCTTGAAGAGCTAACTCTATGGCAGCCTAAAATCCGCAGATACTAAATTTTTATCAAAGAAACAATGCAAAAACCCGCTTTATATACCACTATCGGCTGTAACGACCGTAAACCGTCGGTCCCTTCGACGTCGTTACAACCATCTTTGACTGTACTAATACGATTTCCAGAGACGTGGGGTCGTACTTCGATAAACGAGCACGCCCGGCCACGTGCTTCTCCCATGCTGCCTGTGTACTCTGGCCACTGCGCCACGCGGTGACTTGTTATAAACACTCCCGTGGCATAAGCTGGAAGCGGCGCGTCGCTCCAGCCTCGTGCCCTGTTGTTGACGTCGCTCGCCACGGCCATTAGACTCAATTAGGCGGCGCCGCTAACTCGTTTGGCTGCCCACACGCCGAGTTGCCTTCGCTCGGGAGGAATCGTACCCATCACAGACAATCACGGCCGAGCTGTGCTACGCCACACACGAGCCACCGCCTATTTGGGAGGCAAATTCGAATGTTCACCACACCAAATGCGCCATGGAGACCACGCGTGGGCTGCGGGATGATTCATCTTTAGTTAGTTCTTATGTTCGTTGTACAACCAAGCAGAACGCTTGAGTTCCAAACACGGACAACACGGTTGTGTATGCATCCTTCCTCTTACCACCCGTCAACACCTCTTAACGTGCATATCAATTCTCAGAATACAATCTAAGAAAAAAAATAAACACAACACGAGGGAATTAATGCGAACGGAACGGATATCGGGCCGGCCGCTATGGCCGAGCGGTTCTAGGCGCTTCAGTCCGGAACCGCGCTGCTGCTACGGTCACAGGTTCGAATCCTAGCTCGGGCATGGCTGTGTGTGATGTCCTTAGGATAGTTAGGTTTAAGTACACTTATGCTCATAAATTAAGGATAATGCAGATATATGGTGAAACAACGCTCTGGTGGGCGGTTTGCGGGTTTAAATCACCTCGGGGTATGACCACGCGGTGCATTTGACCCGCGGTCGGCGCGCGGTGGCGCTGGCAGCAGTCCACATACGCAAAGGTGTGTTGGTGCATGTCAGAGTACGGTGCAGCGAGTAAGTGTGCAGACGTTTCCAGACATGCTAATAGTGACTGTGTGTTGAAAATAGCTCAAAGAACACATTTTGATGACGTTATGAGGGGTAGAATACTACGGCTACTGGAGGCTGGTCAAACACAGCAGGTCGTAGCACGGGCACTCCGTGTGCCACAAAGTGTGATCTCAAGATTATGGCAAAGATTCCAGCAGACAGGAAACGTGTCCAGGCGCTACAGTACGGGACGTCCACAGTGTACAAGACCGATGTCTCACCATCATTTCCCGCAGACAGCTACGGAGTACTGCAGGTAGCCTTGCTCAGGACCTTACCGCAGCTGCTGGAACAGTTGTCTCCAGACACACAGTCTAGAGACGACTGAACAGACATGGTTTATTCGCCCGGAGACCTGCACGGTGCATACCACTGACCCCTGGTCACAGGAGATCCCGTAAAGCCTGGTGTCAAAACACAGTACATGGTCATTGGAACAGTGGTCTCAGGTTATGTTCACGGAAGAGTCCAGGTATAGTCTGAACAGTGATTCTCGCCGGGTTTTCATCTGACGTGAACCAGGAACCAGATGCCAAACCCCTTAATGTCCTTGAAAGGGACCTGTATGGAGGTCGTGGTTTGATGGTGTGGGGTGGGATTATGATTGGCGCACGTACACCCCTGATGCCATTGACAGAGGAACTGTAACAGGTCAGGTGTATCGGGACGTCATTTTGCACCAGTATGTCCGCCTTTTCAGGGGTGCAGTGGGTCCCACCTTCCTCCTGACGGATGATAACGCACGGCCCCACCGAGCTGCCATCGTGGAGGAGTACCTTGAAACAGAAGATATCAGGCGAATGGAGTGGCCTGCCTGTTCTCCAGACCTAAACCCCATCGAGCACGTCTGGGATGCTCTCGGTCGACGTGTCGCTGTACGTCTTCAAACCCCTACGACACTTCAGGAGCTCCGACAGGCATTGGTGCAAGAATGAGAGGCTGTACCCCAGCTGTTGGATGTTCTCCTGAGGGATATCTTCCGAAGTTTTGTCCCATCGACGCTTTAGATCGTCAAAATCCTGAGATGGTTGGACAGCCCTGCCCTTAATGCTCAAAACGTTCTCTATTGGGGAGAGATCCGGTGACCTTGCTGCCAAAGTACGGTTTGGCAAGCACGAAGACAAGCAGTAGAAACTCTTGCCGTGTGCGGGCGGGCATTACCTTGCAGAAATGTTAGCCCAGGATGGCTCGCTATAAAGGTTAACAAAACGGAGCATAGAATATCGTCGAGGTACCGGTGTGCTGTAAGGGTACCATGGATAAGAACCGAAGGGGTCCTGTTATGAAATGTAATGGCACCCCACACCATCATCTCTGGTTGTCGGGCCGTACGGCGCATGACAGTGAGGTTGGTATCCCATCGCTGTCCGGGGCGTTTCCAGATACGTCCTCGGCTTGGAATATCATTAATGAAGTTGAATATTGTCTTCGGTGATGACCCCCCTCTGGTTGTCATTCGCGGCATCCTTACGGAACAGCGGTATCTCGACGACGCTCTATGCTCCGTTTTGTTACCCTTCACGGCGAGCCATCCTGGGCTTACGTTTCAGCGAGATAATGTACGCCCTCGCAAGGCGAGAGTTTCCATCGCTTGTCTTCGTGCTTGCAGAACCCAACTTTGGCCAGCAATGTCGCCGGATCTCAACGCCACTGAGAACGTTTGGAGCTTTATGGGCAAAGCCTTCCAACCAGCTCAGGATTTTGACGATCCAATGCGCCAATTTGGCAGAGTTTGGCACGATACCTCTCAGAAGGGCATCAAACAACCCTATCAGCCAATGCCAAGCTGAATAACTGCTTGTATATGGGCCAAAGGTGGACCAGCGTATCACTGACTTCGACATAAAAGTTTTCTGGGTTTGGTACCGCGTCATAATGTAAAAACTACTGCTGCTATAGAAAAACCAACGTGGCCGAAACATTGGTTTTTCTATAGCAGCAGTAGTTTTTACATTATGACGCGGTACCAAACCCAGAAAACTTTTATGTCGACTGACTCTGGCCGCGGAAGCCTACGCAATTATAGTATCACTGACTTGTACAGTTTGTGAAGCTCTCTGTCTCTTGAATAAATACCCAATTTTTCTGAAATTGTGATCATCTGCTAGTCTGTACATGTACATGCATCTACCGATTTATGACCCACTCGGATAATTCCTTCGTGGTGCGTCTTTGTTTTTCTCCATAAAAGTGTATGTAGCCAACATACACCAAACAAAAAAATAAGTCACACTCACGAGAAATCACACTAATACCGTGTAACATTGTTTCCTATTTTGAAAATCGCTTCGAATCGGCGAGGAAGGAATCGACAAGTTTCTTCGGGTCTGACGCTTCCAACTGGAGCCACTCATTGAACATTATATTGCGTAGAGCGACCAAACTGCGGAGATAATGAATACTACGATTCATTCACTATTTGCAAATAGTCGCACACAAATTGCGCCATTTGATGTGGTATGGTGCGGGGGGAGGGGGGGGGGCGGGGGGGTTAGGTGATCACACCGCACTCCCAGCCGTTGTCAGTTTTCGTGACCTGCAGCCGCCGCTACTACTCTCTTCAATTGGCATCGCGAAGCTCGGTGCACTCCTTCCAGTCTTGCCCACCAAGGAAACCTCGCTGTCTGTACCGGGAATCTAACGCAGGTCTTCCGCATGGTAACAAGCGGCCCTGACCACTCAGATCCTGAGGCGGCCGCAGCTTCTTAGTATTACCGATGTGAAGTGCTCCAGATTTTCACCACTAATCTTGCAGTCAGATACTATCGCGTTCTTTCCCTTTGTTATGAGCATCATCTTATGTTTATCCACCTTTACACGCTAGAGTTCCGAATGCCCGTGGTCTTGTCTATGCGTAGTGGCTCCCAAGGCCAGTGGGTTTGTGCCGCGGCGTCCAAGCTGCATCGTTGAAATGCTTGTCATTGTATCGTGCCGCTCACAACAAGTTGTCTCGGCGGAATACAGATTCGCCGCTGCGGATGCTGTCATCTGCTGGTGCATGTAGTATACGTGCAAACGAAGCGGCGCGGCTGCTGCTAGGAGCAGTCGTAAATACATTTCCCATTTACGATCACCGCGCCGAGCGTCAACTTAGTTTGCGTGTATAATAACTACTGTGTTCTCACTCTTACACCTCTACCGCCACGACAATCGCGCTACACGAGCAATAGTCCCATCAACGAAAGAAAATAAGGGTAATAATCGTGTAGTAGCAAATTTTAGCACTGTGCTGCGTGGGAGTACTATTTCCTACAAAAGAAGGTCCTATTCATTTTTTCGCTAGGACTAAGTTTCCACGTTGCAAGGGGTAGAAAAATCGCAGATTATTAATCATATTGTTATAACATTATAAAATTAGTGTTTATCTTTAAATTATGTGCGTAAAAACAAATAAATGTGTGTCCCATGTTTAATAGAGCCGCATTAAGGAAAAAAGTGTGTCCTAGTGATGTAACAGGGTGGGGCTGGGGTAGATGTGCGAGAGAAGACAGATTTCTGCCCGTTTCTGCGCAGTTCCACTGACGAGGAACTCTTCAGTCCCGTCATTAAGCTGGTCCGATACTCCGCGGGTTCGTGATCTGATCACTACGTGACGACGCGTATCTGAATCGGACGGCCTCCTCACATCAATGAACAGAGAATCAACCCTGAAGCTACGATCTACTGCCTTGTGGATCTCGCCCAAAAAAGGGGCGCACAGAGTTTAACGTCCCATCGACGACGAAGTCATTACAAGACGGAGAACCAGCTCGAAACGGGAGAAGGAAACTGGTCGTTTAAAAGGAACCAGTCCCACATTCGCCTTTGCCGTTTTAGGGAAATCACGGGAGACTTACATTTAGGTGGTCGCACGGGAAGAGCAATTCTACCGACCACCAGTCCAGCATCACAACATTGCGTCACGTCTCACTGTTTCATCCAGCCGGACAGCCGAGGACGTTAACGCGCCACTTTTGGGATATGGGGAGTCAAGCCCGTCCAGGTTCGAATTCGCCTCGCAGATTAACGACGAGAACTGGTGAGCCAGCCAGCAAGCCAGACTGGATGTGGACTTTACGCGGTTCCCCACATCCAGCTAGGTAAATACTGGGATTTCGACGCTGCAGTCATGGACTGTGCGGCTGGTCCCGGCGGAGGATCGAGTCCTCCCTCGGGCACGGGTGTGTGTGTTTGTCCTTAGGATAATTTAGGTTAAATAGTGTGTAAGCTCAGAGACTGATGACCTTAGCAGTTAAGTCCCATAAGATTTTACACACATTTGAACATTTTTTTTTTTTCGAAGACATTTATGTAGATAAATTAAAACCGAACACCTGCCACAACGGGTCCGTGGAATTGTTCCACACGCGTTACGGCATTCATCCCACTGGGGGACGAGACGACCAATTTACGTTTCGTAGAACGCGGTCGACTGCTGACGGATCCACAACCGCACCAACTCTTGCAGTTCCTTGCCCAACTGAAACCGAGATCCACGTATGTCTTTTTCCGGTCGCCAAAGTTGTCAGAACCACACGGTAAACGATCAGGGCTGTTCGGACGAAATTGCCGTGTTTGTCAAAATCCCACAGCATTCCTGGGCATTTTGACTTTACAGCGCGTCGCAATTTCTGCAAAGAGTGTTCATAGCGTTGTGCATTAATTTTGTGGTTCCACTGCGGAGGAACTCGTCGAGCAGAGGGCCCTGCAGTCGAAGGAGGGCAGGAGGTCGTCATGACCTTACCTGAACGTTGTGTGGATAGCTTTGGAACTCTCTGGCATGGGAGACGTGGGGTGTTTCCACTGTTGGCACTGCCGTTTGCCCTCGGGCTGTCGTGATTTTATGCAAAAAGAGAACGAATTAAGTTTCATAGGATCGATTTTTGCGGAATCCAATTCGCTTCCTGTTTTTGCAACAAAATCGCGGGACTTCTGACTCCCGTTCGAAATTGGAGACACGAGACAATTCTTATACTAAGTTGTACAACATTTCGTGGTGCGGACATGTTGGCATATATAGCCCCCAGTTATTCTCTTTGCGCCGTGTAAAACGCATCGTCTGTTTCCTATTATTTTTATTTTTCTCATTGTTAAAGACCACTTATCGAGACGTGGCTAGCGGAAAAAGTGATGCAACAGACTGAAGATTTTTCACGCGGCATCATGTTTGTGGATAGTTAATAATTCCGAATATGAATATCGCGACAAGAAGAAGTTGGTTATCAAAGAGCTGACCAAAAAATTTTCAATACCAGTGAATGATGCTGGCAAAAAACATGTTGTCTTGAGCGTCAAAAATAAATTACTGCCGAAACGATGCCCTTTCACAAACAAAGAGCTGGCCAAAAATATTAAATATCAGTGAGTGACGTTGGGAAAAAAACATGTCTTCTACTTTGATAGTCAAATCCCCAAGATTGGCAAAGTTTTACAGAAGTTCGAAATACAGCGCGTACTTCAATGCGAGATGCTTTTAATAATTTCCACAACGAAATACTGTCTCGAAATCTGGCAGGAAAACCCGAACAGATTCTGGTCATACATAAAGCACACCAGTCGCAAGACGCAGTCAATACCTTCACTGCGCGGTAACAACGGTGAAGTCACTGATGACAGTGCCACTAAAGCAGAGTTATTAAACACGGTTTTCCGAAATTGCTTCACCAAAGAAGACGAAATAAATACTCCTGAATTCCAATCAAGAACAACTGCCAAGATGAGAAACGTAGAAGCAGATATCCACGGTGTAAAAAAGCAGCTCCGGCCGTAGTGGCCGAGCGGTTCTAGGCGCTTCAGTCTGGAACAGCGCGACCGCTACGGTCGCAGGTTCGAATCCTGCCTCGGGCATGGATGTGTGTGATGTCCTTAGGTTAGTTAGGTTTAAGTAGTTCTAAGTTCTAGGGAACTGATGACCTCAGAAGTTAAGTCCCATAGTGCTCAGAGCCATTTTTTAACAAAGCAGCTTAAATCACTTAATAAAGGCAAGGCCTGCGGTCCAGATTGTATACCAGTCAGGTTCCTCTCAGAGTATGCTGATAAAATAGCTCCATATTTAGCAATTATATACAGCCACTCCCTCACAGAAAGATCCGTACCTAAAGATTGGAAAATTGCTGAAGTCACACCAATACCCACCCACCTACATAGGGAGAAATGATCATTACGATAAAATCATAGATATCAGGGCTGGCACATAAAAATTTAAGTGCTCGTTTTCCCCGCGTGCCGTTCGAGGTTGGAACGGTAGAGAGACAGCAAGAAGGTGGTTCACTGAACCCTCTGCCAGGCACTTTATTGTCAATAGCAGAGTAATCACTTAGATGTAGACGTAAATTACTGTCGAAACGAGGCCCTTCCGCAAACATTTCACATTTCCACCATCGTCTACTCTTTTGATTTATCTCGCTATCTATTCTCACTGCACAAGCCGCGGTCCCAACAAGGTAGGCCATATTTCGCAAATATCAAGGAACAAGGCATTCAAAAGTGTACACGACACGAAGTATCTAGAGTTCTAGACTGTCTTTATACAGTGTCTAGCTACATGTCTACAGATATTCGCTCTACAATGTCTGTAGCAAATTTCTCTATTCTGTATACAGGTGTGTTCTTACGATTACACTTCCGTTGCTGCGCAACCTGTTTCGCTCTCGGTGCAATACGGACGAGTGCAGGTGTAACCGGCAGGTGTAACCACGACAAGGTGACAGACTGTTATTAGCATTGCGGGAGTTCCCGCTTGCGCAAGTCGCTGTCGGTCTGTCGTTCCCCAAGTGTCCTATTGGCGAAAACACACACGCTTATCGTGCGACGACCGCCGCGCGGCCTGAATGCGTTCGCGCGCGTCTCAGCAGAACAAAAGGCCGCCGTGGGACGCCTCGCTTGTTTCGCCTCTGTTGACATTTGCCCCCTCCTGCCACTTCTTCTCATACACACACTGCACAGCATGCTCGGCCACAAATTAAACCGAAGACAGCTACAGCAACGCGCATTGTCTGACCGTTTCTTACGCAACCCTGTGCTTACATAACGACATATTATTCGCTTGGCTTCTCTCTTTTGGATACCCAACTGCCATAAAAGTATTCCACTAAAGGCGCTTCCGTGTTCGAGGGCAGTAAAAGGTAGCGTACCGGCCTTAATTATCAAACCATGTTATTACACCTTTCTATTTTTCTTTCGCTTAGGCCACAGTCCCGCTGCGATCGGAGGGTCGGCGGCGTGGTTACAACGGATTTGGCAATGTTAGTCGTACGTCTAGTGTGAATCGTGAAATAGTGCGGACTGTTTCAAATGTCTGCGACGTGTGGAACTGAGGCGGAACGTTGGGACCAGACCGGTATTCACCTAGCGGGATGTGGAAAACCGCCTAAAAACCACATCCAGGCTGGCCAACACACCGGCCCTCGTCGTTAATCCGCCAGGAGAATTCGATCCGGAGCCGACGCACCTCCCCGAGTCCAGGACGTGGCGCGTTAGCGCTCTCGTCTACCCTGGCGGGTAAACAATGTTATTACACAGTCCGTCCAAAAAGTTCCGAGGTAGATTTTACTTTTGGCGTACAAGCGACGTCAGCGCAGTAACTACAGTGGTAGGTTGAACTACGAATAACAACAGTGAGCAAGAAAAATGCATTCGACCAGGTAGTTGTGAGCAGGCAGTGTTAATGTCAGATGCAGGGCAAAACTGCAAAATAATCGATTTTTTTGCGTAATTTATTAGATTGATTGTTTAAGAATAAGATCGCAACCTTTCATAATCGGAGTCCGGCTAGAAATATGTTTTAAAACAGTTTGTTTGGGCGTTTGCGCCTGCCACGCCCCCTTTCCTACGTTGTGATCCACACTTTCTCTACGCTAGAAATGTTTTGTGCTTTAATTTTTCAAAAAATGTTCAAATGTGTGCGAAATCTTATGGGACTTAACTGCTACGGTAATCAGTCCCTAAGCTTACACACTACTTACCCTAAGTTATCCTAAGGACAAACACACACACACCCATGCCCGAGGGAGGACTCGAACATCGGCCGGGACCAGCCGCACAGTCCATGACTGCAGCGACCTAGACCGCTCGGCTAATCCCGCGCGGCTTTAATTTTTCGTTCACACAGTCTAAACATACTGCAGATGAGTCTAGAAGGCTGTGAGGAAAATTACCTTCGCTTCCTCCTTTGTTTACACCGTCGTTTGTTTGAATAACACGTGCTGTAAACTTACTTCAGTGTTTAGTTTTGCACATTTCAACCTGTTTTGTCCGAACTGGGTCGTAGCAGTGGACGCATATTCAAAAGCTTGAGAAAATCTCGAATTTCACGTGTAAAGGTACAGGAAATTTAAAGAACAGTGTTACAGATGCTGTTCCTAAGTGTTTTGCAAAAACAGACATAATGTCTTATGGGATAACCGCAATCAGTGATTTTATAATGTTACTTAAAATCCGTCTTGATTGCAATTTTTTTTTTTTTTTTTTTTTTTTTTTTTTTTTTTTTTTTTTTTTTTTTTTGCAATCAAGACGGATTTTAAGTAACATTATAGTTCCTAAGTGTGACGAACAATTATTTTCGACAAAGTCAATGACTTAATCTTCAGGCAGAAGCCAGTGGTGGCAGCCATAAAACCACAAACACGGTTTGCCACTTGCTGTTTTAGATGTTATAAAACCAACTTTCAGGTACCATGCCAATCCCAAACTGGTGAAACAATGTGTACGTAGGAAAACACAGATTACAAATGAGAGCTACAATCACCTTATATGGATGCGTCGTTCAAAGCAGTATTTGTGTCATTGTTGTGAAGATAACTGCATGTGATGTCTGTCTAGTGTTCAATAGTGGAAACGTAGGTAGGATCAAGTGCCTGCAGAGATTAGGATTACACCCAGGTGCACTCACGCTGAAGATACTCAGAAGCATCGATGGAGCGCGACTGGACAAAGCTCAGGCAGAACATTTTAGATTTTGATTTGTTTGCATGTTTGTAGCCAGGAAATTCAGTATCTGATCTGGCTGCCTATACGTTATAAATTATAACTATGATGCTGCTGGCACAGAACTCGACAGAAAACTATGGGTAACATTGAAGAGAGCTTGCACTGGGCATGGACGATTTGCAGACTCTCCTTACAAATGGGGTGCTACAGAGCCTCCGGTTTGGGACTGTGGGGCTCCGAACCAGGCAGTCAAGCACGTTAGAGATGAATGCCTCTTGCGTTCCTACCAGGCGAGTTGAAGCGACCTCATGAAAGCTGATGATACGGCTCTTACCTGGCTTAGGAATCAAGATATTGACATTTAGTCTTATATGCAGTACTGTATTTTTATATTCCTGTTACACATAGAATTACTGATGTTATATACCTGTATTTTTAAACTGCATGTGAGTCACACGAATAAATAAGATAAAAATCAGGCAGCAGAAGAAAAAAATGCAAAAGCTGGCTAGGCAAAGGAGGCAGGGGAAGAGATTTCTCCAGAAAGACCCGCCCCCGGTAGCTGAGTGGTCAACGCGACAGACTGTCAATCCAAAGGGCCCGGGTTCGATTCCCGGCTGGGTCGGAGATTTTCTCCGCTCAGGGACTGGGTGTTGTGTTGTCCTACTCATCATCATTTCATCCCCATCGACGCGCAAGTCGCCAAAGTGGCGTCAAATCGAAAGACTTGCACCAGGCGAGCGGTCTACCCGACGGGAGGCCCTCGTCACACGACATTTCATTTCCAGAAAGACGAGAAAGAGAATAAAGATTATGGATGTGGACAGCATTAGTCACTAGAGGTATAGCGATATGGTCAAAAATTGAAAATAAAAACTTTAAATGCGAATTGCCGTAAAATGAGTTTTTGAGGCATTATGTATCTTTTCTCAGGAAAGCTAACATTCTGAAATTTGGGATTACTTACTGAATAATGCTGTGCAGCACTTTTTCGTTATCTTTTTTCCAAGATAAGTTCTCCTTTAAAATTTGAGAAAAATAGAGTAGTCCCAGGTAACACAAAACTGAAAAAAAATAATTTAAAAGCAACTATGACCTTAAACACAGATCTGTTCCACATGTTTTATTAGCCTCCTATGCCGATGTACACTGTGAAATTCCAGTTTTATTGCTTGATTAGTTTACTAGAAAAAGGTTCATTATAGAAACAATAATAATTAAAAATTCAAATCCTTATTAAATGTATGTCGAAGCGCAATTTCAAACAAAAATGAGAGAGAATACGAAGCATTATGTTGTACACAGTAGTCTCAAGTTTTACTATTTTAGCTGTATCGTTTTTGGAGACGTATGTTTAAGTACAAGAATGCATTTTGCCCTACGTCTGTCCTGGACGTGCGACCTGCAGTGGATCAACGTCGTTGGATCACAAATCGCAGTGGGACAACGTTCCTACATCAAGTGTTGAAGACATTTTCCAGAATGTTACGAAGAAGAGAAAAGTGTGTGCAAAGTCTGCCTCGCACTCCTTGACTCCCGAACAACAGCAAATGGTTCAAATGGCTCTGAGCATTATGGGACTGAACTGCTGTGGTCATCAGTCCCCTAGAACTTAGAACTACTTAAACCTAACTAACCTAAGGACATCACACACATCCATGCCCGAGGCAGGATTCGAACCTGCGACCGTAGCGGTCGCGCGGTTCCAGGCTGTAGCGCCTAGAACCGCTCGGCCACACTGGCCGGCGAACAACAGCAGCGACTCGTGGACTTCTGCCGCTACTCTATTCAAATGCAAAACGCAGACAGTTCTTCTCTGGAGAAGAAGGAGTTTTCTGACAGTTTCACGCGGTTGTATGAACGTGCTGTGCGTTCTACTCAAGTGGGGGAGGGGGAGACTATATTGAACAAACACTTGTAGTATTTATAACACCATCTTAACGTTCCTCTATTATTTACAAGGGGGCTTTCAGTAAATAATGCATCACATTTTTCTCTGAAAGCAGGTTGGTTTTATTCAGCGTTGCAGTACACCATTATATTCCTCACTCTTTTTTCAACATAATCTCTGTTCAATGTGACGGTCTTACGCCACCTTATTGGGAGGGCCTGTAAGCCCACGTAGTACCGCGTGGGGCCAACGTCTTGCTCCCTGTGATCCACACACTGCTTCCTGTGCAGCGCATCCTTCAATGGGCCAAACCGATGGAAGTCGGAAGGCGGAAGATCCGGGCTGTAGGGTGCATGAGGAAGAAAAGTCCAATGAAGGTTTGTGAGCTCCTCCCGGGAGTGCGGACTTGCGCGAGGCCTTGCGTTGTCGTGTGAAGGAAAAGTTCGATTGCATTTTTTGTGGCGAGGAACACGCTGAATTCGTTTCTTCAACTTCCTAAAGATAGCACAACACACGTTCGACTTGATCGTTGCACAATGAGGGACGACATCAAACAGAATAACCCCTTCAGAGTCCCACAAAACCATCGCCATGAATTTAGCGGCTGTGGATGCGGCTTTAAACTTTTTCTTCGGAGGTGAGGTGGTGTGGCACCCCTCCATGGATTGCTGTTTTGTTTCCGGTTACAAGTGATGAACGCATGTTTAATCGCATATGACGACGTTGGACAAAAAATTGTCACGATCTGCTTCTAACGCACGCGCAAGCAATTCCGCACAGATGGTCCTTCGTTGCTCATTTTGGTCTTCTCTTAGGAACCCAGCGGACACACACCCTTGAGTATCCCAACTGGTGAGCGAGTGTGTCGGAATTACCAACTGAGACGTGCAGCCAGGTGCTTGAATATAATCCGTCGATCGCCTCGAATGAGTGAGTGTCCGCACGTTCCAACATTGCAGTAGTCACAGCTGTGTTTGGGAGACCTCACATGTTTGGGGGATCTTTTGGCGATGATGATACAGGCCTCGTCCAACGACTCAGAGTGCTTTTGTTCACTGCCAGGTACCCGTAGACATTCTGTAAGGGCCTGTGAATATCAGCATTGCTCTGGTTTTCCGCCAAATAAAACTCAATGACAGCTGTCTGCTTGGAAGGCACCTCCGTTACAACACGCCATTTTGAAGGGTACGTATAGCGCTGTCACCTATCACCAGTTCATGAACTTACAGGGGCTGAACCCGGAATTTTCCATGATGTTCCACAACAAATTCCGCATTTTTTCAAACGAAATAGGCAGAAGAAAAAAACAAGTGTTGCATTACTTATTGAACTTCCCTCGTATTAATCCAACCTCGAAACCATTTTAGTGTACTGCTGACAGTGTTGCAACCCTCTGCCTGTCGGATGACAACACTAAATAAGGGTACCTAACCCCTTGCAGCTTCTGTACCAGCGCCCCAAAGTAGTTTTCCCTTGTCTGCCACAATCCTCATCAACAACGCAACGAAACTGGATGGTAAAGGCCCACTTCTAAACTGCCTTCAATCAAAATCACCAACGAAGTACTATACTTTCCACACATTCGTTATATTCGTCTACGCTCGACACTTACACATAATCAGACCCTCCGGAAGGCATTTCTTCCCTATTTGCGAATTATATTTACGTTTTTTAAACACTGTCTTATGCAAAAACACGAAGTATTTCTATTTAACATTTTGAATATTCCTTTATCCAAACGTATTTCGACATCCATGTGTCATCTTCTGTGGGTCTCGATTTATTTTTGAAATTATATTACTTGGCTTGTTTTTATGCCTTTTTATCGTTTTGACAGCACGTCACGTCATTTCATGTGTTTCGTCCAGGTGTGCGTCTCTTGCGAGTTGTAATCACCGAAAACATAACATGCTGTCAAAACGATTAAAAGGCATAAAAACAGGCCACTTTAACAAGTGATGTAATATCATAAATGAATCGAGATACCATAGAAGGTGACACATATATGTCGAAATAAACTGAAATAAATTGGTTTTTGCGTAATCCGCAGTTTAAAAAACACGAATGTATACATGTATTCGGCAAAGGCGTCTACTCTTGTTTGGGTTCGATTACTATGCAGTAGTTACGTTAAATTAAACCTACGCAAGACAAGTGAGTAAACGCAAGTGTCTTTTTACCTTATCCGATGACACGCATGGTCTCATAGTGTGTTCTTTTTCTGTTTACAGTAGGAATAACAATCACCCGAATACTCGTAAAAATATCCAACGCAAATATTGGCAAATTCAAATGCCAGTAAGACAAATCACACACACCGAAAGAGAGAAACGTGCCTTTTTTGCAAAATAGTGTTTCAGTTCCGTATTAATAACGCATATTCTGTAATTTGAAGTCCGGACTTCTAGCAAGGTGGTGCCTTTCAGTGAAAATGGGTATGAAAATATTCCACCTTTATTATTAACCCTGCAGCTAGCAATATTATCTTGAGTATATTTGGGCAGTCTTTCGTTTCAGTATTATCTGTTTTCCACAGATCTTTTTTAGGACCTATCACGCTCACTGAATTACGGTATTACCAACCGGCAATTATGTTCCCACAAAAGTCGTTTAACCGACATTAATAATAACCTGAAGACATTCTACAGACGATGTAGTTATCTATAAGAGTAATGTCTCGTTGCTGAAGTTCAGTCAAGTAAAATTCTTTAAAGGAAACCATGGCCTTTTTCTGTAAAATTATGCTGTTAAAAACCAATATTGCAGCTTCGGTCGCGTGGCCATTATCAAGTGGATTACTGCGAAATTGTGCATCACCACATGTCAAGCCATTAAAAATATGACAGTTGCTCTCTCATACTACCCGACTAATCGTACTGGGGAAAACTGGGGAACGGGGGGATCTACAGTGGGACGTGAACTGTGAAATTCGAACCACGTTTAGTTCCCGCAGAATTCTCAGATCACTGTGGGCGAAGGCTACGTTAATGGCAGAATGAAAAATTCCCTGCCCCAACCGGGAGACGATCCCGTGAGCTTTCGGTTTCTAGACGTGCGCTTTGCCACAAGACCACCAGGTTCTTCTAGTTTCTACGATGTCGTGTGACTAGGGCCTCCCATCGAGTAGGCCGTTCGCCGGGTGCAAGTCTTTAGATTTGACGCGACTTCGGCGACTTGCGTCAAGTTTCTACGATGAAGTCCTATCTGGAAAAAAAGAGCTGCTCAAATACCTTCTTCTAGATTAACTTCTAAAAAAAGATCAGATCTGTTTGATGCTATTTCGAGTTGGTTTTCTAACCAATTGCTCAAGGTTGTGTGTTGAGAGCACTCCTAGGATAACTTCACACGAATCTTTGCTTCTGCCCCCTGTGATAAACGTGTCAATGGATGCTAGATTAAAGTCTCCACCTATAACTAATGGATAATTTGGATATTTAATTCCTATATACTCAAGACTTTCCCTGAAACGTTTTGCGACGTTTGTTGCGGATGCTGGTGGTCTATAAAAACATCCTAATACAACGGTCATCCTAATACAATTGGTCATATGTCTGCTTGACTCAAGGGTGAGCGTTACAGAAATGCCGAAAAACCTGAAGTAGCAGACGTATGAAGATCAGATGTCAATTACCTCGCGAAATGCATGTCGTAAAGTTACAGGGAACAGTGTAAAATGAAGAATATAACATTACACTACAGCCCTTATGTATTGCTCCCATAGGGCTCACGAGGACAAGGTTGGACTAAGAACAAGATTAGATGCACGAGGGCATTTAAAAATCATTCTACTTCGCTCCATGTGCGAATGGAGCGGGAGGAATCATTAGTATTTGGTACAATGAGAAGAAAACTCTGCCATGCTCTTCAGAGTGGTTTGCAGCGAATGGATTCAGATGAAATAACTGTGACTGTATTTCTCTTTTTTCATAATTAAATCTGAGCAATTGGAACATGTATTTATCCAAATATTTTCGATAAGCAGTGACCTATTTACCATTAATTTCAAGAAATGCGCGTTTCTGTGTCATGATAATGTGTCGCTGACATTCTGCAGATGGATACAATTCTTTAAGTGCACGTATTTCATGTTTCCGGTGATAGTCCAATCACGACAACGGTCGCTGCAATCTTTTTTGCTTTCGCTTTGAATTACGTATTGAGTGAAAAGTAACATTATTTTCCAGTGGACAACGTGTCCTGGAAATTATATTGTCCTCATTGATGTTATCTCGCTATTGCGCTATAAAATTATGCCATCACTGATATTGTTGGACCAGGTGAAGGTTGGTGAATCTCGTACTGAAGTTTTAATGAACGCACTGCAATATCTGGAAACGTTTTGAGACAGACGCTTCCTATGAAAATGACTTCTTGTCAAATAAACGTCAGTCGATGTTTTGAACTACTATTGGTGCAAGTATTACAGCCTGCTGTGCATAAAATAAGATTAATAATTCTGTATATGACAGAAGTGTTCAGTTATTGCGTGGTATATCACCAAATGCAAATAATTTTCTCTCGGCAACTACATTTATTTCCCTATCCTTCGAAAATTAGTGACAACGCTTTAGAAACACAGCGAGAGATTCAGGCGACAAATTTACAGATTCAGACATTAAGACACCAAATATTTGGAAGATAGGTAATCTGAGCGTTTCTTTCCAGCATCTCAGGACCGCGCTGACGTACGCATGGCTGTACCTGATTGTTGTTTGCAGATCTAACCAAAGATGTAGCTTAAAGTGCGTCGGCTGAGATAAAAATACTTACCGTGATTACTGGCAGTATTTCCAAGATGCACGCAAAAGCCAGCTTCGGGAAGGAGACAAACACCTCTCCACACAACACTTCGCTCTTCACGACTGACAACTTTTCTAAAGGTTAGCCGCAGGTTCCCCCCTCCTGTCTTCTGCCTTTATCGTCCTTCAAACACCTTCAGCGGAAAGACTGCACACTCCGCCCGCCGTGCTATGAGGGACGCAATTTCCTATTACGCAGCGCATCTTTCACACGCCGCGCAAACAAACATAACAGACGATGTTTTCCTTCTCTCTTTTCCTTTGTCAATAGCGGTTTTTTTTTCTAGTGTGACTACTGACGTGGCTACGCAGGGGAATTTCAAACCATAGATGATCACGCATAGCGCACTGGCTCAGAATGCCAGCATCTTTGCTCAGTGTTTAGTTCCGGCGGTATACAAGAAACTCTTAAGAGTTCACACCTTATCGCCACAGTACCAGTCTAAAATGACATGGAACTAAAGCTAAATAAAAACAAATATGTTGAAGGCAGCGTCTAAATACGTTAATACTTCCTAACAAAAACTCAGCTCTAGTTTCAAACTCACAGAGGTTGACGATGACGCCTGAATTAAGCCCTACTCCCTAAACCCTGGTTTCCTAGCCACTTGCCTTTGTTTGGTCTCAACTTCATATCTCTGTTTCTCTCGTTTTTCGTAGAAAGTCCCACCATCGATTTCGGAGTCACTAATAGTTGAACCACTAACGAAAAGCTTTTGGCGCTGTTCGTCAGTCATCTGAACTTCATTTTGTATTGACTGCAGATCGTGCCCATTTGTATACTCTTCTCCTCGCAGCTTGTACTGCCCATCAAAAATTTTCAAATCATTAACTCATGAAGTATCTTGCCCCAAAGTTCAAAAGCTTTTCGTAGCCAATCATTTCTAGTCAACTGCAGGCATGCGCATGCATGGGAACAGTTGTCATTGATGCCCGATTTCAGTCTGCTTTGAGATCGTCATCTTCTCTTAAGTATTTCAGCTTAAGGCAGTCTCATTATCTCCCTTTTTGTTTTCATTTCGTTAATGTTGTAAGCACACAGAGTTTGATAATGAGTATTCATTCGATATTGCCTCTGTCTGTGAAATTATAATCGTCGTTTTTTGTTGTTATTTTTTTCTTTCATTTTCTTGTAACATGGCATGCAGTTACACAATTTCACAAGATAGTCCACAATGGATATAATTGATGTTCTATAACAATTTCTGTGGTATTGCAGAATTACGTCCGCTATTGCCATCTCTGTCGTGCTTAAACAGAAAGCAAAGACTTGGCGTCTATCTTCGACAGCTTGTCAACTCAGGTTTTTCAGCATTTCCATGACACTCTCCCGTGACTCAAGCCACCCTGTGGCCATCTGCGCCACTCTTCTTTGCATACGCTCGATATACTTTGTTTGCCCTATTTGATACTGGTCACACGCACTTCAGAGATGGGACGCGCATTCGTAAGCAGTCTCCTTTGAAGGCTGACTGCATTTTCGCAGTATCCTGCTAATAAACCAAGTTTACACTTGCCTACGTAACCATTAACTTCATTATCCCTATAAACTTGAAGAGATTGAAAAACTCAGCCAACCAGTTAAAGACCATACGTTTATGTAGCCCTTGACCTAGGCTTCGATATTTATAAAAATATCTTCTTCAGAAGGAGTGGGCCTTGTTTTTATAAATATGGAAACCTAGGTCAAGGGTTAATTAACCTTTGGTTTGCAACTTTTTCAACCTCTTCAAATTTATACATTTTCTGAAGCGCAGCCATGTCTAGGATCCCTATGAACTGTTACTCCCAGGTATCTGTGTGAGTTGACTGATTTTGTAATCATAAGATACTACGTTTTTTCGTTTTGGGAAGTCAAAATTACATTTCTGTACAATTAAAACAAGTTGTTAGTCTTTGCATTGCCTTGAAATATAAGTAAATCTGACGATATTTGCGCAGCTTTTCTAACATAGGTACTGCATTATAGATAACTGCATCTTCTACAAAAATTCTGAGGTTTCTAAGTCACTATCATATGCCAAGTCCGTGGGGCAAGCCTGAAGTTACCCCTATTTCTATCGATAACTATCTATTCTAGATAATATGCTCCATTTTCTCTAGCGGGATTCTCAGTCCAGTCATAAATTTTGATTGATACCTCATAAATGCACTTTGATAATAAACTTTGGTCCGTTACAAAGTAAAATCCATTTCAGATGTCAAGAAATAGTTTATACACGTGATTGTTTTCATCTATGGTTTTCGCGATGTCATGAGAGAATGGGATGATCGATGTTTTCATAATACAAGGACATGTTAGATATCATGGAGAAGATTATTGCGTTATACACTGAAGGCTTCACGTACCGGCGTCTTGACAATCAAACCCTTTTCGTTCAGTGTATTTGTCTCCTTCTCTCCCTTCATGTTCTCACTGACAGAAAAAGATCTCAACACCAAAAAGATAATTAGTGTAATGAAATTTCTAGAATACATTTCTCTAGGTGCATACTTACGTGATTAACTTTGAAAGATCACAGATCAATTTAAGCGCAAGATGAGCCATTGCAAATGTGGAATGCTGTTACATTAATAACCGGTGTAATCGCCAGAATGTTTAATGCAAGCATCCAAACGTGCGTACATGATGTTGCACCGTTGTCGGATGTCAGTTTGTGGGGTGGAGTTCGTTATCTGTTGTACTTGGTCGCTCAGTACGGAGAGGGCTAAAGCTTGAGTTGTCTTCCGATTATGTCCCATACATGCTCATTTGGAGACAGATCTGGTGATTGAGCAGGCCAAGACAACACGTCCACACTCGGTAGAGAGCGATGAGTTACAACAGCGGTAACGGGGACGGACGTTATCTTGTTGGAAAACACTCCCTGGTATGCTGTGAATGAGTGAGAGCACAGCAGATATTAGTATCAGATTGACTCACAAATTTCCTGTGCGTGAGATCACCAAGAGAGTGCTACTGCTGTCATACGAAGTGGCACCCCAAACCTTAACTCCAGGTATAGGTCCAGTGTGTTTAGCGCGCTGACAGGTTGGTTTCAGGCTCTCAACTGGCCTCCTTCTAACCAACACACGACCATCACTGGCACAGAGACAGAACCAGCTTTCATCAGAACACACAACAGACCGCCACCGTGCCCTCTAAAGAGCTCTCGTTTGACGCCACTGAAGTTGCAAATAGTGATGGTTTTGGGGTCAGGGGAAAGAACGCTAGGCGCTTCAGTCTGTAACCGCGCGACCGCTACGGCCGCAGGTTCGAATCCTGCCTCCTTAGGTTAGGTTTAAATAGTTCTAAGTTCTAGGGGACTGATGAGTGCCACAGTGCTCAGAGCCTTTTGAACCATTTGAATTTTGAAAGGACGCTATAGGGCATCTGGCTCGGAGCTGTCCTTGAAGGAACTGATTTGTAACAGTTCGTTGCATCAATGTGGTGCCAAGTACTGCTCCGGTTGCTGTTGAAGATACAGTACGATGCGTCACAGCCATACGACGTACGCGATGATCTTTCCTCTCACAAGAGAAACTCCCCATCGCAGCCCCTTCAGATTTTGTAGTAAGATGGCCCAGTGGATAGTAAGATGGCACTGTTTTCATGCCAGATCTGAACACAGAAACAGGAAGAAGATGTACTGAACTGTGAAAAAAGAAGCAAAATAGAAATAGTGAACAGTCCAAGCTCAAGACGTGCAACATCGTGTGAATCTGGATAGCAACGGCGTCGTAGTTTTGCGTGGTCACGCTGCTGGACTGAGGAGGCGAGATTCGTGTTCAAATCTCCCTCGTGTCCCATAATTTCTTTTTCCCAAAATTATGAACTGTCTGTCCGGCCACCGATGTGTCTGTTCGCTGTATTCAAATTTGTGTCTGTTTCGTGGTGTAGCGTCCATTTGCAACAACGAGTTGTAAAGAAGGAGCCTCCAGACGTACGTACCTCCTATTTGTTCTATACAAGTACCTTATGACTCTTGCATTCCGCTTTGGAAGCTTTGACTCTTAAATTCGTTTGTTGTAACATAGTTCAGGCACGTTTATTTGTTCTTTTCATTTCTGTGAGAGGTCTTTGTGGCATCTCGCCTCTTTCTTGACAGTTCAGTACACCTTCTTCCTGTTTTCATGCTTGATCTGTGTTCAGTTTCTGATGGACTATCCACTTGACCATTTTGTCATTAAATCAGAGGGGGGCTGCGATAGGGAGTTTTCTTCCTCAATAGGGCCACGTGGCCGTCAGCAGCCCGGTTTTCTTGCCCCGTACGTTCTCCTAAGCAACGCTGCCAGCAATCAGTGGCTACTTTTCTGCCAAGTCTTTCTGCAGCATCTCAGAAGGAACATCCAGATTTTCGTAGCCCTATTACAGGACCTAGTTCAAAGTCAGTGAGATGTTGATAATAGTGTCTTTGTCGCCTAACTCATCACGCCCATTCTCAAAGGTAACTAACGTTCATAACCGTTTAAAGCAAACCTGAATTACATCCTCATAGTGCTACTACTAGCGCCATCATTATGCGACTGACGTGGAATTTGAATAGACATCATCTCTCAAATGTGCAAACTTACCTTCCAACTTTCATTTACGTTCCACGACTTCTTCTTGGTGTTATTTTTATTATTTTGAGCTTTTCCTCATTATAGAGACTTATCTGCAACATAATAATTTACTCGGAAATTACAGTACAAAGAATAAACGTTCTTAAACTATATTTTCAAAATATTCCTCCAGGTGTTTCGATCTTGTGCGTGTCCTCTTCCTCTGCGCCCATTCTCCTCATTGCGCGCTGTACATTTTGGATCTAGGTGGTCATAGGTCGTCCTCTTCTTCTTCTCCCCTCCGGTTCCCACTCTAGTATCAATTTTGGTATTGGGGTTTTCTCTATTCGTCGTACATGCCCGTACCACTGTAATTATTTCCATTCTCCTTATTATTTCTGTGTTCCTTATCTTTTCTCCCCTAGAGATTCTTGCCTATCTTCTTCAGAAGTCCATCTCTATACCTTGTTATTTTTTAACGTGCTTCATGTTAATTGTCCAGGTCTCCGTTCCATACAGAACCACACTCTCTAATATGGATTTATATATTAATTTTTTAGTTCTGCTCATTACATTCCTGCTCCATAAGACTGAGTTAAGCATCCCAATGACCTTCCATCCGCTACTAATTCTGTTATTGATTTATGACGCTGATTTTCCCTTTTCCCTCTGTTTATAAAATGGATCCCAAATAACAGAAAGTGTTTATCTTTTTGATTTTCTTTCCTTCAATGTATAGCTCATCTGAATCATTAGTCAAGTATTCTGTTTTTTGGTAATTAATCTTCAAACCCCAAGTTTTGTATGCTACTGCTAATTGATTGCACATATAGTTAGCATCCCCTCCATCTTGTGCTACGACTACTTGATCATCAGCAAACAATAAATGATGTAGGTAAACTCCTCCTCTTGGTGTTGCGATGCTTTTTTTTTTTTTTTTTTTTTTTTTGCGTGAGTGTATAGACCTCTGACCATTGTTCTACCTACACCTGCTACGGAGAGATCACCGTTTTCTTTTAAGTATCATCACAGAATTTATATACCGTGGAGGATACCTCCAATCATGAACTGTTCATGAGGGAAATACCTATTTTGTGCGTGATCAACTATGACTTGAATCTTTTGATTATGATATTGTAATATTTGCCTCTGGTGCAGATACACGTCAACCACTAACAGAAGTGCAGAACAGAGCAATGCTCTAAGATCATTATTGTCGCATGTGAAGGAAAATTATCAACCAAGAAGCTATACTGTGCCAAGTTAACACAATTAGGAAATTTTAGAAAAAATGTGGAGCACCATAAACTGTTAAACAATAATAAATAAATGAGTGTTGTATGGTACTTATACAATCACACACCTGCAATCCTCTCCCTAGTATCTCATTCTAAGACCCTACTGTCAAAAGAGTCCACATCTGCCCACTCGTGTAAATAAACCAACTGGCAGACCGTCTGTGGCAAATACACTACTGGCCATAAAAATTTGTACACCAAGGAGAAATGCAGATGATAAATGGGTATTCATTGGAGAAATATATTATACTAGAACTGACAAGTGATTACCTTTTCACGCAATGTGGGTGCATAGATCCTGAGAAATCTGTACCCAGAACAACCACCTCTGGCCGTAATAACGGCCTTGATACGCCTGAGCATTGAGTCAAACAGAGGTTGCATGGCGTGTACAGGTACTGCTGCCCATGCAGCTTCAACACGATACCACAGTTCATCAAGAGTAGTTCAAAATGGTTCAAATGGCTCTGAGCACTATGGGACTTAACATCTATGGTCATCAGTCCCCTAGAACTTAGAACTACTTAAACCCAACTAACCTAAGGACATCACACACATCCATGCCCGAGGCAGGATTCGAACCTGCGACCGTAGCAGTCGCGCGGCTCCGGACTGAGCGCCTAGAGCCGGCCGCGGTGGTCTCGCGGTTAAGGCGCTCAGTCCGGAACCGCGCGACTGCTACGGTCGCAGGTTCGAATCCTGCCTCGGGCATGGATGTGTGTGATGTCCTTAGGTTAGTTAGGTTTAAGTAGTTCTAAGTTCTAGGGGACTGATGACCACAGAAGTTAAGTCCCATAGTGCTCAGAGCTATTTGAACCATTTTTGAGCGTCTAGAACCGCTAGACCACCGCGGCCGGCATCAAGAGTAGTGACTGGCGTATTGTGACGAGCCAGTTGCTCGGCCACCATTGACCATACATTTTCAATTGGTGAGAGATCTGGATAATGTGCTGCCCAGGGCAGCAGTCGAACATTTTCTGTATCCAGAAAGGCCCGTATAGGACCTGCAACATGCGATCGCCCATTATCCTGTTGAGATGTAGGGTTTCGCAGAGATCGAATGCAGGGTAGAGCCACGGGTCGTAACACATCTGAAATGTAACGTCCACTGCTCAAAGTGCGGTCAGTGCGAACAAGAGGTGACCGACACATGTAACCAGTGGCACCCCATACCATCACGCCGGGCGATACACCAGTATGGCGATGACGAATACACGCTTCCAATGTGCGTTCACCGCGATGTCGCAAAACGGGGATGCGACCATCATGATTCTGTAAACAGAACCTGGATTCATTCGAAAAAATGACGTTTTGCCATTTGTGCACGGAGGTTCGTCGTTGAGTATACCATCGCAGGCGCTCCTGTCTGTGATGCAGCGTCAAGGATAACCGCAGCCATTGTCTGCGAGCTGATAGTCCACGCTGCTGCAAACGTCGTCGAACTATTCGTGCAGATGGTTGTTGTCTTGCAAACGTCCCCATCTGTTGACTCAGGGATTGAGACGTGGTTGCACGATCCGTTTCAGCTATTCGGATAAGATGCCTGTCATCTCGACTGCTAGTGATACGAGGCCGTTGGGATCCAGCACGGCGTTCCGTATTACCCTCCTGAACCCACCGACTCCATATTCTGCTAACAGTCATTGGATCTCGACCAACGCGAGCAGCAATGTCGCGATACGATAAACCACAGTCGCGATAGGCTACAATCCGACCTTTGACAAAGTCGGAAACGTGATGGTACGCATTTCTCCTCCTTACACGAGGCATCACAACAACCTTTCAGGAGGCAACGCCGGTCAACTGCTGTTTGTGTATGAGAAATCGGTTGGAAACATTCCTCGTGTCAGCACGTTGTAGGTGTCGCCACAGGCGCCAACCCTGTGTGAATGCTCTGAAAAGCTAATCATTTGCATATCACAACATCTTCTTCCTGTCGGTTAAATTTCGCGTCTCTTGCACGTCATCTTCGTGGTGTAGCAATTTTAATGGCGAGTAGTGTACTTTCGTTAGATTAGCATCTCAGGTCTCGGTGGTGGTGGTGTGCGTGCAGACAAGGTATAGGGACTTGGACTGAGTGTCCATCACAATCAGCTTAATGGCTTGCAGGTAACAGCAGATTGTAGGTGTGAGAATTCCCTACGCCATCTTAGGATAATTCACGGAGATAAAAGCTGGGAAGATGACTTTAGCGCAACATCCAAATGTAGTGGGGCATGACCTTGAGAAATTTTACTCGCTCCCAGTTGAGAAGTAGCAGCGTTTTAACCAGTGTCAGGTTGTGACGAAGCAGTCAAAATGCACGCAGAATGAGGAAGAGAAGGGAAAACATCCCAAGTGTAACCAGGACGAACATACAGGGATTGGACAAAATATTGAAAACAGCGAAAAATGCATGTTTGAGTATAACGGTATGTGCCAGCCAAGACCGCAGGTGGCGCTGTTGTATTTGACGTGTGTAACGCCCTCAGTATGTAGCAAGTGTCAGCCTGACTAGAACAGTGTTCTCTGTAGTTGTGAGTGCATTATATCGGAGCTAAGTGGATTCGAACGTGGACAAATTGTTCTTGCTTGTTTGGTGGGTGCTTTCGTGAGCTAGGTAGCCGAGGTGTTTGGTGTTCCAAGAGGCACCGTATCGAAGATTTACACGGCATACAGGGAAAGCGGAAAAACGTCATCCGCTAAGTCACAACGAGGACGGAAGTGTGTGTCGAGTGATCGTGACGAACGGTCATTGAAGAGGACTGTGACGAAAAATAACAGAACGATAGCTGCAAAAGTTATTGCAGAACTGAATGTCGCTCCCGCGAACCCCATCAACACTAAAATAATACGAATGGAGCTTCGTAAGCAGGACATTGCGAGCTGAGGCTACGAAATCATTCATGGATAATGTAGATCCCGAAGCAAAAAAATGTGATGTCGAAGCCATAAATCCTCGACTATGAAGCAATTGAAGAAAGTCATTCGTCGGTTGAGAGCTGATTGTTTCTAACTTCTGGCCGAGTTTACATCCCAAAAGTGGAACTAGGTGGAAGTTCCATGATGATTTGATTACCAGTTATATAGTGCTGTTCCATATGCCCCGTTGCTTATCTGCAAGGTAACATTACTACCATGGATTATGTGACCATTCTGGCTAATCGGGTACATCCAATGGTACAAAGTTTTTGCTCAGTGGTGATGCTATGACCCAAGACGAAAGGGGACTTACTCACACAGCCCACATTGTCCAGGACTGGTTTTGTGAGTACGAGGATGAATTATTACATCTCCCCTGGCCACCACAGTCATAAGACATTAATACACTACTGGCCATTACAATTGCTACACCACGAAGATGACGTGCTACAGACGCGAAATTAAACCGACAGGAAGAAGATGCTGTGATGTGGAAATGATTATCTTTCAGAGCGTTCACACAAGGTTGGCGCCTGTGGCGACACCTACAACGTACTGACATGAGGAAAGTTTCCAGCCGATTTCTCATACACAAACAGCAGCTGACCGGCGTTGCCTCGTGAAAGGTTGTTGTGATGCCTCGTGTAAGGAGGAGAAATGCGTACCATCACGTTTCCGACTTTGACAAAAGTCGGATTGTACCCTATTGCGATTGTGGTTTGTCGTATAGCAACATTGATGCTCGCGTTGGTCGGGATCCAATGACTGTTAGCAGAGTATGGAATCGGTGGGTTCAGGAGGGTAATACGGAACGCCGTGCTGGATCCCAACAGCCTCGTATCACTAGTAGTCGAGATGACAGGCATCTTATCCGCATGGCTGTAACGGATCGTGCAGCCATGTCTCGATCCCTGAGTCAACAGATGGGGACGTTTGCTAGACAACAACCATCTGGACGAACAGTTGGACGACGTTTGCAGCAGCATGGACTATCAGCTCGGAGAACATGGCTGCGGTTACCCTTGACGCTGTATCACAGACAGGAGCGCCTGCGATGGTGTACTCAACGACGAACTTGGGTGCACGAATAGCAAAACGTCATTTTTTCGGATGAATCCAGGTACTGTTTTCAGCATCATGATGGTCGCATCCGTATTTGGCGACATCGCGGTGAACGCACATTGGAAGCGTGTATTCGTCGTCGCCATATTGGAATATCACCCGGCGTGATGGTATGGGGTGCCATTTGTTTCACGTCTCGGTCACCTGTTGTTCGCACTGACCGCACTTTGAACAGTGGACGTTACATTTCAGATGTGTTACGGCCCGTGGCTCTACCCTTCATTCGATCCCTGCGAAACCCTACATTTCAGCAGGATAATGCACGAGGGCATGTTGCAGGTCCTGTACGGGCCTTTCTGGATACAAAAAATGTTCGACTGCTGCCCTGGCCAGCACATTCTCCAGATCTCTCACCAATTGGAAACGTCTGGTCAATGGTGGCCGAGCATCTGGTTCGTCACAATACGCCAGTCACTACTCTTGATGAACTGTGGTATCGTGTTGATGGTGCATGGGCAGCTGTACCTACACTGGCCATTCAAACTCTGTTTGACTCAATGCCGAGGCGTATCAAGGCCGTTATTACGGCCAGAGGTGGTTGTTTTGGGTACTGATTTCTCAGGATCTATGCACCAAAATTGCGAGAAAATGTAATCACATGTCTGTTCTAGTACAATATATTTGTCTAATGAATACCCGTTTATCATCTGCATTTCTTCTTGGTGTAGCAATTTTAATGACCAGTAGTGTATTATTGAGCCTTTGTGGTCTGCATTGGAGAGAAGGTTGCGTAATCGCTATGTGCCTCCATCATCGTTACCTGAGCTTGGCTCTGTTTTTCAGAAAGATGTTTTTAGCCATTTCACGATGACTGGAAGCTGTTTTGAACGCCAACGGTTTTCCTACATCGCGTTAGGCATGGTGATCAGTTTGTGGTGATTTCATACTTTTTTCTTATCTCCTGTATACTGACGTACTGTTTTTAAGTTACGTACTACGACGTGGGAAATTTTAGGACGTACCTAAGTACGGATAATTTGCAACTTGCCATTTACGAGATCAACTTTATGTTAACGGCTCTACGAAGTTTTTTTATGTATCATTGGAATGAATGCTCTAAGAGTACTTGAACGACCTAACATACTCGTATGTGGTGTTGTCAACATAGTAACAAGACAAACTCGCCGCAAACCACGGCCTCGCCGTTCTAGTCTCTGTCCGGCACACAGTTTTAATCTGCCAGGAAGTTTCATATCAGCGCACACTCCGCTGTAGAGCGAAAATCTCAAAAAATGGTTCAAATGGCTCTGAGCACTATGGGACTTAACATCTATAGTCATCAGTCCCCTAGAACTTAGAACTACTTAAACCTAACTAACCTAAGGACATCACACAACACCCAGTCATCACGAGGCATGAAAATCTAATTCTGGAAACATGCCTTAGGCTGTGGCTAAGCCATGTCTCCGCAATATCCTTTTTTTCAGGAGTGCTACTTCTGCAAGTTTCTCAGGAGAGCTTCTGTAAAGTTTGGAAGGTAGGAGACGAGGTACTGGCAGAAATAAAGCTGCGAGGACGGGGCGTGAGTCGTGTTTGGGTAGCTCAGATGGTAGAGCATTTGCTCGCGAAAGGCAAAGGTCCCGAGTTCGAGTCTCGGTCCGGCACACAGTTTTAATCTGCCAGGAAGTTTCATTTCAGCGCACACTCCTCAGCAGAGTGAAAATCTTATTCTGGACCACACATATTGCCTTATATCCAGTTGGATTTCTTCCAATGACTGCGGCTGCATATTTGTTTGGAATTGATGATACATGTGGCTGATTTGAGTCCCAGCAATAAGGCAGGGATCAATGATGTGATTCTTGAAATGCCTACCCCACACGCTGACAGACCAAGGCTCATCCTCTCAGCCAGCGTGAATATACATCATATTGCGAAGCTTGATTTGTAAACGGTATTTCATTCGTAAACAAAATCTTGCATAGGAACCCCACATCACTCTGCAATTTTCGTACACACCAGTCAGATAACTGTAACCGATTTTGGAAGCCATTGCAGAGAAGTTGTTGATGGAGCCAAATGAAGAAAGGATGAAATGTGGTATTCACAGAACAGTTCTTATGCCGATCCTACTGGAAGGGTCAGGCTGCCTCATAGTATCTGAAGATTGCGTATCGGTGTTCTTAAAGTGTTAGTTGCATTTCTCTCATCAGTTTCTGTTCTTCTTTCACTGATGTATTTTAATTTCCGCTCTTGCAGTTCCCTGAACTATTGTTAATCTGTTTGCAAAGACAGTTTCGTGAGGGTCTGGAACGATCGGGGTATCTCGCAGCTGGTCTAACTGTTCGACAACATTTGACGTAAACGAAAACTGTGTGCACTTTTTCGACTGATGTATAGATTCTGAAAATCTGAGTAGCTTCACAGAGTCAGCTGCCATATCACTACAGTAGCAGAGTACAGACTAATGGGGTTCAAGCACATAGGTAAACACGCAAACTGTACTCCAGATAGATGTTGGTTTATATTTGGTATGGGGGCAGCTATCGTGGGGCATCTTGAATCTGTTTTACTCTCATCCGTCCACCAGTCTTACTGGAAACACTTAATCCCTAGGTAATCAAAAGCGGAGTCAAGACTCTCACAGTACCCCTGGGGGTTCCAGCTGATATTGGGCAGTTGCGTTAGCCTATTTTTGCTGAACATAAAAAAGATCATAATGGTATCTATTTAAAATGGGAGGGGAGCTTAAGTACTGCAGTTGCTCAGCTATAGTTTTCGTAAACCAAAAGGGACCCAAATGGGCTGTATATGCCATCAATCACCATATGGAACTCTTCGTCATATAAGTAGATGTGGAAATACCAAACGGCACATATTGTGAGTGATGGTATGCTCACCAGACGAAATATTAGTCACCCACTTAAAAGCTCACACTGACCGCTTTATACCGCTGCAGATAGTGTAGAACTCGTACCAAGTGGCCATGTGACCCTCAACCAGTAGCTTAAGTCACAGAAGTGAAGTAGTGTGCATGTACCCGTAGGTTGCGTGGAATCAGTGCAGTAAGATGTGTTGATGCAGAGGTGTTAAAGAATGGCAGAAAGTTAGAGGAAACACGTGTTAAGTCAATTAATTGGACGAATCAATTAATGAAATGGAGTGATCGAATAATGAGGTGGGCTGACCCAGATATCACGCCAGGGGTCTGTTAGACACGCACGTTTATAACTGGGACCTGGTCCAAATCGACACAGAAACCGCAGGCCTCTCGAGCATCAGCACTGAGAGGTTTATAACCTCCTAGCTCCAATAGGAGCAGAGATATGGGTAAAAACATGGTTTTTCGAGCCTCCGGCTCATAGGCTGCTCTGCACAATAGGCATGTTGTGTGGGAACAGTATCGGCCCACCAAATCAATCTGCTTTGCAGGGCAGGGGTAAGATAACGGTTTTGCGGACCCCAACGTGTAGGCTGTCTTGCATGACAGGTGGGTTGTGTTGGAGAAATATCGGTCTGCTGTATCGACCTGCTTTGTGTGATAGCCTGTATGTCAGGGGCAAATCAATGATTTTCAAGCCTCTGATGAGTAGTCTGCCCTGCTTGACAGATGTGTTGTGGCAGTAATATTGGCTTACTTTATTGAACTGTGTTGCAAGTCTTAAATGTGCTGTTGAGCATGGATGGGGACAGCTTGAGATGGAGAGAGGAGGAGATGAATGGTGTGAGGGGAAGGAGGAAATATACAGAGAGAGGGGTGGTGGGGGAAAATGCATGATCCAGGTGTAGGTATAGGGGAGTAGTGGGGAGGTGGAAAAGAAAGAGGGTTAGGCAGAGATGAACAGAAAGAGGGGGATATGGTCACGGGGAGTGAGGAGGAAGATATGGTCAGAGAGTGGGGTGAAGCCACAGCGAAAAAGTTAGTGTGTATAATGATTGTAGGTGAAACTGAACATACCTCCAAAACTCTCACTGCTAGTCACTAGTTTTTGTGTCTGGTGATACCCATGACTCCCATGTTGCGCACTACACTGGTTGTGAGGTGGTGGCTGTTGAGGTTGTGGTGATATGAGTGTTTGAATTGCTCGCCGTAACATCATAGTGGTCCCGAGGACATATTTTACGTCGATTTATTTTTGAAGTGAAAAAATTCGACTTTTTGTATCTAAAATATTCTCGAATATTATAGAATACAGCTTGAAAACCGCATATATCGCATCGATCTGCACACCGGAAAAATCGTCTATATCGATGAGTTGAGCAAGTGGTAAAGTCGAAGGAACAATTCGTCAAAAAAGTGCATCCTCTTACGGTGAAGAACTACGAAAACAAAGAATGATTGTGAGAGCGAACAATGTTAATAACAAAAAATGACCTAGTCCAACAAACAAATCAGCTAATACAGAACACGATACTAGAGGAAGGAAATGTATTTAAATCCACTGACGCCAGGACGAACCAAGAAGAAAGCGTAAATTTTCCACCAGATTTCCTAAATTCACCCCATGTTCCAGGTGCGACCTCACAAAAAACTTCTAAACATCATACAAGCGAAGCTATTAACTGGAAAACAAAAAGGTAAATCAGTATTCATACCATTAACTCCACTCGTTTCTACTTGCTATTTGGGTTTAAAAGGCTCAAGTCCCCGGTAACATTACCGTACGGAGTAACTATCAATAAAGCACAAGAGTAAACAGTCCAGTTATGGAATGAAGTTTACTTCATGCATGGACAATTAAACGTAGCGTGTTCGCGGTTTAGACACGCACAACAATTATTCGTCTTTGCATCTGCAAGTAAAATATCAAATATTGTTGATAGCAATCTGCTTAGAATAAGTTAGGTGCTTGCAAATGAGGTGATTAATTGAACTTTTTTTCGATTCAGAAAACAATTGGAAATAAAAGTCGAAGCAAAGCGTGTTTTTATACGGTCGGCACGTATTAATTCCATCGCAGGAGTTACATTGCACACTGATGTATAAAAAGATTCAAAACTTTCAATGAAATTTGACACTGTAAGATTTGATTAATTGCACCGAGGGAAAAGGAAAATAGGAAGTACATTTGACCCTTAATAGTTTCTTCACGTGTATATCGGATCGGCTTAGCTCAAAGGACCAATGCTGCTGCAGAAGACAAAATGAGAATGTGGATTTTATATATAACGCAGCTCAGTTCAGGACAGAAGAGTTCAGATTACTCGTATGAGAAGTGGTCAAGAGTTTGGAATGATTTGTTTACATAAGCTAAATTAATAATTTCGTGAATTGAATAGAATTTTAACTTGCAGGACGTGTGTTAGGATTCAACTTTCATAACTGCATAGTCGAACTACATTGCTATCGGATATTACGTACGTTCGCAACTCTGGCTCTTTCCGTCTAGTCGTAATGATCAGAACCCTTGCTCAGCTCGTGGTGTGCTGGACGGTACTTGAACATGCCTTCTGACTCACCTGCGCCTGACGAAGAGAAATTGAATAGTAGTGTTCTTGCGAGTTACTTTTGCGGTTAAGTAGGCGAGAAGAAACTCCTTTCACCTTGGCGCCACTGCAAGCAAAACTTGTAATTTTCTGCAGGGCACGTAAACTGGACGAGGTTGACGTTAACTCGAGACTTCGATTTTTCTAGGCGTATCTAACCTCCGTAGTTTTTGAGGTTGTTATTCTTTATTTCTTCACAGTAGCCAAAAATACAAGCCGTAATATATTGCATCTAACAGGCACGTGGAGGAACTCTTAGCACGAGAGGACATTCAGCGAATGGACTGATCTGCCCGTTCTCCTGAATTAACTCCCATCGAACACGTGTGGGATGCGTCTGGGAGACGTACTGCGGAGACTTCAGCGTATTTATTGTTTTGAATAAAATTTTCATATTTGTTCGTCTCACTGCGTATTTCTTTCAGTTGCCTTCTGTACTATCCGGTGGCAGTTCTTCCTATGTATAGTTCAAGTTTTGTCGAGCTAAGTTACCTGACACATCATGCGAAAGTTACTTTAGTCCTTCAGTTTTGCACACCAGAGTATAATGAAAATAGTACTGCGATGTAGCATTAGAAAAGCTGACATAAGGGATAGTTTCTTTCTAGGCCTAACATTTTGAAACATATTCGCATTATGTGATACTAATGTAAATATATTATTTCTATTAATAACTTTGTAAATTTAAGTACCATAATCTAGAATCTATTATGTATTATCATGAAAAAATCCTCTTTAAATGCGGTTTGACAGAGAGTAAATGAACACCGTGACGAGAGCGAAACGTCATCGAAACATTTCTATAATTATATATTACACACCAAAGACGTAAAAAGAGGGTTTCAATCACAACATGGATATATCAATCAACTTTTTGGGTGTTCAAGATGAATCAGAACTAACAGGAATGGTTCATTCTCGAAGCACCCAAAAGAAAATGACTCCTCGTCCCTTTGATTAAAATGGACCATCGGAGAACAGTTTCAGAGGTAGCATGCCTTTATGAGGCACACAGTGACTTACCCACTCTCATATTTATATCTTACTCTGAGTAATTCGATTTGGGGAAGTATAGCTGAGTATGGTCATTACAAGGCTAGTATTATGAAGTCAGAAGATATGAATATTTTCCTCTCTAATCGCATGCGGTGAAAAGTTGCTATTCCTTCACACACGGGCTTCCCATGCAGCGTCTCTCGTCACCCGGGTGGTCCAGTGACAGGCGGGTTCTGCTGATCTTGAAAGGGTTATGCCGACGGGTCTGAGGGGGCCGAGTGGATGTTGTCCAGACGCCGACATTGTCATAAGAGCGGGAGCGACCCGCCCACAGGGGCCTGAAGGAGCAGCTGGGGTTAGTGATTCCGTTACTTTGCAGAAACTTAGTGAAAACGCTTGCTGACGGGCTACGAGCGAGGCGTGGGAATGACTTGTATCCGCAGGCAGTCTTGGCAGGCAAATTCCCGCATTTTCTGCAAAATCATAACTGTGATTGGCTTGATCAGAGAATAGCTCCATTACGTAGCAAAATCGGCGCAGAAATTGGCGCCAAGCATCTCCATTGGTGGAATAGTAGTGCTTCGGCAATAGAGTGGAATTTTCCACCGGTTTTCGAGTTGCTGATTGGCACGTTTAACCACAGCCACTGTGATGGGGGCGGTAATGTTCGGTGTTCGGCTTGTACAGGTGCTCTTGGTAGTGTTGAGTCTCGCCTTTCGGTCAGAGTTGGGTTGCAAGACTGAGCTCTCGCTGCTCTGGACAGCCTGCCTTCCGTTGGCTGTCTAATATACTTTCATTTAATTGTAACTGTTTGATGAAATTGCTGAAGTTTCGACTTCAACGTAACTTTCCGAGTACAGTTGGCAATTGAGTGTTCTGCGTACAAGTAGCCTATGTTGTCCGTCTTGAGCAGTTTTGGCTAAAGTTGGCTGTATCGCATTTACTGTGTGACTTCGCTTGTTAAAATCAATCACTGTACGGACAGTGATGGTGTGGCGAGCCTCCTTCGTCTCCTTCAGAGGCGCATTTGTATTGCTAGGAAGTCTTTAGTCTGGAACAACCAGACCAGGATAATTTGTTTCGGGCTATACTTGCGACATTATCATCACCACGACGGGACGTGGAAGCAACCAGCCATCGCCTCCGGTAAGCCAGATCGTATCCTTGCAGTTAAGAAGATAGCTTGGTAATGTATGTCCGCAGCATCAACAGTTTAGGGAATTTTGCTATGTGATAATCAGAGCTCAGCAGAGCGCACCTGTTCCCGTTTACGTGGTTCTGTCATGGGTGTTCATTGTCTGAGTTCTCACTACTGTAGCAGAAATTAATGCTGGGTTGACTAGGTGTTTCTCTTAAGATCTCAGTTGCAAGGACTTGGCTCCCCATACCACTTGTTCATAAATATCACAAGCTAGTTTATGGACAACTTCACCTTCACAGCATTTATTTGAGTATCCAATTGGACGTATTGTAAATGTTTCATGTGTTTTGCTTATTATTTTGAGTTTAGTCATAATAAATCAAATTGTTATTTTGGACAGAACTTTCATTCTGTAGATCGGTAGAGCAACCCTTTCATTTCTCACTACGTTAATGAAACTTTCCTTTATCAAATTAATTTCTATCAAATTAAATTATTTCAGGTGCCAAACTTTTTTCTACTCCACTTGCCGTGTCGATTACAGTCAGTTCGCGATTCTTCTTAATCCATGTGCAACAGCAAAAGTCAGGGAGGGGGGGGGGGGGGGGGAGGGGGCTTAGAGCATCATTTCCATATGAAGATTCTATAAGATTCTAGTCTTAAATACACTGCTAGCCCCGGCTCCTCGCAAGTTGACCGTTTTCATCGCCTAATGACTTCATTTTATTGTCTCACGTCAACAAAAATGCATGCGATTTTTACCATCTCAAGACAATGTTGAAGCCTTTCTAGACAATGTATGTGCAGTACGGGCAACAGACGGGAAAAGATGCACCAGAATTGGTTAGATCGCGTGCAGAAATGTATGGATTTGAAAGACGATTACGATGGGAAATAATTAAAACAATTTGTGCCAAAACAGTTTCTTACATTCACCGTTCGTGTAAAAACGTAAAAGGTGGCCCTCGCACAAAACCGCATATCCCGCCTACAGCTGCCACGTTCCCAGAGGTGTTCCTAGTTAAGACTCACGTATTCTTGGCAGTCAATGTTCGAGTTGTGAGGGAGTGAAAAATGGCATAGCGAATGAATTTGGGTAGCACTAGGCACGGCGTGCTAAAATCTGTTTGATTTTATTCGTGACCGTGACTTATTAAACATGTGATAATACTTGTGAGAACCTGTTATCTTTGATATCCGGATTATTATGTCATCCTTGAGGTCAGAGAATATTTTGGCCAGCTCATATATCCTGGATAGAATAATTTTGTCATATTTCATTAACCCAGCGATCATAAGAGCATACAGACACGTTAGAGAGTAGCACTGGCGTTTTTTCCTTTTATGCACGATTAGTTTACGCCCTATGCTTCTCCCACGTGGACTATATGGTCTGCACATATTATTTTCTTTTAACGAAATATTTCAATAAAAAATTTCACCTCCTGTTTCAAATCCTAAGGGACTGAATTTCTAAAAGCCCTGAGACACGTATTTTTTTATAGTAACCGAGAAGCCAAATAGCAATTTTCATAGATGTGGCTTTAAAAACACTTCAACAGCTATTTGGTAATGATTAACTTTCAAAAAACCTTTCACCTACTGTTTCACCTCCTTAAATGTTCAGTTTCGAAAAATGCTGAAACATGTATTTTTTATTTTTGGCCGAGAAACCAAACACCAATTTTCGCATTTCTATCTTCAAAATTGCCTTTCAGCGACATATTTTTAAGAATAGCTTTCATCCCCTATTTTACCATCTTAGGGGCGGAATTTTGAAAAACTCCTTCTTAAACGATGCCTAAATTATACGATCAGCACCCTTTCCAAATCAGTAGTTTGTATCCTTTGCGGTTTGCGCCTGGCGATGAGGAGTCAGTGAATCAGTAAGGACATTTTCTTTTATATTTTACAGAGACTGGAACAGGAAACCGATCGATTACTAATGAATCACTTAACGTTGGTCACTCTCTCCACCGTGACATCCAGAGACTGAGTACAAAATGAGACATGGTGATAGTTCAAGCGACCCCGTTTAAAGTGATACGTAATTTAATTAATTTTTATTTTTTTTAGCATTTGGTTTTCTCACAAACAACCTCCCTATAGTGCAACCTGAAATTGACGACGGCTGTAATGTATGTTGGTCACTTGTATCAACAGCAGCTTCTGGTGTTGTTTGTTCACGAGCCCAGATGTCCGCTTCTGGTTGTCGCCGGGTTACCTTATCTGTTGACATGATGTGAGTCGTCTCTTAGGTGTTGTGACCGATAACTCAGCGCCAGATATCTTTAACGATTGACAATGAGATCACCAGCAACAGGAGCGCCAGCAAAATTTTTCCCTTATTTAAGGATACAGAGTACTTATAAATGGTGGAAAATGACTTTATTAAATTCTATAGTCTTTCCTGATTACATTGATATATACATTATAGGGTTTCAGATGAAAATTTACCTATATATACCTAATTTTAAAGTTACGATCATGTGTGCCGCCATGCCCCCTTTATTTCTGCTACAGAAACCAGGATTATTTCGAAAAGAACTGTGAACTTTCTGTTTCCAGCGATTATGCGTATTAAACATTGTATATATTGGTCACAGTGCAGGTTTCTAGTGTCTGTAAATGATTATCTTTGCTAGTACTTACCTTTGTTTCGCTGAAGCAGTTTGTTCACATGTTACTGAATCTTTGTTGTCCAAGTGCTGCATATATTCGTGGAAGTAAATATCCTTTAGTGAGCAATAAATATGAACTAAGCGACGCGTCAAGAAATTTAATAAAAGGAAATTCAGCGGTAACCAGTTCACAAACAATGCTTGCAAGAAGAAAAGGAAAAAGGCTGCTCGAACGTTTTGTGGTTTGATGGAACTTCCTCCTCCTCCCAGTAGATTCAGCAAAGACATAAAAGTAATTTTAGGTACCTTGACTGTTGTGTCTAAAGCATCTATGCAACGTGCAGTAGAAGAAACTGCAAATATTAGTGGAACCAGGGACATTGCTATTGCACTTGATGGGACATGGCAACGTCGAGGACATCGTTCCTTGAATGGTGTTGTAAGTGCTACTTCTCTGGAGAATGGAAAAGTTGTTGATGTTGAGTGCTTACCTAAGTAGTGCCACGCTTGCCATGGTAACACTGAAGGACATATTGAACATCAGTGTCCTAAGAATGTGATGGTTACATTGGAGGTGTGGAGCGTGATGGAGCTCTAAAAATATTTCAGAGGTCGGTGCCCGCTTATAACGTTAGATATACGAAGTACCTAAGCTATGGGGACTCTAAAGCTTCCAATAAAATTAGTGAGTTCAATGCTTATGGTGATACCTTGGTAACAAAACTGGAATGTTGTGGACATGTGCAAAAGAGGATGGGTGCTAGATTGAGGAAGCTACGAAGAGAAATGAAAGGAAAGTTGCTGTCTGACGGAAAATCTCTGTCTGGCCGAGGCAGATTGACAGAAGTAGACCTTCTTCAGAGTTATTATGGACTGGCCATTAGCCGAACTGCACCTCTGAATGTTGTTACAGCAATGAGAAAAGCTGTATGGGCCACCTACTTTCATAAGTTGTCCACAGATGACCATCCTGTTCACGGACTTCGCCCTAAAGGAGCAGATTCTTGGTGTGGTTACCATAAAGCAAAAGAAAGTGGTCAAATATACCATCATAAACATTCTCTTCCTGAGAGAATGAATCAAATAAAACCAATTTTCAGAGACCTGAGAGGCCTTGTTTTGCTTAGTAAATGCCTTCATGGGGGCACTCAGAATACAAATGAAAGTTTCAACCATTGTATATGGGAGACATTACCCATGAATGTTTTTGTGGGACTAAATACATTAAAAGTTGGTGTACTAGATGCAGTGATATGTTTCAGTGATGGGTGATAGGAAGGCTGGAAGTCCTGAGAAATTTAGGCATAAAATGTGGCTCTAATATGGAAGATCATTTGGTTGCATGTGACAGACAATGGGTGCATGAAGATGAAATATTTGCTCTTCAAGTTACCAAAGAAGCAAGAAGGGCTAAAGAATGCCAAGAGGAAGCTTGAAAATAAAGAAATGCTGCAGGATGAAGACTATGCTTCACGAATATTCGAGGCACGGTTTAGTTCGACTCATATCTTCATTCGCAATTTCTCAGAATTCAGATACAAATATTTCCTAAAGTTTATAAAGCATTGCTCTAATTTTTTTCTGTAACTTATGTAGTAGACCTAAACTTTATTGCAGAATCAACTAAATTATAGAAAAAATAACATTTTTATTAGGAAAAAATTATAAAAATTAAAATGTAAGATGTGATATTTTTTTATCCTTGTAATATACATAATAGATGGAATTAAATAGGTCTAGTACCTCAGCCATCATGTCATGCATATGTGGGAAAAATTTGGTCTTCTTCAAATGTATAACATTGGATTAAACGGTTCCTCAATTTGAGGAGGCATTTTGGAAAAAAAAAGTTGCACCAATTTCTTTGTAATTTTTTAATAACACTAAGCAGGTTCAAAAATATTCAAAACACTTCTAATTTGTTCAGAAACTGTGCTGCATTACCTGATATCAACGAAAAATCTGTAAAACATATACATTATAAACAGTGCCTGAAAGAAATAGGTGTTGATTTTTACATAATATTGAGCCAGAAAAGTATCCTATATCCTTAAGGTTTCGTGGCTGAATGCTTTGAGCAGAGCGGGTCCTGCATCTACACTTACACACGTACTCTGCAAACCACTGTGAATTGCGTGGAAGAGGGAACTTAAAAGTGTACCTCATTTTAGGATTTCTTCCAGTACCAATTGAGTATGGAGCGAGTGAGGAATGATTGCTTAAGTTCCTCTATGGGTGCTATAATTTGTTAAATCTTGTCTTCACATGGTGTGGCCGAGCGGTTCTAGGCGCTTCAGTCTGGAACTGCGCGACCACTACGGACGCAGGTTCGAATCCTGCCTCGGGCATGGATGTGTGTGATGTCCTTAGGTTAGTTAGGTTTAAATAGTTCTAAGTCTAGGGGACTGATGACCTCAGTTGTTAAGTCCCATAGTGCTCAGAACCATATGAACCATTTTTTTGTCTTCACACTTCCTGTCGTAACAATACAAAGTGGAGTGAAGCATATCTCTAGATTTTCCATTTAATACTAGTTCTTGAAACTTTATAATTTGGTTTTTGTGGGATTATTGACATCTGTCTTCAAGAATCTGCCAGCTCAGGTTTTCCAGCATTTCCGCCACTCTGTCGTGTGTGTCAAAGAAACCTGAGACCATTCGAGCCAACCTTCTACACCTATGCACATGCTCCGCCAGTCACCGTAATGTGTATGTACGACTATTAGTCATTTCGTTTCCCATTCCACCCGCAAATGGAGAGAGGGAAAAACGACTAATTATATGCTTCCTTACAATCCACAATAATTTTCTCTTAACCTCGAAATGCACGTTGGCGGCAATAGGATCGCACTATAGTCAAGCTGCAAATGCCTGTTCCCTCAACTTCCTCAATAGTGTTTCGTGAAAAAGAACGTCGTCTTTCCTCCAAGTTATTGCCATTTGTGTTCACGAAACCTCTGCATAACACTCGCGTTATGATCGTTCTACCGGTAGCATATCTAACAGTACGCTCCTGGATTGCTTCGTTGTCATCCTTTAATTCGACGTGGTGAGTTCCTAACTAACTCTCGAGAATTACTAAAAAATGGTGTGCACGAGTTTTCTGTACACGGTCACCTTTGTAGATTAGCTACGCTTTACTAAGGCTCTCCCAATAAACTGTAGTTGACCACTCGCCTTGTCTATTGCCGTCCTTACGTGCTCGTTTTATTCCATATCGCTTTGCAACGTTACGCCTTCGTATTTAATTGACATGTCTGTATGAAGCAGTACGCCACTAATGGTGTATTCGAACATTACCGGATTGTTATTCCTACTCATCTGCGTTAACTTACTTTTTGTTACAGTCAGATTAAGGTGCCATTCACAGCACAAAATAAAAATTGTGTCTAAGTCATCCTGTAACTTTGTATAGTAGCTCAGCGTCATAAGCAACAGGGTGTGTACGTGGGCAAGGAAAAAAAAAGGTTACACCAGGATAAAAATACATTTCTTCCCGGATGAAAATACACATTTTCTTGGGTCAAAATATCCCTCGATATCCCTCGTAACTGTAAAAGTTATCAATTCCTTGAATCCAGAATGAGATTTTCACTCTGCAGCGGAGTGTGCGCTGATATGAAACTTCCTGGCAGATTAAAACTGTGTGCCGGACCGAGACTCAAACTCGGGACCTTTGCCTTTCGCGGACAAGTGCTCTACCATCTGAGCTACCTAAGCACGACTCACGCCCAGTACTCACAGCTTTACTTCTGCCAGTATCTCGTCTCCTACCTTCCAAACTTTACAGAAGCTCTTCTGCGAACCTTGCAGAACTAGCACTCCTGAAAGAAAGGATACTGCGGAGACATGGCTTAGCCACAGCCTAGGGGATGTTTCCAGAATGAGATTTTCACTCTGCAGCGGAGTGTTGAAAGGTGGCTACACTGAGCCACTGCGCCAGAGATTGCGCCAAAGAGTATTATTAAGCCACCTCCACAGTGCTTGTTGAGAGCTCGTAGTAGTCAGTGCTTGTCGAGAGCTCGTAGTAGTCAGTGCCTGTCGAGGACTCGGGGTAGTCTGTGCTGAGATGTTGTAGCAGAGAGTGTTTGTTGAGATGTGCTAGTAGGCAGTGCTTGCTGAGATGTGATATTGGAGAGTTCTGGTTGAGATGTGATAGTAGAGAGTCGGTGTGAGATATATTGTAAGGATTAGAGTGATTTTCATCAATATAAATGAGGTAACAAACTCCGTTTCTTTTTTTCTCATTATTTCAGTGTCCTAAATAATGCGTCATTACAGGTTCAGTCAACAAAGCATCTGGCGTGTGTTCTTGTATTAGAGTTTAATTCTGCTTTCCTTACGCAATTATAGTATTTGTAATTTTCTTTTATCACGTCAGTAAAATTGGTATTTAAAAATTCTTGTCTTGTTGAAGAAGAACCGTGCCAGATGTGCATTGAGTCATACTTCCACATACAGAACAGTTATACTTGTGCTTTGGTTTTGTAGGTTTCATAGTTGCTGGGGACTTAATTAATTAATTGTGTTAACGAAAATTTTCATTTCATTCTTTGTTGTTGTTCTTTGCAGTCAGATAGCGTAATAATACTAGTCAGGGCCAATCGATTACGAAACAGCGTAATCGGACTTATAGCTACTAAAAATATTTCAATCATAAATAATTAAGCCCCCATGCACGTGGCGACCCTGCCAGGATCGTCCCTTGGAATTCTTCTGATTGTAAAAATAGTAGACCATAGTATTGTTGTAGTAATTTGAGTTTAGTAATTGTAGTCTGTATTGCATGTGTAGATTTGGTAATTGTCATTCTTCTAATGGTATTTTTCAAAATTTAAATTTGTTGTCTTGTCTACGGGTTTGACAATTTAGTGCAATTATTTCAATTGTTCGATTAATCGTGTTTGAGGGAAACTTTTCATGTAAATGGTATTGTTGGAGATAAAGAGTCATTGTGTGTAATTTTTGTACAGTGACGAGTTTTGTATGTTTTGTAAATGATTATGCGATCGATGAAAAAGGCAAAAATGATGAATAGTGAGAATGACGAAATTGTTAACATGGCGAACTCGCCAACAGAGGAAAACAGTATGATGGGTAATGAAGTGGAAAACAATGTAATAAGTCGGGAAAATAGTCCGGAACCATTTCAAAATTTTTCTCAATCAGATAATTCACAGAATCCGAGATTAACGACAGAAGATTCTGGAATAGTATCGAACACAGATAGCCTTATGGCTGTGCAGAAGGAAGTTAGTTTTGCGGGAAATGTTAGGGGCGAAAAGAATTCTGAACAATTTAATATGGAGCAGCTGATGAGTGCTATATTAAATTTGGGAGCACGTATGGAAACACGGTTAGACTCACGAATAGGAACAATGGAAACACGGATGGGAACAATGGAAACTCGATTAGGATCTGAATTTAAAACAGAGATGGGAACAATTAAAACAGAGATGGGAACTTTACGATCTGAATTTAAAACAGAGATGGGAACTTTGGAAACACGGTTAGACTCACGAATAGGGACATGTTTCAAAAATATGAAAGATGAATTAAAGAAAGAAATCAGAGAAGAAGTACAACTAATTTTGAATGCTCACAATAATAGATTAATTGCAGTAGAAATCAGACAAAGGGAACAGGATAGAGAACAGAAAGAAAGAGATCGCGTGATAGTACAGAAATTTTCAGAGTTAAATTTACAACGCGCAAAAGATAAGGAAGAAATATTTGAGAGAATCGAGGAATCCGTACCAAATGACAGATTAAATAATCTAACACAACAATATGAACAGTTAACTACCAAATGTGTCAATACTGAAACCCGAGTCACGACACTTACGGAAGACGTAAATAAACAGAAAGAACAATTAGGTGACTTATTGGAAAGAGTTGAGGAAATTTCAGATAAACTGACAAATCTTAGTTTACATGGGGACAGAGATTTGGATGATACAGCACCATTGTCATTTGCAGAAACCGAAGAGTATCAGAACATAAATAAACATGTTGAAAATTAGGGAAAATTTAATGAACGCGTTAAAAGGGAAGTTGAGGCATTAAAAAAGCAAGTCAAACAAATTGAAGGCGAAATCGTAGGAAAAGACAGCAGAAGAAATCTAGAATCACAGATAGCAGAGGGCTTTGAAGAAAATACACTCCTGGAAATGGAAAAAAGAACACATTGACACCGGTGTGTCAGACCCACCATACTTGCTCCGGACACTGCGAGAGGGCTGTACAAGCAATGATCACACGCACGGCACAGCGGACACACCAGGAACCGCGGTGTTGGCCGTCGAATGGCGCTAGCTGCGCAGCATTTGTGCACCGCCGCCGTCAGTGTCAGCCAGTTTGCCGTGGCATACGGAGCTCCATCGCAGTCTTTAACACCGGTAGCATGCCGCGACAGCGTGGACGTGAACCGTATGTGCAGTTGACGGACTTTGAACGAGGGCGTATAGTGGGCATGCGGGAGGCCGGGTGGACGTACCGCCGAATTGCTCAACACGTGGGGCGTGAGGTCTCCACAGTACATCGATGTTGTCGCCAGTGGTCGGCGGAAGGTGCACGTGCCCGTCGACATGGGACCGGACCGCAGCGACGCACGGATGCACGCCAAGACCGTAGGATCCTACGCAGTGCCGTAGGGGACCGCACCGCCACTTTCCAGCAAATTAGGGACACTGTTGCTCCTGGGGTATCGGCGAGGACCATTCGCAACCGTCTCCATGAAGCTGGGCTGCGGTCCCGCACACCGTTAGGCCGTCTTACGCTCACGCCCCAACATCGTGCAGCCCGCCTCCAGTGGTGTCGCGACAGGCGTGAATGGAGGGACGAATGGAGACGTGTCGTCTTCAGCGATGAGAGTCGCTTCTGCCTTGGTGCCAATGATGGTCGTATGCGTGTTTGGCGCCGTGCAGGTGAGCGCCACAATCAGGACTGCATACGACCGAGGCACACAGGGCCAACACCCGGCATCATGGTGTGGGGAGCGATCTCCTACACTGGCCGTACACCAATGGTGATCGTCGAGGGGACACTGAATAGTGCACGGTACATCCAAACCGTCATCGAACCCATCGTTCTACCATTCCTAGACCGGCAAGGGAACTTGCTGTTCCAACAGGACAATGCACGTCCGCATGTATCCCGTGCCACCCTACGTGCTCTAGAAGGTGTAAGTCAACTACCCGGGCCAGCAAGATCTCCGGATCTGTCCCCCATTGAGCATGTTTGGGACTGGATGAAGCGTCGTCTCACGCGGTCTGCACGTCCAGCACGAACGCTGGTCCAACTGAGGCGCCAGGTGGAAATGGCATGGCAAGCCGTTCCACAGGACTACATCCAGCATCTCTACGATCGTCTCCATGGGAGAATAGCAGCCTGCATTGCTGCGAAAGGTGGATATACACTGTACTAGTGCCGACATTGTGCATGCTCTGTTGCCTGTGTCTATGTGCCTGTGGTTCTGTCAGTGTGATCATGTGATGTATCTGACCCCAGGAATGTGTCAATAAAGTTTCCCCTTCCTGGGACAATGAATTCGCGGTGTTCTTATTTCAATTTCCAGGAGTGTAATTTGTTTCATTTACGGGATGCAACAAGAGAGCGCCAGGCGCGTGAATTTAACAATAATCGTCATTGAGACAGGGAGAGGCGCGGCAGGTCTTTGTCGCCACGAGGCGAAAACTTTGACTATAAACACTTTTTGACTGTTCGGAAATTTAAGATCTTCCGCAATTCTAAGAATGACATACATCCATGTTCATGGTTAGATCAATTTATGTACGCACTCCCACCAAATTGGCCACTAAGTCACAAACTGGAATTTATGTGTGGATATTTAGAAAACGAACCGGCGACGCGGATGCGCGCACTCATTAGAGATTGTAATAATCTAAATGATTTTTATCATGCATTTCTATCGGCATATTGGTCCGAAAATACGCAAGACAGAGTCAAACATAGTCTGATTATGCAGTGTAATTTTAAACAGTCTGAGTTCCGCACGCCGGCAGAATACTTTGAAGACATGATTCGAAAGAATCAGTTCCTGTCCAACCCTTACAGCCCGACTGAATTAATCCGCATTTGTTTGATTAAGCTGCCACAATCCATAAGACAAATTGCTCTAGCTGGAAGATGTAAAGACGAAAGGTGTGCGAACATGGAGTTTAGGCCACAGTATGGTGTTAATTATAGATTGTTCGCTTGGCAGAGCCTCGTCGTAGAATTCGTGCTGCATCCACTTTTTGACATTCTGTTCTCTACTGGTATATTTACTCGCTATTGCATGTTTTGCTTACGCTCAGTGCCTTATATTTTTAAGATAAGAAAATGAACTGCTATAATTCGACGAACGACATTAGTACAAGAAACTTCATAGAAGTCACATGAGCTGAGGTTTTATGGAGGCTGTATAAATTTATGCTAATAGGAAGGAAGCTAACGACATGACATACCGAAACTAGGTTTAGACCATTAACAATTATTACACTGCATTCTTCGTGAGCAATTGAAATAGGAAGTGACACTTGACACAAGAAATACTCCACATGTTTGCTTCTGTTTGCCATAATTCTTGAAGTGGTGTACACACTGTGAAATATTATGATCATTCACACTCCGTAATCGTACTTAATTACTGAGAGTTATTCGAACTAAGTCTGTTAGAGGTCATGTATGCATTTCTTTGTTTATAATTCATAATGAGTAGAAGATTTGGGTCAGATGGATTACACAGAGGTTGTGTGTTGACAATGTGTCTTCGGATTGTATGGGATCATGAGCTGAAGTTTGCACTAGGATTTTATCTGTACTTGTTCGAGGAGACTGACTAGAGGAAAGAGTTGTTATGGAAGAGAAATGATATTGGCGATAAGATTTATATGTATCGATGTATTGAAGAGGTATTATTGAGGTATTATTGAGATTATGTGAAGTTGATGATTATTGGAGTTTTTGTGGACAAGAGGTAAGGTAAATGATATTGATAATAAGGTTTATATGTATCGACATAAGAGGTATTATTGAAGTATTGAGATTATGTGATGCTGATGATTATTGGAGTTTTGGTATATAAGAGGTAAAGTAAGTGAGGAGCATATTTTTTTTTTGTTGGTCTATATGGAACAAGGAGGATGAAGATAGCAGACTAGAACACTCAAGTAGAAGAAAGATAGTCTATACACACACTTTGTTAAATCACTAAGCAGTATATACTTTTTTTTGAAGAGAGGAAGTATTTGCATATCTTGGCTCACTGACAGTTGTTCAGCAACAGTACATTTGATCTGGCTTGGCAAACATTGATCTTGACATGATGACTATGACATTGACTTAACTATTATTGACTGTTATACATTGCTGCCACTACTACTTGATACACATGATGAACATCAAATTTTGACAGAATTGCATTTACACAGTTAACACTATTCAATTACACAGTAGTACTTGATGTGGATGAAAGATGAGTGAGTGTGTTTTGTGTGTTTTCCTTTCCTAATCCTACCCGCCTATCTCCTAAATATTATTTTATTTGTATGTAGTGGCTTGCACTGACACCCATAAATATTATAGGTTTACTGATATTTGAGTATTTGTAATAGTTAATATGACAATTATCTGATATCATTTGTGTGTTTATTAGAATTTATATGTCTAGTATGTAAAAGCATTTGTATGTGTATTCAAACTATTGTTCATGCCTGAACTGTCTGATTAGTGATGGTGAATATTATGAACTGTTACCTGCACCTCTTCAACATAATGGGTGCCACTTAGAAAGTTTAATTTCTGCTGATGAACTGTGTGATCAGTGATAGTGAATATTATGGACTGTTACTTGTACTTTTTCTACATGATTGGTGCCACTAGGACATGTTTAATTTCTGCTTATAAACTCTGATGAACAGTGTGATCAGTGATAGTGAATATTATGGACTGCTCTCTGGACCTATTCAACATTGCTGAGTGCCACTAATGGAACTGATTCTACTGAAATAATGTCACTTGTTGCTGTCTGCACCTGCTCAACATTGCCGGGTGCCACTAATGGAGCTGCTTCTACTGAAATGAAGTCACTTGTTGGTGTCTGCACCTGCTCAACATTGCTGGGTGCACAGATGAAGCTACTTCTATGGAAATGATGTCACTTGCCGGTGTCTGCACCTACTCAACATTGCTGGGTGCCACTGTTAGAACTGTTTCTACTGAAATGATGTTACTTCTTGCTGTCTGCACCTACTCAACATTGCTGGGTGCCACTGATGGATTGCTTCTACTGAACTAATGTGACTTGTTGCTGTGTGTACCTCTTCAACATTGCTGGGTGCCACAGATGGAACTGCTTCTACTGAAATAATGTCACTTGTTGCTGTCTGCACCTACTCAACATTGCTGGGTGCCACTAATGGAACTGCTTCTACTGAAATGAAGTCACTTGTTGGTGTCTGCACCTGCTCAACATTACTGGGTGCACAGATGAAGCTACTTCTATGGAAATGATGTCACTTGCCGGTGTCTGCACCTACTCAACATTGCTGGGTGCCACTGTTAGAACTGTTTCTACTGAAATGATGTTACTTCTTGCTGTCTGCACCTACTCAACATTGCTGGGTGCCACTGATGGATTGCTTCTACTGAACTAATGTGACTTGTTGCTGTGTGTACCTCTTCAACATTGCTGGGTGCCACAGATGGAACTGCTTCTACTGAAATAATGTCACTTGTTGCTGTCTGCACCTACTCAACATTGCTGGGTGCCACTAATGGAACTGCTTCTACTGAAATGAAGTCACTTGTTGGTGTCTGCACCTGCTCAACATTGCTGGGTGCCACTAATGGAACTGCTTCTGCTGAGAAATGTGACTTGTTGCTGGGTGTACCTGCTCAACTTTACTGGGTGCCACTGATGGACTGCTTCTACTGAAAAGATGTCACCTGTTGGTGTCTTTTTTTGTATAAATTAATCATTGAAAGCATTTTATGTGAACATTTGTATAAACTGATTTTTTGAGTATTGTGTGAACTCTTATGTAAAGTCACATGTATGAAAAGAAGTTGTATTGCTTACTGTATTTCATATATTAGGTTATTGAAAGGTCAGTGCAAAGCCAAAATTTTAACTAATTATGTGATATTTAGGTATTAATATTATCTTTTATTTTTGTCTGTATTTTTCTGGACGAATTTGGTGGTATTTTCACCACCAATGCTGGCAAAAATACCATCGAATTCTGACCTGCGGAGGAGGGGCATATGAAAGGTGGCTACACTGAACCACTGCGCCAGAGATTGCGCCAAAGAGTATTATTAAGCCGCCTCCACAGTGCTTGTTGAGAGCTCGTAGTAGTCAGTGCTTGTTGAGAGCTCGTAGTAGTCTGTGCCTGTCGAGGACTCAGGGTAGTCTGTGCTGAGATGTTGTAGCAGAGAGTGTTTGTTGAGATGTGCTAGTAGGCAGTGCTTGGGAGAGTTCTGGTTGAGATGTGATAGTAGAGAGTCGGTGTGAGATATATTGTAAGGATTAGAGTGATTTTCATCAATATAAATGAGGTAACAAACTCCGTTTCTTTTTTTCTCATTATTTCAGTGTTCTAAATAATGCGTCATTACAGGTTCAGTCAACAAAGCATCTGGCGTGTGTTCTTGTATTAGAGTTTAATTCTGCTTTCTTTACGCAATTATAGTATTTGTAATTTTCTTTTATCACGTCAGTAAAATTGGTATTTAAAAATTCTTGTCTTGTTGAAGAAGAACCGGGCCAGATGTGCGTTGAGTCATACTTCCACATACAGAACAGTTATACTTGTGCTTTGGTTTCGTAGGTTTCATAGTTGCTGGGGACTTAATTATTTAATTGTGTTAACGAAAATTTTCATTTCATTCTTTGTTGTTGTTCTTTGCAGTCAGATAGCGTAATAATACTAGTCAGGGCCAATCGATTACGAAACAGCGTAATCGGACTTACAGCTACTAAAAATATTTCAATCATTAATAATTAAGCCCCCATGCAGTGTGCGCTGATGAAACTTCCTGGCAGATTAAAACTGTGTGCCCGACCGAGACTCGAACTCGGGACCTTTGCTTAGGTTGCTCAGATGGTAGAGCACTTGCCCGCGAAAGTCAAAGGTCCCGAGTTCGAGTCTCGGTCGGGCACACAGTTTTAATCTGCCAGGAAGTTTCAATTCCTTGAATGGTAAAGGTTTTATACACCACGTCCTGGCACTTTAGGAAACGAAACCTAGCAAAAACAAAAAACGCGTTTTGGAAAGATCTTCAATATGCTGGGCATATTTTTGGCATTAGAGAAGTATAAATACGAATTTCACCCGTCGGAAGCACTGAAATTCAGATTACGATGTGCTTTTGTCAGCGAATCATAGCTCTCACGTCACGTTATCTCGCAAACAAATGAAAGCAGATATTCAGAACATAAAGACACGTGATGTCAGCCAATAGCTACATCACTGTTAAGTAGAGCGAATGCACAAATAGGAAAAGTTTATGTTTTAAATTAATATACGTGTAGTATAGCTACAAGAAAAGGTAAGCTTTCGCATATAAGATTGATATTTTTTGCAAATTTTATCCTTTAAGATACGTCAAACACAAACGCGCACCTAAAATTTTAAATGATGACGTAAATGCCTTGTGTTCTGGGCCCGAAATTTTCGAAATGACTGGTCCTCAAAGTGTTGTTTTGAATGAGAGTCAACCACTCTGTGATTTAACAAATTCATCGCACATTCTCACACCTTGTATAATTCATCTTGCGCAAAAGGAAATTGGCTTTGAAAGCAACGGTTCTGAAACCACCCTTTGCAATATTTTTCCTCGACCTGATAGGAAAACAGTTATGATGCCACGCTCTTCGAAAGCACTTGTTATGAAGTACTGCACAGACTTCGTCCTGAAGCCATTGACACGTTTTGCTGTCGGCGAAAGCTTATGTGGGCACTGTGTTTTGTTATTGTAAGCGGCCCATTTTCTTTGCAACTTAAGTTTTACGTTGATATTTTTCTCTCTTTTACGTCTTATTGCTGCAGAGAGAGCTAAAGTAAGATTCTTTATTAGAGTATCAGTTCTAACCACTCAAAAATACAAATATTTAACTCAACACTAAGACAAGGAGAAATTCCCGGAATTCTAAAAGATTCCCGAGTTTTTCCCGGATTTCCGAGGCATATATATACTGAGCAAACAGTCGCAGACTGCTGCTGACACTATCTGTCAGATAATTCATGTACACTACTAGCCATTAAAATTGCTACACCACGAAGATGACGTGCTACAGGCGCGAAATTTAACCTACAGGACGAAGATGCTGTGATATGCAAATGATTACCTTTTCAGAGCATTCACACAAGCCGGCCGCGGTGGTCTAGCGGTTCTAGGCGCTCAGTCCGGAACCGCGCGACTGCTACGGTCGCAGGTTCGAATCCTGCCTCGGGCATGGATGTGTGTGATGACCTTAGGTTAGTTAGGTTTAAGTAGTTCTAAGTTCTAGGGGACTGATGACCACAGATGTTAAGTCCCATAGTGCTCAGAGCCATTTGAACCATTCACACAAGGTTGGCGCCGGTGGCGACACCTACAACGTGCTGACATGAGCAAAGTTTCCAACCAATTTCTCATACACAAACAGCAGTTGACCGGCGTTGCCTGGTGAAACGTTGTTGTGATGCATGGTGTAAAGAGGAGAAATGCGTACCATCACGTTTCCGACTTTGATAAAGGTCGGATTGTAGCCTGTCGCGATTGCGGTTTATCGTATCGCGACATTGCTGCTCGCGTTGGTCGAGATCCAATGACTTAGCGGAGTATGGAATCGGTGGATTCAGGAGGGTAATATGGAAAGCCGTGCTGGATCTCAACGGCCTCGTATCACTAGTAGTCGAGATGACAGGCATCTTATCCGCATGGCTGAAACGGATCGTGCAGCCATGTCTCGATCCCTGAGTCAACAGATAGGGACGTTTGCAAGACAACAACCATCTGCACGAACAGTTCGACGACGTTTGCAGGAGCATGGATTATCAGCTCGGAAACCATGGCTGCGGTTAGCCTTGACGCTGCATCATAGACAGGAGCGCCTGCGATGGTGCACTCAACGACGAACCTGGGTGCACGAATGGCAAAACGTCAATTTTTCGGATGAATCCAGGTTCTGTTTACAGCATCATGATGGTCCCATCCGTGTTTGGCGCCATCGCGGTGAACGAACATTGGAAGCGTGTATTCGTCATCGCCATACTGGCGTATCACCCGGCGTGATGGTATGGGGTGCCATTGGTTTCACGTCTCGGTCACCTCTTGTTCGCATTGACGGCACTTTGAACAGTGGGGGTTACATATCAGATGCGTTACGACCTGTGGCTCTACCCTTCATTCGATCCCTGCGACACCCTACATCTCAGCAGGATAATGCACTTCCGTACGTTGCAGGTCCTGTACGGGCCTTTCTGGATACAGAAAATGTTCGACTGCTGCCCCGGCCAGCACATACTCCAGATCTCTCACCAATTGAAAACGTCTGGTCAATGGTGGCCGAGTAACTGGCTCGTCACAATACGCCAATCACTACTCTTGATGAACTGTGGTATCGTGTTGAAGCTGCAAGGGCAGCTGTACCTGTACACGCCATCCAAGCTCTGTTTGACTCAATGCCGAGGCGTATCAAGGCCGTTATTACGGCCAGAGGTGGTTGTTCTGGGTACTGATTTCTCAGGACCTATGCATCCAAATTGCGTGAAAATTTAATCACATGTCACTTCTAGTATAATATATTTGTCGAATGAATACCCGTTTATCATCTGCATTTCTTCTTGGTGTAGCAATTTCAATGGCCAGTAGTGTAACTATGCAAGTTGGTCGGAAAGAGTCTGGAAAGCTTGTAAGGGTGTTGCGTGGCGGGTTGCGCTGAGAAATAGTAGTTAAGAAAAAATTCAATACGTTACGTCTTCTCTTAGTTAAACAGCATTAAAATTAGCAAACCAGGCTGTTGTGCGTAAATTGAAGGGCCCGACAGATACAGTGTCAGTCGTCCTCACAGCATAGATGACAGACCGCCCAGTCTTTGGCTTGTGTTCGGTCCTCGCTACTGTCGCATGTCCCACTTTTGTACCGTTCTTTTGCTCGTTTTTAGAGAACCAAATGAAGCATACATTTGGCGACACCGTCTCTGGCGGGCCGCTTTAATTTGTGCTCGCTCGGCCTGATTAGTTAATTGCAATGCTAATTAATTCGGAAACGGCCCAGTGTATCGAATTTGTTCCTTAAAAATAATTCTCAGCAAAACCTACCTTACAAGCTTTTCTGACTGTTTCTGGCCACCTGGTGTAAAAAACAAGAGCGGTTCTATCACACTTGCCTGGGGCTCTCCTCACGATACGCTTGTCCTTCCTTGTATGCGATTAATATACCCTCTTAGTCCTACTTGGTATGCGTCCGACACACTTAAGCGATTTTCTGGGATGTTTATAAGCAATTTCCTTCATAGACCGACTGCATTTTCACAGAGACGGTGTCGCCAAATGTGTGCTTCGTTTGGTTTCCTAAAATCCAACAAGAGAGCGATACAAAAATGGGACATGGGACAGTAGCGAGGATCGAACACAAGCCAAAGACAGTGGTCAAAACTTCCTGCTATTACTGACATTTAACTCTCATTGCCTATAGACCAACAGTATCAACTACAACATTACCACAAACGTTTATGAATGTTCACCTCCGCTCCCTTTCTGATAACGAAGAATTAAATTACAGCACGTTGTTTGTAATGAGTGTTTTGCGAAGACGCTATTTTGATGGTTTACTATGGCTCAGCTGTTAAGTCCCATAGTGCTCAGAGCCATTGCTATGGCTCAGCTATCTGTATGAAACTTGGCACACGTCCAGAAGAAACATCAATATTGAATCACGTAAAAAGACGTTCTGCGTATCTACACTCTAAGACAGCAAAAAAAAAAAAAAAAAAAAAAAAAAAAAAAAAAAACTACGCTCCATGAAAGAATTTTCCGGATGGGGCGGAAACCAGTAGATCCGACCTACATGAACAGATAAGCAAATAATTACAGTTTCAGAAAAACTGTGTGATTTATTCAATGGGAAGAGCTGCACAAATTGAGCAAGTCAATAATGCGTTGTTCCAATCATGCCAAATTATATCCAATTCATCTCACAGGAGGACCCCTTTGGTTGTCATCCACGGAAGCCTTACAGCACAGGGGTATGTCGATGATATTCTACCCGCCATTTTCATGCCCTTCATGACAAGTCATCTTGGGCTTACATTCAGCTGGATATAGTAATGCCCTTCCGCACACAGCTGGTTGGAGGACCCTGTCCATAATGTTCCAAATGTTCTCAGATGGGGAGAGATCTGGCGATCTTCCTGGCCAAGGTAGGCCAGCCCCTTCGTTCATCTGGGCTGTCAGTTGCTCAACGGCTGCACATCTGTTCCCCCGTACACATCTCTGCAGCCGTCGTTGACCCATGGCCCGCGGTACACCACAATTTCCTCAGCGTCACTTTTGGGTATCTCCGTTTTACTATGCACGGTATTCTGTAACCATGGTGGCAGGTGAGCAGTTTACGATCTTAGTCGTGTCGAAAATGCATCCACGCTTGGTCCGAAAGCCAATGATCACGCCATTTTGAACGTCAGATAAATCGCTCGACTTTACTGTTTTCCGTGACTCCTCGACACGCTTTACATACCTTCCACTGCTGGTGCTGCTATCTGAAGTTTGTGAGTGGTAATTGCACAGTGACATCGAATATAGGCTGTGTTCACATTAATGTGACTGGACAGCGTACAAGCGAAACAAAGACAAATGGGGACTCATTCTACCAGCGACACCAATCGCATGTAGCGAAATTCACTGACATTCGCGACTTTTATCAAAACTAGACATAATCGTCTCAATGGGAATTCCGCGATCGTTCATTAATAAAATATGGCGTTTCAGTCTTCGATCGCTATACTTTATTTTCAGTTACCGGTTTCGGGCTAACTGCCCATCTTCAGATCTGTTAGACAAAGTTAAAAATGTAATTAATAAAAGAGATACAGTTAGTGATAGAAACATCTTAGTTTACAAAAAGAAATTTTGGAACGTATTAAATGCCAACATACCATATATTGTAGTTACAGAGTAACTTGTCCGTACAGAACACTCGGTTCGCTGTCATAAGTAAAGTAAATTTCAATCTGTTAAAACCTTATATCGCAGTTTTTAAGAGTAACCTGATTGGTAACAGTAAAAAGTGCCCTCTACCTATAACAATTGTGCATCTGTTATTATTTCACCGTATATATTAATGGCGAGTATTCTTTTTAATAAAACAATTTTTTAAGGCAATAACATATGAATAATCTTTTTTGAGTGGACCATGAAACGAAAAATTTACACTAATTTAAAATTTATTTTTAAAGAAACATAAAATATAATTAAAATGTAGATATTGTTTCGAAAATGTGCGTTTCCTCTTCTTTGTTTTGATTGGTGGTGGAGTGGATTTCCCTACGTCAGAACGTATACAACGCCACGCCGAGTACTCTTCCGCCGCGCCCAATTCACCTCGCCGCCAGTACGCTGAGGGCCGTTCCGCTGCAGCTGTTTCTTACTGGGGCGTGCTGTTGCTTTCAAGAGTAAATCTAAAACAGGTCTTTAAAAATCTCATAATAATTCCTGTGCATAAAATCAATTTGCTCATTAAGTAGTAGGCCTGGGGTTTTACTTTGATGAGCGTATATTTCAATCTCTTCGAGCACATTGAGAAAGCAAAAGAAACAGCTGCAGCGGAACGGCCCTCAGCGTACTGGCGGCGAGGTCTAGGGTCGGGGAAAATGGCAGGAGCCAATAGGATCCCTTAATCCTGTCACATCTTAGATTTCAACCAGTTGGATGGCAGTATCTGTGGATGTCATGGGAGGGGGTATAGTGGAGGCTCAGCAGTTCTGGGACCTCAGTCCGTCAGCAGCAGCAGCAGAAGAAGAAGAAGAACCATGAAGTGTCAACAGCAGTGGCACTCCAGCACAGTCATGCAGAACAGGATTAAACGGAAAATTAAGCATCCCATATCTCATCTTTTTCCCTGGTTAGCCTTATTATTATTATTATTATTATTATTCAATGTTTTCGCGTCTTGGTCAATGTCTAATGCTTCCTCGTCTTCGTTTAACAGGGTCGAGCGCCAACATGCCAAGCTGTGCTGCCACCTCTGGACCTGTAGCAACCTCGGCTGTCATCTTGTCTAGACCTGCAGCAACAGCCTCCATTGCGTCTGAACCAGTAGCGGCCACGTGGAATTTGGTAGCGCACATTGCCCACTTGCTAGAGCAGGACAAGGAGTTGCTGTTATCTGTCCCACTCATCGATTTGTGAGATGAGGAGACGCGATCTGCCCCCGACACATCGAATGCTGTCGCTGGCGGTGTTAAACAACAAGATGGTCAGTACTTGTCACCAACATACGATCCATCCCAGCAGAACATCCCTGTGATAGTGCAACCACGGAGTGCAGATACTACGGGTAAGAAGGCGTTGAGTGCACCTATGCTTTGCGCCTCCACATGCAATTTAACTCCCAGTGGATCGAAACGTGCGAACATTGCTATAGAAGCGCATCATGTCTGAGGCTTGCATGCGAGAATGGAGATTGAAAATGTATCCAAGCGTGTTAAAGTGCCAATTTCCGAGTTCGACTGGGACGAAATGCGACGTACAGAGCGCTACTTAAATCATCATATGACTACAGAGAATTATCCAACTCGTTTTCCCCCAGAACATTTGCCTTACTGGTGTGACACTTTCTATTACAAAAGTGTACGATGACTGTGCATTATGTGTGAAATCGCGTGACAACTGTATTTATCTAAGACATGTCTCAGTTATTAAGTTATACGATCTGGACACTGCCATACGTCTTGCATTGGACAGACTGAATCGTTGGTTGCCTAGCATAGACTCTGCATACAATGATGTTGTGAACTCCCTACGTGTGCATAGTGTACATGTTGATAATCTTAAGCAGTACCTTTGTTCGTGCATTAACGCTGAACCTAAAGAGAAACAGATTAAATGTGTGTGTGTGTGTGTGTGTGTGAAAAACCTCAGTACTATGAGGCATCTATTGGCTTGAGGGAGATACGTGCTGAATTTATGAAACGTCTCCTTTGAACAATTATACATGACTGTGCTTAAACTGACACACAATATTTTGTTTGCGCAACGCAATCTGACTTTCAAAATTCCCTACAAAAGAATGGCCCTGACTAACATTAAACTATACCTTTCACAAATCACTTACCTCACAAAAATCTTCGCTGCTCAAGCTACTGCAATACAGCGAGCGCCACTACTGCCAGCTAAATAAAAGATTCAAACTATGGAAGGCACTAACTACTGATAGGGATAGTTAGCAAATGAAAGATATTAATAGAGAACAAACAATGTATTTACCTTGATATCATCATATATAAATATAGCAGTTCATGACAAATTTCAAAACTCCGCCATCTCTCTCCCCACATCCACCACTGCTGGCGGCTCACCTCCAACTGCCCAACGCTACGCGCTGTTCACATCCAGCTGCCGCTGCCCAACACTACAATGGCAGACAACAATGCAAACTAGCCACAGACTGCACAAAGCACAGCCAGTGATTTTTCATATAGAGCGCTACGTGGCGTTACCAATAAGAAAACATAAACAGCCTACTTACATAGCCCCCATGCTCCCCATAAAAATTTTACAAATTGGTTTGGGCAGTGGCCAATACAGATTTGAAAAAATTTTTCATAATTACAATAACAAAGAAATCAAATGCACACACTTATTGATACAATGTTGGTCAAAAGCTCAAATTTTCTGACAGTCCATAAAGACAGTCCTGATCGTTCATTACGGTAAAATAGTAGTGTTTTTCTCAAAGTCTGAGCAGTAGAAGAAAATGCACACGGAAGTAGTGGATTTCCATGCAGTCTTGAAGAAGTAGTGTTGTCCTTCCAACGGAAAGACAGTGCTGACTCTCGACATGCAGACAAGTAATGGGTCACAACAGAGCAAACCCACAGCAGAGTCATTCGAAGTTTTGAAGAATATTGGTAGATAGGTCATCACAGAGCAGACCCACTGTAGTCCTGGTAGAGATTACGGTATTGGTGGGCCACCAGAGATGCAGACCCACTGTAGTCCTTGTAGAGATAATGGTAATGGTGGGCCATCAATGATGCAGACCCACTGCAGTCCTTGTAGAGATAATGGTAATGGTGGGCCATCAAAGATGCAGACCCACTGCGGTCCTTGTAGAGACGCCAGCAGCCATCTGTTGCGACTGTGCAGGTGCACAATCACCATCAAAGAGTCTTGCGGACAATATAGCAAGTCCATAAACCACCACTTGTGCACTCACAAAGTTTTTGGAATTGTCCTTAGAACCAGCAATGCTGTTATCCAGTCCCTTGCTGAATTAGTAACACACGTGCAAACACTAACAGTCCCAACTTCTCACATATTGTCCATATACTATGACCAACAGAAAAGTGTGCAGTGAAATGTAACTAACAAGTTGCTGAATTTGATGAACTGGTGTCAATTACAATTTTATAACATAAGAATACAATAACAAAGGTACAAAATACATCATTAAAAACATAACAATACAGATAACATTTGTAGTACAGGCTTTACAGAAGAATCGAACTAACATATACATCAGTGGAATTATGACATGAGTACATACATAACAGATCACAATAACTTTTGAAACATCAACTTCACACATGAGCATTAAACAGAACAGAATTAATAATGTCTAACATCTTTACAAAGTAAATAACATATTATTAATTCCAATTATATTTGAGGATAACAGTATTCCTCATCATAGTGAATGTAGCTTAATATTAAAAGAAGAAAAAATTCTATGAAACTACACAGAGACAGGAAGAAAACAAATGCACAAGGGTACACAAACACATAGTGGGATAACACCAATAGGAAAGGACAGGGTTCGTTTTCAGTGTAACATTTGGTACTGCAGTCCAACCCAAAACTTCATATATCTTTCCTCTTATTTCATCCTTTGTTTCCACCAAAAAAATTCTATCTAAGCATGCTTTCTGTATTTATATGTTCACACATTTCTTACTTCAACATTTATTTCCAAGAAAATCCTACCTAAACCTGTTTTCTGTACTTTTTTTCGTATAACTTCTCAATGCATTTCTTCCAATTCATCGCAACTCATTCTCTTAGAGGCTACCCCCTCTTAAGCTAACTTAAATCTACTGAGCTCAGATGCTAAACTAAGGGACGAGGCAATGCAGCAGCACAAAATAAGTAACACAAACAGCAATGACCAAAAAAAATGGAAAATTGCAAAGCAAGCTACAGTAAATCTAAATTACCAAGCAATGCAACATTACAACTAATATGAGCGAACGTGCAGCAACAAGAAAAATAAATGAGTAGTAAAACTGGCTTAGCAGAGTAACACAAAGTCAAATTCAGTAACACTATGCCTGGCAAACAGCAGTAACTTATACCTAAACATGACATAGCTCAAGCAGAAAAAATAGTACACTAAAGATAACAATGCAGATAAGGGAAATGTATAATCACATCTTAATGTCTAAGTAATTAAAGTGGTGCACTACAAATTATTCTACAAAAGAAATTACCAAGTACTTGAAAAGAAAATTATAGATGCAGTTACTGTTATTAGTCCCTTCTTATTGTTCTCTCCATTCCAAGAGCTCCTTTTTCGAAGAATGTGGATCAGAAAATAATTATTTAATAAATCTGTTGACAGAAAGTGTTCACATTAGCAGATGCATTTAAGTTTATTTTATAAAACCAATGTTGCAACACAGCTGGAAACCAGATATTAAACAAAATGAGCAATCTCTTAACTACAAAGACAATAGATGTAAAATGTTTCCAATCATTTCATTAGGCATTTTAGTAAATATCATAAATTACGAGCTCCACGGTATGCTTTCAACAAGGAAATGTCAATAGCGAGGACAATGGCCTCCCCTTTCTTTTTTTCTACCTGTGCTTCTGATGAGGCACTCACTAATGACTTGTTCTCCCGGCGTCTGACACAGCTGCGTGCCCACGACGCATTACGTGCAGGTGGTCACTTAACTTTCTTACGGAAATATTTATGACACCAGTTTCCGCTACAGTGACAGTCTCATATAAAAAAATTCACAGGTTAAAATTTGCGTTACAAATCTGTAGAAACAAAATCCTGTAAATATAACAGCGTCCAAAAAATTTTCGCCAGCATTGTGATACATTCACGCATATACACACATTTCATAACTCTTAAAGTACGATTCTTGGTTTCCAACAACCTTTTTCACAAATCAGAGTCCCTAATCACTACCCATTATTCCATATTTCATCATAAGAAATACGTAGCATAATCAAACTCCTCATATACAGTATCATCATCTTATTAATCATAAACATACCTCAACAGTATAATACACATTGTCATCGTAATAATATCATAATACCTCAGTCAAATCTCAAAATCGTCATAGCTTCCTCCAATAATTTCAAAACCTAAAAAATATTCTCTGCTCATTTCAATAATGTCATCTACCTCAAACATACTTTAAAATCATGCTCCCTTACCAAATACATCATTCAAAGCTCTCATAGTATCACAATGATTCCGAAAAAATATGAGCATTTCACAAAGTACAGACAAAATACAGTTTCATAAGTGTGAAGTTACCCAACTGTGTAATTGCGTAAACATCTGTCACTGATGTAATAAAAAAGTTTATCTCTCAGTTACATGATCAGATAGCTGTGTAATTTGTGTGTTAGAGAAATATGGTACCGATGTGTAAAGTTGTATAAGCAAATACCATATTAGCTAGGGTTCCTTGTGGTTGCCACACACATGGTACACAAAGTAAGCGTGTACCCCCCTGAGGATTAATGTAATTATACCCTCAGGTGTTACAGATTACAGCAATGGAATGAAATTATGAAACGTCCCCTTTGAACAATTATACATGTCTGTGCTTAAACTGACACACAATATTTTGTTAGCGCAACGCAATCTGACTTTCAAAATTCCCTACAAAAGAATGGCCCTGATTAACATTAAACTATACCTTTCACAAATCACTTACCTCACAAAAATCTTCGCTGCTCAAGCTACTGCAATACAGCGAGCGCCACTACTGCCAGCTAAATAAAAGATTCAACCTATGGAAGGCACTAACTACTGATAGGGATAGTTAGCAAATGAAAGATATTAATAGAGAACAAACAATGTATTTACCTTGATATCATCATATATAAATATAGCAGTTCATGACAAATTTCAAAACTCCGCCATCTCTCTCCCCACATCCACCACTGCTGGCGGCTCACCTCCAACTGCGCAACGCTACGTGCTGTTCACATCCAGCTGCCCAACACTACAATGGCGAGTATTACAACAATGAAAAGCAGCCACAGACTGCACACAGCACAGCCAGTGATTTTCATACAGAGGTGGCGTTACCAATAAAAAAACCTAAACAGCCTACTTACATTTATTGCATGTCAAAAAGCTTTATTTGGCAAATACTGTACAGGTGCGAAGAAGAAGATACATACAGGTTGTAATGATATTTCTGAAATGCTACACCCCTTGTATGATATTTAAATAAATAATTTACGTATATATAATTTCAAACTGCGTTTGAGTTTTATTTCATAATCAAAGTATTACAATTATTATTTTTTTTCAATGCTATACGAATTATTGAGATGATGATTGATCAAGTTACTCTTCATGGGTAAAATATATAGCTGTTTTCTCTGTGTAGCCAATATAGCTCAGTCGGTTAAGTGATGGAACTATAGTGGCTACACATACTATTATTATCTTTTCCAATGTATTTTTCTATATATATCAACTACCTGTCGGTAGCTGGCGTAGTTAATATTATGACAGGGTGGGTGAAACATCCTCATCACAAGGACTTTGTCGTCGGTGGCTGGTCCTGTGAAGATGCAAAAGAAGACCTGAAGAAGAACAACAATAGCGGAATTTTCCTTCCTGATAATATACGAGCTATTATTGTAGGTCCATCCAATTGTGGAAAGGCTAATGTCCTCATGACTCTGCTAACACATGTAGATGGTGTCCGATTTGAACATGTTTCTGTTTTCTCAAAAACACTGTTTCAACTCAAGTATCAGCTATTGCAGGAGATTACGTACACGAAATTCAGTGAAAGCGGTGATATCCCTCCACCTGAAAAGCAAAGCCAAACACAGTCTTCATATCTTACGAAAAAACCAAGACCAGATTCGAAAATATTTCTGTTTCGGCCGTCGTACGGGTGCTGACGTATTTCATCTAAGCCAGACATATTCCAGAATCCCCAAACGTAAACCTCATTATAGTCTTCAAACAATACAACCTGAATTTAAAACAAATTTACCAGGCCCGTGTCGGAACTGACATGTCGTTCAATGATTTTGTAAAGATATGTGCAGATTGCTGGAATCATTCACACTATGCGCTTCTCGTTATTGATAAAATAAGAAAACTAAGTGATGGTAGAACAGGCGAAACTTTCAAGAGTTTTTGCATATATAGCACGTTAAGAGAGGTTAGTACATCAGTATACGCCGCACCATGGACAAATTCGCGCGTATGTTTAGCTCTCAACCCGAGAGAATGGGTGTACACAGACAGAACATTCGCCTGTACATGGATGCGAAAATTCAGGCTATTGTGCATAAGGTTGGGGGTACGTGCAGGAAACTAGGGACATATAACCAGACTCTTTTGAGAATGGTGAATGCGTTAAATGAGTTAGTTAATGAAGTCGGTAACAAACTAGCCGACTTAACTGAAAAGGTCGAGGCTATTGAAGGGAAAATAGCTGTAGAGTTCCTTGTTGTTGAGAAGGGAAGCAGGTACATAGTAAGAGGAAGAAGAAAATGACCGGACATATAAAGCCTCACGTTGCAGAGATGTCTAATTAGTACACACCGAGATATCGACGAAGCAGAAAGTGATTCAAGCGCGGAAAGCAGTTCGTGAGAAATTACGGTTGCTGATGTTAGGGGATATGGATCGACAGCAAACGCTAAGAGAGACCTTTAAGCCGGTTACGGAATCTCTGCGACAGCTCTGAGTAAAAACAAAAGCACATGATAACGAGGGTGTTGCCATTGACGAATTCACTATTCGTTACACCCCCGGTCAGGTAGATACAACATTCGGCGTTAGCAGGGAAGACCGTACATGTTGGGTACACATCCCGTAACTGTAACTGATGACACAATACAGATTAATGATAGACGGTTTGAGAGAACACCTGGCTTAATGAATCTTATTTTCCTAAGATCTACCAAAAAACCTATAAATTATTTAGTTAATGATACGAGACATACCGTGAAATACTGCACATGACGTGTACACAAGATCACGAAAAGCCTGAGCAACAAGAAATATAAAACCAATACTTGAATACTTGAAGGCTGCATCAGCAGCAGCGGTGATGGTATTGATATTGAGTATAAAGCAGTGAACAATCGAATCCCTCAGTATATATATTATAACGACCCCAACGAGCTAATAGATCGACTACGGCTGCTCATGGCATCAGCTGCTGCAGGTGATACAGCTCATTCGAATGAGGTTGTTTCAATAATCTCGAAGCTTAGAGACAGGTGTACCATCGGATAAGTATGGAGACAGTAGTTGGAGAACAGCACAAACCAGCACGTAAAACATACCCTCGTAGGCATGTTATGATGAACGGTTTGGATGACTTGTGGCAAGCTGATCTTGTAGATATAAGGGAATATTCACATGAGAATAATGAATTCAAATATATTTTAATGGTTATTGATACATACTCCAAATTTACCTGGACATTACCAGTCAAAAAAAAAAAAAAAGGGTAGAAATGTCACGGATGTTTTTGAGCATTTGCTGCAGACAGGGACGAATCGATGCGCAGACAACCTCCAAACCGAACACGGTGGGGAGTTCTACAATAGGTATTTCAAGACAGTGATGCAGCGGTACAGAATACATCACTACTCAACATTCACTCACCTGAAGGCAAGTATCGTGGAGCGCCTGAACAGAACAATAAAAGGTCGAATGTGGATGCGTTTTAACCTTTGCGGCTCATACAAATGGACAGATATTCCGCCAGAAATAATTGCTCAGTATAATAGAACCAAACATAGTAGAATAAAAATGAGACCAATCAATATTCGTGATAATGGACTGATGGATACGTCGTACTATCGCATTAAGATGATGGATCCAAGTAAACAGAAATTTAATGTAGGTGATTTGGTGCGTATCTCAAAACACAAGACGGCATTTGAGAAATCGTACCTGCCGAACTGGTCAACTGAGATATTTACAGTCTCAAAGGTGCAACGAACGTCCTAGAACTTATATATTGAAGGATAGTAAAGGTGAAGTAATTGCGGGCTCCTTCTACACCGAGGAGTTGCAGAGAAGTTCAGAACCGGATGTTTTTCTCGTGGAGAGAGTCATAAACGTCGGGGAAATAAAGCACTAGTCAAATGGCTTGGTTTTCCTGCTACACAAAACAGCTGGATTGATGCCGACTACTTGCTATATAATGGGCGTGCGTACTCCACAACCACCACAGTAGCATAACTTGCGTGCTAGGAGACGCATTAGAGTAGGTGGTGATATTCTAGACAAACTGCCAGTGGTATAACTACTGTGGACCTGGGACAAAGCTTCAGAAACGCTTGGCGTGAGGTGATAAGGGGGTTAATCTGCTCTACGAAGCGTGTATAGAACACGACATTGCATACGTTGCAAATAAAGATCTATCAAGTCGTCACATAGCAGATAGGATTTTAGCTGATAAGGCTAAGGCGATACGGAGAAGAAAGGATATTGGTATAGGTTAATGCATCACAGCATTTGCAGTTGATCAGACCATGCGTGGAAAAATTAAGTTGGGTTTAGGAGTGATGAATTTCAACCGAGTTATGAATGCTGCACGTTATGCACTAAACAAGAAGAAGGACAAGGGTGGTAAGCAAAGCTGTTTGAAGAACTGTATCCTGACAGCTATGTATACAGCTAAAAAGGCACTGAAGCAGAAAGATGCGGGAAGAAGAAGAAGAGGATCGGTTAAAGCACCTCGAGTTCTACCAATATCCAAGACATCTGGCGGTTTTCTCCCATTTATTATCCCAGCCCTCACCGCGCTCTCGGCGGTAGGTTCCCTCGCTGGTGGTGCTACAGCTATTGCTCGAACGGTCAAGAACGAACAAAACTTTCAACCACAGTTAGAAGAGGCGAGAAGACATAACTGCACGATGGAAGCCGCAACCATCGGAAAAGGACTATACTTGAAACCATACAGGAAAGGGTTTGGTCTATTCATAAATACAAAAAAAGCCCATTAGCGATCCTACCAGATCGACTACTCGCAAATACAGATCTTCTTAGGTTTGTTAGAGCCAGATTCAAGTTACCAAGATTCCGTGGTGTGTTTATGCGGAATACATTACCGAAGACTACGTGGAAATCTGGTGAATGCGGTATTGTGAATTTAGATGTTGCTGGAGGCCCCGGCACTCACTGGGTGTCATATGTTATGAAAATACGGATACCGTCTTCTATTTCGACTCATTTGGTGACCTGCAACCACCAGAGGAATTACAACGATACTTCACTCAGAGAAGTGTCCTCTACAATTATCAACGCTATCAGGACTTCAGTACACACCTCTGTGGACATCTATGCATCATGTTTCTCTTGACGTTCACAAAAAGAAGAAGAAGAAGCATGCTATATAAGGAGGAGGTTTAAACATTCATTCATCAGTTGAGGTTCAGATGCAATGTCGTACACTTTGACGTTAAAAGGACGATCATCTGCATTACGTGCAAATTACTTCTCGCCAATTGATTTGAGCGCTGGTGAATGGAGTATTGCATTGACTGGGCTGGAGACGTACAACAGCATCCCAAATATCACTGAGACTAACAATAAACTGCATCTGGATATTAATGGTGGAAAAGATATTGTGGAAATAGATCCGGGTGCATACAATATCGACGATTTAAACAAAGTCTTAAAACAGTCTGGAAAAGGTATTCATCAATTCACTTAAATCTGACTTTAGCCGGAAAGGTTCAATAGGGCACCTGCTGGGTTTCACAAAAGGGTAGGTTTTGAAGAAGGATCCAAGTAAATTTTACAAGTCAGATCAGACTGTGGACATACTCTCCGTCAACACAATCCGTGTCGATTGTAACATTGCAACGAACTCCTATCTCAACGATAGTCTGATTCACACTATTTACAGATTCTTCCCCTCAGTTGCAACGGGGTATGAGATTGTTGAGACCCCTGCCAATGCAATATACCTTCCAGTGACAGCTCAGACATTGGACTATTTGGAGCTGCTTATTGTGAACCAGAATAGTCAACTTGTCGACTGTCGTGGTGAGGAAATCATTGTACGATTACATCTAAGGCAGGATGGGCATACGGTATAAAGCAAGTGCACGCAATCCACAGCATTCCACTTCGCTACCGAACAGCAAAGTGATAACACGTGTGAACTACGAGTTTCTTAAATCAATTGGCCTGAAGCTGCGCAGTGGCGTCGTCACTCATTATAACCAGTCCAGTAGAGTATGATGAGAGAATTATACGTCAGGAATACTTCTCTCATAAACCTTACGCTTCAACCACGTTTAACAAGAAATATGAAATCAGGATTGTCATCCAGCACCAAGACGCACTCACGCTTCCGTGCAAGAGTTTCATATGTCTAGAGTAGTCATTCAAGAAAACCGACGGCAGCGGTACAGTGGGATCCAAGCCGACACGTAACGCTTTAGCAATCCTGTTCCAAGAGATACGCTATGATCTCAGTGGGTCTGAGATCGATCGTACATGCAATGTCGGCATAACATCAACTCTTAAAACATACGTCTCGGTATCACCAGCAGATTTGCATAGTTTAGAAAATGCAGGATGTTTCATAGACGATCCAAAGGATAGAAAAGTTGCAGAGTACAAGCGATTTACTACCTCCATACCTGTAAAAATGCTTGTGGGGTACTTTGAGGACATGAGACAGATTATTATGAACGCTAAACAGGAACTCATTCTGTGGACAATAACTCATACATTCAAGGAGCCCAAGAGGAGAACGAGATCACCATCAATAAAATATGGATGCACCATTTTGTCTCTCTACAGACCACCTGGTGAAGAATTCACAGTTAATAAATCAACAAATTACCAAAATAAACATGCGCAGATTGTGATCGGCGATTTCAACAGCTGTAGTGACATTTGGGGCTATGAGAAGAAAATTGGACAACAGCATGAGTGTGGGCAGAAATGAATCACTTTACCCTAATCCACGATCCAAAACTACCTGCATCATTTAACAGTGGCATCGAAAGCAAGGGCACAATCCCGACCTCATATTCATCACCTACAGCGTTAGCCAACAGTGTATAAAGTCTTCTGTCAGTTCCCAGATACCAAATTCGCAACATAGACCGATAATCTGCCAAATCTTTGCTGCTGCTATACCTCAAAACGTCCCATTTCGGAGGAGGTTAAACTTTAGAACGGCTGACTGGTCGATATTTTGAGATTCTATAGTGTCTGCTATATAACTAACACCAGAACATTACGACACCTTCACCACGGCCGTAAAGAGATGTTCCAAAATATATACCCCTCATGGTTGGCGAACGTCTTACATCCCTGGGGCCGGCCGTGGTGGCCGAGCAGTTCTAGGCGCTTCAGTCCGGAACCGCTTGACTGCTACGGTCGCAGGTTCGAATCCTGCCTCGGGCATGGATGTGTGTGATGTCCTGAGGTTAGTTAGGTTTAAGTAGTTCTAAGTTCTAGGGGACTGATGACCTCCGATGTTAAGTCCCATAGTGCTCAGAGCCATTTTCAACATCCCTGGGCTCACATCAGATCAGGCAGCCTTATTTACAGAATGTAGCACCTTATTTAGAGAAAACCCTTTCAGTGAAACAATTATAGAAACAGGAAACAAACTAATTTCCTCTTCAAGAGAGTTAAAAAGGGAAAAATGGATGAAAACATTCGAAAACCTTGATCTGAAAAAAGACATAAGGACTGGAGACTTCTGCGAAGCCTGCATAGTGCTCCAACTAAGACCACCACACACCAAAATATCACCGCCAAACAAACAGCACACCAGCTACTGCTAAGTGGAAAGCCCAGCCATCAATCCGAAAAACCAAAACTACGAAGAACTGAACAAGAGAAGAATGACAAATTTTCATTCCCATTCACGGTGGATGAATTACAGAGGGCTATCGAACAGAGTAAAACTGAAGTCAGCTGCCTTTGACGATGTACGAATTGAGCAAATCAAGCACGATTTTAAACAGTCTCTCACATGTTATTGATCCCTTGCTCATACCTCTGTCAGCTGGATTCCGCCCTGGCAGAAGCTACACAGGACAATTACTCAGTCTTATACAGTTCATAGAAGATGGATTCAAAGGTAGCAGGAGTGGTATTCGTGGACTTGACAGCAGCGTACGACACGCTCAACTGTTAAACAAGGTCTACAACCTAACCAAGGCTTTCAGCCTCACCAGACTCATCGCCAATCTTCAGCAGAACCGAAGATTCGTCATTGGCCTCCAAGGGCAGTGCAGCCGATGGAGGCTACAGAAAAATGGCCTTCCCCAGGGAAGTGTGTTGGCTACAGTTCTGTTCAATATAAATACTAACATCCAACCCATAGTCCCCAACTGCAGGAGTTTGTGTACGCTGATGATCTCGCGCTGGGAACCCAAAGCACATACTTCAATTCAATAGAAATCACTCTAAAGAGTACTCTTGAAGATCTGTCGAAATACTACAGAATAAACCAGCTAAAACTAAAGCCATCAAACACACCAGTGTGTGCTTTGCATCTGAGATATTTGGAAACCACACGCAGGTTAAAGATGGAATGGTCAGAGGTTATATTGGAACACTGTGACGCTCATAGGAATAACACTAGACAGATCGCTGTCGTTCAAAAAACACGACATAAATTTCAGATCAAAAGTCGTCATCAGGAAAGCTGGCCGGATCACAGAGAAGCAGCCAAGCTGAAACCATTTAAAGTTCTACAATGGCATTATGCTACTCCGCTGCAGAGTACCCTTGTTCTGTTTGGCATAAGTCAGCATATGCCAAACAGGTGGATATTGCCCTAAAGGACACATGCAGAATTATAACGAGCTGCTTGAAGTCCACCCCAGTCGAATGTCTCTACCACCTTACACAAATTGCACCACCTCCTGTTCGAAGACAAATAGCAACAAACAGGAAAAGAACGAAAAAAAGGAAAAAACGCAGCCCATGTATGGGCAACAACCCTACCCACAGCACCTAAGGCCAAGGAAACGTTTCCTCAGAAAATCGGAGACACTAACAACCACTGATGAAGAAGTGAGGCTGCAACTATGGAGGGCTGGGACATCCAACCCTCCTGATTGGAATAGATTTTCAGAATCTTTACCCCCTGATCGTGATGAGCATTGGCCATTGTGGATGTCCTTGAGTAGCTTGAGGTCAGGAGTGAGCAGATCAGAGGCTAGCCTGGCAAAATAGGGATACATTCAAGAAAACAAAACCCTATGTCACTGTGGGGAAGAACAGACTGTTCAATATATGCTTCAGTGTCGACTGTGTCCAGCCACCTGCACAGAGGAAGACCTTCACCAGGCAACGGAAAATGCACTGTAAGTGGCCAAATTTTGCTAAAAAATTACATAAATTGTGATGATCTGTGAATAATTGTATAAACTGTGTTTTATGTATGTTTCTGGCATGAGAATAATAATAATCAATAAAATAATGTGGAAATTACCACACGTCACAGTATTGGATGAGCAACGACTGAAGACTTCAAAAGTTCTGAATGCTGGTGTATTTATACAATTATATTTCCGTTTTCGAGTATCCACTGCTACCGACAGCAAGAGAATAACATGGTCTATTGAAACCTCCACTCAGTTGGAAACGCCCAGGTTCCTCATACCTGCATTTGAAACCAACAGGAAAGGGAATGTAGCAAATGATTCCACCAAATTTGATAATTGCAAGGTAACTGATGCCAGAGTGTACCTGAACTCAGAATTCTACCCATATAATAAACTATACTTAAGTGGGGTAACAATGTATATAGCCTTGCGTATGACATGTAAACAAGGTTCCGAGCTTCATACTATGAAGAGGGCCCGCCTAGATGGCCGTGCGGTCTATCGCACGGCTTTCCAGGCGGGAAGGAGCGCCTGGTCCCCGGCACGAATCCGCCTGGCAGATTTGTGTCGAGGTCCGGTGAGCCGGCCTGTCTGTGGATGGTTTTTAGGCGGTTTTCCATCTGCCTCGGCGAATGCGAGCTGGTTCCCCTTATTCCGCCTCAGCTACACTATGTCGACGATTGCTGCACAAACAAGTTCTCCACATACGCTTACACCACCATTACTCTACCACTTGTCTGGTGTGAGACGTTCCCTGGGGGTCCACCGGGGGCTTACCACACAATAACTCTGGGTTCGGTGTGGGGCGGCGGAGAGGTGAAGTGGACTGTGGGAGTCGTCGTGGGGTTGTGGACCACTGTGGCTGTGGCGGGGACGGAGCCTCTCCGTAGTTTCTAGGTCCCCACTATAGATGTACGAATTGAATTTGAATCTTCAGCAAATTTCCCAGAACATACTGAAGCACTTGCTCTGGTTCTACATGACCATGTGATTAGGCTGTCCGTTCACTGGTGTTGTGCAACGAGCTTTGTAAATGAACAGGTGCTGCACCATACCAAGAGCACTCCACAATGGCATCTCAAGATGTGTACATCATTGCAGACGCTCAGGATTTCTATGATGATGAGCGTAGCAAGTTCATATTTAAAGATGTTACATTCATAGTGAGCACAGAAGATGCCAGAATAGTAGAGATGTTCTCAGTAAAGATGTCACCAATGTCTTTCAAGGATGTGAAGTGTGCTAAAACACAGAGGAGTGCAAATTGGTTAGCACATTACTACCATGGAATTCACTGGGATGATCCTGGTATACACTATAAAGATATGGTGACATCGCTTTGATTATTCGACCACATGGATACCATAATTTACATGAAGGGGAAGGAGAAAATCACATGGATGCATCAATTCTTGAAGCTTACTGCTATTCAATTCTGTGGGTGTCCTGGTCTCCATTGGCTCAAGGCAAAGAAGTGTGAAAACAGTGTTGTGCCTATGGGGTCTAGCCCACCCGTCGCTAACAGGGTGCCTATGGGATGCAGTGTTCTCGGAATGCTATACAACAATTTCAAGCAAGTAAAATTAGTAGTTTTATTTCCAGAAATCAAACTGACAATACTTAACTTGACTACAGCAAATATCGTTATTGAGAGGCGACACGAAAACAGAACAGTTCTTGCTATACACAAAGTCCAAGGAAACACGTGGTACGGAACACGACAAGTGTAGCACTCATCACGTTGCAGACTCGGGCCGATCTGAGCCGGCCGAGGCTAGTGGAAGCATCGTTTATATGCACTTGTTGAAATAATTTAATAATATAATGGAGTGGGGGGCTTAAAACGTCTATCCCAAACAGCTGAACTAAAATGAACTGGTTGGAACTCACACTTAGAGCTAGTATTAGAGCTCTGCATTATCTCCGATTTTTACCGGTTAGTCCCGCTCGCCCCTCTGGCTCTCGGGAGTATGCGGTCGAGCGTCCTCTTCCGCCGGCTGTGGGCAGCCGATCGCCAGCGCTCGGCCGAGTGCGCCAAACGCTCGGCCGGTCGCCAGTAACCGGTGGACTCAGTGCCAGCGAGCGGCGCTTCGTCACACTCCTTGAGATCAGAGGCCACCGCTTCACATTAACCACTCACTCATTTCTTTTACAAATGTCTTTCGTTGTTTACTACCAGTTCTATGACCTAAATAATACACTTGTATATGTTACATTTGATTGTTGTTGATATGTTGCACACTACTGGAGCTTCGCCTTTGAGGTTATTATGTATTCCAGTAATTGTAACGTGAAAAACTGTAATGTCTGTATTTAGTATTTTGTTCCGTTCGGCAGACAAACGGGAACACAGTAGTCTAATCATGGACTATGTGTAGCCTATCTTCAAACTCGGCCACGTATACGTTGTACTAATATTGAATGCAGGATCGGGAAGGAATGACGGAGTTGGAAGTAATACTCAAGAAATTTTGTTGCACAAACGTTAATTTCTGAACAAATTATGACCTGTAAATAACGTTACAAGTGAATCATGACTATACAATTCGTTTTTCGTCATTGGTGCTCCCTGATACACAGGCGTCATTTGTGTTCCTGGAGCTATTACTACAGCTGGCGGTTTGAACTTCTTCCTGTGAAGTCAATGAAAGTGGAATAATACATTTATAGAGTTTGAGGAATGTTTCCTTCCTTGTGATTACGTGGTATGTTGTGAATACTTACGTACTTGCGATGGATCAATAAGAGATCAACTACCTCGTCTGATTCCAGGCACGATCTTTTGCTGGACAGCAGGCGACCGGCCTGGCTACAATTTCTCTCGCTGGCAGCACTAGTGGCAGGAATACAGAGAACTCTTCTGGCTACTACCGACAGCCTTGGAAATAACCCCGCGTGCGTTTTCCACCACTGCAAAATTTGTCCTTCGGCACAGCTACAGTCGGATTTGGAGAGCGAAAGCTACCTGTCGAGTTCATTGGTAGTAACTGTGTGTCCATCTTCGTTGTCCTCATCCGAACTCCAGTCCATCCTGGACTTTTTCATGGGAAGAACTTGGTCACTGTTTGCTTGAATGGACTGTAAACATGAATGAAAACATCCGTAAGGTATTCCTGTCACCTTTAAATATGTATACACCGTAGTTAGAATTACTGGTTACAAAACGACTATATTTACTGTGATATTTTTTATATATCGCACAAATTACATCAAAACGCATTGTGGAATGTTTAAGCAGCGAAACCTTTCCCAAATATCACATTGTAGACGTAATAAATGTTGATCTAACGAAAGATGGCAGATTAGACAAACAAACATTCGTTTACTAATTGATTTCAGTGAATGAACCTAACCATTTACGGGTAGTTCCGAGTACAATCGTCGAACTTAAGCATACGCGGCCTGCTTTTCGCCTGCTGTGAGTTTCTTCAAATGACGTCTTGATGGCCATAGAACCGTGGTAACGTAATGGATAACCTCAATTTTGCACTTCTCTGTGATGAAGTATGCTGCTCTCCTTTTTATTTTCGCCATGAGCTGAAAAGGAAACCCAATACACACAACTGCACTCTGATAATTCAACATTTGTATAATGGATCGTAACCTATAGAAAGTGTTCTTACCACTATTGGTTCACAACGATGTAACAGACTCTTGTACCAGGCAGCACACGTTCCAGCGTTGTTATCTTTGCGGTTTACAAATCCAAACTTGCTTCTTTAAAGGGGGTTAGAAAAGCGACATCGTCTCGTACGCACCCTTCTTGGAAGGTTTCTAAGAGCGTCGATTGCCACTGGGATTCTAGTAGTTCTCGAATATTGTCGATTTGACTTATGACGGAATTGAGCATTAACAGTATACTGTTCCACTGAGTTACAGCTTCTTGCTTCACAGAGTGCCGCAGACGCTCCGAGTGACCCGATCTCTTCAAATAGCCTACTATAGCTCTTGCTGATAGTAGACACGACAGGATTTCAGGGGTTTCGTCTTCTAAAAACGTCTCGTGAAATGTGCGACGAATCGCAGTCACGAAGCAGTGATCAAAACAAGGCAAACGGTCGTAAGATTCAAGTGCCTTCTTCATGTTAGCTCCTTGGTCGGTGACAAAGTAACATTTCGTAAGATCATTCTTGTTAATTCCTAACCCAAGCATCCGCTCTTCGATTTCGTGCCGTATGTTCTCTCCTCTCTTGTGTACTGTAAGTAGGCTGTTTAGGTTTTCTTATTGGTAACGCCACGTAGCGCTCTGTATGAAAAATGACTGGCAATCCTGTGTGCAGTCTGTGGCTAGTTTGCATTGTTGTCTGCCATTGTAGCGTTGGGCAGTTGGCTGTTAACAGCGGATAGCGTAGCGCAGTTGGGGGTGAGCCGCCAGCAGTGGTGGATGTGGGGAGAGAAATGGCGGAGTTTTGAAATTTGTAATACTGGATGTTGTGAACTGCTATGTATATTATGATTTTTCAACACTATTAAGGTAAATACATTATTTGTTCTCTATTAAAATCTTTCATTTGCGAACTATGCCTATCAGTAGTTAGTGCCTTCCGTAGTTTGAATCTTTTATTTAGCTGGCAGTAGTGGCGCTCGCTGTATTGCAGTAGTTCGAGTAACGAATATTTTTGTGAGGTAAGTGATTTGTGAAAGGTATAGGTTAATGTTAGTAAGGGCCACTCTTTTGTAGGGATTTTTGAAAGTCAGATTGCGTTGCGCTAAAAATATTGTGTGTCAGTTGAAGGACAGTCATGTATAATTGCTCAAAGGGGACGTTTCATATGTCGACCCTTGGCCGAGGATACCTCACTGGAATCTTCTGATTTTTTTTTCTTGTAGTTTGTGTAATTAGTGTAGCTATTGTTTAATGCTAGCGCGTAGTTGTAGAGAGAATCTCCTTTGTAATTGCTTTTTGTTGAGGCATGCATGTAGATTAGCACCAAGTATTTCGCAGCTGCTCTTCAAATTGTGTTTTTCTGTGTTATCGTGTGAAATATTGTGACAATGATGGCGTGTGAAAAACGTAATACTAGGCTCCAAAGTAAACTGAGACATGACAGTGAAGACGAAAGCAGTGTGTTAGCGCCACCGTGTAATGAATTAACTAATGTTCAAAGTAGTAATTTGGTAATTGTGCATAGGGAAATGGAGCGAGCTGCAAATAATGGTGTAGGCAGTGAAACAATTAGTGAACGGGGAAGCATTATCAATCGATCGGTCGGCAACAGCTTGCCTCAGGAATCCGAAAGGACAGGACACAATCTCGCAAATACTGTAGATTCAGGTTTTGGGTCCTCACCGTTTTCTCAAATAAGTCGACACATTTTCTGCTTGTCAAAATGTGAATGTTGCCGGTGCAAATTCACTGCTGAAAAGCACTGAGGAACCTGTTTCAGACACCAGTGCATTGTTATTACAATTAGTACAACAATTGGGACAAACACAGCAAAAGCTTCAAAAGTTAGACACAATGGAACAAAATCTTCAAAAGTTATACACAATGAAACAAAATCTTCAAAAGTTCGACACAATGGAACAACACCAGAGACAAACACAGCAACAGTTAGTCGCAATGGAACAAAATCTTCACACCACGCTTGAACAAAAACGTGAAGATTTAATTACTGAGTTACATAAAATAGAATCGAAATGTCAAAAAGTCTGTAATGACGTAAAAACACAAATTTGTGAGCATTTCCAACCTATTTTTTCGCGTCATGAAAATGCATTACAGAATCACGAAGAAGCCTTAAAAGAACTGCAAACTATTGTTCATGAAAATCATGAGACCTTGCAAGCTAAAATTGACTCAGTTGCATCTACCGATTCGGTTACGCAACGTGCAAAAACTCAGGAAAACTTAAAGGACACAGTAGAAAGACACATGGGGGAAATTAGTTCATTATCAGAGAAAGTAGTTGAACTTCCGCATCAGCTAAATAATTTATCTATGAAGGTAGATGATAATCTGAATGACACAAAACCGGTAGTCTTTAATGACACAGAAGAGTGCGAACAAATTAGGAAATTCAAAGAAAATCAGAATCAAATTAATACGCAACACCAAAGAGAAATCCGGGAAGTGCAAGATCAGCTGACACAGGTAATACAAGAATTACGTATTTCAGAGGACACTCACGCTCCAATACGGGAAGAGGGACGTAGAAATACGGAACAGCCACAAAATAATAACTCGAGGGCACTTCGGAAATTATGAAAGAAATTGGCAAGGTACACCGAATTTTGAGATGGAACCGCCGAAACGACGTAACAATGACCGACATGCGACTCGCCGACATGATGATTTTGACTATAAGCTGTTCATTACTACACGTAAATTCAAAACGTTTAAGAATTCTGGCAACGACATTCATCCACAAGCATGGCTCCATCAATTCTCTCATTGTTTTCCTCCCAACTGGTCATTAGAGCACAGATTAGAATTTATGTGTGGCTATTTAGAGAATGAACCAGCTGTAAGAATGCGATCGGTCATTCACGATTGCCACAGTGAAGGAGAATTTTACCATGCCTTCCTCTCAGCGTATTGGTCTCAAGCTACACAAGACCGAGTAAAACATAGCATCATAATGATGAAACATTTCGAAAAATCTGAATTTTCCAGTCTTGTGAAATATTTTGAAGACATGTTGCACAAGAATCAGTACCTGTCAAACCCATACAGCCCCTCAGAACTCATCCGCATTTGCTTAATCAAATTACCTGAACATTTACGACATATTATTTTGGCAGGACGTTGCAAAGACGACATTGAAGCTTTTCAGGGACTCTTACAAGAATTAGAAATTGACACTGACAATCGCGGAACGCAAAAACAGGGACACAACAATTACAGGTCACATCTGTCGCAATTCCACGATGAAAGAAATAATAACTGGACACGACAAGGCTATTCTCACAACACAAATCGTGACCAAAACAGACACCACCCATATGAGAACCGTTGGCAGAGTAGTAATAATTACAGGGAAAGATCACCTCTCCACGGTAGTGACTATCACAGAGACAATCAGAGAAATAGACAATTTGGGAACCAAAATAATTATTATCAAGGGCGACACAATAACTTTAGACGCAACAGTCCAGCGCGCAGTTACGATTCAGGGAGAAATTCTCCACCACGTGACCGACAAGAAAGAAACTATGGAATCTACCGACATGACGACAGACGATATGATCGTAACGACAGAGCTGAATTGCATCAGAACTGGCAGGATTCAAACAGAGCAGGGCCCTCTCGACAAGGTGAATTTGTAGAAGTTAGGTCTCCAAATCCCAATAACGACACGCGCCAACAAAGACACAATAGGCAATGACTCATACCGCTGGCAGCCACAAAACGTACTAATGAAACTGACGACGCAGCTGCCGTAGCTAGTAATTACGTAAAAATGGAAGACATTAGGGACATCTTACTCCAGGAGCTCGACATAAAACATAATAACATTGCATATCCTGCGATTCACATTACAGTAAATGACGGCAGTACTTGACTCTGGCAGTCTCATGTCAGTAATTAGTGAAACAGCCTTTAGCAAATGCAACAAATCGAACGATTGTCCCACACTTCCGTTACGTAAGATTAAATTATAAGGTGCAATCTTTGGAAAAAGTGTAGATGTACACCAACAAACTAACTTAGAATTCTTTTGTCAAAGCCACAGCTTCTCTATGAACTTTCTTATTGTTCCATTATTCTCGACGGAAATTATGTTGGGAGTAGACTTTTTGAATGAATACAAAGCAATCTTAAACTTTCACGATGCTGAAATAAGTTTAGGGAAAGAAGGTAAGTCAATTGCTTTGAAATTTGAAGATTGGCTCTCAAACCATGACGAGGAAATTAACCGGCTTTACCTTCTGCTAGACAACAGTTCGGAATTTTCGAGGAAACTTGACACTAACAATCGCTCTGCAAGTACTGACAGGGATGATATCGACGGCGTATTTGATACTGATGAGTTAATTCAGAATAAAATTCAAACAATTGAGAACTGTAATGACATTGATAGGCAGGACCTTTTTGAGATTTTACAAGCACATTCCACAGTTTTTACTCACAAAACAGGAACAATCAAGGGATTCCAATACCAATTTCGTGTTAGACCATACGTAATTCCAGCACATTATAGGGACCGTGTTAGAACAGAAATACAATCTATGTTTGACGAAGGCATTATTGAGCCTGCAGTAAACTCATACAACAATCCATTACATGTTGTTGAGAAGAAAAATGGATCGATCAGACTTGTCTTAGATTCGAGACAAATCAATACTATCATCATTCCTGAAACAGACAGGCCGCAAACGATGGAAGAACTTCTTCAAAATTTTAATGGCGTAAAAGTGTTGTCTTGTATTGATCTCAGATCCAGCTTTTATCAGATCGAACTTCATCCAGAATGTAGAAAATACACAGCTTTCCTTTGTTTCGGCGTTTGTTATCAGTTTCGGAAACTTCCTTTTGGTTTGAACATTTCTTCGGCAGCATTCATTCGCGGGCTAAATTCCATATTACCTGAGTTCTTAAAACGTCACATCACCTCATATGTGGACGATATTCTGATAGCAGAAGCCTCATGGGAACAACACAATCGCATCCTCAACAGCGTGTTACATATTTTTGCAGAATCTGGCATTATAGTTAACTTGGAAAAGTCTGAATTCGGCAGGACAAAGGTGAAGTTTTTGGGACATATTATTTCTTCTGAAGGCATTCAGCCGGATCCTGAAAAGTTAGAAGCAATAAGAGCCATTCCAGTTCCATCCACAAAAAAACAAGTCCACAGTTTTCTAGGTCTTGTAAATTTTTACCGCCGTTTTCTGAATATGTAAATTCTAGTTACACCAAAACTTTGTTCTCTCACTGGAAAAAATACTATTTGGAACTGGGACGAACAAGCACAGTTGGAATTCAATTCTTTGAAAGAATCGCTACTTAACGCGCCAATACTAGCTCATCCAGATCTGTCACAAGATTTCTGCCTTAGCACGGATTCTTCTAAAGTCGGTCTTGGTGCCCATTTATTTCAAGAAGCCACAGAAAATGACACTACTGTTCAGAAAACCATTGGTTTTGCTAGCCGAGTGCTAACAAAATCTGAAAAAAATTATTCCGTTACTGAATTAGGAGCTTTAGCTATCGTTTGGGCATTTAACAAATTCCGTTTCTTTCTTTCTGGTAAGCACGTAAAAGTATACAGTGATCATCGTGCATTACAATTTCTTATGTCTTCAAAATTAAATCATGACAGGTTAAAACGTTGGGCATTGTTTCTGCAAGAATTCCACTTCACAATAGTCTACATTCCCGGCAAGGAGAACATTGTTGCGGACGCACTGTCACGCGCACCGGCTGGGCTTGAGAAAAGTAACACAGAAGCCAACCTTGAGAAAAATTTCAGTATTCTTTAAATTCAGAAAGTCGCCTTTGAAAACTTCATCACCACATCTTTAAAGGACATTGCTCATGAACAAGATAAAGATCCGATTTGGAAAGACATCAAAAGTAAATGGCATGAAAAGACACACACTCAGATTCGGCATTATTACCTGGTTAGAAACAACATACTCTTCAAACGCTGCACTGTTGATGACAAGCTATGGGTACTTTGCATTCCAGACGATTTTGTTAATAATCTCATTTGGTACATTAATTTCAGCTACGCACGTTTTGGTCCACGAAAATGTTATCATATTCTTCGAACGACTTGTTATTTTAACAATATGGAAAAGAGAATTCGAAGAGTCTTGTCTATTTGTAAACTGTGTCAAAAGGTGAAACCATCTACTGTCTCACATCGTACTCCATTTTTTCCTATTATTCCTTCTAAATTAAAAGAATTTGCTACTGTTGATCTCTTGGGACCCCTTGTCAGAACATCATATGGATTTTCGTACGTTCTAGTCGCTGTTGAACTTACTTCAAAATTTGTTTCTTTCACTCCGTTACGTAAAGCCGCTGGACGGTCTGTATCCGACGCCTTTGTTAAAAATTTCTTACGTGAAGTTGGCCACGTTGCTCAAGTCATTTCAGATAACGGACCGCAATTCAGATCTGCTGTTTGGTCACGCATGCTTCGGAATCATAAAATCAAACCTGTTTTTATTTCATTGTACTCACCACATTGTAACCTGTCTGAACAGATTATGAAAGAAATCAATAAGCTTTGCAGACTTTATTGTCACAGAAACCATCAGCATTGGGACAGATATTTACACTTATTTCAAAATGTGCTGAATGAAATGCCTCATGATTCCACTGGTTTACCACCTACTCTTGTACTGAAGAATGAAGAACCACCGAACAGAATGAGAGAGCTTGTACCTTTCCTGAATACACGTAAACTCCGACACAAAGACATAATTGATTTGGCTCTTAAAAATATAAAATCTGCAGCAGACAAAAGGAGAAAAATACACGGTAAAGCAAATGCAAAGAAATTATATATTGGTCAGAAAGTTCTCACTAAAGCTCATTCATTGTCACATAAGAAGAAACACTGGAGTCACAAATTCTTTCTAGTTTACAATGGACCTTACAGAATCCGACGTATACCACATGATAATTGCGTTGAAGTTGATGCTCTGCATACTAGGAAGAGTAAAGGTTTACACCACATTTCACATGTAAAACCGTTTATTGAACGATAATCTGCTTTTTAACTTTGTCTTTGCCATATAACTTTTCACTTTACATTACCAGTATGCTTTGTCAGACTTAGGAATCTGTTAACATGCAACAATTTTTGAAGTTAAATATCCAGTCAAGAACCAAGAGAACTTATTCAAACAGAAATTACGAATGCATTGTTATAGTGAACAGACGACAGAGTGTTGTTATTTGTACATTCTTGCTTATTAGTTGCACGATCATGTAACGACTATTAGGCTCACATACTTAGAACATATACTGGCACTGCTAATGAGATTTTCATGCAACATTTTGGTTTACTTGAAAAGACATTCTTTATTTGAAGTACTTTCTGTGGGATTAAAGATGACTTAGCACTTGGTTTCTTTGACAGCTACACAATTATATCACGACGCTACTAATGTGTGACACAATTTACATTGTTGCTTTTGTGCTGTATCTGCTTTCTATCTGCACAGTTTTTCTGAATTCTTCTGGAAAGTAAAACATGTTTAATAGTAACTTTGTGGTATAGCTACAATGAGACAGCCTTTTCCGTAACACAACAATACGTTACAGCACAGTACTTTCTTTATCATGGCAATAAGCGTAATAACTAAGATATCTATACACAAAGCATTTCACTTTTGTTTATCATGATCTGCAGAACTTAGCTTTCGGAGGACAATAGCTACGACACTTCCACAGAGATTACCTTACAGCAAGACGCACATCTAGGGATACAGGACACGTATTTGAGTGATTAATTTTGTACTTAAATCATTTGTTTTTAAAGATATTTGAAGTACAATGATACAAAGGTTTTACGTGATACATTTCATTCCATTGCTGTAATCTGTAACACCTGAGGGTATAATTACATTAATCCTCAGGGGGGTACACGCTTACTTTGTGTACGATGTGTGTGGCAAGCACAAGGAGCCCTAGCTAATATGGTATTTGCTTATACAACTTTACACATCGGTACCATATTTCTCCAACACAAAATACACAGCGACCTGATCATTTAACTGAGAGAGACAAACATTTATTTTACTACATCAGTGACAGATGTTTACGTAATTACACTATTGGATAACTTCACACTTACGAAATTGTATTTTGTCTGTACTTTGTGAACTGTTCATATTTTTTTGGAACCATTGTGATACTATGAGAGCTTTGAATGATGTATTTGGTATGGGGTCATGATTTTTCAAGTACGTTGGAGGTAGATGACACTATTGAAATGAGCAGAGAATTTTTTTATTTTTTGACGTTATTGCAGAAAGCTACGCCTTTTTTGAGATTTGGCTGAGGTTTTATGATGTTATGATGATGATGTGTATTACGCTGTTGCGGTATGTTTATGATCAATAAGCTGATGCTAAATGAGGAATTTGATTATGCTACGTATTCATTATGATGAAATATTGAAGAAGTGTCGACGAATATGTATATGTGTAATAAGGTAAGGAATAATGAGTAGTGGTTAGGGACTCTGACTTGTGAAAAAGTATGTTGGAAACCAAGAATCGTACTTTAAGAGTTATGAAATGTGTCTAAATGCGTGAATGTATCACAATGCCGACGAATATTTGTTGGACACTGTTATATTTATAGGATTTTGTATCTACAGATTTGCAACACAAATTCTCGAACTGTGAAATTTTTATATGAGACTGTCACAGTAGTGCAAACTGGTGTCGTAAATATTTCGGTAAGAAAGCCAAATGACCTTGACGTAATGCGTCTTGAGTGGCCAGCTGTGTCAGACGCCTGGAGAAAAAGCCACTAGTGTGTGCCTTTTCAGAGACACAGGTAAAAAAAAAAAGGGAGGCCATTATCCTCGCTATTAACATTTCTTTGTAGAAAGCATCGCAAATATGACACACTCAAACTTGAAAACATATGATTACACTGTGGAGCTCTTAATTTATGATATTTACTGAAATGTCTAATGAAATGACGAGAAATATTTTATGTCTATACACCTGATTATGACTACTGTCTTTCTAGTTGAGAGATTTTTTTTACTACCTTATGAAATGCCATATGGGTAATGAATGATGTTTCATGCCTTCCTTTTTACATATTTGCTCATTTTCTTTAATATCTAGTTTCTAGCTGCACTGCAGCATTGGTCAAAATAAAATTTAATAGATGTACTAATATAGTTATTTTATGCCTACAGATCCAGTCAATTATAAATTTATGATCTACTTCAAAGAAAATGAGGGCACATAAATAGACATTTCCCTTCACAGGAACTGCATAAATAATTTTTTAAACGATTTGGTAACTTGTCTGCTACAGTAACTTATCGTGATGCATCACTCTAGTATTAAGATGTGACACAGGTATTAGACATGGCCATCTTTAGTGTAATATTTTTTCTGATTGAGCTTTGTCATGTTTAGATATAAGTTATTGCATTTGCTGCTGCTGTTTGCCAGGCATAGTGCTACTAAATTTCACTTTTTATTATTCTGTTAAGCTAGTTTTACTACTGATTTATTTTTCTTGTTGCTGCACATTGGCTCATATTAGTTGTAATGTTGAATTGCTTGGTAATTTAGATTTATTGCAGCTTGCTTTGACAATTTCCATTTTTTTCATTGCTGTTTGTATTAATTGTTTTATGCTGCTGCATTGCCTCGTCCCTTAGTTTAGCATCTGAGCTCAGTAGATTTAAGTTAGCTTAAGAGGGGGTAGACTATATAAGAGAATGAGTTGCGATGAATTGGAAGAAATGCATTTAGAAGTTTTACGGAAAAAGTACAGAAAGCAGGTATAGATAGCACTTTTTGAAATAATGAAGAACGAACGGAGATCTCCAAGAAGTAAAGAAAGTTTTATTTGCAAGATACTGCAGTAAAACAAACCCTGTCCTTTCCCTTTCTGTTATTCCGCTATGTGTTTGTGTACTCTTGTATATTTGTGTTCTTCCTGTCTTTATGTGTTTATCTGATGGAGTTACAGTGTAGAATATTTCTGATAATATGTTATTTACTTTGAAAAGATGTTTAGACATTATTTATTCTGTTTTGTTGCTCATATGTGAAGGTGATGTTTCAAAAGTTATTCTGATTTTTATGTATGTACTTATGTCATAATTCCTGTAACACTGATGTATCTGTTTATTTCTATTCTTTTGTAAAGCCTGTACTACTACAGAGTTATCTGTATTGTTATGTTCTTTAATGATGTATTTTGTACCTTTGTAATTGTATTCTTATGTTATAAAATTGTAATTGACACCAGTTCATCATATTATGAACTTGTAAGTTCCATTTCACTGTACACGTATCTGTTGGTCATAGTATATGGACAATATGTGAGAAGTAGGGACTGTTACTGTTTGCATGTGTGTTAATAATTCAGCAAGGGACTGGATAAAAGCATTGCTGGTTCTAAGGACAGTTCCAAAAAACTTTGTGAGTGCACAAGTGGTGGTTATGGACTTGCTATATTATCCGCAAGACTCTTCAATGGTGATTGTGCCATCTCTAAAAGGACTACAGTGGGTCTGCATCTTTGATGACCCACCAATACCATTATTTCTACAAGGACTACAGTGGGTCTACACCTTTGCTGGCTCACCAGTACCATTATTTCTACAAGGACTGCAGTGGGTCTGCACCTCTGGTGGCCCACCAATACCGTAATCTCTACCAGGACTACAGTGGGTCTACTCTGTGATGACCTACCTATCAATATTCTTCAAAACTTCGAATGACTCTGCTGTGGCTTTGCTCTGTTGTGACCCATTACCTGTCTGCATGTCAAGAGTCAGCATTGTCTTTCTGTTGGAAGGACAATACTAGTTCTTCAAGACTGCATGGAAATCCACTACTTTCTTGTGCATTGTCTTTTACTGCTCAGACTTAGAGAAAAGAAATGGCAGTTTTACTGTGATGAATGATCAGGACTGTCTTATGGACTGTGAGAATATTTTAGCTTTTGACCAACATTGTATTAATAAGTGTGTGCATTTGATATCTTTCTTACTGTAATTATGAAAAATTTTTTCAAATCTGTATTGGCCAGTGCCCAAAACAATTTGTAAAATTTTTTGTGGGGAGCATGGGGGCTATGTAAGTAGGCTGTTTAGGTTTTCTTATTGGTAACACCACGTAGCGCTCTGTATGAAAAATGACTGGCTGTGCTGTGTGCAGTCCGTGGCTAGTTTGCATTGTTGTCAGCCATTGTAGCGTTGGGCAGTTGGCTGTTAACAGCGCGTAGCGTTGCGCAGTTGGAGGTGAGCCGCCAGCAGTGGTGGATGTGGGGAGAGAAATGGCGGAGTTTTGAAATTTGTAATACTGGATGTCATGAACTGCTATGTATATTATGATTTTTCAACACTATTAAGGTAAATACATTGTTTGTTCTCTATTAAAATCTTTCATTTGCGAACTATGTCTATCAGTAGTTAGTGCCTTCCGTAGTTTGAATCTTTTATTTAGCTGGCAGTAGTGGCGCTCGCTGTATTGCAGTAGTTCGAGTAACAAAGATTTTTGTGAGGTAAGTGATTTGTGAAAGGTATAGGTTAATGTTAGTCAGGGCCACTCTTTTGTAGGGATTTTTGAAAGTCAGATTGCGTTGCGCTAAAAATATTGTGTGTCAGTTTAAGGACAGTCATGTATAGTTGTTCAAAGGGGACGTTTCAGTACGTCCGGAAACTCGGTTGTTATCAAAACAAGCGTTTCTAGCTGCCACTCATCATTCACATAATTCGACGTCACAGTGAAAAAATTTCTCTTCTTGTAGTTATCAGACCACAGATCAGCATGTAAAGCGCACATTTTATTCTTGAAGGCACATATTAGCTTGGACACCATTGTCACCCGTATTTTGTCTGCCTTTTCTTTAATATGCCGCGATACAGTGGTAGAGTGTGGAAGAACATTTTCTATACTGACTTTGCCGTAAGTGGCGTCAACATTGATGAGCTCCTGCGAATAATTCTTGAAGCCAGTCTTACTACAAGTATTTAACGGTAGCAAATCTATTCCACTCTTATCGACCAACCTATCAACAACAACTTTCTTTATGCTACTTGGTACTGCAAGAGGCCGGTGGACTTTGCTCTGCAGTTACTTTTGAAGTGCCGAATCATACCTGTTGTGCTTGACTGGTACGAAAGTATGGTATCACATGTGGTACATTGCACGAAACCAGCAGAAGCCTGCGTGAAAGGATCCACTACAAGTTCCAACGATTTCCAAGCTTCACTTTTCGCCTCCTTTTTCGACATGTCTTCCTTCTTCAGGACTAATGAGCCGCTCCTAATTCTCTCCATAATACTTCTCTTCGTTTCATGAATGGAACGTTTACGACCTATACTTGATTTATTCATAACACTGTCTGCGCTGCTCAAAGCCAGATCGTCAACTGCGTTTACACACGGTTTCTAATGCGATTCGGCACTATAGAGCGTGCCGAGATTGTGAGTACGCTCGAGCGCCCGGCAGTGCTCGACAGTCCAACCGATAACCAAGAACTGGAGGACAACCGGCCACATGGTGCATTAGACGGCCACAGCCGTATCGCAGCGGGGGCCTTTCCCAGCCGTCGAGCAGTGACACGAAATAGGAAATGCTCGAGCGGTTGTTTTCATCGAAATGCAGAGCTCCAGCTAGTATGACTTTGATAGCTAGCAGTAGTTGAAACTTAGAAACTATTCTATTTACACATGCACTCACACAGTCTCTCTCTCTCTCTCTCACACACACACACACACGAAGTGCAAAAGAAAGAAATACTGTAAAACTATATTTTTTCTCCATTTACAATTTTTTAAACTTTTTGATGATTTTTACAATTTTTTAACTTTTTGTTTGTACTTTGCCTATTTTTTTAACTTTTTTATAATTTTTTTTAAAACTTTTTACAGCACATGTTGCTTATATATCCTTACATGCATTGTACACTACTTATTAAGAAAAAAATAATCAGAATGTATTTACATGCAGACATACATATTTACACAGGCATCCACACTCAAACGCACTCACATGCATACATACACATACATGTAAGCAGTCACACAAGCAGGCACACCATACATCACACACATGCAGTATTTACACTATGATAAAACAGCTATACTATTTGGCACAAGCTCTCACTCAGCCATTCATTTACTCTCTCTCTCATTCACACCATCAGAGCCCCCACCCCTCTAATGCTTCAAGTAAATAGTGTGAGTACAGGAGAATATCTTCATGAGGCGTCAATCTGAATTTAGACTGCAGCACATTGTACACCTCGTGACCTAGTGATCAAATACTAGTTTGCGTACCATATGCAGATGTGGTGGAGCACCGCAGTCACCAACATACAGTTACTGCAAGCAGCCTTCGACCATGAGGACACGTGATGCTGCACTTCCCACATCTTTAGCCCGCCTCTGGGTGGCTCCATATATTGTACACCATGCATACATTTTGAATCTTAGACCCACAAACTCCACAATCGGCAATCCATTCACCTCATCTTTCATTATGCTGATAACCATCTTGCTGTGAGGAATAATACCATAAGGATTATTGGCTGTGTATGGAGATGTGTAGAACTCATTGCAGTGACACATCATTACTTCATATGGTTTGCAGTTCTTCGCCCAATTGATGAAGCTATCTGTATTCATAAAAAGTAACTTTTGTTCCACAGAATTAGTTTTAACAAATTCATGGTGAACCAGTACATTTTAAGCTGGTCACTATGTTCAATGAGAACTTTGTTGCTGTGGGGATGTCGAAGGTCTCAGTAGAGTTTACGAAACCTATCTATTTGAAGATATGTAGTATACACATCTTCAAATAGGTAGGTTTCGTAAACTCTACTGAAACCTTAGACATCTCCAGAGCAAACAAATTTCTCATTGAAAATAGTGAATTTTTTTACAAACGAATTTTTTTCACGATTTCAACGCCATAATCACATATTTACAAAAACAAATTATTATGTACTAATATGGTAGTTCGCATTCTTCAATTCTATGTCGTTCGCTTCTGATGCAACTATGGGTCCGCTTCTTTTTCCCCCCAAAAAAACTGACGCACACAGACACAAGCAAACACACAGGCAAACTGACGACGTTATAATGAAAGCGACTGCGCCATGACAGTGCATCTCTACTCCCTCGACCCACGTTGGCTAGGCTGGCTGGAGCACTTCTCTAGGGCTAGACAGTGAAAATATCCACCCCACATGCAGTACTTATTCACGAAACTGGAGAATCTGTTGTCTAGTGCTCGATAAATGGCAACTCAAATTGTTTAAATAAACAATATACTGCACTTTGTACAAAATAAAGACTTATGTCCACCCTATCCAACAGCCCAGCACAGACTACATTTCCTGCCAATTTACAGGTAGAAGAGGGGAGTGGGCCATGGGCCTAGAGTGCCCTCTGGCGGTGGTGTTGTGAATTAGATCAGTTGGTCTCTGGACCTCAGGGTCAACACACAAAATTTCATAGTCCCGCCAATAAATTTGAACGTTTCGCAAAAATTTCAATATCCCATCATTTACTGGCAGGAGGGGGGGCGGGGGGGGGGGGGGGAAGGAACCCACTTTCCAGTTGGGGAAAACTCATGACATCATGATGGAACAGAGGGCAATTAATTGATCGATTTCATTAATTTGCATAATGAATCTGATATCCCTTTGATATCAAAATTGGGGTGGTACTCTCATCACCCCGCTAGTCACATGATGATCATGCTTCCCGATGGCAGTGGTATTTTTTGACGAGATAGTGCGTCATGTCACAAGGCCAGGAGTCTGATGGATGGCTAGAGGAACTGTGTGGCGAGCTCCAGTCAATATTCAGGCACCTCCCAGCTAGCCACATCTGAACCTGATCGAACACATCCGAGATGTGATAGAACGTGACGTCAGACTTCATCGCCCCCCTCCCCAGAATTTCCGGGAATTAGGCGACGTGTTTGAGGAGATGTGGTGCAAACTTCCTGCAGCGGCCTACCAAGGCCTCATTGCTTCCATGCCATGACGCTTCGCCGCTGCTATCCGTGCCAAAGGTGGACATACCGGCTACTAGGCAGGTGGTCATAATATTCTCGCTTATCAGTGTACATCATCTCAGTAAACATATATACTGAAGAATTATTGTGTTCATGGTGCGCCAGCCTCCAGTCGTACACATTAAGGCTTATCGCGGAAGTGTACGTGTGTGTGTGTGTGTGTGTGTGTGTGTGTGTGTGTGTGTTGCTCGGCTCTCAAACGTTCTGTTTGTTGATCTGTGATTTGGAAAGGAGGCTTCAGATGATTTCCAGGGAGCGAGATTAAATACTCGCGCTTGGGGAACCAGCGTTACTTAATGGGCATGTCGCCTCATTAGCTACTTTCGGTTTATGGAGAGCGGTGTCTTACCATATAAAGCGCGTTTGCTGTGTCTGCGACTTGTTCTATACCAGCAGAGTACCGATATAGGGGAAGCGGTCTAACGGTCTTAGACAATAATTTATTGCTGATCCATAGATCATGCAGTCGTAGTACAACCGATATCGAAAGCAGGTTCTCCAAGAGAGGAGGAGGAAAGACGTATGTGCACATCAAATCTTACCACTGACATACTTAAAAAAATTTGGGAGACTTCAAGGTTCTTGATTTAAAATTTCTCCGATGTAGTAACGAGCTAAGTTTTTCGTCAAACACGTGACCGAGGGATCTAACTGGTTTCTTAAAGCTGAGAATGATATCATGTAGTCTTATTAGCGGTTCATTGAAAACATGATACGTACGATTGGAACTGACATATAATTTTTTTTCAGCAGAGAACGTAAAACATTTGGCTTCCCCACAAATCTCAGATCTCCTCAGCGTCATTTGATCGCGACGAAGAGTTGCTGAAAGATTGGAGGCTTTAAAGGATATTGTAAAAACGTCCACAAATAAACAACTCTTGACAGAACTCATTACAGCTGAACCTATCCTCTTGATTGGTTTTGCAGAATGTGTGACACACTAGGGAGTATCGGTCCGAAAAGGAAAAATCATTAATAACTCGAGATATGAAGCACTGTTCAGCAAGTCAGTTTGTAATATAATTGGGAGGCGACCACTAAACCTCCAAACGTTTACCTGTTGTAAGATGTTATGTCTCCAGATTGTATCCTAAACAATTAAAAAAAAAACACGCCTAATAACTGCTACTTGGGTACAAAGGCCTCCCGTATTGCCGCCTCCGGGTCAGGTTGTCCAGTGTTGAGCGATGCCTCCTGAACCCACACAGGAGTTGACTTAGCGGCTTCCTAGGTTCAAGGGTGCAAATTAAGTGGCAGTTGATCAGGAGTTCGCAAGTCCTTCCAATTCAGCTTGTGAGAGGCGCATTTTGATAGCTACCTAGGTTTGTGCAATCCTTCTTCACTTTTAAGACAGGGCTGATGATTTCCTCTCTCACACGTGTTCGGGTATTCACTCTTTCCTCGCTCCATAGGTGAATGAAACAGGATAGAAAGTTTACAGCAATATACTCTACAGTGAGTTGTCAAGCATATATACGAGTACGTAGACCGCAACGGAGCCGCAAATTCGCCGAGGAACACTTTTTTCTTGGCGTCAAAGAGTCAAACTTCACCGACGTGCATTTGTCACGTAGCACGGTACCCAGGGACTTTGTCTCCGTCATTTCTCCGTTTCCTTTCATATCGCCAGTACTTCATGAACGATAAGCCACACGTGCTAAAGAGCACTCGTTTCAAAAGCGCATAGGGTCATCTATATGAGTACTTCTGAAGCAATTTACTCTAAGATAAGTGTGGAGCTTTCACATTTATTTCAGCCTGCATCCACGCTGAAACGTAATAATACGAGAAATTGTAGGCCTCTTTTTCTCCTCTGTAGGTGAGGAACATTAATGAAGATAAAATTATGTGTAGTAATTTGCTTACCCTGTTTACCTTTACCAATACATATCTTCAAACTGTTGCATAGTCAGTAGCGTTTCTTTTTAACTACTGTTAAAATGAGTACAAAAAGTACATAAAAGTCTGGAGATGGTCACAATAAGCAAAAAAATTTACTGAGGAGTTTAGAAGTTGACTGATTATGTGACCCTATGCCTTGGTTCACATAGCCGTGCTTTTACTGCAGTTTACCGTCTGCAACTATTAATGCATTGGTTGACGACATTTAAGACGAATATTAAAGTTATAGACTGACTATTTGCATGATATTGTTTGTTACTCACTTTTCACAGACAGTCTGCAATTAAAATTTGTCTGCTCCTTACCTTAAGCTTTCTTCACTATGGACGAGGAAGCGTTTGTGGATGAGGAGATAGTAGAGTTTTGTGACGTCACAGCGGGCAGTTTCACGTTCCACAGCATACCTTAGCGTGAAAGAGAATGATTAAGAAGAGCCAGATTTTCGCTTTGTTGCCAGTGAATGCAAGAACAGTACATAAAATGTAACAGCAATATATAATATCCTCTCTCTCTCTCTCTCTCTCTCTACATATATATATATATATATATATATATATATATATATATATATATATATATTGCTGTTTATTTACGTGTACGTTATTTATTTCCATAAATTATCTGGGAGTAGGCATTAGGAGTGATTTAAAATGGAATGACCATATAAAATGAATCGTCGGTAAAGCAGATGCCAAACTGAGAATCACTGGAAGAATCCTAAGTAAATGCAGTCCAAAAACAAAGGTTGTAGGTTACAGTACACTTGCTCGCCCACTGCTTGAATACTGCTCACCGGTGTGGGATCCGTACTCACTTTTCACAGACAGTCTGCAATTAAAATTTGTCTGCTCCTTACCTTAAGCTTTCTTCACTCTGGACGAGGAAGCGTTTGTGGATGAGGAGATAGTAGAGTTTTGTGACGTCACAGCGGGCAGTTTCACGTTCCACAACATACCTTAGCGTGAAAGAGAATGATTAAGAAGAGCCAGATTTTCGCTTTGTTGCCAGTGAATGCAAGAACAGTACATAAAATGTAACAGCAATATATAATATCCTCTCTCTCTCTCTCTCTCTCTCTCTCTCTCTATATATATATATATATATATATATATATATATATATATATATAGATATATATATATATTGCTGTTTATTTACGTGTACGTTATTTATTTCCCGCACGGAAACAAACAAGGATAAGCCCCATTGCCAGGAAGACATGATGCAGCTTTTGTTTACTTTACTTGTCTATAAGGTGGTCTGTTGTATCTTATTTACATTGTCCCATGGCAGAATGTGCTATGAATCAATGACAGACACCTTCATTCCTCAGTGTAACAATGGAAGATTGCACTGAAATGCAGGAGGATATGCAGCGAATTGACGCATGTAACAGGGAATAGCAATTGAATCTCAATGCAGACAAGTGTAATGTGCTGCGAATACACAGAAAGAATCTTTATCATTTAGCTACAATGTAAATTATCTGGGAGTAGGCATTAGGAGTGATTTAAAATGGAATGACCATATAAAATGAATCGTCGGTAAAGCAGATGCCAAACTGAGAATCACTGGAAGAATCCTAAGTAAATGCAGTCCAAAAACAAAGGTTGTAGGTTACAGTACACTTGCTCGCCCACTGCTTGAATACTGCTCACCGGTGTGGGATCCGTACTCACTTTTCACAGACAGTCTGCAATTAAAATTTGTCTGCTCCTTACCTTAAGCTTTCTTCACTCTGGACGAGGAAGCGTTTGTGGATGAGGAGATAGTAGAGTTTTGTGACGTCACAGCGGGCAGTTTCACGTTCCACAACATACCTTAGCGTGAAAGAGAATGATTAAGAAGAGCCAGATTTTCGCTTTGTTGCCAGTGAATGCAAGAACAGTACATAAAATGTAACAGCAATATATAATATCCTCTCTCTCTCTCTCTCTCTCTCTCTCTCTCTCTCTCTCTCTATATATATATATATATATATATATATATATATATATATATATATATATATATATATATATTGCTGTTTATTTACGTGTACGTTATTTATTTCCCGCACGGAAACAAACAAGGATAAGCCCCATTGCCAGGAAGACATGATGCAGCTTTTGTTTACTTTACTTGTCTATAAGGTGGTCTGTTGTATCTTATTTACATTGTCCCATGGCAGAATGTGCTATGAATCAATGACAGACACCTTCATTCCTCAGTGTAACAATGGAAGATTGCACTGAAATGCAGGAGGATATGCAGCGAATTGACGCATGTAACAGGGAATAGCAATTGAATCTCAATGCAGACAAGTGTAATGTGCTGCGAATACACAGAAAGAATCTTTATCATTTAGCTACAATGTAGCAGGTCACCAACTGGGAGCAGTAAATTCCATAAATTATCTGGGAGTAGGCATTAGGAGTGATTTAAAATGGAATGACCATATAAAATGAATCGTCGGTAAAGCAGATGCCAAACTGAGACTCATTGGAAGAATCCTAAGTAAATGCAGTCCAAAAACAAAGGTTGTAGGTTACAGTACACTTGCTCGCCCACTGCTTGAATACTGCTCACCGGTGTGGGATCCGTACCGGATAGGGTTGATAGAAGAGAGAGAGAAGATCCAACGGAGCAGCGCGCTTCGTTACAGGATCATTTAGTAATCGCGAAAGCATTACTGAGATGACAGATAAACTCCAGTGGAAGACTCTGCAGGAGAGACGCTCAGTAGCTCGGTACGGCCTTTTGTTCAAGTTTCGAGAACATACCTTCACCGAAGAGTCAAGCAGTATATTGTCCCTCCTATGTATATCTCGCGAAGAGACCATGAGAATAAAATCGGAGAGATTAGAGCCCACACAGAGGCATACCGACAATCTTTCTTTCCACGAACAATACGAGACTGGAATAGAAGGGAGAACCGATAGAGGTACTCAAGGTACCCTCCGCCACACACCGTCAGGTGGCTTGCGGAGTATGGACGTAGATGTAGATGCTATTCGGACACGTACAGTACAGTGCGGTGGAGCAATACCGATACAGTATTTCCTGGTTCAAATGGCTCTGAGCGCTATGGGACTTAACTTCTGAGGTCATCAGTCCCCTAGAACTTAGAACTATTTAAACCCAACTAACGTAAGGACATCACACACATTCTTGCCCGAGGCAGGATTCGAACCTGCGACCGTAGCGGTCGCGCGGCTCCACACTGTAGCGTCTAGAACTGCTCGGCCACTCCGGCCGGCATTTCTTGGTCACTGGATTGGAAGGGGAGATCCTATTCCATGGCCTGGAGATTACCTGACCTGAATACTCTTGATTATTTCCTATGGAGATATCTAAAGTCACTTATGAGACTCCGGTGTACACGGAGATGGAATTAGTTGCCAGAATTGCAGCTGCCGGCGATGTGATTCGAAACACACCAGGAATATTTGTCAGGTCGCGTCAGAAACTTGTTCGCCGATATCATACTTGCATTGAGGTTGATGGCCGTCAATTTCAGCACATTTTGTAAGATACAGCACAAATGATAAGTTAATTGTGTCAGTGATGGTGTTTGCAGTTAACTAATGTAAATAAAAAAAGTGCACATTAATGTGATTTTATTCCTATTATCTCCTTAAGCTGGCTTCCCCGACCCCAAGTTCCCTACCTCAACTTGTTCCTTGGAGCAACCTCTATGTCTGGTTAATTTTTTGCGCGCTCTTACAGCAACACCTTGTACGTATATTTGATATCTCTAAGAGATCGTGCACTACTTGCAGTACGATATTTTGCACTTCCTTGTTTCAAGTCTTGTATTTCACACGTTCTAAAAATTCCGATGCTGGATAGAAGCAGAGATCTAGTAGGAATGACCTAAGGATTTTTCTAAAAAATGAGAATGATGAAATAATTTCTGTCTTATGTGGAAGAGTATTGTGAATGTGAATCGTACTATTTGTTTCGGAACTTTTATAAGCTGATGTCTAAGCTGATGTCCTTAGTGATTAGACATGGAACTTTTCGTTTTGCCTTATAACATGTTCAGAATTGTGAAATTTTTACTTGTGCATAGTTCAGATTGTACAATATGATTAGCTTATTGACAGTTGGAGAAATGTTCTTTTTAGTAAACCTAACACAGAAATTTTACGGTGGTCAGTTTTCGTATACAAATTATGTGATTTCAGAGCCAAATACAGCAGATAACTACCGCAGATAAGCGCTGCAGTCGGAAATCATGATGAGGAGCACGTTCTGTATGATGTACCAGGTCATTTCTAAGCTTACATTAGTCACGATACAGGCACGTCTGTCGTGTTAACCGACGAGAAACACGTCCCCTGTGAGGACGACGGATTTAGTCTTGCAATCTAAATCCGTCGAGTGAGTGCGTTTCAGCATACATCCTGACACTACAGAAAGTAATTACTATTAAAAACAGTCTTGATCACGATTTATTTAACACGGTGACCGGTTTCGACCACTACTGTGGTCATCTTCAGACCATTGAGTAGGAACCCCTTTCTGTTGGAGAATCACAGTGATTCTCCATTGTGATTCTCCAAGAGAAAGGGGTTCCTACTCAATGGTCTGAAGATGACCACAGTAGTGGTCGAAACCGGTCACCGTGTTAAATAAATCGTGATGAAGACTGTTTTTAATAGTAATTATTTACAAGACATTGATCACTGCTGTTCCCGTAATGCATTCAAAAGTACTACAGAAAGTGGTCAAAAAATTATACAGCAAGAAATCATGCCTGGACATAAATGCAGTTGCTAGGAAAACCTGCAAGTTGCGCTGTTGTATTTGACCACGAACGGAACCGGAGTGATGCCCTCAATACGTTGCAAGCATCAATTGTGATCAGATTACCGTTTTGTGAAGTTGAGAGTGCATTACACCGGAGCTAAGGGAATTCGAGCGTGGGCACATTGTTGGTGCTCTTGTGGTGGGTGCTTCCGTAAAGAAGGTACCTGAACTGTTCAGTGTCTCAAGAGACACTGTATCGGTGTTTTTTTCCCCATGTACTAGCTCTAGGGATTGCGAGAGGATGTTGTTGTTGTTGTTGTTGTGGTCTTCTGTCCTGAGACTGGTTTGATGCAGCTTTCCATGCTACTCTATCCTGTGCAAGCTTCTTCATCTCCCAGTACTTGCTGCAACCTACAGCCTTCTGAATCTCCTTAATGTATTCATCTCTTGATCTCTCTCTACGATTTTTACCCTCCACGCTGCCCTCCAATACTAAATTTATGATCCCTTGATGCCTCAGAACATGTCCTACCAACCGGTCCCTTCTTCTTGTCAAGTTGTGTCACGAACTCCTCTTCTCCCCAATTCTATTCAATACCTCCTCATTAGTTATGTGATCTACCCATCTAATCTTCAGCTTTCTTCTGTAGCACCACATTTCGAAAGCTTCTATTATCTTCTTGTGCAAACTATTTATCGTCCATGTTTTACTTCCATACATGGCTACACTCCATACAAATACTTTCAGAAACGACTTCCTGACACTTAAATCTATACTCGATGTTAACAAATTTCTCTTCTTCAGAAACGATTGCCTTGCCATTGCCAGTCTACATTTTATATCCTCTAGAGGATACAGAACAAAAAAGGTCTAACGAACTTATGTCCGGAAATGCGTTGTTTCCATGCTAGAGACCATTTATTCAGTCATACATTGTTAGACTGCGGTCTAATTCGCGCTGTACCATGCAGTCACAGTTACAGTATGTGTTGAAAATGGTTTCCAAGTGCCTAAACACATGCGTGTACGCGCCGTAGCATGTTCTGTCTCACACGTTCATATCGGCCAGACTGCATCCGAACAGTGTCAAAGGCAGCATGAATACGCTGCTCCACATCTGGGCCTATGCAAACGCGATACTTTTGAGATGGCCCCACAACCAGAAATCGTACGGGTTGAGATCGGGTGAACGAGCATGCCATGCAACTGGATCCACTCGTCCGATCCATCGACCACGGAAGTTAACGGAGAAGTGGGCTGGAGCACCACCATGCAGCAGCCACATAACCCTTCGAGTCATCAATGGCACCTCTTCCAGCAGATGAGGCAAAATCACCCTCAAAAAACGCCGATAGTTCCGCCTGTTAGGCGACATGGAAGGAAAACTGGAACCCAAAAAACAGTTGCCAATTATCCCGGCCCACACATTCTGGCTGCACCGATGCTGATGATTCGATGTCACCGTACCATGAGGGCTCTGTATACTGCCCCAGACATGACTGTTACGAAAGTTGTGGATACCGTACCGTGTAAAGGTGGCCTGATACGTGAATAGCATGGATGACGCAAATCCCGGAACCGTTGTTGCCTGGCGAAGAAACCAGTGACAAAACCGCCCCCGTTGTGGGAAATCTGTCGCTAGTAAACCCTGCACACGCTGTAAGTGTAAGTGATGAGGGTACTAACAACTGTCGCGGAGAATGTTCCATACGGTTTTCTTAAGTCCCGTATAAGAACATTTCGGGTACTTCCTCAATGATTTCCCGCTACCTGAAATGACCCATCTCAGACAAACGGCGAAACACTGTTGTGGGGATAGGTATGATACAACCTTGCTTCCTGCCGCCCGTTGCCATTTGCCTTTCCGTAAGTAAACACCATGTCGTCAAGCTCTCGATTCGAATACAGAACCACTTTGTACAGTACTGTATCACATCCACTACAAGGTGAGTCAGCAAGAGAAGTGAATCGGACACGACATTACCTGTTACTGTGACAGGAGAGGGCGCTAGGGTCTAGGAGGAAACCATGCATAATGTAGCTATGGCTACATAGTAGAGCGCGTATTAGACCGCAGTCTCTGTGACAAAGTACACTACTGGCCATTAAAATTGTTACACCATGAAGATGACGTGCTACTGACGCGAAATTTAACCGACAGGAAGAAGATGCTGTGATATGCAAATGATTAGCTTTTCAGAGCATTCACACAAGGTTGGCGCCGGTGGCGACACCTACAACGTGCTGACATGAGGAAAGTTTCCAACCGATTTCTCATACACAAACAGTAGTTGACCGGCGTTGCCTGGTGAAACGTAGTTGTGATGCGTTGTGTAAGGAGGAGAAATGCGTACCATCACGTTTCCGCCTATCGCGATTGCGGTTAATCGTATCGCGACATTACTGCTCGCGTTGGTCAGGATCTAATTACTGTTAGCAGGATATGGAATCGTTGGGTTCAGGAGGGTAATATGGAACGCCGTGCTGGATCCCAACGGCCTCGTATCACTAGCAGTCGAGATGACAGGCATCTTATCTGCATGGTTGTAATGGATCGTGCAGCCACGTCTCGATCCCTGAGTGAACAGATGGGGATGATTGCAAGACAACAACCATCTGCACGAACAGTTCGACGACGTTTGCAGCAGTATGGACTATCAGCTCGGAGACCATGGCTGTTTACACCATCATGATGGCCGCATCCGTGTTAGGCGACATCGCGGTGAACGCACATTGGAAGCGTGTATTCATCGTCGCCATACTGGCGTATCACCCGGCGTGATGGTATGGGGTGCCATTGGTTATTGGTTACACGTCTCGGTCACCTCTTGTTCGCATTGACAGCACTTTGAACAGTGGACGTTACATTTTAGATGTGTTACGACCCGTGGCTCTACCCTTCATTCGATCCCTGCGAAACCCTGCATTTCAGCACGATAGTGCACGACCGCATGTTGCAAGTCCTGTACGGTCCTTTCTGGATACAGAAAATGTTCTCCAGATATCTCACCAATTGAAAACGTCTGGTCAATGGTGGCCGAGCAACTGGCTCGTCACAATACGCCAGTCAACACTCTTGATGAACTGTGGTGTCGTGTTGAAGCTGCATGGGCAGTTGCACCTATAAACGCCATCCAAGCTCTGTTTGACTTAATGCCCAGGCGTATAAAGGCCGTTATTACGGCCAGAGGTGGTAGTTCTGGGTACTGATTACTCAGGATCTATGCACCCAAATTGCGTGAAAATGTAATCATGTGTCAGTTTTAGTATAATATATTTGTCCAATGAGTACCCGTTTATTATCTGCATTTCTTCTTGGTGTAGCAATTTTAATGGCCAGTAGTGTATTATTGAATAAATGGTCTCTAGCAAGGAAACCGTGCATTTGCGGACGTAAGTATAGGCCTTCTTTGTTCCGTATCGTCTGATCGATCAGTCCTTAGAGTTCGTACACGGTGGAAAATATCACTCTGTATACCGCATACAGAGAGACAGACAAACGTAGTCCGCTAAGTCACAAGGCACACGAAAGTGTGTGTTGAGTGATCATGACAGACTTTTATTGAAGAGGACTGTGACGAAAAATAAGAGGACGACAGATGCAAAAGTCACTGCAGAACTGAATGTCGCACTCGCGAACCCTGTCAGCACCAAAACAACATAAAGGGAGCTTCGTAAGCAGGAAACTGAGGGCGAGCTGGAATTCTAAAACCACTCAACAGCGATGCAATTGTCTAACAGGAAAACGTGGTGTCGACGCCCTAAAACCTGGACTGTGGAGTAATGAAAGAAAACCATTGGGTCAGATGAGTCTTATTTCACACCATTTCCAACTTCTGGCCGACTTTGCATCCCAAAAGCGAAACATCGTGAGCGTTCGGTAATGATTTGGGCAGGCTTATCGTGGTATTCCATGGGCCCACGATTAGTCTGCAAGGTCACATTACTGTCAAGATTTTTTAACGTATTACTATGTTTACGACGTTGCTCATCGAGCCATATACGTTATCTCGCATTTCTAGCTGCTTCTCTCACACAATTAATGATAAATATTCAGAAATACAGGGTCGCCACCAGCCCAAGCCCTACCTAACCATTTAGAAAAAAACCGAGCTGGAAAATTATTAGTTTAATTACTTTAATAATTTAATTACAAGTACGCAAATTTCTTTAAGCAGCCAGACAAATAGCACTCCATGTCGTGCATGAAGCAACTTGACTAATTCAGGATTGGAAATCGGAGTAAGAGGGTAAGATCGACACCAAAGAATTTATCTTTCGCGTAGATTATTTATGGTGACTAAATATTTGGTTGCACATTCTAACTACACATAACTGGTGCCTGAATCGAAATATTTAATTAAGAATTACGTGAGAATGAAATAGAGCACAATTTAACTACAGCAAGAAGAAACAGAAGACGGGGGTGGGCAATAATTATGCTATCATCTCCTTTGCGTTAATACCATAAAAATATCTAAACGAGATTTGCATTACGATTCTTCAAAAAATGGATCAAATGGCTCTGAGCACTATGGGACTTAACATCTGTGGTCATCAGTCCCTGCCGGCCGGAGTGGCCGAGCGGTTAAAGGCGCTACAGTCTGGAACCGCACGACCGCTACGGTCGCAGGTTCTAATCCTGCCTCGGGAATGGATGTGTGTGATGTCCTTAGGTTAGTTAGGTTTAAGTAGTTCTAAGTTCTAGGAGACTTATGACCACAGCAGTTGAGTAGTGAGTAGTTGGTAGTGCTCAGAGCCATTTGAACCATTTTCATCAGTCCCCTAGAACTTAGAACTACTTAAACCTAACCTAAGGTCATCACACACATCCATGCCAGAGACAGGATTCGAACCTGCGACCGTAGCGGTCATTCGGTTCCAGACTGAAGCGCCTAGAACCGCACGGCCACACCGGCCGGCATTACGATTCTACGCATGCACTATTCTCGACAGAGGTTGAACCAGTACACAAGTCTGTGCGATAATTATTTAACATACAAATTGCGTCTGCTGCTTGCAAACGGCCGAACTAGAGCACGTGGTGCGTTCTGACTCAAACTGTTGTGCTGCTTTGTAGAAAGCGCACGAAAGAACAGATATTCTTGCAGAAATTGTAGCTCATTAAACAAGCAAACTGTTAAAATAAAGCATATTGCGGTGCCGTGGTGGACCAGAAGCGTCACTGATTACCAAACACGTGGCACAAAATCGATACACAAAGACAAAAGCAATTTCCACAAAATATAAGATTAAAAACCATTAAAAATAACTCGCTTCACACGCTTCAGTTAAGCTGAAGTTCTTAAGTTAAACTTAACGAGGTCCTAACTCAACCTGCTTCCTATCACCTGAAACCCCCCTTAACAGCTACTATACGCACTCACCAAGCGTTCAACGAAGAGTGCCGCTTTCTCTCACGAGATTACCTAGCTCCCCGTGCAGCGGAAGCTACCAGAGGGGTAGCCCTACGTCACCAACCTCACACACAAAAACAGCCTTCGACACAGCCTTCGACTAAGATGGGTAAACCTCTCTGTTCAGGTATTGGAAATCTAACTTGGTCATCTTGTGCTCTCCTTCAAACGAGAAGCAACATCGCCTGCTCCCAGCAGACGATGACCACTTCAGCATTTCCCACAAAACAAAACCGAAACCCCACATTAAAACACACATATAATATTCAATAGGCCTTGTTTGAGTGCTCATTCTTTCTGGAAGAGTTCATGCATTGAGCTAAAATTAGGTAGTAAAGTGAATAAGTTGTACCGAATTTGACAAGCGTCTTATGAAACAACTTCACAGAGACGTTTCAACTTATAAGACTATTTTGGCTTATCAGGTCCATCGAACGGTATAGTGTTTGTTCCCCAATGGTGATACAGTGTTACGAGACAACAGGGCCCCTGTTCACATAGCTCGCATAATCAAAGGCTGGTTAGACCTTTGCAGTCTTCTTTGGAGAGAAGGGTGTGTAATCGCTGTCCATCTCCATTATCGTTACCTGAACCCGCCACTATTTTGCAGAAAGAATGGCATGATCTACCATTGGAAACCGTACACGACCTGTATTCATCCATTCTGATATGACAGGAAGCTGTTTTAAATGCCAGCTGTTTTACTGCACTGCAATTGGACATGGTAATGTGTTGCGGTTTTGGTATTTCTATATTTTTCCACCGCTTGTATGTGGGATGATGTACCCTAGGATCTCGGCTTCAGTGTAACACACTCAGACTTGACAGGTCGCCGCACCAGTAGGTATTCAAATGGTTCAAATGGCTCTGAGCGCTATGGGACTTAACTGCTGTGGTCATCAGTCCCCTAGAACTTAGAACTACTTAAACCTAACTAACCTAAGGACATCACACACACCCATGCCCAAGGCAGGATTCGAACCTGCGACCGTAGCGATCACGCGGCTCCAGACTGTAGCGCCTAGAACCGCACGGCCACTTCGGCCGGCCCAGTAGGTATTAAACACAGGTAAAGAAAACATGTTTCCCTCCGAAGGTCCCACGGCACCATCACCATCACCACCACCACCACCGGACTGTTCCTCTACGCCTGACAAGGGGGCCGTCTTGGAATGGAAATAGTAACCTTCCGCACAGTGGGTACTTAACGGGCCACCCAGCACCTAGCCAGCCATTTCAAACTGTGGAGCCAGTCCCAGAAACTACTCCAGCAAGCCAGTGAACAGCCAAGCTGTCGCCTGTGTGAAGCCCTCGTTCTCATCAGCGACCAATGCCTCGTTAGACTTAATTACCAAAATCACCAAGTGAACAGTTATCTTCTACTTGTATTTAGCCTCCAGGTGAACGGTTAACCTTGTATTACACTTAGCCTCCGTATGATTAATTAACGTTCATGAACTGGATTGGGTAGGCATGTGAACTTTACTTCCACATCTGGGCTTACCGTCAGAATGATCATAGATTCCCAATTAAAATGATAATTTGATTCTGTTACTTGTAAAATTGCACCTCAACATGATTACAGAACTTGTAACTGTATGCACTAAGAGCTATTAGTATGTGCACAGAGCCGGCCGGGGTGGCCGAGCGGTTCCAGGCGCTACAGTCTGGAACCGCGACGGTCGCAGGTTCGAATCCTGCCTCGGGCATTGATGCGTGTGATGTCTTTAGGTTAGTTAGGTTTAAGTAGTTCTAAGTTATAGGGGACTGATGACCTCAGAAGTTAAGTCCCATAGTGCTCAGAGCCATTTGAACCATTTTTATGTGCACAGAGCAATAAATAAATGTGCTTATTTGTCGGTAGCCACAGGGAAATAACTGTCAACTGTGTGTATGATACCACATTCGGTGCCTGCCATCGCAACATAAATGGCGACGAGGTTGTTTGCACTTAAGTGATACCACACATTCCAATTTTCGTGATAAGTTGTTTTTTCCTCATTATTACAAAACTGTTCGAAATGGACGCTCTCGCATTTCAGTATGCTCACACATAACTAGGACACGTACTGTTTTGGTTACAGAGAATACAACGGGAACAGGAGCTTCTTTTGGGAAAGTTGTCCCACCCGGGTTCTTACCCAACCCAGGCAAGAATGTCGCCGGCTCCACCATTTCCTAGTTTTTATGAGGAGTTGGTGCAGTGACGTGACTACATTATACCGTTGGAACAGTATTTAGTAGCCATATTACAGGTAACACCCGTCACACAGCTGTTTTACTGGTGCTGAGGTATATAAAAGTCTTCAGCTACTTAACCCAGCTGTAAAACCTAGTGAACTTACAATAAGGACCAGCTGGCAGCCTACGTTCATTCGTACGAAGTTCTCAGTGGTACTGCAAACAGTAAACAATCCTTGATGTCATCGACGCCGTTGCAGTATTCCCTGCCCTTCTTTCAGACTTTCAAATGAGCCCGAAATGCTATCACCGTCCCGATACCAGCATCTGCCCTCAGGGAGCAACACAACCGGTTCCCACAACGTATGCTCTTGCCTACACTGCAAAACCTAGTGAACTTACAATAAGGACCAGCTGGCAGCCTACGTTCATTCGTACGAAGTTCTCAGTGGTACTGCAAACAGTAAACAATCCTTGATGTCATCGACGCCGTTGCAGTATTCCCTGCCCTTCTTTCAGACTTTCAAATTAGCCCGAAATGCTTTCACCGTCCCAATACCAGCATCTGCCCTCAGGGAGCAACACAACCGGTTCCCACAACGTATGCTCTTGCCTACACTGCCTAGTAAGTTACATTTCCACTCCGCCCCTTCAAGGCAGGATTCCAGACGACCCTGAGGATTTACGTCTCAACTTCTCGTTGGTATCACTCAAGGTGGTAAGTGGTTTAATATCAGTTCTGACGGAAGAAACAGCAACAACAAATGAGGCACACACGGACGTCATAGCCTCTGTGGAGACCTCCACTCCTTTAGAAATCAGTACTACTTCAATATCAAATGCAGCGTTTGAACATTTGTCATTATCAGTGAGTTTTTGACGCAAGGATTTTCGAATACGTAAGTGGCATCCAGAGTAGTACCACTAATTCAGTCTACAGGCGAAGTTGTAATAGAATCCTTGGATGCTATTGCCGAATCACTGGCTTTATTGGTTATACCATTCTGGATGAGGACTAGTGTAGTAGTACCACTAATTCAGTCTACAGGCGAAGTTGTAATAGAATCCTTGGATGCTATTGCCAAATCACTGGTTTTTATTGGTTATACCATTCTGGATGAGGACTAGTGTACAAGAGTTCCACATCGGAGTCTGTTAGACCCATTGAACGGCACAGTATCGCAGTCTTGGACACACACCAGCGCAATTCTGATGGACCAAGAACAACTTCGGCGCAGAGTGATGATGATGGATCATTGACAGAAGGGAACAGCGGTAAAGAACCAAGCTGCGACGCAACTGCGTGCTATGATTTCAGACACAACGGCAAGTGATTTACAATGGTACAGATGCAGTTCATAACTCTTCGAAAAATGTGGGCGTAAAAGTATGGTGCTGCATCATAGGAATTTACACTGTGGGACCTTATTTCATCTCAGGCGTTCCAAATGGACATTCGCACCCACACTTTCTGGCGAACATTCTGGCGGTTTTTCTAGAACAGGTACCGCCTGATATTCGACAGTGTGTGTGGCTGCAACGCGACCATTGTCCAGCTCACTCGTCCCGTGTAGCAATGCAAATACTGAATGAGAACTTTTGTGGACGTTGGATATGACAGAATTCTGTTGCAAAATGGACTGCGAGGTCCCCCGATTTGACTCCTCCTGATTTATTTCTGTCGGGAGCACTCAGTGATGCAGTGCATGACGAACCCCCAACTACATCAGACGATATGTGTCGTCGAATTGCCAGTACAAGTTCTCCCGTATCATCCACTGTAATTACATCTGTTCATCGTTTTGCAGCGTATAAGACCAATTTATTTTTGAAGCATGAACAGTTGATTTCTCTGTTTCAGCTTAAGTCTGAGAGGGTACAGTTTTCCTAAGACCTTTGTGATACGCAAGATTCTAGCTTACGTCGTATTTCCACATACAATATTCGTAGGTGAACCAGCATCTAGGTCATAGGTTGGTTCAAGGGGAAATAAAGCTTTATTCTCGTAGCGCAGGACTGCCTTACGGTATATAACAGCCTAGTCCGAGACGCAAATACCATTTTCGGCCACAATGCTTCACGTTCTAGAACATCTCTAGAATTTTTTTACGACAGGTTTCAACGTCATCATTAACAAACGCTATATCACTGTAATTGTCGTCACGAGAGCTACCGAATACAGTTACTAAAAGTATACGGTACCATTAAAAAATACTTACTTCAATACCTCAATTGATACCGGCGTTAAAAAATTACGTGACCTTCGACGCTCTAGCATTTCGATATGTGTAACCGTTCACGAAATTAAAAGGGTGTTACGACTTACGTGACTCACCACGTATGTAATGTCTCCATACTCTTCCTTTAATTCTAACGAAAACCGTTGCGGCCGACAGTGGATAATGCATGCGACTTCAGAAATGTTACTATTCGTACCACCAAATCCATCACGTTCTCCATGTTTGCAAACTTAGTGCGAAGTACTCCTTGATGTACTGAACAATAAACCCCGTGTGTCGTTCATCGTAATATTTTGCTCTTTCTTTAAAAACTATGTCTTTAAATTCTTTATGGAAGGTACTGCAATATTATTTGATAGCTAATTTGAAGTAGCCCTCACTCATGCGGCTGTATAATATACAGGTTATCTCATTTATCTTGCTCACCGAAAATAACTTTCTTTCTGATACATTAAATGAAAATTTGTTTCAATCAATATTTTTTAACATCATTGGGTAGTTCTTGCTGAGGGTATACGTTTTATGTATTCCCTCAATAGTAGGAGATACGGGGTAGACTGGCAATGGCAAGGAAAGCTTTTCTGAAGTAGAGAAATTTGTTAGAATCGAGTATAGATTTAAGTGTCAGGAAGTTGTTTCTGAATGTATTTGTATGGAGTGTAGCCATGTGTGGAAGTGAAACGTGGACAATAAATAGTTTAGACAAGAAGAGAACAGGAGCTTTCGAAACGTGGTGCTACAGAAGAATGCTGAAGATTAGATGGGTAGATCACATAACTAATGAGGAGGTATTGAATAGAATTTGGGAGAAGAGAAATTTGTGGCACAACTTGACTAGAAGATGGGATCGGTTGGTAGGGCATATTCTGAGGCATCAAGAGATCACCAATTTGGTATTGGAGGGCAGCGTGGAGGGTAAAAATCGTAGAGGGAGACCAAGAAATGAATACACTAAACAGATTCAGAAGAATGTAGGTTGCAGTAGGTACTGGGAGATGAAGAAGCCCGCACAGGATAGAGTAGCATGGAGAACTGCATCAAACCAGTCTCTGGACTGAAGACCACAACAAAAAACAACGGGGTAGAGGTTAAATTTTTTAAATGGAACCATGTACATTGTATTCAAGAGTAAACTCACCCTCTCCAAGAGGTATTCAACAATGTATCACACTGTACCATTTTATCCACGAATCTAGTAGCTATGGCTAATTTAAATATCACCTCAGTGCATTTCATTAAGTAAATTATTTAACCTCTTCAAAGCGCGTTTGAACATTTTAGAAATTACCGATAAACATTGAATGCAACAGTATTACACTGCACAGTAATTGGATCTTGTTACTGTACAGTAAAGCATCACAGTATTTACAACATAGAAGTACCATGGCCCTTTGTAGCAACTTTTACTGTGATACTACCACTACATGAAAAACAGAACATTTACGTCACACGGTCAAAATGGTGACCATTTGCATTCATACATAGGGTTACTCTGTGCATGAAGGACGCCCTACATAGTGGTACGACTTCCTCTATGATGGCTGAACATGCATCAATAATGCGTTGCTTCCGGTGTTGTTGGAACGTTTAGCTAGACAGCATCCCTGAATGCTTCACACAGGAAAAAATCCAGCGGTGTAAGGTCCCGAGGTCAGGCAAGCCAACTATCTGACCCGCCATCTCCAGTACATCTACCAGGGTATCTGCAGTTCAGAATTCCTTGTTCTCGAAAGGTGTTATATGCAGGGGATTCATCATGCTGACACTATATGACCATCCTCTGATTCAGAGGTACGGCGTACAAGAGAACAGGAAGAGTGTGTCTTAAAATTAGGGCATATTGTCTGCCATTTTAGTTGCCAGTTACAATGAAATTGGTATCTCCAATAATCCCGCACCAAACATTAGCGTTCCATGGACGTTGATGCTCCACCTGTCTGAGCCATCGATGATTGTTGATGGACCAATAATGCATATTTTTCAATATATGACGGTAGTATCTGTTCTCGAAAGAGCACATACCGTGGATGACCATGCAGCTTTGCTAGAAATGAAATGATAAATAGACACCCTAGCTGCAAACAGGCGTTGATATACTTCACTGGGGACATGTTGAAAATGTGTGCCCCGACCGGGACTCGAACCCGGGATCTCCTGCTTACATGGCAGACGCTCTATCCATCTGAGCCATCGAGGGCACAGTGCGTCTGCAGGGACTTATCCCTTGCACGCTCCCCGTGAGATCCACATTCCCAACATGTCCACACCACTACATTCGTAGTGCGCCTAATAGATGTTTGCCCATCATGTGGTGTGGATATGTTGGGAATGTGGATCTCACGGGGAGCATGCAAGGGATAAGTCCCTGCAGGCGCACTGTGCCCTCGGTGGCTCAGATGGATAGAGCGTCTGCCATGTAAGCAGGAGATCCCGGGTTCGAGTCCCGATCGGGGCACACATTTCCAACATGTCCCCAGTGAAGTATATCAACATCTGTTTGCAGCTAGGGTGTCTATTTAATTATCATTGTATATTTTTCACATTGAAAGTTCTCCTTTGTTGGAGAATGACGCCTAATTGGAACAAGGAAGATCTGAGAAGAAATTACGATTAGTCAGAAGTTGTTTCTGAGCCCACTGACGAAATTGAACCCTGTTGTTGAAGTCATTTCCATGAAGTTCAAAAATGGTTCAAATGGCTCTGAGCACTATGGGACTCAACTGCTGAGGTCATTAGTCCCCTAGAACTTAGAACTAGTTAAACCTAACTAACCTAAAGACATCACAAACATCCATGCCCGAGGCAGGATTCGAACCTGCGACCGTAGCGGTCTTGCGGTTCCAGACTGCAGCGCCTTTAACCGCACGGCCACTTCGGCCGACCATGAAGTTCTTGGTTTAAATGTACATGGTAAGGATGGAATTTACGACGTTGCAGAAAGCGATGTGCGCTTATTTTCGAGGCACCAAATTCATGCTGAATTCACTAGAGGATTCACGGCTACGGCAGCGAGCACAGCGATCTCAGCAGCTTCGCCTGTTCGTGTTCTACGATGATTACGGGGTCTTGCATTTAAACCTTCCCTTTCACGTAGACGAGAAATGAGAGGACCACACATCCAGCGAGAAGGCGATGGCTTGTCAGGAAATAGTCTGCACAATAGTTGTCGTGCCTAAACAGAATTTCGCCCTTGTACAGAAAATCACAGTACAAGAATGTACAGTAGAGTACAAGATAGACATAATAATCTAATAGTCATAACGTTCTGTAACAGTATTGATCATAAAAATGCAAGTTGCTGTATCATTTCGTGTCAACTTTCTCCGTAGAACAGCGGCATTTCTACCTTACCGTTATGCGTGTACATCATACAGCTTTACTCAACAAAAACTGTATTCACAATGTGACTATCGCCATACAGTCACTAAGTTAATCTGATGCACGACGACACTGGTAAGCAGTGAACCTTCCCCTAAGCAATTACAAATGAGGTAGGCGGGGGGTGGGGGGTGAGGTTGGTGGCGGAAGGAGTACCTATGTTTACACTAGTCGGACATCATAAACAAAGCCCACACCTCTTCTGCAGCAGTACACTGTGAACGTAATGTGTACAAACAAGGCAGTAAACAGCTCGGTTTCTTCACAACCTTTGTACTCTTTAGCGAATGCACATCTACGTTTTATTGAGAAAAATGATACAGCGTGATACATTTTTGAGTAGCTATTGGAGACGGTAAGTGTATTCTTGAATAAAATGTGAGTGGTTCCATTTAAAAAATTAGCCTCTTCCCCGCATGTCTTTCATCTGCGGGGACACATAAAACTTATACCCTCATCAAGAGCTACCCAATCACATTAAAAAACATTGGTTGAAACAATTTTTCATTTAACGTATCAGAAAAAAGTTATTTTCAGTGAGCAAGGTAAATAGGACATCCTGTATATTGAGAATATTTTCGTCCAACCATAACTGTGGGTTCCTGGACTGCTCTGGCAGAAGGTTCATCAAACTAGAGGACATGAAATATTAGTTCACTTTATTACTTAACTTTGACACAATTTTTTGCCACAAAATCGCTTGATAATTTACAACTGTCATTGAGTACAAGACCATTACTTGGTCCACAGACGAACAAGCTGTTTTCTTGCTGTACGAAATGAAACATTTACGAAAGTAAATTTCATCAGAAACTTTAACTGTGATGTTGACAGCTGTAGGTTGTTTACGAACTGGAGCAGAACTCTTACGTCCTCGACACTATATTGACCTGAGCGCCAGGGTGGTGCCATGCTGAGAGGTAGGCCACGTCTTCTGAAGTGCCTCCCATTGGTTGTTGCAGATTGCAGCGAGCCCTCACTCATGTCAGCGGTATCCATCCACGTTGCTGACTTCGGGGTGGCGTGTGATCCCTGCACGATACCGCGCCTCTCATCTATCATTCCCATTCATTTATAAAGACTTATGACTACACATCGCTGGACAGCTTCTTTTTGTGTGAACAGCCGCTGAACCAGTGAATGTCCAGCATACCACAAACAAATAGCGCTGACACTACGATTCTGCCAAGGTAGAGAGAGTTGTGCCGTCAGAAAAATATCACAACGCGCGCTGTGCTGGGTTGTACCGCGTACTTATGAGAAGGACCGAACAAAGCTGAGACAGGTTGAGTCTTGACTCGCCTGCGACATGCACACCAGGCACGCCTGAAGTTTGATACGCCTGTTGCATAGTGTAATTGTTCTTGTGCGTGTACAATGTCTTCTTAAACCAAGTAGGTCTCAAGGTTTCGAATAGAGATTTATTTTAACAAATGTCTCATTTTATTAGTATCATATAACTTCCTGTTAGCCTTCATATACATATATATGGATACTCTCCAAATTACATCCAAGTGCCTGGTAGAGGGTTCATCAAACCACCTTCACAATTCCCTATTATTCCAATCTCGTATAGAGCGCGGAAAGAATGAACACCTATATCTTTCCGTACGTGCTCTGATTTCCCTTATTTTATCGTGGTGATCGTTCCTCCCTATGTAGGTCGGTGTCAACAAAATATTTTCGGATTCGGAGGAAAAGGTTGGTGATTGGTATTTCGTGACAGGATTCCGTCGCAACGAAAAACTCCTTTCTTTTAATGATTTCCAGCCCAAATCCTGTATCGTTTCTGTGACACTCTCTCCCATATTTGCGATAATACAAAACGTGCTGCCCTTCTTTGAAGTTTTTCGATGTTCCGTCAGTCCTATCTGGTAAGGATCCCACAGCGTGCAGCAGTATCTAAAAGAGGACCGACAAGGGTAGTGTAGGCAGTCTCTTTAGTAGGGCTGTTACATTTTCTAAGTGTCCTGCCAATAAAACGGAGTCTTTGGTTAGCCTTCCTCACAACTTTTTCTATGTGTTCCTTCCAATTTAAGTTGTTCGTAATTGTAATACCTAGGTATTTAGTAGAATTTACGGCTTTTACATTAGACTGATTTATCGTGTAACCGAAGTTTAACGAGTTCCTTTTAGCACTCATGTTGATGAACTCACACTTTTCCTTATTTAGGGTCAACTGCCACTTTTCGCAGCATTCAAATATATTTTCTAAATCCTTTTGCAGTTTGTTTTGATCTTCTGACGACTTTATTAGTCGATAAACGACAGCGTCATCTGCAAACAAACGAAGACGGCTGCTCAGATTGTCTCCCAAATCGTTTATATAGCAAAGAGCCTATAACACTGCCTTGGGGAACGCCAGAAATCACTTCTGTTTTACTCGATAATTTTCCGTCAATTACTACGAACTGTGACCTCTCTTATAGGAAATCACAAACCCAGTCACATAACTTAGACGATATTCCATAAGCACGCAATTTCACTACGAGCCGCTTGTGTGGTATAGTGTCAAAAGCGTTCCGAAAATCCAGAAATACGGAATCGATCTGAAATCCCTTGTCAATTACTGACAACAATTTGTTTCCTCGTGAGCACTGAGTAGAGTAACCAATGGTAGCATAGAATCTGATGCTGAACCACCCAGAACCATGTGCCTTTGATGTTACAGTCCATGTTTATTAACATTGTCCATTCCAGTTTTACTTGGTTGGCGAGTGTACGGAACATCCAACTGAAACTGGCATTGCAAGGATCCCACTGAAATACGAGGGCTATTCGGAAAGTAAGGTCTGATCGGTCGCGAAATGGAAACCACAGTGAAAACCCGATGGAGCTTTGTATAGATTTGTTGGACAGCGTTTCTAGTATACCCACCGACCGCTTCACGTACCTCTTTTCAGTTTGACTGCACTGTGAGCGCATAAAGATGCCTAGAAAATAGTATCTACCGCCGAGTATGAGTGCCTGTGAGAGATTTCGCCTGATTTCATGCAGGCCACACAACTGTTATTCACTTCATATTTCAAGACGGTTCTCAGTCACACACTGCAAGGGCAATGAGGACGCTCCTGCAGCGTTTTCGATGGGAAGTGCTTGATCAATCACCATACAGCCCAAATTTGGCTCCCTCTGATATTCATCTCTGACCCTCTGGCTATATTTCAAAATGGTTCAAATGGCTCTAAGCACTATGGGACTTAACATCTGAGGTCATCAGTCCCCTAGACTTAGAACTGCTTAGACCTAGCTACAACTTTTGTAGTCCTGTCTTTCTCAGTTGCGTGTAATATTACGGTATATTGACTATTTTTACTTATGAACCGTCTGATAGCAACTGAATAAAGCACAATTTTAGTGCCATATGCGTTTCGCCTTATTTTCTGCAAGGCTTCATCAGTGGTCTGGAATATGTTCATATGTTTTCTACTTAATTTACATTTTTGTCACCGTGAATAAAGGTTATAAACAGTTCTGGTGTTTGGTATTTCCTATTAAGTAGTAATGTTTTGAACTGTACTTACAGGTTGCGTGGACAATTTCTTACATATTACGCTCTTGTTGCATTTTTGGTGTTGCTCTTCTTCTTATGAACGCCAATTTGCGGTTTTCCCCACATTCCACAGCACTATGAACTGAACGCTCTTTCAATGCAATGTTTTGGTTTCTGTTGCCGACTGTCAAATGTTTTGTCAAAGATCGAAATGTTATTGCCAAACATTCGAGTGTAATTATTGAAGTATCTGTGATCTGTACGTGTATGCATTTGTTTGTGTATGTGTGTGTGTGTGTGTGTGTATGTGTCCAGATGGTGAAGGGGGAAGAGTCTTTTTGTTTTATGTTAAATAAAGGAAATGATAACAAAACAAAAAAACTCTTCCCCCTTCACCATCTGGAGAGACACTCACACACACACACACACACACACACACACACACAGACACACACACACACACACACACACACACACACACACACACACAGCCCACAAAAAAATTATATATATACCACACCATAGCACACACAGGCACACACAAAAAATTATATCACATCAAAACGCAAGGACGCATGCATGCAGACATACACATACACACACACACACACACACACACACACACACACACACACACATACAGCCCCCAAAAAAATTACATATATATATACCACACCATAGCACACACACACATACACATACACAAACACAAACACAGACACACACACACACACACACAGACACACACAAAGCACAAAAAAGTTATATCACATCAAAACGCACGCACGCATACACACACACTCACACACACAAACGCACACACAAATGCATACACGAACAGATCACAGATACTTCAATAATTACACTCGAAAGTTTGGCAATAACATTTCAATCTTTGACAAAAACATTTGACAGTCGGCAACAGAAACCGAAACATTGCATTGAAAGAGCGTTCAGTTCATAGTGCTGTGGAATGTGGGAAAAAACCGCAAATTGGCATTCATAAGAAGAAGAACAACACCAAAAATGCAACAGGAGCGTAATATGTAAGAAATTGTCCACGCAACCTGTAAGTACAGTTCAAAACATTACTACTTAACAGGAAATACCAAACACCAGAACTGTTTGTAACCTATATTCACGGTGACAAAAATGTAAATTAAATAGTAAACATATGTACATATTCCAGGCCACTAATGAAGCCTAGCAGAAAATAAAGGCGAAACGCGTATGGCACTAAAATTGTGTTTTATTCAGTTGCTGTCAGACGATCCATAAGTAAAAATTATCAATATACCGTAATAGACCTAACTAACCTAAGGTCATCACACACATCCATGCACGAGGCAGGATTCGCACCTGCGAGCGTAGCAGTGCCTAGAACCGCTCGGCCACAGCCTCTGGCTATGAAGAATTCAGCACAGACAACAAGCTGTAGATCAGCATATAGAATTGGCGGAAGGCAAAGGAGGCTTCCTTCAATGAAGAGGGTAGTGGAAAGTTGATACAGTACTACGACTAATGTCTCAGTCGGAGAGACAACTTTGTAGAGAATTATCTGGAAGGTGGAGGTAACTATTAGAAATAAAACCTTTTGATTTTCGCTGAGGTCTGCTTTTCGCAATCGATCGGTCCTTACTTTCCGAATAGCCCTCGTATTGCTGGCGGGAGCAGTCCAGCACGCCCGCTGTCAAATGCCGACTAATTTAGCTGATGGACAGCGGCGACAGACGAAACGACAGCGTGCATCTGCAGCTGCACATTCGAGGAGTGTAGGACTCCGCTTGGCTGGGACAGGAGACAGACGAGAAGTGGGTCAGGGCGCCGGCATTGGAGCGCTCCTTGTCTCGCGACAAGAAGGCGTCTGCCCAACTCAAGGTGAAGACCTCTGGCGGTGAAACGCAGCAGGGATCCAGTTCCGAGTTACTAGTGGTAGCGTCTTCTCCGATAACCACACAACGATGCCTGCTTCACCACCATAACATCTCAAAGGTATACTTTTCTTATTTCCCACTCTACTCTTAATTTTTATCACTCCAACTTCATCTCTTAATTTCTACACTTCCTATTCTTCAGCTTTTTCTTTCTTGTAGATAGTCAAAATTTCTGATCCATAGATGACAGTAGAGGAAGTGAGACAAGAACGAGTACCTTAACTTTCACCTCATATAAATTATTTTCAGTGCTCAATTAGTTTGGAAGTAAAGTTTATTCAAATCTCTTATGTATTCAACAACATGATACTAGCTCGGTTTTAGCTAAAAATAAAGCCATCTCACCCTAAAAAATAAAAATAATGTGAGAGACAAACTACCTGGTTCTGCCTCACCCCTGGGTAAAATGGGATGCCAGTTTCCTTTCATGGCCGGCCGCTGGTGGCCGAGCGGTTCTAGGCGCTTCAGTCTGGAACCGCGCGACCGCTACGGTCGCAGGTTCGAATCCTGCCTCGGGCATGGATGTGTGTGATGTCCTTACGTTAGCTAGGTTTAAGTAGTTCTAAGTTCTAGGGGACTGATGACCTGAGATGTTAAGTCCCATAGTGCTCAGAGCCATTTGAACCGTTTTTTTCCTTTCATCCTTACTCTGGGAATGATCACAACCATAGGTGGAAGCATAAGCGGCCAAAGATACTACTACACTCATGCTCATAAATTAAGTATAATGCTCATATATGGTGAAACAACGCTCTGGTTGGCGGTTTGCGGGTTTAAATCACCTCGGAGTATGACCATGCGGTGCATTTGACCTGCGGTCGTCGCGCGGTGGTGTTGGCAGCAGTCCACATATGTAGAAGTGTGTCGGTGCATGTCAGAGTGCGGTGCAGCGAGTAAGTGTGCAGACGTCTTCAGATGTAATAATGGCGACTGTGTGTTGAAAATGGCTCAAAGAACACATACTCATGATGTTATGAGGGGTAAAATACCAGGGCGACTGGAGGCTGGTGAATCACAGCAGCACTTGGCCCTCCGTGTGCCACAAAGTGTGATCTCTAGATTATGGCAACGATTCCAGCAGACAGGTAACGTGTCGAGCGATATCTCACCATCAGTGCCCACAGACGGATACGGAGTACTGCAAGTAGCCTTGATCGGGACCTTACCGCAGCCACTGGAACAGTTGTTCCAGACACACAGTCTACAGACGACTGAACAGACATGGTTTATTCGCCCGGAGACCTACAAGGTGCATTCCACTGACCCCTGGTCGCAGGATAACCCATAAAGCCTGGTGTCAAAACACAGTACATGGTCATTGGAACAGTGGTTCCAGATTATGTTCACAGACGAGTCCAAGTATAGTCTGATCAGTGATTCTCGCTGGGTTTTCATCTGGCATAAACCAGCAACCAGATACCAACCCCTTAATGTCCTTTAAAGCGACCTGTATGGAGGTTGTGGTTTGATGGTGTGGGGTGGGATGATGATTGGTGCACGTACATCCCTGCATGTCTTTGACAGAGGAACTGTAACAGGTCAGGTGTGTCGGCACGTCATTTTGCACCAGTATGTCCGCCTTTCAAGGGTGCAGTGGGTCCCACCTTCCTCCTGATGCATGATAACGCACGGCCCCACCGAGCTGCCATCGTGGAGGAGTACCTTGAAACAGGAGATATCAGGTGAATGGAGTGGCCTGCCTGTTCTCCAGACCTAAACCCCATCGAGCACGTCTGGGATGCTCTCGGTCGACAATCAGCTGCTGCACGTCTTCAAACCTCTAGGACACTTCAGGAGCTCCGACAGGCACTGGTGCAAGAATGGGAGGCTATACCCCAGCAGCTGCTCGACCGCCTGATCTAGAGTATGCCAACCCGTTGTGCGGCCTGTGTACGTGTGCATGAACATATCTCATATTGATGTCGGGGTACATGCGCGGGAAACAATGGCGTTTTGTAACACATGTGTTTCGGGATGGTTTTCTCAACTTATCACTGGACTTTCAGATCTGTATCGTGTGCGTTCCCTATGTGCCTATGCTATTAGCGCCAGTTTTGTGTAGTGCCACGTTGTGTGGCACCACATTCTGCAATTATCCTTAATTTATGAGCATGAGTGTAGCTAGGGCATAACCACCTATGGCAAGCTAACACACGCCAACAAGCGACAAACGTCGGCAAGCCTCTGCATATGAGCAACGTTGACTGGATGTACCAGCTGCTATTAAAGCCGACCAACAGGCTACAACAGGGAAACCGACGAGCTCGTCCTCTGAAGCACAAACAATTTACCAACATTACCCTACACTGTGCATCTGATATATGACCTATCGGACACAAAAAGATGATGAACTTAATGTATCAGCTATGCTGACGCTGACCGAGAGATCAACACCGGCACTCAGCGACAGCCGCCGAGTAACAACATCGTACAACGTCAAAGGTATATCGACATGCATGATACCCGCTACTAACAAAGCCTACCCTTGCATGACCTGCCGCGGGCAGCAAGACATCCGCTACTGCTCTTACTATCCGACCTAACTATCGCAGAGGTTTTTTTTCCCTTGGCTCTTGCCTTGGCACTTTCTTTTCCTCTGCCCCTTAAACCGCTACCCTTCGTTCGGCTTTCGACCCAATCTATCTACAGATGAGCGCTTATTAATGGTTAACCTTAACCAAACGTACGCAAACATCGCAGTACCCACATCCTGCGACACCTCACTTTAGTGAAAACTAACCCTTATGCAGAGATTGCAGTAGACCTATTGAGTCGGCCATCATGCCGGTGTGGACGTGGAGAGGCTTCACCTCTTTTTTGTTTGCAGTTTCTATCAGGTAAACCTTTGGAGGGGGTCTCAGAAGCTTCGGTGACACAGAGGACGACGGTGGCGTACCGGATTTTCCAGCAACCAATCCCAAGTTCAGGGTACAAATTTCAATTCATACAGTTTGTGGAAATTTTTCGGTTGTAGTGGACTGAGAAACTTTGTCTTGGATACTATTGGCTTGAAGGACGACATTTTGAAATGTCTCAGCTACTGAAACTTCCCGTTATGCTGCCTTGCCTTGTGGTTCTCCCACTTGGTGTATCCGGTTTGCCCCATAGTGCAAAACTGAACAAAACATGGCGTTGGAAAGTCAGCATTCATATTAGTGCACCATATAAACACTGAGAAACACGCTTAATCGAAATTATTACTTACCTCTTTCGTATCAGGTTATGTTTGTCTTGAAAACAGTGCTCCAAGAAGCTCCAATATTGGAGAAAATTTCAACAAAAATATTTTAAAAAGTCTAGCAGCAAAAAGAAATCGCGACTGCTAATGATGATTATCCACAAATCCCCGAAATACCTGTCAGGCCAATGGCAGCACTAGTCACATAGATCTGGAGGTACCCAGTCTGACCCGCGGTCCCGATTTTAACCTAATCTACACAAATAACCTGAGGGAATGGATCTCTCTCTTTGTCCTGATATTAGTGCTCGACAAGGAAGAGTTTACCTGTCTTGTTGTGGCTTTTTGCTGGCCACTTTACGGAGCACTTATTTTTTATTTGTACCCACGGCAGTAATGATGCCCTTCAGATTTGCGAGCTCCTGTGTCCATTGTGAAGTCTTCTCCCTAATACCAGTATTTTGTTCAACGATATATTCAGAACCCACCTTGTAAACGCTTCTGTAAGTTCGTATTTTCGAGTTTCAGCTAGGACAAAATTCGGTCAGTAGAGAGTTCAACTTTTTACGGTACATCTCTGAGCTGTGAAGGTGGGTTATGAGTCATAGTTGGATAACTCAGTCGGTAGAACACTTTCCCTTGAAAGGCAAGGACTGCGGGTGTAAATCATGGTCCCGCACGCAGCAGGAAAGTTTAGATCAGCGCAGTCTCCACTGCAGAGAAAAAATTCATTATAGAATAAATGATTTGTACATGTTTCTATAAGTTGTACACCCATCTCACCACTCTTTCTAGACCATTGTTTCAATAATGTATACCAAATGGTTCAAATGGCTCTGAGCACTATGGGACTTAACTGCTGAGGACATCAGTCCCCTAGAACTTAGAACTACATAAACCTAACTAACCTAAGGACATCACACACATCCATGCCCGAGGCAGGATTCGAACCTGCGACCGTAGCGTAATGTATACTATTTCATCTTCTGGATCTGCAGCTCTTGTCTTTCTTTCCCTGTTTGCAGTTAAATTTCTGGCTATAGGTTCCCTCTTTTAAGCGAAAACACTGGTTTTTCTTGTTACCCAAACATGTTTCGGCGCCTCCGTGCCATCATCAGTTGATTTTGTTTATTGAATGCTGTGAATAGTGAGGATATTTTCGATTATAACTGATCTAACAAAGTGAGATTCAAAGAAAGTTTTCGTTCTGTTTTCTTCTTACGGTTTATTTATTCTATCGTATGGCTACGGCCCCCTGTCGGGCAGACCGTTTGCTGGGTGCAGGTCTTTCAATTTGACGCCACTTCGGCGACCTGCAGTCGATGAGGATGAAAGGATGACGATGAGGACAGCACAACACCTAATCCCTGGCCGGAGAAAATTCCTCGATCCAGCCGGGAATCGAACCCAGGCCCAGAGGTAACAAAAATGGCTACAATGAAATTACATAAATAAGGTGACAGTTAATTGCAGTCATAAATTACAGCATTCAAAGAATGAGTCTTTAGCAGTAGCACAGTTTAGCACCTTCACTGTCACCTCCAATTGGTGGCAGTTCAGCATGGCACATTTTCTTCTTCTGCAGCCTGAAGTTCCTCATCATCATTTCCCAGACGCAAATTAATCATTCAGTAAATCCTTGATGTGTGTTCCTTTCAGGGTAAATTACGTGGACAGAAGAGTAGTCCCAAACAGCGACATCGCAAAATACTTCACTGCCTTGTCATTTTTGTCAGTTCCAGCCTTCTAAACGCATCCTTAGGGAGTTCAAGATCTTCCTTTATATCAGACACCAGATGTTTGTCACCATATTCTTGTATCTGCTGTACTACTGATTTATTTTTCATGGGTGACTTGCAGATGAGGTTAGGGTCGGTAACGTGACCCAACCCATTCCCTCTCTACTAGGAATCCAGTTCCTTACCTATACCCATTCTGTTGAAGACAATTCGGAGCATGTTACCATATTCAGCTACTGACTGGGGCGGACTCTTCTTACTGTGATTTTACTTTGTACATTATATGGTTTCGCAGGACCATCTGTATGGTGTCCTGTACTCATAGCTTGTCAACTGCAAACAAAGCGATGTAAATGTGAATTTCATCGGTGAGTTAGCAAATCCCTTGATTTAAAAAAAAAATATGATTTTGGTGTGGCAAAATGTTTTGCTTTTATATTTGCTATTACTCACGTTTTGTTGAACTTCTGTTTCCTTGACTCTGAGCACTATGGGACTTAACAGCTGTGGTCATCAGTCCCCTAGAACTTAGAACTACTTAAACCTAACCTAAAGACATAACACACATCCATGCCCGAGGCAGGATTCGAACCTGCGACCGTAGCAGTCGCGCGGTTCCGGACTGCGCGCCTAGAACCGCGAGACCACCGTGGCCGGCTCTGTTTCCTTGTCGTCACGGAGGTGTAAGAGGAGATCTCGTATTTTATCAATGAATGCCGCGAATAACAGTCGGTTAACCTGTAAGTTGCTCATGGAGTCGCTGCAGATTAGGGAAGACTCACGTCACTGGATACAGATCAAGTGACGAGCACGCGTGATGGCCATAAATTCTGACAGAAAGGCGCTGCGTCCATTAGGTTGCTGTTCCTGTACGTAAAGGCGTACACTGCCTGCTCTTTACCTCTTGAACCATGCGAATAAATGTTCTCTAGGTACCGTGAGGAGCAATGTTGTTGGTAAACTGAGCAATCTGCCACATCCTTTCGGCTAAGAGAAGCTCCAGTCGGATTTGTGGGTAAGGCATGTACTATTGGGGTATTTGTGAGAGTGATATAATGGAAGGATTGATAAAAGATGATAAAAATAGATTGCAGCCGGGCTGAAACTAGAATTCCAGATTGAGGCCGCTTTTCTGGTACTTCGTTACAAGGGAAGACAAAGTGTTGATTAGGGTGTTCTGTACGGCTACGGACGTATATGGCTCAGCTAAGGAGTAGTTAGTGGCACCAGATCCGTTAGAGGAGAATCCCTGTCTCTACGTGGAGGCTAGACTACTTTCGGGGCTGGTACAGAAGACACTATTTACGGCCCTGATCCCACAATGGTGTACTGGGCATAGGAGTCCCAATGCCGACGACGCCATTGTTCCACAGGCATGCTTCTATAACCTGAACGTGACAAAATGAGAGTTCCATAAAGCTGTAAAACGGTGGAACAGTCTCAGCCCCCAGGAGACGTTACTGATACAGTGAAGCACGATAAAATTAAACTGGTAGGTCCACTAACTTGCCTTATATAAAGTAACCAATGTAACTTACAGTCAAATACGAGTCTTAAGATTGATATGGCTCGATCACTTGAAGCAGATAACGTTCTGGGGACGGATGAACGGTTCTGCGTCGGTAAAAATGTCCGATGCGCGTTTTGTGGAAAACTGGAAGCCCGCTCTTCTATTTCCTCATGGCGCTCTGTAGTTGTCGTTCAGCGCCCCTCATGGTCGAAGAACTGCGGTAGTTGCAGAAGTCTTCAACACATAAGGATGGTGAGACTATAGATCTCACTGCCTCTGCGAGCCCATTGACCGCTATTAAGACGAGAGTAGTACCCAGAACAGAACCTTATGTCACTTCGTTTTCCTGCATGTAGAAGACATTGTGGGAATTACCGATTTGGACTCTGAAGGACAGGTGAGAGAGACAATTTTGGATGAAAATTGAGACGGAGTCTCGATTTTGGACAATGCTGATGAAAGATAGCAACCTCATCTGTGGCTCATATTTATGGTGAATGCTGTAACACTGTTGTGTTTTAGTTTTACTCGTATTATCCTCATATAAACCTTTCATGGCAATAATGTATTATGGACATATATCATTTAGCTCAATTGATGGCGACAATTTAGCTATTGATATACTATTACACACTTCTTTTAGGTGGATGAATGTTTTGGGAAATCCGGCAGGTGGCTGTTTTCGGAGATTGCTCTTGAAATTTCCTTTACCGTACCCTCTTGACCGTCCTCAGCTCCAGAGACAAGCGAAGCTTTACCAAAGCATGTTGCTGATAACCGAAATGTCACCCTCTTGACCGTCCTCTTGACATTTCCTTTGCCGTACCCTCTTGACCGTCCTCAACTCCAGAGACAAGCGAAGCTTTACCAGACTCTTTGGCGAGCATGGTGTTCAACTGGTATAACATGTTGCTGATAACCGAAATGTCCCTCTTGATCGTCCTCAGCTCCAAGGACAAGCGAAGCTTTACCAGACTCTTTGGCGAGCATGGTGTTCAACTGGTAAAACATGATGCTGACTAACGAAATGTCATAGAAACTGCAGTCAGCCATAGACGGTTTTTTTTTTTTTTTTTTTTTTTTTTTAATGGACTTGTAGTCCGGGGTGATATGTTACAATACAGCATCACCGGTCTATTCCGGTCTAACTGTGTTGGTGAGGCAGTAAATTTCCACAGGGCAGTGACTGTGTCACTGCAACTCACTTTGGAGGTGTGGCGGTGGGACTTGTAGTCCCGTACCACCCTCTGACGGTGATAGTGCTACATGTGTCAGGCATAAAGATTTTGCCTAACAAGGACAGGTGAAGGTGTGGCGGTGGGACATTTAGTCCCCACTGTGTGGATGTAGACGGTTTCTCCCTACGTAATGTAATATCATATGATTGTAATATTCCGGCTGCGAGTACCAGCGATGATGCGCTGCTACCGGAATTTGATATGACAACGCTCTTTGCTCTCACGACAACGCTCTTTGCTAAAAAAAAAGGAGAGGAGCATCTATAAGCTATTGAGTTCAGCAATCAGTCGTACTTTTTTAGATTTTATTACGCAAATCCAGATTCTCAATGCTCTATTTTCTATTCTCGATGCATGTAAGTCCCTTTTGTTCGGACGTCAGTCACATTTCTTGAGTAGTATTCAAAGAAATGTGACTGACGCCCGAACACAGGGAGTTACATGCATCGAGAATAGAAAATAGTCCATTGAGAATGGCTAGCCACTAGCCGAAATCTGGATATGGGTAATAAAATCTAAAAAAGGACGATTGATTACTGCACTCTATAATTTATAAGCCACATAGCAGTCGCTGAGTGCACCCACTTTCCGAATGCAAGGTAACCTGAGGAGCATCTACGTTTTCTTGTAATTGCTGGAAATAAGTAATGTCGATTGGACTTTATTGTCGGAGATAAGTTTGCCTATAGAAGTAATGTGAAGTGAAGAGGTCAACATGTAATGGCGATTATCAAGAATAAAAAATTTAATGTCTGAAAAAGGTAAATATCGTTTACGAACATTTATTCAAAGTTGGATCCCCGGACCTTCATAAAAACTGTTAGTGTGTTTTGCAATGCAGTGCATAGTGATTTCTTCGCGAATTAACAATACTGGGAGGATCTGCTACTATCACGGTCCGAACGACGTGCAATATTTCGCCGTCAGCTTGTGTGTTCAAGAAGTTCCCTAAGCGACCAGTTTGTTAGTCAGAAGATACCACACTGCCACTATTTGTTCAACTTTCTCATTTTGAAAGAGTTTTCCAGAAAATTTTTCAGCGACAGTGAGTACTTTTGTGGCCAAGAGAGAGACGGAGTCTTCATCGCGAGTTGTAGCAGTTTTCTCCAACCTTCCCTGGCGTTCTCTGAGAACTGGAGAAGCGGAAACCTCCGACAGCCAACTCGTCCTGTACCTAACCCATTCTCTCCTTACAGCAGCCACAAAGAAAACATATTCATCTAAAGTCAGTTTTTTTCACAGATTTTTTTAATCTTAGACAGGAAAAAGAAAATAGAATGTATGCATCTAGGAAAAAGAATCAAAAGCGAGTTTAAACCCAGTACCTGTCTTATCCGTGTCAAAGACAAAAAGACAAAGAGCAAGCAAGTTAATTAATTAGTTAATCAATCTTTCTTTTATGAGTAACGGTTTCAATTTCAATTATGTCTGAGGAGGATTACTTTGAAGGGTACAAAGTTGATGTTGATGAATAAATAAAGATTCTTTAAGAAATATAAAATTTGATCACACCTCGTGTGTAATTTATTACCACAACGCAAGAGAAACCGTTAAGCCACAGACATTTAGTGTTACTCTTGCGAAGCCGGGGCGAGTCGCTAGTTCCCTACAGTCAGTAGTGTACCCTGACTGCATAGTCCGCATTAGCTACGGTGTTGGCGGCAGCGCACCGCGTACCAGGTACCAGCTATGGTGCCAGCTGGTGTACGGCTGGCTGTCTTGTAAAGCGAGCTGCAGCTGGTCGAGCTACAGCTGGTCAATGAACAACAGCAGGAGCAGCAGCACAGCAGCAGACACACACAGTGGGTGGGACGGGACGGGATGGGACGCGCCGTGAGAAACCTCGGTGGGCGGACACCGCGGCAAGGCGGCTGGGCCGTGACGTCACGCAGCAGCTGGGCGGCGACCGCGCCGCACCGCAACACACAACACAACGCGGGCCGCAGCTGGCCTACGGGCAGCGCCCGAAATGACGGGTACCAGCCGGCGCGTACAAGGGACCGTCCTGTGAGTTCCGTTTACAAAAAACTGCAAAGACAAATATTGTTTTGGTCCAAATCATTTCATTGTTATAAGAACGTAGTTTTTCGCGACGACATTCGTGAACAAATAATTTACAGATTCCTTGCCGCATCACGTTTGCATGCAATCCCAAGCTTTCGACAACTTCCTCAACCGCCTTCGTCAGGACTCATCTGTAGGCTATTTGATAGTGTAGTGTCACTGCCAGACACCACACTTGATAGGTGGTAGCCTTTAGATTGGCCGCGGTCCGCTACTATACGTCGGACCCACGTGTCGCCACGATCAGTGATTGCAGACCGAGCGCCGCCACACGGCAGGTCTAGTCTAGAGAGACTCCCTAACACTCGCCCCAGTTGTACAGCCGACTTTGTTACCGATGGTTCACTGACTACATACGCACTCATTTGCCGAGACGACAGTTTAGCATAGCCTTCAGCTACGTCATTTGCTACGACCTAGCAAGGCGCCATATTCAGTTATTATAATCTGAACACATAATATTGTGAATTATTTACCGTCAAAAGCGACGTTCATCATTAATGGATTAAAGTTAAGTATCACACTAATTACGTCCGCTTTCTGAATTCTGATTCCTTGTCATGTTCCAGACCTCACGTCAGTATAGTTCTTCCCTCCTCACGCCAGCCAGCGTGAGCTAAAACGCGTGCATTTCGGCCTCCAATAGTGACACTGTGTTGGTTCTTCTGCCAACACAACAGATACTTCAGGATGGAATTCCTATGCCGCGTCTGACGCACGCGTCTGCCGTTTTGGGTTTGCTGCCCTGTACTGCTACATATGGTATCATTTGCATCTACATCTATACTCTGCAGACCACCGTGAAGAGCATGACAGATTGTACGTCTCATTACACCAGTTATTAGGGTTTCTTCTCGTTGCATTCATCAATTGAGTGCTGGAAGAATGGTTGTTTAAATGCCACTGTGTAATCAGTCCAATATGTCTTCATGGTCCTATTGGGACTAATAAGTATGGGGTTCTAGTGTATTCCTAGAATCATCATTTAAAGCAGGTTCTTGAAACTTTGTAAGTAGTCTTTTTCGAGAGAGTGTACGACTATCTTCAAGAATCTGCCAGTTCTGTTTCTTCAGCATCTCTGTGAATCTCTCCCATGTATCGAACAATATATGTCGCCATTCGTGCTGCCGCTCTCTTTATACATTTAATATCCCTTGTTAGTTCTATTTTGTTCAGACCCTAAACACTTCAGTAATATTCTAGAATGAATCACACGAGTGATTTGTAAGCGATCTCTTTCGTAGTCTGATTGCACTTCCCCAGTATTCTACAAATAAACCAAAGTTCCCCTCCCTTACACAGGACTGAGGCTGTGTGATCACTCCATTTCATATCTCTACAAAGTGTGACACGCAGGTATTTCTATGACTTGGCCGATTCCAGTAGTGATTCAATGATATTATAGTACACACATCAAAAAAAAAAAGTTTTGTATCACCTCGGTTCGGAGCGTTTCGGAACCTGTACAGAAAATTGGAATAGTGATCAACGTAAACACCATTTTCACCCTTTTAATTGCTCTTGATAACCATACATTGCATGTTATAACACCATACAACGGACCTTCAGAGGTGAAGGTCCAGATTGCTGTACACACCGATACCTCTAATACCCAGTAGCACTTCCTCTTGCATTGATACATACCTGTATTCGTCGTGGCATACGACCCAAAAGTTCATCAAGGCACTGTTGGTCCAGATCGTCCCCCTCCTCAACAGTGATTTGACGTACATCCCTCAGAGAGGTTGGTGGGTCACGTCGTCCATAAACAGCCCTGTTCAATCTATCCCAGGCAGGTCTGATAGGGTTAATGTCTGGAGAACATTCTGGCCTCTTCAGTCGAGCGATGTCGTTATCCTGAAGCAATTCATTCACAAGATGTGCACGATGGGGCGCGAATTGTCGTCCATGAAGACGAATGCCTCACCAATATGCTGCGAAATGGTGCACTGTCGGTCGGAGGATGGCATTCACGTATCGTACAGCCATTATGAAGCCTTCCATGACCACCCCAAAACAGCAGGGAATCTCCACCTTTGTTCACTTGCTGCACAGTGTGTCTAAGGCGTTCAGCCTGACCGGGTTGCCTCCGACGATTGCAAAGATGGACCTCGCCACTGACGTCGAGAGTGAAGTTGCGCCTCATGCAGCCTATTGCGCACAGTCGTAACCCGACGTCCTGTGGCTGCACGAAAAGCATTATACGGCATGGTGGCGATGCCGTCACGGTTCCTCCGAGCCATAATCCGTAGGTAGCGGTCATCCACTGCAGTAATAGCCCTTGGGCGGCCTGAGCGACGCATGTCACCACTGTTCCTGTCTCTCTGTATCTCTTCCATTTCCGCACAACATCGCTTTGGTTCATTCCGAGACGCCTGGAGACTTCACTTGTTGAGAGCCCTTCCTGGCACAATTCGGACGCGATCGAATCGTGGTAATGACCGTCTAGGCATGTTGAACTAGAAACAACAAGATCCATGTTCCTCCTTCCTGGTGGAATGACTAGAACCGATCAGCTGTCGGACCCCTCCGTCTAATAGGTGTTGCTCATGCATGGTTGCTTACATCTTTGGGCGGGTTTAGTGACATCTCTGAACAGTCGAAGGAACTGTGTCTGTGATACAATATCCACAGCCAACGTCTACCTTCAGGAGCTCTGGGAACTGGGGCGTTGCCGGGGTGATGCAATTTTCTTTGTGTGTAATAGGATACTACGTTTTTTCGTTTTGTGACGTGCACAATTTTAATTTTTAAAGCAAGCTATTCTTTGCAGCACTTTAAAATCTTATCAAGATCTGACTGAATATTTATACAGAATCTCTCAGATACTACTTCATTCTAGATAACTGCATCACCTGCAAAAAGCTTGATTTTACTATTAATACTGTCTTCAAGGTCATTAATATAAAACATTAACAGCAAGGGTCCCAACATACTTCGATGGGCACACCCGTAATTACTTCTATATCTGACGATGTCTCTCCGTTCAAGATAACATGCTGCGTCGTCCCTGTCAAAAAGGCCTGATTTCAGTCACAAATTTCACTTCCTACCCAATATGATAGCACTTTTGACAATAAACATAGGTGTGATACTGAGTCAAATGTTTTTCGGAAATCGAGAAATACTGCATCTACCTGACTGCGTTGATCTAAGGCTTTCAGTATGTCATGTGAGAAAAGTACGAGTTGGGTTTCACATGATCGATGTTTCCAAAATCTACGCTGGTTGGCACTGAGGAGGTCATTCAGTTCAAAATATCTCGTTATGTTTGAACTCAGAATATGTTCTAGGATTCAATAACAAATCGATGTGTAGGATACTGGACAGTAATTTTGTGGATCACTTCTACTATCCTTCTTGCAAGCGGGTGTGCTGTTTTCCAAGAACTGGGCACTGTTTTTTGTTCCAGGGGTCTACGATAGATTAAAGAAGAGGCTAATTCAGCACAAATCCAGTATAGGATCTGACAGGAACTCCATTGGGCCGAGGAGCTTTGTTCAGTTTTAACGAGTTCAACTGTTTCTCAGCACCATTGACACTAATACTTATTTTATTCATGTTTCCAGTGGTACGAGGATTAAAGCTGGGCAGTTCTGCTGGGTTTTCACTTGTAAAGAAACATTTGAAAATAAGGAAGTCCAGTTCCGTCTCACTCGCTTGGGACTGGACACTAACTTTGGTGCCACTAACAGCCTTTACATTCGCCCAGAATTTCTTTGAGTTCTGTAAAATATAGTTTGACAATATTGTGCTAGTTACTGAAGGCATCACACATTGCGCGCTTGGCGGCCAAACGCGTTTCTTTCAGCATCTCTCTGTTGTACCCACCATGCGTCGGCTGCCTGCGGCTGACTATAAGAACAGCGTGCTGCTGTGGCCGAGCTGGTTGGTGAGCAGTATAGACGCAGCCGCAAATATCGCTGTTGATACAATATCTATATATCGATAGTTTTAGCAAACCATATAGATGTACATCGGAGATTTTTTCCTACGGTGTATCTAATCAAACTGCTGTGTCGAGAGCCGATATATAAATTTTTTTCATAGTTTTCGGTAAATATTTGAATTTTTTTTTTGACTTGTCGTAGAACATAATTTTACTCTCAGTGTGTGAAAAAGTCTTACAACTTTTTGAGCTTCCATCACATCCAATCTTTCTGTTGGACTGTGTGGCGCAAATGAAGAAGTCCGGTTGCACTGGGGTGGGGTGGGGTGGGGGGGGGGGGCTGCCAAGTGAATGGAATAACAAGCAAGATTTTCGATGTGAAGAAATAGCGCACTTGTTGCTCTAGAAAACAATTTTTAACACAACTAGTACCCTATTTCTTCACATCGGCATACTCCACACACAGTTGCTGAAAATGATAAACATCTCAATGACAAGATTGGTTTGTGGTGGATGGGGAAGTGTGAGAGGAAATGCTCACGTAGTCGGTGCTCGTAGCTATCAACAGTAAATGCAACGTTTAGCTTCACCACGCGGCTTTGACACTGAAACTGCAAGGTCGCTGGCGTTTCCAGAAATGAAAAACATCGTTTTCCTTTCAATTCTTGCTCTAAGGGGGATTGGCAGACTACTAGCTTTTTGATCTATATAATATCTAACAATAAATCTATACTTAAGTATACAGCTCCAAAACCGGTAGTATATCTACAATGTGTAACCGATATTTTTATAGGCAAATGCGTCAATATTTTTCCGTCCATTCCTTTTTCGATATATCGGCAGTGGATAATGATATATTTTAAGGGGAGGTTTACTATCTTTGGCCCGAAAAAAACATGTTCTTTCAGAATTTTTTTCTTGGGATGTGTTATAGATATCAGTGTCAAATTTGGCCAAAATGTTTATTGATATTTTCTCTACAAACTGGAATTTTTTAGACCGGAGATGTCGAAGAGTAAAGGCAGAAGTGCCTTCGGAACGAAACAAAATTTCGATGTAGACGTCCTCGCGCGCTATGTCGCAGGTTAGGCGGCTCGTGTGAAATCAAAATTGAGTTGACGTTAGCCGAGTATGTAAGATTCTTTAGGAGCTTAAGTTATTTGGACCATAGGAAACAAAATGGCGGCCATTTGAAAAAATAGGGTTCTTTTTAATCGATTTTTCGACTTCGTCGACCAAGTAAAAATATTTATAGTTGATGGATCGGAATAAAAGTGGTACAACTCCTAGACAATTTAGTCAGCTTCGTCGGAAACAAAGAATCATGCCAATCGGTTCAGTGGATTTGAAGTTACCATACCGCGCGATTAAAAAAAAAAGGTCATTTCGAGAAAAACGCGTTTGAAGTTTTGACTACGTATAAATGCAATATTATGCAACTTACGTTCACTCTGCTATTCCGGGTCCATAAACTAGACCTTCCTCTTCCTCACAGAGGGCGTTCTGCTAGATCTGGGCCATCCTGCGCTGCTCCAGAGCCGCTCGTAAGGCCGGTGACAAGAGGTTTTCAGCCGCTTGAATCCGGTGGTCGTCCAAATGCTTGGCGAACTGCGTCGAATAATGTCCCAGGGTGACGTCCATCGTTGTCATGGTCTTCAGAATTGCTGAATACCCTCCGTTGAAGCTGCTCACTGCCAGGAAAGTTGCAATCTCCACAGTCTACGCACCAGAATGCAAATGCTTGGGGGCTAACTTCGGAGTACACGCGTTCAATCTTTCATTTGAATTTTGTGTGTTTCCTCCCAAGCACCGGTACAATAACTCGTCCTCCGAAAGAAAAAAAAGCTGGTGCGTGAAAAAGGCCGATGTCAGGCAGGTGCATTTTTTGTTCAATCGCGAATAACAAACATTTCAGTTCCTTATTCGGAAAAACCGCTTCAGGGGTGGATTCTAGACACTTTTATGGATCCAAAAATCTAATTTTAAAAAATCAATTTTTTGAACCAAAAGATAGTAAACTTCTCCTTAAATATCAATATACCGGCCTCCGGATATTTTTAAAAATATCAATAGTCCTAGCCGCAACCGAGAACAAGCGAGTATATCCGAGGGTAAAGTATTATTTACGGTGGTGGAAGATGAGAAACTGATGGAAATGGTTTGAAAATTTCTACAATATATCTTTACCACAATTCAAGGAACAAACTGTGAAGGATACTGTTTGGTAAGAAATAGCAGAATACGTGGAAAGAACAAGTAAGAAAAGCACTATATATATTTTGGAATTGTTCGTATTATATGTTAGTTTATTTTTATATTTAGTTATATTAGTTTATTTGTACAAACATCAAAAAAGTTTTGCATCACCACGGTTCCCAGAACACTTGAAGGTGGACGTTGACTGTGGATACTGACCCACGGACACAGTCCCTTTGACTGTTCACATGTCACTAAACCCGCCCTAACATGTAAACAACCAGGCATGAGCAGCGCCTATTAGGCGGAGTGGTTCCGACAGCTGATCAGTTCCAGTCATTCCATCAGGAAGGAGGTATACGGCTCGTGTTGCGTTCAACCATCGCTAGACGGTCAGTACTGGGGATCGATCGCGTCCGCATTGTTATTTTCTGCCAGGAAGGTCTCTCAACAAGGGAAGTGCCCAGGCGTCTCGGAGTGAACCAAAGCGATGCTGTTCGGACATGGAGGAGATACAGAGAGACACGAACTGTCGATGACATGCCTCGCTCAGGCCGTCCAAGGGCTACTACTGGAGCGGATGACCGCTGCCTACGGATTATGGTTCGGGGAACCCTGACAGCAAAACCACCCTGTTGAATAATGCTTTTCGTGCAGCCACAGGACGTCCTGTCACGACTCAAATTGAGCGCAATAGGCTGCATGATGCGCAACTTCATTCCGGACGTCCATGGCGAGGTCGTACTTTGCAACCACGACACCATGTGTCGCAGTACAGATGGGCCCAACAACATGCCGAACGGACCACTCAGGATTGGCATCATGTTCTCTTCAGCGATGATTGTCGCATATGTCTTCAACCAGAGAATCGTCGGAGACGTGTTTGGAGGCAACCGGCCAGGCTGAACGCCTTAGGCACACTGTTCAGGAGTGCAGCAAGGTGGAGGTTCCCTGATGTTTTGGGGTGGCATTATGTGAGGCCGACGTACGCTCCTGGTGGTCATGGAAGGCGCCATGACGGCTGTACAATACGTGAATGCCATCCTCCAATCTATAGTGCAACCATATCGGCAGCATATTGGCGATGCATTCGCCTTCATGGACGACAATTCGCGCCCCCATCGTGCACATCTTGTGAATGACTTCCTTCAGGATAACGACGTCGCTCGACTAGGGTGTCCAGGATGTTCTCCAGACTTGAACCCTATCGAATATGCCTAGGATAAATTAAAAGGGTCTGTTTATGGACGTCATGACCCACCAGTTACTCTGAGGAATCTACGCCGAATCGTAGTGGAGGAGTGGGACAATCTGCACTAACAGTGCCTCGATGAAATTGTGGATAGTATGCCACGACGAACACAGGCATGCATCAATGCAAGGGACGTGCTACTGGGTGATAGAGGTACCGGAGTGTACAGCAATCTGGACCACCACCTGTGAAGCTCTCACTGTATGGTGGTACAACATGCAATGTGTGGTTTTCTTGAGCAATAAAAAGGGCGGAGATGATTTTTATGTTGATCTCTATTCCAGTTTTCTGTACAACTTCCACAACTCTCGGAACCGAGGTGACGCAAAACTTTTTCTGATGTGTGTATATTAGTTTATTTTTATTTATAATATAGCACATTACAGTAATTCAAAAATAAGCTTATTTTTAGCATTATTCCACTTATTATTCAATTAATATTGTAATTATGAAGAGTACACAAAGTGAATATCACGGTCCGATGTATATTATACAATTTTAATTTAGAATAATATGCGTATTTACTTTTAAAAAATATTCAGTAACGTTAGGAAGTCCGAAGACTACTGACAAGGAACCCCATGAGTGCAAGGTTCAAAATGGCTCTGAGCACTATGGGACTCAACATCTTAGGTCATAAGTCCCCTAGAAATCAGAACTACTGAAACCTAACTAACCTAAGGACATCACACACACCCATGCCCGAGGCAGGATTCGAACCTGCGACCGTAGCAGTCCCGCGGTTCCGGACTGCAGCGCCAGAACCGCTAGACCACCGCTGCCGGTGAGTGCAAGGTCCCAAGTTCTGTCTTTAGTAAGACCGATTTGCAAGCGTTGTGTTAAGTTGCTAATGACTTACCATGTGCCTCAATAGGGCGATGGAAAATGAGTGTCCGGGAGTTGCCAATATCAGTCTTTTGTGGGATGTATGTATTACACTTCAAAAAGAGAACGTCGTCGACAAACCACTAACTTTCACCATGAACACCGAACGAAAAATGGCGCACCACAGTGACCACAAAGGTACGCACCATCAAGCTCGAAAGCGAACTCCTTAGGAACTACAAACCGTGCAGAATGTTCAGCCAGGTATCCACTCTTAGAGATTGTATATAGAATCATATTGGTGCAACGAGTTCTTGAGCACTGATGAATGTGATGACAAGCATCCGAATGCGAAACAGTCTGTCGTGGAGTTTATCGTGGAACTGGCTGCTCTTTAAGGCGTAGCTGCAGATAGTGCTATAGTGTATTTTACAGGTTCCAGGTGGTATGAATTGCCATGTCACATATTTTTCAGGAGGGATAGTTTGCTCTGAAGGACTATAATTCGTATATGCAGGCCAAGAATGAAGCAAAAGCAAGTTACTTTGAGCAGCTATTGGCCAAAAGCAGCGCTCTTATCACAGTCATAGTTCTCTTACGCCCATTTTCCAACTCTTGCTTGCTCCGACGTAAGTTTTCCGTAATGCCCGTGCAAGACCACGCACACGAGAAATAACCGTAGGCGGCAGAGCACCTCCCACTTCTCGCAGCATTATAACATAAAAATAATTTTCCAGCCAATTTACCATCATAATTGTATACGAACGAGTTAAGGCACTGATGTTAGCTGATTTTGATACAACTACCTCTAATTCCCAGGGTTCCTTTCATATGCATTTCCTCTTAAAATCCCGACTGGTCGGAGCTGAAACCAAATTCCTTACTGAACGATGGGATAAGTTTGCTTATCTCATCAGCAAGTTTTAGGGTCGAATCCGCAGTTTGCTGCGCATCGTCAAGTTCACGCTTTGTTTGAAATTTCGGTATCTTACGTCTTCCAATTCTGTAGCACTGTTTGAAGTTGTACAATCATCCGTTGCTTGCCTTGAAATCACTGTAATCTATGTCGTGTGCAATCTGATGTGCATAACGCAGTACGTCACAATCATTCACATCCTGTAAATTGTACGGAGCTTCCCTGAAATGCGCAAACACCAGTTTTTGTGACAAGTGCACCTTGTCCTCTCTCGCTTATCCGTAGTTTTTCTTATGCACTACACGATCATATTGCTGCGGACTTATTCTGTATCTGTTCATAACTGTCTTTTTTAATATGCTGTGGACAATCTTCCATGTTTGTAATTATGTTTAGCTCCCGTTCTTTGGACAACGATTTTCCTTTTATACCTTTCACTGGAGACGTGGTTTGTGGTTCCCTGGCCGTCAAGTATGATGAACTACATGGCTCGACTGGTTTCAGTATCGCTTCCAGTTATTAAGCACGTATCGTCATCATTGCACCCCTCATGTGCATTGTCAGCACAGTCGAGCGTGTACGACACGACACATTCCAGTCGCTCATGTTGCAGAAACGCTAATGTTTCAGCTGTCACTGCTTTCTCTCTCTGAGAAATTCTTAGGGTTCCTTTCTGACGAAATGTCAATTACAGCTGCTGTTGTTGTAGGTACAATGCAAAGTTTGCTTCGCTTATCGTTGACATCGCTCTTTTTTCTGTCTACACCACTAGCACTGTAGCTCTGTTGTGAGTTATTCGTCGACTAAGCAGTTCAACTACACTCCATAGCCTTAAGCTGTGCTCACCATTGGACACCTCCAGTCTCGCTCCCTGTTGCCATTAGCAGCCAATATTGTGGTTGCATTGTAGACAATATGTGGGGCGTCGAATGGCGCAAAGGTCAATGGCCTTTTGCAACCTCGCACGCAAGGGGTTCCATGTCAGTTGGAAGATTCGCAGATTGCGGTCAATCCATTCATACACTACATCATTCATCAGCAAGCACTCTGTGCGAAAGACTTGTCAGTTACAGTCTTTTCTCGAAGATATTGATTCTGAAACTGTGCCTTGCCTTATAACACAGCAGTGAGGTGGCTAAGCTTCTGTAAGGCGCCGTTCAGTTTTTACAGGCCCCGAAACGAAACAAATGTTTTTTTTTTTCTGGCAGAGACTTGGTGCACATCTGTCAGATCCTGCCTGGCTGTCAGAGTTATCATTTTTGGTCGACATCACATCACTTGAAACCTCAGAGAAACGATAACCTCGTCTGTGATCTCTGCAGTCATCAAAGGATTTCCGAGAAAGCTGTGATTGTTTGAGACACAAGTGGAAGTACAAAACTTTTCCCGATTTCACTGTTTCAAAGTGTTTTGCGCTACAGTCCCCAAAGATGTGAGCCTTGATTTTCTCAAAATATTGTTGCTGACTTGAAGAAATTTTAAGATCTTGAGAGAACTGATAGTGGCATTCTTCTTTCCAGAATTCTTTTGATTTTACACCTGATGATGTGCTAGTTGAACAGCTATTGGAACTCATTGCTTTGCGAGCTCCAGAATTGTTGAAGGAGAATAAAAAGTTGTTCAGTTTTACAGCTGCTTACTTGATATTGAGCTTCCGAAACTGAAGAAATTTGCAGCTGGTGTGCAATCAGTATTGGAACGAGTTATATCTGTGAGCGAACATGTTGAAAAATGAAGTATGTGAAGTCAGCACACCGAACGAGATTGACTGATGAACACTGGAGAGAAATTCTCTCGATTGGGTACAACAATACAAAACCAAAAGAATACCTTGAGTGTCAAACGTCAGTTTCACAAATCTCGCCTAAGTGCTTTGCTGCTGGGTCTGTGAGGTTCGAACAGGTGCACACTAAGCATGAGGTAATTCTCTTTTTGTGTCGGCCGCAAGATCCAGGGAAAATGTAAATCTGGGGACAGAAGATCTGCGGGAGAATCTCACAAGCGACAAGCACGAATCTGGCTGGTTGTGATGGCGGCGCAGCAACCGAGCAGGATCTTGAATTACGTACACGTAGGCGTCCAAATTTCGACGAATCGTCCCTCTCTCCTAAAGCCGTCGGCACACGGACCGTGCTGTCGAACGTTAACGTTGAGCGTGCGAAGTTCAACGTGCTGCTACTTGTGCATACGGTACGTGGGCCCCAACGTGGTGTACGCGATCGCAACGCACTCCAGCGGCAGTTGTTTCTAGTAGTTCGTAAATCACACTATTTACTCAACGGGCGTGCGTAAAATTCCCACGTTAGCTCTATTAAAACGCACATTTTCTCCATCGTCCACGAAAAGGAAAGTACCAAAGTACCATGTCCAATCAATAAGGACACAGGCTTATAACAGTTCCATTACAAACAGCGGGGTACAAGTTGGAATACTTCTCTGCATACGATAAACATTATTTCATCATTCCCACATTTTAGTGAAACTCCAGGGTCAGGCTTACTTGATCACTGTTCCTACCCAGTAGCAGAATCCTTGCAACATGTGAATTACGAAGCGTAAAAGAAAAAGGAACAAAATAACTTTATACAAGTAGCGCAAGCTGTCCTGTAGATTAAGCCAATCGAACAAAGTCACCCCTCAAAAAAAGGTGAACTTATATTTACATAACATCAAATATTATAGCGTATAATTATATTAAACTAATAATAAAGTATCAGAACCTAATAATGCGAATGTTAGGAAAAAAAATTTTTGTAGTGTTAAGACGCGAACCACCGCCCCAACAAAGAGAGTATCTTGGACAGAAACGCTAACCATTACGCTAAACCCCTACGACAAGTGGTGTATGTAATCATATTGTATTACAGCTTGCTAAAACCGTTAATCGTAGATAATTATGTTACTAATTGAAATTTAATTATAACAAATTGTACCAAGAACAATGCGTTTTTGGTGGATCTTCAGTGTGTTGCTGCCTTCAAATAGCCTACTCTTATAATATGCAGGTTACAATAATTCTTTTGCCACGAATACGATGTTCCTCACAATTTTATTGGAACGAATCACACAACTAACAACGGGTTTTTCAGTGATTCTCAATTTGCTGGTGCTCAGAAACGGCATATACATATAGGTTTGAAATGAACGCCAATATGGCGCCTCACAACTCTGTACTGATGGGAGACGGCGTGCGTGTGACGTAGTGGCGCTGTGCCATCTCATTGGTCAACGCTCAGACGCACGCTCAGAATATCTGACATGCCAGATATTGCTCTGCACGTTCGGAAAGACTCCCGAACGTGCTATTCCACGCTATGACGTCAGAAACTCGGCACGCTCAACGCTCAACGTTCAGATGCACGGTCCGTGTGCCGACGGCTTAAGAATCATTAGACGCAAAGCGATACTTGCGGGGCGTGGGAGGCACCGTCCGCTGCGGTGGGTGCAGCAACCGGAGCAGCGTGCGGTGGCGCTTGATCCCGTTTTCCCGTTTGATCCCCGTGTGCTGGAAGCACGCAGTTTGTCCATCTGTTGCTTGAATGTACGCATAAATCGTTCAGATTCTCTGATCAACTAAGTATCAACCAGAGCATTGGTAAAGTGAGTGACATACCGTTAGTACAAAACTGTTCACAGTTCAGAGCCATGACTGTGGTGCGTTGTCGGTAACCAACACTTCAGGCAAATCTTCCAAGCAAAAAATAGATGACAAAGCCTGAACGGTCCTGCAAACCGATATTTACAAAACAATCCACAACAAAAAGCCAACGAGTGTTCCAAAAGCAAAGTCAATATGCACTCGTTGGAACGATTGAGACTCTGGGTAAGCTGAAAATGTTTGCGGTGGGCCCGATAGATTTTCAGCACAAGCGTGACACTATGACGTCAACTGCTGAATGTGGGCCTTGATGACCGGACAGGTACAGTACCGACGCGCTAACTGTTTTGTGCGTAAAATTCCCAAATATCCTTGGTGGAGCAATCTCAACACATCTCTTTGCAACACTTTATGAATAAGAACACGCGATTGTCCAGAGTCTGTTTGCAATAAAATCACACCGTGCTCGACAGAGAGGCTATGTTCAAAAAATGTTCAAATGTGTGTGAAATCTTATGGTACTTAACTGCTAAGATCATCAGTCCCTAAGCTTACACACTACTTAACCTAAATTATCATAAGGACAAACACACTCACCCATGCCCGATGGAGGACTCGAACCTCCTCCGGGACCAGCCGCACAGTCCATGACTGCAGCGCCCAGACCGCTCGGATAATCCCGCGCGGCAGAGAGGCTACGCCGACGAGCAAAACAACGGCGCACAAATCAATTCTGAACGTTTTTACTGAACAAGGCCAAGCAGGACGGATGTAGTGCAGCAGAAGGTTCAAGTCAGGGTATGATTCTGTGATCTGCGCAATTTTCTTATAGTGCACAGGAAAAGAGCGTAGAAGTTCAGTGTCCTTGCATCTGTAACAGTTCTGACACTAAATGTACTGGGTTTTCTCTTTTGATGCTAGTCAATTGTCAGGATGAGCATTACTGAAAAGGGCATTTGATTCTAAAGCATTATGTCAGAGTGAAAATACTAAATAAATTAATTTTTCTCTCTTAACAATATGTGGGCAGGGTGGGTTCTTCCTTGGCTCGGGTATGAGGTAGAATGAAACAGCATTTTTACATCAGATAACTTTTATTGAAAGCTTCGTACAACTGTATCTTACTGGATGTTCTGGTTCGGAGAACAGCAGCTGTGTCGTTTTCGAAGCCTTCTGCTGCGGCAGCGGCGGCGGCGGCGGCGTCTGATTACGCGTAGCGGTGTGTATCTCGTGTCGCCGTCTCGCCCAGATGACTGTAGACGCGCAGCGCGAGGTGGACCGTTTAATTATTGCGGGCGAAGTCGTGCATCGTATGGTGATACCTTGGATGTGGCGTCCCAGTGTTTCTCTTCTCTAAGCGGCCGCGTGTGTTGTGCGTCGGCCAGCGGAGCGGCGCGGCGGGGGAAGGCCAGTGTCCCGGACTCGAACAACGCGCTTGCCAGTCTTCGGCTGTCAGACCTTCATCCCAGCTCACAGGTGACTGCTGATATGAGGCCGTCTCCTTCCCGTCCTCACGAGTCACCCGGGTACGTAAAAATCAGACTTCAAATACATTTTAACTTCTGTCTTCTGGCGCCGCGGCTGCTGATTGCTATTCCATTACAGCGGCGGACTTGGTGCGTCTGTGCATGATGCAGTCTCTTCTTGCATGACGGTCTTCAGCACGGAAACTGACTGAAAACTATTGCTACGCTTCTTCACTTCTTCGTCTTCTTCGTCTCTCCTCTGTCGGGCCCACTGCGTCTCGCGTATTTATTCACTTCAGTTTACTGGAGGTGAACGACTTCACGGTCATTGCCTCTTCTGTCACGTTGAGAAGCTTCTCGAAGAATCTTCTTAACGTCGGTCATTGGCTCTTGGAATGTAGGCGAGGGCCTTTGATCACATGTGACGACTGAGAAACACGTGAGCCGGTCATTGCCTCTTCTGTCACGTTGAAAAGCTTCTCGAAGAATCTTCTTAACGTCGGTCATTGGCTCTTGGAATGTAGGCGAGGGCCTTTGCTCACATGCGACAACTGAGAAACACGTGAGCCGGTCGGGCGATGCCCTGACGGCTGAATCGACAGCGCCCGCTTATGCGGAACTTGCTGACTTCACAGTCATTGTCTCTTCTGTTCTGCTGTTCTGCCTGATGTTTGCCAGTATGTAACTCTCTAAACTAAACCAAGTTTTCCATTTATATTCTAATTTCTACTTCACTTTGATTTCACTAATTTATTTACTTAAGTACCACTCAACACATTGATGAGACAACAAAATGCACCAGTACCATCGAATGCAGAAGGCGAGAAAGGGCGTCAGCATTTGCACGCCTCGACTTTGGCTAGTACAATATTTCGTGCTGATACTCGTGCCAGTAACAAAGCCCAACGTTGCAGCCTCTTAGCCGTCGTGGCGGAACAGGTTTGGACGGATGAAGCAGAGACTAAAGTGGCTATCGTCTGTACAACGTCCGGCAAAACAGACAGTGGTAAAACTTTGTCACTGCATCGGTAACAGCGAGCGCTTCCTTCTCGATTGCCGGCCGCTGTAGCCGAGCGGTTCTAGGCGCTTCAGTCCGGAACCCTGCTGCTGCTACGGTCCCAGGTCCAAATCCCACCTCGGGCATGGATGTGTGTGATGTCCCTAGGTTAGTTAGGTTTACGTAGTTCTAAGTCTAGGGGACTGATGACCTTAGATGTTAAGTCACATAGTGCTTAGAGCCATTTGAACCATTTGAATCTTCTGGATTTGGAATAGTTACATTGAGTCGTGGTCAGTAACTTGGAAGCAAAAGCAATCGGCCTCTCCTGTGAACCAAATCTGTGCAAGAGTACAGCTCCGATTCTGTACGAAGAAGCGTCCATTGCCAAAACTTTAGGCTTAGCGGGATCGAAATGGACAGTGCATCTGTCACTCAACAAGGCATCTTTAAGTTTCTGGAATGGATCCCGACACTCTTCGGCCAAAACAGAAGACACATTGTTCCGGTACAAACGATGCAACGGAGCCGCGTTTTAGGCTGTGTTGGGTATAAGCCGGATACAATATGTCAATATTCCGAGAGCTAACTTCAATTCCGTCACGTTCCGCAGGGCAGGGAGGCTCCGGAGGCCATCAAACGTCATTGAAGGCGATGAACACCGTGACTATTAAGAACATGCCCTAAGTACTGAATTTCAGTCTGAAAACAGGTACATTTGTCCTGGCGGCATTTCAGACCTGCAGCTGAAAGTACATGAAGAAGCGTACGATTGTTATTGATATGTTCCCCCGATGTCCGTTCTCATACCACAATATCGTTCAAGTAATTTGAACAGGAAGAAAATTTTGCAGTGAGCTACTCTAAGCAGCGTTGAACTGCCGCTTTGATAAGATTACTACAGGAGAAGCCCATTGACTAGCCTAGATAGGAGCAGTAACACCATTGCCTTGCCATTCTTTAAGTTCACTTGCAACTCTGTCTCGAATTGCATGAGGGATGCGACGCTCCCGAAAAACTGAGGTTGCAGATTGTTCTTCATTGTAACGTGCGCCACAAAATTATTTGCTCTGCCAAATCCTTCAGAAAATAAATCTGGAACCTCCTCAATAATTGCGTGACACTGTCTTTTGGTTCAAAATGGCTCTGAGCACTATGGGACTTAACATCTATGGTCATCAGTCCCCTAGAACTTAGAACTACTTAAACCTAACTAACGTAAGGACAGCACACAACACCCAGCCATCACGAGGCAACTGTCTTTTGGGTTGAAAGCAGAAACAGAAAGTACATTGTCCTGAATACAAAGACCAAACAAATGAAAAGAATAACCCCTAATATTTTCGCAGTCTCATGTCTGTTCTGTTGTGAAACTGGAAGTTGCCAGGTTCAAATGGTTCAAATGCCTCTGAGCACTATGGGACTTAACATCTATGGTCATCAGTCCCAGAGAACTTAGAACTACTTAAACCTAACTAACCTAAGGACAGCACACAACACCCAGCCATCACGAGGCAGAGAAAATCCCTGACCCCGCTGGGAATCGAACCCGGGAACGCGGGCGTGGGAAGCGAGAACGCTACCGCACGACCACGAGATGCGGGCGAAGTTGCCAGGGAAACTACATGTACCAAACACCATAATGTCCTGACCATTATTCGCAATAAATTGCGTGCAAGACTGTCAGCTGTGGGTAGCCCAACTGTTGGTAAGTGACACCATTATGCAATGTTACAGAAGCGCCAATGCCTAACTGAAGTCGCACACAGCGTCTGGCAGTGACGTAGTTCACAAACAGTTGGACAGTCGTTGCACAGCACGTGGCCGGGGTAAAGGCATGGCCTGAATTTGGTCATCAATGGTACCAGTAGGCGGTTTAGAAGAGACTACATTCACTGAGTGAAAAGATGCTCTGGGTTTACGAGAGCGAAAGTGGGACAGTTCTTTTTCTGTTGCAAGCACACAGACTGTACATGACCTGGCTTCCCACAAGCAAAGCAAGTCGCGTTCCGTGAATGGCAATGTTGTCTTTTATGCATGAGAATGCACGGGGACATGATTTCACAGAGGACACACGCGGTGACACTTGTTTACTGAGGCTGCGGCGTGGCGGCCTGTTTGCGCACGGCAGTCGGTCGCTGGGCAGTACCTGTTTTTCACTTGGCGTTACATTGCAAATGGGAGCTACCTCAGAGTGCTCCACGGCACTAAAACACCTGGTTAAATTCGCAGGACAGAACAGGTGGTTGTAATTGTGGAAAGGGGCCAAAAACAAGCCGCTGTCAGTTACACTCGAACACATAAAACTTTATTTAGTTGCCCAAACATTACAGCGCAAATTTCCGAGCGTAACTATCGACTGAATATGTCGCACTATCTTGTGGCTTAAGGGCACAACCTCTTTAATTTTTAAAACAGCTGAAGGACCATGATTTAAAAGCACAACTACAATGAATTTTCAAAAGGAAGAAGGCCCAAAGCTTTAACCAAAAAAAAAAAAGAAAAAAAAATTTAAAAGAGGCTGAAGACCCAAACAATGCAGGACTTGACAAATGAGGAATTTTCAATTTTAAAACGGCTGAAGGCCTATTATTTAAAACCCAACTAAAAGCATACAAGTTCAAACCATCGGGTATGAGCCATTAAAATACACAGTCAAACACCAATAAGAAAAGGCAGTACAGCCAGCGGCGCTCAGAAGTTTCCAGGGGTCGGTCTGCACTTCAAATATTAACGTTCGCTTGGGGGAGACAGGTAATCGGCCCAACTATATCTGATCCGCCGGCAACCCAACCAAGAGACAGTCAACGGACCCACCGACAAGACGACTTGCTCTCCACCCGACCAGTACACAAGGAACTCCAAAACCAAAACGTAAAAGGCGTAGCCGCCCACAACCAAGTATGTATAAGCTGTCAAAACTACACACACGTGTTCGACAGCGACAACACTGTGAGGAAAGGACACTGCCTGAATTTTACGTCAGCGGCCAGGGCAGGTAACCGGAACGCTAACCGCCGCAAGACAGAAAATTCCGCTTGTGCACTTGGACTTCAAATAACCAAAATACAGTTAAACTCCACCGGACGGTAGCCAAACTTTTGCCAACTCGAACACTCGCTGTTGCTCACGGGAACACCCCCAACAGCCAACCATGAAAACCAACGGCACAATGTGAACAGACTGGCTTCAGTAATTAAATCACCACTCAAGTTTGATGTTCAAAAATGGCTCTGAGCACTATGAGACTTAACATCTAAGGTCATCTGTCCCATAGAACTTAGAAATACTTAAACCTAACTAACCTAAGGACATCACACACATCCATGCCCGAGGTAGGATTCGAACCTGCGACCGTAGCAGCAGCGCGATCCGGACTGAAGCGCCTAGAACCGCTAGGCCACAAAGGCCGGCGACTTTGATGTCCTAGGTCGGTGAGCCGTGAATCTCGTAGCAATCGGAACAGCTCCCACACACACCGACACTGCGTAGAGACCGCCAGTGGGTCCGGCCCACTGCTCCGCGAGGAGATTTCCTGGCTGATCCACACCAACCGACCGACTGCCACACATTAGGACGGAGACAGCACTAAAATAACTGAGCAGTCGACATCACAAGCTACACACAGTTTCACGAACACTTGCACGTAGGACTAGAGAATACTAACGGCAGCGACTGTGCAATAACAAGGACGAACCACGAGTCGGCACACGCAGGCAACCCATAAGCGATCGCCGGCCAACATAAACGTCGTCCGACAAGATGACCGACCGACGACCACCCAAGGTGGTCCGCACTCTAGCGATATGCATCGGCAACCGTTGGGAGAGTCATGGCTGTCTGGACCTCACTGCAGCCGCGCCCCGACTGAACTTCTACCGCATCCCAAGTCAAACACTGCCAGGTCCGAACTGCACTGCTAGTGCCTCCCAACACTGGCAGATCCGAACTAACTCCAAACACACGACAACCAGGAAGTGATAGCAGTCAGCTAAGACAATACGCCAGGGTTTATATCGATAGGCGCCACTGCTGCCGCTCACGGGCAAACAAGGCGGCAACTCCGTGACACCAGTAATTGAAATTAACATGAGAAGGTGGTAGTACAGTAAAAACGGGACGTCCAATGAGATATGGCACGAACACGAGCCACGCATGGCTCAGGCACTTTCACGCGATTCCTGATGTTGTTTCAAACCAGGATCAGAATGTCTGATAATTTGTTGATTCTTATTGTCTTGCACATTGTACGAGGGCAGTTCAATAAGTAATGCAACACATTTTTTTTTCTCGGCCAATTTTGGTTGAAAAAACCGGAAATTTCTTGTGGAATATTTTCAAACATTCCCGCTTCGTCTCGTATAGTTTCGTTGACTTCCGACAGGTGGTAGCGCTGTACGGAGCTGTTAAAATGGCGTCTGTAACGGATGTGCGTTGCAAACAACGGGCAGTGATCGAGTTTCTTTTTGCGGAAAACCAGGGCATCTCAGATATTCATAGGCGCTTGCAGAATGTCTACGGTGATCTGGCAGTGGACAAAAGCACGGTGAGTCGTTGGCCAAAGCGTGTGTCATCATCGCCGCAAGGTCAAGCAAGACTGTCTCATCTCCCGCGTGCGGGCCGGCCGTGTACAGCTGTGACTCCTGCAATGGCGGAGCGTGCGAACACACTCGTTCGAGATGATCGACGGATCACCATCAAACAACTCAGTGCTCAACTTGACATCTCTGTTGGTAGTGCTGTCACAATCGTTCACCAGTTGGGATATTCAAAGGTTTGTTCCCGCTGGGTCCCTCGTTGTCTAACCGAACACCATAAAGAGCAAAGGACAACCATCTGTGAGGAATTGCTTGCTCGTCATGTGGCTGAGGGTGACAATTTCTTGTCAAAGATTGTTACAGGCGATGAAACATGGGTTCATCACTTCGAACCTGAAACAAAACGGCAATCAATGGAGTGGTGCTACACCCACTGCCCTAACAAGAAAAAGTTTAAAGCCATACCCTCAGCCAGTAATCATGGTTACAGTCTTCTGGGACACTGAAGGGGTTATTCTGTTCGATGTCCTTCCCCATGGTCAAAAGATCAACTCTGAAATGTATTGTGCTACTCTTCAGAAATTGAAGAAACGACTTCAGCGTGTTCGTAGGCACAAAAATCTGAACGAACTTCTTCTTCTTCATGACAACGCAAGACCTCACACAAGTCTTCGCACCCGAGAGGAGCTCACAAAACTTCAGTGGACTGTTCTTCCTCATGCACCCTACAGCCCCGATCTCGCACCGTCGGATTTCCATATGTTTGGCCCAATGAAGGACGCAATCCGTGGGAGGCACTATGCGGATGATGAAGAAGTTATTGATGCAGTACGACGTTGGCTCCGACATCGACCAGTGGAATGGTACCGTGCAGGCATACAGGCCCTCATTTCAAGGTGGCATAAGGCCGTAGCATTGAATGGAGATTACGTTGAAAATTAGTGTTGTGTAGCTAAAAGATTGGGGAATAACCTGGTGTATTTCAATGCTGAATAAAACAACCCCTGTTTCAGAAAAAAAATGTGTTGCATTACTTATTGAACTGCCCTCGTACTTAATGGTTTCACGAATTATTGCGTCACTATAGTGCTGTCCACAGCTACATTGAAAACGACACTGTCTTGTCAATCTCTCAATTTCAGTGAACCACTGGCGGTATGTCTGTTCTGGCTTTGTTTACAATCGAAAGAACTTGTACCGAGGTGCAACTTGTACCTGATGCTCTTAATACTTAGTGAGGGCAGAAACGGAATCTTCAGAAACTACAATTCCAGAGTACTAGTCGGGAATAACGTCTGAGCAAGTCGATAAACTGCTGGGCGCTGACAAGAAATAAGAAAGATTCTGAGTACCTTGCACTTGATGTGTGACACAATGGGCGTCGAACAGAGCGTAGTACTCGTTCCACTCCCCTTGCTGTACATCGAATGCTCGGAGCGGTGGAATGCATGGAGGCAGTGCTGTGCATAAGGCTGGCTGTTTTGGCGGAATTGATGCATCAGCGGCTTCTGCATTAATGAGGTGCTGGACAGGCGTCATAAACTGCGATATTCGGTGCTTCTGAAATGGAATAAACTGCATTAGATCAAAGCCAGCAGCAGCTGGAGGCATATGCACAGGTGATGTAGGAGGTGGGCTAAGGCCATTGTAATGAGAGGAACACAACAACAAAGTTATATAAACAATTATAACCAATGCGCATCTGAAAGAAAAGAGAGAAATTTTAGTGACGCGCTGTGACGGAGCGGTGTACAGCGAAGGCAGCGTTGGTCCTGGAAATCTCGTCGCCAGTTGTTGTGTCGGCTACTGTGGGAGTCAGCAGCAGCACAAGCAACATAGGAGAGAAGCTGTGATGACCAGAAGCAGGCATCCAAAATGGTATGTACATAACTCTGGTAGATTAATGGAACACTTTATTTCTACAAAGAAGAGAACCATTACTTAACTTCAGAATGAGTTTTTCGCTCTGCAGCGGAGTGTGCGCTGATATAAAACTTCCTGGCAGATTGAAACTGTGTGGCGTTCCGAGACTCGCACTCGGGACCTTTGCCTTTCACGGGCAAGTGCTCTACCAGCGCGCACTCCGTTGCAGAGTGAAAATCTCATTCTGGAAACATCCCCCAGGATGTGGCTCAGCCATGTCTCCGCAATATCCATTCTTTCAGGAGTGCTAGTTCTGCAAGGTTCGCAGAAGAGCTTCTATAGTTTGAAAGGTAGCACACGAGGTACTGGCGGAATTAAAGCTCTCAGGACGGGTCGTGTGTCGCGACTGGGTAGCTCAGCCGGTAGAGCTCTTGCCCGTGAAAGGCACAGGTCCCGAGTTCGAGTCTCGGTCCGGCACACAGTTTTAATCTGCCAGGAAAGTTTCATTACTTAACTTGTTGTATGTGCTTGTGTGCCTCCTATGTGCAGTTGCTTTTCAGACTATTACTACTCGCAGAACGCAGATTAAGTAACGTCTTCCTATAACTCAGAACTGACGCGCTCTAAGCCTGCGACCGAACTGGGCCGACCAGCAATTGGCGGCTGGTTAAATAAGCGTTGACAGGGGCAGCTGAACCCTGTCTTCCTGGAGGTGTGACGCTGCGGACTCTTTCCACTGGCGCATGGGTCAGCGCCTTCTTGATTCCGTTTTGCGGCACTACGCTGGTCGGTGTGCAGCCAATGTTTCAGGACTGCACAGATATCGTACACACTTTTTAGTGGCAATATCGTTCCAACATTGCGCATCTGTGTAGCTTCACCTCAGTTCCGTTACGAAAGCTTTGGCTGACAAAGGCAGCGATGGGCGGCTGATTAATTAAGCGTTCTTGCAGGTGCGGCGCTGACCACTCTTTCCATTAGCGCATGGGTCAGCGCACCTGATAAAGTAAGAGCCTACAGAATATCAGACCAGCTGTCAACCATACGCGACTGGAACAGGAATGGGAGGTAATGATTTTTTTTTTTTTCATCAGGCTACTGACTGGTTTGATGCGGCCCGCCACGAATTCCTTTCCTGTGCTGACCTCTTCATCTCAGAGTAGCACTTGCAACCTACGTCCTCAATTATTTGCTTGACGTATTCCAATCTCTGTCTTCCTCTACAGTTTTTGCCCTCTACAGCTCCCTCTAGTACCATGGAAGTCATTCCCTCATGTATTAACAGATGTCCTATCACCCTGTCCCTTCTCCTTATCACTGTTTTCCACATATTCCTTTCCTCTCCGATTCTGCGTAGAACCTCCTCATTCCTTACCTTATCAGTCCATCTAATTTCCAACATTCGTCTATAGCACCACATCTCAAATGCTTCGATTCTCTTCTGTTCCGGTTTTCCCACAGTCCATGTTTCACTACCATACAATGCTGTACTCCAGATGTACATCCTCAGAAGTTTCTTCCTCAAATTAAGGCCGGTATTTGATATTAGTAGACTTCTCTTGGCCAGGAATGCCTTTTTTGCCATAGCGAGTCTGCTTTTGATGTCCTCCTTGCTCCGTCCGTCATTGGTTATTTTACTGCCTAGGTAGCAGAATTCCTAAACTTCATTGACTTCGTGACCATCAATCCTGATGTTAAGTTTCTCGCTGTTCTCATTTCTACAACTTCTCATTACCTTCGTCTTACTCCGATTTACTCTCAAACCATACTGTGTACTCATTAGACTGTTCATTCCGTTCAGCAGATCATTAAATTCTTCTTCACTTTCACTCAGGATAGCAATGTCATCAGAGAATCGTATCATTGATATCCTTTCACCTTGTATTTTAATTCCGCTCATGAACCTTTCTTTTATTTCCATCATTGCTTCCTCGATGTACAGATTGAAGAGTAGGAACGAAAGGCTGCAGCCTTGTCTTACACCCTTCTTAATACGAGCACTTCGTTCTTGATCGTCCACTGTTATTATTCCCTCTTGGTTGTTATACATATTGTATATGACTCGTCTCTCCCTATAGCTTACCCCTACTTTTTTTAGAATCTGGAACAGCTTGCACCATTTTATATTGTCGAACGCTTTTTCCAGGTCGACAAATCCTATGAAAGTGTCTTGATTTTTCTTTAGCCTTGCTTCCATTATTAGCTGTAACGTCAGAATTGCCTCTCTCGTCCCTTTACTTTTCCTAAAGCCAAACTGATCGTCACCTAGCGCATTCTCAATTTTCTTTTCCATTCTTCTGTATATTATTCTTGTAAGCAGCTTCGATGCATGAGCTGTTAAGCTGATTGTGCGATAATTCTCGCACTTGTCAGCTCTTGCCGTCTTCGGAATTGTGTGGATGATGCTTTTCCGAAAGTCAGATGGTATATCGCCAGACTCATATATTCTACACACAAATGTGAATAGTCGTTTTGTTGCCACTTCCCCCAATGATTTTAGAAATCCTGATGGAATGTTATCTATCCCTTCTGCCTTGTTTGACCTTAAGTCCTCCAAAGCTCTTTTAAATTCCGATTCTAATACTGGATCCCTTATCTCTTCTAAATCGACTCCTGTTTCTTCTTCTATCACATCAGACAAATCTTCACCCTCATAGAGGCTTTCAATGTATTCTTTCCACCTATCTGCTCTCTCCGCTCCATTTAACAGTGGAATTCCCGGTGCACTCTTAATGTTACCACCGTTGCTTTTAATGTCACCAAAGGTTGTTTTGACTTTACTGTATGCTGAGTCTGTCCTTCCAACAATCATATCTTTTTCGATATCTTCTCATTTTTCCTGCAGCCATTTCGTCTTAGCTTCCCTGCACTTCCTATTTATTTCATTCCTCAGCGACTTGTATTTCTGTATTCTTGATTTTCCCGGAACATGCTTGTACTTCCTCCGTTCATCAACCAACTGAAGTATTTCTTCTGTTACCTATGGTTTCTTCGCAGCTACCTTCTTTGTACCTATGTCTTCCTTCCCAACTTCTGGGATGGCCCTTTTTAGAGATGTCCATTCCTCTTCAACTGTACTGCCTACTGCGCTATTCCTTATTGCTGTATCTATAGCGTTAGAGAACTTCAAACGTATCTCATCATTCCTTAGTACTTCCGTATTCCACTTCTTTGCGTATTGATTCTTCCTGACTAATGTCTTGAACTTCAGACTACTCTTCATCACTACTATATTGTGGTCTGAGTCTATATCTGCTCCTGGGTACAGTTACAATCCAGTATCTGATTTCGGAATCTCTGTGTGACCATGATGTAATCTAATTGAAATCTTCCCGTATCTCCCGGCCTTTTCCAAGTATACCTCATCCTCTTGTGATTCTTGAACAGGGTATTCGCTATTACTAGCTGAGACTTGCTACAGAACTCAATTAGTCTTTCTCCTCTTTCATTCCTTGTCCCAAGCCCATATTCTCCTGTAACCTTTTCTTCTACTCCTTCCCCTACAACTGCATTCCAGTCGCCCATGAACCGAGCGAGGTGGCGCAGTGGTTAGCACACTGGACTCGCATTCGGGAGGACGACGGTTAAATCCCGTCTCCGGCCATCCTGATTTAGGTTTTCCGTGATTTCCCTAAATCACTTCAGGCAAATGCCGGGATGGTTCCTTTGAAAGGGCACGGCCGATTTCCTTCCCCATCCTTCCCTCACCCGAGCTTGCGCTCCGTCTCTAATGACCTCGTTGTCGACGGGACGTTAAACACTAATCTCCTCCTCCTCCTCCTCCTCCAGTCGCCCATGACTATTAGATTTTCGTCCCCCTTTACATACTGCATTACCCTTTCAATATCCTCATACACTTTCTCTATCTGTTCATCTTCAGCTTGCGACGTCGGCATGTATACCGGAACTATCGTTGTCGGTATTGGTCTGCTGTCGATTCTGATTAGAACAACCCAGTCACTGAGCTGTTCACAGTAACACATCCTCTGCCCTACCTTCCTATTCATAACGAACCCTACACCTGCTATACCATTTTCTGTTGCTGTTGATATTACCCGATACTCATCTGACCAGAAATCCTTGTCTTCCTTCCACTTCACTTCACTGACCCCTACTATATCTAGATTGAGCCTTTGCATTTCCCTTTTCAGATTTTCTAGTTTCCCTACCACGTTCAAGCTTCTGACATTCCACGCCCCGACTCGTAGAACGTTATCCTTTCGTTGATTATTCAATCTTTTTCTCGTGGTAACCTCCCCCTTGGCAGTCCCCTCCCGGAGATCCGAATGGGGGACTATTCCGGAATCTTTTACCAATGGAGAGATCTTCAATTACAGGCCACATGTCCTGTGGATACACGTTACGTGTCTTTAATGCAGTGGTTTCCATTGCCTTCTGCATCCTCATGTCGTTGATCATTGCTGATTCTTCCGCCTTTAGGGGCAATTTCCCACCCCTGAGACAAGAGAGTGCCCTGAACCTCTATCCGCTCCTCCGCCCTCTTTGACAAGGCCGTTGGCAGAATGAGGGTGACTTCTTATGCCGGAGCCTTCGGCCGCCAATGCTGATTATTTATCAAAAGTTAGGCAGTGGCGGGGATCGAACCCGGGACCGAAGACGTTTTGATTATGAATCAAAGACGCTACCCTTTTATTATTATTATTATTTTTTTTTTAGGATCACTCTGTTAAAAGGAACATATAGACCATTTCATCGTATAGTATGTGCATTACATAGTGAGTGGTGAGAGATGCGTGAGGTTCATCATCAGCTGTCAAATGTGCACACCGACTGCACCCGGCACATTCCAACTGCGTGGGGGGTCAAGGAAGACTGCCTGAAGATAATTGGCAAAGGTTTTCCGATAGTGTGACCATCTATGAACCTCACTGTGGGCTTTCTGCAAGAAATACCAAAAGTCAAGTCGCGACGTGGCAGTATCCCCATAGAGGTACGCGATCGTCCAACCTTTGATCCAGATGATCGACTGTGATTTAGTCGCCGGAAAGTAGTCACTCTCCGGATGTAAGAAGGAAGCAGGTGTAATATGTTGCGGGGTCACACGGAGGTAGCAAGCCACCATCTGTCTTCCTAGGAGCCAGACGTCCTCCACCGCGATACAAGTTAAGCGGTGATGGTCGTCATCCACTTGGTGACATTTCGGGCATAGTGGAGTGTCCACTAGTCCAATTGCATGGAGCCGTTGGTGGGTGTTGAACTTGCCACAGGTGACAGAGAACCACAGTGCCCGAACGAAGGTAGGAAAGAATTTTTGGTGCACATGTCTCCAAATCTTCGGCCAATGCAACCTGGGGTGTTTCAGTTCAATTACATTACAACTTATCCGTCGTAGCAGCCAAACATAAAAATCCTTCGCGCATGGCGGTCTCGTGCGCGGAAGCTCGTCTCTGATATAACTAAGTTCCACGATAAATGTTGAGACATGCGCAAAATGTGGCGTGATGTTGCCCACCGCCACCGGAGGTGTGAGGGACGCTGGAACCAGGAGATCCAGTAGGCGGGATGTAAGGGAATCACGCCCGCTACGCCATTGCTTATACATTGTGGCTAGAAGGAGCGCCGTCGCACGGCAGTGAACATTCGAAAGTCCGAGTCCCCCCTTGTCCGTAGGGAGAGTGAGCGTTTCGTATCGCACCTTGAGGAGCGATCCAATCATCACGAAATAGCCTAGTGCTGATTGAAGTCGACGTCCGAGCGTGAGTGGTAGGGGCAGGATCTGCGAAATATGCACCATTCGAGAAACCACATAAGTGTTCAGGTACTCGACTCGCTGCAAAGGATCAAGGCGCCGTAGGAGATGTTGTCGGATCATGGTACGTGTTGTCTGTAAAATACGTCGGTAGTTAACTGCTGCAGTATGTTTTACAGATGAGGTAAAGTCTATGCCGAGATAGCGGAATCGTTGCACATAAGGAAACGGACTGATTTCTTCCGGCGTAAGGCCCCTTCCCACCGGCATTGCCGCCGATTTGTTCATGTTCACTGCACCACCCGCGATCACACTGTGGTCCAACAACAGTTCAAGGACCGTCTTCACCTCTTCCTCAGAACGAACGAGCAGCAGGAGGTCGTCCGCATAGGCACGACATTTGAAGGTGTAGCCCCGTAATTCCATCCCAGAAAGAGAATTGGTGAGCCTCCCAATTAATGGTTCCAACGCTATCGCGAACAGCAGCATCGAAAGAGGGCAGCCCTGGCGAATGAATCGTCGAATTTGAATGGGCCCTGCTATACGCCCATTAACCTGTACCAAGGATTGTGCGCCCCCGTAAATCCTTCTAATGAGACCAGTAAAACGTTCTGGAAAACCCATTTGTTCCAGTACAGCATACAGATAGTTGTGGCGCACCTCATCAAAAGCACTGTCAAAATCAACCGCCACCATCGCCGCTTTAAGCCGGCACTCCTCCGCCAGCGCTATCACATCACGGCATTCGCCAGTAGCTATTTGCACATTCACCGATCCACCCGGTGTCGTCTGTTCCGGAGAGAGAACGCTTCGAATTAACATACGACATCGGGACGCTAGCAACCGTGCAAAGATCTTATAGTCGGCGTTAAGCAGGGTGATGGGGCGATGATGTGTGACCGTAATTCCTGGCTTCGGTTTATGTACCGGCACCAGGAGGCCTTCCATAAAAGCCGGTGGAATAGGCGCATCGGAATTTAATATCTCGTTGTACATTTCCGTCCATCGCGGTGCCATTTCGTTGCGAAATTCGCGATAGAATTCAGCAGGAAGCCCATCAATGCCTGGGGACCGATTCAACGCACCTTGTGCGATCGCATCATGTACTTCCTCACAGCTAATGGCTTCCAGTAAGGTTCCCGCGGCTTCCACCGTCAGTGTACGGGAGACGGACGTGGCTATACGGTCGAGGTCATCGAAAGAGGCTGCTTCTTCCCGATAGATGTGTTGGTAATGGTCGACGAATGCAGAGACAATGTCCGCTTGACGCGTCACTCTTCGGTCTTCGCGGGTGATTAACTCCCGTACCAAAACGCGTCGTCGGTGCTTTCGTTCATTCACGACGTGGTGCATGGAAGAAATCTCGTGCCTTATCGTATCGTGACATCTGGCGCGCACCATGGTTCCCTGAAGATGTTTCCGAGCTAAAGCCACTAGTTTAGCTTTTATCCTTTTGCGTTCGATCCAGATGTCCTGTCCCGGCGGGCCATCATCCAGGTCGCGCAGTGCTGCAAAATAAAAGTCGGTGGTACGGCGGCGCCATTGTGCCATTTCCCTGCTATATGAGATGAACGTACGGCGAAGCGCCGGTTTAGCACAAGTCAGCCACCAATCAAGCTTCGTCGCATACCTTCCAACCCTTCGCTCGCACATCGTCCATGTCTCAAGGATCCGTTGACGGCATTCAGGATCTTGTAGATGTTGAATGTTTAGTTTCCACGGGGCCTTACTGTTCCACACCTCTCTACGGGGAAGAAGCACCGTACAGATGTAAGCGCTGTGATCGGAAAATGCCAATGGCCAGCGTTCCGCGTCCTGGACATCATTTGCATGAGCCCGTGAGATATAAATGCGATCTAATCTGCTCGCCGAATGACTTGTCACATAGGTGTATCCCGGTGCAGCTCCATGTCGTAATTCCCACGTGTCACTAGGTACAAGGTCGTTGACAACGATTCGCAACTCCTGGCTGATGTTTGCTTGCGGCCATTGGTCTTTCTGGCTGAGAACACAGTTGGAATAGTGGAGCAATGTCTTCTGCATAAAATCGCGCCCTTTCCCGCCGCCGATTGTTTACCGACGGTGCATAAAGATTGATGATGCGTGTCCCAAACGTCGTGAAAGCCATTCCCCTGGCTGACGGAAGATAACACAAGTTTTCCACTGGGAAGCCATCTCGCACGTAAACTGCCACCCCACTCCCATTGTGATCTCCATGTGACGAATAGGATTGGTAGCCTGCGATGTATGGGAGTGCAGCTATGTGGACTTCCTGCAGCAAAGCAATATCCACATCAGATGCCCAAACCGTTTCCTTCAAAAGGTGTATTTTGGCCGGTGAACGCACGTCATTGATATTTAATGTCGCAATACGGTTCGCATGGCGTTGAATCCCACTCTGTCGAGGCGCAATAACATCTCCCTGCACCGGCGCCGGGGGCTGAGTTAGAAGACGTTCTCTCGCCCCTCTCCCTTCACCTTCAGCAATTATTAGTCCGTCTTCGTGAGTGCCGGCTGCCTCTGTATGACGTCCGGCGCCTCCTCAATATCCTCATACCACATCTTTGCAGGCTGTGATATATTCGTGTCCATAGCCACAGCATCTGCGTCTGGAGAGCCAACTGGCTGTGGTTTCTCTTCAGCATCACCACGTCCCGGTACCGTCAATGTGACTGACCGCTGTGGGTCGGATCGAACAGTTCCCAGTGCCTCATCCTGTTTCGTAGAGGCTGTTGTGTCGTCTTGGTCCACAGGCACATCGTCTTCGGGGCAAGGGGAGTCATCCCGAGGAGATGTCGTGCGACGCCGCCGTTTCCTCCTTTTCGGGGAACGCTGTTTGCGTGATCTTCCGTCCGTGTCCTCAGATTGCAGTGAATCACGGCTGCCCGACAGAAAAGCATCCGTAGGAACTGGAAGTGTTTCGAGTCCCATCGTTGAACTTGGCGGGAGTTCGGTCGAAACTAATGATGTCGTCTCAGAGTGCGTTTCAGACGGAACAGCATCCGTAGTGGCTGGAACTGCTTCTTGTACTATCGGTCTGCTGGGTGGGAGTTCGGTCTCATCTGATGTTGTCGCCGTAGATTGTATGCTCGACGGAGCAGCATGCTCTGTCATCCCGACGTCTGCGACAAGGTTTCGGAGAGTGCCATCTTGATCTTCCATCGAGGCTGTGTCCTTTCGGTCATCAGCGGACGCAGTGAGGGCTTTGGCATAGGTGATCGGTAGTACTGTCATCGCCGGCGACGGCTCCCGCACATCTGAAGGCAGTTGCGTAATCCGTCGTTGCATACAGTTCGACCGGAGGTGTCCCTCCTGGCCACATCCAGAACATGTACGTGGTTGACCATCGTAAATCACCACCGCCCGACAACCACCAATTGTCAGATAGGACGGTACATGCTTCTGAAGATCAATAGTGATCTGCCGCACTCCGTTAAGAACGGGGTATGTGGCGAATTGTGTCCAGCGTTCTGCTGTGTGACCATGTACTGTGCCGTATGGCTTAAAAGCCTCGATAACTTCGTCAGCCGGGAGCTCAAATGGCAGCTCAAAAACACGTATTGTCCGTATACCCAGACCAGCATGTTCTACAGTTACCGTGCCGACATTCCCGTCACTATGGCAAAATCGGAGACCTGCTTTTGTCGCCTGTAGAATTCTCTCACACGCCGCGTCATTTACAGGGTGTTTCAAAAATGACCGGTATATTTGAAACGGCAATAAAAACTAAACGAGCAGCGATAGAAATACACCGTTTGTTGCAATATGCTTGGGACAACAGTACATTTTCAGGCAGACAAACTTTCGAAATTACAGTAGTTACAATTTTCAACAACAGATGGCGCTGCGGTCTGGGAAACTCTATAGTACGATATTTTCCACATATCCACCATGCGTAGCAATAATATGGCGTAGTCACTGAATGAAATTACCCGAAACCTTTGACAACGTGTCTGGCGGAATGGCTTCACATGCAGATGAGATGTACTGCTTCAGCTGTTCAATTGTTTCTGGATTCTGGCGGTACACCTGGTCTTTCAAGTGTCCCTACAGAAAGAAGTCACAGGGGTTCATGTCTGGCGAATAGGGAGGCCAATCCACGCCGCCTCCTGTATGTTTCGGATAGCCCAAAGCAATCACACGATCATCGAAATATTCATTCAGGAAATTAAAGACGTCGCCCGTGCGATGTGGCCGGGCACCATCTTGCATAAACCACGAAGTGTTCGCAGTGTCGTCTAAGGCAGTTTGTACCGCCACAAATTCACGAAGAATGTCCAGATAGCGTGATGCAGTAATCGTTTCGGATCTGAAAAATGGGCCAATGATTCCTTTGGAAGAAATGGCGGCCCAGACCAGTACTTTTTGAGGATGCAGGGACGATGGGACTGCAACATGGGGCTTTTCGGTTCCCCATATGTGCCAGTTCTGTTTATTGACGAATCCGTCCAGGTAAAAATAAGCTTCGTCAGTAAACCAAATGCTGCCCACATGCATATCGCCGTCATCAATCCTGTGCACTATATCGTTAGCGAATGTCTCTCGTGCAGCAATGGTAGCGGCGCTGAGGGGCTGCCGCGTTTGAATTTTGTATGGATAGAGGTGTAATCTCTGGCGCATGAGACGATACGTGGACGTTGGCGTCATTTGGACCGCAGCTGCAACACGGCGAACCGAAACCCGAGGCCGCTGTTGGATCACCTGCTGCACTAGCTGCGCGTTGCCCTCTGAGGTTGCCGTACGCGGTCGCCCTACCTTTCCAGCACGTTCATCCGTCACGTTCCCAGTCCGTTGAAATTTTTCAAACAGATCCTTTATTGTATCGCTTTTCGGTCCTTTCGTTACATTAAACCTCCGTTGAAAACTTCGTCTTGTTGCAACAACACTGTGTTCTAGGCGGTGGAATTCCAACACCAGAAAAATCCTCTGTTGTAAGGAATAAACCATGTTGTCTACAGCACACTTGCACGTTGTGAACAGCACACGCTTACAGCAGAAAGACGACGTACAGAATGGCGCACCCACAGACTGCGTTGTCTTCTATATCTTTCACATCACTTGCAGCGCCATCTGTTGTTGAAAATTGTAACTACTGTAATTTCGAAAGTTTGTCTGCCTGAAAATGTGCTGTTGTCCCAAGCATATTGCAACAAACGGTGTATTTCTGTCGCTGCTCGTTTAGTTTTTATTGCCGTTTCAAATATACCGGTCATTTTTGAAACACCCTGTACCATCTTAACATACACCGTGGGACTAACGATGGATAGGTGAATTCCGATAATATCGTTTGGCGGTATCTTGACGTCCTCTCGAATGAATCGTGCCACTGCTAAAGCCTTTGGGCGTTCGTAGTCTTTGCAGAAATTGAATCGTAATGTAGTTTTCCTGTACTTGTTCGCCATGATCGGTGTTACTAGCCCGCGTGCAGACTAAGTCCACAAACACTCGCACACGCCGCACAGGAGGAAGTATCGGACCTCCGCTTCGCACGGCCGCTAGCGCCGAACTGTCCCTAGACCACGGTAATGATAGTGGCACGTAAAATGCCCTCCGCCACACACCATTGGCTGGCTTGCGGAGTATAAATGTAAATGTAGATGTTCTTGATGCCGTTTCACGGGATTGCACTGCTCGGTGCGCAGCCGATGCTTTAGGACTGCACAGATATAGTTGGCAGAGTCATACACACTTTTTAGCGCCAAAATCTTTCCAATGCCGCGCATCTGTGATGCTAATATACTGAGGCAATTCACCTCAATTCCATCACGAAAGCTCTGGTGGATATAGCCATGCTCATTTATAGCGTAGCCGTTCGACTCCTTTCTCTTGCATACTGCCTGCTTACGCAGCTTGTGTAGTTTCTCTGAGGTTCATGTACTCCCGCCACGACTTTCTGTCCTGCGCCAACCTCTTCACCTCAGGACAGCGCTGAAACTAACTCTCTCAATTACTTGTCGGATATATACAGGGTTATTACAAATGATTCAAGCGATTTCACAGCTCTACAATAACTTTATTATTTGAGATATTTTCACAATGCTTTGCACACACATACAAAAACTCAAAAAGTTTTTTTAGGCATTCACAAATGTTCGATATGTGCCCCTTTAGTGATTCGGCAGACATCAAGCTGATAATCAAGTTCCTCCTACACGGGGCGCAGCATGTCCCCATCAATGAGTTCGAAAGCATCGTTGATGCGAGCTCGCAGTTCTGGCACGTTTCTTGGTAGAGGAGGTTTAAACACTGAATCTTTCACATAACCCCACAGAAAGAAATCGCATGGGGTTAAGGGGTTAAGTCGGGAGAGCGTGGAGGCCATGACATGAATTGCTGATCATGATCTCCACCACGACCGATCCATCGGTTTTCCAATCTCCTGTTTAAGAAATGCCGAACATCATGATGGAAGTGCGGTGGAGCACCATCCTCTTGAAAGATGAAGTCGGCGCTGTCGGTCTCCAGTTGTGGCATGAGCCAATTTTCCAGCATGTCCGGATACACGTGTCCTGTAACGTTTTTTTCGCAGAAGAAAAAGGGGCCGTAAACTTTAAACCGTGAGATTGCACAAAACACGTTAACTTTTGGTGAACTGCGAATTTGCTGCACGAATGTGTGATGATTCTCTACCCCCAGATTCGCACGTTGTGTCTGCTCACTTCACCATTAAGAAAAAATGTTGCTTCATCACTGAAAACAAGTTTCTCACTGAACGTATCCTCTTCCATGAGCTGTTGCAACCGCTCCGGAAATTCAAAGCGTTTGACTTTGTCATCGGGTGTCTGGGCTTGTAGCAATTGTAAACGGTAAGGCTTCTGCTTTAGCCTTTTCCGTAAGATTTTCCAAACCGTCGGCTGTGGTACGTTTAGCTCCCTGCTTGCTTTATTCGTCGACTTCCGCGGGCTACGTGTGAAACTTGCCCGCACGCGTTCAACCGTTTCTTCGCTCACTGCAGGCCGACCTGTTGATTTCCCCTTACAGAGGCATCCAGATGCTTTAAACTGCGCATACCATCGCCGAATGGAGTTAGCAGTTGGTGGATCTTTGTTGAACTTCGTCCTGAAGTGTCGTTGCACTGTTATGACTGACTGATGTGAGTGCATTTCAAGCACGACATACGCTTTCTCGGCTCCTGTCGCCATTTTGTCTCACTGCACTCTCGAGCGGTCTGGCGGCAGAAACCTGAAGTGCGGCTTCAGCCGAACAAATCTTTATGAGTTTTTCTACGTATCTGTAGTGTGTCGTGACCATATGTCAATGAATGGAGCTACAGTGAATTTATGAAATCGCTTCAATCATTTGTAATAGCCCTGTATAACAGTTCTCCTAAAGTTTTTGCCATCTATGGCCCCATCCCGTTTCATGAAAGTTATTTCCATGGTATACTAATACATGTTCTATCATCCCATCCCTTCTCCTAATATTTTGCACATATTCTTTTCCTAGCCTATTGCACGAAGAACCCCGTTTGTTGTCTTATCGGCTCATTTAATTTTCATTATTCTTCTGTTGTACTTTTCTGGGTTTCTCACAACTCTTGTCTTCTTATACAATGCTGTGCTGCAGACGCATGTTCTCAGAAGTTTCTTCCTCAAATTAAGTCCTGTCTTTGATACTAGTAGATATCTTTTAGTGAGGATTTCTCGCTTTGCGTGTGATAGTCTGCTGCTTGTATTCTGCCTGCTTTGTCTGCCGTGCTAATCTCAGGGCCTGTCTAGGAGCGGGCAACCCAGACACTGGCCCAGTGCGACAAAATTTAGGGACGCCATTTTGGCTGTAAGACTGAGAAAAATGTTAATGTATTGAATACCCAAAAATAAAAAATATTTGTGCATGCAAACCCAACGTGTGAGTTATAGTCATGCGAGTGGTTTCCGTCCCGTGGTTACCTACACTTTTTATTACTACGACGGCGTCTCTGGCTGCGAGGCCAGTTGCTGCGCAATAGAGAGCATCCATTTGAACTTGGCCACTCCTTGCGGTGGCGATGGTTCTCTGCTCGCTCTGAGACACCACTGGCGCGGTTGGGCGACCCATTGTTACGAAGTAGCGCTGTCAGAGATATTAATGCAGTCTATAGCGCTGCCAACATACAAACACATAAACAGGTTACTTACAAACTACGTTTACTGTTCCTCCAGCAAAATTTACGACTGTATAGCTAGTTCTCTCTCAAAGTAGTGTTTTAAAAGTTGGAAGCATATCGGCGAAATTTGAAAAGACCACGAAATTTCCAAAAATCGTATTCAGTCCCAAAAAGCATGCAAAATTATGGATGTGACTGCTGACAGAATTATTAATGCAGGAACAAATCGTTGGAACAAAGTGCTTCTAAGAACCGTAGCGATTACTAAAATGCTTGCTAATAGTGGTCTGGCATTTCAAGATACAAGCGACAAGTTGCTCGAGTATAATAACGGTAATTTCTTAAAAATAGTTCAGTTGCTATATGAATTTGATCCCATTATGGAAGAGCATGTCCGAAGAATGCTAAAGAAAAAAGAAACTAAAGCTCACTATCTCAAGAAAAATATGCAAAACGAGATAACAGGTCTACTGATACAAAGTGTAAAGTCTCATATTATTGATGAAATAAAAAAAAATTCAAATATTTTTCAATAATTTTAGACTGTACTCCTGACATCAGTAGCGTAGAGTATATGATGCTTATAATAACACACGTTTCAGTCAATAAATTTGACGCTAATGTTGAAATTACAATTAATGGAAGCTTTTTGGCTTCTTCTTTGAAACAGCCACTGGAAAACAAATGTCTGATATTATAACTGGAGAACTTAATGACTTGTGTTTAAATTTGCAAGCTATCAGAGGGCAAGGATATGACAACAGGTGAGATATGAGGGATGATAAAGTAGGAGTGCAATGTAGAATTATACAATATAATTTACGGGCATTCTATGTTCCATGTAGTGGCCACTCTCTCAGTCTTGTTGTCAATGATACGGCAAAAACATTCTTGGAAGCCTCTAAATTGCTCAACATTGTCCAAAAAATATATTCCTTTTTTTCTTACTGCATCTGCTTTGCGATGGCCAATAATTCTAAAACATGTTCAAGCACTAGCTTTGAAACCATTGAGTGACACGAGGTGGGAGAGTAGCGTAGAAGCCCAAAAGCCTTTGAGATTCACATTGGGAGATTTGTACAACAGGTTGCAAAGCATTTACAAAAACCAAGAAGTTGATAATTTACTAATAGATGGGCTCTTAGGTTTATTTCATTATACCAAAGAGTTTAATTTTTGTGTTCATTAGTTATTTGGCATAATATACTAAATTCTATTAATACAATGAGCAAGTTGATGCAAACGAAAAATTTTGTTGTTGCCTTTGCATCGTTTTACAAAAATACAAAATATTTCTTACAACTCTTTGATTGAATTCGTCCTTTGATAAAACGATTATTGATGCAAAAGAATTTAATGTGGAGGCTAACAGTAACACGGCAATGTGTTAGAAGTGAAAAAAGAACTTCTCATTCAAAGCACGAGATGAACCCATTAATGACCCACAAGAATAGTATAAAATACATTTCTTTTAAATTTTGCAATCGATGATGCCCTAAATGCACTAGACACCAGATTTGAACAACTCCATAATCACAGTAACTAGTTTCAATTCTTACTCTATATATAATTTAATTACTGCACTCAAAGACATGCTACTAATATACTGTAAGATTTTAGATTTATTTTAAATGATGGTGTTTTTGCTCACTTAAATGGGGTAGAATTAGCAGAAGTATCTGTGCTTTGGTAAAAAAAAGCCTAAGCAATGCAGTGAGCTTAATTACAATATGGAATTCTGTTCCAAATCTTACTACTACTTTCGAATATTGCTAACAGAACCGCAAACTGAAACAAGTGGCGAAAGGAGTTTCTCTAAGTTAAAATCAATTAAGAACTTTTTTTATGTTCGACTGCTGCCATTTGGGCAATTGAGCATGAAATTCAGGTCAAGTGAATTTAAAAGATGTAATAAAAGAGTTAGCTGAAGTGAAAGTAAGAAATTTTTTTTTGTGATTTTAGCATAGTTGGTGTTACCTTGTTTCATTTTCAAAATAAGGGCGTTTATAAATGTAAAAAATTGTATGGTTAACAATTTGTGGCTGTCTACATACATTTCTCAACCAATTTCTACTATTTTGTACTAATTGATTACCAGTGTTATGTTATATGTTTCTATCTAAATATATGCCTTTATTAAAATTTAAATAAAATGATTTGGTTCGTACTGAAAATAAAAAAAATGTGTACCAGTTACATGAGAATGCAGACTTTCTCGGCGAATCTCGATGATAAAATCGAAGATGGCAAGTAAGAAACTTGCTGAAACGTTGCTGGAGAACAACACGTTGTTCGACTGTCAACCCGAGAAGGTTTTATCGTCAATATGTACCAGTATGTTTATCTTTTTAATGGGCGGCAATGTAACTGTTAGAACAGGTCCTGGTTCTTATGCTTCCAAGGTAAAGGAATTCCTTCACTTTCTTTGTTACGAGGCTCTTATTTTCAGGCTGAGTCTATCGCTAATCGGTATTCTACTTTCTGCTACTCCTCACCTTGAATTTTAATTGCTTCTTCGATGCACAGGTCGAATAGTAAGGGATAGAAAATTTGAAATGTGGTTATGGAGAATAATGGAGAAAACAAAATGGATCGACAGAATAAGAAATGAGGAGTTGCTGAGTAGGGTAGGAGTGGCAAGGAACTTCATGAGAATGGTACAAAAAAGGAAAACATCTTGGATGGGACACAATTAGGTAGGAATTGTCCATTACAGAGAATCGAGGGAAAAGTGGATGGAAAAAGAGAGAGAGGAAAAATAACATTTGGAATGCTAACAGATGTGAAGAGATGAATAAGTTGCAAGCAAACGAGGGAGGATGCTCAGGGCAGAAGTGCAGTTGATATCTGTCTGAGGACAGATTTACTGAAAGAAGAAATAGAAGAATGTGCTACTGATGACCACTTTATTTTCGTTTGCCTTTCACATTTTTCTTACAGCCAGTTCCTTTTAGTTTTGCAGCACTTCTTACTGATTTCATTTCAGAATTACTTTCATTGATGTATATCGCCCTTTTCCTGAACATTTTTGTATTTCCTTCATTTGCCAATTAACTAACTTATTTTTTCTGTCACCTAAGGTTTCTTCGCAGTTACCTTCCTTCTATGTATATTTGTCCATCAAACTTCTGCTACTGCCTATTTTAGTTGTGTTCATTCCACTTCAACTGAAAGTACTGTGGTATTCATTATCACAGCATGTAAATCCCCTGATAACTTCAAACACATAATATTTCCTCGTTACTTCAGCTAATCACTTCTTTACACATTCATTCTTCCTGATAATTCTTTTAAACTTCAGAATACCCTTAAATATCACCAAACTGTGGTCTGAGTCGATATCTGCTCCTGGGTACGCCTTAAAATCCAGTATCTGACTTCCGAATGTCTGTCTCACTATGATGTAATCCAACATGGGCATATAATCCCACGTGTCCAATGCTTTGTCAAGTGTATCTTTTGTCATTTTGTAACAGTTTATTCGCTATTACTATCAGAAATTTTTTTGCAGACCTGAAAAAGTCTTTCCCTTCTCTCATTTCTACTACTGATCCTGTTTTTCTCGTGACTCTGCCTTCTGTTCCTTCCCCTACTCTAGTGTTCCAGTTCCCGTAATTATTCAGCCCTGAAGTTTGGCGTTCAAAGCATTCATATACTTTCCTCGTCTCTTTACCCTTTTTCTTGTAACGTCCACATGTATTCGGGAATAATTGTTGTTGGTGCCAATCTGGTTTCGATTCCGATGAGAATAATTCTGTCAGTGACTCTTCAGAGTAATGCACACTTTACCTACCTTCCTATATGTAACGAATCTTTCTTCCGTAGTAGCATTATCTGATGAAATCGCCCTATATTCATCTGACCGGAAATGCTTTTCTCCTTTCCGTTTCGCTTTGCTCCTAATCTTTCGGGATTGAGCCTTCACATTTTCCTTTTTAGGTCTTCTAGCTTTCCTACCACAGCAAGCGTACTGACGACTCGCACGGTGCTACCTGTCGTTATCCTTTCAAATTCTTTTTTTCTAAAGGACACCTCTTCCTAGTCACTCTCCTCACAGAGATGCGAGTGCGCGACTAATCCGGAATATTTTGCAATCCGGAAGATATCATGACTCTTTTTGATGAAATTACCCTATATTCATCTGACCGGAAATGTTTACTTTCTTTCCATTTCACTTCACTCCTAATATTTCTGAATTGAGGCTTTACATTTCCCTTTTTAGGTCTTCTACTGTATGACTACGTCTGACTACTATAAAAGTGAGTTCATGTGTTAAATGTTTGACGTTAAACATGTAAGCAACAGAAAGTAGAGAAAAGATTTCAGATCATGATTAAAGTTTTTTGAAAGTTGGTAAGTGATGTCATTATCAAACACTAAATGAGTATTGTCTGGGTAATTTGCGCTCTGTTTCAGGTAGAAGCTAGTTTTTCACGCATCTCAGTATTTATGACGTCATATCTCCTGAACTATGTGGCGTACAAAGATATAATTTTGCAGGGTGATTCTGTGGCATGTGGGGATACTGTCTGCAAAATGTGTTGCGAATACATTTAGTAGTAGAACAGTAATAAACTGTAACGTCATGACGGGTGCTGAAGAAGTCCGTAACCAGCAAAATGTAGAAAGCGATTAACTTTTTCCCTCTGATCATTTTGTGGACGTTTCAGCGAGATAACGCTTTGTAAAGGCTTTAAATGATGTATAAAGTTTACTACAAGTCGCTAAATGCTCCCATTCTCATATACTCGGCGAATAAATTCCGGATTACGCTGCGTCAAGACAAAGACACAGTTTCTGACTGTAATACTTATCTTATTGCGTTCAACTTTTAAAATAAGATTATAACCTTTAATGTGTGTATTATAACAGCACTTTCCATTTTTAAATTGGGTCAACAATTATGCAAAGTATTAAAAATCAGATTACTGTCGCTCCTGAAAGCCATTAGATAGGCAGTGAACCATGAACCGAGTTAGCCGTTTAGTAATATAGATGATTGGTTTCCCTCGAAATGCAGAAGTATCATACCTGTCCAGACTGGCTGGGTCAAGGGCACCTGAGTGGATAGATGCGATGGATTAAAGCTTGGTAAAGCTTATTGTTTCATTTCTTGCTCCTTTTGAATCTAAAACCGCACACGTCTGTAGATATGTAGATCGTACAAAATTGTTTTTGAGCGGTTTATCTATTCTGGCGAAACGGTCAAAGTGTGCATATGTCGACCCTGGAGTCTAGTTGGGTTTTACTGATTGTTTCTGAAAACTATTATAACCATTAGCTGCGACACGCTTGTCTACAGTTTTTTGTACTGTTAACTCATAACTGCAGTCACTTAGAACCGGCTGCAGGTAATTTCTTAAAGTGACTTAACTGATGTCTGGTACCTGCAACTTTAGTGAGCAGAAGTGAGTTAAGGGCCACTCAAATGTTATGTGCAACTGAGTTGAAATCATTTCATTTATTGACATATTACACTCATTAAACACGGCACTGTCTGATAGCTACATTTAGTAGCTACCAGAACGGAGTAAATGCCGCTCAACACTGTCAGACTTTTATTGCTTCAGCTACTCCCATCTGTCATATCGCCGAGAATTTTCTTCGAATGTGTGTAACAAGTTCTGCATGGTATCTGGCAATCGAATGATTTTGTTTTATAAAACTCGTATGCATTTTGAGGTGGAACCGCTATGAACACGGAAAAAGAAGACATGACATTGTTGCGACATATTGTGCCCGTTTCACGCGGATCTGAAAATACAGGCGTCACAAATAGGCACTAGAGAACCAAGAGAGGGCCTTTCGAGTTTTCGAAGCGATAGTGGACAGGTTTATCACCGCCGCTGACATTCGAGAGAAAAGCTACTTGAAGCATGACTGTCCAGGTTGCGCCGCTGTGAGCTGTTGGCTCGCTATCTACGCTTACAACCTTTGCTTTCCGGTGTTCTGTAAATTGCGCCCGGCGAAATATCCGTTCAGTGAAATTTGTGGCCAGAAAAGATCGAGAAAAGGTCCACCAATCCACATCTCCGAACTCCGCAACTTGTCCGGCAGGTAGACGAGCAGAAAGGCTCTTACGTGGCGATTTACTTTGTAACAGTTACTGTTGAAGACTGGAGACGCTCGAACAAGAACTGTAGTACCAAAACTTTTACAATCGTAAATGTTCATAGTTTATTTTATTTCCGCCTGATGCAGTCACAAATTTCTTACTTTTTTCCACTTGAAAACAAAAACGAAATCGAAAACACGCAATTTAAAAACTATATCTCTTCTAACCGACAAAGCGTACTTTACAACAAACATAAAATAAAATATGACCCATACCAGCGGATCAGTATATGGTATATGCAATGTACGTAAGATGCATTGTTCTAACTAAAGAGCCAGCAGCAGGGTCTATTGGGAGACGTAAGCTGTATCTACCGCGCGTTCTCTGTATGTGACTTCAAACACGAAAACGGTGTTCATTATAATTATAATTTTGAATACGATTGTCAGTATTGCCAAGTGGATGATATATGAGCATCATGAAATTGTTTATTAAGTAAGATATACCGGGTGTTCGGGAACTAAGGAGGAATTCGAATTTTCTCACATGACGTTTGACAGCGATGGCTTCTTCATGTTTGTTACCCGCAACCCTTCTCATTAGTAGCCTGATAGCTTTTGTGTGGTGAGCATTGTTATTTGATGTTATTCTCGTGGTGAAGTAGGTGACAACTGAGCAAAGTATCCAAGTGATATAAAGTTATTATGAAAACAGTGAAAGTCCCTTGACAACTGTTCGTGAATTGCGTGTGACACTCGGACGTAATGCTGCTCCAACCGAATAATCAGTTCGGAAATTGACCCGGAAGTTTCGGACGCTAAGAAAACAGGACGACCGCCTTCTGTTCGAACACACATTGCCGTCGTGCTTGACAATGTGACCGTAAGTGCCAGAAAATCGGTTTGCCGACGACCTCAACACTTGAATTTATCAGCAACTTCACTGTATGTAATCCTTTCAATAGATCTTAAAATACATGCTTACAAGATTAAACTTATGCAAGAGTTGGAGCCTGCAGATCGTGGAAAGAGACATCGATTTGCTCAATGGTTCATGGTTCTACAAGTCGAGAATGGGGACTTCACAAAAGGAATAATTTTCTCAGATGAGGTGCAGTTCCACCTCAGTGGGTACGTCAATTAGCAGAACTCCACAATTTGTGGTAACGAAAGTCCGTGAATGACTGTGGAAGATGAGATGCCTCCACAACGCATGACTGTGTGGTGTGGGTTCTGGGCAGGAGGAGTGACCAGTCCGTACTTTTTTAAAAATGATTAGGGAGTTATCGCTACTGTGAACGGCACAGCCAGTCAGATAGTGCCCTCGGCCGACAGCCTTCGTTTCCGTAAGGTTTTGTAGGCCTATGCTGCTTGACTTCTGTCCCACGTGAGAAATGGAAGTAATTATAACAACGGGTGGGAAGCCGTGTCTTCTCAACGATGGGCATCGCCACAGGATGCACAGAAAATGTGATGAGTAAACGAACTGGCCATGGGTGCATTCAGGAGTAAGTGTCAAGGCCGTTTAAAAATTGCAAATGGCGCAATCATACCCAAACAGAAACATTTGTGAAACTTCCTGGCAGATTAAAACTATGTCCAACACCGAGACTCGAACTCGGAACCTTTGCTTTTCGGTGACAATTGCTCTACCAACTTTCTTTTTTTTTTTTGTTATGCATTCGTTATGTTCGTAGTATTTGGTCGTAGCGGACGTCACATGTCATCCGTTGAAGTTCGTTCTTGATCCCTTTACTCAGTTTGTTTTCTTTTTTCTTTTTTTTAGCAGCCAGCTCTCTGACCGAACACGTTGAGCTACTATGCCCCTCCCCCCCTCCCCCCCCCCCCCCCAACGGAGCTACGCAGGTAAGACGTACGACATATTCTCACAGCTTTACTTCCTTAAACACCTCGCGTCCTATCTTCCAAACTTCACAAAAGCTTTCCTGCGAACCTTGCAAGACTGGATCTCCTGGAAGAAAAGATACTGCGGAAACGTAGCTTAGCCACAGCTTGGGGGATGTTTCCAGAATTTCACTCTAGCAACATTTGTATTGATACGTCACATTACTTGAATGAGAGGTTGTTGTTGTTGTGGTCTTCAGTCCTGAGACTGGTTTGATGCAGCTCTCCATGCTGCTCTATCCTGTGCAAGCTTCTTCATCTCCCAATACGTACTGCGGCCTACGTCCTTCTGAATCTGTTTAGTGTTTTCATCTCTTGGTCTCCCTCTACGATTTTTACCCTCCACTCTGCCCTCCAATACTAAATTGGTGATCCCTTGATGCCTCAGAACATGTCCTACCAACCGATCCCTTCTTCTTGTCAAGTTGTGCCACAAACTCCTCTTCTCGCCAATTCTATTCAATACCTCCTCATTAGTTATGTGATTTGCCCATCTAATCTTCAGCATTCTTCTGTAGCACCACATTTAGAAAGCTTCTATTCTCTTCTTGTCCAAACTATTTATCGTCCATGTTTCACTTCCATACATGGCTACGCTCCATACAAATACTTTCAGAAACGACTTTCTGAGGCTTAAATCTATACTCGATGTTAACAAATTTCTCTTCTTCAGAAACGCTTTCGTTTCCATTGCCAGTCTACATTTTATATCCTCTCTACTTCGACCATCATCAGTTATTTTGCTCCCCAAATAGCAAAACTCCTTTACTATTTTAAGTGTCTCATTTCCTAATCTAATTCCCTCAGCATCACCCGACTTAATTCGACTACATTCCATTATCCTAGTTTTTCTTTTGTTGATGTTCATCTTATATCCTCCCTTCAAGACACTGTCCATCCCGTTCAACTGCTCTTCCAAGTCCTTTGCTGTCTCTGACAATGTCATCGGCGAACCTCAAAGTTTTTATTTCTTCTCCATGGATTTTAATACCTACTCCAAATTTTTCTTTTGTTTCCTTTACTTCTTGCTCAATATACAGATTGAATAACATTGGGGAGAGGCTACAACCCTGTCTCACTCCCTTCCCAACCACTGCTTCCCTTTCATGTCCCTAGACTCTTATAACTGCCATATGGTTTCTGTACAAATTGTAAATAGCCTTTCGCTCCCTGTAGTTTACCGCTGCCACCTTCAGAATTTGAAAGAGAGTATTCCAGTCAACATTGTCAAAAGCTTTCTCCAAGTCTACAAATGCTAGAAACGTAGGTTTGCCTTTTCTTAATCTAGCTTCTAAGATAAGTCGTAGAGTCAGTATTGCCTCACGTGTTCCCATATTTCTACGGAATCCAAACTAATCTTCCCCGAGGTCATCTTTACTAGTTTTTCCATTGGTCTGTAAAGAATTCGCCTTAGTATTTTGCAGCCGTGACTTATTAAACTGGTAGTTCGGTAATTTTCACATCTGTCAACACCTGCTTTCTTTGGGATTTGAATTATTATATTCTTCTTGAAGCCTGAGGGTATTTCGCCTGTCTCATACATTTTGCTCACCAGATGGTAGAGTTTTGTCAGGACTGGCTCTCACAAGGCTGTCAGTAGTTCTAATGGAATGTAGTCTACTCCGGGGCCTTGTTTCGACTTCGATCTATCATTGCTCTGTCAAACTCTTCACGCAGTATCGTATCTCCCATTTCATCTTCATCTCCATCCTCTTCCATTTCCAGAATATTGTCCTCAAGTACATCGCCATTGTATAGACCCTTTATATACTCCTTCCTCCTTTCTGCTTTCCGTTCTTTGCTTAGAACTGGGTTTCCATCTGAGGTCTTTATATTCATGCAAGTGGTTCTCTTTTCTCCAAAGGTCTCTTTAATTTTCCTGTAGGCGGTATCTATCTTACCCCTAGTGAGATAAGCCTCTACATCCTTACATTTGTTCTCCAGCCATCCCTGCTTAGCCATTTTTCACTTCCTGTCGATCTCATTTTTGAGACGTTTGTATTCCTTTTTGCCTGCTTCATTTACCCCCCCCCCCCCCCCCCCCCCCATGAACCATGGACCTTGCCGTTGGTGGGGAGGCTTGCGTGCCTCAGCGATACAGATAGCCGCACCGTAAGTGCAACCACAACGGAGGGGTATCTGTTGAGAGGCCAGACAAACGTGTGGTTCCTGAAGAGGGGCAGCAGCCTTTTCAGTAGTTGCAAGGGCAACAGTCTGGATGATTGACTGATCTGGCCTTGTAACAATAACCAAAACGGCCTTGCTGTGCTGGTACTGCGAACGGCTGAAAGCAAGGGGAAACTACAGCCGTAATTTTTCCCGAGGGCATGCAGCTTTACTGTATGATTACATGATGATGGCGTCCTCTTGGGTAAAATATTCCGGAGGTAAAATAGTCCCCCATTCGTATCTCCGGGCGGGGACTACTCAAGAGGATGTCGTTATCAGGAGAAAGAAAACTGGCGTTCTACGGATCGGAGCGTGGAATGTCAGATCCCTTAATCGGGCAGGTAGGTTAGAAAATTTAAAAAGGGAAATGGATAGGTTGAAGTTAGATATAGTGGGAATTAGTGAAGTTCGGTGGCAGAAGGAACAAGATTTCTGGTCAGGTGACTACAGGGTTATAAACACAAAATCAAATAGGGGTAATGCAGGAGTAGGTTTAATAATGAATAGGAAAATAGGAATGCGGGTAAGCTACTACAAACAGCATAGTGAACGCATTATTGTGGCCAAGATAGATACGAAGCCCACGCCTACTACAGTAGTACAAGTTTATATGCCAACTAGCTCTGCAGATGACGAAGAAATTGAACAAATATATGATGAAATAAAAGAAATTATTCAGATAGTGAAGGGAGACGAAAATTTAATAGTCATGGGTGACTGGAATTCGAGTGTAGGAAAAGGGAGAGAAGGAAACATAGTAGGTGAATATGGATTGGGGGACAGAAATGAAAGAGGAAGCCGCCTGGTCGAATTTTGCACAGAGCACAACATAATCATAACTAACACTTGGTTTAAGAATCATGAAAGAAGGTTGTATACATGGAAGAACCCTGGAGATACTAAAAGGTATCAGATAGATTATATAATTGTAAGACAGAGATTTAGGAACCAAGTTTTAAATTGTAAGACATTTCCAGGGGCAGATGTGGACTCTGACCACAATCTATTGGTTATGACCTGTAGATTAAAACTGAAGAAACTGCAAAAAGGTGGGAATTTAAGGAGATGGGACCTGGATAAACTAAAAGAACCAGAGGTTGTACAGAGATTCAGGGAGAGCATAAGGGAGCAAATGACAGGAATGGGAGAAATAAATACAGTAGAAGAAGAATGGGTAGCTTTGAGGGATGAAGTAGTGAAGGCAGCAGAGGATCAAGTAGGTAAAAAGACGAGGGCTAGTAGAAATCCTTGGGTAACAGAAGAAATATTGAATTTAATTGATGAAAGGAGAAAATATAAAAATGCAGTAAGTGAAACAGGCAAAAAGGAATACAAACGTCTCAAAAATGAGATCGACAGGAAGTGCAAAATGGCTAAGCAGGGATGGCTAGAGGACAAATGTAAGGATGTAGGGGCCTATCTCACTAGGGGTAAGATACCGCCTACAGGAAAATTAAAGAGCCCTTTGGAGATAAGAGAACGACTTGTATGAATATCAAGAGCTCAGATGGAAACCCAGTTCTAAGCAAAGAAGGGAAAGCAGAAAGGTGGAAGGAGTATATAGAGGGTCTATACAAGGGCGATGTACTTGAGGACAATATTATGGAAATGGAAGAGGATGTAGATGAAGATGAAATGGGAGATATGATACTGCGTGAAGAGTTTGACAGAGCACTGAAAGACCTGAGTCGAAACAAGGCCCCCGGAGTAGACAGTATTCCATTGGAACTACTGACGGCCGTGGGAGAGCCAGTCCTGACAAAACTCTACCATCTGGTGAGCAAGATGTATGAAACAGGCGAAATACCCTCAGACTTCAAGAAGAATATAATAATTCCAATCCCAAAGAAAGCAGGTGTTGACAGATGTGAAAATTACCGAACTATCAGCTTAATAAGTCACAGCTGCAAAATACTAACACGAATTCTTTACAGACGAATGGAAAAACTAGTAGAAGCCAACCTCGGGGAAGATCAGTTTGGATTCCGTAGAAACACTGGAACACGTGAGGCAATACTGACCTTACGACTTATCTTAGAAGAAAGATTAAGGAAAGGCAAACCAACGTTTCTAGCATTTGTAGACTTAGAGAAAGCTTTTGACAATGTTGACTGGAATACTCTCTTTCAAATTCTAAAGGTGGCAGGGGTAAAATACAGGGAGCGAAAGGCTATTTACAATTTGTACAGAAACCAGATGGCAGTTATAAGAGTCGAGGGACATGAAAGGGAAGCAGTGGTTGGGAAGGGAGTAAGACAGGGTTGTAGCCTCTCCCCGATGTTGTTCAATCTGTATATTGAGCAAGCAGTAAAGGAAACAAAAGAAAAATTCGGAGTTGGTATTAAAATTCATGGAGAAGAAATAAAAACTTTGAGGTTCGCCGATGACATTGTAATTCTGTCAGAGACAGCAAAGGACTTGGAAGAGCAGTTGAATGGAATGGACAGTGTCTTGAAAGGAGGATATAAGATGAACATCAACAAAAGCAAAACAAGGATAATGGAATGTAGTCTAATTAAGTCGGGTGATGCTGAGGGAATTAGATTAGGAAATGAGGCACTTAAAGTAGTAAAGGAGTCTTACTATTTGGGGAGCAAAATAACTGATGATGGTCGAAGTAGAGAGGATATAAAATGTAGGCTGGCAATGGCAAGGAAAGCGTTTCTGAAGAAGAGAAATTTGTTAACATCCAGTATAGATTTAAGTGTCAGGAAGTCATTTCTAAAAGTATTCGTATGGAGTGTAGCCATGTATGGAGGTGAAACATGGACGATAAATGGTTTGGACAAGAAGAGAATAGAAGCTTTCGAAATGTGGTGCTACAGAAGAATGCTGAAGATTAGATGGGTAGATCACATAACTAATGAGGAAGTATTGAATAGGATTGGGGAGAAGAGAAGTTTGTGGCACAACTTGACAAGAAGAAGGGATCGGTTGGTAGGACATGTTCTGAGGCATCAAGGGATCACCAATTTAGTATTGGAGGGCAGCGTGGAGGGTAAAAATCGTAGAGGGAGACCAAGAGATGAATAAACTAAGCAGATTCAGAAGGATGTAGGTTGCAGTAGGTACTGGGAGATGAAAAAGCTTGCACAGGATAGAGTAGCATGGAGAGCTGCATCAAACCAGTCTCAGGACTGAAGACCACAACAACAACAACAACATTTACTGCATTTTTATATTTTCTCCTTTCATCCATTAAATTCAGTATTTCTTCTGTCACCCAAGGATTTCTACTAGCCCTCGTCTTGTTACTTACTTGATACCTGCTGCCTTCACTACTTCATCGCTCAAAGCTACCCATTCTTCTTCTACTGTATTTATTTCCCCCATTCTTGTCAGTTGTTCCCTTATGCTCTCCCTGAAACTCTGTACAACCTCTGGTTTAGTCAGTTTATCCAGGTCCCATCTCCTTAAATTCCCACCTATTTGCAGTTTCTTCAGTTTTAATGCACAGCTCACAACCAATAGATTGTGGTCAGAGTCCACATCCGCCCCTGGAAATGTCTTACAATTTAAAACCTGGTTCGTAAATCTCTTTCTTACCGTTATATAATCTATCTGAAACGTGTCAGTATCTCCAGGCTTCTTTCATGTATACAACCTCCTTCTATGATTCTTGAACCAAGTGTTAGCTATGATTAAGTTGTGCTCTGTGCAAAACTCTACCAGGCGGCTTCCTCTTTCATTTCTTCCCCCCAATCCATATTCACCTACTACGTTTCCTTCTCTTCCTTTTCCTACTATCGAATTCCAGTCACCCATGACTAATAAATTTTCGTCTCCTTTCACTATCTGAATAATTTCTTTTATCTCATCATACCTTTCTTCAATTTCTTCGTCATCTGCAGAGCTAGTTGGCATATAGACTTGTAATACTGTCATAGGCATGGGCTTCGTGTCTATCTTGGCCACAATAACGCGTTCACTATGTTGTTTGTAGTAGCTTACCCGAACTCCTATTTTTTTATTCATTATTAAACCTACTCCTGCATTACCCCTATTTGATTTTGTATTTATAACCCTGTATTCACCTGACCAAAAGTCTTGTTCCTCCTTCCACCGAACTTCGGTAATTCCCACTATATCTAACTTTAACCTATCCATTTCCCTTTTTAAATTTTCTAATCTACATTCCCGATTAAGGGATCTGACATTCCACTCTCCGGTCCGTAGAACGCCAGTTTTCTTTCTCCTGATAACGACATCCTCTAGAGTAGTCCCCGCCCGGAGATCCGAATGGGGGACTATTTTACCTCCGGAATATTTTACGCAAGGGGACACCATCATCATTTATCCATACAGTAAAGCTGCATGCCCTCGGGAAAAATTACGGCTGTAGTTTCCCCTTGCTTTTCAGCCGCTCGCAGTACCAGCACAGCAAGGCCGTTTTGGTTAATGTTACAAGGCCAGATCAGTCAATCATCCAGACTGTTGCCCCTGCAACTACTGAAAAGGCTGCTGCCCCTCTTCAGGAACCATACGTTCGTCTGGCCTCTCAACAGATACCCCTCCGTTGTGGTTGCACCTACGGTACGGCTATCTGTATCGCTAAGGCACGCAAGCCTCCCCACCAATGGCAAGGTCTATGGTTCATGGGGGGCGGGGGGGGGGGGGTGAATGAGATGTATCCCTTCGTTAAATACATATGTCAGAGAAAAGATGTTCGTGACTGAGAAGATTCGATATGTGGTGAGCACCCCACTGTTGGGTTGCTGATACTAGAGCTAACGATCAAGTGACTGTACGGAAGTGGATAGCAGTCATACGATTGAACCTGCTGAGGTGGAGATTTGAGTTACATGGAGCGGGCGATGTGGAAGAAAGAGCTTCAAGAAATCTAAGAACGCGAAATTGTAATTGTTAATTATGAAGTTGAATGTCAGAGCTGTTATGTACATGGTACAGTAAGGAAATATACCAGTTGATAGCTGTTCACATTTATCATGTATTGCGTTTTAATTTTGAAGATAATATAGGGAGGTGAATTGAGTCTCACCTCTTAATCATATGGTGGAGGGAGTGAGAACGAGAAGTTAATTTTCAGCAGCTTTATCTGCAGCCTGTAAGGAGTCGAAGTCTGAGCCAAATTGGAGGAAGAAGGCGCACGGTTTCAGGATATTGACTAGCTGGACCCAGATTAATAATACTTAAACAGCGACCGAATATGGTTCAAATGGCTCTGAGCACTATGGGACTCAACTGCTGAGGTCAGTAGTCCCCTAGAACTTAGAACTAGTTAAACCTAACTAACCTAAGGACATCACAAACATCCATGCCCGAGGCAGGATTCGAACCTGCGACCGTAGCGGTCTTGCGGTTCCAGATTGCAGCGCCTTTAACCGCACGGCCACTTCGGCCGGCTCAGCGACCGAATATTCAGTAAGCAACATCCATTGTATATTAAAGGAGTGTTCAGGTGGCAGCTTACGTATTTATGTTTGGTGCATGATGTGAAATACACTCCTGGAAATTGAAATAAGGACACCGTGAATTCATTGTCACAGGAAGGGGAAACTTTATTGACACATTCCTGGGGTCAGATACATCACATGATCACACTGACAGACCCACAGGCACATAGACACAGGCAACAGAGCATGCACTAGTACAGTGTATATCCACCTTTCGCAGCAATGCAGGCTGCTATTCTCCCATGGAGACGATCGTAGAGATTCTGGATGTAGTCCTCTGGAACGGCTTGCCGTGCCATTTCCACCTGGCGCCTCAGTTGGACCAGCGTTCGTGCTGGACGTGCAGACCGCGTGAGACGACGCTTCATCCAGTCCCAAACATGCTCAATGGGGGACAGATCCGGAGATCTTGCTGGCCAGGATAGTTGACTTACACCTTCTAGAGCACGTTGGGTGGCACGGGATACATGCGGACGTGCATTGTCCTGTTGGAACAGCAAGTTCCCTTGCCGGTCTAGGAATGGTAGAACGATGGGTTCGATGACGGTTTGGATGTACCGTGCACTATTCAGTGTCCCCTCGACGATCACCAGTGGTGTACGGCCAGTGTAGGAGATCGCTCCCCACACCATGATGCCGGGTGTTGGCCCTGTGTGCCTCGGTCGTATGCAGTCCTGATTGTGGCGCTCACCTGCACGGCGCCAAGCACGCATACGACCATCATTGGCACCAAGGCAGAAGCGACTCTCATCGCTGAAGACGACACGTCTCCATTCGTCCCTCCATTCACGCCTGTCGCGACACCACTGGAGGCGGGCTGCACGATGTTGGGGCGTGAGCGGAAGACGGCCTAACGGTGTGCGGGACTGTAGCCCAGCTTCATGGAGACGGTTGCGAATGGTCCTCGCCGATACCCCAGGAGCAACAGTGTCCCTAATTTGCTGGGAAGTGGCGGTGCGGTCCCCTACGGCACTGCGTAGGATCCTACGGTCTTGGCGTGCATCCGTGCGTCGCTGCGGTCCGGTCCCAGGTCGACGGGCACGTGCACCTTCCGCCGACGACTGGCGACAACATCGATGTACTGTGGAGACCTGACGCCCCACGTGCTGAGCAATTCGGCGGTACGTCCACCCGGCCTCCCGCATGCCCACTATACGCCCTCGCTCAAAGTCCGTCAACTGCACATACGGTTCACGTCCACGCTGTCGCGGCATGCTACCAGTGTTAAAGACTGCGATGGAGCTCCGTATGCCACGGCAAACTGGCTGACACTGACGGCGGCGGTGCACAAATGCTGCGCAGCTAGCGCCATTCGACGGTCAACACCGCGGTTCCTGGTGTGTCCGCTGTGCCGTGCGTTTGATCATTGCTTGTACAGCCCTCTCGCAGTGTCCGGAGAGCAAGTATGGTGGGTCTGACACACCGGTGTCAATGTGTTCTTTTTTGCATTTCCAGGAGTATATAACAAACCACCACGTAGCCCAAGACTGAAACCCTTCACATTCTTGCGCAGATGTGCAGATTAAGAAACGAATGCACAACTGCAGGAAAATTGTCTTCGAAGAATGTGAAACTTGCATATATATATATATATATATATATATATATATATATATATATATATATATATATATATATATATATATATATACTTAATACACATGTAATTGGCCCGTGCTTGGGGTCAATTATTCCATGGCTTCATCAGCTGTCGTCGGAATTTAGGTGACTTGGTTTATAAAACGCTTTTTCTTTGTGTCGGCTGGATGTAATGGTCCACTTACCCTCGACAGCGTGAGGGCAAACCTGTATTTCTTCTCCTGTAGGATGAGAATAATAAACACTGTAGGAAGTTTGACATCCCTCTGGATATTCCACTGCAATAGCTGAAAATCATTTGTCCCCATTTCTTCCACGCATTGTTCAAAATAGGAGTGTAGCTTACTACACCACAAGTAATCTCCACAGTGCAACCTGAAAAGTGTGCAGTTTGCAAGCAATCTAGCTCAATTTCCTCAAATTTTACTGTGACAGTTCTTTCTTAAGAATCTTCGCAGGCTTTCAGCGGCACGATCCACGCCGTTTCTCGTAAGTTTCTAGCCACAGCAATTAATGTCTTCCAAATCGGGTACTCCCTACTGCGAAATCTTCCTCTGGATGTTCGTTCGATATTCCGGGTACAACGTTTCAGTAAAGAGGTGCTTGCAGAACTTTAGGGCATGAGTTGTGCAGAAAATGAATACACATATATCTGTACCTCCACAAGTGTCCAAGCATCAGTCAAAATAAGAAAGCAATATAATTAAATCTTCAGTCGATAGGGTATGTGCGCCCTGGTTCACTTACAAGAGGAGCTTGTGACACTACAACACAGTAGTAAAACTACAACACAGTATTACTATTAAAACATTTAATTTTATCCTTTTTCACGAATATAATTTTTTTTCCTTATTATGAACGACCTTTTCACTTTTGTGAAAACAGCGTAAATTATATTTGAGAACTGCATTTGTTACAATTGGAAAATTGGAAAGTACGTACAGTAGACAGCACTGGCAATATCATGGACTTGTGTTATTTTGAGTCATTGAAAATGACTGGTTGAAAGAAACTCTTCGACGTGTCGACAGCTTCCGACAACAGCACGGGACCACAAAACGAGAAGTGGTGTAACTGCGAGCGAAGAAGACCGCAAATGTGAGTTGTTCTGAGGCAGCGAGTATGTGTGCAGCAATTGCTTTTTATTGCTACAGGCATTGCGAGTTCCACAGGCCACAATATGCTGTTGACTTACAATAATGCTTCAAGAGAAATGCAAGAATGCAAGAAAAGCCACTGCAACTATGAGGAATATTTGCATCTGGAGACGAACCATTAAAATTTGTTACACTGTTCCTGCCAAGCTACTGCGTAGAGTCTAAAAATGTAAGCTCCAACCACTTCAGACTTCTAGTCTTGTTAAAGTCTTGCAAGTGTTTTGAGTGATTTCGACAGTGCAGTTTGTGTGTGAACTATAACTGTAACTAGCTGACTACCCGACGTTGCCTGAGTACGAGTTTATTCCAGTCTTCTATTAGTCCATCTCCTCCTTCCCCCCTCAATCCACCAATCTCGTCCTATCAGTATCCATCCCCTCCTCTTTCTTTCATCTCCTCCTTCTCTCATCATACCATCACTCACTGCCCCTCTTCTCCCCATAATAGGAGATTCCTGGTTCTTACGTCACGGTGCTTCTCTCCATATAGAAAGTAAAATGTGTACCAAGTTGGGATGAAGTCGTCCCAGTGTTTACGAGAGTTTTACCCTTGAATTTGCTCGCATCCGCACTTGTCAGACATACGAGGGGGTAAAAAACGGAATAACATTACAATGGCCAGAACTTGTGTAGCGCCCATTTCTGCCGCTTGGCGTGTATGGCGCAACTGAAAAAAAAAAAAAAAAGTTTCAAATGGCTCTAAGCACTATGGCACTTAACATCTGAGGTCATCGGTCCCCTAGAACTTAGAACTACTTAAACCTAACTAACCTAAGGACATCACACACATCCATGCCCGAGGCAGGATTCGAACCTGCGACCGTGGTAGCAGCACGGTCCCGGGCTGAAGCGCCTAGAACCGTTAGGCCACAGCGGCCGGCCTACGGCAACTCATTGCCAGTTCAGTGTCGCCTGTTGCAGTGATTGCTTTTGCTAGCGCTGTTTTACTCTTGTTTCGTTTATTATGAGGCAAATTTAACTGAACAACGTGCAGCTGTGATATTTTGTTTTCTACTCGGTAAAAATGGTGCAGAAAGGGTTTTAATTTTGAAAACAGCTTACCAAGACGACGCTAGGAGAAAAACTCTAGTGTTCGAGTGGTTTGCTCGATTTAAAAATGGCTCCGTGCGACTTTATCATATTTCTGCACACGAAAAGGTACGTGAAAGGACACTGAAGAAGTCAAGAGAAAGACGAGTGAGGGGCTATCAGGCATTTCTAAAGATGACTACAAAAAATATTTCGAACAGTGGATGCATCGGTGGGACAAATGTATTAGTTGTAATGGAGAGTATTTTGAAGGGGATAAGGTTATTTTGTAAACAGTTTGAAAGTATATCGCTTTTTAAAAATAATTCAGGGTTGTTTGGGCACCCCCTCGTATTACACATATGTTTAACGTAGTTCACTCATACTCGTATTTGTACGCATATTTCACTTGTATCTCTAGCGAATTTCGTCCTGCAGTTTCGTTTTGACGCAGTTGAATGTTTATGATATCTCCTGAACCATGTGTCATCCAATGATATAATGTGTAGGTACATTCAGTGGTATATGTGGGTACTCTCGACGATATGTGTTTCGAATGGAGTTTGTAATAAAGAAATAATAAATTAACACGTCATGGCTGATACGACAGAATTAGTCTGGCTGTATACGGGTCATGAGCTATGATACTCTTTCACACTCCTCCCCCTCCCCCCCTCTCCACATTAACCATGCCCCTTTGAGAGGGAGGTGCTTCTTACCTATACAGTGGTTCTTTCCAGTCAGTAAGTGATACGTGTAGCAAGTTTAGTTGGAATCGAATCGGTTATTTTTTACAATACATATGGATTTCATAGTCGCCCTGTCTCAAGCCGTTATTGCCTGGAACAGGATCCCAGTCCTACTAGTCTATGTTCCGAGTGTCGGTTTATGAATGTAAAATTTGGTTAATGTTGAGCATAATAACTTTGCCAGAAAGTAAACTCTTCTCTTTCCTAATTTGAACGTTGATATTGTTACATATTAGTTACATTTATGAAAGTAACGCTTGAGTTACAACAGTAACGACTAAAATTTTTTGTATTTAAAGGAATTGTTCAAACCACTGCATTTGGCAGTCATACGGAATTTGATATCACTATAAGGGCAGGGTCCAAATGGCTCTAAGCACTATGGGACTTAACATCTGAGGTCATAAGTCCCCTAGAACTTAGAACTACTTAAACGAAGGCAGGATTCGAAACTGCGACCGTAGCAGCAGCGTGGTTCCGGACTGAAGCGCCTAGAACCGCTCGGTCACTGCGGCCGGCTAAGGGTAGGGTTCCACGAAACTTATCGCACAATGTTTGAAGCATACATGTATCGAATTTACGACGAAAGTAGAAAATATATAAGACATAAAGAGTCATGACGGAATTACACAGTTTCTTTGATAACACGAATAACAAAAAAAAAGGCGTTTGCATTTCTTGGAAATTGGTGTAAAGACACTCACTGTGTTGTAGAGTTACTACTACTTTGTCCAACCTCCGTCCTTCATAATTACATCAAATATTCTCTTCGGCATTGATTTTGTTAGCGTTAATACTTTTTGCAGTGAAATTGTCGCTCTCTCTTGTCGCGTCGCTGTTTTCAGCTCACATACGGTCTCAGATTGTGTTCCACTGCTATAAACACGCCTTGCAAGTCTTCCCCAAAGATTTCCCATGTGGTTCAAATGCGGGATACGTACAGGTCAGAGCAAGACATCGATATCTTTATCTTCAGATCACTTTTTGGTTGTAGCAGAAACATACACAGATGCATAACTTGCTTAAGCATTAGACTTTCGTCCCCTAGGTCCTCATACATTCTAATTAATTCTTTCTTTAGCATGTCAGTGTACACGTTAGTGTTCATTTTAGTGGTCAGCCAAGCAATGCGTGACTTACCTTTAGCGCAGAAAGCTGCCCAAATCATATCACTTCCACCATCAAAATTTCTGCTCTTTCTTACTTAGTGCTCTGTTCTCAGGTCATGCCAAAAATACTGAAGTCCATCCCGCTTATCTAAATTCTCCTCATCACTGAAGATGACTTTATCCCATTCTGAAGTTCATTTCATATGTTTTTCAGCAAATTTCATACGCTTTTCAGCAAACTCCAGTCTAGTCTGTTCATATTTGGTGTTAATGCGGATTTCTGCAGTCGTTTCTTGAATGCAATATGTTTGTCATGTGACAAAACTTGTCGTACACGTCTGGCAGTTACTGGTAACCATAAATCAGCAAAAAGCTGAGAAGAATAACGGTTTGTGGCCCTTGCTTCGCGCAGAAGTAACCCTTTCCATGGCTCAGATAATTTTCCGCTTTGCCCATATTTTCCGTTCTGTCCATACCGCGCGTCCAATATAACGAAATTATCAATTACTGTACTTAAACAGTTCCACTTCTTGGCAATTTGGCAATTAGAGTATCCTATTTCATTGCTTTCCGCGTGCCATTGTCACAATTGTGCTTTTTGTGCACAACACACACTGTCAGTACTGGTGTCTGATTCCTATCCTCAATAAAGACACATGCGCACACACCATCACCGCACAGAGTCGATTGTTTTTATACTGAATTCCATTCTCTACTACTTGAATCGTTGATGTCTCGTTGTGTACTGTACTACTGTTATAAAATGCTATGCCATTTGAGTGCATGTCGGCATACTCCATTTCGTACTGTTGCGTACATGCTGCGCACAACTGTTCCAGCCGACAATATTAATTTTTCTACAATGGCTATGCCTTTATATTGATTTACACTACTGTAGTAAATTTTTACATCTTAGTTAACTATACTGATTTATTTAATTTTCTTTTGGTAATTATATGTAGCTACGGATGTCTGTGCTGCTTGTTCTCACGTTTCACGGCATATTGCAGTTGCTTTGAGATTATTAACTTTTAATGAAGTAATACTGAGAGGGAATTTTAAGTATTTGGAAATATTTTGTTTATCAACATTCATTATAGTAAAGATTATAATTAGACCACGCTACGTACTACTGTCACACCCTTAGTTTTCATTTCGTTCATCTTTATTTTATGGAATTCCAAAGTGTTGAGTATGAACTTTGACTTGACTAAGTATTTTGTGATCCCCTGGATGTGAAAATTTACTCCTGCGCAAATAATGACGACGTCGTTAATACACGTGTTGCTCATTGTTACATGAACTTAAGCCTGATTAAACCAATTGGTTATGGAAATTCGATTAACCAATCTAAACTGATCTTTGTAATTACATTTCTTTGCACCTAGTCTGGATTAAGAGAATGTCTTCAGAGCCATACTGGTGATCAGTCGTACACTTTTCTAGATAGTTTCGGTTAATTTTCAACAGAGTCAACGTCTTTCCGACAAATTACGTAATCTAAGGAGTGTCGATTACAGTGACTATCGTAGTGGGGAAGGTTATAAGGTCAATCGTCTGTAGCCAGCTTTTAAGAAAAATGGTTACTGCAATAAGCGCTACGGCCTAGAAGAAACAACTCCATTACCAATGAACAACAACACTGCCAGGAGGGAAAGTTGTCTGCCATTTATTACTGATAGTGTCGGTGAATTTTTAGCAAAGCGTAGGTTTAAGGCGCTTTTTAAGCCTATCAGGAAAGTGGATAGATCTCTTGGAACTGTGAAAGGTGTACGTCATCTATGGCGACAATTAGTGTGTGTAAAATTTCGTGCAGTTGTGGCGAAGTATATATTTGAACAACGAAAAAGTATTAACGCCCGTTTAGCCGAACACAAGAGGAACCTGCTGTGTGGAAACCGTACAATAAAATTTCATGAGGGTAGGTTTTTAGCCAAACCAACGTATTATTTGTATTAGCGCGCTTGTATAGAGAAGCAATAAAATTGGTAAACAACAAAATAATTTTTACAGATGAAAGAGATAGTAATATTAAACAACAACAAATGGATGCTGAGTTTGCTCAAAGAGAGGAATTCTAACGATCAATTCTTGGAATTGAGAATGATATCATCTGTCAGTTACAACCATTTGGATTCCACATCGCGTGACAAATGGTGGGGGCGTCAATACAGCTCATTGTGACGTAGTAAGTATGAAGATCCTTGAGCTTTCAACTCAGTTGTTAGTGTTTCTCTTTGAAGATGTCTTCTGTCAAATTTACGAAACGATAGTGAATGATCCTATGCGTTGTCCACGAACTTTGAGCTCGAAACATTTAGCAGAAGTTAAGTAACACATGCCACAGACGCATTTTTCTTTCAAGAACAATTACTGCTCGAGATTTCATTTCGATCACTGGTCATTTATTTTCAAATGCATACTTAGCGTTCTTTGCCATCTGCACAGTTTTGACTCTTAAGGTTTGATACATCCAGATGCACTCCGCAGCGAATGAACCGAGAAATTTTGTGTCTGAGTGTGTCACCAAACGCGTGGTTGCACCTTAGCGAGTATTTTTCTAGCCGTGCGACCACGCAGCCAGGTAGCTGTTTGTCTGTCTTACCATTCAGGATAAGCCGACAGTGCGGTCGGGATTACCGTATCGGAGTTATTGTGCGTCAGAGCAAGCAGCGGAGTCCCAGAATATGCCCTCATATCGGAAAACGCCAAACACATCTGAGGCCACGCAAGTTCGTTAATCAGATCGTCCTAATGTGGGAAACGATCATAATTCCTCCTAAGTAGTCCAATACTACAAAACCATAGTCATGCGTACTGAAAAGTTCAAAGTTTTGGTCAATCATCATATGCAATATATGTTGCGGCTTCGGATGAAAGGTAGGATTACAGGTTTTCGTGGTCAATGACCGTTCAGCTGAATCGTGCTAGCACGCCGTAAGCCTGTATACACCGCACGAATTCATGAAGTATTTGTTCGCAAACTCAACCTAGAGATGTACTTTACCTGCTCTTCCCAATATTCCTTGCCCGGGAAGTGGTTATCTTTCAGCTTGAGGCGTCCCACCCTGATATAAGCCGTGATGATGTACTCCACCGGCTGCATACTCTCTTATTTTGCGTAATGTGGATAATTATTTACTTTCCTATCTTCAGTGGGCTACGAAGGTGAGCAACAGTCAGTGCTTAAATACCGATGAGGTGAGCCGATTTCATCTGGATATAAATAGGCGCTGCATTCTTCCTTCGGACATATCAGAAAACAGTTAATATCCTTTACCTAGCTTTATCGTAGATGTAAGTGACGGTGTTACTCGGCGAGACCGAGTATTTATTTTAGGTCTTTCTTAACGGAACATTGATTCCTGTTTCTTTTTATATACAGCAGGGTCGTTTAGTTTGCCTAGCAGAAAAGAGACTGTTCCGAAAAGTTCATGTAAATCGTCGCCGTAGAGCAAGAATTGCTTTGGCTGTTGTCACGAAACAATGACACGTCGCACCTTAGAACTCGATCAGCCACAGATACTATTTGAGTGTGCTGCCGCGTAATATTTCAGTTAAAATTTCAGTATGTCACTTCAAACAGTTTTTCTACCAAAACAGTAATTAATAATTTCGGTGAGAATGTAGGATCTGTTATTCTTCAAGTTATTTTGATCACTTAAACGTCGAGATCGCATCGAATCTTAGACTGTTATTGTGAAATTACCACAGATTGTATATCCTGAGGGAAATGTTGCGTAACCATTATGTTATAATAGTAACTCTGGAATTACCCCACAGATTGCAACTCAAGGAATTAACTGAAACTCTTTCAAGGGATTCTTCTAAATTAGTCACTTCAAACAAATTAAGGTTTTCCTCTTTCTGTTTCTTCAGAATTAAGATTCAAACACTTTTCCTCAAATTAGTTTTGGCTTACTTTCCATAGATGAAACTTCAGCGTCTGTTCCGACGTGCCTAATATTTTCAAAAATAGACTGATCACTAATAACTTCCAAAGTATCGTTAACTCGTCAGCAAAAGTCGAAATTCAAGCCCTTTCCTTTAAATATCACTCGCAGGCTTTCAACTGTTACTCAGAAATCGATATAACTGAATAATCTCTTCTTTGCTTGTCGGTAGAATCACTGCGCTACTCAACATACATAATCGACACACATTTAAATTAGCACACTTTTCAGTAATAATACTTGACTTAATATTCAGTGATCATTGCACGTTCAAGACCTCTTTTGAACTAGCACACCATATATAATTCAATTTCAAACATCTATTGAATAAGAATGCACCAGAAGATCTGACAACGATGGCGCGGCGTTCTCTCCATCCCGAACCGTCGGCGTCCTTTTGTTTATTGATACGTACTGCCGATTGCTGCTTGGTAGAACACCGATGGGCCACTATTCCAAAATCTCCCCAGTCCGACAGGAAAAACAACATTTTAGCACAAACATCATACACAAAATACGTAATTAAATAACACGCTTTTCTTGTTTACCTGATGTCGTTCAAGTAGAAACTAAGGACGGTACTGCTCACAATAATCTGGAGCGACATGAGCATTACTTGAATAATAGCGTCTCTTTTTATGTATAAATTATTTGTACGTAACTTCCTTGCGCGAATGTGTGCTCTTTTATTAAATAAATATTTCAGGTTACCTGCGAAAAATGAAAGAAAACGTGTATGAACTGTAATTCAGATTGACGATATCACGGAAATCAACTTGTGGCTGAAGCGAATCGGGAGAATTGTATTTTCAAATATGTAAAAATTTAAAAAAAAAGTAAAGAAAAGAGCGAGGAGCGAAGCTGCTCTCAGCAAACTGAATTTTCCAAGCTTCTCTTGTTTCCATCGAACTGAGCAGACGTATTTAGTATAAGTGTCTGTGTAATGTACATAGATTTGATTTATCATTAAATACATTAAAAACAGTGTATATTCTTGTAATCATTTATAACAGTTAGTTCTCCCAGCACTTATTAAGCTGTACGTGAATTATGGTTTTTGTAATATTTATTTCAGAAAAACTAGCTGGAACCGCGAGCTCAGCAGATCATGGCAAAGAGAAACAATGCGCCCAATGCGATTCGCGTTCAGCTGTTGATTTCATTCTGCGTCCGTGAGATTATCTGCGGATCGTTTAACAGTGACTTGCGATCTGGCCATTGTCTCCGTACTGTGAATCTGCTACTCTGGCTTCTGCCAGTTACAGGCCCCACAGAAATTGCTACGGATAGTAAAAGGTGAAAACTTCAAGCGCCAGTTTCATTCTGAAATCACTGCATTCTTTTTAAATGCAAATTAGATGCATTAGGAAGAATGCGCGCCACCATCAACAATGACCGTTCCTCCACTGCTCAATGAGAAGGAAATTAAATCTTTTGACAAGTTGATTTCTGCACATTTTGCTGCTTTATTCAAATATCGGATCAAAACGTGTCAGCCACAAGCTTTGTGAAGGTGTCACAAACAAACTGGAGGTGCGGAAAATGGAGATCACTTCCCTAGCACCGTCGTGTTTGTCTGAAGTAACGACACTGATTACCTGTGTGTTGCGTCTGTCTTTTGTCGTTCCAGTGATTCAGTTTTGCCTAAAATACGCTAGGCGATCGATGAAGCAGTCTTTGTCGCAACTGGCCACACACAAAGGTGGCAGAACCGAAATTTCTTTGGCGTTCGGCGAAGTTAGACATCGTTGTTGTGGTCTTCACTCCGAAGACTACTTTGATGCTGCTCTCCACGCTAATTCGTCTTGTACAAGTTTCTTACTTTGTGCGAGACTGCTGCAATCTGCACCCACGTAGTCAAACTTTCGTCTCCCTCTACAACATTTTGGGCCCACATTTTCTCTCGATTATCAAACGAATGATTCCGTGATGCCTCAGGACCTTTAGTCAAGTTCTGCCACAAAGCTATTTTCTCCTCAGTTCGACGCGGTGTCACTTTATTATCTGCTCGATCTATCCATGAAATGTTCAGCGTTCTCCTGTAGCAGCACATTCCGAAAGACTCTCTTCTTGTCTGTACTGCTTGTCGTTCACATTCCACTTCCACATAAACCTACGCTCCAGACAAGCACATTCAGAGAAGACTTTGTAACACATAATTTATGTTCGTGATTAAAAAATTTTATGCTTGTCTTAGAAGTACCAGTCTGCAGTTTATATCCTCATAGCAGATCTCATCTATTATTTATCGTGTCTCATTTCCTAACCTAATTCCATCAGCATCGTCAGATTATTTCGATTACACTCCATTACCTATGTCATACGTTCGTTGGTACTTTTCGTGTTTCATTGATCTTCCCTCAGTCCCTGTTTTTCACTCAGTATTTTGCACGTTATATCCAACGGGTCCTTTAATTCTTCTTCATTTTCATCGAGGATAGCAACGTAATTACTTATCTTATCACTGATATCCTTTTACCCTAAACTTTAATTACTTATTCGACGTACAGGCTGAGAAGATTGCTTTCGCCCTTCATATCCTTTTCAATAAGAGAATTTATATCATGGTGTTTCATTCCTGTGATTATCTCTTGGTTCTTGTACTTATTGTACACTGATCTGCGAAAATACACTCCTGGAAATTGAAATAAGAACACCGTGAATGAATTGTCCCAGGAAGGGGAAACTTTATTGACACATTACTGGGGTCAGATACATCACATGATCACACTGACAGAACCACAGGCACATAGACACAGGCAACAGAGCATGCACAATGTCAGCACTAGTACAGTGTATATCCACATTTCGCAGCAATTCAGGCTGCTATTCTCCCATGGAGACGATAGTAGAGATGCTGGATGTAGTCCTGTGGAACGGCTTGCCATGCCATTTCCACCTGGCGCCTCAGTTGGACCAGCGTTCGTGCTGGACGTGCAGACCGCGTGAGACGATGCTTCATCCAGTCCCAAACATGCTCAATGGGGGACAGATCCGGAGATCTTGCTGGCCAGGGTAGTTGACTTAAACCTTCTAGAGCACGTTGGGTGGCACGGGATACATGCGGACGTGCATTGTCCTGTTGGAACAGCAAGTTCCCTTGCCGGTCTAGGAATGGTAGAACGATGGGTTCGATGACGGTTTGGATGTACCGTGCACTATTCAGTGTCCCCTCGACGATCACCAGTGGTGTACAGCCAGTGTAGGAGATCGCTCCCCACACCATGATGCCGGGTGTTGGCCCTGTGTGCCTCGGTCGTATGCAGTCCTGATTGTGGCGGTCACCTGCACGGCGCCAAACACGCATACGACCATCATTGGCACCAAGGCAGAAGCGACTCTCATCGCTGAAGACGACACGTCTCCATTCGTCCCTCCATTCACGCCTGTCGCGACACCACTGGAGGCGGGCTGCACGATGTTGGGGCGTGATCGGAAGACGGCCTAACGGTGTGCGGGACCGTAGCCCAGCTTCATGGAGACGGTTGCGAATGGTCCTCGCCGATACCCCAGGAGCAACAGTGTCCCTAATTTGCTGGGAAGTGGCGGTCGGTCCCCTACAGCACTGCGTAGGATCCTACGGTCTTGGCGTGCATCCGTGCATCGCTGCCGTCCGGTGCCAGGTCGACGGGCACGTGCACCTTCCGCCGACCACTGGCGACAACATCGATGTACTGTGGAGACCTCACGCCCCACGTGTTGAGCAATTCGGCGGTACGTCCACCCGGCCTCCCGCATGCCCACTATACGCCCTCGCTCAAAGTCCGTCAACTGCACATACGGTTCACGTCCACGCTGTCGCGGCATGCTACCAGTGTTAAAGACTGCGATGGAGCTCCGTATGCCACGGCAAACTGGCTGACACTGACGGCGGCGGTGCACAAATGCTGCGCAGCTAGCGCCATTCGACGGCCAACACCGCGGTTCCTGGTGTGTCCGCTGTGCCGTGTGTGTGATCATTGCTTGTACAGCCCTCTCGCATTGTCCGGAGCAAGTATGGTGGGTCTGACACACCGGTGTCAATGTGTTCTTTTTTCCATTTCCAGGAGTGTATAATAACCACCTATGTAATAGCCAGTATGTCCATCTTTGGCACGGATAACAGTGGCTACGCGTCGTGGCATGGGAGTAATGAGGCACTGGTATGTCGCTGGAGGGAGCTGGCACCACATCTGCACACGTGTCACCTAATTCCCGTAAATTTCGGGGAGGAGGGCGATGAGCTCTGACGCCACGTTCAATAACATCCCAGATGTGTTAATCGTGTCAAGATCTGGCTAGTTGGGGTGCTCAGCACATCTGTTGTAACACACCACTGTATTCCTCGAACTACTCCATCCCTAAAAATGGTTCAAATGGCTCTGAGCACTATGGGACTTAACATCTCAGGTCATCAGTTGAAACACGTATGTAACATAGCAGCGATGGCGAGGCATTGTAGCATCTGTGACCAGAGAGTATGCGCTTGACCGCGCGAGTGTTGCGAGCGGTTCTCAGTCTGTCAGTCAGTCGTTGCGAGTCTGGAGCTCTGTCTAGTTGTCGCTTTGCAGAGCAGTGCTCTGTCAGTAGTCGTCGCGTGCAGTACGCTAATAGTCGTCATGCAGAGCGGTCGGTCAGTAGTAGCAGCCCAGTGCGGTTGTGTGATGTAGGCGGTCGGCAACACTGGTCAAGATGGTGAATAAGGTATACTATTAATTAATATAATCATTAGATAATGAAAAAATTTATTTATTGTAATTATTCTCCAACAAGTCCCCCAATAATAATTTTTATTTCAAAAGCATTTTCTCAAAAAATTTTATTTTTTATTGAACTAAAGATTTCGTTGCACTTCCCATTTCACTCCATTTTTTTTAAAGAAAAATTTCAGTAAAATCACCAAAAAAAGAAATATTATTATTTGCAATGCAGTTCCTCCAAGCCGTGCGCACAAAAAAGAGCAGAAATGTGACATCCATTTATTCTGAGGTAAGACTTTAATTCTGATTGTTTTGCACAGGGCCAAAGACCGATGTTTCGGTTTAATTGAATTTTCTTATCACTGAATAGACTTTAATTTTTTGTGAAGAATTTATATTTGAGTCAGATTGCTAATTTTTGTTTAATTGTCATTGTCACTAGATTCCATTGTGGGCAGGTTACACTTAGCGCAATGTCCATTAGCATCCCTAAATAATATTGTCAATTATTTTAAATTTTGCGGGGAGGTTACACTTGGCGACACCCAGTCCAGGATCGTATTTCGTTGAGAGTCTTTTGAGCGACAGTCAGATATCTGCTCTTATTTGCTTAGATATAATTAGGATTTGGCGCAACGCTTTTATTAATCTTGTGACTTTCTTTCTACAGGTCAACGACAATTCATTGCTCTGTTGTATTTGTGTGTTGCTTTTGCATTGTGCTCATTTGTTTTGTGAATAATTGTGACTATTGCAAAAATGCCGCGAAAGACTATGAATAGTGTATCGCGAGGTATTACGAACGAAACTACCGATTTAAACAACTTTACCGATAGGACATGTGACACGCAGTGTAATCATGACATTCCTGCGTTCACTGACAATCAGTGCATTCCAACCACTAATGATGACTTTTACCTTAATGATGAACAAACGAACTCAATTGTCTCGTCTGTTAATTTGACGACAATTGATGACGCGGGACGCTCTATTGCAATGAGCGCTGCCGAGCTTAACACACCCGATTTGGAAAATTCAAGTAACATACAAACAAATTTTTCGAATGAAAATGGTCAGTGTAGTGAAAGTACGACGGATTTATTTAATTCCGAAATAGGGACTGACAGTGTATGTTTAACTGGCAAACCTTTTTGTAAATTACAGAATGACCAAATGGTCACGCAAAAAGAGACAATTCCAGATCGACCATTGAACAGCACAGAGAATAGAAATGCTAATTTTGAATCGGATCCAATTATGACATTTTTGCGGCAAAATTTCAAACAACAGAACGAAAAACAAGACAAACTTAGTGAACAGGTCAAACAACAGAATGAAAATTTCAAACAACTTAGGGAAGATAACAAACACTTAAATGAGAAACTTGACAATAATGACGTAAATCTCAAACAACTTAGTGAACAGGTCAGACAACAGAATGAAAAATTAGACGACAATTCCAGACAGCTTAGTGAACAAATTAGAGCCGTTGCCGCGCAGTGCCATGACACTAAGGAACAGTTGCGCGTGGAAATTGAGGCTTGTTCACGAAAAAATAGCGAAGAAATTAAGTCTGTTGCGCAAGAATTAAGAGAAATGCAAACAGCCGCAACAGATACACTCAGAGACGAAATTAGCGGAGTCGCTAAACAATGCTCTGAAAAAGCTACACAATTACGGGACGAGTTTAGAGCAATGACGGTAGAACTTTCGCGCACTATGGACGCAAAGATAGACGCGAAATTCGAACAGCAGAACACTCAGATTAACGAGCGCTTTAATCAGCACATACAGAACAGTGATACGCGTTTCCACAGATTTATTCAAGATCAAAACAAAGTAAAACGACAAGTCATGGAAACAATCACTGCACAAAGACAAGAGGACAAACGTAAAATGTTCGCGAAAGCGAAGACGTATGTAGATAATAATATTACTACAGTGTCCGACAAAATTAATACCATAGAACAATTGAACGCGGAATTACGGGATGAAATTTCTGATCTTAAATCAAAAACAGATACACACACAGTAAATATTCAAACAGTGACAGACAGATTCGAACAATTAGATCTAACACAGGATTGCGATGTCATCAAAGCTGATGTTAAAAAACTGAGCGAAACTACGCGCAAGTTGCAAAAACAGATTAATGCGTCCGATTCTAAAACCGATGATCAGGTTAAGATACTGACCGAAAAATATGATGAATTGGCCAGTCGTATTGATGCTATCGAAAGTGCTAATGATAATAAATCAGACGATACTGCACCGATTTCATTTAACCAAACACCTGAATTTCAAAACTTACAACAGACAATTAATGAGATCGATTCATCTAACAACACGTTACGTAGGAAGTTATCAAATTTACAACAAGAAGTAACAGAGATGAAAAACACTTCAGTTAATAACATACCACAACAGTTGCCACTTTATGAACATGTGTCAGACTCACGCAGCGCGTATAATGTGAGTAATTTACAGAGACTACGAGACGTAAAATCCGAAAAGCCACGCGACTTAAAATCTGAAAAGCTACGTAACTTGAAGTACGAAACGACACAGACAAACAGATTCACACACAAACCCGAACGTGTTCTCAAATTCAGTGACGAGAACGTTGATAATAAGCAGTGTGCATTTGTAAGAAAATGTAAGGAATTTAATAATGGGAGAACACAGATACACGCTTTGCACTGTATACGACAATTTATCTTTGTACATTCACCGCTACTACCTGTAATGCAGAAGCTAGCTTTGAACCTGATGCGACAATTTGCTATTGCATTTTCATCAGCATTGCGTGTAATGAGGAAACTTGAATTAACGTGCTTACAACTATTTGCTTTTGAATTTTTACCGCTATTGGGTGCAACGCAAAAGCTAAAATTTAGTTGCAGTGCGTAAATGACCTCAGGGGATTCATTACGCTTTAATGAATATGTGCCGTAGCGAGCATAGGGCCCCGAGCTGTAGTAGTGCTGTTTCATCTTTAGTTTTCTGCACTGCTGCCTTTTCTTCTACTATCCTTTATATCTATCAAAACTGCTCTTTAACTATTGCTCTATCTAGTATTAAGAAACGAGTAATGAAAACCCGATATGACAAATATTTTACCGAATGTGACAGTTATCAGTAGGCACTCCCGTAATGACAACTACCGCCGTAATTTTAATAACAGATAAAATCGTAATCATCAGTATGTGTAAAATTTTGAGCAACCGGAACCATATTTTCGTAACAATAGATGCTTTTCACCACAATAGCATGAAAGTCAGCCGCTTAGCATACCTAACCAACAATGCAGTCTACAAGGTCAACCAGGCTTTAATGTTTCGCCGCGTGCACGTATAGTCCCAGCTCCAACAAATAGTGACGCATGGCAGCAAAGAAATAACTACGTACAGACAACACTCTATTTCAATTCCTATCGCAATACACCGTATAGGAATGATTATTACGACAGACGTAAAAACGATGAGCACAATTACCAGCGTACATATAATAACAGTCGGTCTCACCAACAGCAAAATCATACGCAAGAACATATTCTCATGAATGAACCCGACAATAGGTACCATCCAGAGCGTAACACGTCTGGAAGAAGTAATAGAACAGTTCAAATAGTGGAAATGCCACAGAATCCTCCTAATAATAATAACACGTCAGATAGAATCTGACTAGATAATGTACAGGACGCATCTTGCAATAACACAAGCACTACCTTAGACACGCAAAATGTTGTTCACGAAAATGTAATTACTTTTGACGACATCAGAGACACTCTTTTACAGGAAAGACCAGTTATTCAGAAAACCATTTCACATCCTGTTATCGAAATTAAAATTGGTTCATCGAAATTTTCAGCAGTAATTGATTCCGGATCACCTATATCAGTAATTAATGAGGAGACTTTCAACGAGTGCAACAAAGAGAATACTTATCCGACGTTACCATTAGGCAAAACAAAAGTGAAAGGAGCAGTACCGAGTAAAGGAGTAGACGTTAAACTACAGACGCATTTATCATTTTGTATTGGAGGTCATACTTTTCACTCTAATTTTTGGATTGTGCCTTTATTGACAACAGACGTTATTTTAGGTACGAATTTTCTGGTACAACACGACGCAGTCATTGATTTTCAGAATTCTTATTTAATGTTAAAGGATGAAAATGTACAATTGGCTTTAGAATTTCAGCACTCTTTATCTGCGGAAGAACAAACAATTAACCGCACAGAGGTCATTTCCGCAACACGTAACATAGACTGTAATCCCACATTGTTCACGGATACGTACGTACACAACTATAATACTCCAGACGAAGCTGACTACGACGTAATGCAATTGATTTCTGACAAGGTTAAAGAGAGCAGTGCAAGTACAGACGACGAACGAACGCAGTTACACAAGATTCTTTTACAGCAAGCTCCAGTTTTTGACAACGTTCCTGGTACTATGTCCGGATTTATGTATGAATTTCAAGTCAAACAGCACGATACATTTAAAGCAAAGCATTATCCCATTCCATATATTCACAGAGAACAAGTTAAAAAAGAATTGCAGGATATGCTTGATCAGGGAATTATTGAACCAGCAGTTAGTCCGTACATAAACCCGCTACATATTGTTAAGAAAAAAGATGGCTCACTTCGCCTTGTACTTGATTCACGTCACATTAATGACATTATTATTAATGAAACAGATCGACCACAGACACTAGAGGAACTTTTACAGAAATTTCACGGTACAGCTATTTATTCTACACTAGATTTGAAATCGGGATTTTGGCAAATTCAACTTCATCCAAACTGCAGAAAATATACAGCTTTTCTCTGTTTCGGCGACTGTTATCAATTTTGCAAACTACCGTTCGGCTTAACTATTTCTTCTGCAGCTTTTATTCGCGGTTTGAACACTATACTTCCGACAGAACTTAAAGACAGAATTACGACGTATGTAGACGACATTCTTATCGCAGAAGCTAACTGGTCCGAACACAATCGGATTCTTGAACAACTGTTACAAACTTTTCATGCACAAGGACTTACAGTTAATCTTAGTAAATCGCACTTTGGCAAAACTTCCATAAAATTTCTTGGACATGTAATTTCAGCAGAAGGCATTGCACCTGATCCGGAAAAACTTCAAGCTCTACGTGACATTACTGTTCCTACGACAAAAAAGCAACTACGCAGTTTTTTAGGCTTAATTAACTTTTTTCGCAAATTTATTCATCACTCTGCTTTAGACACGCCTAGACTATGCCAATTAACAGGTAAAAACACTATTTGGTCTTGGGATAAGCAAGCACACTCTGAATTCATGAACCTGAAACATGCTTTGTTGAATGCTCCACTTTTATCGCACCCGGATCTTAGCAGAAATTTTTCCATTGCCACTGACAGTTCCAACACCGCTTTAGGCGTACACATTTTCCAGGAAATCGAAGAAGACGGTTCTACAGTAATTAAAAACATCGCATTTGCAAGTCGCATTTTGTCACCTGCTGAACGAAATTATTCCGTCACAGAATTGGAAACATTATGTGTTGTATGGGCTTTCACGAGATTTAGGCACTTTCTTTATGGCAGACATACCACTGTTTACACAGATCACAGAGCGATACAATTTTTACTTTCAGCTAAATTTACTCACGACAGATTAAGCAGATGGAAACTGTATTTACAGGAATTTAATTTTACAATAGTTCACATTCCCGGCACGCAAAATGTTATAGCAGACGCACTATCGCGTTCTCTCGGCAACAATCAGCAAGACGTAGCAACCAACTTCTGCAAAACAAATTTCAGTGTCATGTACATTCAGCAAGTTGCATTTGAAAACTTTATTTCATCGTCATTACAGGACATAGCAAAAGAGCAAAATAAAGACAACGTGTGGAAAGAAATTAAACACCTTTGGCTAGATAAGAATAATGTTACGATTAGGAACCACTACACTGTACGCAATGACATTCTGTTTCGCCGCTCTCATCCTGACAGCAACAATTGGTTATTATGCATTCCTGATGAACTGGTTAACAAACTAATTTGGTACACTCATTTAAGTTACGCACATTACGGAGCACGAAAATGTTTTCTTATACTGAGACAGAACTGTTATTTTACCAACATGGAGAAACGTATTCGACGAGTTTTAGCGTCTTGTAAAATTTGCCAGAAAGCTAAATCAGACACCACTTCACATATTCCTCCTTTATATCCCATTATACCTGTTAAATTAAGACACATGGCCGCAGTAGATATTTTTGGTCCGATTCCGAGAACTAACAGAGGTTTTTGCTACATTTTTGTCGCTGTTGAGCTCACTTCAAAATTTGTTACTTTCACTCCGTTACGCAAAGCTACTGCTAAAACTGTTTCTAAAGCATTTGTAAAACATTTTCTGTCTCATGTAGGGCATGTAATGAAAGTAATTTCTGACAATGGATCACAATTTCGTAGTAGCGTATGGACACGCATGTTACGAGCCAGAAACATTTCTCCGATCTATATATCCAAGTACCACGCTTCTTCGAACCCCTGTGAACGATTAATGAAAGAAATTGGTAAACTGTGCCGAATATACTGCCACAAAAGACATATTGATTGGGATACACACATACTCTCATTCCAAGATGTAATTAATTCCATTCCAAATGAATCCACTATGCTATCTCCGTCTGTTATACTGAAAAATGCTGAACCACCTAACAAAATTAAAGAATTAATAACATTTCCTACATCTCGTCGATTACGACACCACGAAATAATTGACATTGCGCTGAACAACATCAAACGTGCCGCAGAGCGCCGGAGAAGACAGCAAAAACAGGTTTGTACACGCCGCGACTTTCACGTTGGACAGAAGATACTAGTACGTACACACTATTTATCCAGTAAATTAAAAGGTAAGTGCAGTAAATTTGAACTTCTATACGCAGGTCCATATCGGATTCGCAGCATCCCTCACCCCAATGTTGTACACGTCGAAACTTTGAGAACCAGAAAATCGAAAGGCAATCACCATATCTCAAACATTAAACCGTTTATTGAATGAAGACACTTCATGATTCAACACACTATGATGTCATTTACTAATGCAATTAATTCACCTGACTAATTACTGATGATTATCGTATTTTTTCTTGGCAAGTGCCCGGCAAGGTAAGGTTAGCAGGTCGCTTTTCTTGTCGTTACACATCAGACCGTTCACATTTTCCACTTTTTTGTGTGTATGATTGTTTTCAAGTTTTGTTTGTATGTACTGTGAAATAGTTAAGATATAACACACACCAGTTGACTTTGACATTTTTTGTTGCCATATGACACCTCAAGATCGTGACTGTTTAACATTTTTTTTTTTTGCTACTGCATTGTATTATTCTGTGTACATTTTTGCATCTGAACACTGTCAACGTCTTTAACATATTACGTTTTCTGTCATGTTATGCTGTATGGCTAATTGTGTCACCATAAACCAGTCATTATTTAGTGGGTATATGATTTAAATGCAAGACATTAATCTTTGTTCATGAATTTCAGAAAGAAATGATTTGTGTAAGAAATAAATTCAACAGAAATGGGAATTTCACCTACGGAATAAACGAAAGAAGATGCAATAACTTTATGGGGAAGAGTAAATGGATCAGGATTAACAAACATTAACAAGAATATACTATACTCATCACAGAATAGCAGTCTTAACTAATTTTTTCTTTCAGAATACAAGGTGATTGATGCAGGCTGTCAGAGAGAACTACACATCTTAGTTTTAGTGATGAAATATGCTAGAGATAAGGAATAGTTATGTAATGAGTAATGAAGTGATTTTTTGCAGATGATAATGAATACTGATGAATAAGGATGAAGGATATGGTATTATGGATAATGAAGTTTTCTTTACAGATGAGGATAATGTTGAAGTTATGTATTTATGTTATGTAGTTATTTAAGTATTTGTTGCAGTTTGCTTTGACAGCAGGTGTTATATTGCATAGTAGGATGACGGAAAGTTTTGGAAAGGACAGCTATGGAACACATTTTTATACACATTTCACTACCTGTTAATTCGAAGTTCACTACTTTTCAGCATAGTGTGCGTTTCCTCTTTCAGGTCAATAATCCGTTTTTGTAATTTTTCCAGGAGAAGCTTTTCATGATACTTACTAAACCTGTTAGTTATTATACCTGTTCTAGTACTTGCATTTTTATTTTTTACCCATTTGTGTCTATCATTTATAAATGTGATCACATATACTGCCTTGTTACATAACCTTGCTACAGCTGACTCATGACGAATGACGTTACCTATCCTCATTTGCAGCAATAGGTCAAAAGCAAATAGTGTTATGTTTCAGCAATTAATTATCGATCCCAACGCAATGCATTGCTACCAAAAAAATGTATTACGAGTCCCACATAATGTCACTAGTTCATGATAATTCTGAATAATACTGATCAACTCTGAATAGCATGTCACTTGAGTAATGACCTCTTAATGAGACTATATTCAAAATAATGCTTTGTCACTAGCTAATAACTGCCACTGTTTATTGTAATGATACTACTTATAATGCCTGTGATTACTAATGATTTGACTGTAATTAACTGATTTTAATAATGACTTTGTAATGATCTGAATACTACTGAAGGAGGAACACTGTTTATTGTAATGATACTACTTATAATGCCTGTGATTATTAATGATTTGACTGTAATTAACTGATTTTTAATAATGACTTTGTAATAATTTGAATAATACTGAATGATGATTCTATTCAATACTTGCTGGCCACTGAGTGCCAATAATTAATGTCACTTGAAGAATTGTTATTAATTATGCCATTAATTAGCCCTTTTTTTCCCATGTTGAGTTTTTATGTTTTGGTTAATGGCCAATGAGTGCCAATAATTTGTATCACTCAATGTATTATGTTAATGCTAGGCCAATAATTGACTGTCCTTTTCAACTAAGACTTCTGATGAACATTATTCTGTCGTACTAAATATACTTTGTAACTGGCCAAGGACCGCCACTGTTTATTGTAATACGATTACCCATGATGCCAGCTAGTGATTCTTAATAGATTGGAATGACACATAATTAATTAACTATGGTACTGTTTAATAATGCTTTGTAATTAGGAGAAGACTAATGATTCTTACTATATTAGAATGACAAATGATTAATTAACGACAAATGATTAATTAACTGTAATTAGACAAATGATTAATTAACTGTAATTAGACAAATGATTAATTAACTGTAATTAGACAAATGATTAATTAACGACAAATGATTAATTAACTGTAATTAGGAAAAGGCTAATGATTATTATTGGAATGACAAATGATTAATTAACTGTAATTAGGAGAAGGTTAATGATTCTTAATTATATTCTGTAACTGAAAAGAATGCGATTATTTCATAATACTTTGTAACCAGGAAAAGAAGGCTACTGATCCTATGTAAAACAATTAATGAACATTTTTCTGTAATACTACATACTTGGTACAGAAATGTTCAATAACTGGGCTATGAATGCCACAAACTGCTAATTAAGTCTGTAATTGTCAATATTATGTGACTTGATGTCCTTCACCTCATAAGCTGACTACCCTGAATTACTGCAATGTCCATTTGTCCTGTTTATCCCAGTGATCATGGAGCACTATATTTGGTTTTGCACTAATTCTACGTTGGTGTGCCTTGTAAGAGTGTGGTGTTGACACGACATGCTGTCCACCACCGTGAGCAATGAAGACGTTATTATGGTCCCACTGTTTGGTGTACCTAATGTACTGCCAAAATGAAAACATGGAACATTACTACGACAGTTCAGTGTCTTGGCTACACTGATAAATTCTGATGGGAAAAGAACTTCAAGTTGTGTCACTTGGTGTTGTACTTCTGTGGAAAGATATGGACTTTCAGAGCAGCTGTGTGCAATCTAAAGTGCTACAACCATGATGCAATCCTTCCCTTTCCTATCCTGATTCTTGTCACATAAAGAAAAAATTTTTTGGTAACATCATTTATGTTCATAGGTTATACATTTTTCGATTCGCTGAACTCCAGTGCGAGTACACTTATGTCACTGGTCGACATGATGTTTGCCATTATGTTTATTTGTTGTGAAAATGCTAAAGACATTTTTCAGTGCATGTGCACTTTGGACATGATTTTTTTTGCCATTATGTTTATTTATTGCGAAAATGCTAAAGACATTTTTTGATTTGTTCTGAAGTACAGTATATGTGCACTTTTGTTTTTTATATTGTATATACATTTTTTATTTTCTGAACTACAGTGCATGAGCACTTATGTTAGGTGTTAATATGTTTTTTACTGAACTTCAGTGCCTGTGCACTTTTCTCATTTTTCAATATGATTTGTATAACTTTTATGATTTCCTGATATGTTCATTAAGTACACTCATGTCACTTGTCAACATAATATTTTTTGCCAGTCTGTTTATTTGTTCTGAATATGCTAAAGAATTTTTTCAGTGCCTGTGCACTTTGTTATCTGTCAAATAATTTGTATATACATTTTTCTGATTTGCTACTATGTTATGTACTCACATTTTGTCTTTGTCTGATATATTTTGTACTTAGTGCGTGTGCACAACATTTAAATATTCTGTAAGTTGTAGAATTTTGTTAATTAAAGAAAAATTTTGCCGCGCTTGGCAAGTCCAAATGACTCACCATCGCTGCCAAATTTTTGCCCCCCCAGTGGAGGGTTATGAAACACGTATGTAACATAGCAGCGATGGCGAGGCATTGTAGCATCTGTGACCAGAGAGTATGCGCTTGACCGCGCGAGTGTTGCGAGCGGTTCTCAGTCTGTCAGTCAGTCGTTGCGAGTCTGGAGCTCTGTCTAGTTGTCGCTTTGCAGAGCAGTGCTCTGTCAGTAGTCGTCGCGTGCAGTACGCTAATAGTCGTCATGCAGAGCGGTCGGTCAGTAGTAGCAGCCCAGTGCGGTTGTGTGATGTAGGCGGTCGGCAACACTGGTCAAGATGGTGAATAAGGTATACTATTAATTAATATAATCATTAGATAATGAAAAAATTTATTTATTGTAATTATTCTCCAACAAGTCCCCCAATAATAATTTTTATTTCAAAAGCATTTTCTCAAAAAATTTTATTTTTTATTGAACTAAAGATTTCGTTGCACTTCCCATTTCACTCCATTTTTTTTAAAGAAAAATTTCAGTAAAATCACCAAAAAAAGAAATATTATTATTTGCAATGCAGTTCCTCCAAGCCGTGCGCACAAAAAAGAGCAGAAATGTGACATCCATTTATTCTGAGGTAAGACTTTAATTCTGATTGTTTTGCACAGGGCCAAAGACCGATGTTTCGGTTTAATTGAATTTTCTTATCACTGAATAGACTTTAATTTTTTGTGAAGAATTTATATTTGAGTCAGATTGCTAATTTTTGTTTAATTGTCATTGTCACTAGATTCCATTGTGGGCAGGTTACGCTTAGCGCAATGTCCATTAGCATCCCTAAATAATATTGTCAATTATTTTAAATTTTGCGGGGAGGTTACACAGTCCCCTAGAACTTAGAACTACTTAAACCTAACTAACCTAAGGACATCACACACATCCATGCCCGAGGCAGGATTCGAACCTGCGATCGTAGCGGCGGCGCGGTTCGAGACTGACGCACCTATAACCGCTCGACCACCCAGGCCGGCAACTACTCCATCACACTCCTGGCCTTGTGACATGATGCATTATCTTGCTGAAAAATGCCACTGTATTATAAACGGATGTTAGTAGTCTGTTGCCAGTGTACGATAACCCTTGGCCGTCACGGCACCTTAGACGAGCTCCACTAGACCCATGGGTGACCATTTGAATGTCCCCTAGAGTGTAATGGAGCCGCCGCCAGGTTGTCTCATTCCCGCAGTAGAGGTTGCATGGGGGCTTAATTATTGTATATGAATGCAAATTCTTTTTAAATTTTTAGTAGCTGTATGTCCGATTACAAAGTCTCGTAAACGGTTGGCCCTGACTAGTTTTAGTACGCAATCTGACTGCATAGAATAACAACAAAGAAAGGAATGAAATTTTCCGTTAACACAATTAATTAATTAAGTCCCCAGCAGCTATAAAACCAACGCAACAACAAAGCACAAGTGCAACTGTTCTGTGTGTGGAAGTGTGATTCAACGTACACATCTGGCACGGTTCTTCTTCAATAAGACAAGAAATTTTGAATATCATTTATACTGAAGTATTTAAAAAAAATAGAAATACTATAATTGCGCAAGAAAATCAGAATTACACTCTAATACAAGAACACAAGCCAGATGCTTTGTTGACTGAACCTGTAATGACGCATTATTTAAGACATGGAAATAATGAAAAAAAAGGGAATATTTTACCTTCATATATATTGACGAAAAGCACTCTGATCATTACAATATCTCCATTCGAACAACATCTGCTGTCTAGCCCATCAAACAACTGCATAAAACATGGAACAAGCACTCCCTACTACAACATATCAACACCGACTCACTACTACCACATCTCAACAAGCACTCTCCACCACGACTTCTCGACAAGCACCCTTCACTACGACATCTCAGCAAGCACTGACTACTACGAGTTCTCGACAAGCACTGCCAGTGGAGGCGGCTGAATAATACTCTTTGGCGCAATCTCTGGCGCTGTGGCTCAGTGTAGCCACCTTTCATATGCCCTTCCTCCGCGGGCCAGAATTTGATGGTATTTTTGCCAGCATTGGTGGTGAAAATACCACCAAATTCGTCCACAAAAATACAGACAAAAATAAAAGATAATATTAATACATAAATATCACATAATTAGATAAAATTTTGGCTTTGCACTGACCTTTCAATAACCTAATATATAAAATACAGTAAGCAACACAAATTCTTTCATACATGTGACTTTACATAATAGTTTACACAATACACAAAAAAATCAGTTTATTCAAATGTTCACATAAAATGCTTTCAATGATTAGTTCCAGCAGTAGCACCCAGCAATGGTCAACAGGTGCAGACACCAACAAGTGACATCATTTTAGTAGAAGCAGTCCATCAGTGGCACCCAGCAATGTTGAACAGGTGCAGACACCAACAAGTGACATCATTTCAGTAGAAGCAGTTCCATTAGTGGCACCCAGCATTGTTGAACAGGTGCAGACACCAACAAGTGACATTATCTCAGTAGAAGCAGTCCATCAGTGGCACCCAGCAATGTTGAACAGGTGCAGACACCAACAAGTGACATCATTCAGCAGAAACAGTTCCATTAGTGGCACCCAGCAATGTTGAGTAGGTGCAGACACCAACAAGTGACATTATTTCAGTAGAAGCAGTTCCATCTGTGGCACCCAGCAATGTTGAACAGTTGCAGACACCAACAAGTGACATTATTTCAGTAGAATCAGTCCATTAGTGGCACCTAGCAATGTTGAACAGGTGCAGACACCAACAAGTGACATCATTTCAATAGAAGCAGTTCCATCAGTTGCACCCAGCAATGTTGAACAGGTGCAGACACCAACAAGTGACATCATTTCAGTAGAAGCAGTTCCATCAGTTGCACCCGGCAATGTTGAACAGGTGCAGACACCAACAAGTGACATCATTTCAGTAGAAGCAGTTCCATTAGTGGCACCCAGCAATGTTGAACAGGTGCAGACACCAACAAGTGACATTTCAGTAGAAGCAGTTCCATCTGTGGCACCCAGCAATGTTGAGTAGGTGCAGACACCAACAAGTGACATTTCAGTAGAAGCAGTTCCATCTGTGGCACCCAGCAGTGTTGACAGGTGCAGACAGCAACAAGTGACATTATTTCACTAGAATCAGTTCCATCAGTGGCACCCAGCAATGTTGAGTAGGTGCAGACAGCAGTCCATAATATTCACTATCACTAATCACACTGTTCATCAGAGTTTATAAGCAGAAATTAATCATGTCCTAGTGGCACCAATCATGTAGAAAAAGTACAAGTAACAGTCCATAATATTCACTATCACTGATCACACAGTTCATCAGCAGAAATTAAACATTTCTCAGTGGCACGCATTATGTTGAACAAGTGCAGGTAGTTACCCTTTTTAGTTTATTACTTTTTTCTTCGAAATTACATTCTTCCTGAAATTTTCTCCATAGCAAGTCCTCTTAACGTCGGACAGACACAGAATTTACCTGAAGTTCTTAAATATTTTATAGAACCGTATCCTGAAAAATGCTGAACGTTAATAACATAATTCATCAAGTCACTATAGCTTTATACTGAATTTAATCGGAGAAATTAGACTGTGTATTTGTTTACGGCTGTCAGTGCATTCGCACTGAGCGCTCGATCAGCTGTAGGCGCGTGACGTAGGAAGTAATTGTTTGCGGTCAACGACTGCCTTGTGCGGCGCGCAGACTTGACTGTTGCTTTGAGTGTGTGCCGCCGCCAAAACACAGCGCGGTATCCTTGTATTCTCTGCATGTTTACATGTAACTGTTAGTTTCTCAAAAGTATGTCATTCCACAAAAATTTTTACGTTCGATATATGATGTACTCCCTTAGAGCGTCGAGATTTAAGAGTTTCTACTTCGACAGTGTTATCACGAATAATTTTTTGAATTCTATATGGACCGTTATAAAGCAGAAAAAATTTGCGACATAAGCCTTTTCCTTTGTGAGACAAACGATGAGACTTAACACCTTTTGACCAACTGACAAGATTTTTAAACGACGAGGACAATTTTATTATCTGACATGTGAAAACGAAACAACTGTGATGTTTTAGTGTTACAAGAAACACACTAGCCATAGACCAAAAATACAGGGCATGAAATTAGTTCTTGAGAGACCACACTAAAGGTACGGAAGTGCTATATTTGTGAAACCGAACTTAGACGTACGCTCCTGTGCTCTGACCTGCGAAGAAAACATAGAAATTTTAACTATTGAGCTACATTCATGTACTGTAACATCCGTGTACAAACCACCCGGTGCGAGGTTCAAATTTACGGAGCCTGGAAATTTCCATTCAAAAAACATGAAAGTTGTACTAGGAGATTTTAACTGTCACGGTCTCGCATGGGGTTATAAAGAGACAAATGACGATGGCGAAATCCTGGAGACCTGGGCAGACCAGACTAAACTGAAATTGATACATGACCCAAAGTTGCCTGCATCATTTAACAGCGGAAGATGGAAACGAGGATATAATCCAGATAACATCTTTGTCTCCGAAAAGGTATCCCTGCAAACTGTAAAGCAAATCGAGGACCCAATTCCAAGATCGCAACACAAAGCAATAACTTGCTGCATTACTGCAGTAATCAAATCAGATGTAATGCCCTTCAAGAGACGCTTCAATTTCAAAAAAGCTCATTGGGAACTTTTCACAGAGGACCTTGATAAGGAGATCCTGGAAATTAAACCAGAGATACAAACATATGAAACTTTTATAGACCTTGTCAAGAAAATCTCTCGTCGGCGCATACCTAGAGGGTGCCGCACGCAGTATATCGCTGGACTCAATGGTAGCAGCAAGGAAGCTCTGAAAAAGTATGAAGAACTGTACAATAAGGACCCCTTCTCAGAGGAAACGATCCAGGCAGGTGAGGTACTGATGTCTGGTATCTCCGAAGTGAGAAAGGAAAAGTGGTGCAACCTCCTACAAGAGACGGACGTGAAGCACAGCAGTAGGAAGGCATGGAAACTGCTCAAAAGTCTCAACAACGACCCAACAGAACCACAACCAAATTACAGTGACGTTACACCTGATCAGATAGCTCACCAACTACTCATGAACGGAAAAACTAAAAGGAAGATCAGGAATGGCAAAATTAAAAGAAAACTGAACGAGGAGATTAGCTTCCTAGCTCACCCGTTCTCCATTCAGGAGCTACAAGATGCCATCAAAGATTTGAAAAACAATAAGGCCGCTGGCCTCGACGATCTGAGATCTGAGCAAATTAAACATTTTGGACCGGGAGTACAAGCATGGATCCTAGAGCTAATGAATAACTGTATTACAACAATGCAAATTCCTAAACTGTGGAGGAAAGCTCGGGTTATTGCGTTACTAAAACCAGGGAAAGACCCAGCTGAAGCTAAAAATTTCCGGCCTGTCTCACTGCTTTGTCATTTATTTAAAGTGCTGGAGCGAATGATCCTCAAACGCATAGCTGATTATGTGGACAAAGCCCTCATTAACGAACAAGCTGGATTCCGACCAGGAAAATCATGCTGTGGCCAAATCCTGAATCTCACACAGTACATCGAAGACGGCTATCAGAGAGGAGAAGTAACTGGGGTCGCATTCCTGGATCTCAGTGCTGCATATGACACAGTTAATCATAAGTTGCTTACCCAGAAAGTGTATAATGTCACTAAGGACTACACCCTTTCTATGTTCGTGCAATGTATGCTACAGAACAGACGCTACTATGTAACCTTACAATCTAAAAACAGCCGATGGAGGACACAGAAAAATGGACTTGCACAGGGCAGTGTCTTGGCTCCAATATTATTTAACATCTATACCAATGATCTTCCCATCAGCTACCAGACACGAATGTTCATATATGCTGATGATGCAGCAGTGGCCACACAGGATAAAACCTTTGAAAAAGTGGAGGAGAATCTCACAGGAGCCTTAACAGAACTTGCTACCTATTACGACGGCAATAATCTCAAACCAAACCCCAGTAAATCACAAGTATCCGCCTTCCATCTTAGGAGCAAACAAGCCAAACGGAAACTCCGAGTCATGTGGCAAGGGGAAGAGCTGAAACATACAAACAGCCCAAAATACCTGGGAGTAACATTGGACAGAGCACTTACTTTTAAGCAGCACTGTCACAACACTAAAAAAAAGGTCTGTGCCAGGAACAACATACTGTGGAAGCTAACAGGTTCATCGTGGGGAGCTCAACCACATGTTTTGCGCACCACAGGCCTGGTGCTGAGTATCTCAGCTGCGGAATATGCGGCGCCAGTTTGGAGGAACTCTGCCCACGCTAAGCAAGTTGACGTCGCCGTAAACGAAACTGTACGTATTGCCACAGGATGCCTCAAACCAACTCCCACAGACATCATTTACCCCACCATAGGCATAGCACCACCCACTATCCGCAGACAAGTAGCCGCCGAGATCGAAAGATCAAAACAAAAGAATGATCCTCGACACGCGATGTATATGCACCGAAAACAACGTGTCCGGCTGAAATCCCGCAGGAGTTTCATGGAAACTACTGAAGAGCTCGCCACCAAGCCCGTCGCAAGGCGGCTATCTCTCTGGGAAGAAATGGTGCCACACTCCACAATGGAACTACTTGAGGAGGGATCTGCAGGATTTCAACTACCTTTTACAACTTGGAGGTCATTAAACCGGCTGCGCTCTGGAGTAACTGGGTGCAAATCAAACCTATTTAAATGGGGTTACAGTGATAGCGATAGGTGTGAATGCGGAGCAATACAGGACTTGGACCACATATTGATCTGCCCAGATATGTCTATAACATGCACTAAAGATGATATTTTGAAAGTCAATGACAAAGCAATCTACGTTGCTAATTACTGGGAAGGGAAGATATAATTGGTGCGTCCGGACACGGAAGAAGAAGAAGAATGACCAGGACGCTTAGCTGATTTCTCTCTTCTAGCAGCCGCAGATGCAATATTTTGTAGAGCCAGATTCACAACTTCAGAATGCCGCAGTTTCCGTGTAGGCGGAAAAGGAACGATCTCAGAAATGCGATTTGTCGGTGCTTTATTTTTTAATATCAGTATAGGCGGTAAAGAAGTTGAGTCATTAGGAAGTTCATTCAGAATGTTTTGAAAAATATGAAGATACTGATCCCAAGTTCTGTGATTCTGATGACAATAAAGTCGACAGAATTTATTGATTTCCTTCATCCATCTCTCTGAAGCGTTAGATTGAGGGTGAAAAAGTGAAATGAAAATTGGTTTAATCTTACGACTCCATAGAGTACGAAGCCAAATTTTAGAGCGAAACTGTGATCCATTATCTGATATAACCTTATCAACATGACCCACTTCTTTAAGAAAATGTTTGATGAAAGCATTAGATACTGAACGAGCTGTTGCTTTGCGTAAAGGTGTAAAACACACATATTTTGATGTCAATTCCACTGCTACGAAAATGTACGCAAAACCATTAGTAGAACGAACCACTGGACCGAACAAATCGACTGCAGCCATGTCCTTTAATTTCGCTGGAATGATAGGAAACAACGGTGCTCTATGAGAAATAGTTGGCGGCTTAGCCTTTTGACATAATTTGCATTTGGCAAGAACAGATCGAATACGTTTTTCCATATTACTGAAGTAGCAATTTTCTCGTAATTTATGAAAGCATTTTCTGGGGCCAAAGTGTACATAACTGAAATGTGTGTACCAAATCAATTTATTGACCCACTCATCAGGAATACAAACTAACCAAACAGAGTTGTCGACCGATTTTCGTTTAAAAAGAATGTCATTACGAACTAAATAATACTGTCTGATCGCTACGCTTTCCTTTCTCCTCCACTTCTCCTTAACGTCCTTCCAGATTGGATCCTTATTTTGCTCCTTAGCGATGTCCTGGAGCGAAGACGAAATAAAGTTCTCAAACGCAACACCTTGAATATACATCAAACAATAATTGTTTTCCTTGCAGTCCTCTTCAGCACTTTGTTTCAAACCCATAGGTGCACGTGATAAAGCATCAGCAATAATATTTGAAGAACCCTGTATGTAAACAATACTAAAATCAAATTCCTGTAGATACAACGCTCATCGTGACAATCTGCCATGAGTTAATTTTGTTGACATAAGATATTCCAGAGCTCGATGATCGGTATAAACCTTAGTATGTCTGCCAAACAAAAATGTCCGAAATTTTGTGAAAGCCCAAACAACAGCCAAGGCTTCAAGTTCCGTAATCGAATAATTCTTTTCTGATTTAGAGAGAACACGACTTACAAATGCAATAGTCTTCTGTACTACAACGCCGTTTTCTTCTATCTCTTGAAATAAATGTGCCCCTAGGCCTTTGTATGATGAGTCCGTCGCCAAACAAAAATCTTTAGATAAATCCGGATGTGAAAGAAGTGGAGCAGCAACTAAAGCATCACGAAGTTGTTCAAATTCTGATTGAGCTTCCTCATCCCAACACCAATTAGATTTCTTCCCAGATAGTTCACATAAACGAGGTGTGGTCAAATCGTCCAGTTTAACAAAGCGTCTAAGAAAATTACAGACACCGAGGAAACTACGAACATCACGTTTTGTGGTAGGAACAGCATAGTTACGAATAGCGTCTAATTTCTCTGGATCCGGAAGAATACCATCTGTAGAAATAATATGACCAAGAAATTTCACCTGAGAACGACCAAATTCAGATTTTTCCAAGTTCACTGTAATGCCAACTCTTGCAAAAATACGTAATAATGAATCCAAAATTTTGTTGTGCTCACTCCAAGAACGTTTAGCAATAAGAATATCACCAACATATGAAGTAATATTGTCACGACGATAAACAGGTAAAATTTCGTTTAAACTACGAATGAATGCTGCTGAAGATACAGTAAGTCTAAACGGTAATTTCCGAAATCACTTTTGGGTAAAATAGTCATATCCGGTTATTCTTTATCGATTCTCTAGATAGATTGATAGTCGAAGAGTTGTTTTGACAGATGCAAAGAATAGTAAAAGAGTAGGCAGCGGTGCAGAAAACTAAAAGGGAAATAGCACCACTACAGCTCGGGGCCCTATGCACGCTACAGCACATATTCACTTAGTGTAGTGAATCCCCTGAGGACTTTAATAGCCGCACATAATTTCCAGTTTGTGACTTAGTGGCCAATTTGGTGGAAGTGCGTACATAAATTGATCTAACCATGAACATTGATGTATGTCATTCTTAGAATTACGAAAGATCTTAAATTTCCGAACAGTCAAAAAGTGTTTATAGTCAAAGTTTTCGCCTCGTGGCGACAAAGACCTACCGCATCTGTCCCAGTCCGAATGTCGATTATTGTCAAGTTCGCGCGCCTGGCGCTCTCTTGTTGCATCCCGTAAATGAAATAAATTATTTTCTTCAAAGCCCTCTGCTATCTGTGATTCTAAATTTCTTCTGCTGTCTTTTCCTACGATTTCGCCTTCAATTTGTTTGACTTGCTTTCGTAATGCCTCAACTTCCCTTTTAACGCGTTCATTAAATTTTCCCTGATTTTCAACATGTTTATTTATGTTCTGGTACTCTTCAGTTCCTGCAAATGGTAATGGAGCTGTATCATCCGAATCTCTGTCCCCATTTAAGCTAAGACTTGTCAATTTATCTGAAATCTCCTCAACTCTTTCCGATAAGTCACCTAATTGTTCTTTCTGTTTATTTACGTCTTCTGTAAGTGTCGCGACTCGGGTTTCAGTATTGACGCATTTGGTAGTTAACTGTTCATATTGTTGTGTTAGGTTATTTAATCTGTCATTTGGTACGGATTCCTCGATTCTCTCAAATATTTCCTCCTTATCGTGTGCACGTTGTAAATTTAACTCTGAAAATTTCTGTACTATCACGCGATCTCTTTCCTCCTGTTCTCTATCCTGTTCCTTTTGTCTGATTTCTATTGAAATTAATCTATTATTGTGAGCATTCAAAATCGGTTGCACTTCTTCTCTAATTTCTTTCTTTAATTCATCTTTTATGTTTTTGAAACATGTCCCTATTCGTGAGTCTAACCGTGTTTACATTGTTTCCATCTCTGTTTTAATTTCAGATCGTAACTGTGATCCCACTGTTTTTAATTCAGATCCCAACCGTGATCCCAGTGAGTCTAACCGTGTTTCCATTGTTCCCATATCAGTTTCTAACCGTGTTGCCAAAGTTCCCATCTGTGTTTTTAATTCAGATCTTAACTGTGTTTCCATTGTTCCCATCTGTGTTTTTAATTCAGATCTAAACTGTGTTTACATTCGTGCTCCCAAATTGAATATAGCATCCATCAACTGCTCCATATTACCCGGTTCGAAATTCTTTTCGCCCCTATCATTTCCCGCAAATCTAACTTCCTTCTGCATAGCCATAAAGCTATCTGTGTTCGATACTGTTTCAGAATCTTCTATCGTTGATCTCGTATTCTGTGAATTTTCTGATTGAGAAAAATTTTGAAATGGTTCCGGACTATTTTCCCGACTTATTAAATTGTTTTCCACTTCATTATTCATCATACTGTTGTCCTGTGTTGGCGAGTTCGCCATGTCAACAATTTCGTCATTCTGACTATTCATCATTTTTGCCTTTTTCATCGATCGCGTAATCATTTACAAAACATACAAAACTCGTCACTATACGAAAATTACACACAATGACTCCTCATCTCCAACAATACCATTCACACGAAATGTTTCCCTCAAACACGATTAACGAACAATTGAAATAATTGCACTAAGTTGTCAAACGCGTATACAAGACAACAAAAATTAAATTCTACAAAAAAAAAAAAAAAAAATACCATTAGAAGAATGACAATTACCAAATCTACACATGCAATATAGACTACAATTACTAAACTACAAATTACTACAACAATACTACTGTCTACTATTTTTACAATCAGAATAATTCCAAGGGACGATCCGAAGCAGCGGTCGCCACGTGCATGGGGGCTTAATTATTTATTATGAACGCAAATTCTTTTAAATTTTTAGTAGCTGTATGTCCGATTACGAAGTCTCGTAAACGGTTGGCCCTGACTAGTTTTAGTACGCAATCTGACTGCATAGAATAACAACAAAGAAAGGAATGAAATTTTCCGTTAACACAATTAATTAATTAAGTCCCCAGCAGCTATAAAACCAACGCAACAACAAAGCACAAGTGCAACTGTTCTGTGTGTGGAAGTGTGATTCAACGTACGCATCTGGCACGGTTCTTCTTCAATAAGACAAGAAATTTTAAATATCATTTATACTGAAGTAATTAAAAAAAATAGAAATACTATAATTGCGCAAGAAAACCAGAATTACACTCTAATACAAGAACACAAGCCAGATGCTTTGTTGACTGAACCTGTAATGACGCATTATTTAAGACATGGAAATAATGAAAAAAAAGGGAATATTTTACCTTCATATATATTGATGAAAAGCACTCTGATCATTACAATATCTCCATCCGAACAACATCTGCTGTCTAGCCCATCAAACAACTGCATAAAACATGGAACAAGCACTCCCTACTACAACATATCAACACCAACTCACTACTACCACATCTCAACAAGCACTCTCCACCACGACTTCTCGACAAGAACTCTTCACTACGACATCTCAGCAAGCACTGACTACTACGAGTTCTCGACAAGCACTGCCAGTGGAGGCGGCTGAATAATACTCTTTGGCGCAATCTCTGGCGCTGTGGCTCAGTGTAGCCACCTTTCAAGGTGTTAGGGAGCTGTTCCCTGCAACACGACGGATTCGCGTCTTCCCATCGGCATGACGAAGAAAGTATTGGGATTTATGAGACCATGCAACGCTCTGCCACTGCGCCAACGTACAGTGTCGATGTTCAGGTGCTCATTTCAGTCGTAGTTGCCGATGTCGTGGTGCCAACATGGGCTCATGCATGAGTCATCGGCTGTGGAAGCCCACTGTTAGGAGTGTTCGATGCACTGTGTGTTCAGTAAGTCTGATGTCAGTTACGCCACAGTTCGCCGCCTGTCCTGTTTTACCTGTCTGCCCAGCCTACGACGTTCGACATCTGTGATGAGGGGTGGCCCTCGAATCGCACGACGTCTAGACGTGGTTGCACATTCACCACAGCACCCCTCGGACACCAGAAAAGTCGTGCAGTTTCCGAATGACCGTGCCGAGCCTCCGGGCGATCACAATTTGTCCTCGGTCAAACTCAGATAGATCGCTCGCCTTTCCCATTGTACATATTGACAGCACGCTCACTGATGTTACACTCATGCTCATAAATTAAGGATAATGCTGATACATGGTGAAACAACGCTCTGGTGGGTGGTTTGCCGGTTTAAATCAGCTCGGGGTATGACCATGCGGTGCACTTGACTTGCGGTCGTCGCACGGTTGCGCTGGCAGCAGTCCACATACGCAGAGGTGTGTTGGTACATAGAGTACGGTGCAGACGTGCTAATGGTGACTGTATGTTGAAAATGGCTCAAAGAACACGTATTGATGGCGTTATGAGGGGAGAATACTAGGGCGACTGGAGGCTGGTCATGATGATCATATCCCATATTGATGTCGGGGTACATGCGCGGGAAACAGTGGCGTTTTGTAACACATGTGTTTCGGGACGGTTTTCTCAACTTATCACCAATACCGTGAACTGTGTTCTGTGTGTTCCATGTGTGCGTATGCTATTTGTGCCAGTTTTGTGTAGTGCCACGTTGTGTGGCACCACATTCTGCAATTATCCTTAATTTATGAGCATCTGTGTACATGAACCGTGCGTGGGTCTGACTAGCAGTCATTCCTCGGCAGGTGACGCTGCCATCGCCTAGGCGGGCTTATATCGATAGTAGGTTCGTGGTCATAATCTTCTGACTGATAAGTGTACATTACTGGCCTTCTCTTATAGTTTATGACTATCTTTAAGAAAATGTCAAACATCTCGTAACATTTTACATTGCTGAACGCTTTTTTTAGGTCAGCAAATCCTACGAAGGTCGAAAAGGAGGAGGAAGAAGGATGTTTCCAATGTAACTATACATGTAATTCTATGATGGGTTCCCTAGATCTTTCACCACACGTCAGTGTCGTTCTGATCATGTCACGATCGTGGACTGCTGAAATTGTGTCGATCAACTTACTTTACAAGATTCATTAAGTCCAGTAAAAATATTATCGGTGATTACTAGCGCAGCAGCTAACATGGGTATATTAAGATACAAGTATAATGGAAGATGACACTGTAGAGATTGTCCTGACGTTCGTGATCATAAATCGATTTCTTTCTCATTCTATGAACGTTATGATTCAAATCACTTCGTTGGAATGGAGTTAACATGTGTAAAGTGATCTGTGTCGGAATCATGTGATGAATCAAGAAAAGAAAGGGTTCATTCTCACAAATAGTGGAAGTTTATTTAAGAATATTAAATATGGAATTCCCATCCCTATTCACAAGGAAGGAACGTAAAGCTTCTGGCATATTCACGAAAGACGGTAATCCATTTTCCATTCTTCTCAGCATATCATATGAGAAAACGGCAAGCTGAGTTTCGCACGAGCGATGCTTTCTAAAACCATGCTGATTCGTGCACATAAGCTTCTCAGTCTCAAGAAATTTTATTATATTCGAACTGAGAATATGTTCGAGGATTCTGCAGCAAACAGAAGTTGGGGATATTGATCTGTAATTTTGTTGGTCCGTTCTTTTACCTTTCTTATATACTGGAGTCATTTGCGCCTTTTCCAGTTGCTTGGAACTTTGTGCTGGGCGAGAATCCACGATAAATGCAAGCTAGGTAAGGAGCTAATGCCGTAGAGTACACATTGTAAAATCTAACTGGGATTGCATACGGACCTGGTGATTTATTTGCTTTGAAATCTTTCAGTTGCTTCTCTACGCCAGATATGCTTATTACTGTGTCTCCCATACGGGAGTCTGCCCGACGGTCAAACAACGGTATGTTTATACGATTGTCTTGTGTGAAAAATTTCTTGAACGAGAAATTTAAAACTTCGGCTTTGCTATCTTCAACTGCCACACCAGTCTGGTCAATAAGGGACTGAATGTAAGGCTTAGACCGGCTTAGCGATTTTATAGGCGATCAGAATTTTCTCGAGTTCTCTTTGATATTTTGTTAAGATGTGACGATGATAGTTGGTGTATGCTTCGCACATAGATCTTTTTACAGGCGCACGAATCTCTGCTAACCTTCGTTTGTCGTAGTTTATTCGTTTCCTTTTGAACAGAGAGTGCAACAGCCTCTGCTTCCTTCGTATCCGCCGAATTTGCTTAATAAACCATGGTGGATCTTTTCCATACTTTCTCCACGTACTTGGCACATAACACTCCAAACCATGATTTACAGTCTTCTTAAACTTTGCCCATTATTCTTCTACATCCATCGTTTAGTCGATGCGAGTGTGCTACAGAGCTGCTCCACAAACTCCAGTGGTACACACTACAAGAGAGGCGTTGTGCATGACGGAGAGTTTTACTATTGATATTTCAAGAGAGTACTTTCCTGAAAGTGTCGGACAACATATTACTTCCTCTCACATACATCTCGGGAAATGATCACAGTGAGAAAGTTCAAGAAATTGGAAGTATATAGAGGCTTACCGACGATCGTTCTTCCCACGCGCCATTCGCGAATGGAACAGGACGGGGGGGGGGGGATCGGTTAGTGGCACTAAAAGTACTCTCTATCACAAGCCGACAGGCGACTTGTGAAGCACTGATGTACTGGATTAAAGATAGGGTCCCTTAGCACATTTTTCTTTTCTTGGTCATCGGTCTACTGACTGGTTTGATGCGGCCCGCCACGAATTCCTTTCCTGTGCTAACCTCTTCATCTCAGAATAGCACTTGCAACCTACGTCCTCAATTATTTGCTTGACGTATTCCAATCTCTGTCTTCCTCTACAGTTTTTGCCCTCTACAGCTCCCTCTAGTACCATGGAAGTCATTCCCTCGTGTCTTAGCAGATGTCCTATCATCCTGTCCCTTCTCCTTATCAGTGTTTTCCACATATTCCTTTCCTCTCCGATTCTGCGTAGAACCTCCTCATTCCTTACCTTATTAGTCCACCTAATTTTCAACATTCGTCTATAGCACCACATCTCAAATGCTTCGATTCTCTTCTGTTCCGGTTTTCCCACAGTCCATGTTTCACTACCATACAATGCTGTACTCCAGACGTACATCCTCAGAAATTTCTTCCTCAAATTACGGCCGGTATTTGATATTAGTAGACTTCTCTTGGCCAGAAATGCCTTTTTTGCCATAGCGAGTCTGCTTTTGATGTCCTCCTTGCTCCGTCCGTCATTGGTTATTTTACTGCCTAGGTAGCAGAATTCCTTAACTTCATTGACTTCGTGACCATCAATCCTGATGTTAAGTTCCTCGCTGTTCTCATTTCTACTACTTCTCATTACCTTCGTCTTTCTCCGATTTAATCTCAAACCCTACTGTGTACTCATTAGACTGTTCATTCCGTTCAGCAGATCATTTAATTCTTCTTCACTTTCACTCAGGATAGCAATGTCATCAGCGAATCGTATCATTGATATCCTTTCACCTTGTATTTTAATTCCGCTCATGAACCTTTCTTTTATTTCCATCATTGCTTCCTCGATGTACAGATTGAAGAGTAGGGGCGAAAGGCTATAGGCTTGTCTTACGCCCTTCTTAATACGAGCACTTCGTTCTTGAGCGTCCACTGTTATTATTCCCTCTTGGTTGTTGTACATATTGTATATGACCCGTCTCTCCCTATAGCTTACCCCTACTTTTTTCAGAATCTCGAACAGCTTGCACCATTTTATATTGTCGAACGCTTTTTCCAGATTGACAAATCCTATGAAAGTGTCTTGATTTTTCTTTAGCCTTGCTTCCATTATTAGCCGTAACGTCAGAATTGCCTCTCTCGTCCCTTTACTTTTCCTAAAGCCAAACTGATCGTCACCTAGCGCATTCTCAATTTTCTTTTCCATTCTTCTGTATATTATTCTTGTAAGCAGCTTCGATGCATGAGCTGTTAAGCTGATTGTGCGATAATTCTCGCACTTGTCAGCTCTTGCCGTTTTCGGAATTGTGTGGATGATGCTTTTCCGAAAGTCAGATGGTATATCGCCAGACTCATATTCTACACACCAACGTGAATAGTCGTTTTGTTGCCATTTCCCCCAATGATTTTAGAAATTCTGATGGAATGTTATCTATCCCTTCTGCCTTGTTTGACCGTAAGTCCTCCAAAGCTCTTTTAAATTCCGATTCTAATACTGGATCCCCTATCTCTTCTAAATCGACTCCTGTTTCTTCTTCTATCACATCAGACAAATCTTCACCCTCATAGAGGTTTTCAATGTATTCTTTCCACCTATCTGCTCTATCCTCTGCATTTAACAGTGGAATTCCCGTTGCACTCTTAATCTTCCCACCGTTGCTTTTAATGTCACCAAAGGTTGTTTTGACTTTCCTGTATGCTGAATCTGTCCTTCCGACAATCACATCTTTTTCGATGTCTTCACATTTTTCCTGCAGCCATTTCGTCTTAGCTTCCCTGCACTTCCTATTTGTTTCATTCATCAGCGACTTGTATTTCTGTATTCTTGATTTTCCCGGAACATGTTTGTACTTCCTCCTTTCATCAATCAACTGAAGTATTTCTTCTGTTACCCATGGTTTCTTTGCAGCTACCTTCTTTGTACCTATGTTTTCCTTCCCAACTTCTGGGATGGCCCTATTTAGAGATGTCCATTCCTCTTCAACTGTACTGCCTACTGCGCTATTCCTTATTGCTGTATCTATAGCGTTAGAGAACTTCAAACGCATCTCGTCTTTCCTTAGTACTTCCGTATCCCACTTCTTTGCGTATTGATTCTTCCTGACTAATGTCTTGAACTTCAGCCTACTCTTCATCACTACTATATTGTGATCTGAGTCCATATCTGCCCCTGGGTACGCCTTACAATCCAGTATCTGATTTCTGAATCTCTGTCTGACCATGATGTAATCTAATTGAAATCTTCCCGTATCTCCCGGCCTTTTCCAAGTATACCTCCTTCTCTTGTGATTCTTGAACAGGGTATTCGCTATTACTAGCTGAAACTTGTTACAGAACTCAATTAGTCTTTCTCCTCTTTCATTCCTCGTCCCAAGCCCATATTCTCCTGTAACCTTTTCTTCTACTCCTTCCCCTACTACTGCATTCCAGTCGTCCATGACTATTAGATTTTCGTCCCCGTTTACATACTGCATTACCCTTTCAATATCCTCATACACTTTCTCTATCTGTTCATCTTCAGCTTGCGACGTCGGCATGTATACTGGAACTATCGTTGTCGGTGTTGGTCTGCTGTCGATACTGATTAGAACAACCCAGTCACTGAACTGTTCACAGTAACACACCCTCTGCCCTACCTTCCTATTCATAACGAGTCCCACACCTGTTATACCATTTTCTGCTGCTGTTGATATTACCCTTGGCACATATGATACGACAAAAACTAATGGACTCAAAGCTACAATCGCAATTATGTTTAGCCTCGTGTTCCATATTGATGTGGAATGTGTGGGATAGGACAAAGACAATACGAATCACACGCACGTGTTCTTATAGCCAGGATTACTGGGTTGTTATAGGCGATATTAAACTCCGTAGACCACTACAATTAAGGCCATCGTAGCATAAGCAGTGAGGTCACAAGTAAGTCTCATACACAGGATCGTGGTAGCAAAATATCGTTAAAATCTATAAACGGAAAATAAAAGAAGTTCTTTATACATATAGATAATTATTGCACAGTTAATAAAATGCACAACTACAAGGATTACAGTGCTAACCGTCAAGCATTATACGTGGAGAACGTGGCTTGACTAACCACTGACTCAGAATTCAAAGACAGAGAAAACACTACAAGCCATTAAGAAATATTTACAAAAAGGGGATCTCGAAGTGGTAAATATAGACCCCTGAAGGCGTTTGCATTACAATTAAACAGTTTAGGTTCAGTTTAATCTGATTGTGGCAGTGTAATGGACAAAGGACCAAAGTTTCAGTATACTGGTTACAGGATCAAAGACTCATATGTAAATATACCTATGAGTTAGCAGCAAAGCGATTCATGAAAGTTGCAGCACAAACAGTTATTGGTACAAGTAGTTGGAATATGCACTGAACAAAAACTATCATGCTAAACTGCACTCTGTATAAAAATGTAGCGTGAAAGCTCAGTACAGCTGTTACTCATACTTACGCGGCCGGAAGCAAAGTACGTTACAGCTGGCCTTTTACGCTCGTTGTGTCCTAAGGAGGGACGGGGGCAGAAACAAGCCCGTTACTAGAGATGAGCAAACTATTTCATCTTTGGGAACTAGTTCTTTGGTGATCATTTCTTTTTGACAACCGTCCACCATTCGTTTTCATCTGATGGTGGACATACATGGATTTTAGATACATTTCCAGAAAAATTTCAAGGAATCCTTCATAAGAAATTCGTTGATTGCCCTATTTAAATAGATTGTTTATTTCAATTTCCTTAGCTGAATGCATCCTTAGAAAGTATCACATTAGTCAGCCGACGTGACAGTCCGGTGACCGTAAGCCAGACTTTAGGCTATCGATTCTGGCAGACGCACGTCCACTAAGCTCTCACTAAGTTAACTGAATAATATTGAAATAAGAGCTAATTTAGTTAATATTACATTTTAGACTAGTGCAGTTACTTCTTCGCTGGGCTATCTACTGAAGGTTTCTCTTTTCTGAGCGTTATTATATCGAAAATAAAGTATTTTGTAAAGGCTGGTAGTCGTTAGTTTTGTTTACATCTACATCTACATCTACATCTACATCCATACTCCGCAAGCCACCTGACAGTGTGTGGCGGAGGGTACCTTGAGTACCTCTATCGGTTCTCCCTTCTATTCCAGTCTCGTATTGTTCGTGGAAAGAAGGATTGTCGATATGCTTCTGTGTGGGCTCTAATCTCTCTGATTTTATCCTCGTGGTCTCTTCGCGAGATATACGTAGGAGGGAGCAATATACTGCTTGACTCTTCGGTGAAGGTATGTTCTCGAAACTTTAACAAAAGCCCGTACCGAGCTACTGAGCGTCTCTCCTGCAGAGTCTTCCACTGGAATTTATCTATCATCTCCGTAACGCTTTCGCGATTACTAAATGATCCTGTAACGAAGCGCGCTGCTCTCCGTTGGATCGTCTCTATCTCTTCTATCAACCCTATCTGGTGCGGATCCCACACTGCTGAACAGTATTCAAGCAGTGGGCGAACAAGCGTACTGTAACCTACTTCCTTTGTTTTCGGATTGCATTTCCTTAGGGCTCTTCCAATGAATCTCAGTCTGGCATCTGTTTTACCGACGATCAACTTTATATGATCATTCCATTTTAAATCACTCCTAATGCGTACTCCCAGATAATTTATGGAATTACCTGCTTCCAGTTGCTGACCTGCTATTTTGCAGCTAAATGATAAGGGATCTATCTTTCTATGTATTCGCAGCACATTACACTTGTCTACTTTGGGATTCAATTGCCATTCCCTGCACCATGCGTCAATTCACTACAGATCCTCCTTCATTTCAGTACAATTTTCCATTGTTACAACCTCTAGATACACCACAGCATCATCTGCAAAAAGCCTCAGTGAACTTCCGATGTCATCCACAAGGTCAAGCCGGCCGCGGAGGTCTCGCGGTTCTAGGCGCGCAGTCCGGAACCGAGCGACTGCTACGGTCGCAGGTTCGAATCCTGCCTCGGGCATGGCTGTGTGTGATGTCCTTAGGTTAGTTAGGTTTAAGTAGTTCTAAGTTCTAGGGGACTGATGACCACAGCAGTTGAGTCCCATAGTGCTGGTTCAAATGGCTCTGAGCACTATGGGACTTAACATCTATGGTCATCAGTCCCCTAGAACTTAGAACTACTTAAACCTAACTAACCTAACTTAGGTTTAAGTAGTTCTAAGTTCTAGGGGACTGATGACCATAAATGTTAAGTCCCATAGTGCTCAGAGCCATTTGAACCAGCACTATGGGACTCAACTGCTGTGGTCATCAGTCCCCTAGAACTTAGAACTACTTAAACCTAACTAACCTAAGGACATCACACAACACCCAGCCATCACGAGGCAGAGAAAATCCCTGACTCCGCCGGGAATCGAATCCGGGAACCCGGGCGTGGGAAGCGAGAACGCTACCGCACGACCACGAGCTGCGGGCCCCATAGTGCTCAGAGCCATTTGAACCACAAGGTCATTTATGTATATTGTGAATAGCAACGGTCCTATGACACTCCCCCCTGCGGCACACCTGAAATCACTCTTACTTCAGAACACTTCTCTCCATTGAGAATGACATGCTGCGTTCTGTTACCTACGGACTCTTCAATCCAATCACACAATTGGTCTGATAGCAGCAGTTTTCTAACTCGGTTGTTGTACCACGGTGCATCTTAAGCGTAAATCTCGTGCGAGTGTAGATATTTATTTTTTGTCTAGACTTACCGCTTCAAAGTTAGATTAATTCGTGTTTGTCATATAGAGTTTAGGTAGTTAAAAGTTTCGAAAGTAAGTTTAAAAGTTTGTTTACTTATGCGTTTAGTTATGTATTAGTGCAGGTTACGAAACTTCAGTGCTCGTGTGCCAAGTTATTCTCTGCTTTTGTGTAAATTTTTCTATCAAATCATCTGTGACAAATGTAGTGGTTGCCGTAGATATCTGTAGGAGGGGGTGTTCTGTGAAGACTGTAGGTTACGGTTTCATTGGGGCGAATGGAGCGGCGAGGAAACGGCGGTAGATAATGAAGCTCTTCCATGGCAGTGTAGGTTATGTAGAAAAGGCAGAAAAATCGCTGAGCAGGATGCAAAAATTTGTGCACTTCAGGCTGAATTGGAAAAGGCGAATTTGGAATTATGTAGGCTGTTGTTGTTGTCGTTGTGGTCTTCAGTCCTGAGAATGGTTTGATGCAGCTCTCCATGCTACTCTATCCTGTGCGAGCTTCTTCATCTCCCAGTACCTATTGCAACCTACATCCTTCTGAATCTGCTTAGTGTATTGATCTCTTGGTCTCCCTCTACGACTTTTACCCTCCACGCTGCCCTCCAATGCTAAATTTGTGATCCCTTGATGCCTCAAAACATGTCCTACCAACCGATCCCTTCTTCTAGTCAAGTTGTGTCACAAACTTCTCTTCTCCCCAATCCTATTCAATACCTCCTCATTAGTTACGTGATCTACCCACCTTATCGTCAGCATTCTTCTGTAGCACCACATTTCGAAAGCTTCTATTCTCTTCTTGTCCAAACTGGTTATCGTCCATGTTTCACTTCCATACATGGCTACACTCCATACAAATACTTTCAGAAACGACTTCCTGACACTTAAATCTATACTCGATGTTAACAAATTTCTCTTCTTCAGAAACGATTTCCTTGCATTGCCAGTCTACATTTTACATCCTCTCTACTTCGACCATCATCAGTTATTTTACTCCCTAAATAGCAAAACTCCTTTACTACTTTAAGTGTCTCATTTCCTAATCTAATCCCCTCAGCATCACCCGATTTAATTTGACTACATTCCATTATCCTAGTTTTGCTTTTGTTGATGTTCATCTTATATCCTCCTTTCAAGACACTGTCCATTTCGTTCAACTGCTCTTCCAAGTCCTTTGCTGTCTCTGACAGAATTACAATGTCATCGGCGAACCTCAAAGTTTTTATTTCTTCTCCATGGATTTTAATACCAACCCCGAATTTTTGTTTTGTTTCCTTTACTGCTTGCTCAATATACAGATTGAATAACATCGGGGAGAGGCTACAACCCTGTCTCACTCCTTTCCCAACCACTGCTTCCCTTTCATGCCCCTCGACTCTTATAACTGCCATCTGGTTTCTGTACAAATTGTAAATAGACTTTCGCTCCCTGTATTTTACCCCTGCCACCTTCAGAATTTGAAAGAGAGTATTCCAGTTAACGTTGTCAAAAGTTTTCTCTAAGTCTACAAATGCTAGAAACGTAGGTTTGCCTTTTCTTAAACTTTCTTCTAAGATAAGTCGTAAGGTTAGTATTGTCTCACGTGTTCCAACCTTTCTACGGAATCCAAACTGATCCTCCCCGAGGTCCGCTTCTACCAGTTTTTCCATTCGTCTGTAAAGAATTCGCGTTAGTATTTTGCAGCTGTGACTTATTAAACTGATAGTTCTGTAATTTTCACATCCATCAACACCTGCTTTCTTTGGGATTGGAATTATTATATTCTTCTTGAAGTCTGTGGGTATTTCGCCTGTCTCATACATCATGCTCACCAGATGGTAGAGTTTTGTCATGACTAGCTCTCCCAAGGCCATCAGTAGTTCTAATGGAATGTTGTCTACTCCCGGGGCCATGTTTCGACTCAGGTCTTTCAGTGCTCTGTCAAACTCTTCAAGCAGTATCTTATCTCCCATTTCATCTTCATCTACATCCTCTTCCATTTCCATATTATTGTCCTCAAGTACATCGCCCTTGTATAAACCCTCTATATACTCCTTCCACCTTTCTGCCTTCCTTTCTTTGCTTAGAACTGGGTTGCCATCCGAGCTCTTGATATTCATTCAAGTGGTTCTCTTCTCTCCAAAGGCCTCTTTAATATTCCTGTAGGCAGTATCTATCTTACCCCTAGTGGGACAAGCCTCTACATCCTTACATTTGTACTCTAGCCATCCCTGCTTAGCCATTTTGCACTTCCTGTCAATCTCATTTTTGTGACGTTTGTATTCCTTTTTGGCAGCTTCATTTACTGCATTTTTATATTTTCTCCTTTCATCAATTAAATTCAATATTTCTTCTGTTACGCAAGGATTTCTATTAGCCTTCGTCTTTTTACCTACTTGATCCTCTGCTGCCTTCACTACTTCATCCCTCAGAGCTGCCCATTCTTCTTCTACTGTATTTCTTTCCCCCATTCCTGTCAATTGTTCCCTTATGCTCTCCCTGAAACTCTCTACAACCTCTGGTTCTTTCAGTTTATCCAAGTCCCATCTCCTTAAATTCCCGCCTTCTTGCAGTTTCTTCAGTTTCAATCTACAGTTCGTAACCAATAGATTGTGGTCAGAATCCACATCTGCCCCTGTAAATGTCTTACAATTTAAAGCCTGGTTCCTAAATCTCTGTCTTACCATTATGTAATCTATCTGATACCTTTTAGTATCTCCAGGATTCTTCCAGGTATAGAACCTTCTTTCATGATTCTTGAACCAAGTGTTAGCTATAATTAAGTTATGCTCTGTGCAAAATGCTACGAGGCGGCTTCCTCTTTCATTTCTTCCCCCCAAGCCATATTCACCTACTATGTTTCCTTCTCTCCCTTTTCCTACTGACGAATTCCAGTCACCCATTACTATTAAATTTTCGTCTCCCTTCACTACCTGAATAATTTCTTTTATCTCGTCATACATTTCATCAATTTCTTCGTCATCTGCAGAGCTAGTTGGCATATAAACTTGTACTACTGTAGTAGGCATGGGCTTTGTGTCTATCGTGGCCACAATAATGCGTTCACTATGCTGTTTGTAGTAGCTAACCCGCACTCCTATTTTCTTATTCATTATTAAACCTACTCCTGCATTACCCTTATTTGATTTTGTATTTATAACCCTGTAATCACCTGACCAAAAGTCTTGTTCCTCCTGCCACCGAACTTCACTAATTCCCACTATATCTGACTTTAACCTATCCATTTCGCTTTTTAAATTTTCTAACCTACCTGCCCGATTAAGGGATCTGACATTCCTCGCTCCGATCCGTAGAATGCCAGTTTTCTTTCTCCTGATAACGACGGCTTCTTGAGTAGTCCCCGCCCGGAGATCCGAATGGGGGACTATTTTACCTCCGGAATATTTTACCCAAGAGAACGCCATCATCATTTAATCATACAGTAAAGCTGCATGTCCTCGGGAAAAATTACGGCTGTAGTTTCCCCTTGCTTTCAGCCGTTCGCAGTACCAGCACAGCAAGGCCGTTTTGGTTAATGTTACAAGGCCAGATCAGTCAATCATCCAGACTGTTGCCCCTGCAACTACTGAAAAGGCTGCTGCCCCTCTTCAGGAACCACATGTTTGTCTGGCCTCTCAACAGATACCCCTCCGTTGTGGTTGCACCTACGGTACGGCCATCTGTATCGCTGAGGCACGCAAGCCTCCCCACCAACGGCAAGGTCCATGGTTCATGGGGGGTTATGTAGGCTAAGGGAGGAAAAAGAGACGGGGTGCTGGAAAAAAAAAAAGATGATTCAAATGGCTCTGAGCACTATGGGACTTAACATCTGTCGTCATCAGTCCCCTAGAACTTAGAACTACTTAAACCTAACTAACCTAAGAACATCACACACATCCATGCCCGAGGCAAGATTCGAACCTGCAACCGTAGCAGTCGCGCGATTCCGGATTGAGCGCCTAGAACCGCTAGACCACCGCGGCGGGCTGCTGGGAAAAGGCAGCAAGCAAAGGGAGAAAAACGGAAACTGTTGAAAACACTTGCGAAGTTCAATTAGTGAATCAGTTTGGCTTGCTAGCTGAAGTAGTGGAGGAAGAGCCTCTTCATAATTGTGCAGTACAGGTGGAGGTGATATTTTAATTTCAACTACTGACGACGCCTTTGGCACGGTTTTTTATGTATCTCCACTGCAGGATGTGATTTTAGTGTATTTTTGCTTCTGATGAAGGTATATTTAGATACACCGAAACCAGGGTCAAGGATTTCAATAAATCTTTATCCTGCAACTGTTTCGCTGTTATCATTTACCGTGAACATAAATATGCTCTGACATCGTACACACTTCCTCAGCGAAAATAAACGAGACTGTTTTCAGAAGTTCCACGGCATCGTTTGAAGAACAATACCATAAAAAACCAGTTTTTGATCCGTCACCGTTGCAAATGGGCCCCAAGTTTCACCATTTAATCAGTCATCCATTATTTGAGAAACAAGTTTTGAACGAGCGCAGGTAGCCATCACAAATGAGAGTGAAACGAATATGAAATTCAACAATGTGTTAAATACGTGTTAACGTACCTAAAATGTAAGTTTTACAGTCAGATATATTTGAAAATAAAAGAAAATTAAAGTTCCCTACTAGTTCAATGCTGATAATTTTACGCATATTTCGGTCATTTATCTTACAATGTAAAATGGCAGGAAAAAGTTGCCCACGAAATACTTGATGATTGGCTGTTTAATTTGGTTATTAGTTTCTTTCACAACAGCTTAAAATACGACCACTTTCAAAAGTGATCATGTTTTGACTGAAAACATTTCGGAAAAAGATTTTTTGTATTTAGCTTGCAGGTTTCAGATTTATGAGATAATTATACTGATAGTTTTTAGTTAACGGCAAACTCTCTTCTCGAAGAATCTTCGCAAGGACTACCTTATAGTGCTACAAGGGCATCCATCGTGCGAGGTGGATGGTGAAAGCCATATATGTATTGCAAAAGACAATATTCCGTGATGAAGTTGAATTACGATCACAAGAAGAGATTGCACTTTGTGCTGTTTGTTTTTTCATACGGAAATCGAAGTGTGATCTTGTGCCGATTCAGAGGACAAAGAACCATATTTCGACTTCAGAATTCTTTCAAAACTTGATACATGTACAGAATGTTTCACAATTCATATCACATACTTCTAGATGTTGTAGAGGGGACTTAGTACATCAAGTTTTACACAGGAGGCCATGTCCAGAAACGTCATCCAACGACGCTACAGGGCGTCAAAGTTATAGGCGCCGGCGCCTGCAAATGTCTGTATACATAGGGTGGTTGCGTGATGATGTTACAGACTTTCTAGGATGATGGAGAAGGATAAGTGTATCAACCAAGAACGGGTCCTGTACCGGAAACTAACGAGACGAAAGTTAATAAACGAAAACCGTTCTGATGTCTCTGACAGAGGAATGTATATTACTGGTACTGTTATTGCTAAGATTGTAGGGTAGGGAACTTTGAGAGGGGGTAGTATGGACCAAAACAAGGAAAGAATGTCCAGTAAATATGGGCTCTCAAATGAATACCTAATGAGTTATGAGCTCATACATATATGGCTTTCAATACATACACTACTGGCCATTAAAATTGCTACACCAAGAAGAAAAGTAGATGATAAACGGGTATTCATTGGACAAATATATTATACTAGAACTGACATGTGATTACACTTTCACGCAATTTGGGTGCATAGATCGTGAGAAATCAGTACCCAGAAAAACCACCTCTGGCCGTAATAACGGTCTTGATACGCCTGGGTATTGAGTCAAACAGAGCTTGGATGGTGTGTACAGGTACAGCTGCCCATGAAGCTTCAACACGATACCGCAGTTCATCAAGAGTAGTGATTGGCGTATTGTGACGAGCCAGTTGCTCGGCCACCATTGACCAGACGTTTTCAGTTGGTGAGAGATCTGAGATCTGGAGAATGTGCTGGCCAGGGCAGCAGTCGAACATTTTCTGTATCCAGAAAGGCCCGTACAGGACCTGCAACATGCGGTCGTGCATTATCCTGCAGAAATGTGAGGTTTCGCAGGGATCGAATGAGGAGTAGAGCCACGGGTCGTAACACATCTGAAATGTAACGTCCACTGTTCAAAGTGCACTCAATGCGAACAAGAGGTGACCGAGACGTGTAACCAATGGTACCCCATACCATTAGGCCGGGTGATACGCCAGTATGGCGATGACGAATACACCCTTCCAATATGCATTCACCGCGATGTCGCCAAACAAGGATGCGACCATCATGATGCTGTAAATAGAACCTGAATTCATCAGAAAAAATGACGTTTTGCCATTCGTGCATCCAGGTTCGTCGTTGAGTACACCATCGCAGGCGCTCCTGTCTGTGATGCAGCGCCAAAGGTAACCAAAGCCATGGTCTCCGAGCTGATAGTCCATGCTGCTGCAAACGTCGTCGAACTGTTCGTGCATATGGTTGTTGTCTTGCAAACGTCCCCATCTGTTGACTCAGGGATCGAGATGTGGCTGCACGATCCGTTACAGCCATGCGGATAAGATGCCTGTCATCTCGACTGCTAGTGATACGAGGCTGTTGGGATCCAGCACGGCCGGCTGGAGTGGTCGTGCGGTTCTGGGCGCTACAGTCTGGAGCCGAGCGACCGCTCCGGTCGCAGGTTAGACTCCTGCCTCAGGCATGGATGTGTGTGATGTCCTTAGGTTAGTTAGGTTTAATTAGTTCTAAGTTCTAGGCGACTGATGGCCTCAGAAGTTAAGTTGCATAGTGCTCAGAGCCAGTTGAATCATTGATCCAGCACGGCGTTCCGTATTACTCTCCTGAACCCACCGATTCCATATTCTGTAACAGTCATTGGATCTCGACCAACGCGAGCAGCAATGTCGCGATACGATAAACCGCAATCGCGATAGGCTACAATCCGCCCTTTATCAAAGTCGGAAACGTGATGGTACGCATTTCTCCTCCTTACACGAGGCATCACAACAACGTTTCACCAAGCAACGCCGGTCAACTGCTGTTTGTGTATGAGAAAATGTTTGGAAACTTTCCTCATGTTAGCAAGTTGTAGGTGTTGCCCCCGGCGGCAACCTTGTGTGAATGCTCTGGAAAGCTAATCATTTGCATATCACAGCATCTTCTTCCTGTCGGTTAAATTTTGCGTCTGTAGCATGTCATCTTCGTGGTGTAGCAATTTTAATGGCCGGTAGTGCATATGGCTTTCGCCACCCACCTTGCATGGTGGTTGCCCTTGGAGCACGGAGAGATCGTCCGTGCCATGATTCTTCGATCGGAGCTCATCTTCATCTTCGCTACTGTGAAACACATCTCTTCTACTGAACAAGTGCTCATAGCTCTTTGGGAATGCATTTTAGAGCCCATGTTATTTGGACATTTTTTCTTGTTTCAGTCCATACTACCCCCCTCTCAAAGTTCCATACCCTACAATCTTAACAACCGCAATATTAGCACATGTATTCCACTGTCAGGGGTATGAGAACAGTTAGTTTCCGATATAGGGACAATCAGCTCAAATTGATACGTTTATCCTTCTCCATCATGGAGTCACCCTGTCTGTGCATACATTTATAAGCGCCGGCGGCTATAGCTTTGACGCTCTGTAGGGTCACTGTATAACGTTTCTGGACATCGGTTTCTGTGTAAAATTTCATCCACCATGTGTCCTCTACAACCACTAGAAACGTGTAACATGAATTGTGAAACACACTGTATATTAGATCGTCGACAATGATACCCCTTTTGTGGCTTTACAAAAATTGAAAAATCGTTATGGTTCCTGTCTCCTGCTCCGCCCTCTTAATCTTGTGAATCAAAAATGAAAATAGTCACTATTGTTAAGCAGAACCAACAGCCGAATTGTATAAGGATTCAAGTAGGAATCGACAAAAAAACCGTGACTAATGTCACTGAACAGTGCTTTCTTAACAAAAAAGAGTATCTTTAATTAGGTTTGATTGACAAGTTCCTTAAGACAGATTCTTCACAGTGGCATGAAAATGAAGATGTCATCAACACTCTTAGTCTAGTTACTACTCTAAAGGTTGTAAATTATCCGGGGTCAGACAGGTGCCAAGCTCAGTGGAAGAATAAATATGTTTAAAATAAAATGTGCTGTTCTTTTCATATTTGCCTCACACAGTTAGTAATTAGTAGGTTTACAGATCGTATTATTTAAGTTAATGCAGCCATATGGTACTCGTAATTAAGTTGAAAATTTAAAAAAAATCGTTAAAAAGCTACTTCTGAACAATGTTTTTGAGATAAAAAGTGGATATGATTTTATGCCATTCTACGATTTCTTCATTGGAGGGGCACCACTTTCCGTTTCCCCACTACGCCAAAACCATGCACATCTATTTTTTGTGCAAAGAAGCAAAACTATGAGGTACCACAAGGAAAAAAACCAAACTCCGCATTGATATGTTTTTCCCCCCTTGGAAGAGAATTGCAGGTTTTATGTAAACTTTATTACACTACGATAAAAATTTATTAAAACTTATCTTAAGAATTATTCATTAAATCGAGCAGTTGAAACTTAATCTACAAATACAACAAGCAATGGCTGCTCGATTAATTGCAGAACCAAACAACAACTTGCCTTGTGATAAAATTTGTTGTACAGCTGAACGAAACGACGAAGGGATAAGTAGATTTCTCTTTTTGTTGCCTGAAAAGTATTACATGGAATGGATTTTTATATAATTGTAAAAAAGCTGGACTGGAACAAATGACTAAACAAAAAAGGAGGAAACTGGCCGAGGGAGGTCGTGGCGGGAACGAGAAATGGAGGAACCAGACTGTCCGAAGTGAACTGTGAGCAACTGTTCCTGGGTTAAGAAAATGGTGTCCATTTTCCACATCTCCAGTTTGTTTGAACTACTTTTACGAAGCTGTTAGATAATCACTTCCTGACCAAGGAACAGAGGGAAGAATAGTTCAAGTACAGCTCCAGGATAACTTTCATGAATTATTGTGGTGTGTACTGGCTTATGGCTCAAATGGTTCAAATGGCTCTGAGCACTAACTTCTGAGGTCATCAGTCCCTAGAACTTAGAACTACTTAAACCTAACTAACCTAAGGACATCACACGCATCCATGCCCGAGGCAGGAGTCGAACCTGCGACCGTAGCTATTGCGCGGTTCCTGACTGTAGCGCCTAGAACCTCTCGGCCACTCCGGCCGGCGGCTTATGGCGTGCTAGCACGTTTCAGGTGAAAGGTCAGTTCTGAGTTTCATCCCTAACTCGAAACACACATCGCATTTAGTGACTGACCAAGACTTTGAACTTTTTGCAATGCATGGCTGGTTTTGCAATATCAGGCGTTCACGATTCTGCTCGTTATGTGGCTGTGAACTGCTTCACGCCAGTATACGGTACTACTAACTGGAGCGACTTTCTGATGATTAGATGCTGTAGAGCCACCAAATTGCGACGACGTTGATCTATTTCATACACTCACAGTCCCAGACATTTTATGTGGATTTTCTGTGAGCCATTTGAGGTGAGACAGGGTGCGTGAGTGTTCCTCATACTAGGAACGTCTGTGTGCAATCTTGTGACCAAGGTTGTTGTCATCTTGCAAGTCCGAAGCGTCCGCTGCATTCTCCCGATGAAAATGTAGAATGGAAAGGTAATACTCAGTCACCAAGAATCTTGAAATAAAAATCCTGGTTCATATTCATGGTAATATGAAAGATTGATCCCAAGTCACTGTGCTTCCAAAACAGCCTAGAATCTCCTTCAGCAGGAAGTACATCCTCCACACAGTGCATGTTGAGTATCTCATAGACCCACTGATGTACTCGACGCATTGCACTACTTGAAAGGAGGTTTTCAGTTAGGTACTGTCAATCTCCCGTGTCGCTTGGCCCACTGAAGTCCTCCACCTTTATGTCCACAGTGAGAAATTACCTTTTTCGCGGCACTGAACTCCAAATGTCCACTGTGTACAGTTTCCTATACTATGTTTCCTGGAAAACATTGAAATGGACCTGCATTCATTGACAGCAGCAATTCGTCTTCGGTCCTTGTCGGTTAGAATCTTTATACAGCCACTGTTGTTACGCCGCGTTACACGCCTTACAGTGGTACCTATTCCACCAGGGTTCAATATTAGGTCCTATACTCTTATCATTGTATGTCAAGGATTCGCTATCAGTTTTGCCCTACTGCACATACCACATGTACGCTGACGACCTCCGTTGCATCTAAGTGCAAAACCTATAAACCAAAAGACAGCTGTCGAGAATCTCAATACCGAACTGTGTGCACTATCAAAATGGGCGCGGCATATAGGGTAAAGCTCAACCCATGCAAAACCCAAGCGGTACTAGTTGGTCACTCTAGGCTCATTAGGCTGAAAAATCAGAAATTCCTACCATCTTTAATTCTACATGGGAAAAATATCAACTTCTGTCCGAGAGCAAAAAGTCCTTCCTTCTTGTGGGGGTTTCACAGCTGCAACCACATCCTGCATCTCTGTCGCCAAACGCTTCGCTCTCGCCATTCTTCCTCATCTTCTTCCATCCGTCTTCTCCCCATCACTTCTTGGATACCACTTAGCTACACTTTTCGTAATCTTCCTACTCTCTTAGACCATCTATTTTAAGAGAATGGTGTCCATTTTCCACTTCTCCAGTTTGTTTGAGCTACTTTTACGAAGCTGTTAAATAATCACTTCTTGACCAAGGAACAGAGGGAAGAATAGTTCAACTACAGCTCCAGGTTAACTTTCATGAATTAGTGTGGTGTGTACTGGCTTATGGCGTGCTAGCACGATTCAGGTGAATCCACTCGTTGGCATGCCCAGACCATCCTACTTGCCTTTCTTCTATTTTATCCGTAATACTATAATGAGTCTGTGTCCTTCCTCTTATTTTCTCATTTCTTGCGTGGTCAAGGTGAATCCACTCGTTGGCATGCCCAGACCATCCTAGTTGCCTTTCTCCTATTTTATCCGTAATACTATAATGAGTCTGTGTCCTTCCTCTTATTTTCTCATTTCTTGCGTGGTCAAGCTGAGAAATTCAGCAGACTCTTCTCAAGTGGTCCATTTCTAAAACTCTTAGTCTCCTTTTATTTCTTTCTGTGAATTCGCGACACTCGCTCCCATAGGTTGTTATTTGCTCCACGATGGATTCGCATAATTGAATTTTAACTTTTAAACTCATTGTTGAGGATCAAAGTACAGGATTTTGTTCTGGCGTGACCACAAGCGCCGGAACGAAGAAGAACGCAAGGGAGGAAAAGGCGGTGAGACGACGTAAGCCAATAGCGCGCTGACCAGGACGTCACCACGATAGGATCGGCATCTAGTCGAAGTGAATACAAACGCCGGTCCTGCCAGCGTCGGCCGGACATTAGTGGAGAGTATTAGCAAGGCCTAGCAGAGAGTGCCACGATATCAGTCATAAGTGATCCAAATCCATGAGTTGTTTAGACTTCGTCTATAGCCAAGAACATTACTGCTTGCATGCCGCCCTTATTGAAATAAAACTATTAATGTTATTTGCTTGAATTGTAGTATAGCATTCCGAGAACGCAGCAACCCTTAGGCACCCTATACGAGACGAGTGGGCAGGACTCCACAGATTTAATTTTTCGGTAGCCGCCCTTCCGTGCCTGACCAGCTGTTGATATCTCTGTCACATCTTCCATCACATGATAGGTTACTGCCCTGGTACTTAAACTCTTTGCACAGTTTAATATGATGTCCTTCAATTTCCAGGTGACATCCCTCTTTTCTGCAACTCGGATATTCTGCCTTCTCAAAATCAGTTTTCAAACCCTACTTCGTATGCTCTTCTAACAACTTAATGAGCATTTAAGACATATTCTACTTCGTTTGGTGAAACGATCTGATCATCAGCATAGAAAAGTGTGTACATATACTGCATCCCTACTTCAATCTCCACCCCTATAGAATTTCTACACCACAGATTCAGTGCCCTCTGCACATGCATCTTAAAGAGTGCAGGAGACAGACAGCATCCTTGCTTCAGTCCTTTTATTATTCTGAAGTCCTCTCTAGAAATTTCTTTCCTTACTTTAATGACACATTCTGCTGACTTGTAGAGGTTTATGATGCTTCTTACCCAAAGTTCTGGCAGCTTCTCTGACCACAACACCTCGAACAATAGCTTTAATGGCACTCTGTCATACATTTTCTCAAGATCTGTGAAAACCAAATGACTGCTTAGACTCTTTTCCAGGCTCTCCTCCATGATCTGTCGTAAGGTAAATATGTTATCTACACATCTCCTGCCTCTTCTAAAGCTACTTTGCTCTTCCATTTCGTTTTCAAACTTCTACACTCTTGATTTTGAAATCCTCTCATCCTCTCACACCCCACTAGAATTTGCTACATACTTTCTTGATTTCTTTTTTATGTATGGGGGTTGCGTATGCTAAGCTCTACTTCGATAGTTCTCCCCAACCCACATAATTTATTAAATAACTTACTTAGATATTCATGCAGAATGCTTCAGTCATATCTCAGTAATTCTGTTGGTATATTTCCAGGCCCTGGTGATTTCCCAACTTCCATTTGTATAGCAGACTTCTGTACCTCTTTCGTAGTTATTTTCTCTACTTGTTCACTCTTCTGGTTCTCCCACATCTCCCACTTTATTTCCTTGTACTCTTTCCTTTCTTCTGTTGACAGGACTTTAAAATGCGTCTCCCACTCTACAAAACTGATAATCGGCAGGTTTGCTCTTTCTTTCACTTCTTTCCTTAGTCCTGCAATCATTTCCCATGCTGCGGTCATTTTTGTGCCCCCCATACATTGTTCGATTTCTACGCATTTATCCTCCCTGGCTACATTTTTCCTTTAGAAGATGTCTTTTTTTAATTCTCTATTCATTCTACATCACATGACTATCATGTTTGTCCGGTATTGTCTATCAATTATTATAGAACATCTCTTTCACGTTCAGTTTTTCTTCAATGAGTCCACCATTGTGGGCGCCTCTTTCTTTCTTCCTCTTGCTGGCTCTGTGCCTTAAATGCTGCTTCACGTAAAATTTTTTTAATTCCTTGGTACATATGCACCGTCGTTTCTTCTTCTAAGTTTCATCATTTCCTTTTTTGAAACGATAATTTCTGAAGAAATTGTAGAGACTCTTGTTTCAAGCTATCTAAGTTGTATTTCATAGTACCCATAGTTCTCGAGGCGATGTTTGCCTCTTTAATTTGTTTTTGGCCCTTGGATGTTACTATCATCTTTGTACCAAACAAGTAGTGATACGAGCCATATGCTGCACCCCTGTAGACTCTAACAACATTTGTTCTTATGTTGGAATATTTATTTTGAATAATATAGTCTATTATCCACCTGATTTCTGGGACGACTCTCCCATATATAGCTGGGATCTACTTATTATTTAAAATCTTCGAGGTCAATGTCTTACACATATCCACTGACCTCTCTCCATTTTCATTTACTGTGCCATCTCCATATCTCCCAACTTCCTGCACTGGCAGCACTTTTCCATTAAAATCTCCCATCAAATTCATTTCTTTGCGGGTTTTTTTGAATCTCTTAGCACACTTCTTAATTTCTCATAAAAATCATCTTTCACTTTGCTGCCATCGTCATTTGTAGGAGCATAAGCCTCGAATGTGATCAGTCTGTGGCCATATTTTGAGATTATCCATTCAGCAATTTCCTTCCAGCATTTGACATGTGTTTTGCGCTTTTTATGGACAGCAAAGAGTCTAGGAATAATAATAGATAAAAATCAAAATTGGTCTCAGGACATAATTGCAATGTGCAAGAAGGCATCAGTATCTCTCGATGCCCCACAAAAATATAAAAAGCTCTTCCGATTTGAATGGAAAAAGAAACTTTTTGTACAGATACTTGTACTTCCACGTACTGATTACAGCGATTTTATCCTGAAAGGTCTTTCTCAGGACAGGTCACAACACTTGGAACTGATTGTGAATCCCTCTGTTCGTTATATCTGTGATGTTCGACTCTTTGTTCATATTTCACCATCCAGTTACCCTGACAAGTGCAGAGATTTCCATATCCTCTGTCTTCTCTACAGTCTTATCAATGTACTCTGTCCCTCATATGTCTCCTCAGCTTTAATGCTATTTATGAACAACATGGCTGAAATACTCATTCCCATCAGAGCAAACTTGCTTCTGTCCCACTCTATTGTTCAACCATTTTTTCTAAGTCCTTCTTAGTAGCAGGAACTCGATTCTGCCATTATCTCCCGCATTACATTAGGGAACTGAATAACATCTCCAGCTTCGGAACACAATCAATGACACATCTATGCATACGTTGCACTTGTACATCCTTCTTTGCAACCAGATCTTCCTCACTTCCCAGTATTCTTTACTGGTGTAGTCTCCTTAAATAGTCATTTCCCAGAACTCGCTATATCAAAAAACATCTATTTTGCACATCTATAAATTCTTTTGACATCCACCACTATCAATATTTTGATTATTGTCAATATTATTATTATTATTATTGGCGGCAACAGTAGTAGTAGAAGCACTTGGAGTACTAATTGTGTTGGTTCACTGTCACATTTAGTCGCATTGTCTTTATAGACACTCAGATCATTTCAATACTATTTGTCCTATTAAAATTCTTATTTCTTATGCAACCATGACATAGAAAAGGTACTGTATCTATGGAATCCTGGTACGATGTAAGAGAGGGCCTGACAGCCCTAATCAGATCTAATGAAATAAATAAAAATAAATAAATACAGACGCGCTGGACAGTTTGCGTCGATACACCAAAAAATTCGTTCACTGTGCAGTCAGAGGCATGACAGCTACTTTTGTCATTTTGTCACGCTTCCACTATTACTGCGGTGATCCAAACAAACGAATCACACATATCATCACTACACTATCATGATGTACGCCAGCAGTTTGGGGATGGGGGCTGCGGGAGGGGTCACGTCACAATATTGCCTGGTACCAGTATCATATACAGCAGTCCAAAGCGATTACTGTGATTTATTTAAAGGAAATGAGTAGTATATCGTTCGGTGAGCTTAGTTATCAGTATCACTACAGTTCTAGTTATTAACATCCGCAAGAACAGTACTGATAGGTAACCTTCTGTAATTAACTGCTTAGATAGAAACGAAAAATTTTGTGATCAAGGAACACAGCAAGTATGAAAAATATTGCACGCAGAACAAGTGTAAGATATTTAGAACATTAGACCAAATACAACGTAAAAGAAATAAAACTTAATGACGGCTTTAGTTGTTGAGGCAAACTTGTAGACACTGTAAGCATGTGGTGAACGGAAACAAACAACCAAAAAGTGAAAACACAAGAATTAGCTTTACACTATTCGCCGTCACACGATACTCCCCCTTGGATAAAGCACACGTGTCACTAGTAACTGAATTAGCGCCGTTTGTTGAATTGCACGATGCGTTTTGTGGGATGTTAGTTGTATCAGCCGAACTGCTCTGCCGCTTTGTGTGATGCCGAGAAGCAGGCAGGTAGGTGCCTCTTATGTGTGTGTGTGTGTGTGTGTGTGTGTGTGTGTGTGTGTGTGTGGTCCACACGGAGAGGGCCTCCCGCTATTGTGCTGGTCGGTCTACAATAGACTCGCCACCCCGTCACGCACGTGTTGCGGCAGCCGTCCAGACGTCAGGTTGTTTGCTCACGACGCGCATTGCCGACAGGCAAGCTGAAGTTGCTCCCTTCACAGAACCATGCGGAACGTTTGCTGCAGGGCGAACTTCAGCCTGAGGTCGGAAAAGAAAGCACGTGGCGCCTGGCATTGTTAATACATGAAGTACACCCTCAGTACCAATAACATCCATCTTTATCAACAGCACAAAGTTTATATTTAACATTTGTCTACTTAATTAAATGAAACAACAAGTTTTCTGTTACCAGTAACCGTTTTAATTTTTCCACGACGCGTTTCGAAGGTTTAAACCTCCATCATCGGGTGGATTTACATTAGTTAGTATTACATATGTGCGTATGTTGTGTTACGACATTTGGAGGAACTTGCGGCACTGCCTAGTGGAGAAACAAGACACTATTTCAGAATATGGTTTTGGATAACTTTTGACAAAAAATTAAACTGATATTTAATGGTAAACTTCAATAAGTAAACTAGAGTACCTCCAGTGGTCACAGGTTCCTTTTTCTGTCGTAACACTTCACATGTGTACTGCCACATTTGTAAACAAATATGGCGTCTGGAATCAGCTGGGTGCAAGGTTCGTACAGCAGAAGAGAAGACATAATCGCAAAGTGCAAAGAATATACATTGTAACAACATTATTACAGAATAATCGATTAAACAATTTGGAGGTGTTTGTTTTGAGGTGTCAAATATATGTGTGTGTACTTCAGGTGGTATATAAATCCAGTTTTGAAAGGTTAAAACAGCTAAACATTCGTACTCGTTTATGCAATCAGGTGAAATGTTAAAATGGCTTAAACTTCATACTTGCTAATAACAATTAGGTAAAATGTTACAGGCTTGAATTACAATGATCATATTGGCTACAGCAGTAAAATCATACATAGATGACACTCTTTGAAGAAAGAGAGAGAGAGAGAGAGAGAGAGAGAGAGAGAGAGGAAGGAGTGATTATATGAGAGCAAACATTTACATGGCAAGGAGTCTTAAGATTACATGTTGCATATATTAGCTGCCTAAAGGTTGGGGTAATACACTGGTTAATGTTATAAAATATGCAGATAGATATACATTTGTGCCAGTAGTTGATGTACATACAGTTTTAAGCTGACCGGGGGTACAAGCTGTTGGTGTGATGAATTATCTGTGAATGAGGTCAATCTCATGTACTCTTGGCGGCTGTCAATATTTATGGTAAATATTAGGATATGTGCTCGTGTGTGTGTGTGTGTGTGTGTGTGTGAGTGTGTATTTTAAGAGTGTAGGCAGTTGCTGAAAACAGAGATGATACTATTGTAAAAATTGACATTTTTGTCATTTAAGATGGATTCTGGTTGTTTCATTTGGTGTTTGTATATTTGGAGTGTTTCAAGGATGTCTAGTTTTCTGCCTTTTGGTTGGATGTGTAGGATGCTAATACTTGTGTTGTTAACATGTTGTTTTGTTTCATGTAGAAAAAAAAATAAAAAAATAAAACGGTGACTGGTAACAGTAAACTTGTTGTTTCATTTAATGTCAGTAACAGTCACGGTAAAGCCTAACCTAAAAATGTTCGCATTTAAAGTTTGTCTACTTATTTACTGAGAAGTGCGTAAGGTCATACTATTAGGCAACGCTTAAGAGGTGACGACAGTGGATAAAGACTGTGTGAATAAGATCCGAAAATACACTCCTGGAAATGGAAAAAAGAACACATTGACACCGGTGTGTCAGACCCACCATACTTGCTCCGGACACTGCGAGAGGGCTGTACAAGCAATGATCACACGCACGGCACAGCGGACACACCAGGAACCGCGGTGTTGGCCGTCAAATGGCGCTAGCTGCGCAGCATTTGTGCACCGCCGCCGTCAGTGTCAGCCAGTTAGCCGTGGCATACGGAGCTCCATCGCAGTCCTTAACACTGGTAGCATGCCGCGACAGCGTGGACGTGAACCGTATGTGCAGTTGACGGACTTTGAGCGAGGGCGTATAGTGGGCATGCGGGAGGCCGGGTGGACGTACCGCCGAATTGCTCAACACGTGGGGCGTGAGGTCTCCACAGTACATCGATGTTGTCGCCAGTGGTCGGCGGAAGGTGCACGTGCCCGTCGACCTGGGACCGGACCGCAGCGACGCACGGATGCACGCCAAGACCGTAGGATCCTACGCAGTGCCGTAGGGGACCGCACCGCCACTTCCCAGCAAATTAGGGACACTGTTGCTCCTGGGGTATCGGCGAGGACCATTCGCAACCGTCTCCATGAAGCTGGGCTACGGTCCCGCACACCGTTAGCCCGTCTTCCGCTCACGCCCCAACATCGTGCAGCCCGCCTCCAGTGGTGTCGCGACAGGCGTGAATGGAGGGACGAATGGAGACGTGTCGTCTTCAGCGATGAGAGTCGCTTCTGCCTTGGTGCCAATGATGGTCGTATGCGTGTTTGGCGCCGTGCAGGTGAGCGCCACAATCAGGACTGCATACGACCGAGGCACACAGGGCCAACACCCGCCATCATGGTGTGGGGAGCGATCTCCTACACTGGCCGTACACCACTGGTGATCGTCGAGGGGACACTGAATAGTGCACGGTACATCCAAACCGTCATCGAACCCATCGTTCTACCATTCCTAGACCGGCAAGGGAACTTGCTGTTCCAACAGGACAATGCACGTCCGCATGTATCCCGTACCACCCAACGTGCTCTAGAACGTGTAAGTCAACTACCCTGGCTAGCAAGATCTCCGGATCTGTCCCCCATTGAGCATGTTTGGGACTGGATGAAGCGTCGTCCCACGCGGTCTGCACGTCCAGCACGAACGCTGGTCCAACTGAGGCGCCAGGTGGAAATGGCATTGCAAGCCGTTCCACAGGACTACATCCAGCATCTCTACGATCGTCTCCATGGGAGAATAGCAGCCTGCATTGCTGCGAAAGGTGGATATACACTGTACTAGTGCCGACATTGTGCATGATCTGTTGCCTGTGTCTATGTGCCTGTGGTTCTGTCAGTGTGATCATGTGATGTATCTGACCCCAGGAATGTGTCAATAAAGTTTCCCCTTCCTGGGACAATGAATTCACGGTGTTCTTATTTCAATTTCCAGGAGTGTAGATTAGTGGAGTAGGAAGATGACTAGATTGAATGAGACATGGAAGAATATCGGAACTGCAGGGAAATAATAAAATCCAAATACAATTAATTTCAGGACATGTGCTTCACGAGTAGAGGAATGGGAAATTGATGCATTGGCTTTTTCTTGAACAAGAAAATTGAAAACTGTTACAGATGTTAAAGGAATCTCGGGCAGAATAACAAGAACAATTTAAAAACAAACATAAGATATTCCATGAAAATCGTGATGATCATAAGTTAGTAGGATGCAGTGAAAAGGCGCGAGGAGTGGCCGCGTGGTTTGAGGCCCCATGTCACGGATTGCGCGACCCCTCCCGACGGAGGTTCGAATCCTCCCTCTGTCCACCTTTTGAAGATAACCAGCCACCACTTGTAGAAAGTGCGGGCTACGGGAAACAAAATATAGTCTCGTGGCGGCTCTGTCTTTATTTCTCAAGCCCAAAGTAGGGTAACTGTATAGGCATGACACGAGATTGATGTAATAGCGTGTGACGTGAAGAACTTCTTTTTTTTTTGGTAGTAGCGGAGATTTTCACATTTTGCAGCTATCTACTGCCACTGTTTCGTGGGAAGGGACTAGTACGGCGTTAGTGAAAGCCACAGGAAGGCACTTCGGGTTAGGATGTGGAGGTGTCTGCACCAACTTTCACTTTGATCATGGAGGTCTCCGCATTCAATCTGGCTGAGGTAGCAGTAGAGGATGGGTCAACTTGTTGCATCGCCATTGAGCCCACATCTTTGAGTTGCAATAGAATATTCACGACATTGTCTTCGTGGAGGCTCTGGCATATCTGCAGAATACAGCTCTGCACACCAAAGTCATATTTGCGGTGAGACGAGGTACTCGCAGAATTGAAGCTGTGATGATGGGTTGTGAGTCACGCTTGGGTAGCACTTGCCCGCTAAAGGCAAAGATCGCGAGTTTGAGTCTCGGTCTGGCACATAGTTTTAATCTACCAGCAAGTTTCATAATTCACAGCACAGCAGAGCAGCTCAATTCGATGCACACTTGTGGAAACCAGGAGGATCGCCTGTCTCAGGTTCATAGCATTTGTACTGAATGTACGAACTTCTGTGGATAGTCATCAAGTTACAGTTACTCCTTTGGTCAGGAAGACCATTACCTATTTACTTTTTCTCTTGAATTGTGATAAACAGAGCTGTCACGGTTTTCATAGTTGAATTTTAAGTTGTTTTAATAGATGTGTTCGTGAATAAAGATGAATATTTAACTAATGCGTCTGTTACACTTTTGCTACCAGACCGATTTTGATAAAATTTGGTGTGGATATAGTTTGAACGCTGTGGAAGAAGTAGGTTACATTAGAAAATGTATACTCCATGATATTTATTGATTTGAAGAGTCTAATGCAAAATATGGAACAATAATTACTCTTCAAAAAAGCTATTTGCTCTTGGACTTCTGAACTTTATCATATTTGTGAAAATTCTTTTATTACTTGATATGTTCTACACAGTACGATTCAACATAATGGATAAAATGCTTACACAATCCTTAAGGAGTTTAATCCACACTTCGACGTCAATATCACTCACAATCTCGATACATTTTAGCCACTGAGCGTCACATGTCTCTTACAGCTTCTGAGACGCTTGAAGAAAATGTCGACGTTATTTAAATGCTATTCGACAAACGGAGAGACAACGTGCCTTTAGATATAGAACAAGTGAGATTTTTATTGAAACTGCTTTTAATTATGGTATACGAGCCCAGCCGAGTGCACAGGCAGACATGTGATGCCAGCAAACGTTATTGCACGTACAGATATTATAAAATTTGCACTGCACCAAACTACAAATTATTTAACATATAAGAAACTATCAGCCTCGATTGCGGTAATGAAACTAACCTTTACCTAGGTTTCAGCCCAAGTAATTGAGCCTTCTTCAGAAGATAAATCTGGTTCTATAATATGTCTACGAGCGCATGGTCTAGAAATAAAACTAAAACAGCCTGAATAGGCTAGACCATGCCCTCGTAGACATATTATAGAATCAGGTTTATCTTCTGAAGAAGGCTCAATTACTTGGGCTGAAACCTAGGTAAAGGTTGGTTTCATTACCGAAATCGAGGCTGATAGTTTCTTATATATTAGATCATCACGATTACTGACTGGGCTGCAATGTTGAAAGTACTACAAATTATCTATTTTGTTTTTTCGTCAGTTTAACTCTATTTAACATTTTATTTTAGTACTGTCAGCATCACTCGGCATAACAAGACTACTGACAGGTGTCAGCAGCTCATGGCGTTGTAGTTAGTGTTGCTGACCTTCTACCACAGGTTCCCAGGTTCGATTACTGGCCGGACCGAATTATCTCCGCTCAGGATTGGGTGTGTATGTTGTCCTCATCATCGACGTGCAAGTCGCCCAAGTGGCGTCAAGCAAAACAAGTTGTACCAAGCAGCTGAGCATCTCGATTGCTGTCTCCTGGTAAACAAAACAATGAGAGCATTTCATTTCGTTTTACTGATATGTGAGTACAGTCGTGGCTAACAGCTAGAATACATTGGTTATAGAATCCTCAATGAATTTATCCACAATTTCACGCTAATATTATTAACCGTTAACTCACGAGGTGTGGTCTGTCAGATCGCGCGAAAATTTTCGAATTCGCTCCCCAAGGCTAGTTGTGGTGGAATGCTTCTATACTCCCCGTACCCCCCTCAAACTGCCAAGACTACGATGTTTTGCTGTCGGTTGCGTTATCGCCCTGTGTCTTTATTGTTGACACGTGTTACTGATAGGTTTTGAGTCGCCTTGACGGCCTGTTTTCTTGAGTACGGTACCCTATAGCTCAAAACGTGTTTGCACGAATGTGTCAGTTTCAACTTTCCCGAATTTGATGAAATTGTTAGTCGGTCTATGGAGGAAGGTGTCAGTGATATGGATGAAGAAATAAGCGAAAAAGACGACGATTTTACATTAGCCAGAGATCACAGTTCTGCTGTCGAACAAGATGGATGAAGAAATTCAGAGGAAGAACTTCAGGAAAGTTGTCATGGGGATCATTCTGTTTCTTCAATGAAATACTTAAAGAGTCTGTTAAAATCGAATGTGTTCTGAGTGGTGATAAGAAAAATATAGTTCCCAGCAATGAATGTCAATTTGACAGACTTTCTTTTTGTGCCAATAGGGTGGAATTTTTATGCTCAAATTTAAACTCTGGAATTTAAATTAATTTGGAAATTTATTTTCTATGGAGATCATATAATTTTTCAGAATGTAAAATTAAGACTCTAACAATCAATTTATGTGTACTATTTAAAAGAACCACACAAAATTATGTGCTTTCGCTTGATAAATAGTAATGCTGCAGGCTTTCTTTATTGCAATAAAATAAACTAGGAGCATTTAACAACTCTTAAATAATTGTAAAACTAAATGTTATGTAGCATAAATGAAAAATTTCATATGATTTTTGCCTTAAATCTCGACTTAAACATAGGGGTCCCAGAGACCCCACCTCGCGAGTTAAAGGTTAAATGCGAAAGCAACTCTATTACTGAACCAATTTCGATGAGCTTTAGTATGAAGATAGCATGAACCCTTAACAAGAACATACCCTTCTCCAAAAGCCAAAAAAAAAAAAATAAAAATAAAAAGGAAAGAAAATTCGACCCCTAAGGAGGTGAAGTAATGAATGGAACATTTTTATTTACACAAGTGAACATAAACCATGTTAAGAAATGATTAAATTTGTTGCATAATGTACATGTTGCATAATGTACAGATGACCACTTTCCTCCACTTGAAACGCTCAGCAGTGACACTGCGCGTGCCGCTCCACCTCACGTTGGGGCAGTTCGGGGTCGGCGCACATAACGAGCAGTGCTTTGTCGAATAGGCAGTCATGTGAGGGCAGCTGGCCATATTGCACATACAATAGCTTACTTACTCACCGTCGCTGATCACAGCAGAACTATTGATATGCAAGTGCAGCTGCAGGTAACAGACGGTTGTCTACCATTATTCAGGTAGATACTTTCAATCACATTAAATTATATGCAAATAATTATTGTTCCAGTCAGATAGCATTGGTGACATTCAGTTTTATGGAGATTCCCCGCTTTAGGATCCATGCGAATGGCCATAATTTCGCTTTATCCTTATAACTTTGTGCAATTTAAAGGATAGATCTTAAAGACGTGACCTTCCCATAATTAGTTTCGAGGGATAATAAATTTAAACACGAGGGGATTTCACATAACGTGGCAAACCCGCGTCACGATCGATCTTTGATTCTCTGCAAAGTAGTCGGTCACATTGAGAGGTGGCATGAGCCCCCTCTCATATTTCTATCTTACGATTTTCGTCTCTAATTGCATACAGTGAAAAGTCGCTATTCCTTCACACGCGGACTTCCCATGCAGCGTCTCTCGTCACCCGGGTGGTCCGGTGACAGGCGGGCTCTGCTGGTCTGGATAGGGTTAAGCCGACAGGTGTGAGGAAGTCGAGCGAATGCTTTGCAGACGCCGACATTGTCAAAAGACACGCCCGGAGGGGTCTGAAGTAGCGGCTGGGCTAGAGGTTCCGTTACTTCGAAGAATCTTAGCGAAAACACTTTCTGGCGGGCTACCAGCGAGGCGTGGGAATGACTTGTGTACCCAGGCAGTTGTGGCGGGAAAATTCCCGCGCTTTCTGCAAAATAGTAACTGTGATTGGCTTGCTCAGGGTATAGCTCCATGACGTAACAAAATCAGCGCAGAAATTGGCGCCAAGAATCTCCATTGGTGGAATGGTAGTGCTCCGGCAATAGAGTGGAATTTTCCGCCGGTTTTCGAGTTGCTGATTGGAACGTTTAACCACGGCCACTGTCGTGGGGGCGGGAATGTTGTGTGTTCGGCCTGTACGGGTGCTCTTGGTAGTCGGGTCTCGCCTTTTGGTCGAGGACGTCGAAGCAACCAGCCATCGCCTCCAGTACGCCAGATCGCGTTCTGGCAGTTAAGAAGACAGTTTGGTAATGTATGTCCGCAGCACCGACAGATAGGGATTTTCCTAGGTGATAATCAGAGCTCAGCAGAGCGCGCCTGTTCGTCTTTTTCTAACTTTGTTCTGTCTTGAGTAGCAGCAATTGATGTTGGGTTAGCTGTGTGTCTCTCTTAAGATCTGAGTGGCAAGGAATTGGCTCCACATACCACTTCGTCATAAACCTCACAATCTAGTTTAGGGACAACTTCACCTTCACAGCGTTTGTTTGAGTATCCAATTTGAGCCAATTTGATGTATTATAAATGTTTCATGTGTTTTTGTTTATTATTTTGTGTTTAGTCTTAATAAATCATATTGTTATTTAGGACAGAACTTTCATTCTGTTAATCGGTAGAGCAACCCACCATTTCTCACTACGTTAATGAAACCTTCCTTTATTTAACTTACTTATCAAATTAAATTATTGCAGGTGCCAAACTCTTTTCTACTCCACTTGCAGGGTTGATTACAGTCAGTTCACCTATATTTTTTAATCCATGTGCAACAGCAAAAGTCGGAGTTAGAATAGGGGAGGCTTAGAGCATCATGTACATATGTAGATTCTAGAATTTAGTGTTAAATACACTGCTTGCCCCGGCACCTCGCATAAAATGGCGACCCTTAGCCTCGGATCTTTCCTGTGAATCGCTGATAAGCAAGTATTATTAGTAGTAGGGACACTCAGAATTTTTTTTGCTTAATTTTTTTTATTGATTAATACCCAAGTTTTTTTCAGGTAGTTCCGCGTTTAGTTTTAAGTAGCGGCGCATGATTACAGTTTTTGTTTTCAGTGTATATATTCTTTTGTTCATTGTTTTTGTGTTCCTTTGATGGTGTGTCCGTATCACATCACACTTTATCGGGTTTGTGTGCGGTTTCTGTACCACAACAAATCGTGCGTATAATTACAGCGTTGGAGAGGCGTTGTTGAAATTTTATGTCTATGTGTAAAAATATACGGAGTAGATTAATTTTATTGTGCATTTCAGATAAATTTGTTTTTTATGAATGATAACGAGATGTAAGGCACGACTATTATCGAGCGAAGCTAAAACAAAAGAGGATAGCATAACGGATAAGGGGCAGTTTACTGACGGGAATAGGTTCGGAGATGAGATGGGCACATTTTTAGCAGGACAGGACGCCAGGGTCATTGATGAGGAAGGTGATTTGGACGCGATCTCAGAGCAGCGTTGCGGCCGTGATTATGATAGTGAAGTAGAGGATGAAACAGAGACAGGCACACAGGTCGAGACGGTAGCAGAAGTTTATAATCAAACGAACGAGAGCAGACAGGGGCTAGCTCGGCCACGTCAGAGCTCTAGCGCCCAGGTGTCCAGAGTTACATCTCCCACATTTGAAGAGGATCAAAAAGATGACGTAAACCCAATACTGAGCTTCCTACGATCAATGAAAGAAGAAGCTGACGAACAACGTAAGAAGGAAAAGGAAGAAGATGAGAAACAACGTAAGAAGGAGAAGGAAGAAGATGAGAAACAATGTAAGAAGGAGAAGGAAGAAGCTGACGAACAGCGTAAGAGGGAGAAGGAAGAAGAGGAGAAACAACGTAAGAAGGAGAAGGAAGAAGCTGACGAACAGCGTAAGAGGCAATAATTTCGCATATAGGGGAAATTCGTGGGGAATTACTAACAATAAAGAAAGAATGTGGAGAAGTAAAACAAATGTCAATGGCTGCACAAAAAGTAGCAGGCCTGGCCAAAACGGCAGCAATAGGGGCAATGAAAGTCGCGGAAGCAATTTCTAAACTCGCAGTGCGCTTGCGACGTACAAAACAATCCCACTCAAAATCCCTATCATTCTTAAAAACTCAAGGTAATATCGCGGTTGCGAACACCACGAAACGAATGGAAGAAGTAGAGAGTCGGATAGCAAAACTAGAGCAAAACGGGCACACGAGCACTGCGCGTTCGGATACCAATGATGGAATACACAGAATTGTGTCTCCGAGGAAAAGCCCGCCGTGCTCTAGCCCAATGACCGAGTGCGGAACTAACAATGCACACGCAGAAACAGCGAGTAATAGCTCCAATAATTATAGCCCACTTAGGAGAGTGAATTCTGAGTGCCACATCCACTGTGATACAGAGGTAGCACATCACAGTTATCAGCAAGATAGAACAGGAGACTCAGCAGACGTGCAAGTATCGGAAACGAGTGACAACACCAGTGCGAGGAACAGACAGGATTTTGATCACAATCACTTCCTGTCGATACTAAAATTCCAGAAGTTCAAAGAAAATGGAGGGTCGATGCATCCGAAGAGCTGCGTGATGCAGTTTACAAATTCATTACCGGCATCATGGCCAACCCAGGCAAAATTAGAATTCATGTGTGGACACATCGAAGGCCAAGCCGCGGAAAAGATGTGGGGTGTGGTAGTGACGTGTCGAACTTATCTGGAATTTGTTGGTGCATTCCTGCGGACCTACTGGTCAAAGGAAACGCAAGACAGGATTAAAGAGGAAATAATATTTTGTCCTGAACTGGAAGTGTCCGGGCATAGGAGCGCAACCAAATTTCTTGATGATTTACTCAAGAAGAATCAATTTTTAGATAGTCCATATAGCAACGGAGAAATCATTAAATTTTGCTTTTCCAAATTGCCAGTTAGGTACCAACAGACACTTGTCGGGAAGTGTGGATCTGACACAGAAGCATTCAAGAGTCTATTGCGCGAACTCGAAGGAGTCTTTGATAAACAAGACGCAAAGGACAGGAAGAAGGGGCAAAGTAACAAATACCATGGGCCAGGAAGGGAAGACGACAACAGATCGCATAATCGCACTGGTCAGTTAGGAAACCAGGGTTACGGAAGTCAAGGTTACGCTATTCAAGGTTATGGAAACCAAAGACACGAAAACCAGAACGTCAGGGAGCAGGGTCAATCTAGACAAGGAATCTGGGATAGGAGGAATAACGAACGGCAAAGCGACCGTAATCGGAGAGAGCGAAACCAAGGACAACAGTGGAACCAGGAGATTGAAACTAGACCCGCAAATCCTAATGCACGTCAGAGGAGGGGGAGCTTAACAAGGGATTGACGCCAGACCAGTGCGAACACAGGCCGCCGGAATTTCGCACGTAATCTCGGACCTGGCCAACTACGGATGATACATTACGAAGATTTATCAGAAATCCTGCTCGAGGAACATAAAGCAACTCCTCGACAAGATCGGCAGCCTCTTATCACAGTAGCAATAGCTGAAAAGAGTATGAATGCGATAATAGATAGTGGAAGCTACATAACAGCAATATCTGAGGCAGCATACAAGAGGTGCTCTCAGGAGATGGACTGGCCTGTCCTATCAGTTAAGAAAACCAAAATGAAAGGGGCATTAGTGGGTAAATGTACGGAGGTCACCCAACAAACAAGACTGGAATTCTACTGCCAAGGACACAAAATAGAGTCTAACTTCTGGATCGTGCCAAATCTGGCGATCGACATGATAATAGGAATGGACTTCCTAAATGAACATGAAGCGATAGTTGATCTAGGACGAGGTGAAGTGGTTTTGAGGAAAGGGAATCCCGTCCACATTAAGTTCGACGACCAGCTGATCCCAGCTCAACTACCGTCTAACTGTGTACGGATAAACTATGCGTGTCTGAAAGACAGAAAGGAAGAACAGGTCGACGTTGCGGGTAGGGGAGAGGACACGGATGAGAATGAAGTCGGAATAATGGGAGAAATAAAGGAGAAAATTGGAGAAAAAGTGGAAGCAATAAAGAATATAAGGTGCGACCACCGCAAAGAACTTCATAAATTACTAGTAGAACATGCGGAGGTCTTCCTTCCTAAGACAGGATCAATAAAGAACTTCCAATATGAATTTCGTGTGCGTCCGCACAACCAGTTTCGTGTGCCACCCTATCCAATCCCCTTGGCATATCGACAGAAAGTAGCAGCTGAAATTACGCGAATGCTGAGTGAAGAAATAATAGAACCTACGGCTTCAGCCTATAATAACCCGTTAAGAGTAATCGAGAAGGCAGATGGTAGTATTCGTTTAGTCTTGGACTCGCGACAAATTAATACCATAATAGAACCCGAAACAGACAGACCGGAACGATTAGAGGAACACTTACAAAACTTCCCTTCTCATCAGTTGATCTAAAATCGAGTTTCTGGCAGATCGAGCTCCATCCAAATTGCAGACAGTACACAGCCTTTTTAGCATTTGGAAGATGTTACCGGTTTCGTCATCTACCATTTGGTTTGAACGTTTCATCTGCCGCATTCATTCGGGGGCTGGACGGCATACTAAGCGATAATTTGAAACGTCATGTCACCAGCTATGAGGACGATTTGCTGATCGCGGAGAAATCTTGGGGAGAGCACAATGCGGTCCTCGGTGAACTCCTTGCGACATTCAAGGAATACGGAGTGACGATCAATATCGAAAAATCGAATTTTGGGACGTCCTCTGTCAAATTTCTGGGACATATCATCACGGGTGAGGGAATTGCGCCAAATCCCGAAAAGATCGAGGCGATTGAAAAGTTTCCCATTCCTACGACAAAGAAGCAGTTAAGGGGGTCATAAATTTTTACAACCTCTTTATACATGTCAAAACTCAGAGCAGTCCCAGGTTGCATCAACTTACAGGAAAGAAGATTCCTTGGGAATGGGATGAGGCGGCCGAATACGAATGGAAAGCATTAAAATTCGCATTATTACAAGCACCCATCCTATCACACCCTAATTTAGCAGAAGAGCTTTGCATAGTAACGGACAGTTCATACTCAGGTCTGGGTGTCATGGTGTTCCAAGACTATGTACATGAAGGAAACAGGGTGTGGAAGACAATTGCGTTTGGTAGCAGAGTACTAGCCAAGAGTGAGAGGAATTACTCAGTAGCCGAGTTAGAGGCGCTGGCTATTGTATGGGCGTTTGAGAAATTCAGATACCTTCTGTTTGGTCGCAAGACGAGGGTCTACACAGACCACAAGGCACTCGAGTTCTTGATGACTGCAAAGCTTAATCACAGGCGGCTCATTAGGTGGGCATCATATCTGCAGCAGTACAACTTTTCGATAGAATATATGCCCGGCAGTCAGAACATTATTGCAGACGCCTTATCACGGTCACCGATCGGATTTGAGCACAACATTGAAGAAGATCTGGACGAAAATCACTACTGCCTTTTCTATATGCAGAAAGTAGCCTTTGAAAATTTTATTACCTGTAGTATGCAGGACATCAAGAAGGAGCAAGACAAGGACCCTGCCCTAGTGTTATTGAAACAGAAATGGATAGACAGAAGACACGCCACCATCAGGCAGTTCTACCTCTTGCGGAAAGGCATAATTTTCCACCGAAATTATGCAAATGACACTGAATGGGGGGTATGCATCCCTGAACGCCTAATAAACAAGGTTATATGGCATACTCACCTCAGCTATGGACACTTCGGACCACGCAAGTGCAATCTCAAGCTAAGGACCATGTGTTACTTTCGAAACATGGAGCGTCGAATTCGGAGGGTACTGTCGGTGTGTAAAGACTGCCAAAAGGCTAAGCACACCATTGTGAGCATGCAGGCACCATTATACCCAATCGTACCGACCAAATTAAGACAATTAGCAGCAACAGATTTGATGGGACCTTTGCCAAGAACAAGAAGAGGATATACTTACGTATTAGAGTTTGTTGAACTAACGTCCAAATACGTTACCTTTACGCCACAGAAGAGGGCGACGGGACGAACTGTATCACGAGCCCTAATCCGGGATTTCCTACCACAGGTTGGTCATGTGAGTAGAATTATTTCTGATAACGGGCCACAGTTTAAGTAAAAAACATGGAAGGAGACGTTGCGTCAATGTAAAATTGATCCCATTTTTATATCTTCACACCATCCGAGCTCGAATGCTGCAGAACGGGTTATTAAAGAACTCGGAAACTTGTGCCGGTTGTACTGTAACAAACAGCACACGACATGGGACGTTTTCCTTAAAGACTTCCAGGAGGTGATTAATGAGGCACCCCATGGGATAACAAAATTGGCACCCATTACAGTACTGAAAAACCGGATTCCTAAGGACTTGATAACCGAGGTCGTAAACTTCCCACCAAGGGCGCGAACGCAGCACCAAGCCATAGTGGATTTGGCTCTCAAGAGGATACGGGCTGCAGCAGAGGTCAGGAAGAGACGTGCCGACAGGGGAGCTCGTCTACGACACTTCCAAATTGGACGAAAGGTGCTCGTTAAGTCTTTCCGACTTTCGAACAAACAAAAAATGAAATGCCAAAAATTCTATTCTGTTTACAACGGCCCGTACCGTATAAGGAGATCAGCTCACCACAATGCTTATGAATTGGAGACGCTGAAAGGAAAGAAGTCCATAGGACTCCACCACATCTCTCACATAAAGGAGTTCGTGGAATAGTAGTAGTGTAAGTGGTGTACATAGTAGAATGGGCAAATACATGAACCTTGCTATAGTAGTAGTGTAAGTGGTGTACATAGTAGAATAGGCAAAGATATGAACCTTTCTTCGGGGAACAATAATCGTTGCATTAATAGATTAAGATTGTTAAAGTATTAACACGCTGCGTTTTTTCGCATAAGAATTTACTGCTGTTAACTTTTTTTGTCTATGTTCGGGATCTCCTCTGTCGTTGCGATAAGAGGCACTACCTTTCCATGAGCAATGTTTTTGTCCTTTCCTATCTGGTGTCCATGTTAAGGGATAAAGATGAGTGACGAGATGTCGCACAAACGGGCGCATACAAGAACGTGCTCTTAGAAGCGTTCTGAGAAGTCGTGATACGCTCCATAGCGGCCACAACCAGTTCGTGAGACGTTCATACCAATGCTTGCAGGCACGCGTCTGTGCACTGCAAGATTGTGGTATATTGCGTGATTTCGAGGACGAATATGGGCAGTATAGTTTTTTGCAGAGCTGCGCCAGCATCGTTGTCTTGCAAGTCGGGGTGAACCTGTGAGCGTTTGACTCCAATGGTGCCCTAGACGAGAGAAATGCGGGCATAAAGCCCACCATGCCAATGTGCTGGTTGGGGATTTAGCGTGCTGCTCGTGACTGTCACAGATGAATAACCAGGGACTTATACTTGGATATTCGTGACATACTGTGTAGCTGGCGTGTGTTGGGCGACTGAATCCTCAACAGGAACCAGTCCTGGCTTGGTCATATTACGAGGGGCGTTCAGAAAGTAAGCTCCGATCGGTCGCGAAATGGAAACGACTATGAAAATCCGATAAAGCTTTGCACAGATGTGTTGGGTAGTGTCTCTAGTATAACCCCAGTTAGCATCACGTCGCTCTTCTCATTTCTGAGCTCGCAGAGAGTGCGTAAAGATGTCTAGAAAATAGTGTCTGCCGCCAAGTACGAGGGCCTGGTGAGAAATTTCGCCTGAAGCTATGCAGCTAACATTACATAACTGTCGTGCTGTTTCTTCTTCAAGACAATTCTCAGCCGCATTCTGCAGGGGCAATGAAGATGCTCCTGCATCGTTTTCAAATGGAAATGTTAGATTACCCACAATACAGTCCGCAATTGTCTCCCCCTGAGTTTCATCTCTGGTCACATGAACCGCTGTCTTTGAAGACAACATTTTGACACAGACAACGAGGTGTAGGCCAGCGTGGAGAATTGGCGGAAAGCACTGGCGGCTGCCTTCTATGATGAGGCTATTGAAAAGTTGGTACAACGCTATGACAAAAGTCTAAGTCAGAACGGCGACTACGTAGAGAAGTAGCTGAAAGGTGTAGCTAATTGTTAGAAGTAAAACATTTCTGATGTTCACTGTGGTTTCAATTTGGCAATCAATAGGAGCTTACTTTCTGAACAGGCCTCGTACATTGCCTCTGGAAAGGTGTGCTTTGATAGCGAAAACCGCATCACATAGAGAAGGAAGTTGCAACTATAAATTTATTGTCGTGTATAGCCATGGCTAACCCAGTCTCTGGAGTTTCAGTGAGGCGTAATGAAAACTCGGAGGTCATGTCGTACGGCGCGCACATCACTGTCGTCAATAGCGGCGAGCAGCGAGACATCTCAACGTAACAGGAATTATGTAAGAGTATTGTATAAGGTAAACAAAAAAAAAAGGTACAATATACTAGGATAAGTTAAACTGTAGGATTTAACAATAACTAGATTAATATTGTGGGGGTTTTCTACCACAAGTGTTTGGCGCGCGCCTGTTGGGATGTTATTTTTCAGGTCATCAAATCACAGACCCAAGATGGAGGGACGACCGGCGAGCGGATGTAGAATAGTTGCTTGTTCTTTATAAGCTCAGTAAAACTTCGACCTGCATAATAACATAATTTATTCAAAAGACATAGAATGTAGATCGTTGGCATATGGTAGTTAATTCTTGAGCATGTCTACTGTCGATCTATATAATTAATAGTAATATTAGTGCGGGCCCGCACATTTAGTTGTTCATCCATTACATAGCATCAGTTATCACACACCATGTACAATACCGAGATCGGTATCTACACAAATACCAAAATAAATTATTTCCATGTCTAGATTAGATACACCAAGATAGCTACAGATAAATAACTATAAAATTAAAATTAGAGTGTCTGAAATGACAGACCATCAATGTATCGTTATGTAAATTTATTATAACATAGAAGGTCATGGGGAAAAGTTAGGCATAAGATTTTTGTAAGAATTGTGCAGATGATGGGGATCGTGGCAATGCAGAGGCCAGCCGGAGCAAAAACAAGAGGTCATCGGCTACCTGCAAGAAGAGAGCGTCAGCGCGCCACCTGACGTGAAGGGCGCGAGAGCATCCGGTCCTACAAGCTGACAGTCACCGGGCCGTATACCTGAGGGATTAGGCGGCAGACAGCCCTCGCCGGGCCACAAGCGAAAGTGAGGCTGGCCGTTGACACTGACACGTGACCCACACGCAACAGCCTGCTAGCTCTCCAGACGCAGCAGCCGTTTGGAGGGATTCCCTGCGGCAGACCACGTTGTCGTGAGTACACGAAGAAGATCACATATCATGTCAGAACCTGTGCCTCATGTGCCTCAGGACAGAAAGGGACGCTATATACTCACCTGTTTGGGTTTTTACAACTCACTAGCATTGGCCGATCTGCATACACAAAGCAATATCGTGCCACACTAACAAATGAATGGTCTCATTTCTAACTTCTCCTCTCTATTAGAGAGCAGTTGTAGCAATCGTCGCTCCTAGTTCGATCCTGTATGGATGACCTCACACACTTGTGGAGTCACTCCACGTGCCATCATCCCTCGTCGGACTGCAATATTGGGAAACGTAAAGTACTGTCCAGCGAGAGAAGAGACCTAGACTAGTGATGTATCCCAACAAGTAGACCTCAGAGACAATTAATCGACGTGAGTAGAGCCTATCACTGTGTCTTCCTACCGTACTGCCGTGATCATATGCGTGGGTCTTGGTGCAATCTCAACAGAGTACTGCAGATGCTCCAGCACACCCTATTGCCGTTGCAACAACGTAGCAACAACACCCAACGTTTAGCCCTATGTGATGTCAGTACTGTGGAATTTGTGAAGTGCTTCGAATATTTCTAACAATGTGATTTAGTGCCTCATTCTCAGCACAGTCGTGAACATTGTGCAATGTGCACGCACAACTTGATGCCCCATGAACCTTGTTTTTTTTCTTAAATTTCTTTCTCTAGTGTTGTTTTTGTAATGTATGTTATACCTTGTATGTGTTTGTGTTTTACACTGTAATTCTTATTACAAATTACTGTATTGTTCTGCACACCATGTTTTTTTTGTATTTTGTATTTATTGTTGTGTGTATGCAAACAGTGTGCCTGAAGTCCATATAAACTGAAGCAGATACCACCACTGTCATTGGGAATGGACCATCAGTTCAGGGAACATTTTGTAAAGGTTATTCTTGCTGCAGGGAGACAGAATGAATCGGAGGTTGTAACTAGATTCTGAAAGCTAACAAAGAGATTGTTAACTTAAATAGTATCATGTGTGAGTGAGGTCAGGTTAGTTTCATGATTCAAATTGTTGTAAAATCTTGGGCATTTAATTGCGGAGCACTCCAACTCTGACTGTAAAGAATAAACTGCTCCATATTTGGCTCACATGCCTGGGCCATATTTAGAGCGTGAATGTCTGTGTGAATCGGTGTTTGGAAGGGGCTCCCTGGGTATGGATGTGTGATGTGAGTGTTAGTGTTCCATATTAAGAAGGTGAAGTTGGCTACATCATAAATAATCCTCCCTCTATGAGCTGCATCTTTCAGTTGCAATGATTTTTTTTATAGAGTGCGGCATGAGGAGTCAGTTTGTAAGATTGTTCTTGGGCGATTGACTCACTACCTTGCTCCTAAGTGAGCCAACCGCTCACCAATTACAATCTAAAATGGCGTAGGGGCTATGAGAGGTGGCATGAGCCCCCTCTCGTATTTCTATCTTACGATTTTCGTCTCTAATTGCATGCAGTGAAAAGTCGCTATTCCTTCACACGCGGACTTCCCACACAGCGTCTCTCGTCACCCGGGTGGTCCGGTGACAGGCGGGCTCTGCTGGTCTGGAAAGGGTTAAGCCGACGGGTGTGAGGAAGTCGAGTGAATGCTTTGCAGACGCCGACATTGTCAAAAGACACGCCCGGAGGGGTCTGAAGTAGCGGCTGGGCTAGAGGTTCCGTTACTTCGCAGAATCTTAGCGAAAACACTTTCTGGCGGGCTACCAGCGAGGCGTGGGAATGACTTGTGTACCCAGGCAGTTGTGGCGGGAAAATTCCCGCGCTTTCTGCAAAATAGTAACTGTGATTGGCTTGCTCAGGGTATAGCTCCATGACGTAGCAAAATCAGCGCAGAAATTGGCGCCAAGAATCTCCATTGGTGGAATGGTAGTGCTCCGGCAATAGAGTGGAATTTTCCGCCGGTTTTCGAGTTGCTGATTGGAACGTTTAACCACGGCCACTGTCGTGGGGGCGGGAATGTTGTGTGTTCGGCCTGTACGGGTGATCTTGGTAATCGGGTCTCGCCTTTCGGTCGAGGACGTCGAAGCAACCAGCCATCGCCTCCGGTACGCCAGATAGCGTTCTGGCAGTTAAGAAGACAGTTTGGTAATGTATGTCCGCAGCACCGACAGATAGGGATTTTCCTAGGTGATAATCAGAGCTCAGCAGAGCGCGCCTGTTCGTCTTTTTCTAACTTTGTTCTGTCTTGAGTAGCAGCAATTAATGTTGGGTTAGCTGTGTGTCTCTCTTAAGATCTGAGTGGCAAGGAATTGACTCCACATACCACTTCGTCATAAACCTCACAATCTAGTTTAGGGACAACTTCACCTTCACAGCGTTTGTTTGAGTATCCAATTTGAGCCAATTTGATGTATTATAAATGTTTCATGTGTTTTTGTTTATTATTTTGTGTTTAGTCTTAATAAATCATATTGTTATTTGGGACAGAAATTTCATTCTGTTAATCGGTAGAGCAACCCATCATTTCTCACTACGTTAATGAAACCTTCGTTTATTTAACTTATTTATCAAATTAAATTATTGCAGGTGCCAAACTCTTTTCTACTCCACTTGCAGGGTTGATTACAGTCAGTTCGCGTATATTTTTTAATCCATGTGCAACAGCAAAAGTCGGAGTTAGAATAGGGGGGGCTTAGAGCATCATTTACATATGTAGATTCTAGAATTTAGTGTTAAATACACTGCTTGCCCCGGCACCTCGCAACATTAATGATACAGTTAGCGTAACCTGTGAGTACCAGTATTTTCAGTTTGTGTACTTGTTGCGCTCGTGTTGGTGAGAAAAGTAAGAGAGAAAACATCGTATCGTGGTAGTTGTAGCACCAGCTAGTGCAGTTTACTAATATCTGTACATTTTTTCTAGAGGTTTTAACTGAAGATTTTGTGGGTTCTGTCTCGCATCTAACGAAAAAGCAGCGTTGTTAACCAACGCTGAAATTTTGTATGGAAAATATTATACTGAGGACTGTTCGTGTTGATTAAGACGTGGAAGTTTTTTAAAGAAATAGTAAAACAGGTTATGTTAATTTATATATAAGTGTTGATCTAGTTAAGGTTGAATGTGAACACTGTGCAAGGAATCTGAATTAGGTCACAATAGTGTTGACATTGACAGTATTATGGAGCCACGTCAGATACTGGATTCTTGTGTCAGATGAGGAACCATACAATTTATCCCACAGAGGAACCAAGTCAGATAGGTGACAAAGACGACCGTACTATTGGTGAATGATGTCTCTTCAGCGCACAGAGGTCAGACCACAACACCCGAAGACAGTGGTAATCATCCATAATGTGGAGAAGAGATGAGGATCGAACAAGGATGCAGAAGAGAGTGACCAACTACATTCCAGAACAGCTTCGCTAGAAAAAGGTAGTGAGTCAAGAGATAATGAATTTAATATAACTGACTAAACATATCAGTATAGAAGATAAAGATTTGGGGGAGGGGGGAGATCAGACAGGGAAGAATGCACATGAGAAGGAAAATAAGGACGATAGGGAGAAGGCCAGACAAGAAAATAGAGACTTGAAAGAGAATACCAGAGAAGGAAATAAAGACATAAGGGAACGTTTATGGAATGAAATCAGAGAGATAATGGGAGAAACCAATAAATTTGCCAAATTGGCACAGGAATCCCAGGAAAAGGCTGATCACTCGATAGACACAGCTGAAGAAGCAAGAAGGGTAGCAAATGAAGTGCTAACAGGATATAAACAAAGGAAGATTAGATTAAACGTCCCATCGACATCGAGATCATTAGAGACGGAGCACAAGCTCGGATTGTGTCAAGGATGGGGAAGGAAATCGGCCGTGTCCTTTCATAGGAACCATCCCGGCACTTGCCTGGTGCGATTTAGGGAAATCACGGAAAACCTAAATCTGGATGGCCTGACGGGGTTTCGAACCGTCGTCCTCTGGAATGCGAGTCCAGTGTGCCAACTACTGCGCCATCTCGCTGCAAGTAAACGAACCTACGAGAATAGCTATATCTTAAATAGACAAGACAGTGGAGAGCACAGAGTAGTGTACCTATGTAAGGTTGTAAGACACTACAAATCTTCTTGCAAATGAAATCGGGGACAAAATCAACACTGCAGTTCAAGAAGTTCATGCAGGATCAGATATCACAAAACCAATACCAATAGGAGAAGTGGAAGAAATACATGCACTACCAACTTTTAAAAATCAACAACAGATAATCAATTCAGGGATGGACAAGAAGATCGAAGAAGAGTTCAGGAAATATATCCAACAGAATGGAATAAAAGAGGGGGATGGCCAGTGCAGGCAAAGTATACAACAATTCACACAATTGTGTAACACTGAATGGGAGCCATGACAGTGGAGAATTCAGCTTTGAAATTGGCAATGGGCGAAGCTCAGAAGTCAGTCAGAGGCAAGAAGACTTGCAAAGGGTAGAGGAAAAGATTTGGACGAATTTGACATCAGAAGTACCATTTGATGTCAAATGCTTTCTGCAGGTCAGCAATTTCCAAAAGTACAAGGAGGAGAGAACGATGAGGCGAATTCACTTCACCCCAAGGCGCGTAATTGGGCCCCTTAGGGAAATGGCAGCAAGAGAGGGGAAGGAAACCAATGTGCAATCCGTGTGCATACCGGGGGGAGTCATTCCTGATGTGGAAAGGGTCCTTCCGGATGCCATGAAGGGTACAGGGTGCACCCATCTGCAGGTGGTCGCTCATGTCGGCACCAATGATGTGTGTCGCTATGGATCGGAGGAAATCCTCTCTGGCTTCCGGCGGCGATCTGATTTGGTGAAGACTGCCAGTCTCGCTAGCGGGATGAAAGCAGAGCTCACCATCTGCAGCATCGTCGACAGGACTGACTGCGGACCTTTGGTACAGAGCCGAGTGGAGGGTCTGAATCAGAGGCTGAGACGGTTCTGCGACCGTGTGGGCTGCAGATTCCTCGACTTGCGCCATAGGGTGGTGGGGTTTCGGGTTCCGCTGGATAGGTCAGGAGTCCACTACGCGCAACAAGCGGCTACACGGGTAGCAGGGGTTGTGTGGCGTGGGCTGGGCGGTTTTTTAGGTTAGATGGCCTTGGGCAAGTACAGAAAGGGCAACAGCGTCAACGGGTGCGGGGCAAAGTCAGGACATGCGGGGACCAAGCAGCAATCGGAATTGTAATTGCCAACTGTCGAAGCTGCGTTGGTAAAGTACCAGAACTTCAAGCGCTGATAGCACCGAAGCTGAAATCGTTATAGGTACAGAAAGCTGGCTTAAGCCAGAGATAAATTCTGCCGAAATTTTTACAAAGGTACAGACGGTGTTTAGAAAGGATAGATTGCATGCAACCGGTGGTGGAGTGTTCGTCGCTGTTAGTAGTAGTTTATCCTGTAGTGAAGTAGAAGTGGATAGTTCCTGTGAATTATTATGGGTGGAGGCTACACTCAACAACCGAGCTAGGTTAATAATTGGCTCCTTTTACCGACCTCCCGACTCAGCAGCATTAGTGGCAGAACAACTGAGAGAAAATTTGGAATACATGTCACATAAATTTTCTCAGCATGTTATAGTCTTAGGTGGAGATTTCAATTTACCAGATATAGACTGGGACACTCAGATGTTTAGGACGGGTGGTAGGGACAGAGCATCGAGTGACATTATACTGAGTGCACTATCCGAAAATTACCTCGAGCAATTAAACAGAGAACCGACTCGTGGAGATAACATCTTGGACCTTCTGATAACAAACAGACCCGAACTTTTCGACTCTTTAAGTGCAGAACAGGGCATCAGTGATCATAAGGCCGTTGCAGCATCCCTGAATATGGAAGTTAATAGGAATATAAAAAAAGGGAGGAAGGTTTATCTGTTTAGCAAGAGTAATAGAAGGCAGATTTCAGACTACCTAACAGATCAAAACGAAAATTTCTGTTCCGACACTGACAATGTTGAGTGTTTATGGAAAAAGTTCAAGGCAATCGTAAAATGCGTTTTAGACAGGTACGTGCCGAGTAAAACTGTGAGGGACGGGAAAAACCCACCGTGGTACAACAACAAAGTTAGGAAACTACTGCGAAAGCAAAGAGAGCTTCACTCCAAGTTTAAACGCAGCCAAAACCTCTCAGACAAACAGAAGCTAAACGATGTCAAAGTTAGCGTAAGGAGGGCTATGCGTGAAGCGTTCAGTGAATTCGAAAGTAAAATTCTATGTACCGACTTGACAGAAAATCCTAGGAAGTTCTGGTCTTACGTTAAATCAGTAAGTGGCTCGAAACAGCATATCCAGACACTCCGGGATGATGATGGAATTGAAACAGAGGATGACACGCGTAAAGCTGAAATACTAAACACCTTTTTCCAAAGCTGTTTCATAGAGGAAGACCGCACTGCAGTTCCTTCTCTAAATCCTCGCACAAACGAAAAAATGGCTGACATCGAAATAAGTGTCCAAGGAATAGAAAAGCAACTGGAATCACTCAATAGAGGAAAGTCCACTGGACCTGACGGGATACCAATTCGATTCTACACAGAGTACGCGAAAGAACTTGCCCCCCTTCTAACAGCCGTGTACCGCAAGTCTCTAGAGGAACGGAGGGTTCCAAATGATTGGAAAAGAGCACAGGTAGTCCCAGTCTTCAAGAAGGGTCGTCGAGCAGATGCGCAAAACTATAGACCTGTATCTCTGACGTCGATCTGTTGTAGAATTTTAGAACATGTTTTTTGCTCGAGTATCATGTCGTTTTTGGATACCCAGAATCTACTATGTAGGAATCAACATGGATTCCGGAAACAGCGATCGTGTGAGACCCAACTCGCTTTATTAGTTCATGAGACCCAGAAAATATTAGATACAGGCTCCCAGGTAGATGCTATTTTTCTTGACTTCCAGAAGGCGTTCAATACAGTTCCGCACTGTCGCCTGATAAACAAAGTAAGAGCCTACGGACTATCAGACCAGCTGTGTGGCTGGATTGAAGAGTTTTTAGCAAACAGAACACAGCATGTTGTTATCAATGGAGAGACGTCTACAGACGTTAAAGTAACCTCTGGCGTGCCACAGGGGAGTGTTATGGGACCATTGCTTTTCACAATATATATAAATGACCTAGTAGATAGTGTCGGAAGTTCCATGCGGCTTTTCGCGGATGATGCTGTAGTATACAGAGAAATTGCAGCATTAGAAAATTGTAGCGAAATGCAGGAAGATCTGCAGCGGATAGGCACTTGGTGCAGGGAATGGCAACAGTCCCTTAACATAGACAAATGTAATGTATTGCGAATACATAGAAAGAAGGATCCTTTATTGTATGATTATATGATAGCGGAACAAACACTGGTAGCAGTTACTTCTGTAAAATATCTGGGAGTATGCGTGCGGAACGATTTGAAGTGGAATGATCATATAAAATTAATTGTTGTTAAGGCGGGTACCAGGTTGAGATTCATTGGGAGAGTGCTTAGAAAATGTAGTCCATCAACAAAGGAGGTGGCTTACAAAACACTCGTTCGACCTATACTTGAGTATTGCTCATCAGTGTGGGATCCGTACCAGATCGGTTTGACGGAGGAGATAGAGAAGATCCACAGAAGAGCGGCGCGTTTCGTCACAGGGTTATTTGGTAACTGTGATAGCGTTACGGAGATGTTTAATAAACTCAAGTGGCAGACTCTGCAAGAGAGGCGCTCTGCATCGCGGTGTAGATTGCTCGCCAGGTTTCGAGAGGGTGCGTTTCTGGATGAAGTATCGAATATATTGCTTCCCCCTACTTATACCTCCCGAGGAGATCACGAATGTAAAATTAGAGAGATTAGAGCGCGCACGGAGGCTTTCAGACAGTCGTTCTTCCCGCGAACCATACACGACTGGAACAGGAAAGGGAGGTAATGACAGTGGCACGTAAAGTGCCCTCCGCCACACACCGTTGGGTGGCTTGCGGAGTATAAATGTAGATGTAGAAGACATGGATGTGTCAGTTTGATGCACCCATGCCATTATGATATGAACTTGATTTTTATCTGACGACGTTTAGAAGGAATGGCAGTGAAAAAGATGTGTGGAACTGCAGTGATGCGCCGCTCTTACCAAGTGTTTCATGATGCATTTCTAGGGAGCTACTGGTCGAGGGAGATACAAGAAAGAATAGAACACGAGATAACCATTGCAAAAGATTATGAAGGATAACGACTCAAGATCTCAGTAAACTGTTTAGAGAAGATGATCTGAATGTGCCATGTGCACCAGGGGAGATAATCAAGCACTGCTACATGAAACTTCCAGCTCACTACGAATAGGTATATTAGCATGGAGATGCAATGCAGTTATCAATACTTTTTGAAGCATGCTGCACGAACTGTAATTTGCATTTAATGTGCAACATACTCATGAAGAGTGGCGCAAACATTAAAGGCACTTTGGCAGATGGCCACATCATCAAATCATGAAAATTATAACAACAGAAAGGGATATTCAGGAGATGGATTCCATTTGTCGAATACATCAGGAGGAGCAGGGTTTGGAAACAATCATGGGTTAAGAAATGGAGACTGGAATGGGGGAAGGTGGAATAATCATGGACCTTGAAATGGAGGATAGAAAAATCAAAGAAATTACAACAGTGGAACACAAAACAGCTGATGGCACAATTCAGGGAATATTCCACATGTATAACGTTTCGGAGCTAACGATGGAGGTGATGTGCTGAGCCAAAATAGGGTCGAGATCGTGGAAATCCATAGCCCAAACGCACAACCACATCAGCACAGACACTGCCCTTCTAGGCACTAACGTTCACGAAGCAAGGCGGAACAAATATGAAACCAGCACCATCAATCGGATCCAACCTTATCAATGTTATTCACTATGATGACATTCTGGAATCCTTACTTGACAAAAAAGAAACTAGTGTGACAAAGGACATCGATCTAGTACTAAAAGCGATCATAGGTGACGTGGACATATGCGGACTTGTGGATAGTGGAAGCCAAATTTCGGCGATAGCAATAACTACATTCAACATACGAAAGGAAAGCCATAGTTAGCCATGGCAATGATAGAAGAATTTCGGGATTAAGGATGTGATCATAGAGAAAATCACTGAGGTGGATAGACAAGTGAGACTTGAATTAATGTGTCAAGGACACATGTTAATAGGAAATTTCCTGGTAGTTCCAAAATTGGTAACTGAACTTTTAATACACATGAACCTGAAACTTAATGGCAGATTAAAACTGTGTGCCGGACCGAGACTCGAACTCGGGACCTGTGCCTTTCGGGCAAGTGCTCTACCATCTGAGCTACCCAAGCACGACTCAGGGCCCGCCTTCACAGCCTTACTTCTGCCAGTACCTCGTTTCCTACCTTCCAAACTTCACAGAAGCTCTCCTGCGAATCCTTGTATGCCATGACTTTGTGCTCTGACTCGCAAAGTGAAGCCATGGTTATGGGATGAGGTTGCAGAGAATGAATTCCAATCACTGAAGAAGGTACTAGTAAATGTGCCAATACTGTCGCATTTGGACTTGTCAGTCGACTTTGGCAAGGCAACCGACAGCTCAAAATAGGAGTTGGGGTCAAGATCATCCAGGGGGAAAAAAGATATTAGCTTTCGGTAGTAGAGTGCTGACGAAAAGCGAGAAGAGTTACTCTTTGACTGAACTTGAGGCTTTAGCAGTGGTTTGGTGATTCAAAAAATTCTAGCACTTCCTCTCTGAATGGAAGACATAGGTATTCACCAATCACCAAGCATCAGAATTACTACTCACACCAAAATTAACCCACTGGAGAGTAACATGATGGGTACCCTGTTTGCAAGAGTTTGACTTCTCCATTACATACACACTTGGGCCAACGAATATAATTACGACCCAATGTCACGTCCACCAGTAGGAGAGATACATGAAATACCAGAGGGCACTAAAGAGAACCCCTTCATCCTGTACCATTTGAGTAATCTAGAAAATGGAAATTTGTGGTAAGGTCTTACTGGACCAGAATGCTGAGGCCATCAATCCCTAAGCATTACTTGATCTAACTTAAACGAACTTACGCTAAGGACAACACACACACCCTTGCCCGAGGGAGGACTCGAACCTCCGATGGGGGAGCCACTCGGACCGTGCCAAGGCGCCTCAGACACCGCGCCTATCCTGCGTGGCCGATTATAGCCTTTCAGAATTACAGGGTGACAATTATTCAACTATATGAAATAAAACTGGTTTGTGTTATGACGTTCAAACTGATCAGTTGGCTGTGGGGCATGATGAGAATTAGTACGCGCTGTAAGGTTTGGTTTAGCGACGAAGTCCACTTTCATTTGGATGGGTTCGCCAATAAGTAAAACTGACGCCTTTGGGGGACTGAGAATCCGCACTTCCCGTTCGAGAAGTCTCTTCACTCTCAATGGGTGACTGTGTGCTGTGCAATGTTAAGTCATGGAATAATCGGTGCGATATTCCTTGATGGCATGGTGACTACCGAACGGTACGTGAAGGTTTTGGCAGATTATTTCATCCCCACTATCCAACATGACCCTGATTTCGACTGGATGTGGTTCATGCAAGGCGGAGCTCGACCCCATCGAAGCAGGTGAGTGTTTGATGTCCAGGAGGAGAATTTTAGGGGCTGCATTCTGGCTGTGGGGCACCCAGAGCCTACTGGCATGGGCCTTGATTGGTTGCCATTTCTCCGGTTCTGTCTTTTTATGGAGTTACATCAAAGTCAAGGTGTAGAGCAATAAGCCCAAAACCCTTGCTGAGCTGAAAACAGCCATTCAGGAGATCATCGACAGAATCGATGTTCTGACACTTCAGGAGGACATGCAGAATTTCGCTATTCGTCTGTGCCACATCATTGCCAATGATGGCAGGCATCTCGAACATGTCACAACGTAAATCCGAATATCAGTATATTTTCATATTAGGATTACTAACATGTTAAGACTGCTTACAATTACTTGCACAATTCATATGTAATTAGAGAATGCACATGTCCATCACTGTAAGTAATTTAGATTTAAGGCCCTGAGTTGTATGGCATGGTTACTAACCACAATACTACAGGGAGAATTAATATGGGTCTAATCTCTTCTTAATTGGAACAGGGATGATTGAGTGAATTATAAATTTTGTCGTCACCAGTATCAGAGTGCAAAATTCAAATAATAATGAAGATCATTAATTTAAAGAAAGCTTGTTTGAGGATTTCAAGACTGGCCAAGACTTGCAATTCCATCCACTTGAAAATATACATGATTCAATTAAAATAGATGATTTAACTTCACAATCTTGGACGAGTTGGGTCATATAAATTTCTTCTTTTCTCTGACTGGCTAACTCATTCCATCACAGAAAACACTGAGGAGTGTATTAACGTCTATCACATAATAAGACAAGCCATATACTGAGCCCAGTCGTGAAGGATTGTGCAGGATCATGTAGCGATGAGTAGTGGGGACACTGGCATTGTGTCACATGCCGGCAGCCTTCCACAGCCAAAGGGAAACACAGTGGAAGGAGTGACGTCATAGTGATCAGCAGGCAAGCTGGGGATGCATCTGGGTGCCACGCGTCGCGGCCGAGGCCAGCCGGTTTCAGGTGCCAGGCGCCTTACAGTGGGGTGCCGAACCGAACGGTAATGGCACAGTCCCTGGGGATGTGGTGCGTGACCGTCATGTGACTGATATGGCGGCCGTGGCAAATACTGGCCTACTATGGTGGAGTGTGTTGAAGAAGTAATTCCTGCAACCTTGTGAGTGCTGTTGCAACTGGTATGATGGTACATTGCCACTACGATGATAGACTTTCTTTCCTGTAGGTCGCACTTTCTACAAACAGTGGATGGTTCCACAAGACATGGAAAGGCACCCCGATACCAGTAGTCCGCGCCGCACTGCACTCCAGCCAGACGTTAGGTTGTGGAGTCGCATAAGTGGACAAATTTCTCAAGCGTTAATGGTATAGGAGGGAAAACGCATGATTAGCGTAATGGATCGTTCACAGGCTGCAGCCCATGAGATGCTTCTGTTTGAAGGAGAATTCGCCGTTACTTTACATTCTGTGTGCAGTTCCGTGTTCGGTTGAATACTTGTCGATGGAGTTCTGGAGAGAAGACTTGTCTTTGTCTTTTGGGGGTCCTTGCTGTTATGAAGTTCCTGCAAGGGATGACGAATTGGATGAGACCATTTCAGTTTAACTGCGTGATGAAGCTTAGTTGTTGTGACGAGATTACATTGGTCCTACTTGGTTTGTGATCTCTGTGAGCGGGAAACTGGTCGTGCGCTTATGCATAGTGAAATGGAAACTTACGGTGTGGTCATACCTAGTTGAATGGAAGCTGAGTATAGTGTCCTACATTCATTTTCACTTCGTCGTGCTGTAAAAATATTGCCCTCTTCTGAAGTGTAAAATGGTTTTTTCTTTATTCGAGAAGCGTGAGAAGGGATACTATGTTCCCGTTGCTTGCCGTGAATAGTAATCTCGTACTTGTACGTTTGAGTACCCCTGTGGTGTTGTACAATCATTTCCTAGTGTCCAGTTACAATATAATTGCTTATTGATCCATTTCTCTTAGATTTATTACAAAATTTACCTTATCATTCTTGTATCAAGCCATTAGGGAGTGCCACATTCCATGGACGCCATCTTATTGGACGTTGAGGCATCACTTTACCATCCACGACTACTCAAGGTGTATCAGAAATCTGCCACTGAATCCCGATTCCAAAAAACAATGAATATAAGAAACTTTTCTTTGCGTGCTATTAGGTTTCAGGTGCAGTCAAAGTATGTGAATGGGAGCTGTTTCCGCGATTGCTGTCGGGTACATACCGTGTGAAGCGATTTCGAACACATTCTTTTTATGCTCTATGAAAGTGACAGTCATGAATTACTTTTCGACTTTGGTGATTTACGGATTTGTAATATTCTGAGGCAACGTTTACAAAACTAATGAAATATTCTCATTGCACTGCTGCATGCTGTAAGCAGAAAGCTAACACAAGTTCTATTTAATTCACTGGCATTTACGAATGAGTACTCACAATACAATATTCAAGTCTAGCAATGTGGCCCTATTTATTTTCTGCCACACTGAATTATGAAACAGTGCGTGCGGTCTTGCGTGTGGGTATGTATGTGTGTGTGTGTGAGACTATTTCTATTCAGCTTCAAGAGTCTGACAGCATTTGCAGATTGTTTCTCTAGGACATGAAAAATGCACAGTTTGCATAACTTGAAGGTCAGGGTTTGGTTATCACTACTTATGGGAGCAGTCTTTGCTTTTATCACACAAATGTCTTTTTTTTGGCGGTCCTGTTAGGATTTTTCTTTTCTATGAAACTACTATTTACTATTTAAAATTCCATCCATTTAATATACTGCATGTAAAATGTGACAATCGTTCTACTTTTGAAACAGACATGGACACTAATAGTGGCTAGGACATTCATGAATCACACTGAATACCAAATCGTGTGGAATACAGCACAACCAAAGCAATACAAAGTAAAACTTTGGTTCCGCTACGTAGTGCCTTGTGTGGTAGCTTCCACTGTGGGTCTGCGTTGCGTAATGTGTCCAGCCAGTGCACCATTAATTAATATACTGAATGAGATTGTGACATAATCACATTGCGGTATACAGCGCCTCATTGTTTGAGAATTTGTGACATCCAAAACACTCTTAAATCGTAATTTTTTCTTTATTTTATGATTGGTTTCGATCTGTTAGGTCGTCACCAGAAGCGTCTTCCTCCTTCAGTTAGTATATCTACTTTGTGACGATCGATCCTGATGTTACGTTTCTCGCTGTTCTCGTTTCTGGTACTTCTCATTACCTTCTTCGATTTACTCTCATTCCATATTATGTACTCATTGGACCTTCATTCTATGCAGCAGATCCTGTAATTCTTTTTCACTTTCACTGAGAATAGCAATGTCACTGGCGAATCTTATCATTGATATCCTCCAATCTTGAATTTTAAATCCACTCTCGAAGCTTTCTTTTATTTCCATCATTGCTTCTTCGATATACAGATTGAACAGTTGGAGCGAAAGACTAAATCCCTGTCGTACACCCTTTTGAATCTGTGCACTTCGTTGTTGGTCTTGCACTCTGTTCCCTCTTGGCTCTTGTATATGTTGTATGTTACCCGTCTTTCGCTATAGCTTACCCCTATTTCCCTCAGAATTTCGAACATCTTGCTACATTTGACATTGTCGAACACTTATTCCAGGTCTACAAAGCCTATAAACGTATCTTCATTTTTCTTCAGTCTTGTTTCCATTGTCAACTGCAACGTCACAGCTGCCTCTCTGGTTGATGTTTGGTTTGTGGGGCCCTCAACTGCGCGGTTATCAACGCCCGTACAAATTCCCAACCTTTGCTCAGTCCAAACTCGCCGCTATCATGAATGATGATGAAATGATGAGGATAACACAAACACCCAGTCATCTCGAGGCAGGTGAAAATCCCTGACCCCGCCAGGAATCGAACCCGGGATGCCTCTCTGGTGCCTTGGACTTTCCTAAAGTCAAACTGACCATGATTGAACGGATCCCCAAATTTCTTTTCCATCGTTCTGTATATTATTCTTATCAGTAACTTGCATGCATGAACTGTTAAGCTGATTGTGGGACGATTCTCGCTCTTGTCAGCTCTTGCAGTCTTTGGAATTGTGTGGATGATATTTTTTCCGAAAGTCAGATGGTATATCGCCAGACTCATACATTCTACACACCAACGTGAATAGTCGTTTTGTTGCTATTTGTCCCAATGATTTTAGAAATTCTGATGGAATGTTACTATCCTTTCTGCATTATTTGATGTTAAGTCTTGCAAAGCTCTTTTAAATTCTGATTCTAATAGTGCATCTCCTATCACCTCTACATCGACTCCTTTTTCTTCTTCTATCTCATCAGGCAAATCTTCCCCCTCATAGAGGCCTCCAATGTACTCTGTCCACCTATCCACTGTCTCCTCTGCATTTAACAGTGGAATTACCATTACGGTCTTAATGTTACTATCCTTGCTTTTAATTTCACCGAAGGTTGTTTTGATCTTTCTATATGCTGAGTCAGTCCGTCCGTCAGTCTTTTCTTTTTTGATTTCTTCACATTTCTCATGCAGCCATTTTGCCTTAGCTTTTCTGCACTTCCTATTTATTTGGTTCCCAAGTGACTTGTATTTCTGTATTTCTGAATTTCCCTGAATATTTTTTTACTTTGTTCCTTCGTCGATTAACTGAAGTATTTATCCTGTTATCCATGGTTTCTTCGCAGTTACCTTCCCGATTTTATTTCCAACTTCGGTGATGGCCCTTTTTAGAGACGTCCATTCCTCCTCAACCGAACTGCCTAATGAACTATTCTTTATCACAGTATCTATAGCCTCAGAGAAGGCAGGCCGCGGTGGTCTAGCGGTTCTAGGCGCTCAGTCCGGAACCGCGCGACTGCTACGGTCGCAGGTTCGAATCCTGCCTCGGGCATGGATGTATGTGATGTCCTTAGGTTAGTTAGGTTTAAGTAGTTCTAAGTTCTAGGGGACTGATGACCACAGATGTTAAGTCCCATAGTGCTCAGAGCCATTTTGAATCTCAGAGAACTTCAGGCGTATGTCTTCATTCGTCAGTGCTTCCGTATCCCATTTCTTTGTGTATTGATTCTTCCTGACTAGGCTTTTAAACTTCAGCATACTCTTCATCACCACTAAATTGTGGTCTGGGTCTAAATCTGCTCCTGGGTGCGCCTTACTCTCCAGTATCTGTTTTCAGAATCTCTGTCTGACCATGATGTAATTCAACTGGAATCTTCCGGTATCTCCCAGCATTTTCCAAGTATACCTCCTTCTCTTGTGATTCTTCAAAAAGTATTCGCTATTATTATCTGAATTTTATTCTAGAACTCAGTCAGTCTTTTCCCGTTCTCATTCATGGTACCAAGCCCATATTCTCCGGTAACTTTTTCTTCCTTCCCCTACAACCACATTGCAGTCCCCCGTGACTATTAGATACTCATTTCCCTTTGTGTACTCAATTACCCATTCACTATCCTCATATACTTCCTGTATTTCTTCATCTTCATCTTCAGCGTTGGCGTGTATACCTGAACTGCCGTTGCAGGTGTTGGTTTGTTGTTGATTCTGATGACAACCACCCTAACGCTGAACTGTTTACCCACTCTCTGTCCTACCTTCCTATTCACAACGAATCCTACTTCCGTTATACCATTTTCAGCTGCTGTTGATATTATCCTATATTCATCTGACCAATGTAGGTATCTTCAAAAGATATATACTCAAGCGCCAAAGAAACGGGTGTAGGCATGCATTTCCAAATACAGAGATATGTAAACAGGCAGAATGCGACGCTGCGGTCGGCACCTCTTATACAAGATAACAAGTGTCTGGAGCAGTTGTTAGCTCGGTTACTGCTGCTACAATGGTACGTTATCAGGATTTAAGTGAGTCTGAACGTGGTGTTATAGTCGGCGCACGAGTGATGGGACACAGCATCTCCGAGGTAGCGATGAAGTGGCGATTTTCCCGCACGACCATTTCACGCGTGTACCGTGAATATCAGGAATCTGGTAAAACATCAAATCTCCGACATCACTGCTGCCGGAAAAAGATCCTGCAAGAACGGGACCAACGACGACTGAAGAGGATCCTTCAGTGTGTCAGAAGTACAACCCTTCCGCAAATTGCTGCAGATTTCAATACTGGGCCGTCAACAAGTGTCAGTGTACGAAGCATTCAACGAAACATCATCGATACAGGCTTTCGGAGCCGAAGACCCACTCGTGTACCCTTGACGACTGCACGACACAAAGCTTTACGCCTCGCCTGAACCCATCAACACCGACATTGGATAGTTGATGACTGGAAACATGTTGCCTGGTCGGACGAGTCTCGTTTGAAATTGTATCGAGTGGCTGGAGACAACCTCGTGAATCCATGGCCCATGCATGTCAGCAAGGGACTGTTCAAGTCTGTGAAGGCTTTGTAATGGTGTGGGACGTGTGCAGTTGGTGTGATATGGAACCCGTGATACGTCTAAATGCGGCTGTGACATGTGACACGTACGTAAGAATTCTGTCTGATCACCTGCATCCATTCATGTCCATTGCGCATCCCGACGGACCTGGACATTTCCAGCAGGGTAATGCGACACTTCACACGTCCAGAATTGCTGTAGGCTCCAGGAAGCCTGTTCTGAGTTTAAACACTTCCGCTGGCCACAAAATTCCCCAAACATGAACATATTGAGCATATGTGGGGTGCCTTGCAACGTGCTGTTCAGAAGAGATTTCCAGTCCCTGGTACTCCTTCGGATTTATGGACAGCTTTGCAGGATTCATGGTGTCAATTCCCTCCAGCACTATTAAAGACATTAGTTGAGTCCATGCGACGTCATGTTGACGCACTTCTGCATGCTCGCATGTGCCCTACATGACATTAGGCAGGTGTACCAGTTTATTTGGCTCTTCAGCGCAAAAGCGTGTTAGAGATATCGTGAAAAGTGATAAAAGCGTGACAGTATTATGATAAACACCAATGAGCCGTACCGTCGCACAACCGTCAGTACAAGAATTGACTGTCGCGCTACTGACCAACGGCACTTCGGGCAAATTCGAGGCCTATGTTTTGATGAAGCGTGGCGAAGTCTGCTTTGGCGGCGTCTGTGGCAGAGCGCTGTATGCCTGTAGGAGGCTGTTGTGACTGGCCGCAGGCTGTAAAGCTCATTCTCGGCCTTTGTGTGGCTCACCTCTCCACTCAAAGAGGTGCGGTTTCCATGACAAAAGCCCGTCTTCAGACGCCTGACCTCGCCTTTGTCGCGAAACTGCCGCATGCCGCCAACAAATTCCGATGGTGCTTTTGATAAAAATAGAGCCACTCAAACATCGGACGTGGCTGTAGCCCGCATCTGGACGCAACTCTGCCAGTCCACTAGCACATTCCATTTTGTCCACAACAAAATTGATGGCCGAGTTCATTAGATGTACGCTTTTCGAAAATCTCATTTCCCGCCAGGTACTGTAGCAGACTGATAGCCACACTAAAACCCGATAGGTAGGCGAGCCCCCGTGGCAATACGGTAAGCGTGACACAAACACTGCTGAGACGCATCATCAGACAGCGTCCCAAGCACCGACGTACGGGGCTACAATAAATGATTCATTCATTTTCAGAGTTCTGTATTTTCCAAAGTATATGTACAAATATTACTGACACACGAATAAAACGTTAACTCACGGAGTTCGTATTGTGCACAGATATTGCCGTTATGACTGCACTGCCTTGTCGAAAACAAGATAAAGCAAAAAAGAATTTTTGCTTGTTGGAATATGCGAGCATCCTTCCATTGGTGTGGAAAGGTTAATCGCCACAATGTGAGAACAGTGGGGCACTGCTAATCCTCATGACAAATCCTCACGAAATCGTGGCGCGTAAATGAGATTTGCGAAGGTTAAAGTTTTCTGTAACCATGTCGCAGACGAGGCTGTGTGAGGTTTTTCTTCTGTGGGACGACTGTGACTGCCAAGAATGCTGGAACAGTTGATAGAATGCATCAACGCTGCTGTGATGATCATCTAGAGGATGTTTCTACATAAAATATGGGTCGAACATTACCGTTTGGACGCGTATCGTGTAAACCAGAGCAGCACTCGTAGAACGTCTGCAGCATGAAAAATCCAAACTTGTTGAATTTATGGTTCTATTCATGCATCATATTTTTTTGCATCTAATACTTTGGAAAACATAAAGCTTTGGATACGGATGAATCATTTATAGTAGCCCTGTGGATACACTTCCGTTTCGATTATGCATAGTCACGTGTTGTGATGTTAGACGTAACTTCAGGTCGATAAGTGACTTTTTTCTTAAGAAACAGAAATGTTCGAGAAACAAATAGCGATGCGTAGACAGCCCCAGACACGAACATTATTGAGCATATCTGGGATGCCTTGCAAGGTGCTGTTTAGAAGAGATCCCCACCCCCTGTGCTCTTACGAATTTATGGACAGCCCTGTAGGATTCATGGTATCAGTTCCCTCCAGCACTACTGCAGACATTAGTTGAGTTCATGTAACGTCGTGCTGCGGCACTTCTGCGTGTTCTTGGGGGCCCTACAAGATTATTAGGGGTGTACTAGTTTCTTTGGCTCTTCATAGTAGTCTCGACTGATCATTCCGTGGATACGCAGAGCTTGTTGTGTTTAGAGTAGTAGAAAATAAGTACTAGGTTCCTGTCAGCCTTTTAAAGGACCTTTATTTTCACCCGTTGAAAATTTAATAAATCCTAGCGTAATTTTATTCCCTTGATGGATTTATATGTAGAAATGTGTTTCATATATAGAGCATGGGATATCAGAAGCAAAAGGATGCCACTACCCTCCAAGCTTCTACATTGGACAAACTGGTAGAAGCTTCACAACAAGATTTAAAGAACACATAGATACACTCCGTCTTAACTACCTGATTAAGTCCACCTTTGCCTCACATCTTGCCCAACACAATCCTGCTGCAAACAATATAGAACAGAATCTCCAAATACTCCATTTTGCCAACAAAGGCACAATACGTGACCTTTTTGAAGAAATTGAAATATTTATCTACACAAATAAAGCACATGACTACCTACTAAATGATCAAATTGAACTGAGAAACAAATTTTTCTTTCAGAACTTTGAACATCTACTAGTTCAAAACAAGTAACCACCCAACGAACCCTACACCGGCTCCCCATCAACCCCCCCCCCCCCCCCCCAATGACCTGACCTCCCCCCCTCCCTCTCCTTATATCCTAACTACACTGGTGCCAATGTAATATCCTACCACAGAATAAAATCTGTACTATATTTCTAAATGTTAAAGGCCTCTACTGTCAACATAAATCAGTACTTTTATACATATTACTTCTAGCTGGAACAAAGAGAAGCTGCCTTTACCAATGTTCCAGATCACTTTAATCTAAGAATAAAAATAAGTCAACATTTAAAGAACTTTTGTTCATGGTTTTTTTAAATATGAAGTGGACAGCCATACAAACAGCTTTAGTCCATTACAATCACTATAATTTTTATACATATACCTCTAGCTTAAATAAACAGAATCTACTCTTGCTAATACCCCAGATTATGTTAACATAACAACAGAAATAAGTCTACAGTTCATCTAAAGGTTTGGTATTAATTTAAATTTAAATATAAAGGTCCTAGCCATACAGACAGCTGCATCTCACTGCAGATACAATAGCTCTGTATCATTGATTCTTGGGTATTCATGTTTATGCCAATCATGACAAAAAAAAAATGCTATAAACTGCCTGTATTATACGTAATATACAAACAGAAATATCAGATCACCTGAAATTTGTTCTTGTAGTAATTTATTTATTTATTTATTTTATTTTGTGCCCTCATGTTATGGCCAGTCTGGTTAAAATATTTGCCCTTATATCGACTTTAATACATGTAAAGAAGAACAAATTACATCTCTGTGCAAAGTAGGCCTATGCCATATTTTTCTGTCAAGCTCTTTGTTACAAGCAGCAGTTGTAAAGCGCATGCTGGATGCTGGAAAAGTCTCGCTGTCAGAGTCTAAATAAATACAGTTTGTGTGGAAGTGTGTGTAGTGATATAACAACTGGACATCAAAATGGAGGCAGACAGATGGACACTAACCGAAAAAAGCCGCCTAAGGAAAAAACTAAATTAACATCTATATCGACAGATAAGCTATAGTCATGGTGATACATTAAAGTGTGTTCCAGCTTTTTGTCATAGAACCATCACCCAGCATTATGCTAGCAATAATGATATAACTTCCTGAAACCATCTGAAGGTGAACCTGAAAAGGTTCGAAAACCGGATCATGGAATAAAACATAATTATTCAAAAAAGTGACTGGTTGCAGTTTTGTATAACTTATTTACAATGAGAATAAGTTCTTGAAACGCGTAGTGCTAAGCATGAAAAAAATACACACTGAGTGCATTGATTCGTTACTTAAATCAGAAACATTTGAGCAACGCGAAGAGAGCAGAAGTGTCAACTAGCGCTATAGGAGGTCAGACAACGAAATACGAGAAATATGAGCTCGAGTAAACCCAAAGGACTGTACGGCGGAAACTATCACAAAGCGGCGCATGCGCAGTAGGGATAGTCTGAAAACCGCTGCACTTGGTTGTGGTTGCCTTACTCGAACGAATCTCATGGAATGTTGTCGAAGGTCCGTGAAACCACGTGTAGGCGACAAACTATTGGACGTCCGTCACAGAACGCAAAGGTGGGAAGGCTTTTCCGCCTTGTAAAGCAGGATAGGGAGCGGCCTGTAATAGATTTGACGACAGAGTACAGAGCTGATACAGCCACAAGTCTTTTGGAGCACACTACTCAGTAGTACAAGTTTGTGAACATGGGAGTCCAAAGCAGACGTTCCCTACGTGTTTCCATGTTGAACCCGCGTCAGTTACGATTGCCTTGGGTACCAGCCATCGAGATTGGATTATGGATCAATGGAAACATGTCGCCTCATCGAATATACCGTCAGAGGTAGGTATCGACGAATTAGGACTGGTACAACCAAACAATGTTATTCCACAAGCCTTAAGGAAAAGAACCAATGTGTCGAATATACTTAAGCCATTCCCCATTAAAGAAATTACGCCTTTAAGTGCAGTTATTTTGGTGTTTGTACACAAAAGCAAACTGGAAATAGCAGAAATCGAAGCCAGAAAAAGAAAACTGGAGTACATGGCGAAGACAACTCTCATCAAGGAAGAATATAAACTGCAATCGGGAAAGCAAGAATCTATTGCAAATGTACAGGCAAGGCTTACATATTGCTTTAAACGCAGGGTGGGGCGAAATCTGGTCACCGCTGGGGAGTATAAAATATCTGCATTTACTGTTAATAACAATGGTAAGTGGCCTTACGTTGGAATCCTGGCCGAAAAGAATGGATTGGAGCACGTTTACTGTATTAAAAGACACTCGAAGAACCTGTTTATAAAGCTCAATTCTCTCCTGGATCTGCTTAAAAAGGATTGTTACGTTGTTTCTAAGTGTTCTGTACTGGATATTGTGCATTTAGCAACAAAACAACCGTTTGCAGAGCTTAAAACGGAACGCATAACGATATTTAATGACCACTCATTTGCAAAAGTTGTAAACATAAAGTTCTATATGGAAATTCCACAAAAATGTATGCAGAAGAGCTGGTAGCGTACACCCAGGAAGATGTGGGATGATACAATAACAGTATTATGCAAGAAATAAGAGGCAAGATTAAAATCGCTGAATGCTGTCGTCTAGGAGGGAGCAGAACTAATTGTTAAAGCCATAAAAGACATAGTTTACAGGAAGAAAATGAGATCCGTTTTGGAATTCGAGAACAGTATTTGTTTGTACCTGTCAAATTACTGTTCAGAGAAAGAATTAGAAGAGTCCAATGTAGACTTAAATGATAAGATAAAAATTAAGGTGAATTTATTAAAACCACATTACAAAAAAACAAAGAGTTGTTTTCAGTGTGTAAATGTACATGTAAAAGCTAATAATGATTTTGTACAAGAATACATGTTCTCAAATCCTCTCTACCCTACCAAAAAATGCAAAGGAAAAGATTTGCCGTTTACAATGATCCGCTTGTATGGATGTCGGTAGTTGGATGACTTGAAAAGGTAGCTGAAAGCAAGGCAACCCTCGTTTTTACCTACACGACGTCATCTGGGGGTGGGTGAGGGGTGGAGGGTGGCGTGGTTGGGGGGGGGGGTGAGTAATTCATTGATTAATTTAATTAATTTTCATATCAATTTGACATTAAAAGTGGGCTTGTGCTGCCATCTCGCTACTACTTATGCATTGTCTAGAATGTGAATTAATAAAATATGCAGGAATATTGAAAAAAGATAAATGAATAATTAATAAAAACTATTCTACTCTAATGTCTGTAATTGATGTTGATGACAAAGAATTACGTTGAATAACGTTTATTCATGAAAGTATATCTGAACTATATGGAAAATGATCCTCTGGTGTCCAATTAAAATACAGACAAAAAATACCTGATCAATGACAGCAACAGTGCTTTGACAGCATTATGAGAATAGAAGTAGAATCCCCAAGCTAAATAACCATCCAAGATGCATGAAAGTTAAGTCCATTTCATAATCACAGTACATGAAATATTCACCAGCTCAAAATAATTCGTAGTTCAACATGATGATTTACACATTAACAGAAGTATAAACTCACACTCTGTGTAATCTCATTTCCTCATTTGTGTAATGCAATCGGAGAAACTTCGAGTACTATAGCGGCCGTTCACTGCCCAGAATCAACATACACATTAAAATACCGCAGGCAGATCTGCCTTTTTCGAGAAATAGACTTAATGTGTCTTCTTCAATATCTAAACGAAAAGTACCAAGAATCGTTCTCTTGAGAGGATCACTTCAAAAAAGATCATCTCCACTTGACTCCAGTGGTGTTCTGCCACTGCCTGCTTTTCCATTGGCGAAGGCCATACCCACATCGTTCTTAAGTTCTACAGACATGATCTGACGCAATCTGACCAACTCAAATTGACCACTTTCCACATTAAACTAATATATTACAAAAATATTCAAATAAAGAAATGTTATAAACATTTGGTCAGACTCAGTCGATGCACAACAAATACAAATAAAGGTTTGTTTATAAATAAATAAGCTAACATTCTTGCATAATTGCGTTCACTTTAAATGACGACAAACTGTCGCTAAATATTGTGTAATCAATTATTTACTTCTGTTTGATAGAACAGATTGGCACAAATAAAAGTTGCCCAGACGAGTGGGTACCATTGGACGTGAATGTATGCATAGAATCACACCCCATGATGTGAACTTGACGTGTATGCCTACTACGTGATGCACACCAGTTCAGAGCATAGTGTGGACTGTGTCAGTGTGAGTGGAGCAGTGCAAAGGGGCGATGGTACCCAAAGTGGAGCACCGGGTGTCCATCATGGAAATTTAGGTGGCAGCAAAGTCGTGGAAACGGTGTGGTCAGTTGTTTGCTGAGAAGTTTCATGATTTGAAAGTTCCAGCAAAGAGTGTCATGCAACATTTAGTTCCTGAAATAGCGTCAGACAGGATCTATTTTGAACAAGTCAAAAAGCATTCCAGAACATGCCCACACACCAGAAAATGTGGCTCTGTTCGCCAGAAAATGCTTCCGATTCCTACCAAATCAGCCAGACCCTTGTCACAAGAGACCAGGATATAACGTCGATCATGTGGCGGAATACTCCACCAGGACCTGCACATGCACGTCTACCGAGTGTGTGCTGTTCATGCAATGAAACCAGCAGATGCTTCTCAGTACCTCCAGTTTTGTGAGTGGCCGTTCGAGAAGACAAAAATGAATTGCTTGGACGTTGCTGTTCACTGAGATAACAATGAATGGCTTGGACATGAATCTGTTCAAATGGTTCAAATGGCTCTGAGCACTATGGGACTTAACATCTGTGGTCATCAGTCCCCTAGAACTTAGAACTACTTAAACCTAACTAACCTAAGGACATCACACACATCCATGCCCGAGGCAGGATTCGAACCTGCGACCGTACCGGTCACGCGGTTCGAGACTGAAGCCTCTAGAACCGCACGGCCACAACGGCCGGCCATGAATCTGTTCTTTATGTCTGATGAGGTCTGGTTTCACATGTGTGGTTATGTCAGCTCCTAGAGTCACTGGTTCTGGGCAGCAGAGAATCCGTATAACTTCCACTAAACACCACTGCATGGTCAGAAGGCTGTGGTTTGGAGAGCAGTGTCTGCACGACACGTTATTGGTCCCATCTTCTTTCATCAGAATCTGACTTCGACGTGTTACATTGACAACATTTTGAGACTATTTGTGGCAGCGTCAACAGAGGAGGAAAAGACCTACAGTTACTTCCAAAAGGATAGAGAAACATATAGTTGTCCGAACCTTGGAGCACATTTACGCAATCTTCACTCTGACAGAGTTTTTAGCAGGGATCAGTCTAGTCGGGGCCCTGCCTGACCACTCAGGTTATCTGATCTGTCACTGTGTGATTACTCTGTGTGAGGAGCCCTCAAGTCTAAGGTGTATTGCAACAACCCACATAGTTTTCAGGAACTGCACCAGAACATTTCGGAAGAGATTGCAGCAATTCAACTTGTCCAGCTTAAATCCGCCTTCAGCAACTTGCTGACCAGGGCCCAAAAGTGCCAAGAGATGAACGGTGGTCACTTTCAACATCTGTTATAGTGAGGTTAGTAATGTATGCCCTGTCCTCTGCTGTGTTTCTTTCATCCCAGAAGTGTTCTCTGGGCCAGTTTTATTTGCCCCATCCTGTATCACCTTTTGGCACCCTTACAATAGTAATGACGGCTACACAAGCAATTAGCAATTGTAATCAATAGCATAATAAATATCCGGAAAAATTAGTAAGTAAATACAAAAGTATGGCAAGATATACGTATTCATGCTGGATTCATTTGCTGTGTTATCGTGGAGACTAGAATGTTCCGACAAAAATTTGTATGATGAAAAGACATAAAAACGTATTAAATCAAGAAATAAAACAGATACAGATATATAACTTTCAGGGATTATAGCTATCGTGCAATGCTATCGCCTGAGATGTCCTTTGTTGATATCGCATGAAGTGCTTGAAAGTTGTTGACTCAGAAGTTCAGTTTGAATATGTTTAGTCACTCTATAATATTAACTTCTGTAGTTTTAAAATGTTGAAAATTTTTGTACATTGGACGTGCCACTTTTTTCTGAGGTCGCAGATGTATTCCGATTTGCTCTGTTATGTAACTGTCGTTTACACTGAAGTGCCAAAGAAACTGGTATAGGCACGCGTATTCAAATACAGGGACATGTAAACAGGAGTAATACGGCGCAACGGTCGGTAACGCCTAAATAAGACAACAAATGTGTGGCGCAATTGTTAGATCGGTTACAGTTGCTACAATGGCAGGTTATCAAGATTTAAGTGAGTTTGAACGTGGTGTTACAATCGTCACACGAGCGGTGGCACACAGCATCTCCGAGTTAGCGATGATGTGGAGATTTTTTCGTGCGACCATTTCACGATTGAACATCAGGAATTCGGTAAAACATCAAATCTCCGAAATCGCTGCGGCCGGAAAAAGATCCTGCAAGAACGGGACCAACTGAAGAGAATCGTTAAATTTGACACAAGTGCACCTCTTCCGCAAATTGCTGCAGATGTCGATGCTGGGCCATCAAGTGTCAGCGTGCGAACCATTCAACTAAACATCATCGATATGGTCTTTCGGAGCCGAAGGCCCACTTGTACCCTTGACTGCACGACAAAAAGCTTTTCGCCTCGTCTGGGCCCGTCAACATCGACATGGGATAGTTGATGACTGGAAACACGTTGCCTGGTCGGACGTGTCTCGTTTCAAATTGTATCGAGCAGATGGAGGTGTACGGGTATGGAGACAAACTTATGAATCTATGGACCCTGCATGTCAGCAGGGGACCGTTCAACCTTGTGGAGGCTCTGTAATGGTGTGGGGCGCGTGCAGTTGGAGTGACATGGGACCCCTGTTACGTCTAGATACGACTCTGACAGGTGACACGTACGTAAGCAACCTGTCTGATCACCCGCATCCATTGTGTATTCCGACGGACTTGGGCAATTCCAGCAGGACAGTGCGACACCCCACACGTCCAGAAATGCTGCAGAGTGGCTCAGGAACACTCTTCTGAGCTTAAACACTTCCGCTGGCCACCAAATTCCGCAGACATGATCATTATTGAGCATATCTTGGATGGCTTGCAACGTGCTGTTCAGAAGAGATCCCCACACCCTCGTACTCTTACGCATTTATTGACAGACCTGTGGGTGTCATGGTGTCAACTCCCTCCAGCATCACTTCAGACATTACTCGAGTCCATGCCACGTCGTGTAGCAGCAATTCTGCGTGCTCGCGGGGGCCCTACACGACATTAGGTCGGTGTACCACCTCTTCAGTGTATTATGGAATTTCTTAGCGCTGTAAGAAGTCATCTTCCAACTTGTCTGACACTCCACCATTGCTGGTGCATCGCCTCTTCTCTGTACTGGTATTTACCTGCTTCCCGACACGCTGCCGGTCTTCGTAGCTGGCTGGCCGGCGCCGGTTGACCACCTGGACGGTGGCGGCGCGCCCTCGGCCCTGGGGTCAGACAGCTTCACAGACAAACTCACCCCACCTCGCACCAAGTCCGGGAGGCTAATTAGCTCCCCTACATTTGCGTACCGTTACCAACTCTAACCAAACGTAACAAAGAAGGTAGATTAAACATTTCGTGTAGGAAAACGTTCCATGTTATGCAAGTATGTTCCGTTTCTGTGCATCTCCCATGGTCAATGTGATTACAAGAAGAAACAAAAAATGATCTCTTACACGGAGATAGATCACTTGCAGACCCTTGTCTCTACGACACATTTTAATCCTCTATCTGTGAAGAAAGTTTCCTGAATCTTTGGTTATCCGCTTTGTTACACCGGCATTTTAAAAGGACAGCAATATCCCCGTGTGTTAACACTAGTGAAGTACAGAAAAGAGCTCTTTAGTGGTATTAGTGAGCCTAGACCTACAATTAACTTCGCAGAAATGTTCTGATGGTACAGTACTATTATTATTTCATTAGAAAAATGTAACTTAATTCTGTTTATATACGCTACTGGCCATTAAAACTGCTACTCCAAGGAGAAATGCAGATGATAAACGGGTATTCATTGCACAAATATGTTATACTAGAACTGACATATGATTACATTTTCACGCAATTTGGGTGCATAGATCCTGTGAAATCAGTACCCAGAACAACCACCTCTGGCCGTAATAACGGCCTTGATACGCCTGGGCACTTAGCCACAGAGCTTGGATGGTGTGTACAGGTACAGCTGCCCATGCAGCTTCAATACGATACCACAGTTCATCAAGAGTAGTGACTGGCGTATTGTGACTAGCCAGTTGCTCGGCCACCATTGAACAGACGTTTTCAATTGGTGACAGATCTCGAGAATGTGCTGGCCAGGGCATCAGTCGAACATATTCTGTATCCAGAATGGCCCGTACAGGACCTGCAACATGCGGTCATGCATTATCCTGCTGAAACGTAGGGTTTTGCAGGGATCGAATGAAGGGTAGAGCCACGGGTGGTAACACGTCTGAAATGTAACGTCCACTGTTCAATGTGCTGTCATTGCCAACAAGAGATGACCGAGACGTGTAACCAATGGCACCCCATACCATCACGCTGGGTGATACGCCAGTACGTGCGTTCACCGCGATGTCGCCAAAAACGGATGCGACCATCACGATGCTGTAACCAGAACCTGGATTCATCCTAAAAACTGACGTTTTGCCATTCGTGCACCCAGGTTCGTCATTGAGTACACCATCGCAGGCGTCAAGGGTAACCGCAGCCATAGTCTACGAGCTGATAGTCCATGCTGCTGCAAACGTCGTCGAGCTGTTCGTGCCGATGGTTGTTGTCTTGCAAACGTCCCCATCTATTGACTCAGGGATCGAGACGTGGCTGCACGATTCGTTACAGCCATGCGGATAAGATGCCTGTCATTTCGACTGCTAGTGATACGAGGCCGTTGGGATCCAGCACGGCGTTCCGTATTACCCTCCTGAACCCACAGATTCCATATTCTGCTAACAGTCATTGGATCTCGACCAATGCGAGCAGCAATGTCGCGATACGATAAACCGCAATCGCGATAGGCTACAATCCGACCTTTATCAAAGTCGGAAACGTGATGGTACGCATGTCTCCTCCTTACACGAGGCATAACAACAACGTTTCACCAGGCAACGCCGGTCAACCGCTGTTTATGTATGAGAAATCGGTTGGAAACTTTCCTCATGTCAGCACGTTGCTAGTGTCGCCACCGGCGCCGACCTTGTGTGAATGCTCTCAAAAGTTAATCATTTGCATATCACAGCATCTTCTTCCTCTTGGTTAAATTTGGCGTCTGTAGCACGTCATCTTCGTGGTGTAGCAATTTTAATGGCCAGTTGTGTATTAAACTGAAAGTAATCCGTTGTAAGGTGGCTATAATTTCGCACCTCACAAGCACTCTTCTATATACTTTGCTGTGATTTAAAACTGGAGTTAGTTATCATTTGGTAGGTTGTACATCGTATATAGGAATATTTAAAGAAGACTGACATTGTCGCAAGCACGTTGAAATAGTTAACGCTTATTGCATGAAAGGTGACGAGGGGTCTTTATTATCAAAACGGTGTAATGAATGATTGCCTATACTAGTAGAGGTTGGAACGCCAGTGGAAATGAAATGGCAGGCGTAACTCAAGCCCCGGGTGGAAAAGTCCGCACAGGTATGTTGGCCCTGCTTGACACAGGAAGTAGCCAAGACGGACGGGATGGTCGGGGCACCTGAGCGCTGAAGCACAATACAGCGGCGGCCGGCTGGTTTGTAGCGGGGGCCGGAAGGATATCAGGATAATACTTCTGAAACTGAAAATCTTCGACGCAGCAGAGAGGAACGAAGAAGCGTTACCTCGGAAATTGCAGGGTGGGTTATTTCCGAGGATTTTTGCTCTAAGAAGTGTGCCATTGTATGGGTATAGGTATTTCCTTGCAAACTTTCCGCGCTGGACGACAAAAGACTAAAATGTGGTTGATCGGCGTTCAGAAGAATCTGTAGAGAGGCCGAATATTCTGGGTTTTCGAGAATATGATTCGCCTTCAGCAGTTGCGAGGGAGGAGAGCCGAACCTTGCTGGGAAGCCAGTGGTGGAGAGAAGTCTTCCGTTTTGAGCGCCCGAGTTTGACGGTCGTTCAGTATCAGCTTTTGTTGGTACAGACGGACTTGCTATCTTTGCTCTCAGGAGATTTTATAGTTAGAACGGTTAGGCACTGCACTGTTGCGAAATTATACGATTATGGACTCGCCTCCAGGTAGGGAGTCGTCGTTGAGTACGCAGCGTTCAGTGATACCACTTCTTCTGCCTATACTCAAATAGAGACGTTATCTGAATTCCGTCCTTGTGGCTGGGAGTTCGTGTTTCTTGTCTGTAGAACACAGAGAGGAGAAGACAGTATTACATTATAATAGTCAGAGGATCGCCTTCTGCCGTACTAGTGTTTGAAAGAGTTTTATTTTGTGGCTGGGGTCCTTCCATCGTCGCAGATGTGTACAAGAACCATCACTCCGAAGCACCGGGATACGGTGATATTGCTAATTACTTCGGCTTGTTAGGGCTATAAAGCTAAACAGCTGTGATCACGTAAATTTTATTTCCACTGAGGTTGCACACCACCGTAGATGATCTTTGAAAGTAGTGTCTTCTAGTGTTTGGTATCTAGATGATGTCAGTCGTCTCGCGTTATTTATCTAGATCGCGTAGCCATAAAAGGGGCATATTTGGGCAATTGATCAATCGTATTAGATATGAAATTCATTTGTGTCTCTTTATGTCCCGTGGACACTGATATATGAACATTTGTAATATAAAGGGGTTTTAATCTACAATAAATGTATAAGCGGAAACAGCATTTATCGTTTGGTGGTTACTAGTTCCCTTAATCATTCATTTATGTTTATGTTGTAATTTATTGGTTAAAGACCAAGAAGGAGGTAATCACCATTAGAGGTCCTAAGATCTGCTTCAAGGGGTAGTCAAACCGGGCCAAATCTTCATTTTCGCGCTCAGTATTTCCTTTGCGCACATTCATTTTACAACCGCCTGGAGTAGCATCTTGGATCGTCATGTTATCTAACAATTACCTGACCCAAAAGGTACGCGTATATGCAAATGCATTTCCCACCAAGTATGCATAATAGCCTGTATTTCTAAACATCTCCCCTATCTGACACATAATCCTTCCAGCTTTAACCGAATACTCCTTCTCCTCTTTTCCCCCCACACGCCTCTCTCCCTTTCCAGTATCTTCCTTAGGCACCCTAAACCCCTTCTTTCCCATTCCATATCGTTTCTAAATTATTCTTCCACAAAAACCATCATCATGCACTACATTGTGGTTTGTTGCAGCTCTCCGTGCTACTCATCTCTGAATAACTACTGCAACCTACACCCTTTTGGATCTGCTTGCTGCATTCATCTCTTGGTCTCCTTCTGCGATTTTAACCACCCACGCTTCCCTCCAGTATTAAATTGGTGACCCCTTAATATCTCAGAATTTGCCCTACAACTGATCCCTTCTTCTAGTCAGGTTTTGCCACAAATTTATTTTCTCCCCAATTCTACTCAGTACCACCTCATTAGTTATGTGATCTACCCATCTCATCTTCAGCATTCTTCTGTAGCACCACATTTCGAAAGCCTCTATTCTCTTCTTGTGTGAACTGTTTATCGTCTACGCTTCACTTCCATACATGGCTACACTCCATACAAATACTTTCAGAAAAGACTTCCTGACACTTAAATCTATACTCTATGTTAACATATTTCTCTTCTTCAGAAACGCTTTTCTTGCCTTTGCCATTCTACATTTTATATCCTCTGTACTTCAGTGATTATCATTTATTTTTCACCCCAAATACTAGAACTCATCTACTACTTTAAGTGTCTTATATCCTAATCTAATTCCCTCAGCATCACCTGATTTCATTCCACTACATTCCATTAGCCTCATTTTGCTTTTGTAGATGTTCATTTTATATCCTCCTTTCAAGACACTCCCCATTCCGTTCAACTGCTCCTCTAGGTCCTTTGCTGTCTCTGACAGAATTACAATGTCATCGGGAAACCTCGAAGTTTTCATTTCTTCACCATGGATTTTAATTGCTACTCCAAATTTTTCTTTTGTTTGTTGCTTACTCAATGCACAAACTGAATAACGCTGGGGACAGGCTACAACCCTGTCTCACTCCCTTCTTAATCACTGCTTCCCTTTCATGTCCCTCGATCGTTATAACCGCAATCTGATTCCTGTACATGCTGTAAATAGTCGTTCGCTGCCTGTGTTTTACTCCTGCCACCCTCATAATTTCAGAGTATTCCAATCGACATTGTCAAAGGGTTTCTCTAACTCTATGAGAAGTCGTAGAGTCAGTATTGCCTCGTGTGTTCCTACATCTCTCCGGAGGGCAAACTGACCTTCCAGTTCCTCTGTTCTTCTGTAAAAAATTCGTGGTAGTATTTTTTAACTGTCCGCTGCTCGTGGTCTCGCGGTAGCGCTCTCGCTTCCCGAGCACGAGGTCCCGGGTTCGATCCCCGGCGGGGTCAGGGATTTTTCCTGCCTCGAGATGACTGGGTGTTATTGTGTCGTCTTCATCATCATCATTCATACCCATTACGGTCGGAGGAAGGCAATGGCAAACCACCTCCACTAGGACCTTGCCTAGTACGGCGGGTCTCCCGCATCGTTTCCCTACGCTCCGTCACGGAACACTTAGTAAAGTGTTACTTCGATAATTATCACACCTGTCAGCACCTGCTTTCTTTGGAGTTGGAATTATTATATTCTTCTTGAAGTGTGACGGCATTTCGCCTATCTCATACATGTTGCTCACCAGATGGAAGTGTGTTGTCTTGGCTGGCTCTCCCAAGGCTATCGGTAGTTCTAACGGAATGTTGTCTACTCCCAGGGCCTAATTTCGATGGACTTGGTCTTTCAGTGCCTTCTCAAATTCTTCACTCAGTATCTCATGTTCAACCTCATTTTCACCAGTCACACGTCATAGATCACCATGATGACCAACAATACTAAACAGCAGTGCAATATATCAGTTTTGTCTCTGCATTCATCAAAACAATCGACTTTAAAGTTTTTCTTTTTCAGCAAAACGACTGAAATAAAGTTACTATAAATTACGTTATAAATCGTATACAATGCTTTTTTACTTTTTAATTTTTTTATTTTTGAATCTCTGCTTATGAAGTGTGTGAAGGTGTAAAATCCAATAAGAAAGGGAATAGATGACTATTGTGAGCACCAGCCCTTGCGCAGAGGGCTACTGCTGCCTCTCTTTGTGCTGAAATACGGAGTGACTATCTTGTCAAGTATCGTACACGTTTACATGCCGAATACCTTCGCAGATGATAAAGAGATTGAGAGAATGTATAATGAGATAAAAGATATTACCCAAACAGTTAAGGGAGACCAAAATTTAATTGTGGTGGGGTACTGGAATTCGATAACAGGTAAAGACCGAGGCGGGAAAGTAGTAGGAGAATGTGGGCTGAGGGACAGCAACGAAAGAAGAACTGCCTGACAGCATTTTGCATGTAACACAATTTAATCATTGCTAATTCTAGGTTTAAGAATCGTGGAGGAAGAATGTGTATGTAGAAGAGACCTGGAGACACCGGAAGGTTTCAAATAGATTACATATTTTAGTAAGAAACATATCTCCAAATCAGGTTTCAAACTGAAAAACATTTCAAAGGAAGATAAAGACTCCGACCATAATGTATTTGTTATGAACTGTACATTAAAAAAGAAGAAAGTGCGTAAAGGTGGGAAGGTAAGGAGATAGGGCTTGCATAAAATGATAAAAACGGAGGTTGCTGAGATTTTGTTGTTGACTGATTCGGGAGAGAGGACCAAACAGCGAGGTCATCGATCCTATCGGATTGCGGAAGAACGTCGGCCGCGCCACTTCACAGGAACCATCCCGGCATTTACCTGAAGCTATTTAGGGAAATCACGGAAAACCTAAATCAGGATGGTGGGACGCGGATTTCAACCGTCCTCCTCCCGAATGCCAGTCCAGTGTGCTAGCCAGTGAGTCACCACACTCGGTGGAAATTGTTGAGAGTTTCAGAAAAAAAAAAAAAAATCAGTCAACGTTTCACTGAAACGCGGGAAAGACACACTAAAAGCTGGATAGATGTCGCCTATAAGGAAATTAAAGCGCCCTTGGTGGAAAGATAAGTAACTGTATGAATATTAAGAGCTCATATGCTAAGCTAGCACTACGAAAACATGGTAAAGTTGAAAGGAATGTGTAGAAGAAGTATGCAAGGGACATGAACTTCAAGAAAGTATTATCGAAAAAGATAATGAATTACACGAAGATGTGATGGGCGGGTACGCCTTCAATACCCTCTTCCGGTTCTTCGTCCGCACGCACGTTCCAGTTCCCCATGGCAGTCAGGCTTTCATATCCCTTAACATGTCTTATCACATTAATTATTTCTTCGTATATTTCGTCAGCTACCGCATCCTCTTCTTTGGACGTTGGAGTGTAAACTTGTATTACCACAGTGTCTTTTGGCATAGTATCAAGTTTGACTAGTATTATCCTAGAGCTGTACTGCACATATCCCTTGCAAGGTGGGTCAGTGTTTTTTCTTAAAATCGCGCCAGCTCCTCCCATTGCTAGTCTGTCCTGATCAGTTCCGGTGTGAATGACAAGTATTCTCCAGATCAGAAGTCGCCTGATTGGGGCCATCTCCTATGTGATATGCCGAGCATATCATCGGTTTCCGGTCCTTCCATGTGAAGTTTTAGATTTTCTAGTTTGCTGCACTGCACCGGTGTTCTCACATTCCAAGTGGCTATTTTAAAATTTGGATTGTTTTTCTTCACCTTGTTTGTATCTTTTGCAGTTCCTACCCGAAGATCCGATTGCGGGACTATTCTAGGTCCGGAAAATTTTACAAAAGATACAGACATGTTTTACTGCTGATACTCGGGACCCATGGATCTTTAATGATGTGATTTCCCTTTGTGTTCGACATCCTGTTCTGTAGCCCATCAGTTGGTTCTTCCCCTTTCGGAAATGGTTTCTTATTTCCAGAACAAGAGGGTGCCCCCTTCCCCCCGCCCCCCCCCCCCCCAATCCCTCCCCCAGCACACGCAGGGTTGATGAGTTGTCCCCGTTTTCCCTCGTTCTCTGTCTACGTTAGCCATCAAATAAAGTGACGTTGTCCCTTCACCATCACGGGGAGGTGTAGATCAGGAGCTCACCTTCATTGGGTCTAGGGTCTTGACGGCATTTTCTAGACCCCTCTAGTATTTTAAAGAACAGTTCAGTTCCATGTTAATTTTGTGTGTGCTCAATAAACGTGCTTCCATTCTAAAATGTCTGTTGTTGTTAACAATCCTGCTCACGTCCCTGGTACGTTATTCTGGATCGTAAAATCCAATATTTTTACACAGGCAGCTGATACAGTCTTGAATAAAAAAGAATGAGTAAGGATATACGGAGAGAACTGAACGTTTTCAATTTGTGTTAGCAAGACAGTAAACTAAAATCGAAAGAACATTCTGAGCTGATAACAACGAGATTCCAAAGAGGTTAGTGTAATGTAGGCCGATATCGCGACGAGATATAGGAAGACCCTCACAAGGTGGGAGGAGAACTTCACTTGAGAGAAAAGGACCGCAGGCCTAATCTTTTAAATGAGGGTGACGATAATGATGATGATAATGATTAACGAAATTGTACAGGATGTGGTGATCGTAAATCGCTTTCAGACTACAAGTGATTATAGATATCTAAGTTACAATGGAAACTGGGCACGAAACTGGAAGGAAAGATACTCTTGAGATAGTGTGATGATGCTATATCCTCATACATCAGATTATTTATTATTTTTTTGCCATTTGTTACGCTTATTCTTTTGCTTGGATAAATACATACTGGCCATTAAAATTGCTACACCACGAAGTGACATGCTACAGACACGAAATTTAACCGACAGGAAAAAGATGCTGTGATAGGCAAATGATTAGCTTTTCAGAGCATTCACACAAGGCTGGCGCCGGTGGCGACACCTACGACCTGCTGACATGAGGAAAGTTTCCAGCCGGTTTTTCATACACAAACAGCAGTTGACCGGCGTTGCCTGGTGAAACGTAGTTGTGATGCATCGTGCAAGGAGGAGAATTGCGTACCATTACGTTTCCGACTTTGATAAAGGTCGGATTGTAGCCTATCGCGATTGCGGTTTATCGTATCGCGACATTGCTGCTCGCATTAGTCGAGATCCAATGATTGTTAACAGAATATGGAATCGGTGGGTTCAGGAGGGTAATACGGAACGCCGTGCTGGATCCCAACGGCCTCGTATCACTAGCAGTCGAGATGACAGGCATCTTACCCGCATGGCTGTAACGGATCGTGCAGCCACGTCTCGATCCCTGAGTCAACAGATAGGGACGTTTGCAAGACAACAACCATCTGCACGAACAGTTCGACGACGCTTGCAGCAGCATGGACTATCAGCTCGGAGACCGTGGCTGCGGTTACCCTTGACGCTGCATCACAGACAGGAGCGCCGGCCGGAGTGGTTCTAGGCGCTACAGTCTGGAACGGCGCGACCGCTACGGTCGCAGGTTCGAATCCTGCCTCGGGCATGGATGTGTGTGATGTCCTTAGGTTAGTTAGGTTTAAGTAGTTCTAAGTTCTAGGGGACTGATGACCTTAGAAGTTAAGTCCCATAGCGCTCAGAGCCATTTGAACCATTTTGAACAGACAGGAGCGCCTGCGATGGTGAACTCAACGACGAACCTTGGTGCACGAATGGCAAAACGTCATTTTTTCCAGTGAATCCAGGTTCTGTTTACAGCATCATGATGGTCGCATCCGCGTTTGGCGACATCGCGATGAACGCACATTGGAAGTGTGTATGCGTCATCGCCATACTGGCATATCACCCGGCGTGATGGTATGGGGTGCCATTGGTTATACGTCTCGGTCCCCTCTTGTTCGCATTGACGGCACTTTGAACAGTGGACGTTACATTTCAGATGTGTTACGACCCGTGGCTCTACCCTTCATTCGATGCCTGCGAAACCCTACATTTCAGCAGGGTAATGCACGATCGCATGTTGCATGTTCTGTACGGGCCTTTCTGGATACAGAAAATGTTCGACTGCTGCCCTGGCCAGCACGTTCTCCAGATGTCTCACCAACTGAAAACATCTGGTCAATGATGGCCGTGCAACTGGCTCGTCACAATACGCCAGTCACTGCTCTTGATGAACTGTGGTATCGTGTTGAAGCTCCATGGGCAGCTGTAACTGTGCACACCATCCAAGCTCTATTTGATTCAATGCCCAGGCGTAGCAAGGCCGTTATTACGTCCAGAGGTAGTTGTTCTGGGTACTGATTTTTCAGGATCTATGCACCCAAATTGCTTGAAAATGTAATGACATGTCAGTTCTAGTATAATATATTTGTCCAATGAATACCCATATATCGTATGCATTTCTTCTTGGTGCAGCAATTTTAATGGCCAGTAGAGTACACTGCACAGCTTTGTGAGTGAAAGTCTGTAAACGCCTCAATCAGAGCGTTAGAGGTGACACAAAGACTGAATGTTATATGAAATTTTTGCCTACAAAGACCTGTGAGCTCGTGTGTCACATGATGAGTATGTGAACTGTCATACACGGTGACCCATTTAAATCTTTCAGTGCAAATACCTCTGCTAGAACAATAGATTATGAAAAACGAATTTCAAGGGTATCAATATAAGGCTGCAGCTAATGATCGTAAATTCTAAAATGTAAGCAAATATTCATTTTAAGACAGATTCATTTTTTTTTAAATGGACACCTTATATTACTTCTCACGGAGTCAATAACATGAAAAATCACTAAAAGAGTGGTGTTGGCTGCATCGCAATACGTCAATTACATCCAGACAAATTGCAAAGCATAGTTGATGCTTGAAACAAACCGTATGCACTGCCATTGCACATCCCGAGATGCAAAAATGGACCGCATGTCGCTCGTAATCTCAATGCGATTGACGTACGTAATCTTACTTTCACAGTTATCACGAGGGCCGATATTATTGGTTTCCTGCCACGAGCACTGATATGTACATGACGGTTTTCTCTTTCGTGGTTTATTTATCTGTATACACACTACGGATCAGTACCAGTCAGTGTACACCGACCCGTTACACAACCTAGTACAACACCTCTCCTCTGCGGTTGTGTAGGGAACGGACTACAATCGGCGCTGTGTGCAGGAACAGCTCACTACGAAGCAGGTTGATCTGTGTAGAGTTACATACAGGTAAATGGCACTGGCGTACTATACACTGTAAATGGTACCATTGTTGTAAAAGTGATATTAATTTACCTTTCCATCCGTTCTAGGCACTCCACGTGGTTTTCACAAATGAAGAAACGATTGACACGTTATAACTTTAAGGAGAATCTCACCAAAATGGCACATGAGTGGTACTGCTGTATGCCCAGCATTGCCCTAATAGACACTATCTGATCTGCCCTAACTTCAGGAATATTGTTAGAAGACTTAACGTGAAAGAACGCATGTCTCCACGAACGCGGATCCAGAGAAAAAGAGAAACACATTAAGCAGTAGAACTAGCTGTTCTGGCGGGCGCTTCAATAAACCCTCATGCCAATTCTGGTGAAATGGAGAGACTTGTGGGCATCCCTCGATCAAGCGTGCTGCACACTCCTCACAGGCGTGACTACCACCTGTACCATATGTAGCTACATCAAGGCCGTCATGGCAATGACTTTCAAATTCGCCTGAAATACTATCATTGGATTCTGCGACAAGGCTATGACTTTATGAGTAAGGTACTGTTTAAAGACAAAGCCACTCTTACAAACCATGGGAACTCCAGCTTACACGATATGCACTACTCGTCGCCAGAAAACCCACATTGCCTTAGTCAGGTAGAACAACGACATCAGTGAAGTGTCAGTGTGTGGTGTGGAATTGTAGAGAAACATAATCATTGGCCCATATTCCATTGACGGCATTCTTAATGGGCTACGGTACGGGCTGTTCTTCAGATGTACCTTTCCTGGGCTGGTGGAAGACATACCTCTTCATTTGCGTGAAATAATGTCGATCAACATGATGGATGCCCTGAGCATAATGCCATGATGGCAAGAAATGCACTAATCGAGAAATTCCCAAATCGATGGACAGGATTGGCCAGTCTTGTTCAGAGATTTCCAGCGTGGTCGCCGGACCTCGTCCCCATCTTTTTCTGGGGACACGTAAAAAATTTGGTGTATCAACATGTTCTAACAACAATTATCGCTGCATGTACTGCACTAACGCCAGAAACACTTACAGCAGTGAGTGTATCAGTGTAGGAGGGTGCCATGTAAATGGCGATCTCTTCGAACGTAGTACGTTGTAGCGTTTCTCCTATGACACGTGTGACCGCATACTGGCGCAGATTTTGTGTGTTTCTGAGAAAACATATGTGTGTTTTGTAGGGATTGTTGTACGTTATTGAGATACCCTGCTATACCTGCAGGACAGGACAGGCAGATTAAGTTGTGGAAAGGGGCCAAAATAAGTGGCTGTCAGTTACACTCGAACATACAACCTTTTATTTGATCAAACATTACAAGAGCCAAGAAATTAAAAAAAAAGAAAACATAGCTTTAGTTTTGGAACTTAATTAGCGGTTGAATGCGCTGTACAATCTCATGCCGTGAGGGCAAGAGAACTTTAATTTAAAAACGGCTGAAAGCCAATAACTTAAAGCTCAGCCAAAATCAAAAATTTAAAAGGCAAAGCCTTATCTTAAAACAATTCCTTAATTAGGCTGAAGGCCCCAAGAATCTGACACTTTAAGAGCAAAACAACTTAAATTCAAAATCGGCTGAAGGCCCAACACCTAAGACTCAATAACATTAATTTTAAAAATGCCAAAGGCTTGAGAGGCACCCACATGCCTTGCTCATACTGCGGCATCAAGCAGTCAGGCCTGCAAGATGAGTGGTCTGCCAAGCGAGTGGATTCATTCTTATTTATTTAGTAATATGAACTCTCGTACTCACAATAAAGTACAAATTATCCTTCTGTATGAATAATACGCAACGGAAACGCACATCTGACTATCAGTAATTTACAGAACTCTGACTGTTCACTACGCATCGGCAATACCACATTTTCTTTTTCTTTTTTTTTTTTATTTAACGGCTTTTATCAACACGTGGCCATTGCACTGAATATGAATGGCGCACGCATTATAAATTCTGGATATCATGACAACATACAATTCGAAGGAAAAGGCCACCAATCTTTTACTTTTCACTATCTTATTTATTCCGATAAATTCTATAACCTAAACACACAAATTCTATAACCTACAACAATAACACATGAGAAATTCCGCCCAGTGGGCATGGATTTACATTGGTGATTCTCTATCCTATGGTCTCGTAATTATTTAACGCTACAGTGCACTTTCTGGATAGGATGGTGGATCTTTTATTATATCTCACACTTCGACACTCACAATCATCATCACGAAACTTTCCTCCAGACCGAGCAGTAAAAAAGGAACACGCATAACCCACTACCTCTGCAACTACCTAGCTACTCTCCCATGCAAACCACACATACCCAAATTACATGACATACACCACACTACAACAAGGAATACAACACAATAAATAGTCACCACACTATCACTTTCAGCTTTCCCACTTCAATTAGTGTTTATCCCAGTTTCACACGACACTGCCCCACTTCGTAATTCTTCTTTCCTACTATGAACTCTAGAGATATATGCGCGTCTTCCTGTGCAATGCAAGCCAAGTGGCGTTGCTGGATAGACGACTGACTCACCTTGCTTCTCTCTCAGAGTATTATAGTTTGAATCAAGCGTCACACGGAAACATAACATGCAAAGTAATATTAAGAGCATATTCATCACACACGCGAGTCCTCAACAGATACCATGGACGAGTACTTCTCTTTATCCTTTGTCTCATATACAGATTGAGACTCACACAGTACTCACCACTTGGGAGTACTCGCCTCTAATTTCAATTTCTGCACACGCTATTTCTTAAATATTTCAACTTATAGTACACACGCTAGTAATTCAGCTTAACTTAAGCACACGGAAGTATTTCAACTTATTGCTACACGTGGTTTCATTGTGACCGTTGGTCACTTCCGAAGATTACTACGATCCCATTAATATTACCTGCCTGACATTTAATTCTCCCCACAAAAGTTCCTGAAATAGAGAAATTATTATTTCAAACTACTCTTAAGTATTCCACATGCATACCACGTCTCCACTCTTTTGTCTTTACGAAGCACACCTCAGACAGGTCTTAACAGCACAAGATCCAGTGGCAGAGTGCTGAAACATGGCCGTTCTTCAGGACATCTCGCACCTCTGTCGAGGTGGGGGAAGACCATGCTACCGTATTGGTCAGCCACATTTCAGGCGCTCAAAGCTCCGGTAAGTTTCATCTCTTTGGTTCCACCAAAGGTGGCCAAAGGATCGTCTCAAAGATGATCATATATTCACATTCACTATCTGCGGTTAGCAGACGACCATACATTCATTCATTTCACAGATCTCACCAAACTGGATGTAGGGATTTATTTTGTGGGAGTGCACATGTGATCAATTCAATAAATAAATTGTCATTCTTTCCCACACTGGTGTCCGGCTTTGCTGTATTAATTGAAATTGAGCTATTATGTGAAAAAATATGTTGTTCAGACAAGAATAATGAAGTATGTTGTACCTATTTTCAATGTCGAGCGGTACTGTATCCTTTCAGGCTTTACATAAAACAGTTCTTAAATTAGGCTGAAGGCCCCAAACCATCTGACGCCTTAAGGGCAAAACAACCTTATCTAAAAATCGGCTATAAGCCATACAAGTACAAACAAGAAAAGGGCGCTCAGAAGTTCCGAGGGTCGGTGTGACAGGCAGTCGGCTCAACCACTGTCGATTCGACGACAACCTAACTGACAGTCAATGGACCCACCGACAAGATAACCTCCACCCAACCAGCACACAACAGGCAGTCCAATGGAACAACGTAGAAGGTATTGGCGCCCACAACCAATTATACATTGAGCTGTCAAACTACACACTGTGCTGGACAGTGACAACACGATGAGGAAAATACACTGTCTGAATTTACGTCAACGGCCAGGGCAGGTAACCGGAATGTTAACGGCCACAAAGCAGAAGGTTCCGGTGGTGCACTTCAATTCAAATAACCAAGTACAGTTAAACTCCACTGGAGGATGGCTAAAATTTGCCAACTTGAAAACACACGTTGTTGCTCGCGGGAATATCCCAACAGCTGCCAACGAACTCCAAACGACACAATGTGAACAGTCATGAGTTGCTGGTAGATTAAGTCAAAACTCAACTTTCATGTCCAGGATCGGTGAGCCACGAATCTCGTAGCAATGGGAACAGCACCACACACCCAGACACCGCATAGAGACCACCAGCGGGCCCAGCCAAACCACGCACTGTAGAGATTTCCTTGCTGCTCCACGCCAAACGACCAACTTTCCAAGCCTGGAAATGGTGAAAGGACCTAATATGCGTCGGACGATGAGACGACCAACCAATGGTCGCCCCGCTCCAATCTCCCTCCGTCGGACAGTTCATGTGTGTCGCCAGCGGTCGACGAGCACTGCTGTCGGCGCCTCACCAGCGCTCTGTCGCCGACTCCACTGCTGCTGCGTCCCGGCTGCACTGCTGGTCCAACTGACTGCCAGACACACGACGACCCGAAAATACTCCAGAGATGGTACGACAGTGCAGTTATCGATACGCGCTACTGCTGCCGCTCACAGGGAAGTGAGGCAGGAAGTTAGTGACGCAGGTAAATGGAATAAGAAAAGCAGGCGGCAGTACCGTAATAGAAAATGACAAACAATAAATGGCATGAACACGAGCCGTGCACAGCTCAGTTATGTAACAGTTTCACCACGTGCCGAAGTTCAGTTGTAATGTCGTCATTACAAATGTTCAGTGACGTGTCTTTTATCTGTCATATTCCCTTATGTAATTGATGTACAGTTACGTACAGCTAACTTCACCCCTCTGTTAGATTCTTGATCATCTATTAATTACTTTTACCCTGGCCGGCGATGCTCTGTGTTTCGCTAATGTTATGTCCATTCTAATACTGCAGTAAAATCAATAAAGTACGAAAGAGTAAATCCTTTCTATATTTTTCATTATGGGTGACTGGACATCTGTATTGTTTCTAGTTCACTTAACAGTGTAAATAATAACAAGAACAGCGTTTGTTGCGCCGTAGTACGTCAATTACATTGTGATTACGGATGGCACGGGGTTCACGTTTGCGTCTCAGGATGTGCAATAGCGGCGCGTGTCGGTTTTTCAAGTGTCAACTTCGCTTTGCAATTTCTCTGAATGTAAAGGATGTATTGTTGCGACGCAACCAACGTAATTCTTTTTGTGATTTTTCATGTTACTTATGTAAGAAATAATACGAGGTGTCCGTTTAAGAAAACATAAGTTTGTGTTGAAACTAATATTTCTACCCTGCCTTACATTCATACCCGTGAAAGTCATTTTTCAACCTCTATTGCTGTTCCAGAGGTATTTGCATTGAAACGTTTAAGTGCACCATCCTGTGTAGGCATTAGCCGAATTTATTGAACTCATTAAACACACACTGACAAGCTACTTGGCAAATATTAGGGAGTTAACTTTACGCTGATCGGTCGCGAACACACAGCAATATTCAAGGTTGTCAACGTCTGGAAAATTCAGAGCCCATATTGGAGCCCACATCGGAGGTCCATAGAAAGAGCATAGGCTGTAGTTTAGACGACTGCAAACACTATCAGACTGCTGGTCTGGTCTGGTTTATTATTATTATCTAGCAGCTATCTGCATTCCCACTACTTGGCGCATGTTGGCAATCAGCAGCCATTGTATTATTTGGAATTTATGGATTAATATAAATATTTTAAGAAGATTAAAATACGTGATGATGTTTATGGCAAGCTGATGGTGATATGATGTACATTCTCAGAATTATGAGGGTGGGATGTGAGAATAATTGGCGAGAAGGTTACATGGAAAAGGATATGTGACGGGAAAATGTTAGTTGGGGTGTGGGTATCAGGAGATACCTTCCGGGCTAGGAAATGATGGTATGGAGCCTTCATCAGGGATGGAATGGAAGAATGCAGTGAACAGACACGACATCACCATGCGATCGTTTCATCAAACGATTAAGATACCAGTACTCTTTCTTATTACCAGCAACGATGAAATCTTAGGTGCTGTCAGATGTTGGATGCAAAAGTTATCTATTCATCTGGCACCTTCATTTCTGTACGTTATATTTTTCTGTTAGTAGATCTTTTCAGTGCCTTACGCCTTATCACCCATTCTCAAGTTCCTTTAATCGATATAAGCGAGGCGACTTCGCATCGTCAGCTTGTTTATCGACCAATGGGCAGCCTTCGGGGGTTGGAAGCCACGAGGCTGTCCTTGTTTGAAACGGCATTTGTTGCTTACGCGTAACATAGTGACGCATTGCATGGCCGCCATCTTCGCGGTCTATGAATGTTCTGGCTTATCAGAAACCACATACTGAGTTGCAGTCACAAAACATTAGTCATAAGTAGCTTTTCTGCGCACATTATCAGATCGCAGGTGCAGATAAAGTAGATTGACAAGTGCTGTTTGGACGTTGCAAAATATGTACGGTGCAGAGTCACCTCGCACATTACTGTGTTCTTGTGTGGAATTGACACTCTCAAATTATGTATTGATTCTGGTGGCTCAATTATTCTTTTTTCCCGGCGGTGTCAGGGATTTTCACCTGCCTCGGGATGACTGGGTGTTTGTGTTGTCCTCATCATTTCATCATCATTCATAATAAGTGGCGAGATTGGACTGAGAAAAGGTTCGGAATTTGCACGGTATAGTATAATAAAATAATGGAATAGATGATAATAAAATGCGTGGCTTTTAAAATGTATTGAATTAATGAGATTAATTTTTCGGCGTGAATGACAAGCACAATAAGCTGAGCCATGCCTGGAAATAAGTCCGTATTAGTTCATATTATTTTGAAGGGCGGAGTAGTTTCTTTCTCCGCTGTAGATTTGTGCTTACCATTCTTTATAATACTACGTTTGGTCGCCGCGTTCACCTTTGAAGTCTTGACCGTGTTCCTATTAAGCTTATCGGATCTTCGTAATTTTCCAAAGTACACAGGTGGGCTTCAGTTATTGTAATTATTGTACTATTTGAAATAACAACTCACACAACCTTTCTGTTAATAAAACAATACTGTATTTTTCTAAACGGTGCACATATGAAATCCACACTCCTCACTTATTCATAGCGACCCCAAAATGGCGGTCTACAATTACTCGCTAAAAAATTGACGTGCTTCTCACTCTTTCACTAGCTGAGCGCGAATCCCTCCTTCCTCCTACCGGTACCAGAAAAAATCCTCTGTTTATTAACAACTGAAAGTCAAAAAATACATGACGGTAGGCATAGGCTCTATGATGGGCTACCGCTTCATCTTGTCTCTTTGCCTTTAAGGAAGACAAAAACATAAAGGAAATGCAAAAGGTTTATCACAACGGGCGCTGATAACCGCGCAGTTGAGCGCCCCACAAACCGAACATCGTCATCATCATCATCAATTATTCTTTGTATAAAGTCAAACTGTGGGAACATCCTCAAGTCACATATGGTCGATACAGGGTGTTAAAAAACAGTGTCGAATACTTTAAAAGGTGGTAGAACTCATCGAAACAAGAAAAATACGTCCAATAAACATGGATCGGGAAATACATTTTGTTTTTTGGAATAAACATATGTTTTTAGGAAGAGCTGCACTACGCTTGGTTGTAGATAGTAGCACAGTGTCTGCATTGACGCTCCGTCAAATCTGTCGCCAGTGTTATGGTGTCTTACTCACAGCACTCTACCTATTATTACACAACTGGCCATTAAAATTGTTACACCACGAAGACGACGTGTTACAGTCGCGAAATTTAACCGACAGGAAGAAGATGCTGTGATATGCAAGTGATTAGCTTTTCAGAGCATTCACACGAAGCTGGCGCCGATAGCGACACCTACAACGTGCTGACATGAGGAAAGTTCCCAACCGATTTCTCATACACAAACAGCAGTTGACCGGCGTTGCCTGGTGAAACGTTGTTGTGATGGCTCGTGTAAGGAGGACAAATGCGTACCACCACGTTTCCGACTATGATAAAGGTCGGATTGCATCCTGTCGCGATTGCGGTTTATCGTATCGCGACATTGCTGCTCGCGTTGGTCGAGATCCAATGACTGTTTGCAGAATATCGAATCGGTGGGTTCAGGAGGGTAATGCGGAACGCCGTGCTGGATCCCAACGGCCTCGTATCACTAGCAATCGAGATGACAGGCATCTTATCCGAATGGCTGTAACGGATCGTGCAGCCACGTCTCGATCCCTGAGTCAACAGATGGGGACGTTTGCAAGACAACAACCATCAGCACGAACAGTTCGACGACGTTTGCAGCAGCATGGACTATCAGCTCGGAGATCATGGCTGCAGTTACCCTTGACGCTGCATCACAAACAGGAGCGCCTGCGACAGTGTACTCAACGACGAACCTGGGTGCACTAATGGCAAAACGTCATTTTTTCGGATGAATCGCCGGCAGGTGTCGCCAAGTGGTTCTAGGCGCTTCAGTTTGGAACCGCGCTACCGCTACGGTCGCAGGTTCGAATTCTGCTTCGGTCATGGATGTGTGTGATGTCCTTAGGTTAGTTAGGTTTAAGTAGTTCTAAGTTCTAGGGGACTGATGACCTCAAAAGTTAAATCCCATAGTGCTCAGAGCCATTTGAACCAATCTGTGATCACATGTCAGTTCTATCATAATATATTTGTCCAATGAATACCCGTTTATAATCTGCATTTTTTCTTGGTGTGGCAATTTTAATGGCCAGTAGTGTAGGTAGTCTGCAGTCAGTTGTGTGGTTCGAGTCGTGTTGTGGGCTACGTTAGTTTTCGTCGTGTTTGCGTGCCTTACTGTACAGTACTGTCAAACATGGATACGTATCTTGCTGTTTTACCTTCTTCTATCGCGGATTCACTTATGTGTTACGTTGCGCTGCTCGTATGTGCAAACGGTGTAGTATGTTAAAATTTTTTCCTTTCCACCAGTTGTTAGCAATAGAATCTTGCTATTCGACAAGTGAAATGGTGGATATGATACTCTGCTATGGTTTAGCAAATGGACGTAGCCTGCGAACCCGTGCCCTCTACACTAAAATATCCACAGAGTAGAGTGCCCTCTGATAAGCTGTACGGCATACTTCTCCAGCGTCTAAGGAAAAAATGACAACCTTGCAGCTCGGAAGAATTAACAGTGGATGCCCCACACAGTCCGGACGCCTGACATGGAGGAGCTTGTGCTACACTCTGTGGAAGAAACCCTTCGGACCAATATGCGATTATTAACAGCAGCAGAAGGTCTGTTCCACTCTCTTATCTGGGGAGTACTTCATGAACAACTGCAGTACTCGTGTCATCTGCAGCGCGTTCAGGCCCTAAGGCCACAGGATCGTTATGGCAGACGGTGATTCTGTCAATGGTTGTTGCAGAAGTGTGCCGCTAATTCACTGTTCACATGCAAGGTTTTATCTAGCGATGAGGCAGGGTTCACAAGAGATGGTGTTGTGAATTTCCATAACCAGTATGTATGGGTAGATGTAAATTCAGGAAAGAGATCACCAACTCCGATTCTCAATCAACGTATGGGCAGGCGTATTTGTCGATAATTAATGGAGCCACACGTGCTACGACAAGGGTTAACTGGGACGCATTATCTGGACTTTCTCACTGATGTATTGTCTACCTTGCTGGAGGGTGCGCCATTGCAGCAACGAATACAAATGTGGTTCATGCTTGATGGCGCACCAGTGTGCGCGAACATCTGATGGAGACATTTCAGTGCAGCTGTGTTGGTCGGGAGGGGAGGGGGGGGGGGGACGCTTTTGGTTTTGGGGACACTTGAAGTAATTGGTATACGTCAAGAAACATAACCCAAGATGTAAAGGAGAGGACAGGGCCTTAAATATCTCTCTGCCGCCGTGGTGCTCTGCTCCCAGTATGCTCGCATCGACCACTGTCAGTTATCTGTAACACAACACACATCAACGGCAGACAATATTCTGAGACATAAACTACTCAATCTTATCTAGATAACAGGTGATCAATACAACTGAACAGAAACAAATTAGCCTCCGTGAGTTACTTGGCCAGTGTCAGCCCTTAAACTTCGATTAATAAGTTCGCTAAAAATCATGCCCTAAAGTTAAGATGACAAGAATTATCTCGGCGTGTCTTGAAACGCCAGTGCCGGACTTACTCACTACTCGTTGCACTTCTAGCTATGTCTTTAACCACACTTCAAGTCGGTTGGTTGGGCGTAGGCGCACTTCCTCAACTGCCGTCAAGACAGTTAGGCACGACACCGAGGCGGGTGATCAACAACTAAAACAATTCCAAAGGATTTTTAGTACACTGGCATATTCAATTATGCCGCATGCAACCCACCGAGGCAACTCGGCGACTCCAATTCAATCGGCCGGCATAGCTTATAACAGACTCGAAGGAGCTTCCGACCTCTAGGAAAACCAAATCACCATGGGCGGTGGATCTGCCCTCACGACTCAACACGCCGTAGCCGCTGGCCCCGGTCTTCCGTTGTCCGACTCGTCCTCTCGCCGCCCTGCCTACGTACACAGTCCCACGCGGCTCTCGGTCCCCGCTGATCCCCGACACACCTCCTCAGCAGAGCGCACGCGCTGCCGTTATATCGGCGCCGCCAAAGATGAGCAGAAGACAAATAAGCATCGAAGTCGACTCAAAGACCAGAATGACGTTCGATGGAAACAGGCGCCAGAAAAAGCACTAGCTCACACAGCTTCAGTATCGCAAGTTAAGGGAGTTGTTCATTTATTTTTTAACATGCAGACGCAGCAGAGCAGAACTGGACGACGTCCACCGCCAGCTGCAGCCGCTTCCTTCCTCATGGGTCAGACGCCACGACGCAGGCAGGTGCCTCCACGTCTTCCGCAGAGATGCAGGAGGGCATGCAGGTGACCGTAAGAAGATGAGACACCTGCTCCAGCTGCCCCTCCCCAGAAGGGCCAGCGGCCACGGAGGAGGCTGATCCCGACGCCGTCCGCGCAGATGGCTGTCTCCCTTTTCCATCGGGAAGAAGCGTGATGGCACAACTGTCAAAGATCTCTTCATCCGTCTGGGTCGGCACCTATCCTCATTTCCACAATACCCACCATTTCACCGCTCCTGACAAACCCAGACCTCATCTCCTTTACAAATCCACTTTCTTCACTCAGCACCAACTAGTGATGCTGAGAACGACCGCCTCGAATGAATGACTCAAGACGATCGAATCCGTTCCAGTTTTCACCCCCGAAGACTGGTACAGCCTGATCAAGTCATGGACGAAACAGAATATCTACCAGGACAAGCACAGGAAGCGGAGGGTCTAGACATCGTGCAATAACATCCTGCCCCCTTTCCCCAGCGCAATTGCGCTAACTCACCAGTTGCAGACGAAGAATTAGCACCACAGGACAGTTCGTCTAAGTTTGGTTTCTTGTTTCTCATCCCTCCTCTAACAGTATTCTTCTGCTTAACCTGCACAACCGCCATTTCGGCGTCAGTGTCAGACGTGAGTGATCACTGTGGAGAACACAGAGATTCCGCATTTCGTCTGAGACAGCCTAATCAGCATCTGACTTAGTTTGCAAGGGGCCACATTGCCGGTCTGCATTTGGACAGCTGGTTGAATTGTGCAGTGTTCAGGTTCGTGCGGAATTCGGGTGACAGTGGCCCAGTACAGGGCAGGCACACTCATCATCAAGCTTCTGGTCGACCGCCGGCCGGGGTGGCCGAGCGGTTCTAGGCGATTCAGTCTGGAACCGCGCGACCTCTACGGTCGCAGGTTCTAATCCTGCCTCGGGCATGGACGTGTGTGATGTCCTTAGGTTAGTTAGGTTTAAGTAGTTCTAAGTTCTAGGGGACTGATGACCTCAGAAGTTAAGTCCCGTAGTGCTCAGAGCCAATCTGGTCGACAAGGTCTAACTATCACAAGGGAAGATCACTGTTTTGTGCACCAAGCACGTAGTCATTCCTTTAAATCTGCATCTGCGATCCAAAAATGAGTAATGGGCTGCCTGCAACATCCAGTGTCATCCCTCAGCACTGGTTACAGACTAACAACAGTCGGGCCAGTCCCATGTGTAGGCTATCGGTAACACTACAACACAAACGGCTGGGTTTGGAGTGGTGGCGTGACTGGGTAGCATAAACTGCTGATGAACGGCACACTGTGTTCAGGAAGAATTGCAGTTCCTCACTACACCGTCGAGTATGGCGGCGGTCTGGGGAGAGGTCCCATCATGCCTGAGCCGTGCTGCGGCTCGCCTTGGTGCCGATCGTAGGGTTCCGCCCTCTGTTGGAGGCCAGGCCGTCTCGTTTAGTTGGTATGGTTGCGGTTGTTTGTCTTCTCGTGTTGACTGGCGTCACTCGGTTTCACAAGCATTGCCTGTCCGCTAGTAGCAGGAGCGGCAGTTAAAGCACTTGGCTCAGTGATTAGAGGGTGTGGTTGCTCAACTGTGAATTAATAAAGCAGTGAATAGATTTGTTTCATTCTGCGAACCGTCGTCAGTTTTGTCACAGTGAGTTCATTGTGCGTCTGTGTGACTAATGAATTTGATGTCACTCGTTTGTTACTCCGTTTTGGCTCGCTCTGTGATTGTTTCCGCAATGACGTGTGGTTGCTGGTCCTGGTTGGTTACATTTCGTTTTTGCCTCGCACGCAAATGGAGTGGGGTTTTAGTTGCTGTTAGTTTGTCTGGTATTCTGTACTGTGACTTGTTTGTTCAGGTTTTCGGGTTTGTGGAATCGGACGGAAATCTGGTAGTGATTCCTTTCTCGTTCTGGGCACTCTAAACACAATATTCTGGGGACGTAGTGCAGACCGCCGGTTCCGGGTTTGGAGTACTGTTCCACCGTTGGATTCGGTTTGTCAGACGTCAGGTAGCTTCAGAAAGATTATCATTAGTCATTAGTTAGGTTGCCACTAGTCTGAGTTACCATCTTGTGAAGTGAATGCAACTCTTGGCTGCCTATCTCATCGCTCCCGAAAGTGTTTGTTGCCGGACCTTCACAGAGGTTGATTCCTGGAGCACCGTCTGTGACTCGTCCGTGTGTTTCATTATTGTAGTATTTGTTACCATACCTTGTAATGCCTACATTAAAGGTTATGTATGTCTAGTTAATAGTTCCGGTCGCCTTCTGTAATAAATCTAGCAGTGTAAGGGTTGTGTTACAAGGTTAATGGTTCAAATGGCTCTGAGCACTATGGGACTTAACATCTGTGGTCATCAGTCCCCTAGAACTTAGAACTACTTAAACCTAACTAACCTAAGGACATCACACACATCCATTCCCGAGGCAGGATTCGAACCTGCGACCGTAGCGGTCACGCGGTTCCAGACTGAAGCGCCTAGAACCGCACGGCCACACCGGCCGGCGTTACAAGGTTACCATCATCTAATTTCACCCGTTTGGTGGTCAGTTGGTTGTTTCTTTTAATTAACTTTGCTTGTATTTGCGTTTTACAACAGGTTTCTAATTTTTTTATATAATTGCCGTTCCTGGCATGTAAGGCCTTCAGCTGAGATTGTGGTCATTTGCTTTGAAAAAAATAATTCGATATTTTTATTTTAGCAGTAAGCCTTAAAACCTTACTTACTGCCAGTCCTCGCGTCTGATACCTTCTACTGTATTTGTGGCCACTTACTTTTTAATATTTCAATACTTGTAAGTTATAATTGCAGCGAATTCTTAAACATTCTGAATTTATTGCCATTCTTGGCGTGTAAGGCTTTCAGCCGTGATCACAGTGGCTTGTTTTCTTTGTTAACATTATCTGTATCTGTATTTTATGGTGAGTTGCTAAATTGTAACGCACTGAAACCACTATTATTTACACAGTTGTTTATTCCTTCATTAATAACGTGTGGTATTTTTATTTATTGCTGAGTCTGGAATTACTGTTTTAAAAATAACTGTGTGTAACTGTAAAAGGCAACCAGTAGTAACTGATTACGGCTCCGCCCACAATCGTAACCGACTCCTGCCTTCCCTTGACTACCAGATCTCAATGCCAGCTTTTTGGAAGAGGGTCAGCGGTGTTACTCTTGGCATCACGGTATGGGGAGCCGTCTGGTATGATTTCAGGTTGCGGGTGGCAGCGATTGAGGGAACTCTGAAGGCACAATGCTACCTTATTAACATGCTGCGTCCTCATGTACAGGGTGACTCAGTCCGTTAATGTCTGAAAATACGGAATAATGTAGGCAGAGAGGTAAAACTTTACACACACGCCTAAAATGACACGGGGATTTATTGAAAGCAAAAACGAGTGCAAACACCGGCCGACAGATGGCGCTGGACGGCTACACGTCAGTGACGCTGCACGGAAACACCCACAACTGCAGAATTTGGGATACCGAAAATCCTACACCTGTCGTGGAAATCCTATTGCACGACGAGGAAGTCACGGGGCTGGTGTCTACTTACCATATCAGTTGTGATCAGACCCTTCTTCTCCGAGGAAATGTTGAGCGCTGTTTTTTTAAACTGACCATCACGACCGATGCGACATAAACCGATATGTTGCAGAATCACGTCATCGCTAGCCTGGCTGATAAACACCTGCTGGAAGGTATAACTTTTATGCAGGATGTCGCTTCACTCAATATTGCTACACAAAGATCTCTTGTGCACTTCGTTAGGCAAGCATCCGGTGCTGAGCCGGCAATGTTTGGTCTGCCAAGTCTCCAGACCTCAATTCGTGTAATTATTGGTTGTGGTGTTACCTGAAATCGCAAGTACACCACGATCGTCCGATCTCATTAGCGATGCTAAAAGACAATAGCCGACAGTAGTTTCTCATCGTAACTACTGATATGCTGTACAGTGCTGTTCACAACATTATCCCTATGGCACGTTGAGCTTTTTTTTTATTTAACAATGAAATTCGCTAAACAGCCGTGCAATTGAGAAGTTATTTTATTTTTCTTTCTCTACCAGTTTCGGAAATTCGTTATGCCATCTTCAGGCCCCATATACACCTTTAAAAAATAATCGATATTGGCATACTAGTGCCATATGTTTCTTGATGTCGTGAATTCTCAAATCTTCGAAAGAAGCACTTGAGAATTCACGGACTCCAGAAACATATGGCCCCAGTATGCCAATATCGATGATTTTTGAGAGATGCATATGCGGCCTGAAGATGGCTTAATGAATTTCGGGAACTGGTAGCGAAAATAACTTCTCAATTGCCCGGCTGTTTGGCGAATTTCATTGTTCAATATGTGGCCAGCCGTTGTCCCATCACCACAATTATCAGCATGGACTGAATGTTGAGCATTTGTTATTAAGATTATCGTCTTTTATAAAAATTAATTGTTATTCTAATTAATGATTTTGTATCATGTGAAGCGCCATTGTTGGTCATTTTGTGCCTTTTTCTTCAGTAAAACCCCGTGTCATTTCAAGCAAGTGTATCAACTTGTACCTCTCTATCGACACTATTCTCTGAAGTGCGAGTACCGTATTTTCAAATATAACGGACCTCTCCTCTCATGTGATAGTATCTTGGTGCTATTTTTCAACCAGATAATGCTCGTCCACACACAGCACGTGTCTCTATGAACTGGCCGCTCGATGTTGAGGTACTCCATGGCCAGCAAGATCCCTAGATCTGTCCCTCATAGGACAAGAGTGACGCCAGTTCGAATGTCAACTCCATCCCAGGCCCAGTATCCAAGATATCAAGGACCAGTTACAACAGTTGCAGTCGTGTTCCCTCAGGAGTGGACGCAACGGCTTCATGACATCTTTTCCAACCGAAACAATGCATGCTTTCGAACCGGAGGAGGTGCAGCATCGTACTGATAAGTGGGCTCACACTGCCAAGTTCGCTGTAAATCTGACTCATTTTGTGATCACTCAAATAACATCACATAACCTCTCAACCCAACGAGTTTCATTTCGTGTCCTCCTCCCTATCGAGGTACTTCACTTTTTTGGCCAGGCGGAAAAGACACACAGCATTGTTTCAGAATTTATAAAATCAGTGGTGACAAATATAAACCAAAGGACAATTCAAGATAGTATGTAGAATCTGTGATACTGGTGACATACCACGAGACTTCCGGAAAAATGTCTTCCACAGAATCACGAGTATTTCAAAAAGCGCCGGCCGCTGTGACCGAGCGGTTCTAGGCGCTTCAGTCTGGAACCACGCTGCTGCTACTGTCGCAGGTTCGAATCCTGCCTCGGACATGGATGTGTGTGATGTCCTTAGGTTAGTTAGGTTTAAGTAGTTCTAAGTTCTAGGGGACTAATGACCTCAGATGTTAAGTCCCATAGTGCTCAGAGCCATTTTTTTTTAACATCTCATGGATCCGTATCGCTGACCAGAGCAAATATGCAGTGGAATGTAAGAAACAGGATCGAATATCAGTTCGATGACGATCAGGAAAGTAAGGGCACAAGAGAGGCAGATCTGACATTGCGCTTGATAGTAAACTCACGTTCAGAAAAAACTGAAAACCTTGAACGACTAGAGATAGGGCACTAATATTCACAGATAATGTACATTACTATGTTCTGCAGAAATTATTAGCATTTGAGTCACTTTGGTTCAGCATGTGTCCTGTTGCCTAGTAGGCACCGGGTCCGCCTTGGGCCGTGATAACTTGTTCCATGCGTGATGGCATCGATGTGTATAAGGCGCGAATGGTGTGTTGTGGTATAGCCATACATGCTGCATTCACCTTGTTGCAGAGTTCGTCTGTGTTGGTTGGCATTGGGTCACAATGCTGCAACCAGCGATTCACTGTATCCGACACATTTTCTATTGGCGACAAGTCTGGTGATCCAGCAGGCCATGGCAAAAGGCTGGCATTCTGTGACACGAAGAAGGCACGTGTTCGTGCAGCAACATGTGGTCGTGCATTGTCTTGCTGAAAAGTGGCATCTGGGGTGTTGTGCAGGAAGTGTGGCTACGGGTCGCAGGATGTCATTCACGTGGGTCACACTGGTCACAGTGGTCTGGACACACATCAACTGTGATGTGTGGTTGTACCCAGTAGCACCCCGCACCATAAGGCCTTGAGTTGGCAGTCACTGTGATTCTGCTCCCCCTGTCTGCGGCGAGCCAAAATACTGCCGTCATTTTCAAGCAAACAGAACCTGGATTCGTTCGAGAACACTATCTGATGCCATTCCTGTCTCCAGTGCCGTCGCTCCATGCGCCATTACCGTCTAGCATGTGTCTGCACATTCGTCAAAGGTAGGCAGAGAAGTGGACGATGCGCAGGTAACCCATGCTGTAACAAACAGTGACGGACTGTCACCCCTAATAGTGTACGGTGTGTTTTACTGTTCCACTGTTGCCCCAGAGCTGAGGAGGACGCAGATCTGAAATGCCATTGGGAATGTGGTGTCGTTCTTCTCGCGGGGGGTGGGGTGGGGGGGGGGTGATCTGGGGGGTGTGACCTGTGTTCTACGGCCTTCCGTGAACCATTCTGCACACGCACGTTGCTATGCCGACTTCGTCCCACACGAGCAGCAATTTCTCAGATGGACTAATCACATTCTTTCATGTCAACAATGCGCCCTCTTTCAAACTCACTAATTTGACGGTACCGTTGGCGCATACGTCTGCGGGACATCCTGCACATCTACTCAAGTCACATTGATCCATAGCCCGCCCGGTTAGCCGTGCGGTCTAACGCACAGTTTTCCGGATTGGGAGGGAGCGCCTGGACCCTGGCACGAATCTGCCCGGCGGACTTGTCGAGGCCCGGTGAGTCCGCCAGTCTGCGGATGGCTTTTAGGCGGTTTTCCATCTGCCTCGGCGAATGCGGGTTGGTTTCCTTTATTCCGCCTCAACTACACTATGTCGGCAATTGCTGCGCAAACAAGTTCTCCACGTACGCGTACACCACCATTACTCTACCACGCCAACATAGGGGTTACAATCGTTTGGTGTGAGACGTTCCCTGGGGGGGGGGGGGGGGGGGGCGTCCACCGGGGGCCGAGCCGCACAATAACCCTGAAAGAGTCGTTCGGTGTGGAGCAGCGGAGAGGTGAAGTGGACTGCGGCAGTCGTCGTGGGGTTGTGGTCCACTGCGGCTGCGGCGAGGAAGGAGCCTCTACGTCGTTTCTAGGTCCCCTGGTTAACATAGAATACAATATAATACATACTGATCCATTACCTTCGGTTTATAACGTAAACGAGAGCCGCAGGCACATGTTACCGGCAGGTGGTGTTACGCCCTGATAGCGATATTGACCTTGAACCCGCAAGCCGACATCATTTCTGCAGAACATACTAACTTACGTGACCTGTGAATATGAACGTAATATCTCTAGTCGTTCAAGGTGTTCTGTTTTTCCTGAACATGAGTGTAGAAGCAAGACTTAAAAAACTCAAGACGGCGACGTAGGAATTGTTGACGCAGGAAAAGAGTTTGATGACGTAAAATGTTACAAGGTGATTGAAATTCTTAGAAAAATAAATATAAGCTCTAGAAAAAGAGGGGTAATACAAAAAGAGAACATGAATCAGCGTGGAAGAACGAAAGATGAAGAATGGAGTGCTCGGATTAGAAAGTATGTAAAGTTTTCCTTTTCCTCTACTATTCGTACTATGTATCGAAGAAGCAATGAGGAAAATAAAAGAAAGAATCAGGAGCGGGATTAAAATATTGGTGAAAGAAAGTCAATAACAAGATTCGCTGGTGACATTGCTTTAGTAAGTTTTGAGCTCTTCAGTCAGAAGGCTGGTATGATGCGACCCTCCACCCCAGTCTATCTGGTGCAAGGCTCTTCATTTCTGCTTGAGTACTGCAACCTACATCCACTTGAACCTGCCTGTTTTGGTAAGCCTTGGTCTCCCTCTACAACTTTTATGCTGCACACTTCTTTTCATTACTAAATTGATGACCCCTTGATGCTTCAGGGTGTGACCCGTCAACCGATCCCTTCTTTCGGTCACGTGGTGGCACAATTTTCTTTTTCACCCTGTTCGATTCCGTATCACTTGACTAGTTATTCGAGCTGTCCATTTAATCTTCAACATTCTTTTGTAGAACTGAATTTCGAAAGTCTGTTCTCTTCCTGTGTGAACTGTTTATCGTCCATGTTTCACTTCCGTATAATGCGACAGTTTATATAAATACCTTCAGAAATGACTTCCAAACACTCAGTCCGTCAGTACACCTGATGATGGCGACATGTATGTTCGCCGAAATATTGTGCCCGTTGGACACTATAGACCGGCAGCACACCCGTGGATATTTTGATTATCAAATACGCCGGGAGAAACTCAAGAATCACACTTAAATTCATACTCGATGTTAACAAATTTATCCGTATCAAATATTCTCATCTTGCTACTGCCATTCTGCATCTTGCATCCATCCTACTGCTGTCATCATCAGTTAATTTGCTGCCCAAAAAAGCAAAACTCGTCTACTACTTTCAGTGTCTCGTTTCCTAATCTAATTCCCACACCATCGCTTTATTTAACTCGACAACATTCCATTACATTTGCTTTTGTTCATGTTCATTTTATAATCTCCTTTCAAGACATTATTCACTCTGTCTCACTGTTCTCCTAAGTTTTGCACCGTCTCTGACAGAACTGCAATGTCATCGGCAAAAGTTTTTATTTCTTTCGCATGAATTTTAATTCCCTTTCCAAATTTCTCCTTAAACTCTCATTACTGCATTGTGGTTCCCGTACAAGCTGTAGATAACCTTCCGTTCACTGCTATTCCCAGTCAACGCGAGGAAGAATTACAGGACATCTTGTGTGAAATGAACACACGAATGGGCATATAATAGGGACTGAGAGTAAACTGAAGATGAGCCTAACACAGAAATGGACGCCACTAAGTAGATGAAATGATTGAATTCTGCTACGTTGGAAGCTAAATTACGCAAAAGAGGGGAAGCCAGGAGGACACACATAGCGGACTGAGAGATATAGAGGGCACTCCTACATAAAAGAAGACTATTGTCGTCAAACCTAGGCCTTAATTTGAGGAAGAAATTTCTGAGGATGTACGCTTAGATTACAGCAATGTATGGATATAAATCATTGACTGTGGAGAAACAGGAAAAGGAGAAAAACAAAGAATGTAAGATGTGCTGTTACAAAAAGCTGCTGAAAATTCCTAGTCCCGCTTGACGACGCGAATCTTTTTCGTCTCTTCCCTCGGCGCTTTGGCCGGAGTGGCCGAGCGGTTCTAGGCGCCTCGGGCATGGATGTGTGTGATGTCCTTAGGTTAGTTAGGTGTAAGGTGTTCTAAGTTCTAGGGGACTGATGACCTCAGAAGTTAAGTCCCATAGTGCTCAGAGTCATTTTGAACCCTCGGCGTTTTGAGTAGCTCCCGGATACCTAAACTTCTGAATTCTTTTATTATTCTTAATTCCATTACCAAGTCATCTCCATGTAACCACCACCAAATATTTTATTTTTTGGATTTTTATTTTCAGAACCCCTCTTGTATTATCTCTACCTCTATACGTTTTCCCACCATACAACTTCTTCAGTGAGGACAACCAATTATTTGTATATCTCTCATCAAATTGGTTATCGATGTGACAACAATTTCTAGGGGAGCGTTTCTGATTTTTGATTTTTGATTTTTTTCACACTTTATGACGTACTCTTCATCATAGAATTAATGAAAGAGAGGATCAAATTGAATAAAAAATACTGGATCAGAAATAAGGTGGAATTCTAAAATTTTTTACAAGGAGCGGGTTCGTTGTAAAATCAGTCACAGTGAAACCTCTGAGGAGAGAGTCAAGAACAGTCATATAGCCTGTTAACAACAACACACTTCATCAGGAGCTGTTTAATAAATCGTCTTCTGATTTTAATTTTCACTCTCTCTCTCTCTCTCTCTCTCTCTCTCTCTCTCTCTCTCTCTCTCCCGTTCCCGTTGTTCTACAGGTCAATTCAGTTTTTTATGGTCTGCTTCGATTACAATTTTCGTTCTATCCTACATTAAATAAGAACGTCGGCCTTGATAATATCTGTATTTCATTATGTATTATACCGACCTGCTGATCCCTTTAAATCAGCGTATTAAGCCCTGCCATTTCTTCTTTCTCATAGAAGCTATATAGATGACGATAAACTGCATTTTGTAGCTCGTTGGCCTGTACAGAGCAAACAATCGCCCTTATGGTCTTTAGTAACAAGCCAGCGTTGTCAGGGACTTCTGCACGTGAGAGCAACTTCTAAGACGAGAGCTGTTGTCGAGAAAAGGCTGGCGGTGTTGACCAATGCCCCCATCACGTTAGGAGAGGTTTGAACCACTCGTGCTGCACAAACAAAACACTTTCAAATGAGTGTGAGAGCACTGTGGCCGCCCTGACGAGACTATGCTGAGATAATTGTCTGAAGATAACGACCTCGAAGAAGCGTAATCCAAGCCGAGTAACAGTGACATCAAAGGAAAAAAAAATATGCTCATGGGACTCATACAATGGGTATTTTATGTTAGTGGCCTATGGGCCACTTCAAACTTGCAGGGTTGCCTTTCGACATATTTCTAAGTAACTGAAAACACAACACAAATTTGATTTATTTCAGCGATATAACTCAAATAAGTACAGTGGCAAACTTTTAACATGAAGTCCACGACGAATTTATAGTTTTATAAACTAAAGAGTCTAGATCACGTTCTTACGTAACTGTTGGGAGTGGTGTCGACAGAAATAGGGCATCTTCAGATTTAAAATTCGTGCTACCACCAACGTACACCACCTAGCACTAAGTAATTAGGATGTAAGACGTTGTTATTGAATGTTTTGGACATATTGCGTTGAAGACATTCTCCTCTAGGCCTTGGAAGCAAATTCCGTGTATGTAGTAATCAAATTTTCTTCTCATCCGAACTTAGTCGCTTGCTGAGTTATGTTCAAAGATAGCTTACTGTGCACCAGTATCTTATTATCCCGGATTCCTGTTTTACATTCATCTCATAATGGTTTCTAGCATCGGCTTTCATTACGAAAGTAATCATTTCGTTCCAGAAGTATCGTTGCTCCATTACATTTTCAAGGTGTACAAAAGTTAACGGTGACGTTAATGCCTTTATTTAATTTCAGATTTTTGTGGTTACACTATTTGTTATGATCATGGAGATACATGGGATCCATTGTTACTGTCCGAGCTACTTTTCATAGGAATTTGTTATAACAGTACCGAGAAAGTTGTTCTAAATCATTATTCCCATCCTCAGGGGTGTTCGTAATGCGGTGAATGTGAACGGGTTAAAAGAAAGTTAGTGGACATGGACACACAGAGAATTAAACTATCAGTTACCAGACAATACACCCAGCAATCGAGGCTTCTCGTAACACTCCAAAAAAAAATTAAAGATTTTAACTTGGTCAGTCATGACCCTGTTTGTGGATAAACAACCATCTATCTTCACAGATATCGTACATTAACTTTTCGTAAGCGAACGGGACAACACAGTAAGACAAAATCTTTCAAAATTTCAAGGTTCCTGAGGTTAAGTTTGCTTTTACATTTGTAAGGAGGCTGTTTAGGTTTTTATGTTGGTACGCAACGTAGCGTTCTGTATTAATATCGCTGACAGCGCTGTGTGCAGTCTGTGGCTGGATCGACTCATTGTTGGATTATTCATTAGTGTAGTGTTGGGCAGTTGGATGTGAACTGCGCGTAGCGTTGGGCTGTTGGAGGTGGGCCGCCAGAAGTGGTGGATATGAGGAGAGAGATGGCGGAGTTTTGAGAGGTTACTATGAGCGGGCAATCTGGACGTATCTCCGTCAGAGAAAGGAAATTTGTAAAACAGGATGTCACGATTGGCGCTCGCTGTATTGCAGTAGTTCGAGAAACGAAGATTTTTGTGAGGTAAGTGATTCATGAAGGGTATAGGTTATTGTTAGTCAGGGCCATTCTTTTGTAGGGATTATTGAAAGTCAGATTGCTTGGCGCTAAAATATTGTGTGTCAGTTTAGACATGATCAGAGTAAGTTAAGATAAAACAGTCTCAGAACGTTTAGTTTCGCTCGGCTGTTTGAAAATCAAATAACGTAAGAGTTTTTCCAGCACCATCATTATTAATTTTCTAAGGGGACGTTTCACATTTGCTAATATACTTATTTTTTATGGAATAATATTACTAGGAAGAAAATCTCTGACTTACAATAGTCGTAAAGACTGCACTAGTACCGCTCAAATCTTTGAGCTTATTATTTCTGACAAACAAAATTCAACTATCGATCAGTCAGCAATATAGTATTAATCCTCTCAGTAATTCTTTGATTATAAACCAACAAATTTGTTTTTCGTGTCTTTATTACTACTGTGAATTTTTGTCCTCTCAGACTAACGTAAATTAACGATTATATCCCCCCATGAACCATGGACCTTGCAGTTAGTGGGGAGGCTTGCGTGCCTCAGCGATACAGATAGCCGTACCGTAGGTGCAACCACAATGGGGGGGGGGGGGGGGAGAGGGGGGGGGGGGGTTATCTGTTGAGAGGCCAGACAAACGTGTGGTTCCTGAAGAGGGGCAGTAGCCTTTTCAGTAGTTGCAAGGGCAACAGTCTGGATGATTGACTGATATGGCCTTGTAACACCAACCAAAACGGCCTTGCTGTGCTGGTACTGCGAACGGCTGAAAGCAAGGGGAAAATACGGCCGTAATTTTTCCCGAGGGCATGCAGCTTTACCGCATGGTTAAATGATGATGGCCTTCTCTTTGGTAAAATATTGCGGGGGTAAAATAGTCCCCCATTCGGATCTCCGGGCGGGGACTACTCAAGAGGACGTCGTTATCAGGAGAAAGAAAACTGGCGTTCTACGGATCGGAGCGTGGAATGTCTGATCCCTTAATCGGGCAGGTAGCTCAGAAAATTTAAAAAGGGAAATGGATAGGTTAAAGTTAGATATAGTGGGAATTAGTGAAGTTTCGTGGAAGGTGGAGCAAGACTTCTGGTCAGGTGACTACAGGGTTATAAACACAAAATCAAATAGGGGTAATGCAGGAGTAGGTCTAATAATGAATAGGAAAATAGGAATGCGGGTAAGCTACCACAAACAGCATAGTGAACGCATTATTGTGGCCAAGATAGATGCGAAGCCCACGCCTACTACAGTAGTACAAGTTTATATGCCAACTAGCTCTGCAGATGACGAAGAAATTGAAGAAACGTATGATGAAAAAAGAGAAATTATTCAGATTGTGAAGGGAGACGAAAATTTAATAGTCATGGGTGACTGGAATTCGGCAGTAGGAAAAGGGAGAGAAGGAAACGTAGTAGGTGAATATGGATTGGGGTAAGAAATGAAAGAGGAAACCGCCTGGTAGAATTTTGCACAGAGCACAACTTAATCATAGCTAACACTTGGTTCAAGAATCATAAAAGAAGGTTGCGTACAGGGAAGAATCCTGGAGATACTAGAAGGTATCAAATAGATTATATAATGGTAAGACAGAGATTTAGGAACCAGGTTTTAAATTGTAAGATATTTCCAGGGGCAGATGTGGACTCTGACCACAATCTATTGGTTATGAACTGTAGATTAAAACTGAAGAAACTGCAAAAAGGTGGGAATTTAAGGAGATGGGACCTGGATAAACTGACTAAACCAGAGTTTCAGGGAGAGCATAAGGGAACAATTGACAGCAATGGGGGAAAGAAATACAGTAGAAGAAGAATGGAGCTTTGAGGGATGTAGTAGTGAAGGCAGCAGAGGGTCAAGTAGATAAAAAGACGAGGGCTTGTAGAAATCCATGGGTGACAGAAGAAATACTGAATTTAATTGATGAAAGGAGAAAATATCAAAATGCAGTAAATGAAGCAGGCAAATAGGAATACAAACGTCTCAAAAATGATATCGACAGGAAGTGCAACATGGCTAAGCAGGCATCGCTAGAGGATAAATTGAAGGATGTAGAGGCTTGTCTCACTAGGGGTAAGATAGATACTGCCTACAGGAAAATTAAAGAGACCTTCAGAGAAAAGAGAACCACTTGTATGAATATCAAAAGCACAGATGGAAACCCAGTTCTAAGCAAAGAAGGCAAAGCAGAAAGGTGGAAGGAGTATATAGAGGGTCTATACAAGGGCGATGTACTTGAGGACAATATTATGGAAATGGAAGAGGATGTAGATGAAGATGAGATGGGAGATATAATACTGCGTGAAGAGTTTGACAGAGAACTGAAAGACCTGTGTCGAAACAAGGCCCTGGAAGTAGACAACATTCCATTAGAACTACTGACAGCCTTGGGAGAGCCAGTCCTGACGAAACTCTACCATCTGGTGAGCAAGATGTATGAAACAAGCGAAATACCCTCAGACTTCAAGACGAATGTAATAATTCCAATCCCAAAGAAAGCAGGTGTTGACTAATGTGAAAATTACCGAACTATCAGTTTAATAAGTTACGGCTGCAAAATACTAACGCGAATTCCTTACAGACGAATGGAAAAACTAGTAGAAGCCGACCTCGGGGAAGATCAGTTTGGATTCCGTAGAAATGTTGGAACACGTGAGGCAATACTCACCCTACGACTTATCTTGGAAGCTAGATTAAGGAAAGGCAAACCTACGTTTCTAGCATTTGTAGACTTAGAGAAAGCATTTGACAGTGTTGACAGGAATACACTTTTTCAAATTCTGAAGGTGGATCGAAAGACCTTTTACAATTTGTACAGAAACCAGATGGCAGTTATAAGAGTCGAGGGACATGAAAGGGAAGCAGTGGTTGGGAAGGGAGTGAGACGGGGTTGTAGCCTCTCCCCGATGCTATTCAATCTGTATATTGAGCAAGCAGTGAAGGAAACAAAAGAAAATTTCGGAGTAGGTATTAAAATCCATGGAGAAGAAATAAAAACTTTGAGGTTCGCCGCTGACATTGTAATTCTGTCAGAGACAGCAAAGGACTTGGAAGAGCAGTTGAATGGAATGGATAGTGTCTTGAAAGGAGGGTATAAGATGAACATCAACAGAAGCAAAACGAGGACTGGGTGATGCTGAGGGAATTAGATTAGGAAATGAGACACTTAAAGTAGTAAAGGAATTTTGCTATTTGGGGAGCAAAATAACTGATGATGGTCGAAGTAGAGAGGATATAAAATGTAGACTGGCAATGGCAAAGAAAGCGTTTCTGAAGAAGAGAAATTTGTTAACATCGAGTATAGATTTAAGTGTCAGGAAGTCATTTCTGAAAGTATTTGTATGGAGTGTGGCCATGTATGGAAGTGAAACATGGATGATAAATAGTTTGGACAAGAAGAGAATTGATGCTTTTGAAATGTGGTGCTACAGAAGAATGCTGAAGATTAGACGGGTAGATCACATAACTAATGAGGAAGTATTGGATAGGATTGGGGAGAAGAGAAGTTTGTGGCACAACTTGACTAGAAGAAGGGATTGGTTGGTAGGACATGTGTCGAGGCACCTAGGGATCACCAATTTAGTATTGGAGGGCAGCGTGGAGGGCAAAAATCGTATAGGGAGACCAAGAGATGAATACACTAAGCAGATTCAGAAGGATGTAGGTTGCAGTAGGTACTGGGAGATGAAGCTTGCACAGGATAGAGTAGCATGGAGAGCTGCATCAAACCAGTCTCAGGAGTGAAGACCACAACAACAACAAGAACGATTATATCCTGAAGACCGTTTGGCTTTAATTTCCTTCTATGCTTTATTATATGTGGTTGTTTTTTCGCCACCTGTTTCAAAGACTATTGCTGAAAGCGATTTAATTAATAAGCACTAATGCTTGGGCTAAATATTATTCTTTTTTTCTTTTCTGTTTCTCTTTCTTTTTTCTGTTTGATTTTATTTCCAACGGGAATAGAGTTATTGAAATATTTATTTGCTTACGATAACTGAAACATGTCGGGACTCTCCATTTTTTCTCAAACTGCCACATCAAATGTGATTTATTTAAATAACACTACGAAGAGTGCCCGTGTTCCTCCAAACTTATTACCGAGCTTACCCATAAACGAGTAGTCGCATAGTGCTCAGAGCCATTTAAACTATTTATTTAAACGAGTAGAAAAAAATTTAGAAAAGTAAATAGTAATTTACCGCCTCCAGCTTGACCGTAAAAGAAACAGGATCTATGTAATCTAAGCCTCTTCAGGTATTGGCGTCTCGTTTGCTTTTCCCCAGTTGTTTCGTTCAAATGGAGACTCGCCACAGATATTTTGTTAGTGGGTTCAAGCGCTATTCGTCACGCGGTTTAATGTTTCTTTTGGGTCCGGTTTTGATCAACTGATTGGTTCTGATCTAGCTGACGAGGGCTAACGGTGAGGCATCACGAAGCCAAATAGTTCCCGTACGAGCTACCTAGTTCCTGTCTACCAAATCAGCACAATGTGACGTCCTTCGATCTCACAGATTTTATATTCCACAATCAACAAAACACTGAAATAGCTCCCTGCGAGACTGTTCGCAATAGGACAACTTAATTTGAAAACTGAAACAGAATCGTAATGCAAACCGATTCTAAATACCTATCAATCAAATTTCCACATCACCATCGGTGTCTCGTGATAAAGCGCTTTTCGTCCAAAATCTGTTTTGGATTCAAACCGAATAAATAAGCCCTAGCAGCTCTCCAAAGAGGCACAAGATCTTACTGAATACGCTTCCTTTATAACGAGATTCCTCCCAAAAGCTACGCTATAGAACTACGGTAAAACTTTGCTGGATTTCCTATTTGTGGTGGCTAAAACACGAATAAAATTAGTAATTCAACGTTCAAGTTGAACTTCCTGGTACGGTATCCTCATAACGCGACCCGATACAGAGCGATATCTAGTTACAGAAGTCTGTGTACTCGCCTCTGTCCACAATTGCCCACTTCGGCTGCCTGTGCTGCATCTTTGCCGCTCGTAACGTAATCATGCAAGCATCTCTGGCCTCACTAGAAAAGGCAACTTCTCGACTTCTCCCGATATTTTCTCTCTATACAACAGTTTAAATACAACGCATAAACTGAGTTGGGCTGGCCTCACTAGAAAAGGCAACTTCTCGACTTCTCCCGATATTTTCTCTCTATACAACAGTTTAAATACAACGCATAAACTGAGTTGACAGAATCGTGGGATACCTCCTAACGTCGTGTCAGGTCCACTTTTGCCCGGCGTATGTACATCCATACTCCGCATAGTGGAGGGTACCTTGAGTACCTCTATCGGTTCTCCCTTCTATTCCAGTCTCGTATTGTTCGTGGTAAGAGGGATTGTCGGTATGCCTCTGTGTGGGCTCTAATCTCTCTGATTTTATCCTCATGGTCTCTTCGCGAGATATACGTAGGAGGGAGCAATATACTACTTGACTCTTCGGTGAAGGTATGTTCTCGAAACTTTAACAAAAGCCCGCACCGAGCTACTGAGCGTCTCTCCTGCAGAGTCTTCCACTGGAGTTTATCTATCATCTCCGTAACGCTTTCGCGATTACTAAATGATCCTGTAACGAAGCGCGCTGCTCTCCGTTGGATCTTCTCTATCTCTTCTATCAACCCTATCTGGTACGTATCCCACAATGCTGAGCAGTATTCAAGCAGTGGGCGAACAAGCGTACTGTAACCTACTTCCCTTGTTTTGGGATTGGAAAAAAATGGTTCAAATGGCTGTGAGCACTATGGGACTCAACTGCTGTGGTCATAAGTCCCCTAGAACTTAGAACTACTTAAACCTAAGGACATCACACACATCCATGCCCGAGGCAGGATTCGAACCTGCGACCGTAGCGGTCGTGCGGTTCCAGACTGTAGCGCCTTTAACCGCTCGGCCACTCCGGCCGGCTTTTCGGATTGCATTTCCTTAGGATTCTTCCAAGGAATCTCAGTGTGGCATCTGCTTTACCGACGATCAACTTTGTATGGTCATTCCATTTTAAATCACTCCTAATGCGTACTCCCCCATAAGTTGTGGAATTAACTGCTTCCAGTTGCTGACCTGCTATTTTGTAGCTAGATGATAAGGGATCTATCTTTCTATGTATTCGCAGCACATTACACTTGTCTTCATTGAGATTCAATTGCCATTCCCTGCACCATGCGTCAATCCGCTGCAGATCCTCCTGCATTTCAGTACAATTTTCCATTGTCATAACCTCTCGATACACCACAGCATCATCTGCAAAAAGCCTCAGTGAACTTCCGATGTCATCCACCAAGTCATTTATGTATATTGTGAATAGCAACGGTCCTATGACACTCCCCTGCGGCACACCTGAAATCACTCATACTTCGGAAGACTTCTCTCCATTGAGAATGACATGCTGCGTTCTGTTATCTAGGAACTCCTCAATCCAATCACACAATTGGTCTGATAGTCCTGTTCATTAAACGACTGTGGGGAACTGTATCGAACGCCTTGCGGAAGTCAAGAAACACGGCATCTACCTGTGAACCGGTGTCCATGGCCCTCTGAGTCTCGTGGACGAATAGCGCGAGCTGCAGGAAGTTGAGGTAGCATGGACCCAAAAAGTCGTTGGACGTCCGCTGCAGAAATATTGAGCCATGACTCCTCTATAGCCGTCCGTAATTGCCAAAGTGTTGCCATTGCAGGATTTTGCGCTCGAACTGACCTCTCGATTATGTCCCATAAATGTTCGATAGGATTCACGTCGGGAGATCTGGGTGGCGAAACAATTCTCTCGAACTGTCCAGAATGCTCTTCAAACCAGTCGCTACCAATTGTAAACCAGTGATATGGCGCAATTTCATCTGTAAAAATCCCATCTTTTTTGGGAACATGAAGTCCATTAATGGCTCCCAATGGCCTCCAAGTAGCCGAACATAACCATTTTTCAGTCAGTGATTGATTTAATTGGACCAGAGGACCCACTGCACTCCATGTAAACACAGCTCAAACCATTATGGAACCACCACCAGTTTGCACTGTGCTTTGTTGACAGCTTGGGTCATTGCTTCACACTCGAACCCTACCGTTAGCTGTTACCAACTGAAATCTAGACTCGTTTGACCATGTCACGGTTTTCCAGTCGTCTACGGTCCAACAGATACGATCACGAGCCCAAGAAAGGCACTGCCGTGCTGTTAACAAAGGCACTCTGCTGCCATAGCCGATTAACGCCAGATTTCGCCGCACTGTCCTAACGGACAAGTTCTTTGTAAGTCCCACATTGATTTCTGCGTTTATTTCACGCAGAGTTGCTTGTCTGTTTAGCACTGACAACTCTACACAAATGCCGTTGCTCTCTGTCGTTAAGGGAAGGCTATCGGCCGCTGCACTGTCCGTGATGAGAGATATTGCTTGAAATACGATCTTCTCGACACACTCTTGACACTGCAGATCCCGGATATTGAATTCCTAAACGATTTCCGAAGCGAAATCTTCCATATGTCTAGCTCAAACTATCATTCTGCGTTCAGTGTGTGGTGTGCGTACTGTAAGACCTTCGGTAGACACACCATCAGATTATTTGATTTGTCGCTCTAACGAAGTACGCGAGTGTCAGCAATATGTCTCGTGGTCTTATTGTGGTGTGTTTATCTTCTGCCATTAGGTCAGACAATAGAAATGCCACTTGCATGCTTAGAGTAGCAGATTGACAGTGACCAACTTTAAACAGAACTTGATTAATTTTCACACACATTTATTAAAATAATAAAAAGCATAGACATTACGTAACTTGATTCTGGATTCTGTTTACAATTGACAATCTGAAGTTCCTTTGGTCTTGGTACGTTAATCTTATTCTCGCATCTCTGATACTTGGTAAAGTGTCTATTTATTTATCTTCATGGCTATGTACAGGAATATGATAATATTATTAGGCGCAGACTGAAACTTGACTATAGACTGGTAGAGACTAATGCACACTGGTACAGCCTAATGCAGATTGACTGACCGGAGGTCTGTACGCTCGTTATAATACCTCGCGCGTTCAGGTATCACTGCGCAAGTGTGATCCGCGAGGAGAAAAGGTTCTACGTTAGCAGCAATCTCATTAGCTGCGTTACATATTAATACGCGGATCGGCGGAAGCAGAATTTGGTCTGTTTCTAAGGCAACGCCATCGCGTACTGCGGAGACGGACGAGCGCTGCACCTGCGCTGTTGTGCTTAGCGGGGTGCACTCTAGTGGGAAAGTTGTGTACTCTGACTACGTGGAACTATGTACACAACACAGTTTCTGTTGATTCACGTCGGAAACCGTTTCACATGAACCACCTGAGCATAAATGACAGCTCCGCTAGTGTACCGGCCTTTTATACCTTCCATACGCGATACTACCGCCATCTGTAAATGTGCATATCGCTGTCCCATGACTTTTTTTCACTTTGGATATATCATTGTGATACATCTTTTAGATTCACAATTTGCTGTAATCCTATCCGTAATGAGTTGTGGCGACATGTGACCCGTACTATGCAAAATTATTATGCCACATTAGGTGTTGTAAGCAGGCTTTTTATGTTGGTAACGCCACTTAGCGCTCTGTTTGAAAATCGCTTATTTAGGTTTTTATGTTAGTAACGCCACATAGTGCTCTGTGTGAAAATTGCGCTGTGTGCAGTCTGTGGCTGGTTGGATTCATTGTTGGAATATTTGATTGTGTAGTGTTGGGCAGTTGGAGGTGAGCCTCCAGCAGTGCTGGATAGGTGGATAGAGATGCCAGAGTTTTGAGAGCGGACGATCTGGACGTGTATCCGTCAGAAAAAGGAAATTTGTAAGACTGGGTGTCATGAACTGATATATGTATTATGACTTTTGAACACTATTACGGTAAATACATTGTTTGTTCTCTACCAAAATCTTTCATTTGTTAACTATGCCTATCAGTAGTTAGTGCCTTCAGTAGATAGAATCTTTTATTTAGCTGGCAGTTTGGCTCTCGCTGTATTTCAGTAGTTCGAGTAACGAAGATCTTTGTGAGGTAAGTGAGTCATGAAAGGAATAGATTATTTTTCTTCAAGGCCATTATTTTATAGGGATTATTGAAAGTCAGATTGCGTTGAGCTAAAAAAATATTGTGTGTCAGTTTGGTGACGATCAGCATGAGTAAAGAGAGAAATGTCTGAGTACGTTCAGTTTTGCTCAGCTGTTTGAAAATCAAGTAACGTAGAAGTTTACCAGCACCGTCATTCTTAATTTTCAAAGGGGAAGTTTCAGTGTTCCATTCCTTTAAGTGCCCACCAACTTTTTCAGCGGCATCCTTTTTATCCTTTGCCTGCACACTTACTGTGATGCCACAAGAGAAGCTGCAAGCCGCATCGACAAATGAGCGACATCAGCGTAGTAACGTCCCGAAAAATTTAGATACCCCACTGCAATGGGTCTTCAGCCCAGTAGTGATAGCTCTGAAAAATGGGTTGGGTTGCAAAAGGTGGAGTAATTCGAATTTTCAGGTATGTTTTATGCATTAACCCCCTCGTGAAAAATCCAAGTTTTAAACCTTCTCCCCCTTGTGCGATATCCTCCATCTTCAAAAACCCACTAAGAAATGGTACATTTTTTTAGTTTTTCCTCAATAACTCGCTTTCAGTGCATTTTATGCAAATACTTGCCGTTATCTGTTTTAAAGAACATAAATTTTTGCAATTTTTATAGACAACATTTTGGAAATTCGGAGCAGCCACTGAGATACCAGGGTGTGAAAATCTGCTAAACCATCAAGAAATCAAAAAAATTAGGTATGTCAATGGTTTTAACTTAATAACTTCTTTTTAGTGCAGTTTTCTGTACAGTGCATAGCAACCGTTATTGCAGAGGATTTAATTTCCTTCAAGATTCATACAAAATACTTAACTAGTCCCTATACATGCCGAGAAATGTTGCATTAATAATTTTAGTGAAAGTAGACTCAGAACTGACAATACCATCCCCAGCCATTAGGTATGTAATATATCCGAGTAGTTCACGAAAATCGTGTAATTTCTACAAAAGGCATTTGCAAAAGGACAAAGTCCACATTTTACTCTGACTACACGCCTTTAACATGTGGCATAGAAACAGAGTTCAAATTCAAATGGCTCTAAGCACTATGGGACGTAACATCTGAGATCAGTCCCCTAGACTTAGAACTACTTAAAGCTAACTAACATGAAGACATCACACAAATCCATGCCCGAGGCAGGATTCGAACCTGCGACTGTAGCAGCAGCGCGGTTCCGGACTGAAGCGTCTAGAACCGCTCGGACACAGCGACCGGCTATAAACGAGGAACTACTTAAACCTAAATAACCTAGGGACATCACACACATCCATGCCCGATGCAGAATTCGAACCTGCGACCTTATCAGTTGCGCGGTTCCGGATTGAAGCGCCTAGAGCCGCTCGGCCACAACGGCCGGCTAATACGTTAGTGTTCAGAGACAGCTGTAAATACGTAAGATTCCTGTGGAAATGTATCGTACAAACTTGAGTAACTCCTCTTATCTGTGTTATAATAAAGTTGTAAGTAGGCTGTTTAGGTTTTTATATTGGTAACACCACGTAGTGCTCCGTATGAAAATCGCTGACTGCGCTGTGTGCAGTCTGTGGCTGGTTGGACTCATTGTTGGAATATTCGCTATTGCAGTGTTGGGCAGTTGGATGTGAACAGCGCATAGTGTTGCACAGTTGGAGGTGAGCCACCAGCAGTGGTGGATGTGGAGAGAGAGAATTGCCAGAGTTTTGAGAGGCTCCTATAAGCGGACGATCTGGACGTGTGTCCACCAGAAAAAGCAACTTAGTAAAGATGGTTTTCATGAATTGATAGATATATAAATGATGACTTTTGAACATTATTAAGGTAAATACATTATTTCTTCTCTATCAAAATCTTTCATTTGTTAACTATGCCTATCAGTAGTTAGTGTTAGAATCTTTTATTTGGCTGGCAGTATTGGCGCTCGCTGTGTTGCAGTAGTTCGAGTAACGAAGATTTTTGTGAGGTAAGTGATTCATAAAAGGTATAGGTTATTGTTAGTCAGGGCCATTCTTTTGTAGAGATTATTGAAAGTCAGATTGCGCTAAAAATATTGTGTGTCAGTTTAGAGTTGATCAGAATAAGTAAAGAGAGAAATGTCTGAGTACGATCAGTTCTGCTCAGCTGTTTCAAGATCAAATAATGTAATAGGTTTATCAGCACAGTAATTCATAAATTTTTCTAAGGGGACGTTTCACAATTACTCTTACAAAGAACTTGTCCGTTAGGACAGTGCGGCGAAATCTGGCGTTAATCGGCTATGGCAGCAGAGTGCCTTTGTTAACAGCACGGCAGCGCCTTTCTTGGGCTCGTGATCGTATCTGTTGGACCGTAGACGACTGGAAAACCGTGACATGGTCAAACGAGTCTAGATTTCGGTTGGTAACAGCTAACGGTAGGGTTCGAGTGTGAAGCAATGACCCAAGCTGTCAACAAAGCACAGTGCAAACTGGTGGTGGTTCCATAATGTTTTGAGCTGTGTTTACATGGAGTGCAGTGGGTCCTCTGGTCCAATTAAATCAATCACTGACTGAAAAATGGTTATGTTCGGCTACTTGGAGGCCATTGGGAGCCATTAATGGACTTCATGTTCCCAAAAAAGGTGGGATTTTTACAGATGAAATTGCGCCATATCACTGGCTCACAATTGGTAGCGACTGGTTTGAAGAGCATTCTGGACAGTTCGAGAGAATTGTTTCGCCACCCAGATCTCCCGACGTGAATCCTATCGAACATTTATGGGACATAATCGAGATGTCAGTTCGAGCGCAAAATCCTGCAATGGCAACACTTTGGCAATTATGGACGGCTATAGAGGAGTCATGGCTCAATATTTCTGCAGCGGACGTCCAACGACTTTTTGGGTCCATGCTACCTCAACTTCCTGCAGCTCGCGCTATTCGTCCACGAGACTCAGAGGGCCATGGACACCGGTTCACAGGTAGATGCCGTGTTTCTTGACTTCCGCAAGGCGTTCGATACAGTTCCCCACAGTCGTTTAATGAACAAAGTAAGAGCATATGGACTATCAGACCAATTGTGTGATTGGATTGAGGAGTTCCTAGATAACAGAACGCAGCATGTCATTCTCAATGGAGAGAAGTCTTCCGAAGTATGAGTGATTTCAGGTGTGCCGCAGGGGAGTGTCATAGGACCGTTGCTATTCACAATATACATAAATGACTTGGTGGATGACATCGGAAGTTCACTGAGGCTTTTTGCAGATGATGCTGTGGTGTATCGAGAGGTTATGACAATGGAAAATTGTACTGAAATGCAGGAGGATCTGCAGCGGATTGACGCATGGTGCAGGGAATGGCAATTGAATCTCAATGAAGACAAGTGTAATGTGCTGCGAATACATAGAAAGATAGATCCCTTATCATTTAGCTACAAAATAGCAGGTCAGCAACTGGAAGCAGTTAATTCTACAACTTATGGGGGAGTACGCATTAGGAGTGATTTAAAATGGAATGACCATACAAAGTTGATCGTCGGTAAAGCAGATGCCACACTGAGATTCCTTGGAAGAATCCTAAGGAAATGCAATCCGAAAAGCCGGCCGGAGTGGCCGAGCGGTTAAAGGCGCTACAGTCTGGAACCGCACGACCGCTACGGTCGCAGGTTCGAATCCTGCCTCGGGCATGGATGTGTGTGATGTCCTTAGGTTTAAGTAGTTCTAAGTACTAGGGGACTTATGACCACAGCAGTTGAGTCCCATAGTGCTCACAGCTATTTGAACCATTTTTTTGCAATCCGAAAACAAAGGAAGTAGGTTACAGTACGCTTGTTCGCCCACTGCTTGAATACTGCTCAGCAGTGTGGAATACGTACCAGATAGGGTTGATAGAAGAGATAGAGAAGATCCAACGGAGAGCAGCGCGCTTCGTTACAGGATCATTTAGTAATCGCGAAAGCGTTACGGAGATGATAGATAAACTCCAGTGGAAGACTCTGCAGGAGAGACGCTCAGTAGCTCGGTACGGGCTTTTGTCAAAGTTTCGAGAACATACCTTCACCGAAGAGTCAAGCAGTATATTGCTCCCTCCTACGTATATCTCGCGAAGAGACCATGAGAATAAAATCAGAGAGATTAGAGCCCACACAGAGGCATACCGACAATCCCTCTTACCACGAACAATACGAGACTGGAATAGAAGGGAGAACCGATAGAGGTACTCAAGGTACCCTCCACTATGCGGAGTATGGATGTACATACGCCGGGCAAAAGTGGACCTGACACGACGTTAGGAGGTATCCCACGATTCTGTCAACTCAGTTTATGCGTTGTATTTAAACTGTTGTATAGAGAGAAAATATCGGGAGAAGTCGAGAAGTTGCCTTTTCAAGTGAGGCCAGAGATGCTTGCATGATTACGTTACGAGCGGCAAAGATGCAGCACAGGCAGCCGAAGTGGGCAATTGTGGACAGAGGCGAGTACACAGACTTCTGTAACTAGATATCGCTCTGTATCGGGTCGCGTTATGAGGATACCGTACCAGGAAATTCAACTTGAACGTTGAATTACTAATTTTATTCGTGTTTTAGTCACCTCAAATAGGAAATCCAGCGAAGTTTTACCGTAGTTCTATAGCGTTGCTTTTGTGAGGAAGCTCGTTATAAAGGAAGCGTATTCAGTAAGATCTTGTGCCCCTTTGGAGAACTGCTAGGGCTTATTTATTCGGTTTGAATCCAAAACAGATTTTGGACGAAAAGCGCTTTACACGAGACACCGATGGTGATGTGGAAATTTGATTGAGAGGTATTTAGAATCGGTTTGCTTTCCGATTCTGTTTCAGTTTTCAAATAAAGTTGTCCTATTGCGAACAGTCTCGCAGGGAGCTATTTCAGTGTTTTGTTGATTGTGGTATATAAAATCTGTGAGATCGAAGGACGTCACATTGTGCTGATTTGGTAGACAGGAACTAGGTAGCTCGTACGGGAACTATTTGGCTTCGTGATGCCTCACCGTTAGCCCTCGTCAGCTAGATCTGAACCAATCAGTTGATCAAAACCGGACCCAAAAGAAACATTAAACCGCGTGACGAATAGCGTTTGAACCCACTAACAAAATACCTGTGGCGAGTCTCCATTTGAACGTGATAACTGGGGAAAAGCAAACGAGACGCCAGTACCTGAAGAGGCTTAGATTACATAGATCCTGTTTCATTTACGGTCAAGCTGGAGGTGGTAAATTACTATTTACTTTTCTAAATTTTTTTCTACTCGTTTAAATAAATAGTTTAAATGGCTCTGAGCACTATGCGACTTAACTTCTGAGGTGGTCAGTCGGCTAGAACTTAGAACTAATTGAACATAACTAACCTAAGGACATCACACACATCCATGCCCGAGGCAGGATTTCAACCTGTGACCGTAGCGGTCGCTCGGTTCCAGATTGTAGCGCCTAGAACCGCACGGCCATCCCGGTTTAATAACTCTATTCCCGTTGGAAATAAAATCAAACAGAAAAAAGAAAGAGAAACAGAAAAGAAAAAAAGAATAATATTTAGCCCAAGCATTAGTGCTTATTAATTAAATCGCTTTCAGCAATAGTCTTTGAAACAGGTGGCGAAAAAACAATCACATATAATAAAGCATAGAAGGAAATTAAAGCCAAACGGTCTTCATGATATAATCGTTCTTGTTGTTGTTGTGGTCTTCACTCCTGGGACTGGTTTGATGCAGCTCTCCATGCTACTCTATCCTGTGCAAGCTTCATTTCCCAGTACCTACTGCAACCTACATCCTTCTGAATCTGCTTAGTGTATTCATCTCTCGGTCTCCCTTTACGATTTTTGCCCTCCACGCTGTCCTCCAATACTAAATTGATGAGCCCTTGATGCCTCAACAAATGTCCTACCAACCAATCCCTTCTTCTAGTCAAGTTGTTCTTATGGATGTAAGCGCATTTGCGGTCATTGTACGCTGAGAAAATGCTGCAGGTCGAGAGTGATGTTGGTCTCCGTTCGTAAATCGGACGACAGGGATGACACTGGGACTGGAGTGAGGAACAGGCTGAACGATATCGAAAGCAGGGAAGTTTTCTGTCCTGTGAAACGAATGGAAAGAGATGGCGCCGTTTCTCGTAGCTGCGAACTAGTGAAGCAGTTCTGGTCACTTGTCGTCCATGAGGTGCCTGTTTTAAGTCTCAAAAATCAAATCCCTCCCCTAAGAGAGGCACAATCAGATATCGAATGAAGATCGACTGAGGAGAAAAATGCCAGTTAACATCTGCCGTCTTATAGACAACGGCATCAAGGATACTTCCTCTTACAGGGTGTTGTTCGGCGTTGGTTTCATGACTCCGAGGACGAGAATCACTTTATAATGGATGACATCGAGCTTGCGAAAAGTTGATTGCGTTGCAGTGCCGTAGACAATGCTACCATAATCTGAGACGGAGTCAAGAGCATAATCGGTTCCGCTCCCCACCATACTCAGGCAAACATACGCAAGATATATATACAGTGTTATCCACTTTGGCGACGAGTACGCAACATGCCGCGTCAGGGTGAGTTTCCTGTCGAAGTAGACGCCAAGGAACTCAGCACATGCCCGAACAGGAAATGTGTATGGGCCAAGATAAAGTTCGGATGAGAAATAATTACGCCGTTTCCTCGTGAATATCACAACAACTGATTTGTTAGGTGATAAAGTGAGCTCATTTTTTAACTCCCATGTGACCAACATTTCACGTGCGTCGGTAAGCTGTATGCACGTCACCCAAAAGCACGACGGGTGAGCATGTATACAGACGTCGTCCACATACTGAAGACAGTGGGGCTGAACGAAGTCTCTAGGTCGGCAACATACACTCCTGGAAATTGAAATAAGAACACCGTGAATTCATTGTCCCAGGAAGGGGAAACTTTATTGACACATTCCTGGGGTCAGATACATCACATGATCACACTGACAGAACCACAGGCACATAGACACAGGCAACAGAGCATGCACAATGTCGGCACTAGTACAATGTATATCCACCTTTCGCAGCAATGCAGGCTGCTATTCTCCCATGGAGACGATCGTAGAGATGCTGGATGTAGTCCTGTGGAACGGCTTGCCATGCCATTTCCACCTGGCGCCTCAGTTAGAATAGCGTTCGTGCTGGACGTGCAGACCGCGTGACACGACGCTTCATCCAGTCCCAAACATGCTCAATGGGGGACAGATCCGGAGATCTTGCTGGCAAGGGTAGTTGACTTACACCTTCTAGAGCACGTTGGGTGGCACGGGATACACGCGGAAGTGCATTGGTCCTGTTGGAACAGCAAGTTCCCTTGCCGGTCTAGGAATGGTAGAACGATGGGTTCGATGACGGTTTGGATGTACCGTGCAATATTCAGTGTCCCCTCGAAGATCACCAGTGGTGTACGGCCAGTGTAGGAGACCGCTCCCCACACCATGATGCCGGGTGTTGGCCCTGTGTGCCTCGGTCGTATGCAGTCCTGATTGTGGCGCTCACCTGCACGGCGCCAAACACGCATACGACCATCATTGGCACCAAGGCAGAAGCGAATCTCATCGCTGAAGACGACACGTCTCCATTCGTCCCTCCATTCACGCCTGTCGCGACACCACTGGAGGCGGGCTGCACGATGTTGGGGCGTGAGCGGAAGACGGCCTAACGGTGTGCGGGACCGTAGCCCAGCTTCATGGAGACGGTTGCGAATGGTCCTCGCCGATACCCCAGGAGCAACAGTGTCCCTAATTTGCTGGGAAGTGGCGGTGCGGTCCCCTACGGAACTGCGTAGGATCCTACGGTCTTGGCGTGCATCCGTGCGTCGCTGCGGTCCGGTCCCAGGTCGACGGGCACGTGCACCTTCCGCCGACCACTGGCGACAACATCGATGTACTGTGGAGACCTCACGCCCCCCGTGTTGAGCAATTCGGCGGTACGTCCACCAGGCCTCCCGCATGCCCACTATACGCCCTCGCTCAAAGTCCGTCAACTGCACATACGGTTCACGTCCACGCTGTCGCGGCATGCTACCAGTGTTAAAGACTGCGATGGAGCTCCGTATGCCACGGCAAACTGGCTGACACTGACGGCGGCGGTGCACAAATGCTGCGCAGCTAGCGCCATTCGACGGCCAACACCGCGGTTCCTGGTGTGTCCGCTGTGCCGTGCGTGTGATCATTGCTTGTACAGCCCTCTCGCAGTGTCCGGAGCAAGTATGGTGGGTCTGACACACCGGTGTCAATGTGTTCTTATTTCCATTTCCAGGAGTGTATATTGCATATAGTAAAGGACTGAGCATCGCGCCCTGCGGGAGGCCACGAGACGCTGGTCAGGGTCCATGCAACACATTGTCCTGGTAGCGGATATATACGCTATGGCAACCAAGAAAACTGTATATAATCGGCAAAATCACCACCGGGAGATGCAGCAGTTGCAATTTGTTGATAAATTCAGTTATCAGGACATTGTCGTACACCCTGGAAAAGTCAAGAAATAATGCCGTTAAGTACTCGTTAGTGAAGAAAGTGTTTTCAGTATTGGTCACAAGTGAGGTAATGTTATCGTAAGTGCTTCTCTCCTTACGGATGACGAATTGCGTCCGCTGGCGCAAGTTCTCATGTTCCAACCACCATTCTAAGTGAAACCTGAGAAGACGCTCGAATGTCTTACACGCGCAGGACGACTGTGCAATCGGGAAATACGATGTCGCTTGACCAGTGTCCTTGCCAGGCTTCAGTATGGACACCAATATCTTGAGTCTTCCAGTCATCGGGAACGTTCCCATCTCTTCAGGTGTCATTAAAATGTTCATAAGAACACATTTTGCATCGTCAGACAAACTGAGAACCATGGATCTGGTCATAGCCGGTGGATGTATCTGATGAGGACGTCAGGGCCCTGTTGCATTCAGCAAGAAAGAATGGTGTGGTTAAACCATCTTGTAGATTGGCAGTGGTACCTGTCGCCGCGAGGTCGTTGGGTTCCGGCCTGGCAGTTGTAGGTGCAACTGAAGCGCCTCCTTTTTTCTCCCATAACTCACCGAAAACTCTTAACACGAGCTTTAATAAAAAAAAATTAATTCTGGCATTACTGAGGATGAGGAACCAAGGAATATGAATCACCCACAAGCTTCACTTCAAGTTTGCATTTATTGCAACACAACCAGTTAAAACACCAACAATTACCTCTTGCAATTGATTAGGTAGGTCACAGTTATACTGACAGCAGTTTACACAAAACAGATTAAGGCTTGTAAATTTAGAAATTTTAAATTACACGAAAATTAGGGAGTAAACAGTTAAACTGGAGAACAACTTGGTTCAGATTTGACTGGTATATACCGAGCGGGGTGGCGCAATGGTTAGCACACTGGACTCGCATTCGGGAGGACGACGGTTCAATCCCGTCTCCGGCCACCCTGTTTTAGGTTTTCCGTGATTTCCCTAAATCGCTTCAGGCAAATGCCGGGATGGTTCATTTGAATGGGCACGGCCGATTTCCTTCCCCATCCTTCCCTCGCCCGAGCTTGCGCTCCGTCTCTAATGACCTCGTTGTCGACGGGACGTTAAACACTAATCTCCTCCTTGACTGGTATACATTATAGCACTGAGACACTTTCGACGAGATAAATAGTAGAACACAGAAAACTAAACAAATTCACGTGTTACAGGAAGCCGGATCAGTTAGTTTAATTTGAGAGTGGTATTTCAGTGGGCTTACTTAAACACTAAATAAGACAGAATAAATCTAGCACCCATTAAAAGGGGCAAATAAATTAAATCAGGGAAATAGCACAATAAATTTAAAGATATCATAAATATGTATAAGCAAGCTTCTAACACAACTCTGTTTCACCCTGAACAATTCAGCATATAAAACTATCACTTTGAGGTCACATTAGCTGTGTAAAACCCACTTAATAAACTCGACCACAATAAGTTACTCTCTAGAGCTATATAAAATTATCATAAGATCAAAGGAATCCTAATGCACCAACGCTGGTCTAAAGTTAGCTTGAGGAATTAAACCCCTCCCCAAGGCTGAGGCAGGTAAAGAAAGGTAAGATTGACCTCCACAAGGTGCTAAACTCAGTAATTGAAGCGATTGACTGAAGAAAAAACAGGCGACGATAGAAATCGTAACAGCCACCAGGAGCCGGGCAACTGTAACTGCATATAGGATGAGACCCGCCAATAAATCTTCGCAGATTACGGGCATTCACACTTCCAGAATAAGGGTAGAAAATACAAGACCTTGTAGTCGCTCAAGAAATGAGAGGACTGGAATGAACCGAATAAAATTACTATTAATTAACCTAAGTAATGAATAAGATATACCCCATATGACTGCTGCGAGTGCTGAGGCACTTAACAGATCATTAAGTTGACATAACGTGGACTTGATCAGAACCCAAAGAGAAGGGAACATCGCATGTCAAAACTCCATTTCACGGGCGTAACATGTTTTACATAATTTAAAGTATAAAATATTTATTTAACTAATTACCTAAAATCTCATAGAACACTGGATAAACAAGTTATAGAAATGCAAATTAAAGTCACATTTATCCTGGTTGCTTGACGTGCTTCGTGAGTGGTATGGGACGCCCTCGTTATCGATTCAAAGAAACCCAGGTCTCAACCACAAGACAACAAGAATTCATTTCTAACACATTGGACTGAATATTAACACTGAAGTGAACCCAACAGCACACAGCGGAAGAAACAGAAGAGAATACTAAAGTGTCTGATACGAACAGTCAGTAGTAGTCACGACGAATCACTTCGGCAATATGGCCGGGTTACTGCATCACCGTTTTAGCGGAATGTGGATCTCAACCACCGCTAAACAAAGGTGTATGATAGGTCTTACTTCGATTGATACACACTCCGACGAATAGCTACTGGTAGTACCGGGACACAGTCTTGCTTCCACACTGGCAACTTAGAGGAAACAGAACTGATAGAATTTCCATACCGTCTTGAATTACACACCACTATTACGTCCCGACGCCAGTAACCTTATCGAGGTCACGTCCACACTAGGCATATAGCGTCGACAACGGTCGCACTAATCGCAACCACTCCCCTCTGCCAGCCTTCCCGTCACCCCTGCTGCTCCCCACAGAGCACACAGCGCCCCCTTGGAATCGCTAGTAAACTAAAGATGGCGCGTGGCGGGAACTGAAATTAACGCTGCAAGCGACATTAAGAGAGAGAGGAATCGAACTGTGAGGAACACACAGTTCAGCGACAATGGCGGCAAACTTGTCTATCCAGACCTTGGGAGGTACCAGTTTCCGTATGAGCGAGTTCGCCATCGACCAAATGCGTCCAACAGGAGTGTGCACAGATAGGTGCTTGGAGATTCAAATGGCTCTGAGCACTATGGGACTTAACAGCTGAGGTCATCACTCCCCTAGAACTTAGAACTACTTGAACCTAACTAACCTAAGGACAGCACACACATCCATGCCCGAGGCAGGATTCAAACCTGCGACCGTAGCGGTCGCGCGGTTCCAGACTGTAGCGCCTAGAACCGCTCGGCTAACAAGACCAGCGTGCTCGCAGAGCTTACTCCATTGTTCTTTCTTGTGGGCCTTGAGAAACTGTTTAGTCAACGCATCCATCCGTTTGTAGGCAACATAGTTCTCCCATGTGGTACGCCATTTAAGACGACTACAAGCCAGTCTCCATTGCGCCACCCAACACGAACATCCTGGGTCCCACCAGGGAACTGGGCATCGGCTGGTGCCAGTTATCATCCTATTCTATGGAATAAAATGCGATGCTGCTACATTGATATAAATCCTAAACGTAATGTACCTTGCTTGGGGGGACGCCTTGGTGGGAATGACGATAGTTGGCCATCCATTAGTGCGCCATACTATGGCCAATCTGCCTGCATAACATTTCATCTATGAGATGGCCTTCAGGCCGTGATCGGCGTTGCAGTAAAAGTCGATATAAGAAGAGCGCAGTGTTCAGACCCCATAGCATAGGGAAGAGTTGTCCATGTGAAAAACGAAGAAAGTGACGCCAAACACAGAGTCAAATCGACGGCTGAGGGTCTCTGTCAAGGTAACGTAAGTAGCACAGGGGATCCATCAGTGAGGCGGATAAGACTGAACTAGTCGATAATGTCAAGGATCCCGTCACCAACCTATCATCACAGCTACAGCCCAACAATTTATTGTGCGCATTAAAATACCCACAAAATAAGAATGGGGGTTACAACTGCTGAACCAGTGCTTACCATTCGTCAAGGGGGATATAGACCCTGGCCAGCTGTAAAGAGCCACGATGGTTAGGCGGCCAATTGGAGTAGAGAGCCTGGCCCCTATCGCTGTCGATAGCCTCGCTGGTTGTCTTTACTGGGGTGCGATACAGTCCATTATTAATGAAGAGAGCGAAACCACCTCGACCATCTTCTCTGTCTTGGCAATAAATCTGGTATCCTCGAAAGCAGACAACAGAACCCAGTTGAAACCACGTGTGATCACAGCCACTGCTATATTCCGCGCCTAAAGTTCATATTGAAGGACGCCTTTTTAGTGGTTATCGCAGATCGTGCATTCTATTGAAGGATCCTGAACTCTGCCACAGCTACTAGGCGTAAGTAGGGACTTTAACAGTTGTAGCAGTGGCTGCATCTGTAAACTTCCAGGAGGCTGCGTCTTCGCTGATACGTGGTGCCGTTGACGCCACTCGCTTCTCTGTATTCATTCAAGATCTCTGCGATCGACCCTGCATCGCGTGGCCGCGGGTTTTCCTCTTTGGTCGCTTTTCGGCCATTTAAGAGCACGACGCTGTGGGAAGAGGGCTGGTTTTGGTCGGCTGGTTGGCGCTCGGATGTGCAGTGTTTAGCATAACCATAGCAACGCGCGGAAACACACTGTGGCATCAAATCATGTTCCAGAGTGCAGTGTTGCACGTCAGACGTCAACAAATTACACAGCGTAATTACTACACACGTTTGTTGGGCCTCTTTTGAGAGAGACAAGCTATACTTCCATCCATGTTTATAATGTGTGGATAACGTCAAGTTACTTCCCTACTGTGATTAAAACAACAGTCGAGATCGCAACATCATTTGTTTATTATTACCGGTTTCGGCTTATGTTAAAGCCATCCTCAGGTTTTTGGGCCCATTATGGCTAGTGCTGGCGACTCCTCGGTTCTTCACGTGATACCACGATTGTACACACTTTCCTACTTTTGTGGAACTGGAGGGTGGTTACAAAATTTTACTACTAACACAGATACAAATGTGGACAGTAGACGAAAAAAGTTGAGTAGCTCTGTTATACACTCCTGGAAATTGAAATAAGAACACCGTGAATTCATTGTTCCAGGAAGGGGAAACTTTATTGACACATTCCTGGGGTCAGATACATCACATGATCACACTGACAGAACCACAGGCACATAGACACAGGCAACAGAGCATGCACAATGTCGGCACTAGTACAGTGTATATCCACCTTTCGCAGCAATGCAGGCTGCTATTCTCCCATGGAGACGATCGTAGAGATGCTGGATGTAGTCCTGTAGAACGGCTTGCCATGCCATTTCCACCTGGCGCCTCAGTTGGACCAGCGTTCGTGCTGGACGTGCAGACCGCGTGAGACGACGCTTCATCCAGTCCCAAACATGCTCAATGGGGGACAGATCCGGAGATCTTGCTGGCCAGGGTAGTTGACTTACACCTTCTAGAGCACGTTGGGTGGCACGGGATACATGCGGACGTGCATTGTCCTGTTGGAACAGCAAGTTCCCTTGCCGGTCTAGGAATGGTAGAACGATGGGTTCGATGACGGTTTGGATGTACCGTGCACTATTCAGTGTCCCCTCGACGATCACCAGTGGTGTACGGCCAGTGTAGGAGATCGCTCCCCACACCATGATGCCGGGTGTTGGCCCTGTGTGCCTCGGTCGTATGCAGTCCTGATTGTGGCGCTCACCTGCACGGCGCCAAACACGCATACGACCATCATTGGCACCAAGGCAGAAGCGACTCTCATCGCTGAAGACGACACGTCTCCATTCGTCCCTCCATTCACGCCTGTCGCGACACCACTGGAGGCGGGCTGCACGATGTTGGGGCGTGAGCGGAAGACGGCCTAACGGTGTGCGGGACCGTAGCCCAGCTTCATGGAGACGGTTGCGAATGGTCCTCGCCGATACCCCAGGAGCAACAGTGTCCCTAATTTGCTGGGAAGTGGCGGTGCGGTCCCCTACGGCACTGCGTAGGATCCTACGGTCTTGGCGTGCATCCGTGCGTCGCTGCGGTCCGGTCCCAGGTCGACGGGCACGTGCACCTTCCGCCGACCACTGGCGACAACATCGATGTACTGTGGAGACCTCACGCCCCCCGTGTTGAGCAATTCGGCGGTACGTCCACCCGGCCTCCCGCATGCCCACTATACGCCCTCGCTCAAAGTCCGTCAACTGCACATACGGTTCACGTCCACGCTGTCGCGGCACGCTACCAGTGTTAAAGACTGCGATGGAGCTCCGTATGCCACGGCAAACTGGCTGACACTGACGGCGGCGGTGCACAAATGCTGCGCAGCTAGCGCCATTCGACGGCCAACACCGCGGTTCCTGGTGTGTCCGCTGTGCCGTGCGTGTGATCATTGCTTGTACAGCCCTCTCGCAGTGTCCGGAGCAAGTATGGTGGGTCTGACACACCGGTGTCAATGTGTTCTTATTTCCATTTCCAGGAGTGTAGATATTTTACGGGTTAGGAAATGAGCCCTTGTAGAAGTGCATACAAACGTTTTGAGTTACTATACATGACGCCGCAAATCACAAGTATCTGTGTCTTATAGTTTTTTAACTGCATTTGAAAATCCGGGATGTTTCATGTTAAGAGGCGATGTAATGGATTTTGGTCCAAAAAATCGATTTTTCAATTTTCTTGATCTACAAAGTTTAATCTGTGTTGTGTGTGAATTTTATCGTGATAGCAGCTTTAGAAATGCCTTTAAATTGTTAAACCGAATAGTTCTGCACTGGCGGCTACTGGTGTTAGATATACTAAATACCTTGGTGATGAGGACTCCTCTTCGTCCGGAGCTGTAACAGATAAAAATCCGTACAACAATAGAAAAGTTGGAATGTGTTGGCCACATCCAAAAGAGGCCTGGTGGTAGGCTTCGTCGCCTGCTGAAAGAGAAGTAAGGTGAAGTAACTCAGGATGGAAAACCACTAGCAGGAAAAGCCAGACTTACTCAGAAAGAAATTGATTCTCTTCAGTTATTTTATGGGAGAGCTATCAGGAAAAACACACATAATTTCGAGACAATGAGGCGTGCTGCGCGGGCAATTTTTTCCCACAAACTATCTATTGACCAAGCACCAATGCACAATCTGTGTCCGAAATACGATTGGTGAAGTTCAGCAACAGAAATGAGACGTATTCACATAAACACTCATTACCAGAACCTGTCATGAATGCAATTAAGCCCACATTCAGGTTTCTTGCAAACCCTGATTTATTGAGGAAGTGTCTTCACGGAGAGACACAAAATGCAAATGAAAGCCTCAGTAATTTAATTTGGATTAGGTGCTCAAAAAGGACATTCTGCGGACTTGAAGTACTCAAAATAGTTTTCTGTGATGCAGTTTTATGTTACAATAACGGAAATAATGGCAGAATTGAAGTACTGAAGAGTAATCCAAAGGATTTTACACCATCTACGAGAGCAGGATCAAGAAAGCTAACAGATCAGTGTCTTACCTGCAACTGCAGGCCAGGCAGATTCGAAGAGGAGAGAAGAGGAACCTGGAGGATGAGGAGTATCACTATGGAGGATTTGAAAATTGAGGTAAGCTTATTACATGTAGAAGTATGAGAAGACAATCATTGAACCTCATTTTCTGTGTTTTACATTTTTTACGTTACTAGAAGCCTTTTCTCAAAACGTATATGCGCTAATGCAATGAAATTTTCAGGAACTGTTCGCAACGTGTTTCTGTCTTCCTGGAACTAAAGAAAAAATGAGATACTGCAATTATATTCTGATTTTTAGATGATTGTATGTAGAAAATCAGAAGTTAATTTTTTATACGCAAAATTAAAAACTCTGTTAATGATACAATTCGTACCATAAATTAATTACGATAGTTCAGTGGTCTTACAACGTTCTCAAGACACTACAATAAAATTTTCAGATTAATTGCATGATTAGAATTTGAATATGGATTTTTATAAAAAAGACAAAAAATTCAAATATCTGGTGAAATATTAATCCTGCATATTGTATTATATTTTTCCATTTCCATTAAAACACAGCTCTTTTGATTTACACATGCAAAATTTTAGATTTGTTCATTAATAAATATGGCCGTACTGATTTTTTGAACAAATGTTTACATTTTCCCTTACATCCCCGCGTAACAACCTGTATAATGCCCGATAGGTGCTCGCAGAGCTTCCTCCATTGTTCTTTCTTCTGAGCCTTGCTGCCTTCTTGCGTACGAGCTCTCAGCAGCCAACAACCAACGCCGGACCGTGCAATCAATTTGCAAGCAGTGCTCGGAGCCATGTAGGAGAGAGTTTTGCTCGTGAGAGCTCACGTGCTCAGAAGTGTAATGTGAGCCTCTAATAGAGATCTTAATGTTCACACCCCTCGATGCGTTAAGTTATCCCTGTGATCTACGCAAGCGGAAGATGAACCGCCGGCCTACAGTCTACAGTTAACACGTCGAAATGTTGCCGCCTATACTACAGGCTAGGTATCGGCGTCATGTTCCGCTGTCGCTTCTCATTGCTCACATTTCTCTGTCCTCGCCCGACTCATCCCTGCACTACCTTTCTCAGACTTTTTTGTTTGAATTGGTGTTTTTGTTACGTAGTGAAACCTGATGGTCAGCATTCGTGCACTGTCTCCCTCCCGTTTCTTTGAAGAACATTTGTTTGTTTGTTGACTCGCAATGTATTTCAGTTATCGAGGCAAATTTGGGCTCGTACCGATGCTGTTGAATGGCCCTTCCTATTCAAACGTAGCCTCTGGCTGAACATTTATTAATCAGTGTACCAGTTGAGTTCGTAATTTAGACCTGTAAGCACGATCATGTACTACGCTTCCGAAGCTACACTCATACACTGTCTTTCTTGTGTTTAACAGTACGGCCACACATGATTCCTAACAATAGTCATTCATTTGCTCATTATTAGTAATTTGAAAATTAATTCTTCAACTAATATATATTTTTAATCTATTTACTTCGTTATCAATAACTTGATGTGTAGCCAAGTTCCATGATTTTGAGACAAAGCACACCGACATTGAGGAGTTAAAAAAAAAAAAAAGAGCGTGTTGTTGGCGGAAGAAAATGGGAAGTCTGACCTTTCTGCCTCAACAAATAAAAGTTCCAACTTACAATCAAGCTTTCTGCTAGTAGCACGAAACAGGTAGACAACACTGAAAAAAAAAAACAAATCGATGTAACGTCAACACAAAGGCTCAAACCACTCATTAATGAGCACGTAACGCCATCAGACCTACTAAACTTTACCATGAAAAAGAAAGTTACGCTGGAAATTGTTACAATATTTCCTTAACGAAATTTTAAGCATTACTATTCCGTTTAGTATGCGTCAGAAGTGTTCATAATATGACACCAATTTCTATGTTCTTCATTCTACGTTTTAGCTGTATCTTTTTTTACTGCGAACGTTGGAGTATTTTGTTCCCTATACAGGGCGATCAGAAACAAATGGCTCAAATGGCTCTGAGCACTATGGGACTTAACTTCAGAGGTCTTCAGTCCCCTAGAACTTAGAACTACTTAAACATAACTAACATAAGAGCATCACACAAATCCATGCCCGAGGCAGGATATGAAACCTGCGACCGTAGCGGTCGCGCGGTTCTAGACTATAGTGCCTAGAACCGCTCGGTCACCCCGATCGGCGATCAGAAACAAGTTGGAAAGCTTGTTCAAATGGTTCAAATGGCTCTGAGCACTATGGGACTCAACATCTTAGGTCATAAGTCCCCTAGAACTTAGAACTACTTAAACCTAACTAACCTAAGGACATCACACACACCCATGCCCGAGGCAGGATTCGAACCTGCGACCGTAGCAGTCCCGCGGTTCCGGACTGCAGCGCCAGAACCGCTAGACCACCGCGGCCGGCTGGAAAGCTTGTAAGAGGGTTGCAGAGTAGGGTGCGCTGAGAAATAATTGTTAAGAAAAAATCGATTTTTTGCACTGATTCCTAGTTATGTAGCTTTGAAGTTAGCCAATCAGGTCTTTGCGCTAGCAAATGCAACCATTCCATGCACTACACCCCTGCGGTAATTCACAGACCTCTGTCCGTGAGTTACCACTCGTTCAAATGCTCATTACCGGTTAAAATGTGCCTTTTTCGGAAGTGAAAAATTTAAGGTAGATGAGCAAAAGCTACATTTTTTCGGTTGTTGGAAACAAAACTAAGAACACATTTTTCCAAACTCTCACTGGCAGACTGCTTGAATTCCCGAGCGCGACGACCTAATATAACTTCAGCGCTTAACAACCCGCAACGGCGTAACGTATCGTATTTTTTCTTAACTGTTACGAGAGTGGTTTAGTATGGTAGATTTCAATGAAGGAATGGAGCGTCTTTGTTGCGCCTTCGTGGTTGGAAACCTTGATTATTCGAAGGATTGCATAAAGAATTTCAACAATGTACAGCGTACAGTTCATAGTTGACAGCCGTGTGAATTAGTGTGTCGACTGCGGTTGGAAATGGAGAAAACCGAGCTTCGTGCTCTAATTAAACATTTTTTATTTGAAGCGTTAGACTGCCGCACAAATAAAAACAGAATTACGTTCACGCGGACTCTGCACCATCATTGAAGACCATTTACTTCTGGGTCAATAAATTTGAACGTGGGCGGACAAGAACCGAAGACGAAGGGCGCTTCAGTCGTAGAATTTAAGTCACCACAAAGGCAACCACTGAAGAAGTCCGTGATGTCATAATGCAAGACCACCGATTAAAAATTAGTTGTTGTTGTTGTTGTTGTGGTCTTCAGTCCTGAGACTGGTTTGATGCAGCTCTCCATGCTACTCTATCCTGTGCAAGGTGCTTCATCTCCCAGTACATACTGCAGCCTACATCCTTCTGTACATCCTTAGTGTATTCATCTCTTGGTCACCCTCTACTTAGTTAGACTGCCGAAAACTGATGAAACCAAACGACGAACTCGTTTTGTCAGTCTCTAGCACGCTGCTTGAATTAGCTCGCGCTATGAATAAGCTATATGCGAGGTGAACGCCTCAGTTCCTCACAATCGACCAAAAGCGCATCCGGAACCTTCAACACAATGTCTGGCGATGTCTAATCACAATCCGAGGGACTTTTTGGGCCGATTTGTGACTGTTGATGAAACCTGGCACTATCATTACATGCAAGAGTGAAAACGGCAGTCAAATCAATGGTCAAAGGCTGTTGAAAGTGCACCGAAGAAAGCAAAGACAGTTTTGTCAGCTGGTATGGTGATGGCCAATGTATTTTTATGATTACCAAGGAATAATGCACATACATTACTTTAAAAAGGCAGAAACATAACTGGACCCTATTATGTTTCATTGTTGGATCGTTTGATACTTGCGTTGGCTGAAAGAAGGCCAATGTTGACACTCCAAGTGCTATTTGACCAGGATAATGCACCATCCCACACATCAGTGGTAACAATGGCGAAAGTGCGTGAAATGGGCTTTGAGTTGGTTCCTCAATCACCCTATTCGTCAGACTTACGCCGAACTGACTTCTTCCTGTTCGCTACCTTGAAACTTTGGCTTGCTAAAAAGATATTTTCATCAAGTGAGGAGGGTTGGGTTGTTTGGTTCAAATGGCTCTAAGCACTATGGGACTTAACATCTGTGGTCATCAGTCCCATAGAACTTAGGACTACTTAAACCTAACTAACGTAAGGACGTCACACAACACCCAGTCATCATGAGGCAGAGAAAATCCCTGACCCCGCCGGGAATCGAACCCGGGAAGGGTTGTTTGGGGGAAGAGACCAAACTGCGGGGTCATCGGTCTCATCGGATTAGGGAAGGAAGTCGGCCGTGCCCTTTCAGAGGAACCAACCCAGCATTTGCCCGGAGCGATTTAGGGAAATCACGGAAAACCTGAATCAGGATGGCTGGACGCGGGATTGAACCGTCGTCCTCCCGAATGCGAGTCCAGTGTGCTACCACTGCGCCACCTCGCTCGGTTCAAGTGAGGAAGTGAACAGTTTGACAGAACCTATCTTTCCGATAGGACGATAAAGCTGGAGGATAGCTAGACCGAGTAGATATCCCTCAAAGGAGACTATGTCGAGAAGTAAGGTTAGTTGTTAACGAAAGAAATATTTTGTTCTTGATTTTTCACCAGACTTATAAAACCACCCTCGTAGTTCTCAGCTCAACCTCCGCTGCAACACCCTTACAAGCTTTTAAGATTGTTTCGGACCACCCTGTATACACAATACAATGTTGCATTGAAGCAACGAATTTCTAACTAGATTTCTATATTTGTCTTCAGTCAACAAATGATCTCTTAGAAACAAAACTGTTTTTCCCCATCATTGTTTTTTTGTGATATTGTCTTAAAAAGACAGTTGCATTATATAAGTGACGACTCGTCAAATTAGATTTATGATCAGCTAAGACCAACGTTACGTACAGAACTCTGCTTCATTGCTAAGTGGTACTTAGCGTTATCGGACGGAAATTTTCTATCTAGACGATGTAATTCACACAGAACTGTTCGTATATCATAACCAAGAGGTGTCATTGCAACACCCAACACAGCGCGCACGCAAAACATAAAGAAAATGTAATTAGGCAGACAAAAATTGAATTATGTAAAACACCTCATATCGTGCTAGAGCTCTAACAAACAGATGGTGATACTTGGCGCCCACAGCGTTGCTCTAAAGACATTTTATATTGCGTTTGGTTCATTATCGAAGTGTGAACGAGATTGTGGAGTATGTACTATATCTGCCCTTTTCTTCGTCCATCGTTACAAGAAATACAGCAAAATGAGAATTTACCTAAAGATTTAACAAACCATAGGTTGTATATAGTTTATATCTCTACATATGTCCTCAGTTGTCTTCTTCTTCTTTAGGAGAAGGAGGGAACGAACACGACATTCACTTCTCGACAGCCATGAACATCGATTACACAAAAAACTACATTGCAGGTGCTATGTAACACTGACAGGATTCATATGATTATGAGAGAACGCATATAAAATATTTTATTACATTATTGTGCGGTGTCTGTTCTTTCGGAAATGTCCGAAAGAACAGGCACCACGTGCAATACACAGCTTTTACACACACATCAAAAAACGTTTTGCATCAACCCATTTCCCAGAACTTTTAAGGACAGACGTTGACTGTGGATGTTGTATCACAGACGCAGTCCCTTTGACACTAAACCCGCCCAAAGATGTAAACTACCATGCATGAGTAGCGCCTACTAGACGGAGGGGATCCGACGGCCTGTCAGTTCCAGTCATTCCTCATGTGTCGACAGAAGTGCCGACACAGTGTTATTTTGAGGGGGCCGAAATGCACGCTATCTAACGCAGACGGGCGTGAATTCTGGAACAGGATAAGTAGTGAATTCTAATAAGAAAAGTATGCAGCTCCTCAAATACTTATCTTTATTCCATCCTTGTGGTACATCGCTCTTGTTGAGACATGCTTTATACGGTAAGTATCAAACTATGTAAAGCTACTGGCGCCTTGCTAGGTCGTAGCCATGAACTTAGCTGAAGGCTATTCTACTGTCTCTCGGCAAATGAGAGAAAGGCTTCGTTAGTGTAGTCGCTAGCAAAGTCGTCGTACAACTGGGGCGAGTGCTAGTCTGTATCTCGAGACCTGCCTTGTGGTGGCGCTCGGTCTGCGATCACACAGTGGCGACACGCGGGTCCGACATGTACTAAATGGACCGCGGCCGATTTAAGCTACCACCTAGCAAGTGTGGTGTCTGGCGGTGACACCACAATTCCACCAGGAAGAACGTACACGGCTCGTGTTGTCTGTAGTTCAGCCATGCATAAACGGTCAATACCGCGGTTCGATCGCGTCCGCATTGTTACTTTGTCCAGGATGGAATCTCAACAAGGGAAGTGTCCAGGCGTCTCTGAGTGAACCAAAGCGCTGTTGTTCGTACATGGAGGAGATACAGAGTGACAGAAACTGTCGATGACATGGCTCTCTCAGGTCGCCCAAGGGCTACTACTGCAGTGGTTGACCGCTACCTACGGATTATGGCTCGGAGGAACCCTGACAGCAACGCCATCATGTTGAATAATGCTTTTCGTGCAGCCACAGGACGTCGTGTTACGACTCAAACTGTGTGCAATAGACTGCATGATTCGCAACTTTAGTCCCGACGTCCTTGGCGAGATCCATCTTTGCAACCACGACATCATACACCGCGGTAAAGATGGGCCTAACAACATGCCGAATGGACCGCTCTTCACCGATTAGTATCGCATATGCCTTCAACCGGACAATCGTCGGAGACGTGTTCAGAGGCAACCCGGTCAGGCTGAACGCCTTAGACACACTGGCCAGCGAGTGGAGAAAGATGAACGTTCCATGCTGTATTTGGGTGGCGTTATGTGGGGCCGACGTACGCCGCTGGCGGCTGTACCATCCTCCGACCTATAGTGCAACAATATCGGCAGCATACTGGCGAGGCATTCGTCTTCAAGGACGACAATTCGCCCACCATTGTGTACATCCTATGAAAGATTTCCTTCAGGATAACGACATCGCTCGACCAGAGTGGCCAGAATGTTCTCCAGACATGAACCCTATCGACCGCCTGGAATAGATTGAAAAGGGCTGTTTATGGACGACGCTACTCACCAACTACTCTGAGGGATCTACGCCGAATCGCTGTTGAGGAGTGGGACAATTTGCACCAACAGTGCCTTGATGAACTTGTGGACAGTATGCCACGACGAATATAGGCATGCATCAATGCAAGAGGAGGTGCTACTGGGTATTAGAGGTACCGGTGTAATCTGGACCACCACCTCTGAAGGTATCGCTGTATGGTGGTGTGACATGCAATGTGTGGTTTTCATGAGCAATAAAAAGGACGGAAATGATGTTTATGTTGATCTCTGTTCCAATTTTCTGTACAGGTTCCGGAACTATCGGAACCGAGGTGATGCAAAACTTCGTTTGATGTGTGTACATTATATGTAAACTGAAGGTGGAGAGAGGAAGAAAGTAAAGGAAAGGGAGGGAACCACTGCTGTCAGTTACATCGGGATATTACAAGGAATCAGCGGTGAGGAATGAAAATATATACCTGCTTACTTAGCAAGTACATTAGCCACTGTGCCATTCGGCACACTGCGTTACCCCAACTGCGCTGACTGTCTCGGTACACCTCACGGCCCGATTCTCATATAATTTGATTGGCCTACATAATTTTACTAGTATTTTAAAAAAAATAATGCAGCATTATATTTATGGCTTTTGCTGGTGGCAAGGCTTCTGAAATGGTAAAATGCTGCACAGAAAATTTTTTACTTGTGGATAATTAAATTATATTTACTCCGCCAACCTGCATCAGATTTCCAACAGACCGACGAGAACGTTGACCGACGGCATTTTTTAGGAGGCCAGTCACCGATCCCAAAATTACGCAGTTTGCGTAATTACATTGCCCGGATACTGATAGAAACAACCGGTAAAAGAGATCTCAGGGGCGCTGAAATAAAAGTTTCATAATGTAATAGCCGATTGAACACTACTAGCCTTCGGCTGTGACCACCAAACAATTCGTCGACAACTCTCCTTCGCTGCAACATGAAAACGTTCTAAAATGCAGCATAATACTTTGATATGTGGAAATAATTAAATAGGAAAGTAGATTGTTAATTTAAACACGGCAATTGTAATTAAATTAGCGTAACTAATCAAAAGTTATAGATACGAGAGCGAGTCTTACATTTTGTGAAACAACCGTCGAAAACAAACGAGAGAAAGAGCTCATAGCTCCTGGTTTTATATATTCCAAAACAAATTACGGTGACTGCCTTCAACCTGCTTTAGAGTTTCGATACATAAACATTTCTCTCGAAGATTATTTAGCGGAACAGCAAAAAAATAAATTCCATACATTACATCGTGGCCTTTCTTTCAAACTTTAAAGATTTATTTACACAGAGAAAATTTATTCTTAATGTATTTTAGCTGTAATTAAACGACTGGGACATTTTCTATTTATTATTCAGAACAACAACATTTCAGCCGGCCGCAGTGGCCGTGCGGTTCTAGGCGCTACAGTCTGAAACCGAGCGATCGCTACGGTCGCAGGTTCGAACCACGCCTCGGGCATGGATGTGTGTGATGTCCTTATGTTAGTTAGGTTTAATTGGTTCTAAGTTCTAGGCGACTGATGACCTCAGAAGTTAAGTCGCATAGTGCTCAGAGCCAATTGAACCAATTTGAACAACATTTCACCTAGCTAGGCAATGTATCCACCTTCTTCAGAGTGAGTGCAAAAATACGTCCTACCTCCTGTGGGAATATCTGAGAGTGAACATGGAGGAAATGGACAGAGACTGCCGATAGGTGGAGCTTGATGGGATAGTCCGCACAGGTACGCTAATGCTGTGTCCCAGACGGCGCAGTGGGTAACGCACCTGGCTCCCCAGCAGGAAGTCCTGGTTCGAATCCTAGTCTGCTCATTTTTTCATTCGTCGCCAATGATTTCGTGTAATGTCCCTTGTAACTGACAACAGTGATCTCTTCCCTTTTCTTTCGTTTCTTTCTTCCTCTCTCCTCCTTCAGTTTGCGTATAATGTAAGCATATGAAGTAACTGATACAGAGATAATACAAGATAGCCAGGAAAAATAATATATGGTGTAACGCAAAATTATTTAACTCATTTTCAAGTTCGTTTGCGCAGATGATCTCATCAGATTCTGTCTTGGCACTGAAATTCTACAATGCTCGCTCTCACTTAGTATTAAAGAAAAAACGTATAAAGAAGGATAAAGTAACAAATAACGTACTGAGAAAGAGGGCTAAGGAACATTATAAACTGGCGGCAATACAAGGGATGTGAACTTCGAATTGTTGGTAAGTATTGTAGGTTCAGTTAGTGATTAGGTAATTTTAATTATTTGAAATTTCTACAAAGTCATATTTTTATTTGTTACATGGAATTGTTGATCGAGAACAAATCCGTATAAGAGTAAAATCCAGATGGCTATAAGAAAGAATGCAACCACATCCACTGCTGATCTAAAGCGACAGTCCATAATTTTTTTTCGGTCTTCGCAGTAATAAATTCTGGATTTAACTCTAGCGATACAAACTTCCTCTTTGCAAGTTATTAGCAATTGTACAAAAAAATGTGCAGAATTTAATTATAGTAACAGTTGTTGCTAGAAAGAATTTACGTAATAGCAGATCACATGGCATTGATCTTCCATTGTTGAACATAGTGCTCCGAGATAATTTCGTGCAGCATGATCGGCCATTCTTGAAAGTGACTAATAACAGGAGTTTTTACAAAGCTCTTTCTTTTTAATCATCAGTCTTGTGACGGATTTCATGTGCCTCGTCGCGCATTCCTCTTCATCTTAGAGTAGCACTTGCAACCTACGTCTTCCATTATTTGGTGGATGTATTCCGATCTCTGTCTTCCCCTACAGTTTTTACCCTCTACAGCTTCCTCTATACTATGGAAGTTATACCATGATGTCTAAACGGAGGTCATTAATGGGGCGAAGTTCGTTTCAGCACAGTCTGCACTGTTGCTAATTTTATTCAAGATGGCAGCTGTGCTGGAGGGGAGGTACACCAATCTCTCCCTGGGGGCAGACGTGGCAATGTTCCATGACCACCACCTCCTTGAAAATTATCACAGTATTCCTTTTAAAAGCGTAAGAGTACACCATTTTTGAGGTCTGTCAGCACACTATTCGTTGTACGAAGCGTAAGAATCACACCTTGTTGATACAGGATGGTAACATGTCATACAGTAAATGCGTGACGGTGTTTATTCAGTCGCTTTTTTAAATAAATGAGCTGACATTACAGCCACTGTGCTGGTACGATGGCACCTCTTTATGCATTCAGTGTGTTACTTCACAAGGAGCAAGTGAGCTGTGTAAAATTCCTCCACTGCCTACTCCTCCACCATCTATACAGCATGAGACCCGTACTTACACATATATAAGAACATGCACACAGACACACAGTACAGTGGAGCATCTGAAATCTCTACCTTCGAACAGTTTATCTGAAGAAGTAGAATAAAAGAGAGTGATGACAGGTTTTAACCAGATGCTGCGGCGGAAGCTAGCGAGTGCAAGAACTGTTCTCCACGTGGTGGGGCAGATCAGTTCACAGTGAGACAACTAGTATAAAGATCCACGTGTATTTCTTTTACACAGGACGTATTACGTAATTGCTTTTTTGTACATGAGCCTGATTTTAATTTGCCAAGAACCACACTCAGACAATGCCAGCTCATCCAGAACCTTTGAAAGCACACTTGTTGCCATTCAGTTCTTCATCCATGATGGGTAGTCAGGTATTTCACTATTGTTCCAAGGACGCGAGGGGCAGTCTTTCTGAGAAATACGTTTAACTGCTTGCAGGAAGTGCCCTGTTCTTCAGTCTTTTGTCCATCCGTGACTGATTTCTGCAGTGGTGGAAACAGTATATTGCTGCCAGCAGATGTGTCGCCTTGTGTACTATCAGTTACAAGCTAGAACAGGCCTGGAAAACTGGTATCCCTATCTATGGGTGGAGGAGGGGAAGGGAGAAGGGGAGGTAGGAAGGAAGGTAAGACTGGTTCTAAGCTGGTTAGTCTGTATCTGCACTTCAAGGTGAACACACGTACAGCTGCCGCCACTCTATCCCCGTGAGATCTTTTGGGTCGGTTTCTGCAGTAGTTGTACTATTATAATGATTGTTCTCAATTCCCAGTGGAAGTGTTACATTATAATCCATTGTTTATGAGTCGTTTTTTTCACAATAATTTCGATGTGTAATTAGAACAGTGAAACATTTTTCATCAATTGTGGAGGCGTGCATTGGCCTTCCTACACTTCAAACAAATTTCTGAGCAGCTGTTTCACTTGTAGATCGGTAAGTGGCAACTCTTCCTGCACTTCAGTGATGGTTTCCTGTCCTGTCCCTTCTTACCATGCAAGTGTGTGTGTGTGTCTGTGTGTGTGTGTGTGTGTGAGTGTATGTGTGTACTACTTCCTCAGCAGCTACACTACTGGCCATTAAAATTGCTACACCACGAAGATGACGTTCTACAGACGCGAAATTTAACCGACAGGAAGAAGATGCTGTGATATGCAAGTGATTAGCTTTTCAGAGCATTCACACAAGTTTGGTGCCGGTGGCGACACTTACAACGTGCTGACATGAGGAAAGTTTCCAACCGATTTCTCATACACAAATAGCAGTTGACCGGCGTTGCCTGGTGAAACGTTGTTGTGATGCCTCGTGTAAGGAGGAGAAATGCCTATCATCACGTTTCCGACTTTGATAAAGGTCGGTTGTAGCCTATCGCAATTGCGGTTTATTGTATCGCGACAGTGCTGGTCGCGTTGGTCGAGATCCAATGACTGTTAGCAGAATATGGAATCGGTGGGTTCAGGAGGGTAATACGGAACGCCGTGCTGCATCCCAACGGACTCGTATCAGTAGCAGTCGAGATGACAGGCATCTTATCCGCATGGCTGTAGCGGATCGGGCAGCCACATCTCGATCCCTGAGTCAACAGATGGGGACGTTTGCAAGACAACAATCATCTGCACGAACAGTCCGACGACGTTTGCAGCAGCATGGACTATCAGCTCGGAGACCATGGCTGCGGTTACCCTTGACGCTGCATCACAGGAGAGCTGGCGATGGTGTACTCAACGACGAACCTGGGTGCGCGAATGGCAAAACGTCATTTTTTCGGATGAATCCAGGTTCTGTTTACAGCATCATGATGGTGGCATCCGTGTTTGGCGACATCGCGGTGAACGCACATTGGAAGCGTGTATTCGTCATCGCCATTCTGGCGTATCACCCCGCGTGATGGTATGGGGTGCCATTGGTTACACGTCTCGGTCACCTCTTGTTCACATTGACGGCACTTTGAACAGTGGACGTTACATTTCAGATGTGTTACGACCCGTGGCTCTACCCTTCATTCGATCCCAGTGAAACCCTACATTTCAGCAGGCTAATGCACGACCGCATGTCGCAGGTCCTCTATGGGCCTCTCCGGATACAGAAAATGTTCGACTGCTGCCCTGGCCAGCACATTCTCCAGATCTCTCACCAACTGAAAACGTCTGATCAATGGTGGCCGAGCAACTGGCTCGTCACAATACGCCAGTCACTACTCTTGATGAACTGAGGTATCGTGTTGAAGCTGCATGGGCAGCTGTACCTGTATACACCATCCAAGCTCTGTTTGACTCAATGCCCAGGCGTATCAAGGCTGTTATTACGGCCAGAGGTGGTTGTTCTGGGTACTGATTTCTCAGGATCTATGCACCCAAATTGCGTGAAAACGTAATCACATGTCAGTTCTAGTGTAACTTATTTGTCCAATGAATACCCGTTTATCATCTGCATTTCTTCCTGATGTAGCAATTTTAATGGCCAGTAGTATATTTCACTTATGGATCCGTAGGAGGCTACTCTTCCTACACTTCAGTGATAGTTTACTGTCCTACACCCTCTTACCATGTATCCATGTACAAGATCCTCAGCAGCTATACACGTGTAGATTGGTAGGAGTCAATTCTTCTTGCAGGTGCTGTAGGACTATTCCTCGCCAATTTTCGGTGGTAGTATGGACTAGAGCACACATTAAGATGAACATACACAAATGTGATCAGAAGGGGAGAAAAACTAGTTTCATACGTCCTCTACTGAGCCCCCTAGACCAAGGCTAGCACCTCTGATTCACTCAGTTTATGGCACTGGAATAGGGAACAGTTGTCTCCTGCAGTGTTGATTGACTGGCCACTTCAAAGAACACAAACAACTCCACCACAGGCAGTAGTCTCTGAGTTGCGAAATGCATCCTCAGTCCATCCCACTACATCACCATTATTTGCTGAAAAGTGTTCCAGCTACACTCATCCATTATCATCTCCTCCATTCCTTGTGCAGAAGACCATGGATGCAGTTCTTTGCTGTACGATTACAGGCAACACACTCATAAAACTCCTCTCCGTCCACTACCAACAACTCATCTGAAACGGTCTTCTATTAGGGAATAGGGAAACAATAGGAAAGACTGGACCCCCTTTGTCATCACTCGTTTTATTTAACAATCATATCAACAAATTCCTTTAAAACAACAATATCTAAATCCTTATTACTTTAGGTAATGAGAATAGTATGTAACAAGAATTTAGTGAATCTATCTCATATACAAGAAAATTTTAAAACCACTGACAATTATGCGCCTGACGGCTTAAATTAAGACACACAATATTTCTGACTAGTCTTCCGATACTGTGAACTGATGTTCTCAAAAACATTTACCAAAATAACTACCTGCCAAAGATGCATCCAATAAATAGCAGAATGAAGTTAATACAAAGGCATTTGTTTCACACTCAAGAGTCAATCAATATCACTAAGCCTTACTAAGGTTTCAAACTTCGGCTCCAAGGACCAGTAACACAATTAGTCAGGGCAAAGTCTTACTAAGAGTAGCACAACAACAACCTTTCACAACTGTATATTGCTCTTGAGACAAGGTTTAATAAAAATAATAAATATAATAAATACCCAAATAAATATAATTAGCGCCAGAATTAATTAACGAGGAGTGACGCCCAGGTCGCTCGAAGGTAGAACGAAAACTTAACTCGGAGAAGCCAAGGCGGAAGGCGGCAGTTCGTACAAGACACACTTCTCGAGCTTCGACCCTGAGTCACCTCCCGCTACCCAGGATTTCATAGCCCCGGTGCCCGTAGGTGGAAAGGTAGCGCTTACTCCAAAACTCCAGCCAGCCAGCTGCATTTAAGAAGCGCACAGAACAGGTCCGCAGGGACAATGTAAACAACCACCAAAAGATATTAAATAACATGTTAAATTATTCACTAATAAAAACGGCACATTGCTTTTGACCCACTACGAATGAACTACACAGGCGAGGTACGATCAAGAGCGCAAATCTTATCAATAACCTTAAGGAGAATTGCCTGCTATTAAGATATATAAAAAAAAAACAATTACTAGCAAGGCCAGTGGGCACTCCAATCTTAGTCACAATTAAATTACGTGAACTCTTATGCCCCACTGCTCAGTGAAGACATAACGAGCACAATTCTGAAAATTTCATTATAAGCTTTACTGGGGCTCGCTGCGCTAAGGCCACCAAACACTCGAATGCAGTATATTTGATAAACAGATTACGGCCTTGCAGCTGATTACGTATTACATCAAATAATTTCCCACGAGCTTGGAAGAGGCACGCTCGTACATTATATTAATATTTAGCACCTGTTTTAAACACCATGAAGTTTTCATAGACACACCTTTACTTCCATGGAAACACCCATGCGCTTACGGTTACCAGAAGTGAGGTAGCAGCCCTCAGCACCTTCACACACATGCCCTAAGTACAATCTCACTTAACTTTTCGCTGGACGTCCGATATGGCTTGCGTCAGGTACAGCAGGCGGCAATAAGGCAGCAGACGACCGTAGACAGCCGTGTCCGGAACCAGCAGCACGCAGCCCAGGGCAGCAACAAGCCTGCTCACAGGCGACAGGAAAGGCTCTCCACCAAGTTGCCCCACACACGTGGTCGGTTCCCGCTCCACTAAAAGCGTGGTCCGGCCTCAGGTAACATCGAACGCCCACTGTCCCGTCCTTGGCGAGAGATTCCAGTTAACTCCTCCGGCAAGGATATCATCATCATCATCATCATCATCATCATCATCATCATGTTATCTGCTATATTAGCGGGTCCTTTGCCTCTCCATTTTCTGCGATCCATTGCTTCCTTCTTAAGGCTGCTGTATGTTGTACCGCCCATCATGTCATCCACTATCTGGAATCTCTTCCTCCCTCGCTTCCTTTTCCCTTCTACATAACCTTCTAAAACTGTTTGTATCAGTCCATCATTCTTTCTTAATATAGGCCCAATCCAATTTCTTTTTCTTCTCTTTATTACATCTAGTAACTGTCTTTTTTCTCCCACTCTTCTCAGTACCTCTTCACTTTTTACTCTGCCCATCCAACTTTCCATCCTCCGCCATGTCCAGATCTCAAAAACCTCCAGCTTTTCTCTGTCTTTCTTCCTCCTAGTCCATGTTTCAGCGCCATATAGAAGAACACTCCATACAAGACATTTTATGAGTCTCTTCCTGAGTTCTCTGTCCAGACCGCTGCAGAAAATTCTCTTTTTCTTATAAAACGCCTCTTTTGCCGTTGCTATCCTTGTATTCCCCCCCATGAACCATGGACCTTGCCGTTGGTGGGGAGGCTTGCGTGCCTCAGCGATACAGATGGCCGTACCGTAGGTGCAACCACAACGGAGGGGTATCTGTTGAGAGGCCAGACAAACATGTGGTTCCTGAAGAGGGGCAGCAGCCTTTTCAGTAGTTGCAGGGGCAACAGTCTGGATGATTGACTGATCTGGCCTTGTAACATTAACCAAAACGGCCTTGCTGTGCTGGTACTGCGAACGGCTGAAAGCAAGGGGAAACTACAGCCGTAATTTTTCCAGAGGACATGCAGCTTTACTGTATCATTAAATGATGATGGCGTCCTCCTGGGTAAAATATTCCGGAGGTAAAATAGTCCGCCATTCGGATCTCCAGGCGGGGACTACTCAAGAGGACGTCGTTATCAGGAGAAAGAAAACTGGCATTCCACGGATCGGAGCGTGGAATGTCAGATCCCTTAATCGGTCAGGTAGGTTAGAAAATTTAAAAAGGGAAATGGATAGGTTAAAGTTAGATATAGTGATAATTAGTGAAGTTCGGTGGCAGGAGGAACAAGACTTTTGGTCAGGTGATTACAGGGTTATAAATACAAAATCAAATAGGGGTAATGCAGGAGTAGGTTTAATAATGAATAAAAAAATAGGAGTGCGGGTTAGCTACTACAAACAGCATAGTGAACGCATTATTGTGGCCAAGATAGACACAAAGCCCATGCCTACTACAGTAGTACAAGTTGATATGCCAACTAGCTCTGCAGATGATGAAGAAATTGATGAAATGTATGACGAGATAAAAGAAATTATTCAGGTAGTGAAGGGAGACGAAAATTTAATAGTCATGGGTGACTGGAATTCGTCAGTAGGAAAAGGGAGAGAAGGAAACATAGTAGGTGAATATGGATTGGGGGGAAGAAATGAAAGAGGAAGCCGCCTTGTAGAATTTGGCACAGAGCATAACTTAATCATAGCTAACACTTGGTTCAAGAATCATGAAAGAAGGTTGTATAACTGGAAGAATCCTGGAGATACTAAAAGGTATCAGATAGATTATATAATGGTAAGACAGAGATTTAGGAACCAGGTTTTAAATTGTAAGACATTTCCAGGGGCAGATGTGGATTCTGACCACAATATATTGGTTACGAACTGCAGATTGAAACTGAAGAAACTGCAAAAAGGCGGGAATTTAAGGAGATGGGACCTGGATAAACTGAAAGAACCAGAGGTTGTACAGAGTTTCAGGGAGAACATAAGGGAACAATTGACAGGAATGGGGGAAAGAAATACAGAAGAAGAAGAATGGGTAGCTCTGAGGGATGAAGTAGTGAAGGCAGCAGAGGATCAAGTAGGTAAAAAGACGAGGGCTAATAGAAATCCTTGGGTAACAGAAGAAATATTGAATTTAATTGATGAAAGGAGAAAATATAAAAATGCAGTCAATGGAGCAGGCAAAAAGGAATACAAACGTATCAAAAATGAGATCGACAGGAAGTGCAAAATGGCTAAGCAGGGATGGCTAGAGGACAAATGTAAGGATGTAGAGGCTTGTCTCACTAGGGGTAAGATAGATACTGCCTACAGGCAAATTAAAGAGACCTTTGGAGAGAAGAGAACCACTTGTATGAATATCAAGAGCTCAGATGGCAACCCAGTTCTAAACAAAGAAGGGAAGGCAGAAAGGTGGAAGGAGTATAGAGAGGGTTTATACAAGGGCGATGTACTTGAGAACAATATTATGGAAATGGAAGAGGATGTAGATAAAGATGAAATGGGAGATAAGATACTGCGTGAAGAGTTTGACAGAGCACTGAATAACCTGAGTCGAAACAAGGCCCCGGGCGTAGACAACATTCCATTAGAACTACTGATGGCCTTGGGAGAGCCAGTCATGACAAAACTCTACCATCTGGTGAGCAAGATGTATGAGACAGGCGAAATACCCACAGACTTCAAGAAGAATATAATAATTCCAATCCCAAAGAAAGCAGGTGTTGACAGATGTGAAAATTACCGGACTATCAGTTTAATAAGTGACAGCTGCAAAATACTAACGCGAATTCTTTACAGACGAATGGAAAAACTGGTAGAAGCGGACCTAGGGGAAGATCAGTTTGGATTCCGTAGAAATGTTGGAACACGTGAGGCAATACTAACCTTACGACCTATCCTAGAAGAAAGATTAAGAAAAGGCAAACCTACGTTTCTAGCATTTGTAGACTTAGAGAAAGCTTTTGACAACGTTAACTGGAATACTCTCTTTCAAATTCTGAAGGTGGCAGGGGTAAAATACAGGGAGCGAAAGGCTATTTACAATTTGTACAGAAACCAGATGGCAGTTATAAGAGTCGAGGGGCATGAAAGGGAAGCAGTGGTTGGGAAAGGAGTGAGACAGGGTTGTAGCCTCTCCCCGGTGTTATTCAATCTGTATATTGAGCAAGCAGTAAAGGAAACAAAAGAAAAATTCGGAGTAGGTATTAAAATCCATGGAGAAGAAATAAAAACTTTGAGGTTCGCCGATGACATTGTAATTCTGTCAGAGACAGCAAAGAACTTGGAAGAGCAGTTGAACGGAATGGACAGTGTCTTGAAAGGAGGATATAAGATGAACATCAACAAAAGCAAAACGAGGATAATGGAATGTAGTCAAATTAAATCGGAAGATGCTAAGGGGATTAGATTAGGAAATGAGACACTTAAAGTAGTAAAGGAGTTTCCCTATTAAAATAACTGATGATGGTCGAAGTAGAGAGGATATAAAATGTGGACTGGCAATGGCAAGGCAATCGTTTCTGAAGAAGAGAAATTTGTTAACATCGAGTATAGATTTAAGTGTCAGGAAGTCGTTTCTGAAAGTATTTGTATGGAGTGTAGCCATGTATGGAAGTGAAACATGGACGATAACCAATTTGGGCAAGAAGAGAATAGAAGCTTTCGAAATGTGGTGCTACAGAAGAATGCTGAAGATAAGGTGGGTAGATCACGTAACTAATGAGGAGGTATTGAATAGGATTGGGGAGAAGAGAAGTTTGTGGCACAACTTGACTAGAAGAAGGGATCGGTTGGTAGGACATGTTTTGAGGCACCAAGGGATCACAAATTTAGCATTGGAGGGCAGCGTGGAGGGTAAAAATCGTAGAGGTAGACCAAGAGATCTATACACTAAGCAGATTCAGAAGGATGTAGGTTGCAGTAGGTACTGGGAGATGAAGAAGCTTGCACAGGATAGAGTAGCATGGAGAGCTGCATCAAACCAGTCTCAGGACTGAAGACCACAACAACAACATGCTTGTATTAATTTCTGTGGTGCACTTCCAGTCGCTGTCTATCCTGCTTCCAAGATACTTAAAATTTTGCACCTGTTCTAGCATTTCTCCATTGAGCATAATGTTTATTTCCTTATTTCCTCCTAGTGCCAATACTTTTGTTTTATTTGTGTTAATTTTCATTCCATATTTTTTTCCGTTAGTTTCAATGGTGTCCACAATATCCTGTAATTCTTTTTCCCCTGTGGGTAGAATGACCATGTCATCAGCAAACCTCACTCTACTCTACTTTCTCCAGTTTCTACTCCTTTGTCATCTAATGAGAATCGGTCAATCATATTTTCGAAGTAGATGTCGATAAGAGTAGGGGATAGACAGCATCCTTGTCTTACTCCTTTTCCTAGTCTAATCCAGTTTGTACTTTCTCCTCTCTCTTTAATTGAGGCGTTTTGATTAAGATATAATGAGTTTACAAGTCTCCTGGTTCTCCAGTCCACACTCTCTTTCCCCTCATTACAGTCGCCAGCTTGTCCCAAACCACATTGTCAAATGCCTTTCTAGATCGATGAAGCACATATACAGGGTGTTACAAAAAGGTACGGCCAAACTATCAGGAAACATTCTTCACACACAAAGAAAGAAAATATGTTATGTGGACATGTGTCCGGAAACGCTTACTTTCCATGTTAGAGCTCATTTTATTACTTCTCTTCAAATCACATTAATCATGGAATGGAAACACACAGGAACAGAACGTACCAGCGTGACTTCAAACACTTTGTTACAGGAAATGTTCAAAATGTCCTCCGTTAGCGAGGATACATGCATCCACCCTCCGTCTCATGGAATCACTGATGCGCTGATGTAGCCCTGGAGAATGGCGTATTGTATCACAGCCGTCCACAATACGAACACGAAGAGTCTCTACATTTGGTACCGTGGTTATGTAGACAAGAGCTTTCAAATGCCCCCATAAATGAAAGTCAAGAAGGTAGAGGTCAGGAGAGCGTGGAGGCCATGGAATTGGTCCGCCTCTACCAATCCGTCGGTCACCGAATCTGTTGTTGAGAAGCGTACGAACACTTCGACTGAAATGTGCAGGAGCTCCATCGTGCATGAACCACATGTTGTGTCGTACTTGTAAAGACACATGTTCTAGCAGCACAGGTAGAGTATCCCGTATGAAATCATGGCGGTGAATCGAGGAAGTACGCTACATATTGACGAAACTAAAATGAGCTCTAACATGGAAATTAAGCGTTTCCGGACACATGTCCACATAACATCTTTTCTTTATTTGTGTGTGAGGAACGTTTCCTGAAAGTTTGGCCGTACCTTTTTGTAACACCCTGTATAGGTCTCTTCCTTTTTTAATAAACCTTTCTCCCAAGATTCGTAGGAGCCCTATTGCATCTCTGGTGCCCGTATTCCGTCTAAAGCCAAACTGCTCCTCGCCCATATTCTCCTCCATTACTTTTTCAAGTCTTTTATTAATTATTCTTAACTTCACTTTGGCTGCATGTGAAATGAGGCTGATTGTCCTGTGGTGGCTGCATTCCTTGGTTCCTTGTTTTTTCGGTAATGGAATCATTACTGTTATCGAAAAGTCCTCAGGCCTTTCACCACTGTCATATATTTTATTACATAACACCAATATTTCTCTTATTCCATCTTGGTTCAAGCATTTTAATATTTCCCCCAATATCGTATCCGTACCTACCGCTTTGCCATTTTTCGTTGCAGCTATGGCAGATGTGGTGTCACCGCCAGACACCACACTTGCTAGGTGGTAGCCTTTACATCGGCCGCGGTCCGTTAGTATACGTCGGACCCGCGTGTCGCCACTATCAGTGATTGCAGACCGAGCGCCGCCACACGGCAGATGTAGAGAGACTTACGAGCACTCGCCCCAGTTGTACAGCCGACTTTGTTAGCGATGGTTCACTGACAAAATACGCTCTCATTTGCCGAGACGATAGTTAGCATTGCCTTCAGCTACGTCATTTGCTACGACCTAGCAAGGCGCCATTACCAGTTACTATTGATGCTGTAAAACATGTACCGTCAAGAGCGATGTTCACCAATTATGGATTAAAGTTAAGTATTCCAACAGCTACGTACGTTTTTTGTTAGTCTCATTTCATTGTCCTGTTCCAGACCTCACGCCAGCCTGCGTGAGCTAAAACGCGTGCCTTTCGGCTTCCTCTCATAGTGGGTTGGCTCTCTTGCCAATCCACAACAGCAGACTTCACTTCTTCTTCCATTATGATGGTTGGTCCTTTCTCATCATCAGTTACACTGTTGTGTGATTCAAGTTCCAGAGTTTCTGGTTTGCTATTTGTGTCATATAGCTTTTTAGATATTCTTCCCATCTCTGGAGGACATCGTTACGATCTTTGTACACTACCTCTTCGTCTTTACTCAAAATTTCCACATTAGCACTTCCTGCTCTGTATTGTTCCCATGTCATAGTCTTTACTCAGTTGTATAGTGAGTCGCATTGTCCCTTCCTGTCCAGTTCTTCATCACATTCCTCTTTTAGCTATTTTTTCCTAGCCTGCTCTGTTTCTCTCCGCAGTTCATTATTTAACCTTCGGTATATCTTTATTGCATCTTCAGTGTTCTTGTTTTTCAATTTTCTTCTTTTCTCCATCTTGGAAATCATTTCTTGTGTTACCCATGGTTTTTTTGACCTTTTCTCTTTTAGATATCCTATATTTTGCTGTCCTGCTTTAATGATTCCTTCTTTCAGCATATTCCAGTACTCGTTGGCATTATCAGGTGGTTCTTTGTCTCGTAATGCGTTTAGAAACTCCCGAGACAGCATTTCTGTAATTTGTTCTTTGTTGGATCTTATCTTCTCTAGATCCCCCTTCTTCACCATGGTCGCCTTCTTCAGTTTTTTCATCATTATTTTTATTTCTGCCAAAAGTAAGTTGTGGTCGCTACTAATATCTGCACCTGGTAATGTGTGCACCTTCTTGATTCATTTCCTGTATCTTTCTTCTACCAGCATAAAATCGATTTGGTTTCTGTATTTATCCCCTGGTGATTTCCAAGTGTAGAGCCTCCTCTTGTGATTCTTGAACCATGTGTTTGCCGCTATCAGCTGCCTTTCCCTGCAGAAGTCAATTAGCCATTCACCTCTATCAATTCTCTTTTCAAGACCGTGACTGCCTACTATGTTTCCCTATTTCCATTTTCCCACAATGGCGTTCCAGTCTCCTATTACTATTTTGCAGCATTTTTTATTTTCGTCCATTATTCTCTCTATTACATTGTACGTTTCCTCTGCAATTCGGTCATCATGTTCTGAAGTTGGCATATACAGCTGGACAATCAGTAAATCTTTTTGTGCTTCTTTCAGCCTTACACCAATAACCCAGTCATTTGCATGGTCTACATATTCCACACATTTAGCCAATTACTTTGTCATAATCATTCCTACTCCATTCATTCCTTTTACTTCTGCTCCTGAGTAGTACAATACATATTCATCTGACTGCAACACCACGTCCATTCCATCTTACCTCAGCAACTCCTATGAGGTCCATGTGATTCTTTTCCATCTCTCTTTTAAGATTTTCTAGTTTTCCTGCTTGTAGCAGAGTTACTAACAATCCAGGTACCAATTCTCGTTTTGATTTTTTGGCTCCGTTCAAGTTGTCTCCCCCCCCCCCCTTGTCTCCCCCCCCCCCTCCCGTAGTTCCGAATGGGGGACTATTTTACCTCCGGACACTGATTTAACATGATAGGAAGCCATTTTTGTGCATAAAATGGAGACTGCATTATGCAGGGAAGATAATCTGCGGTGGTATTTCGTTGCCTTCCGCAGTTCTGGAGGCCGCCCCTAACATGGGATACAGACGCCTTTCGCAGCCGCCCGCTCCAGGTCAGACACTGCATGTGAAGTATAGGTTGGAAAATGAAAGACCCCTAGCCCTCGAAACCTAATAGCGTCAGGGTCGGAAAAGAACAAGAGCTGGCCGAGGGTGGCCAGATAGGAAAGATAATAGTGAGGAGTCTGGCATAAGTAAGTGGAAGCAATGCCAGGACAGCTCGGGGCCCCGTGGTCGCCACCCAAGCCACGTAATCACTAGGTGCGAGTCCCTGAGGACCCGGCAAGGATAAGGCAACCAAAACTGAGTACGTGACACAAGCAACGATAAGAGCGCGAAGGCGAGGTACTTGCAAATACACTGGCGCGCCAGCAACGCCACGGCTCATCATAAATTGAACAAATTTCCTGCCAAATATAAAGTTCCACTCCAGCCTTTTTACCGCCAGTTCACAAGTGGGGATGGGGGGCAGCGGAAAATGAGGGCGGTTGGGGGTGGCTGTAGGACAGTTTTGAGCACCCTCTGGTCGTGGCGTTGTGGATAGAGCAGTGCATCTTCGAACTTCAAGCCTAATGTACACATATGTGATCAGAAAACATGTGGGTGGAGGGCGATGGAAATTGGGGACAGAGTGCGGCGCAGTGTAGAGGCAGCTGCAGGACAACCCAGCATCAGAATAACGCCATCAAAAATAAACAAAGTAAAGAAATAAAGCCACTACCTTACGCCCATCCTCTCCAGAATCTCAGCAAAGACTGAGTCTTTTCCCGCCAATTTCCAAGTGGGGGAGAGCAGAGGAAGTGGCTGAGGGTAGAGTGGGAAGAGGGAGTAGGAAGAGGAAGTGGGGGAAGGAGGGAGGAGTGGGGCTGGTGACATCGTATGGTGATGTCGCATTTACCCTCCTGGGAAAGGAAGTGTGGGATCCCCCTGGCAGAGCTGCCATCTTCAATATATTTGTCAACAATGCAGACTGCACTGAAACGAATTTCGCCCCACTAATAAGGTCCTACCATCCTGTCTCTTTTTCTTGTCAGTGTTTTCCATACATTCCTTTTCTCTGCAGAGAATCACCTCATTCCTAACCTTACCACTCCACCTAATTTTCATCATTCTTCTGCAGCATCATATCTCACATACTTCGATTCTCTTCTACTCCGGTTTTCCCACAGACCCTATTTCACTACCACACAATGCTGTCCTCCAAATGTACATTCTCAGGAATTTCTTCCTCAAATTAAGGCCTGTGTTTGATACTAGTGGACTTCTCTTGACCAGTTATGTTCTTTTTGCTAGTGCTAGTCTGCTTGTTCCATCTGCCATGAGTCATTTTGCTGCCTAGGTTGCGGAATTCCTTAACTCTGTCTACTTCGCGATCATCCCTATGTTAAGTTTCTAGCTGTTCTTATTTCTGCTACGTCCCATTACTTTCGTCTTTCTTCGATCCACTCTCAATCCATATTCTGTACTCATTAGACTGTTCATTCCAGTCAGCAGATCCTGTAATTATTCTTCACTCCCACTGAGGATAGCAATGTCTGAATTTCAATTCCAGTGTTGAACCTTTCTTTTATTGCCGTCATTGATTCTTCGATGTATAGATTCAAGAGTAAGGGAGGAAGACTACATGTCTGTATTAGACCCTTTTTAATCCAATCCCGTCGTTCTTGGTCTTCCTATCTTACTGTTCCCTCTAGGATCTTGCACTTATTGTACGAGTATATTGACCGTCTTTCCCTATAGCTTACCCCTATTTTACTCAGAATTTAGAACATATTGTGCCATTTGATATTGTCGAATCCTTTTCCAGGTCGACAAATGGTATGGACGTGTCTTGATTTTTTCTTTAGTCTTCCTTCCATTTTCAGTCGCAACGTCAGAACTGCCTTCTTTTCCATTCTTCTTTATATTATTCTGGTCAGCAACTTGGATGCATGAGTTGTTAAGCTGATTGTGCGATAATGCTCGCACTCACCCAGTCTTCAGTTTTCGGAATTGTGCGGATGATGTTTTCCCGAAAGTTAGATGGTATAATGCCATACATTCTACACACGAACGTGAATAGTCGTTTTGTTGTCACTTTCCACAATGATTTTAGAAATTTTGTTGGATGTTATCTATCCTTTCTGCCTTATTTTATCTTAAGCCTTCCAAAGCTCTTTTAAATTCTGGTTCCAATACTGGATTCCCTATTTGTTCTATACTGACTCCTCTTTCTTCTTCTATCACATCATTGGTCACGTCTTTCCCCTCATAGAATTCTTCAGTGTACCATTTCCATATATCTGACCTCTCCTCTGCGTTTAACAGTGAAATTCCCATTGAACTCTTAATTTTCCCACTCTTGCTTTTAATTTCACCGAAGGTTGTTTTTACTTTGTTATAAGGCTGAATCAGTCCTTCCAATAGTCATTTGTTTTCCGATTACTTCACATTTTTCATGCAGGCACTTCGCCTTTGCTTTCCTCTACTTCCTAACCATATTGTTTCTAAGTGACTTGTATTTCCGTGTTCCTGAATTTCCTGCACACTTTCGTACTTTGTTTTTTTCGTCGATCACCTGAAATATTTCGTCTGTTACCCATTGTTCCTTCACAGTTATCTTTTTCTTGAACTTCTGTGATTTCCCTTTTTTGATAAGTCCACTCTTGCTCAACTTAACTGCTTACTGAGTTATTCCTTATCGCATCACCTACAGCCTCAGATAACTTACAAGCGTATCTTTCCGTTCCGTAGTAGTTCCGCATCACATTTCTTTGTATATTGATTCTTTCTGAGTAGTTTCGTAAGCTTCATCCTGTTTTGCAGCATTACTAAACTGTGACCTGAGTCTATACCTGCTCCTGGGTACGCCTTACAATCCACTAGCTGATTTCTATATCTCTGCCTGATCATGATGTAATGTAACAAATCTTCCTATATCTCCCGGCCTTTTCTAAGTATACCTCCTTCTCTTCTGATTCACGAACAGTGTATTTCCTATTACTAAGTGATATTTATTGCAGAACACAATTATTCTTTCTCCTCTCTCATTCCTAGTACCATGCCAATATTCTCCTGTAAGCCTTTCTTCTACTCATTCCCTACAACCGCATGCCAGTTCCCTATGACTGTTAGATTTACGTCTCCATTTACGTACTGTATTACCCGTTCAATATCCACATATACTTTCTCTGTCTCATAATCCTCAGCTTGCGACGTCGTCATGTATATCCGAACTATCTTTATATTGATGTTGGTTTGCTGCCTGTTCTGATGAGAACAACGCTATCACTGAATTGGCTCAGAGCACTATGGGCCTTAACATCTGAAGTCATCAGTCCCCTATAACTTAGAACTACTTAAACCTAACTAACCTACGGACATCACACACATCTATGCCTGAGGCAGGATTGGAACCTGCGACCGTAGCGGTCGCGCGGTTCCAGACTGAAGCGCCTAGAACCGCTCGGCCACACCGGCCGCTATCACTGAATTGTTAACATCAACACACTCTCTGTCCTACCTTCCAATTCATAACCAATCATACTACCGTTATACCATTTTTGCTGCTGTTGATATTAGCCTATACTCTTCTGACCACGAATCTTGTTTTCTTTCCGTTTCATTTCGCTGACCCTCATTATATTAGACTGAACATTAGCATTTACCTTTTCAGATTTTCTATCTTCCCTATCACGTTCAAACTCTTGAAGTTCTGCCCCCCAACTCGTAGAACATTACCCTTTCGTTGGTTTTTCAGTCTTTGTCTCAAGTCATTTCCCCCTTGGCAGTCCCCTCCCAGAGATCCGAATGGTGGGCTGTTCCGGAATCTTTTGCCAAAGGAGAGATAATCATGACACTTTTTCAATTACACATTATTTGTCTTCAATGCATTGGTTTCCATTGCCTTCTGCATCATGATGCCGTTGTTCATACCTGTTTCTTCCGATTTTACGGAAAGTTTTCAGCCTCCAGCCTGAACCTATGTCCGCTCCTACGGTCTTTGACAACGCCTTTGGCCGAACGAGGGTGACTTCTTATGCCGGCAGTCTTCGGCCGCCGATGCTGATTATTTTTATTCAAAATTTAACAGGTGATGGGGTTCGAACCTTGAACCGAATGCTTTGCTTACTAATCAAAGACACTCTCTCTTTTTTTCATTTACGCGTTATTATTAAAAAAATCGTATGTTGCAGAATGTTGCCTTTATTGTTATTATTCTGCAACCTATGACTATTTTTAAATAGTAACAGAAGGTTGCTGTACCACCACGCGGGATGGAGTGGAATAATTTTTGTTCGTTGCATTTGGTTGGGACGGACGTTCAAGATCATCATTGATCCATTCACTTAGTTTTTTTTACTAAGAGGGCAGTCGGCCATCTGAGCGAACACACTGAGTTACAGCTAGACTATGGGCTAACTACAAGTTAATATAAGGGGCAATCAAATGAAACCCAAACACCTACCATAACGGGACCATAGAATGGTTCCTTTCAAAAGTATTCACCACATGCGTTACGACATTTATACCACTGGGAGACTAGACGATCAGATCCTGTTGCGTAGAACGCATTCGGCTGCTGACAGATCCACAACTGCACCCACTCTTGCACTTTCTGGTCCCATTGAAACCGACGTCGACGATTGTTTTTCTTCAGGTCACCAAGGATGTGAAAACTGCACGGTGAAAGATCTTGGCTGTATGGAGGATGCTGTTGTGTTTCCTAAGCATATCGCCGAAGTGTAGGCTTCATGCGATTGGCAGTGTGAGGGCGAGTGTCATCGTGCAACAGAATGCTTCTTCTGCTCGTCGGGTTCCTCGAGTGTGGATCCACAATCAATGAGTAGCACTGTTAAGACACTTTGTAGAAACTGCAACGCCTCATACAGTCGAAACGCCCAGGAATGCTGTCGGACGAAATAATCCCGTTATACGATAACGCCCGCCCCGAAACTGCCAATCACGTGCCTCGTCTCCCAATGGGATTAACGTGTGTAGTGATTACTTTTGAATGGAACCATTACATGGTCACGCTGTAGGGGGTGTTCACTTTTCATTTGACTGCTCCTCATACTTATTAGTGTTATGTAGTATTCTACCTAGTGGCAGGTCTGTGTCTTCGTACAGAGAATTTCTGATTCCAATGTTCCCTGTCTTCAGCTTCTTCCTTCAGTCAGCTGTATCTCTTTCCGTCCTTCATGTCATACAAAAGTTGAATTCTTCTTCTTTCTCGTCCTGCCGTTCCTTTAATTTTCCCTTCTATGACTTCGTGTATGACCCTTTCGTGTCTGTGTCCGATTCAGTTGGCCTTCCTCTGAAGAACTGTACTCAGAATGTCTCTTCTAGCATTCTCTTCTCAGTACGTCGATATTCGTCACCCGATCGGCCCTCTTTATCTTCTTCATTCTCCTCCAGCACCACATTTCAAAACTTTCAAGGTATTTTTTTTCTTTTTTCTCATAGTCCACGTCTCAGCTCCGTACACTGCAGTGCTCCTGATGTTGGCTTTACCAGTTTCTTCCTTAATTCCAAGCTTAACTTGCTGGACAGCAGATTCCTCCTCTTACTGAATGCAGTTTTGGCCATTGCGATTCTCGCTCGAACTTCACTGGTGCATTGGGCATCCTTTGTCACCAAATTTCCCAAGCACTTGGCCTATTTCACATCCTCCAGTTCTCGATTGTTGATGGTTGTCCTCAAAGGTTTCTCTCTTTTTGATATCCACATCACTTTTGATTTTTCGACTTTGATTTCCGTGCCGTATTTCCTTCCAGTTTCCACCAACTGATTCATCATGTATTGCACTTCTCTTTGATTTTTAGCAAGCACTACTAGGTCATCTGCATACTTGATGGTATTGATACTTAGGATAACAGAAATCATTTCCCTTCTAAACTTCTTTTTAAACTTGAATATGTCGGAGAGTTAATACTATCTTACGCAGAAAAACCTAGTTTCAGTGCAAAGCTGCTGGTACGTTATATCCTGAAGTCGAAATCATGTATGAAAGTGCTACTGCAAATATTGCATGAGATAAAATTACCGACTTGCTATCCAAGTTGGAATGTATAGTAGGCCTTAGAATTGTAGTTGATTAAAAAATTAAATCCAGAGTCAATTCCGGTGGAACAGAACGAAGAAACACTTAGGAAACGAACAAGCGCAAATATTTGTATATCAAACCTTAGCTGGTATCTTACATAGTCTGGTTCACATCACCAGTGAGTTAGAAAAATTCATTGAAGAAAAGCTTACCAGACAAGTTTCTCGTCTAAAAAAGAAATGTCCAGTGGGATGGCACAGAAATTATCATGAAGTCACGGAAGCAATACCGATAGATTCTCAATATAAATATAGAAAACTTTAACCGGTCAAATTTTTGAAATAGTTGTTTGATCCATGAACCGGTTTCCGAACTTTTCAGGTTCATCTTCAGATGATGCACAGCAGATTACATAGCTATTTCAAAGCGTAATACTGGAAGCTGCCTCTGTGACAAGAAGATGGAACATTCTGTAATTCATCGCCATGAGTATTGTTTATATGCCGATTTGGATGCAAAACTGAATTTTGGACTTATGCGACAGGTCACATGAAACCCGCCAGAAGACTTATGATTAAAATAAATAGCCTTGTAAAAACTCCTATTATTAGTCACTTTCAAGAATGGCCGACCATGTTGCACGAAATTATCTCGGAGCACTATGTTCAACAATGGAAGATCAATGCCATGTGATCTGCTATTACGTAAATTCTTTCTAGCAACAACTGTTACTATAATAAAATAAATTATGCACGTTTTTATTGTAAAATTGCTAATCACTTGCAAAGCGGAAGTTTGTATCACTAGAGCTCAATCCAGAATTTACTGCTGCGGAGACCGAAAAAAATTTATACACTTGCGTTTTCTATCCAATAGTGGATGTGGTTGGATTCTTTTTCTTTCTTATATCCATCTGGATTTTACTCTTACTTGGATTTGTTATCGATCAACAATCCCATGCAACAAATAAAAATATGACTTTATAGAAATTTCAAATAATTAAAATTACCAATCACTAGCTGAACCTACAATACTTACCAACAATTCGAAGTTCACATCCCTTGTATTGCCGCTAGTTTGTAATGTTCCTTAGCCCTCTTTCTTAGTACAGTATGCACAGCTTTGTTCTTAATATCCATCTGTCTGCTTCCGTTACGGTGGACAGTTGGTAACAACACAGCCGCCCACACCCGTATAATAAGTATAAAATTTAATTTTGGATCCAAGTCGGCATATAAACAATACTCATGGCGATGCATTAAAGCATGTTTCATCTTTTTGTCACAGAGCAAACGCGCGATATTACGCTTCGAAATAACTATTAATTTCCTTTGTACAATCGGAGAGGACCCTGAAGAGGTTTGGAAACCGGTCTATGGAATAAATAAGTATTTTAAAAAAAGGACTGGTTACAGTTTTCTGTATTTAAATTGAATAAACAATCATGGGTCCTAAAACATGCCTAATGGATAAGCTTAATCTGATAAATTCTCGGCTTCGAAAAGTTCAGAAAACGAAGAGATTTCTGAATGGTATCATGATCAACGCCAGAAAATATGGACAGAAGTCGGAACAATACTCGTAAATTATTTAAAGGACGCTGACGGTTGTGTTAAAGAAGTCGTGACAAGGCGAATAAACGCATTTCAGATCAATCACGACGACCATGTCGATGGCCTTCAAAAAGGAATGGAAACCATAAGCAACATGGGAAATAAAGAAATGAAAGCGGTACACCACGAAATTTCAGAGTTGGAAAATATTTTGGAACTGGTAGATATTGCCTGTTCCAACGTAAACAGTTATAATAATCAAAATAGCAATAGTCATCTAAGCGCCACAACATACCAAAGCTATGTCGTCACGCGAAGTTCACGTCCGCCCCTATAGCTGAGTCGTCAGCGAGACGGATTGCCGTCCTACGGGCTCGGTTTCGATTCCCGGCTGGGTCGGAGATTTTCTCCTCTCAGAGACTGGGTGTTGTGTTGTCTTCATCATCATTTCATTCCCATCCGGCGCGCAGATCACTCAATGTGGCGTCGAATGTAGTAAGAGCTGCACTAAGGAGGCCGGACCTGCCCTGCAAGGGGCCTCCCAGCCAATGATGCCAAACGCTAATTTCCATTTACCTGAAGTTCACAACACCAAGAGCGCGACAGTATGTTTTCCAACGCATGTAATGGAAGGAAACGAATTCGAACGGTAGCAGTTTACTACTTTTGTACCTGGATGGCACAAGTAGTGGGGGAAAGCTGAAGCTAGGACAGCCTGTATTGGTGCCAAATTTATTCAAGCTGGGGGCTGTCCCCTCACCTGCTACCCTGAAGTGGCAATGTTGCATTGTTGACATCACGACCTCCACTCCTCCTCCCTCCCTCCCCTTTCCCACTTCTACTCTCCTCCATCATTTACATTCCCCTCCCCTACTTGTGAAAGGCTTAGTCTGTGCTGAGCTACTGAAGAGGAAGGATGTAAGGTAATGTCTTTATTTATTTACTTTACTTATTTCTGGGGGTGTTATCATGCTGTCTCCATACCCCGCCATGACCACCCCCCCCTACCCAACTTTCTGCCACCCCTGGCTCCTCCTTTTCCAATAGTGCCTGTGTGAGTGGTCACCTCGAAGTTTGAAGACTCAGTGACCTTGTTGACAATACTGTCACCAGAGGGCGCTAGAAATAAGTTTGTCCCCCCAGGGACCAATACAAACACAGAATTCTCACTCCCCTACTTGGGGGAAAAGCAGCTCAGTCTGTGCTGAGCTGCTGAAGAGGAAGTATCTAAGTGATGTGTTCAATCAAAGAGGTACTGGACAGGGAGGACTTTAATAAATGTGCTACCAGTAAGCATTCAGCTGAGGCCTGTGTCCAAGGTTCTTGCCTTGGAATGTAAGGAATGTAGGGGAGAGATAATGGGTGAGCATCAGGGAAATACACTCCGACAAATAATGGTGCTGCATTGGAATAGTTTGTCAACCCACAGAAACTTCTGCCTGTGTTCGAGCTGTTCATGTATTTTTTTTTTTTTTCAAATGGTCAATCAATTCACATTGCAGCAGACATCCTTGTTCTATTCCAGTGCCCAAGATGGAGTGACTGATCACCTTGGTGTATGGTATATTTGTATGGTGTAGTTCACAAAATGGCCATAGAGAGTGTTTTGTTCCTCCCATTCCCCCCTGGGAGCCAATAGGAAAGCAACATTCCCCTCCTTCCCCCTTGCTGAAGGGATATAGGGCAGACACGGTAGCCCCACTGCTCTCAGTCATAGTCTGTCCTTCAATGGAAAAAAAAGGAGCACGAAGCACCAACAGCAAGCGAGGTCATTGTTGTAAGCACCCTGAAGAAGCTGAGAGGTAAGTACATACTACATGTCTTTTTTCAACCCTGAGTCTATGTTCAGCTCTGTGTGTGTCTATGGATGCTTATTGTCTCTTTTCCTTTGTTCAGCGGCCTCTTGTGTGTCGGGACTTGCAGCAGTGGCATCTGCCTCTGGCGTGCCAGGTTCTACAGCAGTGGCATTGGCCCCCACAGTGCCGAGACCCACAAAAGTGGCAATGAGCTCCAGTGTGTCTGAACATGCAGCAGCGGTGGTGACCAGCAGTGACCTCCAGTGACCTCAACCTCTTTTGGTGTGTGGAATCCAGCAGTGTGAGGTGCATTCAAGTTCTAAGGCCTCCGATTTTTTTTCTCCGGACTGGAAAGAGATAGAAACATTCGCATTATTTTAAAATGAGGCCACGTTCATTGTCAATATGTCCCAGAGATGGCAGCACCGTACGGCAGATGGAATTTTACCGCCAGCGGCGAGAATGAGAACTGTTTTAAATACTTAAAATGGCGACGTTTTCCTTATTTGAACAGCATGCAATCATTCGTTTTCTGAATTTGCGTGGTGTGAAACCAATTGAAATTCATCGACAGTTGAAGGAGACATGTAGTGATGGAATTATGGCTGTGTCGAAAGTGCGTTTGTGGGTGCGACAGTTTAATGAAGGCAGAACATCGTGTGACAACAAACCGAAACAACCTCAGGCTCGCACAAGCTGGTCTGACGACATGATCCAGAAAGTGGAGAGAATTGTTTTGGGGGATCGCCGAATGACTGTTGAACAGATCGCCTCCAGAGTTGGATTTCTGTGTGTTCTGTGCACACAATCCTGCATGACGACCTGAAAATGCGAAAAGTGTCATCCAGGTGGGTGCCACGAATGCTGACAGACGACCACATGGCTACCCATGTGGCATGTTGCCAAGCAATGTTGACGCGCAACGACAGCATGAATGGGACTTTCTTTTCGTCGGTTGTGACAATGGATGAGACGTGGATGCCATTTTTCAATCCAGAAACAAAGCGCCAGTCAGCTCAATGGAAGCACACAGATTCACCGCTATCAAAAGATTTCGGGTAACCGCCAGTGCTGAAAAAATGATGGTGTCCATGTTCTGGGACAGCGAGGGCGTAATCCTTACCCATTGCGTTCCAAAGGGCACTACGGTAACAGGTGCATAGTACGAAAATGTTTTGAAGAACAAATTCCTTCCTGCACTGCAGCAAAAACGTCCGGGAAGGGCTGCGCGTGTGCTGTTTCACCAAGACAACACACCCGCACATCGAGCTAAGGTTACGCAACAGTTTCTTCGTGATAACAACTTTGAAGTGATTCCTCATGCTCCCTACTCACCTGACCTGGCTCCTAGTGACTTTTGGCTTCATCCAACAATGAAAGACACTCTCCGTGGCCGCACATTCACCAGCCGTGCTGCTATTGCCTCAGCGATTTTCCAGTGGTCAAAACAGACTCCTAAAGAAGCCTTCGCCGCTGCCATGGAATCATGGCGTCAGCGTTGTGAAAAATGTGTACGTCTGCAGGGCGATTACGTCGAGAAGTAACGCCAGTTTCATCGATTTCGGGTGAGTAGTTAATCAGAAAAAAATCGGAGGGCTTAGAATTTGAATGAACCTCGTACATCTGGTCACCATGTTGGAGCTGAACAATGAGTTACTGATGTCAATACCACTCTACAATTTGTTTGAGGAGGATACCCAGCATGTCCCACAGCGGCGTCAGAACACCAGGGCCTCAAACAGTATCGTGCAGATTAGTACTGGGCTCCAACACATGTGCTACCCCAGAACACTCTGGTGATACTGCAAGGATACAGTGTAGATGTTGTGGATAAAAATGTGCCAGCTCTCCTTGTGCACTACGAGGTGCATTCAAGTTCTAAGGCCTCCGATTTTTTTTTCTAATTAACTACTCACCCGAAATCGATGAAACTGGCGTTACTTCTCGACGTAATCGCCCTGCAGACGTACACATTTTTCACAACGCTGACGTCATGATTCCGTGGCAGCGGCGAAGGCTTCTTTAGGAGTCTGTTTTGACCACTGGAAAATCGCTGAGGCAATAGCAGCTCGGCTGGTGAGTGAGCGACCACGGACAGTGTCTTTCATTGTTGGAAAAAGCCAAAAGTCACTAGGAGCCAGGTCAGGTGAGTAGGGAGCATGAGGAATCACTTCAAAGTTGTTATCACGAAGAAACTGTTGCGTAATGTTAGCTCGATGTGCGGGTGCGTTGTCTTAGTGAAACAGCACACGCGCAGCCCTTCCCGGACGTTTTTGCTGCAGTGCAGGAAGGAATTTGTTCTTCAAAACATTTTCGTACGATGCACCTGTTACCGTAGTGCCCTTTGGAACGCAATGGGTAAGGATTACGCCCTCGCTGTCCCAGAACATGGACACCATCATTTTTTCAGCACTGGCGGTTACCCGAAATTTTTTTGGTAGCGGTGAATCTGTGTGCTTCCATTGAGCTGACTGGCGCTTTGTTTCTGGATTGAAAAATGGCATCCACGTCTCATCCATTGTCACAACCGACGAAAAGAAAGTCCCATTCATGCTGTCGTTGCGCGTCAACATTGCTTGGCAACATGCCACATGGGTAGCCATGTGGTCGTCTGTCAGCATTCGTGGCACCCACCTGGATGACACTTTTCGCATTTTCAGGTCGTCATGCAGGATTGTGTGCACAGAACACACAGAAATCCAACTCTGGAGGCGATCTGTTCAACAGTCATTCGGCGATCCCCCAAAACAATTCTCTCCACTTTCTGGATCATGTCGTCAGACCAGCTTGTGTGAGCCTGAGGTTGTTTCGGTTTGTTGTCACATGATGTTCTGCCTTCATTAAACTGTCGCACCCACGAACGCACTTTCGACACATCCATAACTCCATCACTACATGTCTCCTACAACTGTCGATGAATTTCAATTGGTTTCACACCACGCAAATTCAGAAAACGAATGATTGCACGCTGTTCAAATAAGGAAAACGTCGCCATTTTAAGTATTTAAAACAGTTCTCATTCTCGCCGCTGGTGGTAAAATTCCATCTGCCGTACGGTGCTGCCATCTCTGGGACGTATTGACAATGAATGCGGCCTCATTTTAAAACAATGCGAATGTTTCTCTCTCTTTCCAGTCCGGAGAAAAAAAATCGGAGGCCTTAGAACTTGAATGCACCTCGTACTGCTTTCCACTTCAACATACAGTTTAACTGTCAGGGCCTCAAAGCGTCTAAACGCTGGTATAGAAGTAGCAGCAGCAGACAGGGGCTGGTGTGTTGTGATGTAGAATATGTGATGAAGAGTGTTAAAGTGCAGTTTATTGAGTTGGGATTGGGAGAACTGTGTCGTGCTGTACCTTAGATCAATGCACAGATGACTATCAAGTACTATCCTTCCGTTCTCCGCTGGACATCTGCTGCACTTGTGTGACGCTGTCCATCACAAAAATGGTCGATGACGCCATGCTCTGAATGAAGTCATAAAACATGTCCATTTATCTATAGCATCCCACCATTGTGATGTTATTTGGGCTAAGAATAGAGTCATATCTTGTCCTGGAGAGGCTGGACCACTGGCTGCTGTGCATTCAAGCTCTGTACAATGACATTGTCAACTATATTCATGTGCATTGTGTGCATATGGACCACTTAGAATAGTGCTTCAGTTCATGTCTCAGTGCAGTGCCAAAGTCGACCCCAGTAGACACACAAGGCATCAATGCAAAACGTGTGGGTAGAATACTTGAGTTTTATGATGCACCCATCAGTTTGAGGGAAATATGTGCTGAATTTTGTGCATAAAAGAAACCGTTATTTGCTAACTACTGTACTAGTGTGAAGATAAAGAATAAACCAGTGAATTTTTTTGAGGATGATGTACTGCATCCTACATAGGATTGTTGAAGTGTGTAAATAAAGAATATTACCATAAATCTTTTGTTTTTCTTACTTCATAACCCTGTCATAGTTTAGCCATTATAACTCAGTCAGTAAGATAATGATTGCGCTGTAGTGGCTACATACAATATTTGTTTTCTGTAAAAGCCCATTGCACATCAATACCTGAGGCAGTCAATATCATGTCAGGATGCATGAAGCATCCTTGTCTCAAGGACTTTGTTGTAAGCAACTGATGCAGTGATGATGCTGAAGAAACCCAGAAGAAGAAGAATGGAATACTTCTTTCTGATAATACATAAGCTGTGACTGTAGGTTCAGCCAGCTGTGGCAAGACAAATATCCTCTTGACACTGTTAATACATGCAGACTGAGTCCGCTTTGAACACATATGCAGATTTTCAAAAACGCTGTTTCAACCCAAATATCAGCTACTGCCGAAGAAACTTCAAGGTGAAGATTGTGTAACATACATGACATTCAGTCAAAGCAGTCAAATCCCTCCACCTTAAAATGTAGAGTCAAACACCATGTTCATCTTTGACAATATGTCTGTGGAATACCAAGATCAAACTCTGTGATATTTCTGTTTTGATTGTCATCTGAGTGTTGACGTATTTTATTGAAGTCAAACATATGCCAGAATCCTGAAACAGTTGATGTGCGATAATTCGAATCTCATTGTAGCTTTCAAACAAGATAATTTAAATGTAAAACACATGTACCACTATAAAACCTATTTATCAGGTGCATGTAGAAACTGAATGTCATTCATTTGCTGGAATCACACAAAGCACAAGTTCCTTGTTATTGATGCAAATCAAGAAGACTTAATGACAGTGGGTATAGATGGAACTTCCAGGAGTTTCTTTATATACAGCTACGAAGAAAGTGATAAGTACGTTAGTTTACATGACAACAAAGACAAGTTTGCATGTATGTCAGGCACTCAGCCTGAGAGGATAAATATGCAGAGACAGAAGATGCCCCTACATAGATGAAAAATTAACCTCTCAAACGTAAGGTTAAGTAACTAGAAGCCTGTAAATTTAAGAACCTAGAAATATATGCTCACACCCTTCTGAGAATGCTCAATGACTTAGATGCTTGGATTAAGGGACCAGAGATGTACACCCGGATCATTCTGAGGAAGAAAGTAGATGATCTAGCTGTAAAGGTGGACAGAACTTAAGTGTACACAACTTAAGTGTAAAGGATGATTGAACTGGACAGAGCATAAATAATTTACAGTCTGTGAAGGTGTCCACTTAGTGTATAACAAGATGTCGACAAAGCATAAGGTCATCTAGAAATGGAAGTCCGTCTGGGAGAAATAGTGGCTGCTAAGTTGGGGACACTTGGATCGAGAGCAGACAGTCAGGGGAACCTTTAAACCAGTTACTGAATCTCTTGGGGAACTCTCGGTGTAACTAAACAATGATGACGAGATTGTTGGTTTCATTAACCGTCACAGCGATACTAGGATAGGTAAAACAGCCTATTCGGTGTCAGTAGTGTAGAACCATACACGCTGGGCGTACCGCTTATCAGTTTTAAAGAAAAAACAATAATGTTAGGTGTTAGACAATTTCAAAAAACACCTGGTCTGATGAACCACATTTTCCTAAAACCGGAAATAAGTGTAAATTATTCACCCAAAAACCTTGGGACGTGTGGTGAAATACAGCAATGGACCAGTGTACACAGCGCAAAATACAGAACCACTATAAAACCACTATTAGATGCTTGATATAGCAGTTGTAATGGTAGACACATTCAGCATAAAAGAGTGAGCAATCGACTACCACAGTATATATATTACAAACATTTCAATGAGTTAATAGAATGACTACAAGTGCTCATGGCAACAGCTGCTGCCACGGTGTGTTTATGCAGGACACATTATCAAAGACTATGTGGAAATCCAGAGAATGTGGAGTTGTGAATTTAGATGTCGATGGAGGACCTGGCACCCACTGGGTGGCATATGTTAAGAAAAATAAAAATAGCGTTTATTATTTCGACTCATTTGGAGGTCTGCAATCACCAGAAGAGTTACAACAATACTTCACAGACAGAAGGTATGTGTTCCACAGTTTTCATCGCTACCAGGACTTTAATACTTATGTGGATATCTGTGCATCGTGTTCCTCCTAACGCTTGTGAAGAACGATATGTAAGGAGCTGCATTAAGCATCCATTCCAACAATGGGGGGAGGTTCACATTCACTGTCATATACTCTGACTTGAAAAGAACCATCGTCGGTATTACGTGAAAATTTCTTCCTACCGATTGATTTAAGCAATGGATAATAGAGTATTGTGTTGATTGGACTGGAGACATACAACAGCATTCCACATATCATGGAGACTAACAGTCAGCTTCATCCTGAAATAAACGACAGAGAAGGAATTGTGGAATAGAACCTGGACATACAATATTGATGATTTAAACGAAGTTTTAAAATGAGGTGGAAAAGGGACTGTGCTGTGCGCAAACATCAGGACACTTAAATCCTAAATAAAGACAAGTACAATGTATGACTAACCAGGAAGGCTGAATAGCATGACTACTCGGTTTCACAAAAGAACATGTTTTGAAGAAGGATCCGACCAGTCAATGGACATACTTTCTGTCATGATCCATCTCGAGTATAACATTGCAAGAAACTCTTATCACAACAACAGATTGATTCATACAATTTACACTTCTTCAAAACAGTTGGAACGGGCTGTAAGATCGTTAAGCCATTTACCAACGCTATTTACCTTCCAGTCACAGTTCAGACATTGAACTATCTGGAGCTGTGTATTGTGGAAGAGAATAACCAGCTCATCAACCTTCGTGGCGAGGAAATCATTGTACGGCTACATCTAAGGCAGAACCTCCAGTGACCACGAACATTCAGAAATCTGCCAGGGCTGGAAGTGGCAGCGACCATCGATTGGCCAGGATCTGCAGTAGACCCACCCCAACCTCTCAGCGAGAACGAAGACCCCATCTTGCTGGGAGACCAGAACCACCAGTGGCGACCTTCAACGGGCCAGAACTCGTGGGTGCACCAGCGTTGCGTATTACAGACCAGAGAGAAAATCAATGATCGGTGATTTATATACAAACAACATGCACAACACACAGCACGCCACTTCACAACAGAGCTGTAATGTCATAACACGTGGTGAACTATGAGTTTCTTAAATCAATAGGTCTGGAACCTCAGAATTGAACCGTGGATTTAATTTCAAAGAATATTCTTAAAAATCTATTTTATTTACTAGCGATTCATCAAGAACATTAACGCATTTAATCACACTACATGAGCGTGGAACTAGTTGCCAGGTAGTAGCTGATGAAATCAAAATCAAATTGCTTTTAACAAACGGGAATTTTATTCCTAAAAGCCTTTTTTTTTAAAAAAAAAAAAGAAACAGATTTAAAATCATAAGCAGAAACCACTCTCTATATATCAAGCTATAATTTATTCAGAGGTAGAAAGAAATTTTTGAGTGTATGAGTTTTCGGGCTAAGAACCTTGCCGCTCCCTTTTGACATGGCTGTAGTCACGACCGCTCACAAGAACCTCTGAAAGACTACACAGGTGCAAATCTGCAATACACCTGATTACCTTAAAGTAAAAGTTTTAACAATTCACACAAGCACACAAACTATGCACCCCGTAGGAGGAATGGACATGGTACAAACACTAAAATTAAAAGATTAACTTGCCACCAAAGGTACAACTTAATTTTAACTTCTAATAAAACTTTTATGGTGGAAGGGTGGCAACTTTATATACTAAAATGATAATTTAAATAAAAGCCCACAAAACGCAATCTTATATAAAATATTACAAGGTTGGCCAAACCAATTAAGATGCTCTGCAGTACACAGATACCGCCCCTCAAGGTGATAGGCAAGATCAAAACATATTTCAGGAATTAGGACGTTACACTCCGAGCAATAAATTCGTTGACACATCAAATCCGACAAACATGACAGAGGCAGCTCCGAACGACAGACAGACACTAACTGCCTAACAAATGCGGATAAGAGATAGACGGGCAGGCTGGAGACGAAAGACTGACCAAGAAAACAAGTAGAATTGAACAAGAGTAAATCACACAACATCTTACCAATCACTTAACTTCCAATAAACTGAGATTTCTCGAGAAGACCTGGCACAGCACCTCCAAATTGCTCTCCCGAATCGACCACTGCCAGCCACTTCAATTGACACAGGAAGGCGCGCCGATCTCCCGTCTTTCCTGGTCTACACCAACCGATCGACTGCCCGCTGCTCCATCCGCGACTGCTGCTCCGTCGCGACTGCACTGCTGGTGCGTCTCCCACTCACTTCCAGACACATGATGGCGGAAATACTGGCTCGGACCCCCGCCACGCAGAGGAAACATGCCCACTGGCAAAACGACATCCCTACACCAGGAAAGGACTGAGCCAAACTCCACAAGATGGTAACTGAAGGGGCCCAGAAGCACACTGAGAACTAGTTACACCACGGCATCGCAGCTCGCACCAGCCAGACTGATGTGGATTGACTCCTGTTGCTCTCATGTCGACCACGAAGCCACTCTCGTCGCTATACGGCGAGGCCCTCTGGACTCTGGTGGCGACCTCACATGAGCTGACCCTAAAGACCGACAAGTCATCTTTTTTCTCAGTGCATGACCAACCAACCGAACGATCCAACCGCCAATGACCATTTGCCTGAGCAAACTCGAGCAGGCTGGTGGCCTAATGTGCAGACAAAGATGTAGGAACTAAACCCCGACCAGGTGACGACTCGCTGAGTTCTGCTACTGGCGGATCCGAACGACAGACATACTAGCACTCCGGACGACAGACCGACACTAACTTCCTCACAAAATCGGACGAGAGCCTGACTAGCAAGCTGGGGACGAGGCACTGACCTGCTGGCGAGTTTTTGTTTTTTCCTTTATTGTTTTCAATTCCCCCCGAAGGGTGTGGGCTGGCAGCAGCTTAGTACGCTGCTCTACAGCCTACAGACTTTTAAAAAAAAAAATTGAAGAAGAAAAGAAACAAGAAAAACAGGCTAGAAAACGGTGACTTAAAGTGTGAAATGGCGGCAAAAGGCGGAAAGTTAAAACAGAAAGCAAAGGGGTTGGCAATGTTAATAAAATACACAGGAATCAGACAAGTAACATAGTAGACACATAATTAAAAAAATCATGGCGACAGTCTGGTTTCTGTTCGCAAGAGATAAAAAATCACACCTAGAGACAGTATGATGGCCGTTCGCAACACTTCCCAAAAGACACACAACACGGAACACTCACTGTAAAACACTCACTGTAAAACATTGCACGAAAATGGTGGCACAAAGATGACACTCCCGAGCCAAGGGCAGATGGGGGGGGGGGGGGGGAGGGACCTGGAGGAGGGGGAAAAACAAGGAGGGAGGAGAGGAAAAAACGAAAAGGGGGGGCCGCTGGCGAGTTCATAGCGCCCCTTAAATGCACGTGAACAGGCAACCTTTCCCTTACCCACCAGAGGGAGACACCAAAGCTGCGATTGCCACAGTGGCACCACCGCCAGAAACGGAGGGCGACTGCTTCACACTACCCACTGCGGCACGCTCTTGAAAACATCATTTTTTACCACGGATCAAGAATGATGTCATTCGATATATCTAGCCCAGTGGAATATTATGAACGTGTTACACGCCAGTAACACTTCTGGCTTAAACCTAATCCTTCAACCACATTTAACAAGAACAAAGGAATAAGGACTGTTATCCAGCACCAGAATGCTTTAAGCTCCCTTGCAGGTGTTTGACATGTTTGGATGGAACATTTATGGAAAGGGATGGCACTGTTAAAGGGGGATCAAAGTTTACACATATGATTTTGCATTCCTGTTTCATGAGATACGGTATGAACTTAATGGGGTCGAGAGTGACTGTGCACATAATGTGGGTGTAACATCGACTCTTAAAACATATATCTCTGCTTCTTCCTTAGATCTGAACAATTTAGAAAATGCAGCATGTTTTGTACACAGTCGAGAGAGTAGAGCTGTTGAAGAGCACAGGAGATTTACTGCCTGAATCCCTCTAAAACTGCTTGTGGTGTACTTTGAATATATACATCGAATTTTTATGGACGCTGAAATGGAACTTATCTTCATACAGAGTGCAATGGACAACACCACTCATGTTCAAGGAACTAAAGAGGACAACAAGATAATCGTCAATAAAATAACATGGAAAAGGCCTCACATCACTCTAACGGATGAGGTGTGTTTGAAGCTTTTAAAATTTCTGAATGCCAGTATATATATACCACTAATATTCTGTTTATGCGACCATTTTCAACGCCCAGAAAGCAGAGAACATGGGCTATTAAAACGGCTGTTCAATGGGAGACACCAAGATTCATCATACTTGCGCTTCATAACAAGAGAAGAGGGAACTTAGCAAATGATTCCATAACATTTGATGACTGCAAGCTAACTAATGCCAGAGTCTACCTGAACGCGCAATTCTATCCCTATGACAACATACAGGTACAGAGGGATGAAAATGTGTGCTGTTTAGCATTCTACATGAATGCGACATTTTGCGCTTCTTACTATCTTACTGCCCACGGGAATTCAAGGAACAGGCATCGTAATAGACTGCTTAAAACAGAACGATATAATGAAGTATGGACCTATGCATGTACGATTTGTATATGAATCTTCAATAAATTTCCCAACCCACACTGCAGCTTATGATCTCGTCCTAATCGACCATTTGATTAACTACTGCCCACTCACTGGTGTTGCAATATAAATGATCTAGTGCTGTGCCATCCCAAGAGACTTTCACAATGGCATTTCAAGAACTGAACATCATTGCAGACTTCCAGGGATTCTATGATGATGAGTGTAGACAATTCATATTTCAAGATGTTGCATTCATAGAATACACAGCAGATGCCAGTATAATAAAGACATTCTCAGCAAACATTGCATCGCCAAGGTGTTTCAAGGATGTGAAGTGTGCTAAAACGCAGAGGAGTGCAAAGTGGTTAATATGTTTCTATCACAGGAATTCACTGGGATGATCCTGATATACCTTATAAAGATATAGTGACATCGTTTCAATTGTTCCACACCGATACCATCATCTGTCAGAGACAAGGAGAAAATCCTGTGAATGCATCGAGTCTTCAAGTCTGCAGCTATTCAAGACCTGGAATTCTACAGGTGTCGTGCTCTCTGTCAGCCCAAGAACAAAACGTTGTGTGAAAACAGTGTTGTGTCTACTTATGAAAATGCAAAACTAACTAAGATAGATGAAAAACAAATAAATTTTTACATCACAAATTTTCTACTTATATTTCATAATTCAACTTCCTCCTGATACTATGTCTGTGGTTCTACTCACGCACGGGAAATATAGTTTTAGACATGATTGCTATATGTCCATTGAATCAAACAAGATCACATGCCACCTATCCCCATAATGAAATATATGCTGCTTGATAGGCATATTCCCATACAACCATAACACGCATTTTGTTATTCTTCATCTTAAACTTAACAGCAGCGTTCATGCTCAAAACTAATGTCATATGCGTCCTCTACATATTTCATATACAGGGTGGTCCATTGATAGTGACTGGGCCAAATATCTCACGAAATAAGCATCAAACGGAAAAACCACAAAGAACGAAACTCATCTAGCTTGAAGGAGAAAACCACACGCTGTAACAGCATGCGTTCTCAGAAATGGTAAGTTCACAAAGGTAAATGATCACATTGGAACAACCGAAATAAAATGTTCAAACGTACCTACGTTCTGTATTTTAATTCAAAAACCCTACCTGTTACCAACTGTTCATCTAAAATTGTGAGCCATATGTTTGTGACTACTACGGCGCCATCTATCACAAAGGCTAAAAAAGTGGTCCAACTAAAGCATTCATATTTCTTTACGTACTATACTAATATGTAATAAAAAATGGGGGTTCCTATTTAAAAAAACGTAGTTGATAACCGTTTGACCTATGGCAGCGCCATCTAGCGGGCCAACCATAGCGCCATCTGGTTTCCTCTTCAAGCTAGACAAGTTTCGTTCTTTGTAGTTTTTTCGTTTGGCGCTTATTTCGTGAGATATTTGGCCCGATCACAATCAGTGGACCACCCTGTATAGTTTTGTCGTATGCTATGATCAGATAATTTACAAAGCATTTTTCTTCGAAGTTTTACGATGTCTAGGCCAAATTATGATTTTGTTTCAGTTATCATTTTACAACAATTTTCGTAGCATGTATTGTCTGTGCGCCATTGGTTTTTCACAATTGGTGAGTGTTTTTCTATTGTCCCACCAATTTCCAGCAACAAGGCTTTAGGATAATTGACAGTTCCATGTCTTCGCTTAGAACTTATGAAATTCTTCAGCAGGACAACACACAAATAAACAAATTAACGCTTTTCCCAACAGTACGTAGTAAATCTCTATATTTTTGATCAATGTGTTTATTTCAAGAAATGTTGTGATTACTTGCATGTGTCATTAATTGTGCTGAGGTGGGGGAGGCGGGAGTGGGAGGAGGTTGGTGGAGTGTGGATACAGCAAGATAGCAACACCCTCAAAAGCAAATAAAGTAAATAAATAAGGGCACTATCTTACATGCTCCCTGTCCCGCAGTTCAGCACAGACTGTGCATTTTCCCCACCAATTCACAAGTGGAGGAGGGGAGAGGAATTGAGGGAGGGGCAGGGAAGTGGGGGAGTAGAGGGAGGAAGAAGAGTGGGGATGGTGACATCAACAATGCAACATTGCCACATCAGCCCCCAGTGTGAAAAGAGGAGGATAGCCATCATCTAAAATAAATTTGGCAACAATGTAGGCTGCCTTAGCTTCGGATCTCCCATGCTAAAGTTGTAAGGCCACTCCATAGTACCTGTTTATCGTCATTTCGTGGTGTAAAAGCAAACAGATGGTTTGACATACAAGAAATAATGTTTTTGGCAGGTTTATGAAAGGTGATTCAGCATTGTGGGCGACAGAGGCGCCATAAAAAATCAAACAGATGAAGAATCTGAAAATTTTAGTCTAAAGGGCACCAAGAGAGATTACGGACAGAAATGTAATAGCGAACAATGCCTACATCAAAAAGTATCTATGTAAGACGAAATAGGACCAGGATATGTTGCCAACACACGCTTCTAAAATCTTGGCTCGTAAACCATCGGAATACACCAGGGAAAAATTAATTACCCTGATCGCGACATGGAGGAATTTTTGTCAGTGACCGATACTTTTGACCTCTTGTAATAAGATAGGTGAACTGGCGGAAGCAATACTTGCGCATTTCATGACAATGCGCACCAACGCAATAGTAAGCAAAACTGTCAGTATTCACCTGAAAATTCACGGGACAGGCAAGCACCACCGGCGCATGATAACACACACACTGATTGAAATAGTTCTGTTTGCAAGTCAAAGAAATCTCAAAATAATGGTCGATACCACCCAGGTTAAAAAAATTCAGCTGCAGTCAAAATCGTGGGCAACGTGAGCCATCACGATCGAGTAGAAAACTAGTTTCGACCAGAGAAAATAGTCCCAATGGACTGGTCGAAATGGATAAAAGGGGCCTCAGATTTTGACAAGCATTTGGCGTAGACATTTTAGGTGAATCACAAGATAATCGCTACGATTCTCCACAGTTAGAATGAAGTAAGAAGCGTAATTCATAACGAAGGTAGAAACCGTGGCTGTTATTGATTCTGGGGCCGAGATGACACTGAAGTCGACGTCGCTGTTCAGAAAAGTTTCTGAATGTGAAAACGTTTTAACATTCGCAAGACCCTCTGTGCCGTTGATACGAAAATCGAAGCTGTCAAGCCGCAGGTACGACTAAATGTAAGGTTTAAGGAACAGGTATTGGTTACACCTGCCTTTTTGTGGACAGCCTAGTTACCGAGTACATATTGCGTATGCAGAAAAGACCCAATCAATTTTTCCGTCAGAAAATTTATTTACTTATAGGAGAATATACCGTAGAGGTAGATATGTTGTCTATAGCTGAAGGACACAGCAGATTCTGTACACAGGCACGAGTAAGAACGGTGGGGACAAAAACAAAATCCACTCGTCTGAACGCCTCTGGCACGAACAGTATTCATCATTTAATGATAGCCTAGGCAGTAAAGTGTCTGAATAGAATCATATTATTCATCAACGTAACACCGATTTGTGACAAGCTTTAACCGACTATACAGATGTTCTCAAAGGATTCCTGGAATAATAGTATTTGTGAATGTAAACTTGGGGTTGGATCCATTGAAACGTATAACTTGCCACTTTATTACAGAGACTGGGCAAAACGACCAGCTATTTTTAAAGAAATAAACCAGGTGTTGCATTGGGGTATAATGGTGCCATCAAAACATCCTACATGCAGTGACAAAGCCAGGTGAAAAATACGATTAGTGCTCGATGCCAGAGGGATCAACAAAATTGTGGTATTTGTAAGGCGCAGACCTCGAAAAATAAAAGAGGAATTGCTTGGCAGGAAATTGAGAAACATGGCAAGTTATGGTGATATAATGAAGATTGCTGGAAACCTTTTTTTGATTGTGTGAAATTTTGCTGGTTGAATGGTACTGGGTAACTCGATGGAGTGTATCATTCGCAAATCCAGTTCTGTGTGTAGTAAGAACAGTACTGGTTTCTTAACGCGTTCACGTTACATATGGATTAAACGGGTTAACAGCTTTGTTCTGGGCGTAAAACGAAGCTACAGTCTGCCGTTGTACGTGGAAAATTGGTTTCGAGTAGAAAGTAATTTTAAAGAAAAGATGAAGGAGAAGCACTCGAGCGATCTACGAGAGAGGATGTCGAGTTCATTGAGCTGGGATATTTGGGGCTCATTGCAACATGTACTTATAAGATGAGTGTCACATTATCTAAGTGAAATCGACGGTTTTTCCCACTGCTGTTTGAGTAACACTGTATGACGTCATGACGTCAAGTTTCGCAGCTCAGTTGCATGAGACCTCTTTTCAGACGCTGTTACAACCTGACGAAGATTCGTTATTTGTAGTTCAACATGTTTTGAAATAAATTATAGAGTAAGCAATCATGCAGCGATGTCTGATACACTATTATCGGATTTCCTACAGAGTAACAGATATTACAAGACAAAACATTGTGGAATACTTCTTGCATTCTACCTCAAGTATGTCGTAAAAGCCAGAACGCGCACGTTTCTGGCGAGTGACAGCTTGTGCGACGTACTGCACCATTGACTAACAACGAAATGCTTATCGTCCGAAGCGGTCACTTACCGTGAAAGGTGGCTACACTGAGCCACAGCGCCAGAGAGTTTTGTTTCGCCGCCTCCACTGGCAGTGATTATTGAGAAGTAGCGGAGGGCAGTGCTTGTGGAGAACTCGTAGCAGTGAGTGCTTGCTGAGATATCATAGTGAAGAGTTCTTGTCGAGAGGTCGTAGTAGGGAGTTCTTGTTGAGATGTGGTAGTAGCGAGTCGGTGTGGAGATATTGTAATGATTAGAGTGCTTTTCATCAATATAAATGAAGGTAACAAACTACTTTTCTTTTTTTTCTCATTATTTCAATGTCCTGAATAATGCGTCATTACAGGTTCAGTCAACAAAGCATCTGGCTTGTGTTCTTGTATTAGAGTGTCATTCTGGTTTTCTTGCGCAATTATAGTATTTCTAATTTTTTTATCACGTCAGTATAAATGGTATTTGAAATTTCTTGTCTTATTGAAGAAGAACCGTGCCAGATGTGTACGTTGAGTCATACTTCCACACACAGAACAGTTATACTTGTGCTTTGGTTTCGTAGGTTTTATAGTTGCTGGGGACTTAATTAATTAATTGTGTTAACGAAAATTTTCATTTCATTCTTTGTTGTTGTTCTATGCAGTCAGATTGCGTACAAATACTAGTCAGGGCCAACCGTTTACAACACTTCGTAATCGGACATACAGCTACCAAAAATGAAAATGATTTTCAAATTTAATAATTAAGCCCCCATGCACGTGGCGACCCTGCCAGGATCGTCCCTTGGAATTCTTCTGATTGTAAAAATAGTAGACAGTAGTATTGTTGTAGTAATTTGTACTTTAGTAATTGTAGTCTATTTTGCATGTGTAGATTTGGTAATTGTCATTCTTCTAATGGTATTTTTTTTCAGAATTTAATTTTGTTGTCTTGTATACACATTTGACAATTTAGGGCAATTATTTCAATTGTTCGTTAATCGTGTTTGAGGGAACATTTCGTGTAAATGGTATTGCTGGAGATAAAGAGTCATTGTGTGTAATTTTCGTACAGTGACGTGTTTTGTATGTTTTGTAAATGATTATGCGATCGATGAAGAAGGCAAAAATGATGGATAGTGAGAATGACGAAATTGTTGACATGGCGAACTCGCCAACACAGGAGAACAGGATGATGAATAATGAAGTGGAAAACAATATAATAAGTCGGGAAAATAGTCCGGAAACAGTTCAAAATTTTTCTCAATCAGAAAATTCACAGATTACGTGGTTAACGACAGAAGAAATGGAGCAGTTAATGAGTGCAATATTAAATTTGGGATCACGGATGGAAGCAATGATAACACGGTTATGCTCACAAATAGGAACAAGTAAAACCGAAATGGAAACAATGGAAACACAGTTAGGCTCACGAACAGGAACATATTTCAAAAACATGAAAGATGAATTAAAGAAAGAAATCAGAGAAGAAGTACAACCGATTTTGAATGCTCACAATAATAGATTAATTGCAGTAGAAATCAGACAAAAGGAACAGGATAGAGAACAGGAGGAAAGAGATAGCGTGATAGTACAGAAATTTTCAGAGTTAAATTTACAACGCGCACACGATAAGGAAGAAATATTTGAGAGAATCGAGGAATCCATACCAAATGACAGAATAAATAACCTAACACAACAATATGAACAGTTAACTACCAAATGTGTTAATACTGAAACCCGAGTCGCGACACTTACAGAAGACGTAAATAAACAGAAAGAACAAATAGGTGATTTATCAGAAAGAGTTGAGGAGATTTCAGATAAATTGACAAGTCTTAGTTTAAATGGGGACAGAGATTCAGATGATACAGCACCATTGCCATTTGCAGAAACCGAAGAGTATCAGAATATAAATAAGCATGTTAAAAATCAGGGAAAATTTAATGATGCGTCAAAAGGGAATTTGAAGCATTACAAAAGCAAGTCAAACAAATTGAAGGCGAAATCGTAGGAACAGACGGCAAAAGAAATTTAGAATCACAGATACCAGAGGGGTTTGAAGAAAATAATTTGTTTCATTTACAGGATGCAATAAGAGAGCGCCAGGCGCGCGAACTTGACAATAATCGTCATTGTGACTGGGACAGACGCGGTAGGTCTTTGTCGCCACGAGGCGAAAACTTTGACTATAAACACTTTTTGACTGTTCGGAAATTTAAGATCTTTCGTAATTCTAAGAATGACATACATCCATGTGCATGGTTAGATCAATTTATGTACGCACTTCCGCCAAATTTGCCACTAAGTCATAAACTTGAAATTATGTGCGGCTATTAATGTCCTCAGGGGATTCACTACACTAAGTGAATATGTGCCGTAGCGTGCATAGGGCCCCGAGCTGTAGTGGTGCTATTTCCCTTTTAGTTTTCTGCACCGCTGCCTACTCTTTTACTATTCTTTGCATCTGTCAAAACAACTCTTCTACTATCAATCTATCTAGAGAATCGTTAAAGAATAACCGGATATGACTAATTTAGCCAAAAGAGATTTCGGAAATTACCGTTTGGACTTACTGTATCTTCTGCAGCATTCATTCGTAGTTTAAACGAAATGTTACCTGTTTATCTTCGTGACAATATTACTTCATATGTTGACGACATTCTTATTGCTAAGCGTTCTTGGAGTGAACACAACAAAATTTTGGATTCATTATTACGTATATTTGCAAGAGTTGGCATTACAGTGAACTTAGAAAAATCTGAATTTGGTCGTTCTCAGGTGAAATTTCTCGGTCACATTATTTCTACAGAAGGTATTCTTCCTGATCCAGAGAAACTAGACGCTATTCGTAATTATGCTGTTCCTACCACAAAACGTGATGTTCGTAGTTTTCTTGGTGTCTGTAATTTTCTTAGACGCTTTGTTAGATTGGACAATTTGGCCACACCTCGTTTATGTGAACTATCTGGAAGGAAATCTAATTGGTGTTGGGATGAGGAAGCTCAGTCAGAATTTGAACAACTTCTTGATGCTTTAGTTGCTGCTCCACTTCTTTCACATCCGGATTTATCTAAAGATTTTTGTTTGGCGACGGACTCATCATACATAGGCCTAGGTGCTCATTTGTTTCAAAAGATAGAAGAAGACGGCGTTGTAGTACAAAAGACTATTGCATTTGGAAGCCGTGTTCTCTCCAAATCCGAAAAGAATTATTCGATTACGGAACTTGAAGCTTTGGCTGTTGTTTGGGCTTTCACAAAATTTCGCACATTTTTGTATGGCAGACATACTAAGGTTTACACCGACCATCGAGCTCTGGAATTTCTTATGTCGACAAAATTAACTCATGGCAGATTGTCACGATGGGCGTTGTACCTACAGGAATTTGATTTTAATATTGTTTACATACAGGGTTCTTCAAATATTGTTGCTGATGCTTTATCACGTGCACCTATGGGTTTGAAACAAAGTGCTGAAGAGGACTGCAAGGAAAACAATTAATGTTTGATGTATATTCAAGGTGTTGCGTTTGAGAACTTTATTTCGTCTTCGCTCCAGGACATCGCTAAGGAGCAAAATAAGGATCCAATCTGGAAGGACATTAAGGAGAAGTGGAGGAGAAAGGAAAGCGTAGCGATTAGACAGCATTATTTAGTTCGCAATGACATTCTTTTTAAACGAAAATCGGTCGACAACTCTGTTTGGTTAGTTTGTATTCCTGATGAGTGGGTTAAAAAATTGATTTGGTACACACATTTCAGTTATGCACACTTTGGTCCCAGAAAATGCTTTCATAAATTACGAGAAAATTGTTACTTCAGTAATATGGAAAAACGTATTCGATCTGTTCTTGCCAAATGCAAATTATGTCAAAAGGCTAAGCCGCCAACTATTTCTCACAGAGCACCGTTGTTTCCTATCATTCCAGCGAAATTAAAGGACATGGCTGCAGTCGATTTGTTCGGTCCAGTGGTACGTTCTACTAATGGTTTTGCGTACATTTTCGTAGCAGTGGAGTTGACATCAAAATATGTGTGTTTTACACCGTTACGCAAAGCAACAGCTCGTTCAGTATCTAATGCTTTCATTAACCATTTTCTTAAAGAAGTTGGTCATGTTGATAGGGTTATATCAGATAATGGATCACAGTTTCGTTCTAAAATTTGGCTTCGTACTCTACGGCGTCGTAAAATTAAACCAATTTTCATTTCACTTTTTCACCCTCAATCTAACGCTTCAGAGAGATGGATGAAGGAAATCAATAAATTGTGTCGTCTTTATTGTCATCAGAATCACAGAATGTGGGATCAGTATCTTCATATTTTTCAAAACATTCTGAATGAACTTCCTAATGACTCAACTTCTTTACCGCCAATACTGATATTAAAAAATAAAGCACCAACAAATCGCATATCTGAAATCGTTCCTTTTCCGCCTTCACGGAAACTGCGGCATTCTGAAGTTGTCAACGTGGCTCTACAAAATATTGCATCTGCGGCTGCTAGAAGAGAGAAATCAGCTAAACATCCTGGTCGTTTAAAAATCTTGTCAGTTGGTCAAAAGGTGTTAATTAAGTCTCATCGTTTGTCTCACAAAGGAAAGGGCTTGTGTCGCAAATTTTTTCTGCTTTATAACGGTCCATATAGAATTCGCAAAATTATTCATGATAACACTGTTGAAGTAGAAACTCTTAAATCACGAGGCTCTAAGGGAATACATCATATATCAAACGTTAAAATTTTTGTGGAATGACATACTTTCGAGAAACCAACAGTTTACGTAAACATGCAGAGAATACAAGGATACCGCGCTGTGTTTTGGCGGCGGCATATACTCAAAGCAACAGTCAAGTCTGCGCGCCGCACAAGGCAGTCGTTGACCGCAAGCGTTCATTGAATTCGAAAGTAAAATTCTATGTACCGACTTGACAGAAAATCCTAGGAAGTTCTGGTCTTACGTTAAATCAGTAAGTGGCTCGAAACAGCATATCCAGACACTACGGGATGATGATGGCATTGAAACAGAGGATGACACGCGTAAAGCTGAAATACTAAACACCTTTTTCCAAAGCTGTTTCACAGAGGAAGACCGCACTGCAGTTCCTTCTCTAAATCCTCGCACAAACGAAAAAATGGCTGACATCGAAATAAGTGTCCAAGGAATAGAAAAGCAACTGGAATCACTCAATGGAGGAAAGTCCACTGGACCTGACGGGATACCAATTCGATTCTACACAGAGTACGCGAAAGAACTTGCCCCCCTTCTAACAGCCGTGTACCGCAAGTCTCTAGAGGAACGGAGGGTTCCAAATGATTGGAAAAGAGCACAGATAGTCCCAGTCTTCAAGAAGGGTCGTCGAGCAGATGCGCAAAACTATAGACCTATATCTCTTACGTCGATCTCTTGTAGAATTTTAGAACATGTTTTTTGCTCGCGTATCATGTCATTTCTGGAAACCCAGAATCTACTATGTAGGAATCAACATGGATTCCGGAAACAGCGATCGTCTGAGACCCAACTCGCCTTATTTGTTCATGAGACCCAGAAAATATTAGATACAGGCTCCCAGGTAGATGCTATTTTTCTTGACTTCCGGAAGGCGTTCGATACAGTTCCGCACTGTCGCCTGATAAACAAAGTAAGAGCCTACGGAATATCAGACCAGCTGTGTGGCTGGATTGAAGAGTTTTTAGCAAACAGAACACAGCATGTTGTTATCAATGGAGAGACGTCTACAGACGTTAAAGTAACCTCTGGCGTGCCACAGGGGAGTGTTATGGGACCATTGCTTTTCACAATATATATAAATGACCTAGTAGATAGTGTCGGAAGTTCCATGCGGCTTTTCGCGGATGATGCTGTAGTATACAGAGAAGTTGCTGCATTAGAAAATTGTAGCGAAATACAGGAAGATCTGCAGCGGATAGGCACTTGGTGCAGGGAGTGGCAACTGACCCTTAACATAGACAAATGTAATGTATTGCGAATACATAGAAAGAAGGATCCTTTATTGTATGATTATATGATAGCGGGACAAACACTGGTAGCAGTTACTTCTGTAAAATATCTGGGAGTGTGCGTACGGAACGATTTGAAGTGGAATGATCATATAAAATTAATTGTTGGTAAGGCAGGTACCAGGTTGAGATTCATTGGGAGAGTGCTTAGAAAATGTAGTCCATCAACAAAGGAGGTGGCTTACAAAACACTCGTTCGACCTATACTTGAGTATTGCTCATCAGTGTGGGATCCGTACCAGGTCGGGTTGACGGAGGAGATAGAGAAGATCTAAAGAAGAGCGGCGCGTTTCGTCACCGGGTTATTTGGTAACCGTGATAGCGTTACGGAGATGTTTAATAAACTCAAGTGGCAGACTCTGCAAGAGAGGCGCTCTGCATCGCGGTGTAGCTTGCTCGCCAGGTTTCGAGAGGGTGCGTTTCTGGATGAGGTATCGAATATATTGCTTCCCCCTACTTATACCTCCCGAGGAGATCACGAATGTAAAATTAGAGAGATTAGAGCGCGCACGGAGGCTTTCAGACAGTCGTTCTTCCCGCGAACCATACGCGACTGGAACAGGAAAGGGAGGTAATGACAGTGGCACGTAAAGTGCCCTCCGCCACACACCGTTGGGTGGCTTGCGGAGTATCAATGTAGATGTAGATGTAGAAACAATTGCTTCCTACGTCACGCGCCTACAGCTGATCGAGGGCTCAGTGCGAATGCACTGACAGCCGTAAACAAATGAACAGTCTAATTTCTCTGACTAAATTCAGTATAAAGCTATAGTGACTTGATGAATTATGTTATTAACGTTCAGTATTTTTCAGGATATGGTTGTATAAAATATTTAAGAACTTCAGGTAAATTCTGTGTGTCTCCGACGTTAAGAGGACTTGCTATCGAGAAAATTTCAGAAAGAATGTAATTTCCAAGAAGAAACTAATAAACTAAAAAGGTAACTATTAATTGAGTTTATTTTTTCAGGTAACATATTTCCACTTAGGTACGTACTTTAGACGTAATTTGCTGCTCGCAATTACGTGATTCATACTTTGTGCTAATTTCATGTTCTATGAATTTACTTGTGAAGCGACGTGCTTGCGTGTTAACTGATTTTGACAATGATTGTTTAATGAACAGTGTTATTACTTGCGTATATTATGCATCGCTTGGCTGCTATGCTTTTTCACTGATGTCATATTTTTTTATTATGTGTCTGCTGTGCTTATTTATTTAAATTGTAATTGTCACCTGATTAATTGTGCTGACTGTGGTTATGTATGTAAGTTACACTTTGTCATTTATCTGCTTGCGCCTTCATGTTTACTTATTAAGATTACATATGAACATTTATTTGCTTATGCTGATATGATGCTAATGACCTGTTTATTACGTTAGATAACATCTTTGCTGCCTTGATTATGGATTGCATATTTACACATTTCTGTTTTGTTGTCATAACTACTCTTTAATTTGGTATATAGAAATGCTGATGTACTGTGTATGAACATAGAGTGTAGGTCACACTATTGTATTAATTATAGATTGTTTGCTTGGCAGAGCCTCGTTGTAGGGATTGCGCTGCATCCACTTGTTGACATTCTGTTCTCTACTGGTATATTTACTCGCTATTGCATGTTTTGCTTACGCTCAGTGCCTTATATTTTTAAGATAGGAAAATGAACTGCTATAATTCGACATAAACGACATTAGTACAAGAAACTTCATAGAAGTCACATGAGCTGGAGGTTTTATGGAAGCTGTGGAAATTTATGCTAATAGGAAGGAAGCTAACGACATGACATACCAAAACTAGGTTTAGACCATTGACAGTTATACACTGCATTTTTCGTGAGCAATTGAAATAGGAAGTGACACTTGACACAAGAAATACTCCACATGTTTGCTTCTGTTTGCCATAATTCTTGAAGTGGTGTACACACTGTGAAATATTATGATCATTCACACTCCATAATCGTACTTAATTACTGAGAGTTATTCGAACTAAGTCTGTTAGAGGTCATGTACGCATTTCTTTTATTTAATGATGGACAGAAGATTTGGGTCAGATGGATTACACAGAGGTTGTGTGTTGACAGTGTGTCTTCGGATTGTATGGGTTGATGAGGTTTGCATTAGGATTTTATCTGTACTTGTTCGAGGAGACTGACTAGAGGAAAGAGTTGTTATGGAAGTGAAATGATATTGACGATAAGGTTTATATGTGTCGACGTATTGAAGAGGTATTATTGAGGTATTGAGATTATATGAAGTTGATGATTATTGGAGTTTTTGTGGACAAGAGGTAAGGTAAATGATATTGATGATAAGATTTATATGTATCGACGCAAGAGGTATTATTGAAGTATTGAGATTATGTGATGCTGATGATTATTGGAGTTTTGGTGGATAAGAAGTAAAGTAAGTGAGGTGCATATTTTTTTTGTTGGTCTATATGGAACAAGGATGATGAAGATAGCAGACTAGAACACTCGAGTAGAAGGAAGATTGTCTACACACACTTTGTTAAATCAATAAGCAGTACATATTTTTTTTTTTTTGGAGAGAGGAAGTAATTGCATATCTTGGCTCACTGACAGTTGTTCAGCAACAGTAAATTTGATTTGGCTTGGCAAGCATTGGTCTTGACATGATGACTATGACTTGTTCGAGGAGACTGACTAGAGGAAAGAGTTGTTATGGAAGTAAAATGATATTGACGATAAGGTTTATATGTGTCGACGTATTGAAGAGGTATAACAATTGTTATAGTTAGTCTAACTATTATTGATTGCTATACATTGCTGCCACTACTACTTGATACACATGATGATCATCAAATTTTGACAGAATTGCATTTACACAGTTAACACTATTCAATTACACAGTAGTACTTCATGTGGATGAAAGATGAGTGAGTGTGTTTTGTGTGTTTTCCTTTCCTAATCCTACCCACCTATCTCTTAAATATTATTTTATTTGTTTGTAGTGGCTTGCACTGACACGCATAAATATTATAGGTTTACTGATATTTGAGTATTTCTAATAGTTAATATGACAATTATCTGATATCATTTGTGTGTTTATTAGAATTTGTATGTTTAGTGTAAGAGCATTGAGAATAATTTTGTAAAAAGCATTTGTATGTGCATTCAAACTATTGTTCATGCCTGAACTGTCTGATTAGTGATAGTGAATATTATGGACTGTTACCTGCACTTTTTCAACATAATGGGTGCCACTTAGTAATGATTAATTTCTGCTGATGAACTGTGTGATTAGGATAGTGAATATTATGGACTGTTACTTGTACTTTTTCTACATGATTGGTGCCACTAGGACATGTTCAATTTCTGCTTATAAACTCTGATGAACAGTGTAATCAGTGATAGTGAATATTATGGATTGCTCTCTGGACCTGCTCATCATTGCTAGGTGCAACTGATGGACTGCTTATACTGAAATGATGTCACTTGTTGGTGTCTGCACCTGCTCAACAATGCTGGGTGCCACTAATGGAACTGTTTCTGCTGAGTGATGTCACTTGTTGCTGTCTGCACCTGCTCAACATTGCTGGGTGCCACTGATGGACTGCTTGTACTGAAATAATGTCACTTGTTGGGGTCTGCACCTGTTCAACATTGCTGGGTGCCACTAATGGAACTGCTTCTGTTGAGAAATGTGACTTGTTGCTGTGTGTACCTGTTCAACATTGCTGGGTGCCACAGATGGAACTGCTTCTACTGAAATAATGTCACTTGTTGCTGTCTGCACCTGCTCAACATTGCTAGGTGCCACTGATGAACTGCTTCTACTGAAATAATGTCACTTGTTGCTGTCTGCACCTGCTCAACATTGCTGGGTGCCACTGATGGACTGCTTGTACTGATATGATGTCACTTGTTGGTTTCTGCACCTGTTCAACATTGCTGGGTGCCACTGATGGACTGCTTCTACTGAAATGATGTCACTTGTAGGTGTCTGCACCTGTTCAACAATGCTGGGTGCCACTAATGGAACTGTTTCTCCTGAGTGATGTCACTTGTTGGTGTCTGCACCTGCTCAACATTACTGGGTGCCACTGATGGACTGCTTCTACTGAAATGATGTCACTTGTTGGTGTCTGCACCTGTTCAACAATGCTGGGTGCCACTGATGGACTGCTTCTACTGACATCATGTCACTTGTTGGTGTCTGTACCTGTTCAACATTGCTGGGTGCCACTGATGAACTGCTTCTACTAAAATGATGTCACTTGTTGGTATTTGCACCTGTTGACCATTGCTGGGTGCTACTGCTGGAACTATCAACTACTTGCTTTTTTTTTTTTTTTTTTTTTTTTTTGAATCATTCAAGCATTTTATGTGAACATTTGTATAAACTGATTTTTTTTGTGTATTGTGTAAACTATTATGTAAAGCCACATGTATGAAAGAATTTCTATTGCCTACTGTATTTTATATATTAGGTTATTGAAAGGTCAGTGCAAAGCCAAAATTTTATCTAATTATGTGATATTTACGTATTAATATTATCTTTTATTTTTGTCTGTATTTTTTTTGACGAATTTGGTGGTATTTTCACCACCAATGCTGGCAAAAATACCATCAAATTCTAGCCCGTGGAGGAAGGGCATATAAAAGGTGGCTACACTGAGCCACAGCGCCAGAGAGTTTTGTTTCGCCGCCTCCACTGGCAGTGATTATTGAGAAGTAGCGGAGGGCAGTGCTTGTGGAGAACTCGTAGCAGTGAGTGCTTGCTGAGATGTCATAGTGAAGAGTTCTTGTCGAGAGGTCGTAGTAGGGAGTTCTTGTTGAGATGTGGTAGTAGCGAGTCGGTGTGGAGATATTGTAATGATTAGAGTGCTTTTCATCAATATGAATGAAGGTAACAAACTACTTTTCTTTTTTTTTCTCATTATTTCAATGTCCTGAATAATGCGTCATTACAGGTTCAGTCAACAAAGCATCTGGCTTGTGTTCTTGTATTAGAGTGTCATTCTGGTTTTCTTGCGCAATTATAGTATTTCTAATTTTTTTATCACGTCAGTATAAGTGGTATTTGAAATTTCTTGTCTTATTGAAGAAGAACCGTGCCAGATATGTACGTTGAGTCATACTTCCACACACAGAACAGTTATACTTGTGCTTTGCTTTCGTAGGTTTTATAGTTGCTGGGGACTTAATTAATTAATTGTGTTAACGAAAATTTTCATTTCATTCTTTGTTGTTGTTCTATGCAGTCAGATTGCGTAAAAATACTAGTCAGGGCCAACCGTTTACGACACTTCGTAATCGGACATACAGCTACCAAAAATAAAAATGATTTTCAAATTTAATAATTAAGCCCCCATGCAACCGGCACTGTTACAATTTTGAAACATTCTAAACCCCATGAACAACATACCGTGGCGAGGTGGTGTGACCCGCGCGCACAAACGATAAAGATATCTCTACTGTAGGTGCAACCACAATGGAGAGACATCTGTGGAGAGGCCACACTGATTTATGGTTTCTGTAGAGGGGCACAGCCTTTTCAGTAGTAGCAGTGGCTACTACTGATCTGGCCTTGTAACTTTAGCCGACATGGCCTCGCAGTACTATTACTGTGGACGGTTGAAAGCTAGGAGAAATTAAGCTCGTTATTTTTCCTGAAGGCATGAAGCTCCACTCTATAATGACATTCTCTTAGATAAAACCTTCCAGAGATAAAATAGTCCCCCATTCGTATTTCCTCCGTCGTCAGCAGGGAAAACAAAACTTCAGGGTAGGTTGGTAGAGAATATAAAAAGGGCAATAGATAGGTTGATCGTGGATTCAATGCGAATTAGTGAAGTGCAGTAGCATGACGAAGAGGTCATTTAGTCACCCGAACACAGAAGTATAAATACAAAATTAAATAGGGGTAATGCAGGAATAGGTATAATAATGAATAAGAAAGTAGTGCTGTGGGTAAGCTTCTGTAAAAAGCACAGTGAATACACCGTCGTAGCCAAGACAGACAGGAAACCAAAACACGCAGCAATAGTACAAGTTTATATGCCAACTATCTCTGCAGATGAAGAAGAAGCTAATAGAACGCATGACGCGAAAAAATAAAATATTTAGATAGTCAAAAGAGACGCAAATGTAACTGTGATGGGGGACTTGAATTCGACTGTAGGCAAAGCGAGTGCAAAGAATTAAAGGTGAATTCGTCCGCTACAAATCTGCGCAGAGCATAATCTGATCATCGCTAGTTCATGGTTTATAAGACATGTAATGTGAAATTACACTACTGGCCATTAAAATTGCTACACCACGAAGATGACCTGCTACAGACGCGAAATTTAACCGACAGGAAGAAGATTCTGTGATATGCTGACATGAGGAAAGATTCCAACCGATTTCTCATACACAAACAGCAGTTGACCGGCGTTGCATGGTGAAACGTTGTAATGATCCCTCGTGTAAGGAGGAGAAATGCGTACCATCACGTTTCCGACTTCGATAAATGTCGGATTGTAGCATATCGCCATTGCGGTTTATCGTATCGCGACATTGCTGCTCGCGTTAGTCGAGATCCAATGACTGTTAGCAGAATATGGAATCGGTGGGTTCAGGAGGGTAATAACGGAACACCGTGCTGGATCCCAACGGCCTCGTATCACTAGCAGTCGAGATGACAGGCATCTTATCCGCATGGCTGTAACGGATCGTGCTGCCACGTCTCGATCCCTGAGTCAACAGATGGGGACGTTTGCAAGACAACAACCATCTGCACGAACAGTTCGATGACGTTTGCAGCAGCATGGACTGTCAGCTCGGAGAACATGGCTGCGGTTACCTTTGACGCTGCATCACAGACAGGAGCGCCTGCGATGGTGTACTCAACGACGAACCTGGGTACACGAATGGCAAAACGTAATTTTTTCGGATGAATCCAGGTTCTGTTTACAGCATCATGATGGTCGCATCCGTGTTTGGCGACATCGCGGTGAACGCACATTGGAAGCGTGTATTCATCATCGCCATACTGGCGTTATCACCCGTCGTGAAGGTATGTTCGCATTGACGGCACTTTGAACAGTGGAAGTTACATTTCAGAAGTGTTACGACCCGTGGCTCTACCCTTCATTCGATCCCTGCGAAACCCTACATTTCAGCAGGATAATGCACGACCGCATGTTGCAGGCCCTGTACGGGCCTTTCTGGAAACAGGAAATGTTCGACTGCTGCCCTGGCCAGCACATTCTCCAGATCTCTCACCAACTGAAAACGTCTGGTCAATGGTGGCCAAGCAACTAGCTCGTCACAATACGCCATTCACTACTCTTGATGAACTGTGGTATCGTGTTGAAGTTTCATGGGCAGCTGTACCAGTACACGCCATCCAAGTACTGTTTGACTCAATGCCCAGGCGTATCAAGGCCGTTATTACGGCCAGATGTGGTTGTTCTGGGTACTGATTTCTTAGGTTCTATGCACACAAATTGCGTGAAAATGTAATCACATGTCAGTTCTAGTATAATGTATTTGTCCAATGAATACCCGTTTATCATCTGCATTTCTTCTTGGTGTAGCAATTTTAATGGCCAGTAGTGTATATGGTAAAAAGACGTGGAGACGTAGGTTGCGAATAGATTACATAATGGTAAGACAGATTTCGGGACAATATTTTAATCTGCAGAACATTTCCACTCATATATGTGCACTCTGATCGTAATTTATTTGTTATGAACTGCAGTTTAAAACTGAAGAAATTCGAGAGAGGTAGGAAACTGAGGAAACTGGATCAGCATAAATTGAAAGAAACAGAGGTTGTTGATAGTTTCAAAGGGAACAATAAACAAGAATTGAATGAAACAGGGGTGTCGAGCAACAGAAGAAGAACGGGCAGTTTTGATGGAAGAAATAGTGGAGGCAGCAGAGAATCGAATAAGCAAAAAGACAAAGTGCACTATGTATCTTTAGGCAACAGACGAAATATTCCCAGAATGAGATTTTCACTCTGCAGCGGAGTGTGCGCTGATCTGAAACTTCCTGACAGATTAAAACTGTGTGCCGGACCGAGACTCGAACTCGGGACCTTTGCCTTTCGCGGGCAAGTGCCCTTCCATCTGAGCTACCCAAGCACGACTCACGCCCCGTCCTCACGGCCTCACTTCTGCCAGTACCTCGTCTCCTACCTTCCAAACTTTACAGAAGCTCTCCCGCGAAGAGCACTTGCCCGCGAAAGGCAAAGATCCCGAGTTCGAGTCTCTGTCAGGCACACAGTTTTAATTTGCCAGGAAGTTTCATATCAGCGCACACTCCGCTACAGAGTGAAAATCTCATTCGATTACCCCAGAGTTACTGTGCTTCTTGGCACAGCCAGCCACGAAAAAACTGCTCCACCTAGCGTGCAAGATATATGAACCACTCAAAATGCCCTCAGAATTTGAGTCTCTTTTTTGTGCATGACGTCATTTTGTTAACAACAAACCAAAGCTCTTCATGAGTAGTCCTTCCGGAACCCCTCGGTCAGATATCTTGCGTCTCCTGCACCGTGGACTCTGTGGTGTTTCTTGTACCAAGATGCTATCCAGATGCTATGTCTAGTGGCTCAGCACTGTCATCAAATAAAGGGCATCATCTGGAATTCTCAAAATGTGAAATGCAGCAGTCCTCCTCTTCCAGGCCAGCACCCTCATAGCCCTGGGAGAGTATTCATCTCGACTGTGCTGGCCCCTTTCTGGACACTACCTGGTTGATAATCATTGACGCTTATTTCAGATTTGCCTGCTCTGTTAATCGCCATTGCACCAGTGTGGAGGCCACCATTAAGATGTTCACCAGAATTTTCGCCATAGAAGGCTTTCCACACATGCTTGTATCAGGTAATGGGACTCAATTTCAGGTGCAGCTTTTTAATGTTTTCTGCTGGGAGAATGGCATTCAGCACAACATGTCACCACCTTCCCACCCCTTTATTCAATGGGGAAGCTGAGACATTTGACCGCACTTTTGTGAAGAAGTATGTAGATGACCTCACCTACTGGCGATGTTTCAACCATATTTCTGAGTTTGTATAGGGCTACAACAACCGAAGAGAAAAATCCAGCGCAGTTACTCCGTGACCATCAGCTACTTACGCTCCTGCCATCTGCTGTTCCCGACTCCAGTTGCGCCGCCTGCTCCACCATCTCCAAATGTTGTGCTGGGCACCTGAATGTAGGTGTGGGGTTTTGGGTGCCAGATAAATGGATCCCAGCAGTAGTCCAACAATAACAGAGTTGCCGAATGTTCACCTTGGATGCAGGTGACAGGATGGTGATCTGTCACTGTTAGGTCAATGTTGCCATACATCTTCAAACGAGATACTTATAATACTTGAGTACTGCTGATCATGGGATTGTAGTATAATACTTTGGAATATTTTGTGTACTATACTTAGATGTTATTTTGATATTTGCCAATATAAGGCACTTATGGTCAATACTTCATCTCCCCCCCCCCCCCCCCTGGAAGCTGTCCAGTGCCATAACTTACAAATGTGTCCTACTGTACCGTTCTATCGTTGCACACTTGAGTTGCCACTTAACCAATTTTATACTTGATGCAACATTGCATTTCTTGACACTTAGATAATGGGTGTAAGTCCGTTATTGTTTGACTTTAACTAGTCAAATATTTTGACCAGTTTTTAGGTACCATGACATTTTGACCCATGCAGATAGTTTCCGACATTAGACAGAATATGATGACACTGGATGATGAACTTAAGATCCCTATAGTCATCTCAGACGCTACTGCACCCGGCCTTAATGCAACCTGAGAATGATTTGACATGGTTATACGTGATACCCTTTGTCTTAGGGATGGTATACATTTCATTTTGAGATTTATGTTCAGACTTATAGGTGGCCACCTATATTTCACTTTTTCTTCCTTTCATTTTTATTCAATCGATTCCACTTGGTATAATTCTGCATACATGTATAGGACTTATACATAGGGAGGCAGACATTTTTGGATATACAGAGACTGAGAATCTTCTTTGTAACCATGACTATATGAGGCAGCAACTGGCGTTGCATTAATCCACTCAGCACATTGTGGGGCTGCACTACATAAGGGTCCTAATGAAGTGTCTACAATGACCAGGTGTTTGTTGATTTTGTAGTAAAATTGCATTAGTTCGCGAATGCAGTTGGGTTTTAAGACAAACTCTTTTATGCTTCATTAATATTGCGGCAGCTGTTTGTCATACCACACATAATACGACCTAGACCACAGATAAGTAACTATGTATTCTGACATGGTTGTCACATTTTCTTGTATTTTAATAAATTTATTTTATTATTTATATTAGTTAATTATTATTTAAAAAAATTCTTCCACTGTTCCACCGGACATACGAATGTATGCAGTACATCCAATACATTGCATGACCTATTACAACTCTGTGTTACAGTTTTATGAATAATAGCGTATACATATGTTCATATATCATGCTTTATTCGAGTAAAACAGTGAAAGCTATTAACAACAGCATGACATAGGCAGAAACATATGTGCCCTAACGTTACATATAGTTTTAATGATATACAATATATCTCTTTGAGCCACTCACATAGTTTGTTAATGTATATTCTATTTTTTATAATTTTTTATAATAGTACATTTCTTCTACTCATTGTACAGGGGCCGAAGATGGCATCAATGTAATGCCGAAACTGGTAGCACATAGAAGTTCACAAAATAAAATAAATTTCTACAATACATACGGCTGTGGGTAAATTATTGCATCAAGAAGTTCGTGCCAGCCATCGTCCCACGATCCATAATGGATCAACGAAGATAACCTAGCCTTGTTCCCCCCCCCCTCCCCAGGGCCCCCTTTTTCCTCTCCCCTCCTTCTCCCAGAGAGTATTTTACTCCTTTCCCTCCCTGAGTCCCTGCACCCCCTCCTCGGCTGTTTCCTCACCTGTCCCTTCCCTCCCCTCCTTCAGTACGCCCCCCACCTCATCTCCCTTTCACTGCTCTCCTCCTCGCCTCCTTCTCCACTATTCAATTTTCCCTTGTCCCCCGCCCCCCCCCCCCCCTGGCCGATCCTCCCAGGTTTTTATACGTTATCAGTGTGATGTGTAAGTGTTGTGTTTTGGTGCTGTTATACAGTGTCCTCTAGTGATGTGGTTTTAATTGTGTGCTCGACCTGTTTCTTTGTCCATGACTATTCCATGCTACGCCATCCATCACGTGGCTGTTTCCATCATTCTATGACTTTTATGCTTCGGGCATAATTTGCCTAGTACCTTTCAATCTAGTGTTTGTTTTTTGTGTAACATCCTTTTGTTTTAGGCTTTCATCTCCAATTTACAGTCACCGCTTTGCAAGCAATCTTTTCTTCTATTCTGCCTTTTTTTTCCTATATTCCGCCATGTTTTCTTCTTTATATTGTTTTGCATGTCTTCCTGTCTATTTATGTCTCTCAGCTGAAGAGCAGCACTTATTCTGCTGACAGCCTGCCCCTGATAGGGAATGGAAATTACAATCAACAACAAAAAAAATTGTCACAGGGAATCCATCAGTACCTTAATCAACACCACCTCCTTCCCCTTACCCAGTGTGGCTTCCGACTCTGCTTTTCCGCCGAAGACCAACTCATAAACCTTGTCCACCTTCTCTCCCTCTAGCTTAACTCCCGTCGATCCACCATTTCTGTTACCCTCTACCTCCAAAATGCCTATGACCGCATCTGGCATCCTGGTCTCTTCTTTAAACTCCAAACCTATGCCCCGCCTATCAATTTTATTCATCTGGTATTCCTTCCTCTCACGCCATCCTTCCTATGTCACCCTCCACCAACTCCCATATCTCTTATCCCACTGCTAGCGTCCCCCAGGGCTCCGTCCTCTCCCCTGTTCTCTATCTCATGTACACTGCCGATATGCCCAAGCCATCCCCTCCTATCCACCTTCTCCAGTATGCTGATGACACCACCCACCTGGCTCTTTATCCTACCCTTCAATGGTCCCAACACACCCTCCAAACCCATCTCAACCAGTTCACCACTTGGTGTAACCAGTGGTTCCTTCATCACAACCCCTCCAAAACACAGGAAATCATCATAGGCCGCACCACTGCTCCTTCTGTGTCCACGATTTCTATCTCACCATTTATGGTCATCCCATCCAGCTCAACCCCACCCTGAGATACCTTTGCCTCACCCTCGACCGTCACCTCACCTGGACCCCTCACCTCCTGACCCTCCAGGAAAAGCCCATTCCCACCTCCATCTCCTAAAACTTCTGTATAGCTGGACATGGTGATTGCATCCTTCCACCATCCTCCACTCCTACAAATCCTTCATCCGCCATATCCTCTGTTATGCCAGCGTTGCCTGGATCTCCATACCCACCTGTTTTTACAAGGCCCTCCAAATCTTCAGACACCATGCACTTCGCCTTGCCTTCCATATCCGCTTTCCTTCCCCCACATGGCTCCTGTACGACCTCATCCCCTTCCCCCATCTCCTCCTTTTCCTCCAACATCTCCACATCCTTTACACTGTCGGCATGCTTGATCGTCCCCACCCCTTGGTTTCCTCCTCGCTCTCCATCCCCCCCCCACCTGTTGCTACACCTCTATCCCTCCCTCTCTCCACCTCCACACCCTCAATCACCTTCATCAAGGCGACTTCCAGCACCTTCCCCTCCCAGATGTTGAACTTCGTCGTGATATATACCCTTCCTTTGAACTGTAACCTGGCATTGTTCCCTCCCCTACCCAGGGCCCCCTTTTCCTCTCACCTCCTACTCCCAGAACGGATTTTCCTCACCCCCCCCCCCCCTGACTCCCTGCACCCCTTCCTCAACTGTGTCCCTCCCATGTCCTTCTCTCCCCAGCCCTTTCGACGCGCCCCCACCCCTCTCCATCCTTCCCTCGCTTCTTCCCTTCTCCCTCATCCCCACGCCCCTGGCAGATCCTGTGTTTGGTCATCGTCATCAGTATGTTACGTCAGTGTTGTGTTTGGTGCTCTTATTCTGTGCGTCCAGAGCTGTGATTTTAATTGTGTGCTTGACTTGTACATAGTGTTACTGTCAGTGATCGTTATGTGCTACGCCGCGCCGTCCATCGCTACTTTTATGCTCCAGCCATACTTTGCCTTGCGTTCTTTCAATTGTCCCAGTGTAAAGTTTTTTGTGCACAATATTTTTTTGAGGTTTTTATCTCCATTTTACAGTCGCCCCCTTTATGTATGATCTCATCCATTATGTTCCCCCTTTTTATATTTATGTACGCCATATTCTCTCCTTTGTAATTTTAAATGTCTTCCTTTGTATAATTAATGTCTTTCGGCTGAAGAGCACTGCATATGCTGCTGCCAGCCTGCCCCAGATGGGGCACTGAATGGAAAAAAATTGTCACTGGATTTAGTTCACTTTCACATCAGAAATAACTACAGATTTGACACATGTCAAAAGCGCAAACATAAAAAATATGCCTTTCTGTCAAACGACAGTCTTCTTTCAGTTTAACACATGAATTTTTATGATATTCAACACCAATTGCCACAGCAAAATCAATTTGGAGACGGTTCACGCGGAAATAATACCCATCAATTAAATATTCTCTCCATTAATGAACTGAATAATTTATTTCATTTCATCACAAATTTTTACAATTTCTACGGCGTTTAGATAGCTATAGTAGACCTCAGTACTTGTACTGCTCGGGTGCGTTATGATTTTGCATCTATCTTGGCTGTGATGATTCATCCATTATGTTCGAAAGACAGTAAGTCCTTTGGACCCGCCTTTCTTTCACTTTATTTATTCAGTCGAGCAGACAGATTCAATTCGAGTACTTTCAGTAGTTTAGGAAAGCTCTATGGTCTATGAGAGTGTTAAAGAGGGTTGATGGTCGTTGAAATCGTGAATCCAGTGACAGTTAGGTGCATGAAGTTATTATAAGTGGTGGAGCCGAGCACTTGCTATTGCGAGACAGCCACGGCTATGGCAAGGGAGGTCTCTTAGTGTCACAGCGGGTCGCGAGAGGAGGTATTGGTTAGAGGAAGGGAGATCCTGGCCGGTGCTTTCGCACAGTGGACGCCGCCACAGAGGATGCAGTCTTAGCCAAAGGGGCTCCTCTGGCATAGGAAGCCGCGAGCCCAGAGTGGGCCACAGCATTTTGTCCCAGAGGCAAAATGTTTTATTGCTGCTTTCGCCGAGTTGTGACGAACTGGGCCACTGACAATTGTTGTTTCCTGCAAACCTTTCTGTATGATCGGTATTGGTTAGGCCTGTGAAAACATTACCCTGAAGTGGCCGAATTGGGGCAGCACTGCAGAACGCCCAAAGCTGTGTCGCCGAGAGAGAGTAGTGTTTTCTCTAGGCCACATAGGCACAAAAAATGCACTGTTTCCCGTTTGTGCAATTTAACTATGTGTTAATTGGGACGCCGACTGTGACATCAGAAAATGTAACAGTGGACACATGTTCAATGGAGGAACCGTTTTTTCCTATCCTATGGAGGGAGGCTGTATGGTACATGGGATGATATGCGATTGGCGCAAGAGAGCATTACCATTCTTGGTTGGTGGTCTTTAGCTTTTAGGCACGTATTCCAGTTGGAGTGTTTGGCACACTTGCATGAAGCGTGAGGAAGCAAACTCGGTCTTGTGGTGTGAAGGAGAGTAGTAGAATTTGTTCGGGTTCCATGGAGCAGAGAAGCTGATTCGATATTGTGCCATGATGTAGGGATGGCTATTTAAGCTTGGGGCTTTGGAGTCTGGGCTCGAAGGTGGATCTGAGCGAGAGGAGGACATGCATTTCCACCATTCAGTCCCGATACAGAAGTGTGCTGACCACTGCTTTCAAATATTTTGCAGCAACAGCACCAAAAACCCTTCGAGAGAATTTCAATCACTGCACCATGTGCTCACAGCAGCATCTGTGCATTATAGCAGTTTGTTACAGTATACAGTTCACAAACCTTGTCAATAGTATTAGTTACAGCCAGATTGCGTCACCTATGCATAAAAAATTAGAGCTGGGACCGATGACCTCAGAAATTTGGTCCCATAGTCCTTACCATGTTATGTTATAATCAGAGCCAGTTTGCCACCTTTATTCAGCTTTGTCAAGTGTACATCAGTATACTTGTGTTATACTGAGCTATGTTCCAACTCATTCACATGTTTTGGAAATAAATCTATCATAATACTGAATTCTGTTTGTTATTCAGGAAGACAAGATTTCTTGATCACCTTCAGTCTTGCAATAAAATACGTTTTGTCATCTTCAGTATCACTACACAAGGCCAAATATCTTCTCATTCGTATTTAATTTCCACCACACATAAATCTTACAGCAGTGTAATTGAAGGGTGATTCTGTGTCTTACAGTTAGTCAGATGCAGGAAGTTCCTCAGAGGTACTCAAACAGCAGCTCACTAAGCAGGACATTTTGTATGATGACTTTCTTTCTTCTTTTTCCTGGCCTTATCATGTATCTCATCATGGTCGTATGTTATTCTGAATTTGGCAATGTTGGTGGTTGAGAGTGGCCACATACCCTTTCTGTCGCCATCCTTAACTGAGGTGAGCTGTGTTTACCAGCCCAGTGTTCTCCTATTCAGATGTTGGAAACCACCTAAAAACCACATCCAGGCTGGCAGGCACACTGGCCCTCATTGTTAATCCACCATGCACGTTCGATTTGGCGCCAGCCCCCCTCTCCAAATCCCAGAAGTAGCGTGCTAATAGATGCATCTGTCTGCACAGATTTATTCACTATGTTAATCATAGTAATTATGCACTTTCCTCTCTTCCTGCTCGTTATTTGGGCAGCTTCTGCATTACTCTTACTTAATTTTTTGTTGTTGCTATGCCCGTTGTACTAATTTGACCAAATGCTTCTTACTGCCAGAGCACTTCAACAATTTCCACTGTGTATAACTTCAACCTATCTAGTCCTCTTTTCTAATGTTCTAACTACTTAAATGGTTAAGAGATTTAACATTCCGTACTATGGTCTGTAAAGCGCTAAATTTGTATAATTCTGATAACAGCAACGTCCTCAGTAAGTTCTATCCAGAGATCCTAATGACGTACTATTTTGCCTCCAGAATACTTTACTGAGGAGTATGCCATCCTCATTAAATGATAAAGCAGAGTTACATGTCCTCAGTAAATGTAATGTTTGTAGCTGTGTTCTCTTGCTTTTGGCCATTCACAGACCCAACATTGCAAGGTCTTATTGGCTAACATTACAAGATTAGATCAGTTAAGGGGAGGTTTACTGTCTTTGGCCCGAAAAAAGCATGTTCTTTGAGAATTTTTTCTCGGGATGTGTTATAGATATCAATGTCAAATTTGGTCAAAATGTTTACTGATATTTCCTCTACAAACTGGAATTTTTTCGACCGGAAATGTCTAAGAGAAAAGGCGGAAGTGCCGTCGGAACGAAACAAAATTTCGATGTAGACCTCCACGCGCGGTATCTCAGAGGTCAGCCGGCTCGTCTGAAATCAAAATTGGGTTGACGTAAGCGAAGTATATAACATTCCTTAGGAGTTGTACCTCGATTAAGTTATTTGGACCATAGCAAACAAAATGGCGGCCATTTGAAGAAAATAGGGTTTTTTTCATCGATTTCGTCGGCCAAATAAAAATATTTATAGTTGATGGATCGGAATGAAAGTGGTACAACTCCTAGACAATTTAGTTAGCTTTGTCGGAAACAAAGAATCATGCCAATCGGTTCAGTAGATTTAAAGTTACCGTACCGCGCGATAAAAAAAACGTCATTTCGAGAAAAATGCAACATTATGCAACGTACGTTCAATCTGCTATTCTGGGTCCATAAACTAGTCCTTCCTCTTTCTCATAGAGGGCGTTCTGCTCGATGTGGGCCATCCTGCACTGCTCCAGAGCCGGTCGTACGGCCGGTGACAAGCGGTTTTTGGCCACTTGAATCCGGTGGTCGTCCGAATGCTGCGCCGAATAGAGTCCCAGGGTGACGTCCATCGTTGTCATCGCCGGACATGCATTAGTTTGAATTGGAGTGTTCACACTGATCACAGACACAGCGCTGCAGATTTGCCAACCGGCAGGCAGTCATTTCTGAGACAATGACGCGAAATATTCATTGTACATTATACTGTACACACTAGCCATGAGTTTAGATTTGATTAACATGGAAGCTTTTGTAAGTGAAGTAGGAAGCTGTCCTGCTATTGGGATGTGAAAAGCGATGACTATAGCAACAGAGTGATGAAAACTATTGCGTGGTAAGAAATTATAACGAAGTTTGTGCCTTATTTCAATGAGAAGAGCATGGGTATGAAAAACAAAATTGTTGAGTTGTATGTTCTTTTTTCAAATTTAATGCCTTATTTTTCGGACCATAAGAGGCTAGCGCAATTTAGTTGCTACCCCTGTAGGAGTCCATTTCACTAACTAATCAGTTGCCAATATCTGCTGTGTCGGACACCAGTGATCCGAGAGTGTTCACCAGCCACCGGTGACCATCACTGGCGACCGTCACCAGTGTCCCAGTGTGAAACGGAGGCCTTAGTTTGGGAAGTATATCGTCGTAACTGTATGTTGTATTTTTCAGTTAGGTGAGCATCCAGAGAAACAACGACGCAAGTGTTTAATATTGCAATTTGAGAATTATTTCACCTAAAACACAAGGTGCGATAACGACGTAACAGGCTGGATCAAAAAGAATCATGCAATTTGCCACGTCTACGTACCTGAAACTAATAAACATATACGATGAATTTTGGTTTTTGATGAACAGGAAAATCAGAAAGGTTTTATCATACCTTTTCATAGGTGTTCAATATCGCCCTCATGAGATGCGTGGCAAATGTCAACGCGGTATTCAAATTATTCCCACACTGCAGCGAGCATGTCTTGAGTTACAACTTCCACAGTTGCTGTCATGCGACGTCTCAGGTCATTCATTGTTGTTGGTAACGAGTGCACATAAACAGAGTTTATTATAAAAACTCCCACAAGAAATAATCACATACAGTCAGGTCCGGTGACCTTGGAGGCCAGTAATGTCAGGCTGAATCATTTGCTCCAGTGAGACCAGTCCATCGTTCAGTAAACCTTTGATTTAAAAATTCCCACAGTCCCAGATGCCAGCGTGGCGGTGCCCCATCCTGTTGGTAAAACTCTTTCCAACACTATGTTGTTCACGCACATATTCCAAATAAAATAATAGTTACGATTTTTTTAAAATCGGATGATTCTTTTTGATACACCCTGTACTCATATTTTGTGGCGCTGTTTTTTCGACGTTCTTAGTGCCATTGTTTTCTCGACGTTTAAATAACATTTGTGTCACAGCAGTTCTTAGTCTCATTGGTGATATGAGCAAAATGTCTTTAATAGAGCTAAGTCAATTTCATATCTGTGTTATAGGGGCAAAATGAGCGACCGAGCACAGATTATGCGGCTTGCTATTTAAGGATACAGGGTACTTTTCTGGCTCAATATTATGTAAAAATCAACACCCATTTCTTTCAGGCACTGTTATAATGTATATGTTTTACAGAGTTTTCGTTGATATCGGGTAATGCAGCACATGTTCTAAACAATATAGAAGTATTTTAAATATTTTTGAACAAGCTTATGGTTGTTAAAAAATTATAAAGAAATTGATGCAATTTTTTTCCAAAATGCTTCCTCAAATTGAGGTACCATTTAATCCAATGTTATACATTTGAAGGAGACCAAATTTTTACCAGGTATGCATGATATGATGGCTGAAGTACTAGGCCTGTTTAATTCCACCTATTATGTATATTACAAGGATAAAAAATTCACATTTACATTTTAATTTTTATAATTTTTTCCTAATAAAAATGTTATTTTTCTATAATTTAGTTGATTCTGCAATAAAGCTTAGGCCTAATACATACGTATGGACTATTGAAAGTTCCAAAAAAAAAAATTAGAGCAATGCTTTATAAACTTTAGGAAATATTTGTACCTGAATTCTGGAAAATACAACTTGCAGGAGATAGCGAATGAATATATGAGTCCAATTAAACTGTGTCTCAGAACATTCCTGAAACATAGTCTTCATCCTGCAGCATTTCTTCACCTTCAAGCTTCCTCTTGGCATTTCTTTTAACACTTCTTCCTTCTCTGGTAACTTGAAGAGCGAATCTTTCAGGTTCATGCACCTGTTGTCTGTCACGCGCAAGAAACTGATCTTCCACATTAGAGCCACATTTTATGCCTAAATTTCACAGGACTTCCAACCTTCCTATCACTCCATCATTGAAACATATTACTGCATCTAGTACACCAACTTTTAATGTATTTAGTACTACAAAAACGTTCTTGGGTGAGCTTTCCCATATGCAATAGTTGAAACTTTCATTTGTATTCTGAGTGACCCCATAAAGACATTTACTAAGCAAAACAGGGCCAATCAGGACTCTAAAAATTGGTTTTATTTAATTCATAACAGGCTCAGGAAGAGAATGCTTATGATGGTATATTTGTCCATTTCTTTTGCTTTTTGGTAGGGCAAAGTCCGTGAACAGGGTGGTCATCTGTGGACAACTTATAAAAGTAGGTGGCCCATACAGCTTTTCTCATTGCTGTAACATCATTCAGAGGTGAAGTTCGTCTAATGGCCAGTCCATAATAACTTTGAAGAAAGTCTATTTCAGTTTCTGTCACTCTGCCTCGGCCAGACAGAGAATTTCCATCAGTTAGCAACTTTCCTTTCATTTCTCTTCATAGCTTCCTCAATCTGGCACCCATTCTCTTTTGCACATGCCCAAAACACTTCAGTTTTGTTACTAAGGTATCACCATAAACAATGAACTCATTAATTTTATTGAAATCTTGGCGGCATACAAAACTACAACTTTAAAATTTGGTATATATGGGTCATTTTTCATTTGAAACCCTATAATGTATAAATGATGACTAACTGACAACCTCAGCTGCCGACAGGTGTTGTTGTTATACCTCGATGTGGACAGCTGAAAATGTGTGCCCTGACCGGGACTCGAACCCGGGACCTGCTGCTTACATGGCAGACGCTCTATCCATCTGAGCCACCGAGGACACAGATGAATAGCGCGACTGCAGGGACTTATCCCTTGCACGCTTCCCGTGAGACTAACATTCCCAACTGTCCACAATTCTACATATGTATTGTATCTTATAGACATTTGCCCACCCACTCATTACTCGCGCACGCGCTGGCGATTCCCGTAAGAGTTTGGGCAACCTGTGCGCATTCGCACAGACAAAGGTCAATGGCTGGGTAGCCTTTAACTATATATAACGAAGACAGTAACTTGTTCTCGAAAGAACAGTTACTGTTGATGACCGTGCAGCTTTTCCCTGAAATAAATGATGACTAACTGACAACCTCAGCTGCCGACAGGTGTTGTTGTTATACCTCGATGTGGACAGCTGAAAATGTGTGCCCCGACCGGGACTCGAACCCGGGACCTCCTGCTTACATGGCAGACGCTCTATCCATTTGAGCCACCGAGGACACAGATGAATAGCGCGACTGCAGGGACTCATCCCTTGCACGCTTCCCGTGAGACTCACATTCCCAACTGTCCACAATTCTACATATGTATTGTACCTTATAGACATTTGCCCACCCACTCATTACTCGCGCACGCGCTGACGATTCCCGTAAGAGTTTGGGCAACCTGTGCGCATTCGCACAGACAAAGGTCAATGGCTGGGTATCCTTTAACTATATATACGAAGACAGTAACTCGTTCTCGAAAGAACAGTTACTGTTGATGACAGCTGTCCACATCGAGGTATAACAACAACACCTGTCGGCAGCTGGGGTTGTCAGTTAGTCATCATTTATTTCAGGGAAAAGCTGCACGGTCATTAACAGTAACTGTTCTTTCGAGAACAAGTTACTGTCTTCGTACCTATAATCTATATATCAATGTAATCAGGAAAGATTATAGAATTTAATAAAGTTATAAAAAATTTCGATTTTTCCACCAATTATAAGTTCCTTGTATCCTTAAGGGCTAATAGAGGATAGCAAAAAGACAAAGGATGTAAACTATTCCACGATAAGTGAAATACGAAGACGGGTCAGAGGAACAGCCATCAGTCCCAAACTGTGAAATACTGGAAAAGAAATGAGTAAGGTGGAGCCACAGGCATCACAATCAAAACAAATGACGAGAGCTTTAAATGTGCATGTGGTTGAAAGGACAAGCGCAACAAAACCAGTTTTGAAAAGAGTGACAGTAATATCTACCTTGCCGACCGGCAGTTCCGGAAGCATTTCATATTTGTCATCTGGTTCAGGTAACAACTATCAACCACCAAACAGCGATGAATTGTCGAATTCAAGTGAAAGATCACTCACGCATAAAGAAAAATGTCCAGTTAAAAACCTACAGAAAGAACGCGGAATGTTAGCAACTGGCGCAGAGTAAAAGTTAAAACGTTGAAAAACAGTGGGAAATCTATTGAATCAAGAACAGGTAAAACTGTCAGGATTCGAAAAATGGGTGCTGCGTATACTGATAAATGCATCCTCTCTTGTACAAAGAAACTAGTAGAAGACTGCAGACGTCAGGAGTTCGTGAATTACTGTGCACTGGGATTACAAAGACAACGGGATTTTCTGAATTCGTGACTGAAACGCTCGTTCTCGAATATCGTCGCATCACTGCCTGACAACTTAGAGTATCAAATAGCGCTTTCTATTTGAAGCAAAAGTGATTGGTAGTGAGATGGCACCTGTGGATAAAAGTGGGCATCATGTAAAACTGGTCCAGAAATCTTGGAGTCCTTATCAATCACATAAATCCAATTCCCCGTATTGAGAGTCACCATTTAAGGAGTGACACAACAAGATAATTTATCCACGGTGATTTATCCATCGCAGAAATGCACAGAAATTACTCTTCAGGACGATCTTCCGTTAACCTGCCCGCTGCTAGTTATGGAAGAAAATTTTCATTTTATGTTACAGGTTTATGACTGCAATGTATTTGTATTCGGTACAAAGACTGGATATTCGACCCATTATGCACAAGGTGAGGGCCAATTTAAGTTCCTAATCAGTACATATCAGTTATCCGAAATGCAAAAAAGAGATATCTTGTGCATCTCAGAGAAACGGATTTTTCGGGTTTCAAGGACATAAAAGCTTAGCATGACGAGATGGCTTACAGGGCCAAGGACGTTGACGCGAATGTCTTCAAAGGATCTGAAATTATTTCCACGTGTGCTTCAATATAAAAACAGCTACGAACAGTCCACAAGGAGACAAGTTCAATTTAAAGGTAGAAAGAGGCGTTTAACAGTTAATGTAGATGAAACTAATTTGGATTTAAAAGCTGCGTATATAACGATATAACACTAACAAAACAAATTCGAGATATGAATTATTTGGTTAACAGCAACATCATTCCTAAATGTTACAAGGCTCTATGACCCTCTTTCCACACAAATGTAATTTTTATATAATATGTTTGGAAGTTCTTTCTTTCGCTCAATATATTATTTTATGTAAGGTGCAAATAATAATGATAAGAGAAGACAACGAAACTCTGAAGGACTGACACAAAATAATGATTTAGAGATACATTGAAGTTTTTCCCACACACCTTTTTTGGCCGTATTTGTCAAAAGGGTTGCAAGGGGATGAATGGGGTGCAATTTAGCAGAACACTTGTAGGGAACACTTGTGTCAAAATTAGGCCGACTCTCAGTTCCATAGATAATTTTACTGTTGTTTAATGAAGTTTCTAAACAATATCGTTTGGTTTTTTGTGTCTCCCGTAAACTTTTCATTCTGACATGTCATTGTTCCTTCGGAACGGCGAACAGACATATGGAGGAAGGAGGACAACACACTGAGGTGTTTCCACTGTGTACACCTGGGACACGTGTTATGCTACTATAGAGCTGCAGAGACAGAACATGAGTTTTCAATTATTACAAAGCCGCCAGAAAGCAATCATCATAACAGCTCTATTCACGCCGGTCAGCTGCAGACGATTATAGTCGACATACGGGACGAAGCCCATTACCGTACCTGGGCGAGGTGGCTAGCATGCTGTAGCCTTTCCCAGTCGTAATACAGAGATATCAGTTGCTCGTCTAGCCACTTTAGGAAACCTAATCGAGGTAACATATATGAAAGTGAGACCGCTACCGATGCAAATCGTGCACTCACAATAGTCACCAAGATTCTCTCACTGAATTATCACTGACAGCCAAACACTTTGGGTGCTAGTCGGTTCAGGTACTTCTTCTTCTGTAATGTTAGATGCTTATCATCGTCAGCTAAAGAAGACAATGTTCTGCAATACGAAAGCAGTTGTACTGAAAGGTTCAAATGGAAAATACACACATCAAAAGAAGTTTTGCATCACCCCTATTCCCAGAACTCCTGAAGATACACGTTGACTGTGGATATTGTATCACAGACACACTCCCTTTGACTGTTCAGAGATGTCACTAAACCCGACCAAAATGTAAACAACCATGCATGAGTAGCGCCTATTGGCCGGAGGGGGTCCGACAGCCAATCGGTTCCAGTCATTCCACCATGAGGTACACAGCTCGTGTTGTATGTAGTTCAACCATGCCTAGACGGTCAATACCGCGGTTCGAACGCGTCCACATTGTTACTTTGTGCTAGGAAGGGCTCTCAACAAGGGAAGTGTCCAGGTGTCTCGGAGTGAACCAAAACGATGTTGTTCGGACATCGAGGAGATACAGAGCGACAGGAACTGTCGATGACATGCCTCGCTCAGGCCGCCCTAGGGCTACTACTGCAGAAGATGATCGCTGCCAACGGATTATGGCTCGAAGGAACCCTGAAAGCAACGTCGCCATGTTGATTAATGCTTTTCGTGCAGCCACATGACATCGTGTTACGAGTCAAACTGTGCGCAATAGGCTGCATGATACGCAACTTCACTCCCAACGTCCATGGTGAGGATCATCTTTGCAACCACGACACCATGCAGCACGGTACAGATGGACGCAACAACATGCACCATGGATCACTCAGGATTGGCATCACGTTCTCTTCTCCAATAAGTGTCACATATGCCTTCAACCAGACAATCGTCGGAGACGTGTTTGGAGGCCACCCGGACAGGCTAAACGCCTTAGACACACCGTCCAGCGAGTGCAGCAAGGTGCAGGTTCCCTGCTGTTTTGCGGTGGCATTATGTTGGGCCACCACACGCAGCTGGTGGTCATGGAAGGCGCCATAACGGCTGTACGATGCGTCAATGCAATCCTCCGACCGACAGTGCTACCATATCGGCATCATACTGGTGAGGCATTCGTCTTCATGGACTACAATTCGCGACTCCATCGTGCACATCTTGTGAATTACTTCCTTCAGGATAACGACATCGCTCAACTAGAGTATCCAGCATGTTCTCCAGACATGAACCCTATCGGACATGTCTGGGATAGATTGAAAAGGGCTGTTTATGAACTTGACCCACCAACCACTCTGAGGGATCTATGCCGAATCGCCGTTAAGGAGTCAGACAATCTGGACGGACAGTGCCTTGATGAACTTGTGAATAGTATGCCATGACGAATACAGGCATACATCAATGCAAGAGTACGTGCTACTGGATATTAGAGGTAACGGTGTGTACAAAAAAAGACCTTTGAAGGTCTTGCCGTATGGTGGTACAACGTGCAATGTGTGGTTTTCATGAGCAATAGAAAGGGTGGAAATGATGTTTATGTTGATCTCTATTCCAATTTTCTGTACAGGTTCCGGAAGTCTCGGAACCGAGGTGATGCAAAATTTTTTTAAATGTGTGTATATCCAGCCAACAGGAACATGTATTACAAGAATAACTATCAATGACAGAATACAGCTGTTCGAATTTGTCAATTTCACAGACTGTAGTCACAACGTTATTTTCAGTTGGGATTTCTTGCAGGAATCACAAGCAGTCGTATAGAGTATGGAAGATCAGAGTTCCAAATAGACAAAGCTATCCAAAAAGCACACATAATGATTACTTTGCATCACTAATTGTGACGTGTAGCCACAACTCTTCCCCTGTAGCGACAGGTGAATCAGTTCAGGAAAGCCAGCTTAGTACCACTGATGCAGAACTGAGTTCCACTGTAACTAGAGGCAACACAGGGAACTGCCAGTAGGATCTGGCCTGACTGAGGGACAACCTTGGCCATTGTTAGCCATACTGCACGAATTTTCGGATGCTTTTCAGAGTGGAGAAAACATAGACCAAGTGACACAAGGCAAAACTCCGTATCAACAATGGGCATCATTCATTAATTAGTTAGCGCTTATACAGGATGTCGACAGATAATCTGGGGGAGGGGAGGGGTTGCAGAAGATGCTGCAAGATGACATCATTGAAGCTTCAGAGAGTCCCTGGTCTTCTCCTGCGGTCCATGAGAAGAAGAAAGAATGCACATGGTGTTTCTGCTGGGACTACCAGTGACTGAACAGAATCACGAATTAAGATTTCTACCAATACCGCATGCTGATGACACCCTAGACTGCTTTAAAGGAACCAAATATTTCTCAAATATGGATTTGGAGACGGGCTGTTGGAAAATCAAGGTTGACGAGGCTGATTGAGATAACACTGCCTTTATAACACCTTATGGCCTCTGTAACTTCAAAATTATGTTTTTTGGATTTTGTAACATTTCAGGCATCCTCGAATACAACCAGCCCAGATTTACAATATTTCCGAACGTGGGCAAAAAAAAAAAAAAAAAAAAAAAAAAAAAAAAAAAAAAAAAAAAAAAAAAAAAAAAAAACTAACTTTTAAAAAATCTAATTTTCAAAAATATGTTCATTTTGTAGCGCATATCTTTCTGAAATGCTTGATATATAAAATATATATGTTTGAGGGATTGTAAGACACTTTATTTGATCTTACGTGTGCCAAAGTGCAGTGGCACACCTCTTCACGCAGCGTTCTTCTATTGTAAGTCACTGTATTCGCTCTGTGGAATTCAAATGTTTATATAATTTTAATGGAAGCCATCAAACCTACATTCGGGACAGTGGAAATTAAAATGTCCTAAGGTGCCTCTCCTGCTCCCAGTCGGCCGGTTTGAGATCCTACCCCCTTAAAAAGAACTCACAATTAATACTGGGTTGGATTATTTTTAACAGGGGGAATAAGAGCAATTCAGAAAATTTGTCTCTCTTTATGGCCTATTAGTTAATAACTTTCTCATTTGTGTGACATAAAATTAAATATAGGAAACATAAAACCTGTAAAGACAAGAGACAGGGAAGACAGTACACATTATTTGAATCCTTATGTCCCACGGTCTTTTTCTCTATAATAATGCTACAGCTTTACGCGGCGTGCTTTCCTTTCTGCGAAAGAATCTATTACCTCATCAAAATTCGTCAAACATTTCGCTACATGAAAACGCTGTTAGTATGAATAGTATCCAAACTGGTGTGGTTTCTCGATCTGAATACGTCTATTTTGTCACTATCTGCTAGGCCTTTCTAATATTGCAGCAGTTACAACACATGCCAAATAAGCGAGACTTTTTTGGCACAAATGGTCATTTTTATCCATCTCATTTGCATAAAAAACACGACAGAATAAACTTCACGAAGTACCAATATCAAATGCCTATTGGGCCTACTAGAATCAAAAAGTTTTATGTTAGGAAATAGTTCCATATTTCATTGAAATGCTCCAGTTTCTCATGCGTGAGACAGACAAGTAGAAGTAGTAGTGCGAAATTTTTATATAAATTTGGAATTGTCGTATTCTTCCATTTAATTTGTGTGGTCTCTGTTTCTTCTTGTTCCTCGTTCTAAAACACAATCTTGTCATCACTAATTCTGTAACTGCAAATGTCAAAATTGATTCTCCGATTAACTTCACTAACTCTACCAGAATCACTGGTTTAATTTTCTCGCGTTAATTCTCCGGTTAGGCGTTATTACGTGTTCTTACAATGCCTTTTCTATGCTACTCCGAGAACAGAACTTGCTTACCGGGGACTGGCCCTTAATGGTATAACGTTCTGCCAAAAATTTTCCGTCAAAATTTCATTTTCTTGGTTACGCTTTCTTACCTGTTAGTTGCTTATTTCCACCCTGGTAGTCTGAATCTATGGATTTCTCTAATAATTATAATAACGCTTATCATTCGTACACTCAAGTAAACAACATAAACAAACAGCGATTGACATTCACTCGTTCGGGTTTATTCCGTCCCCTTTTGTCTGCGGGAGAGTTTTTCAATTTTTAGATGCGATGGGTATTCCTCTGGCCCGCATTCAAAAATGAACATTCATTGAGAAATCGACCTACAATGTAGTCAAAAATGTTCAAAACCCAACAGGGATGCGTTTCAAAATCATGTGAATAACAGATACACCAACGTGAGCTGCATGCTAGGCGCTTTGTGAAACAAAGTTTTTTTCTTCTAGAATATGAATAGTTTTTCAACATTGCGGCGTGCAAAGACATGGCTGAGGTCGACAATGGAGGAGGATCGACTAAATAGTTTAGCTCTGTTGAACATTCACCTTGACATTGGTTGTCCTATTGACGATGTAATTAACCAATTTCCCAAGAAGAATAGGCGCATAGAATTCATCATTTAAGGAAGAGACCCACAATTGTAACTTTTTAATATCAGAAGATGGCATTGTCCTGTATATGTGTATAATCAGTTTAAATAAAACTTCCTTAAACTTTGCATGTCATTCATCTATGCATTTTTTATTACGGTGAAAGTAAAGGTCCCCTCTTTGAGGTATTTCTGTATCCGTCACTGCCCTCCCCCTCGCCCAAGATCCAGGCCTGCTGGTCAACCTGCCTTGACACCTTAAATGGATGACATGTCTCTGCGAGTAGGACTTGTGCACTGAGGGTTCATTAATAACTTAATTATGTATACGGACAGTTCATCTATTTCGAAAATCGAGAATCTCGACCATTTTTCCCTGTTATCGACGTTGATACTGGCAAGACATTGGTCCTAGGGATTCCATGATAGTCGAGAATGTTTTAATTTCAGTAATATAAATCTTTCAAAGTCATGCAAGAGGCAGGCGATCATTACTATAATAATCAGTTGATCTCTATTCTGGCTGACTGGGTCGCTATGGTAAAAGTCAGACATCAGGCAAGTAATGACTTTATTGCTCATGTCACACATTTAAGAACTTATCCATCATGAGATATCCAAGAATGATTTCTGCACATAGATATGACGTTTCAAGTTGAATGTGAAACAAGAATGTTTGTTTCACACACAACTTGAATCACCACATCTACATACAATAATCGCTCATGGACATCTGATGGTGGATAAATTCAAACTAGACTGCGAATGTTTGTTTCACACACATGGATAGCCGATAATGGATAAATTCTGAAACACGTCATACGAGTGGTAAAGTCATTCCTTGGCCAATGTTTGACAAAATATTGTGACCCAATCAGCCTGAATGCAGAGCCACGGAATGTTATAATTTCAAGTTTGACGTCAGATAACAAATTACAAAAGAAATACTTTTCTCGTGCAACATAATTACAAATTTACAGTTTTTCGGTTTTTCCTTTGGTTATACTGTTAAACCCTGCTTCTTGCCAGATTTCAAGATTCTAGTCCAATGGGAAGCTTCAATCGGATATGCCACCAAGGAATCAAAGGCCTTAGAATGTGACATAAATTTCAGCTTGATGTGCCTATCCATTCCTAAGAAAAAGGGGTCTTAACAGACGGATGAACAGACGGAGAGTTGGATAAGAAATGACAATTTTTTTTCATGTGATATACACTACTGGCCATTAAAATTGCTACACCACGAAGATGATGTGCTACAGACGCGAAATTTAACCGATAGGAAGAAGATGCTGTGATACGCAAATGATTAGCTTTTCAGAGCATTCACACAAGGTTGGCGCTAGTGGCGACACCTACAACGTGTTTGACAAGTTTCCAACCCATTTCTCATACACAAACAGCAGTTGACCGGCGTTGCCTGGTGAAACGTTGTTGTGATGCCTCGTGTAAGGAGGAGAAATGAGTACCATCACGTTTCCGACTTTGATAAAGGTTGGATTGTAGCCTATCGTGATTGTGAATTATCATAACGCGACATTGCTGCTCGCGTTGGTCGAAATCCAATGACTGTTAGCAGAGTATGGAATCGGTGGGTTCAGGAGGGTAATACGGAACGCCGTGCTGGATCCCAACGGCCTCGAATCACTAGCAGTCGAGATGACAGGCATCTTACCCGCATGGCTGTAACGGATCGTGCAGGCACGTCTCGATCCCAGAGTCAACAGATGGAGACGTTTGCAAGACAACAACCATCTGCACAAACAGTTCGATGACGTTTGCATCAGCATGAACTATCAGCTCAGAGACCATGGCTGTCGTTAGCCTTGATGTTGCATCACAGACAGGGGTGCCTACGATGATGTACTCAACGACGAACCTGGGTGCGCGAATGGCAAAACGTCATTTTTTTGGATGAATCCAGGTTCTGTTTACAGCATCATGATGGTCGCATCCGTGTTTGGTGACATTGCGGTGAACGCACAGTGGAAGCGTGTATTCGTCATCGCCATACTGGCATATCACCTGGCGTGATGGTATGGGGTGCGACTGGTTACACGTCTTGGTAACCTCTTGTTCGCATTGACAGCACTTTGAACAGTGGACGTTACATGTCAGTTGCGTTACGACCTGTGGCTCTACCCTTCATTCGATCCCTGTGAAACCCTACATTTCACCAGGATAATGCACGACCACATGTTGCAGGTTCCGTACGGGCCTTTCTGGATGCAGAAAATGTTACACTGCTGCCCTGGCCAGCACATTCTCCAGATCTCTCACCAACTGAAAACGTCTGGTCAATTGTGGCCGAGCAACTGGGTCGTCACAATACACCAGTCACTTTTTTCTTGATGAAATGTGGTATCGTGCTGAAGCTGCATGGGCAGCTGTACCTGTATATGCCATCCGAGCTCTGTTTGACTCAATGCCCAGGCGTATCAAGGCCATTATTACGGCCAGAGGTGGTTGTTCTGGGTACTGATTTCTCAGGATCTATGCACCCAAATTTTGTGAAAATGTAATCACATACCAGTTCTAGTATAATATATTTGTCCAATGAATACCCATTTATCATCTGCATTTCTTCTTGGGGTAGCAATTTTAATGGCCAGTAGTATAATTACAAATTGACAAATTTCAGATTTTTCGTTTGGTTGCACTGTGAAACTTTTCATTTTCCAAATTTCATGATTCTAGGCCAACGAGAAGTACCCTATAGGTTTTGATGAGTGAGTTTGCAAGTATTAAAATATGTGACCTAAATGGCCACATTGATTTGGAAGCTTGTAGCTAGATCACCATGAACCTATAGACCTCAGTATATGACATAAATATCAACTTGATACGTCTACCCATTCAAGAGGAAAAGGGTTTTTAACACTTGGATAGACAGGCAGATGAACAAAAAAGTGATTATAAGGATTCCATTTTTACTGATTCCTAAAAAGTGCCTGTTCACCACCCAAGAAGTAAAATCTGTGGGAATCTAGTGAATGGTGTTGGAATATGCATGATCCAGAGAAAATAAGAGCAGTTACAGATTTTTTGATTCTCTGGCACATTTGTAAAATGAAAAATTTTCTCAGAATGTGCTCGTGCTACCACATTCATAAAGGACTTCCTTACCAAGCCATGTCCTTTGCAACATTTAGTGCAGAGAGACATTAAATTGTTCAGGAATAGGATGAGAAAAATATCTCTCCCTGTCCTTAAGGAGCTGCTAAGATTTTCTGCAGTTATAGCACTTTGTGATGAGAACGCTGAGACAGAACTTCACACTGATGCTAGGTTAGCGGATAGGTGCAATCATACTGTATATTCAAGAAGATGCTGAAAAGCTGGTAGCTTATGCTACCAGCATACTCTCCAAGTCAGAGATGAACTACTCTACATCTGAGAAGGAGTCTCTGGCAGTTATTTGGGCCACCGAGAAGTTCTGACCATATTAATTTTGCTAACTATTCACTGTTGTGATAGACCACCGTTCTAGATGTACATTAACATCTACATATATACTTTTCAAACCACTGTGAAGTGCTTGGCAGAGTGTACATCTCACTGTACCAATAATTATGGTTTTCTCCCATTCCATTCACATACAGATTGTGGGAAAAAATGATTGCTTTAATGCCACTGGGCATACTGTAATTAGCCTATCTTGTCTTCACAATCCCTGTGGGAGTGATACATAGGGGATTGTAATATATTCATAGATTCATCAGTTAAGGTTGGTGCTAGAGACTTTCTAAGTAGGTTTCCATGGGACAGTTTGCATCTATCTGTAAGCATTTGCTACTTCAGTTCCTTCTTTATGCCAGCTGACTAGCCAGAAGGATGTGTCAGGTCAGCTGGCAATATGGGCACTGAGACTTCAGTAGTATGACATCACAGTGGTATACAAAAGTGGATATAATCACAAGGATGCTGATTGCCTTTCAAGGAATCCTTTGGCAGACCACAGCACTTTGGATGAAATCTCAGTCTTGCTGCATTAAGTGACATTGCTGGTGAACAGAGGGAAGATCCAGCACTTCAGAAAACCACAGAAACTTTGAAGAAGCAGGAATTGACCAAAAGAAGAATTCCAATTAGTAAATGGAGCATTATGGATGGAGTTGCTTGTCAAGTTGTACCATGAAGTTCTTCTTTTATCTGTCCACTATCCAATATCATATGTACAGCTGTACAATGCTATGATTGCCTGGATAATAAAAATACAATACAATACAATACAACCCAGCTGATCTATCGCCAGCTGTTCTGAAATATTTCCATGAAGCTCTAACATCTGTTCACATGGGATTAATGACAGAGTCAGATACAGGTATCACTTGGCAGGTCCCTACAGATCCAATAGGCACTGTAGGAAATGCCAACAATGGAAGCATGTACCACAATTACGAAACCCACTTGTGGCAGCACCATTTCACAGACCTAAAAATGACCTTTTGGAAAAGTTCCTGAAGTTGACAAATGGTGATCAATGGATAATAGTCTGTACTAATTACCTTAGTCGCTATGCTGTCACCGAAGCTGAGCTAACTGCCAAACCTCCATAAATTGCAAATTTCCATTTAGAGGATGTAATTTTTAAGCAAAGGGCACCCTGTGTGATGATCTCTGACAGTGAAAAAATTTTCCAGTTGAGACTAATATCAGAGTAATTTCACATTGGGACATTGGCCACACAATAACAACTACTCCCAACAATCCACAGACAAATGGCCTCATTGAACACTTTAATAAGACACCGACATATATGCTCTTGATGTTCACTAATTTGGAACAGAGATACTGGGATACATTCCTGCCCAACACAGCACAGCAAGATACTACAGGCTTAACACAGTCCTTTCTGCTCCAAGGCCATGAGAGTGAAACAACAGTGGGTACACTGCTCCAGTTTCATCCAGATGATACTCAGGACGACTATGTAAATGACCTCATCACTAGAACTGAGAAAGGAATACAGCTGATTTGCATATGGAACCTGGACATCCAGGAGAAAGACTGAGAGCACTGTAATGCTAGGCAGTGGCCAGTGAGATACAGGTTGTGAGACTTGGCATAGATTTTTATGCCTGTGCAGAAAGTTGTACTAGTGGAGAAGTTACTAAAGCACTGTTTTGGACTATATAGTATTCTTTCATTTTGTTGGGCATCACATACAAATTCGAGAATTATGACCCTTCATCAAGAGGATAGAAGTGCCAAGATGTTGTCTCTGTCTTCTGTATGAAGCTCCACTACAGTCCTGAGGTACAGGTCAACGGTTAGAGCATCTCATTCAAGGAAACTGAAGACTTGATCAATGGAAAGAAGCTTCAGACTACCTTTGATACTCACCATAGTGAAGAGGAAGTAATAATTTGACAAGAATGTGAGGAACAGTCCACAATGCCTTACAGAGGACTAGTGACAAGATCTGGAACCAGGATGCTGTAGTTGGCTCCAAAGAGAACTTCTGAAATTGTACCACAGTTTCTTCAGGACAGGGAGAAATGCTGTGGTGTGTGGTGTATGCACTGTGATGTTGCAGTTAGCTTTGCTGGCTGGCGTGCAGAAGATCACCAGTTCAGATCCAGCCATTAGCAGTAATTTTTTATTTATCATTTCTGGAAGGTTTCCAAAATTTCTAATGTTTGTATGTTCTGGAATATTCGATTTTTTTTATAAACAGCAGCACTCTTCTTCCAGGAATTCAGGTCTCTTCTGGCTGTATCTTGGTGTTTGTAATAAGCATGCTTTGAATGCAAAGTCTTATACATTGTAGATGAGCCTGCTATCAGTTTTGGACTTGAGTATGGTTATGACATGACAGTATGCTGTTGCATAACGCACACATTTTCAACAATGCATACATACAGTTTTCTTGGAGCAGCAAGTACCATTTTTTTTTTTATATATCTACATACCTTATTGCATTTTTCCTGAATCCCTGCCCTAGCTCCCAAAGAATTTCCACAGACATGTCACCAAGTGGCAGTCACAATTTGATTCAAATACATTGCTTAACATAAGTCAGTTCATTTATATGATTCTCACTGAGTACTGAAGATTGTTAGACATGTAGAGGAAGCATGTATTTCAATGGATGTTGAGTCACACAAAGATAACATCACCAGTGTTTGGGCAGCTGTGATCCTGGTTAGAGAATAAGTCATCAGTTAAGAGCCAAACAACTTCCTGACTTCAAAGTGTTTCCTTCAAAAAGTGTAAAGTCTGGAATTCCAAACTCTTGAATAAACCTATTATGAAAAATTAAATCAGTGTATTTCATGTACATTCACTCCTTGATCCTGTCGCATAATATTCTTCTAACCACTGAAAATGGAAGGATGTTAATTAGGAAATGTTGTGTGTTATGGATGTGCAGTATAGCAGGAAGAATCTACATTTGGGGGCATACAGAGTGCACAAATTAGTACACAGAGTTGACATCTCTGGCAGCAATAATGGGCATCAAATACAACTGAGCTTTGTTGCCAGATGTGAGTACATCATCACATCCTGCTTCATCTCTATGCCAACATTCATCAGTTATAGTGGTTGGTTAGCGTTGACATGGCAGTCACTTGATAACACATGACCATATGTTTTCAGTGGTAGTGAGATCTGAAGAACACGAAGGCCAGGACAAGGTCCAAGCACCCATTGTATAAAGGAAGATCAGGACAGCACTAGTAACATGTGGTCTTGCATTACCTTGCTGGAAGACATCATCATGGGACCTTGAAAGCAGGGCACAGCATTCAGCATTAACATGTCAGAAATGTAATGGCTGCCATCCAAATGACCAGTTTTATAAACCAGAGATGTATGTGTCATGTACCTAGTGATAAGCCATATGATCATGTTTGAAACTGGGGCCCCAAATCACTTACAAATTTAAATGTGGATTCTCCCTGCTATACTGCACATCCATAACACACAATATTTCTTAATTAACATCCTTCCTCAGATTCCATTTTCAGTGGCTAGAAGAATATTACCCCACAGGATCAAGGAAAGAATGTACATGAAATACACTAATTTAATTGTTAATAAGAGTTTGGGATTCCAGACTTTATATTTTTTGAAGGAAACGCTTTGGTGTTTGGAAGTTGTTTGTCCTTGGAACTGTCCCTCTTTGGAACTGGATTTAATACAATCTTCCTGTAGTCTGAGGCTATTTCACCTGTCACAGACCTCTTGCACATCTGGTGGAATAATTTTGTTATACCTGGCTCTCCCAAGGATGTCAATGATTGTACGTGACACGTTAGAACTATGTTACAGACATGGATTTCAGTTTGAATCCCAGTACTGCATGCAGTTTTAAGTTGTCTTATATATAAATTAACTATGTGCTTGTGATTTAAAGAAGGGTCTATGCAAGTCATTTCTTTTTTACATGATTTGGCTATTGGCATTACTGGCTGGTGTATTGTAAATAGACAGCAAGAAAAGGAGTATGTACTACTGTAAAGTCTCATAAGAAGTGTGAGTGCATTCACTGAAACCTTGTAAGTTCAGTACTCTATATCTCCATCTATTTGTGCCTGTACCGGACTGTGTGGAAGAAGCTTCAGTAGAAGCTGTTGAATATGAATTGGAAAAAAATAAAAAAGTTATTGGATTTTTGCTGGAATTAGTACAGCCATTACACCTGCTTATTGATGTTAGTGAGGATAGTTACATCTTATGTATAAAGCTATTTTATACATACAGGGTGTCCCATTCATCTTGACCACCCTAAATAACTGTTTGTCCAGATGCAAATTAAAAAATGTTTCAAGCAAATCTTCTTTAGCCGTCAGGGGGACATCAGTCAGCATGATTGCCTTCATTGTAGCTTTGTTCTTGTTACAAAGATACGAACAGCAGTATGACTTTTTTTAAATGACACCCTGTATTTTTCATTCAGTAATTAATTTCCTTTCCTGAAAACCTATTCAAAACTGTATCACAGTGTACCATTCACTGAAAAACATCATTAATTACATAACACAACAATGACTTTGGCCTAGGATCACAAACTCGTCCATATGCTGGAGTTGTCAGAAAACAGATGAAAACCAAGTAAAAACATAACACAAAATTGACTTTGACTGTTGAATACCATTGTTCAGGAGTAGAACATTCAAAGGTGCTCAAAGTAGTGACACCAGACACCGATACGCTGGTGCACTCGTTGAATGAAAGAATTATTTACTGCTTCCAGTGTTGCCTGCTGAAGAGAATTACAAGCAAGCAGGATACATTCCTGCATTTCCTTTGGAGTTGTTGGAATATTGTGATAGACAACCTCTTTAATGCATCCCCAAAGAAAAAAGTCCAGAGGATTTAAATCAGGAAACCTAGCAGGCCCAGTAACTGTTCCTCCTTGACCAATCCATATGGCAGGATACCTTTGGTTCAGAACACGCAAGGCATTATGTGCTGGACATCCAGCGTGTTGATACCACATAAGCATTCTGGTTCTTAGCGGCACCTCATCCAGAAGAGGAGGAAGAATTTGTCTGAGGAAGCTGGCATACACTGTGCTGTTTAGACTGTGATTGATGAAATAAGGACAAATAATTGTAGTATCATGCATCCCACACCAGACATTAACTCTCCATTGATGCTGATGTTCCACCTGTCTAAGCCATCATGGGTTGTTGCTGGACCAATAATGCATGTTCCTTGTATTTACCTGTCCTTTGTCTGAGAAGGAACATTCATCGGTAAATTGAACATTGGAGAAGAAGTTCAGGTTGGCAAGGATTTGCTGTTGTGCCCACTGACAGAACTGTACACGATTCTGGAAACCATTCCCATGCAATTCTTGATGTAGGTGTACATGGTAAGAATGGAACCTGTGATGTGTAAGAATACAATGTACACTGGGTTTAGGAATGCCAATCTCATCTTCAAACTGTTGTGTGTTCACATGTGGACTCATAGCGATGGAAGCGAGAACAGTAACTTCGGCAGCTTCATCTGTGCGAGTGCTACGATGATTGCATTGTCATGGGTTGAAACTTCCCATTTCCTGAAGCATCACAACATGATGAGAAAACATCCATCAGGATGGTGGGTTCTTGTCAAGATATCACTCTCTGTACAGTCCCGCTGTCTGCGTAGCATTCCGCCTACCTTCAGCAACAACAATAAAAGAAACATTATGTTGATGCAGTTAGTAGGAAGGACAGCCTTTACTGCATGCCTACTCTACACAACAGTATTTAAAAGGACTAAACTACTGTACTAAATGTACCTGTACATAAGAAAACAGTATTGTAATTACTGTTCTGCTAAATCACATTCCCTATAGATGAGTAGCATTTCTACCTTCTCTTTGTTGGTGTACATTCTACTCACACAACTCTTCAACTGACAATGGTTGATGGAATGACGGGTGTGCATTCTAATTATGTTTACATTTGTCCTCTGTCAATGTCAGCATGTGGATGTGTTCCATTACCCCGAGTACCTGCACTAAGCGCTGGGAAAGTCAACATCAATGTTGTGTTATGTAATTAATAACATTGTGTTTCAGTGAATAGTACACTGTGATACATTTTTGAATAGGTCCTTAGGAGAGGAAATTAATTACCAAATAAAAAATACAGGGTGTCATTTAAAAAAAGTCATACCACTGTTCATATCTTTGTAAAAAAACAAAGCTACGATGAAGGCAATCGTGCTGATTGATGTCCCCCTGACAGGTAAAAAAGATTGGCTTGAAACATTTTGTAATTTGCATCTTGACAAACAGTTATTTGGGGCGATCAAGATAAATGGGACACCCTGTATATAAATTTATAAATGTCTATATGTAAAATATCAAGATGTTTGCTTTTTGAAGGTAGTGTGCTATAAAACTGTTAATATTGTGGATTTTTGACCTAATGGTATTTTAATATTTGTTGAAAAGGGAATCCACAGTTTTACTAGGTACTCCTACAGCTTATTTTGGTGTGGAGCACATTTAGAACATCTCAATATGATGTGGCATAGATCTCCATTTGGTGTTTGCTGCTACAGGGGGATTAAAAAATGTGGAATGTGGAACTGAAAATGTAGCTTACATGATATGTGAGATATAAGGACCAGTGGGACCCCTGTCAGAATCTATACAGAATTTTGAGCTGCGTTAGCTCTCATGTTAAAATACCACAGACTCTTTTAACAAAAAACAGTGCTCAGTAATTGGAAAAAAGGACAGATCACATCCATCTGTAAGAAGGGTAATAGATATGATACACAAAACTACTACTCCATCTCCTTCACATCCATCTGTTATAGAATCATAGAACATAGTCTGAGATCAAACATAAGGTATCTCAAATAGAGTGACCTCCTCTATGCCAACCAGTATCGAGTCAAAAAATACCAATCATATGATGCCCAACTTGCACTTTTCTCACATAACATCCTAAAAGCATGGATCAAGGAAATCAAATAGACCCAGAATCCCTTGACTTCCAAATACCGTTTGACTTGGTACCAAATCAACATTTATCAAAAAATTATGATTTCATTGGGTATGAAACAAAATTCTGTGACTGGATTGAGGATTTCTTGGGAGGCAGCACTCAGCTTGATATTTTGGATGGAGAGTCCTCTACAGAAGTAGAATCAACTTTAGGCATGTCCCAGAAAGTATGTTGGAATCCTTGTTGTTCATGTTGTACGTTAATGACCTTGCTGGCAATATTAATAGCAACCTTGGACATTTGCAGATGGTACAGTCATTCGTAATGGAGTACTGTCTGAAAAAAGCTGCAGAAATATTCAGACAGATCATGACAAGATTTCAGAGTGGTGTAAATATGAAAGTTGCTGAAGATGTGCAGGAATGTAAAATTATGCATTTCTCAAAATAAAAAAAGAGTAGTATCCTATTCCCAATTAGAATCAGTCAATCTAAGCACATACCTGGGAATAACAATTTGTAAGGATATGTCATTGGATGATGACACACACTCAGTCATAGTTCAGGGAAGTGACAAGAGTTCGATTCATTGGCAGCATACTGGGAAAATGCAGTCAGTCTACATATCAGACTGCTCACATATCATTTATGTGGCCTGTCTGAGATTATTGGTCAATACAGCTCAGGATAGACCTGTTTCTAGTAAGCCATGTGTCCTAATATAACCAATTGAACAAATAATTTATGCAAATCACAGTATATTTTGGGTATGTTTACCATATTTATTACAGAAAATATAGACAAAATTACAAATGTGGCACTAATAAACTTAAAATCAGGGGTATAGTAATATATATGTATACACTTTTTTCACAGGATATGTATATTTAAATACTCAGGGCACTAAATTATATTAAAATATTCACAAAAATTGATTCAGAAATATTGCAAATTTACATATGGCTTTAATAAGATGGAACTGCCTGGATAACATCACATATGTAACTGTGCCAAGATGATTCACATCGAAATGAAAAATATGTTATTGGTAGCCTGGTTACCAAGTTAACTTTACTGTGAGCACGGGTGTCTTTACAGTATAAACAATTTATTTGCAATGCAATAACAATTTTTGTATAATTACGTCCATTTACATATAACGTACATCAGAAATAAGACATGATTTTTATATATTGTTGTGTACTGTAGAGAAAAACTGTTAAATAGTGTAACTTTTTTAGCTTTTCAATGAAAAATAACTTTTCAATCAGTTCAGTGCAATTCCACTGCCAGGCAAATGGATATCATGTGCCTTATTCATACTGTGTGTCATTTATAAATCACATTATGAATTTGTATATCTAAAAACAAAGATGATGTGACTTACCAAATGAAAGCGCTGGCACGTCGATAGACACACAAACAAACACAAACATACACACAAAATTCAAGCTTTCGCAACAAACTGTTGCCTCATCAGGAAAGAGGGAAGGAGAGGGAAAGACAAAAGGATATGGGTTTTAAGGGAGAGGGTAAGGAGTCATTCCAATCCCAGGAGCGGAAAGACTTACCTTAGGGGGAAAAAAGGACGGGTATACACTCGCACACACACACACACACATATCCATCCACACATATATTTGGTCTGTATATGTGTGGATGGATATGTGTGTGTGTGTGCGCGAGTGTATACCCGTCCTTTTTTCCCCCTAAGGTAAGTCTTTCCACTCCCTGGATTGGAATGACTCCTTACCCTCTCCCTTAAAACCCATATCCTTTCGTCTTTCCCTCTCCTTCCCTCTTTCCTGATGAGGCAACAGGTTGTTGTGAAAGCTTGAATTTTGTGTGTATGTTTGTGTTTGTTTGTTTGTGTGTCTATCGACGTGCCAGCGCTTTCGTTTGGTAAGTCACATCATCTTTGTTTTTAGATATATTTTTCCCATGTGGAATGTTTCCCTCTATTAATTCATAACATTATGAATTTGGTTAGAAATCAACAAAAATTGTTTAAGTTACATACTGATACGTGCAAAATTATTTGTAGAATCCAAATTTATGTTTTTCTTTGAGAAATAAGGCACACACTGCACGGAACCTGACAGTGATACTCAAATATTCTCCTATTTTCCAGTCTAAATAATTCAACAACTTTTACATATTTATATAAACTAGGCATTGTATCAATGTCAGCAACAACAGGGCTGTAACTATGATTTATAAAATTATTTAAAAATAAGTTCAGCAGCTCTAGTCTGTGTTAAAGCACAGTGGAACACAATACTAGTTATTGTTTGCATTCAAGACTGCATGCACTCACACTACTGGGCTGTTAGCACCAGACCTAGTTATCCTAAAGCTTCGCATGTGCATACTTGTCTCATACCATCTGGGCTGAAATTGTTCCTGTCATGCATGCAAAATACTAGTGCTCTAAGTCAGTCATCACAGCATTTTAGACATATTCTGTTATGGTTTATTTTACAACTTCTTGTTGGAGGATCTTCCAGATGACTCAGTTGAAGAGTATAGGCCCAGTTTTATTCCAAGCTCTTTTGGCTGCCATGAACCTGCTCTTGTTGGAAATGGGCTGAACTTTGCTGATTTTGTAGGACTGTCAGCCTGGTGTACGGACTTAATTGGAGGGAAAGAAACACCTGTCTCCTTAAGTTTTGATGGAGAGAATACTGGAGAAGTGGCTTTTGGGGACTTACTTTTAGTAGATGAAAAAGAAATAGACAGATCTGTTGACGTTCGTCTTCTCAAGGGGTCTTTTTTCCTATGCCTTGGTGCACTGTCATATTGTGTGTGCTGTATTTCACCTGCTTCATTTACAGAAAGCATACTGAAAGATTTGTACAAAGGTGAAGTTTTGTATCTCATTTTACCATCTTCAGAAGAATCAAAAGATGAACTTCCCTTAGAGAAATGTAAAGACACTGGACGCTCAAGACTTGAAGTTTTCCTAACAGGTGATGTGTACCTGCGGAAAGGGGATGGAGGTGGTGAAACAAAATCTTTCTTAAGTTTGGATCGACTACCTTGTAGTGACCCTGATGACGATGATCGATTTAGCATCTCTGTAACAGTAGGAGACAATGGTCGACTTTCTTTCCCACTTCTGTGTGAAGTTTCATCTTCCTTGGTTTCTGACAGTGAATGTGTTAATACTGGCTGAAATTCTAACTCCGACTCTATGGAAGCAAGTTTTCTTTGGGTTGATTCAAGAGGTTGCTGATGTTTCTCAGTGATGCAGCTGGACATGCTTCTACTTTCTTGCTGTGACGAGAAACTGGAGTGTATGTCTGATACTTGCACAGGATGCTTCAGATCTAGAACTGAACTTTTAGGACTAAATGAGGCTGTTACAGGGGTTTCTTTCACAGCAAAACTTCGTGTATATGAAAACTGTTCAAAGTGTTTTCTCGGTAAAGCTTCAGATGTTGACACCTGTGTAGGCTCTTCAATAGGGCAGTCTACTGCGGATATTGTTGGAACATATTTCCTCCCTATATTGCTGTAATGGGGATCTTGGGAATCACCCTCTGACAAAGGCCGAGGTAGCTTTTCATCACGAAATCCTGTTTTATCGAGAGATGAAGAATGAACAATTATAGGCCTAAAACTACGTTCTGAACTTGAATGATCATCTTTAAGCATGTGTGAAGCACACGATTTAATTAGTTTTTGGCTGTCAATGGAACTCTCATCACTTGTAGAGGAAATGTTCCACAGCCCCCAAAAACTGGAATGATCTTCACTCTCCACAGTGGATGACTTTACTTTGAAATCTGTTGAACTGTCACTTGCTTTTGAAGTTGTGTCAGGAAAACTCATAGACATGGTACTGTTCTCCTCACCAGTGTAGAATAGTTTATCTTCTTTTTGAGATGTGGGTATTTCATCAGAGGCAAGTATAGAAGAAGGGAAAGAAAATGAAAAACTTTTTCCTCTCCATGTTTCCTTGTCAAATGTTGTTGCCTCAGTATTTTGTGGGAAAATCTTGGAATTTATGTCATCAAGAGCAGTTGGATTAACTGTGCTGTCAGAACTGTAAGAGGCACTAATCGGGACAGACGAGATGAAATGCACTGAGCTTTGTTTGGTCTGTTTATCATTGTGGAAACTAGTCATGACATCTACAGGTTGAGATTCAGTTTTAGACACTGCAGAAACAGTTACAGGAATTGGAACTTTGTGCTCATCTGTTAAGGTATGATGTTCCTGAAATGAGTCATTCACTATAGTTTTTGACAGTATACTTTCACTCAGCTTTTTACACTCGGCACTTAGAAAAAATGGTACATTTTCAGTACTTGTTGATGATGGCACTGATGGTGCCTTCACAGAATCTGAGTCATCTTCTGACACACCATTTGTACCATTTGAACCTTCTTCTGAAAACTTACTTGCACGTCTCATTTGACACTGCAGTATTCTCTGAAGAATTTCAGAGTTTTCTTGTATGATTTTTAATGCTCGTTCACTGTTACGACGCCCTGAGTGCATCTTGTGGTCTATCTCCAGAAGTTCAGACATTTGCAGGTAATCACTATCACCTTCAGTCCCTGGAGCTTTGCTTAATGCTTTGTCATGCAGCCCGTGAAGTCTCTGATTGAACTCCAGAATGACTGACATGTCTTCATAATCAACACTTCTTTCTTTTTCACTAGGTTCAAGAATATATTTAGAATCACTTGCTGAGGTATCTTTTGAAGAAATAATGTCTTTATCTATGGATTGCGTAACAATAGAAGGAACTGTACTAGTTTCTGGAAAGATTTGTTCCATGTCTGTACTTAAATTTTCAGTCTTTTTTGTTTCCAATATCACAGATGAAAAAATATTGTCGCCTGTGGCTGTCGTTACATACCGCTCTGACTCCTTAATACTATGCATCCTTGAAGATGAAATATCCAGTTCTTGGTTTTCAGATGCCTCGTGTGAAATCTGAATGATACTTGGAAGGATTTCAACATTAGAGGTATCTTGGAAGTTTTCCTTGATGTCTTGTGAAATTATTGTTTTATCACTTTCTGACTCAGGTACTTTTAATATGTCTGAATTTATTAAGTTCCTTTCTAAAAATGTAACAGTCTCTAAACTGTGAAAATACTTGTTGCTTCCATTTATGGTGACTGATTTTTCACTTTTAACACTATCTTGCACCGTTACCTTTACCATTAAGTCATCTCCATCAGTAGCAACTGGAAGTACACTCTGCAGGTGTCCAGTTTCTGTTGATACTGTCAGCTGACTCTCAGTTTTTGTGTGTATCACACCACCATTCTCCAACTTTTTCTGTTCTGCTTGGATTTTCAGTTCCTCCATTGGAAAGACACTTACAACCTCTTCTGGAATTTCTGGCACAATTTCTTCTTCCACAGGAGATATGAGGTTTTTCTGTGTGCTGATAGGGGATGGGGCTTTCTCACTCAGTGGTGACTGCATACTCTTGGGGCTCCTCGTTGATCCATCTTTCTTGCATGGAAGTGGCACAGAAAGAGAATGACCAGACACATAGGATGACGCTTCACTGAGACTGGTTGCTTCCTCTGAATCAAAGTCACTCAGCCTATCAGGTTCATCACATAGTTCTGTAGATGAACTGCTGTCACTTTCTTTGTCATCTTCCAGATCTCTCGACACCTGAGGAATGTCAGCTTCTGCCTCAGTGTCACGACTCTTTTCATCTGCAATAAACATGAGCACATTAAAATCAATGCAATACCCACCAGTAGGAATTTAAAAGGCCTTTACAGGAAAAAGCAGCAACATATATAACTATAAATCAGCAGGCATGAATGCATCAAGATATCAGTATTGTGATAGTCTAAACAAAAATTGTTTGTTGATGTACTAGAGCTATGTGGAATTATTGATTTATTTCAGTTCCTACAGGATATATAGGAAAAACATTAACCTTTAGTTATGAAAATATTTTTCGCCACCTTTTTAAGTGTGGAAGTTTTGTAAGATATGCTTTTAATAAGTGTGGCTGAAGGCATACGTTTTTCCTTTATATTTTATGAGTGTAAACCAGTCATAGCCACTGTAGAAATGTCACCTACAGAAACAGCTACTTCCATTCTTACAAAGTAGTTGTAAGTGAACTAAACTGTAAAGGCATATTACGGATATTTTTGGTAACCTGATATAGCTTTATGACAGTACAAACAATAACACATCAGTGCAAAAATTTTCATGTTTTGGCATTAAGAATACATATCTTTCTTGGGCAGATTATTTATTGGGTAAAAAGGAACAGATGATTGTGATAGAGAAGAAAATGTGCAATTTTACAAGGTGTACAACTTTGCTTCCACCGTTTTTTCCCCAACATTTGAGGCTTTAATGAAACAAATTGGTTACATGTGTATCATTCAAAGTATTTTCCATCGCCGGATGCTACTTTCTCCCATCTTTTGGGCAGTGTATGAATCCCATCTCAAAAAAATTGTTCATCTTTTGAAGTGATCCATGAATCGATCCAATTTGTGGCTTCTACATGAGATCAGAAGTGTTGGTCAGCCAGGCCATGCGCCATTGATCTAAACAGGTGATAGTCAGATGGAGCAATGCCTGGAGAATACGGTGGGTGGGGTAGGACTTCCCATTTTAATGTTTCCAAGTACGTTTTGACCTCTTTTGCAATGTACGGTCAAGCATTGTCATGCTGCAAAATCACTTTATCATGTCTCTCACTGTATTTCAGCTGTTTGTCTTTCAGTGCTCTGCTGAAACACATTAATTGCATTCAATAACAACTACCTGTGATTGTTTCACTTGGTTTCAACACCTCATAGTACACGATGCCGAGCTGGTCCCACCAAACGCAGAGCGTGATCTTGGAGCCATGAATATTCGGTTTGGCTGTCAATGTGGAAGCATGGCCAGGATATCCCCATGATTTTTTGCATTTAGTGTTATCATAATGAACCCATTTTTTGTCCCTGATCACAATGCGACACAGAAATCCCTTCCGTTTTTGCAACTGTTCACAAACACACAAACGCTGTTCAACGTCTCTTGGTTTCAGTTCAAACAGGAGCCAAGTTCCTTCTTTCTGAACCATGCCCATAGCCTTAAGACTTTCTGAAATGGCTTGCTGTGTCACTCCCACTGATCGTGCCAATTCTTCTTGAGTTTGACGCAAATCTTCACTCAGCAGTGTCTCCAATTCTGCATCTTTGAAAACATTCTCTCTTCCACCGCTATGCCAATCTATGACATTAAAAGCACCATTCTTGAAGTGTTGAAACCACTCCCAATATGTTCTTTCACTAATAGTGTCCTTACCATATGTACTTGAGAGCATTCAATGAGACCCAGCTGCTGTTTTCTTCATATTGAAACAAAATAATAACACCCTCCGCAAATGACAAGAATTAGGCTCGTAAACTGACATTTTCAATCAAGAACAACTTTATGATGCAGACACAAATCAACTAATGTTTGAATGAGGTTATGGTAACTGAGTTCCAAGCTAACTACCTGATATCTGCAGTCTGTTTCCTTTGACTGCTACTTACCGTTGTTGCCACCTATCGGCAAACAGCGGAAGCAAAGTTGTACACCTTGTAACACTAAATTTGTAGTGGAGAAACATTAAAATTTATCATAGTCTTGTTCTGGAAATTCACAGAATTTACCTCCAACGCTATATGATGAGCAGAAATGGCACTGTGTGTGTGTGTGTGTGTGTGTGTGTGTGTGTGTGTATTACAGAAGCTGGCAAAGCTTTAATGTTTATTGGTTATCCTATTTCATATTCATTGTTTGTCTTTTTCATGTGTGGTACTTCTGTACAATATTTTTTAAGTTCCTTTCATAACTGATACTATTCATTGCCATTAAATGTGGGCAGAAAGGGAATATCTAACAAACATTTAAATATCTAAAAATAAAGATGCTGTAACTTACCAAACAAAAGTGTTGGTATGTTGATAGGAGACAAAAAAAAAACACTCAAACACACACATAAATTCAAGCTTTCGCAACCCACGGTTGCTTCATCAGGAAAGAGGGAAGGAGTAGGAAAGACAAAAGGATGTGGGTTTTAAGGGAGAGGGTAAGGAGTCATTCCAATCCCGGGAGCGGAAAGACTCACACACACACACACACACACACACGCACACACACACACACACACACACACACACACACACACACGAGGGGTGGCAACTTGAAATTAGCGGAGGTTGAGGCCAGGTGGATAACGGGAAGAGAGGATATATTGAAGGGCAAGTTCCCATCTCCGGAGTTCTGATAGGTTGGTATCAGTGGGAAGTATCCAGATAACCCGGACAGTGTAACACTGTGCCAAGATGTGCTGGCCGTGCACCAAGGCATGTTTAGCCACAGGGTGAGCCTCATTACCAACAAACACTGTCTGCCTGTGTCCGTTCATGCAAATGGACAGTTTGTTGCTGGTCATTCCCACATAGAACGCTTCACAGTGTAGGCATGTCAGTTGGTAGATCACGTGGGTGCTTTCACACGTGGCTCTGCCTTTGATCGTGTACAACTTCCGGGTTACAGGACAAGTAGGTGGTGGTGGGAGGGTGCATGGGACAGGTCTTACACCGGGGGTGGTTACAAGGGTAGGAGCCAGAGGGTAGGGAAGGTGGTTTGGGGATTTCATAGGGATGAACCACGAGGTTACGGAGGTTAGGTGGATGGTGGAAAGACACTCTTGGTGGAGTGGAGAGGATTTAAGGAAGTCGTATCCCTGCTGGAGAGCCACATTCAGAGTCTGATCCAGTCCCGGAAAGTATCCTGTCACAAGTGGGGCACTTTTGGGGTTCTTCTGTGGGAGGTTCTGGGTTTGAGGGGATGAGGATGTGGCTCTAGCTATTTGTTTCTGTACCAGGTCGGGAGGGTAGTTGCGGGATGCAAAAGCTGTTTTCAGGTTATTGGTGTAATGGTTCAGGGATTTAGGACTGGAGCAGATTCGTTTGCCATGAAGACCTAAGCTGTAGGGAAGCGACCGTTTGATATGGAATGGTTGGCAGCTGTCAAAATGGAGGTACTGTTGCTTGTTGGTGGGTTTGATGTGGACGGATGTGTGAAGCTGGCCATTGGACAGATGGAGGTCAATGTCAAGGAAGTGGCATGGGATTTGGAGTAGGACCAGGTGAATCTGACGGAACCAAAGGAGTTGAGGTAGGAGAGGAAATTCTGGAGTTCTTCACTGTGAGTCCAGATCATGAAGATGTCATCAATAAATCTGTACCAAACTTTGGGTTGGCAGGCTTGGGTAACCAAGAAGGCTTCCTCTAAGCAACCCATAAATAGGTTGGCGTACGAGGGGGCCATCCTGGTACCCATGGCTGTTTCCTTCAATTGTTGGTATGTCTGGCCTTCAAAAGTGAAGAAGTTGTGGGTTAGGATGAAGCTGGCTAAGGTAATGAGGAAAGAGGTTTTAGGTAGGGTAGCAGGTGATCGGCGTGAAAGGAAGTGCTCCATTGCAGCAAGGCCCTGGACGTGCGGGATATTTGTGTATAAGGAAGTGGCATCAATGGTTACAAGGATGGTTTCCGGGGATAACAGATTGGGTAAGGATTCCAGGCATTCGGGGGGAAGTGGTTGGTGTCTTTGATGAAGAATGGGAGACTGCATGTAATGGGTTGAAGGTGTTGATCTACGTAGGCAGAGATACGTTCTGTGGGGGCTTGGTAACCAGCTACAATGGGGTAGCCGGGATGATTGGGTTTGTGAATTTTAGGAAGTAGGTAGAAGGTAGGGGTGTGGGGTGTCGATGGGGTCAGGAGGTTGATGGAGTCAGGTGAAAGGTTTTGTAGGGGGCCTAAGGTTCTGAGGATTCCTTGAAGCTCTGCCTGGACATCAGGAATGGGATTACCTTGGCAAACTTTGTATATAGTGTTGTCTGAAAGCTGACGCAGTCCCTCAGCCACATACTCCCGACGATCAAGTACCACGGTCGTGGAACCCTTGTCAGCCGGAAGAATAACGATGGATCGGTCAGCCTTCAGATCACGGATAGCCTGGGCTTCAACTGTGGTGATGCTGGGAGTAGGATTAAGGTTTTTCAAGGAGGATTGAGAGGCAAGGCTGGAAGTGAGAAATTCCTGGAAGGTTTGGAGAGGATGATTTTGAGGAAGAGGAGGTGGGTCCCACTGTGACAGAGGACGGAACTGTTCCAGGCAGGGTTCAGTTTGGATAGTGTCTTGGGGAGCTGGATCATTAGGAGTAGGATTAGGATTATTTTCATTTGTGGCAAAGTGATATTTCCAGCAGAGAGTACGAGTGTAGGACAGTAAATCTTTGACAAGGGCTGTTTGGTTGAATCTGGGAGTAGGGCTGAAGGTGAGGCCTTTGGATAGGACAGAGGTTTCGGATTGGGAGAGAGGTTTGGAGGAAAGGTTAACTACTGAATTGGGGTGTTGTGGTTCCAGATTGCATTGATTAGAATTTTGAGGTTTTGGGGGGAGTGGAGCTGGAAGTGGGAGATTGAGTAGATGGGAGAGACTGGGTCTGCGTGCAATGAGAGGAGGTTGAGGTTTGTTGGAAAGGGTGTGGAGGGTGAGTGAGTTGCCTTTCCAGAGGTGGGAAACCAGGACATTGGATAGTTTTTTGAGGTGGAGGGTGGCATGCTGTCCTAATTTGCAGTTTGCCTGTAGGAGGATGCTGTGAACAGCTGGTGTGGATGTGGGAGAGGAAAGATTGAGGACTTTTATTAGGGATAGGAGTTGACGGGTGTGTTCATTGACTGAGTTGATGTGTAGGTGAAGGATTAGGTGGGTGAGGGCTATGGATTGTTCAGTTTGGAACTGGTATAGGGATTGATGGAAAGAAGGGTAACAGCCAGAGATGGGAACTTTAAGTGTGAGGCCTTTGTGGGTAATGACAAATGACAGACAAGCCTGAGTAAATAAAATATGGGAGCGTAATCTGGCTAGGGCGAAGGCATGTTTGCAGAGGGAATGTAAATAAAACTTAATGGGGTCATTGTGGGGATGTCATGAGGGTGACATGGTATTAGAAGGTGGAAAGTGTAACATGAGGCTGAAATGAAAATAAAAATAAAAATATATGGGGAGAGATAAAGGTGAACTAGAAAGCAACTGGAGATCTAGTGTGAAAAAAGTCGAAAAAGTGTTGGTTAAAGCTGAGCTATGTTGATCCTGTAGTGAACTTAGGTTGGTAAACAATGATGTGCACAAAGGTTAGGTGGTTGTGTTGCCTCCAAAACACGTTAAAGGGTGCGGAAATTCGGGAAAATTTCAAAAAAACTGCGTGAAGTTTTATTTTTTTGCACAAATTGATAGCTGGAGTGTAACTCTAAGCACTGTGGAGAAAGGTCTCACATATACCCACTGGAACATGATTTTGCTGGCTGCTGATTATCTTGAAAGATGCAGAATGGGTATATCTAGCACAGTTGTTTCCTTTCTGCAAAGTGAAGATGTCCTTTCTGCATCTTGTAGTTCAACTGCATAGCAGACTCTCCATTCATAATGTCACAGTGCTGAGAAGAGTATGTGGACAATTCAGATGATATTCTAACTTTTAAGAAATGATGGCCCAGGCACTATAAAATGTTGTGTCTATTAGATGAGAAAGCAGGAAGAGGTATTCCTAAGGAAAATAAAATTACTTTACAGTTTTCTAAGCTGAAGTGTATCAAATATAAATCAGATATAAAAGGTACGATTGTTGCTTTTACGTATAATGATGAACTAGCCAAGCACACATTTTCTCTTAAGTGCTACAATATGTCTCTGAGTCTACCTCATGAGGAAGCATAAATCACTTGTAGTGTTCCAAAAATGATAAAAAAAGTGAAGCAGCTGCAAAAACATGCACAACATATTCCTTCAGGATACAGAAAGTTTTACGAGACCCTTTTCAAATATCCACACCATATGCAGGAAACTAGGACAACGAATGAGAAGAAAAACTGCCGGTAACTACTCTAGTCATATGTTTCTCTGAAGATTATTATTAATTTTGTTCACTTCCTAATACAGTCATGTGAAATGCTATTATAAAAGCTTTTTCTGACAGTTTATTGTTTATGTCATTAATTTTTTAAACTTTCTATAATTGTAAAACTCACACTTTGCAAAAAAGGCTTATGTATAATACATACAATGCACAATAATGGGATGGTACATCACACGTCAGAGTAATTTTCCTGTCAGTATTGTGACAAAACATGATTGCAAATCTGCAGAAAAGTTTCATGTGCAAGCTTTGTGTTTCAAACTATCTACAAAGTACTTGTGTCTACTGAAAACTTTCAGTATTATTACAAATATCCTTTCTGCAACTTGTAGTTCATGTATAAACTAGACCTTGAACCAGAGCACATTTCAAAGTAAAGCACCTGGTGAGGAAGCCTGTTATCATTCATGTGGCAAACATATCCCAATCATCTCAGCTGATTTCTGACAACAGTGGCACCAATACTGTCAACATGCACTCTTTGTAGCAGCTGGATGCTGGTGAGGTTAATACTTTTGCATGATTTTCAAAAGAAACCTAAGTTTCTACTCACTGTAAATATTTGAGCCCCAAGCTTGTGATGTCTCAGTTTTATAGTTGTTAATAATGTCTTACACACCATGTTTTATGGTGCACAGTCCATCTCTCCTACTAAAGATGTTAAATGGAAGTATTTTAAAGGCTGAATCAACTGCACAAATCCTTTTCTCCACATCTGGTTCATAGGTCCCATGCTTACAAATGATACAACCTAGGTATGAAAACTAACCTATGCACTCATATGCTATATTTCAGATGCATATGATGCAGTCAGGTAGGAAAATAAGTGTCAGTGCTGGAAAGCTTATCTCTGGTGCAGGTAGTTAATAGTGGACTCATATCATTACATTGCATCAGTCATAGTCAATGGAAACCATAAAGAATTGTCTCTGGGATGTTGAAGGACATCAAAGATTCACCTTTAATTTAATTTATTTTAAATGTGTTACAATATAATGTTTATAATGAATTAACATTAGAGAATATTGATGTGTTACAGTGATAATGCTAATTATAAAATAATCTAAAACATTAACATTCAAGGGTTACTTTGAAGATATTCTTCAATGGAACAGAAGGAGCTGCCCAACAGAAATGTCTTTAGTTCACTCTTGAATTTCACCACATTGTCTATATGAAATTTAATATTCTGTGATAGGTTGTTGAAAACATCAGCTTATGCATTTCTGTAGTGGTTTACTGTCTCTTGCATCACTGCTGTTTTGGGGGGCTTGGAAAATATTCAGAGACATTATGTGAATACAACAGCATCCAGTCATGTCCATCACAAATAACTTAAACTAAGGCATATAAAGAATCTCAATTCAGTGCTGCCCACAGAGCAGGTTTTGAGACTGAACCAAATTATTTTCCAGGTTAAAGAAGGCTTAAGAGAGAGATTGTTGCAAATGTCTGCATATTTCTTGGGGTTGTTCTACAGAGAATGTCATTTGCATTGTTGCATACAATACAATAGCCTCCAATACAATCGTCTCATGTTACCAACTGAAAATTAGCAGGGTGTCCGTGGTATTTTGGGAAGCACATTATCTCCTCCTACCTCCTGACAAAATCACATTTTGTTTTAATTCTTATACTGAGCAAATTTTCTTCACCAGAGGATGGAAGGTAAAATACATCTGCCATAAACAGATTGTAATACAGTCACATGCAATTTTCATTCTTATGCTGAGCAATTTTCTTCACTAGAAGATGGAAGGCAAAATTTATCAATCCTAGACAGCTTATAATATTTTACTTGATTAAAATCTTTTTTTCTGAATATGAAATTCAACTAAAGATCACGAAAGTGTAGTAAGGAGATTAGATTTGCAAAACACTGTGATGTAAGCAAATTAAGATGGGATTGTTAAAATAGTTGTCACATCAAGACTGTCAAAGTATTGTTATTTTATAACAAAAGTAATTAGAACTGAATATTTAACAAAGAAAGGACGATGCACATTGTTTATTGTGGCTGCAATTGCATGTCTTATTATTATTATTTCCGGCCTTGGCACAATAGTTTGGTTTCATTTGTCACTTCATTGAAACTTGTTGACTGAAAATATGACACAAACAATGAATGTGAAGAAAACCTGAAGACTTTTCAACATTGTCTGGTACTGAAACTAAACAATTTATGTAATAATAAGATGCTCACTTCCAACATTGCATATGGTGCAAGCAACTTTTTGCAACTGCAGCAAAATAAAATAAAATAAAATGGAAAGCTTTTTTACTCAATATATTATGTAATTTGATGATAACGGTAAAAATTTTAGGGAGCAGCATTTCAAAATAAAGACTATGTTATCTGAAATGTTGCAGACATCATGTGAATTGGACACAAGCTCTACATCTACATCCATACACTGCAAACCACTCTGAAATGTATGGCAGAGGGTACTCCTCATTATACTACACATCAGGGTTTCTCCTTGTTCCATTCAAGGACGAGGTGTGGGAAGAATGACCACTTAAATGACTCTCCATAATAAGTTTCATCTCATGTTTGTGTTTGCCAGAGGAACAATATATAATATATTGGTGTCTGTAATATATTACAAGAGTCATCACTTAATGTTGCTTCTTGAAACTTTGCAGGTTTTTGCAGGATAGCTGACATCTGTCGTTAAGTGTCTGAGAGTTCATCACTTCTGAGATGCTCCCCCATGAGTCAAGCAAACCTATGAATGCTCGTTCTGCCTTTTGTTGTATATATTCACTGTTGTCATGCCTGTGGTTCTCAGTCTTATGACTTATTTGATGCACTCTCATGGTCCTGTTCAAGGCTTCTATAATAATTTATTATATCACAATTACTTGGATATATAAAAATATTCACAGAACTAGTTTCAGCAAGTAGTTTCCATCTTAAGATGTGCTCAACTTACTAAAAAGCTTCATACAGATATACAACGGTTGAATTAAATGTAATGTCTCCATCATCGTTAATTGCGTTTGGATGGGAATATTTTAACAAATCAAACACAGAAATAATCCTCAGATATGATCTTTAATTACCAATATTCACTTTTCCACATAATCACCAGTCAATTGGATACATTTCTGACAATGATCAACAAGTTTTCTGAAGCCATCACAGAAGAAGTCAACACTGTTTCCGCAACCACAGTCTCACAGTTCTCTCAACATCTTCATCAGAAGAATAATGATGTCCCCACAGATCATCTTTCATTATCTGGAACAAATGGAAGTCAGACGGTGCTAAATGTGGACTGTATGGAGGATGCGATAAGGTGGTGAGATTCAGTCTCCGAAGTTCTGCTGCAGTGGCACATGTAGTGTGTGGTTTGGCATTCTAATGCTGCAGGAAAACATTTCCCTTTTCCTTTTGGACCCTTGTTAGCCGACATTCCAGAGTTCGCAGCGTTGTGATGTAATGCTCTGAATTTATTGTTGTTCCACAATCAAGGAAATCAACATGGATAACACCATCTGTGTCCCAGAACACTGTGGCCATCAATTTTCCAGCTGAGGGCTGCATCTTGAATTTCTTTTTCTGGGGCAGTCTTTGTTTCGATATTCCATAGACTGACATTTCATCTCCAGGTTGTAATGGTGTACCCACGTTTTGTCTCCTGTCACAGTTGAATGGAGAAAGGCATCACCTTCACTCTCGTAATGTGAGAGGAGTTCCTGGCAAATTTCAAGTCTGTGTGCTTTCATTCCACGAGTCAGCATCCGGGGTACCCATCATGCACAGATCTTCCAATAGCCAAGCAAAGCAATAATGTGACCCACATGTTCTTGTGAATTACTGATTGTGCTTGCAATTTCTCTCTGAGTGATATGACGATCATCCTGAATCAAAAATGTCAACATTTAGCATTGCTTGCTTAGCATTGCTCGGTGGTTGCTGTCACAGGACATCCAAGTCCTAGTCTGTCACACGGGTCAGATGTTCCCGCCTCAACATCTTTAAACTTACTCACCCAATGACACGCTGTACTCACATCAACACAATCACCATAAACTGCTTTCATTCTCTGATGAATCTTCTTTGGGGTGACACCTTTTGCTGTCAAGAATTCAAGGACTGCACGTTGCTTAAATCGATTGACCAACCGTCTGCGCAGAGTTCCATACTTTACACTGTAACAACACAACTGTTCAATGCTAAGGCTTCCTGCCAACTGGAGCTGTAGAGAAGAGGCTAAAAAGCAAGCCAGTACCTGCCACATACCAATGCTGCCATCTGTTGAAGATTTAAAAAGTTGGTGGCATTACTTTTCAGTCAACCCTCGTACAAACAAATGTAGGTAGGCACTTTTAATGTCATGATGTTTAATATATTGGAATGAATGTACATAATATCATCACATAATAAAAAGACTGAAATTAGAATAACACCGTGCACTTTTATATAGGGATATGGGAAGAAGGAGCTACAGGAAAATAGGAGGAAGGAGTAAGAGGGGGAGGGGAAAGAACATAAGTGAAGTGGGCAGACGGCAGTGTACATAGCATTTGACTGTTTACTGTAGCCAATCATGTAAAATTGGTAATTTATTATACAGACATTGACTGAGGTCACATGCTTCCACTTAACAATTTGTCAATTAGAAAAAAATTCAAGGTCTTGACTCTTTCCTCCATTACCAAACATGATTCCTTGGTGCCTCAGTCCTGTCAACTAATCCCTTCTTTCAGTCCAGTTGAATCATAAATTTTTTTCTCCAAAATTTGATTCAGTACCTCCTCATCAGTCGTGCAATCTGCCTATCTAATCGTCAGCATTCAGCTGTAGTGCCAAATTTCAATAGCTTCTATTCTCACTTTGTCTGAATTTATCGTTCATATCTCACTTCTGTACAAGGCTACATTGCAGAACAATGAATAAATGTATAAAATTTGTATTTGATGTTAGCAAATTTTTCTTGTTCAGAAATGATTTTCTTCTATTGCCATTCTGTGTTGTACATCCACTCTACTGTTGCCATCTTCATTTATTTTGCTGCCCACATAACACGACTCATTTACTACTTTTAGTGTCATTTCTGAATATAATTCCTTCAGCATTACATGATTTAATTCAACTACATTCCATTAGCCTTATTATACTTTTGCTGATGTTCATCTTAACAACCTCTGTTCAAGATACTATCGTACACTCTATTGAACTGGTGTCCTAGGTCCTTTGCTTTATGTGACAGAATTACAATGTCATTGGCAGACTGAATTTTGAATTGTGGTTTATTTGTCTCATAATGTACATAATCTAAATCATTTGATTCAGGTGCAGGACACATGTCAAATAGTGGTAAAATTTCACCATAAATAAAGAACAGCTGATGTTAACAAACAGTATCATAGTAATAACATGATTTTGTGATATATATACAAAATAAAATCTAACACTTAATTACCTCTTGTTCAAATTATCATTTCATCCTCTATGAATTCTTCTGCTAAATAGTAGCATTTCTCTCACCGAGTCTGCTGTACCCTCATTTTTAAAATTTCTGGCTTTATATTAAATATGCTTTTGCTCATTAACCTGTACATTGTCATTTCCTTGTACTGTGGAGTCCGTACATATAATTTCAACTGCGGAGTGGGTAGTATAAAATTATTTTTATTTTTTGTGCTATATGCATGGTTAAATGATTCTTCTCCAATAATTTTTGTCTCCTGTGTTGGAAGATTATAATTTCATAAATGTATATGGAGGGAAAGTAAGGATTTGTAGTTTCCAAAATAACGGGCGACGAGACTGTGCTTGCTGCGCAGGACACAGGTACCAGACAATTTTCTTTTTTAGTTTCAGTATTCGAGATACACTACTTGAACTTCCTCAAAAAATTATCCCATATCTAATGAAAGATTCAAAATAACTATGATAATCAATTTTGCATGTACTCAAGTCACTGGAATTTGCTGCAAAACTGCTGAGTTTATTGGATAGTAAGTCAATATGTGTACTCCAGCTTAAGCTCTTGTCCACATTTAGTCCCACGAATTTGATCTTGTCAACTTCTTTCATAGGTTGATTGTCATGTTGTATTTTAAGTTGCACACATTTTGAATGTTTGGTTTTGAAATGTACCATATGCATTTTTGCAATGTCCAGTTTCAACCCATTTGACTGGAACCAGTTTTCTAAGGTATCCAGTGTGCTTACGATGGAGCTCGGAATTTTTTCTGCATCATCATCTTAAGTTAAAACAGAAGTATCAGCTGCAAACAGAGCTGATGGCTAATTCATATTTACGGGTAAGTCATTTACACAAAATAGGAACAGGATTGGCCCCAAAATGGAGCCTTAAGGTACACCTTGTGATATTGTACTCCATTTAGAATAATAATTCACTGTATCTGAGTCGATAGTTACCCTTTGTTTTATGTTGTGTAAGTATAATGTTAGCCAATTTAAAGCATTGTGCTTAATCCCATATCTGTCTAATTTGTAGATAAGAAAGTCATGGTTCATGGAGTCAAATGCTTTTGTGAGATCACAGAAGAAACGTGCAACTTTACTCCTCTGATACAATGATTTGCCTATCTTTTCAATAAAGTTATTCATTGCATCCAGAGTGTTTTTCCTGGTTAAAATCCAAATGGATTACTTATAATTATATCATTTTTTTACAATAAAGTTTTTCATCTGGTTTGCAGCTACTTTCTCTAATACTTTTGGCACGACTGGAGGAACAGAAATAGGCCAATAGTTTTTTCCCATGTCTTCCATTGACCCTTTCTTGATCAGATGTCTGACTTCGGAATACTTTGAAACATCGGGAAAGCATCCCTGTTCAACTGACTGGTTGAATATTTTAGTTAGGGGAGGTGCTATTATGCCATACACTGTTTTAATAACTTTAGTGGGTATCCCACTCTACCCAGTACAGTTTTTATTTTTTAATGATAAAATAAGATTTTCCACATCCTTTACTATGAAGAATTCATTTAAACACTCTGATACTTGAGCTGGGTTTACAATAAAGCTATCATCTACTTAAATCATAGATAATTCATTACTACTAACCCTAACACCTAACTCTGATTTGATTTGCCAACAGACTACACTGCTTTTGTTTTACTTTTATGTTGTACAATGAACTTCTTGTTTGCCATTTGTTTGGGTGCTTTCACAATATTAAAAAAAGAAAAATATAGCTTTCTAATGATGCACATACTCAGTAAACTGCCTGTTTTTATTATATTTCAGTTCATTGTGGAGTTTCCTCTTTCCGGTACTAGAATTTTTATACCCTTGATTACCCATTTAGGTTTATTAGTTATCTTGTTGCATGTGTTGATAAGTAGAAAAGTTTCATTAAATACTTCAAAAAAGCTACATAAAAATTGTTAAAGTTACTATTACTCAAAATACAGCTGCTGTAAGGCGATTCTACATCTCTTATCTTATTTCTAAATGTAACCGATTTTTTTTTCATTGAACTTCTTTTTCATATGACTTTTGTTACATGAACTTTCATTCTTAATTTTTGGTAGTTCAATGAATAATGCAGAGTGGTTTGAGATTCTTAAATCCATGCAAAATTTATAAACATCTTGTTAGAATATTATCAATACAGGTAGGTGACTGTGCATTTAATCCAGTGGGTTGCATGAAGTTTTATTTTGAAGCCAAAGTTTTTTATTAAGTCAGTGAATTTGGACATGTCATTGCTTTCAACTATGATATTAATATTGAAGACAGCAGCTATTACTATCTTTTTTCCTTTTTTCTTTACTGAGTTTTTCAAGCAAGTAACTAAATTTCACCAGGAAAGCTTCAACTGTAGCTTTCTCTGGGATTTTAGAAATAGAAACTACTATGACATTTAGATCCCTTAACTCAATATAGCAGCTTTCAAATATACACTCTTCATTCAAATGATTAAAATCATTTCTTATTTCATATTTTATATCAGAATGAGTAAGTACGCAAGAGCCTACATGTGATTTCTCTTGCCTACAAAAGCTGTTGGCTAATTTGAAATTTTTAGTTTTATTAAGAATTTTAATATTATCAGATGTAAGACGATGTTCATTAAGGCAAATAACTTTCATATTTCCACATTCAGATAGAATAATTTGTATTTCATCCACTTTATGACTTTTGTCTGAAAGTCAGCACTTAGACCATTTATATTCCAGTGCATTATGTAGGGACATTTTTTTCTATTTATAGTCTAAAGCATACTTTTTCTTGGGTACCATTTTGGTCTTGCTATGTTCGTTACCAAACTCTGTTTCTCATCCTCATCATTTCTTACAAGTTTACCCTATTTTGCAGAATTTTACATGTATCAGTGAACATTTCACTAAAAATTTTGGATACTAACCTCTTTAAATGCAGACTGTCTCTACCCAAACATTTATTGCCCAAGAATTTATTCAGATTTATGAACAGAAGAACTGGATCATTACAGTTTTCATTTAAATCAAAACCTCAATGTTTTTATTTCTTCTCTGTGAAAATTAGCTCCTTTTCCAAAGTTCTCCTTGGTTTCCTTTACTGCTTGCTCAATATGTAGATTGCATAACATGGGGAGAAATGACAACATTGTCTCACTCACTTCTCAAATACTACTTCCCTTTCAAGCCCTTTGACTCACGTAACTACTGTCTGTTTTCTATACAAGTTGTGAATCACCTTTCAATCCCTGTGTTTTATCCCCACTATATGTTCACAATTTCAAAGCACTGACTTCAGTCAGTGTAGCCTAAAGCTTCTTCTAAATTCACAAATGTTATAACACAGGTTTGACCATCTTCAGTCTAATCTTTTAAAATGAGCTGTAGGGTTAGAATTGTTTTGTATCTTCTTGATTTCTGCAGAAGCCAAACTAATGCTCCCCAAGGTAGGGTTCTGCAGTTTGTCTATTCTTCAGTAAAAAATTCATGCCTGTATTTTGCAAGCATGGCTTGTTAAAGTCATGGTTCTTTAATATTCACACTTATCAGCATCTCCTTCCTTTGTAAATGAAATTATTACATTCTTCTTTATGGCTAAGGATATTTTGCCTGTGTCATACATCATGTATACTAGGGGCAGAGTTTTGTCATGATTTTGTCTCCCAAGTGTCTCAATAATTCTGAGGGAGTGTCATCTAGTCCAGGTACCTTTGTTTCAGCTAAGACCTTTCAGTGTTCTGTCAAATTCTTCTCACAGTATGATATCATCAATCTTGTCTTCATCTACTTTCCCTTCTCATCCTATAATATTATATTAAAGTTCATATCTTTCATAGTAATATGTTCATCTTCCATCTGTTAATTCTATTTGGTATGGGCCCCTTACAGTTGAGAAATATTCTAGGAGGATCACACATTTTGTATGCAATTTTCTTTGTAGATTGACTTAAGTTTCCCAGTAACCTATTAATCAACTGAAGGCTGTCACCTGCTTTACCTACTGTTTATCCAATGTGATCTTTTCATTTCATATCACTCAAGCTTGCTACACCAAGTATTTGTATGAATTGATTGATCCCATCTGTGACCCCTGATGTTGTTATCATAGGATACTACATTTGTATGTTTTGTGAACTGCATAACTTATTTCAGACAGTACATCATTATAGATACTGTGACTGCATAAGCACTGATAGATCTGAGATTACTATTAGCCTTGTCTGCCAGGACATTAATATACAACATCAGTGCCAATACACTTCTCTGGGGCATGCCTGAAGTTACTTCTAAATTCGTTGATGTCCCCCACCCATGATAACATGCTGTATTCTCTTTACAAAGAAGTCCTCAATCCAGTCACAACTACCAACTGAGTGACCTAAGCATGACTCACGCCCAATCCTCACAGCTTTACTTCTGCCAGTATCTTGTCTCATAACTTCCAAACTTTACAGAAGCTCTCCTGCTAGCACTTGCCCATGAAAGGCAAATGTCCCGAGTTTGAGTCTCGGTCCGGCACACAGTTTTAATCTGCCAGGAAGTTTCACACTGGTACTGTCTCCAGGCACTAAGACCTGACTTCAGTCATGTGCGTGCAAGTCTTTGTGTGATGTGGGACAGTTCTATTTCTGAGGAAGGCCTTTGTCCGAAAGCTTAAATATTTCTTTCTAGTATTCTTTTCTATTGTGCCTGTCTGCAGCTTAGTGTATCCTCTATGTGGTGAATAGTAATCTATCTTTTCCATATTGCAGTCACAAATTTGATACCACTAATATTTGTAAATAAGCTTTTGTGTGATCTGAGCCAAATGATTTTTGGAAACCAAAAAATACTACATCTACCTGACTGCCTTGAACTATGGCTTTCAGAGTGTCATGTGAAGAAAGTAAAGTTACATTTTGCATAACTTCCAAATCAGTGCTAGCTGGCACAGAGAAGGTCATCCTGTTCAAGATACAGCATTATGTTTTACATCAGAATATGTTCTATCTTTTATGGATCACTTCTGCTCCCCTCCTTGTTGATAGGTGTGAGCTGTGGTTTCTTTCAATATCTGGCCAAAGTTTTTTGTTTGAGCAATCTGCCATATGTTAAGATTAACAGGTGGGCAAAGTCAGCCTAAATTCTGTGTAAAATCTGACATGTATTCCATTAGATCCTGGAGCTCTGTTCAGTTGTAGCAATTCAGCTGTTTTTCAATGCCAATGACACTGCTATCTATATCACTCATATCTGCAGTGGTGGAAAAATTAAACTGTGGCAGTACTCATAGACTTTCCTACATAAATGAACATCTGAAAACTAGGTTCAGCATTTATGTTTTTACTTTGTTACCCTCAATTTCATTTCTTATGTCATCCACGAGCATCTTGACACTAGATTTCACGCCAGTGACAGCTTTTCTATATGACCAGAATTTATTTGGGTTTTGTGAGAGATAGTTCAACAAGATACTGCTAGAGTAATGACTGAAGGCTTCACATATTCCACTTTTGAGAGTGAAACACATTTCATTTAGCATCTTTCTATCAATAGCCCTATGCTTCGTTTTACACCTACTGTGTAGTAATTCTTTACAGACACTATATACCCTGTAGAGTCCCTTCCAGCATCAATTACTCTACAAATTACATATCTGTCCACTTTGTCAACTAACTGTCTAAAAGTGAGGCACTATTCCTCTACATGTGCTTGTCATGAACTAAATGTTTCTATTTATTCCTTATGACATGACACTACTGCCTCTTTCTCTCTGTCCATTTTTCTGAACATATAAAGCTTTCAACTAATTTTAGTTGTCCTTTGTAATATACTAATTTCATAAAAAATGGCATCTTTATAACTACCCATTGTCTTCAGCAGTGGCAGTCGAAGACTTCTAGCACAGGAAGTTGCCCTCATTCTGCCAAAGGACTTGTCAAAGGGAACAGAGGAGTGGATAGAGGTTCAGGGCACTCTCTGGCCCTTAAGGCAGGAAGCTGCCCCAAAAAGGCGGAAGAACGAGCAATGATCAGTGGCATGAGGATGTAGAAGGCAATGAGAATCATTCCCTTAAAGTCACATAATGTGTATCCACAGGACATGTGACCTGTAATTGGAAAAATGTCATCATGATCTCTCCATTGGCATAACGATTTTGGACTAGTGTCCCATTCATACCTCCAGAAAGGGGCTGCCTGGGGGAGAGTGACCATGAGAAAAAGACTGAACATCCAATTAAAGGATAACATTCAACAAATCAGGGTGTGGAGTGTCAGAAGTTTGAACACAGTAGGGAAGCTAGAAAATCTGAAAAGGAAAATTCTAAGGCTCAATTTAGATAAAGTGTGAGTCAATGAAGTGAAGTGGAAAGAAGACAATGATTCCTGGTTAGATGAGTAAATATGACATGAGGAATATCAACAGCAGCAGAAAATGGTATAACAGGAGTAGCATTTACTAGGAATAGGAAGATAAGCTGGCTGCAGTAGCCGAGCGGTTCTAGGCACTTCAGTCTGGAACTACGCAGCTGCTACGGTCACAGGTTCGAATCCTGCCTCGGGCATGGATGTGTGTGATATCCTTAGGTTAGTTAGGTTTAGGTAGTTCTAAGTCTAGGGGACTGATGACCTCAGATGTTAAGTCCCTTGGTGCTTAGAGCAATTTGAACCATTTGAATAGGAAGATAGGGCAGAGAGTGAGTTATCACGAACAGTTCAATAACAAGGTGGTTCTAATCAGAATCAACAGCAAAATAGCACCAAAAACAATAGCTTGCAACACTACAAGCATAAGATGAAGAGACAGACGAAGTGTATGAGGCTGTTGAACGAGTAATTCAGTACATAAAGGGAGATGAAAATCTAACAGTCATGGGAGACTGGAATGCGGTTGAAGGGGAAGGAGTAGAAGAAGCGTTACAGGAGAATATGGTAGTGGGAATGAAAAAGAAGAAAGGCTAACTGAGTTCTACAATAAATATCAGTTAGTAGTAGCAAATACTCTGTTCAAGAATCACAAGAGTAGGAGGTTTTCCTTGGAAAGGTCGGAAGATACAACATGATTCCAATTAGATTACATCATGGTCAGACAGAGATTCCAGAAATCAGATATTGGATTGTAAGGCATACCCAGCAGCAGGTGTAGACTCAGATAATAATTTAGTAATGATGAAGAGTAGGTTGGAGTTTAAGAACCTGGTCAGGAAGAATCAGTACACAAAGAAGTGGGATGGAAAAGCAGTGAGGAGTGGAGAGAAATGCTTGACATTCTCTCAGCTACAGACACTGCAATAGTGAATAGCTCAGTAGGCAGTTTAATATATTTAAAAACAAAGATGATGTGACTTACCATACGAAAGCGCTGGCAGGTCGATAGAAACACCAACAGACACATACATACATACAAAATTCAAGCTTTCGCAACAAACTGTTGCCTCATCAGGAAAGAGGGAAGGAGAGGGAAAGACGAAAGGAAGTGGGTTTTAAGGGAGAGGGTAAGGAGTCATTCCAATCCTGGGAGCGGAAAGACTTACCTTAGGGGGAAAAAAGGACGGGTATACACTCGCACACACACACACATATCCATCCACACATATACAGACACAAGCAGACATATTTAAAGACAAAGAGTTTGGGCAGAGATGTCAGTTGGGGCGGAAGTGCAGAGGCAAAGATGATGTTGAATGACAGGTGAGGTGTGAGTGGCGGCAACTTGAAATTAGCGGAGATTGAGGCCTGGTGGGTAACGGGAAGAGAGGATATATTGAAGAGCAAGTTCCCATCTCCGGAGTTCGGATAGGTTGGTGTTGGTGGGAAGTATCCAGATAACCCGGACGGTGTAACACTGTGCCAAGATGTGCTGGCCGTGCACCAAGGCATGTTTAGCCACAGGGTGATCCTCATTACCAACAAACACTGTCTGCCTGTGTCCATTCATGCAAATGGACAGTTTGTTGCTGGTCATTCCCACATAGAATGCATCACAGTGTAGGCAGGTCAGTTGGTAAATCACGTGGGTGCTTTCACATGTGGCTCTGCCTTTGATCATGTACACCTTCTGGGTTACAGGACTGGAGTAGGTGGTGGTAGGCGGGTGCATGGGACAGGTTTTACACCGGGGGCGGTTACAAGGATAGGAGCCAGAGGGTAGGGAAGGTGGTTTGGGGATTTCATAGGGATGAACTAACAGGTTACAAAGGTTAGGTGGACGGCGGAAAGACACTCTTGGTGGTGTGGGGAGGATTTCATGAAGGATGGATCTCATTTCAGGGCAGGATTTGAGGAAGTCGTATCCCTGCTGGAGAGCCACATTCAGAGTCTGGTCCAGTCCCGGAAAGTATCCTGTCACAAGTGGGGCACTTTTGTGGTTCTTCTGTGGGGGATTCTGGATTTGAGGGGATGAGGAAGTGGCTCTGGTTATTTGCTTCTGTACCAGGTCGGAAGGGTAGTTGCGGGATGCGAAAGCTGTTGTCAGGTTGTTGGTGTAATGGTTCAGGGATTCTGGACTGGAGCAGATTCGTTTGCCACGAAGACCTAGGCTGTAGGGAAGGGACCGTTTGATGTGGAATGGGTGGCAGCTGTCATAATGGAGGTACTGTTGCTTGTTGGTGGGTTTGATGTGGATGGATGTGTGAAGCTGGCCATTGGACAGGTGGAGGTCAACGTCATGCCCTGAAATGAGATCCATCCTTCATGAAATCCTCCCCACTCCACCAAGAGTGTCTTTCCGCCGTCCACCTAACCTTCATAACCTGTTGGTTCATCCCTATGAAATGCTCAAATCACCTTCCCTACCCTCTGGCTCCTATCCTTGTAACCGCCCCCAGTGTAAAACCTGTCCTATGCACCCTCCTACCACCACCTACTCCAGCCCTGTAACCCGGAAGGTGTACACGATCAAAGGCAGAGCCACATGTGAAAGCACCCACGTGATTTACCAACTGACCTGCCTACACTGTGATGCATTCTATGTGGGAATGACCAGCAACAAACTGTCCATTTGCATGAATGGACACAGGCAGACAGTGTTTGTTGGTAATGAGGATCACCCTGTGGCTAAACATGCCTTGGTGCACGGCCAGCACATCTTGGCACAGTGTTACACCGTCCGGGTTATCTGGATACTTCCCACCAACACCAACCTATCCGAACTCCGGAGATGGGAACTTGCTCTTCAATATATCCTCTCTTCCCGTTACCCACCAGGCCTCAATCTCCGCTAATTTCAAGTTGCCGCCACTCACACCTCACCTGTCATTCAACATCATCTTTGCCTCTGCACTTCCGCCCCAACTGACATCTCTGCCCAAACTCTTTGTCTTTAAATATGTCTGCTTGTGTCCGTATATGTGTGGATGGATATGTGTGTGTGCGCGAGTGTATACCCGTCCTTTTTTCCCCCTAAGGTAAGTCTTTCCGCTCCCGGGATTGGAATGACTCCTTACCCTCTCCCTTAAAACCCACTTCCTTTTGTCTTTCCCTCTCCCCTCTTTCCTGATGAGGCAACAGTTTGTTGCGAAAGCTTGAATTTTGTGTGTATGTATGTGTCTGCTGGTGTTTCTATCGACCTGCCAGCGCTTTCGTATGGTAAGTCACATCATCTTTGTTTTTAAATATATTTTTCCTGCGTTGAATGTTTCCCTCTATTATATTGATATCAGTAGGCAGTTTAGTTGAAAAGGATGGTCATTACTAAAAAGGGCTATCACAGAAGTTGTAAAGAAAACCAAAGGTACAAGGCGAAGAAACAATGAGTAACAGAAGAAAAATTTTAATTAATAGACAAAAGTAGGAAGTACAAACATGTTCAGTGAAATTCAGGAACACAGAAACACAAGTCACTTAGCAATGAAACAAATAGGAAGTGCAGGGAAGCTAAGATGAAATGGCTACATGGAAGATGTGAAGGCACTGGGAAAGGAATGATTGTCGGAAGGACTGACTCAGCGTACAGAAAAGTCAAAACTACCTTCAATGAAATTAAAATCAAGGATGGTAACATTAAGAGCGCAGTGGGAACTCCAATGTTAAATGTAGAGGAGAGAGCAGATGTGTGGAAAGAGTGTACTGAAGGCCTCTATGAGAGGCTGGACTTGTGTGATGACATGAGAGAAGAAGAAAGAATCAAGAGGAAAGAGATAGAGGATCCAGTATTAGAGTCAGAATTTAAAAGAGCTTTGGTCAATTTAAGATCAAATAAGGCAGAAGGGATACATAACATTCCATCAGAATTTTTAAAATCATTGGGGGAAGTGACAGCAAAATAACTATTCAAGTTGGTGTGTAGAATGTACAAGACTTTCAGAAAAGCATCAGACTTTCAGAAAAGCATCATCCATACAATTCCAAAGATAGCTAGAGCCAACAAATGGGAGAATTATCACACTATCAGCTTAACAGACATGATAAATATACATAATTAATACACAGAAGAATGGAAAAGAAAATTGAAGATCTGTTAGATGTTGATCAGTTTGGCTTTAGGAAATATAAAGGCACCAGAGATACAATTCTGACATTGTGACTGGTAATGAAAGCAAGACTGAAGAACAATCAAGCATATTCACATGATTTGGCAACCAAGAAAAACATTTGACAGTGTCAAATGGTGCAAGATTTTGAAATTCTCAGAAAAACAGGGGTAAGCTATAGGAAAAGATGGGTAATACACACTATTTACAAGCTCCAGGAGGGAACAATAACAGTGGAAGACTAACAAAAAAGTGCTTGCATTCAAAAGAGTGTAAGACAAGGATGTAGTCTTTTACCCCTACTGTTGAACCTACACAATCAAGAAGCAATGGGGACAATGAAAGGTTCAAGTGTGGGATTAAAATTCAAGGTGAAATGATATAAATTATAAGATTCCCTTATGAGATTGCAATCCTTAGCAAAAGGGAAGAAGAATTACAGGATATATTGCATCAAATGAACGACCTAATGAGCACAATAAGAATTGAGGGTAAATCAATGAAAGACCACAGTAAGTATCAGAAATGAGAACAGCAAGAAATTTAAAATCAGAAGTAGAGGAAGTTAAGGAATTCTGCCACTTAGGCAGCAAAATAACTCATGATAGATGGAGCAAGGAGGACATAAAAAGCACTAGCACTGGCAAAAAGGGGCATTCCTGGCCATAAGAAGTATCACACATAAGCCTAAATTTGAGGACAAAATTCTGGGACTGTACATGAGATTTCAATTTACCAGATATAGACTGGAACACTCAGATGTTTAGGATGGGTGGTAGGGACAGAGCATTGAGTGACATTATACTGAGTGCACTATCCGAAAATTACCTCGAGCAATTAAACAGAGAACCAACTTGTGGAGATAACATCTTGGACCTACTGATAACAAACAGACCCAAACTTTTCGACTCTGTAAGTGCAGAACAGGGAATCAGTGATCATAAGGCCGTTGCAGCATCCCTGAATATGGAAATTAATAGGAATATAAAAAAAAGGGAGGAAGGTTTATCTGTTTAGCAAGAGTAATAGAAGGCAGATTTCAGACGACCTAACAGATCAAAACGGAAATTTCTGTTCTGACACTGACAATGTTGAGTGTTTATGGAAAAAGTTCAAGGCAATCGTAAAATGCGTTTTAGACAGGTATGTGCTGAGTAAAACTGTGAGGGACGGGAAAAACCCACCGTGGTTCAACAACAAAGTTAGGAAACTACTGCGAAAGCAAAGAGAGCTTCACTCCAAGTTTAAACACAGCCAAAAGCTCTCAGACAAACAGAAGCTAAACGATGTCAAAGTTAGTGTAAGGAGGGCTATGTGTGAAGCGTTCAGTGAATTCGAAAGTAAAATTCTATGTACTGACTTGACAGAAAATCCTAGGAAGTTCTGGTCTTATGTTAAAGCAGTAAGTGGCTCGAAACAGCATATCCAGACACTCCGGGATGACGATGGCATTGAAACAGAGGATGACACACGTAAAGCTGAAATACTAAACACCTTTTTCCAAAGCTGTTTCACAGAGGAAGACCGCACTGCAGTTCCTTCTCTAAATCCTCGCACAAACGAAAAAATGGCTGACATCGAAATAAGTGTCCAAGGAATAGAAAAGCAACTGGAATCACTCAATAGAGGAAAGTCCACTGGACCTGACAGGATACCAATTCGATTCTACACAGAGTATGCGAAAGAACTTGCCCCCTTTCTAACAGCCGTGTACCGCAAGTCTCTAGAGGAACAGAAGGTTCCAAATGATTGGAAAAGAGCACAGGTAGTCCCAGTCTTCAAGAAGGGTCGTCGAGCAGATGCGCAAAACTATAGACCTATATCTCTGACGTCGACCTGTTGTAGAATTTTAGAACATGTTTTTTGCTCGCATATTATGTCGTTTTTGGAAACCCAGAATCTACTCTGTAGGTATCAACATGGATTCTGGAAACAGTGCTCATGTGAGACCCAATTCGCTTTATTTGTTCATGAGACCCAGAAAATATTAGATACAGGATCCCAGGTAGATGCTATTTTCCTTGACTTCCGGAAGGCGTTCGATACAGTTCCGCACTGTCGCCTGATAAACAAAGTAAGAGCCTACGGAATATCAGACCAGCTGTGTGGCTGGATTGAAGAGTTTTTAGCAAACAGAACACAGCATGTTGTTATCAATGGAGAGACGTCTACAGACATTAAGGTAACCTCTGGTGTGCCACAGGAGAGTGTTATTGGGCCATTGCTTTTCACAATATATATAAATGACCTAGTAGATAGTGTCGGAAGTTCCATGCAGCTTTTCGCGGTGATGTTGTAGTATACAGACAAGGTGCAGCATTAGAAAATTGTAGCGAAATGCAGGATCTGCAGCGGATAGGCACTTGGTGCAGGGAGTGGCAACTGGCCCTTAACATAGATAAATGTAATGTATTGCGAATACATAGAAATAAGGATCCTTTATTGTATGATTATATGGTAGCGGAACAAACACTGGTAGCAGTTACTTGTGTAACATATCTGGGAGTATGCGTATGGAACGATTTCAAGTGGAATGATCACATAAAATTAATTGTTGGTAAGGCAGGTACCAGGTTGAGATTCATTGGGAGAGTCCTTAGAAAATGTAGTCCATCAACAAAGGAGGTGGCTTACAAAACACTCGTTCGACCTATACTTGAGTATTGCTCATCAGTGTGGGATCTGTACCAGATCGGGTTGACAGAGGAGATAGAGAAGATCCAAAGAAGAGCGGCGCGTTTCGTCAGAGTTATTTGGTAAGTGTGATAGCGTTACGCAGGTGTTTAGCAAACTCAAGTGGCAGACTCTGCAAGACAGGCGCTCTGCATCGCAGTGTAGCTTGCTCGCCAGGTTTCGAGAGGGTGCGTTTCTGGATGAGGTATCGAATATATTGCTTCCCCCTACTTATACCTCCCGAGGAGATCACGAATGTAAAATTAGAGAGATTCGAGCGTGCACGGAGGCTTTCAGACAGTCGTTCTTCCCGCGAATCATATGCGACTGGAACAGAAAACGGAGGTAATGACAGTGGCACGTAAAGTGCCCTCCGCCACACACCGTTGGGTGGCTTGCAGAGTATAAATGTAGATGTAGATGTAGATTTCACGCGCAGTGTTGTATGGTAGTGAAACAGACTGTGGGAAAACCACAACAGATGAGAATCAAAGATGTGGTTGCACAAAAAAATGTTGAAAATTAGGTAAGGAACAATTAGGTTCTCTGCAGAATTGTCGAGGAAAAGAAATTATGGGACTCACTCTGAAATGGTCAGGATGATAAGACATCTGCTAAAACATCAGGGATAACTCCCATGGTACCAGAGGGAGCTGTAGAGGGAAAAACTGAAGAGGAAGACAAAAGTTTTAGGGAAGCAGGTCACAAGTGCTAGTCTGAGACGAAAAAGTTGGCACAGGAGAGGAGTTTGTGGTGCTGTGGTGGATCTCATCACCAATCAGAAGACTGATGACTCAAAAAAAAAGTAATATGTAATTTTATAATTTTATATGTAACTTATCAATCAGGATTAGCATCCAAACTTTAGGCCTACACTTTCTAAGAAATTTAATACATTGAGTTCTCTAGGAAGTTATTGTTGTTTCATTTAGACTAAACCTAAAATTTCAGGAATGCAGGAAAAGATAGATTGCTACTTACCATAAAGAAGACACGATAAGTTGCAGACAAGCACAATTAAAAGACACTTACACAAAGGTTTTGGCTATGGCCTTTATCAACAAAAGAGGAACAGAGAAACAAACACCATTCATACACACAAGCAAGCACATCTCATGCACACATGATCACCAACTCTTGCACCTCGGGCTATGCAGGTGCCCATGGCACCCTCCTATGCCAAAAGGATTATAGGCCATCTAGAGGAGACCTTCCTAGCCACCCAAAATGTCAAAACCCTAGTCTGGTTCAGGTTCATTGATGATATCTTCATGATCTGGACTCAGTGCCAAGATGCCCTATCTTGATTCCTTCACAACCTCAACACTTTCTCTCCCATCTGTTTCACTGGGTCCTGCTCAACCCAGCATGTACCTTCCTAGGCATTTACCTCCTCCTCTCTGATGGCTTCATCCACGCCTCTTCCCACATTAAACCGACCAACGGTACCTGCATTTCGACAGACGTCATCGCTTTCACACAAAAAATTCCCTCCCATATAGCCTGGCCACCTGGGGATGGCCCATCTGCAATGACAGAAAATTACCTTCCTCAGCATGCTGATGGTCTCACCAAGGCCTTCACAGACAGCTAGTACCTCCAGACCTAGCCCATAAACAGCTCTCTCGGGCCATTTACAGTCACATTCCAAATCTTCCACCACCCCCAAGAACTGGACACAAAGGAGTGTCATCATCTAGTACCACCACGGACTGGAACAACTGTATCACATCCTTCACCAGGGTTTTGATTGCCTACCATCATGCCCCAAAATGAGGGACATCCTACCTGAGATATTTCCCACCCTTCCTAAAGTGGTGTTCCATTGATCACCCAACATCCACAACATACTAGTCTGTCCCTATGTCACTCCCAATCTCAGTCCCTTGCCATAAGTATCATATTCCTATGGAAGATCTAGGTGTAAGACCTGCCCGATCTACCCAACCAGCACTTCTTATTCCAGTCCTATCACAGGTTTATACTATCCCAACAGGGGCATGGCCACCTGTGAAAGCAGCCTTGTCGTTTACCAGCTCTGCTGCAATCGTTGCACAGCTTTTTATATTCATATGACTACCAACCAGCTGTCCACCAGGATGAACAGCCACCTCCAAATTGTGGCCAAGAGCAAAGTATACCACCCTGTTGCACAACATGCTGCTGAACATGACATGCTTGATTTCAATGGCTGCTTAACTACCTAAGCCAACTGGATCCTCCTCTCCACCACCAGCCTTTCTGAACTGTGCACATGGGAGTTATCTATACAACACATTCTCTGCTTCCATAATTATCCTGGCCTCAACCTACGGTAACATGCTTTCTGCACACCCTCCACCCAGCTGTTCCTATCCCTTCTGTCCTATCATCTCCTCCCAATTCTCATATCTCACCTTCTTAGCTTGCCACCCTTTGCCAACATACCTGCTGATCTTTCTCTGCTCCTCTCCATTTTCACTCCTTTTTTCCCCTCCTCTCTGCCCCGCAACCTTCTGGTGCTGCACCTGTTGGCATTCTCGTTCTTGCACACTTTGCCAGGCAGCATTCCTCTTCCCCCCTCCCATGGACTACTATCCCTTCCCCCTGCAAACTGCTGCTTCCATCCCTCATTATAGGTGCATTCTACATCTACATCTACATCTACATCTACATATACATCTACATCTACATCTATACTCTGCAAACCACTGCAAGGTGCATGGCAGAGGGTACATCGCACTGTACCAGTTATTAGGGTTTCTTCCTGTTCCATTCATGTATGGAGTGCAGGAAGAATGATTGTTTGAATGCCTATGTGCACATAGTAATTATTATAATCTTATCTTCATGATCCTATGTGAGCAATATGTAGGGGCGGTAGTCTATTCGTAGAGTAATCATTTAAAGCCGACTCTTGAAACTTTGTTAAGAGACTTTCTCAGGGTAGTTTATGTCTATCTTCAAGAGCCTTCCAGTTCAGTTCCTTCAGCATTTCTGTGACACTCTCCCAGGGATTAAACAAACCTGTGACCATTCGGGCTGCCCTTCTCTGTATATTTTCAATATCCCCTGTTAGTCCTATCTGGTATGGGTCCCACACACTTGAGCAATATTTTAGAATCAATCGTATGAGTGATTTAAAGCAAACTCTTTTGGAGATTGATTGTATTTCCCCAGTATTCTACCAATAAATTGAGGTCTACCACCTGCTTTACCCATGACTGAACCTATGTGATCATTCTATTTCATATCCCCAAAAAGTGTTATGCCCAGGTATTTGTATGAGTTGGCTAATTCAAGCAGTGTCTCACTGATATTGTAGTCAAAGGAAGCTACTTTTTTTCTGAAGTATAAAATTTTACATTTCTGAACATTTAAAGCAAGTTGCCAATTTGAAATCTTATCAAGATCTGATTGAATATTTATGCAGCTTCTTTCAGATCGTACATCATTATAGGTAACTGCATTGTCTACAAAAAGCCTGATTTTACTAATAATACTGCCTTGAAGGCCATTAATATACAACATGAACAGCAAGGGTCCCAGCACACTTTCATGTGGCACACCCGAAGTAACTTCTACACCTGACGATAAGTCTCCATCCAAGATAACATGTTGCATCCTCTCTACGGAAAAGTCCTCAGTCCAATCACAAATTTCACAATACTCCATATGATTGTACTTTTCACAATAAGCGTAGGTATGGTACTGAGTCAAATGCTTTTCAGAAATTAAGAAATACAGCATCTACCTGATAGCCTCGATCCAAACCATTCAGTATGTTACGTCAGAAAATTGTAAGTTGGGTTTCATGTGATCAGTGTTCTCAGAATACATGCTGGTTGGTATTGACATGGTAATTCTGTTCGAGATACCTCATATGTTTGAACTCAGAATATGTTCTAAGATTCTACAACAAATCAATGTCAAGGATATTGGATGATAGTTTTGTGGCTCACTTCTGCTACCCATCTTGTAGATGGGTGTGATGCCTTTTTACAAGAACTGGGCACAGTTTTTTGTTCAAGGGATCTACAATAGATTATAGCTAGAAGAGGGGCTAACTCAGCCACAAATTCAGTACAGAATCTGATAGCGTGTCCATTGGGCATTGGACATCCCACTGACACTAATACTTAATTCATTAATTTTTTTCAGTGGTATGAGGATTAAGTTGGGCATTTTTCCTGGGTTTTCCTTTATAAAGGGACATTTGAAAATGGAGTTAAGCATTTCAGCTTTTACTTTGCTACCCTCAATTTCAGTACCTGTCTCATTCACTAGGGACTGGACCCTTTGGCCTTTACATATGACCAGAATTTCTTTGGGTTCTGTGAAAGACCACCTGACAATATTCTGCTGTGGTAGTCACTGAAGGCATCATACATTGCTCTCTCAACAGCCAAATGTGTTTCATTCTGCACCTATCTATCTATAGCCCTAAGCTTTGTTTTACACCTATTATGCAGTAATTTCTGTTTCTCCAGAAGTTTCTTTACAGTGACTTTATACGTTGGAGGTTCCCTCCCATTATGAACTGTTCTACTGGGTACATATCTTCCAGTGCATGGTCAACCATTTTTTAAAACTTGGATCAGAATTCCTCTACATGCTCCTGCCCTGTGCTGAAAGTTTCAGGTTCCTCATTCTGGACCAAACTGTCGGAATTGGTGGTCATGTGTGCATGAGGCATGCTTGCTTGTGTGCATGAATCATGTGTGTTTCTCTGTTTCTCTTTTGCTCTTGAGGGTTGTGGCAAAAAGCTTTGTGTAAGTAATTGTGTGTGTGTGTCTGCAACTTAATGTGTCTTCTTTATGTTAAGTAGCAATCTATCTTTTCTTACATTGTTGATATTAGTAAATGGAGTTTCAGTTGTTTGATAAGGCTAAAATTTGTTTGCCATGACAGAGAAGTGTGTGACTTGCCATAAGATTGTTAGTTCCCAGGTGTGGTGTGATGGTTGTTGAATTGTCTTTCATGTGGGTGACTGCAGTGGCATGGGAATTGGGGAAATAAACAACACTCAGTGCTTTGGTAGGACTTGTTGTAGAGATAAGAAGATAGTAGAACATGAAGAGAAAATTGCTGCCCTTCAGGCAGACTAGATAAGTAAAACAAGATCTGGAAAGATTAAGTGGGGAGAAGCGAAAAGGGTGGTGCAAAGTGACAACAGGTTATAGAAGAAATATGAACAGGCCTTTCTCAGATAGTTTTGTTGTTAATCTGGAAAACAGGTTTGATCTGTTGTCACAGTTGGAAACTGATGAGCCACAAGTAGATGTAGGAGTAAACAGGACACAACAAACTTTCAAAATGTGTCTGATAAGTAAGAGGTCAGAAAAAGTTGTGAAGAAAGAGAAAATTTTGTTTTTAGGCAGATCACATGGTAGAGGTGTCGGTCAGCTGTTGCAAGATGAGCTAGGGTCAAGTTACAAGATCACAATTGTTTTAAACCAAATGCAGGTCTAGGTCAGGTGATAGATGATATGGGTTCACTCTGCAAATGACTTCACAAAGGAAGACACTGTGGTAATAGTGGATGGTGCAGGCAACAGCACAGACAGGGACCCTAATTACTGTACTGAGGGTTACCTGGTAAAGATAGTTTCAGCAATGAGACATACTGGAGTTGAGCTTGTGTCTGTTCTTAGGTGGCACAACCAGCCTCATTTAAACTCTTCTGTTAGGAGAATTAATTTAGAGTTGGGACAGCTGCTTGGATCAGGTATGGGATCTTGTATTGATGAGGTTCCTTTTGACTCTGTCATTACGGGGGACTATACTAGGCATGATCTTCGCCTCAACAGGAACGGAAAGGGAAAACCAACCAGGCTAGCAGAAAATATCTGAAGGAGGGAGCAGTATCACACGTGGTAAAGGACCACTTGTTACAAGTGACAGAACAGCAGTATTTTTTTTACGGTATGGAGGGCAGAAACAAAAGCTGTTCCAAGACAGATTGAAAATGACATTCACAGTGATAAAAGAGGTGGCCAGAAAATCAATTATAACATACACAATTCATGCACACAGCCCATAGATGAAACTGGAGATGTTCAGAAATTGATAGAAAAATTAGGTTCACCCATCTGTAATTTAGCCAGTGCACAAAATCAGTTGACCTTATTGCATCAAAATATATGAGGACTGAGGAGTAAGATTACTGAGTTGCTTATTTGTGTTGAAGGATTGCAGTTGAGCAAACCAGTTGATATAATCTGCTTCTCTGAATATCATGTGACCACTAGTAGAGATATGTTAAATGTTATAGGCTTTAAGTCAGTCTCTTATTTCTGCAGAGAAAATGTGTAGAAAAAAGGAGTTGCCACACTTGTCAAGAATATTGGTATTAATAATTATAATTATTTTGCTCAGAGCCACATTTAGAAGATTGTGCAACAGTAGTAGTATTTCACAATAAGTCCTTTATAACAGTAAGTGTATACAGAGCACCTTTAGAACACTTTAACTTCTTCATAAAAAATTTGGAAGCTCTATTGTCCCATCTCACAGTAAAAAACAAGGAAATAATGGTTGCTGGTGATTTAAATGTGGATTTATTGAAAAGCTATGTCAGTGAACAATTATTGCAACCAGTAACACTATCATTCAATTTAATTCCTCCTGTGAACTTTGCAACAATGATATGCGAATACTCTGAGACTGCTATTGATAATATCTTTATAGACAATCCAGGGGAAAAGGTCATACAAAAAAACCAATAGTAAATGGGCTATCTGATCATGAGATGCAGCATCTCATGTTAAATGCTGAAACTAGTCAGGGTACAAAAGCTATTAAATCTGAGTACTTGAGGATAATAAATCCATCAAAAATTGAGAATTTTGGGAGACAGCTCAAAGACATGAACTGGATAGACAATTACAATACTTCTGACTCAAATGGAAAATACAAAACATTCATTAATAAAGTCTAAACATAAACTGTGGATTACACAAGGAATAAAGGTATCATGTGGGGCAAAAAGGAAACTATATCTATTATCAAGGAACAACTCTGATGTTAAAATTATAATGCATTACAAAGATTACAGCAAAATACTGAAGCAAATAATCCAGAAATCTAAGTTGCTTTATTAAGAGAGAAAGATAATTACATCAGGTAACACAATAAAAACTGTATGGGATATAGTGAAGATGGAGGCAGATGATACCAGAAAGGATAGCTCTAAAAATAAATCAGATATTTGTAACAAGTGCATGTACTGTTGCAAACCTCTTAGAGAAGTACTTTGATTCTGTTACAGGCTGCTTAGGATTATCAGATTCAGTAAACAGTGCAATGGAATATCTGAGACCATTCTCTACAAATAACTTCAATAAAATGGAAATGATGCTCAGTTTTCCAAGGAAGTGGCATACATCATAAAATCAAAGCGTTCTAGTGATTATGACAACATATCACCAAAGTTAATCAGAGTGATCATGTGAGTTGTGTTCTACCTTTAGTTGTTTGTGTAATCAGTCTCTTATTAGCAGATCATTTCCAGACTGGCTAAAATATGCTGAAGTTAAACCTCTTTACATGAAGGGGGATAAAGAGATACCATAAAATTGTGGACCAATTTCACGTTTGCTGACTTTTTCAAAAATATTTGAAAAGATTGTGTTCAAGCATCTTCTTAAGCACCTGACTGCAAAGAATATACTGACCAAGTACACACTTTGGGTTTACTAAGGGTTCTGATATAGAGAAGGCTATTTAAACAGAGTGAGAATGTATTTAATTCATTAGATAACAAATTAGAGGCTACTGGCAGTTTCTGTGATCAATCAAAGGCCTATGACTGTTCAAATCACAGCATTCTCTTAAGTAAATTAGAGAATTATGGTGTCACTGCAATCAGTCTTCATCTGATTGGGAATTAATTACATGTGGCGTTCCTCAAGGTTCCATTTTGGGTCTGCTACTTTTCCTTGTGTACATTAATGACCTCTCATCTGTTACATTGCCAGATGCTAAAGTTGTTTTGCTTGTAGATGATAAAAATATTGAAATAAATAGCAAGTCAAGTACCAATTCAGAAATGGCTGCTAATAAAATTTTCACTGACATTAATAAATGGTTTAAAGCTAATTAACTGCCATTGAACTTTGAAAAACCAAGTATATGCCGTTCAGAACCTGTAAGAGATTTCCTTCCAGCATACGTACAAAATATGAAGACACACAGGTACAAGAGGTTGACAGTGTTAAATTTCTGGAATTACAACTTGATAAAAAATTCAGTTGCAAAGGATATACTACAATATTGCAGAAGGATCTAAACAAGTCTCTATTTACAACGTGAATGATGTCAGATGTAGGAGATATAAATATAAAACTAAAATAACTTACTTTGGTCCAAAAAGGGGACCAATATTCATGAACTCTTGTTTTCAAAAAATTGCCAGCAACCATTAAAAACTTGGTTTCAGATAAAGCACAGTTTAATCAAAGTTTGATAGACATTTTGGGAGGAAATTCTTCCTACTCTAGAGATGAATATTTTAATAAGGACTGTTACACCAGGTTAAATAAAAATGTCTCTTAGATTTCGATTCTGATAGCACTTGGTCACAAGATTAGGTACTTTGTGAGCAATAAATTTATTGAAAGTGTATAACTATGTTTAATTCTGAGAGTGCATTAATTCTGTAAATATTAGCAGTTCTAGTTTACTGTGACATATTCGCATATCTTGATAATCTCCCAACAAATGATCAGAGAAATGAGTATTATATTCAAATGTTCTATGTTTTTTATGTTATATTTTCTGATATGTTCTGCACTCAAGAAAATTATCCCATTTTTGGAGCTATGGAATGAAAACCGAATCTCCTCTAATCTACTCTAATAAAATACTATACATAGAACAGTCTTGAGAGTATAACAACACTTGTATTCATGAGGGGTGACTAGTTTCAACCTAATGTGGGTCATTTTTGGACCATACTCCCATCATGAGCAGTTGACATCTGGGGGTTCCTGCTCCATGTCATTCTCCACATGTCATCACTGGAGTATGGTTTGAAGATGATCCATATCATATTGAAACCAGTCACACTTATGAATAAAAGTGTTTTTATGTCAACAACACTGTTCTATGTAATATTTTATTACTGTTCACTGTGATTGCTGCTATGCCCAATATGTTTGCAAAGATTATCAGATGGTTCATTTATCTTCTTTTCTGTTTTCCCGCAGTCCATCATTTACTGCCATACAATGTTGTGCTTCAAATATACATTCTCAGATATTTCTTCCTCAATGTAAGATCTATGTTTCATACAAGCAGACTTCTTTTGGTCAAGGATTCTAGGACTGTTGATATTTTTAAAAATATTGGGAATCTGATAAATCAATATTTTAAAAAATATCATTGTCAGATTTTTTTCATTGTCATTATCAGCCCCCCCATGAACCTTGGAACTTGCCGTTGGTGGGGAGGCTTGCGTGCCTCAGCGATACATATAGCAGTACATTAGGGGCAACAAAAACAGAGGGGTATCTGTTGAGAGGCCAGACGAACATGTGGTTCCTGAAGAGGAGCAGCAGCCTTTTCAGTAGTTGCAGGGGCAACAGTCTGGATGATTGACTGATCTGTTCTTGTAATATCAACCAAAATCGCCTTGCTGTGCTGATAGTGTGAATGGCTGAAAGTAAGGGAAACTATAGTTGTACTTTTTCGCAAGGGAATGCAGCTTTACTATATGGTTAAACAATGACAGCGTCCTTTTGAGTAAAGTATTCCAGAGGTAAAACAGCCCCCATTTGGATCTCTGGGTGGGAACGACTCAGGAGGACTTCATTAACAAGAGAAACAAAGCTGGTGTTCTATGGATTGGATGTGGAATGTCAGCTCTCTCAGTCGGGAAAACAGGTTAGAAAATTTAAAAAGGGAAATGGATAGGTTAAAGTTAGATATAGTGGGAATTAGTGAAGTTTGGCAGCAGGAGGAACAAGACTTCTGCTCAGGCAAATGCAGGCTTATGAATACGAAATCAAATAATGGTAATGCAGGAGTAGGTTTATTAATGAATAAAAAAATAAGAATGTGGATAAGCTACTATGGACAGCATAGTGAATACATTATTGTAGCCAAGATAGACATGAAACCCATGCCTACCATGGTAGTACAAGTTTATATGACAAATAGCTCTGCAGATAATGAAGAGACTGAAGAAATGTCCGATGTGATAAAAGAAATTATTCAAATAGTTAAGGGGGATGAAAATTTAATAGTCATGGGGGACTGGAATTCGATTGCAGAAAAAGGAACAGAAGGAAATGCAGTAGGTGAATCTGGACTGTGGGCAAGGAATGAAAGAGGAAGCTGCCTGGTAGAATTTTGGACAGAGCATAACTTTATCATAGCTAACACTTAGTTTAAGAATCATGAAAGAAGGTTGTATATGTGGAAGAGGCCTGGAGACACTGGAAAGTTTCAGATAGATTATATAATGATAAGACAGAGATTTAGAAACCAGGTTTTAAATTGTAAGACATTTACAGGGGCAGATGTGAACTCTGACCACAATTTATTGGTTGTGATCTGTAGATTAAAAGTGAAGAAACTGCAAAAAGGTAGGAATTTAAGGAGATGGGACCTGGATAAATGGAAAGAATTAGAGGTTGTAGAGAGTTTCACAGAGAGCATTAGGGAATGACTGACAAGAACAGGGGAAAGAAAAACAGTAGAAGAAGAATGGGTAGCTTTGAGAGAAGAAATAGTGAAGGCAGCAGAGGATCAAGTAGGTAAAAAAATGAGGGCTAGTAGAAATCCTTTGGTAACAGAAAAGATATTGAATTTAATTGATGAAAGAAGAAAATACAAAAATGCAGTAAATGAAGCAGGTAAAAAGGAATACAAATGCCTGAAGTGCAAAATGGCAAAGCAGGGATGGATAGAGGACAAATGTATGTATGTAGAAGCATATATCACTAGGGGTAAGATAGATACTGCCTACAGGAAAATAAAGAGACCTTTGGAGAAAAGATAACCACGTGTATGAATATTAAGAGCTCAGACAGAAAACCAGTCCTAAGGAAAGAAGGGAAAGCAGAAAGGTAGAAGGAGTATATAGAGGGTCTATACAAGGGTGATGTACTTGAGGGCAATATTATGGAAATGGAAGAGAATGAAGATGAAGATGAAATGGGAAATACAATACTGCATGAAGAATCTGACAGAGCGCTGAAAGACCTACGTCAAAATAAGGCCCCAGGAGTAGATAACATTCCCTTGGAACTACTGATAACCTTGGAAGAGCCAGCCATGACAAAACTCTTCCATCTGGTGAGCAAAATGTATGTGACAGCAAAATACCTTCAGACTTCAAGAAGAATATAATAATTTCAATCCCAAAGAAAGCAGATGTTGACATGCCTGAAGATTACTGAACTGTCAGATAATATGGCATGGTTGCAAAATACTAACATGAATTCTTTACAAACAAATGGAAAAACTGGTAGAAGCCAACCTCATGGAATATCAGCTTCGATTCCATAGAAATGTTGGAACATGCAAGGCAATACTGACCCCACGACTTATCTTAGAAGATGGGTTAAGGAAAGGCAAACCTACATTTCTAGCATTTGTAGACTTAGAAAAAGCTTTTGATGATGTTGACTGGAATACTCTCTTTCAAATTCTGAAAGAGGCAGGTGTAAAATACAGGGAGCAAAAGGCTATTAACAAATTTTACAAAAATCAGATTGCAGTTATAAAAGTTGAGGGGGACAAAAGGGAAGCAGTGGTTCAAAAGGGAGTAAGACAGGGTTGTAGCTTATCCCCGATATTATTTAATCTGTATATTGAGCAAACAGTAAAGGAAACAAAAGAAAAATTTGGAGTAGGAATTAAAATCCATGGAGAAGAAGTAATAACTTTGAGGTTTGCCGATGACATTGTAATTCTGTCAGAGACAGCAAAGGACCTGGAAGAGCAGCTGAACGGAATGGACAGTGTCTTGAAAAGAGGATGTAAGATGAATATCCACAAAAGCAAAACAAGGATAATGGAATGTAGTTGAATTAAATCAGGTGATGCTGAGGGAATTAGATTAGGAAATGAGGCACTTAAAATAGTAAATGAGTTTTGGTTTTTGGGGACAAAATAACTAATGATGGTCGAAGTAGAGAGGATACAAAATGTAGACTGGCTATGGCAAGAAAAGTGTTTCTGAAGAAGAGAAATTTGTTAACATCGAGTATAGATTTAAGTGCCAGGAAGTCTTTTCTGAAAATATTTGTGTGGAGTTTAGTCATGTATGGAAGTGAAACATGGGTGATAAATAGTGTACACAAGAAGTGAGTAGGAGCTTTCAAAATTTGATGCTACAGAAGAATGCTGAAGATTAGATGGGTAGATCACTTAACTAATGAGGAGGCATTGAACAGAATTAGGGAGAAGAGGAATTTGTGGCACAACTTGACTAGAAGAAGGGATCAGTTGGTAGGACACGTTCTGAGGCATCGAGGGATCACCAATTTAGTACTGGACATGAGTGTGTAGGGCAAAAATTGAAGAGGGAGACCACAAGATATATACACTAAGCAGTTTCAGAAGGATGTAGGTTGCAGTACTTATTTGGAGATGATGAAGCTTGCATAGGATAGAGTAGCATGGAGAGCTGCATAAGCCAGTCTCTTGACTGAAGGCCAACAACGACGACAACAACAACAACACTATTGGCTCTTGGTATATTGGGATAAAGTATCGATATATTGATCGAAAAAAATATCAACGTGCCTGCCTATAAAAATATTGGCTGCACATTGTAAATATTCTGCATGTCTTAGAGCTGTGTATGTACATTCACACTTGGTGATAACTACTTTGCTAACAGCGATAGCTGCATCTAAGTGGCACAATAAAAGATGTCCAATGGGTTTGTCATTTGGTTTTATTACAAATTGGATTTGTCTGGAACACATGTCAACTTCCCTGTTTTTTTTCCATTTTTGCCAACGCCAGTGAACTAGCAGTTGTAGTGTCAAAACTGCATGATGGAGCTACACACTGAAGTTTCTGTTGGTAGTGTCAAGTACCAATTACAGCAGCATTTGCCCTCACACATCTCCATCCACTGTAAAGACCAACCTTGTCATTTAGATTTTAGTTCATCACCTTCAGCAACTGTTTTTGAAGAATGCTGATGAGAAGAATTAGCACACTAGTTGCACTGAAATTGTTTTTTAACACAACTGGTGCGCTATTTCTTTACACTGAAAATCTTGTTATTCCTTTCACACCATCATCCCCCGTGCAATCGGACTTCTTCTTTTGTGCCACATGTAATTGCTTCACACAGTCAAAGAGAAAGACTGGATGTAATGGAAGTTCAAAAAGTATTAAGACTTCTTCACACAGTGAATGTAAAGTTATGTTCTACTACAATTGCAAATGAATAACTACAAATATTTACTAAAATCTGTGAAAAAATATAATATAAAATACAAATATTGGCACTCAATATTTATTTTTTGATATTGATTTATTGGGGGAAAAAATACTGTCAATATATATTGATATGTTTTGGAAAATATCAATGTATCGATATTTTATTAACAGCCCTCTTTGCCCATGCTAGACTGCTTTCTTTGTCCTCCATGCTTTGTCTGTTATGTGTTACTTTGTTTCAAAAGCAGGAGAATTTCTTAACTTCATCTGCTTTGTGGTCACCAGTTTTTATGTTAAAAGTTCATCGCTATTATTGTTTCTACTACTTTTTATAACTTTTGTCTCTCTTCAGCTGACTCACAGTTCATATTCTGCATTCATTGGACTGTTCAGTCCACCCAAAAGTTCATGTAACTCTTCATCACTTTCATTGAGGATAGCAGTCTCATCAGCATTGCCATACTGATACATAATGAAAGCATTGCCAATGCACAAACCGATGGTAAAGACAAGCGTCACAAAGCAATTCAAACTGCTTACCCATAGAACTGGATGTAATATTAACAGCTTTTGGTTTCTTGTAGCTTGCAGCATCTTTCCAGTGCAGTGTTTCCCCTTCATCCTTTGCAAGTTGTGACTGAGGTGACAGGAGATCACTGGACGGTTTTGTTGGCTTCTCTGTAATATAAAGCAATGCCATTGAAAAAATCCATGACAAAAGTTCTCATAACATATGCTATTCTAAAATGAAGGGCTTGTTTTTGATGTTACAAAGCATAAAAGTGTAATTCTAAGACAAGTGAGTAGACATCAGCTATAATTTGGAAATGCATTTAGTCTGAAATCTGAAATTAGACGACAGAATTGCTGTGGATTAATTCTCATTCTAGTAGTATTCATAATGAAGAAGTTGACTTGCCTCTAAAGAGGCCACAAAAACTGCTTTTTCAATTTAAGGTAGGCTATAACTCTTCGAATTGTGTCTTTTGGTTACCATTTATACCTCCCAGAGCTGACAAGAGGACTGGAAAATGTAGAGGACACCCTTCTCTAGCCTAATTTTTCCTCAACAGAAGTAGTCAATTAAACAACTAATTTTTGAATTTTGAACAGGTCTCAGCTGCTTTTCTAAAAAAATTCATATGAGGTTTTGTATGTGATGTGTTATATTTCGAGCTAAAATCTATAAAAAGAAATCACTTTATTCTCTTTGTTACAATTGATATATACTAGCTCTGAATGTACAGTTAATATTATCCTTTTTTTAGAGACATTTGAAATTGTAAAATATTTGGCTAATTTAAAATTTCTATTATTAATTATGCAATATGATACTGTTTATTATGTTTATTTCTGGATACATTTATAAAATAATAATATAAACTACTAATATAAACTACTAGAAATTCATTTGTCAAGAAAGATTGTAAGATCTTTGGAATCCTGTTATTACCGCAGAGTGAAGTAGTAGTGGGAATGCCTCTGATTTGATCAGACATTTTTTTGAAAGAACAATGTAATTTTGGCTTTATTAATGTGAAAATTCAAAAGACAGCATGATATCATAAAATGTGAGGCAATAAATTACCATGAAAACAAAGGATTTGCAGGTAGGCATTCTTTGAAGTTAATTATGTCAATTAGAACCACGAGAACCCAAAAAATGAAAATTTCAGCTTCGAGAATCAAACCCCTAGACATGAAGAACTGGAGCCAACTACGAGAAAAGAAGATTAGTAAAACGTTTATTGCAAATCTCACAGAGACTTCACCATTGACAATAGTAGTGAGATCAACAAATTGTGGGAGGGGGAGATTACAAGTGGTGGCGTCATCCAGGATCTGTTGCAGAAGGAAGGGTGATTTGTGTCATTTGTCGTTTATGTAAGAATGGATTTCCGATCACATGAAGAAAGAAGACTGAGGGCTGCCCAACAAAGTAAATCATATCAACAGTGCTGATGTACTACCAATAATGAAGTACCAGATCGAATGAAGAAGGGACTTTACAATGACAATCAGTGACATCAAAAAAGGAAGATAAGTGCAAACTATTTGTAAACAAAATGAATAGGGATGAGGGTAGGAGTGAAGTAGAAGCGAAATCCAGGACATGTCTCATTTGAGTGAAATTGTAGTCAGTAAAGAAACAGTCAAAACTGATATTTTGCAATTAACTTTGGAATAACTAGTGCAAATTAGTGCAGTTAATGACCAGTTAACTGAAATAAGAACTGAAAACAATAGTGAAATAGACAAAGTACAAGATCAGATTGGTCAACTTAGTAACCAAGTTTCAGAGTTAAAAAATGAGTTGTCAGAGGGGTTAAAAAGTATCAATGAAAAATTTGATGTTTTAGAAAATAAATGTATTGTTTTGGAAAATGAGTTGATAGTTGAGCCTGCAAGACTATCGAGGAATATTGGTGATGTCAGAGTTGAACACAAGGCCATAGTAGAAAAATGGAACAAAACATCGTCAGTTTAAACCAAAAAATTTTAAATGCTGAAAACAATATGCAAACTAATGTAACTGTTTTAGATCAAAGAATTTCAGCAGTTCAGGAAACATATGTGAACCAAAGTCTATGTGCAAACAATGGTATTGCGTGGTCCAACACTCCTATCAAAAGTTTTCAATCAGTCTATTTACATACAGTGGATTTTCTGCACCACTGAACAGATAGTTTTGTGTCAGGCATGAATGACAATCCAAAAATTAAATTTGTTGGAAGATGTCTTGAAGACAATGCTCTATCATGGGTAAATTTAAATTTAAGTTAGTGGGAAACATATCAAAGTTTTGAGAAAAGTTTTTAAAATAAATTTTGGTCAGAAGCTGAACACGGGAGAATTAAAAGTGAATTTTTGAATGGTTCTGATTATAGGAATAGGGACAGTACTTTGAAAGAGTTTTGTAAGAACTAACTTAAAAAATTAACACACCTTGACAAATTATTTGACAAAATGACCTTTTCTAATGCACTTAAAAGGAGATTACGAAAAAGATTGCAGTGGGATCAGGTAACCGGACCTGATGATGGTCTTGAATAATTTTTACGATATGTTGACAGGCTGGATAGGCAGTGAAATAAGTATGTACCATAATAATCATAATGACAAAAATCACAATGGGAGTAATTACAGATACAGAGATAATGGTAACTTCTATCAGGATCAAAGTGTCAATAGAGAGAGAAATTCTGAACATCAGCAGGATAGAAATAATGGGGATAACTACTGGCATTTTAATAGAAGAAAAATACTCAGGAATGAAGGTCCACAGTTTTGGGGCAAGTTACACTTGCAATTAGACAATAATAACAGTGTTAATGATATGGCACATGTACCTGGCTGGAATTGAACAGAAGGAATATCAGATTTCTCATTTGTGATTTTATCAAAAGGTTTGGGATACTATTTTTAATTATGGTGAAGTAGGTGCTAATCACAAACCAGAATGTGAGAGTAGTGAGAATTTTGATGTAGTATGTACTAATGATTTCTTCTCCTAGTCGGAAACAGGGTTACTGATGTATGTAAATCCGGTGATGACTGTATTGGATCTGAACTAGATGGTATTTTTGATGTAGATGTGAATGAGAGCTATGAAATAACTGATATTGTTAAGTGTGAGACTGGTGGCTTATTGCAAATGAATGTAGGTGAGATAAGCAACTTTTATGGAGATGAGAATTGTATTGTTAATAATGATGTTGATGAAGTACCATTGGAGGAATATGATGATGATGATGATGATGATGAGTATCAGGTATTTGAGGAGTTTAGAAATAATGAAGTTTCAGAGTTATTTGTAACTGATGTTGACAATACAGGTAACATAAGTCATGTATGTGAAGTTGTAAGTGAGAGTCATGCAATACCAGTCCAGTCAAAACAGTTTTTCATTAATGGCATGCAGAGTAATGGTCCAAACAGTAGGTGAGTTTTCTGTGAGCCTAGAATAAAAGTGAAAACTTTTTGAAGTTTGTTTGGGACCAGATTGATGATAACATATATAAATGTGCATTCTGAAATAAGTTAGCTGTGGTTAGTCAGAATTTGTATCCAAAATGGTGAATGAAGTGAAAGAAGACCTAAGCAAGAAGTGTAATTTTGACAGCAATGTGTTTTTTGTTCCTTCTGTAACAAATGAAGTTAGTTGTGCTATGGACTCCATTCATTGTGCTCAATCCTTACCTGACAACTTGAGTAACCAAAGTAATGTTATGATATCACTAAAGTTGATAAAACCCTGTGAAGACAGTGTGGATGTAGCATTTGATGAAATTGAAAGTGATATTTTGCATGAAGTGTCTGACAACAGAGATGATTCAGATTTTGGGTGTCCTTACATTAAAATTAAGATTGATCATTGGGAAGGTAACTGTTTGATTGATAGAGGTAGCCTGATTTGTAGTATATCTGAATAGCTTAGAGACAAGGTCAAATATAGTAAGAATCTTGTGGAAATGTACATTGTATGCGTAAAGACAGTCAAGATGGTATACTCAGTGATAAAACAAAGCAGTAGGCTTTTACCAGAAATATTGACCCTTGGACAATGTGTCTAATAGTGTATTTTAAATACGACAATATGCCATCTTGGCACTGTATAACATTAAAACACTTGATAATGGCATTGTAAAACTGAAATCATGATCATGTAAAATGTAACACTGCAAATAAAAAACAGTCTAATGGTGGGTACTGACTTTAAAGTGATACATATATGTTATGATACTAAATGAGTAGATCCTTTCACAATTTTGAAATGGAACAGTGCAATTAAATATCTAGTAATAAATTTTCATATCTTGTACTGTACAGATTTGGAATAGTATCTTAGTATATCTGTGTGTATCACCTTACTAGATCATTTTTTTTTCATTGCATTTAGGTCTGTTTATTAAAGTTTCATACATGAACATTTTTAATCCATTTGACGTAAAGCCTGTATACTTGTTTTTGCAATATAAATAGGCAGAGCATATGCTGTGTAATGTGAGGGCGATACTGAACAGCATACTTAGTACACAAAACAGTGTTTCAGGATTTGATGTGAGTGATAGACAGGAAGTAACCTATCCACTGGAGTGTGTGATGAGAAATCTAGGGAGGAAACTGAAAGATGTGGGTGACTCCACTCCCACACTGCTGTATGGCTGTACCCTTGCTGATCCAGTCGAGTTACAAGTGACCATACGTGCTGGAAATGTACTCAAGCATTTGTCAGCTAGATCAGTGTTGTGACTGAGTTTTGTAAATTGGTATCCAAGAAATTACCTTATATGAAGAATTCATGAACTATTTGTTTAGAAAAATCGTCACTGGCCTGGGCAGTGTTATTCCACATAAATGTATGTTTTTTCAAGTAGGGGATTAACCTCCTAACACATTAAGTAGTTTTAAATCAGTATATATCTTTTTTAATCAATTGTAAATGAACATTCTAGGCATCTATGTAGTAGGTTAGTTTGTATGAACAATTACCAAATAGTGTGGAAGACGTTTACGAGTATAGACAGCGTAAAAAAAAATAAAAAAAATGTACTTTTCTGATTTCACACACTGATTTTGGTTCTGAAGCTATTCGATTATGTCATCATTCAAAGCTATTTATGACTCTGATTAGCTGTATTTATCCTGAGTACTGCAATATTGTATCTCACTGGAACTTTAATTGTGGGCAAACTCACGCTTAACTCTGTTTTGGGTACCCCTGATCATCGCGACTATGTGTGTGTACTCAAGGAGAGCATGCAACTATTGATTGAGGCTAGATTCTTCCTGTAATTACTCTTTATATACGATTGAACTTATTGATATATGAGTGTGAGCTTTATTCATTTTGTTGTGTCAAAACATTTTTGCTGGTGTGTACCCAGTGTGGTTTGGATTCATGGGTCAGCCCCACACCATAAGCTTAGGCAATAATATTTTTTCATTATTTTGTCCTTTCATGACTCAACATATCATGGCATACTTTGTTTTATGTGGCTGACTGATTTTGTGTTACATTCCTACTGATGACTGGATATATTCTTTTTATAGATGTAAACTTGCAATTTGTAATCCTAGTAATTTACTTTGTCTCTGCACTTATTTCTATAGTTTAAGTGTTGCAATGTTATAGTTTTGACTTTGTATCATTTGTCTTGTGACAGAACGTTCCACAGAGCTGAAAATCTGAATGCTATGTCCTGATATGTGTATAAAATATGACTTCTATTGTAGGTACTCTTCTTATGTTTTCTGTAATATGTCATGTATCAGATACTTCTACACATCTGTATTATATATTTTGGCATCATTTTGTACACCGTTTGGCAAACCTTATAGTAGGTCACAAAATATTGTAAACACATTGTTTCCAAATTTTTTGAGGTGGATATTGTAAAGGGACACCCTCCTCTAGCATTACTTTTCTTCAACAGAAGTAGTCAATTACAGAACTAATTTTTGAATTTTGAACAGGTCTCAGCTACTTTTCTAAAAAAATTTCATATGAGGTTTTGTACATGATGTGTTATATTTCAAGCTAAAATCTATAAAAAGAATTTACCTTATTTTCTTCATTACAATCAATATGTACTAGCTCTGAATGTACAGTTAAAATTATCTTTTTTTAAAAAAAACATTTGAAATTATGCAATATTTGGCACATTTATAAGCCAGACTAAGAATGAAGGAGGTTGTGAGATCACACAACACAGTAACATAAGACGAGTGCAGTGGATGTTTCTGCACAACATGTGGTTGCGTGTGACCCCGTATGTGACAGTTCTGTGCATTCATGGCACCATATACAGTAAAATCTGTCTTGTCCATCCCATGAATATTCCCCAGCCATGTGTCATCCATTTCCATGTGTGCCAAAACACAAAGGGCAAAGGCACAGCTTTGCAGGCTGTGTTGGGGCTTCACCCGGTGCACATTCTGGATCCTGTAGGGATACCAGTGTAAAACGCACAGCAAAATCTTTTGAACTGTTGACTAGGGAAGAGAGAATTCCTGTGACACAGCTCGAGCAGTGGCTGTAGAATCTGAGGCATTTGCTGCAAGGTCGGCTTTAGCTACAGCAACTTCATCAACTACTGCAATTAAAATAGTGTGTGTCACTCTCCTTGCCACACCACCAAATTCACCAGTTTCTTCAAATTTCTTGATCATATTCTTTAGCCCATTTATCAATATGTGGTCTTTTCACAGCTGTTTCTATTGGTGATGTTTCCACAATGATGCAATGCTATTGCTGCTAGGGCCACCAACCATCCCGTATTCCCCAGAAATCCCGTATTTTGAATCTTTTTTTGTCAGATCCTGTGCCCCGCATTATTTCGAATTTATCCTGTATTTTCGTATCCTTTGCAATAGCAGTTCAAACGATCTATTTCACCTGACACACTCATAGTTGGTACTAACTGTGCACAGTAAAGGTTACTGCAGCTTGCACCGAAGCAGTACCAAAGCAAATAGTTATCTATATTGGCGGCATGACTTGCCGTACAAATGTGTGTGAAAGAAATGCTCACATGGCCATAGCCGAGGGGACTCACACTGCGTGGGAGAGGTGCCCATGTGGCCAGCACTGGCAGAACTGCACATGTAATAAATGCTTGTCAGGCTGTACATGTATGCAAAACTATAACTTGACACATGGGCTCCTTAGCTTCTGATCGGTGGCTGTCTGTTGCCAACTATGCAGTGTACTATTAGTCGGTGTTGACTGCATTGTTGTCTGCATTGTCATCAACTTTCCTACTTATATCTACTTCTAATTTTGCATTTATTCTGAAAACCGATACGTACTTTTCGAAAGCTTTTTTCCTTATTTGATCCATCAGTACTAATAGTGATATCAATTTCAATGCCACCAATGCACCAAGTATTTAACTGGTTACTTCAGTTGTGCACATAGCTGCTTTTGTGAAAGCTGAAAACACATTAACAGAGGACGTGACATTGATGTGGTTAGATTTGGAGTTTGTGATTTCTTGATTTAAGATGAGTTGTCATGAAGATAGAGTGAAATCACCCATAAGGAGGAGAACTAAAAATGTGTGTTTACCATTCATGTTGGGAAGAAACATATTCCTAGATTCATCCTGTGAACGCTAATTGTTTCAAAGCCTTCTCTGTATCTGCAAACAGGAATTTAGTGTAGCACATAGAGGCAATAATAACTGTTCCCAACATGCAAAAACTACAGGTAAGCTACAAGCAATTTTGTAGTGGAATTGTATTACTTTGTTTGGTGCAATTTAAAATTACATATGTATGAATTTAATGTAGTTAGAATTATCTTTAATATCATTAGGCCATACAAACAAGGAGAAAGACATGAAGGAGTCTTCAGAGATTCCCAGTTTCTTTTCTGCTAGTGGTAGCACCACCACAAGTGGATTACACAGAGCTGTTGCAGCAGAACTGACATTTGAGTATCACACAGTGAAACATAATCTCAGTTGTAATAGCTCGGACTGCAATGTTAAAATTGTGAAGGATGTATTCGGTGATTCTAGATTTTTTTTTAAAAAAGTATTGTGGTTGCACTAAAGCTAAAGCAACAGCGAAAGAAGTTATAGCTCCAAAAAGTGTTTCAGATTTTATTAAATTTTAAATGATCCCAGTAACTCGAGTAAATTTTTCTCTATAGCAACTGATGCTTCAAACCATAGAAATAGGAAGACATTTCCAATTGCTTTGGGACATTGTGATCCCGAAATTGGAATTCAAAATAAACTTCTGGATTTTATAGAAGAGAGCAGTGAAATAGAAATGTCTATTCACAATTTGTTACAACATTCCCACAAACTCAATATAAACAACTGTAGTGCTTTCTGTGCTGATAATCCCAATGTTGATTTTGGAAAGCACAATTCAGTATTAAAACTGTTAAATGATGATAATAAACAAATATTCTAGGCAAACTGTTCAAATCATATTTTGCACAATGCTATGAAACATGCCTGTGATACCCTAGATGTTGATCTCAAAAATTTGGTCCTAAAATATTATATGGTCACATCTCCCTTTCTGCAAAGCAAAGGGAAGTTCTAAAACCCTTTCTTGAATTTGTAGCTGTAGAATGGAATGAAATTCTCCAACATGTACCTTCTAGATGGATTTCTTTCACACAAGCAGTTGATAGAATCATTACAAATTGGGAACCCATTAAAAGTTATATGAAAAATTCTGATGATTGTCCCAAAGCTCTGAAGACATTGAAAAAGAGTTAACTTTGGAGATTTATTTAACTTTTTTCCCATGTTGGTGCAGTCATTTTAGATTGTTCTAAGTTTTCAGAATGCTCTGATGTTACTATAACGGAAACTTTTGAGGAAGTCAAGACTTTGGTCAGTAAAATTGAACAATGAGTGACAAATATTTTGGTCGTGGCACATATAAAGTTTTAAATAAGTTAGCTTCTTCCATAACCAGGAAATGCATTGAAGATAATCTTATGGAATTTTATGTGTCACTGAAAACATATTTGGTCAAGAATTTCAAATTTGTAGGTCAACTGCCAAATCAATTGAGTCTTGGATACCTCCTCGTCTAAATTCTGAGCTAAAATTTAAGCATCTTCAAGGAATAATGGAGTCAGTGCAGATAGATGATGTGGATGAAGATTGTTTGTATGAGGAATTTTGTAATGTAAAGAATATCTCAAAGCAAAGTGTATCTATGGAAGGCAATGCAAACAGAAGGTGGGTTAAAGTTTTTTGTACCTAGAGAGCCAAAAATGTTCAGGTTTGCAATTTGCTGAAAGTGGTTGGGTTTGTATTAAGCATTTCTGTTTCAAACTCTGAGGCAAAAAGATTTTTTTCCCTAATGAATCACAAATGGACAGAGGTGCACAATAAATGCACCACTGAGCTTATAAAAGCAGAACTGCAAGTAGCAGTGAATTTTAATTTTAATTGTAGAGAATTCTTTACATATGTAAAATTAAATAAATCTTTGCAAAAAGAAGGAAAGTCTGTAAATAAATATAAGCAACAATGTAAAATAAAACATGTATCCACATTTTAAATATATGTTTTTGTAGGAAACACTATTTGAATAGTTTATTTTGTAGGCTTCCTCCTCGATCTCTTAATTTCTCTATACAAAGTTGGCAACACTAATTGCTAGTGTTCTGATAAAACTAATTTCTTCTCAATAGCTATGATGTTTTGTACAGTAAATTTCAATCTTCTTATCTCTTGACATCAAAAGTCACTTCCAACAAAAAATCAACATGCATCACCATGCGACAAACAGCGTATTGACATCAAAACAGGAAACATTTCACATTACGATTGCTTACAGTGCCATATTTTCACCTGGTGGCAGAAAGTGTAACTACCATTTTTTTCAGCATACTCCGTGAGTGCATCGATTATTGAACATACCTATAATGCTTCAGTGTTCTGTAAATGTGGGGGAACAGAGGAGGCTGGGTTGTGGAGGCATAGAAGGGTAGAAGTGGGGGAAGACATAGTGCTGTTTGTAGGAGCACACACGGACATGGTTGGGACAGGATGGGGTTGTTAGGTGCAGTACAAAAGTTTTAGGGAGGAGAGAGCCAGGGGAGTGGCAAAGAAGAGAAGTAGAGAAGGGAAAAAACTGATGGGTGCACAGGCAGAATAGAAGGATGTGAAGTGCTGGAGTGAAAGTAGGGAAGGGTGTAAATAGGTGGATGACAGGAACTAGCAAAGGTTGAGGCCAGGGGGCTTGTGGGAGCATAGGATACACTGCAGGGAGAGTTCCCACCTGCACAGTTCAGAAAAGCAGGCATTGGTAGGAAGCATCCAGCCTACAGGCTGTGAAGCAGTCACCGAAGTGAAGCATGCTGTGTCAGACAGCATGTTCATCAACTGGATAGTCCAGCTGTCTCTTGGCCACAGTTTGTCAGTGGCCATTCATGTGAAGATAGCTTGTTGATTGTCAGCTCATGTAGTAGAACAGCAGTTGCAGCTTACTTTGTATATCACCCTACGGCTTTCACTTGTAGCCCTGGCTATGATCAGATTGAAGTAGGTGGTGTTGGGAAGATGTATGGGACAGGTCTTGCATCTAGGTCTATTGTGGGGATGTGAGCCATGAGATAAGAGGTTGGGAGGAGGAGAGGAGTAGGTACTGATAAGGATATTGTGTAGGTTTAGTTGGCAGCAGAATACCACTGCGAGGAGAGGGAGGAGGATAGTGGGTAGGATAGCTCTCCTCCCTCCCTCCCCCCTCCACCACCCATCCTCTTAAAACCTCCTGACCACACCTAGCTGACCTGTCCCCATAACATCCCTGCATGTTCCCACCTGCTATCACTCCCCTCCCCACCCTGGCTCCTCCTTACCTCCCACCATCCAAGTCACATTGTTCCTCTCATGGAGGCACAGTTGGAGTCTACATCCTGCCTCAACAGCCAGAGACAGTGATAATTTGTGTGTGTGTTGTGTTTATGTGAATGAATACCTGTTTTATAATTAAGAAAAAGCCTTTTTGGTTGAAAGCTTAAATGCATAGCAGTCTTTTCATTGTCTGCAAGTCAAAGTCTTTTCTATACTGAGAGTAGCAATCTATCCATTTCATAATATTGTCATTAGTCCCTCTTGGATTTCCCATCATTTGATAAAAAGATTTGTGACAAAGCACATACCTTTTATCTGCCTAAATAGCAGATTTTTGCCAGAGGCCAAATGAGTAATAATAAATACAGGACTAGAGCGAAGTGTATGTACAGCAGAAGACAATTTTTATTCAGTAAGATTTCCTGTGAAACAAGATTCAAATAAATTGTGTTACCATTGGTGGAGTGCTGACATTGGACCAAACTGTAAGAACTTTGATTACATACCTTTGACAGGTGGTTTGGTGCCAGATCGTGTAGCTTTCAGGTTGACAGGAGGTGGAACAGCCCCCGGTGGTGGCCCAACCCGTCGGCCCTTCATGCTCATCAGTGCACTCTTTCCCAGCAGCAAATGATTCATTGCAACTGGAGTTGATGAGGTGGGACCCAGTGGTTGTCTTGTGCAGGCCGCTGTTAGTAAAGTAAGTTAATACTAACAATCTTGACACACTGTCCCAGTCATTACAATTACACAGATTCATGTTAAAATGTTTCCTATAGCAAGCACTTCACAGTACCACAAGGGGGTACAGGAAACGACAGAGTCCATGCCTCATCTTCACTTCTCAACAACTATATTTCTCAGTTGTTTATGTACATAACATCAAGAATTTAAACTTTAACAGTTTCAGACAATGCTAAACTTAGTGATCTTAAGTGTGGTGCAATACATCTTATCACTGTGGACAAATTTTTGTTATACTGAATACACTGATACCACCCATCTGACCAACTGTCAGAAACCCGCATTACCACCTTTCACAGTGTGGACCAGTGTGAGACATGCAGGAAGACCATCAGTGAGGTTCTGAAAGATACCGATAGAGATGCAGAGCCATGCTGACTCCAGTGCCATAGCCAGCAGTGCTAGGTTTCTCCGTTGAGGATCCATGGCATGAACAGCCTGTTTGAGGTGGAGCCACAGATTGTCAATTGGGTCTAAATCCAGGGAGTTTGGTAGCTGGGGGATACAGTAAACTCATAATGGTGCTACTTGGATGACGCACGTACACTGTGAGCTGTATGACACATTGCATTTACCTGTTGGTAGGTGTCTTCATGCTGAGGAAAAACAAACTGTATGTAGAAGTGGATGTTGTCCCAATAGCAGATACATACTGGTTGGTTATAATTAAAGTGCAGCTACTCATGGAGGTACAGGGTGGGCTGTAATTATCATATGGCAGTGAAACTTGATAGATATGCTAATGGGTTAATAATGTGGAACTGACTGAAGCTGGAAAAGATTAGTTACAATTTTGGTCACCAGGTACAAATCTGGTGCTGTACAGCATCTAGCCCTGGTGCTCTTACCGAACAAACTGTGTAAGTGGCAGTTAAGAATAAAATCAACATTACACCTCTCTCACTTGTCTGACACTTTCTGCCCACCTCCAACTCTTAATCCATTACATGTGGGGACATTTCTATACATCTTTCTTGCATTTACAATGCCAGATTTCCACCTGGTGGACAGAATTGGATCTATTTTTTTTCCAGTATAAATTGGTTCTGCATTAATACATTAGAATATCTACCAAGTGATTTAAGTATCAGGAAGTCGTTTCTGAAAGTATTTATAAGGAGTGTAGCCATGTATGGAAGTGAAACATGGACGATAAATAGTTTGGACAAGAAGATAATAGAAGCTTCCGAAATGTGGTGCTACAGAAGAATGCTGAAGATTTGATGGGTAGATCACATAACTAATGAGGAGGTATTGAATAGAACTGGAGAGAAGAGAAATTTGTGGCACAACTTGACTAGAAGAAGGGATCAGTTGGTAGGGCATATTCTGAGGCATCAAGGGATCACCAATTTAGTATTGGAGGGCGGCGTGGAGGGTACAGATCGCAGAGGGAGACCAAGAGATGAATACACTAAACAGATTCAGAAGGATGTAGGTTGCAGTAGGTGCTGGGAGATGATGAACCTTGCACAGGATAGAGTAGCATGGAGAGCTGCATCAAACCAGTCTCTGGACTGAAGACCACGACAGTCTACCAAGTTTCATTGCTATATGACAATTACAGCTCACACTTGTCCTCCATGAGTAGCTGCAATTTAACAAAGTGCCAAACCTGTAAGATTTACAGGGCTGGAGTCATGCAAAAATCACAAGGCCTGTAAATTTTACAGCTGCTACATTTAATTTAGTACAAAACAATGCAATGTTGCTTTAATGGGTTTGGTCAGTGTTACAGATTTTACACATGTTCAGTAACAAAATGCATCCATTGATGGCATGGCATTATTGTTTACAGCATCATAATTCACGTTAGAACCTATTTCTCCAATCTCAGTGCTCCTTATATCCATATTTCATTTGTAATCATGTATTGTCAAGGTGTATCAGACGCAAAAATTGTGGACTTGATCAACAATAGCAACATCCTAGATAATGTACAGAGTGGTTCAGATGATTTTGAATACAGTGGTGTGTCTTAAGGTTTTTATTCACTGATTTCCAACAGTATATCACTACTTGTAATTGTACAGTACACACATCTCTGTTGACTATGTTTGTTCTGTAAGTAGACATGTAGTTTCATATAATGTGATATTCTTTTTAATAAACAAGGTCAATGACAGCTTGTCTTCAGATGCAACAAGAATGATGGTTGAAGGTGTTGAAGTTGAACCCAATGGCTGTGCCATATCTGAAAGATGGAGACTGGACACTGAATTTGATGCTTAACAACTGCCTTTGAACACAACACCCTAGGAGATATTAGTAAAAATTGATCACTCAAGTTCTGTAACGGATTGCATTGAAGTCTTCCTTACTGACAATGACTTAAAGGAACTTCAATGCAGCCAAATATGTATGTGACACACATACAATATAGAAGAAAAGAAAGGGAAATAAACTGAAGCCTCATTCAGTTTTGAGTTCCTGGAAGCCAATGACTACAGGCGAGACAATGCATTTCTTGTGTATTTGATGAAAGCCAAAACTTGTGGCTAATTGGAGGACTAATGCTGTTCTTAGTTGTAACTTCTGTCCCCAAGTTATGAGCCATTTTTATTTTACTCAGATTCTGACGTTCTTGCATCTTGTTGATAATTCTAAACAGAAAATACCAGGAAAAGATGGATTTCATCCACTTTACAAAGTTTTACCATATTATAGTAATTGGAAGGAATGTTACATACATGTATATTATCCCTCAGAAAAACTGACAATTGATGAAGGGATATGCCATTTCAAGTTCATGTGAGCTTCTGTGTTTACATGCAGAATAAGTGACGTAATTATGGATTGAAGGTGTTTGCTGTTGCTGTTATAAATTTTGATGTTTATGCTGATAACCATATTGTTGAATATTCTTTGACGGTAGTTATAATGCGATTGTTGTCTGACAGCTATTTGCAAAAGAACAGGCATAATGTGTATTTAGACCAATTTTACTCCAGTCCAGAGCTATTCCAACAGCTGGCTGAGAAAGGCATTGGGGCTGTTGGAACTGTGAACAAGTTTAGGATAGGTATACCTGAAGATTTAGTAACTAATAAGCTAAAAATGGGTGATATGTCTTTTAGGTGTAAAGATAATGAATTGGCAGTGAAGTGGAAGAATAAAAGAGATATGTAAAAATTATCTACAAGGCATTAGGGCACAATGGGTACACACACTAAGAAGAATGTGACTATAGTGTTCAAGCCACATCAGGTAGTGGAGTACAATCTGAATAATAAAATTGGAGTGGATACTGGAGACCAGCACCTGCTGTATAATCCTTTCCACCCCAGAACTCTGAAATGGTGATGAAAATTGTATTTCCATCTGCTGCTGATGGAGGCATCAAATGCATCTTGTTTGCACAATGCACTGCACAGTGAGAAACTCACAAAACAGAATTTATAACAATGCTTCAAGCTCAGGTTGTTGTGGCTAATACACTTGAAGCCATACAAAGAAATGAAAGAATTGTAGGATGGCTAACAGAGATACTTTTTGTAGCATATACCTCCAATTACTAAGAAATGTGTCTTGTGTTCAGTTCCTGAAGCAACAAATGAATTTGCAAGGCTTCTTGCAAATAGACATGCTACCAGTGTGAACAATGTCGTGTTGCAATATGTCTGGAATCTTGTTTTAAAATTTTCCACACCAAAAAACAATATGATTCTATGTGAAATTTATGTGCAATGATTGTAGATAGATAGTAAGACATAATGTAATAACATAAAATTAGTTAAAAATAAATCAAAGTTTGAGTTTTCTTCTTTGTATGACTTTCCTAAATTCTTAAAACACACCTACCGTAAGTGATTTCTATTATGGTAACTCAAAACTGTGCATTCCAATGAAGTTTTTTTCACATAGTACTAAATCAGAAAAGTGCAGCATTAAAATGGTACTAAATTTCACACAATCCTATCAGCAGATCTGATGCAGAGATTTTTTAAATATTGGTAAAATTGCCTGGTTTCTATGGACAGGTAAATAAAATAGGCCTGGTACTGAGAGTGTTAGTTGTAACCATCTGGTACTTGTGTTCCCTCCAACCTGGACCCTTCTGACGATTGTTGCAGGGTGTTTACTTTTAGATGTTTCACTCTGTACATAACAACAGCTGCCTGTCTGATGGATGATAAAACATGATTCATCTAAAGAGGCCATCTGTCACCATTTAGTGGATGTCCAGTTGCACTACTGGTGTGTGAAATCCAACACTCATCGCCAGAAAACAGTAGTCAGCACGGGTGCGTGAACCAAGGACCAGCTGTGGAGATCCAAATGCAGCAATGTTCACTGAGCAGTCATTGAGGAGACACTGTTGGTAGCCCCCTGGTTCATCTGGGTGGTCAGTCGCTCAACAATTTCACATTTTTTCTCTCATACACATCTCCACAGCCATTTTTCACTTTAGTCACCTAGGGCCTATGTTGCACCACAGATGCCTTGGCACGTGTTTTGAACAGTGCCATTTTGCCATGTATGGTACACTTTAACCACTGATGGCACGCAAACAGTTTACATACTTAGCCATTTCAGAAATGCTTCCATTCTTGCCCCAAAAGCTAATAATAATGCCTTTGTGGATGTCAGTAAATTGCTCCATTTCTGCCTTATGACAGCTGCATTGTTTTCTACATACACCAAATACACTTCATATATCCTCCAATGTTAGTGCTACCACCTGCCATCTGTGAGTGATTAATGAATGTTTACACTGAACATAGGTAGTGAAAACATTGATGTGACTGGACTGTGCATAAAGAGTTGCACTATTAATGTTATGCAAACAACAGTAAATATTTAGCAGGTACCGTGACATTGGCTGTCATAACAGGTTAGGTAGGGGAAATGTCATAATTGAAACAGGTATCTAGATGATGGTAACAACTGCAAAAGGCTGTCAGTCAAAAATTGTAAGCCCTAATTCTAAAGGCAGTCTTTCAAACACATGTATAAGTTTAATGACACTTTGAAAGCAATAATAAAGTAGGGAAATAATGTTACTTTACAAAATTTATAAAACAGAGTTACAGGAAATTAAAACATGTAACAAGAATTACTTATCATATACTCGATATCAAAATAACTGATGGTGCCAGAAATAAAGAGGGTACTAAATACAGACTGGCAATAGTGAGAGAAGCTTGTCTGAAAATTAGAAATTTGTAAACATTATACAAATTTGAAGGCTACAAAATTTTGTCTAATGTGCAGCATACTCTCTCAAAGTACTGGAGTGGTCCTGGACTCAAGGAAGGGAAAATTCTAATTCAACTCCCAATGAAAATGTTTTTAAATCCCTACCATCTGCCACCCACCATGAAAGGTGGAACACACACTAGTCATCTGCTTATCACTGTGAAAGTGTATCTGTGACCTTAAAGGTGTTGTTTTTATCCTCCAGTATATGACTTCACAGACTTATTGATAGCAATTTATAGTATAGGAGGAGAGGAAAACACAAATAACACTGGACTCATAAATAAGAAAAATCTGGATACAAACATAAAAAATGCTATACTACTGAAGGAAAGAGTGCTAGCACTGAAGGTGCTGAGAATCTAAGTCTGCATGCAAATATCTGATACAGGACATGGGAGTTGATAAAAAATATGAACATGTAATGGGACTATATGAAAAAATGATGGATGACTAGAATATCATAGTAGGAATAAGTAAACAGAATAGTATAGATGGAGAATACGAAGCGGGGAAGACATGAAGTGATGAAAAACTAATAACATTCTGTGATTGCTTTGAGTTCTGGATTAAAAACACTTTGTTTAAGACCCATTGGTGAAGGCTACATACATAGAAAACTTGTAATGACAGGAAAAGATAACAGATAGATTTTATTATAAGCCATCAGAGATTCCAAAACCGCATCAAATTGGCTGAAACCTTCCTTGGAAGAGATCCTGATACAGATCATACCTTGCTGGCAGCAAACGTATGTACAAAGGTGAAGCATATTAAAAGAAGACAGCTGATAAGAAAATAGGATGTGATTTAGTTGAACACTGAATGATCGAATGCCTACTCTCAAACCGCTGAAGCAAACCAGCAAGATTCTGCAGAAAGTATCACTGTACCAGACAGATGGAATATTACTGAAAATAGAATTATGAAAGTCTTAGATGAAGATATTGGAGAAGTAAAGGACCATATTATATAAAATTGATAAACATGTTAAATGGAAGAATAGCCATTCTGTAGAAGAAAAAAGGACAGTATAGTGAATAATGAACTAAAAAAATTAACTAATGAGGAGGAAAAGTTAGTTGATATCCCAAGATGGAACAAATCAAGATCCAAGAAAAGTCAGTATACAGGGCATACACAATAAAAACGGAAAGATGAAAGCATGCAGAGAAGAGAAGAAACAGGCATGGAAGAAGAATAATGAAGAAGTATACTAAGCACAAGCAGGTCATACATGAATTGCAATGTGACAAAATGGACTGTGGAGCAAAGATATAGAGATGTGAAATTAGAAGGCATTAAGAATCTCAGAAAGAGAATATCTATAGGCTGTGATAAAACACCAGCTGAAACTCTAAAGGCCTTGAGAAACAGAGCAATATGTAGACTGACCAACCTTATCAACACGATACATGATAAGTGCGTACGGCCTGAAGATTTAGTTAAAACTATTGCAGTTTCTTTTACATAGAAATGAAGCATCAAAGAATCGAAACATTATAGTATAATTAATTCTGCATGACATTTAACAAATTGCATATGTAGCCTTTTGCTCAGAATATTAGGAAGAATAAATTAGGAAAACATGTGAGAGGTTCTGTTTGGATGCGAAAAGGAAAAGGAGCACTAGATGTGCCACAGACTGGATGTTCGCCTAAAGGGATCGGCCCCCTCAGACACTGTAGCATCATGATGTTGCATATGCACACGGTGTTGCCTCCCCAGACTGTGTCGAACACAAGGGGACAGACAGTAGGGCAAGTGTCACTGGAGGTCCTCCATGTCAGGGGCCTATTTCCTCCACCATGTCACATGTGCTGAACTGGATCAGCATGAATTTTTCTGCACCCTGGCTATATAGCACGGATCCAGCCAACACATCAGCAGTTCACTCCACTGAAGCTCTGTGCCAATTCATGCGCTGGCTCTTAGAGGCATCAGTCAGAGCCTAGTCGGAAGCCACTGCTGCGGGACCTATGACTTTCCAGTGATAAGATGTACCTGTTGGCCAACTATGCCGAACGCTAAACCTATGTCATTAGGGATTATCAGTGGCATAGTCCTCAGGGCCCACTACATTTATTCACTGTGTGTTACTGGTATATGCCTGCTAGTGTCTGAGGTGTATTTTTGTGTGTGTGTTACTGGCATATGCCAACTAGTGTCTGAGGTGTATTATTTTTTATTGAGAAGAGTTTTTCTTTCATTATTAAATCTCTCTACTGTGGCCATAATAAACCCTTGTTTTTGTTTACCTGTGTTTTATTATTGCTTATAAAGCTTCTCTCTGTGTGAGATATAGCAAGATACTACTGAATGTTTGAGGATGATAGGACAATGAAACCCAAAAATTAACAGGGATGTATGTGCTCGCAATTATTGAACTATATGAAATAAAACTGTCGTAAGTTCTGAATGGTTTGCATTAGAACATTCAAACTGCATGGTTGGCTGAGAAGCATGATGGGAATTAGTATGCACATGCACACATGCCTTGTTGTTGTTGGCATTTGCACATGAAAATGTCATGGTACAGCATGCCTGAGTGTATAGCGCTTGTGAAGGCCTACTATGCGAGCAGTAACAGCCCAACTGTGGCTCAAAGGAAGTTTGTGAGCAAGTTCAGGCTGAAAACAACTGGTCCAACTGTGCTAACAATCCAGAATTTGATTTGCAACTTTGAAAGAATGGGTGGTGTTCATGATGACAGTGTTGACAATGTCAGTCATCCAAAAAGGGTGAAAACACTGAGAAGACACACACTGTGTTTCAAACCAGTCCCAGAAAATTGATCAGATGAGCTGCACAACAGGTGGGAATCAACCAGAAACACCGTGACAAATTGTTGTTGAAGCTCTGCATCTCTTCCGGCACAAAATTCAAACCCATCAGCCACTAAGCCACAGGGGCATGGAACAGCAATTGTGTTTTGTCAACACTATTGTCCACAGAATTGATGAACAGGGCTCTGATGTGAATGTGGTTTGGTTTAGTGACAAAGCCCACTTTAATATGAATGGGTTCATCAATAAGCAAAACTGGCACATTTGTGGGACTGAGAACCTACATTTCGTGATTGAGAAGTCTCTTGTCATAGTAACACTTGGCAAATTTACTGACACAGTTAGGAATATGGCAAAAGGTGCATTAGACATTGTGCAAGACTGGTACATTAAGCAGGATCTAAGGGTTAATCCTAAGAAGACTGTTGTGATGTCATTCATGAAGAAACATATCCAACACTCAAGTTGGAATCCAAAGCTCTTTGATGAAACTACCTGTGACGGGGATAGTGAAGTATCTAGGGGTAACCTTAAATGAGAAACGAACATGGACCCCTCACATTAAGAGCATCTGCTCCAAGGCAAAAGGTACTCTAGTGAGTACCAGAAGGGACTGTGGTAAAAACTGGGGCCTAAGCCCCAGAGGTATGCACTGGATTACACCACGGTGATTAGACCTAGGGTTTCCTACAGGGCCGTAGTGTGGTGGAAGAAGGTAGGACAGCGAGTTGCAGCTAAGGAGCTTGCTAAGGTGCAGAGACTGGCCTGCTCAGACATAACAGGTGGAATTAGCAGCACATCAACCATTGGGTTGGAAGCAATGCTGAAGATGCCTCCACTATAACTTTGTGTCAAGATGGAGGCAGCAGCTGGGCATACAGACTTAAGACTGGTAAAAACTGGATGTCATTGGGATATCCAGAATCACACACTCAAATAGTGAGTGATGTAAATATAGGAATGGCTGGGGAAATGCCAGCTGACTATATAATAACTCCCAACTGCTTCAACAAGCCTTACAATATTACAATAGGAAGCAGGGAGCAGTGGGAAAAAAACAGTTCAACACTGTACAGGGGACATTGTCCGGTTCACTGATGGGTCAAAATCAGACCAAGGCACTGGGGCCCAGGTGCACAGGGTAAAGCCAAGATTGGAGGGCGTCATCTCTATGGGAAAACTGGCCTTGGTATTCCAAACTGAAATTACTGCAATAATGGGGTATGTGGAGGAGAATATGCATAGGTGCTACAAGGACCATAGCATCTACATCTATTCAGACAGCCAGGCAGCCCTGAAATCATTGGCAGCTCCTGCAAACAAGATCTAAGATTGTTTTAGAATGTCATAGGGCTCTGGTGGAGCTAGCAGCAAGCAATAGGGTAAACCTAGTGTGGGTTCCTGACCACTCAGGGAGCAGTGGCAATAAACAAGCTGACAGATTGCCCAGGATGGGGGCAAAGACTCCATTCATTGGACTGGAACATGTCCTGACAAAGGCTATGATCAAACTAGAACTACAGAACTGGCTTAGTAAACGGCATGTAGAATACAAGATCAAGGTCTATAAACAAAAACATAGTACAGTAATGATGCTTAAGCTGTGTTTTAAAAGAAGCTCTGCAATCCTGGGATTGAACAGGAAATAGATTAAACAATTCATGACTGGACTGATGACCGGCCTTGGGAATTTCAAAAAACATCTACATACAATGGGTATAATGGAGAAGATCCTAAATATAGGATCTGTAATGCGAATGAAGAAACTGAATCACATCAAATTTTTGAATGCATGGCATTGGAGAGCAAGAGATACAGAATTTTTGGGACTAGACCTAAAGAAATTGTGTCTAACAAAAAAAAAAAAAAAACTGGTTAAGGGACTCCTTGCACTATTCAAGGGCATTAGTTGGCTTTACTAGATATACAGGGAGTGATAAACTCGGTTTCGGTGCAGGCAGTGGCGGGTTAGAACAAAGCTGTTTTAGCTTCCCTGCCAAAATCAATCACTCAATCATCCTCATGCCAAAATCAATCACTCAATCATCCTCAATGATGACTGTGTGGTGTGCAGTGTCCAGTCACAGAATAATCAGGGTGATAGTCCTTGATGGCACGGTGACTACCACACAGTACATGAAGGTTTTGGAAAATTGATTTCATCCCAATATTGAAAGTGCCCCTGATTTCGACAATATGTGTTTCACGCAAGCTGGAGCTCAACCCCATCGAAGTAGGAGAGTGTTTTATGTCCTGGAGGAGCACTTTGGGGACCGTATTCTGACTCTGGGGTGTTCAGAGACCAGTGGCATGAGCGTAGACTGGCCACCATATTCTCTGGATCTAACACATGTGACTCCTTCTTGTGGGGCTATATTTAAAGACATGGTGTACAGCAATAATCCAAAAAGCATTGCCAAGATGAAAACAGCCATTCAAGATGTCATCGACACTATCAATGTTCCAACACTTGAGTGGGTCATGCACAATTTTGCTGTTCATCTGCGCCACATCATTGCCAATGATGACAGGCATATCAAACATGTCATAACCCAAATACGAATACCTGTAGTGACATTTGCATGTGGAAAAAAGTGTATGCATGCTGTAGTTTGTAACTAATTTAGTTCAATAATTGTTCAGTAATTGTCATCCTGTGTGTACATATGTTATGCTGACTGGAAAAAGCATTTGACAGAGAGGTCAGAAGAAAGGAGACAAAACGCGGTGGTAAGGATGGGCAATGAAGAAACAGATGACACAAGATTTGGAAGAAGTGCTAGACTTGAGTATCTATAAATGTTTTTCACTATTTACACTGAAAAACTAACAACAAAGCATTAGAAAAAGCAAGAGGTACAATACTAGGAGTATAATGGACAAAGAAAACAAAGCACTCATATCATCAAGCAGTGAGATCTGTATCAGTGGCAGAATTACATTTTATGAGGAAAAGGACAGCAAAAGTTGGAAAAGTGTATGGAATGTACAGAAATGTAAGAAAGACAAAAAGTGATGAGAAACATTAAATATGAAGGTTCCATCAAAATGGGAAGGAAATATGATGGAACAAGTAAAATCTCTTATGTAGTGTACCTATAAAACTGGGTGACACAAAATGGAAGCTATGTGCTGGAAAATAAGAAAAGTAAAAATATGACTCAAATAGCTTTTGAAATGGTGAAAGATTTTTTGGGAGCAGAATTAATTCCGATAGAACTTGGAAAAAAGGTTCACCAAGTGCTTTGTCAATCAATGACAATCAAAACGGAGGAAAATACGTAGATATTTATGAGTGGACTGACAGAATGAAGAATAAAGAAGAACTTCTAAGAATCAGTGAGGAAAGAAAACTAGATAAAATAATTAAAACGTGGAAAACATCTCTGCTGGGACACATATTTTCTAGAAATTGCCTGCTCTGGAGAGATATTGGGAAATGATTGCAAGGAAGAGGGAGAAGTGGGAGCAGAAGGCTTGGAATGTTAAATAACATTAAAAATGGTTGAAGTTAGCAGCAGATTACAGAAGAGGCAGAGGACAGAGAGAAGTTGAGAGCGCCCAATAGGTACCTGCCACAAGGCAGATATATCAAAGAAAAGGAAGAAGAAGCATTATATGGAGGAGATTTGTGGTCTATATATGCTACATAAAAGAAAAAAGTGAAGTTTTTGAAATGTGTTGCTTCAGAAGAATGCTGAAGATACGATCTGTAGAAGCATTAACTAATGAGAAGGTAGTGACTTTGGGGAGAAAAGATCTTTTTGACATAATGTGGCTGACGGAAGAAATAGGCTGATAGGGTGCAACCCTAGGCATCAAGAAATAGTTAATTTGACACTGCAGGGCTATCTCTCTCTCTCTCTCTCTCTCTCTCTCTCTCTCTCTCTCTCTCTCTCTCTCTCTCTCTCTGTGTGTGTGTGTGTGTGTGTGTGTGTGTGTGTGTGTGTGTGTGTGCGTGGTGGAGGGGGTTGGAGATACAACAAGCAGGTTCAAATAGAAGTAGGTTGTAGTAGCTATGCTGAGAGGAACAGAATTACACAGGGTAGACTAGCGTGGACAGCTGCATCCAACTAGTCTTCAGGGTAGCAACCAAGCTGACTATTCAATTGTATGCACAATATTATGATGACTATCCTAAGTGCATCCTTCAGTGGCTCTGAGTAATGAAGTTATATGTGCGTGTGGCAGGACTTCAATCAAACTGGATGCAAAATGGAATCATCAGCTAGTAACCAACAAAGTACTATCAAAGTAAACATAAGACATCACCTACCTGTAAGTATTATGTGTGCCTGCCTCTGTCGCTCACGTAACTTGGCGTATTGCTGCTTCAGTGCTGAGATATCTAATGCAAGTCTTTCTCTGTCAGGCACTGTCCCTGAATAGTTCAGAGCTGATAAACTTGAAGATGTCTGTTCACGTTGGGTGCCATCTAGTTAACAATTTGACAGGAATTCATAAGACAAAAAATAATTGTGAGGCATAATTCAGCTCTTAACACTATTTTTTGTGGGTAACTTACCCTTTTTTACAAATTAATAAAAATAATGATGGTAAATAGTTAATAAAGTATTGTTCTGCTTAATAACGTTAACTTCTAATGAATAATTGAATTTATCCAACAATTTAATCATTACGTATAATGCACTATTTTTGGATAAGATATTTTGTGTGTCATAGAATCTCGAGCTCACTGTACTTCCAATTATTAATTACACGAAGCAGTATAACAAATGTCTACTAAATTATTTTGATTCATATCTGTGACTGTTTTTATATTTTAAGAATAACTTTTTGTTAAATAAAATAGCCAGTATATATGTGGTGTGTGTACTTTCGGACATGCCTGAAAGAAGATACACCATTTTAATTTTGCAGCCACTATGATTCGAGACATAAAGTATTAATGACATTTACTGCCAGTGCACATTGATGTAAATCAATAGGGAAAGTTGAATATTTGTGCTGGACTTGGACTTAAACCCAGGTCTCCTGCTTACTAAGCAGATACGCTGACTACTGTGCCATCCGGACACAGTGGTCATTGCAACTGCACAGACTGTCCTAGAACACCTAACATCAGATCCAAATTCTGAACCTCTCTACATACTACGAACGTCATGCCCCTTGCCCATTATCTTCACTACTTGCAGCATTTCGTCAATTCCCATAAGAGTTCAAGCCTGGTGTGCATCAGCACTGAAGAGATCCTTGCCTTCCTCACCTTCATTATATATATGTGTTGTCTGTCCTTACAGGGCAAGGAGGCACTAAATTCACATTATGCGGATAGTTTCAGAATTTGGATCTGATGGGAGGCGTGCTAGGGCAGTTCGTGCAGTTCTGATGACCACTGTGTCCAGATGGTGCAGTGGTCAGTGCATCGGCCTAGCAAGCAGGAGATTCACGTCTGAACCCAATCCAACACAAATTTTCAACCTTCCCCACTCCCCCACAGCTAATGCCTGTTATTCCTTTGTTTCTTCAAACAAGTCATTGTTTATTATTGTGATTACAACAGAATGTAAATTTAAGCCGCATACTTTATTCTGCTTACCAGAAATATAACAAAAGAGCTATTGAAATGAATTTTGTCAGACAGAAAAGCTTTGAGTCTTTATTATTGAAAATTACTGAAAAATCTAATCATATACAGGGTGATTATAATTAAAGTTAATCTTTCAAAATGCTGTAGAAATAACACCACTGGTCAGAAAGATGTCAAATTGCAATGAAATATTCTTGGAGAAGGGGGAAAATGTACGGTAGAAGAAAAAAATGGTGTGAAAATTGATCAAGCCTGTATATGTCACAATACATAAATGAAAGCACCTATCATGCGCATGACCCATTGAAATTGGTATAAACATGCTGTGTACATAGCTTTTCCTCCTTTCACATCTGCGATGTTCGCCATGACTGTCTCAATGCAGGATCGTGCTCTGCTTGTAAAGCTGCATTATAAGAATGATGGCAGTGCACATGTCACTCTGCAGACGTTCCAGATGCTGAAAGGTTTGAAAAAAGGGACTGGTTCGATGACTGCCATGGGTCTGGAGAAAATGATTCGGAAATTCAAAAAGACAGATTCTTTTGTTGTGCAACCTGGTAGAGGGAGGAAACGAACTGATTCGATGTCAGTGGAAACAGTGGCCACAGCAATGCAGGAGGAGACAAGTGGTGGTGTGCAAACATGTAGTGCGTGGAGAACTGCCCGAACATTGAACATACCTATGGACACGGTGCATAAAATCCTATGAAACATCCTTCTTTACTACCCATTCAAAATTACCCATGTGCCCAAGTTGCTTCCTGTTGACCTGCCAGCAAGAGAGACCTTTCCTTTAGAATTTCTTGCTCACATGGAAGTGGACAACGACTGTCTGTGGAAGATTATGTGGGCAGACAAAGCCCACTTCCATCTGACAGGATATGTCAATACAAAGAATTGTCGAATATAGGCAATGGAAAATTCACATGCAAATCAACCAGTATCACTTCATCCTGGAAAAGTCACTGTGTCATGCAGGTTTACTGCATCATTTATCATAGGGCCATTTTTTTTCAAAGAGACCGGTGGTTCCGGTCCTGTTACCTGTACCATCACTACTAAACGCTATGAGTGTCTTTTGCACAACCACGTCACTCCAGCTCTCTGACAGTGTGGATGGGGTCATTTTTACTCAAGATGGCACACCTCCGCACATTGCAAATCCAGTTAAGCAGCTGCTGAAGCACCATTTCAGAAATGCTAGAATTATCAGTCACCATTTCCCTACAGCCTGGTCATCCCGATCACCTGATCTTAATCCATATGACGTCTGGCTATGGAGCTATCTGAAAGATGAAGTGTTCAGTGTTCTGAATGCAAACAGCTGCATTGAAGGCATGCATCGCGCAACACATTCTGAACGTGACTCCGGAAACACTTCTATCAGTTGTGGAAAATGTGATTTCAACTTGTTACAGAAAATGGTGGACAGCGTAGTCAACATGTTTTGCACCAGTCACATGGAAATTAATAATATTATTTGATTATGATTGATGCTTTTTTATGTGGTGTTTTGCCTCAGGACAATTAAAAACCAATTTTTCCCATCCAATGTGATATGACCCTTGCCATGATGGGTGAGCTTACATAATGAACAGTATCACACCTGTATACCCATGCACACTGAGTAGTACAGTTTGTTTAACGTCAAACGTACACCTTAGGCATTATTGTATGATTCATTTGTCATTTGTAGCTGACCACTATTAAAATGTTTACAGTGCCATCTATTGCTACATTTTGTAACTATTTATTTTTCTTCTGCCATACGTTTTCCCCCTTCTCTGATAATATTCCATTGCAATTTGATGTCATTTGGACCAGTGGTGTTACTTCTATAGTGGTTTGAAAGTGTAACTTTAATTATAATCACCCTGTATATAAAGATGTGCTGCATGGCAGAACATTGTTTTAAATTCACAAAAAGTAAGACAGATGCATCTAAATGGATATAAATTAGTATCACATTACTGCCAGGATAATATTAGAAAATGGGGAGGGGCTATAAAGACAAAAGTGGGATTAAGTTCTAGACCTCTGTGAATATTGTATTGCGCAGCTCTTTGACTGCTGTACTTCAGTGATGATATGAATATTAGGAGACTTTGTTATTCAATGTAGAAGAAGCACTAGATTGATAGCTATTAGCTGGGTCGGGTTGTTTTTGGGGAAGGAGACCAGACAGCGAGGTCATTGGTCTCATTGGATTAGGGAAGGACAGGGATGGAAATCGGCCGTGCCCTTTGAAAGGAACCATCCTGGCATTTGCCTGGAGCGATTTAGGGAAATCACGGAAAACCTAAATCAGGATGGCCGGACGTGGGATTGAACCGTCGTCCTCCCGAATGCGAGTCCAGTGTCGAACCACTGCGCCACCTCGCTCGGTGCAGCTATTAGCTGTTAGACATTATTCAATGTAGAAGAAGCACTAGATTGATAGCTTTTAGCTGTTAGACAAAGTCCTTCATTAGATGGAGAAACACACACACACAGACACACACGCGCATGCATGGACAACTCACACACAGATGATGACTCATCTGTGTAGGCACTGTTACCCCTCTGGGACGAGCAGTGATCTTAGCTAGTGTGTACAAATGGAGGTACAGGAGAGAAATGGAGCAGGGAGGGGAAGGGGTAGCAGGGTAGGGGTGGGGAGAGATGATGTAGTGCTGCCTGTTGAGGAAATATGTGTGTGTGTGTGAGTGTGTGTGTGTGTGTAGGGAAAGGACTAAGCAGTTGACCCCGAAGGCATGTGTGAGTCTGGAAAAAGAGCAGGGAAGAGCGTAAAGGTAGGGACAGGAGGGGGACTCATTGTGAAAATGGCATGAGATCAAAACCAATATAAGAAATAAAAAAATAAGGGAGGTAATTGTACAAGTATGCAAGTCAGTGGGTAGATATGAGTGCAGAGAATGGGTAGCAGGTATAAAAAGAGTGAGCAAGGTCAGTATGGTATGTACATGAACGTGAGGTAGGAGAGGGGAGAGGTTTTGAAGGGATGAGGTGTGAGAAATACATGTTCCATGCAGGCATGACCACAACAACATGCAAAAATATTCATATCTGAGGGACTAGGAATAGTTATATAAGTGAGAACATGAGATCCAAGGTGTTCCAGCACCTATGATTCATGTTCACACATTGCTGTGTATTACACAAGTACATGGGTGGGATAATTGCCACATGGTGGCATGGTGTCAGTGCATTGCAGGATGCATGGTAAGCAGGTGAGAAGGGAGTGATTTTTGAGAGGAGAAAAGTAAAGAAAAATAAAAGGATAGATGGCCTCTTCTCCCCTTGCTGCACCTAGCAGATGATGCTCTATTCCCACCACATCCGTGCACACTCCCACATTCAGCACTACCATATCCTCCCCCAACCTCTGCCTGCTACCCCTCCCTGTTCCCATGCTATGCTTCTTCTGTATTCCCACTACCCATCCCAGCCAATATCACTACTCAATGCAGTCAGGTTTCAGCACCCAGGGATAACAGAGCCATGTGTATGTCATTTGTGCATGCGCAAGGACATGTCTGAAAGAACAGACACCATATCCATATAAGTATACAGTTCTGGCAATACCAGCCATGTCCTTCCTCTTCTGTGTGGATGCACACATTTTTACCTGAACTCTTACAGGACTTGGTAAGGATGTCTTCCACAAGTAATGAGTGTGTTGGTTAGGGACACTAAGAATGTAGTGTGTGGACATATAAGGTGAGCATGTGGGTCTCGTGGGAGGCATCCAGGAGATAGTCCCTGCAGTCGCACTATGCTCTGTGCCCTTGGTGGCTCAGATGGATAGAGTGTCTGCCATGTAAGTAGGAGATCCCAGGTTCGAGTCCCGGTCGGGGCACACATTTTCACGTGCCCCATTGATATATATCAACGCCCGTCAGCAGCTGAAGGTATTAATATATAATTCTAATTTCATTCTAGATGGCTGCAGGTCATCAATGGTGTCTGTTCTTTCAGACATGTCTGAAAGAACAGACACCATATCCATATAAGTATATAGTTCTGGCAATACCAGCCATGACCTTCCTCTTCTGTGCGAATGCACACATATTTACCTGAACTCTTACGAGACTTGGTAAGAATGTCTTCCATGAGTAATGAGTGTGTTGGGTAGGGACACTATGAATGTAGTGTGTGGGCATATAAGGTGAGAATGTGGGTCTCGCGGGAGGCGTGCACGAGATAGTCCCTGCACTCGCACTATCATCTGTGCCCTCAGTGGCACAGATGCACAGAGAATCTGCCATGTAAGCAGGAGATCCTGGGTTCGAGTCCCAGTCGAGACACACATTTTCACCTGTCCCTGTTGATATGTATCAACTCCCGTCAGCAGCTGAAGGTATTAATACATAATTCTAATTTTGTTCTAGACAGCTGTAGGTCATCAATGGTGTCTGTTCTTTTGGACATGTCTGAAAGAACAGACAACATATTCATATAAGTATATAGATCTTAACTTTGTCAGTATATGGACAGCTGATAGTGCTCTATGTGAAGTTACACAAATGCTCGCTGTTATTATCCAACACTGAGCAAACACCAATTGAGTAGTATACGAAAAGAAACAGCTGTTTTCTTTTCTTTTTTCAAAGCAACTGGTTTTTCCCCCTAATATGCATACATAAATAACCTAGAAGTATTACCATAATTATGAGTGCAAATATATTAGAACTACTCATAATACGCTGTGAGTCTACTCTACTGGAGTAGCCCAAGTAGTGGTTGCTTTGTATCTGTTAATACATGAGTTGACTGGTTCCACATCCCCAATGGGTCTCCTTCACGATGGCTATTATGAAATATGATGTGTGAATGAATCAATTAATAACATTAACTTTTTTTTACTCTTTGGAGGCTTATAATGTGTAAGATGGAAACAGACCAATGCAACTATCTTGGGTGTTGGCTGTCAAATACACTCAAAAGGTAGTGCAAGTTTTTGTCAATACACAGTAGTACACAACACCAGCACAAGCAGAAGAAAGTAACTGGCCATTCAACAGACATAAAATTACAATTTATTAACAGTTCTCAGACTGCTATCATTTCCTAGTGCATTTCTCACCTTTTCTCCTTGGTGACCTGAAAACGGTTGAAATGCCATACGCAGCAGCTACTGCAATCTTCTCATCATCCTCATCTGTTTCATCATCATCATCACTATAAAATATCTTTAGACCTCTTTTAGCTGCAGTGGAAACACTCTGTGTCCAAGGTGTTATGTTGTACAGGTACTTGTCCCGCAATTCATTCAGCTCCGGGAATGGAAATGGTGCAAGATTCACTACAGTCTGTTGGAAGTAAGAAAGCTTATGAGACAATATCAGAACATTAATAAATGTTTTCACATTAAAATTACAGATTGTGTGAAACATTACATTTAGAATTCTGCTGAATATTATCTTTTGTTTAGAAGTCAATAAACATGGCATGGTATTAATGTTTTATGTTAACAGAGCAGACATACAACTACCAAATTTTCTTTACATTTTTAATGGAGACCTCAAAGTTATTAACATAATTTTCCTATAAATGTGTTTTCAAACAAGTCTAGACTTTCATAAAAAGAGTTTTTATGGGTGATTAACTTCATGTAGACTTTTTCCAATTGAAATGACTTAATTTTTATCTAAATAAGCCTTGAGTGGTTCTTCCACTACTGATGTTGTGGTCTAATCAGTGCAAAGACTGGGCTGATACAACTCTCCATGGTAGTATATCTTGAAACTTTACCTCTCACACTTCCCTCAATTATCAAATTGACTATTTATTGATACTGCAGGATGTATTCCATCAAAATATCCCTTCTTTTAAGCAAGTTACATCAGAAATTTATATTCTCCTCAATTCACTTCAGTACCTCTTCATTAATTACAGCGTCTACCTATTTCATTTTTATCATTCTTCTGTATCATCAGATTTCATGAGATGTTTCCAGTTTGTGGAAAAAAATTCCAGATAAACTTTTGGCGATAGTACATTGCTATTCCTTCTCTTTCCCTATTTTAATTGGGTTTTGGAAAGGAAACCATCTGAAGATAGGCTTCAACTAAAGAATAAGAAAATAATATACCAGGGATCAGTTTAGGGAGCAGTTCATTAAATATTACCACTAAAAGAGTGGTATATGGCCCAAAGACAAAGTTTGGTTATAGCAGAATCCCCTGAATTTTATGGATCATGTTAGCATTGTCTAAAAGACACCAGGGAATTTTTTGTACGTTCTTCCTTTTGACTGGAGGTCTTAGGGACCACAGCCTTTTACTATTGTAAGAAAATGAAATGCGTGGCTACCAGTTTCAGCACTTCAATGCGTTATCTTCAGTGTGTAGTTGATGGTTGGAGTGCTGACATCAAAGTTTATAGATAGTCTGCATAACCAGTTATATTGGCCACTGATGCGGTATAAAGAGGGATCGTGTCAATCCCTTCAGCATCAACTACAGCCTGAAGATGGCACGTTAGGGTGCCGAAAATGGTAGCCACAAAATAAATAAGATCATAAGGATGGCTGTAGGCCTGTGTGCGCAGCAGTGAAACTAAATGCTTACCCAGAAACTTGCATATTTGTTTTATGGGGTAGTCTATAGACTGTCATCAACACGTAAGAAGCCACAAGATCTTGTTTTGTTTTCTTATTTTCATTCTCTGTTGTTCATATTTTTAGTAGTATAGCTTTGCATCACCTGAAGTGCTACAATCATGTAGTGTGACCTCTTATTATAGCGTTCTCATTATAGTCTTCTGTTCTCTTCCAACAATCTGGATTAGTACCTTCTTTCATGTTATTATTTAACTGTACGTGGTGATCGGTGAATCGGAACTATGTTTACTGTGTGTATTATTGTGAGGAATCTGTAATGTCAATAATCTCTATCCCCATTTTATGTATGCGTATTAATAATGCCAAGATGCAAGACAACAGTCTACCATAAAGTGTAATTGGAATCCATCTCATTAACAAGTTTGTAGCTTCCAAATTTATTTGCTCATGCTTCCTGGAGCAGTGATTTGATCATGCTTCCTGGAGCAGTGGAGTTTCGAAAGGAATAGGAGGACATAATAGAAAATAATTAATGTACAGACACACCACAGTGTGATTCCCCACATATTGTGTTATTAGCAATAAAGTACAAAGGACAGGCACTGTTATTTCCACACAAAAAACAGCATACTTTTGTGTGAGTGAATGATGAGAAACAAAATAAATATAAAAGAAAGAATAGTCACACACTAATTTAAATGTCAGGGCACAAATATTGCCAGTATCTAAAAGGGGGGTTGTCCCTACCTGAGGGGGGAGGAGAAGCATGGAGGTCACAAAGAAAACTTAACTAGCAACATGGTTCACAGACCATAAGTACAGCCTCACTTCATTATGCAGATTGATAATGGCACAGAGCATGTGGGCCACACTGCATGCAGATACGTAATGTGTCAAATGTTATCCTCGAATTAACTACTGTACATCGTAGGTATGACAGCAGATGACCAACCCCTTTAACCAGCCAGTAACTCATATGAGCAGAAGAATGAACACCAGCAAAATGAGAATGAGCTCTGCTCTCTCAGACCTTGTATAGCCTGTAAGACAATAGTCCTCTGAGTTATGCATGAAAGAACATGTGCGAGTTTGGTTCATGCCACTGAAAGGAAGACATGGCAGAACAGGCAAGTCCTTGACAGGGAGTCACAGTGCATAGCAGATTGAGGAATCTGCTGGAACAAAATACTCCAGATAACAAACTGGTCGCTTTTCTGTCCAAACTGATGAACAGAACACACGCTGATGTAAGCACAGGTCAGGAGGTGGCCTATTGTGTCCAAAACTGACTGCAGCCATTGTCGAATGTGGACCATGTGCCCAGGCCTGGCGAGAGGCCCCATAAGGGTTGCGGAAGTACAACTCACACAATAACTGTACATGAACCAATATAGTTATGTAACAATGTGATATACTAACAGAGATGTCTCAGAGACATACTTATAACCTTAGAAAATTAATAACTTCATAAATATACAGTACAGACGTGAACAATGGGTCATTTTAAAGGCAGTGTAGCAGAATGGATAGAGCAAGTCACAGAATTGCAGTAAATTTTGTGTTTCATGGTATGTAATGAATTCCTTGCATTTCTTGTATTTGTTTAAAGAATAGTAGCATGGATAAAATTAACACAGAAAATCACAAAGCAGCATATGAAACTACAGCAAGCAACAAATTAAAACCCAATCCAGTTTTATACACCAATAAAAGTTGATGATCTTTCTTTTCACTTGATCTAATAATATTCTAGTATCACACAGAGAATAAGGTCACTTTCTTTGCAGATAGTTTGTTGTTGTTGTGGTCTTCAGTCCAGAGACTGGTTTGATGCAGCTCTCCATGCTACTCTGTCCTGTGCAAGGTTCTTCATCTCCCAGTACCTACATCCTTCTGAATTTGTTTAGTGTATTCATCTCTTGGTCTCCCTCTGCGATTTTTACCCTCCATGCTGCCCTCCAACACTAAATTGGTGATCCCTTGATGCCTCAGAATATGCTCTACCAACCGATCCCTCCTTCTAGTCAAATAGTGCCACAAATTTCTCTTCTCTCCAATTCTATTCAATACCTCCTCATTAGTTATGTGATCTACCCATCTAATCTTCAGCATTCTTCTGTAGCACCACTTTTCAAAAGCATCTATTCTCTTCTTGTCTAAACTATTTATCGTCCATGTTTCACTTCCATACATGGCTACACGCCATACAAATACTTTCAGAAACGACTTCCTGACACTTAAATCTATACTCACTGTTAACAAATTTCTCTTCTTCAGAAACGCTTTCCTTGCCATTCATAGCCAGTATACATTTTATTTCCTCTCTACTTCAACCATCACCAGTTATTTTGCTCCCCAAATAGCAAAACTCCTTTACTATTTTAAGTGTCTCATTTCCTAATGTAATTCCCGCAGCATGACCCAATTTAATTCGACTACATTCCATTATCCTCATTTTGCTTTTGTTGATGTTCATCTTATATCCTCCATTCAAGACCATGTCCATTCCGGTCAGCTGCTCTTCCAAGTCCTTTGCTGTCTCTGACATAATTACAATGACATCGGCAAACCTCAAAGTTTTTATTTCTTCTCCATGGATTTTAATTCCTACTCCAAATTTTTCTTTTGTTTCCTTTACTGCTTGCTCAATATACAGATTGAATAACATCGGGGAGAGGCTACAACCCTGTCTCACTCTCTCCCCAACCACTGCTTCCATTTCATGCCGCTCGACTCTTATAATTGCCACCTGGTTTCTGTACAAATTGTAAATAGCCTTTCGCTCCCAGTTTTTTACCCCTGCCACCTTCAGAATTTGAAAGGTCAACACTGTCAAAAGCTTTCTCTAAGTCCACAAATGCTAGAAACATAGGTTTGCCTTTCCTTAACCTATTTTCTAAGTTAAGTCATAGGGTCAGTATTGCCTAACGTGTTCCTACAATTCTACGGAACCCAAGCTGATCTTCCCCGAGGTCAACTTCTACATTTTTCCATTCATCTGTAAGGAATTTGTGTTAGTATTTTGCAGCAGTGGCTTATTAAACTGATAGTTTGGTAATTTTCTCCTCTGTCAAACACCTACTTTCTTTGGGATTGGAATTATTACATTCTTTTTGAAGTCTGAGGGCATTTCGCCTGTCTCATACATCTTGCTCACCAGATGGTAGAGTTTTGTTAGGCCTGGCTCTCCCAAGGCCGTCAGTAGTTCTAATGGAATGTTGTCTACTCCTGGGGCCTTGTTTTGACTTAGGTCTGTCAGTGCTCTGTCAAACTCTTCACGCAGTATCATATCTCCCATTTCATTATCATCTACATTCTCTTCCATTTCTATAATATTCTCCTAAAGAACATCGCCCTTGTATAGACCCTCTATATACTCCTTCCACCTTTCTGCCTTCCCTTCTTTGCTTAGAACTGGGTTTGCATCTGAGCTCTTGATATTCATGCAAGTGCTTCTCTTTTCCCCTAAGGTCTATTTAATTTTCCTGTACGCAGTATCTATCTTACCCCTAGTGAGATAAGCCTCTACATCCTTACATTTGTCCTCTAGCCATCCCTGCTTAGCCATTTTGCACTTCCCGTCGATCTCATTTTTGAGACGCTTATATTCCTTTTTGCCTGCTTCTCCTTTCATCAATTAAATTCAATATATCTTTTGTTACTCAAGGATTTCTATTACCCCTCGTCTTTTTACCTACTTGATCCTCTGCTACCTTCAATATTTCGTTTCTCGAGGCTACCCATTCTTCTTCTACTGTATTTCTTTCCCCCATTCTTGTCATCGTCCCCTAATGCTCTCCCTGAAGCTCTCTACAACCTCTGGTTCTTTCAGTTTATCCAGGTCCCATCTCCTCAAATTCCCACCTTTTTGCAGTTTCTTCAGTTTTAATCTACAGTTCATAACCAATAGATTGTGGTCAGAGTCCACATCTGCCCCTGGAAAAGTTGTACAATTTAAAACTTGGTTCCTAAATCTCTGTCTTACCATTATATAATCTATCTGAAACCTGTCAGTATCTCCAGGCTTCTTCCATGTATACAACCTTCTTTTATGATTCTTGAACCAAGTGTTAGCTATAATTAAGTTATGCTCTATGCAAAATTCTACCAGTTGGCTTCCTCTTTCATTTATTCCCCCCAATCCATATTCACCTACTATGTTTCCTTCTCTCCCTTTTCCTACGATCAAGTTCCAGTCACCCATGACTATTAAATTTTTGTCTCCCTTCACTACCTGAATAATATCCTTTCTCTCATCATAAATTTCATCAATCTCTTCGTCATCTACGGAGCTAGTTGGCATATAAACTTCTACTACTGTGGTAGGTGTGGGCTTTGCATCTATCTTGGCCACAATAATGCGTTCACTATGCTGTTTGTAGTAGCTTACCTGCATTCCTATTTTCCTATTCATTATTAAACCTACTCCTGTATTACCCCTATTTGATTTTGTATTTATAACCCTGTATTCACCTGACCAGAAGTCTTGTTCCTCCTGCCACCGAACTTCATTAAGTCCCACTATATCTAACTTTAACCTATCATTTCTCTTTCTAATTTTTCTAACCTACCTGCCCAATTAAGGGATCTGACATTCCACGCTCTGATCCGTAGAACGCCAGTTTTCTTTCTTCTGATAACAACGTCCTCCTAAGTAGTCCCCACCCAGAGATCTGAATGGGGGACTATTTTACCTCCAGAATATTTTACCCAAGAGGACACCATCATCATTTAACCATACAGTAAAGCTGCATGCCCTCGGGAAAAATTACGGCTGTAGTTTCCCCTTGCTTTCAGCCGTTCGCAGTACCAGCACAGCAAGGCCATTTTGGTTAGTGTTACAAGGCCAGGTCAGAATCATCCAGACTGTTGCCCCTGCAACTACTGAAAAGGCTGCTGCCCTCTTCAGGAACCACACGTTTGTCTGGCCTCTCAACAGATACCCCTCCGTTATGGTTGCACCTACGGTACGGCTATCTGTATCGACGAGGCACGCAAGCCTCCCCACCAGTGGCAAGGTCCATGGTCCATGGGGGTGGGGCATATAGTTTAGTAAGCAGAAATTCACACCAATCCTTTAAAGAATATTCAAATGCTGTTAATAATATCAAAATTATGGATGTGTGACCAGGTGCATGGCAAGAACATCCCTCAATTGATATGTAACATGACCATGTGAAATATGACATATTCTAATGAGTGACAAAATCTGACTTTGATGGCTGTTAGTAATGGTATTTGCACCAGTGTCTGCAGTGTATAAGATCTGAGGAATGTGAGCACTAGCAAGATGTGAGAAGCTGAATTGCCAATAAGCAAGCCATAACAGCCACACAGTTCAGCCTTTAAAGCATTTTCATATGGTTTAGGACTCTAAATGTTTTGAGGACATTTTGGACTTAGATTATTTTGTTTACAATCTGAACCCAGGTTTGAAACATTCAGTTTTGGCTTAGTTAATTTATGTTGACAGGCTAGACTTCGTTAATTTGCAGACAATATTGGATTCTGTTACTCATGGATAGTGTGAATAAGTAACAATCAGTTGCCATCAAGACCACATGAATGCCAGGCAGCTGTATTTGCTTTGACATCAAAGACAGTTGCGATTGTTAAAAAATAAGTAGGCCTAAGCACTTATTGCCAATTTTCGCTTGAAAAAATTTCCCAGACACTTATATGTAGGCTGCTTAGCTGTTCTCAGTTCATCATATCTTCAGTTAAATCTGAGGACTATATAAAGTTTCAAGAATTAAAGTTTAAAGATGTCGATGCAAGCACCTCCAGTCAAGGCTGTCTTGTGCCATTCGTAACGTGCCATTCATGTCCATTATAGTGAGAGGTACATACATATGCCCATCATAATCATAATTTGTGTGTGTGTGTGTGTGTGTGTGTGTGAGAGAGAGAGGGAAGGAGAGAGAGAGAGAGAGACGGGGGGGGGGGGGGGGGGGGGGGGGGGGGGAAGGCTTTATTCTCTCAAATAAGCTCACAAGCCACTGTGGTCAGTCAGTCACCCTGTGGTGGCACCCTGGTCATTTACCTCAAAGTTTATTGACCTAGTCACCAGACTTCAGTTGCAGCACCCAGACATTTTCAAAATGTGTATGCACATGCCCACCTCTGTATTATGTCTGTCATGTGCAATTACTTATCATTGCTATAGCCAATGCTCACATCAATCTGATAATTTTTTAGGCATAGCCTGGATCTCCTGTACCTTATCTAATAAGGTTCTTCTCTTTTAATGAGATAGAACATTCTTAAAATTTGATATAATGTTGAAAGTATCACAAATCAGTTATGTTATATTAATTATTATTGCACTATTAATGTCAGTATTAACTGTATTCAAATTCTGGATGTCACTTGCTGATGACGAAATTCTAATGGTGTACAACTAAAAACTGCCTGATGTCAGGAAACAGAAGCTATTGTTAACAGGCTTCAAGCTGGGACTCTGGATTGTAGTGGTGTTGACGCACTGGGCAAAGAGTGTGGTGCCTCTGGCAGTGCCTGAGATCCTTGTTGTTGCTGCCCCTTCTGATGTACATGACCGGAGGGTGAGTGATATACTATGGCAATTTCACAATAATTTGGGCAGAAGGTAACTGAGGATATTGTATTATACGGAACCGGGGACCTAGAAATGATGGAGAGGCTTCGTCCCCGCCATAGCCCTCAGTGGTACGCAACCCCACAACAGGCTACATCAGTCCACTCAGCCCACTGCTGCCCCACACTGAAGCTAGGGTTATTGTGCGGTTCAGTCCCCAGTCATCCCCCCCCCCCCCCCCCCTTCGCCCACAGGAACGTCTTACACCACTGGAGAAAACGTTTGCGCAGCAATCGCTGACATAGTGTAACTGAGGCGGAATAAGTGGAACCAGCCCTCATTCGCTGAGGCAGATGGAAAACTGCCTTAAAAACCATTCAAAGACTGGCCGGCACACCAGACCATGATACTAATCCGCCAGGTGGATTCGTGCCAGGGACCAGCATGCTTTCCCACCCAGAAAGCAGTCCGTTAGACTGCACGGTTAACCGGGCATGCTAACTGTGGTTATTGGTTGCATAATTGTCTCATAATGCCTCAGCAGTTGCCCGTCAATTGCTGAAATGAACCAGAACAGGATACTGCATGTGTTGAGATTGTAACCGATCTTTCTGGAGGGTCCAGAAAGGCACAGAACTTTGGTATGCTGGTCACTGGGAGCTCAAACATCAGGTAGGTTATGGAGCAAACAGAAAGTAAGACCATAGTTACTCTGTACATTTGTCCCCAACATCAGTTGGGTTATGGAGCAAAACAGGAAAACAGCTGGTAGATCAGCAAGTAAGGCCATAGTTAGTTAATAAATGTGGAGGTGGCTCTTGTTGTGCCAACTGCATGCACTGGGTCCAGTCAGCTACAAATCTAAATCTCAGCTCATGTCAGCATGAATAATGTCTCCTACTTGGAGTAATTTGCTATCCTTAGTTCCTATACATTACTGAGTTGAAGTGACAAAGACAACTAGTGGTGTGGAAGTGCAGCTATTATCTGCATCATCATATCCAGAAAGCATCTGCAGTTCTGTTGTTTGGAGCTGGTGGAGAGTTAAATTGGAGAGATCAGACAGTTCAGCAACAATCTCAGATGTTGATTTCTTAGATTACTAGATGGATAATTGTAGTAAAGTTCTAAACAGGAGAGGTCATATCATGTCATTGCCCCAACATGACAAGGCAAGTTACTGTATTGAGGAGCTCAGTTACAGCTTGTAGTTAACAGCTCTGAGGTGCTGCTGCTGCAAAAGACATATTTAAATATATGTCTCAGTAATGTATTGCATAATTTAAATTATCAGGGCATGTTTAGAATATTTCCCATATGGATTTAAACAATGACAGTTAATGCGCTTGGAACTGTTGATATCAAGTAATGTTATTGAAACAGGTACCAGCTAGCCTTAAAGTTGTGCCTTGAAATCCCAGTTAGCTCCATGCAGTAGAGCTCGGGGACAGAGTAGTGGTAGTGCAATGCCTGTGAAAGGCTAGCACTGGAGTTTGAGTCTCAGTCAAGCAGAGAATTTTAACTCAATATAAATGTTCATTGCAATGTACACATTGCTAAAGAATAGCAATGTGTCATCTTATTTGTTATTTAATAAAAGTATGTTTTTGCTTGCTTTTGATAGAACTGCTAATCTGAGGGAATCTCTGTTTACAGCAGTGTCATGACACTTCTGACTTATAAAAAGCTGACTCAAAAATCGGGGATTCAGTATATTACACCTGGGATTTGGAATACAGAAATATGTTAACAACATATATTTATAGAGCACAATGAAAATTCCTCCTTTAACGATTTCAGAGATAAAAACCCCTAGTTGCTGGTGTTTATAATAAAAAACTAAAATTATTTAAGTGAATAACAAGTAAAATTTTTGAAAATATTCGTTTATGAAGAGGCATATTACAGTTACACATACCTTAACAAGATTGTTGGTATCCATCAGTCCAAATTCCAACATCTCTCGTGTGAGAACACCCATGATACTGTAGAACTCATCAGCACTGTTGACTGCCAATATGCGGCTGTGCAATAAAATTATATTTGATTATTAATTACTTGTATTTCTAGCCAGCTGTTGCACTAGAAATTTCATTGCAGTACATGAGATGTTGAACTTAGATGGTAATTAAAGAAAGGAAAAATATAATTTGTTGACCATTACACTAACTGGAATGTTTAGTGATTGTGTTTTCTTTTTCTTCAAGCTTAGTCTCTTCTACCAGAATCCATGCAGTGCTTGTATTGAAATGTAGTAATATTATGCTCCAGATGTGGTATGGCAGCAAGCAGTAGTTTGTATGTAGTAGCAGCTATCTTGCTAATTACCATTCCATTTTCATTAAAGTTCATACCAAACAAAATACAGGGGTTTGTCAACAGTAAACTTTTAAAAATAAAAATATAGTATCGTGCACACGTTGCATGAAGCTTAATCACTTTTTGACATGATTTCTCCCATATTCAATATGAGTTTGCCCTCACTTACAACAGAGAACATTTCCTATGGAGGTCTGCATAATCACTTGTGCGTTATGTGACCTATTTCCTCATCAAAAAACAACTACTTCCTGTCTGGTGCATAACTGAGTGGCCCAAATATACGGAAATTAATCAGCAAAAACCTTGATAACAGTCTCTTGTATCATGATGATGCCTTTTTCATCACAAAACATGGTCAGCATAGCCTTCTCTGCTGATGGCTGAGCTCACATCATCTTTTGTTTGATTGATGAGGAATGATGCAACTGCTTTCTCTCTTTGCTTCTGCCACACAGTTGTGGGTACAGGTACTGCCATCAGTGGGAATTCTTGTGAGGAAGGCTTACTGAAAGGAAGGGGAGACATGATAGTAGTACGAAAAGTACCCTTTTCCACACACAGTAATGTGGCTTGTGGGTCATAGTGGTATATGTAAATCATTAAGGATGTGTTTTTGGGGCCCAAAAGTCTAAGATATATTTTCTGCTCCTGGTCTGGGTATGAAGTATTATTATCTTGGAGAATTCTGCAGTGCATAACATATAATGTGTTACATTAACAGTAAATAAAAAATAATAGGTATTTTGGCTTTACTAAAATTTAAGAACATATAATTCTACTCAAGAAACATATCGTGACAGAAGCAGACCTGTTGCACAGATAAACATAATTTTTCTCAACATTTACTTTACTTTAGTTTTTAGGGTTTTCTGCTGCAGTGAATGATACTAAGATCACTGTGTTTTCACTTTCCTGAAATCTGACATGTGTATCTCACAACTCAAAAGAAATTGGTGACACCCAAGGAGATATAACACCCCTTCCATTTCATGGATGGTTCAAAATAATAAAACTAGGTTTTTGGCATATGACAGTATGCATACAAGGGAAACTCCCCATCACACCCTCTCAGATTTAGTGGTAAGATGCCCCAGTGGATGGCCCATCACAAACTGAACACAGACAAAGCATGAAAACTGGAAGAAGATGTACTGAACTGTGGAAAAAATGCAAAATAAAAACAGGGAATGGTTCAAGGACAAGAAGTGCTATAAAGAGGAACCTGACACAGCATTGGCACGTTGGGTACATGGCCTTGGTGTCGAACTGCCAAGTGGGCGAGCCATGTTCAAAACTGCTTCGTGCCATTTATTTCTTTATCTTTTCTACAACATTATGAACTGTCCATAAAGTCACTGAAATGTTTGTTCAAAACTGCTTTGTGCCATTTATTTATTTATTTATTCACAACATTATGAACTGTCCATCCGGTCACTGAAATGTTTGTTCTCTTTCTTGGCAGTTGTCATACTATACACTGACTATAGAATACAAGTCATGCAGTAAGAACACATTACTGTCAGAAGTAAATGTGATTAATGGTGAGAGTATGCAAGATACCACATAGATGGCTCACAGAAATCAAAATAAAAAATAAATTGATGTGAACTATGCTACAACAAAGGAATTCAAGAGTCAAGACTTCCAAAATGGAACACAACTTCAAGAACATTTAAAACGTATGTTTTGACAGAGCACAGAGAAACTGTGTGATTGTGAAACTGTTGCTTCATCTGGTGCAACTAATGTGACAATCTATTACGTTTTCATCATTTCCTTGGGAATGATCACATTCACATTGATACAGACACCTATACCAGGCAAGGAGGCATATCTCACTCACTTGCCAATCATACAAATTAGGTGTGTTAATAAGAGATTCCTATCATATGACACACGTACTGTCACTAATGCCATGTATGACACACCACACGTGTTTTCCAGTGGAGGATTCAGTTGATCTATTGCCTTGTCATCAAATGTTTGCAGTTCCCATTCAAAAGGCACTTCCTTTCCTCTGCTAACAGAGTAGTTGTGCAAAATCAACTGTCATTATAGGTCCCTGCCTTAAACCTTGCTGTTGCAAACAGATGTTGCACCACAAAACAAACACAAATTTGAATAAAGCGAACAGTGGAAAAACACGATTTGCCCACTTGGCAGCCTAACATCATAATCACTTACCCATGACACTGTTGCTGTTCCAGGCTGCTCTTTATTGCACTTCTTGTTCCTGGACCATTCACTGTTTCTATTTTTCTTTTTCTTTCACAGTCCAGTACACCTTCTTCCTGTTTTCATGCTCATTCTGTGCTCAGTTTTTGACAGGTTGTCCACTGGGCCCTCTTACCACTAAGTCTGAGGGGGTGCAATGGCGAGTTTCCCTTGTTAAGGTCATGTCAGTTTACATGATGGTTAACACTGTTAATTCCAACATCAACCATAATAGTAAAGCAACTGACAGAGCACATGTAATGAAAATGCAATTGTTTCCACAAAAACTGTATACTCGGATAATGCAAACTCCAACTGGCACTTCTATCACATGAAATCCTGAAAGCCATGGACCAAGGCAGTCAGGTAGATACCACTGATTCACTGTGGTTTGCAGAGTGTAGATACCTGCCAACACTAAACATTTGTATCAGTACCACCTCAACACTATTAACAAAAGTAGGGTCATAATGAGAGGTAAAACTAAATGTATGAGGGGACTCAGGATTTCTTGGTAGGGATGATGATGTTTCGTTTGTGGGGTACTCAACTGCATGGTCATCAGTGCCTGTACAAACTCCCAATTTTTACACAGTTCAATTTTTTACACAATCTAATCTACCCACTGTTTCAAATGGTGACGATGATGAAATGATGAGGATAATACAAACACCCAGTCCTCGGGCAGAGAAAATCTCCAACCCGGCTGGGAATCGAACCCAGGACCCTGTGATCCAGAGGCAGCAGTGCTACCCACTAGACCATGAGCTGTGGACAGTTGGGATGATGCAGTGTGTTATGCTGGAGGGAGGGTCACCATGGCAGTAAAAGTAACTTCAATTCTGCTCCAGAGAAGTGTTTTGGGACTACTGAAGTTCATGATGCATATTAATGACATGGTATACAATGTTAATAGTACCGGTAACTTCAGACTTTTCACAGAAGATGCAATCATTTACAATGAATTACTGTGTGAAAAAAGTTGCACAAATATTGTGTCCTTTCAAAGTGGAGTTATAATGGTCAACAGCCTTAGTTCAGGGGGAGAAGCTTGCGCTTTGAGTTGGCACACACCTTGAGCCAGTATTACATCTCTGGTCATTATTCTCTGACGTCATTCTTTTTCACACCAAAGATTGCCTACACTGATATGAGCATAATCAGAAGTTGTTACAGGAGCAAGGAACAACAGTTTCAATTTCCTACAAAAATCGCCATTTTGTCACCTAAAAGTAAGTTTTTCTCTCCTTAATTCAGTGTTAGTACAGCTTCATATGTAGCAATGAATGGAAACCAGAATGGTTACTATTTTTGATAAACATATATTGTAGTAACCATACTATGATATTCCTGCCAAGTTGTTAATGTACATTACATAAACCATTTATTAAATTGGGTGGAAAATTGTATCTTGTGCCAGTCGACTGTACTGTACCTTGAGCATGGCCCAAGGAACAAAGCATTGTTAGGTAGATAACAGAATGTATTGCAATAACTGCAGTATTAATTTTGACAGATGCCAAGGAGCAAGATGGGTAACACAAGATGACAATTGTCTCTGGAAGCTCTGTAAGAAGTTGCAACTGTTGTGGAGGTTGAACTATCATTGAGAAAAGCAGCAAAAGATTTTCATGTTTCAAGAGCCACTCTACAGAGATATTCACAAAAGCTGTTCCGTCGAAAGGTATTCAATTCTGCAGAAGAATATGAGTTTGTTGATTACCTCATAACTGCCTCTAAAATGCACTATGAATTGTCCCGAATTGAGTTATGAAAACTGGCATTCCAGTTTGGTATATCACAGAATAAAAACATGCCTTCATCTTGGGACAAAAATAGAGAAGCTGGTAAACAAAAGTACACTGACTTCATGAAAAACCATGAATGACCAAGCATAAGAAAGCCTGAAGCAATGAGCCCAGCTCATTCATCAAGTTTTAATATGCACACTGTTGCAGCATTCTTGGGAAATTTACAATCAATAATGAACAAACTAACAATAACATCAGAAAGAATATTTGATGTTGATGGGGGTGGTAACTTGAATGTGCATAGGCCAGGAAAAATATCAGCTACTAAAGGATGCAAGCAGGTTGGATCTATGACATCAGCTGAGTGTGGCAGTAATGTTACAATGATTGCATGCATTAATGCATTAGGCAACAGTGTGTCACCCGTGTTCGTATTTCCAAGAGTCAACTTTAAGGAACATATGTTGAAGGGTACACCACCTGGATCTATAGATTGTACACTTTTAAGTGGCTAGTCCAGTGGCAGTACTTCTTGGAAATACTTGGAACACTTCATTTCACATGTGAAGCTAAATGAAAATGAGAAGGTGATGCTAATACTTGACATATATGGACACTATTACACTAGCAAAGGACAATGGTGTAATCTTCCTTACATTACCACCACATAGTAGCCACAAGCTGCACCCTCTAGATAAAACTGTCTTTGGTCCACACAAAAATTTCCTCAACACTGCATGTGCAGAATGGCTGCAGTCACATCCTGGAAAGCCTATAACCATTTAAAATGTCGCTGAAATTGCAGGTTGTCGAGCTTATCCATCAGCATTCTGAAAATTCAATCTGGACTTCGAGCAACTGGGATATGACTCATAAATGGGAGCATATTCCAGGATGATGAATTCCTCGTGCTACATGTGATGGATAGACAACAACATAGGCTGCATCTAGGAATGATGAACTGGCAGCAGGACAAACTGGTATTTCTACTCAGCAACTACAGTCATCCCCTATTGAGGTGCTATGACCATTACTGAAAGCTCTTCCACAAAGCAATGGGTGTGCAGAAGGGAAAAGAAAGTGTGGTGCATCAAGAGTGTTGACTGACACATCTCAAAAGTAGGCAACAGAAACACAGCATACTGCATGAGAAGGAAAAAGAAGGGGTCATCAGCTAGCAAAAGGAACAACTGAAGTCAAATGCAGAAGGAAGGCTAACTAAGAAGAAAATTATAGATGACTCTACGTCAGACAGTGACTCCAGCTCAAGTGATTTGTGCGAGGACAGAGACAGTGACATAAGTTTGAAAGATTTCTTGTTGCAAAGGCAGTCAGACAAAAATGATGCAGATGATATTTCATTTGATGTAGACACAGAATTACAGGAACCACTACATTCTGGACAACAAGAAAACATATTGTGGGAAGGATTGTTTCGGTAAAATATGGAGACTTGACTGAAATTTCTACGAAAGGGAAGAATAAATGGAACATTTGTAAGGTCTTTAGTAAATGATTTTGGTGAAATTTTGCAAGAACATGTTGTCAGATGACTTCCAGAACCAGCATCGGGAAAGCATGGGGAACTGAGATTCCCTCTTCATCATCATGGTTACAACATAAATTAATCAGAAATGGATTAAACTTTCTAATAGACATTAACAATATGCAAATGGAGATTAGCAATGTGTTAAGAGCTACATAGGTTTCATACAGTAAAAGTAACTTTTGTTTTTTAAATGTTAATTAGCATTCATTTTGATGCCTAATTGTCTGCAATAGTTGTACCGTAGAACTAATGACTGTTTATTTGGACATTGCGTTTAGCAGCCTTGTGTTTACGTTGAATAAATTTATAATAAATGGCTTGTTGTTTTATTTTCAACTGTGGCTTATGGCACATGATCACATTGTACCTTGAGTCGAATAAAACATGTTTTAAAAATGTCTCTATAAGGCAGCCGTTAAAAAAAAGATTGAGAGGTGTGATTCATTTGATAAGAAATAGGGCAAGTAATGCAATAAGACAATGTGCAACAAGCACATCGAAAACCTTATTACTGCGTCTGCTAGGACGATCCAAAAAATGCGGGCAGTGATACAACACTCGTTGATCTTTGCTTATCTGACAAATGTAGGAAATCTGAGACACAAGCGGGTGGTTCTCAGGGCAGTATCTGTCATTATACGCAACAATATGACATGACGAAGCTAGTACAAAAATATCTACTTTTTCTTGACCTCGCATTATATGACAGAGAGAGTCTGAGTGGTGAGTGTTGCAAACAGAACTTTATGCCAACTATTAGTGTATCACATAGCGATAATTTCACATATATGGTTGGTAAGGTAAACAGCTTCTTGTGGAAGCAACTGCATTTTAGTTATATGTGCTCTGTCAGTATTTTGGAATCTATGGCAGTTGACATGGTGCTCACTTGGTTCGAGAAACCTTATCACCTTAACGCTCAGAAGAACGCTCCATAGATGTTCCTATTATGCGAATATCGGAGTTATAACACAGTCTAACATATAGTCGCGACACTTCGCCTAGATTTTGTTGCCTTCAGCGCCCCAAGCGGCCAGTAGGTTGAACTGTGAGTTCGGCGCGATCGTGAAATCGAATAGTGACTGTTTATTTTGATTTACACAATGGTTTTCACCATCGGGAGCGTTTGTAGCGCAATAAATTGCAGCAGCAATAGGAAGAAGACACCATAGCTGTCTTTTTCAGGTTTCCTAAGGATCCTGAGAGGTATATACCATCATGTTACTAAAGTGTATCGTCAGGATTCAGCTTGTGAACTGTATGTGTATAAATGATGAATGTTTCGTTTTAGGAGCAAAAAATGGCTAGTTAATAGCAGACGAGAAGACCTTATGAAGAAAGACCCGGTTTACCTGTATAATAATATTAGGTTTTGTTCGCTACATTTCGAACAAAACCAGTTCATGAACGCAGACAATAACAAACTCGTGTGGAATGCAGTACTCTGTTTGACATTCCAAATAAGCCACCTCAACTGACGATGAAGAGGAAACTACGACAAAGGTTTGACAGTCAATCTAAAGCTGTAAAACAGTCCTATGACACAGAAGCAGCCAGTTCAACTCTCCATGTATTAGTGCCAGATTCGTGAGAATCATCAACACAGACCTGCTTTGACGATGAAGTGGTTAGATTAAGTGCAGCTGTTCCTGTCTTACAAAAGCGTGTGTAGTGTCAGAATGTGCAGATCGCTAGACTTCGAGCGAAACTATTATGGGACAAGGAAAGTGCCTACAGACAGATTGTTTGAAAATTATTCAAATATTTGGTTTTGCGTGAAATGTAATATAATCAGCTCATTATAATGTTTCAATCATATTTCTCCCACTATTTGTTAGTTGCTTGTCCCACTTAGAATAATATAAAGATGAAGGTCGTACTGGTGGCAACAGGTGACAATGACAAACACAGTAGGCCTACAGAACGATAAACGAGCTGTCCATCGCTTTTGCATGTAGAGGTACATGTCTGTGCTTCTTACATGTGATTCTGTGTGTTTATATTCTTTTGATATCGACGTGGTAAGCTGCAATTCTGTCCAATGTCACAAGTGTTTCTTCACGAATGTGTTGTAGCTTGCCACTATATTCATGGTTTTTGTCCATACTTGCGCTTATTTTAGAATCATTTTTAGAAACATATATGCCTTCTGATACTACGTTATTCGGAAATAACGTAGGAAATGGATGCAAACAAACATTATGCTTACGACGCATCTGACGTTCACCTTACCTGCCGCTTGGAAAGCTAGTGTCGCTCCACCTGTCAAACGGCAACAACTTTTACAGCAGTTAGTGTCGCGACTGTTATATTAGACTGTGGTTATAAATACTTCATCAAAAGTCCCTGTATCGATAATGTGGGCGAAAATAATGCCCTTTCGTTCCTAGTTTCACGAGAATGAGAATGTGTTAGTATTTATGTAGTATACGGGATGCAATAGCTGAAACTACATTACCTCGTGCAATTTATAATGATTATATCGGAAGCAGTGCTTAATTTATGAAATTTTAGGTGTCCGAACGCACCTGTTCAGTCATGCAAACACCCGCCCCCTTGAGTGAAAACTTACAATGAGAAGCCATTCTTTTACAAAATAATGTTCTGGAATGCAGGTTTTTAAAACATAATTTCTTATAATCAAAACACTAAAAGCTGCACGATTTAACATACACAATTTGTGCTACCCCTGAAGTCGTAACAGTCGCACTATGCTCACTGGTCATGGTCACTAGTCCTGCACATTATATATCGGCACAAGTCGGCAGTTTTCGTGAGTATGACGTCATGTTTTCAATTGCTACCAACCGCAACGTTAAAACACAAGACAAAACAGTTGCATCGTAGCTGCTTGGTGAAGCGGTGGGTTTTGATGTACAGATGTATTCCTATCTTTTAGAAAAGCTAACCATGATTCTTCTGGAAACACGAATTTTCTGACTGAAATATTTCATTAACTAATATGTTATTCTAGTTACACAACGCCTCGCCCCACGCCGCACGTTATACGTACGTTGCGATTTAATGCACATGTACTATTCTAATAATTCTTCCAGTGAGTTCAAATTAAAAAAAAAAAAAGTCCCAGGGAGTTGGAGGAAGGCCGTTTCGGCCGAAATTAAGACCTTTTGGAGGTCAGAAACATATGCCAATAATATTAAATTCGGTATGTAGCCTACCCACTGCCGTATGTATAGTGACAGAGACATTAGAGAGAGTGATGGCCAAGACGACATAAAATTTTTGCTAGGTAATTTCAGTGCACATATCGGCAGAGAACAAAGTCCCAGGTAACTGTGGGAAACTTTCCCGCTCACAAATATACAGACAAAAATGGCATGAGACTCATCGAACTATTCCAGCAGAAGAAGCTGAAGATTATGATAACATCCCTCACATTTTAAAACATTGATAATGTCACATCTCAATAACACCATCTATCAGTGAAACCTGGAATATACGTAAATGCGTTAAGGCGGAAGCGATTTACGCTAGAAAAGATTAGTTCCAATTTTGGCCACCAGATGCAAATCTGGCGCTGTACAGCAGACATGTCCGGTCCTCGTATTGAACAAACTGTTTAAGCGGCATTAAATAATAAAGTGAACATCATGCCTTCCTCACTTGTTTGACATTTTCTGTCCACGTCCTGTTCCTAATAAATTACGCATAGAAATATTTCTTCTGTGCATCTTTCTTGCATTCAAGCGCCAGATTTGCACCTGGTGGCCAAAATTGGAACTAATTTTTTTTCCAAAGTAAATTGGTTGCGCATTAATGCATTAGAATGTTTACCGAGTTTCGCTGCCATACGATAATTACAGTCCACACTGGACCTCTGTGAGTAGCTGCACTTTGATTATAACCACTCTGTACTTTGTGCGGGTTTGTAAGAACTTGAGAGCAAAAGGTGACGTCCTGACGTCCTTAGGTGCTAAGGTGTGTGTGTGTGTGTGTGTGTGTGTGTGTGTGTGTGTGTGTGTGTGTGTGTGTGTGTGGCTTACTCGGCGAGTCCGTCCCAGATGGCGAGCGCCGTCCGCAGGAGCACCTCGTTGCCCTCGAGGAAGATTAGGTCCCAGACGCGCAGCACGGCCGGCTGCGGCAGGCAGTTGGAGAAGAGCGTCAGGAACCACTGCATCGTGAACACGTTCGTCAGCGGCGGCTCGTAGCTCGTACCTGCAACACCGGGCACCTACCTAGTGACATGCGCGCCAGTAAGAGGGGCCGAGTCCCGCTTAAATGATATGCAGAATCTTAACCCTGCAACACTAAAGGGGGGGATAACGTCAAGTTGCTGCTAGAGTTGCGCTCTACCGACGCTGTGGTTCGGTAATTTTGGTACACTACATACATAACGTAGTAAATGGAAGGACTGCCGATAGTATTGGTAGCATTGGTAGGGAAAGAATCGTTAATGAATGTGTGAGAGAGGAACTGGGAGCCGACGACTTCTCCTTATTTGTTTGTTTGTTCGGTTGGTTGCTCTGCACATAATTAGAATCACACATCTTTCATTGCTAGTTCACTGTGCACTTTACATCCTTACAGAGTATAAACTGCATTTTATAACTAATAAAAAATTGGTTTATCGCGTAACATCTGCGCTCCTATGTAGCGAAAGCAGTTTCTTTTGATGCAAGTGCAGTTTACACACACAAACATAAAAAATATATGTACACTACTGGCCATTAAAATTACTACACCAACAAGAAATGGAGATGATGAACGAGTATTCATTGGACAAATATATTATACTAGAACTGACATGTGATTACATTTTCACGCAATTTGGGTGCATAGATCCTGAAAAATCAGTACCCAGAACAACCACCTCTGGCCGTAATAAAGGACTTGATACGCCTGGGCATTGTGTCAAACAGAGCTATGATGGCGTGTACAGGTACAGCCGCCCATGGAGCTTCAACACGATACCACAGTTCATCAAGAGTAGTGACTGGCGTACTGTGACGAGCCAGTTGCTCGGCCACCATTGACCAGACGTTTTCAATTGATGAGAGATCTGGAGAATGTGCTGGCCAGGGCAGCAGTCGAACATTTTCTGTATCCAGAAAGGCCTGTACAGGACCTGCAACATGCGGTTGTTCATTATCCCGCTGAAATGTGGGATTTCGCAGGGATCAAATGAAGGGTAGAGCCACGGGTCGTAACACATCTGAAATGTAACGTCCACTGTTCAAAGTGCCGTCAATCCGAACAAGAGGTGACCGAGACGTGTAACCAATGGCACCCTATACCATCACGCCGGGTGATACGCCAGTATGGCGATGACGAATACACGCTTCCAGTGTGTGTTCACCGCTATATCGCCAAACACGGATGCGACCATCATGATACTGTAAACAGAACCTGGATTCATCCGAAAGAATGACGTTTTGCTATTCGTGCACCCAGGTTCGTCGTTGAGTACACCATCGCAGGCGCTCCTGTCTGTGATGAAGCGTCAAGGGTAACCGCAGCTATGGTCTCCGAGCTGATAGTCCATACTGCTGCAAACGTCGTCGAACTGTTCGTGCAGATGGTTGTTGTCTTGCAAACGGCTCCATCTGTTGACTCAGGGATCGAGACGTGGCTGCACGATCCGTTACAGCCATGCGGATAAGATGCCTGTCATTTCGACTGCTAGTGATACGAGGCCGTTAGGATCCAGCACGGCGTTCCGTAATACCCTCCTGAACCTACTGATTCCATATTCTGCTAACAGTCACTGGATCTCGATCAACGCGAGCAGCAATGTCGCGATACGATAAACCTGCTATCGCGATAGGCTATCATCCGACCTTTATCAAAGTCGGAAACGTGATGGTACGCATTTCTCCTCCTTACACGAGGCATCACAACAACGTTTCACCAGGCAACTCCGGTCAACTGCTGTTTGTGTATGAGAAATCGGTTGGAAACTTTGCTCATTTCAGCACGTTGTAGGTGTCACCACCGACGCCAACCTTGTGGGAATGCTCTGTAAAGATAATCATTTGCATATCACAGCATTTTCTTCCTGTCGGTTAAATTTCGCGTCTGTAGCACGTCATCTGCGTGGTGTAGCAATTTTAATGGCCAGTAGTATACGATCGTTGATCTTATTTTCTACTCAACAGAACGTTTTTCATCGCGATCAAAGCCAAGAGTTTCCTCTTATTATTGATCATGTGTCATACAAGTTCCAATGACTACTTAAGGGGATACGGAATCACCTATCCCCGCAATGTTAATATATGCCTACTATAGGGAACATTTTCTCACAAACTACTGGAGACAGAGAGGTAAAAATTTTACTGTATGTGCATTCATATGTTACAACAATACTGAAACAACAGTTTATTGTCAAAGTATTTTCTTACAGAGATATTGTACATTTATTTTTAAGTAAATTTTTTCCATCGCTTTTTACTAGACTATCACCCCTAAGTCTTTTGTAAATCAAGTAATTAAAAAATCGTTGTTTCAGTATGTAATAGGGACCTATGTCACTACGTCATAAAAATGTCAGACTTCTAGGTTGACCAGTACCTGAGATAATGTTCCTAGATGAAGTAAAAAGTAAACTTACGGGAAACGGAGAAAGAAGATTAAAACATTCCTGATCCGTAGCTAATACCCCTTCACAGTCTTCATAATCATCTTCAAGTCTTCTTTTGGCACCCCTCTGCACCTGTCTTGCTTTTTTCACTAATGTCTTGATTATATTATCAGCATGCCTTAGTCTGTGCTGATCTAAAAAGAACATAGCACGTACCGTACGGGAACCAACACACATACCCAACTTTTGAAGGACCTGGCATTTAGTTATATTTCCAAGATTGAAGGTTGCCACAGCATCATACACACCAAAATGTAGTGTATTAATTCCGACAAACACTGTTTTTGGGAGACGATGCCATATCACACTATTCAAGCACTCGTTGGGGTTCTGCGTTTTTCCGTGAAGACATTTCATCAGAAGACTTCTGTCAGCCAGATCTCTGAAAATGGGCTTTATTTCTGCCATGATGGCTGATGGTAGACTGTGGTGGTGAATGTATTTCTCTCCTGTTGTTAGTCCCCTATTATATTTACACCAGCTGTTTTCACCTTTGGGGCACAAACCATGTTGTGGATGCTCATCCGTGGATGCGGTGTGGAAATATAAAGCCCATATAGCTCTCCTCATTTCTTCAAGATTGCCTGTATTTTGCCTGATTGCAAGGCCATAGCAGTTCTGAATGTGGTCTATTATGGAATCAGTCAATCTTCCTCTGCCATCCAAGGTTTTCCCATCATCTAGTTTTTTCCCTTTCATTACTGATTTTAACCCTCTCAGCCTGGCACCCATTCTCTTCTGCACATGTCCTATACATTCAAGTTTGCTTATATTTACACTGTTCCCATATGGTTTGCTTTCCAAAACTTCTTTGAATGCTTTAGAGTCACCATCTCCCAGATATTTGACATAGCGAACATTATACCACTGTGAAGAGCGATGAAAAATTTTCTTCACCCCAGCAACCTCCATGCCACCACTACTACCATAATAATTAGCAATACAGTCATCACTGTGTTCATTTTTCAGCCTGCCTGTGCACCTACAGTATTTAGACATTATTGCAACATCAATAACCTTGCCAGTATCAACACTAGTTGCTGTTACAACACCATTGTTGGAGGTGTGGCCCCTTTTCTGCCACGTGCCATCAAACGCCACTGTGAGGTCACGACTGCCGTCATTTTCTTCCACTGCTTCTTCCACAGCAACCTGCATTGACTTCTGTGCTACATCTTCAACTGCAGATCCTAGTACATAAATGTAAGCTTCAAACTTTGAAGGTGCACTTGGAAGATTTAGAACACCACATAGCATATCACCAGCTGCTTTGCCCTTACCAATTGCTCGCAATCCATAAACTAACCTAATATTTACACTATAAAGTTCAGTTTTCTTGTATCCATTATTTACAGTTACTGAAACCGAACTTGGAAACTTACAGCTGTATTTACAAACACTGCATATTAAATTAAACTGGGCAGCCAGGCCAACATGGGATTCTACTTTCAAAGAAACGTTTCCATGACATTTTTTGCAGCACAAACTGTTTTCAAGAGCTTCACACAATATATTCGTATCAATGAGTTCAAAAACTTCATTCCCTCTATCAAGTAAATTATATTTCTCTTCCAAATCTCTTAGTTTTTTATGAGAAGCACTGTTTTCATTTGGTGTAAGTTCGTTCGGCAAATCAGTAATAAGTGGATTCACATTTTCCAACAGTGATGATGATGAACTGCTTTGCTTTGCTAATGAATCATTATTTCTTTTCTTTTGCCAGTTCACACGCTTTTTAAATACTTTTGCTTTAGCTCTAGGCATTTTCACTGCAAAAAATGAAGCACTAAATACGAAATAATTCAACAACAACTACTTTCTTATATCACACTGTTTACAAAACAGTCCCGCCACAAAGTCAAAGAGTAACTTGAGGAAACCAGAGAGAAACATTTTCGGGCAACTAGTGTATAAATAGTCGCTGGAAACCGGGATATTTGAATTCATGTCACTTTAAAGGTACTGCCAAAAAGTTCATGGTCAGCCACGAGAGACGTGTATAACTAAAGCGCAATACCCGATCTCACAAATATATAAAAATAAAATAGTTATAATTGTAGTAGAGCTATGTATGATACGTCATTTTAAAGAGGAAACATGGCAGAATATAATACGCCAATAAAAAAAAATTCGATTTTTTAACCCAAAATCCGATTCCGTATCCCCTTAAAAAAAAAGTCACTTTTTCCTTTCAGGAAGTTGCTTTTTCTAACACTACTGAGTGAATCACCTAACGCATGCACCGCAAATACTACGGGAATGGACAGTGCGATTGATCTGCTGTTTCCACAGAACGGATTGGTTGTTAGGATCTCGTATTGTTAGCCAATAAACAGATTGTAATAGCATTTAACAAGTGTAATTCTTGTGCAAATTTTAAATGGAAAATGCCTGTTGACATTAACAGACTAAAAGTAGGGTAAATTAGAATATCAGCGTTGTTTGTTGCAGGATCCTAGTGCGAGTCGTTCACGAGATATAAGTGTTCCCAAAACTTTCCACACCGACAACTGTATGTGCCATTCTGCCAACGTAGCTGCTAGCTATGATGTTGTTATATTTGCTTGCAGTGTGCTTGTGTGTTCCTTGAGTGCACTGTGACTTGCTTGTCAGTTAGTGTGTGACAGTCCAGAAGTAGGTTGTGAGTGGACGAGGAGGCTTTAACAATGCAGAAAATGCCGACATGTTCTTGGTGTGTGGAGAATGTAGAAAGAATGTAGTTCGTTTTGTACCGTGTATGGGGCAAGATATCCCAACAGATATCAACCATCTCGGCAATTATTTATCAATCTCTTCAACCAGTTACATGAAAGTGGTAGTGTAACACCTAGACAACGTAACAGAATGAAAGAAGTAATGATGGAAGAGGGGGAAGTTCATGTTGTTGCTGCTGTTGCAGTAGATCTCCATCTTAACTCCCGCGCAATCGTACAATAAAGTGGCATGAGTGAGTCAAGTGTCTCACTCATTCTCCGTCGACGTAGGTTCCATCCCTATCACATTTCTCTCCATCAAGAGCTGCATGGAAATGATTATGAAATTAGTGTTAATTTTTGTACATGGACATTAAGACAAGATACTCCAGATGTATCATGTATTTTGTTCATTGAGGAAACCATATTTACCAATCATGGCCAGATAAACCATCGTTGGCTTCGTCATGGGGAATGTCAGCGTCCATGGAGTGTGAACGTGTGGTGTGTAATAGTGAACCAGGAGCCCTTAGGCCCGTTTTTCATAGACGGAACACTGAATGCGCCTGAGTATCGCAGCCTCCAAACAGACCATCTTCCACGGAAGCTAGAAGACGTTCCTCTGCAGACTAGGAGGAACCACTGGTACCAACATAATGGCTGTTCAGGCTATAGTCCACGAAGTACAACATCATGTCTTCACGAATTGTTTCCAAATTGGTGGATTGGACGCAGAGGACCTGTATCCTGGTTGGCTTGTTCCCCGAATCTGACGCCTATAGACTTTTCTCTGCGGGGAATGCTGAAAGACGCTGCCTACAAGGACATACGAGCTACACCCGATGATATGCAACGAGGAATTGCTGCAACCTGCTCGGACATCTCCACTGAAATGCTAGCACGTGTGCAGCAATTGTTCCATACCAGACTGGAAGCGTGCATCGCCGCTGCCGGTAGCCACTGTGAACGCGACCTGTGATGGTCAGTTGTCTCGTTGTTGGTCAGAATGCATATGACTGATGTATGCACTTTAGCATGTGTTACCACAGGTACTGTACAAGTGTCGGTGTGGCAATTCTTTAGAATATGATATCTTGTAAACAAGTCGCACTATAATGCTGTGACCGAGCGAGGAGGCGCAGTGGTTAGCACACTGGACTCGCATTCGGAAGGACGACGGTTCAATCCCGTCTCCAGCCATCCTGATTTAGGTTTTCCGTGATTTCCCTAAATCGTTTCAGGCAAAGGCCGGGATGGTTCCTCTGAAAGGGCACGGCCGATTTCCTTCCCCATCCTTCCCTAACCCGAGCTTGCGCTCCGTCTCTAATGACCTCGTTGTCGACGGGACGCTAAACACTAACCTCCTTCCTCCTTCCTGTAATGCTGTGACCAATACCACTGACATTCCAATGTACCGTACTTTTATTTTTTTTAATTTCAAGAGGCACTGTACCATTTAAAAGTGTACGTTTGCACAAACAATAAACTTTCTAAATATTATTATCTGTTTATTGGCTAACAATACGAGCCACTGACTACCAATCCATTCCGTGAAAACCACACATAAATAGCACTTTCCATTTCCGCAATATTTGTGGTGCGACTTTTAGGTGATTCACTATGTATATAATAAATATGTATAGTTTTCTTTATTTTTACTACAACATCCCTCTGTTTCACACAACAAATAAACAATTTTCGAATAAAACTTGAATGGAACATAGACAATTTCAGTTTTGCAATAAATACTGTTTATTCTTAAGTACTAGACAGGAGAATAAGTATGCAGAACAAAAATGCTCCGTATTTTACCTAGCCAATTATATGTCCTGACTTAGTTTCTAGACGGTTCACCGCTTCCGATTTTTGGGGACCCTAGTAAGACACTGATTGCATACGTAAGGAAAGTGATCGTCATGAGGTAAAGCCCGATAGGTATGCAACACATCCAATGTACAGGTTATGCGGGTATGACTTTAACTGACCAAAGCCACTAGGAAAACTACAGTAGTGTACGCTCGCTTATGGTAGCTAACGGTGTCCTATGATAGTTCTACAACTCTGATTGCTGCTAAACCATGGTAAATTTAACTACTCCAATTTTATTCAAAGGAGGTCATAATTTATAGATTACACATTAGTTAATTGCAATTATTAGATCTCCAGTAGTATGTTACACACCAAACTGAATACAAAACGTTCTGTTTTATACCATACTGCAATCGTAAATTTTAAGAGGTTTAATAATCTAAAGTTGACAGGTGCTGTGCCTCGAGAATTAAATTTGATATGGAGTACACTAAACTTACAGTATTTTTATCAATTGAACTGGTTAGAAGCAAAGGGCTTGACGAAACTAAATATTTGGAGGTAAGTGCACCACATCGTAATAGAAGAACCAGTCTATTTGATGGCAAGGGCATATAGCGGAGGTCAGTCTGGTCGTGGCCCCAGCTGGCCACCCAGGTCACCTGATCTGTCAGTGTGCGATTACTTTGTGTGGGGAGCCCTCAAGTTTAAGGTGTATCGCAGCAATCCTTATAATCTTCCAGAACTGCAGCAGAACATTTAGGAGAGACTGCAACAATTTCAGCAGTCCACCTTCGATTCACTTTCAGCAACTTTCTGATCAAGTCCCAAAAGTGTCAAGTCTCTTTAATCATATGCTATAATCAAGTTACCACTGTATTTCCTTTTCTCTACTGTGTTTCTTTGCACTCTTGAACTCTGTTCTCCGAGCCACTTTTATTTGCCATCCGTGTATGTGTATGCGCTAAGAGTCTGCTTGCCGTTTGCCTTATCCACCCATCCAAAACCTAAGTGGTACTGGTTGCTCATTCTAGGCTCAATAGCCCGAAATATAGCGAATCCTGCCGGCCGTGGTGGTCGTGCGGTTCTAGGTGCTCCAGTTCGGAGCCGCGCTGCTGCTACGGTCGCAGGTTCGAATCCTGCCTCGGGCATGGATGTGTGTGATGTCCTTAGGTTAGTTAGGTTTAATTAGTTCTAAGTTCTAGGGGACTGATGACCACAGCAGATGAGTCCCATAGTGCTCAGAGCCATTTGAACCATTTTATAGCGAATCCATAATATGGGACGAAGATTAACTTCCCTCCTTCAGCAAAGAGTCCAGGAAGCTATACATAATAGGCGAAAGTCTTAATTGGTCTGAGCACGTAACTTATGTGCAAGAAGGCATCAGCGTCTCTCCATACCTGCAGAAGACATTTGTACAGACACTTGTACTTGCAGTTATTGATTACAGTGATGTTATCCTGCAAGGTCTTTTTCAGGAAAGCTCACGGCCCTTGGGACTGGTTATGAATGCCTGAGTTCGTTATATCTGTAATGTTCAACTCTTTCATCACATTTTAACATCATAATTGTGGCGACGATAGTTACAATGCCACAACGTAGGTGCACGCTCTCGTAAGTTTGTGCTACGAGAGAAGATTAACTACCCCGAACACAGCGCCCTCTAAGCCGACACTGTGAAGCTCAGCGAGTGCCGTCTTGCCTTCTCCCCCATTTCATCAAGAGCGGACGGTCTGGAAACATCGCTTCGACTACCGAGTGGGCTAGCTTGCTATTAAGACTTTGATCCGACATGGACTACGACTTCACACCTACGTGCTCATTCTAGCCAAAGTTATGTAAGCCTTTGTCATTTACTTGGTTTTTGACTCTAGTAAAAAAATGTTAGTGACATGCAGTACCGTAATGCTTCACCTCTCCTGCTCCTACTCGCTTCCTTCACTCTCGGCCTATATTACAGAAGCAGTTCACAGGAGCAGACCCAAGCGCCGCCTATCCAGACGGAATACAAAAATAATTACAGCTGTTCTGGCTATATGCAGGCAAGCGCAAAGACTTGAATACACTCTGTCTTCTCTACTGTCTTATTAGTGAACACTGTCCCTCATCGTCTCTGAGCAATTCAGCAGAAACACCCGTACCCATCAGGGCAAAATCCTTCGTGTTCTACTCCAGCGTTCAGCCACTTTTTCGAGCTATTTCTCAGGTTGAGAAAACAGGCAATGACACATATACCAAAGCAACAATAAGATTACCATTGTCCCTACACTCACTCGTTACGCTTGGAGATTTTTCAACTTTATCTTCCTCATTTTACCAAATTTATAGCCGATGTAATCTTCTTAAATTTCCTTGTCCCAGAACTCGCTATATCAGAAAACATGTATTTTGTAGACTTACAAATGGTTCAAATGGCTCAAAGCACTATGGAACTTAACATCTGAGGTCATCAGTCCCCTAGACTTAGAACTACTTAAACCTAACTAACCTAAGTACATCACATTCATCCATGCCAGAGGCAGGATTCGAACCTGCGACCGTAGCGGTCACGCGGTTCCAGACTCTAGCACCACCCTGGCCGGCCACGGAAGCAATGAGGCCTTGATAGATCGCTGGAGGGAGTTGCCACCACAACTGCACACACGTCAAATAATTTTCGTAACTTCCGGGGAGCTCTGACGCCATGTTCAATCACATCCCAGATGTGTTCGGTCGGGTTCAGATCTGGGGAGTTGGGGGGCCAACACATCAATTAGTACTCACCACTGTGTTCATCGAACCACTACATTACACTTGTGGCCTTGTGACGGTGCGCATTATCGCGCTGAAAAATGCCACTGCCGTCGGGAAACATGATCGTCGTGAAGGGGCGTACGTGGTCTGCAACCAGTGCACAGTAGTTCTTGGTCGTCACAGTGTCTTGCACGAGGTCTAGTGGACACATGGATGCCCACGTGAATGTTCCTCAGAGCATAAAGGAACCATCGGCAGCTTGTCTCCGTCCCGCAGTACAGGTTTCAAGTAGCTGTTCCCCTGGAAGACGACGGGTTCACGACCTCCTATTGGCATGATGAAGAACATATCGGGATTCATCAGACCGTGCAACGCTCTGCCACTGCGCCATCGTTCAGTGACGATGGTCACGTGCCCATTCCAGTCGTAGTTGCCGACGTCGTGGTGTTAACATTGGCACATGCATGGCTCGTCGGCTGCGGAGGCCCGTCGTTACGAGCCTTCGATGCGCTGTGTTTTCTGGCATACTTGTGCTCTTCCCAGCATTAAAGTATGATGTTGGTTCCGCCATAGTTCGCCGCCTGTCTGTTTTTCCAATCTGCCAAGCCTGTGACGTCCGACATCTATTATGAGGGGTGGGTGCCCAACCCCACGACATCTGGACATGGTTTCACTTTGGTTTCGCCACGTGTTGAAGGCATTCATCACAGCACTCCCCGAACACCCGACAAGTCGTTTAGTTTCCTCTGAGCCTCTGAGCCATCACAATCTGCCCTCGGCCAACTCAGACAGGATGCTTGCCTTCCCCATTCTACACACGGACAGCGGTCACTGATAATACAGCCGCCGTGCGTGTGTCTGATTAGTAGCCATTCCTCACCAGGTGACGCTGCTATCTTGTGGACGGTTTTGTATCGATAGTAGGTCGGGGGTCATAATGTTCTGGCTGATCGGAGTATGGAAAGACGCCATCTCTTTGAGTTGGTGACCTGAAATTACATCTTTGAATAATTAAACCAAGCGTATACACTGATTAAGGAAACTCAGAAATTATTCACAAAATTTATTTCTATTTGTATTGTATTGTACTGTATGGAACTGGGGACCTACAAACGACGGAGAGGCTTCGTCCCTGCTCTAGCTCGCAGTGGTGCACAACAGCACAACAGGCCACAGCAGTCCACCCCACCGCCGTCCCACACCGAACCCAGGGTTATTGTACGCTTCAGCCCACTGTGGATCCCAAATCAAATGGCTCCAAGCACTATGGGACTTAACATCTGAGGTCATCAGTCCACTAGACTCAGAACTACTTAAACCTGACTAACCTAAGGACATCACACACATCCATGACCGTGGCAGGATTCGAACCTGCGACCGTAGCAGCAGCGCGGTTCCGGACTGAAGAGCCTAGAACTGCTCGGCCACAGTGGCCGGCCCAGTGGATCCCCCCCGGGAGCGTCTCACACCAGACGAGAGAAGCCCCAATGTTTGCGTGGTAGAGTAATTACGATGTACGCGTATTTGGAGAAAGTGTTTGGGCAGCAGTCGCCGACATAGTGTAACTGAGGCGGAATAAGGGGAACCAGCCCGCATTCGCCGACGCAGACGGAAAACCGCCTTAAAAACCATCCACAGACTGGCCAGCACACCGGACGGATCCGTGCCGGGGACAGGCACGCCTTTCCGCCCGGAAATCTATTTGTATACCAATAATGTTCGCTTAAAGCTGAAAATTAGAAATCGAGAATGGGAAAAAGAGTCAGAATAACTGAATCAATCTTTTTGGATGTAAATAAAAATAATCAGCAAAAATTCCATTTATTAGCCTAAGACGGTTAAAAGTGGCGTAATAGTAAACTTTAAAAAATCACATATGCGATTTGAGTGACATCTATAGCACTGCTTTGTTAGTAAACTTTAGATCGGGTCACCTGAACTGGTTTATTGGCTTATTGTCATGCCTTCTATTTTTTATTGTTAACTGGCGTAATGGAAGTTGAAAGAAATGTGTTATGAAAGCTATATTTTTGAGTTTTTTGCTTAATGCGTAACCCATGGCCAGTTATGAACTGGATGAACGTCAGAAACCTCGCAAAATCATCCTCTCCTCAAATCGGCCGACTGAATTGATTTAACAGTCTACGTGTGCAACAAGGCGGTCTTTGCCTATATACTTCATCAGCTTAACGAACAGCCACATCAAATGGTCGCATAAGTTACTGCATCACTGCATGTTTTAGATGTGTTGAAATTCGCAGAATTTGAGAGGATGCCAACTCCTGGAATGGACACCTGCTGCGCCCTAAAGTTCCGCACTTTACTTCCCATTTTTAGTACAGCAAATGGCATTTCCTCTTTTAGACTGTTGCATTTCGGTCCAGACGCAAATCACAGAGCACATGTACAGATAGCCGTTAAGAACTGGTAACAAAAGTTACCTGCTGGTGGTTCACAGCGATTCCGAACACTGGCTCCTCATGTGTAATGGGTAAATTAATTGTAATCAGATAAGTTAGCATAACCAAAATTGGTCACCACCAATTGAAAAAAAATGTGATATAGCTGTTGCTGTTTGTCCTTGTACAGAGTGATTAAAAAAAAGTTTACAAACAGAAATGGCACATCGGGCATACAACAAGGATCAGTAATTACAGCATCGTCGGAGACAGTTTACTTAGGCCGTATATTCTCCTGGACCGACTCGATGGCCGCACGCATATCGTATTCCTGCGAGAGGTTCTGCCGTTGCCGAATGATGTTCCTGTTTGTAGTACGTGACTAAATAATAGCAAAACCATTCAATAGTCCCGGCTGGCCTTGGTGCGACTCCTGATACCTATGTGATTACTGATCCTTGTTGTATGCTCGGTGTGCTACGTCATTGTGTAAACGTTTTTATGAATCACCTTGTGTAAACGAAAAATAGCTTAAATTCCAAACATTGCCAGAATTGCTTAGACATAAACGACGATGATTAATCACTCATGTAGATTTTATGAAAAGCCGCAGATTTCCGAAAAATGTATTCTTTTGTAGGTTCCTTTCTGTCGAGCTCTGTGTGCTGCGTAACAAATGTCGCACGAAGTCGGAGTTTGGCTAGCTTCCGTAGCTGTGGCACCGACAGTGATTCACTGCATGCGCTGTTCCCGCGCTGCGCTGTGAACGACAATGTAAGGCTGCTTTAATTGTTAACACTGAAACACACTGAACACGTTGGAAGCACCGGCTTGTTTTTAATTTTAAAAAATAAATGCATTTTCTTGTAAAGAACCTCACGAAATATCTGCTAAGTTTGTTCCGTGCAGCACGACGAGAAACAATGATACACTATGTGATCAAAAGTATCCGGACGCCCCCAAAAACATACGTTTTTCATATTAGGTGCATTGTGCTGCCAGGTACTCCATATCTGCGACCTCAGTAGTCACCAGACATCGTGAGAGAGCAGAATGGGGCGCTCCGCGGAACTCACGGCCTTCCAACGTGGCCAGGTGACTGGGTGTCACTTGTGTCATATGTCTGTACGCGAGATTTCCACACTCCTAAACATCCATAGGTCCCCTGTTTCCGATACGATAGTGAAGTGGAAACGTGAGGGAGCACGTACAGCACAAAAGCGTACAGGCCGACCTCGTCTGTTGACTGACAGAGATCTCCTACAGTTGAAGAGGGTAATGTGTAATAGGCAGACTTCTATCCAGACCATCACACAGGAATTCCATACAGCATCAGGATCCACTGCAAGTACTACAGCAGTTAGGCGGGATGTGAGAAAACTTGGATTTTATGGTCGAGAGGCTGCTGATAAGCCACACATCACGTGAGTAAATGCCAAACGACGCCTCGCTTGGTGTAAGGAGCATAAACATTGAACGATTGAACAGTGGCGATCTGATGGCAGGGTGTGGGTATGACTAATGCCCGTGAACGTCATTTGCCAGTATGTGTAGTGCCAAGAGTAAAATTCGGAGGCGGTGGTGTTTTTCATAGTGGGGGCTTGCACCCCTTGTTGTTTTGCGTGGCACTATCACAGCACAGGCCTACATTGATGTTTTAACAACCTTCTTACTTTCCACTGTTGAAGAGCAATTCGGGGATGGCGATTGCATCTTTGAACACGATCGAGCACCTGTTCATAATGCACGGCCTGTGGTGGAGTGGTTACACGACAGTAACATCCCTGTAATGAACTGGACTGCACAGAGTTCTGACCTGAATCCTTTAGAACACCTTTGGGATGTTTTGGAACGCCGACTTCGTACCAGGCCTCACAGACCGACATCGATAGCTCTCTCAGTGCAGCACTCCGTGAGGAATGGGCTGCCATTCCCCAAGAAACCTTCCAGCACATGACTGAACTTATGCCTGCGAGAGTGGAAGCAGTCATCAAGGCTAAGGGTGGGTCAACACTATATTGATTTCCTGCATTACCGATGGAGGGAGCCACGAACTTGTAAGTCATTTTCAGCCAGGTGTCCGGATACTTTCGATCACATAGTGTAGTTCTTGGGGTGTCCGAGCAGAAAGAAGGAAATGTCTGAGGCGAGCAGCTTTGCATCTACATCTCTAACTTGTCCACGCTAAGTTGACGACTGGCGCGGTGGGTGTCGGGAACGGTCATGTCCCCGCATTATGGCTGTGGAGGGGAGAGAAGCGGTGAGGGGAAGGCAGCGTCTGTTGCTGGTAGCAGTGCTTTGGCTTAACACGAAATCACAAGGGACACTCGAGGAAGTATTGCCTGCTCAAGTGACGGATCGGAAATTACCTAATTTGTTGACATATTCATGCTCCAGAGTTTTGCGTATAACTTATGTATTATCTGTAGTTATGTATCAAAAATAATGAATAATGAATGTACGACTCACCACACATGAATCAAAAGTAAAAAACTGATTTTTGTAATCCGTTTGCACATTGCATTTATTAGACGCAGACAGCAGTAATGTTTACAAAATGTAGAACTGCAAAAATAATGTTAACTAAAGATTACTGTCAGTTGTGTTTGTTTCAAGTTCATGGTCATGATCATAATCATCGACTGAGTGCATGGCATTGATGATCATCAAGTGTACAGTACTCTCGTTCGAGCTGCTGTACATTCCTGCAGTAACCTTCCCACTCCCGTGCAGCAATTGAAAGGAAAGCAGCATTAACAATATTCTGCATTCTTTCCTTAGACATATCACCAGCGACATAGTTCTCCCCGAAATTGTGTTTTATTTTGGCCTATGCCAGTTCTATCGGATTTAGATCGCAGTTGTAGGGCGGTAAACGCACTACTTTGCGGCCTCTGCTCTCAGCGATTTTATCCATGAGGTACATCTTCACGGCCGGCTTGTTTTCCTTTCTTGTTGAATACAGTTCAGCCTTCCTCACTGAGTCATTGCAGTTTATTTGCCCATCTTGCAAAAATGTTCACATGTGTGTGAAATCTTATGGGACTTAACTGCCACGGTCATCAGTCCCTAAGCTCGCACACTACTTAACCTAAATTATCCTAAGGACAGATACACACACCCATGCCCGAGAGAGGTCTCGAACCTCCGCCGGGACCAGCTGCACAGTCCACGACTGCAGCGCCTAAGACCGCTCGGTTAATTCCACGCGGCTGTCCATCTAGCAACCACTCTAATATCGTACTGCTGAAATCATATTTATTAAGGATTCTTTCGAATTTCCTGCTGTGGTATGGCATATTACCCATAAAAGTCACAGAACTGGGTGGAATATTACGAACAACCATATATGCAATCACTCATCTACGTACGCGAGTTTCGTCAGCTTTAAGTAGTTCGAAAGTTAGTGGAAACAGTATCTTGCATGCAACTACTTGAAACATTAAATTTGTATACTGGATACGATTCCTAGGTTCGAGTCTCGCCCCTGGCATACAATTTTAATTTTTAAGGAAGTTTGAAATAAGCGCACACTCCGCTGCAGGGTGAAAATGCAAGTACTTGCTGTTAGTGGGAGTTCTTCTCAGACTTACAGTTTCGTGTGTGTGCAGTACCTGTTCTAAAGTATCATTTTCAAAAGGAGAACGGCACAAATACAGATGAACCGAAACAAATGCACCGTTGGAGCCTCTAAACACAGATAATTGGCACCATCGGACATGTAAGTGCGAAATGAGTTTCCCTATAAATTTGTTTCACCAGAAGGCAAAATGGAACGGCAAAATTTTTTATGTTACCGAAAAAATAAATGCATTATTTTTGTGATAAAAGTACATACTGCTTGCAAAAAACGAAGAGTACTTAAAAAACAGTCTTTCGGCGAGATACCGTGCCGCTCTTTTGTTTCCAGTTATCGAATACTTGAGTATAAAATAGACCAGAGATGTTCGAAATTTGCATACGACATCCTCAAAGTTTTTGATGTAAGTGAAGTCCTTTGATTTTAATTAATTGAGTAGTGTTCCTTGGTAACATCAATATATATCCCTCTAATGTTTTTCTGTTTTTTTTTTTATTTTCCTGTTTCGTCACGATTTTTATTCATTAATAATAATGCAACATCAGTGGCGACTTCACTGATTTTTAAGAATAACTGCACTTCCGTAACAAGTACTTGCGGCGAGTTCCTGAAATAAACTTGCCCCAGTGACTTGAAGTAGATTTTAATAAGTCTTTGTTCTAACGTAAACACGTCGGCAAGTGCTTACAGGTGTTATTTGCTAGTGGACGCAAGCCTTTTGTACTGCTTCCTATCTGGGACAGCTTGACGTTGGCAGTACTCCGCTTCTGGCAGCACAAGCAAAATCGTTCGTGGTTAAACAGTACTTCGCAAGTCTCCGTACTGTACATCCACGGACGTTAACAGAAATTTATCCAGGAGGGGGCTTGATTCTAATATTGCCATTTTTATATAACTCATTGAGTGAGGTTTAAATGTGTAGTGCCCAAGGAATAAAATTATTATATAGACAAATTTTATTGTACCACAGAGGACTGATATATATACAGGGCTATTACAAATGATTGAAGCGATTTCATAAATTCACTGTAGCTCCATTCATTGACATATGGTCACGACACACTACAGATACGTAGAAAAACTCATAAAGTTTTGTTCGGCTGAAGCCGCACATCAGGTTTCTGCCGCCAGAGTGCTCGAGAGCGCAGTGAGACAAAATGGCGACAGGAGCCGAGAAAGCGTATGTCGTGCTTGAAATGCACTCTCATCCGTCAGTCATAACAGTGCAACGACACTTCAGGACGAAGTTCAACAAAGATCCACCAACTGCTAACTCTATTCGGCGATGGTATGCGCAGTTTAAAGCTTCTGGATGCCTTGTAAGGGGAAATCAACGGGTCGGCCTGCAGTGAGCGAAGAAACGGTTGAACGCGTGCGAGCAAGTTTCACGCGTAGCCCGCGGAAGTCGACGAATAAAGCAAGCAGGGAGCTAAACGTACCACAGCCGACGGTTTGGAAAATCTTACGGAAAAGGCTAAAACAGAAGCCTTACCGTTTACAATTGCTACATGTCCTGACACCCGATGACAAAGTCAAACGCTTTGAATTTTCGGCGCGGTTGCAACAGCTCATGGAAGAGGATGCGTTCAGTGCGAAACTTGTTTTCAATGATGAAGCAACATTTTTTCTTAATGGTGAAGTGAACAGACACAATGTGCGAATCTGGGCGGTAGAGAATCCTCACACATTCGTGCAGCAAATTCGCAGTTCACCAAAAGTTAACGTGTTTTGTGCAATCTCACGGTTTAAAGTTTACGGCCCCTTTTTCTTCTGCGAAAAAAACGTTACAGGACACGTGTATCTGGACATGCTGGAAAATTGGCTCATGCCACAACTGGAGACCGACAGTGCCGACTTCATCTTTCAACAGGATGGTGCTCCACCGCACTTCCATCATGATGTTCGGCATTTCTTAAACAGGAGATTGGAAAACCGATGGATCGGTCGTGGTGGAGATCATGATCAGCAATTCATGTCATGGCCAACTTAACCCCATGCGATTTCTTTCTGTGGAGTTATGTGAAAGATTCAATGTTTAAACCTCCTCTACCAAGAAACGTGCCAGAACTGCGAGCTCGCATCAACGGTGCTTTCGAACTCATTGATGGGGGACATGCTGCGCCGAGTGTGGGAGGAACTTGATTATCGGCTTGATGTCTCCCGAATCGCTAAAGGGGCACATATCGAACATTTGTGAATGCCTAAAAAAACTTTTTGAGTTTTTGTATGTGTGTGCAAAGCATTGTGAAAATATCTCAAATAATAAAGTTATTGTAGAGCTGTGAAATCGCTTCAATCATTTGTAATAACCCTGTATTAACTAATTTTGTTTTTTTGAAAAGTTTGGTAATTTACAAGAATGATTGCCTATCGAAATCGAGGGGCCCAAACGATACATATCGAGCATGCGATCGTAAATCGATCATATGATTCCGCTGGCGGGCGTTCTGATCAATTCTTTGTGATCGTCATTTTTATCTGTTTTGCATAGTTCCCTTAGTTGCTCTAAATTACATACCTCCACGAATTATTCATGAGTTGCTAGGGAAACCCAGACAATTTATGTCGTTAGTGAGTTGGATGTCTGGTGTACTTGACGTTTTTTCGGCGGATTCTCTCACATGGAAGAATTTAATTCCATGTTTATCCAGCGTAGAAAATTGTTCGAGTTTTTGTCCCAAATATGGAGTACTACCAGACGAGGAAAGAAGGGACTATGTTTACTGTGGTGGTGCGAAGTGTGTAAAACTTCGTAAGAACAGTTTCGATGCTGAAATACCGTTACACTTTCATTGCGGACAGTGCGGTAAACGAACGAGTTTCAGGAAGAATACATCATACAAATTATCCATCCAGACCACCGCTATGGACTTTCACGTGACGACAACACCGACGACGAGTAAGGTAATTCGTCTCCTTTGCAATGACAAGTATCTTTGTAACGCTTTTCTTTTGTTGTTACAGTAGTGACCAACGTAAACATACTCATAACGCCCGCTATCAGAATCGCATGATCAATTTCCGATCGCACGCTCGATATGTATCGTTTGGACCCCTCGACTTCGATAGGCAATCATTCTTGGAAATTAAATCGTTCATATGGCTCTGAGCACTACGGGACTTAACGTCTATGGTCATCAGTCCCCTAGAACTTACAACTACTTAAACCTAACTAAGCTAAGGACATCACACAACACCCAGTCATCACGAGGCAGAGAAAATCCCTAACCCCACCGGGAATCGAACACGGGCGCGGGAAGCGAGAACGCTACCGCACGACCACGAGCTGCGGACTCTTGGAAATCACCAAAAGCTTATTACGTTGGCAACTAAAAGGTAAGGATATTTCATTAGCACGTTAAAGAAAATCTTTTTGAACTGTTAATATAAATATGGGTGCGACGTATTTGATTTAACGGTATGAAACGACATGTTCACCTGTTTAATTCCAGCCATTGAAGATATTTTTGTCCATATACCAGAAATGTTAGTTTGAATGTGAGCATTAAAGATCATAGGCAGAAAAGATTAGCAGACTGACTGAGGAAATCATATTGGACAAACACAGAAATAACTGTAAGAATGTCACTGATTAATAATCCTCAAATTGGAAAGCAGAAAAAAACTTATTCAGCTTTAATACCGTCTATAACGTTCGTTGCTTACGTAATATTGGGAATTCTGGTTCCAGTTTTTTAGATATTTTAATTTAATTTACACCTCAATGCTGTAAGATGGCAAGGTCGAACAATGAAAAGATGGTGGGAGAACTCGACGAAACCGTAACAGGTCATGAGGCCCAATATATGGAAGGAAGATGATGACGAATTTAAAAACACATTAATTCAAAAATATTCTTTAATTTGTATCTACAATGCTGTTTGAACTTTTGCTTCGATGTGGCCGAAGAATAGGCTATGTTCCTATGTTAAAAATATGGTTCGGTTTGTTGTTATTCTGATTGTTTATAACATTTAAATAGCATTTACAGTTAATATTCTCACAAAATATCTGTTTTTTGTAATTAAAGTTTAAAAATCATTAATTACTCTGGTCACATGACTGAAAATGCTGTGTTATTGGCTGATGCTGTGGTGATATCCTTGTGTTATACGAGCGTTAGCTGAAGTTACGAGGATTGTACGTACTTTTATTGCAAACAGTTTAGCTGTTTAGTGATGAAAACGCAATTACAACTTTTAAGTAAGAAAAGAAGGAATTTTGTGAACGCTGATAGTGGAAGTCCTGCGAAAGTTGATGCGTTTATGCTCCACCCATTTAGAACGCCGGCATGTGCAACGACGTACATTGCTTTCTGCAATATCATTAAACTCGCTCAAAACTAAGGAATTTCAATAACTTTGGCAAATGGCTTCGTGTATTATAAGTAAATTGTCGACAGTCAGTCATGAGCTATGACGCAAAGTCCAAATTATTCTTGGCAAAACTTAGTGCTGATTTCCTGTGTAGAAAGTAGTCAGCAGACATTCTGCATCCGTTAGGCCTTCTGTGGCGCAACTGACTGCGCATTCGCCCGCAGTGTAATAGGTCACAGGTTCAAATGCTGGTAGGATCACGTATTTTTAAAAGTTTTACGCGAAATACGAAAATAGCATTATCAAGAACTGATGGTTGCAGTTGTTTCGATTGTGGGATGTATTATAGATAGCTTCACATTCATCTTAGTCTGACAAACGGACAACAGAGGATAAATGCATTTACTTTACGAACAAACAATTCACTTTTTGGGAAAGCTTTGCTAGTAGTGAAGATATCATCATACGTCCACAGTACAAATGAGGTGTAGGACGATGAGGTTATACCGAGCGATATAAAGCGTGTACAACATTGAGGTGATACAAACGTAAGGGCTGTGATTTTCGTGAGTGTAAATTAACATTAGCATCTGAAGCAGACTTACTTAATCTTTATGTAAGATGATGAAACTGCAGAAGTTTAAACAATAAGGATCATAAGTTGATAGTACGAAAATAAAAACTTAGTTTCAAATATAGTAAAAAATTTGTGGTCAAATTAACTAGAAACATCTTCTTGAACTTGATGTGTGTGACAGTGATTGCAAATGCAAGCGCATGTAAACAGAAAGGAAAACACAATAATATTCTGCTTCTGATCGGTGTGGTGAGGTTTTATAATATTGATTTTGTTTTCGTTTGAGACGACTGTCGAGTCGTTTTACAAATAAGTTAAAATGTTGTTTCGGGTTAGACTAGAATCGCGATCTATGAACATCGTCTTATAAAATTCGACAGTTTACTGCTCTAAAATATGATCTACAGAATCATTGAGGTGTAGTGACATAAGACGACAATTTTCAGTTGGAGTTTAATTTCGTTGAAAATATCCTCCATGTAACAGTGGGAGAGCATATGACGGAGATAATTTGATGTTAACTTCACATTGTAACACATTTTTAATTAAGTTAGTGAACTTGTGCTTCTACATGGTGGCAATTTACCAGTACAGGGCAACCGCATATTACGCATCTTCTCATTCTCTGGAACACTCAAAAACAACTTCTCACGAGTTTTTGTAGATGTATTTGCATAGTATGGTACTACATGCCATTTGTAACCCATTTTCCGAAACTTGAATTCCAAAGCAAGATATTACTATGAATTATCATTTTTACTGTAGGAATAGCGAGCTAGGCAGTGGCGTCACAGGCATCACATGACTCGAATGGAGCGTTTTAACGGGCGTTCAAATTATTTGAATTTCATTTCCGTTTTTATAAAAGAATGCTAAAATTCAAGAGGAAAAAACGTGTTAGGAGCATAAAATGACGTAATTAATCATTTAAGACAATTTCCAGAAAACAGTCAAATGCCCTATTGTTACATATTTTCATTTTCTACTATTAACAGCTACACACCGTTTCTGATTTGTGCTATTTTTTTCTCTTGCTTACAAAATCGTGTTAACGGATTTATTGCATTATTTGCATGTCAGATTTTTCATGTTGACTGTCATAATAAATGCTGAACAAGATCAGTTTTCAAAGCAACTTATTATACGGTGTTTAGGTAAGTACAGAATTATAACATCCCAATAGAATTCTAACACACCAATTAGGTGGTAGAAGAGACTCTCAATTATGTAGGATTGAACCAAGATAATCATTGTTTGCATTTTTTAACATGTTACACAGTCATGGCAACAGAACTGTAGAATCCGTAGCTCGCCACCTACATATTTCGCTGTGTTGCAAGCAATAAACTATATCGTTTGCGAAGGCCTCAACTCGACGAGAGGACATCTTTTCGACCTATAAATTCCACATTTTTTCCCTCTCTACTAAACAAATGATGCATTACTGCTATGATTAAGCTGTGTAGCAGCAGGAAGGGGAGGGGGACGTCCTTGTGCGAGTTAGGAACGGATTTTCGGCAGTGTACTGTAGCTGTGTTTGTTTTATGCTGAACCCGTGAGCTGGAGTGTTGGAACTGTCCCTGTCTGTAGCTCATTATACGCTGCACGCGGACACGATAGGGAAACGATGAAGACACTACTTTGGTAACGTTCTGCCAAATGCTTGCATACCTTGACTGCAGAAAAGCACCGAAACGAAACTGGCGGAAAAAAAGACTGCGGACACCTATGGCTGGTCTGTTCATATGAGAACAACAGAGCTGCAGAAACCATTCTGAGAAACAGTACCACACTGAGGTGAGAAATGCACATCGACAGATGTCGGTAGAATCGCGTTTTTTTTTTTTTTTTTTTTTTTTTGGTCATCGGTCTACTGACTGGTTTGATGCGGCCCGCCACGAATTCCTTTCCTGTGCTAACCTCTTCATCTCAGAGTAGCACTTGCAACCTACGTCCTCAATTATTTGCTTGACGTGTTCCAATCTCTGTCTTCCTCTACAGTTTTTGCCCTCTACAGCTCCCTCTAGTACCATGGAAGTCATTCCCTCATGTCTTAGCAGATGTCCTATCATCCTGTCCCTTCTCCTTATCAGTGTTTTCCACATATTCCTTTCCTCTCCGATTCTGCGTAGAACCTCCTCATTCCTTACCTTATCAGTCCACCTAATTTTCAACATTCGTCTATAGCACCACATCTCAAATGCTTTGATTCTCTTGTGTTCCGGTTTTCCCACAGTCCATGTTTCACTACCATACAATGCTGTACTCCAGACGTACATTCTCAGAAATTTCTTCCTCAAATTAAGGCCGGTATTTGATATTAGTAGACTTCTCTTGGCCAGAAATGCCTTTTTTGCCATAGCGAGTCTGCTTTTGATGTCCTCCTTGCTCCGTCCGTCATTGGTTATTTTACTGCCTAGGTAGCAGAATTCCTTAACTTCATTGACTTCGTGACCATCAATCCTGATGTTAAGTTTCTCGCTGTTCTCATTTCTACTACTTCTCATTACCTTCGTCTTTCTCCGATTTACTCTCAAACCATACTGTGTACTCATTAGACTGTTCATTCCGTTCAGCAGATCATTTAATTCTTCTTCACTTTCACTCAGGATAGCAATGTCATCAGCGAATCGTATCATTGATATCCTTTCACCTTTTATTTTAATTCCACTGCTGAACCTTTCTTTTATTTCCATCGTTGCTTCCTCGATGTACAGATTGAAGAGTAGGGGCGAAAGGCTACAGCCTTGTCTTACACCCTTCTTAATACGAGCACTTCGTTCTTGATCGTCCACTCTTATTATTCCCTCTTGGTTGTTGTACATATTGTACATGACCCGTCTCTCCCTATAGCTTACCCCTACTTTTTTCAGAATCTCGAACAGCTTGCACCATTTTATACTGTCGAACGCTTTTTACAGGTCGACAAATCCTATGAAAGTGTCTTGATTTTTCTTTAGCCTTGCTTCCATTATTAGCCGCAACGTCAGAATTGCCTCTCTCGTCCCTTTGCTTTTCCTAAAGCCAAACTGATCGTCACCTAGCGAATTCTCAATTTTCTTTTCCATTCTTCTGTATATTATTCTTGTAAGTAGCTTCGATGCATGAGCTGTTAAGCAGATTGTGCGATAATTCTCGCACTTGTCAGCTCTTGCCGTCTTCGGAATTGTGTGGATGTATCGCGTACACCAGGTATAAATGGGCAGTGCATCGGCGGAGCTGGCATTTGTTCTCAAGTGATTCATGTGAAAAGGTTTCCGACGTGATTGTGGCCGTACGACAGGAATTAACAGACTTTGAACGCGGAATGGTAGCTGGAAGTAGACGCATTGGACATTACATTTCGGAAATCGTTAGGGAATTCAATATTCCGAGATCCACAGCGTCAGGAGTGTATCCCGAATACAAAATTTCAGGCATCACCTCTCACCCAACAATGCAGTAGCCGACGGCTTTCACTTACCGATAGAGAGTAGCAGAGTTTCCGTCGAGTTGCCAGTGCTAACAGACAAGCAACGGTCCGTGGAATAACCGTAGAAAGCAATGTGGACGTACGACGAACGTATCCGTTAGGACAGCGCGGTGAAATCTGGTGTTAATGTGCTATGGGAAAAGACGACCGATCAGAGTAACTTTGCTAACAGCACGACATCGCCCGCACCGCTTCTCCTGGGCTCGTGACCATATCGACCGGACCCTAGTCGGCTGCAAAACCGTGGCCCGAGAAGATGAGTCCCGATTTCAGTTAGTAACAGCTGATGGCAGGGTTAGAGTGTGGCGCAGACCCTACTAAGCGAATGAACCAAGTTGTCAACAAGGCACTGTGCGAGCTGGTGGTGGTTCCATAATGGTGTGGGCTGAGTTTATATGGAATGGGCTGTGTCCTCTGGTCCAACTGAATCGATAATTGACTGGAAATGTTCGGCTACTTGGAGGCCATTTGCAGCCTTTCATGAATTTCATGTTCCTAAACAACGATGGAATTTTTGTGCGTGACAACGCGACCATGTCACCAGGCCTCAGTTGTTCACGATTGATTTGAAGGATATTCTGGACAATTCGAGTGAATGATTTGGCCTTACAATCGCCCGCATCAACCCCATCGGACATTTGTGGAACGTAATCGAGAGGTCAGTTCATGCACAAACTCCAGCACTGGCAACACTTTTCGCCATTATGGATGGCTATAGAGGCGGCGCAGCACAATATTTCTCCAGGGGACATTCAACGACTAGTTCAGTCCATGCCACTTCTAGTTTCTGCACTACGCCGGGCAAAAGAGAGTACGACACGATATTAGGACGTATCCCATGACTTTTGTCACTTCAGTGACAAATGTCAGCTTAGCACGCCACCAGAAACGATATATTCCTTCGAAGTTTCTGATTTGTACGGTGTGATCAATTTCACGGTCAGGAGAGTGGAGTAAAGGAAGATTATATTCTTATGATGGAGGTTAAATGGCAGGCTGTGAATTAAAAAGATCTGAGTTTTTATGTGGATTCCAGAACTTAAGAAAATGTTTAGACGAAGAACTAAAGCATGCGGAAAATATAACAGGGAAACATAATTCACTCTAATTTAGTTACGAAAACATATTTGGTTTAAAATCCGAAGTTTGCAAATTTTCTTCGCTGATTGCCCAGCTCATTACCCAGCCATGTTCAGATCAGTCTAAAATATTGTTCAGTAAGTGACAGTCATTACACGTCGTCCTAGTTAAATAAAATACTAAAGCTAATGTTTTATTTGATTATATAAACTGACAAAGATGTTCGCTTTAGGGTTTTATTTAACTAGAACGACTTAGCTCTACAAAAATACGATAATGCCACGCACAATGCCAAATACGAGTGCCACACACTGAACAGCATTTTAGATTCAGCTGAAGATGGCTCAGTAAGGAGCGATCTTGAAGTAGGTTTTCTATCCGTATACGTTTTAAATCAATTGCTCACATATCTTCCTCCATTGACAGCGTCAAAGAATATCATTAATTACGTAAGCTTCCAACAATATTATCTTTAGCATTCAACCCGTTCTACAGTTAATAAGAGTTTGAACAAAACTGTAAAGAAAAATGGTCAAAGTTCCACAGGCGTTTGTCTTTATTAACTGTTGATTAGTTTCGGATCTTTTCAGTCCATTTTCAAATCATCCACATACGTCATACAACAAAATCCATTACGCGTGAACGCCGGTCACATGGCGTGTGAGTGTGGCTGGGAGCAACATATTATTTACAATACGACCGTGTTGTCCTGCACGCTGCGAACTTATTTGACCTCAGTATCGTTACACTGGGGAGTGATGTCGCTTCGATTGACTTACCATGGCCGGCCGGAGTGGCCGCGCGGTTCTAGGCACTACAGTCTGGAACCGAGTGGCCGCTACGGTCGCAGGTTCGAATCCTGCTTCGGGCATGGATGTGTGTGATGTCCTTAGGTTAGTTAGGTTTAATTAGTTCTAAGTTCTAGGCGACAGATGACCTCAGAAGTTAAGTCGCATAGTGCTCAGAGCCATTCATCAGTCCCTAAGCTTACACAACACTTAACCTAAATTATCCTAAGGACAAACACACGCACCCATGCTCGAGGGAGGATTCTAACCTCCGCCGGGACCAGCCGCACAATCCGTGACTGCAGCGCCTCAGACCGCTCGGCTAATCCCGCGCGGCGTAGGAAACAAGAAGGCACCTTAAGCGTCTGCTATTCCTGTCTCTGTGAATTATTGAATTATGTATAAGATGTACAGACATAATGTGTGATCGACATAGTATTAATAAGGTTCAGACTAAAATTTCACGTATCAAATCGCAAAAGCTGGATGATCTGTAAGAAGGAGCCAAAGAAGTCAACGGTGTCGAGCAAGAAAACAAAAATCCTTGTACAATCTTCCAAGGCATAACAAAATGAGAAATCAACAGACAGTATACGAAATACAGACCGAGGCAATGTGATGTGAGATCAGAGAGGCATTCTACAAGAAGTTCGTAAGTACTTTCAAAACCTCTACGGAGAGGATGTTACTGATGATAAAGAAGCTCATAATCTTTTGAGACATGTAACAATGAAGCTCGATGTGGAAGATATTCTGTCGCTGTGCAGCCCATTCACGGGAGAAATTCTTAACTCAATAAGACAAGCAGCAAAAGAGGAGCCACCAGGCTCGGACGGAATACCCAGTGAGTTTTATACAAAATTTTGGGAGACGATAAAATAGCATATACTGACGCCATGAACTGTATTTAGATACACGAAGATATTCCGTGAGATTTTAAAGCAGTAGTGCTCATTCGAAAAGAGACGAACGACAGACATTTATCTAAGATGTTATACGTAAGATGTTAAATACAGCATTGAAGATTAGATTGAAACAGGCGATGAAGAAAATATCAGGCTACCATCAGGCTCTGTTCCAGGCAAATCTACACTGATAAGCCGAAACATTATGACGACTGACGACCGCAACGTGGCACTGCGAGCACGCGATGCGGCAACGGAAGTATGCAGGCGGAGCAGACACGGACGGGGATCACGCTAGCGAAGATATGGACAGCAAATGGGGAAACTGAAATAAGCGACTTTGATGAGATTCCATGAGAGAGATAGAGAAATTCCCGTCAGGAACAAATTTAGAAGACTGGTGAACAACTACCAAGGTTTCAAAACGGCATCAACGTCCAAAAGACGGAGAGGACCATTGTCTGAAGAGCGTAAACAGGCACTTCTTGGTGGGCTCAGAAGATACTGGCAGGAAGTCAAAGCTGGAACAAGAACAAGCTCTTGACAATAGAGTGAGCCTCTACAATAATAATTAAAAAAGGCGACTTTGACAAAGGGAAAATTATTATTACGCAGAACTTGTGAAGCTGGTCGAATGTTCGTGTGCTACTGTCGTCAGCGTCTGCAAATCGACGTAGGAGTACAGTGAAACTAGCACTAAGCGCTAAATGGTCAGACGTCCACGACGTGGTGTTCGGAGGCTTGACTGATCTGTAAAGTAGGACAGGCATCTCTGCCGAAAGAGCACAATGCTGGTGCACTCATAAGCGTTTCGGAGCACACCATTCATCGTACATCCTCGTCAGACCACCCCTACTCGTTGACACATTGGCGCAAAGACATCGTCAATTACGACTGCAGTGGGCACAGGACCATCGGGATTCGACCGTCGATCAATGGGAAGGTGCTGGCTCTTCCAGCGAATCCATTTTTGCTACACTAGGTCGATGGTCGTCTCCGCAAACGCCGTCAACGAGGTGAACAACGGCTCGCCACGGTCACAGGCTGGTGGGAGCAATATTATGCCATGGGAAGTATTCTCCTGGGCTTACATCGGATCTGTTGTAGTAATCAAAGGCACACTGACAGCAGCGAACTACCCTCATCCCTTAATACTTGATGCCTTCCCCAGCAGCGATGTCGTGTTTCATCTGGATAACCGTCCGTGTCTCGGAGCCAGAACCGTGCTACAGTGGTTTGAGGAGCATTACAGTGAGTTCACTTTGATGTCTCTGCGACCAAATACTCCTGACGTAAATCCTATGGAACCCATCCGGGGTCGCTATTGGGCGCCATCTCCGTGTGCACAAAGCAGAGGCCCGCATTTACGCGAATTACATGACCTGCGCGTAGACATCTAATGCCACTTACCTCCACAAGCCTACCAACAAACTATCGGATCCCTGATACGTCGAATCAGTATTGTACCGAGTGATCAAAAAGTCAGTATAAATTTGAAAACTTAATAAACCACGGAATAATGTAGATAGAGAGGTAAAAATTGACACCCATGCTTGGAATGACATGGGGTTTTATTAGAACAAAAAAAAAAAACAAAAAAACAAAGTTCACAAAATGTCCGACAGATGGCGCAAAACGTCAGTGACTGCGCATGACAATCGTGTATGAAAGGAGCTGTAATGAGAGAGAGAATCAGATGCGCCAGCAGTCGCAGCATGTTGACGTTACGTGAAAAGGCTAGTGCTAGTTCAGCGTTACGATCCTATCGCCATAGGAAGGGGATTCGAACGGGTAAAGGTCCGTTGACAAATGCAGCTGTGGCGAGAATGATTTCGACGTTCGAAGCCACGTGTTGTTTAGACGATAGACCCCGTAGTGGCCGACCGAGCACAAGGCGTAATGCTGCTGAGACAGTTCAGGAAGAAATGGAGACTGTAGCTGGTTCGTCTACGCACGGGGAAGTCAGCGCTCGTGCAGTCGCATGTCGCACCGGCATTCCATACACTACCGTTTGGTTGGCACTGAGGCGTACCCTCCGATGCTATCCGTACAAAATCCATCTCCATCATGAACTGTTACCTGGCGATTTAGTGAAGCGGAGGGCATTTGCGGTGTGGGCGTTTCAAAAGATGGCGGAAGATGACGATTGGTTGAGTAACGTGTTGTTGACCGACGAAGCTCATTTCACACTCCGAGGGACTGTCAACGCCCACAACTGCAGAATTTGGGCTACCGAAAATCTTAGAACTGTCGTGGAAACTCCATTGCACGACGAGAAAGTCACGGTATGGGTTGGATTTACCACATCTACCGTTATCGAGCCTTGTTTCATCGAGGAAGTGCGTGATTTTGGTGTTGTAACTGCTACCGTGACGGGTGAGAGGTACGCCGATATGTTACAGAATCGCATCATCCCCAGCCTGGCTGATAAACACCTGCTGCAATGTTTATGCAGGGTGGCGCTCCCCCCCCCCCCCCCCCCCCCCGATATTGTTAGACTCGTGATTGATCTCTTGCGCGCGTCGTTTGGTGATGATCGTGTGCTTAGCCACCACTTTCGTCATGCTTGGCCTCCCAGGTCCCCAGACCTCAGTCCGTGCGATTATTGGCTTTGGGGTTACGTGAAGTCACAAGTGTATCGTGATCGACCGACATCTCTAGGGATGCTGAAAGACAACATCCGAAGCCCGTGCCTCACCATAATTCCGGACATGCTTTACAGTGCTGTTCACAACATTATTCCTCGACTACAGCTATTGTTGGAATGTTGGTGGACATATTGAGCGTTTCCTGTAAATAACATCATCTTTGTTTTGTCTTACTTTGTTATGCTAATTATTGCTATTCTGACCAGATGAAGCTCCATATGTAGGGCATTTTTTGAACTTTTGTATTTTTTTTGGTTCTAATAAAACCTCATGTCATTCCAAGCATGTGTGTCAATTTGTACCTCTCTAGCTACATTATTCCGTGATTTATTCAGTTTTCAAATTTATACCGACTTTTTGATCTTTCCGTTCCAAAGACGGATAAAGCAGTTATGAAGCAGGTAATTATAATGTTTTGGCTCATAAGTGCATAGTAGCCAGGTTGTACTGATTACAAAAACTTGATAGGAGTGTCACATAATATGCTTGGCGGAAGCATGGCTCTCGTTGCTTATATATCTGGAAGTGAGCTTTCTTCGCTTTGCTCTCTTTATGTGCGCTTTAATTATAAAATAAACAAATTAATTTGCCCCTGATGCTATTAGCGAACAAGACAAATATAACTAGGTTGAATCTGTGAGCAAGAGACGTAAAATAACTATCAGCCACGCAATAATAATTGTTCACTAAATAAAGTTTATTGTCTTCAACATTTTCTTTAATTCGAAGGCTGGTGAAACCAGCGTCTCTGTTAAGTGGTGACCTGAGAACCAACTATAGCTGTTAGTTAACTCACTATATAAAAATTAAATAAATTAAAACTGCTGAATAAATCGAGACTGTGTCCTCAGCTAAACGTTAATTGAAAATAAAAGGCTTACCAACTCACACCTAAACAGAGTCTGAATGAAATAATCTGTCTAACTCAGGCAAACTGAGTCAAAATTCAGTCTCAGCGTTCAGAATTAGAAACCCAAACCGACATCACACGAAAATCACAAGTTCAGCGGAGCTGCTAGGAGAAAAACATTCGGAGACACTACTGTGTGCGCCAGCAGCAGATCTGACGTCACGTCCGCCCGTTTTCAAACTTTGACAGTTCCGCGTGTCACGCCAGCCAGCGGTCGGTCAAGCCGGACTGCCAAAGAGGCTGTAGGGCCGTCACGATACACTTGTGACTTCACGTAACCCCAAAGCCAATAATCGCACGGACTGAGGTCTGGGGACCTGGGAGGCCAAGCGTGACGAAAGTGGTGGCTAAGCACTGGTGCGAAACTATTCAAGTCCTTCTAAAGAAGACTCGAAAAACTCCTATATTTCTACACGAACGCGGCTGGAATACCGCACAGACTTATACCACTGATCAGCATAGTTCCTGCCTTGACCAAGTCATACTGAACACTGTCCTGAAACAAGGTGACCGTCGCCTCAGTTCATCCGTCCACCGAAAATTCCACATAACGTCACTTAAAATGAGTTTCGCAGTTTCAGCAGCCTAGTTTATATCTTTTGATACTTACATAATATTATGCTTGTGAATACGCCATTAGATGCGCGCTAAAATTCTAGTCCAAATCGAGGCATTATATTTAATTCTATGCTCAATTGTCGCCAAATATTTAAGTTTAAATAGTTTCAAAACTCCGCTGCAGTGCCTGCAAAGAGTTCATACTCTTCGTACCGTTCAATGTTACAATAATTACTGATGTGGCGCTACTCTCTGACTGGGTTTTTAGTCCTCTTTCCAATGCACTTTTCATAATTAAAATATCTAAGATAGTTCACGACTTAAGAGTGAAACTACAAAAATTTATAAACAAATAATAAAAAAACATAATAAAAAATATAAATCTGAAGAGCTAAAGGTTGAATATTGTGGGCAACGCCCTCCGCCAACACATATCGCCTTCCTGGATGTATACTTGTCTTGGTTTCATAATTTATATTAATTTTCGTTTGAAATCCAATTAAACTGCGCCTCACAGCTTAATTAATCGTACTACAAATCGTGTGAATATATCAGTCCAAAGGCCTCGCCGGATGTTACAGTTTGAGTACTTGATTACCATTGTACATTAAATAATAAACAAGTTATTAAACATTTGCTGATTAGCAGTTACAAAAGCTTTTAGGTGCTGTGTTTTTTGACATGTTTGACTTACAATTAATATCTGCCCATTGGCAGAATCGTGGTGCTTCCCTCTGTAATATGACGTACCTCCCCTCAGGTTATCATTCACGGTTTACGCTGATGAGTGCAAACATGAACAATATGTGAGACACTACTGTGTGCGCGAGCAGTAGATTTGACGTCACGTCCGCCCGTTTTCAAACTTTGACAGTTACGCGTGTCACGCCAGCCAGCGGTCGGCCAAGCCGGACTGCCAAGAGTCTGTAGGGCCGCCATATCTCAGTACACGGAGCTTCATGAATTCACCGTGAACCCTCTTGCCTCGCCGCACTGCACTGAAGCAGAGGCACGCATGTTTAACTCACACGCAGGTACGAATGTATTTGAGATATTCCATGTTTCAATGAATTGTTATTGTTGTTATTGCTATTAAGCTGTGTATTAGTTAGGCTATTTCTCTCTATGGTCGGTGAAATGCTAGTGTAAAGCCTCTGAATGACATCAACCTCTCTCGTCATCTTGGAGGGCTCTACTTTTGCTTCTGGGGAGAAGGGCCACACACAGGCGTACACCACTTAGACCTGTAGGACAGAGAGACCCCATATAATGCCATTTTAAACTTGTTAACTTTATTAACAGGATTCTTTTTTTCTGTTCTGGGAAGTTATGTTGCAACTTTTTTCAGTTTTCTCCTTGCTGATGGCTTTCATTCTGATGAAAGTATGTATCCTTACGATACACATTAAAACAAGGTTCTGACAAAAGATAACGCTTTTTAAGACCGTAAACGCAAAGTCGCAGTGTTTGCAATGTCTTCGGATGACCAGTTATCACACATTGTTGACAGTCAGAAAAATAGCCTTCAATCACTTTTTGAACATGTTTTAATTTCAGTAACTCAGAGCTACATCGATGGAGACGATCCTGTAAATCTGTATTTATTTACATAAGTTCTTTTATTTCTGTTTCCTTAATTTCTAATTGTTGGCATTAGCACACATTGTCGTTCACAGCAGCGTTTGTTTTCACGTTTAACGTTTTGTCTAGTAGCAATTTCTTCATTAGTTGGTAATATATTTACGTGTAAAATATCTTCTCCTTCTTTACGGAGCTTCGTTTCTGCGCCCGAATGTTTCTTTCATTATTAGACTCATTACTACGCTATAAATCAGCTCTGGGGGCGATAGATTTAGAGTTGGAACAGCAACAGTCTTCAGCTTGCGTTTCAAAGGAATATTCAACAGTTCACTTCAAATCCCTTTCATAATCCGAAACAGTAAAATGTATTGAGTACACACGAGCACTTTCAACTGAAAACGAATCTACAAGTTTACAAGAATTTATCCATTTTCATTTCGTCTCATTGTTTTTAGGAAATGTGTGAAACTTAATTCGTAACTTACATACTTGTCTGTTATGGTTCGAACAACAGGCGATCGCGCAGTAGACCATTATTTTTCACTTATAAACTTACTCTAAAAAAAACCCTCAATACAGTACACTGATTAATAATGGCGTAACTCTGTACTCAGTCGCAAGTCACTGCTACGGCGTAAAAAAAGGCGCCAGTCGGGAACGAGAGAGCAGAGAAGGCTCTGAAGATGACTTCAGCCAATTGCACGCTGACCGAGCTCTCTCCAGGACGAGAACGCGACGGCAGCTGCCTCTATGCGAGGAGAACATAAGCGCCGCTCCCGATTGGCCGCGGCCCAGTTGAGCAGAAACCTCAAGATTAGCGACCTGAATAGAAGTGTCAACTGTATTACTTCACTTAGGAATTGTTTATACTGAAGAGATTTCTTATTTTGCATGTCGCCCTTTGCTTGCAACACATCTATGTACTTCTCAGACTTAAGTATCGTCATTTCTCTTATTGTAATAAAAACCCATTAATACGATTTGGTTGAATATTGTCTAGCGATCCGAGAAAGCAGGTTTCGTAGAATCCCCATAGTTGACGACTAGGCAGGATTCAACAGTCACGAACGAAAATTCACACTGCCGTAAATAACCATATTCTCGCTTGTAAACGTAATTACAACACAGTATGTTATGGCAATATTGTGGGCTACTGAATGCTGGTTGGGTTCACTATGACGTCAGCAGCGCGGCTTCCTACTGTGCATACACCTCATCATGCCTCCCATGAATTCTACAGAGTGAGGCAAAAGTCTGGGTACATCCCTGTAAAGGTCGAGCTGTGTGAGGAATGATAATGGCATCTGGTATGGGCTGTCTGTAGGTGGGGGGCAACTCCAGGAGCTATGGCGGCAGCGGCTGCCATCTTAAAATCCGCCATCCTGGATTTGGTTTACGTGCTTCAAATGGGAAGGGGTTCATGGACCGTCGTGTTGCAGGGGTAACGTCGACAACTAAGATGAAAGCAGCCATATTATCAGTTGACTTCTTGAAAGCGTTAGCCAGGATAAGTCACAAGTACCTATATAGCGCAATGACTGCAAAAGGAAGTAGCCAAGTTTTATTAAACGTCATTAAATGACTGTACAGGCTCGGAAATCGTGGTAAATGACGGATTTCATAAATATAAATTGATCTGTAAAGCAAGGATAACCCTTATCGATGATGATGTTAACGATAGTGCTGCATCTCCTTTTGTTGGCAGTAGAACACCACGTTTCACCATTAAATGCGTTTAGTGTAGGATTCACATGTAAAGTTTATGCTGACGATGTCAGAATGACAGCAAGGAACCAAGAAGATCTGACGAAAGTTATGAAGATACTCGAAAATTACAGTGGAGGTCAGGTGCTACTAAACTTGACCTCCACGAGACCAAGATTCTTTTGTGTAGAGAGGGTATTCGATTAGTCACAGTCATGGAGTTCATGAGACAGTACCTTAAAATACAAGGTATAGACATGTAGACCAACCCAAAATAAGTGGCTGCAGGTAAGTGAAGAAAGATGCTGCGAGTTGTTAGAGGGAAACTGAAAGAAAATGTCGACAGAGATCTTTCATAACTCCAAAAAGTGAAGATTGTTGATAATCATATTTTGGCTGAAATTAGGTATATGGTAGAGACAGCGCCAATATCGAAATTAATCGCAAATAGGATGAAGTCTAGAATAAACTGGCTTATTTGGTAGTCTAAGGTCAACTTTAGCATTACCGCAGAGTGGAGGAGGATCAGGACTGCGGGGTATTAAAAGGTGATGCAATGCGATAATTTTGTATGGATCGCTGAAGGAAGCAAAAGCGTTACCAAATGGTTTAACAGATGTAATTTCGAAACAGATGCGATCAGAAAGCCTGAGCCCACCGGTGAATATATCACATATCACTCGCGTCTTGGACTGTGTAAGCTATGTTACAGAGAACACAGTTACATATTGGACAAGATAAGACATAAAACTTCCTTAAAACCTGCGGAGGTGTATGAAGAGACGCTAATTCAATCCGAAGTGAATAGGATGGAAAGAAAATATACGGACAGAAACTGGATAGCAGTATGAGCAAACGTATCCAACAAATATAGACCTTTGCAGTCAACCTGACGTTGGGTTGTCAGTGAAAAAATAGCAAGAAATGAAAAACTTAACTGAATTAAACTAAATCTAACTATCAACTTTCCTTACTGAGAAGAAAAAGACAACTTGGAGCACAGAATTCTCTGCATCAAATACTAGAAGATGCGCCTGTGGACAAAATTTAAGCTTGCTTCAATGAGTAGCACAGACCAAAGGCATACACTGTGGTGACAAAAGTCATAGAATGGCAATCTCCACACATACAGATGGCATTAGTATCGCGTATACAAGGTATAAAAGGGCAGTGCATTGGCGGAACTGTCTTTCTTACCCAACTGGTTCATGTGAAAAGGTTTCCGACGTGTTTATGGTTTATGGCCATACGATGGGAATTAACAGACGTCGACGGCGGATTGGCAGTTAGAGATCCACACATGGGAGATTCTATTTCGGATATCCTTAGGGCATCCAATATTTCGAGATCCACAATATGAAGAGTGTGCCGAGATTACCAAATTTCAGGGATTACCTCTCACCACATTCAACGCAGTGGCCGACAGCCTTCACTTAACAATCGAGAGCAACGGCGTCTGCGTAGAGTTGTCAGTGCTAACATACAAGCAACACTGCGTGAAATAACTGCAGAAGTCAATGTGGGCATACGATGAACGTATCCGTTGGGACAGTGGGGTGAAATATGGTGTTAATTGGCTATGGCGGCAGACGACCGACTTAAGCACTTTTGCTAACAGCACGACGTCATCGCCAGCACCTCCTCTGGGCTCGTTGACATGTCGATTGGACCCTAGAGGACAGGAAAACCATGGCCCAGGCAGATGGAGCCCGATTTCAATTGATAAGAGCTGAAATATTGTTCATGTAACGCAGAGCGATGCTGGAAGCTGCTGCCATCAGGTACGGCGGGAACGCGAGATGCTCTGTCCTCAGGTGATTTTAAATGACCAATGACTGAACTACGGCGGACAACCCATTTTGTATCTCTGAATTTACACTCGTGTCCTAAGCTAACCTCAACTTCTTCAGGCGCAATGTATCCGAGAGAGCGGCGGTCAGCAACCTGCAGCAGAACTACACACATCAAAAAAAGTTTTGCATCAACCCAGTTCCCAGAAGTTCTGAAGATAGACGTTGACTATGGATATTGTATCACAGACACAGTCCCTTTGACTGTTTAGCGATGTCACTAAACCCAAACCCGCCCAAAGATGTAAACACCCATGCATGAGAAGCGCTTATTAGGCGGAGGGGGTCCGACAGCCGATCAGTTCCAGTCATTCCACCAGGTAGGAGGTACACGGTTCGTGTTGTCTGTAGTTCAACGATGCCTAGACCGTCAATATCGCTCGTCGATCGTGTCCGCATTGTTACTTTGTGCCAGGAAGAGATCTCAACAAGAGAAGTGTCCAGGCGTCTCGGAGTGAACCAAAGCGATGTTGTTCGGACATGGAGGAGATACAGAGAGACAGGAACTGTCGATGACATGCCTCGCTCAGGCCGCCCAAGGGCTACTACTGCAGCGGATGACCACTACCTGTGGATTATGGCTCGGAGGCACCATGACAGCAATGCGACCACGTTGAACAATGTTTTTCGTGCAGTCACAGGACGTCGTGTTACGACTCAAACTGTGCGCAATAGGTTGCATGATGCGCAACTTCACTACCGACGTCCATGGCGAGGTTCATCTTTGCAACCACGACACCGTGCAACGCGGTACAGATGGGCCCAACAACATGCCGAATGGAACGCTCAGGATTGGCATCATGTTCTCCACCGATGAGTGTTGCTTATGCCTTCAACCAATCGTCGGAGACGTGTTTGGATGCAACACAGTCAGGCTGGACGCCTTAGACACACTGTTCAGCGAGTGCAACAAGGTGGGGGTTCCCTGCTGTTTTGGGGTGGCATTATGTGGGGTCGACGTACGCCGCTGGTGGTCATGGAAGGCGCCGTACCGGCTGTACGATACGTGAATGCCATCGTCCGACCTATAGTGCAACCATATCGGCAGCATACTGGCGAGGCATTCGTCTTCATGTACTACAATTCTCTCTCCCATCGTGCACATCTTATGAATGACTTCCTTCAGTATAACGACATCGCTCGAGTGGCCAGCATGTTCTCCAGACATGAACCATATCGAACATGTCTGAGATAGGTGTTTATGGACGACGTGATCCACCAACCATTCTGAGGGATCTACGCCGTTGAGAAGTGGGACAATCTGGACCAACAGTGCCTTGATGAACTTGTGTATAGTATGCCACGACGAATACGGCCATGCATTAATGCAAGAGGACGTGTTACTGGGTATTAGAGTTACCGGTGAGTACAGCAATCTGGACCACCACCTCTGAAAGTCACTCCGTATGGTGGTACAACATTCAATGTGTGGTTTTCATGAGTAATAAAAAGGGCGGAAATGATGTTTATGTTGATCTCTATTCCAATTTTCTGTACAGGTTCGGTAAATCTCGGAACCGAGGTGATGCAAAACTTTTTTTGATGTGTGTATTAATCACGCTTGCTTTGATCACGACGGGTGAAGATGACATGTGCGAGGAAACTCAAGAGACAAAATATTCAGTTTCTGCGCCAAAAGTGAACTATAACATCTCGCTTTTTCTACGCGAGCTGACGCATACTGACCGACGAGCACTCCTGGTTGGAACTCACGAGTTACAGATGGCACAGGCAGACTGGAAACGAAAAATAATGATAGGAAGAAAGATAAGAGGAAATAAAAAAGTGAATACGATGATGAAAATGATGCGACAAAAGATTAAAAAAATTATATTTAAAGCAATTAATTGATAATAATAATAAGAGTCATTTTGATAAAGATTTAAAAATAAAAGAAACATAGTCATGTGAGAGGATTCGAACGCAGGACATTCAGTCCGTTGAACAGTCATATTACCAATGTGCTATGGAAAACCTTCACTATGTTTGCTTATATTTATGTCTATTGCACCATTTGCAGCGATCATTTGCGGTCTTCACGAAGTTCGGATTCACGTCGTGTCATAAATGAAGTTTATGTACTGTAGGTCGGTCCCTATGATGACAGTAACTGAGTATGTAAAGCCGAATCGCTTGTTGTGCGGAAGTATCCAGTAGTCTTTGACTAGTGTCGTTCCCATCGTTTTGTGCGTATTGTTTCGGGTGTGTTTAAATGTGTAATGAAATGCGAAATAAAAGGATCGGACGTGAGAGTTGAGATCCAAACAAAACAAGAAAAAAGCCAGACAAGGAATCGGAAGTGAACTGACCGTTCGTTTGTTGTGGCTGTTTGGCAACGACGAACAGTTCGGGCGTAAAGTTGAGCTCCTTGGTTGGAGGAACCCACATCCAACACATGAAGTGTGGTGTCACCGCCAGACACCACACTTGCTAGGTGGGAGCCTTTTAAATCGGCCGCGGTCCGCTAGTATACGACGGACCCGCGTGTCGCCACTGTCAGTAATTGCAGACCGTGCGCCGCCACACGGCAGGTCTAGAGAGACGTACTGGCACTCGCCCCAGTTGTACAGCCGACGTTGCTAGGAAAGGTTCACTGAGAATTACGCTCTCAATTGCCGAGACGATAGTTAGCATAGCCTTCATCTAAGTCAATTGCTACGACCTAGCAAGGCGCCATTTATCCTTTGCTATGTATCTAATGAAGCATGTACAGTAACAAGACCAATGTTCACCAATTGTGGATTAAAGTTAAGTATTCCAGCAGCTACGTACTTTTCTTTATAGCATTCATTACGTATCCTGTTTCAGACCTCACGCCAGCCTGCGTGAGTTTAAGTGCGTGCCTTTCGGTTACCCGTCACTGTGGACAGGCTGTCTTGTCAGTCCACTACATGAAGTGTCAACTGTCAAGTAATTTTAATCACAGTATAGTTTTAAAGTTGGTTTTATTGTGAGGTGTAACAGTTTGAAGTCAGCTTGTGGAAACTGCTAAATATGGAATAAAGTAATATTGAAGTGAAAATACGTTCTCACTTTTGACGTAACTGAATTGATGTGTGGATAAACAGAACCTGGACACCTTTTTGCAGATTTAACGTTAAAGAATCATTAACCAACGAGGACTGTGCCAAGATAAAAAAGAAATTAACATTAACGAATAGAAATAATGCAAAACGTTTTTTACTGATTCTCTCACTCTCTGATTCATACTTTTATTAATGACATCTCTTGTGCGGCAGGGGCGTCCACTTTGATGAAAACCTAGTTGCCAGTGAAAAAGTCTATTAAAGGTGTCTTTGTAGGATGGATGAGTGGGTTCTAGGGCAGCACACTCACAATGAAAGTAACTCAGAATAGTGAATAGTAAAATAACTTTGACAACGCTCTGTAGAGCAGCTGCACAATAGAGATTCAGCCTATCTGTGCTGCGTTGACTACAGTCCAATGAACGCAAACTAAATAATGTTCTCTGAACTTAAGTGGGAAGAAAACTGATCTTCTCTGTCTCTGTCCATAATTCTATTCACTGTTCTGTTTCTACTGAATACGAACCACTGTCCAGCTATCGGCCACTGTTTCTATCTCACTCGACGGGTTGAAGACGAAGTCACGACAAACTTTCTGCAGGAACTCCCTAGCAAGACATGGACTGACATAACTTGCGACAGACAGCTGCTACTCGCGCACGGTTACTTAAGCGCGCGTCTCTTTCGCTGATGGCGTTGCTGCTCCACAGGGTGTGATTCTCGCGGACAGCGTGACTGATTTAAGTGCAGTGATGTTCCTGCTGCGGACGGAGTCCACGATACTTCTGGTAACAACTGTCGCAAATTCTTCTCGTGTGTTCTCAGTACACCACATTATTTCCAATACACACACAGTAATTGCGCAACACTGGATTATTTAATATCGTTTCAATTAGATTTTGGTACTTTTTATTGCTCAAGAAGAGAGTAGAGACGTCAGAGTTCTCAACAGTATAGCGGAAGAAACTACGCCGAATTGACGGCAGTGTTGCACGGAATCAGCGTGGTCTCTCCTAAGATTGACTTCTTTGGATTTTTGTTCGGTATGTTTATTTAGTAACTCGGAGGACGAGCCTTTCCTTCCAATATTACTTGATTAAGCGACTACAAGGAGATATCAGATAGATTCTAATTCGTTGTTGGATCATTGTGTGACTGACATCGTCAAGTACACTTAGTTTAATTCATATTGTTTGCGTATATTGGGTGTTTGGGTAGAAGCATACTGTACTCAAAAAATGGTTTAAATGCCTCTAAGCACTAAGGGACTTAACATCTGAGGTCATCAGTCTCCTAGACTTAGAACTACTTAAACCTAACTAACCTGAGGACATCACACACATCCATGCCCGAGGCAGGATTCGAACCTGCTACCGAAGCAGCAGCGCGGTTCCGGACTGAAGCGCCTAGAACCGCTCGGCCACAGCGGCCGGCCCATACTGTACTAGCTCAGTGTAAGAAAGAACGGGAATGTATGCTTATCCCAAACCATTTTCCTTCCGGGAAGCTGTTGGGAAATTCTTGAGACGCAGCCATGGGAACGAGTAGCGGTCTGCCGCGGTCATTTCTGTAGAGTTTGGCGGCGAAGCAGCTTAAGAGTCGCAAACCCTGAGACGCGGTGGCGTTCGGCGCCTGGCCGTCTCGGCCGTAGACAGTACAGCAGATTCCTCACGGCTTGAGACGTGCCACCACGGCGCATCTAGCCTTTAAATTGTCGAGCGCGTAGGCAAGTCGCGTTCCCACGGACACTGTAACCGACTTGACTTGGATTGGCAGGTTCACATTTTGTCGATAAAATAGGGAGATATGCCAGAACCTTTGATGCAAAAAAAGAAAAAAAGTCCAAGTGGGATACTGCTCGGCGCGCGGAAGAAAGCGGCTTCTAGAAATATGATTCACCAGCCACACTGAAAGAGGAGGGGAAACCGAGACTTGCTGTAGGAAACGCAGTAGAGAAACGTGGTTTATCTGCGTCTTCGTCCGCAGCTCGTGGTCGTGCGGTAGCGTTCTCGCTTCCCACGCCCGGGTTCCAGGGTTCGATTCCCGGCGGGGTCAGGGATTTTCTCTGCCTCGTGATGACTGGGTGTTGTGTGATGTCCTTAGGTTAGTTAGGTTTAAGTAGTTCTAAGTTCTAGGGGACTGATGACCATAGCTGTTAAGTCCCATAGTGCTCAGAGCCATTTTATCTGCGTCTTCCGTTTTAGAGCTGGTTCACATCTGACGTGCTCTGCGCTGACAATGGGCGAACTTGCTGCCTTGCTGCCCTGTGCTCTTTTGCAGTAGATAGCTCAAATCAAATGGCTCTGAGGGCTATGGGACTTAACTTCTGAGGTCATCAGTCCCCTAGAACTTAGAACTACTTAAACCTAACTAACCTAAGGACAGTGCCCGCAGACGGCCACGGAGTCACAGGAGAGCCCGTAAAGCCTGGTGTCAAGAACACCGTTCATGGTCGTTGGAACAGAGGTCCCAGGTTATGTTCACGGACGAGTCCAGGTACAGTCTGAACAGTGATTCTCGTTGGGTTTTCATCCGGCGTGAACCAGGAACCAGATACCAACCCCTTAATGTCCTTGAAAGGGACCTATGTGGAGGTCGTGGTTTGATGGTGTCGGGTGCGATTATGATTGGTGCACGTACACCCCTGCATGTCTTTGACAGAGGAACTGTAACAGGTCAGGTGTATCGGGACTTCATTTTGCCCCAGTATGTTCCGCCTTTTCAGGGGTGCAGTGGGTCCCACCTTCCTCCTGGTCGATGATAACGCACGGCTCCACCGAGCTGCCATCGTGGAGGAGTACCTTGAAACAGAAGATATCATGGAAATGGAGTGGCCTGCCTGTTCTCCAGACCTAAACCCCATAGACCACGTCTGGGATGCTCTCGGTCGACGTATCGCTGCACGTCTTCAAACCCCTAGGAAACTTCAGGAGCTTGGACGGGCACTGGTGCAAGAATGGGAGGCTCGAGCAGCTGCTCGACCACCTGATCCAGAGTATGCCAACCCGCTGTGCGGCCTGTGTACACGTGCATTGTGATCATATCCTATAATGCTATGCGCTGGAAACAGTGGCGTTTTGTAGTACATGTGTTTTGGGACGGTTTTCTCAACATCACCAATACCGTGGACTCACAGATCTGTGTCGCGTGGATTCGCTATGTGCCTATGCTATTAGCGCCAGTTTTGTGTAGTGCCACGTTGTGTGGCACCACATTCTGCAATTATCCGTAATTTATAAGCATTAGTGTAAATCGCTTGTAAGCACCTATGCTCAGTCCCTGCCATCACTAGCCGGAAGGGTGGACGTCATAACTGAGGATGGTAGGCGCGCGCCCATTGTGTTGCACCAGTGTGTGGAGAAGCGTGAATGTTTGCCGTGAGCGCATCGCAGCGGCTGACCTGAGGAGGCGTCGTTGGCGGCGACCTGCAGGCGGTCGAGGTGGCGGGAGAGGGCGGGCAGGCGGCGGCTCAGCAGGTCACGGAAGACGGCCATGTCCACCGACAGGCCGCGCAGGTTGTTGGCGAAGTAGCTCTCCGGCAGCACGCCCTCCACCAGGAAGATCATCACCTGCGCACGCCAAGGGGCCGCCGATCACACTCTGACAGCTAACTACAGTACCTAGTCTAACGTACGCAGTCGCTACTCTCACTTGTTACCATCTGATGACAGATGAAGCGACACTTGCGCTCATAGCGGCGAGAAAGCAAGCTCTCTATTACAGTCATTTGTGCCGTACGAATTATATTTAGTTTTTATGATTTTCTTACGTAATTTGCGAAGTACTTAAATAAATAAATAAATAAATAAATAAAATAAAAAAATGGTTAGCGTTCGAGCTTCCTAAAACGAACGAACATATGTGAGGAGACGGCTCGACTCCCGCTCAAATGTAATTTTTATTCTATATTTTTTTCATCACTGGACATATTGTTTAATTTGAGAGCTAATGCAATTTTTAAAAAAAACCACATGCATATGCAAGAAGTTTTATTAGTCTCTTTCATGTTATTTGACTACTTACTATTTTCAATTAAATTTAATAATTAGAACAAGAATGTTTATAACTATCGATAACTAAACGAAGAAATGCATAGCGTTTCACTGAAAATGTATGCCTCTCGTGATTTGCGAAATCCCTTATACACGCTATCTGGTACCCGGAACTACTTTCCACCTCGACGCTTCGAGCTGCCGACACAGGCGGGCCCCATTTGGCAGTTAACCTGCATAGCGGTGAGATGTTGCTTATGTAGTAAGAACGAACAGTGTACCCGCATTTTATTTGAATATCACTGATTTTACACTTTCACCACAACAACGAAGGTGACTCCGTGTTCTTCGACTAGTGCAGATAAAGATTGTCATGACGATTCGAACCGTTGCCTCGTCCACGACCTTCTTGCGAAGCGCGAACGCTAACCACACTTTTTTTGTTGATCCCATTTTTGTTCGTTATTGGTCGTTGTATTTGTTCGGGGCGGACGTCCCACGATGCTTGTTGAAGTTCATCGTTGACCCATTAATTCAGGGTTTCTTTCTTTCTTTTTTTTTCTTCTTTTTTCTTTTTTCTTTTTCTTTTTTTTAAAAAAAGAGAGAGGGCAGCTAACCGTCTGACCAAACACTCTTGAGGTACCGTGCCGACATCATTTTACCACACTGACTTTTTAAGGCCCGCACAAACACATGTTACACAATGGACGCGTAGCACTTTTGTTGCGATTTTCTCGGAATTGCCCAAGTAGTGCACCTTACTACTTCCACATTATGTCGTGTTAATGGGCTGCTAAAGGTGTACAAAATTTGAAGTAAATCTGTGATCCCATTGTCGTGACCTCCCCTTGTTAACATATTTTTGCTTACTGCGCTACCCTGAATAATCTTCGAAGTGCAATGCAGTATAAGCGATGTGATCTTCTGACGTCTGGAGTTTGGGTGCTGTCTGAAAATGCCAGGCCCCATTCTGCCATTCACACCCAAGTAGCAGTTAAGCTTATGTTTCTCAACAGATTTTACAGTATAAGCAGACGCTAGAAAGTAATTTTTTCTGTGACATAGAAAGAGCAAGTTGGAAATATTGAAATACAGCACTGAACTTTAGGACTGAACAAAACAAATTTTTCGAAGAACGTAATATTTATAAACACTATAATTCAATCAGGCAACATTTTAAAAGGACTAAATTTCCCACTAGCAACCATATCTTAACTTTTCCAACCACATGACCTTTCAGAAAAACTTGATCTAGTTGAAAAACAACTAAATTGGTTACACTGACCTTTCCTCTCTATGCACCTAGATTAGTATGCTCAAGCCTTGTATGTTGCATTCCATTTCTACAGGCTGATTTTTTTCCGCCGAGTACAAAATACTTAAGATTGATCGATGAGAGGATACGGAACAAAAAAGGTCTAATGAATTTATCTCCAGAAACGCATTTTTCCATCCTAGAAACCATTTATTGAGTCATATATTGTTACAGAGACTGCGGTCTAATACGTGCTGTTTTTGTTGAAAATGGTTTCCATGTGTCTCAACGCATGCGTGTACGCGCCGTAGCATGTTCTGCCTCACACGTTCACATCGGCCAGGCTGCATCCGAACAGTGTCAAAGGCAGCATGAATACGCTGCTCCAGTGTCTCCACATCTGGAATGGGCTCTGCACAAGCGATACTTTTGACATGGGGCCCAAAACCAGAAATCGCACGGGTTGAGATCCGGTGAACGAGCAGGCCATGTAACTGGATCTTCTCGTCCGATCCATCGATCGGGGGAGACACGATTGAGATGCGTCCGGACATTAACGGCTAAGTAAGCTGAAACACCATCGTGTAGTAGCCACATAACCCTTCGAATCGTCAATGATACTTCTTTCAGCAGGGGAGGCAAAATTACCCGCAAGAAAAGCCGACAGATCCGGCTTGTTAGGCGACGTGGAAGGTCGCCAGTTATCCCGGCCCACACATTCCGGTTGCACTGATGCTGATGATTCGCTGTCACCATACCATGGGGGTTCTGCATACTGTCCCACAGATGACTGTTATGAAAGCTGAAGATACCACTCAACGTCAAGGTGGCCTTTGCTGAAAATAGGATGGATGACACAAATCCCGAAATCGTGCTTGCCTGGTGAAGAAACCAGTGGCAAAATTGCCTCCGATGTGGAAAGTCTGTCGTTAGTAAGGCCTGCACACGCTGTAAGTGATAACGGTAGTAACAATTGTCATGGAGAATGTTCAACTACAGTGGCGGGCCAGTTGCCTGGTACTGACACAGCGGTCGTCTTCCACAGTGTTAATCACATTTTCCTCCAAGTCTGATGCCCGAACATTGTCGGCAGAGACAGGTCTCCTGATACAACCTTGCTGCCCACCACCTGTTGCCATCTGCCTTTCTGTAAGTAAACACCGTATTGGCAAGCTCTCGATTCGAATACGGAACCATTGTGTACAACGCTGAATCACATCCACTACAAGGTGAGTCAGCAAGTGCAATGAATCGGACACAACATTACCTACTACTATGTCAGGAGAGGGCGCTAGGGCATGACTTATGAGGAACAGTACCACCCTCTAGGACGGGGCTATGCATGCTGTAACTGTGGCCGCTTGGTACAGCGCGTATTAGACTTCAGTCTCTGTAACAAATTATGACTGAATAAATGGTCTCTAGCATGGAACCAATGCGTTTCCGGACATAAGTTCATTAGACTTTTTTGTTTCGTATCCTTTCGTCGATCAATCCCTCGAGTTTGTACACGGAAAAAAATCACCCTTTATAATTCGAAGCAGTACAAAGAATATTTTTCACAACAACAATATACAAAAATAAAGTCAGTCGGTAAAAGATATGACGTTCGTTTGTTTACTTAATTTATGAAAATTTATTCGCTGAAAAATGCGCAAAAGCTTGTATACAAAGCCTTCAGTTAGCTGCTCAGATTTTATCACTAACAGTTAACAAGCAGAAAGCACACTCGGAGTTCCCTCCTTTTGCGCATAAGCGTGTTATTCCGTCTAGTGCGCATGCGCCGATTCACGACAGTTTAAAACCGCGAACTATTGCCGCGCTGATAATGTTTTTCGTTCGCGGCGGACCGTCTTGTTACACCCCTTTTACATGGCGGCTACTGACGACGGCACCTCGGGCCTATAAACAAAAATAGCAGGCCGCCGCATCGTTACGGAGGAACGGAGAGGCAGTTATTAAGCGGCCCCTGAGAAGAACCGGTAGCAGCCATTAAATTGCTCGCCTCGGCAGTAACAAGGAAACCTAAACAAATCCGATTTGCCGCGCGGTTAGAGGCACCATGTCACTGACTGCGCGGTCCCTCCCGTCGGCCAAGTGACCGCTACGGTCGCAGGTTCGAATCCTGCCTAGGGCATGGTTGTGTGTGATGTCTTTAGGTTAGTTAGGTTTAAGTAGTTCTAAGTTCTAGGGGACTGATGACCTCAGATGTTAAGTCCCATAGTGCTCAGAGCCAACCACCACAGATGTTAAGTCCCATAGTGCTCAGAGCCATTTGAACCATTTGAACCTCCCGTCGCAGGTTCGAGTCCTCCCTCGGGCATGGGTGTGCGAGTTGTTCTTAGCATAAGTTAGTTCAAGTAGTGTTTAAGTCTTTGCACCGATGACCTAAGCAGTTTGATTCCTTAGAAATTTACACACAGTTGAACAGTTGAACAAATCCGATTTCTGCAAGGAAGTCTCTCAGTGGAGCCGGTGTTCGGGAGACACGACGAGACGTCTCCTATTTCCGTAGGGCTAACAGTATGCTGGAAAACGTTCCATCACTCCGGGTTTTGTATCGGAAGTACATCGGCGTCAACAACTGTTTCGTGTGTCCTCAAAGAATGCGACGATGAGCTACTTCTTTATACATAGTGGCCGACGGGATTCGGAAGTTTTTGAAACAGCTATTATGTTTGCGGCGTCTAGGTAGATATGCTGGGACAACTAGCCATTATTGGCATACCATTAGACTCTGGCAAACAACCAAGGATAGAACAAGCGCTGACTTGGAGCATAAACTGATCTGCAGGTATACACGTACATAAATTAAGGCGAAGTCGTGAATCACTAGGCACAATTTTGCGAAAATATTTAAAATTCCATTCATATAAGACACGTGTTGTTCAACAGCTTAAGACATCAGTTTATGAGCAACTATAGGACTCCGCCACTCAAATGCAAGGGAGCTGCTCAAAGAAAATGAACGCAGCAGTCGTCACAAGACGCATTTTTATTTGAATGGGAAGGTCAATAAATAGAATTTCCGGTAATGAGTTAATTAGAGACCTCATAAAATTCGATTACATACCTTTTCATTCAGAGTAAGTATCATAGTGTTATGCGATTACGATTTTCCCCACTATTGGCCTGTGTTGGTTCAAGGTGAAAATGGTGCAATTGCCACCACTGAACGAAGTTCTTATGCTCAGCACTTTTGTACAACCACAGTTAAGAAGCCGACGTTTACTTAGCGGTCAAAATGTTTATTTTCAACAGGATGCTGCTGTACGATTGTCAATCGATGTAGCGCCTCGCATGTTTCCACGAATGGTCATTTCACATCTTGCAATCTTTTGTTGTGGCAGTTTTAAATAAAAGCCGCGCGGGATTAGCCGAGCAGTCTCAGGCGCTGCAGTCATAGAGTGTGCGGCTGGTCCCGGCGGAGGTTCGAGTCCTCCCTCGGGCATGAGTGTGTGTGTTTGTCCTTAGGATAATTTAGGTTAAGTAGTGTGTAAGCTTAGGGACTGATGACCTTAGCATTTAAGTCCCACAAGATTTCACACACATTTGAACATTTTTAAATAAAATGTTTCCAGTCACAAAATCTACACATTAGCCGAAATGAAGGTTGCAATCAGAAAGGGAGAGGAAACACTTATTGTGAAATACTGGAACGCGCATATGAGGACTTTCTGCAGAGGTCTGAAAACTATGTTCAATAAAAGGGACATCGCCTGCATTAAGTTTTAATACACATTAAAAATGGGATATAACTACAAAATTTTTCATGTGCGTAATTGGTTCTTCATTAAAAAACCAGTGTGAAGTGTTCATTTAGAAAAAGTTTGCGGATCATTACTCTTGATTTGACAGTATTTGATTGTTAGCTGTTAAAATAATAATAATAATAATAATAATTAATACTGCTGTTATTGTTCATTGTTCGTTCCATTATTTGGAATAACCGGCAGTGATGGATGTTTCCGCTCGTCACAAAGATTTCCGCAAGCTTCTTAATTGGGGCCACTCGCCACTGCTGTGTTCCCGCGGTGGGGCCAAAAGTTAATGTTTCAAAGCAATTCTGAGGTGTTTTGGGATGAGTTGGTTGAGCAGTTGAATTAGCAGTATGGGGACAGTGGAAACGATGGAGAGCGATCCTGTCCATAACTAGCCGCTCCCAACTTACACAGAAAGGTCAAAAGGCGAAGCCTGGACTTCAATATCCCCAATGTACTCACAAAGAGTGAGAACTTGTATCATCGACAGCTGGGGAAGTACTGCAACTTGTGAGGAATACGTACGTCTGTTTGTTTTCTTTTTAATCAGGTAAATCTCCGTCTATTCAGGATGAACGTAGCTGTACATAGTTTCAAAATACTCGTATTAAGAGACCGAAAAATGCGTCATAAATAGGAGGATTATAAATAGTTAGTTATCAGTCATAGAAAAATTCGTACAAAAATGCGCTTCTCAAAAGCAACGGGGCGCACTTTATATTCGCAACAGAACATTGCCTAAATGACAAATCTGAGAGTAATGGGATGTATGAGAGAAAATTTTATGGGAATTCTTGGCGAATTAAAGCCGATTAGGCGTGATGGCGGGTGGCGTCTCATGCTTAGACTGCTGAGTTCAGTAGAGCACTAGTCCGCGAAAGGCAAAGGTCTCGAGGAAACTGCCTAGTCGTGGCGGTTTATAGCGCCTCCACGGGTGGCCCGAGAGAAAGCCAGTGGACACGACTCCTCGGCGGGCGGCAGCCTTTGTACAGGGAGGAGGTGGGGTGGCGTCCTAGTCCTGTACCGTAAAACTTAAAGCCGGGATTTCTCCACTACGTGAAAAAAACTGGCCCACACTCAGTTTTTTGCGCTGTGTTAACACAAAATACGGGTCTCGCGCTGTTATGGGCAGTCTTGACGAGGTGCGCACCTTTATAAGCCCCTCACACGCCCGCTCTTGGCGTGCGACTCTGAAGAAACATTCCGATGGTTCCGGTAGCGACGCAGAAGCCTCGAGAACGTTTCAACTTAAAATGCCTCCCAGATGTCACCCATTGGCCGAAATTATGTGTCATGGGGCTGATTCCCGTGCACACAGTGTCTGGGGGGGAAGACAGGCGATTGGCGGAAATTTTGTTGCAAGAAGATGATTGGGCAGCCGCTGGTGCTGAGTAGGAGAAACTGAGGCTACACTCGATCTGAGAAACAACGATTCTTGTTATGACTGCTTTAGCGAGCAGTCGAATTACTCTGTATTGTTCGCTACGGGCCGGCCGGAGTGGCCGTGCGGTTCTAGGCGCTACAGTCTGGAACCGAGCGACCGCTACGGTTGCAGGTTCGAATCCTGCCTCGGGCATGGATGTGTGTGATGTCCTTAGGTTAGTTAGGTTTAATTAGTTCTAAGTTCTAGGCGACTGATGACCTCAGAAGTTAAGTCGCATCGTGCTCAGAGCCATTTTTTTGTCCGCTACAGAGAATGGAGATGGTAGTCTTATCTGTCCGGACTGCCGCGATCGCGCATCGTCGCAGTTGCAGCTGCGTGGGTCGTCTACATAACAACACATCGAGCAAGGCAGCAGTCGACGACAACACCACGTACTGCTGCAATTATTGTTATAATAAATATACGCAGCACCGGCGTGCTGTGATCAGCCTTGTGTTTTCTGGTTAGCGCCTTGTGTTTTCTCGTTAGCGCCTTGCTCCATCTTGACAGAACGATAGACCTCATGACATTTGATTACCAGTTCGCACCATTCGTAATCGCCACTTCACATTTTTTTCTTTCGACAGACTTGTGATAAGATACACACAGAATTTTGTGCTGTACATCTGGATGGGAGAGTGACAGCCGACACAGAAGCTATTTCAAAGTTTACAGTGTATATTTGAACTGTTCCCTTCTTACTACTTGGGGAAAACTTTTAATAACAATGTAATTAATTAGCCCGCCCAGTTAGCCGAGCGGTCTAACGCACGGCTTTCCGGAGCGGGAAGCAACGCCTGGTCCCCGTTACGAATCCGCCTAGGAGACTTGTGTCGAGGTCCGGTGAGCCGACCAGTCTGTGGATGGTTTTTAGGCGGTTTTCCATCTGCCTCGACGAATGCGGGCTGGTTCCCCTTATTCCGCCTCAGCTACACTATGTCGGCGATTGCTGTGCAAACAAGTTCTCCACGTACGCGTACACCACCATTGCTCTACCACGCAAACGTAGGGGTTACACTCGTCTGGTGTGAGACGTTCCCTGGGGGGGGGGGGGGGGGGGGGGTTCCACCGGGGGCCAAACCGCACAATAACCCTGGGTTCGGTGTGGGGCGGCGGAGGGGTGAAATGGACTGCGGTAGTCGTCGTGGGGTTGTGGACCACTGTGGCTTGCGGCGGGGTCGTTTCTAGGTCGCTGGTTAACATACAACATGTAATTAATTTGTCTCTGCTGAACTGAATAAATCTAATAATTACTCACAACACTATCTTTTCAGAATATCCGATCCTTGGTCCCTAACAGTCAGTTCTGTAGGACTATTAAAAAAAGATAAAGATTTACATAATCTTATATAAGGAAAGTGGTCACACTCAAGTTAGTTGCATAGCAAGGTGAACATATCAATGTCAGATAGCGTGTTGTGCACTTTAATATGCTCCTCTCTTGGGTTAATTCTTCGAATTTCCAGTCTCAATTGCAATCGTTTACATAGTAAATTGTAACTTTCTTTGTGACGACTCGGTGGCCAGTTCGCAATGTCTACTGTCGTCCGTTCATTGGCGTATTGTACGCGGCCGGCAGTTGGCCGAGGCGAAGTAGGTGTTTTCATCCTCAGCGGTCCCCTTAACGGTAGTGGAACCCGCGCAAGTGACGGGTCTCTATGGCACTGACACCAACTTGCATCTTTCCGCCTGTAGTGCTTTTACCCTGGCTGTGTCTTGCTCGGACGACACAGCACGTCCTAAGCGCGGAAAAGCCCTCCATGGCTACCTCCCTTGCTCTTCACCATTGACACTACATGTAGTGGCAAGTAACGCTCTCCATCCATTCACCAAACCTAAACCACAAGGTATGGCATGAATTATTACTCCAAATCACTCGTTCCCAGTAATTCATTGTCCAATGGCGGCGCCACTTGCCTCGTCTCAACCGTCGCTTACAACTGCCTGCAGACGTGTGTGGCTTATGACAAGCTGCTTGACCACGTTACCCCAATCTTTTTAACTCCCAACGCACAGTCATTGTACTAGCTAGATTGCTGGCAGCAGTTTAGCACTCACAAGTGATTGCTTCCGTTGATTTCATGCAATTTTTACATTCACCCTCCGTAATGTCACTGTCTGGGAGCACGAGGGATTGCTGAAAAGTAATGCTACCGAATTTTTTATGTGAAAATTCGTCAAGCTTTTTAACTAAAATAAACGGTATTGACCTTCTACTTCTTTGTTCTTCATCTCTACATGTTATTTTCTCAGAATAGTCACACCGGTAACAAACACATTTCTCCTAACGAGAGATCGCTTTGTTTGTACCGCCAGTGTAGAACATTTGACATTTTTGGCGGAGCCACAGCCTCAATTCTGCTGGCACCGCTGCATCACTACCAAAGTAAAGTCGTCGAAAGTGTTCTTTTGTTTTGGAAACAGATGAAAATCGTTTGGAAGGTGCTACCGCCATTGGACTGAAATACTTTTTATTTTGCTTGGCCTTGGGCCATTTTAAAGTACGAAAATACGTTTTTTATAATAGTAAAATAAAAATTATAGCTGCAGCATCATCCAAACAATTTACCACGACTGCAGCTGCAGCCAAAATACAGATTTTGAGACGAAAATCGGATGGGGCCAAGCTAGGGCTGTATGGAGTATGAACGATGACAATGAACTCAAGGCATCGGACTTCTGCAGACGTCTCAGCGATCATGCGTGGTCTGGCATTGACATGCTGAACGAGACAGTGCTCCATGTGTGGAAAAACTCTTCGAATTCGAAATTCCATTACAGCACACTGTTTCTCACTCAGCGACATAGTTTAAGGTGGCATGGTCTCCTGGCCTTCATTTCTTACATATTCTGACTTCACCACCGTATTCTGCGTACCAAGACGTTTCATTCGAGCCCAAACTCGATAGGGTAGAGTCAATTTTACGTATTACCATTTAATCGATATGCAGATCTAATAAATAAATCACAAGTGTGCACCCAGATTAAAAAGTCGAGGCTGGCGTACACAAGCATTCAAGACACGACAACTACAGGAGTTTTTGTTCGGCGGAGGCAACCAGCCCGCTGGAAAGTCTGTAGGACGGTGGGTTAGCATGCAGCAGCGCCGACCGGCCGACCGTCCATGGACCAAAGCAGTTTTTGCCAGAGAAAAGGGATAATGGCCTGCGTGTTCACCTTAAAAGCAAAACCCGCTGTATTGTTTGGGAGAGCCCCAGCATACGCATTTTTTTGACGGATATAGTGCGCAGTTTCAGAGTCCTCACAAGTGGACAGTAAAAGCCTAACGCAGGTGCTATATATTTCTGGATTGGTCGGCCTAGCCATTCTCCCATTTGTAAGAGTAACGCTGATTAGTGGAGTATTTCTGACGCAATGAGCCAGAGGAATGAGGGAAAGACAGCGGATGATGTACCCTTTCGCTTTTTGCGTGGAGGGAATTGGTTTCGGTGATGCTCTTGTAGCAGGAACACGTAACAGGAGCGAGTGCACTCGTGCGTGTACGCAGAGAGCGAGGAACAGTCTCTACTCTGTACTGCACTGAGAGAGCAGTTCTGTTGCTAACGAATTGTAGTGATACTCTATATTGAGTCGCTCGCTATTAAGCATTTGTTTACTGTGTTGGCCGCGACACTTAATGTGCGGTGTGAACACAGACAGAGTATTAGTTAGGCTGTGAGCGAACAATGAGTGGCATCGCGGTGGACTGGTTATCTGATTGGTGTACCAGGCCAATAGCTAGACTAGGGATGGATAGGAGTCCTTGGCTGCATCAAGGCATAGTGAGAGTTCGATTGGCGAAGGTCAATCCAGATAGAAAGAGATAGTTTTGTTATTTTTCAGCTGCAAACAACGCAGGCAGCAGTCGTCGCAGCTCATGGTATTGTGCACTACAGCATAGGTGGGCCCCATCTTTCCTCCATTACATTTCTCACGTGACAGCCTCGACCGTACTTAGAAAAATTCAATCGGATAATTATTCAAGTTGAGTAGGCACGGCTCTCAGCCATTCTGCTGAGTAAATAATATTCTTAAAGAAAAGGGATAAAAGAGCTTTCCCACACTTTGTCATTAACTGGTTTGCTATCCATAAGAGGTAACCTCCTATTCTGATAAAAGCCTGGAAATTTGTGTAACAGTTTATAATTTTTTTTATTATTTTGAGCTTTTTCTCATTACAGAGTCTTATCTCCAACATAATAATTTACTCAGAAATTACAATACAAAGAATAAACGTTCTTAAACTATATTTTGCAAATATTCCTCCAGGTGTTTAGATCTTGTGTGATCTCTTCCTCTGCGCCCGTTCTCCTCATTGTGTGCTGTACATTTTGGAGCCAGACGGTTATAGGTCATCCTCTTCTTCTTCTTCCCTCCGGTTCCCAGTCCAGTATCAATTTTGGTGTTCTGGCTTTCTCCATTCGTCGTACATGCCCGTACCACTGTAATTTCTTCCTATCCATTACGTCATATATTCTTTCTTTTATTTCCATTCTCCTTATTATTTCGGTGTTCCTTATCTTTTCTTTCCTGGAGATTCTTGCCAATCTTCTCCAGAAGTCTATCTCTAGAGCTTGTAATTTTTTAATGTGCTTGAGGATAATTGTTCAGATCTCCGTTCCATACAGAACCACACACCCTAATATGGATTTGTATACCAGTTTTTTAGTTCTGCTCATTACATTCCTGCTCCATAAGACTGAGTTAAACATCCCAATGACTTTCCGTCTGCTACTAATTCTTTTATTGATTTCTGACTCCGATTTTCCCTCGGTTTCTAAAATGGATCCCAAATAACAGAAAGTGTTTATCTTTTTGATTTTCTTTCCTTCACTGTATAGCTCATCCGAATCATTAGTCGAGTATTCTGTTTCTTGGTAATTAATCTTCAAACCCCAACTTTTGTATGCTACTGCTAGTTGATGGCACTTATAGTTAGTATCCTCCCCATCTTGTGCTACGACTACTTGATCATCAGCAAACAATAAATGATGCAGGTAAACTCCATCTCTTATTTCTAGTGCCATACTATTACATTTACGAGACCATGTTCTAAGGCTAATATCTATATAGGTTTTAAATAATGATGGTGACGTGGGACAGCCCTGTAAAAGGCCTTTGCTTGTTCTAAATTTCTCTGAAAGTTTATAACCAACTTGGCAAATGTTATCTTTATACATCTGTTGTATTATTTTAATCAAGGAAGGGTTTATGTTTGCCATATGTAGTGCTCTCTGAAGTAATTTTCGTGAAACAGTATCATACGCTTTTTCTAGATCTATGAAAATTAATCCTATATTTTTTGATTTTTCCCTACGGTTCTCCATATGATCTACACATGATCTCCCAGCCGTGAATCCACATTGTTCTTCTTGGGTTCTAAATTTTTTTTCAGTTTGTTTTTAACTACTTTCACAAAAATTCTCATTAATGTGTTTGTAACACAAATTCCTCGATAGTCTGAACAAATTTTGCGATCCCCTTTCTTAAATATGGTATTGATGTAACCTAGTTTCATCTCGTTTAAATCTCCATGTATCATTTTGTAGAAGAGCTGTGTTATCAGTTTCACAATTCTGTCACCACCATATTTCAAACACTCCAGATTGATATTGCCTGGTACCGGTGATTTACCATTCTTTCCCGTTCTCAGCGCCTGAAATACTTCACTTTCTAAAATCTGGATCGCATCATCTTAATGTCCTTTTTCTTCCACTGTTCCTTCTTCTATATATTCTTCTCTGTCCTCATTTAATAATTTTTGGAAATATTCATCCCATTCCTTTTGTGTTGCCAGTTGGAGATTGGTTTTGCTTTTTGTATTCTGTCGAAGCCCTTTTAATACTGACCATGCTTCTTTTGCTCTCCCAAATCCTAATTTGCTATTCACCTTGGTACATGTTCTTTCCCACGCTTAATTTTTTGCCATCCTTATTTTTTTCATCACTTCATTCTTCTTTTTCATGTATATTGATCTTGTTTCTTCTGATTTATCATTCAACCACTGATGGAACGCATTTCGCTTTTCTCTAACGAGGACTTGTATTTCTTCTGACCACCACTCTGCTCCACGGTTGTGGTTGCTATCTTTTTTACCCAACACCTCTGTTGCTATGATTATCACATTAGTTTTTATATAGTCATATATTTCCTATGTACTTCCTTCAAATGATTCAACCAGTTTCCTTTCTACCCTGGCCGCAAAGAGTAATCTGATACTTTCGTCTTCTAGGCTGTCAATATTAAAAGGTAAATTTTCATCTTTCTCAGTCTGACTCGTTTTATTTATGTTACTTGTATCATTCCTTGCATTTTTCTATGGCCACAAAGATTTTACTAGATAGTGGTCTGATCCACACTGGGCTCCTCTATAAGATCTGACGTCTACTGCCTTGAAACTACTTGTCTGCCTAATGATAATATAGAACGAAGTTCTTTAGTGTTCTGTTGTCAAGCATATTTATGGATGTCCTTATGTTTGAGGAATGTGTTGGTAATTTTTAGATCAAATTGTTCACAAATTCCAATCAATCGTTCCCCATTGTCATTATATTCGTCCTCTCCATGTTTTCCTACTATTCTACAGGATTATCTAATTCCTACCCTCCATTCATGTCTCCCATGATAATCAGTTCCTTTTTTCTTGGGATTTTTTCAATAGTCTCCCTGAGGATGGCCCGGAATGTATCTTTCTCCTTATCTTTTGTCTCGTTCGTGGGTGCATATACGCCAATAATCACAACTTTCCTGGTAAATAATTTCATTTCAACAGTTACACTCCTGGAAATGGAAAAAAGAACACATTGACACCGGTGTGTCAGACCCACCATACTTGCTCCGGACACTGCGAGAGGGCTGTACAAGCAATGATCACACGCACGGCACAGCGGACACACCAGGAACCGCGGTGTTGGCCGTCGAATGGCGCTAGCTGCGCAGCATTTGTGCACCGCCGCCGTCAGTGTCAGCCAGTTTGCCGTGGCATACGGAGCTCCATCGCAGTCTTTAACACTGGTAGCATGCCACGACAGCGTGGACGTGAACCGTATGTGCAGTTGACGGACTTTGAGCGAGGGCGTATAGTGGGCATGCGGGAGGCCGGGTGGACGTACCGCCGAATTGCTCAACACGTGGTGCGTGAGGTCTCCACAGTACATCGATGTTGTCGCCAGTGGTCGGCAGTAGGTGCACGTGCCCGTCGACCTGGGACCGGACCGCAGCGACGCACGGATGCACGCCAAGACCGTAGGATTCTACGCAGTGCCGTAGGGGACCGCACCGCCACTTCCCAGCAAATTAGGGACACTGTTGCTCCTGGGGTATCGGCGAGGACCATTCGCAACCGTCTCCATGAAGCTGGGCTACGGTCCCGCACACCGTTAGGCCGTCTTCCGCTCACGCCCCAACATCGTGCAGCCCGCCTCCAGTGGTGTCGCGACAGGCGTGAATGGAGGGACGAATGGAGACGTGTCGTCTTCAGCGATGAGAGTCGCTTCTGCCTTGGTGCCAATGATGGTCGTATGCGTGTTTGGCGCCGTGCAGGTGAGCGCCACAATCAGGACTGCATACGACCGAGGCACACAGGGCCAACACCCGGCATCATGGTGTGGGGAGCGATCTCCTACACTGGCCGTACACCACTGGTGATCGTCGAGGGGACACTGAATAGTGCACGGTACATCCAAACCGTCATCGAACCCATCGTTCTACCATTCCTAGACCGGCAAGGGAACTTGCTGTTCCAATAGGACAATGCACGTCCGCATGTATCCCGTGCCACCCAACGTGCTCTAGAAGGTGTAAGTGAACTACCCTGGCCAGCAAGATCTCCGGATCTGTCCCCCATTGAGCATGTTTGGGACTGGATGAAGCGTCGTCTCACGCGGTCTGCACGTCCAGCACGAAAGCTGGTCCAACTGAGGCGCCAGGTGGAAATGGCATGGCAAGCCGTTCCACAGGACTACATCCAGCATCTCTACGATCGTCTCCATGGGAGAATAGCAGCCTGCATTGCTGCGAAAGGTGGATATACACTGTACTAGTGCCGACATTGTGCATGCTCTGTTGCCTGTGTCTATGTGCCTGTGGTTCTGTCAGTGTGATCATGTGATGTATCTGACCCCAGGAATGTGTCAATAAAGTTTCCCCTTCCTGGGACAATGAATTCACGGTGTTCTTATTTCAATTTCCAGGAGTGTATAATACGTTGATTGATGAAAGTCCAAATTGTGATTCTTTTTTACCATGATTTATTTATCATAATGGAGACTCCTGTTTTTGATAATCCACTCCAGATATGTACATAATTATCCAGTTATTTTTCTCCTTGGCTTTTCTTCTTTGTTTCAGAGGGTACGACAACATCAGTGTTGAACATGTCAGGTTATGTAGGTAGTAAATTTATTTTAGTGGAAATACGTTGCACATTCCAGCATCCAAACATCATTTTCTGTTTCTCATCGCCAGTTCGTCGTCCAAAGTTCCAATTTTTCCGAGGCATATTATTAGGTGTTTTTGCATTTTTATATTTTTATGTGAGCGAGGAGCTGGCCCACTGCACAACCCCAACCCGGAGGACCAGGTAATTTTTACTCAAGGTTTTCATCCTTTAGCCTTTGATTTATAAATAAAAGTTTCATTTGATTTTTCTTAAATTTTGCAATTAATAATATTTTCCGTTCGTTTCATGTTTTTCTTACACTAACTAGCAATACTCCAGTACCCAAGTATCCCACTAGTTACGTAAGAAAATAGAATATTTTTATGTCTTTTTCTTACAAAGGACGACTCCAGAAGATATTTATTGCTGAAAGTTTTCAGGCATTTCTTTTGGTACGTTAGGAGTGTCTGTCCGACTTCTATATTAGTGTGGGGTGGAAATTGCTTCTTTCAGGAGCCAAAGGGTACTTGTCAGATCAATCTGTTGCGCAACTCGTCAACATAACACCCACACACTGACAATAGTTACTTTACCAATATGGTGCACTCTGCTATGCGGAGCCCTCTAGCTGCAGATGGTTGTCACACATATATTGAGATAAAGAATAAAAGTACAGAACGTTAACAACGTTTGTTTCGTTTGAAAAATAAACTTAAAAAAGTTCGGAGGTATTACTTTCCAACATGCTCTCCTGCATGAGGTTTGTCCGGGCTTGAGTTATCTGTTTTTGTTCCCTCATATCTGCAGTTACTGGCGGCATGTTTGTTCCAGACGCGAGAAGAAGAAGGTGAAGAAGTACCCTGCACTTCACAATCACGTCAACAGCCGACCTGGACAGCCTCAGAAGGACTGAAATATTCCTGATGGATCTACTGCAGAGGCAACTTCCAATGACTAATCCACGTTCGAGGTCATTCTGCTGTCCTTCCCGCGACATTTAGTGGTCAGATCCGCATTGCATGGAAGTGTCTGGATACTTTCGTTCATATAGTGTATATAAATGTCAGTCACGTTGTCTACGGGAAAGTAAACTGCAAAGAAATTGTGAAGGATATCAATCTTCTGTGACCGTTCACTGTGAGCGTGAGGTAAGGACATTGAAGTTGAAATAGACGTCTGATAGCGGTATTTGTGAGTAGACGAAGTAATTGCTGATAAATGAGATAAAAGAAAGAGTCATCGTGGGCAGGCAGATTCCAAGGGGTAGGCTCAGCCGCCTAATGGAAAGGGTTTTCGTCCCTCGCGCACAATGGTCCCTTTCCTCAAGATTTGAGAGTATACTTTCTTGGGTGTATCTCTTCAGTGTATGTGACTTTAATTGATACCTGTATAGCGTGGAGCCGTGTTTGTGTTGCGTGAGGATAATGATGACGGAAGGGAGAGGGTGAAACCTGGTCTTCTGTCGAAGAGCACCAAAGGGTCCGCCGAGCTTTACGTCCCCACCCGACGGACGGAATACCATCAGCAGTGTCACGTGACCTGACTTCGTGAGATAGGATACTGCGGAGAGGTTTGGAGTTTAATCCATGACCTTGGCAGAAACTGTGGCACTCAGGAACTTTACGCCTGGCGGGATGAAAATTTCTTTCTTCCCGGGATTTGAGTCTGTTACTTCCTAGTCGAGTACAGAAGGGTGATTTAGAGATCTCGGCTTCGGAAACGTGTGATTCGACCTGTGTCAGTATACTGAAGAATGTAGCACACCAGTTGTATAGGTTGAATTAGAAATTACGGAAAGGTTGGAAATTTAGATTTGAAACTGAAGTAAGACAAAATTCTTTACTACCAATACTAGTTCCCTGAAAGCTATAATTAGTTATTATGCTGGGTAAGCGAAGAATGAATAGGTGCAGATGAAACATACCTCAAGCACTTTCGTCAGCACTTTGCTAATGAAACTCTTCTGTTGTCTCAGATAAAGTTAAAAAGCTAATGGAACAATTTAATAGAGCAACTTTTAAAGTGGACATAAAACAAACTATAAGAATCCGAAAATAACGTACAATAGGCATTTTGAAAATAAAACGTTATAACTTAACAGCGAAGACGCACAACCAATTCGTGAGTTTTTACGTGGGGGGCACATGAGGCCAACAACCTGATGGTCAGCATAAGAAAGAAATAGAAGAATAAAAAAAAGTCTATCTGTGCTCGTTACAAACTAAACAGACTCTTCATAATAAAGATTCGAATACGCCTGAAACAAATTTTTCTGTCTGTGTGTATTGCAAGATTTTATTTATGACAATGGGACATGCAATGTGATTGAGCTTGTCAGTATTATAGTCATGTGAATAGATGATAGGTGGACCAAGGAAGCATGTTGCTGGAATCAAAGGGATACGAAGAAACGATGAGACGATCTAATGGAATGTTAGCGGTTGCCGTTAGAAAACATGCAGAAGCGGCATATATGTGCAAAGCTGAGGTCTGAAATGAAGTGAAAAGTCTAGAGGAAGCAGTTATCCAACTGTGAATGTGAAATGAGTGATGATGATAACAATGATGATGCATGGTATCAAAAGCACAAACATACGAACGAGAAAAAGTTCCAGTTTCATGATGTCGTACCACAGCATAACAGTTTTTGCCCTTTGTTAATGTCTTAATGGACTTGGTTTTCCTTTGCCTCTGAATCATATTTAATTTAATAATGTGGAGGATTGCAAAGAATTCTTATTAAGTGAAGTGTTGCGCCTGTGTCGTTCTGTGTGATTCGAGATTGAAGACTACAGGATCAAAATCGATGAAGGCCCGTCTTTCACCATAAGGACGTGAAGCAGCTACCCGCTCCACAGTGGTATAGCGCTGCTGTAGACATTAACAAGTACGAATAACGATCTCCTCTTCCTCTTTCTCTCAGCCTCCCCCCCCCCCCCCCCTCTCCCTGTCTCTGTCTCTCTTCTGCTCTCCTGTGCTCTGCTCTCGAGTACGTATTGTGCAGATGGATTCTCTCCTCACGCCTACCACTCCATACCCGGCGTTCTCGTCTTTTGTTTCCTTTGGCAGTGGTTCCACACCATCGATTGTGTATCGAAAGACCCTGTAACTTTTCAGTCGCTGTCAGACGCATCGCGCTTGGAATCCAGAGGTCCGAGGAACCAGCACGACACAAACGATGGGTAGACAAAAGTAAAATAAATAAAGTAACTCGGCTCGCGGCAGATAATTTCAAGAGACTTTTTAAACCCAAGAACCGCCCTATAATTATATAGCCATATGAAAGTGTAGAAGGCTGAAATGTGTACGGCAGTCTCACAAATTTTGTATTCCACGATGCCCGAAACATATAGAAACCGGAAATTCTGTAACCGACCACAGTTTCTTTCCACGAGACTTAATACAATAATAGGGGTGCTGTATTTTTGGGAGGGGTGGGTGACGGAAGTATGCCCACTTGTTTGCCTTTAACTGTCTCAAAACACCATGTCAACCGGCACAAGATCTTAAGTTTTTCCATATTTCTACGTTTCCATAATGCCGTTGACACCTTTCCCCACACGTAGATTCAAATCAGATTCAGTCCCAAGTAATTCTGGATGTGTGATTTCCTGTCAGAAAGGTCATAATTCGTAGAAATTGGCGGGAAGTCATCTAGAGCTACCGTAGTGATATCTGGCGTTTCGCAAGATGTTATTGCAGTACGTCTGCCGTTCTTAATCTATATAAACGATTTAGCCGACATTCTGAGTAGCCCTATTATCTTGTCTGCAGATGATTTGCCATCTATTAAATTCATCACAAGGTGAAAATGAACTACAAAATTATTTAGATAAGATATCTAGCTGTTGGGAAAAGTGGAAATTGACCCTAAACAATAATAAGTGGGAAAATTAACCAAAGACTGCGTTTTATTGGCAGAGCACTTAGAAGATGCAACAACTCACACTGCGCCTGTTATTCTCTCCTGAAGTATTCCTGCGCCGTATGGGATGCTTACCGGATAGGATTGACACAGGACATAGAAAAAGTTCAATGCCAACGCCTTTTGTATTAGCGCGAAACGGAAAAAAGTGTCGCAGATATGGCAAGCGAACTGGCGTGGCAATCATTAAAACAAATATATTATTGACTCCCATTTGTAAAGGAGAAACGGCTATTGTAATGAAATAAGAGCAATCAGAGCTCGAACGGAAAGATATAGGCTTTCAGTTTTCCCACTTGGTATTCGAGACTGGAATGGTTCGAGAAACAGTCCGAAGGTGGTTCTTTGAACCCTCACCAAACACTTGGGTCTGAACTGCAGAGTAATCTTGAAGATGTAGATGGAATTACTACGACTCTTCTTATTTGCCTGGTTTATCTCCGTACCTACATATTGTTCAGAACTGGATTTTGACAATATAATCTCTGACTGGAATTATTAAAAGTGCAAATGTGATAATATTATTCTGTATATAAATTATCCTGCCGATATTAAATCGCTACTTCAGTAAACTTTGCCTGAAGTAATTATTTTTGTGAGTCAAAATGGTTCAAATGGTTCAAATGGCTCTGAGCACTATGGGACTCAACTGCTGTGGTCATCAGTCACCTAGAACTTAGAACTACTTAAACCTAACTAACCTAAGGACATCACATACACCCATGCCCGAGGCAGGATTCGAACCTGCGACCGTAGCAACAGTGCGGCTCCGGACTGGAGCGCCTAGAACCGCACGGCCACCGTGGCCGGCTTTGTGAGTCAAATGACAGGTTACTTTTAGAAGCATTTTAATTAGTGGTTACTTCAGGAACATTCATCCCGTGTATATCCGTTAAATAAGGGCAAAGAAACAAACGTTCATCTGAAAATGAAGTTATAAAACATGAAGCGTACTGGATTAATGTATTGTAACGTGTGGCTGGTTACATGTAGAGTATGTTTTTGCAATATTACGTTAAAGAGTCATGGAATGTGTCCACGGAAATCCCTTTTCCAGTATTATTGATTTAACAGAATTATTTTAAATTGAATTTAGTGATCTCTGAAATAGTCTACTACTTTACTCGTATCTACGCTTGATGAAGAGAATTTTAAAGAGTGGAAACGAGATATATAAATTCAAACAAATGAACACTGGATACTTCATATTCAACCACATACACTATGTGATCAAAAGTATCCGGACACCTGGCTGAAAATGATTTATACATGCGCGGCGCCCTCCATCGGTAATGCTCGAATTCAATATAATGCTGGTCCACCCTTTGCCTTGATGACAGCTTCCACTCTCGCAGGAATGAGTTCAATTAGGTGCTGGAAGGTTTCTTGGGGAATGGCAGCCCATTCTTCACTGAGTGCTGCACTGAGGAGAGGTATCGAAGTCGATCGGTGAGGCCTGGCACGAAGTCGCCGTTCCAAAACATCTCACAGGTGTTCTATAGGATTCAGGTCAGGACTCTGTGCAGACTAGTCAGTTACGGGGACGCTATTTTTGTGTAACCACTTCACCACAGATCGTGCATTACGAACAGGTGCTCTATCGTATTGAAAGATGCAATCGTAATCCCAGAACTGAACAGTGGGAAGCAAGAAGGTGCTTAAAACATCATTGTAGGCTTGTGCTGCGATAGTGCCACGCAGAACAACAAGCGGTGCAAGCCCTCTCCATGAAAAACACGACCACACCACAACACCACCGCCTCCGAATTTATTGTTGATATTACACACGGTGGCAGACCACGTTCGTGGGGCATTCGCCATCACCCTGCCATCAGATCACCACATTGTGTACCGTGATTCGTCACTCCACACAACGTTTTCCCACATGTTCAATCGTCCAATGTTTAGGCTCCTTACACCAAACGATGAGTCGTTTGGCATTTACCGGTGTGATGTGCGGCTTATGAGCAGCCGCTCGAACATGAAATCCAAGTTTTCTCACCTCCCGCCTATCTGTCATAGTACTTGCAGTGGAACCTGATACGGTTTGGAATTCCTGTGTGATGGTCTGGATAGATGTCTGCTTGTTATACATTACGACCATCTTCAACTGTCGGCGGTCTCTGTCAGTCAACAGATGATGTCAGCCTGTACGCTTTTGTGCTGTACGTGCTCCTTCACGTTACCACTTCACTACGACATCGGAAACAGTGGACCTATGGATTTTTAGGAGTGTGGAAATCTCGCGTACAGACGTACGACACAAGTGACACCCAATCACCTGACCACGTTCGAAGTGCGTGATTTCCGCGGAGCGCCACATTCTGCACTCTCACGATGTCTAATGACTACGGAGGAAGCTAATATGGAGTACCTGGCAGTAGGCGGCAACACAATGCACCTAATATGAAAAACGTAAGTTTTTGGGATGTCCGGATACTGTCGATGACATAGTGTATAAGGGTTCCTTCTCGTTCCTTTTCTTCGGGCAAGTACCACAGTCCAATAAAGTTTTTGAAATGATAACATTTGCAATTTTAGACTGCAATTATTTTTTATTTTCCGCTATATTCGCGTAGGGAACGCGTGAAGGATGACTGGTGAAGTAATTAATCTAACCTTATTTGCTCTTAACGGAGACAATACGTAGAAGACTATGGTATATTCCTGCACTCCTCACTTAGTACTGAGCACTGTAGTGAATTGCTAGATTACTTCCAGCCATGTCAAGAGTTTAAAATGCCAAAAGCTTTCGACCTAGCACTCCCTGAAATGATGCTAGTGGTCTGCTGGTATTCCCTTACATACTGTAGCTGCCAGCTATGACGTCACTGGTGCACGTGTTACCGCCGCAGGTACTTTCAGTCCGCGTTCGATGCACTGCTTCACCCTGTCGGTCGCCGGATCCCACGTCACCGTGGGCTGTAGGACACCGTCACTATTGAGAGTGTAGTCAGTGATTTTTATTTCAATGGATCCTGTAATTGCACTGTCCCTGAAGCCGTTAGTGAAAGCCACGACAGAGGTGTCAATAAATTTGATCCGGTGACCGTTTTGTAGAGCATGCCCAGTTAAAGCAGAGTTTCCGGGTAAAAAGGCGATGAAAACTCGCATGCTCCTTCCTGAGTTAGTGCACACTATTTATCCGACGTGAGAGTGGCCACACTGGCATGGTATTTTGTAAACTCTACGTGTACTAAGACCTGCCGTATCTTTAAGTGGTCTCAGTAGTTGTTGGATTTTCGATCGAAGCCTGAAGATGGATAAAAATACAAAATCCTTTTTGTGATCTTCATCGGTGGTCCTACTGCGTAGGTTACCTGTGTCTGATATCGTTTTTGCACGATGTACCAACGTTTGCATCACAATACGCTCTTGTGTTGGGCAAAAATGGCTGATGGCGTGCAATTACAGATCGCTGTGTGTAAGTTGTTTGTGTATACTGTGGCTAAAGCATCTATTTTGTTTTCATCGATCGAAGACATTGAGAAAGAGCACGCATCTACATTTTCTACATCCACAGTGAACTGTACGTTACTAAGAATGTTGTTGGGATGTTTCAAGAATTCGGCAACGTTTCCCATGCGGGCAAATTACGTACGTATTGTTCCGTTACTGTTCCACAAAATTTCGGGTGTGCAGCCGCATAAATTTGACTTCTTCTCTGATATTTCGGCTGTATACTGTCCAGCCATCTTCAGATTGAGCCAGGTGAGTGACGCTACAGCTCTTGCTCCGTTCTTTTAAACCCGCCGACCGCGCCACTGTGCATGCGGCTATAGATACATAAGGCGCCAGAGACGGTGATCGGCGGCAGAGAGGTATGACATATGCATGGAATTAGATCAATGGCTGCGCGGCCGATTCACACGGTGACATCGATGTATCACTGCGAGCTTTATTACAGGAAGCGCCGACTGCTGAGTCCTAGAAAGATGAAGTCGAGGCTAAAATGTCGACGTTGTCGTACATCATAGAGTGCCCAGTGTCAATACAGCGCTCTGCCACCGCTAGTGTATTAAGTTGTAAGAGCCGCGTGTACCTGCGGTGCTCTGTGGTTCTCTCCTGGACTGTACATGTCGCCTGTCCGATGTATGGACGGGCCACACTTGCAGGGGATATTGTAAACCCAAGGCATCCGAAGCACCAAATCATCTTTAACAGAATCCAGGAGTGCTGCTGTATTTGGTGGAGGGCGAAAAATCACTTTCACTCTGCGTTTGCTAAGGGTCCGTTCTATTTTTGACGATAGTCTTCCCACGCATGGTTGAAAAGCCATGGATTTAAATCTTTCCATTTCTTCTTGTGCATTCCTTATGCCCACTGCTGGCTTCATTTGTAGTGCCTTATGTATCTGCTGTGGAGGATACCTGTTGGCTTCAAAAACTCTTCCGTGATGTAGACGCTCGTCAGCAGTGACGTGTGCTCTGTAAACCAGAGATCTGAGAGCATTCATTGTCTACGAAGGATGGTGGCATCTCTTTGCACGTAAATATAAATCCGTATTCGTCGGTTTCCGATATACAGCATGTCCCAAAGTGTCATCATCTTTGCATCGTACCAAAATCCGAGAAGCCAAATTTGTGCGGCTGTACGCCAGTAATTTTATGGAACAATAATTGCACTGCCAAAATATGAAGATGTACGTACGTATTTTCGATGTACCGACAGGAGAAACTAGGCTTTAATGGGACTCTAATGCAATATCCTCGAAATCATACTTTCGAGTACCGGTATTATAAAAGTGGAGCCATGTTTGTTACAAATCTCTTCCTAAACCACTGGACTGATTTCAATAAACTTGGTACACATATCACGTTCGGTCTGGAAAAAATCGATGTGGAGTAGGAACCACGTATCTCGCAAAGGGGTTGGGGGGTGGTAGAGGGGGTAGGGGAAGGGGGGGGGGTAGGAGGCGAAGACGAAGCGCAGCTCACAATGCGCAAGTAGCCAGCCTGTTTCCAACTAGTATTTGAAAATGAGAGCACTTTGTGACATGCAACAAACTTCACACATAATTTCGAACATTTAAAGATTTTTTTCCTGCTGTCATCTACCACAAAATGATGCAATAAAAAATTTTTATCGCTGTTTCACTGTTTATGCAATAAACCTGTCGCATGGAGCATAACGTTTTAATTTATTACTTCATTACTATTAACTGTATTCACAACACATTTTGCCGAAAATATTCACATATAGAAATGAATGTATTCCCAAAATTATATTATTGTAGAACACAGTGTTGAGGAGCTATGACATAGTTAACGTTCAGCTACATGAAAACGAAGCTGCAGAGTGAAATTCGATAGCGATACAGGTGAAATATGTGTACAAATATGTGTAAAATATATATGAAGCATATTAAATATATGTAAAACATGTGTGACATGTGCGCATGCAGGCAAATCCACGAGTGAAAAACTTGTCCTACACCCTGCATCCATTTCAACCAAACTTTCTACATATATTACTTACCATTTTGGAAAGAAATACTGTGCGGCAAGAACCAGAAGCCTTCTGTTAGAGGGAGGGATGATAACTCACAGAGAAAAAGGGGGAGGAGGAGATGGATAGACAGAGTGGGGGAAGAAGGAGATAAACACACATAAAGGTGATAAGGAGATGGACAGATGAGAGCAGGGCCGAAGCAGATGGACAGAGAAAGGCAGGACAGAGAAAGCAAAGAGGAGGAGACGTCAGAAACGAGGGGAGGAATAGCTGGACAGCGAGAGAGAGAGAGAGGGAGAGGCGAGATGCACAGAGAGAGAGGAAGGAGGAAATGGGCAGAGAAAGCAAATTGGAGGAGATGGACATATAGTGGAGTGTGGGAGAGTGGACTAATAGACCGTTGGAATAAAGACATAGCGAGGCAATGCCGTGTACACAGCTAGTTTTCTGTGAAGAGGTTTGCAACTGCTGGAACTAACGAGCTTCCCATCACAATGTCATCAGTTTAATTGTAATACTGGCAGTCGTACAAAAAATAAGATGACTTAAAAGTGTGCCTAAATAGACCGACCACGGCATTTTCAGAGAACTGGGGTAGTAGGTTCAAAGGGTTTCCGACAGGCACATTCGTAAACAGCGTCACCAAATCAAAACATGTAACCCTCACGAAGTAGAGGACAGGTAATTCGACTGATAAAATCGTCTGAATTCTTAAAATGATGCGCACAGTGAGCCATATGTGGAGCGAGGACGTTGGCCAAGTACTGTGCCAGCTCCCTATGGTCCGCAGCTCGTGGTCGTGCGGTAGCGTCCTCGCTTCCGCGCCCGGGTTCCCGGGTTCGATTCCCGGCGGGGTCAGGGATTTTCTCTGCCTCGTGATGACTGGGTGTTGTATGCTGTCCTTAAGTTAGTTAGGTTTAAGTAGTTCTAAGTTCTAGGGGACTGCTGACCATAGATGTTAAGTCCCATAGTGCTCAGAGCCATTTGAGCCATTTGAAGTTCCCTATGTTTGTGAGCCAATGGTGTGTACAGTGAGGCGGAAGGACATCACTCCTTGTGGATCTCAGACAGCATATATGGTAGATGATCATGGAGCCTTAAGGAGAATATTCTTGACCACAGTTCCTTTCAGCTATGAGTGCTTAATAATCTGCGGGTTGCTTCGAGCTCCCGGTAGGTGTTTTCGCCCAGCAAAGAGCACATATGGATATCATAGTTCGCATAATCCGTAATTATGGTTGAATTCCACTGCTTTCATCATTGTGCAGTGGGTACAGGCCATTGCGCTCGGTGTTAATCATGTTCGTCGCTCGTGGCTTAGCTTTCTGCGGATACCGTTCGTTTCACTGGTAATACATTTACACTGCCTGACAAAAAGAGTGGAGCGCCCAAAAGGGCAGGAGGAAACGAAATGCCACTTTAAGGTTCGAGATGGTATGTGATATTTCAATGATTACAAGATCGCATCAGATTTACAATGAACTTGACAGCATCGACCAATTTATCAAGACGTTGCATCGCCTTTGGCGCGAATGTATGTACCGATTCAGTCGAGAAGCATGCCTTAAAGGTGTTGTAACCACTCCTGAGGCAAGCTGGCCTACGACTATTGGTAACTGGTCCCTGACATCCTGCATACTGCCGCTGGAACAGAACTGACGTCCGAGCTGACCCCACACTTGTTCTATCGAGGACGTCTCTGGGAATCTTGATGGCCACGAGAGCATCACATCACCAACATAGCTTATAGTTCTTTGCGTTTTTGGGAGATCTTTCGAAAAGATTTTGCCACCGTAGACACTGAAGGATTTTTGGAGCCATAGGTGTTCCATTCGGTGTCTCTCTGTCTGCATTCTAAACCTAAGCCTAAAAACAGGAAAATTATAATAGCGGAAGGATATGAAAATATTTTACAAAATTGTGTATTGTGCACAGTAGAGGAACTGTTGGAAAATGATGATCGTTTGAATCAGCATGACAGAACAGCCTGTCATAAAGTAGCATCAGTGAGGCGATGGTTTGCGGACAGTAACATTAACATTCTAGAAATGGACAGGCTGCCCCCCAGTCTTTACCTGAACCCAATAGGACACTTTGAGATGTGTTAGAACGTGGACTTCACTACAAACCCAGCGTCTAACATCACTAGCTTCTCTGCCCTCAAAATGGTTCAAATGGCTCCAAGGACTATGGGACTTAACATTGTTTAGCTCGCGAGAGAGCGTTATGGAGATGCTAAACAAACTCAACTAGCAGACGTTACAAGAGAGTCGTTGGGCATCACGGAGAGAGCTACTATTGAAAGTTCGGGTCATCAATTTCTAGGAGGAGTCAGACAACATATTACTTCCTCCCACATACATCTCGCGTATTGACGAAGAGTGGAAAATTCGAGAAATTAGAGCCAATACAGAGGCTTACCGACAATCATTCTTCCCTCGCAGTATACACGAGTGGAACAGGGTTGGAAGAATCAGATAGTGGTACCGAAAGTACCCTCGCCATACACCATTAGGTGGCTTGCGGCGTATCATGTAGATGTAGATGTAGATTATCTTCTTAAGCTGGCTTCTCCGGGACCACGTTTCCTATCTCAGATTGTTCAGTGGAGCATCCTCTATATCCGGTTAAATTTTAGCAAACTCTTACGGAAACAGGCTGTATAGGGAGTACTGAGAAGTAACTACAAAATTTAAGGGACCGTTTAGAGTACCTTGAGGAACAAAGTGAGCACTACATATAGTGCATCACGTGGCCTTTCTCTGCTATTCTGAAAGTATTTTGGGACGTCGCCCTTTCTAAACTGTTCGCTATATTTCTGTTAAATTTTATAGTTTCGAATTCAATGGAGAGTGTATCGGATGTTTTTAATTCTACACATTATTCGTTTTTTTAGCAGATGACCAAGAAAAAATAAAAAAGATGAGGAGGTGACGCACAATTAATTGGTGTAAATTATTCCTGGAGCGGGCGGTTATGTAAACATTCGAGCGCTGTTGCAGGAGGACGACCACGCATTCACGAACGAACGTTCCAGTCGTCGATTCGCCGCCTGCATGCGGAAGCTGTGGCCGTTTGACGTGCGTGTCACGCCGCGAGGTTCCGCCGGACGGCCCTGGAATTGATAATTGCTCTGGAGCGGCGGCGCGCCAGCTGCATTTTTGTTCGGCGGCTGTCGCCCGCGCTGGGGGGCTATCAATGTTTCAGTCCTGCACATCATGTATATTCATGCAGTTATCTCCATATTGTTGTCACACACTAGTCTTCCAGAGCCAAATTACGAATATTCGTTTCTGCATTTCCAAAGTCCTCGTCCACCCCCCCCCCTCCCCTTCCTCCCGTTTAAATTACTGATTCATCGACACCCTGAATCAGATGTCAGCATAAGAATGTGATGTGTTTGTTGGGGGAAGCTTTCCACTAGCTACACACGGAACTCCAGGTTTTTCCGAAAACGCAGATTATTATAAAAATGGTTCAAATGGCTCTGAGCACTATGGGACTTATCATCTAAGGTCATCAGTCCTCTAGAACTTAGAACTACTTAAACCCAAGGACATCACACACATCCATGCCCGAGGCAGGATTCGAACCTGCGACCGTAGTGGTCGCGCGGTTCCAGACTGTAGCGCCTAGAACCGCTCGGCCATCCCGGCCGGCAATGGAGAAGGAAAATTAAATAATAAGTATGCAGCTCACCACTGATGGAGAAGTGAAAGATGCAACTACTGGGATGAATTCCGCAATCTGTGTTCACAAACCAGAGCAGTTTCTCCGCTGGCGTCAGCCATCATCCTTTTCCACCTACCACCACCACCACTGCCACCACCACTACTGTTGTATAACTGAGCCGTGCATGGTTCGCGCTCGTGCCATCTCTTATTTTACATCCTGTTTTTTCTTTTTTTTTTCGCGTTGCCACCTCGTTAAGTTAGTTTCAATTTCTGTTGTCACTGAGCGACAGCAGTAGCGCCTATCGATATAGCACTCATGTGTTATCTTTGCTGCACTGCTATTACTGCTCGGTTGTCGTCTGTCGTGGAGTCAGTTGGAAGCTGCCAGGAGGGCAGTTCGGACCTGCCAGTCGTGGAGTTGGAGCATGGCACTAGTTCAGTGGGGTTGGGGCAGCAGTGAGGCCTGGATGTCCATGGCTCGCCTGACCGTTGTCGACGCATCACTTGAGCCGGAGACGGTCTTCGTGGATCGTCGGTCGGTGGTCCTACTGGACGACGTGAATTTCCGGAAGTTCGCAACTTTACACTGAGTTGACAAAAGTCACGACGCTTCCTACTACTGTGTCGGCCATCCTTTTTCCTAGCGTGCTGCAGCAACTGGAAGTGGCGTGGTCTCAACAAGTCGTTGGAAATCCCCTGCAGAAATATCGAGCCACGCTACCTCAATAGCCGTCCGTAATCGCGAAAGGTGCAGGATGTCGTGCACGAACTGACCTCTCTCGTATATGTCATAACAGTTCGACAGCCTTCATGTCGAGCCAGTTGTGTGGCGGAATCATTTTCTCGAACGGTCCAGAATGTTCTTCAGATCAGTCGCCAACAAGTGTGGTCCAGTGACATGCTCCACTGTCATCTATAAAAATTCCATCATTGTTTGGGAACATGATGCCCATGAATGGCAAAAAATTGTCTCCAAGTATCCGAACATAATCATGTTCAGTCAAAGATCCATGTAAACATAGCGTCCACCATTACGGAGCCATCACAAGCTCCACAGTGCCTTGTTGACAATTTGGGTCCATGGCTTCGTAGGGTCTACGCCACACTCGAACCCCACCATTAACTCTTGCCAACTCAGATCGGGAATTGCCAACCAGGCTACGGTTTTCCAGTCGTCTAGGGTCCAACCAAAATGACCACGAGCCCAGTAGAGGCACTGCAGGCGATGTCGTGCTGTTAGCAAAGCCTCTCGCGTCGATCGTCTGCCGCCGTAGCCCATCAACGCCATATTTCGCCGCACTGTCCTAACGGATATGTTCCACATTGATTCCTGCGGTTATTTCACGCAGTGTTGCTTGTTTGTTAGTGCTCACAACTCTATGCAAGCGCCACTGCTCTCGGTTGTTGGCCACTGCATTGTTAGCCGGCCGTAGTGGCCGAGCGGTTCTAGGCGCTTCAGTCTAGAACCGCGCGACCGCTACGCTCGCAGGTTCGAATCCTTCCTCGGGCATGGATGTGTGTGATGTCCTTAGGTTAGTTAAGTTTAAGTAGTTCTAAGTTCTAGGGGACTGATGACCTCAGATGTTAAATCCCGTAGTGCTCAGAGCCATTTGAACCATTTGAATTGCATAATACATGAAATTTGGTGCTCTCGGCACAATGATGAGAGATTAAATTGGAAGAAACACATTGATGATCTGCTGAAACGTTTGAGTTCAGCTACTTATGCAATAAGGGTCATTGCAAATTTTGGTGATAAACATCTTAGTAAATTAGCTTACTACGCATATTTTCACTCATTGCTTTCATATGGTATCATATTTTGGGGTAATTCATCACTGAGGAATAAAGTATTTATTGCACAAAAGCGTGTAATCAGATTAATAGCTGGAGTCCACCAAAGATCATCCTGCAGACATTTATTTAAGGATCTTGGGATATTCACAGTAGCTTCTCAGTATATATACTCTCTCATGAAATTTGTTATTAACAACCAAGCCCAATTCAAAAGTAATAGCAGTGTGCATAACTACAATACTAGGAGAAAGGATGATCTTCACTATTCAAGATTAAATCTAACTTTGGCACAGAAAGCGGTGAATTATACTGCCACTAAAGTCTTTGGTCACTTACCAAATAATATCAAAAGTCTGACAGATAACCAACAAGTATTTAAGAAGAAATTAAAAGAATTTCTGAATGACAACTCCTTCTACTCCATAGAGAAATTTTTAGATATAAATTAAGAAAAAAATTATAAAAAATTTTTTAAAAACCACAAAAAAATAAAAAAAGTTCCCAGAATGAGATTTTCACTCTGCAGCGGAGTGTGCGCTGATATGAAACTTCCTGGCAGATTAAAACTGTGTGCCCGACCGAGACTCGAACTCGGGGCCTTTGCCTTTCGCGAGCAAGTGCTCTTTTTTTTTAAAAAAAGTTGTTATATTAACTTAAGTATGTTGTTAAATTAACTTAATTATGTCATGTATTGGAAAATTTGACTCGTTCCACATCATTACGAAATATCGTATTCATGATCCATGGAACTAGTATTAATCTAATCTAATCTAATCTTTTGAAAGTGTGGGCCCCAGAATATATATATCCCTAACGATACGTCTCACTCAAAGTAGCATTCCGCGATCAAAGTATGTTAATTCCCGTCGTGCTGCCGCAACAACGTTGGAAAGGTTTCCACGTGTAACACCTGAGTATTAATGCCTCCTCCGCCAGTCACTACCCTTTCATGCCTGGTGCACGCGATGCTGTCACTATATGGATATTTGCACATCGCTGTCCCATGATTTTATTTTCATCTGATTGTGCATTTATATGCATGAAGACGCACCTGTGGACACTCTTTGTCAGGTTCATGTTTTGGCGTTGTCTATCTGGACATCACGGCATTTTTTAACTTATAAATTACCATAGCAAGTGTGCAATACCCGAAAAACCGGAGACTGAAAACTAATACTACCAACTAAGTCGTTAATGCACAACATGAGCTGCAACAGCTCTATACGAAATAGTATCATCGGACACACCTGATATTTCTGAAATACCTCTCCACCAAGACAATGTGCTGCTTACGACCTGTTTGGAAATTTTCGATCGACCTTGTGCACAAACCTGGTTAGGGATACAATAGCATCGTATATTGTTCAAAAGGCGTCGATGTGGTATCGAATTAAATCATTTCGAAAGTTCAGTATTAATAGATCCTGAACTTTCCACAAACTGCAGAACATGTGACTCCCCGTTTCTGCACGGATGTCCTGGATGAAGGCAGGCTGAATGGAGTATGATTCACTACCTGGCAGCGGACTCCAATCTCCATCCCTGGTCACCTCTTCTCCCCCCCCCCCCCCTCCTCTCTCTCTCTCACGCACACACACGCATACACACACACACACACACACACACACACACACACACACACACACACACACGTCTGTACTCCGTTTGATGTCAATGCCAGCAGCTAATGTCTTTCATTCGCGTCGCAAGTTGAATGTTGTTCTCAAGCGCGCTAAACTTTGCTCTTTCACCGGAAAGTCCATTCAGTTGGTTTCCTCTTACTGGCGGGTAGAGCAGGTATAGCCAAGACTTTCATTCGAAGCCCTCCCCTTTTTTCAATCTATGCGTACCTCTTTCTTTAACACAAACTGAGTATTAAATCTCCATTTATTTAGTCCTCATTTTTCCATTGTCTCATTATGTCGTTGAAGTTTTTATCTGCCTCAAAGGTATAACTTAGCAAAGACAGTAAATTAAATTTTGTACTTCTCATGCTGGATGCATTCTTAAACAAGACACACTTTGCAATGTTCGATTTTGTTTTTAATTGGCTTCTGGCCTGTGATCCGTATAGTATCTGTTAGTATTTTAGGAAGTTTACGTAGTAAGGTTGCACTTATTTCAAAATTTTATTATAGGTTATAAAGCCAACGGTCTCGCCACAGTGGTAACACTCGTTGCTGTCAGATCACCGAAGTTAAGCGCTGTCGTGCTTGGTTAGCACTTGGATGGCTCACTGTTCGGGTCTGCCGAGTGTTATTGGTAACCGAGGTGCACTCAGCCCTTGTCAGGCCAATTGAAGAGATATACTTGATTGAGAAGCAGCAACACCGGTCATGATAACTGACAACGTCTGGGAAGTGGTGTGCTGACCACAGGCCCTACGTGTCAGCGTCTGTTAACGCCTAAGGGTTGGGGTTGGGTTGTTTGGGGGAAGCGAGGTCATCGGTCATCAGATTAGGGAAGGACGCGGAAATAAGTCGGCCGTGCCCTTTCAAAGGAACCATCCCGGCATTTGCCTGGAACGATTTACGGAAATCACGGAAAACCTAAATCAGGAAGGTCGGACGCAGGATTGAACCGTCGTCCTCCCGAATGTGAGTACAGCGTGCTAACCACTGCTCCACCTCGCTCGGTGTAACGCCGTAGGGCTGAGGATGATACGGCGGCCGGTCGGTACATTGGGCCTTCAAGGTCTGTTCGGACGGTGTTTATTTGTATTATTGTTTTTAAGATCAGTATGTCATTTTGATGAAGGATAATTCCCATATTTGTGGGTAATTACTGAACATATGTGACTAATCTCTGTGTTAGTTCCGCTTACTACTGGCTTACAACCTACATGCGAAAAAAATATACGTCAAAACTCCTATTGTCACTTCGTCATGCTAATAGGGCAGATTATATCGTTCATACGTTTGGTGGAGACGATTGGGGTGTGAACCAGACTAAATATCACGTCGATTGCAGTACTTATAGAACTTCTGTTTCCTTCATGCACATGAGGAAGCCTTTAGGCTTGATGGCAGTTTATTATTTTTAACTGTGCCCTTTCGAGTTACAGTCTTCGCCAAGTCATCGACTGTTTCATCATATTTAATGTTAACGTGTTCTTGAGACATAGTTATTTTACCTGCTTCCGAAAATTTATATTCTCTATGATGGGGTTTTGTAGCCGATTACCAGTAGATTATGTTTCTTGATAAGGGCTGGGGTCCACAGATCCTGGAGCAAGCCTCCGCAATCCATTTTAATAAAAATTTTTGTTGTTGTGTGGTTCTAGATATACTGTGAATCTGCAAGTGCAGCTATGGCTTCTGCCCCTCCCTGAGAAGCGAACTCAGTTGTTTTTAACAAGAGCTAGGACACAGGAAGGTGCATAGCACCATGGCCTTACCTTTGGCTCTGGAAACATTTTTGCACCTGGGAAATTATCAGCAATGCGGTTTTTTCACTAACTACTGCACTCCGACGAATGTGGTTGATAAATAGGAAACGGAGGCGCTACTGCGGTTATTTCGTTTTATTTGTTGGTAATCCGAATTACAATGAGACGTAGGTAATAAATATCACTTCCTTTAGATATGTGAAGCTGATACATAATTATCGTTTTTGAGCGCTTTAGATTCTTCATCTTATCGCAAGACACCATTTCGACTTTATATGTTATTGAGTGGTCAGTTTTGTAGAACGTCTTCTCAGGAGTAACATTAATTTCTATCGAATGGCATTGACCAGCTCTGCAGATTCGATCAGTGCGTCGTGTGCTTCAAATACACTCACCAGCAAACAATAAAGGATATTTCCATTGAGCTGAGAGCCAACTGTAATTACATGTTTGTGTGAATAAAAACGTGACACTGATCCGTATAACAGAATCATAAATTAAATTACGCTGTCAATGCTGCTGTACAAATTATCAGTATGATGCGAGCCCTTTGTCAGCTGAATTATGGCTTCAGGGGATATTCGGAAAAATTTACGTCAGTGTGATCACTAGCTTATTGCTAATGATTCTGTGCAAGTGATTCGGCAACGATATAACGGGAACTATCTGCCCGAAAGAGAAATACCGTCTTATAATTCAGTTCTGGCTTGAGTGAATTACACCATGGCGTTAGGTACTGCACAATAATTGCTGCACAAACAGCTCTGTCCACGACCATGGAACAAGATCTAGACTGAAAGTACATTTTACAAGAAACAAAAAACAAAAAATTCGAAATAGCGTTTTATATCACGGGATAAAATTGTTCACTAAATCACTCAGTGAGATTAAAGAGATTATCAAAACGAACTTACTTACAAAGACAGTTGAAAATACAAAGTAGCTGTTAAGTAATACATTTTATGTGCTGAAGGATTGCTTAAAAGTAAAAATGTAACACAAATAAATAATGACGGTAGTAAAATATACACTCCTGGAAATGGAAAAAAGAACACATTGACACCGGTGTGTCAGACCCACCATACTTGCTCCGGACACTGCGAGAGGGCTGTACAAGCAATGATCACACGCACGGCACAGCGGACACACCAGGAACCGCGGTGTTGGCCGTCGAATGGCGCTAGCTGCGCAGCATTTGTGCACCGCCGCCGTCAGTGTCAGCCAGTTTGCCGTGGCATACGGAGCTCCATCGCAGTCTTTAACACTGGTAGCATGCCGCGACAGCGTTGACGTGAACCGTATGTGCAGTTGACGGACTTTGAGCGAGGGCGTATAGTGGGCATGCGGGAGGCCGGGTGGACGTACCGCCGAATTGCTCAACACGTGGGGCGTGAGGTCTCCACAGTACATCGATGTTGTCGCCAGTGGTCGGCGGAAGGTGCACGTGCCCGTCGACCTGGGACTGGACCGCAGCGACGCACGGATGCACGCCAAGACCGTAGGATCCTACGCAGTGCCGTAGGGGACCGCACCGCCACTTCCCAGCAAATTAGGGACACTGTTGCTCCTGGGGTATCGGCGAGGACCATTCGCAACCGTCTCCATGAAGCTGGGCTACGGTCCCGCACACCGTTAGGCCGTCTTCCGCTCACGCCCCAACATCGTGCAGCCCGCCTCCAGTGGTGTCGCGACAGGCGTGAATGGAGGGACGAATGGAGACGTGTCGTCTTCAACGATGAGAGTCACTTCTGTCTTGGTGCCAATGATGGTCATATGAGTGTTTTGCGCCGTGCAGGTGAGCGCCACACTCAGGACTGCATACGACCGAGGCACACAGGGTCAACACCCAGCATCATGGTGTGGGGAGCGATCTCCTACACTGGCCGTACACCACTGGTGATCGTCGAGGGGACACTGAATAGTGCACGGTACATCCAAACCGTCATCGAACCCATCGTTCTACCATTCCTAGACCGGCAAGGGAACTTGCTGTTCCAACAGGACAATGCACGTCCGCATGTATCCCGTGCCACCCAACGTGCTCTAGAAGGTGTAAGTCAACTACCCTGGCCAACAGGATCTCCGGATCTGTCCCCCATTTAGCATGTTTGGGACTGGATGAAGCGTCGTCTCACGCGGTCTGCACGTCCAGCACGAACGCTGGTCCAACTGAGGCGCCAGGTGGAAATGGCATGGCAAGCCGTTCCACAGGACTACATCCAGCATCTCTACGATCGTCTCCATGGGAGAATAGCAGCCTGCATTGCTGCGAAAGGTGGATATACACTGTACTAGTGCCGACATTGTGAATGCTCTGTTGACTGTGTCTATGTGCCTGTGGTTCTGTCAGTGTGATCATGTGATGTATCTGACCCCTGGAATGTGTCAATAAAGTTTCCCCTTCCTGGGACAATGAATTCACGGTGTTCTTATTTCAATTTCCAGGAGTGTATATACTTCCACGTAAAACTTCCACACTGTGCTTTTATCTTCTTTTCTGGAAACTTTATTCCCAGAGCTACGCAGTGTGTAATACTAACACCTTATTCTCTTCCTGAGCTCAAGTTCGCATTCATCATAGAGGGACGCTGACTCAATTTTTCGGGAAAGCAAATGGGAAGCTGCGGTACACGAAATAGAAACCAAGTATCGTCGCTATGGTCGGACTTTAGCTGACAGTATGTGTAGTGTTAGGTCTACGTTACGAAATAATACGAATAATACGTGTAATAGAGCATAGTGTGTGCGCAGCGACTGGGAGTGAGAAATCAATGAACAATATAGCTCTAGTCGTTTACAATATTAAATAACGCCTTTGCACAACTACTGTGTACTAGTGATAAATCGAACGAGGTAGATTTTTCTCATTTTCAGAGTACTGAGGGGCGATCTGTTTCAATTGTTAAAAACCATTCAAAAGCCAAGATCGCTGCACCTCTCGCGCAAGATGTGAGGGGAACAAAACTCAGTACATCATATACGTTTGTCTACGCAGCGCAAATTTAAAGTGGATTCGCACTGCGATGACAAACATTTATAATGTGCTGTGTTTACAATGTGCTAAATTTTATCCACTTGACATTTTGTGCGTGAGATGCAGCGTAAAATGAACATATTTTACAACAAACAGACGTTGAAGATCTGACGATGAGAGCAATGACTCTTTAGATTGGTCGTCTTAAATAAAGAAATTTTTATATGATCTTGGTTTTTGAATGGTTTTTAACGAATGATGTAGCACTGTTATAACAAGAGTGGCCTTTTGTTAGGAAGGGTGGGGGCTCCAATCTTCATCCAGCCCTTCTGGTTTATGTTTTCCATTGTTTACCTAAATTACTTCAAACAAATGGCAGGACTGTTCGTATTTTAAGGCCGCGACCGACTACTTGCCTCATTCTTATCAAACTGTACCCGTCATGTATGTACCTACGTGTACAGAATAGGTTACCTTTTGTTGATATTAAATTGTCTTATCATAACATGTCCAATATCGTAAAAGTGATCTATATATGAATCGAACTACTCCTACTACTACTGCCACTACTATTACTAGAAAGGGGACTAATGACCTCAGAAGTTGAGTCCCGTAGTGCTCAGAGCCAGCCATATTACTAGAATCAGTTACAATTGGAATCAGACAACGTATAGAAGGATCCGGCAGAAACACTTTGCATGCATGTGAAAGGGAATGATCACATAGGCTTCCAGTCTTGGATAAAACAGGTGGCAAAGTTAGGGTTCATTGGTAGACTATTGGGCAAATGTAGTTAGTCTACAAAGGAGACTGCTTTCAAAACATTCTTGCGACACATCCCAGAATATTACTTAAACGTGTGAGAGCGATTCCAAATAGGATTAAGAGGGAATATTGAACGCATACGAGAAAAGGTATGGATTCACGGGAGAGCTAACCCGTGAAAACCTACTTACATAATTTAAGTGAAGAACAATAAAATTGTGAGTAAAAAATCACAAATAAGGAAATAAATACAGTAAAATGAGGTGTTTCCCGGCGCTACTGTTGGATGATGTCCAAACGGAAATACCGCCGATTTGTGATGTCTACTCGCTCAATATTTCGGCAGCATAACTTATCGACATCAATAGATTCTACCTGACAATACGTCAGGGAGCACCTGATGATGGCGACAAGTTATGCTGTCGAAATATTGTGTCACGGAGACAGCCGGAATTCCCGGGGAAACTGAATAGGATATAATTCGTACCTGATATTCAATTGTCTCGACAGCAAAATAATTCATCTGTTGTGTACGTGACCAACAGAACAACTAAGTGCTTGCATCTTCATTTTCACGCAACGAATGACAAGCCACAGCTTACAGATCTTCAGAAAAAGAATTGCCACTGACATTACAGTTCCTCTTCCCACCTTATATCTCAAAAATCCATTTTACAGAGCCCCACTCCACTGACTGAAACAGTAGCCTCAATGAGGAGAACATATCAGAGACGAAGACGAGTTACAGCACATACAAGTGGAATTATACGGAGGCAGCTGACAGGAGTTACAAAAATATTAAATGTAACACGAAAGAACAGGGCAATTACCTTCTCAGACAACAATATGATAAAGATATTTCACCTCTGACAAACACAATTTCTTGCATTTCACTTTGTGCCACATTGGTTTCGGTGCTAAACAATATTATGCTAAACAATATTATGAATGTGCAACCTTAGTTTCTTCCGGAGTATACGATGCTCAAGTATTTACGGGGATGCAGGCGGGTGATGTCGTCGACAACCACCGATATTTCGACATGAGCGCACCTTGCCATTTTGATGACGGCCTTGAAATTGGCAGGTGTGCTTCTGTCGAAATATCGGCGAGTGTCGAAGACATCACCAGGTTGCATTCCCGTAATTATGAACATGGCTCACCTTATTTCAATATAAAGAGCAGTATTAGGAGAACAAATATACTCAGGTTGGATTTTGCTAACTTAAACTAACTTACGCTATGCACAACACACGCACCCGTGCCCGAGGGAGGACTCGAACCTCCAACGGGGAGAGCCGCGTGGACCGCAAAAGACGCCTTAGACCACGCGGCTACCCCGCGCGGCGAGGAGAAGAAGACGTACATAGAAAGTCGAGGGAGATAGTGAACAGATAGAAGGGGAGCGAGAGGAGACAGGAGGATATGGAGAAAGAGGAGGGAGGAGGTGATGAACAGAGAGAGGGGGAAGAAGGAGGAGATAGAAAAAGAGTGGGAGGAGGACATGGAACAGCTTGTATGTAATAAAAAATCGACCAGATTCAAGTACAGAGAGCGGGAATTTTAAAACATTAGTTGTTAACCGTCAGAGCACAAGCAAAGAAGCACCAGAATTCAAATCTCTCCTGGAAACGAGTCGGCAATACATCACGATGAGGACTGAAAATTGGCTGAAAATTGAGTTACAGAGAAGGAGTATTCCTGACGGCACTTTCTTGCTGCTTTAGCGGTTTTTGTCGAAATGGTATATTTCTGCACTCGTTGCAAAAGAAATTAGGCATAAGTACGTAAAGCACGCAAAGTGGTGTCGAAGACTTTGTCTGCAGAAGATGAAACTAGTAAAGCTTGTGAACAGCAGATTTTAGTCTTGGTAGGTGCTTTCTGCACACAGCTGAAAGCCGGCTTCTGGACGGTAGCTACTAGTACCACGGCGGCAGGAGGCCGCCCTGCGCTCCAGCTCAAATCGCAGTCTTCCAGTGGCCTGTGACGTCATCACCGTCGCGGGCTGACACGGCTCATTGGATTCCGCAAGTGGGGGTGGCCTTTAAGGGGTGACCCTGGCGCCGGGCGCGCCATTTCTGAGCTGACCCGACCTTTCCTCGACCTCCGCACGGCGTGTGCAACAGGTGATGTTCCAGCTGTGCGCCGTCCTCTCCGCTTCCACTCCAGCAGCTGTGGCGCGGGTCGAGGCGAGCGCGGTGTACCGACAGGTTTGTGCACTCGCGTGTATCACGGTATGACCTCCCCGGGCTTTTATTAGACTAAGACATTCAGTACCTGAATGGGACTTGAATTCCGAGGCGGCTGAATTCAGTAGTCTGAGCGAGGGTCTGTTCCTAAAGACTGCAAAGTAACACAGGTCACACCAATATTCAAGGAAGGAAATAGGAGTAACCCATGGAATTACAGATCCATATCACTGACCTCAATTTGCAGTAGGATTTTGCAACGTTTACTGTACTCGGACATTATGAATCACCTTGAAGAAAATGACTTACTGATACATAACCAACACGGATTCAGAAAATATCGTTCTTGTGCAACACAGCTAGCTCTTTATTCCCATGAACTAATGAGCGCTGTCGACAAGGGATCTCAGATCGATTCCAACTCCTAGATTTCCAGAAGGCTTTTGATAACGTTCCTCACAAGCGACTATTAATGAAATTGCGTGCATATGGAATATTGTCTCTGTTGTGTGACTGGATTCGTGATTTCCTCTCAGAGAGGTCACATTTAGTAATGATAGATGGTAAATCATCGAGTAGAACAGAAGTGATATCTGGCGTTCCGCAAGGTACTGTCATAGGCCCTCTGCTATTCCTGATTTACGTAAATGATCTAGGTGAAAATCTGAGCAGCCCCCTTAGATTGTTTGCAGATGATGCTGTAATTTACCGTCTAGTAAAATCATCAGAGAATCAATTCCAATTACAAAATGAGCTAGAGAGAATTTCTGTATGGTGCGAAAAGTGGCACTAAACAAAGAAAAGTGCGAGGTCATCCACATGGGTACTAAAAAAAGTCCGATAAATTTTGGGTATACGATAAGTCGCATAAATCTAAGGGCTGTCAATTCGACTAAATACCTAGGTATTACAATTACGAACACCTTAAATTGGAATGACCACATAGATAATATTGTGGGGAAGGTGAAACAAAGACTGCGCTTTGTTGGCAGAACACTTAGAAGATGCGACAAACCCACTAAAGAGACAGTCTATATTACACTTTCTGTTGTGGGTTGGCAAGAGAGCCAACCCGGTATTACTAGAGGAAGCCGAAAGGTACGCGCTTCAGCTCTCGCAGGCTGGCGTGAGGTCTGGAACAGGACAAGGAAATTAGACTCAGAAAAAACTGACGTAGCTTAGATCCATAAATGGTGAACGTCGCTCTTGACGGTACATGTTTTACAGTATTAATAGTAACTGGTAATGGCGCCTTGCTAGGTCGTAGCAAATGACGTAGCTGAAGGTTATGCTAACTATCGTCTCGGCAAATGAGAGCGTATTTTGTCAGTGAACCATCGCTAGCAAAGTCGGTTGAACAACTGGGGCGAGTGCTAGGAAGTCTCTCTAGGCCTGCCGTGTGGCGGCGCTCGGTCTGCAATCACTGACAGTGGCGACACGCGGGTCCGACGTATACTAACGGATCGCGGCCGATTTAAAGGCTACCACCTAGCAAGTGTGGTGTCTGGCGGTGACACCACACTTTCCGTCCTCTGCTGGAATATTGCTGCGTGGTGTGGGATCCTTACCACGTAGGATTGACGGAGGACATCGAAAAAGCGCAAAGAAGGGCAGCTCGTTTCGTGTTATCGCGCAATAGGGCTGAGAGTGTCACTGATATGATACGCGAGTTGGGGTGGCAGTCACTGAAACAAAGGCGGTTTTCTTCGCGGCGAGATCTACCTGCGAAATTTCAATCACCAACTTTCTCTTCCACCTACGTAGGGAGAAATGATCATCATAATAAAATTAGAGCAATCAGAGCTCGAACGCATTTAGGTGTTCCTTTTTCCCAAGCGCTATTCGAGAGTGAAACGGTAGAGAAGCAGTATGAAAATGGTTCGATGAACCCTCTGCCAGGCACTTAAGTGTGAATGGCAGAGTAACAATGTAGATATAGATGTAGGTCACCTATTCTGAAAATTTTCCTCATACACTCCGACACAGACTCAAGGACGCTCTGTAAAGATTCTCCAGAGCAGTGGGAGGGCAAGATGAGGAGCTGAAATCGACCTAGCAGTCAGCAAGCAGGCAAGAATTAACGAGAGTGAGGCGGAATTACAATTAATACCGGTGAAACGGTAACCGCTATTTAAGGTCGGGATAAGCTGACCGGCGAATTGAAATGCGAAATTGATCATTTTAGCGGTACGAAAACAGATTGAGTGTTAAAGAGCCTGAAGGACAGCTACACTGTGAATACTTGGCATTTCTTGTGCGTGTGCTATCCTAGGGGACGAATGTTCCAAAGAGGGAAGCGACACGGCGCAGACTGCGACGCGACGATTTATTCTAATGCACAGGCTTACTGGAACATTCAGTACCTTTTAGAATTTTTGTGAATTAGTTATTCGATAACATGGTAATTTTAATCTGCGAATTTATGTGTGTTCCCACCCGTTGACAGGTCAAGGGGAGCTACTGACGCAATCACTGAAGTAACTAGGTATCGAGTTACAGATCGATAGGCGTCATCGTTCATTAAAGAGTAACCGGCTGTCTCATTAAAAATGGCCTTCTCGTCCTTCTTTTCGGTGACGGATTGCATGACTGAGAGACGTTTTGGCACTTACAGTGGTAAAAGTCAGCCAACAGAAGACTCCAGCCGTGGAGGACGTTTGATGTTTCTCTCCCAGCGGGAGGCCAACGAAACACAGCGCTTCATCCACGTCGAGGACGTCTCCTGTCTTTTTAAACGTCGGACCTCGGTGCCCCCAGACTCACTTCTGTGCGATCCTTTACAGGAACAATACATAACTCTGTGTTACTAGCTAGAGACGACCGCGGCACATGTCAAGACGACCAAATGACACGAGACACCGTCAAGATGCTGCCAGATGCACTGTAGCCAAACGTGTCTCAGCCAACAAGACGGAGAACAACAAGCTACATATAGGACTGCACATTTCTCTCCCTTGTGTCAATTTGCCACTCGCTTGTCCTCTCGGGATATCATATGATTCCCAATGAAAAAAAAATGCTATTTCTCATCGCAGTGTGTTCGTTTTCGGCAGATTAACTTTATTGTAATTTTAATGAGTTTTCTTACTACTATTGTTTGCAAGTTATAAGATAATGCGAGGTGTTTCACAATTCCTGTCACTGGCCTGTCGGGGTTGTGGAGGGTATTACCTGAGACTGTTAATATTTTTAATAATATCAGGAAACCAATACGTCGATATTTAAAAGAAAAGTTATCGGCCCTCGATATATCGGATGTGGTACCGATATATCGACGGGGAAAATCTCGTCATACCTGCCTACAAAAATATCGGTTGCACATTGTAAATACAATGCCGGCTTTAGAGCTGTATATTTAAGTATTGATTTATTATTAAATATTCTGTACATCAAAAAGCTAGCAGCTCGCATATCCCTTTTAGAGTAGGAATTGAAATGAAATGGATGCATGTTCACGCTTGGATATAAACACTTTGCTAACAAAGGCAACTACATCTAGGAGCCACAATAAAAGGTGTCCGGTGGGTCCGTCTTTCGGTTTAGTCACATACCGGAATTGTCCGGAACACTTTACGTCCATTTCCGTTTCTTTTTTTTTTTTTTTTTTCATTTCTAGCGACCTAGAACCTGCGCGGTGAAGTTAAGCGTTGCAGTTTCTGTTAGTAGCGCCGATCGCCGGTTACGTCAGCATTTCCTCTCACACGTCTCCGCCCAGTGAAAAGACCAAGCTTGGATTTAGATTCTTGTTCATCATTTTAAGCGACTGTTTCTGAAGAATATCGATGCGAAAAATAGCACAATAGTTGCGTTAAAAACTGTTTTTTAAGGCAACTGCGGTGATATTTCTTCACGCAACTGGTGTGTTATTTCTTCTCATCGGAAATCTTGTTATTCCACCGTAATCGCCACCTTCCAGTGCAATCTGACTTCTTTGTGCGACTTGTACTTGCTTCACACACTCACAGACGAAGACTGAACGTGATGAAAGCTCAAAAAGTAGTAAGATTCCTTTACATAGTAAAAGTAAAATTATGTTCTACTATAATTTTAAAGGCACAATTTCAAATATTTACGGAGAATTGCGAAGAAAATATAAAATATCGACAGATCGAGAAATGAAATATCGCCATGATATATCGGCATATTCTGAGAAATACGTCGATATATCGATATTTTATCAGAAGCACTAGCACTGGCTATACGCAATTTTCATAAGGAACTCTTGTCCGGAAATGTAACGTTTGGTTATAAAACAGATTTGATGAGCGGATCACTTTCAAATCATCCGCTACTACTGAGGTCGAAGTAGAGTGTGATTGTGAAGTGATCTGGACACATTTAACAAGGCTAGGGGAAATAGAGTTAATTGTGGGGCGTTATTACCGGCCATCAGGTTCCACCGTGACAGTTCTAGAATCATTCAAAGGGAGTGTATATTCTGTATCGCAGAAGTACCCGGATCATGCTATATTGGTCGGAGGCGACTTCAACCTACCTAGTATAGACTGGGATATCTATGGATTCATTACAGGTGGTACAGACAAGCCGTCGTGTGAATTACTTTTGAACACATTATCCGAAAACTGTCTTGGGCAGTTAAATCGACAGCCAACGCATAATGGAAATATTTTAGATCTGGTAACCACGAACAGACCAGACCTCATCGAGGGTGTCAGTGTTGAGACAGGGATTAGTGATCATGATGTCATTACGACTACGGTTACGAAAGTTAAAAAGTCAGTCAAGAAGGCTAGGAGAGTATTCTTACTAGAAACAGCAGATAAGCAGTTGTTAGCATTCCACTTAGTAAATGAATCGACTTCATTTACTTCCGGTACGATGGACGTGGAAGAATTATGGGCAAATTTTAAACACATTGCAAATCACGCATTGGACAAGTATGTGCGGAAAAAGTTGGTTACGGACGGAAAAGACCCACCGTGGTTTAACAGCGCAATTCGGAGAATGCTCAGGAAGCAAAGGCAGTTGCACTCGCGGTACAGGAAGGATCGGGAGAATGAAGACAGGCAAAAGTTAGTAGAGATTCGTGCTGCTGTAAAAAGAGCGGTGCGCGAAGCATTTAATCACCACCACCGTCATATCTTAGCAAAAGATCTTGCTGAAAACCCAAGGAAATTCAGGTCTTACGTAAAATCGGTCTAAAATTTTAAATTTAGCGTTTGAGAAATCTTTCACGCAGGAGGATCGTACAAACATACCGTCGTTTGAGTCTCGTACAGATTCACGTATGGAGGACATAGTGATAGACATCCCTGGGGTTGTGAAGCAGCTGAATGTGTTGAAAATAAATAAATCGCCAGGTCCTGATGGGATTCCAATTCGGTTTTACAGAGAGTACTCTACTGCATTGGCTTCTTACTTAGCTTGCATTTATCGCGAATCTCTTGCCCAACGTAAAGTCTCGAGCAACTGGAAAAAAGTGCAGGTGGCGCCTGTATATAAGAAGGGTAGAAGGACGGATCCTCAAAATTACAGACCAATATCCTTAACATCGGTTTGTTGCAGGATTCTCGAACATATTCTCAGTTCGAATATAATGAATTTCCTTGAGACAGAGAAGTTGCTGTCCATGCATCAGCACGGCTTTAGAAAGCATCGCTCCTGCGAAACGCAATTCGCCCTTTTTTCACATGATATCTTGCGAACCATAGATGAAGGGTATCAGACGGATGCCATATTCCTTGACTTCCGGAAAGCGTTTGACTCGGTGCCTCACTGCAGACTCCTAACTAAGGTACGAGCTTATGGGATTGGTTCCCAAGTATGTGAGTGGCTCGAGGACTTATTAAGTAATAGAACCCAGTACGTTGTCGATGGTGAGTGTTCATCGAAGGTGAGGGTATCATATGGAGTGCCCCAGGGAAATGTGGTAGGTCCACTGTTGTTTTCTATCTACATAAATGATCTTTTGGATTGGGTGGACAGCAATGTGCGGCTGTTTGCTAATGATGCTGTGGTGTACGGGAAGGTGTCGTCGTTGAGTGACTGTAGGAGGATACAAGATGACTTGGACAGGATTTGTGATTGGTGTAAAGAATGGCAACTAACTCTAAATATAGATAAATGTAAATTAATGCAGATGAATAGGAAAAAGAATCCTGTAATGTTTGAATAATCCATTAGTAGTATACATCTACATCTACATCTACATTTATACTCCGCAAGCCACCCAACGGTGTGTGGCGGAGGGCACTTTACGTGTCACTGCCATTACCTCCCTTTCCTGTTCCAGTCGCATATGGTTCGCGGGAAGAACGACTGTCTGAAAGCCTCCGTGCGCGCTCTAATCTCTCTAATTTTACATTCGTGATCTCCTCGGGAGGTGTAAGTAGGGGGAAGCAATATATTCGATACCTCATCCAGAAACGCACCCTCTCGAAACCTGGCGAGCAATCTACACCGCGATGCAGAGCGCCTCTCTTGCAGAGTCTGCCACTTGAGTTTATTAAACATCTCCGTAACGCTATCACGGTTACCAAATAACCCTGTGACGAAACGCGCCGCTCTTCTTTGGATCTTCTCTATCTCCTCCGTCAAACCGATCTGGTACGGATACCGCACTGATGAGCAATACTCAAGTATAGGTCGAACGAGTGTTTTGTAAGCCACCTCCTTTGTTGGTGGACTACATTTTCTAAGCACTCTCCCAATGAATCTCAACCTGGTACCCGCCTTACCAACAATTAATTTTATATTATCATTCCACTTCAGATCGTTCCGCACGCATACTCCCAGATATTTTACGGAAGTAACTGCTATCAGTGTTTGTTCCGCTATCATATAATCATACAATAAAGGATCCTTGTTTCTATGTATTCGCAATACATTACATTTGTCTATGTTAAGGGACAGTTGCCACTCCCTGCACCAAGTGCCTATCCGCTGCAGATCTTCCTGCATTTCGCTACAATTTTCTAATGCTGCAACTTCTCTGTATACTACAGCATCATCCGCGAAAAGCCGCATGGATCTTCCGACACTATCTACTAGGTCATTTATACACTCCTGGAAATGGAAAAAAGAACACATTGACACCGGTGTGTCAGACCCACCATACTTGCTCCGGACACTGCGAGAGGGCTGTACAAGCAATGATCACACGCACGGCACAGCGGACACACCAGGAACCGCGGTGTTGGCCGTCGAATGGCGCTAGCTGCGCAGCATTTGTGCACCGCCGCCGTCAGTGTCAGCCAGTTTGCCGTGGCATACGGAGCTCCATCGCAGTCTTTAACACTGGTAGCATGCCGCGACAGCGTGGACGTGAACCGTATGTGCAGTTGACGGACTTTGAGCGAGGGCGTATAGTGGGCATGCGGGAGGCCGGGTGGACGTACCGCCGAATTGCTCAACACGTGGGGCGTGAGGTCTCCACAGTACATCGATGTTGTCGCCAGTGGTCGGCGGAAGGTGCACGTGCCCGTCGACCTGGCACCGGACCGCAGCGATGCACGGATGCACGCCAAGACCGTAGGATCCTACGCAGTGCCGTAGGGGACCGCACCGTCACTTCCCAGCAAATTAGGGACACTGTTGCTCCTGGGGTATCGGCGAGGACCATTCGCAACCGTCTCCATGAAGCTGGGCTACGGTCCCGCACACCGTTAGGCCGTCTTCCGCTCACGCCCCAACATCGTGCAGCCCGCCTCCAGTGGTGTCGCGACAGGCGTGAATGGAGGGACGAATGGAGACGTGTCGTCTTCAGCGATGAGAGTCGCTTCTGCCTTGGTGCCAATGATGGTCGTATGCGTGTTTGGCGCCGTGCAGGTGAGCGCCACAATCAGGACTGCATACGACCGAGGCACACAGGGCCAACACCCGGCATCATGGTGTGGGGAGCGATCTCCTACACTGGCCGTACACCACTGGTGATCGTCGAGGGGACACTGAATAGTGCACGGTACATCCAAACCGTCATCGAACCCATCGTTCTACCATTCCTAGACCGGCAAGGGAACTTGCTGTTCCAACAGGACAATGCACGTCCGCATGTATCCCGTGCCACCCAACGTGCTCTAGAAGGTGTAAGTCAACTACCCTGGTCAGCAAGATCTCCGGATCTGTCCCCCATTGAGCATGTTTGGGACTGGATGAAGCGTCGTCTCACGCGGTCTGCACGTCCAGCACGAACGCTGGTCCAACTGAGGCACCAGGTGGAATGGCATGGCAAGCCGTTCCACAGGACTACATCCAGCATCTCTACGATCGTCTCCATGGGAGAATAGCAGCCTGCATTGCTGCGAAAGGTGGATATACACTGTACTAGTGCCGACATTGTGCATGCTCTGTTGCCTGTGTCTATGTGCCTGTGGTTCTGTCAGTGTGATCATGTGATGTATCTGACCCCAGGAATGTGTCAATAAAGTTTCCCCTTCCTGGGACAATGAATTCACGGTGTTCTTATTTCAATTTCCAGGAGTGTATATATTGTGAAAAGCAATGGTCCCATAACACTCCCCTGTGGCACGCCAGAGGTTATTTTAACGTCTGTAGACGTCTCTCCATTGATAACAACATGCTGTGTTCTGTTTGCTAAAAACTCTTCAATCCAGCCACACAGCTGGTCTGATATTCCGTAGGCTCTTACTTTGTTTATCAGGCGACAGTGCGGAACTGTATCGAACGCCTTCCGGAAGTCAAGAAAAATAGCATCTACCTGGGAGCGTGTATCTAATATTTTCTGGGTCTCATGAACAAATAAAGCGAGTTGGGTCTCACACGATCGCTGTTTCCGGAATCCATGTTGATTCCTACATAGTAGATTCTGGGTTTCCAAAAACGACATGATACTCGAGCAAAAAACATGTTCTAAAATTCTACAACAGATCGACGTCAGAGATATAGGTCTATAGTTTTGCGCATCTGCTCGACGACTCTTCTTGAAGACTGGGACTACCTGTGATTTTTTCCAATCATTTGGAACCCTCCGTTCCTCTAGAGACTTGCGGTACACGGCTGTTAGAAGGGGGGCGCTTGAAACAGTCACGTCGATTAAATATTTGGGCCTAACATTGCAGAGCGATATGAAGTGGGACAAGCATGTAATGGCAGTTGTGGGGAAGGCGGATAGTCGTCTTCGGTTCATTGGTAGAATTTTGGGAAGATGTGGTTCATCTGTGAAAAGGCCGCTTATAAAACACTAATACGACCTATTCTTGAGTACTGCTCGAGCGTTTGGGATCCCTATCAGGTCGGTTTGAGGGGGACATAGAAGCAATTCAGAGGCGGACTGCTAGATTTGTTACTGGTAGGTTTGATCGTCACGCGGGTATTACGGAAATGCTTCAGGAACTCGGGTGGGAGTCTCTAGAGGAAAGGAGGCGTTCTTTTCGTGAATCGCTACTGAGGAAATTTAGAGAACCAGCATTTGAGGCTGACTGCAGTACAATTTTGCTGCCGCCAACTCACATTTCGCGGAAAGACCACAAGGATAAGATAAGAGAGATTAGGGCTCTTACAGAGGCATATAGGCAGCCATTTTTCCCTCGTTCTGTTTGGGAGTGGAACAGGGAGAGAAGATGCTAGTTATGGTACGAGGTGCCCTCCGCCACGCACCGTATGGTGGATTGCGGAGTATGTATGTAGATGTAGGTGTAGATGTAGATCCGCTTCACGGTACGCATACAAAGTGAAAAGAGGGGACCGTCGCCACTGCCTGTTGTAATTATGACCTGACGTACCATTTTCGTCAGACTTCAACAGCGGCAGTGATAAACTGCTAGGTTAGCAATTAGGAGAGTTGACTCCGGTGCACCATGGACATACAGCAATCTATACTTTGAAGAGGACATCTTCCGTCACGTGGAAGAGAACCGTACGACAAGTACTAGAAGCACTGTGCACTCCATGGGGTCCTATTTTACACATGGGTGTGTGTGAAATCTTAAGGGACTTAACTGCTAAGGTCATCAGGCCCTAAGCTTACACACTACTTAACCTAAATTATCCTAAGGACAAACACACACACCGTGCCCGAGGGAGGACTCGAACCTCCGCCGGGACCAGCCGCACAGTCCGTGACTGCAGTGCCTAAGACCGCTCGGCTAATCCCGCGCGGCTGTACACATGGGTCAGAGCTTGTTGTCTCCGCTGTGTGTGTGAACTGTGTGGCGGGAGATTTGAAAGCGATTCGATCTTCAAAGTCATTTCACATCCAAACGCTAAGTTGCGGACATGGGTTCCTTATCAAAGTTTTACCTGCTAAGTCCCCTCAGCAACCTCTAGAAGGCTGTAATGGGAGTTGTCCTGACAAAAAAAAGACAATATAACTTGGTACATATACAATATCTGATCAAAAGTATCCGGACACCTCCGAAAACATTCGTTTTTCCTATTAGGTGCATTGTGTTGACACCTCCTGCCAGGTACTCGATATCAGCGATCTAAGTTGTCATTAGACATCGTGACAGAGTAGAATGGGGCGCTCTGCGGAACTTCCAACGTAGTCAGATGATTGGGTGTAACTTCTGTTATACGTCTTTACGCAAGATTTACACACTCCTAAAGATCCCTACGTCCACTGTTTCCGATATGATAGTGAAGTGGAAACGTGAAGGAGCACGTAGAGCACGAAAGCGTACTGGCCGACCTCGACTGTTGACTGGCAGAGAGGCCGGGCACTGTGGCCGAGAGGTTCTAGGCGCATCAGTCCGGAACTGCGCTACTCCTACGGTCGTAGGTTCGAATCCTGCCTTGGGAATGGATGTCTGTGATGTCTTTAGGTTAGTTAGGTTTACCTAGTTCTAAGTCTAGGGGACTGATGACCTCAGACGTTAAGCCCCATAGTGCTTAGAGCCATCTGAACCATTTGAACTCACAGAGACCGCCGACAGTTGAAGACGGTCGTAATGTCTAATAGGCAGACATCCATCCAGACAATCACACAGGATCGGTAGCTCAGTTGGTAGAGCACTTGTCCGCGAAAGGCAAAGGTCCCGAGTTCGAGTCTCGGTCGGGCACGCAGTTTTAATCTGCCAGGAAGTTTCAATCACACAGGAATTTCGAACTGCATCAGGATCCACTGCAAGTACTATGACACTTAGGTGGGAGGCGAGAAAACTTGGATTTCATGGTCGAGAGGCTGCTCATAAGCCACACATCACGACGGTAAATGCCAAACGACGTCTCGCTTGGTATAAGGAGCGTAAATATCGGACGATTGAACAGTGGAAAAACTTTGTATGGAGTGACGAATCGCGGTACACAATGTGGCGATCCGATGGCAGGGTGTGGGTGGGTATGGCAAATGCCCGGTGAACGTCATCTGCCAGCGTATGTAGTGTCAACAGTAAAATTCGGAGGCGGTGGTGTTATGGTGTGGTCGTGCTTTTCATGGAGGAAGCTTGCACTCCTTGATGTTTTGCGTGGCACTATCACAGCCCAGGGGTACATTGATGTTTTAACCACCTTCTTGCTTCCTACTGTGCAAGACCAATTTAGGGATGGCGGTTGCATCTTTCAACATGATCAACATGATCGAGCACCTGTCCATAATGCACGGCCTGTGGCGGAGTGGTTACACGATAAAAACATCCCTGTAATGGACTGGCCTGCACAGTGTCCTAACCGGAATCCTATAGAACACCTGTGGGATGTTTTGGAACGTCGACTTCGTACCTGGCCTCACCGACCGACATCAATAACTCTCCTCAGTGCAGAACTCCGTGACGAATTGGCTGCCATTCCCCAAGAAACCTTCCAGAACCTGACTGAACGTATGCCTGCGAGAGTGGAAGCTGTCATCAAGCCTAAGGGTGGACCAACACTATACTGATTTTGAGCATTACCGATGGAGGGCGCCACGAAGTTGTAAGTTATTTTCAGCCAGGTGTCCGGATACTATTGATCAAATAGTGTATAAACAGCCGTTCGGTATGTAAAATTAATATAGCTGCACTTCTGGTGAACGGCCACCAAAGTGTTTATGTTCTTACCATGTCTGATGGTGTGTATGACGAGTCTCACTGTGAAGAACAAGGAGACGCCGGGTACTTGTGTAACACAGCGTTATTTCTGCACCTGTCTGTGTTTGAAACAGACCCCATACTGGGACTTCATTTGGTCGACTTGTCAAAGCGTGCCATTTCCAGATTTGTGGGGTATCCGGATGTGACAGTCACCCGAACCTGGACAGCATTGTAACGTGAGGCTGGGCATATTCGTCGCCGAGGATCCGGTCGACCACATGTGTCCACTACAAGGGAGTATTGCCATGTAGCGCAGCAAGCACATAGGAATCCTTTCACAGCTGGGCCTGCCATAAGAGAACAGGTAATAATCGTTCTGAAACATTGTGGGTCATCCCGTACCTTTCCTTATTCGGGGACTAACAGCAGGCGGACTAACGAATTACCACCTCACGCCTAGGCTGCTGTTAACGTCACAACGCAAACAGCTGCATTTGGAGAGGTCCTTGGAACAGGAAGCATGGTTTGCTGATGAATGGCATCGCATTGTGATCAGCGACGAATCGCGGTTCTGCGTTACCCCTTATGACCGTCTACGAGCATGGCGGTGACCCAGGGAGAGGTCCATTTCTTCCTGTGTTCTGCAGAGGCACAACGGTGTTAGTGCTCGCGTCATGGAGTGGGAAGCCATTGACTTTGACTTCAGCTGGTAGCGGTAGAGGGATCTCCGACGTCACAACGGTACGACACAAATACCCTGCTTCCTGACGTATTAACTCTCAAGCGACAGAATCGTGATGTAATTTTTCAACAGGACAATGCTCGTTCACACGTGGCACATGTCTCTGTGAACTTTCTGCGTGATGTTGAGGCACTCCCGTGACTAACATGTATTGGACCAGCTCGGATGTCAAATCCTTAGCAGCGCCTCTATTCAGGATATCAAGGACCAGTTGCAACAGTCTCTGTTGATCCGTTGTGAACATGGGACAGCAGCTAGTCAAGTATTTAACATTGAAATTCAATAACAGCAGTGCAGTTGAGGCCTTTTTTCGTTTTTGAATTTTTTTATTTCTTTTACTACAAGTTTCGGCATTCCATTATGCCATCTTCAGACCCCATATGCATCTCTCAAAAATGAACGATACTGACATACTGGGCCGTATGTTCCTGGATGTCGTGAATTCTAAACCGTATCGCAAGTGCTTGCTGTTGTGCCTTACAGTCACAAAGCGCGGTCGCCGCACGTAAGACGCGGTCACCGCCATCTCGAGCAGCGTGTGCCAACGCTCCAGTGGCAGCAGCGCGGCGCACGTCAAAGGGCTCACAGTGGGGGCGCCACAAATGATGCAGCAGTCATACCGCTGGAGTCGACGGAGCCAGTCAGAATGCAGCCCCACGTGATTAAGTCGCGTCGTCCCGGCCCGGAAGCGGAGTCGTCTGTTGGTCATCCTGGAGAACGAGGAGGTCTCCGCTCAGTCGCGATGCTGTTGCTGTGGTAGTGTTGACAGGAGATGAACTTTGGCTACGGACCTGCACACGAGTGATTATGCTGAGTTATGTTTCACCTTGTTTTCAGAATCAATCTTCTAAGTTGTATTTTATTCCGGCTTTGCATTTGGCAGTTTGTACCTGGGACACAACGCTTCCTCCAAAGATCTGACTGCAATCAAGTCTTCGAAGGAAACACTTGGGATACGACAACCAGGAACATATGGCCCAATATGCCAATATCGTTTGTTTTTGAGAGATACATATGGGTCCTGAAGATGACATACGGAATGCCGAAACTGATAGAAAAAAAAAATTCAACTACACGGCTGTTCGCGAATTTCATTGTTAACAGTTAAAGGTACAACAGCTGTGGACCAGCTTTCACCAGGAGAGGGCAGAACAGCTTTACGAAACCCTTCCTAACCGGATCAGAGGCACACTGATAAGAGAGCTCATACTATCAAATTATCTGTAAATTTGATTCGACACTGTAATCACTGAAATAACATCACGTACCCACTAAACCCATGAAGATTCATTTCGTGTCCTCCTGCCCTTTTTTGTCAGGCATTGTAGGAACATATCTACCTCAGGCGATAATTAGAAAAGGAAAAAAAAGTGTACGGTGCCAGCAATACGTAAGGCAGAGGCGGCAGACAGTGTGACGTCATGGTAAGCAGTGAGACAAAATAAAACTCCCGGTAATTGCGGCGCCACGCACAGGGGTCACTCCCAGCTTATTTAATGTTACGCAATACTGCCCGGCACAGGGTGTCGACAGCAGAACCGGTAAGCTATTATGGGCAACCAGGCCAGCAGCTGATATGAACTGCCGAGCGGGGTGGCTGCCTGGTTAGAGGCGCCGTGTCACGGATTGTGAGGCCGGAGGTTAGAGTCCTCCCTCGGGCATGGGTGTGTGTGTTGTTGCTAGCATAAGTTAGTTTAAGTGTGTGTAAGTCTAGGGACCGATAACCTCAGCAGTTTGGTCCCTTAGCAATTCACATACATTTGAACATTCTGGTATGAACTGGCCTTGTGAATGTGAAGTACTTTTTGTACGTGCACTTTAAGACCAACAGAGGGTATTTTCATCGTTTTATTATATATTAATAAATAAAAAATTAAAGGAAGAAATACGCTGCGCGGAAAGTGTACAACATCATTGTCTATCACGCAAGAGGTTGAAATAGATGAAGAACAGCATTATGAAGCATATAACGAGCTGGATGGAAGAAAGTGAAAACTTGCAAAGACAGATTGAAGAATGAATTAAATTAGCAAAGCGGTAATGCATGAAAAAAGACGTAGAAGTATTGAGATGTCGATGAAAACTGTGCATCAAACCAGGGAACAGAAGAAAGTCCAAGGATCGAATGAAAATTTCTCTGACGTTTTAGGACTTACTGATGACACGAAATTGTTTAGGTAGAAAAACATTTTAACTGGAGCTGTAATTCAGGGAAGTACCTAAAAAGAGGCTATTGCCTACTTTCATTTCTTCGCCGGAAACATCGACTTGTAACGAGTATAACACTGGTCACCAACGTTTTTGTTACAAAAAATGTGAAGAGTGTTCTTTGCTAAGTTGTGGGTGCTGAATTTGAAAATGAAATCAAGTTTTGGATGTTGGGCTGAGTTTTCTTGCTACAGTCTATCTACAGAAATCCTTGAAATCGCTGCATATTGGTTATTCTTCTGTGGTTTAGCTTGAATATTTTGCAGATTTATATGTTGAAAAATAATCGAAATTTGTTCAACAAATTTACACGCACGACTTTCAGTCCAGAAATCTACCTCCAGGAAATGATAATAGTTTGGCAGCACTGTGGATGAGACATACGTGAAAACGTAGAATTCCCTGTTAGGTTAACTCAGCTTGCATAAAACAGAAGCAATTTTCGAGCCGTGCGTAAGAACCGTAGTGCTTCACAGGAAAGTAAGCTCTCTCCTCTTTTGCAGCTCAAACAGCAGACTTATGCGGATCTCCCAAAACTGCTCCGCACTTCTGCAGTCGGGGTATCTTTTTTCTCTTTTCCCTGAAACATGTGGTGCGAGTGGAGAGTTGTGTATCCTTAAGTCGGCTCGAAATTCCCTCTGTGTCGCCGTAACGCTTTCTGCCTCCGCGTAAAGAAGCACAGTTCTTACGCGCCAGAGACACGGGTAATACTACAACGACGAAAATTCAAGCGTCCAAAATTACGAGGGTATTTTTAAAAAAATTAGAAGTACACGCCCAGTATGGCAGAAAGCGGACTTTCCAGATATTTCAAACTCGCACCAGGGAAAGAGGAAGCCGTGACCTGCGTTAGCGAATGGTATCGCCGGCGTAAAGATTACGGCACTTGAAACGAGATAGTCGTACCTCTGACAGTGTTCAGAATAAAAACATGGCGAACGGTTAGAGCATTTCCACTGCTAGCGGTATGCAATCTAGGGACATTCACGGGAAGATATTGGAAAGATAAGGCGGTAGCTGCATTGGCGAAATCGTAACCTTGAAGACACGTTCTGGTGATCGCCAAAGGAGTGTTCTCAGGCCCTTACAGTTCACTGTACTCGTATGCAGAGCTAGTCATAAATAAAGGAAAATATGTAATCTCTAGTGTCAAACATTAAGCTGCAAACACAAAATTATTTTTCCATGTTCCTATGCCAATAAGTACCGATTGAAATGCAAAAACTAAGAAATGTTACGGGGACTTTTGAGTTCCTTTGCTTCTAAGGCGACTGCTCATACTGTGCGATCTCCGTAATGAGGCTATTTTTTTTCTCTTGCGTCTGCCCAGCACCGACTGACGCAGATCAGAACTTTGGTGTATCACGTGATACATCTATGGGAGAATCACGTGTCGAGATTGTGCGGTACATATACAGGGTGTCCCTCCTAAGAGGCGTCAGGCGCATGTTCTCTGGCGTTTAGGGAGAAATTTCCAGTTTCGTTTTCGGAGTGTGTTACTGAACTCAGCCCAAAAAAACACCGCCTATGGCGCCTTTCATACGACGCCCAGCGTCGAGGGCAAGAGTTGGTTTGGTTTCTGTTGTAAGCAAAATGATTTTCTAAGCGGAATTTTGTGCACCCCTTCGACAGAGCGTTCGCAGATTAGTCTAGCGCGTTATTTGTTATATCGATACATATTAACAGCGACGTTAGTATTATTATTATTCTCGTGTCAGAAACATACATATAACACAGTGTACACAATTGTTGTCAGGTCAACACAGTTTATATAACCCCTGGACCAAAATTTCGCCACTTCCGGTACATTTTCCGTTGCCTGGCGAAGGTCGTCTTTTGTGCAGGTGGCTAGACACGGGCGACACTCAAGCATATGTTGAACAGTCTGTTGTTCCCCGCAGTTACACTGGGCTTTGTTTTCTTCAGGGTATCCCCATTTTGCCAGGTTAACCCGTGATCTGCCCATTCCTGACCTCAACCTGTTCAAGGACTTCTATTGGCCAGTTCACATCACGACCAGGGGGTAAAGATTCTGAAAATCTTTTCCAGCCAGGAGGGTGGGACGTCTCAGCCCTCCATAGTTGCAGGCTGGCTTCTTAATCAGTGGTTGTTAGTTTCTCCGATGTTCTGAGGAAACTTTTCCTTGACCTTAATCGTTTGGGTAGGGTTGTTGCCCGTGCATGGGATGCGTTTTTTTCCTATTCCAGTTTCGTTCTTTCCCTGTTTGCTGCTATTTCTCTCCGAATAGGAGGTGGTGCAATTCCTGAAAGGTGGTAGAGCCATTCGACTCGAGCTGACTTCAAGCAGCGTGGTATAACTTAACATATGTCGTTTAGGGCAGTATCCACCTGTTTGGTATTTGTTGGCTTACATCAAAGAGAACAAGCATCCTCTGCAGGGGAGTAGCATAATGCAAATGCAGAAATTCTGATGGTTTCAGCTTGACTGTCCCACTGTGATTCGGCCACTTTTCTGTGTAGGTTGTTCCTGGTGGAGACTATTGATTTGAAATTCATGCAGTGTTTTTTGAACGTTAGAGATCTGTATTTTGGAGTGTCACAGTGTTCCCGTTTAACACATGATCGTTCTATCTTTAACTTGCTGGTGATTTCCCAATTTCTCAGCTGGAAAGCACACATTTGTGTCTATGGTTTAAGCTAGATTATTCTATAGTATTTTGACAGATCTTCAAGATCACTCTTCAGGGTGATTTTTATTAGATCGCAGTTTGTGCTTTGGGTTGACACAGCGAGATAATCTGCATACAAGAAACTCATGCAGTTGGCGACTGTGGATTAGTTGTTAGTAAATATATGAACACAACTCGAGCCAACACGCTTCCTTGGTGAAGGTCATTTTTCTGTAGCCTCCACCGGCTACCCTGTCCTCCAGAACAATAAAGCTTGAGGAATAACTAGTAGTACAGGAGCGAAAGCACCGGCCTGCCCCGCGCTGATTACTGCCACTTTGTAGCAGTGCTGCTCAGTCGCTGCTGGAGTACTGCTTAGTGTTCGTGTTTTGCTGTTCCCGTTTAATACATATCGATAAAAGAAATATCGTACAAGACTAATTCTAGGAACGCTCTGTCGAATGAGGACCTAAAATTCCGTTTTAAAAATCTTTCTTCGTACAGCCATATTTAAACTGGATGAAGGTGAGACACAGCTGGTATAATTTTTATTAAAAATGAAATTCCTCCAGCTGTACTTACTGCCCGCCATCCATGTAGAGCACGTGTTGATCGCACTGCGGACTTCTAGATTGAGCCACACACAAATGATTTCAGCAAAGTGTAGGGGCCTGAAGATGGCGTTGACGCAATGCCGAAACTAGTAGCGAAGTAAATAAAAAAAATCTTAAGTACAGCTGGAGGAATTTAATTTTTAATAAAAATTAAAAATCTTTTGCTTTGTAAATAGGAAACGCAGCAACGGTTTCTGTCCACACTTGGTCTCGCATGTAGGACTTGATGAGCTCTATTTGTCTGGGCTGACTCCAGCTACAATTGCAAAATCTAAATGGCAAATATCTGCCGAGACAGCAGAAAAAATGCTTGTAGAAACTTTTTATAGCCAAGATCACGTTAATTAATATTCACTACTGAGAACCTGTTTCAACATCTGAAACTGTCATAATCTTATCTTCAAAAAAAGTTGGTTATATATAATGTACCATTATCAGTTTATCATTGTGCCATGTCGTGGTAAATTCATAATGGAACACGATTTATAACCAAAAACTTTTTGGAGACGAGAAGATGACAGGTTTCACCTGTCGAAACCGTTCACCAATAATAGACACTAATTAATGCGATCTTGGCTGTAAGAACTTTTGGAAGCTGAATATGGATCACCCTTTCCATTTTCTCAATATGAGCAATTTCAATCAAACACGACTCTTAGGAGGAACAAACACCCGGTATATACAGGGTGTACAGAAACAGTTAGAAAAACTTGTGAAAGTGTTGCAGGTGAGGTTGTGCTGAGAACTAACTGCTGAGAAAAAAATTCGATACGCTGCGCCTTTTCCGAGTTGTTTAGCACTGAGGTTAGCCAATTACGTTGTTGTGCGCGAAAATTCAAGCACTTGCACCCGCTAAAAGGCGGCAATGCACAGACGCCTGTGGGTCTGTTAGTTACCACTTATTAAAATCCTCAAAGTCAGTTAAAATGTGGCTTTTTCAGAAGTGATAAATTTGAGCTAGGAAAGCAAAAGCTACGTGGGGCCTGGCAGATGACACTGAACCTAAATAAGTGCAAAGAACTACGCACAAACTTGGAAGGCGTCTACTACTCTTAGATTACACCATTGGCGCTAAACCACTGGAAACGCTAAGAAATGTGCAGTATCTAGCGTTAATCATCCGGAACGACATAAAGCGGAAAACATGCAAAATTGCACTGAAGCGACAAAGAATCTCGTATAGGTAGGCGTATTCAAATACATAGATACGTAAGCACGCAGAATACGGCGCTGCTGTCGCGCAACGCCTATAGAAGACTAGTGTCTGGTGCAGTTGTTACATAGGTTACTCCTGCTACAATGGCAGGCTATCAACATTTAAGTAGTTTGAAAGTGGTGTTACAGTCGGTGCACTAGCAATGGGACACAGCTATCTCCAAGATAGCGATGAAGTGGAGATTTTCCCGCACGATCACTTCACGAGTGTACCACGAATATCAGGAATCCGATGAAACATCATTGTCTCTGACATCACTGCGACGGAAAAAGATCCCGCAAGAATGGGACCAACGACGACTGAAGAGAATTGTTCAGCGTGACAGGAGTACAATCCTTCCGCAAATTGCTGCAGATTTCAATGCTGGGCCAACAAGTGTCAGCGTGCGAACCGTTAAAACAAACGTCATCGATATGGGCTTTCGGAGCCGAAGGCCCACTCGTCTACCCTTTATGACTGCTCGACACAAAGCTTTACGCCTCAGCTGGGTCCGTCAACACCGACATTGGGCTGTTGATGAGTGGAAATATGTTGCCTTGTCGGACTAGTCTCGTTCCAAATTGTATCGAGCGGATAGACGTGTAGGGGTATGGAGACAGCCTCATGAATCCATGGATCCCGCATATCAGCAAGGAACTGTGAAGCTGGTGGAGGCTCTGTAATGGTGTGGGACGTGTGCAGCTGGAGTGATATGCGACCCCTGATACGTCTAGATACGACTCTGACAGGTGCCATGTACGTAAGCATCCTGTCTGATCACTTGCATCCATTCACGTGCACTTTTCTTTTCGACCGACTTGGGCAATTCCAGCAAGCCAATGCGACACCCCACACGTCCAGAATTGCTGCAGAGTGGCTCCAGGAACACGCTTCTGAGTTTAAACACTTCCGCTCGCCACCAAACTCCAGAGACATGAACATTATTAAGCGTATCTGGGATGCCTTGTAACGTGCTGTTCCGATGAGATCTTCACCCCCTCGTACTCTTACGGATTTATGGACAGCCCTGCAGGATTCATGGTGTCTGTTCCCTCCAGCATTAGTTCAGACATCATTTGAGTCCACGCCACGTCGCGTTGCGGCACTTCTGCGTGCTCGCAGGGACCCTTACACGGTATTAGGCAGGTGTACCAGTTTCTTTGGCTCTTCAGTGTGGTTGTGAGAAAAAGAGATTCGAGGCTGAGATTCACTCGAAGAACCCCAAGGAAATGTCATGCATTTGCCCAAGAAGTGGCTTACAAAACACTCGTTTAGCCGAATCTTGAGTACTGCTCGCCATCATAGCGTTCTTATCATGTAGGATTAATGGAGAAGACAGAATAGACGTGAAGAAGAGCAGAACGTTTCCTCACGGGCTCTTTCTTTACATTAATGCTCATGAGAGTTCACTGACAGACGTTATTTGGGGGACGTTGAGTATAACATCTGCCGAGATGAGCATGATGCTTCTTCCCGTGCACAACTGGTGAATTAAACAGGTCGAGGGGGAAATATGGATGTTATCAGAAGTGTTCTAGGCCACAATCGTAAGGTCACTCACCGAGTATAGATGTAGACATACACGCGATGTAACTATGAAATAGACGAGTTAGTGGTAAGAATTGTTATGGATGTAATACATACTTTTCAGAAATGTGGCTCATGTTCTCTCGGGCCAAGAAGGAATTTAAGTATCTGTGGTCCACCTGTGAAGGCTTTTCTGTCTCTTACGGAATACGAATGAACAGACCCTGCAGAACTCTCACGAGTGCACAGTAACAGTGAACAGTGTCTAGTGCATGGCATGTCCAAGACGCTAAAAAGAAGTCATCTGGAAGAGTCCTTCTCATTCAGCATAATATTGGACTCTACACTCTATCTGAAACTCCTACCATGGTTCGGAAACTGAAGTGTCAAATTGGAAATTTGTGGTAAGCCTTATGGGACCAAACCGCTGAGGTCATCGGTCCCTAAGCTTACGCGCTATTTAATCTAACTTAAACTAACTTACGCGCGGCCTGATTTCTCAGATTTTTCAACATACGCCTCAACAGACATCTTCCGGCTCCGGGTTGCACCATTCTCGAAAGATGCTTTGTGAGACGACGATGACGACACCACTGAGAGTTATGACTTTAAAAGTGGGTAATGTACTGAACATAAAGACGATCACATCGAGAAGTGGTGAATTTCTTATGGATTAGATGAGAAACACATACAAGGTCTGTTCAAAAAATTCCGGAACATTCGTAATTTCGCGCCAATGGAGTGTTGGACTGAAATTAGGTAAGCATCCCTGCACAGGCCCGTGTTTGATGTGTAAATGTCGAAAGTTTCACCGTTGTGTAACTGTTAGTTGTTGTCCAGTGCTGTATTGAATAGAACGTTGTGACGCACAGTTTGCGAATTTCGAGATGGGAGAGTTAGAGGAGCCATGCTGGTAGTTTTCATTGACTTTGAAGGATTAGTTCATCATGAATTCGTGTCACAGAGACAAACTGTAAATCTATGGTACTATCGGGTCGTGCTGCGACGCCTGTGAGGAAATATGAGAAGGAAACGGCCTGAAATGTGACGAAACAAATTGTGGCTCTTTCATCACGATAACGCACAGGCAAATTCATCCCTGTTGGTGCGTGACTGTTGCACAAAATATGAGATCACTGTGCTGCCCCACCCTCTGTACTCTGCAGACTTGGCCCCTGCGGACTTTTTTTATTTCCAAAGTTGAAAACCCTGTTGAAAGGACGAAGATTTGCAACGGTAGACGGGATAAAAGAAAATTCGCAGATAGCGCTTCGCGCGATCCAGCAAGAGCCGTGCCAAGACTGCTTCCGGAAGTGAAAACGGCGTTGGGAGCGGTTTATTACTTGTGGAGGAGAGTATTTCAAAAGAGACCATGCACAACAATTAAAAGGCAAGCGTTGAAATATTTTGTGGACAAAGTTCTGGAATTTTTTGAACAGACCTCGTATTTGAGAAAAATCAAGTTTGGTGCAAGGTGTGGTACCCTGGCAGTTCATATTTTGTGTAAGCCGAATGATGAGGAGGTAAGATATTGTTCATAAAACGAAGTACTCCACCACGAATGTTTAACACACAGTCCAGTGCGACACGTTTCAGGCTCACATTCATTTTCAAGCAACAACCGTGTCTGCAAAAAGCAATAAGTAGAGCTTAACATGACTAAATAAAAGAAAGACAAAAAGATACGGATGTCAGTACGCAGTGAGTCAAATATTCACCCGTTAACGAACCCCACCAAATGCAAAAATAGATTAGAACGACAACGATTCATAAATTAACCACCGACTGGCTGATGAAAATAAAACATGTGCTTGTAACGTCCTGATGTTGCCTGGTTGAACAAGAAGAGTTTGAGGTTCACGTTGCGTCAGTCAGTTCCCTGTTGCATTTGTCAGTGTGTAAGCAGCAAGAGACTGAAATGGATGCTATAATTGCGTCTTGCCGCCTGTTGCAAGATACGTTCTGTCATTCACTACACGCCATGGGAATCGCTCCTGTACTGCACTCCAAATGTGGACCAACGTGCCATTAGACAGGTGGTGGTAATCAAAGTATATTATGACCGAATATTATAGACTCTACAGTGTTAGGTCCTGAAATATTATTTAAGAAAATATTTTCTTACTGTATTATTTAAGACACTGTAAGCCATAATTTACACGTATTAAGACAATCATGTTTTTTTTTCATTTATTGTAATTTCGTTTCCTTGTTGATTGTGTATGTGAAAATAGGAATAATGAAGTGGCACAGTTTTACTGTCAGCCGCTGTGTAGAGCACTAGCGACGCTTGTGTTGATCTTTGTCAGTGTTGGGTTCACAGTTCAAATGCAGCTGATGGTTCAAATGGCTCTGACCACTATGGGACTTAACATCTGAGGTCATCAGTCCCCTAGAACTGAGAACTACTTAAACCTAACTAACCTAAGGACATCACACACATCCATGTCCGAGGCAGGATTCGAACCTGCGACCGTAGCGGTCGCGCGGTTCCAGACTGCAGCGCCTAGAACCGCTCGGCCACCCCGGCCGGCCAATGCAGCTGACATAAAATCACTATTGTCAACACAGGTTGACGATTTAAAAAGGGGCAGGTTGTGTTTGTTGGAGAGAGTGGACACCGCCACGGGGCGACGGGCATTCGCGCCCTGCCTTCCGTGGCCTCACGGGAAATTGTCTGCTTCGCCCGCGTTCTCAATGACGTCACAGCCGGCAGGTGGACGGAGGGTAGCATGTACTGCCTGCTGACCTGTGCCGTATCACGCCCGGAGGTCCGCGCAACGGCCCAGACACGTTTCGCTTTGTTGTCGGGCGGTGACGCCAGTCTCTGCAGCGGAAAATGGACACGCTGCCGCGCCTACCCACCGCGCAGGAGAAAAACCTCAACAACTACGCACGTCGTTTATTTTTATCTTTATGTCTAAACATATTTCCATTTTACAAAAGGACGAGCTCCCATCAGCACATTCACAAATCCTCAAGTCCGCTGGATATGCACTATCTCATCCGTAGCATCAAGACTCGGACTGTTGATGTTTTTAAAAGTACCGGGAATTTGATAACTCAATATTTAAAAGAAAAGACAATGTCGGCTCTCGACCTATCTAAAAAGGTACCGATGTATCGAAGGAAGAAACAGCGACCTACTGCCCTATAAAAATATCGGCTGCACATTGTAAATATAGTGCGCCGGCCGCTGTGGCCGAGCGTTCAAGCCGCTTCAGTCCGGAACCGCGCTGCTGCTACGGTCGCAGGTTCGAATCCGGCCTTGGGCATGGATGTCTGTGATGTCCTTAGGTTAGATCGGTTTAAGTAGTTCTAAGTCTAGGGGACTGATGACCTCAGATGTTAAGTCCCATACTGCTTAGAGCCATTTGAAATATACTGCCGGTTTCAGAGCTGTATATTTAAGTATTGTTTTATTATTAAATATGCTGTATATTAACAAGCTAGCAGCCTGCCTACTGCCTTAGAGCGAGAACTGAAAGGAAAACGATGCACGTTCTAGTTTGGTGATAACTACCTTGCTAGCAATGGTAACCGCATGTAAACGGCACAACAAAAGGAGTCCGATGGGTCCGTCGTTCGGTTTGTTCGCAACACTTCATGCCAACGCCAGTGAACTAGCAGCTGTAATGTCAAAATAGCGTGGCGAAGTTAAACGTTGCAGTTTGTGTTAGTAGCGCCGAGAGCCGATTACGTCAGCATTTCCTTTCATATGTCTCCGCGCCCACCGCAAAGATCATTTAGATTTTTTTTTTGTTATGTTCAGCAACTGTTTTTGAAATATGTCGATGTGAAGAAATAGCACACCAGTTGCGTTAATTTTTTTTTAATGCGACTAGGGTGGTATTTATCTTGTCATTCCATTCACACTGCCCCACATCTCTCCCCGTCCCTCTCCTACCCCGCCCCAGTGCTACTGGACTTCTTCTTTGTGGCACCTATACTTGTTTCACATAGTTAAAAAGAAAGACTGGACGTGATGAAAGCTTAAAAAGTAGTAACACATCTCCACAAAGTGAAAGTAAAATTATGTTCAAACGAACAATTTCTAAAATTTACTGAAAATTGAGAAAAAAATATAATACAAAATAAAAATATCGGCGCTCGATATTGCCGATTCTATGATCAAAATGATCCGTAGACATGTTGGAACACGTGAAGCAATACTGACCCTACGACTTTTCTTAGAAGATACATTAGAGAAAGTCAAACCTACGTTTCTAGCATTTGTAGACATAAAGAAAGCTTTTGACAATGTTGAATGGAATACTCTCTTTCAAATTCTGAATGTGGCAGGGGTCAAATACAGGGAGCGAAAGGCTACTTACAATCTGTACAGAAACCAGATGGCATTTGTAAGAGTCGCGAGGGGCATGGAAAGGAAGCAGTGGTTGGGAATGGAGTGAGATAGGGTTGTAGCCCATCCCCGATGTTATTCAATCTGTATATTGAGCAAGCAGTAAAGGAAACAAAAGAAAAATTTGGAGTAGGAATTAAAATCCACGGAGAAGAAATAAAAACTTTGAGGTTGGCCGATGACATTGTAATTCTGTCAGAGACAGCAAGGCCGGCCGAAGTGGCCGTGCGGTTAAGGGCGCTGCAGTCTGGAACCGCAAGACCGCTACGGTCGCAGGTTCGAATCCTGCCTCGGGCATGGATGTTTGTGATGTCCTTAGGTTAGTTAGATTTAACTAGTTCTAAGTTCTAGGGACTAATGACCTCAGCAGTTGAGTCCCATAGTGCTCAGAGCCATTTGAACCAGAGACAGCAAAGGACCTGGAGGAGTAGTTGAACGGAATGGACGAGGTCTTGAAGGGAGGACATAAGATAAACGCCAAGAAAAGCAAAACGAGGATAATGGAATGTAGTCGAATTAAATCAAGTGATGCTGAGGGAATTAGATTGGGAAATGAGACACTTAAAGTAGTAGATGAGTTTTACTATTTGGGGAGCAAAATAACTGATGATGGTTGAAGTAGGGAAGATATAAAATGTAGACTGGCAATGGCAAGAAAAGTGTTTCTGAAGAGAAATTTGTTAACCTCGAGTACAGATTTAAGTGTCAGGAAGTCTTTCCTGAAAGTATTTGTATGGAGCGTGGCCGTGTATGGAAGTTAAACATGGACGATAAATAGTTTGGACAAGAAGGGAATAGAAGCTTTCGGAATGTGGTGCTACAGAAGAATGCTGAAGATTAGATGGGTAGATCACGTAACTAATGAGGAGATGCTGAATAGAATTGGGAAGAAGAGGAACTCGTGGCACATCTTGTCTAGAAGAAGGGATCAGTTGGTGGGACATGTTCTGAGGCATCAATGGATCACCAATTTAGTATAGGAGGGCAGCGTGGAGAGTAAAACTCGTAGAGGGAGACAATGAGACGAATACACTAAGCAGATTGAGAAGGATGTAGGGTGCAATAGTACCTTGGAAGGAACCGTGCGACTGCTACGGTCGCCGGTTCGAATCCTGCCTCGGGCATGGATGTGTGTGATGTCCTTAGGTTAGTTAGGTTTAAGTAGTTCTAAGTTCTAGGGGACTGATGACCTCAGATGTTAATCCCATAGTGCTCAGAGCCATTTGAGTTACTCGGTAAAAAAGAAGCTTGCAAAGGATAGAGTAGCATGGAGAGCTGCATCAAACAAGTCTCTGGACTGAAGGCCACAATATCAACAAGATCGAAATGTCGGTTGTAAAATACTGACGGTATATATTTTTTCTGAAAGAATTCTACATATCGAAGCTGTATCAACAGCACTAATCAGGACATCCAACGTAATGTGGAACTGACCACTAAATGTCACTAGAGGCGGAACCGCTGGTATAAGAAGGACTGGAGACGCAGTAGCAGCAGAACGGGTCAGACACGAAAGCTCGATGAGTTAGAAAGTTGGCCAGACATTGGATGTCGCCTGAGTAACGTATCAGTCAGGGACATTTCGACCTTTCTAACGCTGCCCAAATCGATGTTGGTGATGTGGTTGCGAAGTGGAAACGCGAAGAAACGACAACTAAACGATGGTGTGGCACATCTCATCTCCTGACCGAGAGGGACAGTCGAGGGTGTTTGTAACACATCGCCTGATATCACCGAGAGAATCCACCTGTAAGATTCCAGAGTGCTACCACCAGTCCAGAGCTAGGACAGTGACTGTACGTACAGAGTTGAAAACAATGGCGTACAACGGCCAAGCTACTCCTCACAAACCACACGTTTCCGTAGTCAGTTGTAAGCGATACTTGAAGTGCCGCTACTGGACTGTGGATGACTGGAAACGGGTGATTTGAAGTTGAATGATGGCTCACGCTATATACCCTGTGACTGCTCGGTGGAAGAAAGCGGGCTAGGCGAATGTCTGGACAACATTGCCTGCCAGCATGTGCAGTGCCGACAATTAAGTACGAAAAAGGTACTGTTGCTCTATTGTGCTGAAGAACACGTTATGGAGAAGCATACGAACGCACTTAAGATAGTATCTGTTACTTTCAAAATGTGTTGCTTTGACAGAAACTGATTCCAGTTCCTCGCTCCATAAATCAAACCCTATCGTGTATGTAACTCCAATATTACGCTAAATTTTTATTTTGATAATTTTATTGCTAATTTTTTCAATATTTCTTAGAACTTTTCCTCATGTTGTGTTGTAAACATGATCCGCATACATACAGAGCCACCGTACTATGAGTGATTTCCATTTGTATTACGATGGAATACAATTAACAAAACTTCAGTTGACTTTTAATTCATGTCATGGTGTAGGGTGCGTCTGACTTTCGCACAATGTCACGACCGAGCCACAGAATTCAAGGAAACCGCCTTAATTGAAGGAAAGGAGAGCGTGGTCTGCGTGGTGGTAGGAAAACCACATGTCTTTGTCTGACAACAGTGCGTTCGTGTGAGTCATATCTGACAATGACGACACTGATCCACACATATTTCATTGCACAAAAGACAAAGAAAAATTTCGAGGTGACGTCTGCGGAACTGGTGAATTTGTGTATCTGCATTCTTACATCCGCGTAGTTTCCAAATAAACGGTAGGTACATCGCAAGTGCTCGTTTTTCAAACTATATGCGCAGCCCTATAGCCAGTGTAAGCAGTTATACGTCCATTACGATAATTATCGAACTTTAATGACAGTTGTATGATACATTTGGGCATTATGATAACTGCTTCACCCAAATGAGATCTGAAGCTGTCTGCATTTAGTTTCGCTTTGAATGCGCTCATTAAAACCAAATAGTACAGTTAACTGAATTTTCGTTGCTAAGCTATTGCCGCTGATGAACACAACTACGATTCCGAAGCGTGGTTAGCACAGACATGTGAAGCTGTTACAGCAGGGATCCCACGAAAATTGCCATCGTAATAATAATTTAGGCAGACCAGACGAAGGAAGTGTAGCTTGATTTGTGAGCTGATAACTGATCTAAACCGACAAGTTCCTAATTTTATTTTCTGACACAATTAGTTGTCAGTTATGTACATGATGGCATAACGATAATAGTTTGATTAAGAAATAAAAGAGTTAGTTCTTCATACGTCTGTATTGTAATACCAGCACTGCAAAGGGAGCTTTTATTTACATATATGGAAGAGATATATTTGTGGTATTTTCAACAAATTCTTCTCTGTGGCAATCAGTTGCCAACAGAGGGCAAAATAAGTCGTAGTGATGTAATATTTCACCCTCATTTTCCGAGATTGCGGACGTACTATTTCGCGAATGTCTACAGCAACTTGGGAATGGCTGGGCGATATAGTGTGTTAAATTACAGGACTCTAGCGCGATAATGTACGCAAAGGGACGGTTGCTCATGATCAATCTTTCACCATATATGGCAACATTACCGGAAACGCCAACGGGTCCTTTTCATCTCATACACAGGTACATTTTCTTGGAAAGTGTAGGTGTGAAACTTTCAGGTAAACTGTGTTCCGGTCAGTTACGCATGAATGGAACAGCGTACTTCATGCAGCCTTAAATATGTTGCAAGGGAAGGAAACATTACCAGCTTCCGCGCTTCAAATGGAAAGATGGTGCAAAATTAATACTGTTGCGTAAAGCTTACAAAATGGAGTACTTTATTGTCTAGTTCGTTTCGCCTATTTAATACTGTTATCAGAACAATCTCCTCGTTGGCAGAAGTGTCAGAGATCCAGTACACGAGTTCGCACACACCCTCTCAGAAAGTAGGAGGACATCAAGCTGTAGTTTCTTTTCTTGAAACTGTTCAGAAAACTACGCTATTCAGAGGGTCATATAATAGTTTTTGTATGCCGCCTGAGTTAACCAACACTATACCACAAACGCGAATATTTAATTAAAATAAAAAAATTCGGAGGCGTTACTTTTCAGCACGCCTCATATAAACAGGGGAGAGGAATAGGACGAAGATGAGATGGGAAGTACAACACTGCGAGAGGAATTTGACAGAGCATTGAAAGACCTAGCTCGAAACAAGGCGTCTGTGATGTACGACATTCCTCAGAATAGTTGAGATCCTTTGGAGAACATACATTATGTGGTATACACGGTATGTTGAGACAGACTTAAAGAATAGTGTAATACTTTCAGTTCCAAAGAAGGCACATCCTGACGTACGTGAATATTACCGAACTATTGGTTTAAAAGTCTTACTTCAAAGTACTTGCACGACCTTGGGGAAGATCGGTTTGTATCCAGAGAAATGGAGGAATACAAGTTAGCTAAGACGATAGACAGATGAAAGCATTTGTGATTTCAGAGAAGGCTTTTGACGATGTGGACTGGGCTACATTCTTTTACATTCTGAAAGTAGCAGGAATAAAACAGAGGGAATGAGAAGTTATTTGTACAGAAAACAGACTGCATTTATAAAAGTTGTAGGATATGAAGGGGAAACAGTAGATGAGAAAGGAATGAGATAAGCTTATTTACTCTGTGATTTAAGCAAGAAGTATAGGAAACCAAAGGGAAATTTGGAAAGGGTATTATAGAACAGCGAGAAGATTTCAAGGTTTTCTGATGACATTCTTATTCTGCGAGAGATGGCAATGGATTTGGAAGAGTGGTTGAAAGGAATGAAGTCTTCGAAAGAAGTCATAAAATGAATATCAATAATGGTAAAAAGAGAGTAATGGCATGTTGTCAACCTAAATCGAGTGGTGGTGAAAAATTTGATTAGCAAATGAGACACTAAAAATAGAAAATTATTTTAGTTATTTGGGCAGAAAAATAACTGACGATGGGCGAAGCTGGGACGATATGAAATAAATAAGAATAAAAATTTAAGCGTTTCGAAGTCTTTTTTGCAGGTATTTGACTGCAGTATAGCCTCATAATGAAGTGAAATCTGGATGATAGACGATTTACACTAGAAGAGAATACATAGAAGCTTTTGGAAAGTGGCAGTAGAAAAGAACGCCGGAGATTAGACGGGTAGATCGGATGATTAATGAAGAGGAGTTGAGTCGAAATGGAGAGGAAGTAAATCTATGGAACAATTTGGATAAAAGCAAGATTGTATTGGTAGGATCAATCCTGAGGCATCAAGAAACTTGAAACTTCATAAGGGAGAGTAGCGTCGTAGGTGAAAATTGTAGACAGAGACCAAAGCTTGACTACAATAAGTAGGTTCAAAAAGATGTGGGCTGCACTAGTTACGCAGATGTGAAGAGGCTTGCGCAGGATAGATCAGCGTGGAGAGCTGCATCAAACCAGTCTTAAAATTGAAAATCACAACAAAATAGTGAATGTTTGTTGTGTGTTCTGTTACATACGTACTTGTGGCGCACTGTGAGTTGCGGCGTTGTGGTTCTCAGTTGGGACTCAGGAATTGTAGAGCATACCAGAAAAGCCAAGGCACTAAACGTAAAGAGCACCGCGTGGAGCACACAAAGTATGAAAGTCTTTTTGGAGATGGAAGGAATGAATATCGAACCTCAATAAACCTTGATTCGTTTTTTATCGTTAGAAGAAAACGATAAATGGAACAGCGATGCTCTTTTCACGAGGTAGTTTCTTATGTGACTTGATATTTTGCCTGAAAAGTTGACAAAGAGATTTAACGCAGCATCCGTTCCAATACTCGAAATCTGGAGCAGGACAGAGCTGAATTCCAAGTTTCATTTGAACGAGAAAGCTGGTTTCAACTGAGACTGACGAACGTTTCCCTTATCACATTCCAGCGACACAGTCAGATGGCATTTTGATATTTCGTTGTTGACAGATATTTTGGACTTAGTAAGATCGTCATATTTTTTAAATAGTGACCACCCCGTTGTTTGGAAATTGTTACGTTTCAGACAACTCTCAAAGGTGGGGAGATTGCGGCCATGGTACACGCAGGGTAGTTTCATTCACCGAGGCGACGGCTGCGCAGTGTTATCGACACGTTTACGACGTCCAGCTCAATTGGTCATCAGTGTGGAGGTTCCTCATAAGACGGTGCTCGAGAAGTTACTAATGTCTAGTGACACATTTTAACAAATAGTCGGTAATTTTGTTGAAAAACAGTGAAGCCTCTGGCTATGAGTTTCCACTGTAGCGCCGAAGCGAATGAACAGGCGCAGACCTGCACTTTCTCCCTTCAGGGTTTTCCCCGTAATTACCCAATGTGTGACATCGAGCAAATGAACCTCGAAGAAAAATGACTAGAATGTTTTTATTATGCAGTACATACCACCGCACTTGCTGAAACACAATCCTGTAAACAACAAGGAAAAATAAGTGCAGAAACTCTTGGCTACTCATGAATTCAAGCTGCTTACCAGATTAACATACAGATTTGTAAAAGAAAATTGAGGATATATTAAATGACGATTAGTTAGAGAGTAGGAGAGGTTCAGAGTTTAAGTTTGATAAACGCGACTGGGAAAGAATAGTAATTTACAATACGTGATGGAACCAGGTTGGGATGGGGGGTGGGGGGGGGGGGGGGGGGGGGACAATAAGAATGCAAGACAGAGAGAGTTTCTCTGATTACAATGGACTTGCAGCAGGAATGAACTCTTGACTCCTGTGTGTTTGTGGGTTAGGGGCGCTCAACGAAGAGGTTAGCAGTGCACTCTCACTCCTCTAATGTTCAATTTGTATACACAAAACGCAATGAATAGAAGTGAAAGAAAGTTTCAGGAATGAGGTTAAAAATTAAAAGTACTGAATATCTGCGATGAGATTCGCTGATGACACTACTATCCTCAGCGAAACCAAGGAAGAATTGCAGTACCTCTTGAATGGACTACACAACTGAGAGTTAAAAATATTAAAAAACGAAAATATCAAGGAAAGCAGGACTGAGAGTATCAGCCAGTTTCACATCGACACTGGGGACCACATAGTAGAAAAATGTGAAGGAATTCCGTTACCTTCCGAGCACAATAATGCATGACGTACGGAGCAAAGGGGACGTAAGCAAACTAGCACATAAAAGGAGAGCATTCCTCGCAAAAGGAAGTCAGCGGGTATCAAACACTGGCCATAATTCCAGAAATAAATTCCTAAGAATCCACATCTGGAGTACAGAATCGAAATTGCCTATGGGGAAACCGGAAAAGAAAAGAATCGAAGGTTTCATGGTGTTGTGTTGCAGAAATTGGCTGCAAGTTAAGTGGTATGATAAAACAGGAAACGAGGGATTGGTAAGGAAGCATATGTGGAAAACACTAACTAGATGAAACGACAGAGTGAGGGGACGTGTTATAGCAGAATTATTTCCATGGCTCTTTAGGGAATTATAAGGGGGAAAAACTCTAGGAGAAGACAGAGATGGAAATAAGAAAACGAAGATTTGAGAGTAAATGCTGTTCTAAGATTCGCATAGGAGAAAAAGTCGTGACGAGCCACATCAAACAAGTCTGATAACTGACGATTCAAAAAGAAGCAAAATCCAAAATGGGCTGGCAAAATTCTCTACATGTATATTCAGTTGGTGTTGAGCCGCGTTAAAGCTATTTTTTTCATTTCGTCAATTTTATTTCATATAGTCCACCTCTACCTTGCACTTTTGCCTCTAAACTCCTGAAGTTGCGATTTTTTTGCTTTCTCATAAATTTATTCAGCTTTTACAATGATGTGTTTTGTACCTTGGGGGTGTATTAGGCTACCCAACAGGATCCCACGGCTCTTCTCCTGCCTCCGAGGGTGTCGCCTCCGCCATCTTGTTGAGGAGGTATCAAGATATAGGGACGTATTTGAATGTTTGACACAGGAATTAAGCGCATTAGACGAAAATACGCAGCGCAACACAATTGAAGGGCGACTTCTTCGAAATGCCCTACTTGTCTCCGATTGCGACGTAGAAGTTTGAAATTTGGCTCAAAGGTGCTACAACTTTCCTCTGTAATGGTGCAGAAGCTTTTAGCCTCATGAATCACTCTCTGGCTAGACGGCACTTCATACAGGGATGTATTGACACATGCAAAAAAAAAAAAAAAAAAAAAGAAAAAAGAAAAAGACGGCTACAGCTCAGAGCTTTATGTGAGGTGAATAATGTTACAATGACACTAAATGTCACCAGAATTGTGGCCATCGCCATCGAGGGCATGTCGTACAATAGGAAAGTGGTCACGTCCCCTGATGCCCACTTTTGTTCCCTTCTTTTGACACCTCTGTGATGGAGGTCAGAACCCCAACATCTAGACTTGAATGCACGCATTTTTCTTGTGGGTAGTCATGGAAAAAAATTTCAGATATACCTTCGCTCAGAATAGACACAAAAACGTATTATGAGGTGGCATAAAGGGAGTCAATGAAACCATGCCTTTCCTTCGGGCGTTGATTTCTACACATTTCTGTATCGAGAGAGACAGTTCACAGTGCGATGAGCAACAGAACGAAGACTTTCACAAACTTTGCTGGCACCCTCACAGACAGTACTAACATTCTTTAAGGACATCGTGATCAGCAACTCCACTGAACGTGACCTGACCTCTTCATAGTGCAGTGCGACCGCAGTTTTTGCTCTGGGTTATGGTATGTGCTCACTAGGGACCGTTAAAAATCTTTCGACGAAATTTGAATGCGATCTGAAGCGGCAAAAGATGCTTATGTTGTTTTGGCCCCACTGTGATGCGATTAAGGAGGGGTGTGACATTTACAAATGTGTGAATAAAACGACAAAGGGTAGTTCTAACATCCCGTCCCCTTTCCCTCCCAGTTGGACAACACTCTTGCTGTGTAGTCCTAAGGCATCGACTGCACACCGACCAGCGAAGCGCCGCGAAACGGCATCAAGAAGGTGGTGAGCCGCACGCCAGTGGAAAGAGCGGGCAACGTCACATCTCCAGGAAGATGGAGTTCAGCGCCCTCTGTCAACTAGCTATTGGCTGACTCCCACAGTAGCCGACAACACTTGGTACCACCGAGTTGCCATTATTGAGTAATTTGAAAACATATACAAACTATGATGAGAGTTTTAGGCACCAGCAGGCACGCTACAGTGCTGCTCCTACACCTGCAAGTACCCATATAGAATCGGAGGGCTTTCAAGGGGTTGCCTACTTGCAGGTGCCTAGCACTCTCGTCACAGTTTCTCTCCTTGTCTGGTACAGATACATTTCTAAAGCGCTCAACAAAAGCTAGTGGGTGACACCGAAGGTGTTGCCAAACTGTTGGGTGGTCTTGGAGGGATCCTATGCCGTTTTATTCACGCATGTGTCAGTGGTGCATCCTTCAATGATCACGCTAAATGAGAGCGCAAAAGCCGGCCGGGGTGACCGAGCGGTTCTAGGCGCTACAGCCTGGAACCGCGTGACCGCTCCGGTTGCAGGTTCGAATCCTGCCTCGGGCGTGGATGTGTGTGATGTCCTTAGGTTAGTTAGGTTTAAGTAGTTCTAAGTTCTAAGGGACTGATGACCTCAGATTTTAAGTCCCATAGTGTTCAGAGCCATTTGAAACATTTGAGAGCGCAAAGTGAGAACCCATAAGCCCTCTTTGCTGCTTCGGACCGAGTTCAGACTTCGTCGAATGATTTTGAACGGTCCCTAGTGTGCCCGCCTTGTACACCAGCGCAAAAAATGTTGTCACACTGCACTCTAAAGTGGTCGTATTACGTTTGGTGGGGTTGCCAGGCCACCATAGCCTTAGAGAAGTGTTGAATCGTCTGGTGGGTGTGAGCAATGTGAAAAGTAGTCACGAACGTTGTCTTGTTGCTCATGACGTTCATTTACGCCCGTGAAATGTGTGGTTTAATTGACGACCTCTGTGCCACCCCCTACGCCATTTTAGTGTTGATTCCGTGCTGCGGTGTGTCTGAAATGTTTTCCTCGGTCACACACAAGAAAAAATGCTTGATTTCAAATCTGCGCTTCGTGGTCCTAATCAACATCAAAAAGATGTCAAAATCTAGGTATAAGGGGGTGTGAAGACCTTCCCATCTCGGGACACGTCCTCGGTTTGCGTTGGGCAGAACTGCAGTGAAATTTAGTGCCAATGTGACATCATTCGCATGTGACGACATATTTCTGTTTGAAGCATCTCCGAGCCGAGTGTGACGTCGGAGCGCGCCAAGTTTATGCACCGTTGCAGAGAAAGGTTGCAGGCGCCTTTGAGCCAAATTTCACACTTATACGCCAACTTAGGTGTTTGGAAAAACTGAGCCTTTAATTGTGCAGTGTTCCATCTGTCTCCCAAACAGCTGTTATGTCTAAGACGCTAAAACGCGTAGCGAGAAGCAAGAAACATAACAGAATAATATTTTCTCTGCTGCAGAGTAGAAGTTCGAGGGGACTTCAGAAAGTAAGCTACACACTATCATGCTTGGCAAAGAAACTTTTATTAAACGCGCCACTACAATTCAAGACGGTAGAGATACAAGGCACTATTTTTCAACTTAGTCATCGAGGCCCTGCAAACAATGGTCAGAACGTACTCTCAGTCGTTCGATCACTCGACAATAGAAATCCGTTCCTTGTTCACAGAGCCATTCGAGAACTACTGCGTGATCGTTCTTTTCGGTGGAAAATCTCTTTCCCCCAGGTGTTTCTACAGCTTGCGGACAAGATGGAAAACGTTTGGCGCAGCATCTGGACTGCACGGCGCAGCAGCATTACCCACGTCTGTGCAGCCTTGGTCAAACTGTTGGCACCTATTCACTGTAGCTGAACGCGACACTGCATTTGATCCAAATACCGGCAGAATTTCATGGCGAATCTATTTGAAATTGAGATGTTTTGCCCACAAGATTTGTATTGTCCCGAGTACTTCAACTCTGGAGTACGATTTCAGTTGGCGGGCCATTTCGTTCGCACACTGAGAGGCGCCTACTACCCGTGCCGCAGTAGAATTTTCTTTGCAGGTCACCCGGAAAATATACTCTCTTCTGACAATGCATCAATGTTGTTGAGCTATTGTCTTAGTGGGGGGTACATATACTTTCATAAGTCCATATGTACCAATGATAATCTCGATATTATTCTATTATGTTATTCATGGCTGTAATTTTCAGCAACTGTATGGTTATTTTCTCAGAATAAATTTTCAGTCATCAGTTACAAATAAATATTACCATGCTTTACCGAGTGGATTAGGAAAACGGTATGGGCCAGGATTTTGCCTTAAGTGATTTTTGGAAATCACGAAAACATAACAGAACCGACGGAAGATTCTGTTAATAACATAAATCTGTGTGGTTGAACTGGAATTCCAGCATGCGTCGTCACAAATGCGAGCTATGGACCTTTCCACTGCCTTGTGTAGAGGGTCTATGTAAGAAAAACCATCTATATAAGGAAAACAAACTTGAAGGCAATGTTATAGAAAGAGGAGAGAAAGTAGGAGAAGATGAGATAGGAGATATGACCCTGCATTAAGAACTTGAGAAAGAAGTGAAAGACCTATGTAGAAGGAAGACCCCAGGAATAGACTACATCCGCTCAGAACTATTGATATCATGAGAAGAGTCAGCAATGACAGGTGTGAATAGTAGAGAAGCATCAGCAAATTGTTGCAGTGCTGACATGAGTTATTTACAGAACATAGGAAAAATAGGTAGAAGCCGACCTAGGGAAAGAAGAGTTTGGATTTCGCAACAATGTAGGGAGACTCGAGGCAATACTGGCACCAAGACTTATCCTAGAAGGGATGATAAAGAAATGCAAACCTACGTTTATAGCTTTTATGGGTTTGCAGAAAACTTTTGGCAATGTTGACTGGAATACACTCTTTGAAATTTCGGAGGTAGCAGGGATAAAATACAGGCAGCGAAAGCTTATTTACAAGTTATATCCAACCACATCGCAATTATAAGAGTCGAAGGATATGAAATGGAAGCAAGGCTGTAGCTCTTCCTCGATATACAATGAGAAAGCAGCAAAGGAAACCAATGAGAAATTATGAAAAGGAATGCAGTTCTGTCAGAGTCGCAAAGGAATTGGAAGAACAGTTGAATGCAATGAATAGTGCCTTGAAAAGAGGTTTGTAAGCCAGTCAGCAAAAGTAAAGCAAGTAATCGAAATAGCCAGGGAATCCTGAGGTAATTAGATTAGAAAATGAGAAACTAAGTGCAGTAGGTGAGTTTTGCTATTTGAGCAGCAAAGTAACTGTGATTCTTCAACTTCTCCCGGCGTATTTCTCGCTCGAACAGTCCACGGGTGTACTGCCGGTCCATAGGGTCCAAAGGCCACTATGGACACTATGGACCGGCAGTACACCCGTGGACTGTTCGAGCAGCAAAGTAACTGGTGGAAGCCGAAGTAGGGAGGATATGAAATGACAACAGAAAGACAAATATTTTTGAAGAAGATGAATTTGTTACATCTAATATCAATTTAAGTGATAGGGAGTCTTTCCTCCAGGTATTTGTCTGGAGGGTAGCCTTGTACAGGAGTGAGACGTAGACGATAAAACGTTCAGACAAGAAGAGAACAGAACCTACTGCAGCATGGCGCTGTATAATAATGCGTAAATTATGTGGGTAGATCGGATAAAAATGAGGAGGAACTGAATCGAACTGAAGAAAAAAAGAGATTCATGGCACAACCTGACGAGAAGAAGAGATCAAATAATGGTAAACATACTGAAAGTCTCGTCGTACCATGTGTTCAAAAATGGAGTAATATCCCCGTAACGCAGAGGAGACTGCGGGAAACTTTTCTCGTTGGCTCAAATTCTGGTTGCCAGAAAATGCCTTTCGCCAATTATTTTCCTGTTCCTGGCAGAGTTACAGAAACGGGAATTTCTACCATGGCCTGGATCCGAAGCGGCTACATGAATGTCAGCTTACAAAACAGAGATTTCATGATATGGCTCAAAACGGCGAAAGCGTTATTCAGAGTTTGGTCTGTACACCTAACGATATAGTTGGACAATGAGTTGGTGGAATATGAAGCAGTTTCCAGAAAAACTAGATCTTGTGTTGAAAAAATACAGAACCTCAAGACAGCAAGAAATGTGACAGATGATGGGTAGCTTCTTTCGTAGACTTCCAAAAGGCGTGCGATGCGTGGATAGAACCACTCTCTTTGGAATACTAATACAACTAGATCTCAACGAAATGCTCGATGGGTTGGTGGAGGCCCCCTTGTACAACACCAAATCCAAAGCAAATTTTTTTAAGACAACTCTCAAAGAGTTCTGTATAAATATGGGGGTCAGGGAACGAGACACTATTTCATACAAAATGTTCAACTATCTCCTGGAACAAATCGTCAGGGAATGCACCAGATCTCTAACAGCGGACATCGGAGTAAGGATGGGTATCACAGTAGACAACTTAGGGATCCCAAGCTTGGCTCTTGCTGATGAATTGACCTTACAAAAAGTGCGTGTGTGTGTGAATTCCTAAGGGACCGAACTACTGAAGTCATCGACCCCTAGACTTACATACTACTTAAAGTAACTTATGCCAAGGACAACACACACACCCATGCCCGAGGGAGGACTCGAACCTCCTTCGGAAGGATCCGCGGAATCCGTGACATGGCGCCTCAAACCGCGCGGCCACTCCGTACAGCGACTTGATCTTACTGGCAAATGACATGCAAGTGGCCTCTGTGCAACTACAAGCACTGCAGTTAATAGGAGAGACAACAGATCTGTTGATCAACATTGGAAAGAACGAATTCATTACCGATATTGAAGACACCCCTAGATCGAGTGACAGATGGCAACAACACATCAAAGATACAAACACCGTGGTTGACAGGTGCCCCAAATGAGTTAAGAAAGATTAACAATACATTTTCCAGTGTAACTCACATTATTGTTTCTCATAATATTCACCGTTGATATTGGTATTCTTTTGCATGCGTCCTAGTTGTGTACCATTATTTGCATTCTGATGCTACTACGAAAACATAGCTTTGGAAGTATTCAACACCTTCTTGAGGTGGTAAAATCGCTGTTCACGAAAAATGAGGAAGAAGAAGTATTCGTTAAACGACAAATAAGATGAACACCAGCGGCGAACCGTTAGTTCTGTTCATTTCTCATCTATCTGACGTACCCTGTGACAGCTAGCATTGCAGTAATTGGTAATTGTTGTGTGCCGTTTAGTACTGAATGCTCTTCGATCCTCTAAAGGAGTGGTCGTCAAACTGCGGGCCGCAGTACTCAGCCATATTTTATACTGAAATGCATCTAGCAACTAACAGCCGAATCCAAAAACGTCAACTAACGGAAAGAGTCATATGTTGTGAATGCTCTTAAAAGTGTAGTTTTCACGCTAAAAAAATGAAAGACTGCAGTACTTTATGATGCGTTTGATTTTAATTGACGCTGGAGAATCCGTCCTTGAACTCAGTAAAGTTGGCCGTTTACCTGAGAAACAAGGGGATAACTAGCCTCTGAGGACTTAAAGGATGTGAGAGGTGAAATGTTTTATTGTTTGTCTTCCAATGCTGACAACTCGCAGCTGATATGGCATGAATTACGCCACATAAGTGACGTAGACTCGTGAATGCGCACGTAATAGTCTGTCACATTCAAATGCAGTACACATTTTTAGCAACGAATATGAAATTAAATTAAGGCTCTTATAATACAAGAGTAAGAGTAGAACAGAAATGGCATTCGAAACATTCTATAAACATTAATGATCATGTCTCATATTGCATAATGCACTGAAATATAAGTACAGTTACTGTTATTAATCAACTGTTCATCATCTGACACAAACACCACAACAACAACTCGTCAGTGAGTTACAGTGTCACCACTTCGAGGCCACTGAAGGTGGCAGCAATCTGAAACGGAGAACAGTCGTCTCGAAATGTACCGAATGGTGCTGTCTTTTAACGATCAGTAGCTGATGGCGTCGGCCAACTTCTCGCAATCGTCCTATAAAATGTATACTGTTGGCTCCTGACATAATACTTTATGTAGGTTACCAATTCCAGAATGAGATTATCACTCTGCAGCGGAGTGTGCGCTGATATGAAACTTCCTGTCAGATTAAAACTGTGTACCGGACCGAGACTCGAACTCGGGACCTTTGCATTTCGCGGGAAAGTGTTCTAGCATCTGAACTACCCAAGCACGAATCACGCCCCGTCGTCACAGCTTTACTTCTGCCAGTATCTCGTCTCCTACCTTCCAAATTATACAGAAGCTCTCCTGCGAACCTTGCAGAACTAGCACTCCTGAAAGAAAGGAGATACTGGCAGAAGTAAAGGTGTGAGGAAGGGCGTGAGTCATGCTTGGGTAGCTCAGATGGTAGAGCACTTGTCCGCGAAAGGCAAAGGTCCCGAGTTCGAGTCTCGGTCCAGCACACAGTTTTAATCAGCCAGTATGTTTCATATCAGGGCACACTCTGCTGCAGAGTGAAAATCTCATTCTGGAAACATTACCCAGGCTGTGGCTAAGCCATGTCTCCGCAATATCCTTTCTTTCAGGAGTGCTGGTTCGGCAAGTTTCGCAGGAGAGCTTCTGTAAAGTTTCGAAGGTAGGAGACGAGATACTGGCAGAAGTAAAGCTGTAAGGACGGTGCCTGAGTCTTGCTTGGGTAGCTCAGATGGTAGAGCACTTGCCCGCGAAAGGCAAAAATCCTGAGTTCGAGTCTCGGTCTGGCACAGTTTTTATATGCCAGGAAGTTTCATGTTACCGATTAATAACAAGATCAGTACATATGGGGGCCGAGATGCCGTCCCCCTGATATTAGTATTGGCTCATGAGCAAAAAAGTTTGATGACCGCTGCCCTAAAGCAATGGACGTAAGCAAAGAAACAAGCGATCATGTGCTTGGAAGTGTTTCCTGAACGAACAACATCCGTTGGGCTCATTTCACGTTAGAATAGCAAATATATCCAAGTTACGCGTTCTGTCACGAAACTGGATAAATATTTTGAATTTCCTCAGTCGAATGTTTCAAGCCTTTCCTTACATCAAATGACACGGGGCAGGGTTAGAGGTTCGAATAAAATATGTGCATTGCAATTTCTGCATCTTAACGACAGCTACAAATTTTAAAACAACGGTGTCACATTTAAATAGCACCCTGTAGTGGCTGTTTGCAAGCGCCTCTAACGTGACGACTTCGGATTTCTTTCCTCATTCAGGCAAACCTTTAATTCTGATGCCCTTTTCGATCAACATGACAAGTACAGTCAGAACAAATGCCCATGCAGGGATTTTCTCTGCCTCGTGATGACTGGGTATTGTGTGCTGTCCTTAGGTTAGTTAGGTTTAAGTAGTTCTAAGTTCTAGGGGACTGATGACCACAGATGTTAAGTCCCATAGTGCTCAGAGCCATTTTTATTTGAAATGCCCATGAGTCTTGCAGAAATAGACTGGGACACTCAGATGTTTAGGACGGGTGGTAGGGACAGAGCATCGAGTGACATTATACTGAGTGCACTATCCGAAAATTACCTCGAGCAATTAAACAGAGAACCGACTCGTGGAGATAACATCTTGGACCTACTGATAACAAACAGACCCGAACTTTTCGACTCTGTATGTACAGAACAGGGAATCAGTGATCATAAGGCCGTTGCAGCATCCCTGAATATGGAAGTTAATAGGAATATAAAAAAAGGGAGGAAGGTTTATCTGTTTAGCAAGAGTAATAGAAGGCAGATTTCAGACTACCTAACAGATCAAAACGAAAATTTCTGTTCCGACACTGACAATGTTGAGTGTTTATGGAAAAGGTTCAAGGCAATCGTAAAATGCGTTTTAGACAGGTACGTGCCGAGTAAAACTGTGAGGGACGGGAAAAATCTACCGTGGTACAACAACAAAGTTAGGAAACTACTGCGAAAGCAAAGAGAGCTCCACTCCAAGTTTAAACGCAGCCAAAACCTCTCAGACAAACAGAAGCTAAACGATGTCAAAGTTAGCGTAAGGAGGGCTATGCGTGAAGCGTTCATTGAATTCGAAAGTAAAATTCTATGTACCGACTTGACAGAAAATCCTAGGAAGTTCTGGTCTTACGTTAAATCAGTAAGTGGCTCGAAACAGCATATCCAGACACTACGGGATGATGATGGCATTAAAACAGAGGATGACACGCGTAAAGCTGAAATACTAAACACCTTTTTCCAAAGCTGTTTCACAGAGGAAGACCGCACTGCAGTTCCTTCTCTAAATCCTCGCACAAACGAAAAAATGGCTGACATCGAAATAAGTGTCCAAGGAATAGAAAAGCAACTGGAATCACTCAATAGAGGAAAGTCCACTGGACCTGACGGGATACCAATTCGATTCTACACAGAGTACGCGAAAGAACTTGCCCCCCTTCTAACAGCCGTGTACCGCAAGTCCCTAGAGGAACGGAGGGTTCCAAATGATTGGAAAAGAGCACAGATAGTCCCAGTCTTCAAGAAGGGTCGTCGAGCAGATGCGCAAAACTATAGACCTATATCTCTTACGTCGATCTCTTGTAGAATTTTAGAACATGTTTTTTGCTCGCGTATCATGTCATTTCTGGAAACCCAGAATCTACTATGTAGGAATCAACATGGATTCCGGAAACAGCGATCGTGTGAGACCCAACTCGCCTTATTTGTTCATGAGACCCAGAAAATATTAGATACAGGCTCCCAGGTAGATGCTATTTTTCTTGACTTCCGGAAGGCGTTCGATACAGTTCCGCACTGTCGCCTGATAAACAAAGTAAGAGCCTACGGAATATCAGACCAGCTGTGTGGCTGGATTGAAGAGTTTTTAGCAAACAGAACACAGCATGTTGTTATCAATGGAGAGACGTCTACAGACGTTAAAGTAACCTCTGGCGTGCCACAGGGGAGTGTTATGGGACCATTGCTTTTCACAATATATATAAATGACCTAGTAGATAGTGTCGGAAGTTCCATGCGGCTTTTCGCGGATGATGCTGTAGTATACAGAGAAGTGGCTGCATTAGACAATTGTAGCGAAATACAGGAAGATCTGCAGCGGATAGGCACTTGGTGCAGGGAGTGGCAACTGACCCTTAACATAGACAAATGTAATGTATTGCGAATACATAGAAAGAAGGATCCTTTATTGTATGATTATATGATAGCGGGACAAACACTGGTAGCAGTTACTTCTGTAAAATATCTGGGAGTGTGCGTACGGAACGATTTGAAGTGGAATGATAATATAAAATTAATTGTTGGTAAGGCGGGTACCAGGTTGAGATTCATTGGGAGAGTGCTTAGAAAATGTAGTCCATCAACAAAGGAGGTGGCTTACAAAACACTCGTTAGACCTATACTTGAGTATTGCTCATCAGTGTGGGATCCGTACCAGGTCGGGTTGACGGAGGAGATAGAGAAGATCCAAAGAAGAGCGGCGCGTTTTGTCACCGGGTTATTTGGTAACCGTGATAGCGTTACGGAGATGTTTAATAAACTCAAGTGGCAGACTCTGCAAGAGAGGCGCTCTGCATCGCGGTGTAGCTTGCTCGCCAGGTTTCGAGAGGGTGCGTTTCTGGATGAGGTATCGAATATATTGCTTCCCCCTACTTATACCTCCCGAGGAGATCACGAATGTAAAATTAGAGAGATTAGAGCGCGCACGGAGGCTTTCAGACAGTCGTTCTTCCCGCGAACCATACGCGACTGGAACAGGAAAGGGAGGTAATGACAGTGGCACGTAAAGTGCCCTCCGCCACACACCGTTGGGTGGCTTGCGGAGTATCAATGTAGATGTAGATGTAGAAACTGGACTTCTGTTCCTCCTGTAATGCACCGCTGGACAGCGCTCGACTCTTTTTGAAGCAATAAAAATGAAACTGGAACGCGTTAGGGCTTCCAGACTCCTGGTCGCGCCTGATGTGCCCAACTCGGAATGTAGCAACTGCCTCCCTCCCTCCCTCCCTCCCTCCCTCCCTCCCTTCCGACCAGACCACCACGTCAAGGGGGACCAGGACTTCGCAAGCGAGGCCGCGGAGCTCTCCATTTGCATAACAGAATTTCGGCAGAATTCTCTGATACTCAACGTCGATCCAGACGTAAATTGGTGCCGATGGGCTAAAGAACTGCAGCGCTTTGGATAACTCCCGCGAAAAACACAAAATTTATACCGCACTTGACTAATAGTGAGATCAACCCAAGAGCAGCGTTTCACACTAGCGCAACTGCACGGCCATCGCGTCGGACGTGGATCCCCAGTATCGGCCTCGAACTTTTTAAACTTCAGATCGCATTACATGGTACAAAATACGCGGAGGTCTCTAAGGGTACATACGATGACTGGCCAATATAACAAGTTCTGAGCAGCTGGATGTAATGTCTTTACATTATTTCGTATATTTTTATAAAGACTGGACGCTCTCCACTTTCTTCGCTCCTGATCCCGTTTCTTAATGTGACGATTACTTCATTCATTTTGAAAGACATCCAGCATTCCAAATCTTGTTCTCCCGCTCCCTTTCTTTTTTTGTAATGTCCGCTTCGGCGATTCTTCGTGGCGGACTCATTCTACGAACATGCACTGAAGAGCCGAAAAATGACAACGACTTGTTTGAGTGCTGGCCCACCTTTGAGACGCGATAAGGCAGACGTTCTGCTTCGTACGGGTTTGACAAGTCCTGTACCAGATGGAATTCACTAATTTATGGGAAATACGTGACGTCTGCGTACGCACACGGTGACACATACCTCCGGTAACATTCCTAGGACTTGCAAAATCCATGCCAGGCAGACTCGCTGACGTACTGCGTTGCAGAGATGGACCATCATGCTACTAAACAGATTATCATAATGTCTTGGCCAATCAGTATATTTTGGTAGTACAGAGTTTTGTTCAAAGACAGACTTCCGTGTATCTTTCGCAACTGGTGGGGACATTATCGCATAGCGTAGGTAAAGGTGGCTCTAAAGCTGATATTCTTCCAGTTATCTAAGGGAAGCGCGTGGACTTACCAGGGTGGAGAAGTTGATGGCGGAACAAAGGAGAGCTCCGAGCGCCTCAAGCCACCGCTGCCAAATGCAGACGCAACCGTTTGGTTATTTGATCATGTCTCAATGACTGCCTCAGACTTTGATTGTCACTGATATTTCCATCTATGATTTCCGAACTCGATTATCAGAGGTTCTTCAGTGGGATATGTGAGAATAGCTCCGTGGTATAAGAGACTCCTGGCCTGACCCTAATAGACATCTGTCATTTCTGATAGATATTTGAATAGTATACTGCATGTCTGTTCGAACTAACGAAAATATTTACTATTATTTCATGTGAGGTTATTTCATACAACTGCACACATTAACAGTGGATCTGTGAGGGTATTAGGAGGTATTTTTAATCATAGAAACCATTCTACGGATAGAACCAGTAATTTGTGTTGTACTGACTGGACAGCACACTCCTGTTTTCAAATCTAGCAAAGGCTCTTGACGTAGGTGATGAGTACTTGCAGAACTTTAACGTAGATGTCCTCCAAGTTCACGTTCCCCGACAAATGCAGCCATGCTTCATCGGAAAAAAAGAACATTTCAGAGTAATGACCTCCGTCATGTAGAGACTGCAGTTGCTGTAGTAACGTCGAGTGACATCAGCTGAATTGGGCAAACAATGCACTGTCTTAACTTTGTATGGTTTCCAGTCCGAGTTTGTGCATACCTCCGTGAATAGACGCTGCTGACAGGCCAATCAGAAGTGTTAAATAACGCATATTTCATCAGAGGCTCCTTTAGAAGGCTGCCAGTAACTGGTCTAGTTTATTCTCTATGACAACCGATACTCCACCTGAGAATCACTCCGAGCAACGGGCCGGAGCATCATGCGGTGATTGAAGCGAGTATCCCCGATATGGCTCCCTCAAATCGTCGAAGAGAGACCCTGCATCGTACACGAAGCAGCCTGTACCACTCATGTAAGCAATGGTATGCTTATGTGCATCTTAACCTGCATATGCTACAAGTTATCAAATGAAAATTTGTCTGTCGAACAAGAGATGTCAAAAAGAAATTATTTTACGGATGATTTAAAATGCGGTTCACTACTCGTCAGACATCTTACATTACCGATCAGATTAGCAAAGGTTTTGCGGTTGCATGTTGAAATCCTTTATGAACCACTGGCAGCTTTAGTGATGAGTAATTAAAGGTTACTTAAAAGGTCAGGAGAACAGAATGGACAGTCTTGAAAACAAGTTGTAAGACGGACATGAACAAAAGGAGAAGAAGGTTAATGGAATGTAGTTCAGTTACATCATGCTCAGGGAAGTGGATTAGGAAAAGAGATCCTAAGAGGTGAATTTTGTTATTAGAGCAGAAAAATAACTATCGCTGGGTGAAGAGAGAATAGAAAATGGAGGCTGGCTATAGCAAGAAAAGCGATTCTGAAAAAGGCAAATCTGTTATCATCGAATATAAATGTAACTGTTAGGAAGTCTTTTCTGGAGATATTTGTCTGGATCATATCCTTATAAGGAAGTGAAACCTGTATGATAAAGAGTGCGGGCAAGAAGAGGATATTTTGAAATGTGATACTAAAGAAGAATTATGAAGATGAAATGGGTAGATCGAGTAAGTAATGATGAGTTACTAAATGGAACTGGTAAAAAAAGAAAGTTGTGGCACCCCTTCATTAAATGAATCGACGGGCTGACAAATCATCCTAAAGGCATCAAGGAATTATCAGTTAGATGATGGATGGATGTATGGGGGGGAGGTGGGGGGGGGGGGGGGTAAAAGTTTTAGAACGAGACCAAGGCTTGACTTCAGTAAGCAGGTTCGAATAGATTTTTTGCAAAGATGAAGAGACTTGCGCAGAATAGATTAGCGTCAAGAGCTGCATCAGATCAGTCATTCCTACTGAAGAACACAAAGGACTGTGGACAATGCTATTCTCCACAAGTTGTTATGGTTTAATTGTGACGAATTTTGTTAGTGAATATACATACTGTCACGGAGTGGTTGAAATTCTTAACTCCTTGAAGAGGTCATTATGAGATGATTGTCAGCATTTCGCGGTCTTGCGGTCATGTGGCTAGTGTTGCTGACTTTCGATCACAGGACCTTGGGTTCGATTACTGGCCAGTCAGGGATTTTCTCTGCTCGGGACTGGGTGTGGGTGTTATCATCATCATCGACACGGAAGCCGCCGAAGTGTCATCAATTAGAAAGATCTGCACTATGTGGCCGAGCACCGCAGATGGAGTCTCCCGGCCAATAATGCCATATGCAAATTTTATAAAACGATTGTGGGTGAACACATATTACACAGGGTGGAGGAATAAACATGATAGTAGGGTCAGAGCAGGGTAAGGGACTTTGAAGAACTTTCTCAATAACCACAGGCCGGAAACGCACCGTTGTGTAACCTAGGTGACAGAACAGTAGCCAGTGACAGGCATGCAGAAGTGTGTGCATTTCAACTAACTTGCCCCACCCACTACCTGTCATTTTAAATTTCCTGAAGGGTGTTGTTTACAGATGAACACTAAAAGTGATGTAAACTTTAAATTCCTATTATTGGCTGGTTACTTTAGAATTTGCTATGATATTTTGTGACTATTCAGTCAGCTAAGCTAGAAGTAACGGAATGCTATTAATCTGTTAAGATAATAAACCATAGTACAGAAACAGCACTGATTAAAGACTGTCCACATGTGGCACTGTAGGCATTCCATCCTCTCCAACCACTAGAGAGCGCGCAACATAACGTGTTCGGTACATGAGCAATAGACATGGTGTGGGCAGAGCGGTGGTGGTGGGGGTTATGGGCAGGCGCTGTAGGGGAAATACCGAGTGCTGGAGGGGATGTGCTGTTCTAAACTGAAGCCTGTGACAACATTTTTTGTACCTGTAGTGAAGCCCCTCCAAGCCCACATTTTCATGGCGACCATTGAAAAAGATCTGTCACCTCTACTTTGGTTAGTATACAAAAGTACTTCCGCCGAAAATGGAACAAAAGCAGCGATTTACATCCTCCTGACATATTGAGAGTTTGTGCCTTTCGGAGAAGCGCCAGGAGTGGTGAATTTTGAATAAAACCGACACATTCATTGCAAACTATTTCTAATTTCGCGTATTGTTTTACTTACAGACAAATATCACAATAACTACGGCCAGTAACGAAATGATAGGCACATCTTCACAAAGCTGACAAGTAAAGCTGTAACTGTCGCAATAATGAATTTTTTTTTTACCAAATAGTTTCTGTAAAATCGTTTCAGGAGGGTTGCAAGGTATGCGCTACGATTTTGGCATCGCCGACCGGTCGAAAGGGGGCAGACACTGTCGTCCTGCCCTTCTGAAGAGATGAATGAATGAACTCGCCCAGCGCGTCTGACGAAAGTGGTCGCAGTGATGGCTTGACATTCAATGCTCGCCTCGTGTGCCAGCCAGGTGCTAGTGATGGGAACAACCGAAAGAAAATAACTGATTCCGTCGGTAGCTGGAAAACATTGGATTCAGTTATTTGCAGTTTTACGTATCGGCTGGACTATTATGATTCTTTCTTTCAAGAGAAATCTGTCTGTAGGAGCAACAGAATAAAGTGTATCGACACAGTGGACTTAAGATTTGGATAGTGACTGAATTGTTCACTCTTTCTTTTCAAGAGAAATCACTGAATTTTTCTTTCGGTTGAACAACGTACTTGTTCTTTCCAATGAAACCACCCGTTAATGTATTAGTTGACTGTGCTACCCATTCGTTCTTCTCAGTCAAACTGTTCTGTAGTAATTTCTTTGGTTGTATTACAGCAGTAATGTACAATAGTGGTGTGCATAATCCAAGGGGGAACTCACACTCCCAGTTGTAAACGAAGACTTCTCAGGGGATAGGCTGAAGTTAAAGTAAGCATTATATATGTTAATTACGTATTCAATTGTCCAATTCTTCATTTCGTAATTTGAAACTTATTAATATGTTGCTGTGGATTACGTTAGTTGAGACACAATTATACTGTAACTTATTAAGCTGATATATCGTTAGGGGTGAAAAGTCGAGTGTTCATATAAGGTGTACGTTATGAAGAAATCAACACTGCCAAATTTTAGCACAATTTACATTCCGTTTCATTAAAAAGGCGAGATAATATAGGTGAATTAAAAACCATTTGACTGTAGCTCTTAAACACTTATTCAGTCATTCATAGTTTGGGAGGTAAATGTTGTGTACCGAAAATTACATCACCTGCTATGCCCTTGCAAATCATATACAATCCACACAAACTTGTTTTCAGTTCACAGCCTGTGAAAAGTAGCGGTATATTATTTCACAGATATAAGTGAGTACTACTCACAGTCATACACTGGCACGTCAACTTCACAGTTGAACGCGTGTCTCTATCTATCACTGTAATATGTAAAGAGTCTTTAAGGAAGTTCGGACCCTTATAGAACGGTGGGAGTGAGAACTGGACACGCCTGACTTCCGGCGCTTTCAGTCCTGAGCGTAAACAATCGATCATTTTCGTGTTGTTAAATTATTATTATTACCGACTGTACTCTGTTACTGCGTGTCGTAGCTGTTACTGTCGTTACGGTATTTACATTTCATTTTGTTGCAATAAGTAGCTATTAGTTCAGTTTATCGTCCATGTTCATAAACAGTGGGCGGGCGATGTGGCCGAGCGGTTCTAGGTGCTTCAGTCTGGAACCGCTACTGTCGCAGTTTCGAATCCTGCCTCGGGCATGGATGTGTGTGCTGTCCTTAGGTTAGTTAGGTTTAAGTAGTTCTAAGTTCTAGGGGACTGATGACCTCAGATGTTAAGTCCCACAGTGCTCAGAGCCATTTGAACCATTTTTTTCATGAACAGTGCGTTTACTAAGCTGTGAACTTTAAATCTGGATCAAACTGCCGAAACACTCAGTAGTCTAGAAATCGGAGAAATCGTTTGATTGCATGAAAGGGATTATCCCCAAGATAATTTCTATAAATGGAATACACTGCATCTGCAAGGAAGATTCATATTCTTACCCTATTTTAACTAGAGAGACTCAAAGAAAATTAACGAATGATGACTAATACTTTTTGCGAAGAAATACTTCCGAGAAGTGACTGTTTACGCCCAAAAAGCAAGTGATTATCACCAAATAATTTAAAAAATCTTATACGCTTACTCTTCACATCACCTCGGCATTTACCGAAAGAAAATTATCGGTGTTCAGTGCCAGGAAAGTGAAGAGAGAGAGAGAGAGAGAGAGAGAGAGAGAGAGAGAGAGAGAGAGAGAGAGAGAGAGAGTGCTTCAAAACATTGAAACTAAAAAAGTAATTTTACATTTATTTTAACATAAATTTAGAATAAAACTTTTAAAAGCAACCAAAAACTGATATTTATGCCAAGAGTACCAAAAATTCTTATTTAAGTAAATAAATACATAAATTATGGAAATAGCTCATATCTACAAATGTACACTACTGGCCATTAAAATTGCTACACCACGAAGATCGCGTGCTACAGACGCGAAATTTAACCGACAGGAAGATGATGCTGTGATATGCAAATAATTAGCTTTTCAGAGCATTCTCACAAGGTTGGCACCGGTGGCGACACCAACAACGTGCTGATATGAGGAAAATTTCCAACCGATTTCTCATACACAAACAGCAGTTGACCAACTTGTCTGGTGAAACGTTGTTGTGATGCCTCGTGTAAGGAGGAGAAATGCGTACCAACACGTTTTCGAGTTTGATAAAGGTCGGATTGTAGCCTATCGCAATTGCAGTTTATCGTATCGCGACATTGCTGCTCGCGCTGGTCGAGATCCAATGACTGTTAGCAGAATATGAGATCGGTGGGTTCACGAGGGTAATACGGAACGCCGTGCTGGATCCCAACGGCCTCGTATCACTAGCAGTCGAGATGACAGGCATCTTATCTGCATGGCTGTAACAAACCGTGCAGCCACGTCTCGATCCCTGAGTCAACAGATGGGGACGTTTGCAAGACAACAACCATCTGCACGAACAGTTCGACGACGTTTGCAGCAGCATGGACTATCAGCTCGGAGACCATGGCTGCGGTTACCCTTGACGCTGCATCACAGACAGGAGCGCCTGCGATGGTGTACTCAACGACGAACCTGGGTGCACGAATGGCAAAACGTCATTTTTTCGGATGAATCCAAGTTCTGTTTACAGCATCATGATGGTTGCATCCGTGTTTGCCGACATCGCGGTGAACGCACGTTGGAAGCGTGTATTCGTCATCGCCATACTGGCGTATCACTCGGCGTGATGGTATGGGGTGTCATTGGTTACACGTCTCGGTCACCTATTGTTCGCACTGACGACACTTTGAACAGTGGATGTTACATTTCAGCTCTGTTACGACCCGTGGCTCTACCCTTCATTCGATCCCTGCGAAACCCTACATTTCAGCAGGATAATGCACGACCGCATGTTGCTGGTCCTGTACGGCCACTTCTGGATACAGAAAATGTTCGACTGCTGCCCTGGCCAGCACATTCTCCAGATCTCTCACCAATTGAAAACGTCTGGTCAATGGTGGCCGAGCAACTGGCTCGTCACAATTCGCCCGTCACTATCTTGATGAACTGTGGTATCGCGTTGAAGCTGAATGGGCAGCCTTACCTGTACACGCCATCAAAGCTCTGATTGACTCAATGCCCAGGCGTATCAAAGCCTTTCTTAGGGCCAGAGGTGGTTGTTCTGGGTACTGATTTCTCAGGATCTATGCACCCAAATTGCGTGAAAATTTAATCATATGCCAGTGCTAGTATAATATATTTGTCCAATGAATACCCGTTTATCATCGGCATTTCTTCTTGGTGTAGCAATTTTAATGGCCAGTAGTGTACTTTTTATTCTCCTCTGCTTGAGATAAGGTACGTCATTTGTCTGTACAAAAGTTAGTAACCCTAATTGTATTTCATGTATAATCGAAGAGACTGGACTAATAAGTAAAACTCAGCGTGGAGAGCGTGACATAAGATACGCCATTTGTCCCTCCAAAATCTAGTAATCCTAGTTATGGTTCATGTATAATCGAAGAGACTGGACTAATACGTAAAACTCAAACGTGGAGACCGTGGTGGAACCATTCGTGTAACTGATATAAACGTCAGAGTCTTGGTTCCGTCAGATCTCACGTATCAAGTGGAACCAGATGGTGAGTGAGAAACATTCACATAGCTGACGTGGCCGTAGAGACTAGTGTCGTTCAGTTGTTTCATTAGACTGAAAAATAAAACAACTGAACTAGAACACAATCGAGTGTCCGATCGTCTGCTGAACGCAGTCGGTTGCCTCACCACTACCAACTGCGGTGCAGTGAGCTATGGGTTCAGATCTCCAGCCGCCTCCCCGCCGTCGATAACCGGCTCGCCTTTCCGCCGGCGTGACGTCACTGGGATTTAAGACCGAGCCTTCTTTATTGCGGGCCCGCGCCGTTGGGTACCGCACCCAGCACCCCTGCTAACTGCGCTCGCCCTGCGGGGGCGTGCACTCCAGTCCGTGCTGGCAAATGGCGTCGCGGCCAGCGAGCGATCAAGCCGCAGAATGACTGCAGCCTGGGGCTGTGTGATAAAGGCTTCCTAGGAGGGAAGTCGGAGGCTGGTGGAACTCACTGCGGGAGGAAACTCGGTCAAGGGGGAACAGAGAAGTTGGTTTCTGATCTACCGACCGAAAGATTTTCCTCCGTGGAGGATGAATACTGAAAAAGGCTCAGTTGATCAAGTGTGGAGTCTCTTTCAAATATGAGTCTTTGGGCACGCACTTGATTGCAGAACGAAACCAGAGCAAGATCGGCTTCTCATACTCGATAGCTCGTTGGACAAAATATCTGTTACCCACTTAAAGGCGGTAGTGGTCGCTTTGTATCGCTGAAGATGGCGAAGATCGTGTAAGGGCTGCCAGGTGATTCTACAGCACAGTAAGGCGCGTCAAGCTGGAGACTTAACAGAATGGCAGGAAGGAGTTATCGTCTTTGGACGTGTACCTGCCCACGCCGCGAATGAAGCTGGCGAGCTTATTAGTGTGCAGGGCCGGTTTAAGAACGTAGCGGCACAAGTGCCTGGTTTAGAGGGGCGCCAGAGACGTCCCAACTGCAGAATATGTAAACAAGGTGGAAGTTGAAACTTCCTGGCAGATTTAAACTGTGTGCCAGACCGAGACTCGAACTCGGGAGTCGTGCTTGGGTAGCTCTGACGGTAGAGCACTTACCTGCGAAAGGCAAAGGTCCCGAGTTCGAGTCTCGGTCTGGAACACAGTTTTAATCTGCCAGGAAGTTTCATATCAGCGCACACTCCGCTGCAGAGTGGAAATCTCATTCAAGGTGAAAGTTTACGATAATATTAGCAAGAACGTTTCAGTAAACACGGGTCCGCAAACAAGCAGTTGGTCGAGGTGACACGAATAGGAAATGCTATCCTAGTCAGTACAAATACACATGGAAGCGTCAAAGAAAGTGGTATAGGCATGCGTATTTAAATACAGAGATATGTATACAGGCCAAATACGGCGCCGCGGTCGGCAACGCCTATATAAGACAACAAGTGTCTGGCGCAGTTGTTAGATCGTTTACTGCTGCTACAATGGCAGGTTATAAAGATTTAAGTGAGTTTCAAGGTGGTGTTACAGTCGGCTCACGAGCGACGCGACACAGCACCCCCGAGACAGCGATGAAGTTGGGATTTTCGCGTAGGACAATTTCACGAGTGTACCGTGAATATCAAATCTCCGACGTCGCTGCGGCCAGAAGAAGATCCTGCAAGAACGGGACCAACGGCGACTGAAGACAATCATTCAACGAGACAGAAGTGCGACCCATCCGCAAATTGCTGCAGATTTCAAAACTGGACCATCAACAAGTGTCAGCGCGCGAACCATTCATCGAAACATCATCGATATGGACGATCGGAGCCGAAAGCTCACTCGTGCACCTTTGATGACTTCACTACAGCCGGCCGGGTGGCCGAGCGGTTCTAGACGCTGCAGTCTGGAACCGCGCGACCGCTACGGTCGCAGGCTCGAATCCTGCCTCGGGCATGGATGTGTGTGATGTCCTTAGGTTAGTTAGGTTTAAGTAGTTTTAAGTTCTAGGGGACTGATGACCTCAGAAGTTGAGTCCCGTATTGCTCAGAGCCATTTTTGAACTTCACTACACAAAGCTTTACGTCTAGCCAGGTGGTCGAGCAGCTGCTAGGGTATAGCCTCCCGTTTTTGACCCGTGCCTGTCGGAGCTCCTGAAGTGTCGTAGGTGCTTGCAGAAGTGCAGCGATATGTGGACCGAGAGCATCCCAGACGTGCTCGATGGGGTTTAGGTCTGGAGAACACGGTGCGTTATCATCCATCTGGAGGAAGGTGGGACCCACTGCACCCCTGAAAAGGCGGACATACTGGTGCAAAAGGACGTCCCGATACATCTGACCTGTTACGGTTTCTCTGTCAAACACATGCAGGGGTGTACGTGTACCAATCATAATTCCACCCCACACCATCAAACCACCACCTCCTTACAGGTACCTGTCAAGGACGTTAAGGCGTTGGTATCTGGTTCCTGGCTTACGTCAGATGAAAACCCGGCGAGAATCACTGTTCAGACTATACCTGGCCTCGTCCGTGAACACAACTTGGGACCACTGTTCCAATGACCATATACTGTGTTCTGGGCACCAGGCTTACGGGCTCACCTGTGACCAAAGGTCAGTGGAATACACCTTGCAGGTCTCCGGGCGAATAAGCCGTGTCTGTTCAGTCGTCTGGAGACAACTTTTCCAGTGGCTGCGGTAAGGTCCCGAGCAAGGATACCTGCAGTACTGCGTGGCCGTCTGCGGGCACTGATGGTGAGATATCGGTCTTCTTGTGGTGTTGTACACTGTGGACGTCCCGTACTGTAGTACCTGGACACGTTTCCTATGTGCTGGAATCGTTCCATAATCTTCACATCACACTTTGTGACACACGGAGGGCCGTGCTACGACCTGCTGTGTTTGGCCAGTGTCCAATCGCCCTAATATTCTGCCCCTCATAACGTCATCAATATGTGTTCTTTGAGCCATTTTAAACATACAGTCACCATCAGAACGTCTGAAAACGTCTGCACACTTACTCGCTGCACCGAACTCTGACATGCACCAACACACCTCTGCGTATGTGGACTGCTGCCAGCGCCACCGTTGGACGACCGCAGGTCAAATGCACCGCATGGTCATACCCCGAGGTGATTTATACCCGCAAACGGCCCACCAGAGCGTTGTTTCACCATGTATCAGCATTATCCTTAATTTATGAGCATGAGTGTAGATAATTACTTGCAGTTATTCGAGTTTCTGACTGACATCATTTACTCTCATCTGGTCATACTGGAGATCGCGCTATAACTTCGTTCATGAAAGATAAACACATTTTCACATTACGAAGTTTTTTCTTCATACTTTTCATGTTCTTTGCACTAACTGCTGTGGAGCATCATTATTCTTCTGTCACTAACTGCAGCTATTTTATAGAAAACTGTGGTTGAGAGTCTTAATTACTTTGTGTTCACTTTATGTCTGTTCCTATTTGGTTTGTTTATGTACATGTTGCCAACCTAACGGAGTACACACTGAAAACTAACGTCTGTTCATTTCTGTTCTCTTTAACTGTCTCTCTCTCTCTGTATGTGTGTTTCTTTCGAGTGTGTGTGTGTGTGTGTGTGTGTGTGTATGTGTGTGTGTGTGTGTGTGTGTGAGAGAGAGAGAGAGAGAGAGAGAGAGAGAGAGAGAGAGAGAGAGAGAGTGAGAGTGAGAGAGAGAGACCACAAAAACGTACTTGTTAATTAGCGAATGTTTGATGAATTTCATATGTAAATGAACGTAAGTATTACGTGTGAAGGGAAAAGACGAGAAAATCATGACTGGAATCTTCGATTACCACTCTCCAGCACTACCGATGCTTTTTTTCCCCATCTTTAGGTATTTCTCAATTAATGGAAATGCTCTTAGGAGACGCACCATTGTTAAAAAATTGCCCTCAGTTGGTAATTGAACCTCATCCACCCATATTGTAAGCATTCTACCACAGACTCACGTGGCCCATCAACAAAACAGTCCATAAATTACTGAATTAAAGACCATCCTAAATTTCAGAGTCGATTTTGTGGTGCATCGAATTGCTTATGCTTTGGCTGACTGATATTTGAGTTCTGGACATCACGAACAATGATTATTAAAAAATTACAGAAAACAGATTGCCATGCCGTCTTCTTGTGAATTTAGCCTATAACGGAACATCGTCATTGCTAACGCGCCTCCAAAATAAATTCTGCCGAGAAGGGACACGCTTAATTTGACCTCTAGCTAGGCCCACGATTCTTCTTTCAGAGAGAGTCGAACTGATTACGGCCGATATTAGTTAACTGAGTGTTAACGAGAACATTGCGTGATGGTAGACAATGAAATATGGAAGAACTCCCCTAAAATGTGTGCGAATTAATTAAGAAACATTTCAAAAAACACTTCGGCACAATTTAAAAATTTACCGCGGCATGCCGAAGCACCTACCTTTGAATGTACGTAGCTGGCGTCTGTCGCAAGCGATCATGGAAGTTAAGATGTCGAAATAGCAACTGTTTTGCTGTTGCTAAGGACGTAACGAGGAAACTATATTCTTTCGATTTCGGAGATAAAACTAAGTCCGATGGGGATTAAAAGACGTGGAGGTAAACATTGTTAATGAAAATGATTCAAAATTGTGTGCTAGAAGTACATTTACTGCTTGAAATTATATAAACTTGTCTTATCGTACGCTAAACGTAATTTTTGTAGAAAAAATATGCGACACATTCCGAAAGAAATGCCACTAGCAGGTGACAGTCGTGATTATAAATGAACTCATGCTGTTAGATTCCTGTCTAAACATAGTTCGAAAATAACGACGTATTCTGGGAACAAGCGCCGAAAGTAGGAAATAGTCATGATTGTGAATGTCACCGCGGAAGGATCGCCCACGCTTTTGCTGCGTTTACACACAACAGAACTTCCAGCAGGCAGAAAACCAATTTTCGGAAACCATTTTCCCCTGTCATATTTATCTGTTATGTCTGAACTGATTACGCTAGCACTATCAAATATCGATTTCCTGAGCGTCGGCTGTTTTACACGAATGGTGTCTGTAAATCGTCTGCGCCATGAACCGAGGTTATCAGTACAAGAGTAATATTTTTAACATAGAGAGTGCACAGTTTCTTTGTAGACGTTATTGGAGTCATATGGAGGAGGAGGAGTAGGAGAATGAACGTGAGATTACACAAGAATCCTTCAGAAATAGTTTCAACGCAGATTAATGCCATAGAAAACGTTACATTAAACCACTGAAATTACGTGTGTTGTAGAAAAAATGCAAAATGGTTAACGGTGAAAAAATTTTTCTACTTCTACTTTCGGATGTTTGAAATGTCTTGAAAAGTTCCGAACGAGTAAAGTTACTTTTGCATTCCTCCACACAGAATTAGGGAATGATTTGTCACAAGCCTTTGTTTGTGTACGAAAGCCACTGCCACTAAAAAAGAGTGTGGGTACAGCAGATGACGAATTAGCCAGCTACGCAAAATACAGGGTAGTTGACAATGAGATCGATTTTTCTAACGCAGCCAGTGTGTAGTAATTTCTTTACCGCTTTTCAATTAATAAAGAACAAAAAATGTGCTTCTCAGCAACTGCATAAGGAAAATGAATAACTTCCTGCCTAGTCGAATACTCCTTTTTTCCATATATACCAGATTGTGAATAATTAATGAAACGATAATAAATGGTTATTAGCAACCGCAGACATTTGCCTTAATGTTTCTCATTTCAATAGTTGCTATATATCAGGTATTTATTAATATCTGCAGTAACTTATGTGAAGCATTTCGAGGATTTTATTAAACTGCCTACAAGAACTAATCTCAACAAAATATCATTAATGAAATGTGAAATGCACACAGTAACAAAATTTTTGCGACATCTATTTCTTTCAAAATTCGTGGCACAGAAAACAAAAAATTGGCTGTGACGCATGCGCAAATATTCATTTGCAGTGTGTCCAGATCATCAAATCAAAAATACAAACATTTCTTGCCGCGTGGGATTAGCCGAGTGGTCATACGCGCTGCAGTCATGGACTGTGTGGCTGGTCCCGGCGGAGATACGAGTCCTCCCTCGGTCATGGATGTGTGTGTTTGTCCTTAGGATAATTTAGGTTAAGTAGTGTGTAAGCTTAGGGACTGATGACCTTAGCAGTTACGTCCCATAAGATTTCGCACACATTTTTGAAACATTTGTTTAACGACAAAATAGTCTATTTCCCATTTTTCTGTTGCCACCTGAGCAACGTCAGTACGTTGTTAACCGTGGTCTTGAGCGGATGCAGACTTCAGTCCATCGTAGAGTACCGTCGATAAGTTCGTCAAACTCTTGCTGCAAATTGTCCAACTCTTCAATGGCGAGTCAGCCTAAGTGGCACAGAGTACGCGATCGTTGTCCGAAAACAGCTACTTTCAGTTCCACACATGTTTGGCTGCATTCATGTCAGGGGAACAGGCAGGCCCCATTGTGGTGATCATAGCTTTCTGAAGGAACGTGATCACGAGAACAGCACAATGAGCACATGATTTACCATCCACCGAGATGAGATTTCCTTCTAAATGTTGGCGATATGGCCCAACTGTTGGTCGCAGAATCTCATCCCCGTACCGTAGAGTAGTGAGGCTGGCCTCAACAACCAAGAGAGATGCACAGTGGAACCATGTATTGCAACCTCAGAACATCACTCCAGAATGTTCAAATGTGTGTGAATTCCTAAGGGATCAAACTGCTGAGGTCATCGGTCCCTAGACTTACACTATCTTGTACTAACTTATGTTAAGAACAGCACACACACCCATGCCCGAGGAAGGACTCGACCCAATGATGAAGGATGCAGGACGTTAGCTACGAAGTCGACCAGTAGTGTGGTACGAGGCGGGCATACAGACCCATCCAGTAAGGTGGTGTAAGGCCGTTGCACTCGACGGACATTACGTTGAAGAATGGATTTTGTAGCCAAACGAGAGTGTTGGAATCCTGAATAAAACCGACCTGCTTTCAGAAGAAAAAAAGATGTTGCTTTGCTGATTCAACGTCCCTCGCATATTCTTCTATCAGGAACGCAAAATTCCCTTTCAATCACTCCATCGCTGATACTATTCATATCGACAGCAGGAAAAGTAGACTAGACAGCAGACGAAAGCTTCCTTTTCTGCTAACGCCGAAGCAGAGAGCGAACCGACAACTACCAATCCCATTTGCTCATTCGAGCATACCGTTTACACTAAAGAGAATTCTCGTTCCCTGATTCTTGTTTGCCTGTTTTCGTTCCTATCTAAAACATGCTTACGAGAATTGAGTAACAGCGCAGTCAGGCCACTTAACGACGACTGGATAATGATGGCAACATGAGTGTGCCAGACAGTGCCGGAGTGCAGTGAGCGGCGGGCCTGCCTACCTTGACGGAGTCAGCCTCGGAGCGGTCCATGACCTGCAGTATGAGCGCGGCCAGCATGTTGAAGCCCTGGCAGTAGCCCACCGCCTTGTTCCAGCGCGCGTAGGCCAGCAGCACCCGCTTCAGCAGCGCCTGGTTCTGCTCCGCCTCCGCGCCGCAGAACAGCGAACAGCCCGTGCGGTGCAGGTCCTAAAACAACCACACAAACAGATAACTGTGATGTCCCAAACGTAAATAAAAAATGACAGGAAATTTCAATAAAACAATGACATAAATAAAAGAAAAACGTTCTAGTCAGTTCAGTTCGCATCATCGGTAGGGAACAACGAGGGCTGCAGTACCAGTAATCCGTACATGTACGAGGCTTGTTCCGTAAATAACGCCTCAAATTTTTATTCAAGGAGACTACAGGAGGTACATAAATTACAACAGCACAGCTAAATAGAGCAATATTTCAGCTACATACTGTCATTTTTCCACAGTCACCACCATTCGTTAGGCACTTTTGCGAACGATGGACCAGAGCCTGCATGCAGCGCTTGTAAAAATCGGAACCAATCGAGACGGACCACTTCCTTACACCTTGACAACAGCATCTCAGTCTTGAAAATTTTCGCCACGTAGTCCATCTTTCAGAGGCCCAAAGAGATGGAATTCTGAAGGCGCTAAATCGGGACCGTATGGTGGATGTCGTAAGACAGTCAAGCTGAATTTTGCCATGGGATGTGTGATCGCAAAACTAGAGTGGAGCCCGGCGTTATCATGTTGCAGGTGAAAGTTGGTCTTCTTCTCTGGCCTCATCCTATAAATTCGGGCTTTCTGGTTAGTCAGTGTCGCCTTGTAGCGTGCTGGATTGACAGTTTCTCCAGGCTCCAGGACATCCAAAAGAACCACACCCTCGCTATCCCAGAAGACTGTGCACATCATTTTGCCTGCAGACGGTTGTCTTGAATGTCTTCTTCCACGGAGAATTTGCTTGGCACCATTCCATGGACTGTCTTTTGGACTCAGGTTTTGTGGTGGCGACAGCACGTCCACTGTCCGGTGATGCTATTCAGAAAATTGTCACCTTCAGTTATATTGGTCGAGCAGGGTCCCGACAAATTTCCATTCAATGTGTTTTTTGTTCTTCTGTAAGCATCCGCGGGATCCATCTCGCACAGACTGTGCGTTATCCAAGATGTTATAGTATTGTTTACAATTATCTACAGCCGACATTCAGCTTTGCACAAAATTCTCTGGTCGTTATCCGCAGCTCAGCACGGATGAGGTGATCAAGACGCTCTTTTTGCGGGGGATGACATCTGTGCAGGGTCGACCGGGGCGTGGCTTGCCATGCACACCCTTTTCACCACCTTGAAAATGCCGTACTCATCACCTTACATTGCTAACGGCTATTGTATCGTCTCCATACACCTTTAGCAAGCGTCGGTGGATTTGAATGGGTGCAATTTCTTCAGCTGCGAGGAATTCAATCACACATCACTGTTTTATACGCGCGTCCTTGTGAGACTCCAGTTTAGAACACTCCTGGCGCTAACTACCGCAGAACAACGGAACCACCTGCAAATGAAACAAGAAGGTTCAGGCATTAGCACTACACGAACGACGTCTGTCGCGGACATCGAAAGTCGCCACAAAAGAATAGGAGGCATTACTTTCCGAACGACCCTCGTATAATACCAGAGAGTCAAAAAGTCCAACACAAGTCCAAAAGCAATCAAAAGATCAAAAGCTGTAGTCATACATACATACATACATACATACACTGATGCAAAACATTAAGACCACCTTTTTAAAAGCGTGTTGGTGCGCTTTATAAGTAATATGGTAGCGATTCTGTGTGGCTTTGGTTAGACAAATCTTTCGTAGCTTTCCGTACGTACGTGATACGTGATACCATATGTTTAAGCACAGGTCACGAGATTCCGTAAATTAGCGACCGGTGGTTCGTAGGCGTGGAGATGGCACATGCTGGTATCCGAGGCGAATCTGATAGCCAGAACATGAACGCGCTATTACTTTCATCCTCCTCAAACCACTGTAGAAAGTTTCTGCCCTACTGACGGACACTTATCCTGCTGGTACACTCCTTCGCCCTTGTGGAATATGTAAAGCGTGGACAGATGCACGTGGTTCGTAACTGCGTTCACGTAGTCCACAGCAGCCGTGGGGCCTTCACGTACGACCGTAGGTCCCGTGGAAGGCCCCATAGCAAATACTGTCACCAGACTCCGACTGCACGTTGTGGTTTAGAGTAGCCGTTCGGCTGGCTGAGAGCGCTTCCAGACACGGCCATCGACCTGATGTAGCAAACGACTTGATTCATCCGACCACGCGACACGTTCCCGGCAATCCACCGTCAAATCTTGATGATGCCGTGCCCACTACAATCGTAAGCCATCTGGCTTCCACGTTATGCAATGAGGCGTGGACGTCTAACACCCTCTCGCCTGCTCGTAAGTTCACCGTCCTTCAACCATTTTACACAGATGGTGAAGACAATAGGACGAGGAGATCCTAGTGTCGCCGCTTGCGAGATGCTAGTTCCCAGATGATAGACCGTAACGGTATGTACTTAGTCAGTGTTTCTTATATCAATGGATTCCTCATTTGCAGGTCATATCGTCGCTAGAATGATTCTCCATTCGTCTCTGCTCCGCTTGTACACTTTCCTTACCTTGTCACGTGCCCGAAACGCCAACAAACGGCATTCAGTCAACGGCGTGCAGTTGTCACAATGTTTTCGCTCATCAGTATATACAGGATGTTGCCGTAAGAACGTGCAAAAATGTAACAGGACATAGAGAATGCTCCACTGAACAATTTAATGTAGGGAACCTGGAGTCGGAGAAGCCAACTTAAGGACATGCGGAAGTCTTGTTTACCTATTTGTTTAGCATTACTGTTTTCTAGCTTATTTACAACTAACATGCGTAAAAGTTTACACGGAATGTGCTTTTTTTTACGTCTCTATTTCCTGCAAGGAAAGGAGGAGGACGAGCCTGATTACAAGGAAGTCATGACGCAGGTTTTGCCGGCCGCTGTGGCCGAGCGGTTCTAGAGGCTTTAGTCCGGAACCGCGCTGCTGGTACGGTCGCAGGTTCGAATCCTGCCTCGGGAATGACTATGTGTGATGTCCTTAGGTTAGATAGGTTTTAGTAGTTCTAAGTCTAGGAGACTGATGACCTCAGATGTTAAGTCCCATAGTGCTTAGAGCCATTTGAACCATTTTTTACAGGTTTTGTTTACTTTACATGTCCATAAGGTGACACTCTTGTATCGTGTTTACATTGTCTCATGATAGAACGTGCTATGAGTCAAAACGACAGACCCAATTGTTACTCAGTCCTACTCAGAGACGTACAGTACAATACAATATAATATATAAGGAACTATCAGCCTCAATTGTGGTAATGAAACCAACCTTTACCTAGGTTTCAGCCCAAATAATTGAGCCTTGTTCAGAAGATGTACCTGAAACTATAATTTGTCTAAGAGTGCATGCTCTGGAAATAAAACTAAAACAACTTGAATAGGCGTAGTCACATTTTAAAAATGCGGTATATAAGTATTAAGTCAAATGTGACTACGCCTGTTTTAGTTTTATTTCTAGGCCATGCCCACTCAGACAAATTATAGATTCAGGTGTAACTTCTGAAGAAGGCTCAATTATTTGGGCTGAAACCTAGGTAAAGGTTGGTTTCATTACCGCAATCGAAGCTGAGAGTTTCTTATATATTAGATTATCACGATTGCTGTCCCTCCTGCTATGTTGAAAGTACACAGTACAACACGATGGAGTAGTACCGGTGCAGTTTCGCAGAACTCACTGACATGCGCCTTCTGTATGGGGAAGTACGTTGCAATACTCTCGCTGCTGAAAGGCTGTACAGGGAACCATTTCCTAATAGGCATCGTCTGTCGCAACGAGTGTTTATTTCTCTAGATCGACAGATGTGAAGACTGGTTCATCGGAAAGAATTGGTTGCCATAATTGTATCTGTCTGTGACGTGATTCGAAACACACCATGGATATTTGTTAGAGTGCGTGAGAATTTTGTTCGCAGATGCCATGCTTGCACTGAGGTCGATGGTTGTCAGTTTCAGCATATTTCGTAAGGTACCGTACAAATGGTACGTTCATTGTGTCAATGATGGTATTTGCAGTTAACTGTGTCTAATGTAAATAAAAACACAGTAATGTGATTTTATCCCTATTATTTGCTTAAGCTGGCCCGACCATAGGTTCCCTGCTTGAAATTGCCATTGTTGTGTCCTCTGTGTCCTATTAAGTTTTTGCATGCTCTTATGGAAACACTCTGTATATGACGCGAAACGCTATGCAGTAAGTTTAACTAATACTTCAGATCACAAAAAGTGCCATAACATATGCCAGAAATGAGTTTCTAGCAAAGTATGCGAAATACGGGATGACAATTTGTAAATGGTGACGTTGACTGATAACACAAGGGACCGATGAAAGAACTGACTTCGACAAACGTCATCCTGGCGCCACCTGTATGAACATAACGAAAATAAACCAGATTCGTAATAGAAATCTTTCTGCGATATGCAACGGCGTAATGAAACATAATTTCATAGAAAATGGCAAGGATCGGAATGTGGAGTTCCATTGTTGCTGTGCTACCAGCCTAGCCACCGCGTCGGAAATCAAAACGTATTCTGAAAGAAGCACTAAAAGTATATAACCATGACGATTATAAACTAACCACCACACAGGGAATAGCTGAGTATTCCAAATAAAACCGTACGACATACACCATTTGACAACGTCTCTCTTTTATTATTATTTCATTCTTTCAATGGGGCTGAGCTGGTAGAGGCAATGTCCCAGCGCGTCAGCAGTACAGATTTACAATTATACGTTCAAAACTGGCAAAAACAGATGCTGAAATCAAAAACTGATGGTTTTTGTGCAGTGGTGACGACGTCGCTAATGACTGATGTGCCATTGTTGTGCTGTTGACGAAGAATATGCGGTGCTGATGACTGTCTTATGATAGACTCTGAAGGACTGATGATCAGCTCCAGATAAAGCAGGAGTATGGGAACAGCTGCGAGGAGGAACTTGGCACTAATATTAATAAGGAGATGGGTGAGGGTCTACTTTGGAGAAGGAAGTATTTATCACTCTAGATGTGAAGGATGGGTTACAAGATAAGCCTGTCATGGTTGGAGGTGACTGGCTAGAGTTGTCTGGGATGCGGTACGCAGGAGCAAAAAGGGGCTTTGTGACAGTACATAGGTAGGTGAAGACGAAGTAGGAACGTTTTAGGAAATTGAGATGCAAGATGAAATTGGCAGCCAGCTAGCTTTGATGGAGTATGTGCGCACGGCCAAAGTTATGGATAACTTCTAGGAATGTGGTGACAAAGTGGTTGTTGTGTTCCGTAGTGGATGCAGGATGTAGGGAGTTGTCAGGGGGGAATGGCATATCAGAGATACAGACAGCGACAGTAAATCAAGGTTTGGTGGTAGGGCATTTAGCCTTAGGAATAGGCTGGATGGGACGGATCACAGATACCGAAATACGATTGTGTTTGTAGCTTGGAATATTGTTTGAAATGGTGATGCGATTTGATGATAATGTTTCCTGCGAATTGCTTTTGTGTTTGAAAAATTTCTTAGGAAATCCTGTCCAGTTCACAAATTTTCCAAATGAGCTACCCCATCTGCAACGGCTCGAAACTTGTTCGTGAAGTATGTGGTAGGGGCCCTCCCAGACCCCTTGGTTTTCGTTGCCAACTTTCCCTACGGACAGTCACCGAAATACTGAAGTTTTGACGCCATAATGTAGTGCATACGCATAATTTTCGAACTATAGAGGAGCAACTGATGAAACACGAGAAAAACCAACAAGAGCAAGAAAACTGTCGTGCACAGAGCAGAATAGATTACAGGGAATACTGTAAGAAGAGTTGAAGTATGTGACCACTCTGGAAGAAATTGTTAAATGGTGTGATCTGTTTTCACGTTTGCTTGATTATGCTGTTTATGGTACCATACGATGGGAAGAGTATTAACTTAGAGGACTGTGTACCCAAGAACACATGCTGTTTTTCTGGCGGTACTTCATTCTAGTGACAGATTTTAGAATCACGTCGAAGAATGCTCACCAGACAGCTAAAAGCAGATTCCGAAATTTTCTACAGTTTCTATTGTTGTTAGACGTAAAGTTGTATTTTGTACAGCATTTGTAAATATTTCGGGTCTACATTAAAGTGCTGTGCAATATATTAGAGCTGTCTGAAATATGCTACTAATTCTTTGGAAGCAGAATTTAATGGTGAGTAAAATCCTATATATTTTTAGAACTTTTTGTATAACATATGGGTAGTTAAGCTATACTTCATCGTCTGTGCACCATCTTCCACCTTGAAACAGCAGAAGGTGTTTTACCACAGAACGTGTGATACTTGCAAAAGTACTGAGTTTCTTTAATGCCGTAATAGTTCTACCTATTTCGAAAATTCAAATTTGAGTTAGTTACTTGCACATCCTATTTAAGAATGTATTTAACTTGTAAATGGTTTTTGATAATATTTATGCTTAATCTGATTTCACTTATTAGGTATTGATTGGTCTGTAGTTGAGTAGTAATCTAACATATATACATCTAAATACAGTACTAACAAAATTATTTCGAGTATAACTATTTTAAATCCCATTAAAATATTTGTTCCTAGATACATGACCATGTTGTTTCTTGGAACGTGTTTTCAATTTTGAAGGAACCTTAATTTGTTGGCGTAATTTTTTGCAATTTCAGAAAAAGACTGCAGCACTTAGAAAGAGAATACCGTCGTTTAAAATGGAATATAAGATTATATTAAGTATCTGTTAGGTGACTGGCTAGTGGCGGCAGTGCGAAAAGTGTATCAAGGTCCAACATTCTGCCCAACATTTATACAGGGTGACAATTATTAAACTAAACGAAAAGAACGTAAATTAGTTACAAACTACGGGTTGCACACACTTTATTCAACATGTAAACGTCACTACAGATATTTTGATTCCGGTTATGAAATATTCGATCATTGGCGATGATGTAGCGCAGACTAATAACGAAATACTTGTGATCTCCTGAAGCGCCGGAACATCGATGGCTCTTTTCATCTCAGCAGTGGTTTTGGGTTTATTGCTGTACACCTTGTCTATAATATAGCCCCACAAAAAGGGCTCATGTGCTCAGAACTGGAGAAATGGCGGCCAATCGAGGCCGACGCCAGTGGCCTCTGGGTACCACAGAGCCAGAATGCGGTCTCCTAAATGCTACTCCAGGACAGCAAACCGTCCGGCTTCCGTGGGGTCGAGCTACGACTTGGATGAACCACATCTTGTCGGAATCAGGATCACTTTAGATACTGGCGATGAAATCATCTTCCACAACCTCCACATACTGGTCGGTACGCAACATGCCATCAAGGAATATCGCACCGATTATTCCGTGACTGCACACTGCACACCACACAGGCACCCGTTGTGGATGAAGAGACTTCTCGATCGTGAAATGCGAATTCTCAGTACCCAAATGCGCCATTTTTGCTTATTGACGAACCAATCCAAATGAAAGTGGGTTTAGTCACTAAAGCAAATCGTACAGCGCGTTCTGGTTCTCGTCATGGCCCACTGCTAACCGTGCAGTTTGAACGTCCTAACGCTAACCGTTCAGATGTTATGACGATTTTATTTCAATAATTGTCACCCTGTATGTACATTCGCGTATCATTTCTTATACGAGAGCTGAAGGTAGGAAGCTGTTTGGTGTGCCGCTAATAGTGACAGGAAATTCTTCTTTAATTTAAGTTGTAGTTGAACAGTTTCCTTCGAAATGAAGAGCGGGATTGTTTGCGGAAACAGTTAGTGTAGAAGCCTACTAGTGAAACTGTAGAGTGTGTTTTCGTTTCGTAGGATGAAAGTTGCAGAGGCTCTAACGGAAATCTCTTTATTATTTTTTAAACATTCGGGACAGCTTCATTATCGTTATTTTGGGAGTTTTATGCTATGTCAACCACTTCAGCTTACTGAGTAACTTGTAGTAATTGAATTAAAGAATTGTCTTCGTGGCACCAATTATTTTCTATCGCTTACAATCGTCTTTCAATAAATCAGAAATGCGTCATGTTTTATTTGTTTACGTATAGAGTCAAGAAAGCAACAGCATCACACATTTTGAATATTCACAGCGTATGATAAGAAAACATGTGATGTGACCGAGTCGATCAAACGGCTTTTTTGTTATGTACTTCCCTTGATTAGGAAAAGGTAGTTAATCTTTAGCGAAAGTTCGTTGTCACTACCAACTAAATACGTGCTTTTCCGCCTACAGTACATCTACATTACATGTACATCTACACGGATACTCTGCAAATCACACTTAAGTACCTGGCCGAGGGTTCATCGAACCATCTTCACAATTCTCTACTATTCCGCTCTCGAACAGCGCGACGGAAAAACGGACACCTATATCTTTCCTTGCGAGCTCTGATTTCCCTTATTTTATTGGGATGATCGCCTCCCCTCTCTCGGCATCAATAAAATATTTTCGCATTCGGAGGTGAAAGTTGGTGATTGAATTGAGGTCCGGCCGAACTCCTGTATCATGTCCGCGACACTCTCTCCCGTATCTCGCGACACTAAGAAACGTGCTGTCCCGTCTTTGAACTTTCTCGATCTACTCTATTAATTCTGTCTGGTAAGGATACCAGACCGCGCAGCAGTACTCCAAAAGAGGACGGACAAGCTTAGTGTAGGCAGTCTCTTTAGTAGATCTGTTGCATTTTCTAAATGTTCTGCCAATAAAACACAGTCTTTCGTTCGCCTTCCGCCAAACATTTTCTTTGTGTTCTTTCCAGTTTAAGTTGTTCGTAATTGTAATTCCTAGCTTTTAGCTGAATTTACGGCCTTCGGATTTCATTGGTTTATAATGCAACCGAAGTTTAACGGATTCCTTTTAGCACTCATGTGAATGACCTCACTTTTGTTTATTTATGGTCAATTGCCAATTTTCGAACCATTTAAATATCTTTTCTAAATCTTTGCAATTTGTTTTGATCTTCTGATGAGTTTACTAGACGATAAAGGATAGCATCTTGTGCAAACAACCTAAGACGACTGCTCAGATTGTCTCTTAAACCTTTTACATAGATAAGGAACAGCAGAGGAACCCCAGACATCACTTCTGTTTTACTCAATGACTCCACCAATTACTAGGAACTGTGGCCTCTGTGACGGGAAATCACAAATCTAGTGCCATAACTGAGACGTTATTCCATAATCACGCAATTTGATTAGAAGCCGCTTGTGATGCACAGTGTCAAAAGCTTTCTGGAAGTCTAGAAATACGGAATAAATTTTAAATCCCTTGTCGATCGCATTCAACACTTCGTGTGAGTAAAGAGCTACTTGTGTTTCACAAGAACGATGTTTCCTAAATCCATTTTGATTACGTGCCAATAGACCATTCTCTTCCAGGTAATGCATAATGTTCGAACGCAATATATGTTCCAAAATCCTGTTTCGTATCGGCATTAATGATATGGGTCTGTAATTTAATGGATTACTCCAATTATCTTTCTCGATTGTTGGAGTGACCTGAGAAACTTTCCAATCTTTAGGTACTGATCTTTCGTAGAGCAAGCGGTTGTATGTGACTGTTAAATATGGAGCTATTGCATTAGCGTACTCTCAAAGAAACCTAATTGGTATACGGTCTGGACCGAGAGTTTCTTGTACACTACTCAGTGAATATCTACTCCTAAGTTACTCATGTTGGCAGCTGTTCTTGATTCGAATTCTGTAATATTTACTTCTTCTACTTTGGTGAAGGAATTTCTGAAGGCTGTATTTAGTAACTCTGCTTTAGTGGTACTGTCATAGATAGCATTTCCATTGCAGTAACTTCAACCAGAATAAAGTGCTGAATATTGCCAACAAATCAGTGTTATGTAGGATTAAATATAGTGATACAAATACTTTTTTAAAATATTTCATTATGTTCTGTTCGTTGGACGTTGCCACGATGGAGTGGCTTGTGTTTCTCGATACAAGCAGCTGTGTTGCAGGTGCAACCACAGCGAATGGATATCTGTAAAGAAGTCAGAAGGGGAGAAGCATACTTCATGGTACTGAATTGGCCTTGCAGCATAAGCCAACATGACAAAGATGTGCTAGTATTGCGAGCGCCTGAACCAAGGGAGAACTACAGCCGTTATATTTTCCGAGGGCATGCACCACTGCTGTATGGTTTAATGATGATAACAACCGTCCTCTATTCAAATCTCCGCGTGGGGCTACGTGGATGTTGTCCAACAGGAAAAACAAAACTGGTGCTCTACGATTCTCAGAATAGGATGTTGGATCCCTTAACAGGGTAGGTAGGTTAGATATTTAAAAAAGAGAATTCGATAGGTTGAGGTTAAATATAGTGGGTTTTAGTGAACTGTCATAACAAGAAGTATATAAGGGCGGGGTGAACTGTTATAACTAACATAGTAAAAGCATTATCGTACGCCGGCCGTTGTGGCTGAGCGGTTCTAGGCGCTTCAGTCCGGAACCGCGTTGCTGCTACGGTCGCAGGTCTGGATCCTGCCTCGAGCATGGATGTGTGTGATGTCCTTAGGTTAGTTAGGATTAAGTAGTTCTAAGTCTAAGGGACTGATGACCTCAGATGTTAAGTCCCACAGTGCGCAGAGCCATTTGAACCATTTTTTTAGAATTATCGTACCAAAGATAGATATGGAACGAACACCCCCCACAATACTACAAGCGTATGTATCTAGTAACTACGAAGACTACAATATATCATTTCCCGGCCGCGTCTGGAAATAAATTTTCTATATGGACTCGCAAGAACAGTACTTTGGAGTGGAATGATTGCGGGGAGGGTAAGTGGCCAATCAAAAGAGTCTTCATTCCGCTCCTAAATCTGAGTTGCCAAAAGGCTTGAGTGTTATACGATTTCGGAGAGCGCTTCGTGTACTCCGAAGCTAAGGGCAGCACTGTAGCAGCTGCTTTACAGTGTTTATCTCAATTAGTGAGTCAGCGATCCTTCGGCACCAACAAAATTATTTTCCAAATCTGGAAAGACTACGAGAATTGGAAGGGCATTGCCGTGCGCCGCCCTACAATTGTCTTTAGTCCTTTTCTAGTTTTTCAAGGAGATCCCCTAGAATGACCATGCAAGTGTTGAACAAGAAGAGACACTTTAAGATAGGTTTTTCACCCAAGTAGCTAGCCGAAAAGTGGAGCTTTAGAGAAGGAAGTGCACTTGGCGTGCTCGACGCCATTAAAGTAATTTATTTCCTTGGAAATTTGAGTGTGGTGTTTCTGTTCCCTCATTGAAGTTGAGCTGTATTCGTCTGTTGTTGGTGCGGATATTACTGACATTGCTAGGAGCCAGCTGAAGGCGGTGTATGAACAGTTCGCGATGTGTCTCGAAGTCGGATTTTGGAATACTTCTGAAAGTAGTTGGATTGCTACGCGGCTTTAATTAATTACATCGGAGTAGTGTGACTTTAACCCTATTTCGCGTGTCATAGTGAGGCTAGCGACCCTTATTGATACTAATTTTTTCAAGTGTAGCACTGCAGAGACTTGATCCGGGACCATCACCCAACATATCCGAGAAGAACGTCGCATAATTTGCGTCGCGCGCCCCACGTCGGCGATCAACGTGGGTGTGGTTCCGAGCGACACCACGAAAGTTTCGGAGAGTGGACTACACGATCGTTTAAGGATGATGAACAGATTGAAAGAACATGATTAGATAAAAAGATATTGAGGTAGTTTAAAGAGGCAAAAATTTTATTTCTTCTGTGTCCTGGGATACGACAATAAGAGAAAAGAAAGAGAAGGAAAAATAGTAGGATTTAGCTTAGGGGAAAGGCATGAAAGATGACGCTTGGTCGAATTTTTTAGAAAGCACATAGCTAAAAGTTAGTTTTAAAATCATTAAACAAGGTTGTATACGTGGAATAGACCTGGAGAAAGCGGAAATTTTCGGATACCACAGGCTAACATCTGGCATCTGTACAACACAATGTATGCTCCTTTGCATGCTTTTATTCAACATTCTAGCAGTTACACCGGTTCTTAATGTACCAGCATTTCACATTTGCAATGGATTATCCCGCGCTTTCATTAACCTGTGATCATACAATGTTAATCATTGCAATATAGTACTAGACTAATGTATTCCAGAATTTCATTACTCTCCACGTATTTTGATACTATTAATGTCTGGTTCAGGTAACTATTGTCACTGTGTTTCTTTATTTGATATAATGTCAATTAACCTTGATCTCACCTGTTATCAGAATCTATCTCATTTTTAATGTTCAGCCTGTTTGCTGTTTTTCTTGATTGGTGTAAGTCCTGTCCACCTCCTCCAGTCTCACAATCAATCAATGACCCCGCTGCAAATTTACATGGTGGAGATAGCGGGAAATTTATTTAAATCCCAGTGGACTATTAATTTTATCCGGCCTGTAAACAAGAGCAAGCGCTCAAGCGCTTTATAAATTGCTGTCTGGGGCTGGCGACAAACAGTGGTCAGGTGGTCTACGTTCACGAACTATGCAACACTTCTTCAAATACGCTATCTTTCTCGCCTGACACATGGATCTAAAACATTGAATAGTCAAAATCTTAAACATGGCTGCGAAACAGCAACTGCGTAAATCTGAGGAGATTGAAGAAAATCAGCCAATCAGTTGCAAGACAAAACTGTATTATCCCTTGACCTAGGTTTCGATATTTCTAAAAATATCTTCTTTAGAAGGGGTGGTCCTTGTTACATCACGTGATGGTACAATGGGCGTTCAAAAAGTTTTGCACAGTCGTCTCTATTTGTTTTTATTTTTTGCAGGAGGACAATGAAATATTTTGTGAACATACTTGGAACATCCAGCTATAAGTTGGTATATAAAAGTATTTTCATTTATTTACAGGTGAGCCATAATGGACCGTGAAGTAGACGTCAGGTAGCGACAACGGTCGGTGATGGAGCTCCTCTTCAAAATCGGCCATGACTCTGCCACATAGATTCACAAGAAGTTGCTCCCCGTTGATGGGGAGGACGGAGTAGATCGCAGCATTATCCAGCGGTGGTTGCAGAGGTTTAAAGAAGGTGATTTCTTTCTACTGGACAATCCATGATGCGGTAGACCATCGACGGCAGTGAGTGATGTGAACAAGGAGACCATTGATGGCTCAAATGGCTCTGAGCACTATGGGACTTAACATCTATGGTCATCAGTCCCCTAGAACTTAGAACTACTTAAACAACTAACCGAAGAACAGCACACAACACCCAGTCATCACGAGGCAGAGAAAATCCCTGACCCCGCCGGGAATCGAACCCAGTCACTGTTTATGGAACGAAACGACAGTAAAACGAGTGTCTGTATAATTACTGGCATCCATAGTGACAACATCATAGACTTCCTAGGAGACATCCAAGTTATTTAGATTTCGTTCTGTTAGGGACTGTTTCACACTGGGACACTGGTGACGGTCACTTGCGACTGTCACCGACAGAGTGCATTCTTTTGAACTGGAGCGTTCACACCGGACACTTCAATGCCTTACCGAACCATTGTGACCCAGAACTGACTCACCCTCGTCACATGTGACGGACAGGGTCACTGTGTTCATTGCAGTCACCGCCGGACATGCATTAGTTTGAATTGGAGTGTTCGTACTGGGACACAGATCACAGACACAGCATTGCAGATTTGCCAACAGATGACAGTCATTTTTGAGACAGTGACGCGAAAAATTAATACGGAAGACTTTATAAGTGAAGTAGAAAGTCGCCCTGCTATTTGAGATGTCAAAAGCGATGCTTATAGCTACAAACTGGTGAAAACGAATGCGTCGCAAGAAATTATAACGAACTTAGTGCCTGATTTCAATGAGAAGAGCGTGGATGAAAAAACAAAATTGGTAAGTTGTATGTTCTTCTTTCAGATTTAATACCTTATTTTTCGGACCTGACCCCGGCGGGGTCAGGGATTTTCTCTGCCTCGTGATGGCTGGGTGTTGTGTGATGTCCTTAGGTTAGTTAGGTTTAAGTAGTTCTAAGTTCTAGGGGACTGATGACCATAGATGTTAAGTCCCATAGTGCTCAGAGCCATTTTCTTAATGCGATAAGAAGATACAAAATAGATGAACGTGGAAACCATGAACTCACCCCTACTGGGCGAATGAAGAAGAAATAATAAAAAAAAACAACTTATATTTCGAAGTGTTCGTAACAAAATTAAGTGTGCATCTTATCGTCGTCCGAAAAATACAATTAAAATATTATTGTCCATTCCTGTGATTTCTTCTTTCACTTCTCTCAGCAGTTCATCAACTGAAGTTTTCGATATTCGATGATATTGAAAAACTTCTTCTCGTCTTGTCTCAGATCGACATAAAGAATATAAAACAATATTTTCTCGAGGAGATCTAGTAGCAGTGAATGTGAGTGTAATGAACATTTTGCCTTCATTCTCCTCCTCCTCCTCCTCCTCCTCTTGCTTAGAAGTACTAAGAAAAGTTACTTCTCTCTCGAGTCGATTTCACTAAGTAATCAGTTGGCAATACCTGCGGTGTCGGACACCGGTCATCCAGGAGTGTTCACCACAATTACCGGTGACCGTCACTGGCGACCGTCACCAGTGTCCCAGCGTGAAACGGGCCTAGGCGTAGGAGATAAAGTGCCATGCATCAAACTCTCACGAAAGTTACGTACCATATTGAATCATATATGTTAATAAATGTTATTGGTTATTTCTTATTGTTTTGCCACATTTCTGTTCTAGTGTCGCCCAGTCAAGCATGCATTTAGTTAGTGATGCTAGCTACCAGTATTTCAATGAACTACAGCAGTAAACAAGTTTTCTGTTACTCTGGATGTTTTGGCTAAATTTTATAGTACATTCAGTTACAACATCTCAACAGTCTCAGAAAGTTCTCCCATAAATTTAATTTTCGATGTTGTGTTGGTCAGAGTTTCAATCACCAGTTCGCTTCTTTTTATCCTTTTTTTTTTACCTCTGAGTCTTCTTGTCTTTCTACTGTGTCAGATGTAGTTATGAAATCATCAAATATGATTAATGTTTGTTTGCTTTTTCAGCATTTGAAGGATGGTTTTTAGGTTTAGGATGTCTTCCGGACATGATCTTATTTTTCGAAATCCTACCCGACATTCTCTAATTAAATGCTTAACATGTTTCTAAAGCCTACAACTATGACTTTAGAATGAATTTCATAGCTAACAAAGCAAGGAAATTCCCCTGTAGTCGTTTATTTCTAATTTATCCTCTTTGTTACGAACTGCCGCATCCCAAAAACGCTTGGCGCAGAAATTGTGTTTTTAAAGTGTAATTCTCGCCACGGGAAAGAAGTAGAGCCGATCTCGGGCGATGTGCTAATCAAGTAAGCCACTGGACGGTATTGCTGACATTTCGTCTAAACATTCCGGCCAGACGATGTTGCTACACCGGTTAGGGCCAAGGGGTATAGTACCGCTAACGACGTAACGGGCAGAGACAACCAATATTTTGTAACTCGGAGCACTTACATGCTACCGATAAATTCGCACGCTGCAAATTTAACCGGACCTAGCAACCCGTGCTCGGCGCAGAATGACCTGGGAAAAGCGGACAGGACAAGTCATGTGGCAAACACAATTGTCCCCCCCTCCCCCCCCCCCCCCCCCCCCCCCCCAGGAGCACTATGTCAGAAGTGTTGTTATAAGTGTCGTGTCACCGCCAGACACCACACTTGCTAGGTGGTAGCCTTTAAATCTGCCGCGGTCCGTTAGTATACGTCGGACCCGCGTGTCGCCACTATCAGTGATTGCAGACCGAGCGCCGCCACACGGCAGGTCTAGAGAGACTTCCTAGCACTCGACCCAGTTGTACAGCCGACTTTGCTAGCGATTGTTCACTGCCTACTTACGTTCTCATTTGCCGAGACGATACTTCAGCATAGCCTTCAGCTACGTCATTTCCTACGACCTAGCAAGGCACCATTATCAGTTACTATTGATATTGTGAATCATGTACCGTCAAAACCGACGTTCATCATTAATGGATTAAAGTTAAGTATTCCACCAGCTACGTCCGTTTTTCTAAATTCTAATTTCGTTGTCCTGTTCCAGACCTCACGCCAGCCTGCGTGAGCTAAAACACGTGCCTTTCGGCCTCCTCTAGTAACACGGTGTTGGCTCTGTTGCTAACCACAACAATAAGGATATAAATACTCGAGCTCAAGGACGCAAGGGATTGAGTCGTACCGCTGTTCTGCCTGGGACTTGAATTGCAGAGTGCTGTGTCGCTCACATCGGGACACACAAAACAGTGATCAAAGTTTACAAAAGTTTATTGACCAAGGAAAGAAAACGTCTGCTTCGACGATAACAATAAAATCACCATTATAGCGCCTCACAGATATGAAGACTTGACAGTATGGTGATTCCAGAATCCGGCAATATAACACAATTAGCATCTTCATAGGCAAATGCATTTGTATGGAAAATATTCTAAATCCGACGAAGATGTCCTGAATGATACCAGCACAGGAACCGAAAACTCTTTCCCGGTGCTGTCTGATTGCACTATGGAAAACTACGATGAATGCTGAATACAACGGCGTGAATCCCAAGACCATGGAAACAATAGCACGCACTCGAAGGCTTGGAGAGTCTCTCGAAGCCAGAAGAACTGACCTGTGCAGCTCTGTTACCGACCTACATAGCGGATGGCGACGTACTTCCTTCCTTCATTCATCATCGAAGTTCGGATGTGAAGCTTCAACGAAGTGAATAAAACTCAACGGAATGGAACAGGAAGCACATACGAGAAGGGCAACATGAGGACATCGAACATCACGTCATAATGCAAAGCCACAGGGATAATATTGTGAAATAATGCAATAGAAATATCACCTTCGTAAGTATGACGTTACATCTATGTGATCATAGCTCTGTATCTCGGTGAAGAAAGATGGTTGTAGTAGATAACAGGGTAAAGACGAATAAAGAAATACCGATGAAATAACATTACTTTCAACGTCGCTATTTGCCAACGTATAAAATCAACAAGACATCTTTTTTTAAATTTTATGTTTTACTGTTAAAAAGACGTACATCTAGTGGTGACAATATTTGGTTGTCTTTTGTGGCAGCATCTTTAACGTAGTAACTGCGTAGGTTTACCAATCAATGACGATGATGAGTGGTGAAACAGACACGTTTCCGTATTTTAAAATAAAAATTATTTGGTTTTAATCATTCGAACTGGAATACTTAACTTGTTAGCACGCCATTCAGGGGTACTTGCACATCGGAAGTCCGCTGTCACATTTTTGAGAACTATCAAAGTTAGTGTACCGAGCACATCATGACGAAAACAACGGCCAAGTGTGAGGACACTCGTGCTCCCAGGGTTCCATAGAAACTTAATTATGTAGATACGCTGATCAGCTAGAACATTGTGCACAACGATCTACTATCGATATAAACCCGTCCGGGCGTCAGTAGCGTCACCTGTAGAGGAATGACTGCTAGTCAGACAACCACACGGTGCATGTGGAATCAGTGAGCTTGCTGTCCGTGTGTAGAATGGGGAGGGCGTGCTATCTGTCTTACGACAGAGAATAGACTGTGATGGCTCGGAGTCTCGGCACGAGCATTTCGGAAACTGCACGATTTGTTGTGTGTGCGAGGAGTGTTCTGGTGTAAAGTCAAGCGTCGGCACGCCAGTCCGAAACGAGAGAGCAGAGAGGGCTGTGAAGATGACGTCAGCCAATTGCACGCTGACCGACCCCTCTCCAGGACGAGAACGCGACGGCAGCGACATCTACGCAAAGAGGACATAGGTGCTGCGCCGATTGGTAGCAGCCCAGTTCTACAGCAGCATCAAGATCAGGGACTTCAATACCTGCGACTTAGGCATTGTATATACTGAAGAGATTTCTTATTTGCATGTTGCCCTTTGCTTCAGTATTATTGTCAAAGTTAAGTATTGTCATTGATTCGTTTCGTAATAAAACTCTTTAATACGATTTTCTTTGTCGTCTAGCGATCCAAGAAGCAGGTTTCCTAGACACCCTATCTTTGACAGCTAGGCAGGATCCAACAAGGAGCGTTGTGGTGAGTGTCTTCAAAACGCAGCGAAGACAAGGTGAAACCACATCCAGACATTGTGGGGTTGGACAGCCACCGATCATTACAAATGCCGGACTTCGTAGGCTGGGCAGACTGTTAAAATAGGACAGGCGGCGAACTGTGGCGCAACTAACATTCGACTGTAACGCTGGACGGAGTACAAGTGTGACTGAGCACACAGTGCACCGAACACTCCTGACGATGGGCATTTGCAGACGACAGGCCAATGTTAACACCACGACATCGGCAGCTACGATTGAAATGGGCACGTCACCATCGACACTGGACGTTACCGCAGTGGCAGAGCGTTGCATGGTCTGACGAATCCCGATACCTACTTCATTATGCCCATCGGAGGTTGCGAATCCGTCATCTTCCAGGAGAACAGCTCCTTGACAGTGCGGGACGCAGACAAGCAGCCGGCGTCTTCATTATGCTCTAGGGAACATTCAAGTGGGCACCCAAGGATCCCGTGAAGCTTGTGCAAGATACAATGACGCTCAAGAATATCGTAAATTAGTTGCAGACTACGTACACCCTTTCATGTCGATCATGTTTCCGATGGGAGTGGCATTTTTCAACAGGATAATGCGCCTTGTCGTAGGGCCAGGAGTGTGATGGAGTTGTTCGAGAAACACAATCGAGTTGATGTATTACCCTCCCCCCCCTCCCCCCTCCCCCCAGCTCACTAGGTCTGTACCCGATCGAACACATCTGGGATGTGACGGAACGTGGCGTCAGAGCTCATCGCTCCCCTCCTGGAGTTTACAGGAATTAGGTGAAATGTCTGTGCAGATGTGGGGACAGGTCCCTGCAGCGACCTACAAAGGCCTCACTGCTTCCATCCCACGTCGAGTCGCCGCTGTTATCCGTGCCAAAAGTGGACGTACCGGCTGTTTGGTAGGTGGTCAGAATGTTTTGCCTGATACTTCACCCGTCGCGGGCATCGAGTACCTCGAGAATACTGGCAAGATATCAGTCGCAGTAATTCCAAGACTTTTAAGCATGTCTTAATTTTAAGTTTAAAGTCTTTGTGTAATTTCCCATTTGCTATTGTAATTTTTCATTTGTTTTATTAAGTCTGGAATTACACTAACATGCTACACTACCCAGCAGCTACAGGTGTGGTTACGTAATGATCTCTCGTTTCATTTCCGATTACTGGCAGTTATTGACGGAAGTCTCCCGAGAAGAAAACGGTACACCAAGACCTGTAAAAAATGGTTCAAATGGCTCTAAGCACTGTGGGACTTTACATCTGAGGTGATCAGTCCCCTAGACTTAAAACTACTTAAACCTAACTAACCTAAGAACATCACACACATCCATGCCCGAGGTGGGATTCGAACCTACGACCGTAGCAGCAGCGCGGTTCCGGACTGAAGCGCCTAGAACCGCTCGGCCACAACGACCGGCCAAGCCCTGTAGCTACTGTTGTTACACAGATGTCGAATTGTTCTTTGGAACGCTTCAACGGATATATTATGGGATATCGGAATTCATACCTAGCGATGGAAGTGCGGTCCTGTGTCAGTTACCAGCATTATTTTATTCTGCAACATTACATGTACTGTACGTGTGGCAGGCATATACTTCAGAGAAAGTTCGTATGTATTGTAGAATGAGTAGTTCGTAAAAGACCTGCGATACTAGCGCCGTTGTGACGCGGTAGTCGGGTGGCGTTACGCCTATCACCGCTGTATGGCACAGGCACCGTTTTCACAGTGGCAGGGCACTTCCTCGTAGCTCAGACAATTAACGCGTAAAATTTGTAAATTATATACACAAACCTTCCTCGTGAACCACTCTACCTACAACTGAAAACCAAATCGAAATCCCTGCAGTAGTTCATGAAATTTTTGACGGATTTCGAATTTACAAATTCCAACAAATTTTTTATATGATACATTTACAAAGTAACAATTCTCGAAGTTTTTCCTTGACTTGTTCTGTGAAAGCTTGCTTCTTGCCAAATTTCGTAATTATATGTCAACTGCAAGTATCCCAGACGCTTTGGTGAGCGAGTTAGCGACTATCAAATGGTGATCGCATCTTTTGACTGCACTGACTTAGAAACTGAAATTTTTACCCCTCCAAGGGATTGTGGACGTCAGTTTACGACATAAATATCAATTCGATACCTCTGCCCATTCCACTTTGTGCCAGAATGCTGAAAGATTGGCTAAAATTTCAAAACTTCTCCAATATAGCCAACAATGGGTATAATGGTGTATCTGCCCATTGCGATAACAATTTTACATCTTAATTGAAAAAGTGAAACGGCAGATTCAATGTGACGAAAAAGAATTTGGAAAAAGTTAATGAAGAGGACAAAAAATGTTTTCGGTGAACATTTATAATCTTAAAGGCAAAGTTTATTACAATGCCTCTGTTACTGTCTTTATTACAGAAAACATAATATTAGTAACAATAACTGAGGGTTTTGTAAGTCTACTTAGTCTTTTCCTTTCGTGCTTCTTGCTCTACGTCTTCATTTCCTTTATCATCTTCTCCCTCACCGACATTTGTATCTTCTTCATCATCCTCAGCATCTGATCCTCGTAATCCTCTGCAGCAGGTACCAAGAGGGCAACAGCTTCTGACGACAAAGTTTTCACTTTCCGTGTAAAAGAATACAGAGGTCGGTTGTTGCGAGGAGTCTCCAGAACACATTCCCCATATTTTCAAGCTACAAGACTTTCGGGCAAAGCTTGGGCGATATTGCCTTATTAACTTGTTTGTTGACTCCTGTGCATCTTCAGACAGTCGACGGATTTTTAAATTGTAGTTATTATATTTTTATTCTGCCATAGCTCATTAGCAGTTTTACAGAAATAACGATTTTATGATTACGTGTGCATGTGTGCTTGATTCGTTTTTAGTAAAATTTTCAATTTTATTTTCTTAGTGTAAATAACGGCATTTTGCAACTGTTGCTTAAGAAATGGATCAAAGCTGCTGCGGGTAGCTGGATTTCAAGGTTGATTCAAGAAGGTAATAGCACATACTTATGGACCGATTGTAACTGAAAGCAGAATGTCGTGCAATCTAAAACTTATCCCTTTTATCGCTCTGATTTTCAATTTCTTTGCTTGCATTCCGATAAGAAGTTAATCAATAAAACCAACTGATAATTAATGATTTAATAATGAAGTAAGTGTTTGTAATTCAGTACATACTTCCTGAAACAGCCTCCATTTAAAAAATTTAGGTCTGATTTCACTAAAGGAAAATATTTCATCAGAACGACGCAGTAGTTTTCCAGCCCAACAAGTTCGGCGCGCCGTTCACAAATGAATGACGTGTTGGACCTGAAATTCAACCTTTGGAAAAAGGTTCATTACCTTGGATAACCTATTAAATTAACTTGCTAAGGGCGAACCTTTTGTTTTTTAATTTTATGAGCACTTTTTTAAGATTGTGGTCCACTGTGAGTTCCTGAGTACAAGGGGTCTTAACAGTCAGACAAACAGAGAGACAAACGGACACAAAGACAACGGTGTGATCCTATAAGGATTTCGTTTTTACCGACTGAGGTATGGACCCTAGAAGAGCAGTAGCAAACTTCTGTAATCGGTTTTTGCAAACAGGTGGCGAAGACCGTTGTAAGGTGGCGTGGTCTCCTGACCTTCATTTCTTACATATTCCAACCTCACCATCGTATTCTACATATCAAGACGTTTCATTCGAGCCCAAACTCGACAGGACAGAGTCAATTTTACATACCTCCATTTAATCGATATGGAATTCTAATACGGTCGCAGGTTCGAATCCTGCCTCTGGCATGGATGTGTGTGATGTCCTTAGGTTAGTTAGGTTTAAGTAGTTCTAAGTTCTAGGGGACTGATGACCATAGATGTTAGGTCCCATAGTGCTCAGAGCCATTTTTTGCAATTCTAATAAATAAATTGCAAGTGGACACCGAGATTAAAAAGTCGAAGCTGGCGTACACAAACATTCAAGACATGACAGCCACAGGAGTTTTTGTTTGGCGGAGGCAATGAGCCCACTGGAAAGTCCGAGGAGGGTGATTTAGCACGCAGCTGCGCTGGCCGGCCGACCGCCCAGGGACCAAAACAGTTCATGCCAGAGAAAAGGGATAATGGCCTGCGTGTTCACCTTAAAAGCAAAACCCACTGTATTGTTTGGGAGAGCCCCAGAATACGCATTTTTGACGGAACTAATGCACAGTTCCAAAGTTCTCACATGTGGACAGTAAACGCCTAATGCAGATGCTATATACTATTTCCGGATTGGTCGGCTTATCAGAACGCCGTTCTCCCGTTTGTAAGAGTAACGCTGATTGACAGACTATTTCTGATGCAATGAGTTGGACGAGTGAGGGAAAGACAGCGGATGATATACCCTTTCTCTTTTTGCGTGGAGAGGGGTCGTTCCGGTGATGCTCTTGAAGCGGGAACATGTAGCAAGAGCGAGTGCATTTGTGCGTGTACGCAAAGAGCGAGGAACAAAGTCTCCACTCAGTACTGCACTGAGAGAGCACCTCTGTCGCTAATGAATCAGAGTGATACTCTATATTGAGTCACTCGCGATTAAGCATTTGTTCACTGTGTTGGCCACGACACTTAATATGCAGTGTTAACACAGACAGAGTATTAGTTAGCGCCTGCAAGTGAACATTGAGTATCATTGCGGTGGACTGGTTATCTGACCAGTGTACCACGCCAATAGTTAGACAAGGGATGGATAGGAGTCCTTGGCTGCATCAAGGCGTAGTGAGAGTTCGATTGGCGAAGGTCAATCCATATAGAAAGAGATAATTTTGTTATTTTTCAGTGGCAAACGACGCAGGCAGCAGTCGTCAAAGCTCATGGTGTTGTGCGCTACAGTGTAGGCGAGCCCCATCTTTCCTCAATTAAAAATAACATACATCATTCACGCCACTGCATTACATTTCTCAAGTGACAGCCTCGACCGTACTTAGAAAAATTCAATCAGATAATTATTCAAGTTGAGTGGCGTGGCTCTCAGCCATTCTGCCGAGTAAATAACATTCTTAAAGGAAAGGGATAAAAGAGCTTTCCCACACATTGTATATAAATTTCATTAACAGAATTCCTATCCTATTCTGAAAAGAACCCAGAAATTTGTGTATCAATTTATAAATAAAAGTTTCATTTGATTTTCTCAGATTTCGCAATAAATAATATTTTCCGTTCATGTTATGTTTTTCTCACACAACAAATAGCAATACTCCAGTAACCAATTATCCCACTAGTTACGTAAGAAAATAGAATATTTTTGTGTCTTTTCTTTACAGTGGACGACTCCAGAAGATACTTATTGCTGAAAGTTTTTCAGACATTTTTGGTACGTTAGTAGCTTCTGTCTAATTTCCGTGGTAGTGTGGGGTGGAAATTGCTTCTTGCAGGAGCCAAAGGGTACTTGTCAGATCTATCTGTTGTGCAACTCGTCAACATAACACCCACTTACTTACACCGTAACTGAAAGTTTATACATCGAAGAGACAATGGATCTGGTATACCTGCCTAATATCGTGTAGGGTTTCCGCGAGCACACAGAAGTGCTACAACATGACGTGACATGGACTCGACTAATGTCTGAAGTAGTGCTGAAGGGAATTGATACCACAAATCCTGCAGGGCTGTCCATAAATCCATAACAGTATGTGGGGCTGGAGATCTTTTCTGAACAACACGTTGCAAGGCATACCAGATAATGTTCATGTCTGGGGAGTTTGGTGGCCAGTGGAAGTGTTTAGCAATTCTGTACTTGTGGGGTGTCGCATTGTCCTGCTGGAATTGCCCAAGTCCATCGGAATGCACAATGGACAAGAATGGATGCAGGTGATCAGACAAGATGTTTACGTACGAGTCACCTGTGAGAATCAAATCTAGACGTACGAGGACTCCCATATCACTCCAACTGCACACGCCCCACAGCATTACAGAGCCTCCACCAGCTTGAACAGTCTCCTGCTGACACGCAGCGCTTATGCATTCATAATGTTGTCTACATAGCCATACACTTCCAACCGTGCGATACAATTTGAAACGAGATTCGTCCGAGCAGGCAACATGTTTCCAGTCATCAACAGTACAATGTCGATGGGCCCAGACGAGACGTAAAGCTTTGTGTCGTGCAGTCATCAAGGGTATACGAGTGGCCTTCGGCTCTGAATGCTCATAGCGATGATGTTTCGTTGAATGTTTCGCACTCTGACACTTGTTGATTGCCCAGTATCTAAATCTTCAGCAATCTGCCGAAGGGTTGCAGTTCTGTCACATTAAACGATTGTCCTCAGTCGTCGTTGATCTCGCTCTTGCAGGATCTCCGATGTCGGCGATTCGATGTTTTTACCGGATTCCCGATATTCACAGTACACTCATGAAATGGTCGTACGGGAAAATCCCCACTTCATCGCTACCTCGGAGATGCTGTGTCCTATCGCTCGTGCGCCGACTATAACACCACGTTCAAACTTATTTAAATCTTGATAAATTGTCACTGTAGCAGCAGTAACGATCTAACAACTGCGCCATACACTTGTCTTATATAGGAGTTGTCGAACGCAGAGCCGTATTCTGCCTGTTTACGTATCTCTGTATTTGATTATGCATGCCTATACAAGTTTCTTTGGCGCTTAAGTGTACTACGGGCTTAGCGAGAGGTACTGCAGCGACTTCGACATTTACCATGGCGCCGTTTTTGTTTCAAAGTTGCGCCGTGTGTCAGTCAAGATTCGCGGACGCTCCGGATCGGTCCTCCGGGCCTCCGGAGTTGTGGCCCGTCAAGAGGAATGTGACGTCAGCGATGACCTACAACACAAAGGAAGCGTGGGCGCGGAAGCGAGCTGTCACAGCAGCGGCCGCAACTCTGCAGACAACGGCAGTGGAGGGTGGAGGGTGCTGCGAAAATACACCGGCTGGCTGGCTGCCGCGTTCTGCGCTCTCCTACTCCCCCCTCCACCCCCCCCCCCCCCCCCCCCCGTCACTGTCCGACGCTTTGACGTCGCTTTGCACGGCTCTCGCGCGCGCTGCGCCAGCGGGATTCTTTCCGATGTTTTGTGGGAAACTTGCGAAGAACGCGCTTTGCTCGACAGCAACAGAGACTTGCATGCAGGGCATCCACGGCTTTGCCAGATAGCACGTGTCACTGTCGGCGAAGTGAGCGAAAATGAAGTGTAAAAAGAGTGAGCAAAAGTTTGTTTACAGTGTCGTATTTGTTACCCGTATTGTTTAGTGAGATCTCTGATCCTGGAGTTGTATTGCAGTTGACTGCTGTTAAAATGTAGCTTCGTGTAGAACACTGCCGCTGCAGAAATGAACTTTCGAGGGAAGCCTTACTAAAATAAATACGAAAGTTGTTGTAATGCGATTGTAGCAAAAGATGAAGTTCTATCTGGTTCGGCATTTGTTCATTCAAATATCGCGACATAAAATGTGTCCATTGGTTCCAAATGTACTGGTTTTAACACTATTGTATCCAAGGTGTGTTTTCAAGATCTTTTGAATCAGTACGGCGAACACAAACGATGAGGAATCGAGAAGAGGCCGCCCAAAGCATGACCAGTATGAGTAAATAAATCGAAGTCCTGTTTTCACTGAAAAGTGGGAAATTTTCTGATGTACACAAGCAAAGTTTGTGCATGCCAAATTATAAGATCAGCTTTCTCTTTTTTAATGAACTAAATATTTCTATCTATGGCATTGGAAGGACCTTCGAAAAGGATTTCAATAACACAAATTCGCATGTGGAACATTGATCGAGTACTAGAAAGGCAACAACACTGTAAACCACTTTCCCACCTTCTGGGGAATACATGTCACAGACGTCTACCCTACCGTACGAAAATTAAACTAAAAAAAACTAAACTCCTTCCGAACAGGCCATGAAGGCTCAACGGTACTGACCGGCCGCCGTGTCATCCTCAGCTCATAGGCGTCACTGGATGCGGATATGGAGACGCATGTAGTCAGCACACCGCGTTCCCGGCCGTATGTCAGTTTCCGAGACCGGAGCCGCTACTTCTCTGTCAAGTAGCTCCTCAGCTTGCCTCACAAGGGCTGAGTGCACCCCGCAACAGCGCTCGGCAGACCGGATGGTCACCAATACAAGTGCTAGCCCAGCCCGACAGCGCTTAACTTCGGTGATCTGACGGGAACCGGAGTTACCATTGCGGCAAGGCCATTGGCGTACGAAAATTAAGCAAACTGGTAATTCAGTTACGATTCGAGTTTGTATTATAATGACTTACCGACAGACAATATTGCATGTCATGCAGGGCTTGCAGTTAAAGAGTTGGAGGTGTTAGAGAAATATACTAAAATACGACGGCGTGCTGAAAAGTAACGCTCCGACGTTTTTAACGTAAATAAAATAAATAGAACAAACTTTATCTTTTAAATCTTTATCCTTCGTGTCTGCTATTTATATCTCAATATAGTCATGCTGGGGACTAACACATTTCTCCCAATGAGAGATCAGTTTGTTGATATCGTCACTGTAGAATGATTGTATTTGTTGACTGATGCACACACAACCTCACCTCTGTTCCACTGCTTTATCACAATCAACGTGAAGTCCTCAAAGGAATTCTTTAAGTCTTGAAAACTGATGAAAATCGCATGCAGCCCAGCCGGGACTGTATGGATGATTATCGATGACAGTGAATCCAGGGCGTCTGATTGGTACAGATGTCGCAGCGCCCGTGCGTGGTCTGGCATTGCATTGCTGAAGCAGAGGGTGCTTCATCGAAGGACAAACTCTTTGAATTCGAAACTCGATTGTAGCAAGTTATTTACACGCACCGCCATAGTTACGTTATACACCGCCATGCTACACACTCTAGAATTCGGATCCCTCTAGCGCCAGACAGCTGGAATCTGCGTCGGCGAAGCGGGAAATTCGACCGAGTGATATAGATGACGTGTGATGTCTCAACCAATAATGAGAACCGAACAAAAAATTCGCATGCAGTACTTTTCATCACGTCCTCGTATATTTCTGAATCCTATATTATGAAATTTAAATTATCAGGACGCATTTTACGTATTTCCTACATGTCTTAAATAATGATAGCCAGACCGTTGGTGTCTCATACAAACAGTCATTCCTGGTCAGGTAACACTGCAATGACCTGGAGGGGTTTATATCGATAGTGGTTGGCTAGTCTTAGTGTTATGGCTGGTCAATGTATTCATGCTGAGAAATTAGTCATCTGCAAACGTAGAGTGCACTTGGTTGTTCCACGTTTCCTCCAAACGACTGGGCCGATTTCAACCAAACTTGATACACATATTCATTACTATCAGGCGAGAATCGACGTCGCTGTAAGAACCACCTACATATCACTGTTAAGGAGATATGACGACATAAGCAATGAGAGTCGTGAAAATTTGCCACATGAAGCATGATGTATAAATTTATTACTACCCTGCTACCAAGTGTACTCACGATAAATTTCGTAGAGAGTATCCACATATGCCGCTAAATGCTCCTTCGAAATGGTACCACACATAGTTCAGCAGTTACGGCCACATAAACAGTGAGATGCGTGAAAAACTGCCGAATTGTGCATGACGTTTAAATTTGTTACTTCTTTGCTACTAACTCTATTCGCAACATATTTTGCAGACAGTATCACATATGCTGCTCAATGTACATACACAAATGTATCATTGTTCGAAACGTAGCCCAAGAGATACGATGTCATAAACACTGAGATAAGTTTTCATACATTTATTCTTTGTTGCTACGACACTCCCAAAGTAGAGTCAGCTTCAGGTAGTTGATGATGCTCGGCAGTGCTTTTGACGGCTTTATTCTGTGGAGCACAAACGCATGTAGGTGAAATCAAGAGCCATGTATAGACCTATGAAGAGGCGTTTCCACAGAAATGTTTACAAAATCGCATTGCATATGCAAAGCAGCTGTGTCCAATGTACAAAAACTGTATGGTATCATCTCATACCGTGTCCTCTTCAAAATTTTGAAGGTATTTTCATGAGTAAATGGAAATGAAATTTTTTTCTATATTGCAATATACAGTTCATTTTTTGTTTTCATTTCTAACAAATTGGCAAAATGAGTGCCTGGGAAAAGCTAGGTTTCTCAGGTAGTCATATAAATATATAAAGCATATTGTATGTATGTGTGTGTGTGTGTGTATCTGGGATCTCTCAATAGATTTCAACCAAATTTGATTCATAACGACAATCCTTCTTTCCACAAACAATACGAGACTGGAATAGAAGGGAGAACCGATAGAGGTACTCAGGGTACCCTCTGCCACACACCGTCAGGTGGCTTGCGGAGTATGGATGTAGATGTAGATGTACAAACAGCAGATCTCACAAGTATCAGGTTTGTGGGATTTATAACCTCCTCTCTTCTCAGCCCCTGCCAAATTTGCTACCCTGTATGACAAGCATGTTGTGTGGGAATAATATCAGCCTGCTGAATCAACCGTCATTGTACGATAGCCTAGATGTCAGGTGCAAAAATGGTTTTCTGGGCTCTGATGTGTAGTCTGCCCTGTATGATAAGCATGTTGTGTTGGAGTAGTACCAGTCTGCCCTATCGACCTGCTTTGCATGGCGGCCAGCACGTCAGGGGCAAATAAATGATTTTGAAGTCCCTGATGTGTAGCCTGCCCTGCATAACAGTATGCTGTGGGAGTAGTATCGGCCTGTGTTGCTGAACTGTGTTTCAGGGGCTACATGTGGCACTGAGGATGTATGGGGACAGAAGACGATATGGACAAAATGCGGGTGAGGAGGAAATAGAGAAGATGATGGAGAGATGCATGACGCTGGTGGAAGGTGTAGAGGGACGGTGAGCAGCTGGAAAAGGAAGAGGGGGAGGCAGAGATGAAAATGGGTAGAAGGATATGGTCAGAGGGAGGTAGATATGGTCATAGAGGGGAATGAAGGAAATTTCCAAAGAAGGCGAGAGGAGGAGATGAAGTGACAGGGAAAGTGGGGAGGCAGAGAGAGACAGATAGAGGGCAGATGAGGACAGACAAAAGGTTGAAGTAGTGGACACAGGGAGGGTAAGGAGGAGTTTCAAATGAATATGTGGGCAAAGCCAAGGGGAGAAGTCTAATATTCTACAGATTAAAATTTGTATTGCACATTTTAACACTGACAATGTTTACAATTTTATATTCTACACGACTGGGCGGTGAATATTACTGAAAATGCGAAATAGTGATTATAACTTAAAGCGAAATTTTATTGCATGCATTTTAAATTTTTCTTGTTTTAACGAAGTTCATTTCAGGCTATTTTGGTGAGTTAGTTAATAGCTCGCTGTTGGGCTATCTAAAACAACGAACACACACACACACACACATAGAGCAAGGTAAGTAACCGTAATGGTCGTGGAAAGTGAGATTGTCGGTATGCCTCTGTGTGGGCTCTAATCTCTCTGATTTTATCCTCATGGTCTTTTCGCGAGATATACGTAGGAGGGAGCAATACACTGCTTGATTCCTCGGTGAAAGTATGTTCTCGAACTTCAAGAAAAGCCCGTACCAAGCTACTGAGCGTCTGTCTTGCAGAGTCTTCCTCTGGAGTTTATCTATCATCTCCGTAACGCTTTTGCGATTACTAAATGATAATGTAAAGAAGCACGCTGCTCTCCGTTGGATCTTCTCTATCTCTTCTATCAATCTTATCTGGTACGGATCCCACACCGGTGAGTAGTATTCAAGCAATGGGCGAACAAGTGTACTGTAACCTACTTCCTTTGTTTTCGGAACTTCCTTTGTTTTCGGACTGCATTTCCTTAGGATTCTTCCAATGAATCTCAGTCTGGCATCTGCTTTACCGACGATTAATTTTATATGGTCATTCCATTTTAAATCACTCCTAATGCCTACTCCCAGATAATTTATGGAATTAACTGCTTCCAGCTGCTGACCTCCTATATTGTAGCTAAATGATAAAGGATCTTTCTTTCTATGTATTCGCAGTACATTATACTTGTCTACATTGAGATTCAATTGCCATTCCCTGCACCATGCGTCAATTCGTTGCAGATCCTCCTGCATTTCAGTACAATTTTCCATTGTTACAACCTATCGATACACTACAGCATCATCCGCAAAAAGCCTCAGTGAACTTCCGATGTTATCCACAAGGTCATTTATGTATATAGTCAATAGCAACGGTCCTACGACACTCCCCTGCGGCACACCTGAAATCACTCTTACTTTGGAAGACTTCTCTCCATTGAGAATGACATGCTGCGTTCTGTTACCTAGAAACTCTTCAATCCAATCACACAGTTGGTCTGATAGTCCATATGTTCTTACTTTGTCCCTTAAACGACTCTGGGGAACTGTATCAAACGCCTTGCGGAAGTCAAGAAACACGGCATCTAACTGGGAACCCGTGTCTGTGGCCCTGTGAGTCTCGTGGACGAATAGCGCTAGCTGGGTTTCACACGATCGTCTTTTTCGAAACCCATGCTGATTCCTACAGAGTAGATTTCTAGTCTCCAGAAAAGACATTATACTCGAACATAATACGTGTTCCAAAATTCTACAACTGTCACGTAGAGAGTTGTCATTGAGTTTGTTTTGGCGAAAAATCAGACCATTGCAGCTATTCAAAGGGTCTTGCAGGATGTCTACGGAGACCTGACACTAAACAAAAGCATGGTGAGCCGGTAGGCGAGACGTCTGTCATCATCGCAGCAAGGTCGCGCAAACCTGTCCGATCTCCCGCGTGACGGCCGCCCGCACCCTGCTGTGACTCCTGAAATACTGGAACGTGCGGACACTCTCATTCCAAGTGGGCGACGAACCATAAAGAAACACCTCGCTGTCCAGGTTCGGATTCATCGAGTTTAAGTTGAATGGATCGTTATGTTTGTGTAGTGCAACTTTCACTTGTGTGCGTGTGTCTGTCTGTGTTCTTAGCGTTCATGTCTACGTGCAATTCGTCTTGTTGCTGTACAGTGACTGTTTTAGCATTGTTTGAGTTGTCTGTTGGTGGTGTCGACATACTCGTCCGCCAGTTGGTGTACTCAAAGGTATGTCTCCGCTGTGTTCCTCGTCTCGTAACAGAAGACCATAAAGAGCAATAAAGAACTATATCTGCGGAGTTGATGTTACGTTACGAGACTGATGTTGACAGTTTCTTGTCGAACATCGTCACAGGCTCCGACATCAACCAGTAGAGTAGTACCATGCTGGCATACAGGCCCTCCCAATATCGTGACGTAAGGCCGTCGCATTCAACAGAGATTATGTCGAAAAACTGTGTCTCGTAGTCAAAAGAATGGGCAATAATTTGGTGTATTGGAATCCTGAACAAAACCAGCCTGCTTTCAGAATAAAAGTGTGTTTCATTAGTTATTGGACGCCCAAACATATACTTTGGTCTCAGCTGAATCTGTACTAACAGTGCTCGAGACATAAAGCACCCTAAGTAAATATACTGAGGAATAAATAAGGACATTGGACAAAAGAATTGTCACTTCTAGCGAGCTGTGCTCCGGCTCGTGTTTGTGCCGTTGGCAGGTTGGCGTCGTGTATTGGGATTGTGACCTCGCGTTTTCTTAGTCCGTTCACTGGCGCCACTGCGTTTGCTCGCTTTGTCTGTCCGTGAGTGACAAAAGTTGCTTTTAGCGATATCTAGTACCCGTACTATCTTTGGAGCGATCTCAAGTATTTCCGGGTCGTCGTGTGTCGAAGTCAGTTGGGACGGAGCAGCAGTGAGATCCGACAGCGCCAGTACTCTCCGAGGGAGCTGGCGATATATGCACTGCCCGATGGTAGGATGTGGTCGCGAGAGTGCACGACCACGTCGAGGTTCGGATTCATCGAGTTTAAGTTGAATGGATCGTTATATTTGTGTAGTGCAACTTTCACTTGTGTGTGTGTGTCTGTCCGTCGAAGTGACCTCATGCCATCAAGCTGTCAGTTGCTAGTTTTTTACTCCGACGGTTCCCTTGCCTGACTTGATTGGCAACGACCGATGGTTGATCGTTCGGTCAGTCGTCTCAGTGGACGACGTGTATTTGGTCTTTCGACCGTTTCTGTGTTCTTAGCGTTCATGTCTACGTGCAATTCGTCTTGTTGCTGTACAGTGACTGTTTTAGCATTGTTTGAGTTGTTTGTCGAATTGTCTTTTGCCGTTCCATGTGCATCTAGTCAGATTTTGAATAGGCAGTTTGGTCTTAACCGTGTCTGCGTACTAGGATTTGGTGGAACCAACTTGTGTAATTAAATGCTTGTCCTTTCACGATGCTAACTGTTATTCTATCGTGGTATTTGTTATTGCATCTTAGTTGGATTTTACGAGTGTGCTGCTCGGCGTTTAAGCTGTCCCTAGTTTGAATTGCCATCCTGTTAAGTGAGCATAACTCTTGCCTGCCTGTCTCACGGCTTACGCAGCTGTAGGGATGTTTCTTAGGTCGATCCTTGGAGCACTGTCCGTGGATCACTCCCTTCTTTATTTGGTCTGATCGTGTCAGTTGTTTAAAAATAATATTTTGTTTAAATTATTCCTATTGCTTGTGGCCTTCAGCCGACAAATAATTTTGAATTATTTCGTAATAACGCCGTCAGTGTAGCTTGTGTTACACTCATTTTTAAAAATTATTGTTTTTAAAAAAATATTTCTTTAAATAAAGTGTACGTGTTTACTGTGCAACCAACGGGAACTGATTAGGCCCCGTCCACGCCTTTTCCTGCCTTCCCTAAGTACCTCGTTTCACCTAGTGCTGTATCGGACGGATCCAGCGATGGGTAGCCAAACCGTACAATCACCGAGCGAGGTGGCGCAGTGGTTAGCACACTGAAGTTCATCCTCATTTAGGTTTTCTATGATTTCCCTAAATCGCTGCAAGAAAACGTCAGGATTGTTCCACTGAAAGTGCACTGCTGATTTACTTCCTCATCCTTGACATAATCCGAGTTTGTGCTCTTTTTCTAATGACGGGAAGTTAAAGCCAGTCTTCCTTCCTTCTTCCAAGCTATACTATAATGATGTTTGGTCTGTGGGGCGCTCAACTGCTCCTGACCAAGCTATACTATCGATAATAGTGGCTCAGTTGGATGAAGCTGGCAGACACCGCAACCTGGAAGAAGAGATGCCACTGGCAGCCCGTGCCTCAAAGCAAGAGCAAATAATCCACAAGCAGAAGCACCTTACCACTTAGGGACGCCCGCTGCTGACGCGACATCAGTTGCTATCGGGAGTTTGTCTGGATGTCAGCCACTGCCTGCTGTCCACGTAACACCGATCTACGTCTGCTACGGGTTTGGTTTTTGAGTGTGTTAATCTGCTCCAAGACGTCACTTCGCTGCCTGGCATTTTTCTTATGAACACTGACTATGAACAGCATTCTTTCTCTGTTGTTAACGAACCAGCTAGCTAATGTATTGCACATGAACTCTGCTCTGTGTCAATTTCTTCTAAACAGTACTTGTATGTGTGCAGAGAATTTTTTCTATCAAAACTTCAGTTCGGTAGCTTCAGTTCACCACTTAACTGACGTAGTAAATAATAGGATTACCCGTAGTCCTGGTAGCATTACTAGGGAAAGATAACCTGGGAGCTGACAATTTCTCTAAGTTTTTTTGTTTGTTTGGTTTGCACATAATTAGAACCACACATCATTCATTGTTAGTCCACTGTGCATTTTATGTCCTTACAGAATATAAATTGGATTTTATAAGTAATAAAAATTAGTTGATTGCCTAACTTCTACGCTTTTATGTAATCAGTGCAATTACTTTTGACGCAACTACAGTTTACATGCACAAAGATTATATATATTGCCGTTGTTTTGTACTCAACAGAACATTCTTGATCATGATCAAAATTAAGAGTCTTCTGGCGTTACTGATAAAAGCGAAAGTTGTTTATGAAAAACTGAAAGATGTTTTGTACAAGTTAGACCAAATACTGAAGCGATGATTTGTTTACTTTTGTTTTCCCTTTTTCTATTTTAACTTTTTGTTGAGGAAATTTCTAGCGCTGTATGAGAAATCTGTATTGTTTTCATTATTTTCCCTAACTGACTATCGTTGCAAATCAACAGTCCTCGAATAAAATCTGAACTAAAAAATGAGGAGTTCAATTCTGCTGTAAATGTTGTTTATTCTTAAGTAACACACAGGAGGACAACTATGTAGAACAAAAATGTTCCACAGGCTACACAGCCTTTTATACGTCCTCAGTTTACCGCTTCCGGGTTTTAGGGGAACCTGGTAAGACATTGATCGGATACGTGAACAAAGTGATGGTTATGAGGTAACACCCGATAGGTACGGAACATATCTAACGTACAGGCAACATGGCTACTACCTTAACTGACCAAGGAAAACTATCGTAGACTACTCTTACTTATGGTAGTCTACGGTAGTTTTACAACTCTGTGTGTGCGAGTGACTTATACATCAAGTACCACGTCGTTTCTGGAAACCACAACACTCATGTGTTGCAACTCGAATACCATGCAATATGTGGTGTTGATAAAAGGCTCAGTTAGGCGATGAAGACAGTTCGCAAGTCTCTTCATGCTTGTCAATATAGCTGAAGCTACTCGTTGGTGATCAGAGCCCATAGATCGTTCAAAATTTCTGGGACATGTGTTGGAACTTTTCACAGGCATTTGGCATGGAACGAAAAAAGTCTGATATAGAGTGCCGATGCAGGTAAGATAGAGTGCACGAGTGTTCATGAAACCGGGAATGAATTTGTGCAGTCCCAGAACACGGCTGCTGTCGCCTTGGAAGACGTGAATGTCAGTTATTTATTCAGAATGGCAATGTACAAGAAAGGACAACAATTGGCTAATGAAGATGTCGAAATAAACATCCTGCAGAATGCGACTTAAGCTTCTTATTGGGCCACCTTTTGTAGTTAATCCTTTGCATCTTTTAGTGAGCAGGAAAATTCCGTTTCGTCGAAGCACTCAGTATGGCTGCAATATCGTCCCATTGAAGATGTGCAGCTCTATGTTCCGTAGCTAGTTATGGCCTTTTGTCAGGTACCCGATTCTAAATATGCGTTGTACTCTTGTCCGTCATCAGTCCTCACCCGGAAGGCGGTTCAGATGAAGTTACCATTACTGACAGCAGCAACTTCTATTGTGTTTGAAACTGATTGCTATTGACTGGGCATGGCACTCGTCTCAGCCATGTCCGAAAGAAGAAACACCACATATGCACTGATGAGCCAAAACATTACGACCACCTGCTTAAGAGCTTTTTTGTCCATCTTTGGAACGAAACACATCACAGGTTATGCTTATCAGAGATCCGACTGTTTGTTGGTAGGTTTGTGGATGTATGTGACATTAGATTTCTGCGCACTGGTCACGTACTTCGCGTAAATAACGGGACACACACGGTGATGGCATCAGATAACGACCCAGATGGGTTCCATGGGATGTAAATCAGAGGATAGGGTCGCCGAGACATCAGAGTGAGTACACTATAATTCTCCTCAAATCACTGTAGCACGGGTCTGGGCCCGAGACACGGGCGTATAAACTGCTAAAAGATGACATCGCGGACAGGGAAGATATCAGGCATGAAGGGATGCAGGTGGTTCGCAACTGTCAACGTGTCTTCGATTACAACCACTACTACCACGGGTCTGATGCAAGGGCAGGAGAACGCCTCCCACAGCATGATACTACTCCCACCAGCCGGCATCCGTAGCGCGCTGCACGTTTCGAGCCGCCGTTCACCGCGATGACGGCGTTCGTCGAGACGACCATCGGCCTAGTGTAGCAAAAGTGCGATTCACCCGAAGACCCGACACGTTTCCATTGATCGACGATCGAAACCCGATGGTTCTGTGCCCACTGCAAGCGTAACTGACGATGTCGTTGGTCAAAATATGAGCAGGTAGGGGTGGTCTGGTTTGGAGCTCCATATTCATCAATGTACGATGAACGGTGCGTTTTTTTTTGTTTTTTGTTTTTGTTATGGTATTAGGGCGCAAAACTGCCTCGGTCATTAGCGCCCGGTCTGTGACTTAGGAAAAGCTAAAAAACGAAACTGGAAACCAGCAGCAATGGGAGCAAAACTCAAAAAAGTGGGGAAACCAAAAAGAGCTTCAAATGACTGACGTCATCTCACTGGCACTAATGAACTCGAGAACGCGATCGGCTGATCGCGAGTCATCTGCTAAAATGGAAGATATATCAGGCGACAGCCGTAGACGGGCGCGTAATGGAGTAAAATAGGGGCACTCAAATAAAAGGTGTCTCACCGTCCACAGTTGAGAGCAGTGCAGACAGAGTGGGGGAGGATCGCCGTTTAAAAGATTTCGATGGCTAAAAAGACAGTGCCCTATCCGGAGTCTAGTTAAAATTACCTCCTCCCGACGACGAGTTCGGGAGGAAGAGGTCCAAGCACAGGGAAGAGCCTTCACGTCCCGCAATTTATTATTCGGAAGTGTCGACCAATGTGCATGCCATAAAAGAGCAACACGACGACATAAAACACTCCGTAGATCGGCGAAGGGAATCGTGCGAATAGCTGGCCGAAGAAGAGGGACTGCAGACTTGGCCGCTATATCGGCCGCCTCATTTCCACAGATACCAACATGTCCTGGGATCCAGAGGAACGCCACAGAGACGCCCCCAAAGTGGAGCAAGTGGAATCCGGTGGACCAGAGGGTGGATAGAGAGCTTGGAGACTGAGGAGAGAGCTGAGAGAGTCTGAGCAGATAACATACTGTATCCGCTGATGGCGACGGATGTATTGGACAGCCTTGAGAACAGTGTAAAGCTCCGCAGTATAAACCGAACACTGGTCGGGAAGCCGAAATCGATCTGGGGTGTCGCCAAGAATATAGGCACTCCCAACACCAAACGATGTTTTTGAGCCATCAGTTTTAAATAAATGTGGCATCCTTCATTTGTGCGCAGAGAGCAGCAAATGTCCGACGAAAAACAAGAGAAGGGGTACCATACTTGGGAAACTGACAAAGGTCACGGAGAAGGCAGGTCCGGAGCCGGAGCCAAGGCGGTGCTGTACCCGAAGTTGTGAGAAAAGTTTTAGGAAAGTGGAAGGAAAGAGAATGGAGCCGTTGACGGAAGCAGACTCCCGGTGGTAGTAGGGAGGAAGGACGGCCAGCATACTCTAAATCCAAGGAGGCGTCGAAAAAATGTTATGGGCCGGATTTTCAGGCATGGAAGACAGATGGCTAGAATAACGACTCAGGACAGCTCGCCGATTGGACACCGGAGGTTCAGCAGTCTCAGCATAAAGGCTTTCCACAGGGCTGGTGTAAAAAGCTCCAGAGACTAATCGTAATCCACGGTGGTGGATAGAGTTGAGACGCCGAAGAATAGACGGTCGAGCAGAGGAGTAAACTATGCTGCCATAGTCCAATTTCTAGCGCAGGAGGTGCCATGCAGGACACGGAGGGTGTTTAGGGATCGCAGACAGCGAGCCGAAAGATAGGAAACGTGGGAGGACCATCACAGCTTTCTGTCAAACATAAGACCCAAGAATTTAGCGACATCTGCGAACGGAAGGTTGACAGGGCCTAGATGTAAGGAAGGCGGAAGAACGTACGACGCCAAAAATTAACACAAACGGTCTTACTGGGAGAAAAGCGGAAGCCGGTTTCGATGCTCCAAGAGTGGAGGCGATCGAGACATCCTTGAAGACGTCGTTCAAGAAGGCTGGTCCGTTGAGAGCTGTAGTAGATCGCAAAATCGTCCACAAAGAGGGAGCCCGAGACAACAGGAAGGAGACAATCCATAATTGGATTTATGGCAGTGGCAAACAGAACAACACTTAGAACGGAGCCCTGGGGTACCCCGTTTTCTTGGGAGAAAGTACGGGAGAGAGTAGTGTTCACCCGCACTTTAAAGATGCGCTCTGCCATAAATTCACGAAGAAAAAGGGGCAGCCGACCTCGAAAGCCCCAAGAGGTGTGCGGAGGATGCCTGTCCTCCAACAGGTATTGTATGCTCTCTCCAGATAAAAAAATATTGTTACTGTTTGGCGTTTCCGATGTGCTCTGAAACACTTGTGCGTGCACCAGCATTGTCTCTTTCGGCTAAGATGCCACAGATCACCATGCATCCTACTTTACTAAGCAGACAATCCTCCAAACCCCAAGTTCTGTAAAGACTAGTGGGCGTCGGACCACTTAGTGCCTAGTGGTTGTTTCACTGTTCTTCCACCTCTTCCGTAGATGCTCACGGCAGCAGCACGTGGACATTCGACCAACTTCGCCGTTTACGTGATACTCGTTCACAGGCTCTTTGTCAAAGTCGCTTATTTCAAGGGATTCAATTGAATGCAGCCCATATCTTCTCTAGGGTGATCCCCCGTCCGCGGCTTCGCCGCTTGCATACTTTTGTTAACGCGTCACGTGCCCGCAGCGCCACCAGGCGGCATCCAACGTCGCGGTGGGAAGGGGCCATAATGTTTTGTCTTGTCATTGTATTTAATTAAGGTGTAGACGGCCAATGATCTACTCAGTGTGGATGCGCACCAGGCTCGTACTCTTACGGGAATCACGAGTAATGAGGATTATTGCCAACGGACACTGCATTAGGGTGTGTGGATAAGTTGAGGCAAGGGAGGCTTGCTAGGGTAGTCCAAGCAGTCGCAATGGCCACAGCCTCCGATGACGCAATGGTCGTCGTATCTGCCTAGTAAGCAGGAGACCCGTGTTCGAATCCCAGTCCGGCACAAATTTTCAATTTCCCCACCGATTTAAATCAATGCCCACTCGCAGCCAATGTCTGCAATTCCTTTGTGCATTCTGGATACGTTGGGAAATCGACGTTGATACACCATCAAACTGGACAACGTTATTCACGGTATGGTCTTTGGCAGGCCGAGACACAATACCTCGGTTACGTTCCGTCGACCTTACTTATTGCGTAGTCCATAGAACCGACAGCTACCTACACACCAACTCACTGCCGTGGCTTACGTAAATGGCGGAGGGTGACGTGACTGCCTGGCACCAGTTGTACAGCATCTATAGGGTACAACGCTCCAAAGCGACCAGTGTGTTCCTCCAATTCGGTCACTAACATTTTACTCAGTGAGCTCACATTAGTGCTACAATATGAAGTCATGTGCCAGTGAAGAAATTATCATATTATCAGTACAATTCTCAGCAGTCTCTGAGGAAGTTTTCCGCTCACTAAACTGGGAAAAGAAGAAAGGACACTCGTTAGGAAACATAACTACGTCACTTCATTGTGTTGATGGTATTGAATACTTTGCCTCCTGTGCAGATCAAACTTTGACAACTAATGTAACAGTTTCCTTTTCCCTGTCGCATTCGCAAATGCTGCGAGCCAAGAACGAGTGTTGCTAAGTACCAGTACAGTCTCTAATCCATCTGACTGTACCGTCTTTGCCATTTTGAGATATGTATGTCGGAGGAAGTGATACGTTGTCTGACTCGTTTTAGAGCGTGCATTCTGAGAACTTTACAGTTAACCTCTCCGAGATGCACAACGCGTCTGTAGTACGCCAGCTGTTGGAAGTAGAATATCTGATTCTCGCTCTTGTTCAACCTACGAAAGGCTTTCATTCTATTTCAATCATCTCTATATCCTACATTAATTCTGCCTCTTACATGTGGCACTATGGCGAATATTACTCAAGAATCGGTCGAACCAAGGTATTACAATCTACCTTCTTCGTGGAAGAGTTACACTCTCTTAGGATTATTCCAGTTACGTTTGGTGGGGAATTTGCCTCTCTTGCAACTAGTTTGAATCACTCTGGTGGCCTACAACAATAAGACATGTAACCAGTCCCTAATAAGCAATCGAGTAATCGAACAGTTTCTGCGTATTTGAGCGCAATTCATTAGATTTGTTTATATCAGGGCTTACTCCTAACTCCAGCCCCACGGGTCATTCCTCTGCAGGTGTTGTATGTACGCAGCCTGATCAGAAGTGTCCGACAGTATAAAAGGAGGAGCTAAGTGCTGTGTTATCACTAAAGAAGGAGTAACAGCGCAATGGGCCTGTCACGGGAGCTGAGTGGGTTCGAACATGGACTACTCATTGGATGTCACCTGAGTAATAAATTCATCAGAGACATTTCAATTCTTCAAAAGCAACCCAAGTCGTTTGTTGGTCATGTAATTCGGAAGTGAAAACGCATAGGAACAAGCACAGCAATACCGAGATCAGTCACACCTCATGTAGTGACGGGCATAGACCGTCGATCATTATGGAGGGTGGTTGTAAAAATTTGCCTGAAATCCGCAGAGGGGATCATTCGTGACTTCCAAAGTGCTAGCTAGCACAACGACTGAGCGTAAGGCGTTAAAAATAGTGAATACAGTTATCGAGGACTGATGAATCACGATATACCTTGTCGCAATCTGATGGAAGGGTCTGAGTCTGGGTTGGGCGACTATCTGGAGGACGTTACCAGCCATCATGTGTCCTACTGATAATCAAGTACAGCGGAGGTGGTGTTACGGTATGTGGGTTAGACGGTAACATTCCCGAAATGGAGTGGCTCTCCCAAAGTTCTGTCCTGAACCCAATGGAAAACTTCTGCAATGAGTTCGGACGTAGACTTTGCTTCAGGCTCCAGTGTCCAAAATCACTACATTCTCTGGTTTCGACTCTTGAGGAGGTATGGGCTGCCACTCCTCCACAGACATTGAGACACCTTATTGAAAGTGTCCCAAGCAGTGTTCAAGCCGTCATATAGGCGAAGAGTGGACACACCTCATATTAATGTCCCCTTATATGTGTTCCAATTCTTTTGATCACACTGTCTACCCATAGTTCTTAAATGCATTACATGATACTTGTGGTTCTCATGTTTTCGCTTTACTTTTTTAATTTTCAGTATCTTGAAAGTTGTGCTTGAGCGCTGTAGTAAGGACTGCTATAAATTATTTATTAGTATTAATACTTTTTACGTATTTTATTGTTATTATCGTTATAAAGATAGGCATATATGGCATGTTACAGGTGCTAGTAAATGCAAATTACATTTGGAACCGAACACTGGATACGTGCCTGATGTCAATATGTTTCCTAGGTTTATGATTACACATCTGTCCCCTCGAACGCGATGTAAATGGATTGAAAACTGGTCTACAGACATAAAACTCGTAACAAACATAATACTTCTCATGATTATAAAAGAAAAAGGAAATGGGCCTATATAGAAGATAGTGCCCGACACTAGGTTCAGCAGTAAGGCTGTGAGATGGCAACAGGACTGCTGCTTGCTTTCAGCAGGATCATTGATCGAAGGCCACTTTGGGCGTATTGACTTGAATTTTAAACCCTTTTCGATGGAGGCTGTTGAGTCAGCTTTCTGTCATGGGAATGACTGAGGACGTGCTACGTAGGCCGTACTCTGTATTTCACGACTGCCGAAACACTGTGTTCGTTGAAATAAGGCTCACATTTGAATAAAAGGAGAAAAAGGATTACGCAGTCGATTAACCCTTTCTTAATGAGTGTGACACTGAAGTTCCACCACATACATACAGTTAGTTCCCAGTTCTTGTAAGAACAGGAATGTCTCCCTTGTATGTGCCGATGAGATTCGCTATTGGGTTTACGAAATACTTGAAACCAGCAGGTGCATTGCGTGACTCCAAAGCGCAGGTTTTCTCTTCGTTGCGACAGTTTCCGGCATTTTAATCTGAGTTTTGTGAAAGATAAGGTCAGTTACTTACTTTCATCACGTTATTTACTACATGCATTTCGTTGAACACGTACGTTCACAGACAAATTACCTTGAAGCGAACGTAGATAAATTCACCTTTTAACCATTTACTTGTGCTGCAAATAAGTCTCTTAATTTCTGTGGTGTATGTGTTCTCCTGATGAGCATGTGTACTTATGTCACTAAAATGTGGTATCATCGTTTTTTTCTATACATTTCAAAACTAGCTACATTCAGATGACAGTCGAAAGCAAGGGGCAAGAACTGATACCACACGCAATGCTCCATTGCATGTCATCCTTGCTTTGAAAAAGAATTTATCGGCTCCAAAAAAATCCCGACCTCCGCAAACTTGGAAGGTGTCATTTCATAAAATTAAAGAAAATCATCCGCAGTAGTTAATACTATGTTGTTCCCATTACTTCATGTGACAGTAAAATTCTAAGTACAAAACGTTGCGATGCATACTTCCAGACTTCAATCTTGTGTGTTACTACAAGTGAGATGGAAATATTTTTAACAATGAGAGCGTAGAGTTAAATTACACCTGTTTATTTTTACATACTGCAGAGAGTCACAACCAAACTTTCCATGAGCATGAAAACGCACCATTAAAATAGAATAACACATTTAGTGAAGTGTCTAATGTAGATCTTAAAGCTTTATATTAATGCACCCTCGTCTGTGTTTGGTTACCATAGTAATGCTGTAGTCGCGAGGGTTAGCCGAGCGGACTGGGGCGCCTTGCTACGCTTCGCGTGGCTCCCCCCGTCGGAGGTTCGAGTCTTTCCTTGGGCATGGTTGTGTGTGGTGTCCTTAGCATAAGTTAGTTTAAGTTAAATTAAGTAGTGTGTAAGCCTAGGAACTGATGACTTCAGCAATTTGGTCCCATAGGAACTTACCACAAATTTGCAATTTCCATGCTGTAATACCTTATGGAATAAAAATTAATTACACATGTATTTATAAATTATAATATTATAAGAAGCAATGAAAAAGTTTCTGCAGCATATATGCAACTCCAATCGGGCAGCACGTCTGTCGAAAACCACAGTTGTGGAATGTTGCACCAAGTATCGTTCTGGTCAAGATCCCCCGATCGATCTGGGAGGTAAGCATCACTCATTATGGACAACAAGAGAGCAAGCAGTTCATGGTACCGTTAAGACGGACTGGCGCATAACCATTGATGCACTAGCGACGGATCTCGCCATCAGCTTCAATATTGTTCAACACATTATCCGGCACGAGTTAGAGGATCATAGGGTCAGCAACCAGCGGACATCATGGGGTTGAATGCCTAACAAAAATCAAGACGGATGGCTGTTTGCTTGAAGCACCTGATGCGTTTCAACAATGAGGGCAACATGTTCCTTGATCGCACTTCCCACCCAAGAAGTGCAAGAATCAGACGTCTGCTGAAAAGGTGATGCTTATCCTGTTCTTTGGTTACTGGGACCCATTGCTTATTGATTTCAAGGAACCTGATGTCTTCATCACTGGGGAACAGTACTGCGCAACGCTGGAGAAATAACGGCATGCAATTAAGGCGCAACGTCCGGAAAAACTGCTGCTGTTTCATGGTAAGCCACATCTCATATTGGAAATGTCGGAACACGGAAGTTAGACCAACTCAAGTGGGAGACACTCGAACACCAACACTATAGTCCTCATCTCTCCCCATGCAGTTATCACTCCTTCCGTCTCTTAAAAAAGGTCTTGAAGGGTAAATGGACTCTTGTGGGACGAGGATTTGCAGCAACCAGTTACGGACTTCTTCACACAGCAAAACATGGTATTTTAGCAATTTTCAATCTGGTGCGTCGATGGGATGATTGTCTCAATGCTGACGGCATTTCTGCCTGATTGCCATACTGTTTCTAAGTCAAGACTGCCGATGTATATGTTGCAAATAACAAATGTTTCGCGAAACTGTCATCGTGTGGATCCAGTCCCGAAGTCGTTCATTGCCGTTGACTGTAAGAAGATACTTTGAAGGTTTTGTATAGAGAGCGGGGGACGTCTTAGGAATAGGAATAGCCAGGAACGTGCAGCACCATATAGGATTGACAGAGGATATTGGTAAAGCTCAACGAGAGGCAGTACGTTTTATATTATCATGAAGTAGGGGAGGGTGTATCATAGATAACATGAGCGAGCTGGGGTGTCAATTATTAAAAAAAAAAGATGGTTTTCGTGGGATGAAATTTTTTCACAAAATTTCCATCACCATCTTTTCCTCCGAGTAAAAAATGGTTCAAATGGCTCTGAGCACTATGGGACTCAACTTCTGAGGTCATCAGTCCCCTAGAACTTAGAACTACTTAAACCTAACTAAACTAAGGACATCACACACATCCATGCCCGAGGCAGGATTCGAACCTGCGACCGTAGCGGTCGCGCGGTTCCAGACTGTAGCGCCTAGAACCGCTCGGCCACTCCGGCCGGCCTCCTCCGAATAACAAAATATTTTGGTGACTCCCATCTACGTTGAGAGAAATAACCATCGCAATAAAATAAGAGAAATCAGAGCCCGCACTAAGGATTAAGTGCTCAGTATTCCAATTTCCGACTGCTCTACAGTGTTCATTTTAGTGCCGTGGAAGTTACTCCGCGATGTCTTAACAGGGACTTCCTCATTTCTTACGTTATTAGTCCAGTTAATTATCCGCATGCTTCTGCAATACACCTCAAACGCTTCGGTCCTCTTCTTTTCCACATTTTTCACACCTCGCGATTGACACCCGCACAGTTCCCTGTTCCAGATGTACCTAACCAGAATTTTTTTTGTGCAATCTTCGTCTGTGTTTGATGCAAGTAGGTCTGGTACCTATATCCGCCACTGGGTATTTTGCAGAATTATTTCACTTCGACCAGCATGTGGAGCCGCATTATGTTGATGTAAAGGTTATAGGTAACCCCAATGCTGGAACATCTTGTTACTTTTGTCCTGTGATGGTTTACTCTTGTTCTATATTCTGTGCTGGTCACGACATACAACAACAATTGTAGTTTTACCTTACTTTCAAGGGGAAGGCAACGTCATCAGCGAATGTTATCACTGGTATCCTTTCACGGCTTCGCGTTCTTCGCTGATTCAATCATTGTAACCGGTAAAGAGTAGAGCGGAAACGCACTGTGGGAAAAACCGTGGAATATTCAGTGCGCACAGCGAAGTAGTCGTTGCTCGAACGTCAAAGGCGAATTATCAAGTAACTTCAGTATAGCACCGAAGATTACAGTTAAGCTTTAAGATGGAAACTTTAACGTTACGCGATTCTGTCCACTTTTTACGCTTTCGTTACGAATTAGAAATGGTGAATAATTCTTGCTCCTATGGATGCAAAAGAGTAGAGTATGTCTGTGTGCCCTGGGAGGTTACGTATGTTGACAAAAGCCTGCTATGCAGTTCTGTACTCTCACTCTGTTGATATTCCTACTCTGTGGGAAGAGCCAATCAGTTTAGACTCCATAACACCCCGGGGATGAAGCAACGTATTCGGGTGTCTCCCTTGTTTGCTTTATACACGATTTAGTCTCCCAGGAAGTTATCCGAAGCTTTCTTTGGTCACCGTAAACTCCGCACACATACCAGGGTCGCCTTGTAAGTCTCCAGAAACGGCCCTCGAGGGCGTTATTGAAATGTAACATTACTATTGTTTTAAAGTTTTTCATTTGATTTCTTTAAAATATTGACGACTGTGAAACTGGCCAGGTAGCTTCTCTGTAGCGAGCCTTTAAAGAAACACTGTTCTTAAAAAGTTGAAATTTCACGTTAAGGTTTCCGTTGAACAATATTTTACGATTTTCGTAAACAACTAATTGGGAAGAAATGCCTCGAATTGCTTCTTTCAACTTTTGGTAATGACTCTGCCTCATAGAATACTGTTTATAATTGGTCTGGAGATTTCGTCGTTCTTTTGCTTCTGACAACGACGAATTTCGAGAAGGCCGATCGAAGAGTATCAGCGCGTTACTTACAACACGGTAGCCATACTTGTGCATTTCAAAGATTGCACTACATTCGAATTTTCATGAACGTTTATCTGCGAAGAAGACTGCGCACAATTTGACCGAATGCCAAAACCCGACTCGTATGAATTTATGCGAGGAAATGCGACTAAGCTGGATTACACAACTAGCACGCTACCTATGTTTTATCTCCGGCACTGCCGCAGCAACCGACTAGGCTTGCCGGAGTTTACGCAGCAGACAATGCTGTCATCTGACCAGTGAGTAGAGCTGGTCGGGGGACGACGTGTTACCGAATAGTATTTTCTGTGATATTATAAGACGCGATTAAAACACGTATAACGCACTCACTTGACGAACACTGTTGTCTTTCGTAAGATAGAGGACATGATCACATTTTTTAAACGAGGGATAGAAAACATTTTTCTGTACCGAGATAACGGCTATTCGTATCTTTTAAATTACTTAGTTTATAAATAAATGTTCTGCTACCAGCCCGATTTTCTTTTGTTCACATTTTTCACGACGCTTTTCGGGAAATTGTTCCCATTTTCAAGTGTCTTTTCTCTTTATACTATTCCATTTTTACGTAGTGTTTTCATGTGTGAAGCTCTGCTTTTTTCTGGTGACTCTACTGCAATACACAAAAAAACTCGTAATTTATAGTTAGTTTATCGATTTTTATATGTAGTTGGTGGCAAAATTCGGAAGAATTTGTATTTGCAGTTTCTTTATAGTCTATTTGTGACATATCTCACACATGTTAAACATCACACACAACTTTTACTGTACGGCATACATCAAGAATAACTTACATAATCAAACAGTTACAAAGATGTAGTTGAGAGAAGTGATGTTACAATCATCCACAAAGTATGATACGCTGTTGTACAGAAGTTATTTATCTTAGCAATATGGATTATAATTTGCTTATTCTGTTTTAGACTGGTGTTTATTTCTATGTGTAACTATTTAAGTATATTGTGGAAGCATTTGACGAAATTCACCGATTCATTTTCAAGTTTTTCGTTTCGCGTTTTGTCTTCATATTTTCTGTAATGGGAATATATCTCCAGCTCTTCTAACAAATCCATTTAAGCCCTATATTTAGTCAGTGGAGTACTTCGATATTTTGCTCTACTTTTCCAAATTGGTGTCCTGTATTATGTATGTGTGTAGCTATTGCCGAGGTTGTGTATCTGTTTGGTGTGCATGTTTCAATGTGCTCTGTGTACCTGGTGTTGATGAAATTCTGGCTGTTTCTCCTGGGTAGAACATGGAGCATTCCTGCTGTGTTACTTTGCATATTCGAGAGTCTGTGTTCGGATCATGATTACACTTCATATTGTGTATTAATTTTTGTTGTAGTTTTTTTGATATAGAAGACCCATCTTTTACTTTGTGGTTTTTGAAAATATTTGCTATCTTCTGTGACATATGCCAATGCATGGGAAGCTAGATATGCATTTGTTTTTTTCTTTTTCTTATGAGGTGCACTTTGTGTTTCGGTCTTTCTTCACTTTGTCTAGAACTGCGTCAACCAAGGAAGCAGTATAATTATTAGAAACTACACTCTGTTTATGTAAGTTATTTTCGACGTATACTGTGCATTAAAAGTTGTGTGTGGCGTTTAAAATAAGCGAGACTCTGCTCAAACGAACCATAACAAAACTGTGATACAAATTCTTTCAAATTTCGACACTAACTACATACAAAAATCGATGAACCAACCAGAAACTGCGACTTTTTCTTATATATTGCAGTAAAGTCAACAGTACAAAACAGAACCTCACACACTGAAAACAATACGTAAAAATGAAATAGCACAAAGAGAATACACATTTGAACATAGGAATCGTTACCCAAAATGCGTCGTATAAAATGCGAATAAAAGAAAATCATGACTGGTATTTATGAACAAAGCGACTATTTTCACAATCACACGCTTAAAAAACCGTTTATAATGGACAAATTCAGACTTTTAAATTACGTTTCATTGTTTTGAATATATCTTCTCAAAATGACCATTTTTATTTTTATCGATTAAAATATGCATTTCATGGCACGTATTTCTTTTGTCGCATGCTACTTTAGCAATTTTTTCCTGTTTTCCATGTCAAAGCTAACGACATTTCTGGTAATTTAAATCCAGTCGCAATCAAAATACCTTTCCAAACACTTTTGGTAGATTCAGCATAACCAAATCCGGCTATGTTCCATTAAACACCAGCTCAGTTTTCACTGAATTTACCCATTACGACTTGGACCTTCCATTCCCATGAATTAAAAATGTAACAAAAGTAGTTTTCAAATACTTCTCCGTTGCCCTACATTTTTAATCCCTCTGAAGTATATATGGACACGAACATTTCTGAACATTTCTGAACATTTTGGTATACGAATGTATCAAGAAACGCCCGACTGAAACAGAAGGCAGTCAGCTCTAACGAACCCACTGCAGATTTCCGCCGGCCGGAGTGGCCGTGCGATTCTAGGCGCTACAGTCTGGAACCGAGCGATCGCTAGGTTCGAATCCTGCCTCGGGCATGGATGTGTGTGATGTCCTTAGGCTAGTTAGGTTTAATTAGTTCTAAGTTCTAGGCGACTGATGACCTCAGAAGTTAAGTCGCATAGTGCTCAGAGCCATTTCAACCATTTTTTGCAGATTTCCGTGCTTCGTGGCCAGCCAGAGGACGTCGCATTCCCCTGTTTTAAACTTCCGCTGCCGTACTGACTGTCACTGCTCACAATCAGAGGTGGCGATCACGTGACGCAGGGTTGGGCCTTTGTCTGACTGCTGAAGGCGCCTGCACAGTTGGCAGCCGGCGCGCTGACGTAGTCTAATGAGGCCTACCCCCTACCCCCCACTTTCTACCCCCTACCCCCTACCATCCCAGCCAATCCAGGCGAAGCCAGGCCAAGCTGAGCCGAGATTGGATTAGCCTACGGCCTCTGCTTGCCTTAATGAAGCGCCGATGTGCAGCACCGAGTAACTAACTCCTGCAGAGCTACGCAGAGCCCGGCATGTGGCGAGAGCAGATCCAGTGTTACGCACACCTGTACAGGGGTGGCTAATAGCGACTGTTTCATTGCTCACCATGGACAACTGTCAGCGGATAACAACATAAGCGAATACCCTGCCAAACTGCTGCTGCGAGCCACTCTCCACCGTTCTTCTTCGTCTTCTTCTCCTTCTCCTCCTCCAGTTGTCGTATAGCGGCCTTGGGATAGGTACGATATTACAGTGCCTGTGTTGTTTGTCTGCCGATATCGGGCAAGTGAATTTCAAGTACAATGACTGACCTGTACAGGAACACACATAATGGGTGTCCGAGTACAGGTCGTAGACGCATGGTTGACGACATATGGGTTTGGCCGTGGCCGTGAGTCGTGCACAGATAGCCAAATGGTAAGGTGACCGCTCGCGATAAGCCGGAAATCCGCGTTCGAGTCGTGGTGCGGCACAAATTTTCATTGTTATCATTCCCTTCTACAGTTGATGATTGTCGTTACTCCCAATTGCGAATACATTTAATACACTTAAAACAGATGATGACTCAATGCTCTCCATTTTCCTCCTCTCCAGTCTCCTGTTAAATTCGTCCATTTCTGACGCTGCCCAGCATTCCAGACCATCCTTCTCCTATCTCTCTATCTTCCCCGCAATTATTTCCTGCAACGCCTCGTAGTTGCAGGCAATTTCTTCTTGTGAATGACGCAGCCAAGACGTTTTCCTCGTTATCATTTGCAACATATTCCATATTTTGTTCTTAAAACTACTTCTTCGTTGCTCAATCTCTCAGTAAATTTCAGTTCTTTCACCTGTGGCAACTTTTTTTTAAATGTGAGAAACAAGATTCACGTTCACGTTAAAATGTAGATCGTCCTCTGGCTGGTTCAGGCAGTTTAAAAATCTGAGGAATGCAACGACAGAATGTCGCCAGTAAGACCGTGCCTAGCGAATCACAGTCGTGTTCAAACCGATCTTCGGATTGACTGCAGATTTACCTTGCTTATAGTTATTTAGTTTCTCATTTCTGGTTCAAATGGCTCTGAGCACTATGGGACTTAACATCTTAGGTCATCAGTCCCCTAGAACTTAGAACTACTTAAACCTAACTAACCTAAGGACATCACACACATCCATGCCCGTGGCAGGATTCGAACCTGCGACCGTAGCAGCCCCGCGGTTCCGGACTGCAGCGCTAGAACCGCACGGCCACTTCGGCCGGCTTCTCATTTCTTCCCCGTGGCTTCTACTATAGTATTTACTACGTACGGTGAGTAAGAACACATAAATGTTGTTTCTATGTTCCTATCTCAACAAATGGCAATGGGGGTGAATTTCAGAAACTCGATAACTGTGAACGCAACTTTTGAGAGCTCTTACGCGCATATCTAAGCGAAACGGAAAGAGCAGTAATACTCCTCAACTTTCTAACATTGAGAACTGCATTTATCGTCGAGCCATCGGCCGCTCAAACTTCACGCGATAGGAGCCTTCGCACTCTGCCTACGTCGGGAAAGAGACTTCTATAAGCGATTACTCGTACACTGTAATGAGTTGACTTTTTCTCGTATCTTCCCACCGCTGCCTGATACAAATCAGCACTTTGATGTTTCGTGTGATGCATCTGTGCGAGAGTAACATCTCCAGATTTCGAGAGTCCGCAGTGCCTCGTTAAATGGCTAACATTACTTCTTTATTTTCTAAACAATAAGTCCTTGAGAGAAACAAATAATAACGGTGTTTAACTTGTTGTGATATGAGCATATGGTACTTTCACTATTATGCCTCATTTGTGACCCACGCCGCATATGGCACTGTGAAAGCAGCACACATACACTGAAGCCCCAAAGAAACTGGTATAGTCATGCGTATTCAAACAGAGATATGTAAACAAGCAGAATATAGCGCTGCGGACGCCTATATAAGACAACAAGTGTCTGGCGCAGTTGTTAGATCGGTTATTGCTGCTACAATGACAGGTTATCAAGATTTATGTGAGTCTGAATGTGGTGTTACAGTCGTCGCACGAGCGATAGGTCACAGCATCTCCGAGGTAGCGATGAAGTGGGGATTTTCTGGGTATTTTTCAGTACGAATATCTGGAATTCGGTGAAACATCAAATCTCCGACATCGCTGCGGCTGGAAAAAGATCCTGCAAGATCAGGACCAACGATGACCGAATATCATTCAACGTGACAGAAGTGCATCCCTTCTGCAAATTGCTGCAGATTTCAATGATGGGCCATTAACAAGTGTCAGCGTGCGAACCATTCAAAGAAACATCCTCGGTATGGGCTTTCGGAGACGAAGGCCTGCTCATGTAACTTCGATGACTGCACAACACAAAGTTTTACGCCTCGCCTGGGCCCGTCAACAACGACACAGGACTGTTGACGGCTGGAAACGTGTTGCCTGGTCGGACGAGTGTCATTTCAAATTGTATCGAGCGGATGGACGTGTACGGGTATGGAGACAACCTCATGAATCCATGTACCCTGCATGTCAGCAGGGACTGTTCAAGCTGGTGGAGGCTCTGTACTGGGGCGTGTGCAGTGTGAGTGATATGTGACCCCTGATACGTTTACATACGACTCTGACAGGTGACACGTGCGTAAGCATCCTGTCTGATCACCTGCATCCATTCGTGTCCATTGCGCATTCCGACGGACTTGGGCAATTCCAGCAAGACAAAAAGACACCTCACACGTCCAGAATTGCTACAGAGTGGCTCCAGGAACACTCCTCTGAGTTTGCACACTTCCGCTGGCCACCAGACTCCCCAGACAAGAACTTTATTGAGCATATCTGGGATGCCTTTCAATGTGCTGTTGAGAAGGTATCTCCACCTCCTCGTACTCTTAGGGATTTATGGAGAGCCCTGCAGGATTCATGGTATCAGCCCCCCCCTCCCCCCCCCCCCCCCCAGCACTACTTCAGACGTTAGTCGAGTCCATGCCATGTCGTGTTGCGGTACTTCTTCATGCTCGCGGGGGCTTTACACGATATTAGGCAGAAGTACCCGTTTCTTTGGCTCTTCAGTGTATATCTCCTTTACTTCCCACGTTCCATCTTGTTCTTTTTTAGTACGCCTCTCCCCCCCCCCCCCCAACATAGATTACATAGTAGAGTAATTGACCTTGCCAGTATTAGCATTTGATTCGCATTGCCCCTTGCATTGTTCGTGCTCACTTAACGACGGCTCCGATGCGCTTTAGACCTTATTTTTCGCAAGCTATTCTCTTCGTTAACTGCACCGTCATCCACCCCAGGTACTACGCGTTTGTTCCACCATTCTCTGCATAGCCGCCGATTCGAGCGAGCGTAAACTGTGTTCTAACTATGCAGAGTAGAAAAATCTTCATACCTCTATCATTTATATTTTTCACTTTCATTCTCAGCTCCCCCTCGTTCTAGTTGCCATCTCACTGTCCTCACCACCTCGCACTCTCCCTATTACCGTTATTCTGTATAATTTTTCATGCATTTAACGCTAGAGAGAAAATTAATCTGCATTCCTCATTACTCAGACGTTGTACTGCTCATATTAAAACAACCACGAAATTGTTTAGTGATTTTAACTTCCAAAAATTGAAATGGGACCGAATCGATAACTTCTTTTACCCGCCGAGCGATATGCTGCAGCAGTGAGACGCTGGACTCGTGGTTCCCACAACAGGCCATCGTGATAACGGTTTTCCGGGATTTTCCTAAATAGCTTAAGGTAACTGCCGAGATGGTTTCCTATTTTTAGACGTTCCTGTGTGCTATGTGATTAATTATTCTTCGGAAATAAGACGATTAATATCTTGTTCTGCCAAAGACAAGGAACTTGATGAAATGTTGCTCGGAAACGAAGATATTGCTGGGCTGATTTCGTGAGTGTAATTTATCAGTGCACTTCGTCCGGAGAGCCTGCATTCTCATTTGCGCAATATGTTTCTAAATTCTCATTGCGCTCATTCATGGTGCGTAGTGAGGATGACCGACTGGACGTAGCACTAAATAGCAGTGGGGGTACCATAAGGTACGTACCGGATATCTATGGAATGGACGTAGTCTACTGAACATTTTGTCAACATCTAACCGGGATACTCACGTGAGTTTTGGACGACACTAGCTGTCTAAAATTTGCGGTAATAGCGAAACTTGAATATTACACTATTCGTTATGTTTTATATACGTTTCTGTACAGTTGAATTTGGTAAAGCTAAGGTTCAGTATTATCGTCGCTACGTATGTGGGAAAGCAGGACCAGTTTACTTTTCACAGATATGTAAACCAAATGTATAATTGTAAATATCGCATTGATATGAAGGGCTCTGTATGTTGAAAAATGTCAAGGCACGGCATTATAAAGCCTTGTGTTGTAGAGATAATACCGGCCGCAGTGGCCGATCGGTTCTAGGCGCTCAGTCCGGAACCGCACGACTGCTACGGTCGCAGGCTCGAATCCTGTCTCGGGCATGGATGTGTGTGATGTCCTTAGGTTAGTTAGGTTTAAGTAGTTCTAAGTTCTAGGGGACTGATGACCACAGACGTTAAGTCCCATAGTGCTCAGAACCATTTGAACAACTTTTTTTTGTAGAGATAATTCCTGCGATTTTATGGCTAGGCTAGGCTAGGGCTAGGTAAATTTGGAAGCGTGTTTGAGTAAATTGTTAGTCACTGTTTACATATTGTGCTATGTTCATATGGAGCTAAAATTTATACATGACAGTCTGATTAATTTCCTCCAGTTTATGCAGGTCCTCAAACCCTTGTGTTACCTACCTATACAATATCATTGGAACAAATTGGAACTTAGAAGAGATTAGACAATATGATCAGTGCAATATAAAAAAACTAAAAAAACATTGTTGGCTGTCACTTCCTTTATTTCGAGCATCGATTTTTTTGGTGCTTAGTTTATGTTTTTACTTTTTTGATGAGATGGCGAAAAAACATGACATATTTTACTTGTATGCAAAAAGAAGAATAAATAAAGAAAACTGAAAATAATACTGCAAATCGGTTACCATGTTTACTGACCGTCCGATCATTGACGTGTCTAGAATGAGATTTTCACTCTGCAGCGGAGTGTGGGCTGATATGAAACTTCCTGGCAGATTAAAACTGTGTGCCGGACCGAGACTCGAACTCGGGACCTTTGCCTTTCGCGGGTAAGTGCTCTACCATCTGAGCTACCCAAGCACGACTCAGACCCCGACCTCAGAGCCTTACTTCTGCCAGTATCTCGTCTCCTACCTTCCAAACTTTACAGAACCTCTCCTGGTAGAGCACTTGCCTGCGAAAGGCAAAGGTCCCGAGTTCGATTCTCGGTCCCGCACACAGTTTTAATCTGCCAGGAAGTTTCAGTTACGTGTCTGTTTGCTGTATTCAAATTTGTGTCTGTGTCGTGGTGTAAAGTTCGTTTGCAAAAGTAACGTGTAAGAAAGGGACCTCCAGACATACGTACGTCCTATCTGTTCTGCATAAGTACCACATGTTATAGCTCTTGCGTTCCGTATTGGAAGTTTTGACTCTTGAATTACTTTGTTGTAACATAGTTCACGCCTGTTTATTTCTTGTTTTCATTTCTGTGAGACTCTGTGGGGCATCTCGCCTCCTCTCACTATTCAACACACTTACTTACGACGGTAATATACTCTTACTACGTAACTCATCTTCTATAGCCAATGTATAGTACGACAGTTACCAAGACTACAGAAGGAGCACAGACACGTCGATGACCGGACAGAATGTTTGTAATTTATCGAAAAAGTTGGGCCACCAGGGAGATTTGAACGCAGATCACCGGCCTCGTAGTCCGACATCGTGACCACACAAACACGACGTCGTGGTTCTTGCAGTTCACTCCATGTTGCATATCTTGAGCATGGGCCGGTCACTGTTTCGATTTTGCTTCTTTATTCACAGTTCAGTACATCTTCCACCACTAAATCTGAGGGGGCTACGATGAGGGGTTGTGCTGAGTCTCAGTCCGGCATACAGTTTTAATCTGCCAGGAAGTTTCATATCAGTGCACACTCCGCTGCAGAGTGAAATCTCATTCTGGAAACAGTATTGTTGGTTTTTCTCATGGAAGATCTCGCTTCTCGGATGTGCATTCGTTTTTGTTTGATTACAGTGGCCTCTTACTGCGTGAATTCAAGCAATGGCTTTTATTTTGTACAGAAAAACAGCCGTTGCATGAAAGAAATATTCGGAAACAAAACAATATTTACCACAAAACTGACTCTGCGAGCAGGTGCTGAAGACCGTGCTATGCTGGCCAGAATCTTTGGCGTCTTTGCTTTCCGGTCGTATGCGCAGCCACATAGCCGAAACACTCGCGTTCGGAGAACGAGAAACCTTGATCAGAAGTTCATTCCTCCGACGACTTTTCTCCTGCTCTCAGGTTTATCAAACCCCGAAACTGTTCAAACATTGAACCCTTTCCGCCGGTCGAACGTCGCGTGTCGAATGACTGCCTTCTAGTCAAAGGTGAACACTCTCATATGCCATATCCTTATCCAGCTACAAGCTCTGCTCCTGCAAAGTGCTGCTTCCTACCAAGAGTTAAGTCAGCTTTATTTTTAATTGAATGATATAGGGAGCGCACCTGAAACCAACGGAAAGTCAGGCAAACAGCCTTGTTGTCTTTGAACACAACTGCATTACGAATCTCCCCTACAGCACACTCAATACAAATCAATTCCGTCAGTTCCCTGTTACTGGTAAAAACAAATAGCTAACCCATATCGTGTGGACTGGTCTGTCTTTGAAGCAGTGATGGTTACCTGCTGTTGCTTTGCTGACAGTCCTAATACACTGTATATTGGTTCTATTTCAAATAAATATGAAACTATGGTGCATATAAAATCGAAATCAATATCTGCTCATTTGATAACTTGTCCCTTCACTATAGGAAATAATGTATCACAACACCTGCAGCTTGGCTTCAGTGCTCACGAAGTATTGTTTCATACAGTTTATAATCTATTCTGAAATCGTGTGAGCTAAAGAAGAGGGGTTATGTATCTATCATGGCAATAACGATTTAAAGAGATAGTTTTTTGCCAGAAGTGACAAAGTGCTATTTACAATGTTCTGAGAAATCTTCATCTGAAGATCTAATGACAAAATATGGGGAGAAGTACGCGAAACGTAGTATTGCTTCTGGATCTTCTAAAATATTCTGTTTGCCTACCACACAGCTGATGTTATGGATGATTAGTAACTGATGCACATAATCGTGTACAGACTAATTAAAATGGTTCAAATGGCTCTAAGCACTATGGGACTTAACATCTGAGGTCATCAGTCCCCTAGACTTAGAACTACTTAAATCTAACTAACCTAAGGACATCACACACATCCATGCCCGAGGATGCGACCGTAGCAGCAGCGCGGTTCCGGACTGAAGCGCCTAGAACTGCTCGGCCACAGAGTCCGGCACAGACTAATAACGGTACTACAGGTTCCATATATGGCTTGGTCATTTCTGCGTGTCACACTTATTGTGGAGGTGCAGGAGGGTACAATGTAACACTGTGTCACACCATATAATGTACTTAAAAATAAGAATATAAAAATCCTTTATTTCTTAGTCAGAGGGAACGGTATTTCCTTTATTTTATCGATCTGTTTTGTGTCGATCGTTCGTTACTAATTTATTCATATAAGGTCGAAAGCTTTTCTATCGATGTTGTTGCCCTGAGGACAGTATGAACAGCATAGTGTGGAGGGCTCAACAGCTGTAGGACCATTTTGTCTCTTTGCTTCAGAGTTTTTCTGTGCGGTCCATTTTGTCTTTGCCTATCAAGAATCGGCATACCTGTTGTTCGCTTTCGTTCGAAAAAAAAAAAAAAATGTTCAAATGTGTGTGAAATCTTATGGGACTTAACTGCTAATGTTATCAGTCCCTAAGCTTACACACTACTTAACCTAAATTATCCTAAGGACAAACACATACACCCATGCCCGAGGGAGTACTCGAACCTCCGCCGGGACCAGCCGCACAGTCGATGACAGCAGCGCCTAAGACCGCTCGGCGAATCCCGCACGGTACTTTCGTTTGAACGCCAGCTTTCTTGTTTCATCTACGATGAACAACGTGTCTCAGGCTGTCTTCCCTCACACAGAGTAGTGTGTCGCCCTCGCATCAAGCGCGTATCCGACATTTTAGATGAAGCATTCATATTTTTGCTGTTATCTGTTTACAGTTTCACAGCTATCTTTCGGAGAATAACGTAGCATGAAAATTAAGGCTTTCGAAAATGATAAGGAATTCTGGACATCACGAGCTACGATTAACATCAAAGAATACTTTAGAGTTGCTTTCCTAAAGGCTGGCCCACACGGATGGCCTTGCTTTCTGAACAGTAACATTACAGCCAGGTAACGGTGCACTTTCACAGGATGACCTACCTACTGTCAACAGCAAATCCGACACGATTCGAGAACCGTAAGTAGAACCGGATAAACAATTGGAAATTGTCTGTGGAAGACAGAAATGTAGGCATAAACGACTGAGAGAAACAGCGTAGCATAGCCGTAGGTTAGAGTCCTGTGTGCACAATTGCAGTGGTTAGTAAAATACTGAACGCAGTTTCGCGCACGTTGTGCTAAAGCAACTATCGAGTTCTCATATAAACAAACTGTTGTTATATTAAACATCCACTTAAGTCTTGTAGTGCCATACTTCCTCCTTTGTGGTGGCAAAGTTCTGAAACAGTATGGCTGATTGTCAGCTATTGCACACACATAAAAGGATCTTGGTTGACGGTTCAACGGAGTATTTCAAAACACCCCACCTCTCTCTCTTTCTCCTGAAACAACGCAACACGCCCCAAGCGGACGGCACTTGCCGGTCTGCCTTACAGAGGGCGCGTCTTTATTCGACGTACACTTGTTTATTATTCGCGCCACCTGATACTCAGCGACGGGTTCAGCGGCCTAATCTACATGCTTAACGAGGGAAGCAACAATCCCGGAGCCCGAATTTGGAAGTCAGATGGCGCGCTGGAAGCCGGGGCTTACTCGGGGCCTGGCATTTGCATCCCGGCAATTGGCACGCCGCTAGCAACCCGGACCGCGGTGAGGAGGGAAGGAGGGAGGCGAGGACGCTGAAGATGGGCAGGCCGGGGGGTGGGCGCGCGCGGCTTTTCTTTGTTTTCGCCGGCAGCCAGTCGGGCCGAGACGCCAACTTAAAAAGCCAACACGACCGAGCGGGTGTACGAAACCACTGATATCAGTTCTACGTCTTACATACTGTACTGTCAAAACTGTCTCCCAGGATAAAACCCCTTTCCCTGGCGTATTTCATACTTCTCTTATTTATGACGTGAAACGATTTCTTTTTTATCCACTTGCACTCACAGTACCAATTATTTGTTGTCTAACGAATGAAATTACAAATTTATCTCTCAAGTCATTATTTATCTATTTCCACGATGCGTTCCGAGCGTTTAAACCAGAATCATCAGGTGAATTTATGTGGATTAATAAGGCATGTATGTATCGTGTTATGAGCTGTGGCACTGTCTCCAGTGGTCGCAGACACCTTTCCTTGTTCTGTTATATCACATACACCATCACTCTCTGTAAACACGTGAGTGTTTACAAAGTGTAATGCGATGTTCTTGAGGACAATATTATGGAAATGGAAGAGGATGTAGATGAAGATGAAATGGGAGATATGATACTGCGTGAAGAGTTTGACAGAGCACTGAAAGACCTAAGTCAAAACAAGGCCCCGGGAGTAGACAGCATTCCATTAGAACTACTGATAGCCTTGGAGGAGCCAGCCCTGACAAAACTCTACCATCTGGTGAGCAAGATGTATGAGACAGGCGAAATGCCCTCAGACTTCAAGAAGAATATAATAATTCCAAACCCAAAGAAAGTAGGAGTTGACAGATATGAAAATTACTGAACTATCAGTTTAATAAGTCACGGGTGCAAAATACTAACGCGAATTCTTTACGGACGAATGGAAAAAACCGGTAGAAGCCGACCTCGGGGAAGATCAGTTTGGATTAACTAGAAATGTTGGAACACGTGAGGCAATACAGACCCTACGACTTATCTTAGAAAATAGATTAAGGAAAGGCAAACCAACGTTTCTAGCATTTGTAGACTTAGAGAAAGTTTTCGACAATGTCGACTGGAATACTCTGTTCCAAATTCTGAAGGTGGCAGGGCTAAAAAACAGGGAGCGAAAGTCTATTTACAATTTGTACAGAAACCAGATGGCAGTTGTAAGAGTTGAGGGGCTTGAAAGGGAAGCATTGGTTGGGAAGGGAGTGAGACAGGGTTGTAGCCTATCCCCGATGCTGAGGGAATTAGATTAGGAAATGAGACACTGAAAGTAGTAAAGGAGATTTTCTATTTGGGGAGCAAAATAACTGATGATGGTCGAAGTAGAGAGGATATAAAATGTAGACTGGCAGTGGCAAGGATAGCGTTTCTGAAGAAGAGATTTGTTAACATCGAGTATAGATTGAAATGTCAGGAAGTCGTTTCTGAAAGTATTTGTATGGAGTGTAGCCATCTATGGAAGCGAAACGTGGACGATAAATAGTTTAGACAAAAAGAGAATAGAAGCTTTCGAAATGAGGTGCTACAGAAGAATGCTGAAGGTTAGATGGGTAAATCACATAACTAATGAGGAGGTATTGAATAGAATTGGGGAGAAGAGAAATTTGTGGCACAACTTGACTAGAAGGAGGGATCGTTTGGTAGGACATATTCAGAGGCATCAAGGGATCACCAATCTAGTATTGGAGGGCAGCGCTGAGGGTAAAAATGGTAGAGGGGGACAAAGAGATGAATACATTAAACAGATTCAGAAGGATGTAGGTTGTAGTAGGTACTGGGAGATGAAGAACCTTGCACAGGATAGAGTAGCATGGAGAGCTGCACCAAACCAGTCTCTGGACTGAAAACCACAACAACAACAACAGTGTACCTGATGTAACACGACAGGGATACTGGAAAGCAGTCGGTGACCTCTGAAGACAGTTCCACAGGTCGTAATCCAATACATACATCTAAAGTTAATCCACATAAATTCACCTGATAGAGGTTTTAATTTTAAGGAAGTGTCGTGGACATAAATAAACAGTGACTGATGACAATAAACTTGCTGTTTCATCCGATATCAATAACACTGACGGTAAAGCCTAACCAAAAATATTCACATGTGAAGTCATTTGTTGGATGCATTCCAATCTCTGTTACCTATAGCTTTTATCCTTTGCAGCTCCATGAGGTACCATGGAAGTTATTCCTCGACGTCTTAACAAATATCCTATCGTACTGCCCCTTCCTCTTGCCAAAGGTTTCTAGATATACCTCTCTTCCCGTACTCTATGGAGATCCTCATTTCCTATATCACCAATGCAGCGAATTTTCAACATCCTTCTATATTACTTCTCAAATGCTTTGATCCTATTTTTTTCAGGTTCTTCCCACAGCCTAGATTGTACTTCCATACAATGCTGCGTTCCAAACGTACATTCTCCGAAATTTCTGTCACAGATTATGGCTAACGTTCGATAGTTTTAGATTTCTTCGTCTTGGTGTGCACTATTTGTCTGTGCTGGTATGCTTTCTATGTCCTTCTTGCTTCATTCTTCATATGTCAATTTGCTTCCAAGGTAGTAGAATTCCGTCACTTTGTGCTGGCACGTCATATAACAATTTATCACCCAACAGCCTAACTGCCTTTACCACATATCGAAAGATATGTTTTAATTTGTTTTGCGTTTACTGATCATTTTTATAGTAGTCCTAATTTGATATTGAAAAAGCTACGGAGCGTTTGGACTGTTCCTATGTTGCATGATTGGTGCAAAATTCGAGCGGAAGCCAACGGCATTTCTTCGTGCTGCTTTAGGATTTAGTTTCGTCTCTTGACGAAATCTTCACAGAGTCGATGGCGGTGAATCGCAAGAATAAGTCGCAGGCTGCACTCCATTACTACGCCCATTATTTTAACAATGATACCCTGAATGTACTGTACAATTTTCGGTATCAGTTTGTATATTTTCAAGTTTAGCCACGCTTGCTTGCTGTTATTGTACTTAAAGGTTTAGATAACAGACATGTTGTTCAATGCTTGAAATAACCCAGCTTGAAGTTGTCATGTGCAGAAAAGTGTTCACAGTGATTGGATGTCTTAAAGCATACAAGATTCTGAACCTTTATTTCTGGTTCAAAATATATGTTATATATTTTATTATATTCAGAATATATATTTAAATGAAAACTGATTATTCTGAATAGAAATGCAATTGAAATACTGAATTTTACGGATAATAAAAATCTAATAAGATCTCTGTACTTCAACCGAGTAAATTTACGATAGATTAATTGATATTTTAAGAATAGAGGAACGCTATTGTCGACCTTATAATAATATTATTATTTACTTTATTATTATTATTATTATTGAAAATGCTCAGAATGAAAATAAAATCTTTAAATTACAATTGAAACGTATTTGACAATATTAAATGATCCGCATACAGAGAATAACACTATTTGCAATACAGCAGTGTTCTATGACGTCTGATTCGTATGACTATGGTAAATCAGCTGCGCTAACATTTCGCAGAATCCTAATTTGAATTTTGGTCGAATGCAAATAAAAGACGTTGCGCCCACATTTCTTCGAATTATTGGCCGGTTGACTGGTCCACTTGGGGAAGGGGTTCTAGCAGTGAGGTCATAGGCCCCATCGGATTTGGGAAAGATGGGAAACGTAGTCGGCCGTGCCCTAACACAGAAACCATCGCATTTGCATTGAGAAATCACGGAGAACTCGAATCAGGGTGGCCGGACGCGGGTTTGAAGCGACGTCCTCCAGAATGCGACTCCAGTGTGCTAACCACTGCGCCACCTAGCTCGGTGTCGAATTATTGATCGCACGGAATCTGCAATTGAAACTGTGTGACTGGTGTTAATTTGTGTGATAACAGCATAAACAGCCTATATGAAAACCATAAGTAAATAGACCTTTTCGAATTCACAATTAACTGAATATGAAGATTCATCATGATTATAAAATTATGCGTATTTATGTGTTACAGTAAAGGCAACGGATAATACAGCACCTCAAACACCGCAAATATGAGTCGTAAATGCAGGATACACAAAATAATGTACTTGAAAATCGGAATTATTTCCCGGAAATGCGCCGTCCGAGATAAATAAATAAAAGAAAACCATGGTTGGCAGCAGAAAAAGTTTTCCCTAAACCAGCCCTCTGTTTTTGCAGTGGCAGGCTTTCACCAAAAATTTCTAATGGATGAAATAAAGCAATACTCAGTATCGTACAATTTATTTAAAAGAGGGCTCCGAGGTTGGGACAGAGTTCGCGGTCTCCTCGATAAGGGCGCGCCGTTTAGCCACGAGTGGTCACTTTTGTTTTCACGGGACAAACACAACCAAGTGAAGCGGGTCACTCTGTTCACCAGCAGTCGAGCGGTGTGTAGTTTGGGTGGTGCCTCATCGCTTATTCCGTCCGATCGCTTCTACCTAGTATGCGTCTGAACTCTTGTCTTCGGCGGTTTGGAAGTTTCACTAACGATGAGATAGAAGAAGACGTGAAGAAAATTAAATGAGCGGGACGCTTTCGGAAAGGATGATGAGGAAAAGAGAGACAGATGGAGTGGGGGAGGGGAGAGAAGAGAGATAAACGCGTTACAAGGACACAATGGCGGCGCCGATATCGGTCTCGGGGCGGTGTATGGCGCCCTCTCGGGGCGGAGGGCCTCTCGTGTGGGTAAACAGATAAATCACGCCGCCAAAAGGAGCTCGCCGTCTTAATCCGCGCACCGCCGCCGTCGCCGCCTGCCGTATCTGGTCGGCCCATCTAGAGGGCAGTGGGTGGCGTGGCGTGAGTGGTGGGTAGGGTGGAGGAGGGTGGGGGTGGGGGGGGGGGGGAGGAACGTCGTCGCCACTGGACGCCATTCGAGGCCAGCAGGAAGCAGGATCAGGCAGGCGGCTTCCAGAGCGACATGCGAGGCAGCTGAGTGTTTAACACTTCTTTAAGGCCCAAAGAAGAGAAATTTGTTGACATTGAGTATAGATTTAAGTGTCAGGAAGTCGTTTCTAAAAGCATTTGTATGGAGTGTAGCCATGTATGGAAGTGAAACGTGGACGATAAATAGTTTAGACAAGAAGAGAATAGAAGCTTTCGAAATGTGGTGCTACAGAAGAGTGCTGAAGATTAGATGGGTAGATCGCATAACTAATGAGGAGTAGGATTGGGGAGAAAAATTTGTGGCACAACTTGACTAGAAGAAGGGATCGGTTGGTGGGACATGTTCTGAGGCATCAAGGGATCACCAGTTCAGTATTGGAGGGCAGCGTGGAGGGTAAAATTCGTAGAGGGAGACCAAGAGATGAATACGCTAAGCAAATTCATAAGGATGTAGGTTGCAGTAGGTACTGGGAGATGAAAAAGCTTGCACAGGATAGAGTAGCATGGAGAGCTGAATCAAACCAGTCTCTGGACTGAAGACCAGAACAACAACAAGGCCAAAATAACAGGTGTTATATTTTGTTAGGTAATTATTGATGTATACAGATATTCTGCATAACGATTTTCCGTACGTTCCCCAGAGAAGAGGCGATGGAAATTAGATAACACAGCGTATTTCATGTGCTAAGCAAGCACCGATTCCGGCGTTTTGCAGGAGCCAGTGTCCTCGTAGGCGGCCTGCGATCACTGCAAGACATTCCGGCTCGTTGCCCGGACAGAATTAGGTATACCAGTAACTTACAGATTTTGGCCAAGCAACAGGAGATAAAAGAACTCGTAGGAAGCTCCTGTGCATGGCCAGACGAAAAAGTCCAGGTCTTAGCGGGCCAGACCACGTGATGAAATGTTGGTGTACTCAGTCTAAAAAGTTTAGAGATTGGATTAAGGAAAAAGAAATCGAGAAAGATGGTGCCTTTCATGCTTCAGATGATCCTTGCAGACCGTGCAAAAAAATTAGAGGCTCAGTTTATCGAAAACCTGTAATCGTCTCTCATTGCGATGCATAAGTTTGAAATTTGGTTCAAAGGTGCCTACGAACTTCCCATGTAATGGTGTAAAAGCGTGGCGTCCTGCGACCGTCACCCTTTGGCTTGGCTTGAAACAGCAAGGTGTCTACACAAGCGAAAAAAAAGGACCACAGCTCAGAAGTTCATGCGAGCTATAAGATGGGTCACATTGTAACCAAATTTCACAACACTTCTGGCCATCGACGCCGTGGACATGTAACACAATGGGTAGGTTGTCAGAGCCCCTCTTACCTACATTTCTTCCCTTTTTCTGAGTTCATAAACGCAACATCCACAGTTGAAATCATTCGGTGTTGTTATGGGACACGGCGAAAAGCATTCTAGACAGAACGCTGCTCGGAATCGACATGAAGACCTCAGGGAGTGACATAAAAGGTGCCAATGAAATCACCCCTTCCTTTGGAGCGTTGTTTCGTACACATTTCGTCACCCCCTGAGGCCTTTTTTGAAACGATTCTGAGCGGTAATGTGTCTGGAATGTTTTTCTCGGCCACTCATAAGAAAAATACGTCAGTAAACGCTAGACCTCTCGGTTATGACGTCGAACGCAGAGACGTCAAAAGAAGGGCTGAATGTGGGTAAGAGGGGCCGTGACGTCTACGGCGGTATTGAGCAGAATTGTGGTGAAATTTGGTGCTAATGTGACATCATTAATCTACCTTACACTTCTCGAACGTCTGAGCTGTGTCCTTTCTTCGTATGTGAAGATACTTTTTTGTTTGAAGCGCCGTCGAGCCCGGGGGTGACATCACAGGACGGCACGTCTTTGCACCGTTGCAGAAGGATATTGTATGCATATTTCTGCCATATTTCACACTTAGGCGTCGAATAGGAGGCAGTTACGGGATTTCGAAAAAGCGATCCTATAATTCTGTTGCGCAGCGTAGTTAACCCCCGTTTGAGCACAATATACAGAACTTAAATGCAACTATGTAAATATTTGTGGAAGGCCTTCTTTGGGACACTGACACTTCGTGTGAATTTCATCGTCTTGTGGTAGTCTCGCAGTGACAACACCATGTCCCATCACCCGTGATTTTGTTTCCAGAAAAAAAATTTCAGCGTTTTGTATTTCAATCCACTCTGCGGCAGGCGTCTAAGCGGTGTAGTCTTTGGTCAGGAGAAAAGGTGCGCGGGAAAAGCTTTGCAAATACTTTTCTCCTTGACAAAACATTCAAGAGAATGACTTGAACACTTAATTTAGAGATGTTGCTCCATTGCGATTTGTGACAGAGCAACGTTGACACACGTCCACTACTTAACACTGCCTGTTCGCAAGAGATAGGTCGAATGCACACTTGCCCGCAGCTCGTGTACGTGTGGTAGCGTTCTCGCTTCCCGCGCCCGGGTTCCCGGGCTCGATTCCCGGCGGGGTCAGAGATTTTTTCTGCCTCGTGATGGCTGGGTGTTGTGTGATGTCCTTAGGTTAGTTAGGTTTACGTAATTCTAAGTTCTAGGGGACTGATGACCATAGATGTTAAGTCCCATAGTGCTCAGAGCCATTTGAACCATTTGAACCATTTGAATGCACACTTGTTGTTTAGAATTGATAGTCCAAGGTATAGCTGTAGTTACTGCGTTGACGTCACTTATATGCCAGGAATAAAATCAAAGGTTCTGGACGGACGGTGCCTGTGGGATGGCAAAGCGCCAACGCCAGACCGCATACTGCAGAGGCCGCTTTCTGTTGGAGATGATGACTTCTGCTGCGTGGCTAGGCGGGCGCAGCATTTCGAGGTAGCAGCGTGGCTTCCGTGTCTCGCAATTTCGATTTTCGAACTAATCCTGGCAGCTGCAGTTATGTTTCGCGGTACTTGATGACGGACAACATTCGCATTGCACATCGAGATACTTTTGTCCGGTCATCGTATGAACCAGCCATAGACGCATTGTACGATCATATTGTCTTCTCTGTAATTCCGTTGCTGTTTTTTCATATATTTTAACAAAACTCAGTGTTTATGTATCGCTCCGTTGCTATTACGAAAGGGGTTTTCATCCTATTGGGCGCTCTGTCGTGATTCTGGATACGTACTTCCGTAAAAACGTCTACCGATTCGCAATTAACACCGGGTACAATTTAGATGTTCGAGCACTTACTAAACTTTCTATTGCTCATTTTGAATGACAAAATATGAAGTAATAATCTGCAGATACATCGGCACAAATAGAAGTTTCTGTTCTGGCTAGAAATATTGCAGGTTTCCAGTTTTCTGACTCTTAGCCAATCAATTACGCCAATATAACTGAAATTAAAGCCATGGCGGCAATGGTAATTAAATAGATGAAGATTCAATGAAGTTGAAGTGATATCATCGAAATAACGATCAGAAATACTGAACTTCGATGTAAGGAATATGTTGTAGGAGGATATATCGGATATTGAGAATCTAGACCGGATCTGGAGGCGTGCTCGTGCAGCCACACAGTTTTGTAGCGAGAACAACAAATTTGACAGGCAATTCTCAAGCATCAAAGTCTTGGGGAAAACGATTTTACTTTGCAACATCTCTGTCTTTTTAACACGTCACGAAAGACAGGCGACTGCTTACAAAACAGGTGAGGGACCCATATTGCTCCAGTCTGTGGGACCCATTTGAAATAGTGCTGAAAAAGGATACTTAACTCATACCGCACTAAGAAGGGTAGCACGAATGGTTACAGGTTTGTTTAACTGTGGTCTGTGCGTCACTGAGACGCCGGAAACAATGAACTCGCAGACGACTGAAAACAGATGTCAACTGCTCAGAGGACGTTCAACTTAACAATGCTTCAAGAATCTGTTTGAGGCTAAGAACCTAGGAATTACTTCAGCCCCAGCGTGTCGCTTCCGTACGGACACTGATTAGACTGAACGCAGGACGCTCACTAACATGTAACCCGTCACTCCTCGCGATCGTGGCTCACGGGAAAGAAAGGCCCCGACACATACGTCACAGAACGTGATGCGGCGGGTATTAAGAGTTTACCAAGAACAGGCGTTACCTGCAGGGGAGCGGCTGGTAAAACCAAGTTTTCTAAAACAGCCACAGTCGTAATTTGTATGGATTATTGACCTTTTTCGCTCTTCAGATGAACAAGAGCATTATCAGAATATACTCTGTAAAAGATACAAATTGAGACAATATGGAGAACTTCCATTAACATTATGTAAAGGACATGTCCTCCTTCCAGTATGGTGACTTACGTTCAGAGTTGGCTGACAGTATTAAAGATTGCCTTTAAAGTTGGCTGGCTGCTCTAAAGATTATTCCGGCTGTACTATAGTACTTAAACTTACGTTTAAAGTAGAGTAGTAAATGATCAAATTGACACTGACAGCATCAAAAATGAAAACGATTCTACAATAGTACTTGTATCGTCCGTCATATAGTCTATCCAAAGATAATTTACAACTACAGAAAACGAAAGTTACATTAATAGCCTCTTTTATGCCCGTGCGTGTAGGTATCTCAAATCTGTATATACATACTTATTTTTTAAAAAATACGAGTACATCTGTAAAAATTTAAATATGTTTCAAAATGAAGTAAAAACTTGAAATAAAAATTGCTAGATACAGTAGCTTCAGTGATAAAATCTAATAAGGATAACACGGCAGTGTTATTACAGTATGAAAAAGATTACACTGACCCCAGTAAAAACTTTTAAATAAAAATTTCTAGATATAGGAGCTTACAGAACATTACAGTACTTCGAACAGAATAGTATAAACGAAATTAGTAAAGATCCACTCAATAAGTTCCAAACCAAACTAAAAAGACAAACTGATACCTCTCAATTTTTATTTGACCCTTTTAGAGAAACGTAAATTAAAGTTAATGAATCCAAGGCTTCCTACTGCAAGAGGACAGATTAAAACACACAAACCTGACAAATCAATTCGAGTTATTAATAATAACAAATATGCTCCCAGTAGTGAATTCAATTATGTACTCGATAAAAAACTTAATAGCATGTTCAATTTTGGCAAAACATTCAGCATAAAAATAGCATCCAGTTTGCTAACAATGTACTAAATATGAATATCCCAGAACAAGCGATTTTGCCTCTTGGGGTGTTACTAACACGTTTACGAAAATACCAGCTGACGAAACATTAGAAATAATTAAACGTAATTTACTACAGCATTGAACTTTGGCAGTAGGTGAAATTGCAGAGCTGTTATGCTTTTCGCAGTTTACCGTTAAATTCAGGTACTTTACCTTTAATGGAAAAATTTACCACAAGGGAGACGGTCTAGCGACGGATAATAGTTTGTCCAGCATCTTATCAGAAATTATTCTTCAAGACTTGGAAACTAGATTTTTTGATAAATTCCCCAATATCATGCAGACAATACTGTATTATCACTGGTATGTTGAAACAGTATAGTTCTGTTTAGAGGAACCAATCGAGATTCGAATGAAAGAACAGACGAACTCAACCAAATGCACCTTAAAATTAAATTCACCGTTGAACATGAAACAGATAATAACATCAATTTTCTCGTCAATTAGCAGATCGAATGGGAGACGTATTTTTAAAGTTTACGAGAAACCAATATATTCAGGTATAATTATTGGGAATATATCAGATAATCCAATCTAGCATAAAAAAAATATTTCTATTCAGCTTTAAACAGAATCTTACAGTTGCCGCTCACAGATGAAGACAGAGCTTCCGAATTACAGGCAATAAGAAAGATGGCATTAAGGAACAACAACCAAGAACGCGATATTATGAAATTGTACCATACTATACAGAACAACATTAAGCGAAACAAAGACATTAGAATAGGCAAACCAGAAGAAAATAAAAGGAGATATTACACTCCCATACAAAGGCCATATAACAGACCGTATTGCGAGATATTTCCCGAGAAAGAAAGTGAAAGTGGCATTTCGAACTAGCAACACCCTTAAATATGCGCTAATACACAAGGAGACAATTCATAGGAGCAAATACAGTAACTCGGGAGTATATAAAATGAAGCGCTAAAATTATCAGAGGTCGTACATTGGCCAAACTGGAAGGGCGTTTAAAGCAGGTTATAAGGAGCATTGAAACTGAAATTCAAATCATACCGCTTTGGGTGAAGATTTGAGAACAACTAAAAATACATTAGGTAAGATACAAAATAGTGTGAAAATTATCAACACCGCTGATAAAGATCCACTGTTAAATATTTTGGAAGAATTGGAAACTATCGTACAAAAGAAGAAAAACTCACAAAATTTATTAAACATTCAAAACGTCTTTAATCTACAAGTTTTCTTCTAGTTATTCGATGAAGTGCTTTTGATAAGCAACCAAAATATACCTAACGTATCATACTAATTGAAATATTTGTAAAAACGGTAGTTTTGAATCCATTTTTGTATAGGCATCTTGAAATAAGTGTTTTTATAATGTATTCTGAAAGATATTTTTATTTTTACAGATGTACTCGTGTTTTTTATAGATAAGGACATAAGTACAGATCTGAGATGTCTATAAACACGGGCATAAAAGAGGCGATTAACTTAACTTTTGTTTCCTGTAGTTGTAAATTATCTCTGGATAGACTATACCATGGACGTTGAAGTGCCGTTGCAGAGTCATTTTCATCTTTGGCGCTGTCAATGTCAGTGTCATCGTTTACCACTGTACTTTAAACTTAAGTTTAAGTGCTATACTACAGCTAGATTAATCTTTAGTGTTGCCAGCCAACTGTGAAAGTAAGTCATCATAATGGACGTATAATATGTTGTTTACGTAATGTCAATGGAAGTTTTCCTTATTGTCTCAATTTTACAGTGTATATTCTGATGACGCTCTCGCTCACTTCAAGAGCGAACCGGTCAGTAAAAAATACAAACTACGACTGGTGGCTGTTTTAGAAAACTTAGGTCTTAAGAGTGCCAGCAGCCGTCTCTGTCGGGGAGCGAGTAGCTGTTCTAGGCGAGTTTAATAATTCTTAACTGCGTGCTTAAATGCATGCAAGCCCTCGATAGCACACGACACAGTTAAGACCTTTAGTCGGTACATTTTTCATCGACATATCGATTTCACGTGGCCTTGCAAGGAGGCCAGTGTTCACTAAATATGGCGAACAAGCCGACCACTGGGACATCGCAAGTCCGTTGTGGGGCTTCTCGTGAGCCCTGTTCCGTGATCCATTCAAAAAGAAAAGAGCTGGAGGCTGTAAAATGAAATCAGCCGAAGGGGTCGTAGTGCCATTGGTTGCTGAAGGAGGTATCGCTGCACTCAGTCGTCCTGGAAACTGGGAAGTGGAGGCGTGAAAACAAGAGAAAATGGGTGTAGCGTGTTTCCTTACAGCGGAAAGAATCAGATTTTCGTCAAAAATTGGCACAAGTGTACGGAGAGCACTGCGTGAACGTATGGTTCGTATGGTTATGGAAACACGTCCAGTCCTACTAGGTAGTGTAAGTGTCATACAAAAACAAACGAGCTGGAGGCTGTGAAATGAAAACCGCTGGAAGGGATCGTAATGTCATTGCCTATCGAGGAAGCTGCGGTGCCCGTAAGAGCGCTGAGGTCCCAAACTGGCCTCTTGAGGAATACGGGCGAACACGCAAGTGACGGCTAAGTGAGCACGTATACGTGTCGGCAATCCACTCCACTGTCGCGCCGAGAGCAGAGAACTGGAGTCTTCAAAAGAAGAAAAAGGTGTCTGGTGCGTTTCCTGACAGTGGAAGGAGTGGGGAACGGAAATTCATCAAAGAATGGCACCAGTGTACGAAGACCACTACTTGTCCGTTGCAAGGTCAAGGTGTGCCACAACCGCTTCAAGAAAGGATGGATGTAGTTTGGAGAGAAGGCACGATTTGGAAGGCCACACTGCATTACTGATACCATTTTCCAGCAGGTGGTCGCCCTCATTATCAAAGACCGGCGAGTTACGGTGGCAACCATTGCCCCATAGGTCAGATTGAGAGTCGGAATCGCAATGGTCATGCAGTGCTCACGGTTCACTTGTGCCAATTTTTGATGAATTTCCTACTCTTTCCGCTGTTTGCTCTTGTTTTCACGCTTCCACTTCTCAGTTTTCAGGACGACTTTACTTTACCGAGTCCATGCTACGTCGTGTTGTTGCAGTTCTGCGTGTTCGCAGTGGCTGTACACGATATTAGGCATATGTACCAGTTTCTTTTGCTCTTCACTGTATATGAAGGTACAGTAGGTAGTGGGAAAGTCAGCTAGAATTTATAAGGACGTACCAACAGTCCATAAGCAGTCTTTCCACTTGACAATGGCCAACGAGTACTTAGTCGCAAGTTCGTCGCATGTTGATAAAAAAAATGGCTCTGAGCACTATGGGACTCAACTGCTGAGGTCATTAGTCCCCTAGAACTTAGAACTAACCTAAGGACATCACAAACATCCATGCCCGAGGCAGGATTCGAACCTGCGACCGTAGCGGTCTTGCGGTTACAGACTGCAGCGCCTTTAACCTAACCGCACGGCCACTTCGGCCGGCCGCATGTTGATCATCTCTTGCGACTGCTTCACTGTTGAAGTAACAACGACTTACAAAATTGCCTGTTTATGTTATTATTTATGAATTAAGTTGCTTAATATGTGCGAGAAATGGATATACATTTTAAACTTTTAAACTCCTTCCCCCTTTCACTCAGTTCACCTCCTCTACCCTCCCGTCTACTTCCATTTCTTCGCCCCCCCCCCTACCCCCCCTCCTCCACTGTCCTGCTATCATTCTCTATGACCTTGAGCCTTGTTTACTGTAATTGTAAATGACAAGCTGACTGGGAACTGAACTCGCTTAAAATGGATGAGTAAATTGGTTGGGATCAATTCTTATATGGGGTAAGGGACACGACTCTCCAGCTGCGGGTTCGTGAGGAGAGTAGCTTCAATTACAGAATTTCGAATACTTTTAATCTGTCAACAAGTAGCATTACAGAGTTTCAGACAATTCAGATTTCGTAGCAAATTCAAATCATAACCTGATAAGCCATAAATGCAACCTTGCTTTTTTCTGTAAAACCGACGGCGAGGAAGACAACAGAACAGCTCTTGTTTTGTATATGTATAGTCATTTCTATGCGGCTCTCAATGGAGACAGATGTGATGGAGACGGAACTTATGTCGATGGAGAACGCGTATGACACTTGCCTGACTCATGCCACTTCTTCGTGCGATTGCACAGGTGCTGACGTGCGGATCAACTGCAACAGCAGCGACAATATTAATTTCCTCCTCTTGTGTCTCTGTTTCCTAGTATTACGTTGTCTAGGTGTTACACTACCACTTCCATGGAACTGGTTGAAGTGGTTGATAAATAATCGCCGTGGTGGTTGACGTCTATTGGGATATCTTGCCGCATACACCTTACAAGAACGAACTACACTCTCCATACTCCATGAGCATGTTTGCTTCTTCTGCAAAGTAAATCCCGTCTTCCACTCACGACCTGCAGCTTGGACTGTCACTCACACTGACTGGCAAGTCTCAGTGCACTCAAGGAACACGCAAGCAAATGTAACAACATCGTACCTAGAAACTACGCAGGTCGAGAGGCACAAACAACCATCGCGGCGGAAACTTTTCAAAATACGATATCTACTAAACGACTCGAACAGAATCCTGCAACAAACACCACTGACATTCTAACTTACCCTTATTTTAGCTTATGGGTATCAATAGGCATTTTTCTATTTAAAAAAAGTGTATGTTTATACAAAAAATACGCTTTCCAAGTATTATTAAAATCTGCTTATTGGCTAACAATACGAGCCCCGACTACCAATACATTCTGGTAAGACAGTACATCAACAGAACTTTTCATTTCCGCAATATTTGCTGTCCAATTTATAGGTTCACCCTGTAATATACAATGAGGTGACAAATTTAATGGGACAGTGCTATACACATGTAAAGATGGCGGTAGCATGGCGTACACCAAGTATAAAGGGGCAATGCATTGGCAGGGCTGTCATTTTTACTCAGGTTATTCATGTGAGTTGATTTTGACCTCACGACGGGAATTAACACACCTTGAACGCGGAATGGTGGTTGAAGATAGAGTTTCCATTTCGGAAATGGTTAGGGAATTCAAGATCCCGAAACTCAGAGTCTCAAAAGTGTGCCGAGAATACAAAATTTCATGCATCATCTTTGATCTCGCAAAACGCAGTGGCCGAAGGCCTTCAGTTAACAACCGAGAGCAGCGGCAATTGCGTAGAGTTCTCACTGCTAACATAACAGCAACACTGCGTAAAACAGACGCAGAAATCAGTGTGGGACGCACGACGACGAATAAGTTAGGACGGTGCGGTGTAATCTGGCGTTAATGGGCTATGGCAGCAGACGACGCACTTGCCTTTGCTAACAGCACGACATCGCCTGAAGTGCCTCTTCTGGACTCGTGACCACATCGGTTGGACCGTAGACGACTGGAAATCGATGGCCTGACCAGATGAGTCGCGATTTCAATTGGTAAGAACTAACAGTAACATTCGAGTGTGGCGGATACCCCTTAAAACTATGGACCCAAGTTGCCAAAAAGGCACTCTGCAAGCTGGTGGTGGCTCCATAGTGGTGTAGTATGTGTCTGAATCGCTATCTGACTGGAAATGGTTATTTTCGGCTACCTGGAGACCATTTTCAGTCGTTCATGGACTTCATGATCGCAAACAACGATAGAATATTTGAGGATGACAGTGTGCCATGTCACCGGTTTCTGGAAAATTCGAGTGGATGCAGGTCTTGGAGTCACTCAAGTCCATTTGGAAAGTTTTTACTGAGTTTAACGAAGGCGATGTTGGCCTGACGTATTCGACGAAGCCCTTTGGCTACACTGTCTAAAGTATCGTTCTAAGAAATACCAAATTAAGATGAACCTGTAGATGCCTAAATAAGGCGAAACGCCTAGTTGAAAAATAAAAAACTAAAATTGCAACCAAGACTGTTTTCAGTCAATACTGGTAAGCACTGGTTTGCCGTATGCCACAGATGGATTGGAAGAACTTCTATAAATTGCTTTGTTGACATCGACCTACATAGGGAGGAACGATCACCACGATAAAATAACGGAAATCAGTGCTCGTACGGAAAGATGTAAGTGTTCATTCTTTCCGCGCGCTATACGAGGTTGGAATAATAGAGAATTGTGAAGGTGATTCGATGAACCCTCTGACAGGCACTTAAATGTGATTTGCAGAGTATCCATGTAGATGTAGATGTAAATGAATGTTAACATCCATTGTGACGCGGATGTGGTACAGCTCTATATTGAGTTCTGGGACGATTTGTTATCGTTGCACGCACACCGTTCATTTTCGGACACATGTTAATCGGACCTTCTTTCCCCCACTTCCAGTCAGGAATCCGTCCCAGCAGTTTGTCGGTTTTATTAATGTACTCTGTTTGGATATATAACTTTTATTTTATTTTATTTACACGTCAAGTTCCGCAGGACCAAACTGAGGACCAAAACTCCAAGGTCAAGGAACGTGTCAGTACATGAAATAACAACATAAAAGTAATAACACATAAAAATAAATGTTTATGAGCCCGAGAAAAGTCAGTCCATAAGTTAAAGCAAACGCAATCAGCAATGCAACAAGAATCAGCTTAATTTTTCAAGGAACTCCTCGACAGAGTAGGAGGAGTGACCCACTCCTCAGTTTCAATTCGATTGTATTACTGCTAAGATTTTTGAATTCGAGTAGCAGCTTATTGAAAATGGATGCAGCAGTATACTGCACACCCCTCTGCACAAGAGTTAAGGAAGTCCGATCAAAATACAGGTTTGATTTCTGCCGAGTATTAACTCAGTGAGAGCTGCTTATTCTTGGGAATAAGCTAATATTGTTAACAAGAAATGACAGTAGGGTATATATATACCTTTGTCGACCCCTGTTCACAAGTCTGGGTATTTTTACATTGGTCTCTCTCTCTCTCTCTCTCTCTCTCTCTCTCTCTATATATATATATATATATATATATATATATATATATATATATATATATATTGTGGTGTCACCACCAGACACCACACTTGCTAGGTGGTAGATTAAATCGGCCGCGGTCCATTTAGTACATGTCGGACCCGCGTGTCGCCACTGTGTGATCGCAGACCTAGCGCCACCACAAGGCAGGTCTCGTGATACGAACAAGCACTCGCCCCAGTTGGACGGACGACCTAGCTAGCGACTAGATGTACGAGCCTTTCACTCTCATTACCCGAGAGACAGAATAGCCTTCAGCTAAGTTAATGGCTACGAACTAGCAAGGCGCCATTAGCCTTACAGTGATTGTAATTAAAGTCTCCTGTGTATAGTCAAGAGCGATGTACCACAATGATTGATTAAAGATGAGTATTAATCCAGCTACGTACTTTTCTTCATAGCATTAATTACGTAGCCTGTTCCAGTACTTGACGCCCGTCGGCGTGTGTGTGTACGCGTGCCTTTCTTTCGGCTACCCGTCACTGTGGACTGGCTGCCTTGTCAGTCCACTTCATATATATATATATATATATATATATATATATATATATATATATATATATAGAGAGAGAGAGAGAGAGAGAGAGAGAGACCAATGTAAAAATACCCAGACTTGTGAACAGGGGTCGACAAAGGTTCGTGAACTTACACCACTTATTGCCTGAACCGCCCGTTTTCGACTCAAAAATATCATTTTAGAATGGATAGAGTTACCCCAAGATATAATACCTTACGGCATAAGCGAATGAAAATAAGTAAAGTAGACTAATTTTCGTGTTGAACTTACTTCAGATACTGTTCGAATAGTAAAAATGGCAGCATTAAGTCTTGGAACATGATCCCGAACATGGGCTTTCCACGACAGTTTATTATCTATCTGAACACCTAGAAACTTGAACTGTTCAATTTCACTAATCATATGCCCGTTCTGTGAAATTAAAACGTCAGGTTTTGTTGAATTGTGTGTTAGAAACTGTAAAAAATTAGTCTTAATGTGATTTAGAGTTAGTTTATTTTCTGCAAGCCATGAACGTAGGTCACGAACTGCACTATTTGAAACCGAGTCAGTGTTGCACACAACATCCTTTACTGCCAAGCTAGTGTCATCAACAAACAGAAATATTTTAGTTACCTGTAATACTAGAGCGCATATCATTTATATATATAAGAAACAGGAGTGGCCCCAACTCTGATCCCTGGGGCACCACCCACCCGACTGTACCCCACTCAGACCCCACATCACGGCCATTCTCAACATTGTGAACAATGACCTTTTGCTGTGTGTTGCTAAAGTAAGAGGTGAACTAATTGTGAGCTACTCCTTGTATTTCGCAATGGTCCAATTTCTGGAGCATTATTTTGTTATCAATACAATCAAACGCCTTAGTTAAATCAAAAATATGCCAGGCGTCCGAAACCTTTTGTTTAAACCATCCAGTACCTCACAGAGAAAAGAGAATATAGCACTTCCAGCTGTTAAACGACTTACAAAGCCGAACTGTGCATTTGATAGCAAATCGTGTGATATGAAATGATCAATTATCCTTACAATCACAGCCTTTTCAATAACTTTTGCGAACACTGATGGCATAGAAATAGGTCCAAAATTATCTACATTATCCCCTTCCCCCTTTTTTATAGAGCGGTTTTACTACTGAGTACTTTAATCGTTCAGGGAATTGACCATTCCTAAAGGAAAAATTACAAATATGGCTAAATACAGAGCTAACATGTGCGCAGTACTTTAATATTCTGCTAGGCACTCTATCATTACTATGAGAGTCCTTAATCTTCAGTGATTTAATTATTTATTTGCCAAGAAAGTCATATGATTCCCTGTAGAAACCAAAATGATTGTTAAATACTGTACATATATCTGATTTATCAGTAACAGAAATATTTCTACTGCGACCTTGTGTTGCTGATCAGCAATATCATAAGTAACTGTTTCGGTTGCATAAAGGAGCAGAAGCTACACGACAACTGATTTTTATTGGGATATTGCAGTGCCTGTGTTACTCTGATTACGATGTTTCCTTTGGAGATGCATGCATATCCAAAGGAACTTTGCATCGTAATTGGAATAATACAGGCACTGTAATATCGTATTTATCTGCCGATAGCAGGGAAGCGACTTCCGAGTACAGCGTCTGACCTATGCGGGAATACACGTAATGGATATACGAGTACAGGTCGTAGACGGATGGTTGACGAGATATGGAAGTTCGAGTATGGCCGTGAGTCGTGCACAGACAGCCAAATGGTAAAGCGACCGCTCGCAATAAGCAGGAAATCCGGGTTCGAATCCCGGTCCGGTACACATTTTGACTGTCATTCCATTCTACAGCTGTAGGTGTCCTTATTCGCAATTGCGAATTCATTTAATGTAGTTTTTATTACTCGTAAAATGCAGTTTATATTCCGTAAGGATATAGTAAAGTACACAGTGGACTAATATTTAATGATGGACAGTTCTATTTATGTGAAAAAGAAGAAAGAAAGAAAAGAAGCAGAGAATTCGTCGGCCAACAGATTCTCTCTTACTCAATTTTGATTCCCTACCATTTGATTACGTACAAGTACCACCGGTTCTCCTCTCATTTATTCTGTCATTTACGTACTTTACCCAAGCTACCAAACCGTAGATTTGGTGAGCGCGGCTCTAAAGGAGAGAAGAAAATCGTTCGTGTAAAAGGAGTTTTTACTCGTCGCGACTGGAGCAGCATAGCCTATTAATGACAGCAGGGTGCGTCACGGTGCTGTCCTGAGCAGCGATCAGGGGGACCCAGATGGGGAGGGGGTGGCGGAGGGGTGGGAGCTGCACCCTGGTGGGCAAGGCCAGCCACCAGCCACCAGCCGTGGGCGACAGCCGCAGGCGGGGCTCCTCTTTAAGCGGCCTGCATTCAATACTGCAGCGCGGCCAGCGCCTCGCCTCGCCTGGAAGACTGCCAGCACTGTGGCACAGCCCTGGACAATTCCAGCACTACCACTGGAAGTCGCCTCTCCTCCACCACTGCGCTGTTGGCTGGGCCGCCACTGTCTGGACTCTCAACATCAATTCCAAGGTGGTGAGGAGACATTTAAAAATGCAACTGGACGCACAAGTGAAAGTGTAGCGTCAACAGTGGTGTGCACGTAAGAATGTGGTTGGTTAGGCGATGTGCAGAAACAAATAACAGTGTACTACGAGACGCTGCTTCCACATCAAAACTCCGCAATACACCTCACGGTGTGTGGCGGAGGGTACTTCTACACTCATGCTCATAAATTAAGGATAATGCTGATAAATGGTGAAACAACGCTCTGATGCCCGGTTTGCGGGTTTAAATCACCTCAGGGTATGATCATGCGGTGCATTTGACCTGCGGTCGTCGCACGGTGGCGCCGTCATCAGTACACATATGCAGAGGTGTGTTGGTGCATGTCAGAGTACGGTGCAGCGAGTAGGTGTGCAGACGTTTTCAGGCGTGCTAATGGTGACTGTGTGTTGAAAATGGCTCGAAGAACACATATTGATGAAGTTATGAGGGGTAGAATACTAGGGTGACTGGAGGATGGTCAAACACAACAGATCATAGCAAGGGCACTCTGTGTGCCACGAAGTTATGGCAACGATTCCAGCAGACAGGAAACGTGTCCAGACCCTACAGTACGCGATGTCCACAGTGTTCAACACCACCAGAAGACCGATATCTCACCATCAGTGCCCGCAGATGGCCACGGAGTACTGCAGGTAGCCTTGGTCGGAACCTTACTGCAACCACTGGAACAATTGTCTCCAGACACACAGTCTACAGACGACCGAACAGACGTGGTTTATTCGCCCAGAGACCTGCAAGGTGCATCCGCTGACCCGTGGTCGCAGGAGAGCCTTTGAAGCCTGGTGTCAAGAACACAGTACATGGTCATTGGAACAGTGGTCCGAGGTTATGTTCATGGACGAGTCCAGATATAGTCTGAACAGTGATTCTCGTCGGATTTTCATCTGGCGTGAACCAGGAACGAGATACCAACCCCTTAATGTCCTTGAAAGGGACCTGAATGGAGGTCGTGGTTTGATGGTGTGAGGTGGGTGCACGTACACCCCTGCATGCCTTTGACAGAGGAACTGTAACAGGTCAGGTGTATCGGGACTTCATTTTGCCCCAGTATGTCCGGCTTTTCAGGGGTGCAGTGGGTCCCACCTTCCTCCTGATGGATGATAACGCACGGCTGCACCGAGCTGCCATCTTGGAGGAGTACCTTGAAACAGAAGATATCAGTGGAAATGGAGTGGCCTGCCTGTTCTCCAGACCTAAACCCCGTCGAGCACGTCTGGGATGTTCTCGGTCGACGTATCGCTACACGTCTTCAAACTCCTACCACACTTCAGGAGCTTCGACAGGCACTGGTGCAAGAATGGGAGGCTATACCCCAGCAGCTGATCGACCACCTGATCCAGAGTATGCCTACCCGTTGTGCGGCCTATGTACGTGTGCATGGTGATCATATCCAATACTGATGTCGGGATACACTCGTAGGAAACCGTGGCGTTTTGTACTGTATGTGTTTCTGGACGGTTTTCTCAACTTATCACCAATACCGTGGACTTACAGAACTGTGTCGTGTGTGATCCCAATGTGCCTATGCTATTAGTGCCAGTTTTGTGTAGTGCCACGTTGTGTGGCACCCAATTCTGCAATTAATTTATGAGCATGAGTGTAGTATCTGATCCCCACTGAGAGTTAGTCTCGAATGTCTCGAATTTTCTCGTCATGGTAATTTCGCGAGATGCGTGTGGGAGGAAGTAACAAGTTGTCCTCTCATTCCCTGAAAGTAGTTTCTCGAAATTTCAGTAGCAAACATCTGCGTATTGCTAAAAAAACCTCTCTTGCAGCGTCTGCCACTGTAGTTCGTTGAGAATCTCTGTTAATTCTCTCGCGCCGACAAAACGATCCCGTGACGAAATGCGCCGCTCTTCATTCGATCTTCTCTATCCCTTCTATCAGTTCTTGTTGGTGAGTACCCAGATAGATCAACGACACTCAAGAATCAGTAGAACAAGCTGCTTGTAAGCCACTTATTTAGTGACGAAATGCGCCGCTCTTCATTCGATCTTCTCTATCCCTTCTATCAGTTCTTGTTGGTGAGTACCCAGATAGATCAACGACACTCAAGAATCAGTAGAACAAGCTGCTTGTAAGCCACTTATTTAGTGGATGAATTACATTTCCTTAAGATTCTTCCTGTGAATCTCAGTCTCGCAACTGCTTTTCCTGGTATTTCTACGTGGTCATTCCACTTAAGCTCGCTCCGATTAGATGCTCCTAGATATTTTACGGTGGTTACTGATTCTAGCAATTTGCCATGAACAGTGTACTTGTACAGTAGTTGATTTCTCTTCCTATGAACGCGCAGCCTGTTACATTTATTTACGTTCAGGGTCAACTGGCAGTCCCTGCCCCAATCATAAGTGCTCTGTAGGTCCTTCTTCAGAACGTTATGTCATCTGGCATTGCTGCCTTCTTATAAAGAACCCTATCATCTACTAACGGACTTACAGATCTCCGGAAGCGCTCCAGGAAACATAGTCTTTCTGCCGCGTCCGAGTGTAGTGTGCGCTTTGTGGTGCGGATACAACATTTACCGTAGATTTTCATTTTACTTTAGGTATCGTGAAGGAACTCAGCCGCTGTACTGATCATTATACGACAAGTATTACATTAACAATCGACAACGACATTTTCCGAGCACATTAATCTTTCTAGTGAGACTCGGAAGCAGAACAGCTGCCCAGTGTGGCGCATATTCCACCGTTGCCAGTTACCAGGGCAAGCAATGGCTGAAGAGCGTAATGTGGGGGAGAAGGGGGAGGGGGAGAGAGAGAGAGAGGGAGGGAGAGAGAGAGAGAGAGAGAGAGAGCGCACACCGGCGACGCCACGAAGTACTCTCCAGGTCTCTCTGTGCACAATCCTTCATGCAGACGCCTTCTTAATTGCACACCAACCTAATGAAAATTGTACTACACTGGGACTCGAACCAGGATTTCCTGCTTTCATAAGCAGCTGCCTCAACAATTAGGGTTTTCGAGCACGCCTCCAGCCTCAATTCCACTGTCGCTGGTGTTTTCACCTATGACTCCTGAACACTGTTATCAGACTTTCTCCCAGCAGGAATGTGAGAGTAACGCTATTGGTGAAAGAAGTTTTGGAGGACTGTGGTCTGTGAGCTCTCTTTCTTCCCACCTCCCTTCGTAATTTTAAATGGTCTGAGCGTGATCCAAATAGTTGGCTATTGGACTTTAGCGAGTGACACACAATCACATAAAAATTAAATTCCAGAACGAAATTTTCACTCTACGGTGGAGTATGCACTGATATAAAACTTCCTGGCAGATTCAAACTGTGTGCTGAATCCAGACTCGAACTCTGGACTGTTGGCTTTCGCGGGCAATTTCGAATCTCGGTCTGCCACAGAGTTTTTATGTCCCACGAAGTTTCATAAACTAAATTGTACCCCACCTTTATTTAACGTGACTTTTCATTTTCAGCAAAATTAATCAGTCATAAACATGGCAAGGTTCTTCTAAAGTAAAAGATCATTTCCTGAACAGCAGAAAAGAAGCATTACTCTATCGTACTCATTCATCTAGATGAAACTAACAAATTTCAAAATTTATTCACTACAAAAAAAAAAAAAAAAAAAAAAAAAACACTGACGATTCAAAATCCCTATTACAACGAAACATTTCTCTCAGTGCGCTACTAAAACAAGAACGTAAGGGCAGTTGTAGGGAAGGTGAATGGTCGACTTCGGCGTAATGGGGGAATTTTAGGAAAGTGTAGATCTATAAAGGAGACCACATACGTGTATAAAACACTGGTGCGACCCATTCTTGGGTACTGTTCGAATTGTGTGGATCCAAACCAGGTCGGATTAAAGGAAGACATCGAAGCAAATCAGAGGTGGGCTGCTAGATTTGTCACCTGTATATTCCATTAACAAACTAGTCTTACGGAGACCCTTAGTGAATCAAATGAGAATCCCTGGAGGAAAGACGACGGTCTTTCCGCGAAACACTATTGAGAAAATTTAGAGAACCGGCATTTGCAGCTGGCTGCATAACAGTTTTACTGCCGCCAACGTACGTCTCGTTTAAGGACCGCGAAGACAAGCTAAGAGAAATTAGTTTTCGTACGGAGGCATATACATAGTCGTTTTCCCCTTGCTCTGTTTGTTAGGGGAACAGGAAAGGAAATGAACAGTGGCTCTGAGCACTATGGGACTCAATACCTATGGTCATCAGTCCCCTAGAACTTAGAACTACTTAAACCTAACTAGCCTAAGGACATCACACAACACCCAGTCATCACGAGGCATAGAAAATCCACGACCCCGCCGGGAATCGAACCCGGGAACCCGGGCGCGGGAAGCGCGAACGCTACCGCACGACCACGAGCTGCGGACAAATGAACAGTAGTGGTACAAAGTACCCTCCGCCATGCATACTATGGTGGCTTCAGGAGTATGTATGTAGATGTTGATGTAGGCAATTCTAATGTTGAAGGTATGATTTTCGAAATGCGTCAAATAAGAACTTTTGCGTTATGTTTCGCTGAGCCTATACTTGTTGACATATGCGCTATACATTATACCCACCGATCTGTTGGCTTTGCAGGAGGAGAAGCCATCTGTTAGCTGTATTGCGACTTGCTAATCCTAGTCAGTCCATGTATGACAACGGAAATACTGAAACACATTTAATTGAATAAAAATGTGTGCTATCAACTTGAGGTATCAGCAAAACAATTTGGTCTCAAACCTCTACACGAAAGTTTTGGGCTATATCATTATTCAAAGAGTTTATGGGACGCGATGATGTCTGCGAGAACATATCCCAGCCAGGATGGCCTCGGCCCATAACTGAAGAGAATTCAATACGAAAGATAGAGGAGGACAGAAACGTTTTTCACCTCATAATACATGGCCGTTAGTCGGAATACTGTTTTGACGCAGCTTCAACACTAGGCTACTCTTTACTAGTCTCTTCATCTCTTACTGTACCGAAGCCTTTGTCTTCTTCCAGAATTTTTACCCCTACACTTCCTCTACTCTGAAATTATTTATTCCTTGATGGCTCAAGATAAGGTAGCTGAGACTCTACAGTCCAACTGTCGAACGCCAGATATTTCCCCTGATACCTCCCTGACATCTCAAATTAGCTATTCTTTAATGAATGAGGATGAGGGAGATAATATTCCTAAGTTTCTTTAATTTACGTCTATGGTTACAATCTTTTTTGTTTAACAGATTACCGGTTTCGGTCTTAGGGAGGATTTAGGCAAACAGATTTCTGGTAGCGACTGTACTTCAGTAGCCAGTTGCAATAATGACTGTGTGGACGATGTGACCTTTTCTACACCTCATTTTAGATCTATGTGACGATGCTGTGCTGATTATATTTATATGTTTTGACGATGCCATTGTGGCCCTATCACTTTAGGACATGGTGTAAAAAAGGTACGTTTTGCCGTATTTTATCTGTACATTTCCCTGTTTGTATGATAGTATATTGTGATACGTATTGCTGTATTATGTTGAAAGACACACTGCCTACTACGTGTATATATTTGTATATTGTAGATTTGAGGATGGTCATTACGGACTGAAACCGGTCATCGTCTAAAGAATTGATATTGTAATCAAAGACTGGAATAAAAAGCAATAGATCGCTTTATATTCTGCTTTATTTGCAGAACGTAAGCGATGGTAAATAGAACTATGAAATTGTCAATTTATTTCGCAAGACATTAGCTTCATGAACTACCGAATGTACAAGAAAGCACTTAGGGGAAACTTGGTTGTTGTTAATGTTTTACTTGACGTCTGAACCTCAAAAATGTCTTCACCTTTCAGTTACGTTGGCGTAAGTCGCCTGCTTTTCTCTGTTCGACATGCGTCACGTAGATGCCCCAGAAGCAACAATCGTGCGACATTGACTGGTTGCGTGATCTTATTAAGCCTGCGTTCTGCATTGTAACGTAAACGAAACTAAGATGAAAAGGGGAGGGATATGAGGGCTTAATACCCCGTCTACAACTACGTCATTAGAGATGAAAACTGAGATATAGAAGCAAACCGATCGTGTCTTTTCAAAGGAACCACCCTGGCATCTGTTTAATTATGTACCTGCAGACGGGCATTTGATTCAACGTCCTCCCATATTCGAGCTCAGATCGCTAACTATTGTGCCACATAGCAAAATTTTCAACGCTACGTGGAACGTACTATACAGAGGGGTCCAAGAAAAGGTATCCACTGTTTAAAAGTCCATAACTGGCAAATTAATTAACGGAGTTATCTCATCTTTGGTAGTGTAATAGTTTGTAGTTCCAGCAATCGCCACACAAGCGTTGTATTGCGTTGTTCTGTTTTGTCAGAGGACAGTCGCCAGATAGTGTTTTGTTCTTAGTTGCATCTAGTTACTCGAATAAACATGGGTGGCGCAAGGCGTACATTCGATGAAAGGAAGTCAGTTTTGAAGTGGTATTTTAAGTACGGAAACATTGAGATTCAACGGCAATGACGAAATGAGTATCAAACAGAGCCACAGACATGTTTAATTATTCGTCGCATTCGAGACAAATTTGAAGCCGAAGGCTGTGTTTCAGATGTACACAAACAACGATCTGGACGACCTGTAACAGTAACAAGTCCAGCTAACTACCGTCGTGTGTTACAACAATTCACTCGCTCACCACAGAAGTTTGAGAGATAGTGTGCCCGTGAAACTGGAGTGAGTCGCTCAAGTGTTCAGCGAATTTTGAAGATAGCAAAGTGGAAGTGCTACATCTCACGATTGCTAAACGCAATGAACGAGGACGACCCGGGTCGTAGAATGGAGTACTGCGAGTGCTTTACTAACCATGGTGCGCAACGATGAAGAGTTTGCAGAGATGATTGTGTGGTCTGATGAGGCACAGTTCAAACTCAGTGGTACAGTATATCACCACAATTGCATCTACTGTGCCGCCGAAAATCCGAACGTCCATGTAGACAAAGCCGTGAAGTTGCCAGGAGTAAATGTGTGGTGTGGGTTGTCTTACTGGGGCTTGATTGGGCCATTCTTCTTTGACGGCACAGTTACCAGTGAGGTGTACCTTCAGAAGCTTCAGACATCCATTTTACCTGCCATCCGAGACTTGTATGGAGACGGAAGAGTTTACTTTCAACAAGATGGCTCCCCAGCCCACTACCACAATCGTGTTAGGGCGTATCTCGACGAAAATCTACCAGGAAGATGGATAGGCCGTAGAGGTGCTGTGGGGTATCCACCACGTTCCCCAGACCTGACTCCTCTGGACTTTTACCTCTGGGGAACACTAAAGGACGTCGTTTATCGACAAAAGCCACGCACATTGGATGAACTTCGAGAATCCATCGTACATTCATGTGAAAATATCCAACTGAACACGTTGCACATCGAGCCGCGGTTCGGCGGCATCGTTTGTGTGTGGATGTTAATAGCGACCATTTCGAACACCTACAGTGATATCTTTAAGTTGGACTTAAGCTACTCTTTCACTAAAAATGAGACAACTCCGTCAATTAGTTTGCAAGTTATGGACTTTTAAACAGTGGATACATTTTTTTGTACCCCTCTGTATGCCATACGAAAACAGGTAGGAAGATTTTTCTCCTTGCGACACGGAGTACAGGACAAATTCAACAACTGACATGCGATTCGGGTTCAATGCTGTTCTAACTACTTCTTTGTACGGGAAGTAATATGAAGTCTGAGCGTCACTACGTTTAGTGCATTGCCGTGTAGCAAGCTGTGTAGCTCTATCGCTTCTGGTAGCAAACTTTATTGCTTTGCAGGGCGGGCAGCTTCTATCAAGTTTATGATCTGGGATCAGGTGAGCGATAAAGAGCGGCGTATCATGCTGAGTTTGCAGCACAGCTAGTGTGGCGTCGAAGTTTGCGTTGCTGGTAGAACGCACGTTTCAGATTTTACTGAATGTCATACCGCACACTGCCAAACATTCATGCGGGAAATGCATCGGTAGCCGTATATCCGTCTCTCCCATCCATAGCGTAGTGAGCGTGACGCGACATCACATTTGCGTGTGGCTACATGAGTGCTCTGTTTCCAGACTGGGCAATATTATTCAAATACTTATTTTCAGCTGTTTATTCGCCTGATACTGAATATTTGTTATTGGCTGGCGTGAGGATTCTGCAGCAAACAACGATAATTACATTCTATCCCACGTAGTACTGGCATTAGGTACGTCAAAGTCGATTTGCGGTACGGTTTTGAAACTTGTATTACGTTCGAAAATTATGAGACACCTCGAGGAGAACGATCTGTTGACACATAACCAGCGTGAAACACAAATGGCATAATATGCGCTCTAATTAATGCTCCCTCCACATCACCACACAGCGAGGTGGCGCAGTGGTTAGCACACTGGAGGACGATGTCTCAAATTCGCGTCCGCCCATGCTGATTTAGATTTCTCGTGATTTCCCTAAATCGCTTCAGGCAAATGCCGGGACTGTTCCTTTGAAAGGGCCTATGTTCTTCCGCTTTCTCCCCTAATCCGATGGGACGATGACCTGGCTGTTTGGTCCCCCCTCCCCTAAATCAACCAAGCTACCTAGCAATCCACACCATCTCCGTCCAGAGGGCTCAAACTCGCTTCCTGCACCGTATGAGGGCCACCGGTGGACTTCTTGAATTCGCGAGCTTCTCACAGCTCCACGACATTGATTTCACATGCCGACATTTCGGCCAGTCAGCCTACACAGCAAAAAATTGTCTCTGCAATTGACCATTTCCAGTTTAGGCTTGTGTTAATGCTGCGAAGTGCTGCTGCCGGTTCGGCAGTTTCGGTAGTTCGTTCCCAAAGAGTATAAGGATACGCCAACTATTTTGTGGGAAACGCATTTGAATACACCGCTCGTCGGGCAGGGAAACCTACGTTACCTGGATTAAGCGAAGACCGCCCACTTCGCTCCACGCTCCAGAACAGTTCCCATTCACCGGGGGCCGAAAAACCGACGCTGTCGGTCGTAATAGCGTCAACGGTCGCGCCCCGGAATCCATCCGTTTTTTTTTGTACTTAAAATACCACGTTTTAATCACTTAATTAAACATCGACAATGATACATAGTTAACTCTTGTAAGACTATGATTACACAAAATTCACCTTCTGTTTCGTAATCCTCTGACCAAACTGAATCGTTAGATTTTTTATTTTGACGTTTTTATAGTAATTTTTGTTTTTGTATGCTTTTAGCCCTTGCACCCTCGTCCAATTAATACATTATGAACACAATTTGTGCTCGAACAGGACCGTCAACTTTTGAGGGATAGCTTAAAATTACATAGCATAGCTCAAATTATATTAAACGTAAGATGATTTTTTATTCTGATGTAGGGCTTGTTTGACGCCGTGGAACTGACGTCACAAGGGGAGCCTCAGGTGCCACAGATTCTTTACCTGTGCCAAACTTTTCATCTTAGAGTAGCACTTGCAGCCTACATCCTCAAATATTTGCTGGATATATTCCAAACTCTGTCTTAGTTTTTACACACTATTGCTTCCTCTAATGCCACGGAAGTTATTCCCTGCTGTATTAACAGATGTCCTATCATCCCGCCTCTTCTTCTTGTTAGTGTTTTCCAAATAGCCCTTTCCTCCAAGGTTCTGTGAAGAACATCCTCACTCATTATCAGTCCACTTAATTTCCAACCTTTCTCATGTAGTACCACATCTCAAATACTTCGCTTCTCTTCTCTTCCGGTTTTCCCATGTCTCTCTATCATCATGTCTCTCTACTCCAAACGCATATCCTCAGAAATTACTTCCTCAAACTAAGACCTGTGTTTCTACTAACAGACTTCTCTTGGCCAGGGACGGTCATTTTGCCAGAGCTAGTGTGTCTTTTACGTCCTCCTTGCTCCGTCCGCTAAGGGGTTACTTTACTGCCTAGATAGCAGATGCCTTAACTTCGTCCACTTTGTTATGTGCAATTCTGACATTAAGTTTCTGGCTGTTCTCATTTCTGCTACTTCTCATCCCTTCTGTCTTTGTTCTATTTAATATCAGTCCATATTCTATATTCATTAGGTTGTTCATTTCATTCAAAAGATGCTGTAATTCTTGTTCACTTTCGCTGAAGGTAGCAATTTCATCAGCGAATTTGTCATTTATACCGTTTCAACTTGACACCTCTGTCTTACACCCTTTTTAACTCGAGAAGCAGGAGAACTTATATTAATTTTTATTCATCCATGGATCACTTCTTCAAGGATGTTTGGCTTGTAGTGCTATTACAGTTTAGGCACAAGAAAAAAGTGTGGGTGAGTGGTAGAATGATTTTGCACGTGCTGGTGGTAATCACAGAGAAGCTGTACCGACCCTCTTTGATCCCCACAACAGGTATACAGTAATGTATATTGCTGACAGTTCAGTTTCCCGCAGTTTTGGGTATGTGATTGGCTAAATTCAGCAAACGGAAGAGTCCCCCACAATACCGCTAGTCCTCTCCGGCAAGCCGCCATTGCGTGGTTTTTAGTCACTTTGGGCCCTGCTGGTGCACTTTAATTACACTCGTCCCTTGGAATATAGTTTGCCACAATCTGCTGGCTGGAGTGGCCGGGCGGTTCCAGGCGCTACAGTCTGGAACCGCGCGACTGCTACGGTCGCAGGTTCGAATCCTGCCTCGGGCATGGATGTGTGTGAGGTCCTTAGGTTAGTTGGGTTTCAGTAGTTCTACGTTCTAGGGGACTGATGACCTCAGAAGTTAAGTCCCATAGTGCTCAGAGCCATTTGCCCCAATCTCCGATGCTTTCGTGGCACTTAATTCGTAGATTCGGTTAGAGAACAAGTTCGTTTATTTAAGTTGCTTAAATTTCCAAAAATATTTCATTAAAATCCTGGTGTAATGTGTGAATATGTAACTGTGCTTTGTCTTTGGTCAAGATCTGACCATGTGACTTCAACAGATCAATTAGTGTTCCTTTGAATGTTTCCTCTGAACTTGTTGATCCCAATTTGTTTAATGATCCGTGAGTGATAGAACCCCCTGCTTTTGAACATTTCTAATAAAGTCGTGAGAGAGCCTAACTGTTTATTAAATCAATCGCCTTCAGCGACTTTTCCATTACGCTTGCGCATGCTTTATGTCGAGTTGATCGTGGTTTCAGTGACATTTCTTTGATGGACTGAGCCGATCTGCTACACTCGTGGAGGGTGGTTCAGCTGCCGGTACCGATGTCTTTTTATGCAAACCACAATGTTACACACGGCCTTCAAAACCCACGCGCGAGATTTTCGTCTTCTCTAGTTCGCTAGGCCAGCCCTACATAAAAAATGAACACCTTTTTGTAGGAAATTTAATACAGTTAAATTTTGTATCGGGACACGTTTACGCTGGATGTCACGCTTTGCGAGTTATTAGGGAAAAACGCACAAAAATGACATCCAAACGCACTTCCATCTCCACACTCATCCGTCAAGATTTCCAGTACGTTGTTCGTGGCACTCCGTCGTACCACTGTACAAAAATTTCCGACTACAGGAACTACGCCCGATATTCGACATTTTTAGCCTCTATTGATTGGGCTATTTCACCTTTAGCATAGTTGGCTATTTCGTTGGCATCATTAATTTAAACGAAGAAAAACTACTTTTGTATTACACTAAAACTAATTACGTTAACAATGCGATGCAAACTTAACACTTACAAGAAGAGTAGTTCTGTAGTGAGAAGGACTGACAAATATGGGGATGTAGTACCTTATATTTTGCTATCTACAAAATTGTTAGGAAAAATTTATACAGACATCAGTTTTACAGTTTGTAAGTGGTCGGCTAAAAAGGTGGAGCAAAAAGGCCAGTCAATGGAGAGCAAAAATGATCTAATGTGGAAAGTAGCTCGTGCAGCAACAAATTGTTATACAGTGGTAGGAGGGAGTGCCACGAAAACATACTAGAATTCCTTACCGTTGGGGTCTGAGTATGGAAGTAGGAGTGCATTCGAAGGTCACTTTTGTTCGTTTCTTTTTTTTTAATAAGTCGAAAACTACGACCTCTAGCGAAAACGTATTCCAGTACAAAATTTGACTATAATTTTCTGCAAAAATGTCCTTTTCATTTTTCCCCATAGAACTGATAGTTTGCTAGTAGCTAGCGAGAGAGCGTGAAAACCTCGCGTGTGAAAGTTGAAGGCCATAATAACACTGCAAGTTGCATAAAACAACATCGGCAGGGGAGGTACCCTCCATTCAAAAACATAGAAGAATTAGATTACAATGAACTGTCGCGTGTGTGGTAAACGTCTAATCTTTAGCTATTTTCGGAGTATAATTCATTTTTATGATATGACCATCTCTTTGACCGAGTGGGTAACCGCATACAACCAAATCAGTGCTCTTAATGGTGGGCAACTGCATTCAATAGCAAAAATAATTGTGAGTGCAACGAACTCTGATCTGCATGGATAAATTTTAATGGGTCGGAAGTTATTAAATATAACATAATCTTTCTGGGGGATTCTGAAATTACCACAGTGTGATGTCTTCCCCCCTCCCTTTGGGATTTATACGTAGCTTGTTTGCAGGGGTGTTGGTGGGTAGCAGCTACCTTAGATTTTCCTTTGTGTGTGATTAATCGAATTATCATGCAGAAATATTCAGTTCCTGGAGACTCCCAGAATCTGTACACTAACCCTCCTTTGAGGTGTTCCTAATGATACGCAGATTGTACTTGATACGCAGATGGTATAATACTGTTCACTATCCCTATGAATGTTAAAGGATCGGTTCCAGTTAATGTTACATATGTAGTGTTTAACGAAATCGCCAATATACGTTTATGCTGGTAAGTAGCAATTTTATTCATGCACAACCTTCTGTACAATCTCCCCTATAGGCATGCCACCTCTCCTTACTTTCCCATTAAAGTAATCCTGAAAGGAAGAATATTTAAATTTCAAAACTGTTTCTTAAGTAGATTACTAAAAGAGAATTAATCGCCTTTTTCCCGACGGCATGCAGCTTTACTGTACGGTTTAAATGATGATGGCGTCCTCTTGGGTAAAATATTCCGGAGGTAAAATAGTCCCCCATTTGGATCTCCGGGCGGGGACTACTCAGGAGGACGTAGTTATCAGGAGAAAGAAAACTGGCGTTCTACGGATCGGAGCGTTGAATGTCAGATCCCTTAATTAGGCAGGTAGTTAAGAAAATTTAAAAAGGGAAATGGATAGGTTAAAGTTAGATATAGTGGGAATTAGTGAAGTTCGGTGGCGGGAGGAACAAGACTTTTAGTCAGGCGAATGCAGGGCTATAAATACAAAAGGAAATAGGGGTAATGCAGGAGGAGGTTTAATAATGAATAAAAAATAGGAGTGCGGGTAAGATACTACAAACAGCATAGTGAACGCATTATTGTGGCCAAGACAGACACGAAGCCCATGCCTACTACAGTAGCACAAGTTTATATGCCAACTAGCTCTGCAGATGATGAAGAAATTGATGAAATGTATGATGAAATAATAGAAATTATTTAGGTAGTGGAGGGGGACGAAAATTTAATAGTCATAGGTGACTGGAAGTCGAGAGTAGGAAAAGGGAGAGAAGGAAACATAGTAGGTGAATATGGATTGGGGGTATGAAATGAAACAGGAAGCCACTTGGTAGAATTTTACACAGAGCATAACTTAATCATAGCTAACACTTGGTTCAAGAATCATGAAAGAAGGTTGTGTACATGGAAGAAGCCTGGAGATACTAGACGGTACCAGATAGATTATATAATGGTAAGACAGAGATTTGGGAACCAGGTTTTAAATTGTAAGGCATTTCCAGGGGCAGATGTGGACACTGACCAGAATCTGTTGGTAATGAACTGTAGATTAAAGCGAAAGAAACTGCAAAAAGGTGGGAATTTAAGGAGATGGGACCCGGATAAATTGACTAAACCAGAGGTTGTACAGAGTTTCAGTGAGAGTATAAGGGAACAATTGACAGGAATGGGGGAAAGAAGTACAGTAGAAGAAGAATGGGTAGCTCTGAGGGAAGAAGTAGTGAAGGCAGCAGAGGATCCAGTAAATGAAACATGCAAAAAGAAATACAAACGCCTCAAAAATGAGATCGACAGGAAGTGCAAAATGGCTAAGCAGGGATGACTAATGTAAGGATGTAGAGGCTTACCTCACTAAGGGTAAGATAGATACTTCCTACAGGAAAATTAAAGAGACCTTTGGAGAAAAGAGAGCCACTTGTATGAATATCAAGAGTTCAGATGGAAACTTGGTTCTAAGCAAAGAAGGGAAAGCAGAAAGGTGGAAGGAGTATATAGAGGCTCTATACAAGAGCGATGTACTTGAGGGCAATATTATGGAAATGGAAGAGGATGTAGATGAAGATGAAATGGGAGATACGATACTGCGGGAAGAGTCTGACAGAGCACTGAAAGACCTGAGTCGAAACAAGGCCCCGGGAGTAGACAACATTCCATTAGAACTACTGACGGCCTTGGGAGAGCCGGTCCTGACAAAACTCTACCATCTGGTGAGCAAGATGTATGAGAAAGGCGAAATACCCTCAGACTTCAATAAGAATATAATAATTCCAATCCCAAAGAAAGCAGGTGTTGACAGATGTGAAAATTACCGAACTATCAGTTTAATAAGTCACGGCTGCAAAATACTAACGCGAATTCTTTACAGACGAATGGAAAAACTGGTAGAAACCGTAGAAATGTTGGAACACGTGAGGAAATACTGACGCTACGACTTATATTAGAAAATAGATTAAGTAAAGGCAAACATACGTTTCTAGCATTTGTAGGCTTAGAGAAAACTTTAGACTATGTTGACTGGAATACTCTCTTTCAAATTCTGAAGGTGGCAGGGGTAAAATACAGGGAGCGAAAGGCTATTTACAATTTGTACAGAAACCAGATGGCAGTTATAAGAGTCGAGGGACTTAAAAGGGAAGCAGCTGTTGGGAAGGGAGTGAAACAGGGTTGTAGCCTATCCCCGATGTTATTCAATCTATACATTGAGCAAGCAGTAAAGGAAACAAAAGAAAAATTCGGAGTAGGTATTAAAATCCATGGAGAAGAAATAAAAACTTTGAGGTTCGCCGATGACATGGTAATTCTGTGAGAGACAGCAAAGGATTTGGAAGAGCAGTTGAGCGGAATGGACACTGTCTTGAAAGGAGGATATAAGATGAACATCAACAAAAGCAAAACGGGGATAATGGAATATAGTCGAATTAAGTCGGGTGATGCTGAGGGAATTAGATTAGGAAATGAGACATTTAAAGTAGTAAAGGAGTTTTGCTATTTGGGGAGCAAAATAACTGATGATGATCGAAGTAGAGAGGATATAAAATGTAGACTTGCAATGGCAAGGAAAGCGTTTATGAATAAGAGAAATTTGTTAACATTGAGTATCGATTTAAGAGTCAGGAAGTTGTTTCTGAAAGTATTTGTATGGATTGTAGCCATGTATGGAAATGAAACATGGATGATAAATAGTTTGGACAAGAAGAGAATAGAAGATTTCGAATTGTGGTGCTATAGATGAATGCTGAAGATTAGATGGGTAGATCACATAACTAATGAGGAGGAATTGAACAGAATTGGGGAGAAGAGGAGTTTGTGGCAGAACTTGACAAGAAGAAGGAACCGGTCGGTAGGACATGTTCTGAGGCAGCAAGAGATCACAAATTTAGCATTGGAGGGCAGCGTGGAGGGAAAAAATCTTAGAGGGAGACCAAGAGATGAATACACTAAGCAGATTCAGAAGGATGTAGGTTGCAGTAAGTACTGGGAGATGAAGAAGCTTGCACAGGATAGAGTAGCATGAAGAGCTGCATCAAACCACTTTCAGGACTGAAGACCACATCAACAACAACACATGATCATAGCGAAACCCTCTAGCAATTATGCGTTGTGTGTTGTGATGAAATATGTTACCTTTATTTGGGCCTGATAAGACAGTTTGTTCACATGACACTGCACACGTACCGAACGACAACAAAAAATAAATTGAATAAACAATTCCTTCCCTCACCTCCACTCCTCTCTTGAGATTCTAACGTGGGCAATTAAAATCCCTATCAGAAGAGCTTATATGTTCTTAATTACAACTCAGGTCTTTTAATGTGATAGGTAGTCAACCATTACATTATAGTAGGAACCATTCCAGCATTTGCCAGAAGTAATTTACGGAGACCACGGAAGACCTAAATCAGAAGTGCGAAACAGAATTAGACCCTTCACTCCTTCCGATTACAGTGCCAGTGTTTTGAAAACTCTTTCAGTTTGTACCCAGAGTACAATTCAATTTTGTTTACTCATTCGTGTAAAGGAGTTACATCAAAACGTAAAAGGATAGGGCTACAGCGTTTATTCATTTCTGTGCGCCAGTCACTGTACACACAATTCGCTGACATCAGGACTACGATGATTGTGTCTAGTTTTTGATGTGCTTTCCCGAAAGCAGTCATTTTCACTCTACGAAAAAAGACATCTTGAGTTCAGAAATAGTGTAAGATGTTAGTGCTATGCACTGAAGAGCTTTAGTGTAAGATTTCCTAGAAAAAATCTGTGAAACTGTAGAATTGTTTTGTCATTATTTCCTTGTGTTACACTTCACCAGGCCCCTACTCTGTATTATTTAACTTACCCATTGTATAAAATGTATTTCTTAACGACAGCCTTCTATCTGCCTTCTCACAGATGTTTGTTTCAATATTCTATTTTATCTACGTAAGCGATTTATTGTGCAATTTTATTAGTTAGGAGAAAATACTGTTTATGATTTTATGTTTATTAATTCTGATAAATACAAATTCTGTTTATACCAAGGTCATGGATAATCTATTTGTGTGATAATTATTAATGTATTTTATGGGTATTTAAAACAATGTTTTGAACAGATCGATATTATGAGCCCAGTTAATGTTTTTACGACATTTTTATTAGGTCGCTTTCTTGTCTGACAGTTAGGTACAAATTTTGCCGTTAACTTTAAAGTGAATTCTCAATGAGCTAGAGACTTGAAATTTTAAACTTGTCTCAAAACTGTATGACAGTGCAATATTAATTTGCTTTCTTGTCCGGTGAGTAGCGGAGGCTACTTGTGTACCACTGCCATTTCTCCATTTTCCAGTCGTGAATGTTTTGCAGTGAGAACGACTGCCGGTAAACTGCCATTTGAGCTCGACTCTCTTTACTTTTTACCTTTGTCACCTTTTCGCTAGTTATAAGTAGGAGAAAGCAATATATTGGTGACTCAGGTGAGGAGAAACGGAAGTAAACATGGAATTTATTACATGTCTCATTTGTAATCTCATGAAAATGTTTGAAATCGACTGAAAAATACCACGATTTTAAATCGGACTAAAAAGTGTAAAATAATTTCTCCTAGCCCCATACAGATTCCTAACAGATAACCCTCAAAATTTGTGATTGAGAATTTTTAATCACTGTGGAAATACTTGTTAGAGTTAAAACGAAAAACATGGGACTTTTCTAACTGACTCATGAACAGTTCACCTCTTTACTTTTGTCCATTGCATGCACCCCATGGTTTTCATTTTAAATGTTACAAGTATTTTCATAGTTATTACTACTTCACACTCACAGATTTTCAGGACTATCTGTATGGGGATGGGAGAAATAATTTTATATTTCTTAGTCCGATTTAAAAACCAAAAATTCACTTTTATTTAATAATTATTGTTATTACACTTATGATCGTATTCCGCAGCTTAACAATTTTCACATTTTGTGCATTTGTTTCCTAATAAAGAATTTGATATATAACAAATGAGATTATGTACTAATTATTAACTATGAAGCATTAGTTGTTACACGATGATGACTGGACTTAGAGTCGTCATATGCTGATTACGTTCTGTTTGCAAGTACTTTTGCATGTTCATACCAATTCAACTGAGAATCAGTTTTCATTACCATGAATTTTGTATTTGTTACGAAGTCTATTGACGCATCATCCACATTTAATCAATCAGTATTATCTTTCCTCTTTTGATTGAAATTCATGGCACTGGGTGTCTATGTATTTAGTATAACTTTACTGCACATTTCAATAGCTTTTTCTGCAAGACGTTGTATCGCTTTTTTCTAGTAGCTAAAATGTTGCTGTCATCAACGAAGATAATTTTTTTGTACGACTAACGCTAATGGGAAAGTTATTGATGTCTATGTGGAACAGCATTGGTCCTACTGTACTTTGCTGAGGACAATCTTGAAGGGATCGTAATGCGCTTTAAAACTCAGTTCGTGTCCAACAGAGGGCACTTTAGAGCAATAATTTCTTACTGTCAAAGCCACTGGGCCGTTAACGAAACGCGGAGCCAGCGAAAAACGGCCGTTTGCCATGTGTCTCCTCCGGTACTGCTCCCGGAACGCTGCTGATTCTGTCTCGGTAAATCAGGCTCTGCTGCCCAACGGCTTCTGGAAACGCCCACAGTGGGTTTTTAAGTGGGCCGACAGTTGCTGTGTCAGCTGGGACGTACGTCCCAAAGTCGTGAGTCCCGTTAATCTTATCCCTAGCTATGAATGACGCAAATGGAAAATTTTCTTTCTTATGCAGCTGTAACATAGATGACAATGAAGGCCATTAAGATTTCGCCAGTATTGCACTCAGAAAATATACGATGATGACATTATGTTTTCAGACTAACAGTTGTGTCATTTTTTAAAATTTTTGTTACTCTTTTTAGTCTCAGAGGAGATATTTCAGAGCCAGCGCTATTACGGTAATAACTTGTAACACAATGCAATGCAATAAATAGTTCACAATATCATTCTGATTTCACAACACATTAGGCATGTGAGGCAGCAAAGACAACCCATGGAAAATGTATGCAGATCGTGCTAAGCAATACAGGGCAATGTGGAGAATTTTCCGACGTACTCGAGCAATACGGTATTGCATTGCCTGTGCTATTCTGATTACGATGCAAAGTTCCTTTGGACATGCATGCGTGTCAAAAGGAACTTTGCATCGTAATCAGAATAACACAGACTCTGCAATCTCGTATGTATTTGCCGATACCGGGCAAGCGACTTTGGAGTATAACGTCTGACCGGTACAGGTATACACAGAATGGATGTACGAGTACAGGTCGTAGACGCATGGTTGACGACATATGAAAGTTTAGGTCAGGCCGTTAGTCGTGTACTGATAGCCAAATGGTAAGGCGACCGCTCGCGATAAGCGGGAAATCCGGGTTCGAATCCCGGTCTTGCACAGTTTTCATTGTAGCCAACCCATTCTACAGCTGATGGTTGTCCTTATTCGCAAGTGCGAATTCATTTAACGTACTCGAACAATTGTTAGCATTTATAGCTGCCGAACCATGGCACCGAATTTATTTTTAAATAAAACAACAGACGTTTTTCGGTGTCAAAAATGGTTCAAGTGGCTCTGAGCATTATGGGACTTAACATCTGAGGTCATCAGTCCCCTAGAACTTAGGACTACTTAAACCTAACTAACCTAAGGACATCACACACATCCATGCCAAAGGCAGGATTCGAACCTGCGACCGTAGGAATCGCGCGGTTCCGAACTGAAGCGCCTAGAACCGCTCGGCCACCGCGGCCGGCTTTCTTCGATGTCACTGGGGAGACACTTCGAAGAGGACTTGAACAACGTAACGTGTGTGGAAGTTGAGAGCATAGTAATAATATTTTGATTAAAGTTCAGTCTTGATCACACCATTTACGTTTTAATGATATAGGTAACCGGTTTCGGTTCTCTTTACAAAACCATCATCAGACCCATGGCTCAGATGATCAATTGACTGCGTAGCAGCGAGGAGAGCTCCGTCTACCATCCTAAGGGAGCCATGGGTCTGATGATGGTTTTTTAAAAAGAACCGAAACCGGTTACCTATATCATTATAACGTAAATGGTGTGATCAAGACTGAACTTAAGTCAAAATATAATAATTAATTGATCACTGTTTTCCAAAAATGTTTACCAAAATTGTGCATAGTAATAAGGCAACAGCGCCACTAACCCCTGTCTGACTCTCTGTCCCAGATATAAGCCTACACGTAACTCAGGCACGGCTGATGTGTTCGTTGTTATAACCGCCACTCCACGTACTCCAAATATAGATCTTGAGTGTTAATACAGGCTATAAAGTGATTCCAGATAGCCTGTACTGAAGGCTGAACTCCAGCAGGACTTACCGCAACACAGGCTCGCGTCAAAGGACATTTCTGTCTCCGGAAGTCGTTGGTGTTTCGCTGTTGAACTCCTGTTTTAATTTTATACACTGATTTCTTAAGTGGAGTAGGCGTGCCGGCCATGTATTTGACAAACGACCGATCCAACGAACTCCAATTGTTCGGTTAAGAATATACGCAGTTATCTTTACTGGATATGTGGGACATTACCCACATTGCCTAATATCCATTTGGATGTCTTCCAATAACTGCGGCAGCATACCTGTTAGGAACTGAACACACCTGTGATTATTTACAGTTCAAGTAATAAACTAAGGAATAATGGTGTCATTTTTGACACAAGGCATCGGCAGGCCGAGGTCGTCGTTTCTTCTCTCAACCAGCGCGTATATGCTAGTGGTGAATAGTGCAAAGTTAGAACATATGTTTGCCCATGGTTTGTAAACAATCCTTCCTTCGTAAACGAAAACTTCAAATAAACGCTGCAGCACTTTACAGTTTCCGTAGACACCCATCAGATTACGTCAACGACTTTTGACAGTCGTTGCCACGGGTGCAGGGAAATGTGGAAAGGATGAAACATAGGAGATACTGTTGGGACCTCTTCTGTTGGAGCTGGGACAGTGGTTTGCTGCGTTCTCGTCTTGTCTGATCAAGTTCCACACATGTTATGTCGTTGAAGTTCTCTTCGACGGCTTATATTGTTATACAGCAAAATTACATAGTGCCATTAAAAAAGTAAATACTATAATCTTGCAGCTGTAGGCGTTAAAAATTTGCTTACGTTACAAAATTTGTCACATTGTCCGCTCTGTCAGCGAAAAATACACCTACGTTTGTTTACGAGCTTTCCTTCAAGGGTTTCTGACACTGTGTACCCTTCACTGGTTAAAGACTGATTTCTAAGTTGACCAAAAATATACAACTTTCATTCTGTTAATAACAACGTAGCTGCTGAAGTCGGCAGGGTACGGTTTACTTTTAGCAAATCTTACAGCAAAGTATTTGTGGAATAATGTTGGTAGTTTACTACCGAAATGAAATTGTTAGTGTCGTCTTCTTCATAAGATTCACGCTGGGGATGGGGTAAGAACGATGCGGTGCAGACGTTTCTTGAAGCAGCCGTGATTCAACCCTATAGTCGAGACGGGGTAAGAGAATCCGTGACAGCTCGCTGCGCTGTTGCCGGCTTTCGCCAGTGAAGCGCTATCGGGTGCATGCGAAAACAGTAGCTATCCACGGGGTTGTGGCAACGCGCCATAGAGACATTTACAAAATCGCTGTACATTATTGGTAGCGTGAGGCTGTCGCGCCCTGTCTATCGCAACTATCAGAGATCAATTTACATCATCTCAACTATAGTAATTTGCTTCCGGGTCGCTCCGACGCATCAGTTTTCATTGTTTTCGTCGAACATACGTCGTCTGAAGCGCGGGCTCAGTTCGTGCCAACGTAAGTTAATCGGTAGCGAGTGAGATACAGTAGAACGTGTGATAAACCTACAAACGTTTCAACTCCCATTAAACACAGACTTCATCAGTGTGACTGCGACAATAGCCGAAGGTCGGTAGTTTTACCACGTATAACGGTGTCACACACAAAGGAGGATTCTGCTGAAATATCCTTGCACTGATTTGTACTGTTTGTGCTTAAGCTAGCGGAATGTCTCATAATAATTCAAATGTAAAGCCGCTTCACTGAGAACAGCTGCTAATTTTCCATTAACATTGAATAGCTCGTTTTTATCTTCTGTTGGTAGATAAATATTTACTTGATTACTTTGGTATTTATCAAAGAAAATAATTACCCGTTTACACAATTGTCAAGGAGCTATACAATAAGCATTGCTACTTGTTGTGTAGCTAACAGGCAATACAGATAATTTGTATAAGGAGTAGCTAATTGAGGAGGAGATTAGTGTTTAACGTCCCATCGACAACGAGGTCATTAGAGACGGAGCACAAGCTCGGGTTAGGGAAGGATGGGGAAGGAAATCGGCCGTGCCCTTTCAAAGGAACCATCCCGGCATTTGCCTGAAGTGATATAGGGAAATCACGGAAAACCTAAATCAGGATGGCCGGAGGCGGCATTGAACCGTCGTCCTTCCGAATGCGAGTCCAAGTAGCTAATGAAAAAAAAATTAACTTTTCTTTTAAACTGGTAGGGACTCCAAATTCTTACTTTTTGAAATGTGGAAGCTCGAATTCCTTTACATACTATTTCACTCTGAACCATAGACAACGAGGCAAAGTCTACAAGAACACAATTTTTCTATCATTTTTGGGATTAAATGTATGCAGCACAGCTGAAACTGATTTTTAATATCAGCGACAAAAATCATTAAATAATAAATGAATAGCAATGTAAATTTAAGAATAAAGATCTTTAAAGAGGCCCCTAAAAGATAAGCTACTTCACACAAAGTTCTTACTCCCTATTAAAGGAACTAAAGACAAGAGGGAATGATAACATTCGAAATAATTCAACACTTTTGATTTTAGGTCACTTCAATGACAGATGCTTCTAAGAGCAAAACATGCTAACCGTCTCAATTTGTTTATCTACGTGTTGGCGGCACGTTAACTTGTTATTCAGCTGTCTTGTAAGTAATTTTAGTCACAATTATAGTTACCTATTTATTTCCGGCAGATATGCAATTTAATATGGGCGATTAGAGGTTTCATCCATAATTGTCCACAGTATATATTTTCGGGCCAGTGAAAGTCAACTCCGTCGACGTGTATGGCTGCCTCAACATGAATCCTTTAATCCCGACACCCGTCGTAAGACGCACCAACTAGACTGTTACCCCACTAGTAGACTAAACGAAATTTTTAAACTATTCAGTGTCATCAATTTAAAGCTATAAAATGATCTCTACCCAATTAAGGATTCAGTTCCTTTCGTCTTTTCATAGCTATGGAAATACTGTTCTGCCTTGATTTGTATAAATTCTTATTTAACGTTCATACGTATCTCGGCAAAGTTTTACAGTCGACAGTAGGTTCATTTTATTTTTTGTTGAATAAAATACAAAAAATTCTTTATTTCTTGATAATGAAATAATAAAATTGTAGACACTATATATCGTGCTATCACGACTACGCAGAAGCGAAACTTTTTACAAAACAATAACTCATTCTAATTTTGAGAAAATGAACGAACCAAAAGATCATTCGAAAGGGCGGGTGTATTTCTGGACCCAACATTCATCAGAAAATAATAGTGTGATGTTACGTTTTCCTCGTCATGCAGAGTACCAAGAAACAGATCACGTTTTTCCTGGTCTGTCATGATAACTGTCTGTCACTACACATTTTGTATCCCGCCTGTAAGGTGGTGCGTGGTTCTGTTCCTGTGAACTGCTTCTGTAATATAGGCCGCGAGTGAAGGAAGCGAGTAGAAGCAGGAGAGGTGAAGCGCTTCGATACTGCATGTCACTTTAACACTTTTAATAGAGTCAAAAACAGAAGTAAATATCAAATGCATACATAACATTGGCGGGTTCGATTCCCGGCGGGGTCAGGGATTTTCTCTGCCTCGTGATGACTGGGTGTTGTGTGATGTCCTTAGGTTAGTTAGGTTTAAGTAGTGCTAAGTTCTAGGGGACTGATGACTATAGATGTAAAGTCCCGTAGTGCTCAGAGCCATTTGAACCATTACATTGGCTAGGATGAGCACGTAGGTGTGAAGCCGTGGTCCATGTCTAATCCTGTGAAGTTAGGATGACGGTTCCGTATAATCTCAAAACTAACAAATACTCGCTGTTGTCCAAACTTTAACTGAACGTAACTAATACAAAGTCTCAATAGCAAGCTAACCCCATTCGGTAGTAGAAGCGATCTTTCCAGACCGTCTGCCCTTGATGAAAAATGGGCAGAAATCAAGACGGCACTCCCTGAGCTCCACGGCGTCGGCCAGTCGGACAGAGGGCACTGTGGTCGGCGTCTTCTCTCGTAGTGCCAACTTACGAGAGCGTGCACCTACGTTGTGGTATCGTAACTATCGACACCATAAGACACAATGGTCCCAGAAGAATGGTTAGTACTCAGGGGTATGAGAGGAACACTCATCTGAAGCGACAACATTCAGATGAACATACGCCCTGTTCCGAATGGTTTTCTTGATAGAACGCATTTAGTATACATTTGGTTTTGAGGCAGAGCAGCGCATGTATGTATCTTGCCCACCCTACCGCTTTGACGTTTTATTCCTTCCCAACCCACTTCGTTGTTTTCAGTTTCAACCTCTTTTTTCGGGATGTCTTTCCGCCACTGAACGCGCAGTTGTCCATAGTGTGTTGTTTGTGAAGTAGTTCGTGGGATTGAGAGTGTGTCGGAGGGAACGTCCTTTTACCTGTGTTTTTTTTTTCAACTGATACTTTCTGAAACTCATGCTGTAATGTTTAGTAGCTGTCGTACAGGTGTACATATGTAAACCTGGCGCTGTATTAAATAATACGGAAAATAAATAACAACGTACATTGAAAGTCTTCTGTCTCGGAACCCATTAGGAATAGAGCATATATCCGTACTAAGTTATTTGATTCAAATGACCGTTCCTTTCATATTCCTGAATACTGACCATTCCCCCTGCGACACCCTGGGTAGTAGTTTATCAAATAAGAACTACTCTTTCGGTATATTATGATGACAGGCTTACGTTTTAGCTATATTATTGCTCAAAGGCCCGTTGTCTGCTCGGTTTTTTTAATAGACCACATCGTGAGGGAAGCGCAATATGATACGGATACAGTCCTGTGTAAGCTGCGTCCACGTATACACTAACCTGTCTTGTTCTTAATCTACTCTCTGTCACGATCCTTTGGATCGTTCATTTACTAGGTGATTATAAATAAAGTTAAACTTTCAAATCGCTGCAGGAATAACACCACTGGTCAGAAGGACGTGAAATTGCAACTGAATGTTATCGAGAAATGGGGAAAACGTATAGCAGAAGAAAAAAAACAGTGTCAGAATTGATCAATAGATGGCTCTGTATGTGTCAGAACACCTAAATGCAAACACCTGGCCGGCCGTTGTGGCCGTGCGGTTCTAGGCGCTACGGTCTGGAACAGCGAGACCGCTACGGTCGCAGGTTCGAATCCTGCCTCGGACATGGATGTGTATGTTGTCCTTAGGTTAGTTAGGTTTAAGTAGTTCTAAGTTCTAGACTGATGACCTCGGATCTTAAGTCCCATAGTGCTCAGAGCCATTTGAACCATTTTTGAAAACACCTGCCATGCGCACGACCCATTGAAGTTGGTATAAACACGCCAGGTACAAGGGTTTTCCACTTTTCGCGTCTGCGACGTTCGCCATCACTTTCTTAATGCAGGATCGTGCTCTGCTTGTAAACATGTATTACAAGAACGATGACTGTGCACACGTCGCCCTGTAAAAGCTCCGGACATTGAATGGTTTTAAAACATGCGTTGGTCCGATGATTGCCTTGGGTCTGGAGAAAATGATTCGGAAAGTTGGGTTCTTTTGGTGTGCAACCTGGTAGATGGAAGAAACGTATTGATTCGCCGTCAGTGGAAGCAGTAGCCACAGCAATGCAGGCGCAAACGTGTGATGGTGTGCAAACGTGTAGTGCGTGGAGAATTGCCCAAACATTGGACATACCCGTGAGCACGGAGCGTAAAATCCTACGAACCATCTTTCTTTGCTATCCATTCAAAATTACCCATGTGCACGAGTTGCTTCCTGTTGACCTGCCAGCAATAGAGACCTTTGCTTTAGAATTTCTTGCTCTCATGGAAATGGACAATAACTGGCCGTGGGAGATTTTGTGGACAGACGAAGCTCACTTCCATCTGACAGGATATGTCAATATACAGAATTGTCGAACATGGGCAACGGAAAATCCACACGCAAATCAACCAGTACCACTTCATCCTGAAAAGGTTATTGTGCAGAGCGGGTTTATGGAATCATTTATCATTGGGCCATATTTTTTTCGAAGAAACAGGTGCTTCCGGTCCTTTTACCTGTACCGCCACTGATAAGCGCTATGAGTGTCTTTTGCGCAACCACGTCGTTTCAGCTCTCCAACAGCTTGGATGTGTGGATGGGATAATTTTTATGCGAGATGGCGCACTTCCGCACGTAAATCCAGCTAAGTAGTCGCTGAAGGGCCATTTCTGAAATGCTAGAATTATCAGCCACCATTTTCCTATACCCTGGCCGTCTCGATCACCTTATCTTAATGCGTGTGGCTTCTGCCCGTGGCGCTATCTGAAAGATGTTGTGTTCACTTTTCTGATTGCAAACTTAGCTGCATTGAAGGCACGTATTGAACGTTACCCCGGAAACTCTTTGATCAATTGTGGAACATGTTGTTTCTCGATCTCAGCTTGTTGCAGAAAACGGTGGACAGCATACTGAACATATTCTGCACCAGTCACATGGAAATTAATAATCCGATTTGATTTTGACTGATGATTTTTATGCGGTTTGTGGCCTCAGGACAATCGAAAACAGATATGATTAATGCTTTTTATGCGGTTTTTGGCCTCAGGACAATTGAAAACCGATTTTTCCCACCCGATGAGATATGAGCTTGCCGTGGTGGATGGGCTTAAGTAACTAACAGTATCATAATGTACACCCATACACAGTGAGTAGTACAGTTTGTTGAACGTCAAACGTAAACCGTTGGCATAGTTGTATGATTCATTTGTCACTTGTAGTCGACCAATATTAAATTATGATGCTTGCAGCGTCGTCTATTACTACTTTTTCTTTAACTATAATCACACTGTATTTAAAATTTACATACATAGCGCAGAGAAAATAGTGATTCAAGTACCCATCATATATGATGCGGGAAAACAATTTTTTAATTGTTGAACAAAGCTGGGTGCTCCTTTTCAGCGCGAAGATATAGTAACGTTCTCACGCTTATTACATAAAATAAATTTTATATTTCATGTGAAAAACTGTATGCAATAATTTACGAAGTATCTGCCGAAGAAATACGTTCTTCTAACGTAGACAGTACCTGTCCGAAATCCAGACTGGATATAAAATAAGGATGGGAAGGATATCTAGGTAAAGTAGATCTTATAAAGTAGATCTTAGAGACATTTAAGTGTCTTCTCTATCTACGATAACGATCGAAGCAGAAGAAAGAGATGTAAATGTCTCAAGGATAAATATAATTATAAGATCTGTAAGATCACCTATGGTACAGGACTTTTCCATTACGTCCAATGCCGGGGTGCTATTCCAATACCGGAGAGCCCTGGCAGTAGTGACAATGTAAGGGAAAATAAGCAGAGGATATAAATTGACGTTTGTGTTGGGAAGGGCACTCAACTTGGGTGTCGTGCAGCAATGTTGACTGTAGTGCTGTTGTGGCGTAATGGTCAGTATTTCTGCCTAGCAAGCAAAAAGACCCGGATTCGAGTCCTAGCTGCAGCACAAATTTTAATTAATTTCGTCTGCTTCGATCGTTATCGTAGGTTAAAATATTACCGTGCCTTGTGCTTCACCTTGACAACATATTGCCTGATGTGTAACGCTTTGCTTTCTCGCATTTTATAACTTTGAGGCAGCGGGTGGATAAGGACTATTTCGATACAAATGATCGCTTTTAGACCCAAGACCTATAATTAATGATGATCTTGAAGTCTGAGGATGATATGTTGTTTGACCGAAACTGGCAGTGTTTCGGCAGAGAAGTGACTTGCAGCTATTGTGTCAAATCGTGATGGGTGAAAAATGAATGTAGGATAACACTTTATCTGATGTTGTCATTTAGAACCTCTGGTCCGTAAAAGACAGGGGCAATTTTGCCTGGGGTCGGTCGTGGTGGTTACGAGCGACGAGACGGTGAAATCTTTGTGCAGCCTCAGTGGGCACACTAAACGGTAAGTACCGACACGCCGTAAAGACGTAATAGCCGCGGACGCTATCTTTTTTTTACGACTGATAAAAGGAATAAGGCGGAAACAAAGGCTCGAGTAGCGTTTTACAGGGGTCGTTGGGCGGTCTTGCATGATTACCTGAGATTACGCCATAATCTCAATATTCATCTGCAACCGCGTTTCCAAGTGCGACGTCACGAACAAGTCCCACTCAGTTCGCAGGGACACTTACGATGCTTGAGACGGGTGAGTGGCAACATTAACAGCATAGTATTAAAACGTCCGTGTTACTTGTAGATTGCACAAGAAACGAAGCGAAAGTTACTTGTGTCTACATTAATGTGTGTGAAAAGAACAGCAGCAGTAACATGTGTGATTGAAATACCATTGGTACAACAGATTATATACATGAGGACAAAGTATTTCGTGACGGCACCCTTGTACAAAACATTCCCAGATTCTTGCCGCGTCAGTTCAGAGTAAAACCTCTAGCTGTCTACGATCACCTTCACCGTTTTCGTCAGGAAGGTGCTCCTGATGAAGACGACGGAGTTTATCGTCAAAAGCTCGTGGTTTTACCCTAAACTGACTCTGCAAGAAGTCCGAGAATATTTCATACAGATAACATACGTGACAATAAAGAAATGATGCATCAGTCACCGATTCTTTCTTGAAACAGAGAAAGGCGCTCTGCTGAATTGTAACCACTATTAAACAGGGACGCTTTCTCACTACGCCGTTCACCGGAATAACAAGCACTTCAAAATGCCTTTCCTTTAGTCACTCAGTTCGTGCAGCATCCATCGCCTCCCCAAATGTGAAACGTAAAACACGGTAAAGGAAAAAAATGGTGATTTTTCCTGCAGAAAATTTTATACGTTTGTCCACCTAAAACGCCCGCAGCACTACAAGGCCCAACAAATATGCCACAAATTGTTTCACACGGATATGAAAAACACGGGAGATAGGGCTAATGAAAATTTGCAATGCAATATGTTCTGCAGCGCAGAATGAATATAAACACATAACAACGTTATTTATTGTATGTATATTCCTTGCCATTAAAACTGTAGTATCACTACGGCGGTATGCAACAAACCGCATATTGGCATCAAGAACATTACAGGCTTCGATATATCACTGAACTTACAAAAGTAAAAATGTACAAATGTGTGTGAATTTCTAAGGGATCAAACTGCTGAGGTCATCTGTTCCTAGAATTACACACTGCCGGCCACTGTGGCCGAGCGGTTCTAGGCGCTTCAGTCCGGAATCTCGCTGCTGCTACGGTCGCAGGTTCGAATCCTGCTTCGGGCGTGGATGTGTGTGATGTCCTTAGGTTAGTTAGATTTACGCAGTTCTAAGTCTAGGGGACTGACGACCTCAGATGTTAAGTCCCATAGTGCTTAGAGCCATTTGAACCAACTTACACACTACTTAAAGTAACTTATGCTGAGAACAACACACACACCCATGTCCGAGGGAGGACTCGAACCTCCGGCGGGAGGGGCCGCGCAACACCTCAAACCGGGCGGCCACTCCGCGGCGCTGACAGATGTCATGGGAAATCTCCTCATGTCGTATCGGACCTTCGTTTGTCCGGCGTAGTGGACCAACTCGACGTGGCATGGACTCAACAAGTAGCTGGAAGTCCGATGTAGAAATGCTGCCTCACTAGCCGCCATAACTGAGAAAGTGTTGTCGGTGCAGAATTTTGTGCACGAACTGACTTCTTGATTATGCCCCATAAATATTCAATGGGATTCACGTCGGGTGATCTGGGTGTCGGAATCATTCGCTCGAATTGTCCAGGATGTACTACAAACCATTCGCAAACAACTGTTGCCCCCTGACATCGATGTTTGTGAACATGAAGTCCTTGAATGGCTGGTGGTGGTTTCCAAGTAGCCGAATATAACCATTTCCAGTCAATGATCGGTTCAGTTGGAGCAGAGGACCTATTTTGTTTCATGTAAACACAGCCCACAACATTATGGAGGCACCACCAGCCGCCGGCCATTGTGACCGACCGGTTCTAGGCGCTTGAGTCCGGAACCGCGCAGCTGCTACGGTCGCAGGTTCGAATCCTGCCGCGAGGATGGATGTTTGTGATGTCCTTAGAGTAGTAATATTTAAGTAGTTCTAAGTCTAGGGGACTGATGATCTCACATGTTAAGACCAATAGTGCTTAGAGCCATTTTAACCATCTTTTGAACCAACAGCTTGCACAAAGCCTTGTTGACAACTTGGCTCCATGGCTTTGTGGGCTCTGTGCCACAGTCGAACGCTACCATCAACTCTTACGAATTGAAATCAAGAGACATCTGACCAGATCATCTGTTAGGAAAGGCACTCGTGCCGAGCGTCTGCCGCCATAGCCCATTAACGCCACATTTCGCCGCAATGTTGAAACGGATACGTTCGTCGTACGTCCCACATTGATTTATGCAGTTACTTCACGCAATGTTGTTTGTCTGTCAGCACAGGCAGCTCTATCCAAACGCCGCTGCTGTCGGTTCAAATGGTTCAAATGGCTCTGAGCACTATGCGACTTAACTTCTGAGGCCATCAGTCACCTAGAACTTAGAACTAAGTAAACCTAACTAACCTAAGGACAACACACACATCCATGCCCGAGGCAGGATTCGAACCTGTGACCGTAGCGGTCGCTCGAATCTAGACTGTAGTGTCTGGAACCGCACGGCCACTCCGGCCGGCGCTGCTGTCGATCGTTAAGCGAAGGTCGTCGCCCACTGCGTCTTCCGTGGTGAAAGGTAATGCTTGAAATTTGATATTCTCGGCACATTCTTCACACTGTGGTTCTTGGTATACTGAATTCCCTAACGGTTTTGGAATTAGAGTGTTCCGTGCGTCCAGCTCGAACTACCGTTTCGCTTTCCCTAATTACGTCGTGCGCCCATAATCACGTTGGAAACCTTTTCATATGAAGCACTCGAGTACAAAGGACAGATGCGCCAATGCACTGTACTTTTATACCTTGTGTACGCGATACTACTGTCATATATATATATATATATATATATATATATATATATATATATATATATATATATATGTGTGTGTGTGTGTGTGTGGGTGGGTGTGTCTGTGTGTGTGCATATAGCTATCCACTGAATTTTGTCACCTCAGTCTATAAGTACATTACTAGTATTTCAGCTGCTTCTGTAAAGATAGATAGGTTATCCCATCTATATACCGTGTGTATGGAAATATTACGAAACGGGTCTCTCATTTAGTAATCATATCTGATTGTTGTTCGTTTGTGAGAAGATCAAGTCATGATGGCTCTTGTAAGAAGAAGAAAAGTCCAAACGTCCACCAGTAGGTGGCGTAATTGTGTGGGAACGTGCTATATCTAAACCGCGCCTGAGAGGACAGGAGTGTTGTTCGCTGTGCCGTGGAGGATTGTATCCATACTCTGGACGGTATACCCGTCCATTTAAACTCTCCGAAAATATTTGTGTTTATAAATTTGTTTTCGTGTCTCATTTCGCCGTAAAAACTTACAAATTTTTCCTTTAAAACACGAATGTGCTGTTAAAATGGGTGCTCCCATTTGAAAAAAGTTTCGGTGTCCTCTGTTTCACCAATAGAGCGCAGTCTAATATGAAAGGGACAGTTCCATCTTGTAGGCTCCTCTCTATCGGCGAATTTACTCTACAAGGTTCATTTGTAGGTTCCATAGTTCTCCATATTTTTAATGCGTTTTCATTAGATTGCTTTTTCGGCTGTCTGTATGTTTGGGCCGGCCGACGTGGCCGTGCGGTTAAAGGCGCTGCAGTCTGGAACCGCAACACCGCTACGGTCGCAGGTTCGAATCCTGCCTCGGGCATGGATGTTTGTGATGTCCTTAGGTTAGTTAGGTTTAACTAGTTCTAAGTTCTAGGGGACTAATGACCTCAGCAGTTGAGTCCCATAGTGCTCAGAGCCATTTGAACCATTTGTATGTTTGGTAGAAATCCTGTAATTGATCAGATCAGCTAGAGGCTTAAAAAATAGGTCAGAATTGGATGACAGTGCAATATTAATTCGCTGACTTGTCTGGTATGTGCCGGAGGGCACCTGTGTACCACTGCTGTTTCCCCGTTTTCCTGTTCCATTTGCGAATATTTCAGCGAACTACACTGCTCTTTAAATGGTTTTTGTTTTATAAATTATTTGCAGTAAGCCCATTTAGGAATATTACCATCATCAGGTTCTCTGTAAATATGTGCGTAAGTAATGGTCTTAATATAATGGGCTATAACTATAACCAGAAAAGTTATAACACATCGTTAGGTTTTTTACCGTACATGTAATATCGTTGCTGCCATTTCTTGCCTTTTTTAGAATTATTAGTTTTTCCTTAAATGTACACTGGAGATGTGTATCTGATTTTAGTTGGTTTTTATGCATGCTATTTTTCTCTTGTCATCTTTGATGACACTGGATCAGCAATATTACATGCTTAAATAGTTACTATTATAAGTAAGTGATTTGTGGAAATTTAATTGTTTTTTATTATTTTTATAGGTTTGTTTCTAATTTTGTTTTTGTCTGTAAATTGTTTTAGTTTTATTTGAGATTTTTATTTTATATTTTAATTTTTTCGTTATAATTTTGTCATTGTCTATGATTGATGTTGGTGTTATGTCTGTGTTTTATACTTTTCATGTTGTTACCGCTGTTACTATGGATATATGTCATTTGAAGTCTCTGATATATTACTTTACCCGTTTTCTTGATTTGTAATGAGAATAAAGTTTTCTATGTACTTTCTGTGTTTTAGATCGGTTTGTTTTCAATAAATTTCTAGGATTGTTGCATACCTGTTAATATATATCTATTTCCTCAAGGATGTTAATGAATACTCCCTTCTGCACACACAAAAGTAAATAGATCTAGAGAGCAGTAATAGAAAACAAAAGTGGATTAATTTCGTATATTTTCCTTGTTACTCGCTTTCCTAGTTTTGCCTTCCAGCTTGCCATCATCCATTAACTTTCGTATTTAGTATGTATTTACATTCACATCTAAGGAGAAACTAATAATTTTAAGAAAGACAGGGCATGGCAGCAACAATATTACATGTAAGGTTAAAACAGCTAACAATGTATTATAACTTTTCTGATCGTTGTTACAGACCGTTATGTTGAGACCATCGCTTACTTATGTATTTACAGAACTGTTGTTGATGGCAATATGTCGAAATATGCTCATCATGAAATATTTATAAGAAATATCCATTTAAGGCGCAGTGTTCCTGGCTGAAATTCGTAATAATTATGCCATTAGAAGACATTTCGTTCTGCTGGACCTAAAGAACAAAAGTCTGTAATAGTCACTTAAAGTCCTATGCTTTGATATCTGTCAATTCTGAATTTCACGAAGAGTTATCGCTTGGAGAGGGTGACTTACAGAATTGTCGTCCACAGAGTACAGAATAGCAAAAGCTCCTAAATCTCTTTCTAAGTGCGAAAATCAGAGAATCTTGTTTCAAATTCAGTATGCGATTTTCTTAAAAGATCTGTGTGCCTTCCAAAATCTGCTGCAATGCCAACTTTTGTTTACGCTGACAGTTTCGGAAAGTAAGAGACGTTTCCAGCGTTCAGATGCCTTTCCCTTTCCTATAATGATAGTATTGACAGCGTCATCTTGAAAGTCTTGATTTTGTCACAGAAATGAGAATATCTTTCCCTTTAAGTGACATACACACGTCGCGCAGACACCCAGTAACAGCAACCAAACAGGTTAAATCACAAATCCCCCTATCATCCGACAGTTCAGGAACACTTTCTCTCTTCATTTCCTTGAATAACGATATTTCTTGGCGCAGTTCCGTGAAGTGCTCCAGAACTTTAGCACCAGTGTCCAAGCGAACATCACAGCGATAAGGCAAATCTCCATATTCACGATCGACATCGTTCAGGAACGCTTTGAACAAACGGTGATTGAATCCATTTGTTTCAATAGAATTACTGAATTTCACAAACAAGCTCATTACATGATTCAGTTTTACGCTTTTGCAACACAAATGTTGTTGATGAAGCAGGCAATATATAGGGATGGCCAAGAGGTCATTATTCTTCATTTTTCTCCTCTCTGTAACCATTGTACTCGCCTCAGGGAACATTTGACACCGACACAAGCAGTGCAAATGTTTATTTTGGATCATGGAGGTCGGGAATTGAGAATGATACTGGGATGGGAAATATGCAACACAGACCACAACGATCAGGTTCATAAGAAAATGTATTACGGGATAAATTTGTGTGTTACTATACATCACACATAGGATCATTAGAAGATCACAAGTGATGAGTGCACTGCAAAAGGGAATAGCAATTTTTATAATGTGACGAACTGGAAACTCTGAACGGAACTATAAATTTTTTTATGCAATCTGTCAATAAAAAATTGTCTCTAGTTCCGAGGGTTCTGTGCAAACTTATTTACGTATATAGTAGTTCATCTAACCCGGGAATCGAGAATCTCGACGATTTTAAGGAATATTCCGTCAATTCTTGGAAGAAGATAAGACATATTAAAAATTGGAATACACAGTATTAATGCTCCACAACAATATTTGTAGTTCGTTACGAACCGGATTTCGGATTCTTAGGCCATTTTTAGATAACGTAAACCTAACAGATAGTCCATAAAATATCAGATAGAGTTCATTGCTGTACAAAGATTGTTGTACAAAGATATGTGATATTTTATGAGTATATTGATATCAAAACACAAGCATGAAGTAATACTCAGAGAAAATCTGTGCAAATAAACATTATATTACAGTATATTCAAATATTAAAAATACATAAATGCCTAAGACAAATATTTGTACAAGTGAATAAATGGACAAATTGTTGAATGTGACGAACAGGTCGAGAAAAGGGAGGGTCACGGAAAAAGAAGTCTATGGAATGTGGAAGTGGATCAGTTATAACGATCTTATTATTTAATGTTGTAGTAATGTTGTAGTAACTGGCTGTTGTTACTTTAGTAAGGGTGAATAATGGAACTGTGTCTGTTCGTTAGGGACACGGTTATGATTTTTTGATATAATTATTAACAATTTTCTGATTTTGTTCCTTTACTTGTAATGTGAAACCTTGGGTCTTGCCACATTTCATGGTTCTAGGTCAACGGGAAGTACGCCATACGTTTTGCGGAGTGAGTTTGCAAGTATCAAAATATGCGACAAAAATGGCCGAATCTTTGGTTTTAGCCGACTTAAAAGCTTATATTTACTATACCGCCAAGGAACTATAGACATTAATATGTGACACAAATTTTAACTTGATATGTCAACTCGTTCTTTAGAAAATGGGATCTTTAGAGATGGAGGGACAGACAGGCAGTTATCACAAATAACAAAATAATTTTTTGTGTGAGATAATAAGAAATTAATAATTTTCAGATTTCATCCTTACTCGCATTGCGAAACCTTTCTTCTTGCCAAATTTCATGATTGTAGGTGAAAGGAAAGTACGCTAGAGTTTTCAAGAGAGAGTTTGTGAGTATTAAATTATATTATATAAATGGCCCTATCGTTTGATTTGTCTGGTTTAGAAGCTTCCATTAATTACAACACGAAGACACCTTAGACTTTGGTGTGTGATGTAAACTTCAAATTAATACGTCAACAGATCCCCGAGAAAAAGAGGTCTTAATAGATGGACGGACAGATAGATAGTTGGATAATAAATGAGAAGTTTTTTGTGTGATATAATTATATTTCAGGAGTTTTCATATTTTTTCCTGTATCAGTATCGTGAAGCCTTATTACTTGCCAAATTTCATGATTCCGGGTCAACTGGAAGTGTCATATATGTATTGATGAATGGATTTTCGAATATCAAAAGATGAGACATTAATGGGCATATCTTACGATTTCGTTACTTTTGATGCTTCGGTTCAGAGACTGCAGACCTTAACACGCAGCATAAATTTCAACTTGATGTGTCTACCTGCTCCTCAGAAAAATGGTTTTTAACAGTCAGACAAGCAGACAGACAGACAGCAAAGTGACCCCATAACGATTCCGTCGTTACTAACTGGGTATGGATCCCTAAAACCATCCTATTTTTGTGGATCACTGTGACGGACAGTAGCAGTCTACTACAAAGGTGCACTGAATTTGCTGATTTATTGTTAATGTCCCATAACTCAAAAGAACTATGATAATCTTCAACAAAAAAAACCTGTTTTGTAGTTTGTCCTCCCCATGTCTCAATCAACAAGCCGCTCGGATCCACTGACTGCTGGACAGCTGGTGAAATGTCGTCAACACGTCGTTTCTTGTCGATAGGCGGTGCATGGGACTGGCAACAATTTGCCTAGTGCACCATGATACAATGCCGCATGCGGCGTGTTGCCATGTGTCGCCATGCTCGAACTGCTCCTTGTAGCACGCAAATAGCCGCATGCCAATGCTTCCCAACTGTTGTCTCCTTGGAATTGCGCCTTAAGAGACTATTCGTGCACAGCAGGATTCACGTAATACACGACCTCTGATTCAGATTTTCCTCCCATAAGGTTTAGTGTGTCGCAGACAGATGGAATGTACGCCCTGTAGAATAGACGAGCTGTAGTGGTGACTTCGTATGCAGGGTGCATAACCCAACTGGTTAGTGAACGAACTGACTCGACGGCCTGGCTTGCTGTAGTCGCCCACTGCGGGCGACACTCGTCTCACCAGCCTGCCCGCTGGGTTAGGCATGCCTGACGGCTGTTAGGGTACGTTTACGCTGCGTCCTCGATTCCTCGCTGCTGCCACCTCGCTGGTCGTCGCTGGCACTTGGAACATTGTTGCTATCTGGTAGCTTTGTTGCATTTACGCTGCAGCCTCGCTGCTCGCTGCGGGCCAGGAGTTTTTACCTTGTAGCTGTTCACATATCAAGAGGCACTCCTAGAGCGACCTTGAAGCAGCCAATCATGGCTCGTTTCAGGACATATAGAGAAGGTTGCAGCACGAGAAACAAAGAAGCTTGATATCTTAGCCATTACAGCGAGCAGCGGGGCACGCAGCGATGATGGAGGTTAAATGAACCAACAAGAGGCAGTGGGTTTGATTCATCGTTGCCGCGCGAACAGCAAAGTGGCAACATAAACACCCTAAAATGGTCGCACTGTAGGACGTGAGGGTGAACAGAAAACCCTCTCACACGGACCTGCATTGGTCAGTGATGATGTACGATTATCCAGAACAGCAATTTCGATGTCTGACGACGCAAATGCATAAGGGGACGCCTGGGAAATGTATGTGACGAGGAAAACTTACCGATGGAGTGGGAAGATCTGAAAAAGACAACTTATTCCAGTGGATGCTGTACCTGATCAAAAATATCTGGACACCCCCTATTTAACGTAGAATTCACCACCAGATGTCACGAGATGCGGACATGTAGTATAAAAGCAGAGAAGCAGAATGAGTCTGTCAGGAGAGCTCAATAACTTTGACCGTGGACTAGTCGTTGGATGTCACCTGTGCAACATTGGACGTCATCTGCGTAAGAAATTCGTCAGGGACATTTCAACCCTTCTAAAGCTAACCTAGTCTACTGTTGGTTATGCGACTGCGAATGCGAAGGGACAAATGGTTCAAATGGGACTTAACCTCAGAGGTCATCAGCGCCTAGGACTTAGAACTACTTAAACCTAACTAACCTAAGGACATTACACACACCCATGACCGAGGCAGGATTCGAACCTGCAACCGTAGCAGTTGCTGCGAAGGATCGACCACAGCTAAACAAAGACCAGGCGGATCTTACGTGCTGACGAACAGGAACTACCGAGAATTACAGAAAGTAGTTGTAAAAAATACCATGAAATTAGTTGAAGGAATCACTCGTGAGTTTTGTATTTTTTGCTGGCAGTTCATTTAGCACTATGACTGTGTGCAGAATGGGATTCTGTCTGTGCAAAAACCGATCAAATTTTAAACAAAAATGAAGTCAAGCCCATCTTGTGATCACCGGTGGAAGTAAGAAATCGTTTGGGCAGCATGAGAGAAAAAACTACCAACTCTGTACATCTGTGCTCTATCGCCTTTCTTATGATTACGGTAAGTCTTATACCTTGGACAGACGAAGTGCTGAGTCTTTGTGCGTTGCTGTCTGAGCTCGCTTAACGGAGGAAGACTTTTTCGAGCGAGTGGTTTCTTGGACAATATCATTAAGGAGGCAATCGAAACACGTGTGGCCCCAAAAATCGTTAATCTTGTTAGTGCTAAGAGGCCACTTGCTTCGAAAGTAATGAGAAGTTAGGGACAACACACTGATTAATGGAGCTCCGGTGGACAGCGAGCGTTATAGTGGCGTGGAAGCAAGAAGGTGGGCATGTGATGCGTCTTTGTGGGGGCGCCGACGTGCTCTTCCCAGCCTTCTCCCCTCCCTCTCTGCCTTCTATCTTTCTTTCCGTTTGTCCCACGCCACACTGTTCAGCTGTATACTGCCATAGTAAATGGCAACACTGGGATAATGTCCACATGGGAACTATTTCTGGGCCTGACTCCCACTCGATAATTTCACTGTCACTTCTTAGCATAATACTTTTTGTGTTGGCTTTATGGCACTCATAAATATCACTGCAGTGGCTATGTAACATCGTCAAAGATAAACTAATATGAAAGTCAATATTGACTGTTCCAAACATGCCCCAAAGTACAGGCTACAGTCAGGGGCGACCAGAATGGTTGTATTAAGTGGTGGGTACACTGCCCGTTGTTACTGCGCGTTGCTGGCCGGCCACTCGCCTTATTCGGTGTAGATCACTATAGCTGGTGACCGGGAGAACACATGAACGTGTGGAGAAGCGGCCTTGCAAGGATTCTGTATCTGTCGCCGCTGATGAGTATGTAAGGAGATGGATCTCGAGTCACTTGGCGCACGAAAATGCTGAAGGCAAAATAACAAATGCAGACTATTTGAGCGGCGCGCCCCAGTGGAGCGCCAAAACTACGATACCGGTGGCCCATTAAACACCTCTTTTATCAAGTCGAATGGTTCAAATGGCTCTGAGCACTATGCGATTTAACTTCTGTGGTCATCAGTCGCCTAGAACTTAGAACTAATTAAACCTAACTAACCTAAGGACAACACACACATTCATGCACGAGGCAGGATTCGAAGCTGCGACCGTAGCGGTCGCTCGGCTCCAGACTGTAGCACCTACAACCGCACGGCCACTCCAGCCGGCTTTTATCAAGTCATTAACCTACGTTGCGGAGATACAAATTTCTGTTCCAAAGCCCTAAAACTTACGGCTAGGTGCTCATAGCAGTATTTTGTCGCGTGGCGGAAATGCCGTACGTTATTTTGTTTCTCCGTTATTTTGTAACTCATTCCTATTCATTCCATCACACTCATCTGCAGCTAGTACGTCGCAGTGGTGAAATAAACACGACATTTTGCTCGCGGCGCGGAGTGGTAATTACGAAAGTTTGAGGAAGGGCAACTTTCTGCAATAAATCGCTGAAAAAGTACAGTGACAGAAACCTCGGGAAAAAACTGGCTACAAAGTGTAGCTCAAATGTATACAATGAGAGAGGAACAAAAAGAATTAGGGTATGTTTTATAAATATTGCATAAATTACTTGTTAATGAATGAAATAGTGTGTACTCGTTATAAAACGTTTTCATCCACAAAATCAACAATTTAAAATCCTTCTGATAACTGAAATTAGAAAATGTACGGTCGTATTACCACAGCAGAAAACCCCAAATGGGAAAGAACTTTCAAAACTGTCTTAAGTGACATGTGAGCTGTTGATCAATTCTGTTATAGAAGGGTTGCAACTTTGGAAAATGCACTCATAAATTTCATCTTCAGAATGCTAATTATACTTTTCTCTTGCATTAAACAAGTCGTTATCTTTAGTGCCATTGATGGAACAGCGAGGCAGAATAAGCAGCACTACCAACAATGAGGAAGCTAAATGGACAGAAACATAAACGGCTAATACAGAATCTGAAATAGCTACAAATCCTAGATAACATACGGGTACCTACCACAAGCATGGAACTTAACGCCCCCGTAAACGATTTAACGTGTTTGACAAAATTTCTCTTATCTAGTCATGAGTTTGCCAAGGAAGCCTGTACACGTTCAAACAATGTTAGTCAGTTTAACCCCACTTTGAAGCAGAGACAATCAGTGTTCGTGTGTATTTTGAGCGTAGTGAGTACGGCCACAAATGCAGACAAAGCAGTCCTGGCATTGACTTTGGCACTGTGTTTAAAGAAGAAGAAGAAGGCTCTAGTCTAAGGAATGGCTTAAAATGAGAGATTTACCCATGAAAATATGCAAAAGGAAATACTGCTCTGCGATCTCGCTGATTACATCAGCTTTCTTCGAATGGACAGTGAAACTTTTTGAAACGTATGAAGATCTTCTAAAAGAGCTAAGTAGTCTGTTAAGTTTGTTCCTATCTAGCCACGGATGTGTCAAACAAGCCCGTACACGTACTAAGGAAGCTCGTAAATTTGACGTTACTTTTGCAGTATAGACTTTTCGTATATGCTGTATTTTGGAATTAGTGAGAACGGCAACAAATAAAGATAGAGGATTTCTAACATTGCCTCTAGCACTGTGTTGAAAGAAGAAAAGAAGAACACGCTGGTCCAGGGTATGGTTTACAATGAGAAATATGCAGGTGGAAACCTGTTGACGGAAATGTTTCACTCACGTCAGAACCTGATGATTACATCAATTTTCTGCAGATGGACAGTGAAACGTTTAACAACTTGTTTAGCGTTACTTCACCCTCACATTGAAAAAGTACGTAAAAACTTATTCTCTTCTACTTGGTCCTCTAATAACAGGTCATTAATATACCGCATCGTGGGAACAGTTAACCCACATCGTCCGTGGAAGAACCGAAGAACTTGTATGTCACTGTATTCGTAAAATATTGATTTTGTTCATAACCTGTGCATGCGTAATATATGGATGGGAAAGATGTGGTACCTCTATCATTTTGGTAATTGTCAGTGCTGTTTTGTTGTTATACTTGATCGTAGTTTTCATAGTAACAGAAACTCACGATACTGTGAGATAAATTGTAATAAAATAATTTTTCACTAAACATATGCGGCGAAACGTCAACACAAACAACGTCCGCCACCTTGTCTAACTTTCCGTTAATCAAAATTTCTCTCAAACACAATCTATGCTTGACAAACACGTCAAACTGCTCCGTACACAATCAAATATTTGGCAAGCAGTTTAAGTATGGCAAACTGTTTGATCGTTTACGGGGGCCTTTAGGAAGAAATTGATACAGACAAAAATTTAATTCAGCCGTTAGTGCCACTGGTGAGAAAATTAACTGATGCCCAGAACCATTCCACTAAACGCCGAATCTTACATGTAATGAAGAATGATGAGGAGTTTACGGAGGGGGGCGGAAAATAGCAGTGGGAGAGCTCGCAGTTTGTTGTGGTTTTCACTTGCTGCAGGGAATGCAGTGTACAGCTAAACGTAGCGCTGCACGCCTTTCGCAGGAGAGGAGAACGTTGGTCATAGGGCATAACGGAACATCACTTAAACCGTTCTCTAGGTTACGTAACTGGAAGTGCCTACGGACCAGCAGGAAAGTAGAACGTTGGTCATAGGGCATAACGGAACATCACTTAAACCGTTCTCTAGGTTACGTAACTGGAAGTGCCTACGGACCAGCAGGTGGCGACAATGTGTGAGCTACGGCGGGCGGCGGGCAGAGTTTGAGCCGCGCCTCCGCCTGCAGTGGCGGCAACCTGTTGAGCGCTGCAGCGTGCGCCGCAGTGTGGCCTACCTTGACGATCTGGACGCCCAGCTCCTCGTCGTCCGGGTTGCTCCACTCGTTGAAGCAGAGGCGGTGGGCGCGCGCCCAGTCCACGCCGCGGGCCGCCAGGTGCCGCTCGGCCAGCGTTAGCCACAGCTGAAACACAAGGCAGACCGTCAGCACTCCGCAGCTGTATTTGTGTGTCCAACCTCGTACGCCTTAACTGGTTAAAGACAGACAGCCAGATGGAATTACGAAGGGTGCTCGGAACTGAGGCAAAGTCGAAGGAGGCAATAAGAGATCGTATATTACAACTGTGGCAAAATGAGTGGGACACTTCAGGCGCAGGCAGGACAACATACGGTTTGCTCCCTAACATCAGGGAGGGATTAAAAATGAAATTCCTTAATCCATCCAATGGACTGATACATTATCCGGGGGCCATGGCCCTTTTGCCACGTATCTGTACAAAATCAGAACACAGATGAATGATAGATGCGCCTACGGCAGTGTGGGCACACCAGAACATACACTGTGGGACTGCCCGCTCTATGACAATGCAGCCGGTAACGGACGCCCGGTATTAAGGATATTTGATACTAAAGCAGCACTAAGCAGTGAGTCGACCTGGCACATCTTGGACGATACTGCAGTCGCAGTATCCAGGAAGGGTAAGTGAGGTCGGCGACTACAGAATGAAATAGTTTCCAAAGCATCTACATTGCGTTGGTGCAAATTATCATGAAAATGTGGTGGGTGGACTTGCTTACTATAGTGGAAACGCTGCTGACGTGCTGCCCGACGCCCAAGGAATATAGCAGACGATGGATATTGACCGGAATGGTATGAGGGTGGAGCCAGTAGCGGAGACAACGGTCTACAAGTTAAATGTACCAAAACAAATGTACAAACAGAGAACAAATTCTGTAGTGTTGGTAGTAGATTAGTAGCTGAGTAAAGATTTAATGTAGTTTTATAGTAGTCGAAGCAGTCGTAGTTTTTTATATAAATACCTGTTTTTAATTATGTATAAGAAATAATTACAACATAATTTATCACCATCCAGGGAAATGTGATTTGTATGTCCTGTTTTAACTTTCCAGACAACCGGCTGTAATTTTGAAGAATAAACAAATAAATAACGCTTTTTGGCCTTCACTCGCTTCGGACCAGGGTTTTACGGGTACAGTAGTTTTTAGATCAGACATATTTGTTGTTTACGTCTACCTTCCAGTTACAGACGACAGTCTAAAACAGTAGGCAATTGGACGATACTGCAGCCGCATCATCCAGGAAGGCCAAGGAAGACTTCACGAGGCATTCAACCATAAGTCATCATGCTGGCACCCAGGCTAGATAACATCCTCTGCAGATGGAGAGAAGATAACTGAGGTCGGCGATTACCGAATGAAATAGTTTCCCAAGAATCTACATTGCGATGGTGCAAATGATCATGGAAATGTGGACAAAAGATGTGACAGTAATTGTATGATGACCATATTCAAGACGCGAGTACAAACGATGTTCTAACACATCTAGCCACCGTATGTAATTATGATATAGTCAAAAAATAAGCCAAGCGAAGAAAGCTACATCGTTTCATATAAAAAAAAATGTAGGCCATACCATATGCAACTTACTGGAACAAATATGTTAATTCTGTACAGCATCTCTAAACAGACCTTGGTGCAACGTCGCTCGGCCAGTAACAGGAATAAAAACATATGCGGTATATTAATGTACAAAGGTAAAATTGCCAAACAGCCTTATTTTTTCAGTAGTTATTTAATTTACATAACCAGTTTGAGTATGTTATTAACGCCATGTTTAGGCCCCTACGCACTCCATGCATGCAGAATCAGATAGATCGATACATACGCCATCAACACTTAGATCCCGTGATTTTTTTGTGGAACTAGACAAGCTGTTGTCAAGTTCCACAAAAAATTCAGAGAATCCAGAGACTGATGGCTCCAATTAACCATGTATCGGTCTATCTGTTTCTCTATACATGGAGTGCATAGAGGCTGAGATGTCAGAACTGGTTGTCTAAATAAAATAACTTCTGTTCTATACAGCTGTTTGGCGACTTTTCTTTGGTAAAGATCTGTCAAGTTGCTGTCCCGTGTCCACAATTGATCAGCAGTGACTGAATGTTAATTTCAAGAAGGATCGTCGGATAGTTATACATAACTGTTGGCCGTTACCGTTGACGTCAGTCTGTTGTAGAATTATGGCGCTTGTTTTATATTCAAGAATTACGACATTTTTGGAGAACGAAAATCTCCTCTATTAAAATCAATAAGCATTACTCAAACAGAGATCTTGCGTCACTCAGCTCGCTCTGTTCCTCATGAGATCAATAGAGTTGTAAACAATGGCGGTCTGATTGCTGCCGTATTTCTTGACTTCAGGAAGGCACTGCCGTTTAGTCAAAAAGTAAGAGCCTGCCGGGTATCGGACCAGATTTGCAACCGGTTTAAGATTTCCTTGCAGATAGAGCGCAACACGTCACTGTTAGCGGAAACAAACGTGATAGTTATATTCGGAGTACCCCAAGGACCGTTACGGTTTACAGTGTGTAAAAATGATTTAGTAAAAAGCATCAGAAGCTCTTTAAGGCTGTTCGTAGATGACGTAGTTGTCCATAACAAAGAAGCAACGCCAGAAGAAAGTATAAATCTGCAAAATGGTTGATGAATGGTGGAGCCTCTGGAGCTGATAATGAACGTGAGTAAATCTAACATATTGTGCATACATAGGAGAAGAAATCCACTATTGTAAAACTGCACTGTTGATGACAAACTGCTGGAAACAACCACCACCGTAAAATACCTAGGAGTAACTATCCAGTGCGACTTCAAGGGTAATGACCACATAAAACAAATCGCAGGGAAAACAAATACCAGACGAGATTCACAGGAAGAATCTTGAGGAAAGTAGCTCGTTCACGAAACAAGTGGCTTACAATACACTTTTTTGAGAGATTCTTGAGTATTTTTCATCAGTCTGGGATCCTTACCGGCTAAGATTGGTAGAAAAAATACAGAAGATCAAATGACGAGCGGCGCGTTTCGTTACTGGATTGATTGGTTGTCGCTGGAGCATTACAGAATCGGCCAAAATATTATTTCCATATACATCTCGCGAAACGAACGCGACGCAAAATTCGCGAAATTAGAACTAAGACGGAAGCTTACCGACACTCATTCTTTTTACGCGCCATTTGCGAGTGGAACAGGAAAGGGGGATCAATTAGTGGTAGGTACCCAGGAATACCTTCCGCCACACAGCGTCAGGTGGCTTGCGGAGTATTGATGCAGATGCAACTCGGCACGCTATTTAGTCATATACAAGTTTCCATCTCCTCATAACTACTTTAGCCAACATCCATTTGAATCATCTTATCGTAGACAAGTCTTGGTATCCCTCTACAGCTTTACATTTCCTCCTCCACCTCCTCTGTCTCTCTCTCTCTCTCTCTCTCTCTCTCTCTCTCTCTCTCTCTCTCCCTCCCTCCCTCTCACACACACAATCTTCCGTCCATACCAAACAGACAGAACCTTGAACATTTAGGATTTGTCCGATAAACCAATATCTCGTAATGGTCAGGCTGTCCCATACCTCTTTGTGCTCCCCATTTCGATTCACTACCTCTTCATTAGTTATCCGAAATACCCATATAATATCCAGCACTCTGCTGTAGCACGGCATATTAAAAACTTCTATTCTATTCTTGTCTGACTGGATTTCAGGGCCGAAGAAACCAAGTTCTGTTTCACACGACCGATACTTGGGGATACCATCGTGATTATTACATTCACTGAGGTGACAGAAGTAACGGGATAGCTATATGCAAATGTAAAAATGGCGGTAGTGTCGCATACACAAAATATAAATGGCAGTGCAGCATGTGAGGGGAGTGCATTTTCGGAAGTGCTATTTGTACTCAGGTGATTTACGTGATAAAGTTTCCGACGTGTTTCAGGCCACACGACGGGAATTAAAAGACTCTGAACGCGAAATGGTAGTTGAAGCTAGACGCATGGGACATTCTATTTGGGAAATTGTTTGGTAATTCAATATTCCAAGACCCACGGTGTCACGAATGTGCAGAGAATCCTAAACGATTAAAGTACTCAGTAGTAAAGCCGCTTTATAAAATTGAGAAAGGGACAACGTAGACAATTTTAGACCTATTTCTATGCCATCAGTGTTTGCTACAGTTATTGAGAAGGCTGTGTATGTAAGGATTATTGATCATTTTATATCACACGATTTCCTATCAAATGTACAGTTCGGCTTTAGAAGTCGTTTAACAACTGAAAATGCTATATTCTCTTTTCTATGTGAGGTACTGGATGGGTTAAACAAAAGGTTTCGAATGCTAGGCATTCTTTTTTTTTTTATTTAACTAAGGTGTTTGATTGTGTTGATCACAAAATGTTGCTCCAGAAGTTGGACTATTATGGAATATGGGGAGTAGCTCACAATTGGCTCACCTCTTACTTCAGCAACAAACAGCAAAAGGTCATTATTCACAATGTTGAGAATGACGCTGATGTGAGGTCTGAGTGGGGTACGGTCAAGTGGGGGGGCACTTCTGTTCCTTATTTATATAAATGATATACTGTAGCTATGGGTAATTCTACAATATTTCTGTTTTCTGATGACACTAGTTTAGTAGTAAGGGATGTGCAACATTGGCTCGGTATCAAATAGCGCAGTTCATGTCCTAAGTTCATGGCTTGTAGAAAATAAACTAACGCTAAATCACAGTAAGATTCAATTTTTACAGTTTCTAACACACAATTCAACAAAACCTGACGTTTTAATTTCACAGAATGGGCATATGATTAGTGAAACTGAACAGTTCAAATTTCCAGGTGTTCAGATAGATAGTAAAATGTTGTGGAGAGCCCATGTTCATGATTTTGTTCAAAGACTAAATGCTGCCATTTTTACTATTCGAACGGTATCTGAAGCAAGTGATCGTTCGACACGAAAATTAGTTTACTTTGCTTATTTTCATTTTCTTACCGGGAGAGCAGTGTGCTGACCACATGCCCCTCCTATCCGCATCCTCAACTGAGGATGACGCGGCGGTCGGATGGTCCCGATGGGCCACTTGTGGCCTGAAGACGGAGTGCTATTTTCATTTTCTTATGTCGTATACTATTTCATTTTGGTATAACTCTTCCCATTTTAAAAGGATATTTTTGGCTCAGAAATGGGCGGTTCGGGCAATAAGTGGTGTAAGTTCATCAACCTCTTGTCGACCCCTGTTGACAAGTCTGCGTATTTTGACATTGGCCTCTCAATATATATATTCCTTACCGTCATTTCTTGTTAACAGTATTAGCTTATTCCCAAGACTAAGGAGCTCTCACTCAGTTAATACTCGGCAGAAATCAAACCTGCATTTGGATCGGATTTCCTTAACTCTTGTGCAGAAAGGTGTGCAGTATACTGCTGCATCCATTTTCAATAAGCTACCACTCGAATTCAAAAATCTTAACAGTAATCCATGCGCTTTCAAATCGAAATTGAAGAGTTTCCTCATGGGTCACACCTTCTATTCTTTCGAGGAGTTAGTAGAAAAAATTAAGCTGATACTTGTTGCATTGTTGACTGCGTTTACTTAAATTTATGGAATGACTTTTTTCATAAACATATTATTTTTATCTGTTATTACTTTTACGTTGTAATTTCATGTACTGACACGATCCATGACTCTGGAGATATGCTCCTCAATTTGGTCCTGCGTAACTTGACGTGCAAATAAAATAAATAAATAAAATAAGTACCATTTTTCAGACGTTTCCTCTCTCCATGGACAATGCAGCGCTCGACAGTCTTCATTTAACGACCGAGAGGAGCGGCTTTTGTCTAGATTTTTCAGTGCTAACAGACAAAAAACACTGCACGAAATAACCGCAGAAATCAATGTGGCTTGTACTGCGAACGTATCCTTTAGGACAGTGCGGAGAAACGTGGCTTTATTGAGCTGGAAGAGGACCTATGCGAGTGCATTTTCTAACAGCACGATATCGTCTGCTACAGGTTCCTGGTCTTGTGATCATATCGGTTGGACTCGACTGGAGAACTGTGGCCTGGTCAGATGAGCCCCGATTTCAGTTGGTAAGAGCTGATGATAGGGTTAGACTGTGGCGCAGACCCCATGAAGCCATGGTCCCAAGTTCTCAACAAGGCACTGAGCAGCTGGTTGTAGCTCCATAATGGCGTGGGCTGTGTTTAAATGGAATGGACTGGATCCTTTGGTCAAACTGAACCAATCATTGATTGGAAATGGTTATGTTCGGTAACTCTGAGACATTTGCAGCCATTCATGGATTTCATGTTCTCAGACAACGATGCAACATGTGACTGGGCCACTGTTATTCGCGACTGGTTTGAAGAGCATTCTGGACAGTTTGAGCGAATGGTTTGGCCGGCCAGATCGTCCGACATGAATCTCATCGAACATTTATGGGGCATAAACGAGAGGTCAAAAAATGGTTCAAATGGCTCTGAGCACTATGGGACTTAACATCTGTGGTCATCAGTCCTCTAGAACTCATAACTACTTAAACATAACTAACCTAAGGACATCACACACATCCATGCCCCAGGCAGGATTCGAACCTGCGACAGTAGCAGCAGCGCGGTTCCGGACTGAAGGGCCTAGAACCGCTTGGCCACAGCGGTCGACTAAAAGGAGGTCCAACACGATATGACATTTTTCACCTCGGTGTTGGTGTCGCTCTGTCTCCAAAAATGCCATGATTGAAATTTCGAAAGTGTTTTCTGCTATCAGTCTTTCTGGTGGTTAGATACAATCCTGCAGCTCTTCCTATCTTGTGCTAATGTTCCCATCGTTGCGTAACTACTGCTACACGTAATGTTTTGTATCTCAAAGTTTCACTCCGTTTTATTGGTAAACGGATTAATGGTATTGTCATTATATTGGTTAGCATTTAATTTTTCTGATAGGGAACCTGGGTGAAACCTAGTTCCCATGTAATTCAACATTTCCGTTCTTCCATAATGTTGCTAATGAACGAGGAGGCCAGCAGGTTGACGCAACTGACTCACATTTGGCAAGGGGTGGTAATAAGTTGTTTTGTGAATCGTAATATTGCACCCAATTACTAGACCATGCTGCCAGCAACGCGACAGTTTATTCCTTACGCTCAGTAAGCTTTTGGCCTATAATAAGGCGAGCACTCAAGGACTGCCAGTCTGTCTACACGACCCACAGCTTGTCACATGAAGCACTCTTCTGTAAGCTGCAGCATGTACAATATCTAGGAACCCTTGTTTGGTACTGTTCGTGACGTGTTGTGAAGACGGCGTGAATTGCTCTTCTGGGAAGAGTGTCTCGTGTAATGGTGTGGTTCTTCCCTGATTTCACGGGAGCTCCTTACCTTGCTGACACAAGTGTAAAAATTGTCGGGAAGTAATTCATACATACTGTCAGGGGTGAACGGTTTCAAAATCTTATGGGACTTAACTGCTAAGGTCATCAGTCCCTAAGCCTAAACACTACTTAACCTAAATTATCCTAAGGACGAACACACACACCCATACCTGAGGGAGGACTCGAACCACCGTCGGGACCAGCCGCACAGTCCATGAGTGAACGGTTTGTGGTTACACACGCACAGAAGTTACACAAATAAGGAACCCACACAAATTGTAAAAATGTATGTGTGTATTGTATGTATATGTATGTACGTATCTTCAACATCTCCTTCTAAGACAATGGACCAAGTGGAACCACACTTGGTACCCACGCCACTTAATGTCTGGAAAGAATCACTATGGGGGTAAGAATCATGCTCCTCTCCAAGCGGTGGAAGTGAAAAGCAATGTAGCCCATGATGCGCGAATACCATAGTTTAGCCATCCAGTATCTGAGAACGAGAGCGTTAGAGACTTGCAAAAAACTTTACACATATTTTGAAATTTTTTCTCGCTGACGACTCCCATAAAATGATGAGAAGAAAAACGTTCATCGGGTACTATATTTTCGCTGTTGATGCAGTAAAATTGCGACGTCGAACATAACGTTTTAATTTACACTTCTCTACTACTAACTGCATTCGTCACACATTTTGCAAGCAGTCTCCACATATACCACTGAATATACCGGAAAATTACATCATTGCACGACACTTACTTTAAGAGATATTACGTCATAAACACTGAGCTGTATGAAACACTACGCATCTTGCAAGACGTTAAAATTTATTACATTGTGGCAACTAATTCAATTCTCAACACTTTTCGAAGACAGTAAACACATCTGCCGCCAATGAACCTGCAAAAGTATATTATTGTACGACACTTAAAATACTGAGATGCGTGAAAAACTGCCGCATCTTCCTAGACGTTTGAATTTATTACTTCTTTACTACTAACTCTATTCACAACATACTTGTCAGACAGTAACCATGTAAAACTGAATATACCTGCAAAATTATATTGTAAAGCACATAGTTAAGGAGATACGACATCATAGAAAATGAATTGCTTGAAAATGAAATAACAGGGCGAAATTCGCTAGACATAGAGATGAAATACGTGTACAGATATTTGTGAAATAGCCAAATATATGGGAAATATGTTTGACATTTGGCTATGCGGGAAAAGTCACGGGTAAAAAGCTCATTCTAAACGCCTGAAAAGATTTCAAAGAAATTTGGTACATATATTAGTTACAATCTGGAAAGAAATACTATACAGGTAAGAACCCCAGTCTGCTCTTCGGTTGAGCATGATAATGTGGGAGAGAGAAGGGGGAAAGTAGATGGACAGACAGCGAGAGGGAAGGAAGAGATAGGCATTTATTGGAGGAGGAGGATACGTAGGGAAGGGAGAAATAGGCGGAGAGAGGGGGAGAGTAGGAGATGGACACAGAAAGGAAAGAGGAGATGATGGACAAAGAGGGCAGAGGAGGAGACGAAGAGGCGGGAGGTAGATGGACAGAGAGAGTGGGATGGACAGAGAGGAGATCGAGGGGGATGAGAAGGTGGACAAAGGAGGAAGGAGCAGATGACCAGAGATGGGAGGAGATTAAGAGAAATTGGGTGGCGGGATGGGGGGTAGGAGGAGATGGACAGAGAGATGGGCAGGAGAGGATTGATTGAGAGGGAGGTGGGTAGAGAGAGGGATTGGAGGTGATGGACACAGATGAGGTTAAGGAAGGGTTGGGGGTGAGAGGAGATGTTCTAATAGAAGAATAGAGTGAATATGTACACGGGCATCACCAGGTACTCAGCTAGTAAGTCTATAAATGACGGCATTCTTGGTAGAAAATTAGAAAAAAATTTTAAAAAATCAAGCTTTCGACGATAGCCCCCACCGTCTTTCTCACAATTACTGTCGACGTCTGCTACACTAGTGACGCCAGATGTCAGGAAGCCAAATCGTTCAGTTTCTCTATAGTCTTTCAACATCACCGCTCCCTTCCGTGCACCACTGAGATTATAGTCTCAGTTTTACGTATTGTTGCGCATTCTGAGGACTACAGCTTCCTTAATGATATTCCCAGTATGTTGATGCAGGAGGCCATACTTTAGTTTCATCGACTATGATCTATATTCGCGAGTAAGTGATGATCGACACGGCCATGTGGCTTTCGCGCACAACAGGGCTTTGTCCTTCATCGATGTTTGAATCGTTCGCCACCTTGGGTGGTAAGAATTTTATTTTAGATTGATCAATGCACTAAAGGAATTATATCCCAGGCTATGTTTTTAAATCGATATTTATAGAATTTTATGTGGGCACAGGGCTGTATTGTGTTAGACACTGGTGGGTCTAAGCATGATAATTCCGTCGGCTACCCTGTTTTATGTTCAGCGTGTGATCTTCTTACCTAGTACATTCAAACTGTATCCACCCGAAATTTATGCGATCTTGATGGCATTGGAGCAGTTGCGAAGTAACTAACCCTGCTGCAAAAGTTCTCATCCCCACTGATACCCTAAGTGCCGTACGGGCCACCCTGCTCATGTTATCAGAACAAAAGTACATTCAGATGATCCACGACGCCGTTTTCCACTTACAGCGGAAAGATAAAACGGTGTTATCCTGCTGGTTATCAGGTCATATGGGAATTCATGGTAATGAAACAGCAGGTGAAACAGGTAAGGATGCCTGTTAGCAAAATAGAATTTACAAATATGCTGCCCATGTACAGGCAGTTACGTCGCTGTCGAGGCAAAGGATCACACGTCTGTGGGAGGAGGAAATGGTTCGGGCAGAGGGACAAAAAAATCTGCGATCTGTGAAACCATAGGATAGAGCACTGTACTTTAATGCATGGATTCCTCCTTCGGCCGGAGAAACCACCACCGTGACAGGCTTCTGGTTTACAGATAACAGTAGTTCATATTTAAACTGAATGCGTTTTATATCAAGATATGGGGTCTGCAGCCAGCTTACCACCAAACTGCCCTTTATTTTAGGAAACGGTGACTCAGTGTGGTTCGTGTCTTAATACTCAGTGTGACGTTTGGCTTTCTAAGCAGCTTCTTAGGTAGAAGATTTTAATTCGTTTCCATCTTTTATTTTCGCATTGTTCAACCCTACAAAGTTCACTATTACTTAGAAGCAGATACCTTCGGTGTAGCAAAGCAGCTTAAATCTCTTAATAAAGCCACGTCCTCCTGTCCAGACTGTACACCAATCGGATATCTTTCAAAGTATGCTGATATAACAGCTCCGTACTTAATCACATACAATCGCTCGCTAGGCGAAAGGTCCGTATCTTAACATTGGAAAATTGCACTGACCACACCAATACTCAAGAAAGGAAGTAGGAACAATCCGACGAATTACAGACCTGTATCACTGACGTCGGCTTGCAGTAGGGTTTTCAAACACATACTGTATTCAAATATAACGAATTACCTCGAGGGAAACGATCTCGTAACACGCGGTCAGCAAAGATTCAGAAAATATCGTTCTTGTGATACACAATTAGCTCTTTATACTCATGAATTAATGAGTGCTCTTGACAAGAGATCCCAAATAGATTCCATATTTCTGTTTTCCAAAAAGATTTTGATACCGTTCTTCGCAAGAGGCTAATAATCAAGTTGCGTGTTACTAGATTGTCGATTCAGTTCAACGAGTGGATTTGTGATTTCCTGTCAGAAAGATAGCAGTTCGTAGTAATCGATGGGAAGTCATCGAGTAAAACAGAAATGATTCCTGGCGTTCCCCAAGGAAATGTTATAGACCCTCTGCTCTTTTGTAATCTATATAAATGATTTAGGAGACAATCTCAGCAGCCATCTTAGATAGCTTATAGATGATGCTGCCGTTTACTGTCTAGTAGATCATCTAGTAGATCATCTACCAATTGTAAAATGATTTTGACAAGACGTGCTGTGAAAAAGTGGCAATTGATTGTAAATAAGGAAAAGTGTGAAATCATCCAGATGAGCACCAAAAGGAATCCGTCAAATTTCGGTTACATGATAAATCATACAAATCTATAGGCTGCCAATTCAACACAGAATTACAATTACGAACAACTTAAACTGAGACGATCACATAGATACTGCTGCGGGGAACGCAAACCAGAGAGTGCGTTTTATTGGCAGAACTTTTAGAAGAGGCAACAGGTCTACTAAAACGGGAATTTCGTTTTCCTGGGAGATTAAAACTGTGTGCCGGACCAAGAAATCTCATTCTGGAAACATCCCCCAGGCTGTGGCTAAGCCATGTCTCCGCAATATCCTTTCTTCCAGGAGTGCTGGTTCTGCAAGGTTCGCAGGAGAGGAGAGCTTCTGTGAAGTTTGGAATGTAGGAGACGAGGTACTGGCAGAACTGAAGCTGTTAGGACGGGTCGTAAGAATGTCTGAGATGACAGCATAGCACTGTAGCTATCTTCCCTTGGGGATGATCTGTATCTGTTTTATTTATTCATTTATTGCACTTTTACACTCCTGGAAATTGAAATAAGAACACCGTGAATTCATTGTCCCAGGAAGGGGAAACTTTATTGACACATTCCTGGGGTCAGATACATCACATGATCACACTGACAGAACCACAGGCACATAGACACAGGCAACAGAGCATGCACAATGTCGGCACTAGTACAGTGTATATCCACCTTTCGCAGCAATGCAGGCTGCTATTCTCCCATGGAGACGATCGTAGAGATGCTAGATGTAGTCCTGTGGAACGGCTTGTCATGCCATTTCCACCTGGCGCCTCAGTTGGACCAGCGTTCGTGCTGGACGTGCAGACCGCGTGAGACGACGCTTCATCCAGTCCCAAACATGCTCAATGGGGGACAGATCCGGAGATCTTGCTGGCGAGGGTAGTTGACTTACACCTTCTAGAGCACGTTGGGTGGCACGGGATACATGCGGACGTGCATTGTCCTGTTGGAACAGCAAGTTCCCTTGCCGGTCTAGGAATGGTAGAACGATGGGTTCGATGACGGTTTGGATGTACCGTGCACTATTCAGTGTCCCCTCGACGATCACCAGTGGTGTACGGCCAGTGTAGGAGATCGCTCCCCACACCATGATGCCGGTTGTTGGCCCTGTGTGCCTCGGTCGTATGCAGTCCTGATTGTGGCGCTCACCTGCACGGCGCCAAACACGCATACGACCATCATTGGCACCAAGGCAGAAGCGACTCTCATCGCTGAAGACGACACGTCTCCATTCGTCCCTCCATTCACGCCTGTCGCGACACCACTGGAGGCGGGCTGCACGATGTTGGGGCGTGAGCGGAAGACGGCCTAACGGTGTGCGGGACCGCAGCCCAGCTTCATGGAGACGGTTGCGAATGGTCCTCGCCGATACCCCAGGAGCAACAGTGTCCCTAATTTGCTGGGAAGTGGCGGTGCGGTCCCCTACGGCACTGCGTAGGATCCTACGGTCTTGGCGTGCATCCGTGCTTCGCTGCGGTCCGGTCCCAGGTCGACGGGCACGTGCACCTTCCGCCGACCACTGGTGACAACATCGATGTACTGTGGAGACCTCACGCCCCACGTGTTGAGCAATTCGGCGGTACGTCCACCCGGCCTCCCGCATGCCCACTATACGCCCTCGCTCAAAGTCCGTCAGCTGCACATACGGTTCACGTCCACGTTGTCGCGGCATGCTACCAGTGTTAAAGACTGCGATGGATCTCCGTATGCCACGGCAAACTGGCTGCACAAATGCTGCGCAGCCACCGCGGTTCCCGGTGTGTCCGCTGTGCCGTGCGTGTGATCATTGCTTGTACAGCCCTCTCGCAGTGTCCGGAGCAAGTATGGTGGGTCTGACACACCGGTGTCAATGTGTTCTTTTTTCCATTTCCAGGAGTGTATATCTTTTCATTATAGAAAAGTCCGTCAGAACATCGTATTCTCCACAACACAGCAGCTGAATGCAGCATGAATACCTCTTATCCTGCCACACTTGTGTATTTATTTAATGACTATTTTACTATTTTGCGAATAACTTTATTTAAATGTTGATTAAGTTACTAATAAGAAACGGTTCTGAAGTCTAAAAGTGGCCAACAGCATGTATTAGTTGACATTCCTATTGAAAACAGTACCGAAAAAAGGCGCTTCTGTTAGGCAGACCCAAGTTATTGTTCAAGCAGTAGTTAACAACATTTTACTGTCGTTTAACGTGAATGAACTATTATCTATACTTATTGTCAATGAGCTGAGTATGATAGAATATTTATAACATTCATTTTGTTATTTTTTTTATAATTTATTAGTGTAGTGTGGAAAGTGGTCAAGTTGAGTCCTATCACATCTCTATATGGTGGGAATGGCCTTCAGCCGACTAGATTTAGGCAAAGGCGGCACACTACTGGACTCAAGAGAAGACAGAAATTTTTGAGTGGAGAGCTCAAAGGAACGCTGAGAGATTTTAAGGTTGAGATCTAGAAGAGACCAGACCTACCTGAGGCAATGTGTCATATTCAGTTATGTAAATGACAGATTCTGGGCGGTAACGGGCTCTAGAATAATGTAGCTTACGACAGATTTCACTTTTGCGAAGTCTGAATGTGCTCCATTTCAGAACTTTTTCTCTGTCTGCATTATGGAATTAAAACTAGAGACAGCATGAGTTTCTTCTCTTTATCTCTCGTGTGTTGGTACGCAAATCGTCATGCTGGACTCTGGATTACTCGTATTTTGAGCTGGTAAACATTTCGTTTATTATCGTCATGAAACGGATTTGATCACTCGCGCGCCTTGGGGATTCTGCTACCATTCTTTTAACGTATTTAGCACGACTTTATTGCATTTTAATAATCTTTCTGGCTGTTGTACAACTAATAATTGTAGGATCACTTTTCACTCATTTAAATTCACCTACATGATTCGACATTATTCAACATAGTTCTCTCGTGTCTTCTACCTCAATTTCAGATTTGGAAATAAAACCGTCTTATTGATTATCCATTTATCTTTTGTTTAATATTTCTAATTATTTTATTAATTCGCAATACTAGCCAACGCTTAGAGTGCAGAATGCATGTAAGTGATATTATTTGCAGAGAGTTTAAGTGCAGGGCATAAGAAGAAACGTGTACAGCTCGACCCTATGACATTGTCGAGGCATCCTTTTTGAACAAAGCCGTGCATAGTCCAATTACCTAGGTGTATCAATACGGAGGTAAAGTCATAACTGCACTGCATGCTGGGATATGCAAATCATTAGCGTTAGGTAGGAGAAATGCACCCTACATTCTGTATATAAGGAAAGAGTTACACAGCGTGTTTCTCACTAACAAATTGCATCTGAGTGGTGGTTGTTTGTAATAAGATCGCGTTGTGTCTCACATAGACTGTGTATCAGGTTGGGTCAGGTGGAAAAATCTGCCTTGGTGGAGCATGCACTGTGTGAGACCGGCCACATAGAGAAATTCGCCGACACGGAAGTTCTTTCTGTAAAGAGGAGCTTGTTCAGGGAACCTATAGAAATACACGAACATGACAACAGCTTCAACAGGAAATCAGAAAGCCTGAAGATGCACCGATCCTGGAGTCCTGTGCTACAGTGAACGACTGTTGCAGGTGCCAAGGGGAGAACCGCAGCGGTGATGACCATGGAGAAGTCCTTGAACGCTGGTACACCAGATATTCGATTCCAGTCCACCACCAGCCACGCAGGGCGAAGCTTTGACGACGCCAGCCACACGTGCTGCTGAAACGTCAGAAAAATCACCGAAGAAACGTCGGTCGAAAAACCTGAGACAGAAGCCAATAGGCAATTTGGCAAGTGGCCGTAAGAATGTTGTAGTACTGTTTCTGTCTGAGAGGCGCATTATCGGGAAGACAGTTGTCCTTAGCATTAGTGTCACGTCAATGCACCAGACAGTGCACGATGTACTGCACTTAAAATGAGTGAAGTGTGTCTCCTGTGCTTTTTAACGCCCATCAAACGACAGCAGCACATCTTAGACTGGAACATTAAGAAATGAAACGACAGTGAAGATAAGTTTCTCAGTCACAACAGGTTTGCCGTTACGGCCTAGGAATGAAAGAGACAAGGAGCCAATGTAAACAAACATACACTCCCGGAAATGGAAAAAAGAACACATTGACACCGGTGTGTCAGACCCACCATACTTGCTCCGGACACTGCGAGAGGGCTGTACAAGCAATGATCACACGCACGGCACAGCGGACACACCAGGAACCGCGGTGTTGGCCGTCGAATGGCGCTAGCTGCGCAGCATTTGTGCACCGCCGCCGTCAGTGTCAGCCAGTTTGCCGTGGCATACGGAGCTCCATCGCAGTCTTTAACACTGGTAGCATGCCGCGACAGCGTGGACGTGAACCGTATGTGCAGCTGACAGACTTTGAGCGAGGGCGTATAGTGGGCATGCGGGAGGCTGGGTGGACGTACCGCCGAATTGCTCAACACGTGGGGCGTGAGGTCTCCACAGTACATCGATGTTGTCGCCAGTGGTCGGCGGAAGGTGCACGTGCCCGTCGACCTGGGACCGGACCGCAGCGACGCACGGATGCACGCCAAGACCGTAGGATCCTACGCAGTGCCGTAGGGGACCGCACCGCCACTTCCCAGCAAATTAGGGACACTGTTGGTCCTGGGAATCGGCGAGGACCATTCGCAACCGTCCCCATGAAGCTGGGCTACGGTCCCGCACACCGTTAGGCCGTCTTCCGCTCACGCCCCAACATCGTGCAGCCCGCCTCCAGTGGTGTCGCGACAGGCGTGAATGGAGGGACGAATGGAGACGTGTCGTCTTCAGCGATGAGAGTCGCTTCTGCCTTGGTGCCAATGATAGTCGTATGCGTGTTTGGCGCCGTGCAGGTGAGCGCCACAATCAGGACTGCATACGACCGAGGCACACAGGGCCAACACCCGGCATCATGGTGTGGGGAGCGATCTCCTACACTGGCCGTACACCACTGGTGATCGTCGAGGGGACACTGAATAGTGCACGGTACATCCAAACCGTCATCGAACCCATCGTTCTACCATTCCTAGACCGGCAAGGGAACTTGCTGTTCCAACAGGACAATGCACGTCCGCATGTATCCCGTGCCACCCAACGTGCTCTAGAAGGTGTAAGTCAACTACCCTCGCCAGCAAGATCTCCGGATCTGTCCCCCATTGAGCATGTTTGGGACTGGATGAAGCGTCGTATCACGCGGTCTGCACGTCCAGCACGAACGCTGGTCCAACTGAGGCGCCAGGTGGAAATGGCATGGCAAGCCGTTCCACAGGACTACATCCAGCATCTCTACGATCGTCTCTATGGGAGAATAGCAGCCTGCATTGCTGCGAAAGGTGGATATACACTGTACTAGTGCCGACATTGTGCATGCTCTGTTGCCTGTGTCTATGTGCCTGTGGTTCTGTCAGTGTGATCATGTGATGTATCTGACACCAGGAATGTGTCAATAAAGTTTCCCCTTCCTGGGACAATGAATTCACGGTGTTCTTATTTCAATTTCCAGGAGTGTATTTCGTTCCACAGAAGGCAGCAACGACACAGTCTTTTCCGGGAAGGATGTGCCGTCTGTTGTTTATGGTAGCAGAAGAGTTATCCAGACCCACTAAGCCAGAAAGGAACAGACGATTATTGCGCAGTATTACCAGAAGTCGCCTGACCTATCTGTGACCTGAAATAAATCAGAAGAGATGGGCAATGGCTGCCGAAGGAGTGCGCCCGCTCTCGGCGCCACTTTGTCTACGCCTACGCCAGCAAATCGTGCCACCTCCGCCTTATTCGCCCGATCTGGCAAACAGCGATAACAGCGAAGCGTTCTTCTTTCGAAAACCAAGAGAACCATAAGGCGTGCATTTCGGAAGTTGTGGTGGGAGATTGAGGACTTGGCATACAATAGTTACACATCGCTAGAAAAGATTATATACTTGCAGGGTGAGGGACTATGTAGAGGAAGGGTAATAAATGGGTAAAAGTTGAAATTTTTCTCTCTCTCTTTTCTACTCGAAGGTACAAAATTAACTAAGTTAATTCATACAGCTGTTAAATAATCTATCAATCGTAAAATATTATGACCTACTATACAGATGAAAATAGGGGCAAACTGAAAAGTGTCGATAAGATTTCCAATCAATGTTTTGAAGTGATTCCTGAAACATTAGTCTCAGATCATAGGCATTCGAATCCTCTAGCCCACATTCTTTATAAAATCTGCTGCTGGGGTCATTTATTTCTTCTTTCCTTATGACTAGTGAAAGTAATAAGAACTATATACGAAAATGTGTCTGATAACGGAATTAATAAGGATAGACATCGAAAACATTGGAATGAATGAGGAAGACGTGTGTAATCCTTAAAAGTACAGGTAACTGATCGACAAGCTGAAGAGCTTCCACGACGAGTGGAATGAAAACAGTGGCTGGACAGAGGCGAAAAAGCAGGCGCACAGAGAAATAATGAAACGCTTTTGGGCTGCAAAAAAGTCTTCCAGGAATAACAGTTTCTAAAACTGAAATTTTCGGCTTGCAGTATGCTTCAAGTTATCTCTTTCACCGTTTTTCTCACGCTATAACGTTGTTGTCGAAAATTTTATTTTCTAATTTTTAAACGTACACTTATGTTCTCATGACCACTTCCATATCACTTTTACTGTATCCATGTGTGTAAAGAAACCATTTCTCAGGCGTAATACAATGCAACGATAGGGATAGTGCAACCACTACACACGGTTTGCATTAACCTTCTTTGCGGACGCAGCAGCTGTTACGGTATTCATGAATTAAGATCTCAGACCTCACAGCTTGCAGAAGCTCTGTTGAGAGTGTGACGTCCTCTGATTTGTGTCAGCTACTGTTAGTAAAGCGCCGAGAGCGTGGAGACCGTGGGATGGCGACAGGTGCCACGAAGTACTCAGTTTCTAGCTTAATAAGAAAAAAGGATAAGCATTTCGTCCCGCGTGCAAGGTGAGCAATGAGACCTCTAAAAGACAATGTCTAACAGAGATAGAATTGAACTGATATTCTCTCTTTTCCACTTCTGCTATAGAATATACTATGCCCGAAGTCGGAAAAAGATTTCGGATGAAAACGGACCGATTCACGTTCATTCTGATTACACGCACGTTCAAAATCTCAGTCAAAGTTTGCGAAAAACGCTGCAACAAACGCACTGTTAACTTCTTCCATATCGCGTTGTCTTGTTTAGGCAAGAGACTTCTGTGATGATCTCAGCTGTAAGATTCGTCAATCTGCGCCACTGAATGGACAATCGTGAGGGCACCCTGAATACTCAACTGTGTTGTATACAGCACAAGCGGGGTGGAGGGCACTTTTCATTTTGCTAGGAAAATTCAGAGATACACGGACAGGGACGATGGCAGAAAACGCGCTGTCGGAGAAACCGGCTTTTAAAATCGGTCAAGTTTAAAATTTAGAAATGAGAATTTCCATTATCAGTTGTTAACTCACAAAGATACTACAGTACCTAGTAATCACGTTAATAACTCTCCTTGCTCTCTCAACAGATGAAACATGCATAAATTCAGTTTAAATTTAATGGTTTATCAAGTAAGTACATCGGTCGATTAGGAATAAATTTCGCCTCTGACTTAAGGTTTTTTCTTCTTATCACCATCATCGATTCCAGGGCTACCAGTCCCATCCCGTCGGCATGGGCTGGCTTGCTCTAAATCGATCATGATAATAAAATGAAACTGAAGATCATTTTTGTAGTCAGAGGCAAATTTATTCTTGATCTCAGCTTATTATACGATGCGGTTCCTGTGTTCCATGAACGGAAGGTGTTTAAATATAAGTAGATCCTCATCTTCATCTTCGTGCATTAGGCACTTCGACCTGTTGTAAACGTTAACCGTCATCTTTACATATTCGCTTTAGTCTGATTACTCTGCAGACCGAGTTGAGAAACGTTCATCGCTCATTCATTCTGCAAAAGATATCAAATTTTGATAACATTCTTCGTTATTTATCTATAAATGTTTTGTGTCTGCCATATTCTTAATCTTTCTATCGGTCTCATCTCGTCAGCTCCCACCCAGCACCGACACCCCAGAACGGTAGAAAAAATCGGGTTTTGCAAACTTCGACTCTATTTTTCTCCTTTCTACTGAGGACCCACGCTTCAGCCCATTCAAACCCTCTAGTTTCGTCATACTGTTGTAGTACTTAATCAATAAATATCCACTGTCCAGTCACATTAATGTGAGCACGTGTCAGAAGCCTGTCTTTGCAGCAATGACCGCTGCGAGACGTCCAGGAAGAGAGTCAGTGAGGTTCTGGAAGGCATCGAGAGGGATCTGGAGCCATACCAATTCCAGCGTCGTGGCCTATTGCGCTAGATTTCTCGGTTGAGGTTCCACTGCGCAATCAGTCCGATCTAGGTGGTCGCACAGATTCTCGTTTGGGTTGAAATCCGTGGAGTCTGGTGGCAAGGGAAGTACTGTAAACATATCCCGGTGCTCTTCGAACCACACACGCAAACTGCGAGGTGTCTGACACATTGCAGTGTCCCGCTGCTGGATGCCATCGTGCCGAGGGAAAACAAACTGCATGTAGGGCTGGACATGGTGCCTAAGGACCAATGTTTTAGCCCATTATGATGTCAGATAAAGTGCTCCATTTCCGCATTATAACGACTGCACTGTTTTCCGCGTCCCCCTACGTGTTTTGTATATCCTCCATTGGTAGTGTTGCAACCTGCCGTCTGTGTGTGGTTATTGGACTTCGATGTCGAACATAGACGGTGGTCGCATTAAGTGGTTCAAATCTAAAAAAAAAGTTTCGGTTTTCATCACATTCAGATAGATTAAGGTTTTATTTAAATACTCTGAAAAGCATTTTGCCGAAAAATATTTTTTTCGGGTGCTTAAAGAGCATTTTCCTATCACGCGTGTTTATGTGCCACGCCGACTTTTCTGTCACCCAATTGTCCGCATATACTTAAGATCTTTATATCCCCTACATTGCACGTTAGGGACTTTTTTTACGCCCGAGTGTGTTGGCTATCCTTGGAATGCAGCGGTCGGTATTCTTTTGTTTCTGCTGTTATTTAACAACACGCTTTCAAACACGCGGTTAGTTTTGTTCAAGTGTGATTGCGAGTAGTTGTTATACTTACGTTTGCAGTGCTTGTTTACGTGTATTGTGTTTACTGAAGATGACGAAACGTAAAGACATTTCAAGGACGACAATTTAGAGGAAATGAGTTTAGAAAACTTTCTGTGTAAGAGGTTATGTCGCCTGGCAACGATGTTTCTATTTGAATTTTTTAACAAGTGCATCATCAAAGAAGCCCTCACCATTTCAATAGAGTTACAACGAATTTACTGTAATTGACAAGGGGTGCAGCAACATTATTATAAATCTGAGAATATTATCAGATGTAATTTCTAAAGTTGTACAATGTAGACAGTGTGGTGAATCACAGAGTGTGAAAATTTGTGAGTGTTCCAGTGGGAGAAAAGGCCTAGCAATTGCAATGGATTTAATTTGCAGTAAATGCTCAGCTGTGATTTCATTCATGAGTTCCTCAAAATAAGATGTAAGTGGCCATTATGAAATCAATACTAGATCAGTTTATGCATTACGATCCGTTGGCAAGGGCATGGCTGCAGGGAGAACATTTTGTTCAGTGATGAACTTACATCAACCACAAAATAAATTTGAAAAACTGACTGCAATATTAGAGAAAGCTGTATGTGAGCTCAGTGAGGAAAGCATCAAACTGACTGCTAGGGAAGCAGTGGAAGAAAATGATGGATGTTCGGATATTGCAGTTGCACTTGAAGGTGGCAGAAAAGAGGACATTCTTCTCTGAATGGAGTAGTGAGTACCACGACTGTACACACCGGTAAAGTGTTAGATGTGGAGATAATGTCTAAATATTGCAAATGTTGTCAAGTCAATGAACATAAAGAACACAACTGTGTGGCTAATTTTAGAGGAACAAGTGGTGGTATGGAAGTTCATGGAGTACAACAAATATTTCATCACTCCATAGAAACAAGAGGCATACGGTACACCAAATATTTGGGCGATGGTAACAGTAAGGCAAACAACAATGTGGTGAACTCTGAGCCATTATTAGCAAAATAGAATGTGTAGGGCATGTTCAAAAACGTTTGGGAGTTCATGATGCTGTTATTACATTAAATTGTGGTAATATTGGAAAGTGTTGGGTACTGAAAAGGCTGGGAATTAATCCTGGTGAAAATATGATCACTGGGTTGCAACATTTCGATAAAATGAGTGTGGTGTCACCGCCAGACACCACACTTGCTAGGTGGTAGCCTTTAAATCGGCCGCGGTCCATTAGTATACGTCGGACCCGCGTGTCGCCACTGTCAGTGATTGCAGACCGAGCGCCACCACACGGCAGGTCTAGAGAGAATTCCTAGCACTCTCCCCAGTTGTACAGCAGACTTTGCTAGCGATGCTACACTGACAAATACGCTCTCATTTGCCGAGACGATAGTTAGCATAGCCTTCAGCTACGTTATTTGCTACGACCTAGCAAGGCGCCATTACCAGTTATATTGAGGTTATAACATGTACCGTCAAGAGCGATGTGCACCAATTGTGGATTAAAGTTAAATATTCCAAGAACTACGTTCTTTTCTTTATAGGATAATTACTTTACCTTGTTCCAGACCTCACGCCAATCTACGTGAGCTTAAAAGCGTGCATTTCGGCCTCCTCTAGCAACACGGTGTTGGCTCTTCTGCCAACACTTCAATGAGGAGAGCCGATGCAGACAGATCTAATATGGCCAAGAAAGCAATCAAACACCCAGGAAGGTGAAAAAGGAGCTGGACGACCTGCTAGAGGCCAAAGAAGGGCCATCATATGGAGCAGAACAGTTTTAATTATCTGTAAGTAACAAATTAAAAATTTTTTTCTCTGAAGTCGATTTCCCGCAAACTAAAATTTTCAGTACATATGCCCCATTATATCAGAAACAATCATAGATAAATGAATGAAATTTTCAGAGACTCTGCATAACATAAAATGCCACCTCTGGTATTACATTCATTAATATTCCCCCATTAGGAAGTTCACAAAAAACATTTTCTGTAGAAAAAACTTGATATTTTTTGTTAATAAATTTAAAAATGTATTTTAAAAAACTATAAAATGGACAAAGTAGATTTTAGTGCAGTTGACTCTATTAGCATCATGTAATATACAATAAAAATATTAAGGTCCTGCATCAAATAGTTTTTTTCAGAAATGGGTCAAATACTTGCCTAAATCAACATGCGTTAGATAGGCAGGTTGTGGTTCCCTTAATTGCGACTGAACCATATATATAAAAATTGAAGCGTTGGTGGGTCTCCAGAGCTACCCACTGTCAATCACTGGCTTGCGTATTTGGTATCTGACAGTGAGTCGGATTCACCACCCAGCCAGCTGTCGATATCGAGGACTGGTCGGAGATATTTGGGGCTTCATACCACGGCCACAACTTATTACTGCGGAGCGTGCCGCCACCTCGGCCATTAAACATGAGCGCGTCCGCTCCAGCGATGCTGCCCGTAAATGCAGCGGCTCCGTACTTCTGTGGCAGGTCCCGCTATTACCTGAAGCTCTCGACATGCGTCATAGACAGAGGGATTGAACTACCTGGTGTTCACATTTTTCGATTCCGATCGATCCCTGAATTACGCACGCCGTCAACGACTTTCACTACACTCTATAGTTTGCTTCCGGCTAGTCATTCCCATTGTGAACTCGTCTATCATCGACCCCAGGAGCCGTTTCAATGGTCTCTGCCTGAGCAACAGTGCGAGTAGTCGTAAACTGTGTTCTGCGCAAGGTATTATAGGAAGCTAAGCGCTGTTGTGGCTGTGGAGACATGAGTGTTTGAAGAGGCCACCATCGAATCGTGGGGCTCTCTTTACACGGCCTCAGGTGTCGCTTAACGCTGACTACAGAAAGATTGGTTTAGTTGGTTGTGGGTAGGGGACCAAACAGCGTGGTCATTGGTCCACCAGATTAAGGAAGGATGGGGAAAAAAGTCGGCCATGCCCATTCAAAGTAACCATCCCGTCATCTGCCTGAAGCGATGTAGGGAAATCACAGAAAACCTAAATCAGATGGCCGAAAGCGGGTTTGAACCGTCGTCTTCCCGAAGGCGAGTCCAGTGTGCTAAGTACTGCGCCACCTCGCTCGGTTCTACAGAAAGATGGCGCTCATGAGGAACTGTTCGACCATTACACCCCATTCTCTTTAACTCCCTTTTCACAGCCATTTTCCCAGCTGGCCTGCTGTAAGCACTTTGGAACTCACCGGTGATAACTTACACTGATTTCGTGTTGTTGTTTACAAAGATTCTCCGCAATGCTCAACGCTCTATCCGTCAGTGCATGAGATCACGCTGGTATTGGTTTAACTGCGTTTGTGTCATTTCGTTTTCATTCCACAATCACATCATCAACAGCTGAATTGGGTTGAAATGTCGTAGATAGATTTCCTACTCAGGTGGCATCGAATCGCTTGTGTTCAAAGACACTGAGCTCTGCTGTTACTGCTCGTCTGCTGACTTCACAATGCTCCCTCACCACCTTTCGTACTAGCGGGTCCACCTCTCGTGACATCTAGTGGCCGATTCCGGGTTACATAAGGGTTTCACCGTACTTCTGATCGTATAGTGTACATGTAGCGTGTTCGCGTGTTGGGCTACAATACAAATTATGCATCTTTCCACTCGAAAACAAGACGCCAAATGTGTTTTATAACAATGTACCTTGAGTAAGATAGATGCTGTAAAAATGACATGATTTAATACATATTTTTTCCATTTTTCAGAAAACAAACTGAAAAACGAGACCAAAGAAAGTAGCCCATTTTTAGGTAGTACAACTGTAAATAGTACAGAATGTTGCAGTGTACTGTATCTGTATATTACAATTTTGTGTAACAGACTGTCTGATACAGTTTTTGGCGTAAGTTGTAACATCACTTGAGAACTCAATATTCTGTCAGTAAATCTACTTCAGTTCTTGTATTGTTATTGTAATTTTACCCATCTACTATGGGAGAGTGGGAGCGTGGTATAAGAAACTAAGTACAGGGGAATGTCGTGTATGGCCGCACAGTGAGTTCCGAGGCGAGCAAACTCTGCACCACAAGTATCGGCTGCCTGCAGTGGCTCTGCGGAGATGGACGACCCAGGGGCTGGAGAGGAGGACAGGAGAGCGAAGGAAAGGCACGTCGCCATAGCGACCGAGTCAGTCGAGTGTCAGGACAAATAATCGGGGAGCCCTCTCTGGCGGTGCCTACGCAAGCACGCCCGCCCTCACCCGAGAAACGGTCGCCGTGGACGACCAGAGATGGCCACAACTTCCAGCGACTTCACCGGACCTGTGACGGCCACAGCGGTCGCTACAGAGTCGCCTACTGCGAAATTCAGAGCGCCGACAAAAATACAACAGTAGACGCTAAAGACGTTAATTAAAATGTTCCACTCAGCAGCTTCCCTAAAACAACACAAAAATCAACATCTACACAATTATTCTGCAGTCGCCCCCACGTCCCTCCTAACCGCTTCAGTGCTTCGCAGAGGTTGCACGATAGTGAAAGTAATTGTAGGAAAAGCAAGCGTTACATTGAGATTCATTGGAAAAATACCAAGGAAATAGAGTTCACCCGCGTAAGAAGCGGTCTACAGAACAATTGTACAAAAGATACTCCTCGTTCATTTGGGACTCTTACCGGTAAGGTCAACAGATGAGATTAAAAAGATTCTACACTTAGAACACTATCGAGCTGCGAGTGAGAAAAAGAAACCTGAGTTCTGCTTTCTGCTATTTTATGGCCATGATAATTTGCCCCGGGCAAGTGGGAGGCAACAAAATACACTCCTGGAAATTGAAATAAGAACACCGTGAATTCATTGTCCCAGGAAGGGGAAACTTTATTGACACATTCCTGGGGTCAGATACATCACATGATCACACTGACAAAACCACAGGCACATAGACACAGGCAACAGAGCATGCACAATGTCGGCACTAGTACAGTGTATATCCACCTTTCGCAGCAATGCAGGCTGCTATCCTCCCATGGAGACGATCGTAGAGATGCTGGATGTAGTCCTGTGGAACGGCTTGCCATGCCATTTCCACCTGGCGCCTCAGTTGGACCAGCGTTCGCGCTGGACGTGCAGACCGCGTGAGACGACGCTTCATCCAGTCCCAAACATGCTCAATGGGGGACAGATCCGGAGATCTTGCTGGCCAGGGTAGTTGACTTACACCTTCTAGAGCACGTTGGGTGGCACGGGATACATGCGGACGTGCATTGTCCTGTTGGAACAGCAAGTTCCCTTGCCGGTCTAGGAATGGTAGAACGATGGGTTCGATGACGGTTTGGATGTACCGTGCACTATTCAGTGTCCCCTCGACGATCACCAGTGGTGTACGGCCAGTGTAGGAGATCGCTCCCCACACCATGATGCCGGGTGTTGGCCCTGTGTGCCTCGGTCGTATGCAGTCCTGATTGTGGCGCTCACCTGCACGGCGCCAAACACGCATACGACCATCATTGGCACCAAGGCAGAAGCGACTCTCATCGCTGAAGACGACACGTCTCCATTCGTCCCTCCATTCACGCCTGTCGCGACACCACTGGAGGCGGGCTGCACGATGTTGGGGCGTGAGCGGAAGACGGCCTAACGGTGTGCGGGACCGTAGCCCAGCTTCATGGAGACGGTTGCGAATGGTCCTCGCCGATACCCCAGGAGCAACAGTGTCCCTAATTTGCTGGGAAGTGGCGGTGCGGTCCCCTACGGCACTGCGTAGGATCCTACGGTCTTGGCGTGCATCCGTGCGTCGCTGCGGTCCGGTCCCAGGTCGACGGGCACGTGCACCTTCCGCCGACCACTGGCGACAACATCGATGTACTGTGGAGACCTCACGCCCCACGTGTTGAGCAATTCGGCGGTACGTCCACCCGGCCTCCCGCATGCCCACTATACGCCCTCGCTCAAAGTCCGTCAACTGCACATACGGTTCACGTCCACGCTGTCGCGGCATGCTACCAGTGTTAAAGACTGCGATGGAGCTCCGTATGCCACGGCAAACTGGCTGACACTGACGGCGGCGGTGCACAAATGCTGCGCAGCTAGCGCCATTCGACGGCCAACACCGCGGTTCCTGGTGTGTCCGCTGTGCCGTGCGTGTGATCATTGCTTGTACAGCCCTCTCGCAGTGTCCGGAGCAAGTATGGTGGGTCTGACATACCGGTGTCAATGTGTTCTTTTTTCCATTTCCAGGAGTGTATTTTGGCGTTCAGAGGACGAGGCTATTAATGGAAATTTCGTAAATAAACACCGAAGTAATAAAGATACCTTTGTTTTAATGACTATATCCCAGAACATTTAACACACTGATAAGCGAAAATATTATGACCACTGCCCATCGCACCGGTGACATTGCGGTAACGTGACGCGGTAACGTGACGCGGTAACAAAAGCATATAAGCGGAGCAGACACGGACAGGGGATCACCCTAGCGAGGATATGGGCTGCAGTTGCGGAAATACATTGAGATAACCGACTTTGACAAATGGCAAATTAATATTACGCAGAGGCTGTGGACGAATATCTGGAAAACCGCGAGGCTGATGGAATGTTCACGTGCTACTTTCGTGAGCATCTACGGAAAGAGGTAGAAGACCACTTGGGCTACCACTAGGAGCTAAATGGTTGGGCGTCCACGACTCTTCGTAGAACTTAGGGTTTGGAGGCTTGTCTGCTCTGTAAAAGTAGCATAGCTGGCGATCTGTGGCATCTCTGCAGAAAGAGCACCATGCTGGTGCATGTACAATGTTCCAGAGTAAACCGTTCATCGTACATCGTTGGACAAGGCGTTCCGGAGCTGGCCACACCTACATGTTCACATGTTGACTCAACGACATCGTTGAGATCTGTCTTATTTATTTATGAGATCTGTCTTTGGCAGCAAATAAAAGATTGTTTGATGTTATCCGTAGTTGCTTCGAGGCACTAACAAAGGCTGTTTTACGTACGGCGCAGTCGCTGTGGCCGACATCATGCGAGTGAAAATACCGGAGAAGCGGGCACCATAGCGTATGCTCTGGCCGTTCCTCGGACTCTGGCAGGTGGGGTATAGGATTTAGTCGAAATAGATCATTTATGAGCACCTTCGAAATCACGATGAATACATTCTGCTAAAAATCACTACAGGTTGTGATGTCAGTAGCATCTGCGATGCACAAACTCAAACTGAAATCTTATAAATACTGGTAGTACATGGAGTGATCAGTTCGGAAAACTGTTGATTAGAGTTTGCTGCTGGCCATTGGATTATATGAATGAGGGAGAGGTAGATCGTGCAATACCCTATTCGTGATGAATTATGGCTGCGTTTATTGGGGTGCGTGAGTTTGCAGAACAACCTACACAGGAGTTCTCAAGATTTCCAACAGTTACGTCAAGAACCAATTTTGGACGTCAGAACAGACTTGTGGTGCGCAATCGGAGCAGCAATAATTATTTGAACTATCTTTTTCCACGAAGCCATAACATGCTAGAAGTATGTGAACAATATACGACAATATTTTTACATAACTAACGAAAAAACCTACTTTATCTGCATACAGGATAATGCAGGAGCATTACGGTATGAAGAGGTATATTTGATGACAGTGCCCAACGTGTGTACAAGATGCGGTGAACAACCTGCTACCGTGTAACATGGCCTAAGGACTGTGGACGTACAACTAGCCTACAGTGTCTGGGGACGACTATGATGCTTTCAAACAAGAACTCCAGATGGCACTGAATCTCATATGAACCAGTTTGTGTGTACCTCAGAAAAGGCCGTTGCTCAAAGTGAGACACTGAAACTGGACAGTAACTAAGTAGTGGACTGGAGGCGGTTCTATGATATTTAGAGTGTGCTTCTCGTACTACCGTGAAAATAAAGCAAAGTGATTACTTCAACATTCTTGGTGGTGAAGCGTGGTGACGATATGAGTGTGAAGCGGACTAATTATAACATTATACTGATCCAGCAATGTGCGGTGGCGCTCACTGGGCGTCGCCGGCCTCCTACTGGTTAGTGTTCGGATGGTTACAGTAACGAGGAACACTTTGGCACGCAGCATATACGACTTCTCCAGCTAAAACACTACAACAAACTTTTTTGGCCCGAGTAAATATTGGCCGTCTGGCCAGGCTGATCTGGTGTCAAAGCAACGAGGCATCAAGTCATGAACCGCCGTGAGGTCGCCGCCACTCTGCCTGCCTGCCAATGGGGCCTGATGTGACGAGGGTCGAACTAAGGCCCTCCTAGCGCAGAGTCACCGGGGCGCTGACTGGTGCCAGTTGCCGTTAGACAACTGCCGGTTTGAGGTTCAATCCCTGGACGTCTGCGCCCGTCGCTTGCTACAGCCCAGCAGGGTTCATCACGCACTCACTGAAGCTTATCAGCTTGTCGCGTCAGCCCTGACGTTGTTCGTCGCCCGCTGTTGACTACCAAGGTCACCCCATGCATGGGCTGCGCTGAGTATTGCAATAGCTAGAGCCCCATCACAACGCTTCACTGCCGTGCTTTCCAGTACCATCTGATGCGCGCCTGAGTTGTACTACAATCTACTGATTGTAATAAAGCGAATATCTAGCTTCCGAGCAGCTGTTGACTCACACCGATCCACTATACTCCACCAGGACCTATCCACAGCCTCTAAACGTCAATATCTGCATGATGAGCATGCTGTGGACACTCTTCCAAGATAGCAACAGCTGAGTTCACAAGGTTGTGTGCATACACCACTGGAATGGCGAGCACTCATGCACTCTGTCACACCTCGACTCATCCAGTAAATAACCAGATGTTTGTTTCATAACATATGTTTGGAACGATGTAGAACAGTGAATGAAACGCGATAGTCAACAAACCTGAAATTTTTCGGCTCTGTGGGATCCAATACTCAGTGAGTGGCTTTAGCTGTATATAGCAAACCTGAGGAACTCTTTCCATCGCAAAATCGAGGCCGTTGTCAAAGCCAGAGACACGATACTAGTATCATGTCTCCTGGGCTGACTGACTAATGGCTCGGTGAGCTTCGTGGAGCCCGATACTTCTGGAGTTCCCGAATGTCGTGTCGTCTTTCTGTTTACTTGTTGTAGGCATTGTTGAGTAGTACTGTTTCTATCAAGGATGACTCGAAAGTAAAGCATCGCATAACGCTTTTATCGTTAGGAAGACATCGAAGGCGATGTAGGTCCTGTGGTGTCACCGCCAGACACCACACTTGCTAGGTGGTAGCCTTTAAATCGGCCGCGGTCCATTAGTATACGTCGGACCCTCGTGTCGCCACTGTCAGTGATAGCAGACCGAGCGCCACCACACGGCAGGTCTAGAGAGACGTACTAGCACTCGCCCCAGTTGTACAGCCGACGTTCATAGCAAAGGTTCACTGACAACTACGCTCTCATTTGCCGAGACGATAGTTAGCATAGCCTTCAGCTACGTCATTTGCTACGACCTAGCAAGGCGCCGTATTCAATTGATATTTATTATGTGAAGCATGTATCATCAAGAGAGATGTTCTACAATTGTGGATTAAAGTTAAGTATTACATCATCTACGTACTTTATTTGCAATTCTCAAGATATTGTCCTGTTCCAGACCTCACGCCAGTCAGCGTGTAATTAAACGCGTGCATTTCGGCCTCCTCTAGAAACACAATGTTGGCTCTTCTGCCAACACCACAGGTCCTCCACTACCTGGGAATGAAAAACTGTAACAACCGTCTAGAAAATTAACGTAACGTTGATGAAACATCACTGTCTGAGCTTGAGGATAACCTTCGACATCATAAACATTAACAAAGGCACAGAAAGACAAATATTGCATAGTGTATTGAACATAATGGGCATTACCTGCTGAAATGATCGCTAGAAGCATCACTGTCAAACAGAAATAACCTATGTGGAACATTTGCGCTGACATTATGGAAAAATACACAGAACAAGCTGCCTTGTTCATAAACAACACCAAGGGCGATAAAATATGTTATTCTTGTATGATCAAAGTTTGAAATGGTGCCCTCAAAAAGCTTCGGATCGCCATGAATGAAAAGTCAAAATTAGAGGAAATGCTGATCATGGTTCGATCAAACTGAAGGAACGATTAAGGAAGAAAGGATCGGTTTTTCAGATAAAAGATAACGGACTCTGCACTGGGCCAAGAGGCCAGCTGACAGTGGCGGCCTTATCTGCGGAATGGCTTTTAGCGGATAAATGCGTGTTTTTTTCCCCAACGTCCTCCGTATTCCACACACTGATTTCATGCTATGTCCGTGTCTTCTCAAAAACGAAAGTGCACTGAGGGGATAAGATTTTCAGTCTGCGCAATAGCTAAAAGCTGCAACGGCAGAATTATCGAACATGGTGACAATTGATGAATTACAGTACTGCTCTGAGCACCGGATGGTACATAGGCCATAGGCGTGCGCATGTAAACATGCGCACGGCGCGCTGAGGCGCTCAGTCTTGGCTTGGCAGTCGTTGAGAATGGAGCTCCCGTTGGATGTTACCGCCAAGTGCGAACTGTGCGCAGTTATTCGGTTTTTGATCGCAAAGGGCACTGCGCCGATTGAAATCCATCGCCAATTGCCGGAAGTGTATGGTGAGTCGTGCATGGATGTCAAAAATGTTCATAAGTGGTGTATGGAGTTTGCAGCTGGTCAGACCGAAATTCACGACGAACAAAGGAGCGGAAGACCGCGAATTTCTGAGGAGACAGTGTTGAAGGTTGAGCAAAGGATGAGTGAAGATCGGCGGATAACCCTGGATGATCTCTGCTCGTTGGTTCCTAAGGTTTCCCGAAGCACCGCTCACTCAATTTTAACGGAAACATTAAACTACCGGAAGGTGTGCGCAAGATGGGTGCCACGGATGCTGACTGAGGACCACTTGTGGCAACGAGTTGATGCTTCCCGCGCATTTCTTCACCGTCTTGCAGCCGAACAGGACAACTTTCTGGACTCAATTGTCACGGGTGGCGAAACCTGTGCACACCGCTTTACACCTGAGACCAAGCAACAATCACGCCAGTGGCGGCATCCTTCTTCCCCGAAGCCGCGGAAATTCAGACAAACACAGCCTGCCGGTAAAGCCCTTTTGGTATTGGAAAGGGGTATTGTTGGTGACTTTATGCCCTCTGGGACCACAATTAACGCTGACAGGTACTGTGAGATTCTGAAAAAAACTCAAACGGGCAATTCAGAACCGGAGAAGAGGAATGTCGAGGAAGGACGTACACATTCTCCATGACAACGCTCACCCATACATCGCTCGGCAAACCGTTGCTCTCCTGTAACAGTTTCAGTGGAACATAATCACACATCCACCCTATAGTCCTGACCTGGCGCCCAGTGACTATCGCCTGTTCCGTAGTTTAAAAGAACATTTGGCCGGAAAGCGATTCAGCTCCGACGACGAGGTGAGAGAAGGGGTTCATAACTTCCTGAACAGCATGGCGACGAACTGGTATGACATGAGCATACAAACACGCCACAGCGTCTACAAAAATGCATCGACAGAAACGGTGATTATGTCGAAAAATAGCTAAACGTTCAAGCTGTAAACTAATGTAAACCATTGTAGAAATAAACAGGTCTATGTACTTATAAAAAAATAGGAGACCTTACTTTCGGGAATACCCTCGTACGAGGCATTTTTTTCGCGCATGTCATTTTTCATGACGTCATATCTCCTAAACAATGGTAGGTAGGCGGTTCTTACTCCTGTAGCGATTGCTGTCTCACAAGAAGGATATGTGAACCAAGTTTGGTCAAAATTTGTCCACTGGGTGAGGAGGAGATGTGGAACACGCACGCACACATACACACACACACACACACACACCCACACACCCACACACACACACACACACACACACACACACACACACACACACACACACACACACACACACATTCATTTTTATAGAATGTTTGCATAGCCTTTTGGATGTTTTGTTTCTAGACCATGCCCTCGTAGACATATTATGGATTCAGGTATATCTTCTGAAGAAAGCTCAATTACTTGGGCTGAAACCTAGGAAATGGTTCGTTTCATTACCGCAATCTAGGCTGATAGTTTCTTATATATTAGATTATCGCGATTGCTGACTGGGCTGCAGTGTTGAAAGCACTAATATCCTGGTTGACTATCGTCGCGTCCGCAGCTCGTGGTCGTGCGGTAGCGATCTCGCTTCCCACGCCCGGATTCCCGGGTTCGATTCCCGGTGGGGGTGGGGGGGGGGTCAGGGATTTTCTCTGCCTCGTGATGACTGGGTGTTGTGTGATGTCCTTAGGTTAGTTAGGTTTAAGTAGTTCTAAGTTCTAGGGGACTAATGACCATAGATGTTAAGTCCCATAGTGCTCAGAGCCATTTGAACCATTTGACTATCGTCGGCGAGTATGGCGGCGACCTGGAAGGACGTCCCGTTCACGCAATATTTTGAAGAGGCACGGCGGCTTTATTTCTGACGTCGGGTACTACATGTCACGATTGGCAGTGCTCAAGGGAAGTCTGAGAGCAGCGCTACATTACATCACGGATAACCTGAACCCTCATGTCTTACCTCTCATGCGACAGTACAGTGGTGCCATTTTTCAACAGGACAATGCTCGTCCACACATGGCATGAAGGTCCCCAGACTTGTCCGCGGTTGAACCTTGTGGAACCAGCTCGGACGACAATTCCGTCCAGTGGCAGTACCCAGGATATCACGGACCAGTTGCAACAGTTGTGGGCCCGCTTGCCTGAGGGGCCTCAAGAAGATGATACAACGGGCTTATGAACGCCCTTGCCAACGGAATCAGTGCACGGATCTAGCGGTCTCATAATGTGCCAATTATTTGTGTATTTTACTCGATTTTGTAATCACTGAAATAATGTCACATTTACTCTCCAACAGCGAAATTTCATTTCATTTCTTCCTCTTCCTCTATGTGCTACAGGTTTTTTTTACTAGGCAGTGTATTCTTCAATTTTCTAAAGCAATGGCCACAACATTTCCAGTGTAACGAAAGAAAGAAACAATCGTTTCTCGAAGTGCTTGACATTGTCAACATTTCTATTCGTCTGGCCACAGCTAAACAGTCGATTTCTACCAGTTTCTGACAATAATATATTTAACTTCCGTCTTGCGTTACAATTAGGATTTCGTATTCCGTCACTCGAATTTTTAGAGCATTAGTTACTCCAAACGACATAAGCCTGTTTTTGAGGTTCGGTCAAACTGAGCGGAGCTCATTGGGAACAGATCTTTTTCTTTTTGATGGTCACACAAAGTCGACTGTAATGCAGTCTTCGATTTTCTGAAGGATGCCCATATCTACAGGCAAGTCGCGTGCCGGTACTCGTCAACCATGATAAGCACAGAATCGAACTTTGTTTTGGAACAGTAACCGTTTTAGTCGATGTACACAAAAATATTGCTGACTTAAGGGGAGCCAAAACCTGAAGTCCAATTGTAAACAGTCTGTTCTGAAAGTAAGTGACTATGGAAAGTTGGACGTAGCAATTGGAGACATTGTCGATGAGCTAATCTTTTACGAAAATTGTGGAAAACGACCTAACGAAAACCCTCACTCGATATTTCCATTTTTCCCACGAAAGTGTTTTATTTAAATGGTCACTAAAAACGAACTAGTCGGCCAATTTATGAGGTGCCAATATTTCAACAATAGGAAATGAGAAATTATAAAACAATAGCCGGATCTCTCATCAGCTGACAACGTTTGGAACATTATGGGCAAGATCCCTTAACCGGCTTGGCATTTTAACGATGTAAGTTGCTAGTTGGACAAGATTTGGCACGACGTCCATCAGGACAACATCCAACAACTCTGCCAAACAATGCCAAGCCGAGTAACTCCTTCGATAAGGGCCAGAGGAGGACCAACGCATTATTGACTTGCTCCATTTCTGAAGCTCTTTCTCTTGAATAAGGCATCTAATTTTTCTGAAATTGTAATTATTTGTTATTTTGTTGTTTGTACATGTACATCACATCTACCGATTTCCGTACCATTGGAATAATTTTCTCGTAGTGTGTCGGTTGTATTTTGTGTTAGAGTGTATTTTCATGTAACGATTTGATACACGGATCCAGTTATATGGCTCCTTCCCTGTATAGCGATTTTAAGACTATGACGAGTGGGGCCTGAAGATGGCATCAATGTAATGCCGAAACTGGTAGCACATAGAAGTTCATAAAATAAAATAAATTTCTACAGTACATACGGCTGTTGGTAAATTATTGCATCAAGAAGATTTTCATGTTCTGTCGCTCGCGTTGTGCAAGCTATTACTCCTACAGAAAACAAATGAACAGGACCTTTCTGTAGGAAATTAAATGTAGCTAGTTTTTTACTTTGAAACATTATCGTTAGAGGCCACAGTTTTCGAGTTATTCAAAAGAAACGCATTTGTGAGACACTTTTGCATGTTTCTCTTGAATAATTCGAAAACTATGGCCTCTAGCGAAATACCCCAGCACAAAATTTAACAACATAAAAGTAGCTACAAATAATTCCTTTTCCTTTTTATTGTAGGACTAATGATTTGCTTCTAGTGAGCGACTGTATAAGAAAACCTGTGCAGGGAATTTGAAAGTGCTGCGGGCTGCATAGCTCCCATGATTAGGGGTAGCTGAATCAGCTGTATAAGAGAGTATAATCTGTGTTGGAAAGGGAACCTACTCAAACTTTATCTTCCCAAACACAGCTGCACTCACAAACAAAAAAGTATTGCTGATGGTAACATCAGTAATGGCTTTCAGCAACGAAAGTAACGAATACATTGTAATGGTATGCGTCTTGATAGTAGCGAATATCTACTGGTACAAAATTCAGTCGTTACTCTTAAACAGCTTGTACAGTCTGACATGGGAGATTTGGTTGGCCGCAGGGCCCCGGCCTGCGCGTGTGAGCTCTGTGCAGGGAGTGGGGCTGACACAGCCCGCCTGCTCCGCTCTGGCCCGGCTTTAAACTGTCTTAATCGCTCTAATCGCTGCCGACTCGCGCTCGGTCTCTCCTGCTGACGGATGGTCCCTCCCTTTGTAATTACGAGGCCCGGAGCTCTAATCGCAGACCCTCCCGTCCCTCCGTCTCTCTCTCTCTCTCTCTCTCTGTAATCACGCGGCAGACAGTTCTGGAGTGGCAGTCCTCAGAAGACTCATATTTTCCTTGCCACGGAGTGGTGGAAAGGGCGCCCTCGAGCTGCGATTACCCTGGCCGAGCATCCGCAACGAGCCACTCGTCAAACCACTTTTCTCGAGAGCTCCTCCACAGCCGAGTGCACCCATTGCTCCACGCCTCCAGGAGTTTGAATCCGTAAAAATCTCTATCCTTTTAGTTGAGTTCCCGTCTTTGGGGTCAGGTCAAGGCCACATGGAGCCAGATGCAGCAAGTAACTGTGGTGTTAAGTACTATGGGTATATTACATACGAGACGCATACTGAAAGTCGTGAGCAACCCATCGTTAAAATTGCCGTTCCAGAAATGTAACAAAAACGGCTGTAGAATCGTAATCTACAGACACTACACCACATTTTATTGTGCGTCATTAGCGTCTAACACATGACCACAGGCAGTATTTACACGATGGTCGACATCAATATTTCATTTCAACAGCGCGCTGTCATTGAATGCCTTGTTCAAACGGGAAAATGTGCTGCTAAAATTCACCACAGACCTCAACGTGCGTATGGAGTGTCTGCACGGACGGCAGTAGTGTTATGTGCTGAGTGAAATATTTCAAAGATCTAAACAATAGTTTTCACAATAATCCTTGTAACAGGTGCCTTCGAACAGCCTCCGGAGAACTCATTAAGGAAAGATCCTGTTCGGTTTTCTTGAACCCGAGGAAACCATAAACGCTGTTCGCTGTATCCAGGAGCTTACGAAGCTCCGTCGTTCATTCCGCCATAAACGCCTTGGGAAGAGGATCATACTGCAACAGGGTACCGCACGTCCTCGACCTGCACGTGCCACTGTGGAGAAGATCAGGACATTTGAATGGCAAACTCCCCCGCATCCTCCCTACAGTCGCCAAGTGGCATCCTCCGACTACCGTGTTTTCAGTTCTTTTAAGGAACAGATCCGAGGACAAAGCTACGAGACGTAGGAGGATGATTGGCAAGCAGTGCTTCACTTTCTTCGAGAAGCTGGCACGGAGTTCTATCTTAAGGATGTTTTCAAACTTGCAGATCGATGGGAAAAAAGGATGCAAAGAAATGGAACTATGTTGAAAAGTGACAGAAAGGATGTAGGTTACCCCATGATGTAGTTGGTTTGTCTAAAAAATAAAGATAAAACACTTAAAAAATTGTTGCTCTTTACATTCAATATGACCCTCGAGTATGCAATCAATTGAGCCTACAGTACATGGTGGACGGTATATCGTACGAGTATATCGATTTTCTGCCCCATTCCAATCGCAAATGGAGCGAGGGAGAAAACTACTGTTAGTATTCCAATGTGCAAGACCTTACGCACGAAAATCGAGAAGGAACAATAAGAATGGAGAGCCAACAGCGATGCACACAGATTAGAAGAATGTAAGACAGGGCCGCAGCCTTTCGACCCTGCTTTTCTAAGTGTACATCGAAAAAAAAAAAACAATGACGGGAATAAAATTTCAGAAGTGGGATTAAAATTCAAGGTGAAAGGATACCAACGAAACGATTCAATGATTATGTTGCTGTCTTCAGTGGAAGGGAAGAAGAATCGCAGGATTTGTTGAATGGAACGAGCAGTCTAATGAACACACATTATGAGTTGAGAGAAATAAAAAAAAAAAAGTCATAAGGAGTATCAAGAAGCGAGATCAGCGACAAACTTAACATCGTCTTCTTGGACCCCAAAGTAAAGGAATTCTGCTACCTTGGAAGCAAAATAACACGTGCCGGATGAAGCAAGAACGACATAAAGACTACCACAGGCAAAGACGGCATTCTTAGCCAAAAGAATACGAATGTAAAAAATCGGCTTGAATATCAGGAAGAAATTTTTGACAGTAAATGTCTGGAAAACAGTACTGAATGAAAGTGAATCATAGTGATAAAACAGGGAAAGGAGGAAATCGAAGCGTGTGAGATGTGGTGCTACAGAAGAATACTGAAAATTAGCTGGACTGATAAGGTAAGAAATGGGGAGATGGTCCGCATAATCGGCGAGAAGAGGAACATGTGGAGAACACTGAAAGAAGAAGGGACAGGATGAAAGGAAATATATTAAGACCACAGGGAATAGCTTTCGTGGTACAAGAGTGTGCTGCAGAACAAAGAAAAAAAGCTGTAGGGGAAGAAGGTGATTGAATTATACCCAAGAAATAATTGAGGGCGTTGGTAGAAGAGCTGCTGGGAGGCGAAGAGGTTTGTAGAGTACACGAAGTCTTGGCGGACCGCATTAAACCAGGAAATGTTCAGCTTTTTGACAAATAATACCTTATTCATATCGTTGTGAATCGTGTGTAAGGTGGTATTGTTTCCTCAGTGACATGTGTTTCTGCACGCTGTAGGGCTGTTAACCATCAACCATGACCTTGGTGGGTCGTAGAACAGACATATGCCCCGCGTTCTAATATAATTTGCATTCTGTTTCAGCCGTTGGAGTATGAGTACTTCTTTTGTGAGGCGTTGAACTCAACTCTTACGCCTTGTGGTAATGAGTCTAACTAAAGGAAGGGAGCAGACAGACGGCCAACACCGGGAGGAGCGAAACTGGATACAAATTCAGCGGTGGAAGTTTTGCAGGGCAGAGAAAGAGAGAGAGAGAGAGGGGGGGGGGGCGCACTTGCCGTGGGTCCCCAGTGGGACGTTGGAGGCAGAGCCACGAGCCGCGAGCCTTGAAAGTTAGCCCAGCAGAAATGGACGGCCACTTATCAAATTTTTTCTTGTTTTCCAAGTAGTTATCTGCGTCCGACCTCCTACGAGGTGGAGGACAGTATTTCTGGCGGGGCTGTCTGCGCTATCCGAGACAGCCGGCCTCACAAGGGAATGCGAGGAAAAGCGAGGGATAAATTTGTAGACTTGTCACGTAGCAAAGGATTCTTTGTCGCAAACAGCTCTTTGTCCTTATTTCCGATTATAGTGGAACCTTTTTCATGCCGATTAGATGGGACCTAGGTCATCTGTATTATCCAGAATTCGAATAAATATGAAATCGGAAAACAGCATTACAATATCAGGGGCTACATGCCATAAACAAACACGTTATACTTATTTTCGTGGAAACACGAATTATATATAATTTCATATAAATTTTGAGTACCTATTGTAAAAGAAAGCGCGGTCAGATCTATGTTCTGAGGTAACCAGTAATCTTCTATAGACCAGATTCTTTTGTCGTTAATGTACAGCATGTCACGCAGGCATTTCACCAGCATTAACTCGACAAAAGTTGTTTCCGTCTCCCATTCCAAATAAACCAACATTTTGTTCAGCTTTGTTCTTGTCTCTGTTACCTCAATGTCTCCAGATTGAGCGCCAACTTCGTCAGAAAATCCATTGTTTGGTGTTTCTACATCTGAATCTATGCAAACCACCGTGAAGCACATGAAAGAGGGTACTTTCAGTGGTACCACATACTGGGATACCTCTTTCTGTGGAGCATAGACCGTGGAAAGGATGCTTACATTGCCCTATGCTCGCTGCATTTCGTCCAGTTTTTTTCCGATTCTTAGGGCAACGATGCATAGGTGGCTGAGTGTACTCCTATATTTCTCACTTAACACTTATTCTGTAACTTTGCGGTATAGTTGGCGCATGTCTACAAGCGTCTGGCAGTTAAAGATTTTTAGCATTTCCGTGATACTGCACTGAGGATCAAACAAACTAGCCACCATTTGTACTGCCCTTATAACTGTTAAATATTATAACAGTGCACATTTGTTACAGCCTCACTTCACACCAATAATTCGATGTAGGGAGGCATGTAAGTTCCAAAAAAATCGTAAAGACCATGCCAATGACATGGTGAAGCCAATAAATCGTCCAAGGCTAGCACAACTCCAAATGTGAAGATCTCAGCAGAGAAGTCAGCAAACCCAAGCCACAGCACAACAGTCTGGTCGAGAGTAAACTTTACGCATTTCATTGCTGTCATAATCTTAGCGCCTTTATTTGCTGTATTTGTATCGGAGTGATTTGGTCAATTGATTTAGTCGATAGAATGTCAGAAAAATGATCACTCCAAACTAGTGAGTACATAGTGTCTCACTGTGGGTACGTTTCTCAAGAAATTATTATTATGTTTTGTTGCTTATCCCAAAGTGTGGAGAACTCGACGGATGTATAGTTTCTTTTGGAAACAAACGTCAGAAAATCAAGGTTATTTTTTATTTCGCCCAGTACACCATATACAAACAAAAGCAAGACGGATGTGATGTGAATATTCGTAATCTCAACCTCCTAGAGGACACAATTATCTAAGTTTTACCAAAGATTTAAGTATGTGGTCCTTCACTTAAAACTTTTTTAAGCTCTCTGTCAGTCGTGTTACGCGATAAGAAAGAAGAAGAGAGGAACGGCAACTATCACAAATCTCTAAGAATGAACCACCAGTTTAATCTCTACAAGTTGAAATACACATTGTAGCATCTAGTTTTAATCAAAAATCACAGTTTCTCTCCTGCAGGGTGATAAAATCATTGTTCAGCTTCTCTGAAATATTGATTTAAACTCCTACATGATGTACTGTGCTTTTCAGATAGCTCATCCCACACCAATTTGTTAAACATTTGTATCAGTGGGTTATCAGAAATTATTTCAAGGGGATTTCATTTCACTGCCACTGTTAAGACTTCTGCCCTAACTGCGACCAAAAAGAAAGTAAGTGTGGCATCAGACAAGTTGAGGCGTATAAGAAGAAAGAGCTACATCTATCATTTCATTGCGTATGAATGGGGTAAAAAAGTTTCTTAACTGTTATATAGCAAATGTTGAAAAGTTGAACCTTCTAGTGAAGAATGTGTGTTTTATTTACGTTTTTCGGGTTACATAAACCCGAAATTGAGTGATAAATTTATTGATTGGCTCTCATTTTGAGGTAAAGGTATTTATTGCATATGTCACATAGATGAAAAAGATAAAAGCTTTAAATGTCTTAAGAGCGACTGTTTTCCGGGCCGTCACAGGTAATGGGTTGTAGGCTCATGCCTTTTCAGCATACATCAATAATCACTTAACATGGCACCTCTCCATTTCGTCTTGCAAGTACTGCACCAACAGTAAAATATACTTCTTAATCTCTGACGATGTTCATCATTATCATCACCACAATCCAGACTTCACTGCTAAAAATGCATTTCTAGTGACATGTTACACTGTAGTTCATAAGAGCGGTTCAGACCATCTAAAAGTTCTTTCACTTCTTCTTTTATCTGTTCGAAACATTCTTTAACGATTGGAGCGCTGTTTTCTTCTTTTCCTATCACAGTAATTGAAACTGAGTGCCTTTAAAAAGTTCTGAGACTTGTAAATCGAAAAGCGGACCTCCTTTCACTTTTTAGAAACTATGCCTGGGGAACTACCGACGTAACTAACTAGATGCAGAGCCGTTTGCATTTAAAGTCATTAAACAGACCTTCATAAGCTCCACACTTATACATAGAGTTGGAAAGTAAGTTCTGCTTGGCTCCATCAAGGGGTCGCGGACAACAAATTAATTCCAAGCATTAACGACTGTTTCTCTGACACACCTTTCTGTGGGTAGTAATTGTCTCTAGCATGGCTATCCCATTCGCACAAGAATCAGCAATACATGGTGTAGCATCACACAATGATATCTCGCATATACGATGAGGATGTTTCTCATGTTTGCATGTTTCTTGAAATGCGAACATTTCATGTTAGGGTGTACCGTGACTGTTACTTATATCGACTGAAACTACTGTTGTCAGTCATAATTTATTTTATTTACACTAGGCGTTTCAGAGGTTTGAACTTCCATCATCAGATACCCGCATGTACTTCGCACTAATTCACATAAATCCACCTCACAATGAGGATTTAATCCTCAGAAATGAGTGTTTGGAATAAAAAAATATGATTAGTGGCACTAATCTTATAGTTTCAGTGGATATGCTTGTATTGAATACAATTATCATTAAAGAACATCGTGAATTGTTAAAATGCCTTCACTTCATAATAATAGCTCTTAACAACTGACGACCAATGTCTGGCTACAGAGCTATTGATAATGCCATGAACATGTGCAGACCACCAACCAGATGACGTGACGGTGCTACATTGTGAGAACTACTACATGCTCAGACGCCGGTGCCTACTCGCTATACGTGGGACCCAGTCTTTAGTGAGAGTAAGCGTAATGGAGAGTAATGGCCGCAGTTCATAAACTGGCGCTGATGTGCAAATTTTAACGTCAGTTTCGTATTTAGTGTTACCAATTTAACAAGGGTTAGCTAATCTTATTTCTACAACAATATGTGTATCGAACAACGATAGTTTAGAGTAGCTAATACAAGTTTATCTGTTACAGCCTTGGGGCGAGTAGGGGGTGCCAGTAAACTTTAAAGTAGAACATGACAGAAGCCGGAAGAAGCAGAAGGGAGGCGCGGAGAGAGTTAGACGGGAAAGGCGCCTCTGACAAAGGCGAACTCAGACACAGGACTGCTGCTCGAGGCGTTCTCCAGTGGATAATTGTCCACTCGCTTAAGCACCAAAGGAAGCTTCATATCCTGCCCCGTAACTGCGAGATAATTCCCCTCATTTCAAGTTACACAACGTTCCCCTTACATCGCTACTATAACATGTCCGAAAAGGAGTTAACACTTGCGTTCGTTCCTTTTGCCGTAAGATTATTTCTCACCACAATACGAGAGCGCTGTTTCGCATAATTCACCATGCCCATGCATGCGATGGTCCTGCCACATGCCCAGTAAAGAGAAACTGTGGTGGCCAGTGAGTTCTTGAGGGAGCTGTTCAGCTGCCTCCATCTCTATCAACATCCTTCGCAAACCATTGTGAAGTGCACGGCAGAGAGTACACTGAGGTGGATCGGGGTCTTATGGTTTGGAGTCGAGTGGAGAATCTAAATAAGAGGCTACGTCGACTCTGTGACGAAATTGGTTGTAGATTCCTCGACCTATGCTGTGGGGCGGAAGGCTGTAGGACGCCTCTCGACGCCTCTCGATAGATCAGGGGTGCACTACTCACAGGAAGCAGCTACAGTACTTTGGGCGTTCCCAAGGCTTTTTTTTATTTTTATTTTTTTTTTAGATTAGGTTCCTCTCCACAGGAAAAAACACCGTTGGCCTGAAAAATTACCAGTTCATGACACTGATGCGGGTGTGCAACTGTAAAAATTGTTGGTTCGCCTAAACAGATAACAAAAGGATTTAAATATGCTAAATCTCATGTTAGTAAATGGTCGAAGTGCCTGTAGGAACATCCCCGAATTACTCTCCGAAATAAACAGTAGTAATTCCAATATTGTATTAGGTACCGAATGCTGGTTGAAACCAAACATGAATAGCAGTGAAATTCTGAACTCGTGTTGGACAATGTTTAGGAAGGATAGAACTGATGCTATGGGAGGTGGCGTGTTCATTGCAGTTTAAAGCTGTTTAAACGCTGTTGAGATCGATACCGGGTCGGACTGCAAAATAGTCCGGCTAAAGCTGTCAGACAAGGAGTGACAATTCTATTAGGATGTTTCTGTAGACCACTAGCATCCGCAACAAACATCGCAGAACGTGTCAGGGAATGTCTTGAGTCCATAGGAAACAAATATCCAAATTATCCATTAGTTATAGGTGAAGACTTAAATCTGGCTTCCATTGACTGGGATAATTACACGTCTATCACAGGGGACAGAAGCAAATACTCGCGTGATGTTATTCTAGGAGCGCTCTCAACATACAACCTGGAGGAATTGGTTAGAAAATCAACTTGAGTTGGGAACATATTAGATATCTTGACGACTAACAGACCTCATCCTTTTGAGGAAGTTAATCTAGAAGAAGGTATTAGCGACCATAACGTCTTTGTGGCTTCTATGTCAGTGGAAGTTGCAAGAAACCAAAGAAACAGTGTAAAGTTTTCTTGTTTGGGAAAGCAAATAAAAGGGTCATTAATGGTTATCTTCATAGTCAGCTCCAAGCATTCACAGCGGGACACAAAGATATTGAGCATCTTTGGTCGGAATTTAAACGTATTGTCCACCATGTGCTAGAGAAATATGTGCCTAGCAAAAATGTAGCGAAGGGAAAGGATCCACCTTGGTTTCAACAAACATATTAGGAAGTAGCTAAGAAAGCAGAGAATTATGCACAGTCGTTTTAAAAGTAGTCACTGCCCCGCGGAGAAACAGAAATTATGCGAATTGGAGGCAGTTGTCAAAAGGTCAATGAGAGATTCTTTTAACGAATTTGAAAGCAATATTTTTTCTGCAGAATCTAAAAATCTCAAAAAATGTTGTCGTACGTAAAATATATTAACGCTGCAAATAATTCAATACCATCTCTTGTTGACAGTACGGATTATGTAACGGATGACGATAAACAAATGGCAGAAATTCCAAACCTAGCTTTCAAAAACTTGTTTACACTAGAGGACTGCAGCACCATTCCCCCTTTCGATTATCGAACAAACGCAAGGATGACTGACATAGTGTTCAGTGTATCTGTGACTGTAAAACAGTTAAGATCTTTAGACGTCAGGAAGGCATCTCGCTCAGACGGCATCCCCGTAAGATTTAATGTTGACTATGCTACAAATTTAATAGTCATAGGTGACTGGAATTCGATAGCAGGAGAAGGATGAGAAGGAAACGTAGTAGGTGAATATGGATTGGGGGGAAGAAATGAAAGAGGAATCCGCCTGGTAGAATTTTGCACAGAGCATAACTTAATCATAGCTAACACTTGGTTCAAGAATCATGAAAGAAGGTTGTATACATGGAAGAAGCCTGGAGATACTAGAAGGTACCACATAGATTATATAATGGTAAGACAGAGATTTAGGAACCAGGTTTTAAATTGTAAGACATTTCCAGGGGCAGATGTGGACTCTGACCACAATCTATTGGTTATGAACTGTAGATTAAAACTGAAGAAACTGCAAAAAGGTGGGAATTTAAGGAGATGGGACCTGAATAAACTGGCTAAACCAGAGGTTGTACAGAGTTTCAGGGAGCGCATAAGGGAACAACGGACAGGAATGGGGGAAAGAAATATAGTAGAAGGGATGAAGTAATGAAGGCAGCAGAGGATCAAATAGGTGAAAAGACAAGGGCTAGTAGAAAACCTTGGGTAACAGAAGAAATATTGAATTTAATTGATGAAAGGAGAAAATATAAAAATGCACTAAATGTAGCAGGCAAAAAGGAATACAAACGTCTCAAAAATGAGATAGATAGGAAGTACAAAATGGCTAAGCAGGGATGGCTAGAGGACAAATCTAAGTATGTAGAGGCTTATCTCACTTGGGGTAAGATAGATACCGCCTACAGGAAAATAAAAGACACCTTTGGAGAAAAGAGAACGACTTGTATGAATAGCAAGAGCTCAGATGGAAAACCAGTTCTAAGCAAAGAAGGGAAAGCAGAAAGGTGGATGGAGTATATAGAGGGTCTATACAAAGGCGATGTACTTGAGGACATTATGGAAATTGAAGAGGATGTAGATGAAGATGAAATAGGAGATATGATACTGCGTGAAGAGTTTTACAATTTGTGCATAAGGCAGATGGCAGTTATAAGAGTCGAGGGGCATGAAAGGGAAGCAGTGGTTGGGAAGGGAGTGAGACAGGGTTGTAGCCTCTCCCCGATATTAGTCAATCTGTATATTGAGCAAGCAGTAAAGGAAACAAAAGAAAAAGTCGGAGTAGGTATTAAAATCCGAGGAGAAGAAATAAAAACTTTGAGGTTCGTCGATGACATTGTAATTCTGTCAGAGACAGCAAAGGACTTGGAAGAGCAGTTGAATGGAATGGACAGTGTCTTGAAAGTATGAGATGAACATCAACAAAAGGAAAACGAGGATAATGGAATGTAGTCGAATTAAGTCGGGCGATGCTGAGGGGATCAGATTAGGAAATGAGACTCTTAAAGTAGTAAATGAGTTTTGCTATTTGGGGAGCAAAATAACTGATGATGGTCGAAGTAGAGAGGATATAAAATGTAAGCTGGCAATGGCAAGGAAAGCGTTTCTGAAGAAGAGAAATTTGATAACGTCGAGTATGTCAGGAAATCGTTTCTGAAAGTATTTGTATAGAGTGTAGCCATGTATGGAAGTGAAACATGGATGATAAGTAGTTTGGACAAGAAGAGAATAGAAGCTTTCGAAATGTGCTACAGAAGAATGCTGAAGATTAGATGGGTAGATCACATAACTAATGAGGAGGTATTGAATAGAATAGGGGAGAAGAGGAGTTTGTGGCACAACTTGACTAGAAGAAGGGATCGGTTGGTAGTACATGTTCTGAGGCATCAAGGGATCACCAATTTAGTATTGGAGGGCAGTGTGGAGGGTAAAAATCGTAGAGGGAGACCAAGAGACGAATACACCAAACAGATTCAGAAGGATGTAGGTCGCAGTAGGTACTGGGAGATGAAGAAGCTTGCACAGGATAGATTAGCATGGGGAGCTGCATCAAACCAGTCTCAGGACTGAAGAGCACAACAACAACAATAATAACAATGCTACAAATATAGCACCATTCTTATCCATCATCATCAGAGATTATTGGAACAGCGGAAAGTTCCAGGGGACTGGAAGAAGGCTCAGCTCATAGCAATCTATAAGAAGGGTAGAAAATCGGGTGCACATAATTACCGGCCAATTTCACTGGCATAGATTTGTTGTAGAATCATGGAACATATTTTGTGTTCAGAGAGAATGACCTTCCTTGACTCTGAGAAGCTCATATGCAGAAACCAGCATGGTTTTAGGAAACAGCGGTTCTGCGAGATACAGCTGGCCCTCTTTGTGCATGATATACAAGAGGCTCTAGATACCGGCTCCCAGGTTGATGCCGTATTCCTCGACTTTCGAAAGGCGTTCGACTCGGTTCTGCACTGTCGCTTGCTACAAAAAGTGCGCGCTTACGGTATATCCGATGACATATGCGGTTGGATGGAAAGTTTTCTAACAGACAGAAAGCAGTATGTCGTCCTGAATGGGAGACTTTAACAGAAACAAGAGTAACATCAGGTGTGCCCCAGGGCAGCGCAATAGGTCCGCTGCTTTTTATGATATACATAAACGATCTGGTTGATGGTATCGACAGCGGCATTTGACTGTTTGCCGATGAGGCTATAGTATACGGAAAGAAGAACGACACGAAAGTTGTGAACAAATCAATGAGGATTTGCAGAAAATAAATGCGTGGTGTAATGACTAGCAGTTCTGTCTCAATATTAGTAAGTGTAACCTACTGCGTATAATAAGGCGAAAATCCCCATTAATGTTCGAGTACAAACTAAATAGCCAGTCCTTGGTAGGGGAAACATCTGTCAAGTACTTGGGTGTGACTATTCGAAATGATCTCAAATGGAACGAACAGATTACACAAGTAATGGGTAAGGCGAACTCTAGATTGCGGTTTATTGGTAGAATCCTGAAGCAATGTAGTCCTTGAACAAAGGAAATTGCTTACAATACTTAAGTGCGTCCACTCTTAGAGTATTGTTCGTCTGTATGGGACCCTTACCAGTTGGGTATGATTCAGGAGATTGAGAAGCTCGGAAGAAGAGCTGCAAGGTTCGTGACTGGTACATTTAGTCATCGCAAGAGCGTTACAAATCTCATAGTGGGACACACTTGCAGATGGACGACGAGCTAAACGGATCGGGCTGCTCACTACATTACAAAATCCAATCTTCGCCGAGGATGTAGAGTATACACTACTAGCCATTAAAATTGCTCCACCAAGAAAAAAATGCAGATGATAAACGGGTGTTCATTGGACAAATATATTATACTAGAACTGACATGTGATTACATTTTCACGCAATTTGGGTGCATAGATCCTGAGAAATCAGTACCCAGAACAACCACCTCTGGCCGTAATAACGGCCTTGATACGCCTGGGCATTGAGTCAAACAGAGCTTGCATGGCGTGTACAGGTACAGCTGCCCATGCAGCTTCAACACCATACCACAGTTCATCAAGAGTAGCGACTGGCGTATTGTGACGAGCCAGTTGCTCGGCCACCATTGACCAGACGTTTTCAATTGGTGAGAGATCTGGAGAATGTGCTGGCCAGAGCAGCAGTCTAACATTTTCTCTATCCAGAAAGTCCCGTACAGGACCTGCAACATGCGGTCGTGCATTATCCTCCTGAAATGTAGGGTTTCGCAGGGATCGAATGCAGGATAGAGCCACGGGTCGTAACACATCTGAAATGCAACGTCCATTGTTCAAAGTACCGTCAATGCGAACAAGTGGCAACCCATACCATCACGCCGGGTGATACGCCAGTATGACGATGACGAATACACGCTTCCAATGTGCGTTCACCGCGATGTCGCCAAACACGGATGCGACCATCATGATGCTGTAAACAGAACCTGGATTCATCCTAAAAAACGACGTTTTGTCATTCGTGCTCCCAGGTTCGTCGTTTACACCATTGCAGGCGCTCCTGTCTGTGATGCTGTGTCAAGGGTAACCGCAGCCATGGTCTCCGAACTGATAGTCCATGCTGCTGCAAACGTCGTCGAACTGTTCGTCTTCCAGATGTCCCCATCTGTTGAATCAGGGATCGAGACGTGGCTGCACGATCCGTTACAGCCATGCGGATAAGATGTCTGTCATCTCGACTGCTAGTGATACGAGGCCGTTGGAATCAAGCACGGCGTTCCGTATTACCCTCCTGAACCCACCGATTCCATATTCTGCTAACAGTCGTTGGATCTCGACCAACGCGAGCAGCAATGTCGCGATACGATAAACCGCAATCGCGATAGGCTACAATCCGACATTTATCAAAATCGGAAATGCGATGGTACGCATTTCTGCTCCTTTCACTAAGCATCACAACAACGTTTCACCAGGCAACGCCGGACAACTGCTGTTTGTGTATGAGAAAGCGGTTGGAAAGTTTCCTCATATCAGCACGTTGTAGGTGTCGCCACCGGCGCGAACCTTGTGTGAATGTTCTGAAAAGCTAATCAGCTGCATATCACAGCATCTTCTTCCTGTCGGTTAAATTTCGCGTCCGTAGCACGTCATCTTCGTGGTGTAGCAATTTTAATGGCCAGTAGTGTACATTATTATCACCAACTTTCAAACTACGCAATGATGACTATACAAAGATAAGGGAAATTAGAGCTCGTACCGAGGCGTTCAACAGTCGTTTTCCCCTCGCGCGATCCGAGAGGGGGAGGGGAGGGAATGTGACTTTGGCGTGAATAATGCCCTCCGCCACAAACCGCTTGGTGGCTATCGAAGTATATATGTAGATGTAGACGTAGAGGCATAGCTATATGTACAGATACAGATGGCGTTAGTATCGCATACACAAGGTGTAAAAGGGTGGTGCGTTGCCGAAGCTGCCATTTGTATTCGGGTGACTGATGTGAAGCGTTTCGCATGATTATTGCCGGTACGATGGAAATTAACAGGCTCTGAACGCGGATGGTGGTTGGAACCAGACCAATGGGACATACCGTTCTGGAAATCATTGGGAAATTCAATATTCCGAGATCAAGAGTGTCAAGAGTGTACGAAGAATACCATATTTCAAGAATTACTTCTCACCACGAACAACGCAGTGGCCGACGGCCTTCACTTAACGACCGAGAGCAGCGGCGTCTGTGCTGAGCTGTCAGTGCTAACAGACAAGCAACTCTGCGTGAAATAACCGCAGAAATCAATTTGGTAAGTAAGGCAAACGTATCCGGGTCAATGCAGCGAATTGTGGCGTTAATGAGCTATGGCAGCAGACGACCGGCGCGGGTATCTTCGTTAACAGCAGGACATCACCTGCAGCGCCTCTCCTGGCCTCGTCACCGTATCGATTGGACCCTAGACGATTGGAAACCGTGGTCCGGTCAGATGATCCCGATTTCAGTTAGTAAGAGCTGATGGTATGTTTCGAGTGTGACACGGATCTCACGAAGCCACGGCGACAACTTGTCACGAAGGCACTGTTCAAGCTAGTGGTGGCTCCGTAATGGTATGGGCTGTGTTTGCAGGAAACAGACTGGATCCTGGTTATGTTCGGCTACTTGCAGCCCTTCATGGACTTCATGTTCCTAAACAACGATGGAATTTTTATGGCTGACAATGAGCCATGTCACCAGGCCGCTACTGTTCGCAGTTGGTTTGAAGTACATTCTGAACAGTACGAGCGCGATTTGCCAGCCAGATCGTCCGCGCACAAAATCCTTCATCGGCAGCGCTTTTGCAGCTATGGACAGCTATAGAGGCAGCTTGGCTCAATATTTCTGCATAGGATTTCCAAGGACTTGTTGAATCCATACAACATCGAGTTTCTGTACTAAGCCGAGTAAAAGAGGTCAGACCCAAAATTAGGAGGCATCCCATGACTTATCACCTAAGTGTAATTTCCTCTGTAGCACGTATTAAGGTTTCTTCCCCTTACAATCGTGAACAGAACTCAGGAAAGATGACTGATTAAATGTCTGCGTGCGTTCTGTAATTATTCTCACGGTTGCTGAGGTACGATATATAGGGGGCTGTACTGTAGTCGTACGATTTTGAATGCTGTTCCTTGAACCATAGACTATCGCGGGATGATTGACGTAAATTTTGAAGCATCTGATAATTCAGGTCTTCCTGGGCTTTCGGAGAGGCTCTCCTATAATAACAGCAATCTTCTAACCATTATGCTTTCCTTTTTTTTATTTCTTTCAAAATTCCTCTTGCTCTTGTTTGGTATGGGTCCCACATACTTGAACAATATTCTAGATGTGGCAGAGCAACTGCTTTTTAAGCAGTTTCCTTTGAAGTTGAAGTCCAACGTAGGTACTTGCTGCAACAAGTAAAGAAATCTTCTTTCAGCCACGATGGCAACTTTCACGACACGTGTTACGTATTAAATGCATTTGCCTTTGCAGATGCCTATCACGATAGTGTGTGGCGTGTGTTTTTACGGCGTGAAGGCATGAGGAGAGCCCACTGACAGCACGAAGCCTACTCACTACTCCGCAAAGTAGTTTGTACCCATCTAACGCCACTCCTTTTCTTTCTATCAATTTCCGATTCAAGATTTATCCTCAACGGCTTATATGTCGACGTGATGTCAATGCATATCTTCATTCTTCTTTGCCGAGAGCATGCTCCTTTGCTTTATGGTTTAATGATGATAGCATTCTCTTGGGTAAAATATTCCGGACGTAATATACTCCCTCATTTGGACTGGACTGTTCAAGGCGATATAGTCAAAACATAACTAATTTTCTACCAGTCGGAGCGTAGTAATCAGGCAGGTAGGTTAGAGAATGTAGAAGGAGAAATGAATGGGTTGATGTTCGATACAGCGCAAATTAGTGAAGTGCGTTGGTGGGAATAACAGGACTTCTGGGCTGGTCAGTACAGTCTTGTCAACACAAAATTAAATAACGATAATGTAGGAGTAGGGCTAATGTAAACACACGAAACTGGAAACATTTGTTTGTTATGAATCTCAACTCTCCAAAAGTTCTTCAGCGACTCGTTTGAAATTTTGACACAACGTTGCATTTGAATACGCTGGTCTTGTACATACCTACTAGAGCGCCATATGGTATATATATAAAGGCGATACGTTGTCAAAAACTTCAAATGCATTGTTCAAAATCTTAAACCCTTGAAATTTCTTCACCGATAATCTGAAATTTTGAGACAAGATTGCATTCGAATTGTTGTGACTTGGCAAGACAGCCAAGTCACAATGAGAGGAAGCCGAAAGGCACGCGTTAAGCTCACGCAGATTGGCGTGAGGTCTGAAACAGTTAAAGGAATTAATAGTAGCAAACAAAGTACGTAGTTGATGTAATACTTAACTTTAATCCACAATTGTAGAACATCTCTCTTGACGGTACAGCTTATAACCACAATATAAAATAATATCAAATGCTATGGCGCCTTGCTAGGTCGTAGCAAATGACGTAGCTGAAGGCTACGCTAACTATCGTCTCGGCAAATGACAGCGTAGTTGTCAGTGATCCATCTCTGGCTAAGTCGGCTGTACAACTGGGGCGAGTGCCAGTACGTCTCTCTAGACCTGCCGTGTGGTGGCGCTCGGTCTGCTATCACTGACAGTGGCGACACGCGGGTCCGACGTATACTACCGGACCGCGGCCGATTTGAAGGCTACCACATAGACAGTGTGGTGTCTGGCGGTGACACCACACGAATACGTTCGTAAGATATCAATTGGATGCATTGTCATTAGAAATCTCATGTTCATGTGTTCAAAATCTTAAATCTCCAAGAGTTATTCAGTGATTCCTTTGAAATTTTGACACTAAGGTGCATTCGAATATGCGTATGTTTTTATGTACTAATTACTATAGCATCATATGGTATATAAATGCATACAGGGTGGGCCAAATTAAAGGGGCCCAGATGAGTGTTAACATTTTGTAATCATTTGAGGCACCATTAACGACAGAGGTAAAGAGCTACAGTTACAAGATGGGGCAACTGCCCATACAGCTGGCAAGACCTTAAAGCACATTTGCACGATCTTGATGCTTGATAGAGATGTTAGCAGAGATCAGTCTGGTTGCAGTCCCAGCCGGCAACCCAGGTCACCTGATTTGTTAGTGTGTGATTACTTTGTGTGAGGAGCCCTCAAGTCTAAAGTGCAATGCAATAACCATCATAGCCTTCAAGAACTGCAGCAATTCCAACAGATCAGGTTAGATCCCCATTTAGCTACTTGCTGAGCAGGACCCAAAAGTGCCAACAGATGAATGGGGCTTACTTTCAGCATCTGCTATGGTCCGGTTAGTACTGAATTTCCTTCCCTATGCTTTCTTTTCACCTTGCAACTTTGTTCACCAGGCCACTTTTATTGACGCACACTGTATTATATGTATTATATTTTTATTTATTATGCATGAAATATATGTATTTATATACTGTACTGCCCTACAGTAGTTATACAAAGATACACATGTATTCGAACGCAACGTTTTGTCGAAATTTAAAACTAATTGGAGAAGAGCTTTAGGAGATTTAAGATTTTGAACAAATGGACATTTACAGCTATATAGACAAAAATCTAAACGTTCATTTGTTCATTTCTTCACAATGGCTTTGAAATTTTTACATGCTGTCGCATTAGAATTGCAGGATGTTTCTATATATCTGCTGGAGCGCCGTATATAATCATTAAAATATACGGACATTCAGGGAAAGTTTTCACCAACAATTTTGAGAACTTCCTGACCAACTGACTTAAAATTCTCATCTTATTAATGAACATTCGGATGGATGGACATAAACTGGACATAAACCACGCATTTATATATATATATATATATATATATATATATATATATATATATATATATATCTGTGTGTGTGTGTGTGTGTGTGTGTCTGTGTGCGTTTGTATGTATATAAGAAGAAGATAGACACAGGAGGATACAGAAAGGGGGAGAGGAGAAGTTGGACAAGGAGAGAGGGAGATGGGTAGAGGAAGGGAGTAGAAGGAGATTTGGACGTTTGTCCTATTCCCATATATATTTAGCGTTTACCCATTTAACCAGACTCAGTCACAGCAATGTGTAACTCGGCACAGATACTAATGAATAAAAATATAAGAATGTGGTTAAGCTACTACCAACAATGTAGTGAATGCATTATTGTAGTGAATATAGACACGAAGCCAACACCCAATAACTCTGCAATCGATAAAGAGACTGAAAGAATGTAAGATGAGGTACAGGCAAGTATTCAGATAATTAAGAGAGACAGAAATGTGATGACTGACAGGTTTTCGTTGTGGAACGGAAGAGAAGGGAAGATTGTAGCAATCATGACAGGAGCTTGTGTACATGAAAGAGATTTCTAAATAGGAAGTCACATCTGTACCAAGTTTGGTTCAAATTACTCAGTGTTCAATAGCTGCAACATACGCCCAAAAAGCTGCTAGACAGCTTTAATTCCTGGCGCATAAGCAATGTCAATTCAGCTTGAACTAACGACGACAGATGTGCATTAGACCAGTCAGTTGTGAGCAGGCAGTGTTAAGTAATGAACGTTGATTATGTGCCAGGAATTAAAGCAGTCTAGCAACTTTGGGCGTATGGGTCAGCTATTCAACACCGAGTAATTTGAACCAAACTTGGTACAGATATGACTTCCTATTTCGAAAAAAGATACCTCTCCAGCAACCTTTGAGATGAGGTGTGTGTGGCTAGGGTGACGAATAAAAATAACAAAAAAAAAAAAACCAAACTGGTGCTAGGTGACATTTGACATCTAAGGGTTGGGACTGCAGTAAGATTGGACGATTTATGTTAAACACAGCTTTGAAATTAATGAGGCAAACTCAACCAGAGTTGGCCCACATACGATTTCTATCTGGGGAAGAGACATTGAGGTTCTAGGACACCCTTAACACTCTTACAGATGAAGTTGGAAAGTAGGGGAGAGATCAGGGTGATATGTTGGTGTAACTGGAAGACACAGAAAAAAGTCAAGCAGTTTTAAACATATTTGTTACGTATTGTGCTGACCCGAGGTTAGCCGAGAGTGCTAATGCGCTGCTTCTTGGACTCGGGTAGGGGCGCTGGCCCCGGATCAAATCCGCCTGGCGGAGTAACGATGAGGGCCGGTCTGCCGGCCAGCCTGGATGTGGTTTTCAGGCGGTTTCCACATTCCCCTAGGTAAATACTGGCCTGGTGCCCACGTACCGCCTCAGTTACATGACTCGCAGACATTTGAACACGTTCACACTATTCCATGGATTACATTATACGCAGGCAGCTGGGGTACACTACTTCCATCCCGGTGGTACGTGGTGGCGGCAGGAAGATCATCCAGCCATCCCTTAACATTAACGTTGCCAAATCCGTTCCTAACAATGCCGAACCTGTGCAACCACGGAATACAGGCACAAGCTAAAGAATGCTATCTATTGTCTTGACACGTTAGACTTAGGGCTGACAGCACCATGCACAAGTCTAAGTAAGTTTGGTTGCCACGAGCTGCGCACCTATGGAAATCTGAGTCCTGGAACTCCGTGGCCAGCCCAGCAAGTGACATCAGCGTTCTGGCCAGGCCTCCAGGCAGCATTTATAGCAACAGTAGATGTCATCGATGTACTGCACCTCTTCCTGCATCCGCAGTGTCACATGCCAAAAATAAGCCTCTTGGGTCCTACTGCAAGGTAGCTAATAAGGGCGGCGCTAGAGCTTAGCAAGGAAGTTGCATCGCAGCGAGCAACAGACAAGAATATTTCAGCAACACATCGCTATGGACTGCGGCCCACCAACCCTTCACCTGCACAATGTCCTTTCCCAAAAAAACTTCAACGATCTTCCTCTGCCGGACCACAAACTCTGCGCCAACACCATCCTACTAATTCTGAATCCAACATGCCCTATCCACCTTGCAAGGGTTTTCTCCTCCTCCTTTCCCCACATCCCCCTCCCCCTTTCCCCTCTCGCTGTCGTGCCCCAACCGCCATTTCCTTTCCAGTCTATACAGATCCCAACACCAGTTACCCCTCTTTCTTTGTCCCTCACAGCCAACCACATCTCATCACCACCTCTTACCAGTCCTCATCACCACCACTCTTCTGTCTCCCTCCATACCCACCCTTCTTTTCATCTACAATGTGCCATGCCAGATCAGGTCCTTTTCCTGTTTTATTGAAAGAGCATAGTGCTCCGTCTTTAATGGACAGTGTATCTTCAGACATATTCAATATTTTTTTAGTGTTCTTCAAGTGTTTCTCAAGTGTTTTTAACTGTGCTGTCTGTACATATTTATTACTGTATTAGTACACTTCATGATAACAGCATTATATTATCTGTGTTTCTCTCCTTCTCGTTATCTTTTAAAATAATTTTAAATTCGTTGTACATATGTCTCCTTTTTTTTAAGCTTTTAAGTTACTACAGGCAAATTCTACTGGCAGAAGAGCGAGTTACTTGTACAGTTGCCAGCCCATCCCCCATCCACTTGGGGCGAGGGGGAAATGAAATAAAAAACAAAGAAAAAATATAGGTTGAACCTGATGGTCGGAACTCCTCTTAAGAGGTACGACTGTAAGATATTTTGAAAGTCTTTGCTGTCATGGCTCAACCTAGGGTGTGGACGTATTTTCAAACCAAAGAATTAAGCAGCTAGTTTATGTTGAACTTAACATTCATTCAGAAGTCATGATTTTGCTGAACTTTAAAGAGTGTTGTGTTCTCACTTTTCACCTGATTATTTTCGAGTGTTGAGTAACTTTATTAATTTTTTGATTCAGGAACATTAATTTCGTGTGCGAGTAGAGAGCTATTGTTTATTTTTTCATTTGTGGAAAACTAGTACAGATACGACTCATGTCAAACAGAAGTAACAGAGAATGTGGAAATGAGATTTGCTTGGCTCATGGGTGAATATCATGGAAACCGTGAATAACCGAAAATCGCAAACGCTACTTGATAGTCATAAAGTATTGCTCGTAACTCTGCTTTTAAAGTTTCTGTGACGAACTTAGGAATTTATGTATAGCTCCCTTAGGGCTCAGAAAGGCGCAACATACACTTTAAGAGGTATTTGAGGTGTTGGTACTCTGGCCTCTACAATGAGGTGACAAAAGTCACGGGATATCTCGGAATATTGTGTCGGTCCTTCTTTACCCGGCCTAGTGTAGCAACTCGAGTTGAATGAACTCCGCAAGTCGTTGCTGGAAGTCCCCTGCGACTATACTGAGCATGGTACATCTATAGCCATCCATTATTATAGTTTTGTCGGTGCAGGATTTTGGCGCAAGAACTGATCACTCGATTATGTCACATGAATGTTCGATGGGATTCATGTCGAGCGATCTGGATGACCAAATCATTCTCTCGAAGTGTCCAGAATGTTCTTCAAACAAACGAGAAACATTAAGGCCCAATGACATGGTGATTGTCATCCAAAAACGTTCCATCCGTGAACCGCTGTAAATGATCCCCAGGTAGCCGAACATAGCCATTTACAGTCAATGATCGGTTCAATTGGGCTAGGCGACCCAGTCTATTCCATGGTAAACACAGCCCAAATCATTAGGGATCACCACTAACTTGCACAGCGCCTTGTTGACAACTTGGGCCCACGGCTTCGTCAGGTGCGCGTCACACACGAACCCTACAATCAGCCCTTACCAACTAAAACCGGAACTCATCTGAGCCGTGTATCGACTCGTGCTACACCTTGTGTTTAGATTACCTTGGTTTTTCTTTTCTTCCCATGACATGTTTGTTTGATATGTCGCCTGTCATTAAGTGGCTGCTTGGTTGTGTTTTCCCTCTGCTATCGATATCTGCGTTTTTGCTTCCGGGAAACTGCTATGGAGGAAGTGACATCTTTGACCGGTTGTAACCTCGTGTGGTGGCGCGGAAGGAGAGGCGTTGCGCGTAGAGAGTGTGGTGGATATGGGAGGGCAGTGTGGCTCTCCAGCGCGAAGCAGGCGTGGTCGGTTGTACCGAGTCGGCACGTGATGTACAGTGGCGGTCAAAATAATAGAGCCACCTGGCAAAGGTTTGGAATAAAGTGCACATTTATTACTTGACATGTTTGAACTATGATGGAAACCATTACAACCGAGTCACATTGTACTATAGTCAGTTATATCGATAACACAACACAAAATAATCAGTAATAATCGATAATATTCAAAAGAATACCAGAGCACAGGGTCAAAAAAATAGAGCCAATTGAAACAAATATATTGTACTTGATCTCAGTCTTATGAAACGTACAGGAACAGTCTTTTTTGCATAGGACTGCATTAGTACTTCGTGGGGTAACCCTTATTTTTGAGGATTGCCCTGCACCTCTTACCCATAGAGTCTACTAAACGCCTGCATTCGTCACTACTGATCGCATACCAGGCTCTCTGGATTTCTTCCCACAGTTTTTCTGACGATGTAGCTTTTGAGCGGTCAATTCTCTTGTCTAAGATCTCCCATAAGTTCTCAATGGGTGATGCGTCAGGGGACTGAGGTGGCCACTCTAATACTTCGATATTGTGCTCTTGAACAAACTGCCTTATGATCCTTGCAGTATGCTTTGGATCGTTATCGTGCTGAAATTTCCATTTCAGCGGCATTTCCTCTTCAGCATAAGGCAGCATCACATTTGCCAAGATGTCTTTGTACATTTCTGCGTTCATTATGCCGTTGATACGGTGTATTGGACCAATGCCGTACCACGAAAAACATCCCCATACCATAACACTTCCGCCACCGTATTTCACAGTTTTTAAAGTGTACTTGGGATTAAATTCCTGGTTTGGTGGGCGGCGCACATAGACTTTTCCGTCTGAGGCAAACCTATTAAACTTGGATTCATCGGACCAAAGGATGTTCCTCCACCAAGTATTAGGTTTTTGTTCATTTCTCCGGGCAAAGGCTAACCTTTTCCGAACATTAGCTTGTGAAACATGTGGCTTCTTTCTTGCAATGCGCCCATTCAATTTTGCAGATCTCAGTCGTCTTTGAATCGTTGAGGTTGATGGTTGAACATCATGTTCGTCGCTAAACAAAATGGCTTTCAGTCGTGGTGTTGACAAAAATGGGTCTTTCTTCACTTCCCTAGTGATGAGTCTGTCTACGCGAGGAGTAGTTACACGAGGTCGCCCCCTGTTCTCCACCTGCGGCTTTGTTTGTTTTGACCGTCTCATGGCGTTCTGGACTCGTTTTCGCGAAACGTGCAAGACATTGGCTATTTTATTCATGGACATCCCACTTTTGAACATCCGGAACATTACTATACGCTCATCTTCACTGGTATGCTTTGCTCTGCCCATCTAGACGAATGTAAACAAAACCACATGTCAATTTACATACAAAACAACTGCATACAAATCAATTTAAAGGCACATGTGTAAAGCGGCTCTATTATTTTGACCCATAAGATTCTTACCTTTATGCCTCTTTTTACACGTCTAGCTCAAACGCTTCCTTTCGGACGACTAAAGATAGCAGCAACGTCTTCCCTGATGTTGTCTACAAGGGACTGACAACACGGCACTCGTGGCGATTTCGCGAACTAATAGATATCCTAGTTCTTAATCTCGTCAATAGAGGTGGCTCTATTATTTCTACCGCCACTGTATGTCGGTTGTGTGTACCGATCGAGTCGAGTTGACGGAAGAGCTCCCCACGTGTTGGTTGTATACAAAATCCCCCCACGAGTAGTTGCTGTTCATTTCGCCTTGGTGGGACGTTAACAAGCTTCTTTACATCTTCCGTTTCAACACCGGAGTTTAAAAGGAGACACCTAACATGAAGGAGCGGTCACTACCCGTCAACGTTGCAGAGAAGACGTGAACTCCGGTGACAGAGCGTGTTGTCGCGTGACTGTGGCGTATTGGGTACGCTGGCGACGCGTGCGCAGTCGTGTGTGTGGATCCTTTCCATCGGAGGTCGTGTACTGCCTGTTCGAGCATAATTGCAAGTTAAGTTCGTGGAAGGTCTAATCATTAAGTAATAATTTTGTGTAACCAGCGTCTCTTCTGCCTTGTGGCCTCCGGCGACTGGGTTTCCTGTCCCTTTCCTCCTCCTCTCGTTACTCTCCGATGGGAGGTGTAGTTTTGGCAGTTTACTTGTTTCACTATTCTGTCATGGGTTATGAGTAAATTCATGCTTTTTGTTGGTTGATCATGTGGTCGCTCATTCAGGACTGTGTGGTGTGATGTTTCCTTGCACGATGTTAGCCTAATTCTGTCAGCAAGTTAAGCCATCTTATAACAAGTTTTCGCTGGCTAAAAGTTGGTGCAGTGACCAGCCTGAGAGTGGCGATTGTGTTTAAGGGCGTATTTAAATTGGTCGGTATTCTGTCTAGCCTGAGCATCCCTGAGTGGGTGATTAGTGGCCGCCTTACACGGGTCCGTCATATCTGTTATGTTCTAATGATATTCCAGGACACTTTTGTTTAAAATTTTTTTTAATTCCTTCAAGTTTGTAAATTCCTTTTATTGCCATTAATCGTGTGTTTGCTGAGACCTGTTTAATTTTTTTAATGGCGGTGTTGGTAGCTTCACTACCTCACTGTACTTTATTAACAAAATTCTGTATTTACTTTAGTACCCTGTTTACAAATGTTCTTAACATTTTTAAAATTGTTGTTTTGCTATAAATTACTGTGATTGGCGTTAGCTGCGTGTTTTATGTTTTAAAAGGTAGTTTATTGCCGTACTGCAAGCTTTGTTTTTTTCTTTTTCTTTTTCTTTCTTTTTTTTTTTTTTTTTTTTTTTTACTGTTGTATTGCTATAAATTACTTGATTCCCGTTAGTGGCGTGTTTTGAAAGGTTGTTTATTGCCGTACTGCTAGCTTCTGTGTTTTTTAAAAAAAATTTTTTTAAATTGTTGTATTGCTGTAAATTACTTGATTGCCATTAGCGGCGTGTTTAAAAGGCTGTTATTGCCATACTGCTAGTTTCTGTAAGATACGAATAAAACATTTGTGAAAATCTCAACTCGACAGTAAACTACTAGAAATTTGGCCCCGTTTCCCAACTTGTGGTGTGCCGTGTAGTAACCGAAACCATTGTGTGTGTCATCATCTGATCAGGCCACGATTTTGTAGTCTAGCGTCCAACGGATATGGTCATGAGTGGAGAGGCACTGCTGCGATGTCGTGCTGTGGCGCTCCGTCGGTCGCCTGCTGCCATTAAGCCAAATTTCGCCGCGCTGTCCTAACGGATACGTTCGTAGTAGTGCCACATTGCTTTCTGCGGTTATTTCACGCATTGTTTCTTGTCTGTTAGCACTGACAAGTACAAGCAACCGCCAATGCTCCCGGTCATTAAGAGAACGCTCTTGGCCACTGTATTGTCCGTGGTGAGAGGTAATGCCCGAAATTTGGGATTCTCGGCGCACTCTTGACTCTGTGGATCTCGGAATATTGAATTTCCTAACGATTTCCGAAATGCACTGTTTCATGCGTTTAGCTACAACTACTGTTCCGTATTGAAAGTCTATTAAGTCCCGTCTTGTGGCCATAATCACACCGGAGGCCTTTTACATGAATCACCTGAATACAAATGACAGCTCCGCCAATGCACAGCCCTTTTATACCTTGTGTACACAATACTGCCGTCATCTATAAAAGGGCATATAGCTGTCCCATGTCTTTTGTCATCTCAGCGTATACGCGAATGTAACGGGAAGGGAGCCTTATGTCTGGTACAGTGGAAAATACGATCTGTCACGCGCGTCACAGGGGTCTGCAATGGATGTAGACGTAGATGTAGAGGCAGGGTGTGGTAGGAGGTGTTGCTGAGCTAGCTATTACAGCATGTTCGCGTCACAGATCCCGGAGCCTGGCGTGCGCGGCGGGTAGCGTCTGGGCGCCTACTGTATTATTCAGCAGGTTGCGCCGCGGGCTGCCGGGATAAACACCACGAGGCGTCTGCCGACACGCAGGCGAATAGACAGGGGGCGCTGCGCCGGCTCAAGGGCCTAACCCTAATGACGCGGTAGTCGCCAGGCCGAGGTCTTCCTCCTCCTCCTCCTCCTCCTCCTCCTCCTCCTCTTCCTCTCTGTGGCCAGGTCATCAAAAATTATGAGGCTGGTTTGATTTATTTTTAAGATTTGCTTTCATTATGATGCACAATGTCAGAATTGCCTCTCTGGTGTGTTAATTTCTCTAAAACCTACCTTAAAGTCATCTTAATAGATGCTTCATTTCGTTGTTCGTCCTTGTCTATTGTATTCTTGTCAGCTACTTGAAGGTGTGAGATAAGCTAATTGTGCGACAATTCTTACATTTATCTGTTCTTGCTATCTTCGGTACTGCGCGGATGATATTTTTCCTCTCCACTCTTATAGAGTCGAAAACTAACTAATAGGCGCTTAGTAACCACTTGCCTCAGTGGTTTTCGAAATATCGTTGTTATTTGTTTGCAAGTCTTCCAAAGCTGCCTCTAATACTGGCTTCCATATGCGTTCCATGCCGGCTCCCATTTCTGCTATTGTCTAGCCCTGATAATGGCCTCAGTACTGCGAGGAAGGCAGACGATTCCCGAATCCATATCCAACTCAATGACACCGATGATTACGCCCCGTAGACCTTCCAGTTTGGGGGGATGTTGATTACCACGTTTCACCCACCGTTCCAAATAGAGCCAGACATTTTCCACGAGTGGAACGTAGGGCGATTTACCGGGGGAGTCCAGGTGTGACTGAGTGACTGAGTGTTCCTCAAACCTATGTCCGCGGTGTATGAACACTGTTCTCGTCATCCTGGAAGATGGGAATGGAGAAGACTGATGACACAAACAACCTGGTTTATGTTCACAGTAACCTCCACACACTGCGGATTAATTACTTCACTGGATCATTGGCGCATTCGACGCGTTTCATTGTTTGATATGAAGCAAAATTGCGATTCGCAGAACCACATTACCCTGCCCCAGTCAGCGACTGTTGTTTGCCCCATTGAAGACATGGAACATTATGAACTGCTGCGAGCAATGCCCTTTTACGAGGTAGTCGTCTCCAGATGTACTTGTATGTAGCTTCTTTTGCAATGTACACTCTGAATGTGATAACCTGCATTTACTGACAGCAGTAGCAGTAATAGTCGTCTATGGTCCCTGTTTGTTAGCGCGTTTCACGAACACTGTTCTTGCGCTGTGCTACACTGCTACGATTGATAGGTCATTCTTTGTAGACACGTCGAATGATCAGCGTTGCTATGTCAACAAATCGCACAACTTCATTCGCGGTCCGGTCATAGACATGTGCAAAGACGATGTCTCTTTTCTGTTTCTGTCATGTGACCCACGTTACTGCGCTGATCCCGTACAACCGACTAGCCCACAGACCAACGCCTATGGCATGATTTACGCTAACTATGGTCGGGTCACGTGACCAGTTCTACACCATGTACTGACTATAGAGCTCCAAAGCGGCCAGTCTGCTCTTCCAAGAGGTCGACTAATATTTGCTCCGGTGAACTTACTTAATACCAATTCATGTTCTGTGGGAACGGAAATTTGTCCCCATACAGAACACAAATTCTCTTATACAAGACGATGCAAGAAGATCTAAGGACTTTTAATTTACAATACTTATTATACATGTAAAATTTTTATTGATACAACATATTGAGGTATACAGGTTGTACATTAATAAAACCGACAAACTGCAGGGAAGGATTCCTTAGTGGAAATAGAGGAAAAAAGGTCCCACGAACAGATGTCCGTAAATGCATCGTTGCCACGGTAGATGGTGCTGACGAATGAAAGTTCCTCTGACCACGTGACGTGTATTCCTTGTGTGTTCCAGGCTGTGTGACTGAAGCAGTGTACTGTAAGCAGTAGAATTCTGTAGGCAGCAGCAGAGCCGAGATGGTGGCTCTGTACGGCCAAGTAGTTGGAAACGATGAGAGGCAGCAGAGTTATAGCAAAAGAAGTACCCTGACAGACAACAGGAACATTAGACAAAATTTCAAGTCCTTCTTGGGCGTTTGTGTGAGAATTGGTCCTTTCAGACGGACGAACGTGCAGGAAGGCGGTGGCCTGTGCATACACCAGATTTGGAGGACCGTGTTCTGTAGAATATTGAGACGAATTGTAGTACAAGCTCCAGGCAAGTGGCCCGCAACATGATGTAAGCCAAAGTACGGTGACGTGTATACTGCACGACAACCGCTACTATCCCTGTCACCTGCACCGAGAGCAAGGATTATCAGAATGGATATCCTTCTACGGGAAGGATTTTGTTGATGGTTTTTGCACCAGACAATCGCAATTATGATATTTCTGTCATCAGTCCTCTTTACCGATGAAGCAACCTTAACCAGAACCGGTTTAATCAATCTACATAGTCATCGTCCAGGGGCTACAGACAATCCTCAGGAAGTGGTTGAGGCACCTCATCAGCACCGATTCAGCATCAATGTGTGGGCAGGGATTCCTAACAACATATACTTGGACCAGTTATTATTCCACAACGCCTCGATGGAGGAACGTACCTGGACTTCCTGCGGAATACTCTTCATGCACTGTTTGAGAACGTGCCTTTGCCAATACTACAGGTTATGTGCTTTCTGCATGATGGAGCACCATCCCACTTCCGCATTGCAGCTCGCCGACACCTCAAAACATCTCTGGGCATTAGACAAGACACAGAGACCCTGTAGCATGGCCTGCTAGATCACCGGACTTAAACCGCTGGATTTTTACCTCTGGGAGATCTGAAAAGCGTTGTGTATCCTGAATCAGTTCCTGAGTGGAGATCTTTCAACAGCATGTTCATAACGCCTTTGACGCCATTCGAAGAGAGACCAGAATGTGCGAAAGAGTGCGGCAGTCCATGAAGCGACGAGTGAATGAATGCATTGCATCGTATGTAGGCCACTTTGAATGCCTATTTGACGTGGATGCCATGCAACTCTGTACCGTGTTCTGGAACGATTTGGAGTCGTTGCGCGCCCACCGTCGATTTCCGGAGACATTTTCATAGGATGCTTCTTTCCTCCAATTCCACTCAGGAGTCCGTCCAAGCAGTTTGTCAAATTTACTAATGTTCACCCTGTATATTCATGTTAAGACTTATACAAATTGCCGGCGGAGTGGCCGAGCGGTTCTAGGCGCTACAGTCTGGAACGGGCGACCGCTACGGTCGCATGTTCTAATTCTGCCTCGGGCATGGATGTGTGTGATGTCCTTAGTTAGGTTTAAGTAGTTCTAAGTTCTAGGGGACTGATGACCTCAGAAGTCCCATAGTGCTCAGAGGCATTTGAACCTTATACAAATTTCTATCAAACAGAGCTTAGGATTTGAAAATGATGTCATTTAAGTGTTGTCAGTTTTTGTAGTGTCCTGCGGTCGGCAGGAAAGAACCAACGATCAAGTCTGAACTCAATTTATTTAACTAATATTCCTTCTTGGCGTGCACTAATTCCAAACTCAAGAATAACGGGAAACATAATAATTCTTGTGATGGCAAGACAATGAAAAGAAACAATAACAACCAAATACTACGCTACATGATTCCCAAGTGACGTCACACCCAACAAGATACAAATTTCCACAGAAGGCTACGGCGAGTGTCTACTGGGCTAGAGCCGGCGTAGGTTCTGGCCGGAGCTGTCCTAGCTGTAGGTACACATTGCCAGTCTGACTCTGCAGACGTCCTTGTAACACTGATTGTGTGGAGTGGGACACTTAGTCACATTAGTTCCAATAGGTGAATCTCTGTCACGTGGCTTTTCACGAAGTAGTGTTCATGCAAAAAGTTAGTTGATATTTACACTCCTGGAAATTGAAATAAGAACACCGTGAATTCATTGTCCCAGGAAGGGGAAACTTTATTGACACATTCCTGGGGTCAGATACATCACATGATCACACTGACAGAACCACAGGCACATAGACACAGGCAACAGAGCATGCACAATGTCGGCACTAGTACAGTGTATATCCACCATTGGCAGCAATGCAGGCTGCTATTCTCCCATGGAGACGATCGTAGAGATGCTGGATGTAGTCCTGTGTAACGGCTTGCCATGCCATTTCCACCTGGCGCCTCAGTTGGACCAGCGTTCATGCTGGACGTGCAGACCGCGTGAGACGACGCTTCATCCAGTCCCAAACATGCTCAATGGTGGACAGATCCGGAGATCTTGCTGGCCAGGGTAGTTGACTTACACCTTCTAGAGCACGTTGGGTGGCACGGGATACATGCGGACGTGCATTGTCCTGTTGGAACAGCAAGTTCCCTTGCCGGTCTAGGAATGGTAGAACGATGGGTTCGATGACGGTTTGGATGTACCGTGCACTATTCAGTGTCCCCTCGACGATCACCAGTGGTGTACGGCCAGTGTAGGAGATCGCTCCCCACACCATGATGCCGGGTGTTGGCCCTGTGTGCCTCGGTCGTATGCAGTCCTGATTGTGGCGCTCACCTGCACGGCGCCAAACACGCATACGACCATCATTGGCACCAAGGCAGAAGCGACTCTCATCGCTGAAGACGACACGTCTCCATTCGTCCCTCCATTCACGCCTGTCGCGACACCACTGGAGGCGGGCTGCACGATGTTGGGGCGTGAGCGGAAGACGGCCTAACGGTGTGCGGGACCGTAGCCCAGCTTCTTGGAGACGGTTGCGAATGGTCCTCGCCGATACCCCAGGAGCAACAGTGTCCCTAATTTGCTGGGAAGTGGCGGTGCGGTCCCCTACGGCACTGCGTAGGATCCTACGGTCTTGGCGTGCATCCGTGAGTCGCTGCGGTCCGGTCCCAGGTCGACGGGCACGTGCACCTTCCGCCGACCACTGGCGACAACATCGATGTACTGTGGAGACCTCACGCCCCACGTGTTGAGCGATTCGGCGGTACGTCCACCCGGCCTCCCGCATGCCCACTATACGCCCTCGCTCAAAGTCCGTCAACTGCACATACGGTTCACGTCCACGCTGTCGCGGCATGCTACCAGTGTTAAAGACTGCGATGGAGCTCCGTATGCCACGGCAAACTGTCTGACACTGACGGCGGCGGTGCACAAATGCTGCGCAGCTAGCGCCATTCGACGGCCAACACCGCGGTTCCTGGTGTGTCCGCTGTGCCGTGCGTGTGATCATTGCTTGTACAGCCCTGTCGCAGTGTCCGGAGCAAGTATGGTGGGTCTGACACACCGGTGTCAATGTGTTCTTTTTTCCATTTCCAGGAGTGTACATTCAGTGGCGATGTTTTGATATGAGCTCTTGAAGGGAGGTCGGCAGCCCACCTTGCTTGTCTGTTGTGCGGGCCCTCTAACTGATAAGGAGCCGCTACGACAGTTTTGGCTATACATTGTTCAAGGCACCCGCCTCAGCTGCCAGAAACACGCCCGAATCTTTTAATTTGAATAACAGAGATCGTCAGATGTACGTTATTTGTGTACATACATCCCAGAGTTAAGGCACCACCATACACAAGTCACTCTCATGTGAACATAAGGAAACATGAGGGGTCAACGAACGTCACCATTACTAGAATTTAGGCACCATCTTCTTTGTTTGTATGCTAGGGAAGCTTCATTCAGTGAGACTGTTTGTCCACCATATCCCTCAAGGAAGTATGGCTCAATTACACACTTTTCATAACTCGACATTAAGCCATTGCCTCTTGTCCGTAAAGGGGATATTTAAACGTTTATACCAGACCAACAGTGAAATTTATGGTTCCAAATGGAACCAGCTACATACACATGAGCTTCGTCGCTCATCACGAGAACCAAGTCTTTCGCCATACTCTGAATATGTTACCCGTTCTGTTGCAAAACCACGGCCGTTTTGTAAAGGCGGGAATGTAGATTATTGTAATGAAGGATTCGCCTTATGCTGCGTTAGTGGACGTGTGTTGGCGAGCTGGTCGGCATGGACTAGTGTCAACAGCGTGTCTTACCTGCTCATGTTTTCTCCTGTTCTGACCGACGTTGGACGCCCCTCTGACTTCCGTTTCAGAGCTGAAAGTGTTCTCTGAAGTTTTTAACTTCTGGCAAGATTGTGTTGTGGGGTGGAACATCTGTCCTTCGATCCACGCTCAAGTACCGGCGAAACTGATGATAAATTAAAACGAAAGAATCGGTCCTTTTAAAAAATGTTTCCGCGACGAGTGGAAGGCGATTAATGGTCCATTGCTCCAAGGCTTCTGAAATAGCATCACACAGACAGCAATGTGTCGCTTTGCTGCAATAAAAATTATGTATAATATGCGAGTTGTTATTAACTGAAGATCATCGGGCCTTTTTGATAAACCCTTTATTTAAATACGATAACAGCCACAACGAATATGTCACGTCCATTTGCTTTCTCCAAAAGTCGGTACTTCCACAGACCATTTCGAGTGTCCGAAGTTCATTTCAATCTCTTTCATTCTGCTCCCACTGTCACGGCGTCAGCGCTTGATAATTTGCGCATCATTTATCAAGTTTTAGTATTCCGTGCCTCGGAAGGTAGAAACCGAAACCTTATAGGATCACTCTGTTGTCTGCCTGTCCTTTTTCTGTGGAACGGTTGGATGTATCATGTTCAAATATATGCCAAGTAGAAAGGTCTATAGTCCCTTGCAGTGTATAAAATGTACCTTCTAAGTCAGTGCAGTGAAAACATACGGCCATTTATGTCACATGTTTTGACACCGACAAACTCACTCATTAGAACCTATAGATGAACTATCTATATGAGTGATAAAATTTTCATGGAACCCTCAGAACGCCAGACCTACTCTCACGTGAACGGTTTTACTTGTAAAGGCGATTTTGGTAAATTGATTTGCATGGAAGAAGTCCGTTTTTCATACGAAGATCCAGTAATTATATGTGAATGTAGATCTTACCAGCGTATACTGTTAATGAAATTTTGTCGGGCTTCCATCCGAGTGGATGGGTCGACATTCTACGACGTTTCGACGAGTGTCATTCTCAACATCTTCTACTGAATTTGATCAGAATGACACTCATCGAAACGACGCAAAATTTAGACGCAGCCACTCGGATGGAAGCCAGAGCAGATTTCGTTTCCAGTAACCACTTTCCCTACATGCTGTAGTGGTCCTGTCGTTCAGGTTCCAGTGCTTCTTCATATCCGGCCTGTTTTTCCTCACATCCGGATTGAGATTTGTTGGAAGTATTTTCATTTAATACGCTCAGAACTCCAGCAAATCTTCTTGGTATTCCACCTTATACCTCTCTATCGAAAGTGTTTGTGGGGTATATATTTACATGATCTCACTCTTACTCAGCTTTTAGATTTCATAATCATATTTTTAGCGCCTTTTGTTTCCTCTTGCAGTCCTTCTCGGATGCCCTGCAGCGCAGACCTTTCTCCCTTCACCATTTTCGATTCAGCATGTCTTTCTAACTTTCAGTATGGTTTTAGATCCTTTTCTTTCTCACTTTCACTCACATCTATATTCCATCTTTCCATATGGTCTAATGTTCTTTCCATTTTAATTTTATTGCTTTTACATCAGGGACGCCCACTATTATTCTCTTCCCATTGCCCGATCGTTAATCTTTGTGCTCCGAGGCTTATTGCATGTTTGACAGCAGTATTCGATTGACTGCTGGCTTGCTTAGCCAATCAGAGCTGCAATAGAGACACGTTAGCCTTCACATTTCAGGATCCCCGTAGGGAGCCACAAAGTCCCTAATGTGTTTCACCTCTAAAGGCAGCCTCCTGCTTCATGACGCCTGCACCCCTTCCGCGAACTTGGAGGAAATGTATTTCTCGAAGGCTACAACTGGTTGGTGCAGGCTGTGTATGACGTGTATCATGGAGAGGTTCATCCTAATAAAACTGTTTCTGTGATGAAAAACTGTCGAAATGAAATTATTGTAGTTTACTTATGCATTATACTGTGTGCAATGACAGTAGCTCCATTCGTTGGTTGTTGCGAGGAGCGTTCAATAGGTATTGCAACAGTTTTTTTCTTTTCTGAAAGCAGGTTGGTTTTATTCAGGATTCAAATACACGATATTATTCCTCACTCTTTTCGCTAAAAGCCTTGTTTTTCACGGCCTTACAACGCCTCGCTGGTGGAGCCTGTATGCCCGCATGGTACCACTCCACGGACCAGCGTCGGAGCCGTCTTGCCGCATCAGTAACGTCCCCATGATCCTCTTACTGCTTACCGTGGAGTGCATCCTTCATTGGGCCAAACGGAAGTCGGAAGGTGCGAGATCCGGCCTGTGGGGAGGATGAGGAAGAACAATCCAGTGAAGTTTTGTGAGCCCCTCTCGGCTGCGCAGACTTGAGTGAAGCCTAACGTTGTCACGGACAAGGAGAAGTTCGTTTGCATTTTTTGTGGCTACGAACACGCTGAAGTTGCTTCTTTGATTTCGTGAGGGTAGCACCCTAGACGTCAGAGTTGATGGTTTTACCATGAGGGTCTCCATGAAACAGATAAAATCTTCAGTCACAGAACACCGTCGCCATAACTTTACTGGCTGAGTGTGCGGTTTTGACCTTTTTCTTCAGAAGACAGATGGTGTGCCATTTTGTTCCCGGTTCGAACCGATGATTCATCACCTGTCAGGATGTTCGCGAAAAAATTGTCACGGTTGGCCTCGTAACGAACAAGCGATTCGGCACACATGGCCCTCATTCCTCCTTATGATCTTTTGTTAGGAGGCGAGGGACTCTGTGGGCACACACACTTTTGAGTACACCAACTGGTGGACGAGTGTGTCAGCACCACGATCACCACGAATGAGTGTGTCCGCAAGTTCCAACATAGCAGGAATCACAATTGTGTACGGCTGGCAGGCACACGGAAGATCGGACTGATTTGCGCGAGTTTCTTACGATGATGACAGATGCCCCGCCCAATTGCTCACAGTGCTTTTGTTGATTTGAAGGGTACGTCTAGCTCTGCCACCTATAGAAACTTTGTCAAACTGTAGGGGCTGAAGCGGAAATATTCCACGATGTCCCAAGACAAATTTTTCACTTTTTAACCGAAATTGGTAGATACGACAGGAGCGGGTATACAATGTAAATGGCATATTACTATATACATAAGTAGGTCTAGATTGGGACTTAGCATTTTACTATATACATAACTAGGTCTAAATTGGGACTTAGCATCTATTCCACAATGCCAGGTCTTATACGCGATGACGTCTCGGTCTGCGAATGACTCCAATCCAGGTAGAGAGGCGTTCTCACATCGGACGATAGCGAGGGTAAACCATCCGCTCTAACCGAGATGTCATCCCTTATAAGACCTGGCACTGTGGAATAGATGCTAAGCCTTAATCTAAACGTAGTTATGTATATAGTAATATGCCATTTACATTGTATACCCGCTCCTGTCGTAAAGTTATTAATGATGAAAAAATACATGTATGGATGGAAGGACTTGGTGTACTTTCTGAAAATGTAACGTTAACTGGTGATGTAACTTTGTACTATAATTATTAATAAAGTCTGATCTGCAACAATTTGAAAAAAAAAAAAAGTCGGAAACATAGTGCCGCGTTGGCCGCTGAGCGCCTGCGAGGCTGCATGATGCAACCCGCTTGGGCCGGCTCGCCAGCGGGTAAGCGCGCTGATAATAAGCCTACAGCGCGCGTACGGGATAACGCTTGCTTGCTGGTGCGTGCGGAGTCTAAGTCCTTTATCAGCCGCTTTACATTATCCCGCTGTGAGCTCCATCTGCTACAGCATTGAAGCACTATGCCTCGTCGACGTGCGTATCGTCAACGTCGTCATCGCATGCCAGTCTATAAACACAATAATCTTATTGAACGGACCTCGTAAAGTCACCCTGTAGTGGTACTGATAAGGGCAATGATAAGCTGTGTAGAAGACGTGGGTCAACATGAGGCTGCCTGGCGACCTTTACTTGGCATGAGAGTATGTGTGTAGCAGTGCACAGAAGTAATCCGGATCCGACAACATAAGTTTCTTCGGAGCAAAACGCCGAGAGACTGGCCTCGCGCCCCGCATGGCGCTATGAGAGCGCTGACTCTGGACGCGACCGCGAGAGGGACTGTCAGACGCTACGGAAACTCAGAGACGACAGACTAAAAATGACGTTACACCCTGCTACGAATCAATGCATTTACTGCTCTCTAAGCGTAAAGACGAGGTGTTTGCGCCTTTCGCGTTTTAAGGTGTTCAACTCTCGGTGCGACTTCATTTATTCTGCTACAGTGTTCGCACATATTTTCGCTGTAGCGCGGCCCAGAGGCAGGCCCTGGGCTCTCTGTACCCTTCTGTACCGCCGTCTGTGCACAGCGAGGCGGGCTGAATGCGCGGCCCACCACAAAGGCGCTGCGTCCCATTGGCTGGCCGCGCGGCGCTGGCCGGCTCGGGGCGCTATTTTCGGAAGCGGCAGGCAGGGCCACCACAGCAGCGACGCCGCGATCACAGGCACAGCAGCCTGGACTGGGCTGCCTAACTCACATCTACCGGGTGGTTATATTGTAACTAAAGTGCAACTGCTGACGGAGGCCCAGTGTGGGCTGTAACTATCGTATGGCAACTACACTTGGTAGATGTGCTGATGCGTTAATGCAGAACCGACTTGCACTGGGGTATCAATCTTGGCCACCAGATGCAAATAGGGCACTGTACACTATCGCGTTGACGTCTCCTGCGCTCATATTGAACGAACTGTGTAAGCGGCAGTTAATGATAAAGTCAGCACTATGCTTTTTGCTTTAGTGATTTTACTTTGATATGGAGCCACAGTTATACAAAACTTCATGAAAGAAATAGCCGCCATTTGACTGAACAACACGTTTTATTCCACAATCTAGATTTCGGCGTTAGTCCACTTTCAAGTGTTACAACTGCAACAGACAAAGCACAATAAAAGTGCAAGTATCAGAAAAATAGCTGGACGAACAGTTAAATTAATGTATCTGCTGCATGATTTGTTCTCTTGTAAAAACTACATGGAAGAGCCAAGAAAATTGGTACACCTGCCTAATATAGTGTAGGGCCCCAGCTACTACGCAGAAGTGACGCAATACGACGTGGCATGGAGTCGACTAATGTCTGAAGTAGTGCTGGAGGGAACTGCATGGCGGTCCATTAATCCGTAAGAGTAGGAGGTGGTGGAGATCTCCTCTAAACAGCACGTTGCAAGGATCCCAGATACAATCAATAAAGTTAATGCCTGGGAAGTTTGGTGGCCAGCGGAAGTGTTTAAACTCGGAAGAGTGCTCCTGGAGCCACTATGTAGTTATTATGGATGCGTGGGGTGTCGCATTGTCCCGCTGCAATTGTCCAAGTCCGTCAGAATGCACAATGGTCATGAATGAGTGCAGGTGATCAGAAGTGCAGATGATCAGATAGGATGATTACGTACGTGTCACCTGTCAGAGCCGTATCTAGACGTGTCAGGTATTACATATCACTCCAACTCTACACGCCCTACAATATTAAAGAGATTCCACCAGCTTGAACAGTCCCCTGCCGACGTGCATGGTCCATAGATACGTGAGGCTGTCTCCATACACGTACACGGCCATCCGCTCGATACAATCTGAAACAAAACTCGTCCGACCAGGCACCACGTTTCCAGTCATCAACAGTCCAATGACGGTGTAGACGGGCCCAAGCGGGGCGTAAAGCTTTGTGTCGTACCGTCATCAAGAGTACACGAGTAGGTCTTCGGCTCCGAAAGTCCATGTTTTGTTAAATGGTTCGCACGCAGCCACTTGCTGATGGCCCAGCATTGAAATCTGCAGCAATATGCGGAACAGATGCACTGCGATTCTCTTCAGTCATCGTTGGTCCCGTTCTTGCAGGATCTTTCTCCGGCCGCAGCGATGTCGGAGATTTGATGTTTTACCAGATTCCTGATATTCACGGTACACTCGTGAAATGGTCGTACGGGAAAATCCTCGTTTCATTGCTACCTCGGAAATGCTGTGTCCCATCGCTCGTGCGCCGACCATAGCACCACGTTCAAACACACTTAGATCTTGATAGTATGCCATTTTAGCAGCAGTAATCGATCTGACAACTTCGCCAGACACTTATCTAATATAGGCGTTGCCGACCGCAGCGCCGTATTGTGCCTGTTTACATATCTCTGTATTTCAGTAAGCATGCCTTCACCAGTTTCTTAAGCGCTTTAATGTATGTATCCTAGGTTACATAAACCAATTTTTTTAAAAGTAAATGCTAGAGTATTTGTGTAAAGGTTGATTTACTGGAATTTAGCATGGCTTATTCACTTGAAAAGATAGTGGAATAAAACAGACGAACAAATCACAGTTAAGGCTTCGCTACACTGTATGTAAGCAGCCACTGTTATAAACGTAAGTGAAACGATCGCCAAAGATGTTGATACAGAAGTCCCAATCTGCACCATTTGATCATTGGTATGTCATGGGAACAGGTAGTGGGATTATACAGGGTGATTCAAAAAGAATACCACAACTTTAAAAATGTGTATTTAATGAAAGAAACATAATATAACCTTCTGTTATACATCATTACAAAGAGTACTTAAAAAGGTTTTTTTTCACTCAAAAACAAGTTCAGAGATGTTCAATATGGCCCCCTCCAGACACACGAGCAATATCAACCCGATACTCCAACTCGTTCCACACTCTCTGTAGCATATCAGGCGTAACAGTTTGGATAGCTGCTGTTATTTCTCGTTTCAAATCATCAATGGTGGCTGGGAGAGGTGGCCGAAACACCATATCCTTAACATACCCCCATAAGAAAAAATCGCAGGGGGTAAGCTCAGGGCTTCTTGGAGGCCAGTGATGAAGTGCTCTGTCACGGGCTGCCTGACGGCCGATCCATCGCGTCGGGTAGTTGACGTTCAGGTAGTTACAGACAGATAAGTGCCAATGTGGTGGCGCTCCATCCTGCTGAAATATGAATTGTTGTGCTTCTTGTTCGAGCTGAGGGAACAGCCAATTCTCTAACATCTCCAGATACTGTAGTCCAGTTACAGTAGCACCTTCGAAGAAAAAGGGACCAAAAACTTTATTGGCTGAAATGGCGAACAAATGTACAACTAAATGAAACTTTATAGCTCCCTTAACTCGCCGACAGATAGTGCTTAGCTCTGCCTTTTGTCGTTGCAGAGTTTTAAATTCCTAAAGTTGTGGTATTCTTTTTGAATCACCCTGTATATTATACAAGCTGGTTACGTTATCTTCGAAGTGGGCGGAAGATGCCAGCGTTTCCATCATAACGGAGGTCCAAAACTAAAAATTAAGTGGCATTCGCCATATTGCTTTGTCAGATAAAAAGTAAAACGCGGTCGACTGCCCACGCGTCACTTGCTAAAACGGCCGATAAATCAGACGGCAAACAGAAGCGGGAACGGAAGCGGTTAAAAAAATGGACATACCGTCAGGAAGTGGCAGACAGTTTAAACTTAGGCGCAATGTGTACATAGTGGCGGCGTAGCGCCGCTTATCAAATGACGATGACTAAAAAGGCAGTGCCCAATACGCAGCCTAGTTAAAATGACCTCCTCCCGGCGGGGTGGCCGAGAGAATATCGTGCAAGCCAGTGGGAGAGGCTTAATAAGCCGAAGCTTATTCCCGTGAAGGGAGGGCCATTGGCGATTCCAAAGGGACACCATCTCCAGACAGACGGCGATGCAGAGATCATAGGAGATAATATAAGAACTAGTGGGCTGAGAAACGAGGACTGCAGCCTTGGCAGCAGCGTCAGCAGCCTCGTTTGCTGGCAGACCGACGTGGCCCACAGAAACATCACACTGGCTCCTCCAAGTGTGAGCAAGTGATAGTTTTCCTGGTATCCATGCACTAAGGGATGGGCAGTGTATAGCGCACATAGACCTTGAAGGACGCTGAATGAGTCTGAGGAGAGGACACAATTGGAAAGTCCGTGCCGCAGGATGTACTCCGTGGCCTGATACAGGGCGAAGAGTTCGCTGTAAATACTGAGCAGTGTGCGAGAAGCCGATATCGAAAGACACGGGTGCCAATGACGACGGCACACCCAAATCCAGGATAAGTACGAGAGCCATCAGTGTAGACAAAGGTACTAACGCGAAGTTACACGTGAAGGTCGTGAAACTGAAGGCGATAGAGCGAGGCTGGAAGCGAATGAAGGCCAAGAGTAACACGAGCCGCTTCACGAAGTCCAGGTGGTGAAGGGTTCACACCCACCGGGAAAGTCGCAGGTAGTGTGAGGTTAAGCCGCCATAGCAAGTGCCGATAGCGGACTCCAGGAGGTAACAGAGGAGGGACGCGTCCCATACTGGCGACCAAAGAAATCATCGAAGAAGGAGGCATAGGATGGGTGGGCACGCATGGCAGACAAACGACATGGGTACCTGCTGAGGAGAAAGTTACGGCTGTAGGACAGTGGTAGTTCAGCAGCTTCAGCATACAGACCCTCAGCCAGGCTGGTGCAAAAGGTGCCAGTGGCCAAACGGATGCCACGATGGTGGATGGTGTTGGGACGGCGTAAGAGGGATGAACGTGCAGACGAATAAGTAAATCTCCAATAGTCGAGTTTCTAACGGACAAGGGACCGGTACAAACTGAGGAGGGTTGTTCAATCGGCACCACAGGTAGTACCATGAGGAACACATAGGACATTGATGAACTTCTTACAGCAAGCTGCCAGGTAACACAGGGAGGACCAAGAGAGTTTCCTATCGAGCATGAGCCCCAGGAATTTCGTAGTTTCAACGAACGGAAGGACAACATGCCCAAGACGTAGAGATGGTGGGAGAAACCATTTGCGCCGTGAGAAATTCCTACACACTTTTGTCAGCGTAAAAATGAAAGCCATTGTCGATGCTCCAGGAATAAAGACGATCAAGACATCGCTGAAGACGCCGCTCAGTGAGACAGGTTCTTGTAGAATTACAATAGATCGCAAAATCAACAACAAAAAGGGAGCGAGAGATGCCCGGCGGGGGGCATGCCATTATAGGGTTAATGGCGATAGCAAAGGGGACGACGCTCAGGGCGGAACCCTAATGCACGCCATTTTCCTGGATAATGGTGTCTGACAAGGCAGAACTCACATGCACCTTGGAAACTCGGTCTTATAAAAATTCCTGAAGAACAAAGACATGCTATCACGGAAGCCCCACGTGTAAAGGGTACGGAGGATACCAGTTCTCCAGCAGGTGTCGTAGGCCTTCTCCAAATCGAAAAAGACGGCTACAGTCTGGAATTTCCGCAGAAAACCATTCATGACATGAGTGGACAAAGTAACGAGATAGTCAACTCGACTGCAGAACGCCGCGCTCGAAATCCACACTCTGCAGTCGTCAGTAAATTGCGACACTCGAACCAACATACCAGCCGGGCTTGAATCATACGCTCCAACACCTTGCAAATGCAGCCGGTGAGAGAGACGAGGCGGTAACTAGAAGGAAGGTTTTGTTCTTACCGGGCTTAGGTATAGGTGCGACGGTGGCTTCACGCCAAAGTCCGAGGAAGATGCCATCTGCCCTGATGTGGTTGTACATGTTAAGCCGAGAGTGCTAGCCCGAAAGAGAAAGGTGTTGCAACATTTGAATGTGGACAGCATCTGGCCCTGGAGCGGAGGGTCAGGATGAACTGAGATCATGATCTAGCTTCCTTGTAGTAAGGGCTGCATTGTAGCACACGCGATTCTGAGAAGAGAAGGGTATTGCCAGAGCCTCCTCCGCTCGTTTCTGATGGAGGAAGGCAGGGTAATAGTGGGAAGAGCTCGAAACGTCCGAAAAACGATGACCCAAGGTGTTGGATTCAAATGGCTCTGAGTATTATGGGACAATGGCTCTGAGTACTATGGGACAATCACCCCTCCCTGGGCCTGGCCTGTACGAGAGGGTACGTGTGAACCCTACCTGTAGACCGGGGGCTGCTTCAAATGGTTCAAATGGCTCTGAGCAGTGTGGGACTTAACTTCTGAGGTCATCAGACCCCTAGAACTTAGAAATACTTAAACGTAACTAACCTAAGGACATCACTCACATCCATGCCCAAGGCAGGATTCGAACCTGCGACTCTAGCGGTCGCGCGGGTCCAGACTGTAGTGCCTGGAACCGCTCTGTCACTCCGGCCGGCGACATGTGGCTGGAAATTACGCGTTACCCAGTTACCTGTTACTTGTCAGACGCGTGGGCCGGCCTTCAGGAGGGCACAGGGAGAAAGAAGAAAAAGAGGGACCTCAAACGCCGAAGTAGAGGAACGAGATGAGAAGGGAAACAAAGAAAGGTAAAGGAAGCGAAAACCAGTGGTGAGACTGTTCTTACATCATCGACAGACAATGCAGAACATTCCCAATAACGCCTCAGACATATTCCCCAAAGGAGGGGAAAAAGAATAGCAAGAGGAAAGACATGCAGCACGGAAAACATGCAGCAAAGGCTGGGGCCCCGTGGCAGGTAAGCACGAACCCATCAAGGAGAGTTGAACCCTCTGGGGGGTGAGGGAATAGTGCACATTAGGATGAACTAGAATGGATCAGAGTTATTAAATAGATAAGGCGTGGAGGGGTATTGATGTGGGAGAAAAGATGAGGTAGTCAGATGAAGTAGATGAAGTAAAAGTTGGGGGGGGGGGGGGAGGGGGAAGGGGAACAGCAAATGTGCACAATATTTACAATGTTACCCATTTATACACCCATACTGCAGTTTACACATGTGATTAAAAGTAACAGTAAGCCTCTTACTTTAGTAAGTGTACTAAATATTAAAACGTAAGATCTATAGGAATTCTCTTCATTATAAATATACAAACGTAGTACATTAGACTAGCTGTTCCATTATTTTATATTACATTAAATTATGAAGAACAAACTTCACTTCTTAGGTAAAGTTTCGTGGAGAAGTAATGTTCTGTAATTACGGCTTTCTCACTTGTTTCATCTTTTCTGCGTACATCCCTTTCCTAATCCATTACATATGGAAATATTTCTATACGACTCTCTTGCATTCTCGCCATCAGATGTGCACCTTGTGGTCAAAGTTGGAACTAATTTTCTCCGTCGTACGTTGTATCTGCGCGGTCTGGGGCGCCTTGTCACGGTCGTGCGGCTCGCTACGTCGGAGGTTCCAGTCCTCCCTCGGGCATGGGTTGTCTGTTGTCCATAGCGTAAGTTAGTTTTAAGTTGGATTAAGTAGAGTGTAGGCTTAGGGACCGATGACCTGAGCAGTTTGGTTCCATACGACCTTACCACAAATTTCAAAATAATTTTCTCCAGTGTAAATCGTTTCCGCATTAACGCATTAGAATATCTACCGAGTTTCGCTGCCATACGATAATTACAGCGCACACTGGACCTCTGTGGGTACCCACACTTCAATTATAACTACCTGGTGCACACACACTGTTATTAAATGTATCTGGACACCCCTACGTTATGAGTAACAGCCCAACATATGTCATGAGAGGCGATACCGTCAGTCTAAAAGAACACGGGGGGTACCACGTTATCATCAGAGCAGCCGTAACAGTAGAATGGAACTGTCAGAAGAACTCATTAACTTCGAACATCTCACCTGAACAACAAATCCATCAGGGAGATTTCAGCTACTCTAAAGCTGCCTAAGTCGACTGTTGGTGACGTCATTGTGAAGTGGGAAAGCGAAGGAACAAACTCAGCAAAATCAAGTCCAGGTTCAAAATGGTTCAAATTGCTCTGAGCACTATGGGACTTAACATCTGAGGTCATCAGTCCCCTAGAACTTAGAACTACTTAAACCTATCTAACCTAAGGATAACACAGACATCCATGCCCGAGGCAGGATTCGAACCTGCGACTGCGACCGAAGGTTCCAGACTGAAGCGCCTAGAACCGCTCGGCCACAACGACAAGCCGTTACAATCTCCTAAAACCGTGCCGCCTGTTCTGATAACCACTGTTTAACGGTCATTCAGACTGTATCGTTATCGTGTCGTGTTGTTAGCTATGTGAGTTTTGGTTCAGCTGCAGCAACAAGTAGTAAACACACTGTAAATTGTCACTTGTTTTGAAATTGCAGCAACAAGCACACGCCATCATGAACAGCCATCTTTAACTGCTGTAACCTATTTTGTTACAATTCAATCGCTCATCCCATATTTTCGATAAACTTCACTAACATGTCGACGGATTTCGTGCGCTTCCACGAGTTTGTCAGACATAAAAGGCATAAGTGCTCGTATTTTGCAGTCAGTGGATATTTAGGCCTTTCAATTAATTCAGGAATATTAAATAAGCAAAACGTGGATTAACTCTCCCTTTATGTCTTCCGTAGTTGCCTATTGTTGCAGGAACAGAGTTCCGTGCGTGGATCGCCGACCGCAGCGCTGCAGCGGCCATATTTAAAAACTGATGCTTGTTGGAAGAACACGTGTCGTACTCGTATGCGGTAAAAAGTTTTCCCCACGCTAATAAGAAACCTGATGCTTTATATTCCCTCGTAGTAGTTTAGGCAATGCCTATCATAAACGAGGGCGAAGTGGGACACGAGGCGTAAAAGCTCTTCACAACAGTATTTATGTAGTTGTCTACGACTGCCAGCAAGCTATAAGAATCCCAACGACCCCTGCGAACGGCATAAAAGGATACCAAGGGGACGACGAATACACTGAGCCCAGAGCCATAAAAGGCAGGGGTATCTTTTGCTTGCAGGTCGAAACACCACAGTTCTATTAGACATTCATCGGCAAGTTCAGAGGCACTGAATGATAGTACTGTGCAGAACTCAAGGAAATTCCACAAAACAAATATCACGCGAAATGCAGTGATGGTGATGAAACCGTCGCCGGAACGTATGGGCGCTGTTGAAGGTAAGAAAATTAGAACACCTTACTCCTAATGTGCTCATTTAAATATATACAGATATCTGAAACAAAATGTGATGAAACTGTGGCTTTTAAAAGGGCTCATGCATAATTATAGGAGTTGTAGAGTTTTGGCCGATGTAGATTAACCAGAACTTGCTGTGAATATCAATAACAAGTGTAAACACTTGGAGAAGAGGACAAGAAATTATATTAATGTGGCTACATTTTGCGTAAATTATGGTAAACCACGGCCAAATGGGACTCGGTTTTGACATAGAGTCAATATGTCAGAATGTGATACTTGGGTAAACAACTACAATGCAATAAATAAAGTGCCATAAATCATTTATAAACTGAAATAGGATCAAACAAAGTGTAACAGTAAAAATAAAAAAGAAATCTAAAGTACTGTTGATAACTGACGGGGAATTTTATGTAAAAAGTTGCAGGTCGTATGACCGCAATTGGGGAAAAACAGGTAAACTATTTTGTTTTTTATTGATTAAAGAAACAAAAGTATTTCTTTATTAGTTTGTTTCCGTTTCTGCATAGGGTGTTCAAGGTTTCTGACAGTTTTCGTCAGTCATGTCAGTCTTGTTGAAACTTCTGATCTGCGGAGAATCACGATGACCAACAATAGGGAGCATGTCATCTGCCAACACGTCCTATTTCTCAAGCTTAAGGCAGCTGAGAGCAGAGATAAGGAGTTATTTGGCCTCTTGAGTAACAAAATGGGTCACGTCCATATTCCGAGTTTGCAGAAAAATGCGCATATGAACTTTTCATTGTTTGTTAGTAAAAATGTGAAAGTGTACATGTAAATATAAGTTTATTATTTTTTTATAACATCATAAAACTAAGAATTACAGTTACGCTGGAATTAGCCGTCCAGTGGTGATACTGACAGAAAAAATGTTCTGCTTCTTATTGTAAAGTAGCTGGTATTTTGAGGAAAACACTTCATCATGGCCGCGTTATAGTTTGACTGCAAGACGTTTTCAAGCAAATATCTAAAATTAACGGCACACCCTCAAAAGTAACACCTTCGAATTTTTTATGTGGAAACTGTTAACGTTTTTTAAATAAAAGTTATTAAACGAGTACATCTTTATTCTTCATGTCTACACAGTTATTTCTCAACGTAGTCACCCCGGCGCGAACGCATTTCTCGCAACACAGGACCAGTTTCTTGACGCTTTCACTGTTGACGGAGCCACAACCTCATCTCTGCTTGCCTTGCTTCATCATTACCATAGCGAAGTCCTCGTAGGTCTTTTTTGAGTTTTAAAAGAGATGAGAATCGGTTGGAACCAAGCCGGGACTGCGTGCAGAATGTTCGATGGCAATGAATAGAAGGCGACCGATTGTTGTAGATGCCACAGAGTTCATGTTTCGTCTGGTATTGTCATGCTAAATGAGAGGATGCTGCATGTGTGGACGAACTCTTCGAATTCGAAATTCGATTACAGCACGCTATTTCGCACGCACCGTCATAGTTACCTTACACGCAGCCATGTTGCACGCTAAAATTCGGAACTGTCTGGCAGCGGAATGCTGCAAATACAATACTGGCCATTAAAATTGCTACACAAAGAAGAAGTGCAGATGATAAACGGGTATTCATTGACAAATATATTATACTAGAACTGACATGTTATTACATTTTCATACAATTTGGGTGCATAGATCCTGAGAAATCAGTACCCAGAATAACCACTTATGGCCGTAATAACGGCCTGGATACGCCTGGGCATTGAGTCACACAGAGCTTGGATGACATGAACAGGTACAGTTGCCCATGCAGCTTCAGCACGATACCACAGTTCACCTACAGTAGTGACTGACGTATTGTGACGAGCCAGTTGCTCGGCCACCATTGATCCAGAAAGGCCCGTACATGACCTGAAACATGCGGTCGTACATTATCTTGCTGAAATGTAGGGTTTCGCAGGGATCGAATGAACGGTAGAGCCACGGGTCGTAACAAATCTGGTGTAACGTCCACTGTCCAAAGTGCCGTCAATGCGAACAAGAGGTGACTGAGACGCGTAACCAATGGCACAGCATACCATCACGACGGATGATACGCCAGGATGGCGATGACGAATACACGATTCCAATGTGCGTTCACCGCGATGTCGCCAAACACGGATGCGACCATCATGATGCTGTAAACAGAACCTGGATTCATCCGAAAAAATGACATTTTGCCATTCGTGCACCCAGGTTCGTCGTCGAGTACACCATCGCAGGTGCTCCTGTCTGTGATGCAGCGTCAAGTATAACCTCAGCCATGGTCTCCGAGCTGATAGTTCATGCTACTGCAAACGTCGTCGAACTGTTCGTGCAGATGGTTGTTGTCTTCCAGACGTCCCCATCTGTTGGCTCAGGGATCGAGACGTGGCTGCACGATCCGTTACAGCCATGCGGATTAGATGCCTGTCATCTCGACTGCTAGTGATACCAGGCCGTTGGGCCTGAACCCACCGATTACATATTCTGCTAACAGTCATTGGATCTCGACCAACGCGAGCAGCAATGGAAACGTGATGGTACGCATTTCTCCTCCTTACACGAGGCATCACAACAACGTTTCAACATGCAACGCCGGTCAACTGCTGTTTGTGTATGAGAAATCGATTGGAAACTTTCCTCATGTCAGCACGTTGCAGGTTTCGCCACCGGCGCCAACCTTGTGTGAATGCTCTGAAAAGCTAATCATTTGCATATCACAGCATCTTCTTCCTGTCGGTTAAATTTCGCGTCTGTAGCACGTCATCTTCGTGGTGTAGCAATTTTAATGGCCAGTAGTGTATATAGACATGAAGAAAAATGGTGTAGCACGTTACTAACGTTTATTTTATCTAAAACATGAGAAATAAGTATATAGAGGTTAACATTGTTTATTTTATTGAAAAAGCTCTAAGAGGTTTCACATAAAAAATGCAGAGGCGTTACTATCCAACACGTCCTCATGTTCACGAAACCACAGTACTTCCTGTTTCATCTATATTGGAGTTGCTGGTTTACTCATTGTCAACTTGTTCATAGATGAAATGAAATGATCGTACGTTCATAAATGAGATGAAATGATCGTGCGTCACTGGTGGCCAGAAGTCCCCAACTGGGAAAGATCGACCGCCGAGTTCAATGTCTTTTAAGTTGACGCGACACTGGGCGACTTGTGTGTCGGTGATGATGATGGTAACACAACACCCAGTTCCCGACCGGAGGAAGTCTCCAACCCCGCTGGGAATCGAATCCTGGCGCGCTGCACGGCAGTCAGACGTGCTGACCGCTCAACTAAGGGGGCGGAAATGTTCTTGATAAAGTCCATACTAAGAAAGTGTTTCTTGAGACATCCATATGTGTCATACAGCAAACCAGTGATTAACAGTATTGGTTAAAAACAGTCTCGGTTGCAATTTTAGCTTTCTTTATTTTCAACGACGCGTTTTGCCTTATTTAGGTATCTTCAGGTTATCTATATAGAAAACAGAGGACACATACATCTGTTTAAGAATCGCGATCGCGCTGTGCAGACTTTGATAACCTATAAGCATGTATAAACAGATCAACTATTGAAAGAGCAAAAACCCTAATTTGGTATTTCTTAGAAGAATCCTTTAGTCAGTGTAGCCAAAGGGCATCGTCGAATATATTAGGCCAACATTGCCTTCGTTAAACTCAGTAAAAACGAGAAATATAAAATAGTAAAGTCATTACCTTTTCTAGTTGGACGCGAGAGGCACCAAGATCTGCATAATGCGTTCCCGTTCACAGGAGCGAGTAACAGAGTAAGATGTGGGTTCTGGTAGTAAGCATAATGCACCACGGCGTCGTGTGCTAGTTTTACTTCTAGTTTTTACTGAGTTTAATGAAGGCGATGTTGGCCTGATATATTCGACGATGCCCTTTGGCATTCTTCTAAGAAATACCAAATTAAGGTTTTTGCTCTTTCAATAGTTGATCTGTTTATACATGCTTATAGGTTATCCAACTCTGCACAACGCGATAGCGATTCTTAAATAGATGTATGTGTTCTCTGTTTTCTATGTAGATAACCTGAAGATTCCTAAATAATCCGAAACGCGTCGTTGAAAAATAAAAAAACTAAAATTGCAACCAAGACTGTTTTTAACCAATACCAACACTTTTGTGTATTCTCTCTGATGTGACGACCTTTTTTTTCTTCTTTAAATACAAGAGACAGCCTCTGGCCTGTTTGAGAGCAATCTTCATTGTCACCCGTGGAAAATCTGAATTTCATTGCCACTGGATAAGTATGTTATGTTCGACGTTTTTGAATTTTCAGCTATTTTACTTGGTGTAACAGCAAGTAAATGAATTCCAGTACGAATCGGTACCCTGAAATGGCCTTCTTATACCACTGTAGACAAACGTCTACTTAAAAACCTGGAATATGCAAATATGTATTGATATCATTGTCTCTAAAACCACTGTAATCGTAGGACTCCAAAGGATAGTCCGCGACATTCAGCTCTCAAAGGACATGACTCAAGTCTTGGCCGAACAAAGGAAAATCACTCATATGAAAGCGTGATGTCTGTTCTTTCGGGCCGGCCGGAGTGGCCGAGCGGTTCTAGGCGCTTCAGTCTGGAACCGCGCGACCGCTACGGTCGCAGGTTCGAGTCCTGCCTCGGGCATGGATGTGTGTGATGTTCTTAGTTATGTTTAAGTAGTTCTAAGTTATAGGGGACTGATGACCTCAGATGTTAAGTCCCATAGTGCTCAGAGCCATTTTTTGTTTTCTCGGACATGTCAGAAAGAACAGGTACCACGCAGGATCCGTAGCTGTGAAACAGTACATGTGATTTGCAGGGATCATAGCTGTCAGCTGCAGAGGGATGTTACGCAGAATCAGCAGCGACGAGTGAAAAATGTGTACTGGACCAGGATTCGAACCCGGAATCTCCTGCTTACTAGGCAGGAGCGTTAACCACTGCACCATCCGGGACACAGCGTTATCGCATCTGCGCGAACTATCTCGGTACTCCTGACGGCCGATCCAAACTTCCAACGCGCACTACCTATCCACAGTCCCTGTCCATTTCCACCATGTTCGCTGCTCTGAGATTCCCACATGCGGAAGGACGTACTTGTGCGTCGGCACTGAAGAAGGTCGATCCGTTTCCAAACTTTGGATCACTTAAATGAAGGATGCACAAGTACGCCTGACTTCCTGCGGAAATCTCAGAGTAGCGAGCATGGAGGAAATGGACAGCGGCTGCAGATAGGTGGCGCTCGGTGGGAATGAGGATCGGCCGGGAGGCAGTGTGGTAACACTGTGTCCTGACCGGGCGAGGTGGCGCAGTGGTTACCACACTGGACTCGCTTTGGCGAGGACGAGGGTTCAAACCCGCGTCCGGCCATCTTGATGTAGGTTTCCAGTGATTTCTCTAGAGCACTTCATGCCAATGCCGGGATGGTTCCTTTCAAAGGGCCGACTTCCTTCCCCATCCTTCCCTAATCTGATGGCACCGATGACCTCCCCCAGATCAACCAACCAACCAACTGTGTCCCGAATGGCGCAATGGTTAATGCTCCTGCGTAGTAAGCACGGGATCCTAATGGTTCTAATGGCTCTTAGCACTATGGGACTTAGCTTCTGAGGCCATCAGTCCCCTATAACTTAGAACTATTTAAACCTATCTAACCTAAGGACATCACACACATCCATGCCCGAGGCAGGATTCGAACCTGCGACCGTAGCGGTCGCGTGGCTCCAGACTGTGGCGCCTAGAACCGCTTGGCCACTCCGGCCGGCGCACGGGATCCTGATCCGGTACACATTTTCACTCATCGCCGATGATTCCGCGCAATGTCCAGTTGCAGGTAGCAACAGTGATCCCCTTCAATTTACATGCGGAAAAGCGCTTCCTAGAAGTAAATCTGTCAGTGGTTAGTGGTCGCTGCAGGACATGTTCCGTTTTATCCCTAACAGGTGTGTGTTTCGGCTACAAGATACCTAACGTAAAATCGGAAATGGTCCATTTTTTTCCGATATAAGTGACGCATATATCCACGCCTACACATGCTCAGAAGCTATGCGGCCTTACGGTGGAGTAGGCACTCCCCCCCCAGAACGTGACGGCGGATGGGTGTGGGTCGGGCTGGCCCACGCCCAATTCTGAGGCGTGTGACATCAAAGCAGGTAGGTGTATAATTGAGTGCCCTGCCGACGGAGGGCAGATGCGGGGTGCGCGCTGCGGCGGCCCTCTCTGATCCCGCCACGTGGTGCCTGTTGCCGCCGGACGTAAACTGCTTTGCCGGGCAGCTGCTCCGGCCCCTAACGCAATAAGGCTGGCTGTTGGCTGGTACACTGGGGACACTGTTACGATAGGGCAAGGACGCTACAGATGCATGGAGGCCGGCAGGGGTTACTAACATTGGTAGTCAATTAGCTCCAAGCAACCGTAATATTGTTCGATAAATCACAAGCCCTATTGTGTGGGTAGCATTTTCCCATGTTGTGGTGTTTTGGTTGGAACATAAGGCATGTCAGTTCACTTGGCCACAGCGCCTTCAGTTGTCATTGGCTGTTCGCAGCGCCTCCATAAAATATGGTAGCGTTGCTCTTCCTTGTCGCGGCTGGTCCCGGCGGATGTTCGAGTCCTCACTCGGGCATGGGTGTGTGTGTTTGTCATTAGGATAATGTAGGTTAAGTAGTGTGTAAGCTTAGAGACTGATGACCTTAGCAGTTAAGTCCCATTAGATTTCACACACATTTGAACATTTTTTCTTCCTTGCCACTGATCTTTCGAAGCACTTGACGCAGAAGATCCACTGCCGCTGACATGAGAGGTAGATGGCGATAGCCAACGCGAGCGAGTGCGCGGACACTAGATACGAAGTCAGTAAAGTCTGTTAATCGGTGCGAGATTTACTCATGGAAATATTAAATGCATTACGGAGCTGCTTTAAGAGTTGAGTGGCAAGTATAAGGTTGTGGTTAGGAAATGTGTATACCGTGAGCTCTTGTGATCTGAAGTGTGTTAAATGCCAAGAATAGTTTTATTGATCGTTGGTGTTGATTCCGTGATCATAAACTGTGACCAAGACTATAATTAATAAGCGTTAAATGTTGATTTACGAAGTACTCAGTCATGTGGAACGTAGTGAATTATTTCGTGTGTGTAATTTTCACAACGGCACCTGAGCCTTACAGGCAAGGCGAGGTGCAGAACCTCGTGATGTGCATCTGATACTGCACACATCCAGTTGCAGCTGCAGCTCTCACATGTACCCACAGGCTGCTATGCTCAGCCGCCGAGGCATGGCTTTTAAGGCGTGTGTTCGCTAGCAAGTAACTTCCGCAAGTGGTTGCTGAGGAGTTTTCATTAGAAGAAAAAGTTGCCCGAGTTTAATTCTGCAAGTTGCTTCGGCACGTTAATTTCAGGAACTTGCTGCAAGTAGTTGCAGAGGTGTTTTCACTAGAATTGCATCGAAAGATAGGCAAGCGGAAGTTTATAATGCCTTGGTTAAAAAAAAACCAGCAGCTGCAACCTTTGCTGCTTTATTATTATTGAATAAAAATAGTTACAAAAAACGAAATTAACAGGAAAATAAATGTTTAGGTGAAGAAATGGATAAAGAGGTGTACCTATTTAAATGATGCAAAAATGATGCTGAATGAAATAAAATCAGAGGAGTTCACACAGATTAAAAACTTTCTTAGATGTCGTATGATGGTTCCTAACATCTCTTCTCTGTTCTACAGTCATATGTACGAAAACGGGGTACAAAAATGGGTAAATTAGTTTCGTACATCCTTAGCTGCGATGGTCAATTATACGTATATGTTTAGGGACTCCAATGGTACATTTGTCTTCGCGCCATTCTCAGTTTCGAGATTGACACTTATGTACCTGTACTGAACACTCAAAACTTCTGCAAGTTTGAGAAAAACTTCCAGCAACTGGCAATCCGGAAAGTAAGCTACTTGCAGCAAGATGCATCTCTTTCCATCAACTGGCCGGAGCTGCTTCTGCAACTTGACAAAACTTGTGGTAATCGACATTCTGAGGGTGTTCCCACGTGAAAGAACTTGCAGAAGTAGCTTCTGCAAGCGACTTGCGAAAGCTTACTTGCTGGTGGGCAAACGCCTTTAGAGTGGAGGAGTTACAGGTGCGGCGCAGACCCTACGTGACAACGATTACACAGGTGGCTGTCGTTAATCCCTTAATGCGAACGACGCGGATTCGCATCATACTGAAGCCACGCTAATAAATGGAACGTTAATTGTTTTTGAGTGCTAGTGATAACAGGTGTGGCCTCTCAGATATGCTTCTGTCTCCTGAGTGTTTTGGACACTTCTAAAGCGATTTGTTAGCGCCTTTGTTCACGACACGCACAGGGCAAGTTATCGTCATTGTTTGAACCACTACAGCTACATACATAGGTAATTTCCGGTCTGAAAATTATTTGCCTGTGCGGTAGTACCAGTGACGTGACGTAAATCACATTTTGATGTAAAAAACAAGTTGCAATTCGTAATGAATTCCAAAATAATGTTTGTGTAAAATGCATATCATTATGCGTCTGTGTAGCTTTGTGATTGCATCCAAGATATAAAATCGAGTGAAGTCAAAGCAAATACACTGACAGAAAGCAATCACAACTTAATCTAATTTCTCACCAGTGGCATAAGAGTGGCGCTGGGAGCGCTGCTGTGAGAACACAAGTCAGATTTTTTAAAAATTTTTGTAATACATGTTGTAAGGGCCGAGAACGTTAGTTACCTTTGACATCAGACATTGTGAATTGAAGTTAATGAAGAATCCCTTTAAGGGAATAAAGACGCCTTCGTGAAAGCTCGCCGAGTTTGAGTGAGGTCATGCAATATGGCTACGAGAAGCCTGATGTTTCTTCTGCATTACTGTTGAAAGACTTGGTAGGAATGTAGCAACCCTATATGACTGCTGGCAGCTGTTGTCACGAGCATGTACGGTCACAAGAAAACTGGGCTCCGGGCTGCCACATGGCACTACCGACAACGTGTTCGGCGTACGGCTCTGGCGCATCGTACTACATCTACAGCAGCAAATGTGAGTCGCAGTTGGTACTACAGTGACGCAACGAACTGTTACAAATCCGTTACTTCAAGGACAGCTCCACGCTAGAGGCACTGTAGCGTACATTCCACTGACCCCAAACCACCGCCGTTTGTGACTTCAGTGCTATGAAGCGAGAGCTGACTGGAATGCAGGGTGGGGCTCTGTCGTGCTTTCTACTGAAAGCTGGTTCTGCCTCGGTGTCAGTGACAGCCGTATGTTAGTTAGGAGGAATCCAGTTGAGCATACGGTTCAAGAAAACTGGGCCCCGGCGTGCCACATGGCACTACCGACAACGTGTTCGGCGTTCGGCTCTGGCGCATCGTACTACATCTATAGCAGCAAATGTGAGTCGCAGTTGGTACTACAGTGACGCAACGAACTGTTACAAATCCGTTACTTCAAGGACAGCTCCACGCTAGACGCACTGTAGCGTACATTCCACTGACCCCAAACCACCGCCGTTTGTGACTTCAGTGCTATGAAGCGAGAGCTGACTGGAATGCAGGGTGGGGCTCTGTCGTGCTTTCTACTGAAAGCTGGTTCTGCCTCGGTGCCAGTGACAGCCGTATGTTAGTTAGGAGGAATCCAGTTGAGGGACTGCAATCAGCTGGCTGCGTGCCAGACAAAATGGACCTACACCTGGAGCTATGGTCTGGTGTGCGATTTCGTATGACAGCAGGAGCACACTCGTTATTATCCCACGCACCCTGTACGTCAGTCTAGTGATTCAGCCTACTGTGCTCCATTCGTGAACAGCATTCCAGTGGTGTTTTCCGGCAGGATAACGCTCACCCTCATACCACAGTTGTAACCCAACTTGTTCTACAGTGTAATGACTTGTTGCCTCGTCCTGATCGATCGCCAGATCTGTCTCCAGTCGAACACAAATCGGACATCATTGGACGACAACTCCAGCGCCACCCACAGACAGCATAACCCGTCCCTTTATCGACCGGCCAAGTGCAACAGACATGGAACTCCATCCCACAACTCGACATCCGGCACCTGCACAGCGCAATGCATGCACGTTTGCATGGTTGCATTCAACATTGTGGCACTTACATAGGCTAGTAACGTGCCAGCGTTTCACATTTGCAATGGCTTATCTCGCTCTTTGATTAACCTGTGATCTTGCAGTGTAAATCACTTAAATTTGTTATCCAGAAAAATGTATTCACGAAATTTCATTACTCTACATTAACTATCTTTAGGTGTTGCGATTGTTTTTGTGGTGGCTTAAACTGGGGCCAGCACACTAGGTGACAAAGAGGTTGCGAGAAGATCGACAGAGCCCAAAAACAGAATCAGAGGAAACGCGCCGCCAACGCCCTCTCAGCCGCCAGTATTTAGATACAGGCCGCGGACCGGAGGGCCAGTTAGTTAGAATCTGACGCAGTCTATCGCACCGAATAAGTTCCAGTGTTATCAGTCACAACCCAGCAGAGAATCGCAGTAGCAGTTAGCTCTGCCACTAGCTCAGAGACAGGCAGCACATGGCAACCACAATTATGAACATAGAGGACTTTTTATTTCACCAGCAATGAGTCTAACGTGGAATATACAGAGGAGCTTGTACCACAACGAATATCTAAAGTTCAGTAAAATTTCCATTCTTATGAATAGAGAGCCCAGTTAATCTCTGCGTGCAGTTTGTGTTGTAGAACGGGATACCGGCCATCAAACAACACCCTCTCCTTGGTCCTGTGGTACAGCTCTACAGAGACAACGAGTTGACGTATAGGTTTTTCCGTCAGTGTATTTCTGTTGATTTGTAGCACCGAAATACTTCAGTGACCGAGTGTGTTCCTACAGTGTAATGACTTGTTGCCTTGTCCTGATCGATCGCCAGATATATATATATATATATATACAATAATTCATATGAACAATCGATCTCAACGCTGTTTTGACAGATTACAATTTGCTCTTATTCAAATGGCTCTGAGCACTATGGGACTCAACTGCTGAGGTCATTAGTCCCCTAGAACTTAGAACTAGTTAAACCTAACTAACCTAAGGACATCACAAACATCCATGCCCGAGGCAGGATTCGAACCTGCGACCGTAGCGGTCTTGCGGTTCCAGACTGCAGCGCCTTTAACCGCACGGCCACTTCGGCCGGCTGCTCTTATTGCGATGCGGAAATTCTAATGGGCCTGCAATGGATTCAAAATTCTCAATAGTAAGCAAAGTGATCTACTATGACTCAAATCTATAGTAGCAGAGATATAACGTAAGCAGGTTTAGGACCTCAGCCAGTGCAGATGCAGAACTGCTATGAAAGAGGCGTCGGGATCCAACAAAGCCGGTTCCATATATGTCTACCCGAACTGATGTAGTAAGTCATTGATCTCAGGTCACACGCAAGGCAAAGATGTAAAAGACGATATTTTGAAGGACAGACAGTATTCAAGTGTAGGAAGTGACATGTTTATCTGTATCGTAACAAGAGAGTAATGTTTCCTACAATTTCACAAATAATGCTATATTGTATTGTATACACTGATTTACAATATATGTCGCCATGTAATTTTCGTTTTAACCGTGTGAATCGTATAATATATCATTAGAATGTTAACTAAAATATTTTACTAAATGAAGTGTTCTAATTGTTCAGTTACTCAAACGTATGTTCTCGCAAATACGTTTCATACTCAGCGATATCCGGCAGGTACAACATACCTGAAATTTGCCCTTATGTACTATTACATTACCGGTTACAAAATACGATTTTTGTTTTTTTTCTTTCAAGTAGAAAATTATTCCGGTATTAAGAGCTTAAAGATGTCATGTAAACTGCGCCCAGAGAATGTTGAGGAGAGGTCCACTAATCCCCGTGACCAAACACTGCAGCTTTCCCAGAAGGAAGCACAGCCAGCGGCTCTCTCGTGGTGTTTATAACTACCGACGATGAAGTTAAGAGATGCTCAAACGAGAACTGTATTGCCAAAATTACAATAACTGAAAGTGATCATAATTCATTTTATTTTATGTTGCACGAAATTACCTAATTTTAACTTATGACCAGATCTTCAGAAAGGACAATGGCAAACATAAAAAGCAAATTAAAACACGGAATTTAAAAGCTGTATCTCTTCTACATGACGGAGCATACTTTTTTAAAATACGACAAAATATGGTCAATGTCCGTTAATCGGCGATATACGTAAGTTGAATTTTCATACTAACTGAACGGCCAGCACTGTACACGTGACATAAGCTGTACGCAGATCCTGCTCTCAATCCTAGCGCTACGTGCACGTATTCTCTTTGCGAGCATGTGACTTCAAAACAATGAGAACAAAATTCTTACGAGTATAGACTTTCCTGCCGTACACTACTGATGACATCATCTCGGTCTTCCAGCCGGGTAGCTCGGTTGAAATTCCGCGACACGTCGATGAGTGTAATTCTTACCATCTTCTGGCGAAGTGTCGAGTTGAGCGTTTCCATGCCGAATTTAGCTGGTAACCATTGTCCCCGCTGAAGAGATTCTCATGAAGTCTTATCTCAACTGATTCTTTGATCATGCTCTACCAAAAGCCGGTAGCTCGGCACAACATTTGTTTTTGTCAAATTCGAACGCACGTCCCTCGTTAAGGCTGTATTCTGCTGCTGCTGACTTATCTTTATGCCCCCGACGTTCCTATCTAACGCGTTCCATGTAGCGTTGCGATATGTACCGCTGTGTTTGTCCGATGTATTGGCGGTCACACTCGCAGGGATGCAACTCTATATATACCGGATATTTACACTTTACCGTGGAAATCCTGTCTTGTTTTTCGTGGTGGTCGAAAGAAGGCCTTGCTGTTTTTTTTCCGTCCGAGGATGCTCACAATTTTAGCTGAGGGCCCCCAAACAGGGGATACAGGGGAGATTTTCTTCTTTTTTCTCTGCCTCTGTCCGCAGCTCGTGGTCGTGCGGTAGCGTCCTCGCTTCCTGCGCCCGGGTTCGATTCCCGGCTGGTCAGGGATTTTCTCTGCCTCGTGATGACTGGGTGTTGTGTGATGTCCTTAGGTTAGTTAGGTTTAAGTAGTTCTTAGTTCTAGGGGACTGATGACCTGCCTCTTCTTCACAAAGTGCTGCATCATTCGTCTTCTTCAGTGCATGTCTGATTTTCCCTTCCCTGTACACATTTCGGCGAAACACATCTCTAAGTAGTTGCAACTCAGATAGGAGACTGTCTTTGTCAAAAGCGGAACGTGCTCTTTTGTACTAGAGACGTTAGGACAGTGTACCGCTGGGAGGTATGACGAAAACTCGTTGCATGATGGTCCAAATCTGTGTGTCACCTTTCTGTGTACTACATGTTCTTGGGTACCGCCGCCTGGTTTTCTTCTTATTAGTATGACCAGAATGGAAGACATCCGTACTGTTCTAGCTTCTTTGTGAATTTTATTTTGCGATGGCCGCCATTCAGGTGGCCCCGGAACTCATTCAGGACCTATCTGCCATGTTCCCAATGAAGGTATCATTTGTGTAATGGAAGAAATGTCTGGGTTTGAGCCACGCAGTTTTTAGCGCCATCTCTTCAAAGTACTCGATATAGAGATTGACAATCCCAGGGGCAAGTGGTGAGCTCCTGGCTACTCTAAAACCTTGTTCACAAGACTTCCCGCCACATTTAAAGTAGGTTGTGGTGAGTACATCATCGAACAGCTTCGCAATTTGGGGCTGCTAAAGGACGCTTTATTCGTGAGTTTCGACGTAACGTCTCTTTTGACACTTCAAGACGACTTTCTACTCTTAGCAGATCATTCTGAGGTCCAAACAATGAAGCTGAATTCAACGGCAATACCATCTTATAGTTAACACCATCGTAAGCGAGCAATACGATTGTTCTGTTGAACCTACTGTCCGTTCTTCATCAGGGGTCTGTAGACGTATGCGTGACCACGACTGGCCTGAGTAGACAGCCATTTCAACCTCTAGTCAACAGCTGTGGTTTCAGCATGATTTTCTACAAATATAGTCAAATCATAATCTCTGACATTTATGATTTCCGTAAGACAATTTTAATTAGGTAACAGTTTTATTAAACTTTACATTGCCTTGCTTACAAACTTAATGAATTCAAAGAAACTAAAAGAAACTCCGTCAAATGGTGACACATGAAAAGACGTCTTATGAGAATCAGCTTGTCATATTTGTCTTTAAGACCCACACAGCCGCCGCTTGACTTCCGGAAAGATTTCGATACTGTTTGGCAGTACGGCCATTACCGTTTACAGTATATGTAAGTAATCTAGTGGTCAACATCTGAAGACAGTAGCAAGACTCGCGGAGGATTGGAGGTAAGTGCCGGGGCCGAGGGTAGCTGACCTTGAACCTCAAATAGGTGTAACGTATCGCGCACAAACTGGCGAAGAGATCATTACACCATGCGACAGTGAAAATGTAAATTGCATGAAGCTAGCTATTTCTTATCAGTTCTAGACTGAAGGGCCAAAGAAACTGGTACACCTGCCTAATATCGCGTAGCTCCCCCGCGAGCACGCAGAATTGTCGCAACACGACGTGGCATGGACTCGACTAACGTCTGAAGTAGTGCTGGAAGGAACTGACACCATGAATCCTGCAGTGCTGTCCATAAATCCGTAAGAGCACGAGGGAGTGGATATCTCTTCTGAACAGCACGTAGCAAGGCAGATATGCCAAATAATATTCATGTCTGGGGATTTTGGTGGCCAGTGGAGGAGTTTAAACTCAGAAGTGTATTCCCCGAGCTACTTTGTAGCAATTCTGGAAGTGTGGAGTGTCGCATTGTCCTGCTGGAATTGCCCAAGTCGGTCGGAATGCACAATGGAATGGATTCAGGTGATCAGACAGGATGGTTATGTGCGTGTCAACTGCCAGTATCGTATCTATACGTATCGGGGGTCTCATATCACTCCAACTGCACACGCCCCACAACATTACAGAGCTTCTACCAGCTTAAACAGTCCTCTGATGACATGCAGGGTCTAAAGATCTATACCCGTACACATCTATCCCTCGATACAGTTTGAAACGGGACTCGTCCGACCTGGCAACATGTTTCCAATCATTAACACTCCAATGTCGGTGTTTACAGGCCCAGGCGAGGTGCAAAGCTTTGTGTCGTGCAATCTTCAAGGGTGCACGAGTGGGCCTTCGGCTCCGAAAGGCGATATCGATGATGTTTCGTTGAATGCTTCGCAGGCTGACACAAGATGATGGCCCATCATCGAAATCTGCAGCAATTTGCGGAAAGGTTGCACTTCTGTCAATTTAAACGATTTTCGTCAGTCTTCGTAGGTTCCGTTCTTGTAGGATCTTTTTCCGGCCGCAGCGATGTCGGAGATTTGATGTTTTACTGGATTTCTGATATTCAAGGTACAATCCTTAAATGGTCGCTAAGGAAAACCCCCACTTCATCGCTACCTCGGACATGCTGTACCCCATCGCTAGTGCGCCGACTATAACACCACGTTCAAACTCACTTAAATCTCGATAACATGCCATTGTAGCAGCAGTTACCGATCTAACAACTGCACAAGACACTTTTTGTCTAATGTAGGCGTTGCCGACCGCAGCGCCGTATTCTGCCTGTTTGCATATCTCTGTATTTGAATACCCATGCCTATACCAGTTTCTTTGGTGCTTCAGTGTATTATGCTGGTGAATATCACAGAGAAAACTGAAAGTTAGCTCTGGTTTTTGTTTTCAAAGGTTTTGATCTATGATAGAAAATTCCAGAAATTTATTGCCAACGTAATAACTGCTACATATAATACGAATAAAACAATATAATAAAAATATAATAAGAACAAAAGAAATAATAATGTTATACAACATTCAGGTCATAATAATTCATTACGTTACTTAGCTGGATGTATAAGCAATTGAGCGAAAATGCCCACCATTGAGTGAATCAAAAGTAAAAGAGGGTATCTTCCCTGGGCCACAGATTCAGGTGCTTTTGAAAGACAAGCAATTTGATGAATGTGGCATGGCGATAAGAAAACTACGTGGGAAAGTTTTAAATATGCTTGCTTAAGTTTTTTAGAGAATAAGAAAACACATAATTATAAGGCGCCTGTAGCTCAATTGTCGTCATTTTGGCTTTAAAATGTCTCTGAAATCCACCTCCTTCATACCCATTTCGACATCTAAGCTGAAAATTGCGGAGCAGTTTTGACGAACATGGAGAACGATTTCATCGGGATGTTGCAGTCAGGGAGAAGAGATATGTACGAAAATGGCCTCTTGCTATTTTGGTAAAATTTCTTTTCTCCTCAGTTTTATTCAGTACCTCTCATTAGTTACGTGATCTACCCATCTAACCTCCAGCACTCCTCTGTAGCAATACATTTCTAAAAACTTCTGTTAACTTTTTATCTAAACTGTTAATCACCATTACTTCATTTCCATGCATGGCCACACTCCAAATAGCTTGAGAAAAGATTTCCAAACACGTAAATCTATATTCGATTTTAACAAATTTCTCTTCTTCATAAATGATTTCCTGTCTATTTCCAGTCTACATTTTGTACCCTCCACACCTCAGCCATTATAGTTTATTTTGCTGCCCAAATATCAAACCTCATCTACTACTTTATGGTTCAAATGGCTCTGAGCACTATGCGACTTAACTTCTGAGGTCATCAGTCGCCTAGAACTTAGGAACTAATTAAACCTAACTAACCTAAGGACATCACACACATCCATGCCCGAGGCAGCATTCGAACCTGCGACCGTAGCGGTCGCGCGGTTCCAGACTTTAGCTCCTAGAACCGCTCGGCCATACCGGCTGGCTACTACTTTATGTGTCTCGTTTTCTAATCTGATTCTCTTAGCACCACGTGATTAAATTCGATTACATTTCATTATCCTTGTTATGTTTTTGTTGATGTTAAACTTATATCCTCCTTTCAAGACACTGTACACATCGTTTAACTGCTCTTTCAAGTCATTTTCTATCTCTGACAGAATTACAGCGTCATTGGCAAATCTCAAAATTTTTTTTCTTCTCCCCGAACTTTATCTCCTATTCCAAATTTTTCTTTGGTTTTCTTTACTGTTTGTTCAGTGGTTTTTGCAGAAGGTGTAAATAGCCTTTTGCTCCCTGTATTTTACCACTCCTACCTCCAGAATATCAAGGAGAGTATTCCACTCAACATTGCCAAAAGCTAAGTCTACAGATGCTATAAATGTAGATTTCCAAATTAGTGCACACATAAAAAAAAGCTTTGCATCACCTCGGTTCCGAGAGTTCCGGAACGTGTACAGAAAATTGGAATAGAGATCAACATAAACATCATTCCATTCCATTTTATGGCTCATGAAAACCACACATTGCATGTTGTACCACCATACAGCAAGACCTTCAGAGGTGGTGGTCCAGATTGCTGTACACACTGATACCTCTAATACCCAGTAGCACGTCCTCTTGCATAGATGCATGCCTGTATTCGTCATGGCATACTATGCACAAGTTCATCAAGGCACTGTTGGTCCAGATTGTCTCACTCCGCAACAGCAATTCAGTGTAGATTCCTTAAATGTGGTTGGTGGGTCACGTCGTCCATAAACAGCCCTATTCCAGGCATGTTGGATTGGGTTCATGTCTGGAGAACATGCTGGCCACTCTAGTCGAGCGATGTCGTTATCCCGAAGGAAGTCGTTCACAAGATGTGCACGATGGGGACGCGAATTGTCGTCCATGAAAATGAATTCCTCGCCAATATGTTGCCGATATGGTTGCACTGTCGGTCGGAGGATGGTATTCACGTACCGTACAGTCGTTACGGCGTCTTCCATATTCACCAGCAGCGTACGTAGGTCCCAGATAAAGCCACCCCAAAACAGCAGGGAACCTCCACCTTGCTGCACTCGCTGGACAGTGTGTCTAAGGCGTTCAACCTGATTGGGTTGCCTCCAAACACGTCTCCGACTACTGTCTGGTTGAAGGTATATGCAACACGCATCGTTGAAGAGAACATTATGCCAATACTGAGTGGTCCATTCGGCATGTTGTTGGGCCCATCTGTACAGCGCTGCATGCTGTCGTGTTTCCAAAGATGGACCTCACCATGGATGTCGTGAGTGAAGTTGTGCACCATGCAGCCTTTTGTGCACTGTTTGAATAGTAACACGACGTCCTGTGGCTCCACGAAAAGCATTAGTCAGCATGATGGCATTGCTGTCTTCCTTCGAGCCATAATCCGTAGGTTGCGGCCATCCACTGCAGTAGTAGCCCTTGGACGGGCTGAGCGAGGCATGTCATCGACAGTTGCTCTGTACCTCCTCCACGTCTGAACAACATCGCTTTCGTTCACTCCGAGATGCCTGGATACTTCCCTTCTTGAGAGCCCTTCCTTGTACAAAGAAACAATGCGGACGCGATCGAACCGTGGCACTGACGGTCTAGGCATAGTTGAGCTACAGGCAACACGAGCTGTGTAACTCCTTTCTGGTGGAATGACTGGAACTGATCGGCTGTCGGACCCCCTCCGTCTAATAGGCGCTAGTCATGCATGGTTCTTTACATCTTTGGGTTGGTTTAGTGACACCTCTGAACAGTCAAGGGGACTGTGTCTGTGATACAATATCCACAGTCAACGTCTATCTTCAGGAGTTCTGGGATCAAGGTGATGCAAAACTTTTTTTATATCTGTATTTTGAAATCCTGATTTATTAAATTGATAGTTCGGTAATTTACACACCTGTCAGCACCTGCTTTCTTTGGAATTGGAATTACTACATTCTCCTTAAAATATGATGGTATTTCTCCTGTCTCATACATCTTGCACGCTAGATGGAAGAGATTTTATCATGGCTGACTCTCCCAAGGCTATCAGTTGGAAGGAATATCTTCTATCCCTGGACCATTGTTTCTAATTAAATCTTTCAGTGCTCTGTCAAATTCTTTTTGCAGTATCGTTTCTACCAATTCGTCTTCATCTACGTGCACTTCTCTTTCTACAATATTGCTTTCAAGTTCATCTCCTTTTTACAGACATTCCATATATTCCTTCCATTTTTCATATTTCCCTTCTTTGCTTAGGACTGGTTTTCGATCGGAGCTCTTGATTTCACAGCTTCTTCTCTTTTCCAAAAGGCCTACTTAATTTTGTTGTAGGTGGTATCTATCTTTCCCCTTCAGAAATATGCATTTAAATCCTTACTCTTGTCCTTAAGCGATTTCTGCTTAGCAATTTTGCACTTCCTGTCACTCATTTTTTAAACGTTTATATTCCCTTTCGCCTCCTTCATGTGCTGCATTTTTAAATTTTCTCTTTTCATCAATTAAATTCATTATCACTTGTGATATCTAAGGATTTCTCCTAGTCCTTGACTTTTTACCTATTTTCCCCTGCTGTCTTCACTGTTTCATTTCTTAAAGCTATCCGATCGTGTTCTACTGCATTTTTCCCCTATTCTAGTCAACCGTTGCCTAATTCTCACTCTGAAACTCTCCACAACCTCAGCTTCTTTCAACTTATCCATACTAATTTCCTACCTTTCTCCAATTTCTTCAGTTTTAATCTACAATTCATAACCGATAAATTGTGCTCAGGGTCCACATCTGTCCCTGGAAATGTCTTACAATTTAAAATCTGGTTCTGAAGTCTCAGTCTTACCATAACAATCAGTCATCCTCTTGTGTCTCAGGGTCTCTTCGACATATATAACCTTCTTTCGTGATTTTTAAACCACGTGTGAGCAATGATTAACGTATGCTCTCCGAAAAATTATACCAGGTGACTTCCTCTTTCATTCCTTTCCCCCAGTCGATATTCAACTACTATTTTTACTTGTCTTTCTTTTCCTAATATCGAATTCCATTACCCCATCACAATTAAATTTTCGTCTCCTTTAACTAATCTGAATAATTTATTATATGTCCTCATAAATTTCTTCAACCTCTTCATCATCTCAAGAGCTAGTTGGCGAGTAAACTTGTAGTACTATGGCAGGTGTGGGTTTCGTGTCCGTCGTAGCGGCCCCTTATCAGTTAGAGGACCCGCACAACAGACAAGCAAGGTGGGCTGCCGACCTCCCTACAAGAGCTCAGATCAAAACATCGCCAGTGGATGTAATCATCAACAGACTTTCCGCATAACATGGCACTACGTCGTGAAAAGCCATGTGACAGAGACCCTCCAACTGGAACTAATGTGACTAAATGTAGCACTCCATTGAATCGGCTTTATAAGCATGCCAGCAGAGCCACACTGGCAGTGTGTACCTACCACTAGGACAGCTCTGGCCAATACCTGGGCCGACTCTAGCCCAATAGGCACTCGCTATAGCCTTCAGTAGGAATCTGTATCTTTGTATTTGTGTGGAGTACTATTTTGGTTATTATTTTCTTTTCATTGTATTATACTCTTTTCTGGTTTTCGCCACCGCAAGAATTGTTGTGTTCTTGTTGTTCTTGCGTTTGGAAATTAGCGCATGCCAAGAAGGCGTTTGAGTTATAAAAAAGGGTGTTCAAACTGATCGTTAGTTCTTTCCTGCCGACCACAAGACATTATAGTTATTGGCGACGAGGGTGGGACTTACATTTTCGATCGAAATGGTCTCCTCAGAGGCAACTTCTTCAGTCCTTGGTGGAAACTCTACAGCAAGTTCAGGCAGTGCCCACAAGTTCAGAACATCGCCCTCACTCCCTAGCGTTGCACGAGATAGCTCATAGAGTTGATTCCATCGTGGGTAAATTGAACTTTCGCATGTAGCTCCACCGACGTTTCCGGCTTTTGATAGGTCTATCGAACCATGGTCAAATTATGTCGACCGGTTGGAACAACATTTACTGGCACATTGGATCCACGACGAAAATCGAAGTGGGGCTTTTTTTTTTAACAACAGTCGGTCCACAAGTGTATCGTTTAATTCAACAATTGAAACTTGACTAGTCTCCTCGCGATCTCTCGATTATCCATATTAAGGGCTGCCTTTTTGGGTACTTTGATGCACAAATAAACGCCACCTCCGCGCGTCAGACTTTCTTTTCTTGTCGAAAGTCCCCTGGTCAGACATACAGGGAATGGATCACTACGCTCCAGCGTCTCTCCCGCGATTTCAAGTTCCGGTGCGCCAATGTTGCCTGCAAGCAGTCTTACGTTGATTCGCGATGTGGTGGTGTTTCACGTACCAGCCGAGGGTCTTCGGGCTGATACTTTGAAGCTACAGGACCCGTCCCTCGACATCTGTCTACTGATCATTCGTGCGTTCGAACAGTCTCACCGGCTACAACACAGCATCGATCCGGCTCTTTTCGCGGCTCGCCAGTAGCCTTGCGCCGAGCGGGACTCTCGTCGGTCTGTTGGTACATCCCATGACAGAAAGTCTTTCGCACGTTTTCCGTCTTTTCTGGATTGTTTCCGGACTCACCAACAGTCGGAGAGCCCCCACCGGCGAGCAAGGTGCACGGCTTGCAGCCGAACGGGCCATATCGCCGTTGTGTGTCAGGCTTCGTAGAAATATCGCGTAGATATCTCTCTTCCTGCGGTCGCACAGGCTCGTCACGAATCATCAGCACAGGACCTGGAAGCCTCGTATTCCATTAACGGAGAAGTATTATTCATCATTCCCCAGTCGGCAGCCAGTTTTCTCCTTATCTTGGATGTCGCGCATATTCCTGTGGTCTTCCAAATTGACACGGCATCTTCTGTTTTTATTGTGAATGGTGTCAGATACCTACGGTTGGCCTTTCCAGCTTTATCTCCGCACCTTCGCACTTTGCGTAGCTTCAGTAATCACCCTTTATCAATCGACGGCGTTTTTCAACACAACTCTGCTACAACGGTCATTCCTTCACCACTCAGTTTTTGGTGGTCGGCTCTCCCGGCGCTACTAACCTTCTGGGTGTGGACATTTTTGGTCGTCTGCGTTTGTCAGTGCAGGACGAGGTACAGGCGGTTTCGATCCCCTCCTCTGATACCCTCCTCACCCAGTTGCTCAGCAAATACGAAACGTTGTTCTCATCCTCCAGACCAGCGGTGAAAGGTTTCACTGCACATGTTCAGCTTCTTCTCTCTCCTGTCCCCCGTTCTTTTAAGACACGCCCGGTCCCCTTTGCTCTCCGAGACAGACTCCAGGTGGAACTTTGCAGCTTACAAGATGAAGGCATCCTTTCTCCGTAGCTCACAATCGGTGAACGACCCTATCGTGCTAGTTGAGAAGCCGAACGATGCTTTACGCATCTGTGGTGATTTTAAGGTCACGGTAAATTCGCAGTCCGTCATCAATGCATATCCTGTACCATCGGTTGATGACATACTTACACGTCTTGTGGGCTTAACCGTTTTCAACAAAATTGATTTGCGCGATGCTTATGTGCAGCTGCCATTGGACAAGGAATCGCAGCAGATCCAAGTCATCAATACCCCATGTGGCCTTTTCTGGTACAACCGCCTCCCGTTTGGCTTTGCCAGCGCCCCCGCCATTTTCCAACATTATTTGGAATACCTCACAAGTCAGGTGCCTAGTGCGGCAAATTATCTGGACGCTGTCATCGTTGGTGGCTCGTCCACGGTAAACTTCGCAGACAAACTGGATAGGCAATTCAGGTTTGCCGGCCGCGGTGGCCGTGCGGTTCTAGGCGCTGCAGTCCGGAACCGTGGGACTGCTACGGTCGCAGGTTCGAATCTTGCCTCGGGCATGGATGTGTGTGATGTCCTTAGGTTAGTTAGGTTTAAGTAGTTCTGAGTTCTAGGGAACTGATGGCCTAAGATGTTAAGTCCCATAGTGCTCAGAGGCATTTGAACCATTTTTGAACATCAGGTTTTTTGCGAGGCTAACCTGCACTGTCGAAAAGAAAAGTTTGACATTTTTGCGTGCAATGTTAGTTACCTCGGGTTCACGATTCATGGCCACGGCCTCAATGCCTCCAAGGAGCATGTCGAGGTAATTCAGAACCTGCCTCCTCCCACCAACATGAAGCAAGTGCAATCCATCCTCGGTCAAATTAATCATTATCACGGTTTTATACAACACGCCGCCGAGATTTCGGCACCCCTGACCAGGTTTTCGCGCAAGGGTGTGCGTTGGGTTTGGAACGTGGTGTGTGAGCAGGCTTTCACACGTCTAAAGTCCGCTCTATCCCCCCCCCCCCTTTGTCTGGCCGCTTACGACCTTTCCCTGCCCCTCATCATCCCAACTGATGCATCGGACTATGGTCTGTGTGCGGTCCTCTCGCAAGTGGTCAAAGTTGTTGAGAGGCCGGTGGCTTTCTCATCCAAAAAATTGACCAACGCTCAAACCAAATATAGTGAAATTGAAAAGGAAGCTATGGCACTGGTTTTCACCCTGACGAAACTCTACATTTTCGTGTTTGGTCGTCATTTCACTCTGCAGACCGACCACAAACCTTTGGTTTCTTTGTTTCACCCTGGTGCCGCAGTGTCCACACAGACAGCGCGCCACCTCCAGCGTTGGACGCTCTTCCTGGCAACATTCGACTTTGATATTGTGTATCGCATCTCTGAATGGCACACAATCGCCGATTTCCTTTCCCGGCTGTCTGCTGGGGTGGACTGTGTGTTTGACGCCTACCCCTTGGTTTGTGTCCATGTTGAACCGAATGTCGATGCAGCTCTGGAGGTCCTTCTATTGGATGCTGATGCGGTCTGGCGAGCCACTGCTCAGGATCCGACACTGCATGTTCTCTGCTGCCAAATCGCTGCGGGCTGGCCATCATAGTTTCCACAATGCGGAAGTTCAGCATGTCTGGGATCATCGGCACAGTCTTTTTTCCTGCAGTGGCATAGGGATTCGGATGTTCCCCGGGTGGTCATACCACATGCATTATACTGCTGTGTCCTCGACCTCCTCCACGCTGGCCATTGGGGAATTGTCCTCACCAAACAGGTGGCCGCTGACATGGATTGGATAAAGACATTGCCTCCCTCATGTTGGCCTGCACCACGTGCCAAACACGTCAGGCAGCACCCCCGCGCCAATATTTTTCGTGGCCACATGCGGTTGCTCCATGGGAACGTCCCCACCTTGATTTCGCAGGGCTATTACATGGCTCCCAGTGGCTCAGCCTGATCGACTACGAGTCTGGACACCATTACATATCCCGCATGTTGAACGCTACTTCTGCTGAGACTATCAAAATTCTCCAACTCCTCTTTGCTATCGAGGGACTCCCAAAATGATGTCTACGGATAATGGTTCCCAGTTTACTTAGACTGAATTTAAACAATTCTGTGCTGCCAATGCTACCACCCCATTTCACCGTGCATCAAATGGTCAGGCGGAATCTTTTGTGCTTACATTCAAGACCCAGCTCGATAAGTTGCTGATCCATCACTTACTGGAGGAGGCCGTGCTTCTTTCCTTGGCAACATGCCTCACCGCCACCCATGCCGGTAAACGTCAAGCTGAGATACTTCACAGTCGACCATTCCGCTCTCCCTTAACTGTTCCCGAGACTTCCCCCCCCCCCCCCCCCTTCTGCCCGAACTGCGGTGCACTCTTTCCACGTCAGGCAGAAGGTCTGGGCGTGGATCTTCTTTCATCCTCAGGAGCACTGGGCGCCTGTCATCATCACCAAGCTCTGGACCTGGGCGATGACGACTCTCCAGTGGGCCAATGGTTCTGTCGCCTACCAGCACCTCAACCAGCTCTGCCACCTTTGATGGACCATGATGCCCGGGGAAGCTGCCAGTGCTTGTCGCTGGCCACCCTGTGACGGAACCCTTGCTCCCACCTCCGCCTCAACAGCTGCCTCCGCCGCCTGCTGCCCCTCCTGCATCGCCACCTCCAGCTGCCTCCAGCCCACGCCAGCCACAAATCCATCGATGTCGACCAGGACGCCTATACGTGTGTTGTGCTGTGTATTCTTTTTCCAAGGCGAGAAATGTCGGAGCGGCCCCATATTAGCGACCCACTCAACAGACAAACAAGATGGGCTACCGACTGCCCTTCAAGAGCTCAGATCAAAACATCGCCAGTGGTTGTAAACATCAACAGGCTTTCCCTTTTAACACGGCACTACTTCGTGAAAAGCCATGTGAGAGAGATCCAACTGGAACTAATGTGACTACGTGCTCACGCAGAAGAGCTTCTGTGAAGTTTGGAAGGTAGGAGACGAGTTACTGGCAGAATTGAAGCTATGAGGACGGGTTGGGAGTCGTGCTTGGGTAGCTCAGTTGGTAGAGCACTTGCCCGCGTAAGGCAAGGTCCCGAGTTCGAGTCTCGGTGCGGCACACAGTTTTAATCTGTCAGGAAGTTTCAAGGTGTTTCCTACTTAGTCGCTCGATGTTCCTCGTCTTATCAAATAATTTCATTCCATTGTCAGCTCCACCAATGCAAGAGCCTTAGGAAATCTGTTCGTCAATGAAGACATTCATTAGCCTCAGCGAAGCGATACATCTCTGTACAACAAACATCATCGCTCGTAGAATAGGTCCTTTGACAACAGTTTGTCGTGCAGATCCCTCTTTCCCTTCCCTCCCCGTCCAGCATCATTGTTCACCGTGATCCAGCCGTTCGCTCACTGCTGACGTGAGTGCGAGCCAGCTTGCCTGCAATAGGTACAGTAGATGTTAAAAAGAGAAACACGTTTCGTCACGGGATCGTTTGATAAGCCTGAGAATGTAACGGGGATGTTAGCAAAGTCCAGTGGCAGCCGGTATACGAGAGGCGTTGTGCCTCACGAAGAATTTTAGTGATAAAATTCCGACAGCGCGCGTCGAAGCAGAGCGTAACGATGCATTACTTCCTGCCAGACACATCTCGCGAAATTGCAATTAGACATCATACTTAGATTTACCAACAGTCACTCTTACCACGTACAATTTGCGACTGAAACAGCAAATGGCGGATACGACAATTGTACCAAAATTACATCCCATCACACATAGCAAGGTGGCTTGCGTTGAATATATGTCGATGTATGGGTCTGGAACTAGTATGCAGTGGCATACCTCCGTGTGAACGTAGGTGTGACACAAAAGCCCGGCTGATCTCGTTTGTGGCGTGCAGGTGCGCTGCCGCTGACACAGGCGCGCGCGGTGCTGTATTAGAGGTACGCGCGCCCCGGACTCCCTTTGGCCTGCCGAGAGCAGTGAGAGGTAGCCCACTATTGGTCGGTGCGCTGCGCAGCTCGCGTGCGTCCGTCGCTTTGCCCGGCACGTGTTATTACCGCGATAGCGGCACTTAGCAGCCGGTGGCGGATTCACGCTTCAATCGGCCCCGACAGAAGGAAATTTTAGCGTGTCCCTCCGCCAGCATTCATTCTGCATCATCAGATGTGAACCCTGTGCTGCAAATTCACTGGCTGCAGAATAAAAAAATATCGTAACAAAAACGAGAAATACCTTTTTCTGCTTCAATTTTCCCGTTTTAAAAATCAGTAGCCAGTTCCCTTTCCATGTGTTACTTCTTTTATAATACACTGCATTTCACACTGCATTACTTTTTACCCAATTGCTAAACTCTAATTTCACCCATTTTCCGAACTGCGCTCAGGTTTCATGTAGCTGCTCAGACATAAAACGGTTCAAATGACTCTGAGCCCTATGAGACTTAAGATCTGAGGTCATCAGTCCACTAGAACTCAGAACTACTTAAACCTAACTAACCTAAGGACCTAACACACATCCATGCCCGAGGCAGGATTCGAACCTACAGCGCCAACTCGAGGCGCCCGGTTCCACATAAAATTGCATAATTCCCTTCGAGCCCTAGAACTCCCGATATACCTGGGGCAAACTCTTGCACTTTCCAGTCTGCAAGCTGTTAATCCTCCGCAGTTTCTCCTATTCATGAACCGTATCAGACCTGATAGTTTTATAGGATATTTGGCCTTAGCCTTCAAAGTAATTTTCCTTTACGAGTGTTACTGCAATTGCGAGTATACTCATTTTCAAGCAAAAACCTACAAACGCAAATAAGCACACTGACATATGCTACATTTGTAATCCAACTGTCAGTCAGTAAAACAAGAACATCAGAACATAAATAAAAGGGCTATTTGGATAGTGAGGGACGATCGGTGGCGAAATGGAAACCACTGTGAAATCCAACGAGGCTTTTCACAGACGTTTTGGGCAGTGTCTTTAGTATGCCCGTCGACCGCATCAAGACGCTCTTTTCAGTTGTGAGCGCACTATGAGGGATTAAAGGTCCCTAGAACAACAATGTCTCCCACCAAATAGGAGAATCCGCTGAGAAGCTTCGCCTTGATGAATGCAGCCCACATAACACAACTGCCACGCGCTTCCTTCCTCATGGCAATTCCTAGTCGCACTCTGCAGGGGCAGTGAAGACGCTCCTGTAGGCTTTTCGATGGGAAGTGTTCGATCACCCACAACACAGCCTTAATTGGCTCGTCCTGAATATCATCTCTGTTCACATGAAACGCTGCACACGAAGACTACGCTTGGGCGCAGGCTGTGCGCTATAGACCAGCATAGAGAATTATCAGAAAGCACAGGCGGCTGCCTTCTATGACGATGGCGTTGGAAATTTGATATAACGCTCCGACAAATTCTAAGTCGGAGCGGCGACTATGTAGAGAAGTACCTGGAAGGTGTAGCTAAATGAGCAAAGAAAACAGTTTTGATTTTCACTATGGTTTCCATTTCGCGACCTATCGTTCCTTACTTTCCGAATAACCCTCGTAAGTTACTGTCATTGTTTTGGCATGTCTCTGTACAGGGTGCCCCATTTATCCTGAGCACCCAAAATAACTTTTCTCTGATACGTTAAATGAAAAGTTGTTTCAACCAAGACCTAACTAACAAAATCCTTCCTAGCTGAAAATTTTAATATGAAATAACAACAAAAATCTCTCCTATTGCTTTCTGCAAGCATTTCCTGCGAAAGAAACGAATTTGTAGCTAATTTATCTTACAAACCTCGCATACATTACCAAAATTTTTGAGATCATTTGGAGCACATACCAAACTCAACTTCACTCCTTTACAGTCAGCGCCCAAGTACCTAACATGGCGCTCTTCAAGACCGAATCTCCTTCCGGTCTTTGTGGAGAGCTGGATTGCCCAAGGTCAGTCAACCATGGCATACTGCATCTGCAAGTCCCTTCGCATCTTTGACTTCTACACCGAAGGGGGTGTTCACAAGGTGGTAACGAATTGAGATTACAGGCCGGCCTGTGTGGCCGAGCGGTTCTAGGCGCTTCAGTCTGGAACCGCGCGACCGCTACGGTCGCAGGTTCGAAACCTGCTTCGGGCACGGATATGTGTGATGTCCTTAGGTTAATTAGGTTTAAGTAGTTCTAAGTTCTATGGGCTGATGACCTCAGATGTTGACCCATAGTGCTCAGAGCCATTTGAACCATTTTTGAGATTACAGTAGCAGAATTCATGACTTTCGTCTCCAAATGTATCAGACGAACACTGACGGAAACAGACACACAGTAGAGTTAATTCAAACATCGGAAAATTATCAAACGCACACAACGAATCTAGGACAGAGTACGAGGACGCAAGAGGACTGGGACAGGATGTGGAAATAAATGGCTACAGATCATCCATTTTCCCTCCCACAGGCTTTGAGTATATCACAGGAAAATAATTTCTCCTGAGTAACTCCTATGCCATAAACGCCTGTGAAAAGTAGCATGAGTGAGACTAAAAATACGTTCGTTAACTTTAAATTTCGGCCAATGTGTTGTTTAGAAATTTGTAAATTGCCAGCATGTTGCCTTTCACTTAAACTAGTATTTCCTGTAAGCTGACTTGTACCACATCATTTGGATAATATCTGTTTCAACAGCAAGTGTGGCTGTCCTTCGGTAGAGTTGATTTCTCCCTGATTGTTGTACAGGCGATCCAATACTGGAACCAAGTAGCACAGAGTGTTTCACGTACGACGCAAGCAAGCTCTGCCCTGAGTGTCGCAGGAGGAACCACCACCGCGTTTGCCTGGTGGTGTCACTGCTTGTGGACCCGGGGCTCTGTTGGAACACTGCCGTATCGGTTTCACTCGAGTAAATTAGACAAGTTAGGATCGGCCTTTGAAAGTTCTCACAAAACTACGCTATAACTCATACTGACACCATAGCGAGTGACGACAGTGCTTCGGCTGGTGTGATAAGAAACTACTGGAGGATAACATATTTCCGATCATCAAAAACACCTTTTTTATATTGCCGTAAAATTATTGTCGGTGTATCCTCTAACTTTGCCCTGTATGCAATAACTTAGGTCTTTTCGTTAGTGGTTAGTTTTCTAAGAAAAGGTTGCAGCATATTGTTCAAATCAGAACTTACGATTCGGTGGAAAAAGATTGTTGTAATAATTTTTGTTGCATTAATTGCACACTACATTCGTATTTTCAGTTTATTCAGAGGCTCTTGGTGGAAATTATGGAGGTTCCCAGATTTCGAATTTCGACTGTTTCGAGAGTTCACGTATCCCGAAAAATGCAGCCACGGATTATCAGAAAAGAAGAGCATTTCAGCGTCGCCTCTCCAGGACTCAGATGCTGTAGTTAACAGTTGCGCTACAGCCGGCGGACAGAGGTACCTCAATTGATCGGTCGATGCACCACCGTTGTTTCCGTTTGACTTTGTGTATATATCTGTAAGTAGACGTTACTGGCATACCAGTAACGGTACAACATTTTTCTCGGACAACTCTAATAGAATTTTTTTGTTACCTGTTGCAGTTACTATAGCTTTGGCGCTATATTATAAACAGATGAATCTTGGTAATTTGAATGTAGATAAATCGAAATAAATCGATAAAGAAGAAAAACGTTGTATGTACACTCATGTTTCGAAAATAAGAACACATTGAACGACTAGAGACAGGATGTTGATATTCACAGGACGTGTACATTAATATGTTCTGCAGAAATGATTAGTATTTCAATCACCTCGTGTCAGCATGCGTCCTGTTGCCAAGGAGACACAACGTTCACCATGGGCCATGATAACTTTTTCCATCGACGTGTATAAGGGCGAATGGCGTCCTGTGGTGCAGCCATCTATGCTGCATTCACCTGATTCCAAAGTTAATCTGTGTTGGTTGGCATTGGATCAGAGCCCTGCACCTGTCGTTTCACCATTCCCACAGATTTACTATTGGCGACAAGTCTGCTGATCTGGTGAGCCAGAGAAAAACGCTGACATCCTGTGACACCAAGAAGGGGCGTGTTCATGAGACAACATCTCGTCTTGCATTGTCTTGCTGAAAAACGGCGTCTGGGGTGTTGCGCAGAAAGGGTATGGCATGGGTCGCGCGAAGTCATTTATGTAGATCACAGTGGTCACCGTGCCCTGGATACGCAACAACCCAATAGCACACCACAACATAAAGCCTCGAGTTGACGCTGTGACGCCCCTTCACCTGTCTGCTGCGATCCAAAATGCAGTCATCATTTTCAAACAAAGAGAACCTGGATTCGTCCGAAAACTCTGATGCCGTTCCTGTCCCAAGTGGTGTCGTTCATACACCATTGCCCTCATGTTTCTGCACATTCGTCAAAGGTAACCACAGAAGTTAACGACGCGTACGTAACCCATAGCGTAAGAAACGGCGAGGAACAGACATCCCTAACACTGTAGGACATGTTACATTGTTCCACTGTTGCGCCAGAAGGGAGAGGAGGCAGATCTGTCTTCCAATGCCATTCGGATGAGGTGTCGATCTTCTCGGGTGTAGTCTGGCGGTGCGACCTTACACACCCCTACGGCCCTCCGTGAACTATTTTGCACACACTCGTTGCACTGCCCAAACACTTAGTCTCCCAGGAGCAGCAGTTTTCCGCGTGGATGCATCACAATCTCTCATACCAATAACTGATGGTTTAAATGGCTCTGAGCCCTATGGGACTCAACATCTGAGATCATCAGTCCCCTAGAACTTAGAACTACTTAAACCTAACTAACCTAAGGACATCACACACATCCATGCCCGAGGCAGGATTCGAACCTGCGACCGTAGCAGTCGCGCGGTTCCAGACTAAAGCGCCTACAGCCGCTCGGCCACACCGGCCGGCCAAACTAACTGATTGGTTGTACGTCTCGTGCTTACGTCTGAGAGGCATCCTGCACGTCAGCTCAAGTCACACTCACCCATTACCTTCGATTTATAGAGTCAACGAGAGCACAGACCCATTTTTTTGAATGCGCAGCAAAATCGACGTTGACATTGCACCCACTGGCCAACATGGTTCAAATGCTAAATATTTCTGCAGAACATACTAATGTACATGTATTGTGACTATGAATGACGTATCTCTAGTCGCTCAAGGTGTTTTGTTTTTTTTCTCAACTTGAGTGTATACTTCTGCATACGGAAAAGCGAAGCGATTGTCATGACAGACATCCCACAAGCAAACTGAAATTCGAAGTCAACGGCAATGTAACAGTCAGTTATTCGTATTTTTCGTCAGTATTATTTTAGTATTTGTTTCGGCATTGAACTCTTCGCTCACTCCATTATATACTCAAGATTGACTAAAGTACTGAGGCCATAACGTAGTTTTAAGGATGAATTCAAATAAGTACTATTGACTGACTCTCGAGGAAAAGAAGCAAGTTATTTTGGCCGTGGCATGTGGAATGGAGAAAAGGAAGTAGCGGAAACATTCGGCATGCCACTATCCGCATGGGTGACAATGCTGAAACTGAAATATCGAATTACTGAAAGCGTATCATACAGAGAGAGGGAGCGAAGCCAGACAGAAGAATGCTGCCGCTTTCTGCCAACACAGCTTTGAAATTACAACTTCTTGACCTGAGAATACATCAGGATTTCAAAACTTTGTACCGCAAATAAGTTTTGACAATGGTATTGGATGACATTCCTCGACGTAACAGTTTTGTCAACGATATCCATAGCTGATGAAGCGTGGAAGAATGTTACCCCGATGACGATTTCTAATTGTTTCAACAAATGCACACTCATAAAGGATCGACGGAATCAGCTGCAACAAAAGGAGAATGAAGAAATGGACTCGTCGTTCCACGATACTTGGGGAATTCTGATTTTGAAGAAATTGTGACATTTCGTGATTTCGTACTTTTAACTATTATACAGAAGTCTGCAGCCCCCTGATACAGTGCTCTGGGTGGAAATAACGAAGATGGCGAAACAGATAAGGAAGAAGAAATAGAGTCGATTCCATCTATGATTCCAAGAGGAAAAGCCGTCACTGGAAACGTTGTGCACGTATATCCTTAGACTAGGTGTAGACGATGACGTAATTTCGGCTTTGGTCGTAACAGAATATGCGCTTCACCAAGTACGCTGGAATCAATGAATCAGAGAAAGATTGCTATTTAGTGTGCAAAGTAAAACAGAAGTATTCTTATGTATTTTCGGAAATTCGAACGTGCCTTTCGTTTGAAATGTTAAAATACATAAAAATTAATAAAAATGGGAAAATACAAACTTTCTTTCGAATTTTAATGGTTGCTTTCTTAAGAACTACGAATTTTACTGAAATCACAGCAATATTTTTTTAACTTTGTTTTTAGAGGGAATATCCTTACTTCCTTTTTCAGTCTTACATTTGTTGAACCGAACTCTCACTTACTCGAACTTTTCCTGAGGTTCCTTGAACTTCGAATAATCGACAGTCGACTGAAAAAGGACAGCAAAAAATCTGTTTTTGCTGACGTTATCATATTAAACACTTTCGCTAAACAGCTAAATTCTCAATATGCACAGTGTAGCCATAAGTAAAATATTCCCGATACTGCAGTTATTTATGAAAATGCTACAAGTGTAATGCTGTTTGCATCAGGGTAAACGTGGTGTAAACATCTCAGAATAAGAGAACTTAAGTGGTAGCTCTCGTAAAAAGCGCATTATTCCACCCTCCGTCCTCAACGGACCTGTTGCGATGACATGCCCTTCAATTTATAAAAAAAATGCGCGAGAACAACAGCATGGACAATATCCTAAAGAGACTGTGCATGCTGTCTCACAAAAAGCGCGGATGGCGGTTAGCAAGCAAAATCAGTGACCACGCGAACAAATGCTAGAGTAATTCGCGACAAAATACAAAGTCAATCATACTTCATCCATTATGAATATATATTGGACAAAAGTGTATGCCACCACCACTTTGTCGTCAATAGACGAAGCAGAGCACGAGGGAAACCAAACGATTCTCTGACAACCGAAAAATATCATACAAGTGATTCGTGGGTATTTTAAACGATCATCATTTTCTGTTTGTCTCCTTCCTTGGTCGCTAGCAAGATTATTGCTATATCTTTACTGTACAAGATCAGTTACTGGAATGTAATAAAAAGTTGTTTGACTGGCGTACACGTCTCGGTTCTTCTATGTTCAAACCATTACCAGGGGCCGATAAAACATGTATTCTTCTTACTACATTAAACTCAAGGTGCTAAAACATGTATTCTTCTTACTACATTAAAAGCAGGGTGCATCTAAAAGAATCATCTGATTTTTTAAAAATCATAACTATTATATGAGATATGAGCATGAACAGTGTACTGTTGGAACGAGCAAACTTACGAGTTTTACGTGGTACATAAAAAAGAGTTATTCGATTAAAAAAAATCATAGCTATTATGTTATTTGAGATAAAATGTATGGTCCATTTTATTTTGCCGAAAACACTGTCACAGGAAGCACATATATCGATATGCTTCTGAACTTTCTTTTCCCACAGTTGATGACTGATTCGCACGACTAAATTGACCAACAGGATGGGGCACCGCCAATCTAGCATCTGGAAGTGCGGGAATTTTTAGATCAAGGCTTCAAATGGTTCAAATGACTCTGAGCACTATGGGACTCAACTGCTGTGGTCATAAGTCCTGGTCATAAGTCCCCTAGAACTTAGAACTATTTAAACCTAACTAACCTAAGGACATCACACACATCCATGCCCGAGGCAGGATTCGAACCTGCGACCGTAGCGGTCGTGCGGTTCCAGACGGTAGCGCCTTTAACCGCTCGGCCACTCTGGCCGACTTAGATCAAGGGATTACTGAACGATGGATGGGTCGCACAGAACCAAATGATTCAGCCTTACATTACTGGCCTCCAAGGTCACCGGACCTGACTGTTTGTGATTATTTCTTGTGAGGGTTTATAAAAGAGTATTTATGTGCCTCCGTTACCAACAACAGTTAATGAACTGAGACATTCAGTAACAGCGGCTGTGGAAGCTGTAACTCAAGACATTCTCGCTGCAGTGTGGGAAGTATTTGAATACCGTATTGACATACGTCGTGCATCTCAAGGGGGACATATTGAACACCTATGAAAAGTGATGAAAAAAAAATTTTTGAGTTTCCAGTTAACAAAAAAAAAAAAAAAATTCATTGCTTATTTTTTTGTTTTCAGAAATACAGACGTGAGAAAAAGGATGATTCTTTTTGATACGCCCTAATAGATACCTGGTAAACATTTTAAAATGTTTTTATATTAATCTCCTCGGCTTTAGTCTCTTACTGTGAACAATCATAACAGAAAGCTGATAACGTTACAGAAAAACATCATTTACACAAAGCCCTTCACTAAACAGGGAAGTGATTGAAGACAAAAATTTCGTACCTGAAAACTTGATGATATATGTCAGCGAAACAATAGCGAATTGAAATACAGAATAGTGATTTAGTGCGGTTAATAATTGCTTTCTTTTAGAGACCCCGTAACTCAGATGATACAAATGCTGAAAGATTCAATGACAACTTTAGTATCATCTCAAATAGGTACACACTCATAGAATTATTGTTGGCGGCAACCTCGATCTAGTGTCTATATGTTGGCGAAAACATATGTTCGAAGCCTGTGGTTGGCATAAAATATCTTCCGAAATTGTACGAAATTCTTTCTCGTTTATGCAGTTATTTCATGAGCCCACTCGAAGTGTAAATGCCATGCTGCATTTACCTTCTTGAGTGCCAAATATGGAACTAGAATTTGAAAAGTACTTTTTTTTATATTTCGTTCACTGTTAAAACAGAATTTCAGCATGATTCGTCTCGAATAAGGAAAACACGACCAGTTCCTCGTCTTCCCTGCGGATGGCGGTGAACGCACGCGTCCCTGCGGATGTAAGCCGCGCCCGCACGCAGGTGATGGCATAACCAGTTTTGGCAGCGTTTTGGACGGGTTATTGAGTTTGGGCGCACGTTGCAAAACACGGCTAACTGGGTTAACTAGGCGCGCCCTAATGGAACGCAGCTACAGCCTCCCGGTAGGCGGGCAACCCGCGAAGCACCGCGCGCGCGCCGCACGTCATCGCTCGGCCCTGCTGATGAATGGACCTCGTCGCCTTTCGGTCAGTAGCCTGCCGCGGTCAGGCGATTTGGATGCTCTGGGGAAACCACTGTACCACCCGAGTTACAGAAACTACACAGACGTGGGAAAAGTAGGGAACAAATCTGAATACTGATATAATGCATTACTGTAGGAGGGTGACACAGTGCTCTGTTCTAGGTCCACTGTTTCCTCCACGTTTGCAAATCAGTCATCTGCCATTAACATGTCCCACTGTTCAAAAATATCTCTCTTTAGAGGTAGCACACATATCGTGATGAAAAACATGGAATGATACAGCAGATAGAATAGTGCATCACTTTACCTCGTGGATCACTGAACAAGAACTGTTGCTAAACTACAACAAAAAATAATACTGCACTCAGATTCTGACCCAGAAATTTTTCAATAAAAATTGTTCTCAGAGGACGATGAAGTAATCACTGAACAGGACTTTTTTTTTTTTTAAATTCTAACGAGTGCACATGAAACGATTTCTTGAAAGTATCTCATTCAGGATGTTGTGTTGAAACTTAATTTTTCTGCTTTCAGTATAACAGTAACATCCAAAACCGCTGGCACGAAATGCAAACTTTTGTTACTTCATTAAAATTTACTTCGTGAGTTAAAATCAAACCCGTTAAACAAACTTTTTTTTACAAATTCCTTAACTGGAAAAACGGAGCATGACATTAGTCTGTTTGTCTCAAGTGTAGATAAACTTCAAGTGCGAATATAAGAGCATAGAAGGCAAGTTTGAGAGTAATTCTCAAAATAACTTGTACATAATAACACTAAAACAATGTATATTGAATATATTCTCAGTGAAAAGTTCATCCAATTAATGAGTTGTTTATTTACGGCAGTTGAAGAAGACGACTACATGAACCGCAAAAAAAATTTTTTTTTTAAGTAATGACCCTTCTGACTGGTTCGACGCAGCACGCTGTGAATTCCTCTAAAGTGCCAAGTTCTTCAGCTCAGAGGAGCAGTAACACTGAATGTCCTCAATTGTTTCTTGAATGCATTCCATTCGGTGTCGTTCACTACAGCTTTTACCATTTACAGCTCCATTTAGTATCATGTAAGCTATTCCCTGGCCTCGATGCAGCCCGCTGCGAATTCCTCTAAAGTGCCAAGTTCCTTAGCTCAGAGGAACAGTAACACTAAACGTCCTAAATTATTTCTTGAAAGTATTCCAATCACTGCCCCTTCTTCTTGCTAGTGTTTCCCAAATGTTTCACTCTTCGCTAATTCTGCGGAGAACCTCTTCCGTCCTAATATTCAAAATCTCTAATCACATCTGAAATGCTGAGATTCTCTTCTATTTCGGTTTTCGCACAGTCCATGAATCCCTGCCATAGACCGATGTGCTCCAACACATACATACTCATAAATTTATTTCTCATATTTAGGCCGATGTTTGATACTTGTAGACCTCCCTTTGCCAACAATGTCCTCTTTGACTTTGCTAGTCTGTTTTTTTATTTCCTCATTTCTTCGTCCGGCATACATTATTTTGCTTCCAAGGTCGCAGAATTCGTTTACTTCGACAAATTCCCTATCGCTTGATGATAAGTTTGTAACTAATCAACACATGTGAATGTGTTCAAGTTACGTAACAGATTAATGCTTCAGCCGAGTAAACTGCTCGTGGCAGCCTTAACAGCACAGGTCCGGGTATATTTGACTAGAAGATTGAACGTAAGGACGCCAAACTCACTCAGGCCATATACCGGGTGTCCCTCGCAAGAGTCGTAACGTCTTTCATACGGCGCCCAGCGTCGGTTTGTTTTCTGATTCAAATAAAACTATTTGTAAACTGGAATTTTTTACGTGCCCAATCGATACAGCACTACCAGATTAGTCTAGAGCGATATTCGTTTTCCTGATACGTGTTAAGAGGCACAGTAAAACATGAAGCAGAGACTAAGCAACGCGCTTCTGCACGGCGGCATCAGTCAGCGCGGGGCAGCGTGGTGCAATCACTGCTGGAGTACTCGATATTCGTTGTGATTTACTGGTACCTACTAACACATATCGGTAAAACGAACATCGTACTACACTAATTTCGGACCGCTCTGTCAAATTGACGTGTAAAATTCCACCTTAAAAATCGCTTTGTCTGTAATGGGAAACAAACCGAAGCTGAAAGCCCTGTGAAAGACGTGATGATCAGAATTTATTTGGGCCGACTCCAGCTATACGTTACAAAAACAAAATTGCAAATATCTGTCTTAACAACAGAGAAAATGTGCCTAACGACTCTTAGGAGAGTCACTACGTATATGCACTGAAGAGCCAAAGAAATTGATACATCTGCCTAATAAAGTGTAGGGCCCCCGCGAGCACGTAGAAGTGCCGTAATACGACGTGGCATGGCCTCGACTAATGTTTGAACTAGTGCTGGAGGGAACTGACTCCATGAATCCGGCAGGGCTGCCCATAAATCCGTCAGAGCACATGAGGGTGGTGATATCTTCTGAACAGCACGTTACAAGGCATCCCAGATATGCTCAATGATGTTCATGTCTGTGGAATTTGGTGGCCAGCAGAGGTGTTTAAACTCAGGGGTGTATTCCCCGAGACACTTTGTAGCAATTCTGGACGTGTGGGGTGTCGCACTGTCCTACTGGAGTTGCCCACGTCTGTCGGAATGCGCAATGGACATGAATGGATGCAGGTGATCAGACAGGATGCTTACGTACGTGTCACCTGTGAGAGTCGTATCTAGACGTATCAGGGGTCCCACATCACTCCAACGAGTGGGCTTTCGACTCCGAAAGCCAATATCAATGATGTTTCGTTGAATGGTTCCCTCGCTGACGCTTGTTGATGGCCCAGTACTGAAATCTGCAGCAGTTTGCGGAATAGTTGCACTTCTGTCACGTTGAACGATTCTCTTCAGTCGTCATACGTCCCGTTCTTGCAGGATCTTTTTCCGGCAGCAGAGATGTCGGAGATTTTATGTTTTACCGGATTCCTAATATTCACGGTACACTCGTGAAACGGCCGTACGGGAAAATCCCCGCTTTATCGCTACATCACGTTCAAACTCACTTAAATCTTGATAACCTGCCATTATAGCAGTAGTAACCGATCTGACAACTGGGCCAGATAACTGTTGTCTCACAAAGGCGTTGCCCATCGCAGCGGCGCATTGTGCCTGTTTACATATATATCTGTATTTGAAAACGCATGCGTATAGCAGTTACTTTGGCGCTTCAGTGAATATATATATGAATCCACAGTTCAAGAAAACAAATATAATTTATTGAAGGTGTTTGTGTTCTATCGTTACAACTACAAAAACGCGTTATTTTTTCACCAGAGGCATTTCGCTTTATTGAGGTAAAGCGTCATCAGTGGTCTGTAATTAAGTTATTTACATTTTTATTTCCTTTTAGATGGAAAAACAGTTCGTTAAGACAGGTTGATTTGTACTTACGATGATTTATTACTTACATGTGGAAATGCCGTCTGCTAGCACATAGTTGTTTTTCTGTGTTAGACAATGATAATTTTGGTCTACTCTTTATACGTTCAGCAGCACTATACATATCTTACGTTTTTCACAACATGCTTTTATGCTCTCCACTGTATTCTGTTTGTTTTTGTACTTCAAGTACGTGTTGTTGTTTGTGTTTTGTAGTGTTGCCAACATAACTTTTACCTATAACGTTATTTTTTAATTAGTTTATTGTATGTGTGTAATTCTATTTAATTATGTTTCTGTATACCCTTAGACTTCAAAAAGAATATAATAATTCCAATCCCAAAGAAAGCAGATGTTGATAGATGTGAAAATTACCGGACTATCACTTTAGTAAGTCACGGCTCCAAAATACTAACACGAATTCTTTACAAACGAATGGAAAAACTGGTAGAAGCCGACCTTGGGGGACATCAGTTTGGATTCCGTAGAAATGGTGGAACGCGTGAAGCAATACTGAGTCTACGACTTATCTTAGAAAACAGATTAAGGAAAGGCAAACCTACGTTTCTAGCATTTGTAGACTTAGAGAAAGCTTTTGACAATGTTGGCTGGAATACTCTCAAATTCTGATGGTCGGAGGGGTAAAATACAGGGAACGAAAGGCTATTGACAATTTGTACAGAAACCAGATGGCAGTCACAAGAGTCGAGGGGCATGAAAGGGAAGCAGTGGTTGAAAAGGGAGTGAGACCGGGTTGTAGCCTACCCCCAATGTTATTCAATCTGTATATTGAGCAAGAAGTGTAGGAAACAAAAGAAAAATTCGGATTAGGAATTAAAATACATGGAAAAGAAATAAAACCTTTGAGGTTCGCCGATGACACTGTAATTCTGTCAGAGACAGCAAATGACCCGGAAGAAAAGCTGAACGGAATGGACAGTGTCTTGAAAGGATGATATAAAATGAACACCAACAAAAGAAAAACGGGGATAATGAAATGTAATTGTGTGGTGTCACCGCCAGACACCGCACTTGCTAGGTGGTAGCTTTTAAATCGGCCGCGGTCCGGTAGTATACGTCGGACCCGCGTGTCGCCACTGTCAGTGATCGCAGACCGAGCGCCACCACACGGCAGGTCTAGCGAGAGGTACTAGCACTCGCCCCAGTTGTATAACCGACGTTGCTAGCCAAGGTTCACTGACAATCACGCTCTCATTTGCCGAGACGATAGTTAGCATAGCCTTCAGCTAAGTCATTTGCTACGACCTAGCAAGGCGCCATCACCAAGTATATTGAAATGGAGATTATATCTGTACAAGAGCGATGTTATACAATTACGGATTAAAGTTAAGTATTCCAGAAGCTACGTACTTTTCTTTATAGCATTCATTACGTATCCTGTTTTAGACCTCACGCCAGCCTGCGTGAGTTTAAGCGCATGCCTTTCGGCTTCCTCTCATTGTGTCTAGGCTGTCTTGTCTAGACACAACAAATTGAATTAAATCAGGTGATGCTGCGGGAATTAAATTAGGAAATGAGGCGCTTAAAGTAGTAAATGAGTGTTGCTATTTGGGGAGCAAAATAACTGATGATGGTCGAAGTAGAGAGGATATGAAATGTAGACTGGCGGTGGCAAGGAAAGCGTTTCTGAAGAAGAGAAATTTGTTAACATCGAGTATAGATTTAAGTGTGAGGAAGTCGTTTCTGAAAGTATTTGTATGGAGTGTAGCCATGTATGGAAGTGAAACGTGGACGATAAATAGTTTGGACAAGAAGAGAATAGAAGCTTTCGAAATGTGGTGCTACAGAAGAATGCTGAAGATTAGATGGGTAGAACACATAACTAATGAGGACGTACTGAATAGAATTGGAGAGAAGAGAAATTTGAGGCACAACTTGACTAGAAGAAGGGATCGGTTGGTAGGGCATATTCTGAGGCATCAAGCGATCACCAATTTACTATTGGAGGGCAGCGCGGAGGGTAAAAATCGTAGACCAAGAGATTAATACACTAAACAGATTCAGAAGGATGTAGGTTACAGTAGGTACTGGGAGATGAAGAAGCTTGCACAGGATAGAGTAGCATGGAGTGCTGCATCAAACCAATCTCTGGACTGAAGACCAGAACAACAACATACTGTGTATTTATGTACAGTGTGAGAGAAAAGAAGGAATGGCGATTCAGGCATTTTTTTAAGCGGAAGAGGAAACCATAACGAGTGAACATAAGCGCATACAATAATCTAGTTAAAAAAATGTTATAGGTCAAAGACAAATTAGTGGAAAGTTTGTGTTGGCAATACTGCAAAACACAAACAACAACGCGTCCTTGAAGTACAAAAACAAACAGAATACAAATGGTTGGCTCTGAGCACTATGGGATTTAACATCTGTGGTCATCAGTCCCCTAGAACTTAGAACTACTTAAACCTAACCAACCTAACGACATCACACACATCCATGCCCGAGGCAGGATTCGAACCTGCGACCGTAGCAGTCCCCCGGTTCCGGACGGAGCGCCTAGAAGCGCTAGACCACCGCGGCCGGCAAACAGAATACAGTGGTGTGCTTAAAAGTGTGTTGCGAAAAACATAAGAAATGCATAGTGCTGCAGAACATGTAAGAACTAGACCAAAATTATCATAATATAACACAGGAAAACGACGATGTGCTAGCAGACGTAATTTCCCGATGTAAGCGAAAGACCACCGTAACTACAAATCAACCTATTCTTAACGAACTGTTTTTCGATCTAAAAGCAAACCAAAACGTAAATAACTTAATTACAGACCACTGATGATGCTTTACCTCAATAAAGCGAAACGCGTCTGGTGAAAAAAAAATCACTCATTTTTGTAGTTGCAACGACAGCACAACAATACCTTCAAGAATTATAAAGCAACTACGGACACTATGGACACACAAATGAAGAAATATAATTTAATTTCAGGGGTGAATAGCCTTGTGATGTAGTTATTTCCTAGTGCACATAGAGGCGCATTCTACTCCGAAATCGCTCACTTAAACTTCATAAACTGTTATTACCTCATTCTAAGGAACCTTAAGCCAATCAGTGAGAACAAAATAAGTACATTACAGAAATAGCATTTGTTCCACCACTGTGCAATATGTCACATTCTCATCTACTTCCCTAACTTACTTCAGTTCACATAAAAAGAACAGCGCTTATAAAGTCAAGTAAAATTCTGAAATACGGTATAATGTAAAAAAACTAACAGGTAATTTATCGCATCTGGAAACTATAAAACTGAATAAAAATGGTTTTAAAATTCGGAAATGTTATTAGTTCATTGATTTAGTTGTACTGGCATTTGAGTTAATGATGTCGGGTTTCGAACGTATTAGTTCGTTTTATACCATTAGCTGAGTCGTTCTCATGTGATTCATGAAAAATTTCTTAGTATAACACTTATACATTTCGAGCTGTTCCGAACCGCTCATATTTGAGCATTACGTGTCTTTGACGCTACCGACCACTACTCACACTATCTGTTAGCGAAATGTGGTGGGGAGTACTTGACTAGCAGTATGCTATGGCGACAATTGCAAGAATGCAAAGTGAATGGAGATGGTTCCTGTCAAATATTCCTAGTCACATTTCAGTAACGGATGTCTGTGCGTTTAGTAGTTAGTGGCCTCAAGGACACAGAATGCTCATATGTGAACGGTCATAACAGTTAGAAATACATAAATGTTATAACATGAAGTTTTTCGTATAATCGCATGGAAACGACACACGTAATGGTTTGTAAATAGACAAATACTGTACCCTCTGATCCAGTCACCGTTATCTCAGGTGTGAACGTAACTAGGACAGAGAGATAACGAAATACACTACTGGCCGTTAAAATTGCTACACCAAAAAGAAATGCAGATGATAAACGGGTATTCATTGGACAAATATATTATACTAGAACTGACATGTGATTACATTATCACGCAATTTGGGTGCATAGATCCTGAGAAATCAGTACCCAGGACAATCACCTCTGGCCGTAATAACGGCCTTGATACGCCTGGGCATTGAGCCAAACAGAGCTTGGATGGCGTGTACAGGTATAGCTACCCATGCAGCCTCAACACGGTACCACAGCTCATCAAGAGTAGTGACTGGCGTATTACGACGAGCCAGTTGCACGGCCACCATTCACCAGACGTTTTCAATTGGTGAGAGATCTGGAGAATATGCTGGCCACGGCAGCAGTCCAACATTTCCTGCATCCAGAAAGGCCAGTACAGGATCTGCAACATGCAGTCGTTCATTATCCTGCTGAAATTTTGGGTTTCTCAGGGATCGAAAAAAAGGGTAGAGCCACGGGTCGTAACACATCTGAAATGTATGGTCCACTGTTCAAAGTGGACCATACATTACAAGATGTGACCGAGTTCACCCTATACCATCACGCCGGATGATACGCCAGTATGGCGATGACGAATACACGCTTCCAATGTGCGTTCACCGCGATGTTACCAAACCCGGACGCGACCATCATGATGCTGTAAAAAGAACCTGGATTCATCCGAAAAAATGACGTTTTGCCATTGGTGCACCCAGGTTCGTCGGTGAGCACACCATCGCAGGCGCTCCTGTCTGTGATGCAGCGTCAAGGGTAACCGCAGGCCACGGTCTCCGAGCTGATAGTCCATGCTGCTGCAAACGTCGTCGAACTGTTCGTGCAGATGGATGTTGTCTTGCAAACGTCCCCATCTGTTGACTCAGGGATCGAGACGTGGCTGCACGATTCGTTACAGCCATACGGATAAGATGCGTGTCATCTCGACTGCTAGTGATACGAGGCCGTTGGGATCCAGCACGGCGTTCCGTATTACCCTCATGAACCCATGGATTCCATATTCTGCTAACAGTCATTGGATCTCGACCAACGCGAGCAGCAATGTCGCGATACGATAAACCGCAATCGCGATAGGCTACAATCCGACCTTTATCAAAGTCGGAAACGTGATGGTACGCATTTCTCCTCCTTACACGGGGCATAACAACAACGTTTTACCAGGCAACGCCGGTCTACTGCTGTTTGTATATGAGAAATCGGTTAGAAACTTTCCTCATGTCAGCACGTTGTAGGTGTCGCCACCGGCGTCAACCTTGTGTGAATGCTCTGAAAAGCTAATCATTTGCATATCACAGCATCTTCTTCCTGTCGGTTACATTTTGCGTCTATAGCACGTCATCTTCGTGGTGTAGCAATTTTAATTACCAGAAGTGTAGAAAGATTACCGTAATTACAGTTACTGGTCCTTCCGCCAACGTTATGTTGGGGTTATAGAATCACGGAGATTTGTCTTTTGTACCATACATCAGAGTCATTTATCTGAACAAAGAACTCTGAATTTGAATGCAACGGAAGTTTAACGAATATAGAGACTACGGGAGCACTAGATGATGAAGAAACAGTACCATGTAACAGAGTACTGCGGACAGGAAATTCACAAAAGTGAACAGAGAGATATTAACTTAACTCCGTCCGAACAGGCCATGAAGGTGCAACAGTACCGACCGGCCACCGGTGTCATCCTCAGCGGACAGGGGTCACTGGTTGCGGATATGGAGGAGCATGTGGTCAGCACACCGCTCTCCCTGCCGTGTGGCAGTTTACGAGACGGGAGCTGCTACTTCTCAGTCAAGTACCTCAACAGAGAGATATTACATTGGAAAAAGGTACAAGTTTGCTTCGAACGTTGTATGTCGACACTTACAACTTGCTGACTCATAGTGTATATCCCAAATTAGAAGTTGTTTTGTTGTCGTTTTTGCTTCCCTTATTCGTCATCGAAGTGCAAGTGTGGAGTGTGAGTGAGGCGATTACAACACGGCAGAATGGAACAGCTTCGGAGGGAAGATATGAATAATGTGAACTACCTGGATTTCGATACTGAATTAGTGCAGCTCGCACGCTCTCAAAACGATGTAGCAGGTGCACATGTTGGCGCTGTTAGATGGGTCTATTGGTCCAGTCCTCTGTGTTTTAATAGTTTCACTGAAACTTCAGACCTGAACATCGACGAAGAATAGGAGAAGAATGCACGACTGTATAGTGATTTCTACTTTTGGAAATCTGCCTCTGCAGCTACTGCATGTGCTAACATATTTTGTTTCAAGCAAATGTTTAGCTTTTAGGCAATGACTCATATAATTGTGCCGGACATAGCCTATTATACAGTACCCTTTCTTCATCGAGCTGTGCTTACGTAGTCTTGATTCTTTAACCTGCAAACGTCGACTGTACACAAATGCAGAGTTTTTCAGATAAATCAGCTTGATGGTGTAACTTCGGTTACACGATAAATCAGTCTAATCTGAAAGCCGTAAATGCAACTAAATATCTAGGTGTTACAATTACGAACAACTTAAATTGGAAGGAACACACAGAAAATGTTGTGGGGAAGGCTAACCAAAGACTGCGCTTTATTGGCGGGACGCTTAGAAAATGTAACAGACCTACTAAGGAGACTGCCTACACAGGCTTGTCCGTCCTCTTTTAGAATATCGCTGCGCAGTGTGTGACCCTTACCAGATGGGACTGACGGAGTACATCGAAAAAGTTCAAAGAAAGGCAGCACGTTTTGTATTATCGCGAAATATGGGAGAGAGTGTCACAGAAATGGTACAGGATTTGGGCTGGAAATCATTAAAAGAAAGGCGTTTTTCGTTCCGACGGAATCTTCTTACGAAATTCCCATCACCAACTTTCTCCTCCGCACATAGGGAGAAACGACCACCAGGATAAAATAAGGGAAATCAGAGCTCGTACGGAAAGATATAGGTGTTCATTCTTTCCGCGCTCTATACGAGATTGGAATAATAGAGAATTGTGAAGGTGGTTCGATGAACCCTCTGACAAGCACTTGAATGTGATTTGCAGAGTATCCATGTAGATGTAGATGGCAGAAGAGATACACTTCCGCATCTGATAATAAATTTTATTCGTTTTCAGCCTTTCGAATGGAAATGCTGCTCTTGTAAGATGAATTTAAGATTAACTTGCGGCAAAACAGACTGCAATGCTCACTAAAAGACTCTTCTGATTCAGTGCAATGTGGGCATGAGCAGAGGAGCATAATATAAGAGATAATAAGCCGCGTGGGATGTTACAGTGATCCACCAGAATGAAAGCAGCGACTGAGGAGGTAAAATCATTACAAGGGTATTCTAAATAGAAGCAAGCTAGAGACATTGAGTTCTGCACGTAGGTGCAAATCATGAATCTCAACGTCGAATTTACATAAATAGCTTATTTTAGGCATTGCTCTATGATGTATTACATTAGCAAGCTTAGTGTATTGTAAATTAAGTGATAGAGCTAACTGAAGAAGTTCAGACATGACACTGTAGCATGATGTTCATACACGGTCAAGTCATAATAATGTGACCAACGTCTGTACTGGAGGGCATCTACTAACCAGTCACAGACGGGAAATGGCAACTCTAGAGCTGTACGGTACGCAGGGTGGTCGAAAACTGTGTGAATGTCTTATAAGTGTGTTGGGGCTGAGAAATAATTCTTACGAAAAAATTCCATACGTTGCAGCATTTCCAAGTTAATTAGCATTGACATAAGCGAATCAGACTGCTGCGCGCTCAGATTCACGCGGCCCGCCAGATACAATTACTGTCAGTTGTTCTCACAGCGTAAACGACAGTGCACGAAACTGCTCAGCCTTTGGCTCCGATTCGATCCTTCCTACTGTGCAATGCCCATTTTTTGTATCACTCTTTATTTGGTTTTAGGAAACCAAAGGAAGAACACGTTTGGCGACATGTGTCTGTTGGCCGCTTGAATTTGCGCGCTTAAGGGGAGGTTTACTATCTTTTGGTTAAAAAAATCTATTTTTTTAAAATTGCATTTTTGGATCCATAGAAGTGTTTACAATCCAACCGTGAACCAAATTTTCGGAATACGGAACGGAAATGTTTGTTATTCGCGGTTGAACAAAAAATGCTCCTGCCTGAAATCGGCCTTTTTCACGCATCAGTTTTGTTCTTTCGGAGGACGAGTTATTGTACCGGTGCTTGGGACGAAACACACAAAATTCGAATGAAAGTTTGAACGCGTGTGTTTGGGAGTTAGCCCCGAAGCATTTGCATTCTGGTGCGAAGACTGTGGAGATTGCGACTTTCCTGGCAGTGAGGGACTTCAACGAAACGTATTCAGTAATTCTGAAGACCATGACAACGATGGACGTTCGACGCAGTTCGCCAATCATTCGTACGACCACCGGATTCAAGCGGCCGAAAACCGCTTGTCACCGGCCGTACGAGCGGCTCTGGAGCAGCGCAGGATGGCCCAGATCGAGCAGAACGCTCCCTATGAGGAAGAGGAAGGACTAGTTTATGGGCCCGGAATAGCAGATTGAAAGTACGTTCCATTATATTGCATTTATATGTAGTCAAAACTTAAAAAGCGTTTTTCTCGAAATGACGTTTTATTTATTTATTTTAATTTTTTTTTATCGCGCGGTATGGTAACTTCAAATCTACAGAACCGATTGGCATGATTCTTTGTTTCAACACAGCTGAATAAATTGTCTAGGAGTTGTACCACTTTTATTTCGATCCATCAACTATAAATATTTTTACCTGGCCGACGAAATAGAAAAATCGATGAAAAAACCCTATTTATTTTCAAATGGCTGCCATTTTGTTTCCTAATGGTCCCAATAACTTAAGCGAGGTACAAATCCTTAATAATCTTATATAATTCGCTAACGTCAACTCAATTTTGATTTCAGACGAGCCGACTGGCCTGTAACACACCGCGCGTGGCGGTATACATCGAAATTTTGTTTCGTTCCGATGGCACTTCCGCCTTTGCTCTTCGAGATTTCCGGTCGAAAAAATTCCAGTTGGTAGAGGAAATATCAATAAACATTTTGATGAAATTTCGCATTGATATCTATAACACATCCTGTGAGCAAAATTCTCAAAGAACATCCTTTTTTCGTGCCAAAGATAGTAAACCTCCCCTCAAAGCCTGATTGGACAACTTCAATGCTAATTAACTTGGAAACTGGAAACGACGCAACGTATCGAATTTTCTCTCAGCAGTTGTTTGATCACTGGCTTTGGGGCCAAGGGTGTAGGCATTTCCGAAACGGCTAAGTCTGAACTATTCGCATGCAGCCGTTGTTTAAGTATACCGTGAATGGCAAAATGGCGCTATCCAAAATCTGCACCGACGCAATTTTGGTGTCCCATTGGCCATAGATAAGAGGGGTGAACTAAGGCTGCGGGGATGCGTGCAGGGGAACAGACTTGGAACTGTTAAGCAACTGACCGCCCACATGAACCAAAGTGTTACCTACAGCGTTTGTTCAACGACTGTTCAGCCAGCGTTACTGCGTATGCCTTCGAAGCAGGCGCCTGTTTCATGTATCGTCGGAGACGAAGACTGGAATCTGCACACCAGTTCGCAACTGGACGTCCACAGAGTGTCGACAGGTGGCGTTTTCAGATGAATCATAATTTATGCTGCACCGGACAGAAGGTTGTTGGCGTGCTCTGCGTGGAGCATCTGAAAGCGAACATCCTACAACATGGAGGGGGCGTTATGGTTTGGGGAATGGTTTCGTGGCATTCACTGGGTGATCTCGCCATTCTGGAAGGTAAAATGGATCAACACAATTATGCATGTATCATTGGGGGCCATGTCCATCCCTAAATGAAGTTTGTCTTTCCTCGGCACCATGGTATCTACCAGCAGGACAATGCAACATCACACTGCTCGCAGTATACGTGCGTGGTTAGAAGAGCACCGGGACGAGTGTACCGCACTCCCCAGGCCAACAAAGCAGCCTCGGATTTAAACCCAGCTGAGAATCTGTGTGGCTACCTCGATCGGGAAGTTCGCGCCACAAGTCCTCAAGTGAGAGTCCTAACGCAGATGACCACAGCACTGGAGTTGGCTGGACCCACGTCCCTGTCGATACCTTCCAGAAATTCATTGACTCTCTTACTGCACGTATTGAAGTAGCCTACACTGCAAAAGGGGGTTATTCAGGCTTCTGGCAGGTGGTCACATTTATGTAACTGGACCAGCGTATTTGTAAATTATGAAGCAGTGTCAAGTAGCACAACCAGTTATTAAGTAAGTACCTTGATCTTAAGAAATAATTTTGTTAATTTTTTTTCACACTCTCCGGCAACAGTCAAAGAGATATCGAAAAATCGTTTGGTTTTTGTTTTGGCCGAGAGTGAAACACCCTGCTCAGCGTCACTGAGCAGGTGATACTCTCCTTTGGAAAAAAAAATCTGTGACAAATGACAAATGTGTCACGTTTTCGTTAGAACCAGGTCCTTTTGCTTTTGTTCGGAGTACTGGATGCTGCCTAACCCCACCGCAACACCGTCTACTCTGATTGTCGGTTGACGCGTGTTCGCAGCAATGATGACACTACAAAGCAGAAGTGATGTTCGAATCTGTCGATTAACTGTGAAGTTATCTAAGGTTTTGATGCAGTTTAGCAGCAAGTGTGTCCCAGAAATAAAACAGTTCCAGTCCCCAAGTTCCGACCAAGGTTTTTGGGAGGTTTCCCTTGGTCATCAGGCTAAGGCTGGAAGTTGAAATACCCTCCCAAATATTTCGAATAGGGATCTCCTTTGGCCCAGTCCCAGCCTGCAGGGATGTTTGGTTGAAAAAAGTTCTACAATAGCCTGTCTTGTTCTCTCGAGCAAGGAATGGAAGATGTAAAAAATAAATAAAATGAAAAATAAGGAGGGTCTATGGCTGTGAAATTAAGCGACCGCTATGTCGCACGTCTGCGCACCTCGGACGCCAATTTTGAGTGGCCAGACAGAATTTGAATGACGGTTTGTAACACCACAGCTCTAATGCTGAACTGATTTATTTTACCTTTTGTTTTGTTTAGTGTTATATCGTTGCGTTTCTGTAAATGTTGTTGGATTAAATTGATACCATGAGAGTGTTTATTCTTTTCTGTGTAAAGACTTTGATGTCATGGTTTGATTCTATGCACTGTAGTGTATCTATCATTTGAATTCTTTGCCTAATTTGGAGGGAACAAAACTTAGTGTATATAATTGTAATTTTGTTTAAATAATTTTTTGTAGAAATGTCAGTATGTGCAAATGTTCTGTCTTATTTAATATGTTTGGTTGCTGTTATGTAAGCTGCTGACCTTCACTTAGGGTTCTTAGTTATATTGTATGTAAAATATGGTGTGTTTACCCTCGGGAGCGGAACTTTTTAGCACGTGCAAAATGTGGTTGGAATGGATAAAAAGGTGGAATCAAGAGTCAGTCGGGGACGAGCTACCAAACTGTCAACTGCTCATGTAAAAGTTGTGTATTGGGCTGGTGACGAGAGAGGCTTTCCGTGCCGCTTTCCAATGCCTCGGATGGATGGATAAAGAGCTGGAACTATTCTGGAACTGATATCTATAATCGCCACCAAGAAATGACAGAGTCCAGCATTTCCGCCTACAAATCCACCCACCGACATGTATTCGCCACCACGTTGCGCAATTACTGAAAAGGAACATAGGAATAGTAGAAATGTACAGTGAAGCATCAGCTCATGTGGATGATTTATTTGTTTCCAATAATAAGGTAAACCAAACAATTATTTATGAAAACTTACCTTGATTTATCCTCTATCACATTACATCTTAAGATTCCTCCCATGCTAAAGTGATTACCGAGTGTCCTTCTTTATACTGCAATTGCTTTAATAAAAATGATTTCATTTATACGAACTGCCTCCGTCTTTGTGTTATAGGGTGTTTCCGTCAACTTTAATTTTTCATTACTTTCTTATTTTGTTGTATGCTAGCCGCTATCAGATACAAATACCACGTGCAGTAAGAGATATCAATAAAGGGATTCCACTTTACGATGGGAAAATATCAGATGAACGGAAACGGCACTCGTGTTACTTGGCTACTGGACACGCAGATGGTAAAAAATTGTGCTGCTGACTAGAAACTGCCAGGAGTGCAATGATAGAAGAACTTCATCGCTCCATTTTATGCACGAGTTGTGAGAATACACCAGTATATTATATAAAATTTTAACTATTTAATTCCCTGTCATGTGGAGCTGTCCTATTACATTTATCCAAAGGTTCGAACACAACGATAGTGTCCCGTTTATTTGAACTTTTCAACGTTTATTGGAGATGCCGATAGAGGAACTTTTATTTCGTGTTACGTTGTTTGAGTGCACCGATAGATTCGTTGCGAAGTAATTACTCTGTTGTGTGGGAACAGATACAAATAATACGAGAACTGGTAGGAACATTAAGATTCACGATCACTGAAATAATAATTACATTAAAGTATTATTTTGTGCCCTTACCGGTAGTCTGAGGATGATATTCCAGCTGGAATGTCTGGACAGTCACTACCTACGTCTCCACTGTCGATACTGTGTGAGACGACAACCTCCATTATCAGTCACTACTGGTCATACATTTTAACTTATCGCTCACATACTTTAACTCCTCTGGCTACATGCTGCTCTCACTGTTCCCAGTTTACACAAACTGTAACAGATCACAGAGAGAGAGTGAGAGAGAGAGTACGGGGCTCGCCATACTGAACTCATGGCTTTCTCCTTCGTCCTACACGTGAATGATTAGAAATTTTAGGAACAGCCATTTGTGGTTACGAAATATACGTGTAGTCAGTCTTCATCTTCAATGGAAAGAACTTCAGGCGCACCATTCGCACCGGGTAACAAAGCTTACAGTCTTAATACTGTATTATGAAATCCATGCCACCAAAGAGCAGGAAAAAAGTAACAAATTCAAAGTAGGCGATTTCTAGGGAACATTGAACAATGAAACCGATACAATTCCTACTGAGGACCTAAAAGCTGAAGTAGAAATGGGGAAGATACCAAATTGCTGAGGAGGAGTATACGATGTACACACACACACACACACACACACACACACACACACACACACACACACACACAGAGAGAGAGAGAGAGAGAGAGAGAGAGAGAAAGGGAAAAATTTATCTCCTTTTGTAAGCACTTCAGTACAAAAACTCTTATGGAACTGTTTCAGAGCTCTCAAAATAAAAATGAGATCCTTCCTAACTCACTGCTAGGTGAAGCAATATCAACCAACGAATGAAAAGCGATCACGAATGTAAAGGTGAGAAAAATTTAAGCATCGATATACGTCACTATTTATCGGACGTCGAAACAAAATTTCAATCGAACAGACGACGACACGGACCGTGAGAACTGAAGACAGGAAACGGTTGCAAGCTTTTGAAATGTGACACAGCGGAGAATGGAAGAAAAAGTAAATTAAATAGACAGAGCGCCAAACAAAGAGGTGGTGACGAGTGAAGAAATTACTGGATGTAACTGATCGTAGAAAAATAAACTGCATTGGGTGCTGTGTAAGAAAGTATGAATTTTAAAAACTATTGTGTAAGGATATGAAGAAGAAAAGAGAAGCAAAGAAGGTGAATCACAGCCTACAATATCTGATTAATGGATGTAAATACATCAATCTGAGGAAGGAAGCTACCCAAAAACGTGAAAGACCTGCTCAAAAGTTATGTCTCAAGTACAGATAGTGTTGAGGATCAGTGGACAAAGTTCAAAACCATCGTACAATATGCGTTAGATGAGTATGTGCCAAGCAAGATCGTAAGAGATGGAAAAGAGCCACCGTGATACAACAACCGAGTTAGAAAACTGCTGCTGAAGCAAAGGGAACTTCACAGCAAACATAAACATAGCCAAAGCCTTGCAGACAAACAAAAATTACGCGAAGTGAAATGTAGTGTGAGGAGGGCTATGCGAGAGGCGTTCAATGAATTCGAAAGTAAAGTTCTGTGTACTGACTTGGCAGAAAATCCTAAGAAATTTTGGTCTTATGTCAAAGCGGTAGGTGGATCAAAACAAAATGTCCAGACACTCTGTGACCAAAATGGTACTGAAACAGAGGATAACAGACTAAAGGCCGAAATACTAAATGTCTTTTTCCAAAGGTGTTTCACAGAGGAAGACTGCACTGTAGTTCCTTCTCTAGATTGCCGTACAGATGACAAAATGATAGATATCGAAATAGACGACAGAGGGATAGAGAAACAATTAAAATCGCTCAAAAGAGGAAAGGCCGCTGGACCTGATGGGATACCAATTCGATTTTACACAGAGTACGCGAAGGAACTTGCCCCCCTTCTTGCAGCGGTGTACCGTAGGTCTCTAGAAGAGCATAGCGTTCCAAAGGATTCGAAAAGGGCACAGGTCATCCCCGTTTTCAAGAAGGGACGTCTGACAGATGTGCAGAACTATAGACCTATATCTCTAACGTCGATAAGCTGTAGAATTTTGGAACACGTATTATGTTCGAGTATAATGACTTTTCTGGAGACTATAAATCTACTCTCTAGGAATCAGCATGCGTTTCGAAAAAGACGGTCGTGTGAAACCCAGGTCGCGCTTTTCGTCCACGAGACTCAGAGGGCTATAGACACGGGTTCACAGGTAGATGCCGTGTTTCTTGACTTCCGCAAGGCGTTCGAAACAGTTCCCCACAGTCGTTTAATGAACAAAGTAAGAGCATATGGACTATCAGACCAATTGTGTGATTGGATTGAAGAGTTCCTAGATAACAGAACGCAGCATGTTATTCTCAATGGAGAGAAGTCTTCCGAAGTAAGAGTGATTTCAGGTGAGCCGCAGGGGAGTCTCATAGGGCCGTTGCTATTCACAATATACATAAATGACCTTGTGGATGACATCGGAAGTTCACTGAGGCTTTTTGCAGATGATGCTGTGGTGTATCGAGAGGTTGTAACAATGGAAAATTGTACTGAAATGCAGGAGGATCTGCAGTGAATTGACCCATGGTGCAGGGAATGGCATTTGAATCTCAATGTAGACAAGTGTAATGTGCTGCGAGTACATCATTTAGCTACAAAATATCAGGTCAGCAACTGGAAGCAGTTAATTCCATAAATTATCTGGGAGTACGCATTAGGAGTGATTTAAAATGGAATGATCATATAAAGTTGATCGTCGGTAAAGCAGATGCCAGACTGAGATTCATTGGAAGAATCCTAAGGAAATGCAATCCGAAAACAAAGGAAGTAGGTTACAGTACGCTTGTTCGCCCACTGCTTGAATACTGCTCAGCAGTGTGGGATCCGTACCAGATAGGGTTGATAGAAGGGATAGAGAAGATCCAACGGAGAGCAGCGCGCTTTGTTACAGGATCATTTAGTAATCGCGAAAGCGTTACGGAGATGATAGATAAACTCCAGTGGAAGACTCTGCAGGAGAGACGCTCAGTAGCTCGGTACGGGCTTTTGTTAAAGTTTCGAGAACATACCTTCACCGAAGAGTCAAGCAGTATTTTGCTCACTCCTACGTATATCTCGCGAAGAGACCATGAGGATAAAATCAGAGAGATTAGAGCCCACGCAGAAGCATACCGACAATCCTTCTTTCCACGAACAGTACGAGACTGGAATAGAAGGGAGAACCGATAGAGATACTCAGGGTACCCTCCGCCACACACCGTCAGGTGGCTTGCGGAGTATGGATGTAGATGTAGATGTAGAAAGGTGACGCCATATAGTCAAGCAGCCAAATGTCTGTTCTTTGTTCAAATGTGTGTGAAATCTTATTGGACTTAACTGCTAAGGTCGTCAGTCCCTAAGCTTACACACTACTTAACCTAAATTATCCTAAGTACAAACACACACAGCCATGTCCGAGGGAGGACTCGAACCTCCGACGAGACCAGCCGCACAGTCCATGACTGCAGCGCCCGATACCGCTCGGCTAATCCCGCGCGGCGTCTGCTCTTTAAAAGGTCCTAACCAAGAAGGTATTAAGTGGGCATCGCATTTTAGCGACCTGAGCCAAGGCGCAGGTTCATAGTCACTGGCGCTACAGTAATTTCCTGCAAATCTTCCAACATTCTATTCGCGTGATAGTAACTTCAGCTTCAGCTGCACTTTACGAACAGTTATTTCTCTCACTTAATTCATCTTTCCCCTGCAGACAGAATATAACAACCTTATTTCTAGTGTTTTTCTGTCAAGAAATGTCTCACTGAGTCTCTCTAAAAGGTAATATTTGAATTTTGAGATTATATATAGGATCACCTAGTATCCTACAATTACTTACGAGGATGCAAGGTGGTGGGGTTATAGTTCACACTGTCAACGTTGAGAGTTCTTCCTCCTCCTCCTCCTCCTCCTCCTCCTCATCTACAAAAGTCTGGATTGTTTGCTTGTGTAACTTTTAGAGTCATCAGGAGGGTATTTTTGCCCATTGCATTCTATGTACTCCCATCCGGGTCTTGTTCGATTTCCGAAAACGTGTTTCCCTTCAGCGACGTTCATCTATGCATAACACAAGTGATAACTAACGCTCAGATTTTTTAGAGCTACAGGTACTGAGTATCAGCCACACAGTTCTCCAATGAGTTTGGAAGCGCGCTGAGAACGAGACGCAAACTGGCCAATACATCACACTAAGAATCGTTAAAGTGGCGTGTAAAACTGGTACGCCCCACGCAACGTGTCTACTGGCAGTTGCCTTTACCGACCCGCGGATAACCTCGGAAAGCCGGCCTCTGGTACCCGGATGGACAGAGGTCCTGTCGATGGTTAATTAGCAGACAAGCAAAGAGTAATTGCCGGTGACAGGAAACAAAAATTATGCAGGCCCGCACACGTCGATGCAGCGGCAACCTGTCACACTAATTGGCTCTGTAGTTTATCTCCATAAAAGTAGAAAAAAGAACAGCGATGTCTCTCGCTGTCGTCTTCGATCATCACATTATCCAAAGCTTCCTGATGTCCCAATAGCTGACAAGACGGTGTTTTTCAAGTAGACGAAACAGTGTCTTTTCTGTAAAGTTTCATAAAGTTTAAGTACCTTGCATATGAAAATGTTAGAATTATTCACTTATAACGAGTTGATTTTAAACCCGTCATAACTCTTTACAATTAAACTATTTGGCACTAAGTGAAGTTAACAAAAGTACTTAAATAAAATGAAGTAAAGTCATACTTTCCTTTCTATTTGTAGGAACATGGTGCAGTTTATTGCTAGTTCTATAAAAGTCAATGGGCTACTGTAAAACCCTAGGCTGTAGGTTTACAAATGTATAATGTGGTGTCACTGCCAGACACCACACTTACTAGGTGGTAGACTTTAAATCGGCCGCGGTCCATTAGTATACTTCGGACCCGCGTGTCGCCACTGTCAGTGATTGCAGACCGAGGCCACCACACGGCAGGTCTAGAGAGACGTCCTAGCACTCTCCCCAGTTGTACAGCCGACTTTGCTAGCGAAGCTACACTGACAAATACGCTCTCATTGGCCGAGACGATAGCATAGCCTTCAGCTACGTCATTTGCTACGACCTAGCAAGGCGCCATTACCAGTTTATATTGAGATTATTATTGATGTATCAACAAGAGCGATGTTCTCCAATTATGGATTAAAGTTAAGTATTACATCAACTACATACTTTATTTGCTACTATTAATTCCCTTAACTGTTCCAGACCTCACGCCAGTCTGCGTGAGCTAAACGCGTGCCTTTCGGCTACCCGTCACTGTGGATTGGCTGTCTTGCCAGTCCACAACACATAATTACTGTGTAAAATTAGAATTTGTCTTTTCCATTCATAAATATGAAACTGTTTCAGAAGAATCAGTTAAATGCAAATGTAGTATGTTTTTAATACTGATATCATATATTACAATTTCGAGCTCTCCTATTTTGTTATTTCACAGAGTTCTAAGGTTTTGTTCAATGTAGTAAATACTTCGACATTCTTACACTCTTATAAGATGGAAAAAAAAGAATCATTCTCTGTAGCCGAAGGGGGATCCTGGTGGTCTAGTGGTAAAGCGCGAGTGCACCTGAAAATGTGCCCATTCGGTATTAGTCTCCATCAAGCGGATCCCCGTAAAATGTTAATTGCGTCCAACAGATTTATTTAAATAAATTATCTCGGCTGCAGGAGGTCGTATAAAATTTTCTTAGCTGATGAAAAAATGTCGGCAATCTCTTTCTTTAAATGTTATTTTCATAAATTAAAAATTGAGACAGGTGGTGAAATCCGAAGTAATTTTTTGAACCCTACAATTAATGAAATCGTAAAAATTACGCACAACTCTTTGCGAAGAAAATAATCCTAAAACCCTGTCTCGAACCAATCACCGAAAGCGATTTTTTAAAGAAATATATGCTTCAAGAAATAAAGTTTTTTGATTTTTTAAACGAGTACCCTTTTGGATTTACTGCAGTAAATAGTATGGGAACGTGTACATAAACGAGCTATAGAGAATTCGAGTTTTAACGATTTTTTCGCTACAACTCTAAACGTAAGAAATCCATCGATACCTATGGAAAGCAACAGGTTGGTCTTTCTAAGCGCTGCAACTTCTCACTTAACATTTTTACTTCCTTCAGAAAAATCTTTTTTCCGCAACTTATCGGATATTTTGGTCGCGGTCGCCATCTTGGACCGTGTTTCACTTAAAAAAAAAAAAAACCCTTTTCATTTAAAATTTCGTACACGCTCGTGTTCTTGTTTTCAGATAATATTTTTTGTCATCGCTTGTCAATAACGCTTCGAGTATAGTTGCGATAAGACCGGCATGAGTTTGCGCAGTGCCTCATCATGATCAACCCTAGCTTACAAAGTCCATGATTTTGAGAATGTAATTTAAAATTTTAGAGTTCCTCAGTTCAGAGAATCCTTTATCATGGTGTTGTAAATACACCTTAAGAAGCTTTGATTTTCAACTTAATTATTAACAATTTTCTTGTAGTTAGATACCATATGAAAGGCAGAATTGTAACCACCCGAACTCCCACTGAAATTTATCGTAATATTCGCGGTTATTTAGAATGTCAGATCCTCAACGCCCACCTTAACAAGATATACGATACTACTTCAGTTGGTTACACATTACAGTTCACTGTACACGCGAGCCCGTTACAGAAGGTGTTCCGTGTGTCGTACTCGTACTCGTCTCTACAGTGAGCTACGAATTCTTTCAAATATCCTTGGATCATCTCCTAAATCCTAAGAATAATGTGCAGTTTGCTACTCCTATTGGTCAACCGTATCAACGATATTGCTGCACACATTACGTTAGAGATGACTGCAGACAGAAAAGTCCATAAGTTTGAGGTCAGGTGTTCCTGGAGGAAAGAGTACTGCTCTGCTCGATATTTTCACCTGGGACAATATCAGTGCATTAGGCTTCGTCTTACATGAGTACTGAAACGCAGCACATTAGATGACGCCTTACATGATGAGCGAAACGCGGCGCGTTAGACGTCGTCGTACGTGAACTCTGAAATGTGGCGTATTAGATGTCCTCTTACATGAAGAGCCTCACATTAGACGTCGTCTTAGATGAGCAGCGAAGCGTGGCGGTTCGTCATTACACAACCACATTCTCCAACTCAGGGCTGCGGCTCAAATTTGAGACCATGTACATGGCGATTTAATCGAAATGTATACACTTCAAATACATTTTTAATAACTAGGCCAGTACCATGAACTGAAGTCAGTGGCTTCTAATAACCACTCGTTGGTGATTATCTCTCAAACGACTGGTTTGCAGCCGGCCGCTGTGGCCGAGCGTTTCTAGGCGTTTAAGCTGTGAGAGCGGATTGTGAGTCGTGCTTGGGTATCTCACTCGATAGTCCACTTGTCTGCGAATTTGCAAAGCTGCAAATTTCGACCCCCTGAGCAGCTTTAATCTGCCAGGACGTTTATAATACATTCAAGCGTCAAAGAGACTGGTATAGGCATGTGTATTCAAATACAGAGATATATAAACAGGCAGAATACGGCGCTGTTGTCGGCAACTCCTATATAAGACAACAAGTATCTGGCGCAGTTCTTAGATCGATTATTGCTGCTAAAATGGCAGATTATCAAGATTTGAGTGAGTCTGAACGTGAGGTAATAGTCGCCGCACGAGTGATGGGGCACAACATTTCCGAGGTAGCGATGAAGTGGGGATTTTCCCGTACGATCATTTCACAAGTGTACCGTGAATATCAGGAATCCGGTAAAACATCAAACCTCCGCCATCGCTGCGGCCGGAAAAAATATTCTGTAAGAACGGGACACACGACCAGTAAAGAGAAAAGATCAACGTGACAGAAGTACAAACCTTCCGCAAATTGCTGCAGATTTCAATCCTGCGCCATCAACAAGTGTCAGCGAGCGAACCATTCAACGAAACATCATCGATATGGGCTTTCGGAGTCGAAAGCCCTCTCGTGTACCCGTAATGACTACACGACACAAAATTTCACGCCTCGCCTGCGCCCGTCAACACTGACATTGAACTGTTGATTCCTGTAAATATGTTGCCTGGTCGGACGAGTCTCGTTTCAAATTGTATTGAGTGGATGGACGTGTACGGGTATGGAAGAATCTTATGAACCTGTGGACCCTGCATGTCAGCAGGGGACTGTTCAAGCTGGCGGAGACTGTAATGGTGTGGAGTATGTGCAGCAGCCGGAGTGATATGGGACTCCTGATATGCCTAGATACGACTCTGACAGGTGACACGTACGTAAGCATTCTGTCTGATCACCTGCATCCATTCATGTCCATTTTCCATCCCGATGCACTTGGGCAATTCCAACAGTACAATGCGACACTTCACAGGTCCAGAATTGCTACGGGGTGGCTTCAGGAACACTGTTCTGAGTTTAAACATTTCCGCTGGCTACCAAACTCCCCAGACATGGCCGTTATTGAGAAAATCTGGAATTCCTTGGAACGTGCTGTTCATAAGAGATCTCCACTCCCTCGTAGTCTTGCAGATATATGGACAGCGCATGGTGTCAGTTCCCCCCAGCACTACTTCAGACATTAATCAAGTACACGCCACGTCGTGTTACGGCACTTCTGCGTGCTCGGGCGAGGGGAGGGGGGGAGGCTACACGATATTAGGCAAGTGTGCCAGGCTCTTTGACTCTTGCGTGTATATTTTACATTCTAGTACAAGTTTTTTTTTCAGTTAAGTCGTTTCTACCACACTCATCACCTTCAAGATGGTTGCGTAAGACGACGATATTATGCGCCTAATTAGTTCATTATCATCATCGTCATGATCATCATCATAACCACAGTCTGTATTATTGTATGATGGATCTTTACATCAGACCACATTGCAATCCCAGTAAGTTTCTCACAGTCTATTATTGGTGAATGAGTAACGTGACAAGTGATTCTGGTCGTTGCGTCTACGTCGCCAAGTGACTCTACCGTCTGTAGCAGCCTAGCAAACGGTCATAGCGGCGCAGTTTGCTCACGTCGATCCAGCTACCAGGCACGTTGGAGTCGGCGGCCGTAGCCAGACGGCCTCGGTTCTACTGGCTGCCTCAGCCGTCACTCACCGTCAGCCCGCCAGCAGTTGGCTGAAGTCTGGGGTTCGCGCCCGTCCGTGCCGCCACCATAATGCCGTTTCTCAGGGCTGCGGCCGACGGCTGACGCGCCAGCCAACTCGACGGTCGGCCGCAGACGGCACAAGCGCGCTGCGGCCCTGACCGTATACTGCACCGTAGCTTCGCTTCACGTGAGTCTCAGGCCGACGCCTCACAACTGCCGCGTAACACGGATGCAGTGCCGTCTCCGGCAAACGTACAGGATGACTATCATTGAACTATACGAAATAAAACCGTAATAACTTCTGAATGGTTTGCTTTAGGACATTTAAACTACGGTTGGCCGGACTAAGCCCACTTTCATTTGGATGAGTTCGTCAACAAGCAAAATTAGCGCATTTGGGGGACTGAGAATCGGCATTTGGCGATAGAGAAATCTCTTCACCCCCAACGGGTGACTGTGTGGTGTGCCATGTTCAAGAAATGGTTAAAATGGCTCTGAGCACTATGGGACTTAACATATGAGGTCATCAGTCGCCTAGAACTTAGAACTACTTTAACCTAACTAGCCTAAGGACATCACACACATCCATGCCCGAGGCAGGATTCGAACCTGCGACCGTAGCGGTCGCGCGGTTCCAGATTGAAGCGCCTAGAACCCCTCGGCCACTCCGGCCGGCGGTGTGCCATGTTCAGTCACGAAATAATCGGTGCGATATTCCTCGTTGGCACGGTGGCTACCGAATGGTACGTGAAGGTTCTGGAAGATGATTTCATCCCCATAATCCAAAGTGACCCTGATTTCAGAAACATGTGGTTCATGCAAGATGGAGTTCGACCACACAGAAGCAGGAGAGTGTTTCATGTTCTGTAGGAGCACTTTGGGGACCGCATTCTGACTCTGGGGTACCCAGAGGCCCCTAGCATGGGCCTCGACTGACCGTCATGTTCTCCGGATCTGCATACATGCGACTCCTTTTTGTTGTGCTTTATTAAAGACAAGGTGTACAGCAATAGCCCGAAAACCACTGCTGAGTTGAAAACAGCCACTGAGAAGGTCATCGACAGCATCGATATTCCGACACTTCGGCGGGTCATACAGAATTTCGCTATTCGTCTGCGCCACATGATTTCCACTGATGGCAGGCATATCGAACATGTCATAACCTAAATCCGAATATCTGTAGTGACGTTAACATGTCGAATAAAGTGTGTGCACACCGTAGTTTGTAACTAATTTACGTTTTTCTCATGTATTTCAATAATCTTCACCCTGTGTGTGAAATCCTGTGTTAAGAGTGAGTATTGCTCAGACTTTGGTTTCTTGCTGATTCCAGACTTCTACTTCCGGCAGGCCGAGAGAGGAGCTACTGCGTCCTGATGACCAGAGGAACGATTGCATATGTTTAAGTTTCCGGGATACGTTTGACAGAGCCCTTACACTGCAGACAGTTAACGAAGCACCGAGCACGCGGATTAGGTTGACAAACATGTGAGTGGCTCGAAGACTTCTTAAGTAATCGAACGCAGTACGTTTTCCTCGACGGCTACTGTCCATTAGAGACAAGGATATCGTCAGGAATGCCCCAGGGAAGTGTAATGGGACTGCTGTTCTTCTCTATTTACACAAATGATTTGGTGGACACGGTGAGCAGCAATCTGCGGTTCATCTCGGAACTGTGGGGAGGCCAGTCCATTCAGGAATGTTACTGTCCACAAACCGCTGCTTTATAACAACATGTACTGTCATGCTGGTACACTCATCGTCTCCGAAATATTCCTCTGCTATACAGAGTACACAATGTTCTAAAATACATTCATATCCTTTCATATTTAATGTTTTATTATGAACAATGAATACAAGCTGATCACGAACTGCACCTATACCGTAACACCGCTTCCTCCGTACGTCACTGTCGACACTGCACATGGTGGCAGTTCCGTCTAACCCAAACCCTCCGATCGGATTGCCAGGGGACGTAGCGTGATTCATCACTCAAAATCACTCTTTTCCAGTCATCGTCCAGTGGCGTCGTCCTCTACAACATCTCAATCGTCGGTTAACGCTGAGCACAGAAATGTGTGTCTCATCAGGAGCTATTCGACCACAGTACCTCCATTCTTTTCATCTCCCTAAGCACTGCCATTGTGCTAGCTGGACTGCTGGTTGGAACTCATGAACGTTACCATCCGTTGATTTAAATGTAATTTTTTACTACCACCCTCCGCACTGCTCGATGCTCTCCGTCCGTCAGTGCATGAGATCTGCCAGATCTTGGTTTAGCTATGGTTGTTTCTTGTCGTTTGCACTTTGCAGTCAAGTTATCGACTTCGGCAGCTTCAGAAGAATTGAAATGTTGTTCACGGATTTCTTACCCAGGTGACGTCCAATGACTAGCTCATGTTCGATGTAAGTGAGCTCTCCTGATCTTCTTCTGCTTCTTCATTGACAACGCGATATCTCCCGCCTCCTATGATACTGGCCGGTCCATCTCGGCTGTCAGCTGGTGGTTAATTCCGCGTTTCGTGGGGTTACTTTTGGCCAGATAATGTGCATAAAGAGCTAGTGGTAACGCTGGAAGCTCTGTGACGCTTCTTCAGGAATACACTGTTGTCTGTTGGCAGCTTGGAATGTCAGAAGCAGGAGGCTGTAGCGAATGCAGAATGACCTGTAGGGGCTCGATGATTGCTGCAGGGACTGGAGCTGACGGTGAATGTAAATAAACGTTAAATTTACTGTTAACTTACACTGTTTGAGAAAAGTGACTGAGAACCAGTAGCATTCGTAAAGTACCGAGAAGTTACATCCATAGCGACGTAAAGTGGTGGGATTACGAGAACAAAGTTGTAGGGAAAGCAGATGCCGTAGTAAGATTCAGTTGAAGAATCTTAAGCAAACATAATTCACCTACAAAAGAAACGGCTTGCAAAACACTTGTCCATCACTCTGGGACGGTTACCAAGTAGTATTAAGTGAAGAGACAGAAAACATCTAACGAAGAGCGGAGCCTTTCGCCAAGAGATCGTTCAGTGAGCGCGAGAGCGTCACGGAGATTGTTAACAAACTCCACTGGCAGTGGCTACAAGAATGGTGTTGTGTATCACGAAAAAAAGTTACTTCTGAAAATCCGGGAGTGTACCTTTGAAGAAAGGAACATATTACTTTCTTCCACACAGTCTCGCGAAATGGCCGCGACAAGAAAAATCAAATTAGAGCTGACAGGAAAATTTATCGACAGTGGTTCCTCCCACGCACCTTTTAGTGATGGAACACAGGTGGGTGAAATGATGGTAGTACCAGAGGTACATGCTCCTACCAGACCCGACAAGACACCTAAAGCGTTCTGAGACAAATTCTGATTAGCAGACGTTTGTAACCGCCTACAACTCATCTTGGCTGAGCAGCCCAGCGGTGAAAACATGCGCAGGGCTCTGTACACCGTACAGTGTGTGAAATAATGTAACAGTCGTTGGTGAGACTCCACAAACCAGCACACGCTACTTGGCCGAATATTAGACACTGTCAGCCACTCCCTTTCCTGCTTCACTTTGATAATGTGAAACCACCATCTCTTCTACTGGAAGCTCTTTGAATCAAAACAAGGAATATAGTCAAATGAACGTGGGCTCTCTGAAATGCGCAGCTTAAGACCTATGACCGCTTGTTTAAAAGAAGACGTGTGTTTCAGAGTAGGGAAGAGAACAAGTGCTCAAATCTCTTAAGGTACCCTTTATGGAGACCACGTTTAATGGGCTTTTTATCTTGTTTTTGTCCATACTACCTCCTCCCAAAATATGGGAAACAAAGAGCTTGCAGTAGAAGCGGTGTGTTTCACAATATCGAAGATGAATAAAAGCTCATAGCTCGTAAGGTATGCAGTTTAGAGCACATGTTTGCTGGACTTTTTTTTCTTGTTTTGATGGTTACTACCACCTCTGAAAATATTCGACACTCTCTTTAATACCCTGCATATGCCTCCGTACGACATCTCATTTGTGTTTTCTTGTCTTCGCTGTCCTTACGGGGAATGTAAGTTAGCAGCAGCTAGCCCCAAAAGTCGGTTGTATAACTTCCCCGAACGGTGTTTCGGAAAAATAATGTTGTTTTCCCTCCAAGGACTCGTATTTGAGTTTGCGAAGCATCCCCTTTACGTTCGTGTGTTGATCTAACGCACCGGTAACAAACCTAGTAGCATCCGTCTGAAATGATTCGATGTCTTTCCTTAATCAGACCTGGTTGTGTGGGGGGCGGGGATACCAGTACTCAATAATGCATTTCACTAGTGTTCTATACGCGGTCTCCTTCATAGATTACATGCCTATTCCTAAAATTCTGCCAATAAACTGAAGCCGAGCATTCGCCTTTCGTACTGCCGTCCTTACATGCTCGTTCTATTTTATATCGCTTCATAACGTTACGCCTAGGTATTTAATAGCCGTGACTGCGTCAAGTGAATGGGACACCACTAATACCCTATTAGAAAATTATGGATTTTTCGCTTCTCATACGCAGTAAATTAAATTTTTCTACATTTGGAGCACGCTGCCATTCAGCATGCCAGATAGAATTTCCGTCTAAGTCATCCTGTACCCTCCTACACTCAGCCGACGCCGCCGCCTTCCGATACACCACGGCATCATCAGCACACAACCGCAGATTGCTGCCCACTCTGTCCACCAAATCATTTATGTATATAGACTACAACGGCGGTCCCTGGCGCACTCGTGACGACACCATTGTCTCTGATGAACACTCGCCGTCAAGGACAACATACTGGGTTCTATTATTTAAGAAGTCTTCGAGCCACTCACATATCTGTGAACCCATTCTATGCGCTTGTACTTTCTTTAATAGCTTGAAATGGGGCACCGTGCCAAATGCTTTTCGGAAATCTGTCTGTTGCTTTTCATCCACAGTTCGCAGAATATCATGTGAGAAAATGGCAAGCTGAGTTTAGCACGAACGATGCTTTCGAAAACCACGCTGATTCGAGGACATAAGCTTCTCATTCCCAAGAAAGTATATTATATTCGAACTGGTGTTGAGGCACGGTGCCCCGGCTAATGGCGTCGGCGGCTGCGCTGACACCTCGGCGGCTGCCGAGTGCGCCGCCTTCATTACGGCGCTCGCGTAATTCACCGCCAGCCGGCAGATCGACAGCGCGCATGCGCGGAGCTGTGCGACCACGCGACCGTCTGTCAAGGTAAAGCCTGGACGGCAACTGCGAGACCTAAGAGAGAAACGAGAAAGCACTGTGGTGGCAGTCTCGCGCACACTTCCCTTCACAGGTAACGCACGGACTGGACACTGTCCATTATCGTAGCGCTCAGCACAGGCTTGACTATTGACCATTAAGTTCTGAGACTACAGCTTCACTGAACTAGATGCAAGAATTTGTGGAAATGGATGTCGCCAGGTTTTGACTATCGATCACAGGGTCCTGGGTTCCATTCAAGTTGTGGCACTCATCGTCCCTGATGCGAAACCTTCCCCTACAAAGAAGCGCATTGCCACGATGAGGATACTAGCCATGACAGCTCAACCAGTCATCCCGAAAAGACAATCGTAAAGAGTGCAGATCGTTGTGGGAAGAACACAAAACAGCGCCCAGTTACGGTGAAACGTTTCGGAACTGCCTGGATACCCGTCTCACCACACCACAAAATTCTAGAGCTTGACGTGTTTCAAAGCGCCGTGTTTCGAAGTGCCTCAAAGTGAAAAATTGTTCTTTCCTTTTTTAATTTTTCATTCTCAAAGTGTCTCTTGTTTTTTCCAATGTATATTTATTTCTGTAATTTTTCATCTGCAAACAAAACCTGAGCCAAAACAATGATTACCTCGCCAACATTACAGCATGTCACTGCACTCAGTTAGTGCTTACGTGTATAAATTTGGTCTCTTTTTGACTCTTACTTTCTCCATCTCTCTCTCTCTCTCTCTCTCTTTCTCTCTCTCTCTCTCCCTCACTGCACTCTCTCTCCCCATCTCTATTAATTTAAAATTTTTGTCTTTCTTCCAGTTCATTGTGTATCTTCTTCATTTTTTAATTTATACATGAAAAGTGTTTTTGCTTTCTTCTATGGATGTAATGAGTATACAGGGTGGTCCATTGATCATGACTGGGCCAAATATCTCACGAAATAAGTGTCAAACGAAAAAACTACAAAGAACAAAACTTATCTAGCTTGAAGGAGGAAACCAGATGGCCATATGGCTGGCCCGCTAGATGGCGCTGCCAGAGGTCAAACGGATATCAACTGCGTTTTTTTAAATAGGAACCCCCATTTTTTATTACATATTCGTGAAGTACGTAAATAAATATGAATGTTTTAGTTGGGCCACTTTTTTCGCTTTGTGGTAGATGTCGCTGTAGTAGTCAGAAACATATGGCTCACAATTTTAGACGAACAGTCGGTAACAGGTAGGGTTTTTAAATTAAAATACAGAATGTAGTACGTTTGAACATTTTATTTCGGTTGTTCCAATGTGATACATATACCTTTGCGAACCATCATTTCTGAGAACGCATGCTGTTACAGCGTGATTACCTATAAATACCACATTAATGCAATAAATGCTCAAAATGATGTCCGTCAACCTCAATGCATTTGGCAATACGTGTAACGACATTCATCTCAACAGGGAGTAATTCGGCTTCCGTAATGTGAGCACATGGATTGACAATGCGCTGACGCATGTTGTCAGGCGTTGTCGGTGGATCACTATAGCAAATATCCTTCAACGTTCCCCACAGAAAGAAATCAGGGGACGTCAGATCCGGCGAACGTACGGGTCATGGTATGATGCTTCGACGACCAATCCACCTGTCAAGCTATTCAATACCGCTTCAACCGCACGCGAGCTATGTGCCGGACGTCCATCATGTTGGAAGTACATCGCCATTCTGTCATGCAGTGAAACATCTTGTAGTTACATCTGTAGAACATTACGTAGGAAATCATCATACACTGCAGCATTTAGATTGCCATCGATAAAATGGGGGCCAATTATCCTTCCTCCCATAATGCATCGTGGATTTTCCGTCCCCCAATAGTGCATATTATGCCGGTTTACGTTACCGCTGTTGGTGAATGACGCTTCGTCGCTAAATACCATAGAACGCGTGCAAAAAAAAAAAAAAAAAAAAAAAAAAAAAAAAAAAAAAAAAAAAAAAAAAATCTGTCATCGTCCCGTAATTTCTCTTTTGCCCAGTGGCAGAACTGTACACGACGTTGAAAGTCGTTGCCATGCAATTCCTGGTGCACAGAAATATGGTAAGGTGCAATCGATGTTGATGTAACATTCGCAACACCGACGTTTTTGAGATTCCCAATTGTCGCGCAATTGTCTGCTTCTGATGTGCGGATTAGCCGCGACAGCAGCTAAAACACATACATGGTCGTCATCATTTGTTGCAGGTCGTGGTTGACGTTTCACATGTGGCTGAACACTTGCTGTTTCTTTAAATAACGGAACTGTCCAGCGAACGGTCCGGACACTTGGATGATGTCCAGGATACCGAGCAGCATACATAGCCATACATCAATACGATATCGACCTTTTCCGCAGTTGGTAAACGGCTCATTTTAACAAGGGTAAAGTATCACGAAGCAAATACCGTCCGCACTGGCGGAATGTTACGTGATACCACGTAGTTATACGTTTGTGACTATTACAGCGCCATCTATCACAAAGCGAAAAAAGTGGTCCAACTAAAACATTCATATTTATTTACGTATTACCCGAATATGTAATAAAAATGGGGGTTCCTATTTAAAAAAAACGCAGTTGATATCCCTTTGACCTATGGCAGCGCCATCTAGCGGGTCAACAATAGCGCCAACTGTTTTTCCTCTTGAAGCTAGACGAGTTTCATTCTTTGTAGTTTTTTCGTTTGATGCTTATTTCGTGAGATATTTGGCTCGGTCACTATCAATGGACCACCCTGTATAGGTAAATCAGTATACCAATTTAATTTCTCGAACTGATACTACCATATTGGGTCAAACTGAAAATATGTTGCCTCCATGTTTTATCACATCTCATGATAATAATTCCCATAACATTAATCTGTCCATACCCTAACCAAAAAAATTGCATTATCATTTACGAATTTATGCTTTTTACGAAAAACATATGCCACAAAATTTGACTCTACTGAACTTAATAATGACCGACAAGAAATACGTACAGAAAGTGACCTCCCCCACACTTTTTTTTTAAAAAAAAGAGAAAAAATCTTAAGAAGTTTATTTAATGTACTAAACATAACTTTTAGCAAACTCAGTGCGAGCGATACGTAAGAAAAGAGAAAATGACGCTGGTAACAAAAAATCTGACCGTAACACAAAAACAACTTTGCTTTCTGAAATCCCAAGTACTTAAATGTTTGTATCAATGTAAGCATTAGTCTGTAAATAAAACTACATATATGCTAAAAATGGTTCGATTTCTGGCCGGGTTCATGTTTTTCTCCGCTCAGGGCTAGTGGTGTGTTGTTAAGTCATTATCAGCGCAAAAGTCACCAAAGTGGCGTCAAAAGAAAACGACTTGCTCCATGTGGCCAATCATGTCAGATGGGGCCTCCCGGCCCATGATGCACAGTGCAAATTTCATTTTATATGCGTTGTAGTGGTAACGAAGAAAATCTATAGTCAAACTATATGGAAATGATTGGAAATTACTTCACCACAGCAACAAATATTTACATATGCATTGGCGTAAAAAAAGCGCACTTATTAATCCAAAAGAACATGGCACATAATTGAGCCTTCTGCAACGGACTTCCTCTGAGGATCGCTCGGTCACGGCGTCACAGTTCACCACACACTCCTGGTCAGGGTGTGTCGGCTGCCGTACCTGTTGTCATTGTCACGTGGCTCAGCGCATCGTACCGCTCGTGGGTTTTATCCCGACTGCATACATCGCCGGTGTTTCAAGATATGTCAGCTGCTGACAGTAGAATCCGAGTTGAATGTGGCGTATTGTGTCAAAAATTGTCAGTATGATGTCCAACAACTTCTGTAGCATCTTGAGCATGAGCTTAGAAAAACTCGTGGCCTACCTCTCTCCTGTGTACCAGAGTCTGTAATCAGCTCGTATTTGCAATTTAACCACGTTGAAATGAAACATAAGGAAAAAGATTTTCATGAGTTCACAACCTCTGGAATCTGCCAGATCAGCTGTTCGTATTGTTCAGAAATGTATGTTGGGCAAAAATGGTAGCAATGGCTCTGAGCAGTATGGGACTTAACATCGGAGATCATCAGTCCTCCAGAACTTAGAACTACTTAAACCTAATTAACCGAAGGACAGCCGAGGCAGGATTCGAACCTGCGACCATAGCGGTCGCGCGGTTCCAGACTGAAGCGCCTAGAGCCGCTCGGCCACACCGGCTGGCCTGTTGGGCAAACGGGTAGAATATGGTTAATAGCACTCTAACAACTTACTGAAGGCACGGCAGCTATTAAATATACCGAGCGAGGTGGCGCAGTGGTTAGCACACTGGACTCGCATTCGGGAGGACGACGGTTCAATCCCGTCTCCGGCCATCCTGATTTAGGTTTTCCGTGATTTCCCTAAATCGTTTCAGGCGAATGCCCAGATGGTTCCTTTGAAAGGGCACGGCCGATTTCCTTCCCAATCCTTCCCTAACCCGAGCTTGCGCTCCGTCTCTAATGACCTCGTTGTCGACGGGACGTTAAACACTAACCACCACCACCACCAGCTATTAAATATATCTTCAGAAATCCCACATAACATCCAAACGTCATGTTGATACAATAACTGAGAAATGCATATCGTGCTCGAAAAGGCAAATTAATGAATGCTCTTCAGCATGTGGAAAGTTAAAATATTTCTAAAAAGGAAGCCGAGAACTTGCTTAATGGATAGTATGGGTCTAGCAGGACCGCTTTTTACTCCACGTTAAATCACCTGCTTTTAGACTACTGTCCTGCTGTTACATATTTTGACATGCCGATGACTGTTGTTTATTTTTACAAATCAGTGTCTGTTGTTTGCATTTTCTCCTTTTTTTCTGTTACTACATCTACTATACTGCACAATTGCCGTATATACTGAATGCTTTCCAACATTAATGTACGTTGATCTGCCACGACCTCACTATGTTACATGCTGTCGTTGCCCAGCAACGCCCTCCAGCCCAAGGCAATGGCTGTCGCGTAGCAACGGACGCCAGCGTCATCTACGAGGACTTTTCGCTAGCATCTATGCAGTATCAGAAGATTCCGGTGGGGATAACGCCATTTAGGAACGCTAAGCCGGCCTCCCATCGAAGATGTGGGTGGCTCTGCTGTGTCCGTTGCATATACAGGTGACTTCTTCTCTAACCGGACCATTTTCGAAATTACGTCGCTTTATTGCTCACCATTGTCTGCAGCATAGCGTACATGTGCCGGCGCTGTTAATTATTTAGTAATCTTTGAAACAGTTTTTTACATCTCGACAGTTCTTTAGTAAAGTATAGCAACCTTATATATTATTTTACGTGAACTTAATTTTGGTAATTACCAATAATGATTGCCTATCGAAGTCGCGGGGTCCAAACGATACATATCGAATGTGCGATCGTACATCGATCATGCGACTCTGGTGGCGGGCGTTGTGATCAATTATTTGTGATCGTCATTTTGCTCTGTTATCCGTCGTTCCCTTAGTTGCTGTAAAGTACATACCTCAGCGAATGATTTGTGAGCTGCTAGGGAATCCCAGACGATTTATGTCGTTAGTGAGTGGGATGTCTCGTGTTCTTGACATTTCTTCGGCCGATTCACTCACATGGAAAAATCCAGTTCCATGTTTCTCCACCGTAGAAAATTGTTCGACGTTTTGTTGCAAATTTGGAGTACTACCGAACGAGGAAAGAAAGGACTGTGCAGACTGTGGTGGTGCGAAGTGTGTAAGACTTCGTAAGTACAGTTTCGATGATGAAATACCATTTACAATTTCATTGCGGACAGTGCGAAAAACGAACGAGTATTAGGAAAAATACATCGTTCGATTCTTCCAAATTATCCATCCAGACCACCTTAATGGACTTTCACATGATGACAACACCGACGACGAGTAAGGTAAGTCGTCTCCTTTGCAATTACAAGTATTCTTGTAACGCTCTTTTGTCGTTGCTGTAGCGACCACCGTAAACGTACTCATAATGCCCGCCACCAGAGTCGCATGATCGATGTACGATCGCACGTTCGATATGTATCGTTTGGGCCCCGCGACTTCGATAGGCAATCGTTCTTGGAAATTACGTTAATTTTAATAACGCATTCAAAGCATCATACACTGAGGTAACAAAAGTCATGGGATACCTCGTAATATAGTGTCGGGTCCCCTTTTTCCCGGCGTAGTTCAGCGAGTCGACGTGACATACCCTCAACCAGTCGTTGGAAATCCCAGGCAGAAATATTAAGCCATGCTCTCTCTGTAGTCATCCATAATGCCAAAAATCCTCCCCGTGCAGGATTTTATGCACGAACTGACCTGCCGATTACATCCCATAAATGTTCGACGGATTCATGTTGGGTGATCTGAGTGGCCAAGTCATTCCCTCGAACTGTCCAGAATGTCCCTCAAACCAACTGCGAACAACTGTGCCCCAGTGACATGGGGCATTGTCATCCATGAAAATTCTACCGTTGTTTGGGAACATGAAGTCCAGGAGTGGTTTCAAATATGCTCTGAGTAGCCGAACATAACCATTTATAGTCAATGATCATTTCCATTCCGCCAGAGGACTCAATAAATTTTATGTAAACGCAGATCGCGGCATTAAATAACGACCGCCAGCTTGCACAGTGACTTGTTGACAACTTGCGTCCTTGCCTTCGTGGGGTCTGCCCCACACTCGAAAACTGCGGTCATCTCTTACCAACTGGAATCGGGACTGATCTGACCAGGCCACTGTTTTTTGTCACGAGCCAAGGAGAGGCGCTGCAGGCGATGTCGTGCTGTTAGCAAAGGCAATCGCGTCGGTTGTTTGCTACCGTACCCCATTGACGCTATATTTCGCCACACTGTACCAATAGATACGTTCGTCGTACATCGACATTGATTTCTTCTCTTATTTCACATAGTGCTGATTGTGTGTTTCTGAAATGGAGTGTCTCTTGCGTCTAGCTCCAACCACCATTCCGCGTCCAAAGTCTGTTAATTCTCGTTGTGTAACCATAGTTACGTCGGAAATATTACTCATGAATCACCTGGATACAAACCACAACTCCGCCAATGCACTGCCCTTTTATAGCTTTGTACGCGATACTACCGCCATATCGCTGTCCCACGACTTTTGTCACCTCAGTGTAGAAAAGCGAGTAAAATGGCCATAGATTACCCTGCCTACCATATGCTAGGGTTGAACCGTGACGACACGTCAAGGTTGGTTCTCTGCGTTTCCTCCTTTTCTGTAGCGCGTTCCTTTAGAAATTCCCGCTTCGTGCTCTGCTGTTTCCTTACCCTGGCCAGAGGGCGCTGTGGCGTTGCTGCGGCCGGCTGCCTGCCGTGTTTGCGAGAGAGCGTCGGTCTGGAGGAGGAACTTTAACCCTTTCAAACCCTCTGGCTACAATTGTATACATTAACTTACACTGTGCCTTAGCTGCAACAGAAATATTTTCTTCCCAATGGAAAACTCAGGTTCCCGTTTGTGAATGATCAACATTTTCATGAAGCCCGAGTGCTGCCAACTGTGGGGCGTCACTATCAAAATATTAGCTAGTCATTGTAGTAGTGGGCAGCAGCTCGTGACCACTAGGGACACAGGTTCGGCTGTTTCGCTGTATTCCACTGTATAATTGAATATTGTTATTCTCATTTCGTATGGAAATTATTGGATGAACATTTGACTATTAATTAAAACGGAGAAAGTTTCGTAATTACGAGGGCAGTTCAATAAGTAATGCAACACATTTTTTTTCTGAAACAGGGGTTGTTTTATTCAGCATTGAAATACACCAGGTTATTCCCCAATCTTTTTGCTACACAACACTATTTTTCAACGTAATCTCCACTCAATGCTACGGCCTTACGCCACCTTGAAATGAGGGCCTGTATGCCTGCACGGTACCATTCCACTGGTCGATGTCGGACCAACGTCGTACTGCATCAATAACTTCTTCATCATCCGCGTAGTGCCTCCCACGGATTGCGTCCTTCATTGGGCCAAACATATGGAAATCCGACGGTGCGAGATCGGGGCTGTAGGGTGCATGAGGAAGAACAGTCCACTGAAGTTTTGTCAGCTCCTCTCGGGTGCGAAGACTTGTGTGAGGTCTTGCGTTGTCATGAAGAAGGAAAAGTTCGTTCAGATTTTTGTGCCTACGAACACGCTGAAGTCGTTTCTTCAATTTCTGAAGAGTAGCACAATACACTTCAGAGTTGATCGTTTGACCATGGGGAAGGACATCGAACAGAATAACCCCTTCAGCGTCCCAGAAGACTGTAACCATGACTTTACCGGCTGAGGGTATGGCTTTAAACTTTTTCTTGGTAGGGGAGTGGGTGTGGCGCCACTCCATTGATTGCCGTTTTGTTTCAGGTTCGAAGTGATGAACCCATGTTTCATCGCCTGTAACAATCTTTGACAAGAAATTGTCACCCTCAGCCACATGACGAGCAAGCAATTCCGCACAGATGGTTCTCCTTTGCTCTTTATGGTGTTCGGTTAGACAACGAGGGACCCAGCGGGAACAAACCTTTGAATATCCCAACTGGTGAACAATTGTGACAGCACTACCAACAGAGATGTCAAGTTGAGCACTGAGTTGTTTGATGGTGATCCGTTGATCATCTCGAACGAGTGTGTTCGCACGCTCCGCCATTGCAGGAGTCACAGCTGTGCACGGCTGGCCCGCACGCGGGAGATCAGACAGTCTTGCTTGACCTTGCGGCGATGATGACACACGCTTTGCCCAACGACTCACCGTGCTTTTGTCCACTGCCAGATCACCGTAGACATTCTGCAAGCGCCTATGAATATCTGAGATGCCCTGGTTTTCCGCCAAAAGAAACTCGATCACTGCCCGTTGTTTGCAACGCACATCTGTTACAGACGCCACTTTAACAGCTCCGTACAGCGCTGCCACCTGTCTGTCGGAAGTCAATGAAACTAAACGAGTCGAAGCGGGAATGTTTGAAAATATTCCACAAGAAATTTCCGGTTTTTTCAACCAAAATTGGCCGAGAAAAAAAATGTGCTGCATTACTTATTGAACTGCCCTCGTAGTTATTGTAGTCCATAAAATGAAACCTAGTGTACAAAGTATGTTTTGAAAATGGGTACATGTTTTTGTATAAATGTTGCATCTAAAATCATTTAAAAAGTAACCTAGGACGATTACCACATGCAGAAAAATTTTCCTTCCTCCAGGCAAAATTCAGCTCTGAAAGAGTTTTATTGCGGACGTCTAGTAGTGTACAGGAGGCCACGCCGTTTTGTTGGTGTTCGGCGTGACTCGTCTCATGTGTGATGCGTCATTAAGGCCGTGATAGCAGCCAGTGTTACTATCTTGGTCGCAGATGGATCAAAGAGGATGAGGCCTGGTTGTCCATTGAAACTACTGTCCTACGGATGTCGTCGGACTTAAAGTAAGACGTTTCGACCGTCATTTTGCGTTATTTACAATAAACTGGGAATTCTGGCGTCTACAGTACTCGTCAAGGATAATTTGTTTCGTCGGTGTGTAAATGACTGAACAAGGAGCAGTTTATTTGATGTTCACCTTATGATGGTGTGCTGCGTGTGCTGTTTGCGCGTGTAAACTTGACTCTCACCTTTGTCTGTTGTTTTTGAGAACATCGTCAAATACTGGATCCAAGTAGAGACTTTCAATTAATTAACTGGATTCTTCCTTTTCCTCGTCACGACGCGCGTTAAATGGCAAAGTAAAATTGTAGACCTTAACTTACTACCTCATTGCGTGGCTTCAATAACAGAGCCTAACCTGTTAACTAATTAAGGCCTGTGGTGAACAAAGTTATTTAAGTATGTTGTTTTAAAATATTATCTTAAATGTGTCAATGATTTATGTTGCGCTAGTTGATTCTGGGGTATGAACGGATGTGTTGGCGCGTCTGCCATGTAAGGGAATCCTGCTAGTTTTGATTACCTTCAGACAAGGGTCCTTGCTCGACGCTTGTCTTTAAATACTCCGCTAACCTACTCAGCGTATGTTGTGGCTATTTTAGATTAATCACTGCTCAATAGTCCAACACAGATAGTCGGCCATCATAAGCCGTGTATGTGTTATTTATTCCTTTATTCTAGTCAATCAATGGGCATGCTCGTCTTAAATTGTTACTCTAGTTAGCCATTAAGTTGCCATTTTTGGGGTGTTTAGGTGGAGTGCTGCTCCTTTAAGTATAGATTTGTCAATTTCCAATTTATTCTTTTTCCACCAGTTTTAATTGTACTTATGCTCGTATATATATATATATATATATATATATATATATATATATATATATATATATATATATATATATATATATATATGTGGAACCTATTTTTTTTTTTTTTTTTTACTTTTGAGCTGTACTTAATGTGATACTGTAAAAAAGGAACCAATTGGAGGTTAACTGTCGCCGTAAGGTGTTGTGGACGGTGCACTTTCCTGTTATTCATTTTAATGTTCTTGTCAATGTGTAAAGTTGCTAATTATTTACTCTTTACATGGAGTGTGCCTGCCTTGATGTTATAAGTCACTGTTTCATAACCAGTTCTTTAACGCGCTTACGCGCATATTTATTTCTATGGGAGTACTTAAAGTGTGTTCCCCTGTTAAAGTGCAGAAAACTGAATCACGTTTTTATTATTGTTCTAGTGCTACTATCTGTCAAGTGTAACACGCGACATTTTCTTCGTCTGTTATTAAGTGCTAACATATAAATGCAAATTGCAGTGAAGCGATGCGCTATTTCAGTTGTTCCCGTGATTTACTACCTCCGCATTGGTTAATCTAAACTCATAATATTTGATTGTTTAAATACTGGAAGGTGGTGCGTGTGTCCCAAGTACAGTATCTTCAAGGATAGACCAAATTCAAAACAAGAATGAGATCAAGCGCATCTTCTTTCTATGAGTAGCTCTATAAGAGCTGCCAATGGATAACCACACACAGTCGACTAATAAACGTGTTGAAGGGATTGTTATTTCTAGTATGCACTAACGGAGCCATCTGACCAGTTGTAGAAATCCAAGGTTGACAGCTAGTTGTTTACACTCAAACAACTCTGAGTAAACAGCAAACAACTCTGAGTAAACAGTTACACTGCAAATAAATAGAGATAAAGCTCAATATATTGTACTGTGTTTGATGTGATGAAGCCCTATGTGCCGGATAGCAAATTTATTCTGTTAAATGACACGTGGATAGGACAAACAAATCCACCGCTGTACGATGAGATTTTTGAAGATGAATGTTTGTCATCGTGCTATATTGGAGTGACTGGCCCTTCAAAATGCACACCACTAGCGCAACGCTACGATTTCTACATTTATCGTCAGCTAAAGAATTTGACCAAAAAGCTTCAAAACTGCCCTCATCTCGCCGAGGCACAGAGGAAAAGAAATCATACCCCGATAAAACTGCATAAAAATGCATTCCACTGTACATCACAGGCTATCCTCGCTAATTATGCGTTACACGGCGTTTACTGCCAATCTGTGTGATGAGAGAGAACCTTTTATTAATGAATAAAAACATTAAAATAACCTTGTAGCTTTAAAAATGTGGCTATAACACGTGCAAGACTCCGAGAAAATCACTGCTGCTGTATAAAGGTGGCATTCACTCAGTTTCGGTATTTTACCAACCAATACTTTGTAGATCTTCCTCGTCTGTAAAATCCATTACATGATGTTAGGTCTAATGAGATGAAGATAACTGCCTTAGCATCAAACCTCCCTCTGGAGTTGACTATGAATTCTCATCCGTGTATCTGTGTGCAACATAGCAATTAACGTACCAACACAGGGAATGCAGCTACTTGATATCTTCGATTGCATCCAAATTGATGGTATATCCAGCGCTTGTCCAGAAATGGACATAACATAGCTTGTTTTTACGATGAATATTAGCCTAGCACATGTAAATCATTAACTGTAAAATAATACAAATATCCAATTTCGAAGCTCTCGTGTAAGCCTTGCAGTTCCTTCCTCGAAATTCATTTACAGTCACTAATTTTCCTTTGCCTTTCCTTTTCGTGCCTTTTATGAAAATATTCATATTTACAATAATTACGTATCATTTCGGTTTGTCTGCGCGTAGGTAACGTAAAAATGGAAAATAAAAATAATATGTTAGGCATATTAACTTGAACTTTGTGTGACCATTCTGTACTCATTCCGAAGCGGCGAATGCTGCCAGGAACACCGCTAACATGACTGGCTCATGCTTCCCCGACCCACGCCAAAAATTCTATCTTTTCTAAACGTTTGGCCGTCTGGAGCTTCCTCTTCTGTCACTTTCATTTCCGTCCAAGTACTGGATATATCATAAATTTGGGCGGAATCAGTGGTGACGAGTAGGTACAGTCCTCTTGACATAGTTGCACACAGGTGCTACAAAAGATGTTTCATCAAAGTAAAAGTAAACGCAATACAGTAAAACACTGTGTGACAGCCTAACGGTAGTTACATTAAGAATATTCATGCCGCGTATGATGTATTCGACATGTGTGTATTTTATGATGGAGCATGTTACTAGGTACAAGGTGGGTATGATACGAGAGAATGAACATGCAACATAATCTTGCTGTTAACCCAGTATCTCTAACATATGACCGAGCGAGGTGGCGCAGTGGTTAGCACACTGGACTCGCATTCGGGAGGACGACGGTTCAATCCCGTCTCCGGCCATCCTGATTTAGGTTTTCCGTGATTTCCCTAAATCGCTTCAGGCAAATGCCGGGATGGTTCCTTTGAAAGGGCACGGCCGATTTCCTTCCCCATCCTTCCCTAACCCGAGCTTGCGCTCCGTCTCTAATGACCTCGTTGTCGACGGGACGTTAAACACTAATCTCCTCCTCCTCCTCCTCTAACATATGAAGAGACCGTATTAGTTGTAAAAGAATTATACTCGTAAATAAGTAATGAAAACCATGTCCCCATAAACAAAAGTGAATTATGTCAAATAACATATAACTCAATGTCATTCGAATGATTTTAACGTAGCATTCAAATGATCTAAAGACCGTATAGCAAAGTCATTATCGATCACTTCAGGTCTATTGTGTCGCAGCCACAGTGTGGGACCTGAAAGCGGTTGCCTTCTCACCCCTACTTTGTGGAAGCCGGTGGGGAGGACTGACAAAGTGTTTGAGCGGTTTTTCTTAAGGGAGAGCCTATTCATCAAAGCGTCGTTGGCGTCATGACGGATGATGGATGGCCCAAGGGATAAGACTGAAGAAAAGGAATCTCTGCAGTAGCCGTCTTGCTTCGATGGTTGCTTCCGCCTGCTTTACAAGCTCCAAATAGCATGCACATTTCAAATACGGAAGTCATTATTAATTTCTTGGGAACGCAAATGTCTTTTCGAGAATGTAATCACCAACATCTGCTACGGATAAGAAAGATGAATCTTTTCTCGCTACCCTGGTAGAGCTGGACTATTTTTTCTCAATCACTTTATGCGCTTATTTATAACTTACATCCTTTAGATTTAAACTAAAAACGTATCGTCAGAACTCTCCAGTATGTTTATTTATGCCTTCCGTTTACACAACAAGTTCCTGAATCTTTCTACCTAACTGTAGGTGTCGCGATTTACGGAATAACCTGCTTATTTTGTTTAAGTGACCTAATAGTTTCACCTGAGAAAGGCATGCAGTTAACATAGGCTGATCACATTTTACATACACTACTGGCCATTAAAATTGCTACACTAAGAAGAAATGCAGATGATAAACGGGCATTGATTGGACAAATATATTATACTAGAACTGACATGTGATTACATTTTCACGCAGTTTGGATGCATAGATCCTGAGAAATCAGTACCCAGAACAACCACCTCTGGCCGTAATAACGGCCTTGATACACCTGGCCATTGAGTCAAATAGAGCATGAATGGCGTGTACCGGTACAGCTGCCCATGCAGCTTCAACACGATACCACAGTTCTTCAAGAGTAGTGACTGGCGTATTGTGACGAGCCAGTTTCTCGGCCACCATTGACCAGACGTTTTCAATTGGTGAGAGATCTGGAGAATGTGCTGGACAGGGCAGCAGTCGAACATTTTCTGTATCCAAAAAGGCCCGTACAGGACCTGCAACATGCGGTTGTGCATTATCCTGCTGAAATGTAGGGTTTCGCAAGGATCGAATAATGGGTAGAGCCACGGGTCGTAACACATCTGAAATGTAACGTCCACTGTTCAAAGTGCCGTCAATGCGAACAAGTGGTGGCCCAGACGTGTAACCAATGGCACCCCATACCATCACGCCGGGTGATACGCCAGTATGGCGATGACGAATACACGCTTCCAATGTGCGTTGACAGCGATGTCGCCAAACACGGATGCCACCATCATGAAGTTGTAAACGGAAGAATGACGTTTTTCCATTCGTGTACCCAGATTCGTCGTTGAGTACACCATCGCAGGCGCTCCTGTCTGTGATGCAGCGTCAAGGGTAACTGCAGCCGTGGTCTCCGAGCTGATAGTCCATGCTACTGCAAACGTCGTCGAACTGTTCGTGCAGATGTTTGTTATCTTCCAGACGTCCCCATCTGTTGACTCAGGGATCGAGACGTGGCTGCACGATCCGTTACAGCCATGCGGATAAGATGCCTGTCATCTCGACTGCTAGTGATACGAGGCCGTTGGAATCAAGCACGGCGTTCCGTATTACCCTCCTGAACTCACCGATTCCATATTCTGCTAACAGTCATTGGATCTCGACCAACGCGAGCAGCAATGTCGCGATACGATAAACCGCAATCGCGATAGGCTACAATCCGACATTTATCAAAATCGGAAATGCGATGGTACGCATTTCTGCTCCTTTCACTAAGCATCACAACAACGTTTCACCAGGCAACGCCGGACAACTGCTGTTTGTGTATGAGAAATCGGTTGGAAACTATCCTCATGTCAGCACGTTGTAGGAGTGGCCACCGGCGCCAACCTTGTGTGAATGCTATGAAAAGCTAATCATTTGCATGTCACAGCATCTTCTTGCTGTCGGTTAAATTTCGCGTCTGTAGCACGTCATCTTCGTGGTGTAGCAATTTTAATGGCAAGTAGTGTATAATCAGGGAAACAGCGTTAACGCAATGAGATCTATCGCTAGAACCAGATATGGTGCAGATCGTTCTGTCCTCTTGATGATGTGAAAGGGCCACGTCTGCTACGTCATAGATTATGGATGCTTCTTATACCATAAAGAACGTGCTCTTTAGAAACTGGACACTGTGCGATTTCAGTGTCGTGGATACGGCGTGGCCCAATGCGATCGAATACGACGACACCCTGTGATTAGAAACTGTTGATCCTGCCGTGTGTTTTCGACGTCAGTACTAGGCGAGTAAATTTGTGTGTCACAAGAGTCAGCAGCCTAACAGCAGATTAATCACCCTCCTGCGAGAAATGAAACACAACCTTCCGCTTGTAACATCTACGACGAAAATGCGGAATCTTTACCCTTTCCTAGTTACTGCATCAGAATCAACGCTGATCGAATGTTGGATTCACTTTGGCAGCCACTTAGTTCCATTTTCGAATTTCGTTCATTATTATAATTTTATCAAAAATGGCTTCGGCGTTACATTAATCTTTATTGGCAGCACTTCCTTCGTGTGCATACAGCTGGTTCTCGATATAAAACAACTTCATTAGTAGCACTTGCATTTCTTGTCCCAGAGCGAAAATATTCCATGCAGTTCATTTGCACCCATACAGTTCCACTTTTATTCGTCAATTTGCAGTAGGTTCAAATGGCTCTGAGCACTATGGGACTTAACATCTGTGGTCATCAGTCCCCTAGAACTTAGAACTACTCAAACCTAACTAACCTAATGACATCACAAACATCCATGCCCGAGGCAGGATTCGAACCTGCGACCGTAGCAGTCGCGCGGTTCCGGACTGCGCGCCTAGAACCGCTAGACCACCGCGGCTGGCAATTTGCAGTAGGGTTTTGGAACATATACTGTATTCGAACATTATGAAGTACCTCGAAGAAAACGGTTCATTGACACATAGTCAGCACGGTTTCACAAAATATCGTTCATGTGAAACACAACTAGCTCTTTATACTTATAAAGAAAAAAGTGGTATCGACAGGGGATGTCAAATTGATTCCATATTTTTAGATTTCCACAAGGCTTTCGACACCGTTCCTCACAAGCGTCTTCCAACCAAACTGCGTGCCTACGGAGTATCGCTTCAGTTGTGCGACTGGATTCGTGATTTCCTGTCAGAAAGGTCACAGTTCGTAGTAATAGACGGAAAGTCATCGAGTAAAACAGAAGTGATATCCGGCGTTCCCCAAGGAAGTGTTATATGCCCTCTACTGTTTCAGATCTATATTAACGACATAGGAGCCGTCTTAGATTGTTTGCAGATTATGCTGTCATTTACCGTCTTGTAAGGTCATAAGATGATCAAAACTACTTGAAAAATGATTTAGATAAGATATCTGTATGGTGCGAAAAGTGGCAATTGACCCTGAATAAGGAAAAGTGTGAAGTTATTCACATGAGTACTAAAAAAAAAATCAGCTAATTTTCGATTACGAGATAAGTCTCACAAATCTCAAGGCTGTAAATTCAACTAAATACTTAGGGATTACAATTACAAATAACTTGAATTGCAACGATGACATAGATAATATTGTGGGTAGAGCAAACCTAAGGCTGCGATTCATTGTCATAACACTTAGAAGCTGCAGCAGGTCTACTAAAGAGACTGCTTACACTACGCTTGTCCACCGTATTCTGGAGTACTGCTGTGCGGTGTGGGATCCGCATCAGGTGGGACTGACGGATGACATCGGAAAAGTTCAAAGAAGGGCAACTCGTTTTGTATTATTGCGAAATAGGGGACATAGTGTCACAGACATGATACGCGAATTGGAGTGGCAACCATTAAAACAAAGGCGTTTTTCGTTGCGACGGGACCTTCTCATGGAATTTCAATCACCAGCTTTCTTCTCCGACTGCGAAAACATTCTGTTGGCACCCACCTACATAGGGAGGAATGATCATCACAATAAAATAAGTGGAATCTGGGCTAGCACAGAAAAATTTAAGTGCTCGTTTTTCCCGCTTGCCGTCCGAGAGTGGAACGGTAGAGAGACAGCATGAAGGTGGTTCACTGAACCCTATGCCATGCACTTCATTGTGAATAGCAGAGTAATCACGTAGACTTAGATGTAGATGTTATTGGGGAAGTGATAGCGATCCGCGAGGCTATAAAATTTGGTCGTCGTTCGGTGCTCCGGAACTTGAAATCCACTGAGAACGTGAAGCAGGACACTGCACTGAACATCCAAATTCTAGCCAGTACTCAGAAGAAGCAATGTAGAATAAAATAAAATAAAAATTGGTTTGCGAAAACGAAAGAAGGTAGATCAGTGTTTTAACGTCCCGTCGACAAATGGATCATTATAGACGAAGCACAAGCTAGGATTAAGAAAGGATGAACAGGGGAAATATTCCCGCTCCAGTTCGTATGGCTTCATGAAGTCCCGATAGGTGGCGGCGCAATACGTAGCCTTTTAAATGGCTTCTGTAACAGTCGTGCGTTCCAAGCAGAGAGCTGTTTTTCAGTTTCTTTTGATGGAAAATCGGAGCATCGCAGCGATTCATAGACGCTGCAGAGTGTCTGCGGAGACATGACTGTGTACAAAAGCACGGTGAACTGTTGGGTGAGGAGTCTGCCATCATCGCTTCAAGGTCGCGCATACCTATCCGATCTCCCACGTGCTGACTACGTGCAGACAGCTATGACGAGGTGATCGACGGATCGCCATGACAACCCAAGCCCTCTTAGAAGTCTGTGCACCCGAGAGGAGCTAACAAAATTACATTGGACCGTTCTTCCTCATCCACCCTTCAGCCCTGCAGCCCTTCGGCCCGCCCAGTAAGGTCACGAAGACCGTCGCGCCGAATGGAGATTATGCTGAAAAAACAGGGTTTGGAAACCAAAAGAGTTGGGAATAATAGGGTGTATTGGAATGCTGAAAGAAACCAACCTGCTTTCAGAAAAAAGTGTTGCATTACTTATTGAACAGCCTAGCAGTAACGTGCGTCTACGAAATTTACTTTACGATCAGTGGTTATAGTAACAATTTAATCTGCAGACGTAGGCTCCCCAGTCTCCGTTGGGGTTCTTTTTATATTCAACTTTCCTACGGCCGATGTCATATCAAGATTAATTAGCTGTACGTATTTTGCCTATCTAGGTATCGTAAAATAAACTTAAATCGTTATTAAAGCTCCTATATTGTAATTTCTGCGCATAGATGCTTATGTATTTGAACATAAGCATATACATGTAGCAATATGCTTCAACAAACCCGAGCTAGCTATGTCTATTTTTCTTCATTTATTCGTTGATTGTTTCTTTACCCACTTTTCACCTCTGTTGTTGTTAACCATGTAATAACTTTGAGAACACTATCTATTTCTTCAACTCTTTTACGACAGCCCTTGCCGTCTCTGCCAAAATTACAGTGTCATCGGCAAACCTCAGTTTTAATTTATCCCATTAAACTTTAAGTTACACTTTCATTGCCTCCTGTGAAATTTCAACTCCCGCAATATAAGAGTCCAGTGCGTTCGCACTGTTGCCACAATACGATGGATGTCAGTTTCTTCATAGCCAGATGGTTACAGTTATCCAGAAACTGAAACAGGTTGTTTCCTCACACCATTCGAACCACTCTTTGTTGGCTTTGAATCATGCGTCAGTACCAGTGCTGAAAGCAGCAAACAGCTGTTTACATCACATAGAGTTAAAAAAAGAGGACTGGCTTTAGAAAGATGGCATAAAATTCGTCACAGCTACAGTACTAGAGTTACGAAACACAAATATGTCGTCACAGAACCTGCACCGACCTTATTCCTATCTCAGTTACTTCGTCCGGAGCTAAGCGGTACTAGCGAGGCACAATACTCGGCCATTCTGTCCTGAGTTCTGCATCCACCTGTGTATGGCTACTCTGCAAATAACACTTAAGTGCCTGACAGAGGATTCATAGAACCACCTTCACAATGATTCTCTATTATTCCACTCTTGAACAGAGCGCGGGAAAAAGGGACACCTATATCTTTAATGAAATTATAATGAAATCCAGACCATTAGCTGCTTAGAGGTGTTGATAAATACAAACGGGGACAGTTGAAAATGTGTGCCTCGACCAGGACTTGAACCCGGGATCTCCTGCTTAGATGGCACACACTCTCTCTATCCGACTGAGCCCCCCCCCCCCCCCCCCTTTTTTTATATCGTTGTTTTTGGTCGTTACGGACGTCACATGACATCCGTTAAAGTTCGTTTGTTGATCCTTCCACTCAGATTTTTTATTACAGATGCCAACGAACACACACTACGTTTATAGTGCCCCTGCCCACTATACTCATTACTGGCGGCAGTCGATCTACCGATTCCCGTAAGAGTTTGAGCAATGCGAGTGCGTCCGCACTGAAGAACATCTTTGGTCGGTTAGCCTTATCTATATGAAGATGGCATCTGTTCTTTCTTCTACAGTGTCAGCAAAATATTTTAGCATTTGGAGGAGAAAGTTGGTGGCTGAAATTTCGTGAGGAGATACCGTCGCAACGGGAAACGCCTATGTTTTAATGATGTTTATCCCAAATCTTGTGTGAGATCCGTAACACTCTAGCCCTTATTTTTGGAAAATACGATACGTGCTGCCATTCCTTGATTTTTCTTGACGTACTTCGTTAATCCTATCTGGTGAGGCTCCCATAGCGGGCAGAATTACTCCAAAAGAAGACGTAAAAGAGTTGTGTAGGCAGTCTCTTTAGTAGATCTGTTGCGGCTTCTAAGCGTTCTGCCAACGATACACAGTTTTACAGTTTTTTGGCTCGCCTTCACCACAATATTTTCTGTGTGTCCTTTGCAATTTCAGTTGTTTGTAATCGTAATTCCTAGGTAGTCAGATGAATTTACTGCCTTGAGATTTGATTGATTTATCCTGTTTACGAAGTTTCAAGGACTCCTTTTAACACTCGTGTGGATGACCGAACACTTTCCATAATATAGGTTCAATTGCCAATTTTCGTACCACATGACTTTTCTAGACGATAAACGACAGTATAATTTGCAGACAACCTAAGACGGCTGCTCAGGTTGTATCCTACATCGTTTACATAGATAAGAAACAGCGGAGGGTCTCTAACACTACCCCGGAGAACGCCAGTAATTACTTCTGTTTTACTCGATGACTTTCCGTCAGTTATTACGAGCTGTAACGTCTCTGACAGATAATCACGAATCCAGTCGCGTAACCGAGACGATAGTCCATAAGCAAGCAACTTGATTACAAGCTGCTTTTCAGGTACTGTGTGAAAAGCCTTCTGGAAATCTAGAAATACGGAATAAATTTGAAATCCCTTGTCGATAGCACTCGGCACTTTTTGTGAGCAAAGAGGTAGTTGAGTTTCATAAGAACGAAGTTTTTTACATCCGTGTTGACTATGTGTCAACAGACCGTTCTCTTCGAGGTCATTCATAATGTTCCAAAATCCTGCTGCTTGTCAACGTTAATCAGATGGGTGTGTAATTTAGTGAATTGCTCCTATTGCCTTTCTTGAGTGTTGGTGTAACCTATGCAACTCTCCAGTCTTTGGGATGGGTTCAAGCGATTGTTAAGTACTGAGCTACTGAATCAGCATACTCTGAAATGAACGTAACTGGTATACAATGTGTACCGGAAGACTTGATTTTATTAAGTGATTTAAGCTGCTTCACTACTCCGATGATATGTACTTCTACGTTACTCATGTTCTTGATTGGAATTCTGGAATATTTATTTCATCTTCTTTCGTGAAAGAATTTCGGAATACTGTGTATAATAACTTTGCTTTAGCAGCACTGTCATCGATAGTATTTCCATTGCTATCGCACAGACAAGGCATTAATTGTGTCTTTCCGCTGGCATACTTCACATATGACCAGAATCTCTTTGGATTTTCTGCCAGGTTTCGAGAAAAAGTTTCGATGTGGAAACTGTTATAAGCATCTCGCATTGAAGTCCGCGCAATATTTCGAGCTTCTGGAGATTTTGCGTCTGTTTAAATGCTTGGGGATTTGCGTCTGTTTAAATTTGGCATCTTTGTTTCGTTGTTTCTGCAACAGTGTTTTGACTCCTTTTGTGTACCAAGGAGGATCAGCTCTGCCGTTTGTTATTTATTTGGAATAAATCTCTCAATTGCTGCCGATACTATTTCTCTGAATTCAAGCCACATCTGGTCTACACTTACATTATTAATTTGGAAGGAGTGGAGATTGTATCTCAGGAAGGCGTCAAGTGAATTTATATCTGCTTTTCTCAATAGATATATTTTTCGTTTATTGTTGGTGGATTTGGGAGTTCCGATATGCAATTTCGTTACCACAGTCATGCGTTCACTAATTCCTGTATCGGTTTTGATGCTCGTTATTAGCTCAGGATTATTTGTTGCTAAGAGGTCAAGTGTGTTTTCATAACGGTGTACTATCCGAGTGGTTTACTATTCGGATGGGTTCGTATACTAATCGATCGAAATAATCTTCAGAGAACGCGTTTAGCACAATTTCGGATGATGTTTTATGCGTACCTCTGGATTTAAACATGTATTTTCGCCGACATATCGAGGGTAAATTGAAGTCACCGTCAAGTATAATTGTATGAGTCGGGTACATGTTTGAAATTAGACTCAGGATTTCTTTGAACCTTTGAGCTATTGTATCATCTGAGTTGGGAAGTCTATAAAAGAATACAATTACTGTGTTATTCTGGTTGCCAAGAATAACCTCTTTTAATACTGACTCACAGGTACTATCTACTTCAAGGTAAACTACTTTGAACAGCAACAATCACGCCAGCACCGACTATATTTAGCCTATCCTTTCCGAACACCGTTAGGTCCTTTCTAAAAATTTCTGCTGAACTTATCTCCGGCTTCAGCCAGCTTTCAGAATCTATACCGATTTGGGTATCAGCGCTTTCTATCAGCGCTTGGAGTTCTCGTGCTTTCCCTACACAGATAAGACATTTTACAACTGTTATACCGCTGGTTCCTAGATTTACGTTGTTTCTGTGTTCGACCTACCCTCTTTGAGACTGCAACACCATTTTTTCCCCGGGACACTCTAACCTAAAAAAAACTGTCCAGTCCACGCCATACAGTCCACGCCCCCCTTCTAGCCGCCTTCTGCGTGTAATGGACTCCTATTTAGCGGAACCCGAAACCCAACCACCCTATGGCGCAAGTAAACTGCAAGTCACACCGTCGCAGAACCGTCTGAGCCTCTGATTGAGACCCTCCACTCGGCTCTGTACCAAAGGTTCTCAATCGGTCCTTGCGACTATGCTGCAAATGGTCAGCTCTGATTTCATCTCGTGAGCAAGGCTGGCAACCTTTATCACTTTTGGTGGCCGCTCGAAAGCAGAGATAATCTTTTCTGATCCAAAGCGAAACACGTCATTGGTACCGACGTGAGCCACCACCTGCAGTTGGCTGCATCCTTTGTTCTTCATGGCATCTGGAAGGACCGCTCCACATCTGGAACCACTTCGTCGAGTGTGTACACAGAGCATACACTGGCTTTCTTCCCCTGTTTGACAGCCATGTCTCTGAGGGGACCCAAACGCGCCTATCGTTGGAGCTCTAAATTACCAATAATTCCATCCTGTGTGACAGACTGGATCTTGCAGGCTGAGAGGTTTCCTTTGAAACAGGACAGGCGACAGCATCTGGCTGAGGAACATTGTCAGCCACAGACAGCACCTGGAACCTGTAGGTCAGACCGTTCGGGGAGGCCTTACGTTTGGCACCCCGAGAAATCTTTCGCAGCCTGCCACGCCCCTAGGCGAGCTCCCACTAGACAATGTGTGAGGGGTCAACCTCAGTGCGAGCAGTAACTGGGCTGGTAACCGGTGCGGAGCAATCGGTGAATTCGTGGATCGTGCTGGATGCTTTTTGGAGCCCCTCAGCCAGCCCAGGATAATGATGCCCATCCACTGCAGCCTCAAGCTATGTCACCTAAACCAATACAGCCTCGAGCTGAGAGCAAAGTGTCTGCAACACAGCTCGCGTCCGCACACAGCAATCACAGTCCCTATCCATACTAAAGACGGAGGAAAACTGCACTACACAGACAAACAACGGCTATCGGCGCACGCTGCGGAACTCTGCTGTAGTCACTGTCGAAAATGCAAGAACTGTGTCTAATAAAGTAGATTAACACGCAGAGATTCAAAGACTAAACTACCAACGCACACCAGTGAGACTAAATGATTCACTCCTGGATAGAAACTCGGAAAATGTCACAAAATCTGTTACTTCCCTGTTGCTGCTGTTTCTGGGCCAGCGGCTGCTGTCTTAGTGATTAGTACCAACGATTACTATTACCACTTTCATTACTTCCACACACGACCTTAGTTTCTTTCTTAAGGAAGAGAAGTTGCCGAATCCATTATCTAGTCCTTGAAATTCTGAAGTCATTTAGGTGGTCCTCGATAATTACTAGAAACTATTCAAGGGCAAACAGGAACAAAAAATGAGTAACTGGAGGGGAAAAATCAAATTTCAGCCCTCAAGTGTCGTTATATTATTTGTGATTTCCTAAAGGTGAGGCGCTCTTTCGACTGTCCATCAGATGAAGGGCAACGATTTTGCTTTCGAGAAGTAATTCACAAAAGATTGCACACACTGCTTGAAGATAGTGTACAAGGCACGTAGTGCAGAACTCGGGAGCAAGGATAACGTGCATCAGCTCACTGAAGTGTGTCAAAAACTCGTGAATATATTCGGGGCAATTTCTGCACAGAATATTTAGAGTTTTAATCTGCACGCTTAAAAAATGCAGCAGCTTGTGGAACACTGTCTGTGTGCGTCTTGTTACGGAACGTATTCATACACGCATGCAATTATCGCTATAACATAACACAACAGACAAACGATATCACTCTGATTATTACATATAATAATTTAGTTTGCTGTTGCTGCAATATATTTCGTAGATACTTGTATTACTGAACTACCAGACCTGTAGCGGTATCTTGGTCCATATTCCTTATGTATTTCGGTGTTGTTACCAGAGATAATGTTGTCACTTACCTGCAACAAAAGAAACATGAAAATTACAAACTAAGCACTGTAGAAAACACACACACACACACACACACACACACACAATGTATGAAAACTGGCAGCACAGCTTTTTATATCAAACAAACAACCACCAAATTTGATAGAAGTTTAAGGAACTTACTAAGTTTAAAAAGTAACTACAGCACAAATGTTAGTGGCGAGTCCTGCTACGGTTCGCTGCGTTGGCTAACGCAGACTAATCAATGGCGTATGTTATGGGGTATCAAAGCTGTCATCGAAGCCCGCACTTAAAGGAAACTAGAAATTAATAAGTAATTGTTATAGAAACTGCAGTGCCAGCCAGTTTCCCTCATGACGAATTTGCGCGAAGGATTGAATATGCCTCATTCTGTATCACTGAACAGATGGTAGAATAGCGCTTCGGATCGTTACTGCAGCAGCCTTCGCTTCGATACGGAGGAGGGGTGAGGCGGAGGAATTTTGCGTATCAATTTCAGTTACAACTACTTCTTTAATATTTACTTGTTTTCAACTTGTATTTTGGCCGAATGGATCCGTTCTTTTTTAGTGTCAATACGTTGTCAACTAACGACTGTAACTGAACTTGACCTGCAACATTTTGCTACACAGAGTTGATCCTAGTTTACAATGAAATAATACGAAATTAACGTTTATACGACGCAGATTTCCGAGTTATTTCCAAGTTCTAATCCAAGATGATCTGCTTCATACAACCAGCCTGATATCAGAGGCGTTCTTAATGGCGGGATCTGAGCAGTTCGACGCATGACTTCTCTCCTGCAAAACATAATTCTGTGTTTTTTATGAGTCAGTACTCGGAAAGTGCTCATTTGTACAAATATGGGTCTGTAATGTTGCGTCGAAGTGCTGCTCAGTGTTCTGACACAGTACGCACGGCCTGCCCAGTGTAACAGCTATCCACAAGGAATATTATAAAGGCCAGGAACGTTGAGACAGGTAGCTCTACCAGCATTTCTCCATCGTAAACATCAAAATAATCTCCGGTAGTACACGAAAATTTCCTGGGCTTAGCATTACGTCGTCACAATGTAACTCTGATGACTGTTCAATATAAAAACGTAGGAGTGCACCTGTTACGAGAATCAGCTCCCGAATATGAAGAGGAAATGGTTGTCGAAAACAAGAGATGCCTCTTAAATATAAGATGACTGAAAAACCGAGAAAGTTTTACACAAGAATACCGCAGCGAGAAACTGCGTTTGGAGCAGAAGACACTTACTGTGGTAATTATATTGATAGCTTAAATATCTATTCAATATCATGATGAAGTAGCTCAGTTACTTTATGGTGATGCCTGATCGTCAAGACCTGGCATCAAGAGACCGTTTGATTTTAAATTTCATATTTGCTCTTGACTAGCATCATCTGCACCTCAGTACGATATTTTGTAACCGAAAAACGAAATTTACCAGCTATGCAGTGCCCACATGTTATCTAGTCATTAAAAAGTATTCGAGACACTCAAACAAACTAATAAATACCAATAAATGACTCTCAACTGACGTTGGCGGAAAAAACGGTTCTGGTCATTTTATGAACCTGTGGGGCTACATTTTGTGTGAGCATGTACACAGTCAGCGTCGTTCTTCAGTAACGAATTTTGTGCGAAATATTTAGGCTGAGGGACATTTTTACTGACGGGTAAAAATGTCACGGAGAAACTGCTCCAATTTATACATGTGATTTGGGGAGTTTGATGACGATCTGTTCGTACAGTGTACGCGCTCTACGGGAAGGTGAGCTACACAAGGATCGAATCCGGCGGATTTAATGATCGTGCGCTGATACTCCGGCCAACGCGACGATGGATTTTAACCGGTTTCCCTCGTTCGTTTAATGAACTGCAAGGCTGTTTCCAAAATTCCGCATTAGAGAATACGACACACAAACAGTAAAATACGGTACCGCACCGAACGAAATTCACAGCATTCACAGACAGATGGCGCACAGGACTTCTCCTTCCCTTAGATTACTTTGAAGACTGTGGCATCCAGCCTCAAAATTAAAGAATAAAACAGAATCAGCGGAAAGAGGCTTCTATTGGAGAACAAAAAAGTCTAATATGCTGCAATTTAAAAGACTGACTGAAAAGTGGGGTACCTTCCTCAGCACCATTAAATACTTTCGCAAAACATTTTGACTTGCAAATGTATTCGCGCTCCTTTTAAGGTGCACCTCATCTCTCACTCACACTATCTTTCCTTACTGTACCTCCCTCACACACTCTAGCCCATTGCCGTACGTTGCTCATTCCCATCCACTAACACTTACCCATTCTCTCTCTCATTCAGCTGAACTCATTGCCATTATTTCTTTGTGTCTCTCTGTCACTGTCCCCTGTCTCACAGCCACAGTCGCCTTCGTTCTGTCCTGCTACTGCTGTCTCTGATCACTGCCACTGTCTCTCTCTTGCAGGTACAGTAAAACGTGCTCAAAACGGAATCGCCTGGGACTAAAATAATTTTCCAAATTGGACAAGTTTCCGGATTACACAAAACTCACTGGGCTACGTAAAATTTGTCAGGCATCATACACAAAAGTACAGTAAAATTTTTAACCATGCATATACTGTGTTTACGTACCTTCACTCGAGCACAGTAGACGTTCATTTACTCTATATTGGACAATAGATCACTGGACTGTTACACTAACTGATAAATAACACGGCATTTCTATATTTTTACTCGAATTTTAAATTCGTTTACTATTGTATGTACATACATATTATTCCCATGTTCATTTGCTTAACATTTTACTTTTTTCGCCACATATCAAGCAGGGAAACTTGTTTTAATTTCCTGTTCGAAACTGTTCTTCCTAGGCATTTTTTTTTGCACCATACAATAGTTACAACAAGTTGGGAGAATTTGTGTGTGCTGCAAACAGCATAACATCGTTTATGCATACAATGGTGTCTTCAGGCGTATTAATTTTTCTAGGGACATCATTTTGCTCCTCTTCTTCTTCCTTTGTTTCTTCTTCACCTTCCTCAGTGTTTCGGATTTCTATTAAATCTGTTGTTGAAGTGAGAGTGGAGTGAGTTGACAGGAAGTCATCACTTAGAATGTAATAATCTGCACTACATGAAATGTTTTGCATTTTCATTAATTCAGCGATTGCTGCTGCGTTTTCTTGAACTTCGATGGCCACAGAAGAGTCTTGTTCTTGACCCCCAAACCCCACTTTGCTGAAGCACTTGGTGACAGTTTTCGGTTACATTTTATTTACTGCCAATCCAATCCAATTTACTGCGTCCAGGTCAGAAATTGACCGTGCAGGAGCAAACGCACTTTCGGCTTCTTCAACACTAACAATAGGAGATTGCATCAATAATCGCCTATAATGACACTTGAATGTGGAAATAACCCCCTGGTCCATGGATTGTATGAGGCTGGTTGAACCTGGTGGGAACCAAGCCAATTTCACTTTTGATAACGTTACTTTCGATTGGCGGGTTGCATTGTCTAGGAAAAGAAGAACTAGGCGATTTCCTTTTTTCGTTTTGGCATTGAAAGAGCCCAGCCATTCTTCCATAAGACCACTAACCATCCACCCATTTTTATTGCTTCGCCGTGTGACTTGAAGCTTAGTGATGTCTAGTCGGGTTTGCCGCCTTTCTAATCACCAGTGGCTTCTCCATTTCATGTAACATGTTTCCACACAGCAGTACAATGAGTCTTTCGTTGGACATTTTTCCGCCGGTGTACTTTTCACCTCGAACTGCTAGCGATTTTGAAGGTACAGTAGCTCGAGATAAAGCAGTCCCGTTTCATCGTCACTGAACCCGTCTTTCAGGTCATAATTCACAGTTCAGATTTAAGTTGGACAGTGTTGTCTTCCACTCTGTTGCTACACTTTCCTGCACATCCTTATCTTCTCCACACACTTCATTCCACACAATGATGTGCCTAGCTTTGAAAATGTCCAGCCATCCTGTGGATGACTTAAACTCAGTATTTCCAAGCACTTGAGCGACTTTGAGTCTCTCTCTGCAACATAAGTACATTTTTTTCACGCTCACTGACGAACCACTCCCACACTATTTCGTTACTTTCTTCATTTCCGGCCTCCTTCGCATTTCTTTTCATCTGCCCTTTCCATTTCATCTATTCGCCCCGAATCTTATCCTTGTTACTTAATGTCTCATAAGTTTGTGTTTTACCGCATTTGAAATGCAACGTAATTTCACGCACAGAGAGTTTGTCTTTCTCACTCGAATAGGTTACATTAATCTTTTCGTTCAGTGTTAACGACACGTAACCGTTTTTTCTACATCATGTTACTGCATCTCTTTAAGTGCTACTAGTCAACTGAAACTGTCAGAAAATAATGTTGCCGGGTAAACCCATTGTTTAACGGAACAATACCCCACTCTTTCACTGCACACATTGCAGCAAAGTGTTGGTAAATGCGCAACAATGTTCCTGTATGCGCCGGCGTGCGTCAATAATGAGGAAAACGAGAAAGCCTACAAACAGAGCGCTGATAACGAACCGCTTCCTTTGATGTACTGTATCGACACTGAGCGTAACTTATTCGTTGTTGCACAGAGCGGCGCGGTTTTCGGTCCACACCAAGAGCGCCGCGCTGAGATGGATCTCTTTTCTTCGTTTTGCGCCGCTAACAGAGGTGTTAAAAGTAACGTCCTTATAGAGTCGCCAATAACTAATGAACTATAATACAGTAGTACTGTATAGGCTCTTATCCGCATTATAAACTGAATTGTTGAGCATGTTCTAAGATTTGATTTTCGTATCCTCGTTAGGCACGTTCCGCTTTATGCAAAAAATCAGCATGTAAAAGTGCACTGAATGCTAATTTCCGAATTGTACACGTGCAGATTTGAGCAAGTTTTACTGTATTATCTTATTCATTCCTCCCCACTGCTGGTGTCTCTTCTTACTTGCAATATCTCTCTCTTACTCCTTGTCATTGTCATGGTCTCTGTCTGTCATTATCACTGGCTCTCGTCCACTTCCACTTTCTACATCTCTTTATTCCTCTTCCACTTGTACTGTCTCCTGCACTCTTTCCTTAGCACTGTTCTGTCACTATCAACTATGTTCCACTCTCACCGTGTCCTTTCCTTCTCTCACACTGTCATTGTCTCCTTAGCTCTTTCTATATCACAACCACCTCTACTATCTTCAAATATTTATTACTTTTCCGTCTCTTTCGTGCTGTCCCTGTCCTTTTCTCTATCAGCATAAAATGTTTGTGGGGAACTATTTAAACGTGCTGAGAAAGGAGAATGAGACAGCTGGTACCCGACTTATCACTCAGAGTTTTTTAAACAGAAGCATATTTGCCTTATTTGTGCTCCGATAGGAGAATTTTTCCCTAGTTCCCATCTTCCCCCTGCCAGTATAGGGCACATCACTCACATGAAAACAGCTTTATCGATCAGTAAAATTTTTATAGTTCACCTATGTGGAATTGAAATGACGCAAAGAGTATACCTCAGACTGGATGAAAAACTTTGCTTGTGGTTGAGTTCTACAACTTAGAGGTCCCAGATTTCTTCTTTAGACCCCTTTTAATGATAACGAAGCCACTTTACAGCATATTTTCCCGTGCTACGTCACTTTATATACTACTTTTTCGCCTTCCACCGTAGTTTACGTGTACAAGTAGGGTAATTTTGAACTTCTGTATCTCGAACACGTACAAAGATATTACGAAAATTGTCGAGGTTGTTCGAGACGAGAATTTTAACAATAGATAGCAAAAACTTCAGCCATTTTCTGTGCATAGTCATCTTCAAATTCGAGGCTCGGTTTTTGTCGAAAAAATCCTAAACCTTTTTTTTTTGGGGGGGGGGGGGTGGAGGGCTCTGAGAAAGCGCTGATGAATTAATGGTAACTCCCTAGACCGCTTAAGGCCCATGGTAGGCTACATCAAGTACAAAAAGAACTTAGCGATTCCCTCAACTTGCCTAAGCTGGAGGAAATGTGTGACATTCATACTTCGACCCTGTGCTGTTGCAGCGTCACACAGACGATTTCTCTGTTGAGTGTAGAAATGACCCCCGCGTAAGACCTATCCAAATCACATGACCCCACCTTTCTATAGCCAATAGAACCCGAGGTATGAGTTGCGGAAAAATCCCGCCTTTGTGCACAGCGTTTTGGGACCTTTTGGGACATATTATGTTTCCATGCTGTTGCAGGCCTACCAGTTTGCTAAATCCTGAAAAAGTCTAGCCCGCACTAGACAGAAAAAAACGCTAGACAAATGAATTCCTTGAAGGAATATACCTCTATTTAATCAGTCTTCTGACTGATTTCATGTGCCCCACGACGATTTGCCCTTGTACGCCAATCTCTTCATCTCAGAGTAGCACAAATATGGAAAATGTAAATTATTTGTTGTACACATTTTTGCCTTCCTCGACGATTTTTGCTTTTCTTGGTATATGAACACACTTCGTTTCATCTTGTAGCTTCTTCAAGTCAGTGTTTTCCACGCATTTACTCCCTGACCTATTCACCTTTTTCCTAGTTACTCACTCAATTATTGTCATCGTTCTACTATACCAGATATCGAAAGGTTCGACTCACTTAGTTTTCGCTTTCCCCTGAGTCCATCGTTCACATCTACACAGCCGGCCGCTGTGGCCGAGCGGTTCTAGGCGCTTCATTCCGGAACCGCACTGCTGCTACGGTCGCAGGTTCGAATCCTGCCTCGGGCATGGACGTGTGTGTTGTCCTTAGGTTAGTTAGGTTTAAGTAGTTCTAAGTATAGGGGACTGATGACCTCAGATGTTAAGTCCCATAGTGCTTAGAGCTATTTGAACCACTGAACCAATGAACCACATCCATACATTGGTGCGATCCTGATGCACATTCTCAGAAGTTTCTCCCTGAATTTACGACCTACTACTGGCTAGGAAAGCTCTCTTCGCGTTTTTATTTTGCCTCTCTTTGCTTCATCCGTCACTTGAACTTCTTGACTTCCTTCACTACGTGGTGCCCAGTTCTGATGTTTTTCGCTAATTTCTTTTATAATACTGCTGATAATTTTCGTCTCTCTTTGATTTAATCTCATTGTATATTTTGTGCTCAGTAGATTATTCACTTTGCTCAACAGTTACTCTAATCGTTCTTCTCTTTCACAGAGAACAGCAACATCATCGGCGAACCTTACCAATGATATCTTTCCATCCAGAGTGTTAAGCCTACTTCTGAGCATAATAAAATTGTTTGCCACGGATTTAATGTCATGCGACCTGTACAAGAACGAGACAGCAGTTATCCGTGGACGGACAAAACAAGAAGAGGTGCAAATACGGAGAGGTGTCCGACAAGATGGCGCACTATCCCCAGTTATCTTTAACCTGTACATTGAAGAGGCGCTGAAAAAAGTATGGAAAAATTCACAGACAGGTGTAGTAATTCATGGCCATCCAATAGATATGATAAGATATGCCGTTGATATAGCTGTCCTAGCTGAAAGTGAAGAAGATCTTGTAGTCCCACTGAATAGAATGGATAAAGTTATGGGGGAAGAATATAATATGATTATTAATAAAGCAAAAACAAAAGTAAAGCATGCGAAAAAAAAGATCAAGTGAAAGTCCAAGTTTATGTAGGCAGTGAACTGAACAAGTTGATAAATTTACTTATCTGGTCAGTAATATTACCTGGAATGGAAGGAGCAAGGCAGAAATGAGAAGTAGAATTGCTCAAGCAAAGGCTGCTTTTAACAAGAAGAAAAACATCTTAACATCCAAGAGCATCTGCCTTGAAATCAGGAAAAGATTTTTTAAATCATATGAGTGGAGTGTGGAATGCTATGGGTGTAAAACATGGACTTTCGTGACAGAGGAAGACCAGAAGCTAAATTATTTTGAAATGCGGTGCTATAGACGCATGCTCAAAATAAAATGTATCGGCAAGGTCACAAACGAAGTGGTTCTGGAAAGAGCAGGTGAGAAGAGAAGCTTCTGGAGTTTCATTGTTAAAAGAAGGGAGCAATTTACAGGCCACCTATTAAGACATAAAGGACTCCTGAACACAATCATAGAGGGTTACGTTAAGGGGAAAAGACCAAGAGGAAGACGACGGCTGAGGTACATGGTTCAAGTCGTGAAAATTGTGGGATGTAACACCTATAAAGAAATGAAGAGAAAAGCTGAAAGACGCACAGAATGGAGACAAGCTGCTATTGTAGCCGTTGCAAACCAATCCTTGGATTGACTACTACAGAAGAAGACCTGTTTGCTTAGGTCGTTCTCGACCTACTCGGAAAAGAAAACCCTGCTCTCAGCACACTGTTCCTTACAATGCACTTATACAACAACATTGACTCCCTGCACTTTCGGAATAATTACCTAAAATATTTATAGCTCTCAATTATCTGTGGGATTCTTGTACAACAGAATATGCTTCCACTCTTTCCCAGATGATGTAAGTATCCGTACAGTGAAGAATGGCCAGAGACGGTTGGACATGTAGCTGTAGTTCTGTAGATCTGGAGGTATGCTGCCCTCACCACTCCATCCTATTATTTGCGTAACGGCGAGCGAAAGCTGCTGGCGAATGGAAGTCGGGAAGTCGGTTTACCGAGGCGTGCCGCCTGCCCCCCCCCCCCCCCCCCCCCCAACCACACAACGGGCGCAGAACCGCCTCGGAGGGTGCGGATTCCAATTTCCGGCGTTTGTGGAGTCTGGCGCCTTCTCTCCAGCTGGAGGCTGCCACGTAGATAGGATTCAGGGACTCCTTCTGGAGGAGAGCAACGGAGGAGAGAGGTGCTCACAAAACGTGTCACAGGGATTGCGGCGCGGCGAAAGCGGCTACGTGGGGATACTGACAAGAACCGTGATACGCTCCCACCTTACAGAGCATTTGCTGTCTGAGAAGCATTTTTCAGAATGGCGAAGACGAGAGGCGAACCTGTTGACAGCTGCTGCCTTTGTACCTGCGCAAAGTAAAACATATATTCATAAAAAGGGTATACAGGGTGAAAAATAAACTAGCCAGGAATATATTCTCCGAAGAAGGTCGCAGTGGTTAGCACACTGGACTCTCTCATTCGAGAGGAAGACGGTTCAAATACACGTCCGGCCACCCAGATTTAGGTTTTCTGAGATTTCCCTAAATCGCTCCAGGCAAATACCGGGATGGTTCCTTTGAAAGGGCATGGCCTGTTTCCTCCCCCTTGCTTGAAACAGTCCGACCTTGCACTCCGTCTCTAACGATCTCGATTTCGACTGAATGTTAAACCCTAATCTTCTTTACTTCTTAGGACCATACTTCAAGCACCCAATTCATATCATCTGCTCCAAGGGCAGATGAAGCAATATGGGTTGCCCACCTTAATGTACATGAAATATTTTCTGCGCCAACTTCAGTCTGCTCACGTTGTGCGAGGGATATTCGGAAAGTAAGGTTCGATAGGGAGTGAAATGGAAACGACAATGAAAATCGGCTGAAAGTTTACACAGATGTTTTGGGCAGTGTTACTACAAGCCTGTATATCACACCACGTCACTCTTTTCAGTTATGAGCAAACAGTGAAGATGCCTAGAACGGTAGTGACCCCCCCCCCATCAAGTATGGGTGCCTGTTGAGATATTTCGCCTGATTTGTTGCTGTCTCTCTGTACCTGTCATGCATTTCCTTCTACATGACAATTCTCGGCCGCATACTACAGGGGCAATGAGGATGACGCTGCAGCGTTTTCCATGGCAGGTGTTTAATCAGCCACCATACAGCCCGGACTCGGCTCCCTCTGATCTTGATCTTTTCTAATATGAACCTCTGGCTATGAAGACAACATTTTGGCACAAACAACGAAGTGCAGACCAGCGCAGAGAAGTGGTGGAACGCATAGACGGCTGCCTTCCACGACGAGAGTGCTAGAAAGCTGGTACAACGGTACGACAAATGTCTAAATCGGAGCGGCGACTATGTACAGAATTAGTTGGAAGGTGTAGCAAACTGTTGCAAATAAAAAGTTTCAGATTTTCAATGTGGTTTCCATTTCGCGACCTATCTGATCTTAATTTCCGAATAGTCCTCATATAAGGGGCGACCAATAAGTTGCCGTTCGAAAGCTACTCTAACGTCTTGCTTACACGTCGGTGCTTATACTGCATATCCACATCGGAGTCGCCCCAGGTTACATAAACGCTGCAGGAACACACTCTAACGGGAAGTCAAGATCGCTACTTGTAACCCCTCCCCCCCCCCCCCCTCTCTCTCTCTCTCTCTCTCTCTCTCTCTCTCTCTCTCTCTCTGTGTGTGTGTGTGTGTGTGTGTCTGGAGAATTTGAAACAAACGTTGTCTACACATTATGTATTATCATGAGACAGCTACGGCAGTTCAAATCTCCCTACAGTTGTCCAACTTTCCCTAAATCATTGAATACGAATGCCGGAACAATTCATTTCCTTCCAAAATTCCAGCTTGAATTCCGTCATTAATGACCTTGTTATCAACGATACCTTAAGCTCCAATCTTCTCTTATGATTCCCCTACGACTTTTGGGGTTTGAAGTGGTTGCATAAAAAAATTTATTGAAACGAACTACTTTAGTGTCGAATCTACAGTTTTTTAATGTCGTTGGGCTGACAGTTCCTTTGACATTTGCCACTAGAGATGCAGGTGATTATAGGATCGGATGACATATAAGACATTAGTCTGGAATAAGAACTAGCAAGTTCTGCCAAACTTCGTACACGTACAACTTTCTATCTGGACGTTGGGTGGGAGGACGGGGGGAGGGGGTGGGGAGAGGAGGGAGAGAGGGGATGTGGGGAGCGAGGCACCCGCTCTAGCATGCCTATTTGTGCAGGTGGAGATGCGGCTGGGGATGACAATGTGGACTTAGAGCAATATCATCCTATCTAAGGCATTATATGACTAACTATACGGAAAAAACTATATTTTGAGTAGGCGCAGGTGTGGAAGAGGTAAGATGCAAAACGAAAAAAAACAATATGAGATCTAGAACACATGTTTGAGGTTGCTTGGAGAATTGGAGACAATTATACTACCGTTTAAAATGCGATTTAGACTGATCAGTGACTGAGGAAAGCCAACTAATCACACTGTACTTAATAAATGTATTCTGTAACAAAAGCGATTGAAACTGGGGAGAATTCTATGATGCTTTTAGGATACTTTCAGAAGGGAATAATGGGAATACCAAGCATACAAGTCATACTGAGTTTATTCTAAAACAACTGTTGTAGATTCAGGCACTTTTTCTCAGAAAGGGACCAGATTATTAATTTATTTATCTTGAAACACACAATCACAAGATGTGCTCTAAATTTATCTTCTGAAGTAACTAATCAGTCTGTAAATAATAATGTATTTGGGAGAGGAAAAAATCTCAGATTGTGTCCGTGATTACCTGCAAATGCACTGGGCATGTGTGAAATATCTAGGAATATACCACGTTACACTATACTGATTTGTTCATAAAATTTGCTATCAGAATTGTAGTATTTATACCACACATTGATCGGAAACATTTTTTATTTGTAACGCTGGGGATCTTGGCAGAAATTTTATAATTTTTTATACAAGACTATTAACACATATAAAGAAGAAACACATCGACCAACTTATGAAATAGAAAGGAGTTAAGTCTGTCTCTCCTCTCTCCCCTCAAACATTCCTTCTCTATAGTGCAATAGAAATGAATAGTAAGTTACAGCAAACTGACAACATATAATTATACAAAAGTAATAAAATTGCTGTCGCAAACGTAAAATTCACAAATTACACTTTGCGGCGATTACCATAACTAGCTGTGGCTCGGTGGATAAGTTCCAGACTACAAGTCAGAAGGTCTAAGCTAAGATTCCCCGTCGGTACTTGCAATCTTTCCTACCCCTTATCCCTTTTTTCCCCTCTGTCAATGATTGTCAATGTGAGAAATGCCGAGCTGCACCGTGGTTTGGAGTCTATCTGAAACTGTAGGTAAGTTCACAGTTGGCTGGCTAAGTTTGTTCTAAGCGCGGAGGATGACATCGAGACAATTCCTCCAATGGAAACACACATAGTTCAGCACTTTGGTGTGCAAGTGAACGGATTGTTTGATGACAGCTTTACGTACTTGCCGCGAATAAGTTGTATCGAACCTATAATAACATCTGCATCTATAAATGTACATCTATATTCCAGACGCCACGTAATGGTGTGAGGTGGTACCACTACCTTTTCCTGCTTTACTTGTTGCATTCACAGATGATGCGTGTTATGAATGATTCTCGGAAATTGTACACATTCTCGTAACTAATTATAACTCTCTGTCGCATAGGTGAAGTAACAGCAGTTGAGGATGTAGAGAAACATTCCCTCTCTTGCTGTTCGAGTTACATAAACTGCGAGCACTATGATCATTCGTGTTACCATTAAGGCACGTGGATACGCGCAGTAAACTTGGGACAGTTACTGCGCAGCCACCGTGCTTATGTGTTCAGACCCCTGCAGTACCACTGCCCACTTACTGCGGGTTGAAACTAACCCGTGGAAGCGACGCTTATTTGCGCAGGAAGTACGCCACGGGAGCTCACGCGGTAAGCCGTGTAAATGCAGGAAATATCTCCGCCCCTTCTTTCATCACCTCAGCCATTGCGGTCAGGCGAAATATCGGAGAAGAAACTGCGGCAGAAAGAAGTACTACAAATGTGCTGAAGCCTAACCAAAACGATGGTAATAACATGTTATCTCAGTGAGGTGTAGTTTTAAAGTTACATAAAATGATCGATTTATGGAAGGCGTAAAAGCCATATGGATTAGTCAAAAGAAGCAATCGCCTATAAAAGAAATCTTCTGTTTTCAGGATGTGCCTATACCAAATAAACAGTGTGCTAAAACTGTGTACTTGGGAAATATTTGTGGAAGTGAAACATGGCTCGTAGAGAACTACAAAAATCAAAACTAAGACTATTTGAAATGCCTAAAAACGTTACAAATAGAAAAGACGTGTAAAATATGAACCGAAGAGTTTGTAGGTACTACGTGGTGAGGAATGAATTGAAGGGGTAGAAGGAATGGAAGAATGGGAGAAACGCTGACCTTCAGTCTAGTAAGGATTAATACGATCACCTTAACTGTTGGGTATTCAAATGCACAAAACGTCCGTGGTGTAAGTAGATTTGGTAACTGGGATACCACTCCCTACGTCGATCCGTCAGGCAGTACTCTAAATGACAGAGTCGCCCTTCAGCAACGCCGCTAGAAAACTGCGCGCAATGGAGATCTGAGTATAAGTAATTAAATTTTAGTCCTTATGGTGGAACTGAAGTGGACATAATGTAATAGATTATCCAGTACTTCAACTATCTCCACCGTAAGTTACTTTAACACTTAAGGGGCTGGTCTTCTACGTAGCTACCGTTTCCTGCGGATTGGCTAAAATATGTAGTTTTTGGAAGTTCAAATATGTAGCTGAAATTTCAAAACCTTTTTAGGGTTAGTGGAATTTTTACTTTAATTATACATATTTTGGCATAGTTAGCGTTAAATCTGAACTCATAGATGACATTTCGATTGAATACCAACCATCGCAGAATAAAGTGAAAAGGAATTATGGCATTCAGACACACAAGCCGGTAAGCAAACAAGTGATCTTTCCGTTTAAATTTTTTTTTTTTTTTGTCATCAGTCAACTGACTGGTTTGATGCGGCCCGCCACGAATTCCTTTCCTGTGCTAACCTCTTCATCTCAGAGTAGCACTTGCAACCTACTTCCTCAATTATTTGCTTGACGTATTCCAATCTCTGTCTTCCTTTACAGTTTTTGCCCTCTACAGCTCCCTCTAGTACCATGGAAGTCATTCCCTAATGTCTTAGCAGATGTCCTATCATCCTGTCCCTTCTCCTTATCAGTGTTTTCCACATATTCCTTTCCTCTCCGATTCTGCGTAGAACCTCCTCATTCCTTACCTTATCAGTCCACCTAATTTTCAACATTCGTCTATAGCACCACATCTCAAATGCTTCGATTCTCTTCTGTTCCGGTTTTCCCACAGTCCATGTTTCACTACCATACAATGCTGTACTCCAGACGTACATCCTCAGAAATTTCTTCCTCAAATTAAGGCCGGTATTTGATATTAGTACACTTCTCTTGGCCAGAAATGCCTTTTTTGCCATAGCGAGTCTGCTTTTGATGTCCCCCTTGCTCCGTCCGTCATTGGTTATTTTACTGCCTAGGTAGCAGAATTCCTTAACTTCATTGACTTCGTGACCATCAGTCCTGATGTTAAGCTTCTCGCTGTTCTCATTTCTACTCGTTACCTTCGTCTTTCTCCGATTAACTCTCAAACCATACTGTGTACTCATTAGACTGTTCATTCCGTTCAGCAGATCATTTAATACTTCTTCACTTTCACTCAGGATAGCAATGTCATCAGCGAATCATATCATTGATATCCTTCCACCTTGTATTTTAATTCCACTCCTGAACCTTTCTTTTATTTCCATCAATGCTTCCTCGATGTACAGATTGAAGAGTAGGGGCGAAAGGCTACAGCCTTGTCTTACACCCTTCTTAATACGAGCACTTCGTTCTTGATCGTCCACTCTTATTATTCCCTCTTGGTTGTTGTACATATTGTATATGACCCGTCTCTCCCTATAGCTTACCCCTACTTTTTTTCAGAATCGCGAACAGCTTGCACCATTTTATATTGTCGAACGCTTTTTCCAGGTCGACAAATCCTATGAAAGTGTCTTGATTTTTCTTTAGCTTTGCTTCCATTATTAGCCGTAACGTCAGAATTGCCTCTCTCGTCCCTTTACTTTTCCTAAAGCCAAACTGATCGTCACCTAGCGCATTCTCAATTTTCTTTTCCATTCTTCTGTTTATTACTCTTGTAAGCAGCTTCGATGTATGAGCTGTTAAGCTGATTGTGCGATAATTCTCGCACTTGTCAGCTCTTGCCGTCTTCGGAAATGTGTGGATGATGCTTTTCCGAAGGTCAGATGGTATATCGCCAGACTCATGTATTCTACACACCAACGTGAATAGTCGTTTTATTGCCACTTCCCCCAATGATTTTAGAAATTCTGATGGAATGTTATCTATCCCTTCTGCCTTATTTGACCTTAAGTCCTCCAAAGCTCTTTTAAATTCCGATTCTAATACTGGATCCCCTATCTCTTCTAAATCGAGTCCTGTTTCTTCTTCTATCACATCAGACAAATCTTCACCCTCATAGAGGCTTTCAATGTATTCTTTCCACCTATCTGCTCTCTCCTCTGCATTTAACGGTGGAATTCCCGTTGCACTCTCAATGTTACCACCGTTACTTTTAATGTCACCAAAGGTTGTTTTGACTTTCCTGTATGCTGAGTCTGTCCTTCCGACAATCATATCTTTTTCGATGTCTTCACATTTTTCCTGCAGCCATTTCGTCTTAGCTTCCCTGCATTTCCTATTTATTTCATTCCTCAGCGACTTGTATTTCTGTATTCCTGATTTTCCTGGAACATGTTTGTACTTCCTCCTTTCATCAATCAACTGAAGAATTTCTTCTGTTACCCATGCTTTCTTCGCAGCTACTTTCTTTGTACCTATGTTTTCCTTCCCAACTTCTGTGATGGCCCTTTTTAGAGATGTCCATTCCTCTTCAACTGTATTGCCTACTGCGCTATTCCTTTTTGCTGTATCTATAGCGTTAGAGAACTTCAAACGTATCTCGTCATTCCTTAGTACTTCCGTATCCCACTTCTTTGCGTACTGATTCTTCCTGACTAATGTCTTGAACTTCAGCCTACTCTTCATCACTACTATATTGTGATCTGAGTCTATATCTGCTCCTGGGTACGCCTTACAATCCAGTATCTGATTTCGGAATCTCTGTATGACCATGATGTAATCTAATTGAAATCTTCCCGTATCTCCCGGCCTTTTCCAAGTATACCTCCTCCTCCTCTTGTGATTCTTGAACAGGGTATTCGCTATTACTAGCTGAAACTTGTTACGGAACTCAATTAGTCTTTCTCCTCTTTCATTCCTTGCCCCAAGCCCATATTCTCCTGTAACCTTTTCTTCTACTATTTCCCCTACAACTGCATTCCAGTCGCCCATGACTATTAGATTTTCGTCCCCCTTTACATACTGCATTACCCTTTCAATATCCTCATACACTTTCTCTATCTGTTCATCTTCAGCTTGCGACGTTGGCATGTATACCTGAACTATCGTTGTCGGTGTTGGTCTGCTGTCGATTCTGATTAGAACAACCCGGTCACTGAGCTGTTCACAGTAACACACCCTCTGCCCTACCTTCCTATTCATAACGAATCCTACACCTGTCATACCATTTTCTGCTGCTGTTGATATTACCCGATACTCATCTGACCAGAAATCCTTGTCTTCCTTCCACTTCACTTCACTGACCCCTACTATATCTAGCTTGAGCCTTTGCATTTCCCTTTACAGATTTTCTAGTTTCCCTACCACGTTCAAGCTTCTGACATTCCACGCCCCGACTCGTAGAACGTTATCCTTTCGTTGATTGTTCAATCTTTTTCTCATGGTAACCTCCCCCTTGGCAGTCCCCTCCCGGAGATCCGAATGGGGAACTATTCCGGAATCTTTTGCCAATGGAGAGATCATCATGACACTTCTTCAATTACAGGCCACATGTCCTGTGGATACACGTTACGTGTCTTTAATGCAGTGGTTTCCATTGCCTTCTGCATCCTCATGTCGTTGATCATTGCTGATTCTTCCGCCTTTAGGGGCAATTTCCCACCCCTAGGGCAAGAGAGTGCCCTGAACCTCTATCCGCTCCTCCGCCCTCTTTGACAAGGCCGTTGGCAGAATGAGGCTGACTTCTTATGCTGGAAGTCTTCGGCCGCCAGTGCTAATTATTTATCAAAATTTAGGCAGTGGCGGGGATCGAACCCGGGACCGAAGACGTTTTTGATTATGAATCAAAGACGCTACCCCTAGCCGATTTAAATCTGAAGAAACACACGAAACACAAGAACAAAGCAAACTTTAGCGTTCATTGTGGAGTACAGTGCGACACATATCGACAGATGGGGAGTCACAAAGTCCAACATTACAATCACTGGAAACATTCTCGGACTGATTTCCTGATTTACCTCTAGGAAAATCTTTCATAATAATATGATCTGCGAAAATAGTAATATAAATCTCTAATATGAATCGTCATCAAATATTTTGTTCTCTTCATCTGGTCTTTCCTCCTCTTCACTTCACATTTTGAACATAAGAGCAATGAAAAAGCACACAAAACGCGTGAAACAGAATTTGAACGTCACGTAACGCCCCGGAAACAAGAGACGATAACAAAGGTTTCGAAAACGACGATTTTTTCCAGTGATACCGCTGTTACCATCTAGCAGAAACTACGAAGGCTGCAGGCGTAACAGATACTTGAAGGAGCCCTAATTAACGTTTGAAACCGCGGAAAATAGTCATAACTGGCGTGGCGTAATATTACGTTCGCCCACATTCCGATTTCCTACAACAGCGGTAACATTACGTCACCCGCACGCTTAGTATTAAAAGTGTTTAGCCTCTGATTTGTACTAAAATTAAAGATATTGGGTGTGATTACTTAAATCTGCTGTCAGAAAGACGCAAAAGTGAAATATGATGAGCCAGCATAAAAACACATAGTAGGAAGGAATATGAAAACTGCTGCAATCCATTTGGCAGAGTCGGGAATGGGTGGAATCCTGCACTACGGTCCTACTTGGAATGTGGATAACGCAATCTGACAATAATTGACTGGATTCACAGAGATTGTCAACGGCAAACTATGCGCCATATGTATGTCGAGCTACGTCTGCTGCCGTTTGCAGGGGCGCACGCCGTACTCGCTGAGCGGTTCACCGTCAGTATTCCTGCCGAGCCGGAGCAGCGCAGTGCTCACTTGGTACCGTCGGGCGTCAGCAGTGTGGTGAGCGGCGCGCCACGGCGGTGACTCGACCAACGCGGACGTACCACACTCTCGGCTGCTCGATGCCGAACCCGGAGGACACGAAATCGTGACGCTCGCGAACCAAGGCTCTGAGTCAAAACATTCACTGACACTTGCCTCGAGGCCACAAGCCGAAAATCGACCTGACTTGTTTTTCACCTAAACCCGATTGTGTGGTGCGCTTTGCGACCGTCACATAACACAATTCCAACAGCATGGTTATGACTCCTCTTCGGTAGTCTAATCGCAATCTTCGTCCTCTCCTGACAACATTCAGAGCGCGAATCCTCAGTGCACTTTTAAGTGCCATCCAAAACTATATATGCTCGACGTGGAGATGCTCCAAAAAGCGCAATCGACCAATGGAAGGCCGTGAACGGTCCTTTCCGCCAATAGCGTGTTTTTTTTCCCCGATAGTGCCTCTCTCTAACAGAAGGGCAGATCCTTTTCGACTAATGCTGTATCTCTGTATGTCCACCTTTTCATAGATGGTTGCGGGACTCGGTTGTTTAGTATATAATGTCAGATCAAAGACCTTTAAGTCGTCTCATTTCCAAAGTGTTATTTTATTGGGCCTGTTGTGTCTAGACAAGACAGCCTAGACACAATGAGAGGAAGCCGAAAAGCACGCGCTAAGTTAAAGCAGGAGGGCGTGAGGTCTGAAACAGGATACGTAATGAATGCTATAAAGAAAAGTACGTAGCTTCTGGAATACTTAACTTTAATCCATCCTTTTGGTACATCTGGAGATTGTGGCGATACAAGTGAGACTCTTTAGATACATGCCATGTTACTAATGCCGCCTTGCTAGATCGTAGCCATTGGCTTAGCTGAAGGCTATTCTAACTATCTGCTCTGCAAATGAGCGAGGCTTCGTCAGTGTGCATCGCTAGCTACGTCGTCCGTACAACTGGGGCGAGTGCTAGTCCGTATCTCGAGACCTGCCTTGTGGTGGCGCTCGGTCTGCGATCACACAGTGGCGACACGCGGGTCCGACATGTACTAATGGACCGCGGCCGATTTAAAGCTACCACCTAGCAAGTGTGGTGTCTGGCGGTGACACCACAGGGCCACCAGTTTCGGCGATACATTACGCCATTTTCAGGCTCCCTGACCGACGTGTAGGAAGATTCTAACCTCGGCTCCGATCGAAATAAGGGCCAGCATTCAAAAACTGGTATCTGTGGATTTCTGCTTGTCGCCGATGATCTTTGAAGTGATCACTGTATCAAGCAGAAATCTACAGATTCTTTGAATGCTCGCCCCTATTTTGATCAGAGCCGATGATGAAATCTTCCTAAACGTCGGTCACGGGGCCTGAATATGGCGTAATGTATCGTCGAAACTGGTAGCCCAATAAAATGACAGTTTGGAAATTAGACGTCTGAAAGGTGTTTGATTTGACATTCAATCCCTTATCCATTGCGCCATCGAACATGTGCCGTACGGTGCGCTCCTCGACGTCAACCAGCACTCCAGTCAAGACATCACTTCTCAATTCGCGCGGAAACATCAGCATGCGAGCCATTGCGTCCGGCAAAAAAGTGCAGGAATTTTTAGAGTGTGTTGGCGGAACAATGTTGTACCCGGCGTGGTGACGCGGTACGCACATGTCGTCCTCCGTTATGTACCAGTAATACTGCCAGGCAGTTACACAGGAAGCCGCAGTTCTACGTCGAATCTTTGATGAGAATCCTAGTGAAATCTATGATATTTTTCGTGTACGTCAAGATTAAGTTAACGGTAAAAATAACAAAAAGTTAATTTTTTTTATATCCGAAGCTTTGGTTTTTCAAGCCAACACCGGATACAGCCATCAAACCATCTGGATAGTATTTGTTTACCTGACCTAATTCTTAGCCATTTGCTTTATGTGCATATAATATCTGGTCGTTATGAAGGTGCTGTTTACTTAAACCAGTCGCGCTGAAAACTTTTCAGGAGCTACTATTTTAGGTGGATGAAGGCTACGTAGATCTTAAGGAAAATGTGTAGATATGTCGCGCATATTTGTACAGGATTGTTGGGGTTTCAGAAGATGACTGTGTAAGAACTGGAAGTCATACAAAAAATGACACGCATAAATGGACAGTGTGTAATATTTCTTGCTTTGCAGCCATCGTATTGAGCTACAAGAAGCTCTTTTTAGATCAGCTGAGAAGGCAGCAGTGGGAAGATGACGAAATGTGGCGTGAGGTACCGGTGACAGATGGTTTGTTCGGTTCCGGTATCATGAGAAAGACCTCAAATTTTGGTCTCCCTCCGCGACTGGGTGCTGAGTTCGGAAATTGCTCGCCAAAATGATAAACTTGTGCTATTTATTAAATATTTTAAAAATTAAACACACAATTTACTTGCATTTTATATTAACGCATCACTCAATAGCAGGCTGTCATTCCATTAATTAAAGAGTGTTGATAACCAGTAGAATAATAAACACAACTACTAAACGAGAAAACAGACGAAGCAGTTCGGAGATCTTCGAATACCAGGCAAAGTGGTTCGGCTGTAAGATGAGAGCTGGTTCTGACGTCTCGGAGGACAGACGTGTTGTCTGTCGCGGTCGGTATCAGTTAAGATAACAGATTCACGATCTACGTGCCGTTTTCTGCGCAGGGGTCAAGAACTACAGAAGACTGCACGTTGGTGAACATTAATTACATCTTATGCATTCCACTCAGGGCGGTGGAAGCAAATAGGCACCTCCGCTATACCGCAATCCTAGAACGAATGAGACATTGCCTGTGGTAACACAGGGCAGGTATGGAGGAGGAAAATTTTCGAGGGGCTTTGTCATTCGCACGTATATATCTCATCTTCCCTCCCCATCTTTTTCAACTCGCCTTATGTGGACAGTTCCTATGGAAATTGACTAGGCATGTCGTGTACGTGCAGAATTATTCATAAGTCTCTTCGGGGTTTCAGAAGACGACTGTGTGCAAAGTGCAAGATATACGGAAAACGAACACACATCAGTGAAAAGAACATCTCTCCAAATTTCGATTCTTAATGATCTCCGTTGTCGAGCTGGACTGGCACTTGGATGGTTGACCATGCGGTGTGCCGAGCGCTGTTGGCAAGCGGGGTGCACTCAGTCCTTGGGAGGCAAACTGAAGAGCTACTCGATTCAGAAGTAGTGCCTCCGGTCTCGCAAACTGACCTACGGCCGGGAGAGAGATGTACTGACCACATGCAGTCCGCATCCAGTGACGTCTGTGGGATGAGGATGTAATGGCAGCCGGTCGGTACTGTTGGGCCTTCATGGCCTGTTCGGTCGGAATTTTGTTTTTTAATAAACACCGTTGCGCACCACTAGAGGTCAGGCATCTCAAAACGAGTAGAAAATCGTACTTCAGTATTGTCTCATCGAATTACACTGATGTGACAAAAATCATGGGGAACCTCCTAATATCGTATCGGACTGGGTTCTGCACAGCGTACTGCAGCAACTCGACGTGGCGTGGACTCACAAGTCGTTGGAAGTCTCCTGCAGAAGTACTGAGTCGTGGTGTCTTTATGATCGTCCATAATTGCGAAAGTGCTGCCTAAGCACGATTTTGTACAAAATCTTACCTCTCGTTTATGTCCCATAAATTTCCGATGGGATTCACGTTGGGCGATCTTGATGACCAAATCATTCTCTCGGACTGTCCTGAATGTTCTTCAGACCAATCGCGAACAACTGTGGCCTGGTGGCACTCCAAATTGTCATCCGTAAAAATTCCATCGTTGTTTGGGAACATGAAGTCCATGAACGACTTCAAATGTTCTTCTAGTAGCTGAGCAGAACTATTGCCAGTCAATTATCGGTTCCGTGTAAACACAACTAACAGCATTGTGGAGCGACCACCAGCCTGCGCATTGCCGTGGTGACAGCTTGAGTTCTTGGCTTCGTGGGCCTGGACCACACTCGAACCGTGCCGTAATATCTTAACGAACAGCAGTCGGAACTCATCTGACCAAGCCACAGTTTTACAGTCTTGTAGGGTCCAATCGAGCACAGGAGAGGTGCTGCAGGCGATGTCGTGCTGATAGCAAGGGCGCTCGCGTCGGTCGTCTGCTACCAAAGCCCTTTAACGCCAAGTTTCACCGTATTGTCCTAACGGATACGTTTGTCGTACGTCTTACACTGATTTCTGCGGTTATTTCACGCGATGTTGCTTTCTTGTTAGCACTGACAACACTGTGCAAACGCCGCTGCTCTCGGTCGTTAAATGAAGGCCGTTGGCCACTGCGTTGTCCGTGATGTAACCGCTCTTTACAGAGTCGGTATTCAGAAACTAATATTTTAGATTAAATTCTGTAATACGAAATGACTCAAGAGTCAAAAACAGGTAGTTGTATTTCGTAGTAATAGTTAAAATTTTTACAAAGTGTAGATATCTGAAATAGAGTAACGCAAAGTAGTACAAAGGGAGTCGAAGGAAGACAGAACAGAGCTGCGTTTTGTTATGAATATAATATATAAACCAATGCGCAGCACTGTTAGCTCTTTTGAGTCTTTGTTTCCAGTGGTGCATGTTCGCAGCCTTTCGTGGTTCAAATGATTCAAATGGCTCTAAGCACTATGGGACTTAACATCTGAGGTCATTAGTCCCCTTGACTTAGAACTATTTAAACCTAACTAACCTAAGGACATCACACACATCCATGCCCGAGGCAGGATTCGAATCTGCGACCGCAGCAGCAGCGTGGTTCCGGATTGAAGCTCCTGGAACCGCTCGGCCACAGCGGCTGGCGTCTTCCGCGTTAGCCAGAAGTTAGGTATTATAAGCCTAATTAAATATCATTCTGATAACAGCATTAGACATTGGAGTGTTGGATAATAGATTATTTTGAGTTATTGGGACAGAAAATAGTTGGGCCTTATCATACTAATATCTTTGCCGATCGTTGTCAAGGCGATAGTGCTAATAAACGAGGCGTGAAATATAGTGCCCGTGAAAAGACAAAATTCGTGCTGAACAGGCACTGAAAGAACTCGACTTTATAATTAATATCGTGAGCTGAGAATTAATAAGCTTAGACATTGTACAGGCAGAGACATATTTCTGATTTATCAGATATTAAAGGTAAAGGACAGTTTCATGGGAAATCACATCGTTCGTGATAGGAACGCGAAGGAATGTGATACGGACTGACTGTTATTATACCGAAGCGATACACACTAGGATCAACTCCTCCTTCATCGATTCCCCAGTGTCATTTCTCATTAGTTTAAGAAGTGAATTGTGTCAATAAAACAGAGTATATACGAGACTTTCTCCGTGTTTTCTAAATCCCAAAAATCAGCTAGTACACAGACATTTCTGTGAATATTCAAGGGTTATTGAGAAAAGCTGATTAACCTGTTAAAAACAGAGAATAGGATTTTACGAAGGCATATTGACTACGAAGGTAACTAAATCAAATTCTTTGGGAAACAAAAATTAGAAAAAAATAGACTGGAACCCGATTGCTATGTTATTCCCTAGTAATAAATAAAATCACTGCCTCTGGATCCGTTGTGGTTGAAAGTGTATGAAATATCTCTGGAAATTGAAAAAAGAGATCAATTTTCAACTGCTAGTTCACACAATTAGATTCACAACGTGATTCAGAGATGTTTTGTGCCCCACCCATACGGCAGGGAATGGATCTTAACTAGCCGGGGCAATATACACACAAAGTTTTGAGATCAGCTCCGCTGCCGGGGAGGAACGGCGAAGCGATATCTGTGCAGTCGCGACGACGGTGGGTGTGCGGCCATAGTGGTGAGAGGTGATGCCCGAAATATGGTGGTCTCGGCACAGTCTTAACACTGTGGATCTCAGAATATTGAATTCCCCAACGATTTCGGAAATGGAGTGCCCAACGCGTCTAGCTCCAGCTACCATTCCGCGTTCAACGTCTGTTAATTCTCGTCGTGTGGCCATCATCAGGTCGGACACTTTTGCACGTTAACCATCCGAAAACAAATGACAGATCTGCCAATGCACAGCTCTTTTACACCTTGTGAATGCGGTACAACCGCCATATTTATGTCTGCACATCAACACCCTATGGCTTTTGTCAACGCAATGTAGTACGCGTTTGCAGATACGCAACCCAACAATAGATTTTTAAAGCGTGCTGCTGCTGTTGCTCATTCAAGCATGTGGCACGCAGCTACTGGCGTTTGCCACATCCCAAATGGTTCCCATAGTGAGCACCCTTAAGGTGTGCTGTGAACTTGGGGCGGTGCTCTTGTAAGGTGTCACGCAAATCCAACACCTTCCATGAAAACCATGACATTATAAGAAAATGCAGTAGTATGTCACATAGCTCCGAATAAATCGTGACATTAAATCAACCAAACTAATACGAGTAACGAGTGAGCAAATGGAATACCACAGACTAACACAAGAATACCTAAATGCGCGTCATACCTTCCCACCGTGAGACAGACGCAGTTCCGAAGGGAGAAACGAGAACAGAAGCCGAGAGCAGAACCGTGTTAAGCTGGAAGGCCCTACGATAAGGGACGGACGGACACCCACATCGCCAGCTAACCGCTAGGACCACACCACTCGCAAGTTTTAGCGTGAGACGTTTTCGCGTCTCTGTTACGTCAAGACTACCCCCCAGCCAATGTTAAAAGCTAGAGCCCTCCAGAAGAACAGTATAGATCTTACGATGACACAAAAAGGGCTATACCACCGGCAAGTTTTAACGTGAGACTTTTTCGCGTCTCTGTTACGTCAGGACCACCCGCCAGCCCATGTTAAAAGATAGAGCCCTCCAGAAGTACAGTATAGATCTTACGATAACACCAAAAGGGCCACACAAGCTGCAAGTTTTAGCGTGAGACTTTTTCGCGTCTCTGTTACGTTGCAAACTTTAAAAACATTGCCCCACCACGAAAAGTATAACGTTTCTCATTGGATAGACAGAATTTTTGTTGGCGGAGCTTAAGGTTAACATTGAGACCCTGATTGGTCAGATGAAAACACAGCCAGATAGTTTTTTTTTAAACCAACTTCGGTAAATTGTAGTAAGGAGAAGCTAGGAGAGAGTTGCTTCGGAGACCGCGAGGTGAGCGGAGCTGTGCTGTCTACCGCCCCCTGACGAACACCGACAAGGTAATGAACGCACGAGATGCCGCCGCATAACAGCGCATAAAGCTTCACTCAGAACTGCAGAAGTCTCATCTGTTACATCCCCTTTTTGCGTAATACTAGTGTCGATCGTCAATTAAAGCTCATGGTGTTCACATTTGCCACTTGAAGTAAAAATCTGAAACGCGATGATTTTTCTGTTAGTTATTGAGAAGCCACATCAGCCACTGTAATTTACGACAAGTTAGATAAGTAATAAAGATAATTGAGGGTCACTGTAGACCATTTTGATAGTTTTCTCTTTTGTGAAACTTAATTTAAACCTAGATTATAGATGTGATATGGCATAGGTCATCCTTCGATCCATTGTAGAACTTGGAAACCCATTCAGGGAATATTCGCTCACATTTTTGTTCAGCGCAGTTGGTTTTTACCATCCTGTATTAAAACATTTCCTTTTATCAATAGTGCAATTTATAAGCAATGTTTTGTGAGTAGAATAAAATTTCCAATGGTAAACTTAACTGCTTTTTCGACGTTATTTTACCAGCTAACTAAAAATAGGAAAGCCTTGAACCCCTTCCACTAAATTTAGTTAGTATTAAGATCCTTTTACAGGGAGTGCAGTGGAGCTGACGCTGAAATCATTAAGTATTTGGTTATATCATCTCTAGTCTCACTGAACTCTTCTGAATTCTACATGTCATGTGTGGTCTGGCGTCTCCTTACCAGCAACAGGTCCCAGGTTCAAACTAGTCAATTCCCTAAAAAACACGCTCAGAGCGTCGTTGCGCGAAAGTGGTAGGGAGACACGATATAGAACCAACAGACACCACGCAGAATGTTAGACTCTATCCACTGATGTGCCCATATTTTCTGCATGTTTGTCTCCTGAAACCCTGGATGTGTTTATCAATAATCGTCACTAATCGAATAGATCGTAAGTAAGACTCACAAATGGCAGTTCGGCTTGTTTTTGCTTTGTAATACCCAAAACAGGGTTTGTAAACCGACTAGTTTACTGAGTTACCCTGTTCCATTAATGATTACTTCAGCTCATAATTTCCGGTTTCTTTTTCCTTTGTGACGTGGTCAGTTCAGGACTTCTCCAAATTTAAACTCCTCCTCGAGTTCACCATTCGTCCAACGTACCATCCACGTATTCGAACATGAGAGGAAACTGCAAATAAGGTTTATAAAAGTTCAAATGTGTGTGAAATCTTATGGGACTTAACTGCTAAGGTCATCAGTCCCGCACAGTCCAGGACTGCAGCGCCCTAGACCGAATAAGGTTTATAGGTTCAGTGTGAGTGCAATATTGTTATACAGATACTATGAAAATTAAATTGATGAATGAAATACTGCAAATAAAACAGCCGAGTAAACTATGTGAGTTAGCTTTTTCTCAGTCTAAACCAACTCGTAGCCGCCGGCCGCGGTGGTCTAGCGGTTCTAGGCGCGCAGTCCGGAACCGCGCGATTGCTACGGTCGCAGGTTCGAATCCTGCCTCGGGCATGGATGTGTGTGATGTCCTTAGGTTAGTTAGGTTTAAGTAGTTCTAAGTTCTAGGGGGCTGATGACCACAGTAGTTAAGTCCCATAGTGCTCAGAGCCATTTTGAACCAACTCGTAGCCGGTCGTGTAAAATTCAATACTGTGTTGCTCGCCGCCCGGAAGCCAACTAGAGAGCAGTATCTGAACTGTGCTCAGGGTCCATTCATCGTGCTCAGTGACGGCCAAAACTGAAAGGTAATACCGAAATAAGAGTCGCACTGCTAATACATTTATCTTACCGTTAATTGTGATAAATCTATGCTATTGTTTTACTGAACCTCCTTTTCCTTCATTTTAGCAACCACTCTCTTCCAGTCCTCTGATATCCAGTGTTGATACAGATGAAGAAAGATTTTTCTCTCTTGAACGTGCATTTCTGTTAGGTGCCCCTTCTTTGCAGGTCTTTTAGTCGTAAAGCTGAGATCAAAAGCCCCTGTTAACACTGTTTTATGGGATGTCGAGACACAAAATTCTAGTTTAATCTTAAATATCAATCTGTTTTGGACTCATTTTTCCATCTTGCTTTGCCACCATTTACATGTAATACGAATTATTATATACATTTAGTGATATTGTGACACCAAACCTTACGATTTCATACTTTTGGCTCGGTTCCAAGCCAAACTGTCTTATAAATTACAATCGAGTGAAAAAATTATGAATTTCTGTTTCAGCACCTTACGTTTTCGTGTGCGGCACTGTCCAGTAACACGAAAAAAAAATTTAAAAATAAAAAAAAAAACATTGTAAAGTTTCCTTCTTTGCCAGCAAAGTGATTTACTGCATTTAAGTCGATAATTCACGACCAATGTGCAACGCGGACACCTAATTTTTTCTTTTGCTTTTTAATAAAGATGAAAGACCTCACTTCTATAACAATAGAAAACTGTGCCCTCCCACGATGTAATGCTACCTTTATCTGATTAATTTTATCTTTCTGACCAGTATCAGATGTATGTTGTTATTAATTTTTGAAACAATTTCTGCAAGAGAACGAGAGAAAATAATTCCAGATGTGCATTTCTGCATGGCATGACAAACATTATAAGGAAGATGTATGTTTGACTTAAAACTCACTATTCTGCTCTTTCTTTTATATTTTTTTAAAAACAGAATTACAAAGGTTAATTAGATATGCTGTTCGTAATATTACACCAGAGACAGTGTGTCAACAACATTAACATATTAACAGTCAACAATGATACTTTTTTCATACTTGTTCATTTTCTATTACTTTACAGCTCGAAATCCACTAAAAACAGTATTCTTCGCCTCTCACTGTATTCTTTTCATGTTATCATCTTTATTTCGCTGATTTACAATGAGCTAAAGTGCTACCATCTGTTGAACTCTAAGGACACACTGTTCTCGCTGCTTCAACCAAATGTTATATTTTCGCCAACGTGAGGCGTCATAAGGGCGTTCCTATCCGTATTGCTTGACCTGCGCGAATCACGCACTGTTCATGAAAAACATATTCCATCGTGTTAAAACCTAGTCTTGCTGGAGTTCTTACTGATGACAAAAGTACATGAAATGTGAATTTGCTGTAGTTTGAACATTTGTATGGAGAGCCTCAACTTGTTAGGACAAAGAAATGAAAGAAAGTAAAGTATACAGAATGAATTTGAGCGAACTATACTGCCCCCTTATAACTAAGTTTTCTCTCAACAGCTAATGAGCGTACTTTGGACTTAAATATAATGCCAAAATACGACTGAACGTTAATGAATACACAAATTAACTAAACGTGTCTTCTGAGACAAGTCGGCCGCCAAGTCCTGTCCTGTACGTAACAAAGAGAGAAGCTGTCGCAATTACTAGGTTTTATCAGATTTGTAGCGAAGATTTTGGTTTAGGGTGTGCCCAGGATTCATCTAAGAATTAGTAACTTAGTGGAGTTCCTTTGTCCCTTTGTCTTTTCTCTCCTACGCCTTTTTATAATTACTTACGCCAGCAGAAATTAAGACCCTTGAAGTTCAGTACTGCGGTGTGCTTGTTAGTTGCGTAATCGATAGGTTTTCTTTTGAAGCGTTTATGAAAGAACTAAGACGTCGCCAAAGGATATTAATTCAAACAATATCAGTGGCACGCTGTTGTGACGTGTATAAGAAACATGTGTCTTTCTATCCTCTCATCATACTAGGTCAAATCGAGGCCTCGTGACCCATTTTCTCTCAAGCATAAGAAAAATACTGGCATAATGAGGTTGTTGTGCATGAACTCAGCGGATATAATAGAAAAATGTCACCTGGCCTGTGCAAATAGTAACTTCAGGGGTCTGAAAATGCCATGCAATGAGTGAAACGTACACAAGTATAATGAAGTACATAGAAATGCAGTGTGGTCTAAAATAACATCTTCAGCAAGAGCTTTGACTGTGTTTTAGCTTCTCTTAAATACATTAATTAATTATTGACCTTTTATGTTTTATCACTTTGACGTCAACTGCTTTAGATTAGCATGTTCATGTACTTTGGATGTGGTCTCTGCTCACGGTAGTAAATGTTTAAGTGATTACTGAACACATAATGCACGGAACATATCCAAGAAAAAGAACAGTATTTTATTTAATATGACGAAGAATGAAATGAAATATACATTAGTTAATTATAATAACGGGTATTACATGCCACTTACATAATTAGAAGTTTCACTACACTCCACCAGATGGCTCTAGTTTTTATTTCCTCCACATTTGTGTTAGATGTCAGTTTCTACAGAGAACTGTGTGCATTTCATGAAGAATTGTGTAAAAAATTAGTTGACTAAGTACCCTGACAGTTTTTGTATTTATCACCATAAATAGCAGTAACTTTGTGTTTCCATAGTTTTCATAGTTAATTACACACGTTTTTGTTTTTACACGTCATGGGGGAGGAAAAAAAATTCTTCAAGGTAACGACGGATGATTTTGGGACTCAAAGCTGAAGGACTCTCGACTAGGGAAGCTGCTAGGAAATCATTAACTGACCACGGAGCTTCGGGAAATCTTTTCATGAAACAAGCTGAAATAAGAAAGCCAAGTTTGAGATACAGTTTTGGTCGGCACGAAGTCTGCATTTCAGACTATGCAGGTCAATGAAAATGGTGGCAAAGCAAGAAAGAAAATTGAGTCCAAAACATATTGATTTTTAATATTGAACTAGACATCTGTGTCTCGACTTCCCATCCAACAGTGTTACGAGGCCCTTTTGATCTCAGCCTTACTAATAAAAGACGTGCAAAGAAGGGACACCTAGCAAAAACGCATGTTCAAGAGAGAAAAAGCTTTCTCTATCTGTATCAAAACTGGGTATCAGTGGACTGGAAGAGAGTGATTTTTTCGGATGAAAAGAAATTTACTGTTTAAGGCACTGTCAGAGGTCTGGAACAGATGAATGGAGCCAGGGGAAGAAATGAAGAATGATTGTGTGTAGAAAAGAAGAAATTAAGTGAAAATGTAATGCTGTGGGGAACAATGTGTTCTAAAGGAGTTTGGAAGGATAAAGGTTTGCTTAGTTTCAATTAAAGGGTTAAAATACGTTCATATCCGCAAAAATCAGATATTAAATTCTGCAAGTAATCATTTCAATGGAGAAACCCTTATGCCATTCGTTTTTCAAGCTGAGACAGCTAGCAGTCACCGTGTCAATACTGTTCGGGAGTATGGCGTAGATATGGGTAATGAAGGGTTATGGTGGCACCCAAATTCTCCGGACATGAATCCTATTGCGAATTTGTGGACAATTATGTAAAAAAAGGTAAATATTATTGTATCAGTAGAGTAGAGTAAATTGCGAAATATGGTCACGTTTGGTACCATGAAACTGAACCTGGTAAATGTGAAAAACTTATAGAGTCAACGACAGATAAAGTTCAAGCTCTTAAAAAAATTGTGAGACGGACATATAAAATATTAATTTTGATGTAATGTGCCGTGAACAACATAATTTCACTTTAAACAAAAAAATCGCGTACACCAGTGAATTGTAGTCTCATTATTGTTGTTGTTGTTTTGACAGATATTAAGTATAATTTATAGGTGCGGATATTATTTTGGACCATACTGCATGAAGCAAAATGTTTCAGCCCCCTAGAAATTCTGAAGGTAAGAGAGCTTGGACAGAGGTGTGTTGCATCCTAGTACGTGGTGTACTTTCAGAGCGAGCTTTCACTAGTTGTCTTTGTGACGTTACTGTATCCAGAATAAGTATTACTGTCCTGTGTGTATAAGATAACCAGTTATGGCTTGTGCATACGTGTACACTGGGGAAATGTACGTTTAACATTTACAACGAAGGCTATGATTTGAGAATGGACAACGGAGTACGAGAGTAGTCATCATAAATAAAATATCAGAAAGCGACTATGATAGAAACTAAAACAATAAAATTTAACAGTACAATCTGTCTTTTTCGTTTACATTCGCGAACAAACTCACAACTATATTTCGGGATTTTCACCAGCATGTCTTTTAAAATGGTGTAATTTGTCTGTGTGTTTATCATTTACAGTGTTGCCACCTTCCGAAAAGAGTTTCTGTTGTCTTTTGTTTGTGGCACGTGGAGGACATGGCAGTACCGAGTATTCCGTAACGACAAAGTTCACGTACTGAACGTCTGGCTGAAAACAGAGTACAAAACAGGGCAAAGTTGTCGCAAGTGTATTAGTGAATGCCGGAAGAGAGAAGACCGTACAACAAGTAACATCCGAACACTGTATCAAATGGTGCTGTCCAAAGGTTTCAAACAATAACAGGCTAACGCCTGAACGTCACCTGCTCTACCCTCTGCGAAGACGCAAGGAACTGTTCTTACTTGCTGATCTCAGTATCTCAGATTTCGTATCGATACTGCGGCTTTGCGGGGAGACTGAATCCCTCTTAGTTTATTCCGCACGTGAGCCAGGGATAGGGGCGAGTGAGGTACTGGCATTCTAGCCGAAAATTCCCGCTCTGCGATCGGCCGGTTCCGGGACAAACTTTGTGGATATTTGTAAAGGTCGATTGTATGCCTGAGACATGTTGCGTGGACCTGCCAGTGGGGCAGTGCGTTTCGAATGGTGTTTCATGAGGTGTGGGTGGGGTGGGGGGGGGGGGGGGGAGGTAAATTCCATCTCCATGGAGACATTAGTGCTTTCCACTTTAAATTTTGAAAATAAAATAGTGATATAAAGAGGCCACCGAAAAACTACTGGTACAGATGTGTGGACGAGGTAAAATGTGTGGCAGGTGAACCACTAGAGCAAATGGATTAAATCCATAAGGATATAACACAGCACGTAAGAACATTCAATTCAGGAACACAAAAACAAATGTACGGTAAAAAGAGACAACAGCCACAAATTTGATATTTGCGGATACCGAACAGCAACAGATACAGTTATACATGAACCATCAAATCTTCCAGAAAAAAGTAAATCAGCAGCTTTCAAACACACTTTATGTAATCTCAACAGAAACACACGTAACAGACAAAAATGTGAAAAAGAATGGATGTAACACCCGCATAGTACGATAGCTCTAGAACAGAATCAAAATTTCACTAAGGAAAAAAGAAACCAAACAGAGTGTAATATGGCCACAAAACTCTACAAGTAACACACATCCCACAGTACGCAGAAATACAGAGAACAAAAACGCTGACGACGCGACCGTGCACAAAAAGACACTACAAAAATACTAAAGGACAACGCTTACACATAAAGTACATAGCAAGAAACACACTCCAGTCACACCTACAGATCACTAAAAAAATCAGAACAATACTAAGGAAAAGGCATACCAGGTAGTGTGTGAAGTGCTAGTGTAGCTGCGGAAGGCAGGTGTAACCTTGAAAACTCGGTACAAGAGCCATTAGAGCACCAGAACCATAAGATTGAAATCAGTACATAGGTTACTTTAAAATGATACACACATTGAAAAACTCAAGTGCAACAACAAAGGAAAATCTGAACTCTATACAGCGACCGCACCACACACAAAAGACGACAGATAAACACGGAACGCGGGAACATTACAGATAAAAAGGACATAGAATAAACTCACTAGTTTAAATCGCAAAGTATAAATGAAAAATGCTTCGCTAATCCGGAGAAAATGACACCGTGGACTGCATAGCAAAACTAAACACAGTTCCACACGCGTGAAAAGAACAACACGAAATAGCAAGCTGAATGGAAAGCTGTTAAACACATAGAATGACTTTGCATCAGGTACTTGTCATTAACATACAGTTAACGAAAAGACTGCATTGTAGAAACAAATTCATAACTATCCAATCACATGTGGGCTTCGAAAACAAAATTTACTAAGCGCGTCTGGCAACTAAACAAACAGCTTTTCATTAAAACTTAAAGAGAGAATCTACACTAAAAGAACTTACCGAGTATTTTATCTTTGAAAACTGGACTCAAGTAGCGTCTTCGCGGAATTATGTTCTGAACTCGCCCCAAGACTGCAAGTGGCTCACAGAGAAGCTGTAAGGACAACTCAGATAATGCATTGTATCGGGGTATGTGGAATAGAATGCCTGTAATCCCGGTAGCTGCAAGCCCCACGTAAAATTCGTGAAATACTGCAAGTCGTACCCGGAAATCTGTTTGAAAATAAATCGCATGTCTCTGCTACACGATAGATAATAATGTGTCATATGTTGAAAAAATGAATTTCGTAACTTCCTTAACATATTTCTTGCTGGAAGTTTCTACGAGGTCCAACAGTATACAGAAGCCATTACTGCAGGCTTCTTTCGTTGCACAGACAAAATAATTCCAGACCTCAAAGAGTGTTTTGTTTTCTCACTTGATAGACTATACTTTTTTCCAACAAAATATATTATTTTCACGCACCTGTGAACTATGTTTCTCTTCAGACTGAAAAAAACTAATTTTAAAGCGTAATTTTAAATTTTTATTAAGGAGGACCTAACGATTTCTTTAGGGAAAGTAGTCAATCGTATTCTATATAAAAGCAGGGACGCCTCACTTTTTCTGAATACTTTTCTGTGTTAAACTTTTCTCATGCGCATAAATTTCCAACAGTGCAACTACGCATGCACATTTTCGGGACATTGAGGTCGTGCGTAAAGCGCATTGGTACCCGCCTTCGGTGGGGCTATGCACTTTTTAGAAGACGACAGGCAGCTGGGGCTCATATTTGTTTGATTGTGTAGTGTCTTGAGGCTATGCTGTAAGGCGATTTATGTGCAATAATGTCTGTTGTCTCCAAAGGAAGCACGTTTAAGTTTATAAATGATTACAAAGAAACAAGGCGAGTGGAATGCCGCTTCTGAAGATTGTTTGAATAAAAATTCGAAATGTGTTGCCCTGGGCGCCACGTATTAGATAAAAAGTCTCAGATAATTTTTCTGTAAAGAATAAGATACCATACGTTTCTAAACAGGAAAACTGAGAAGAATAAGCTCAAAATTTATGAAAAGTTTATGCGAAAACTGTGAACGAATATTCATTCTACGGCGACTTAAAAGCACAACTGAGGAACTTGGAATTTGAGGAAAATAAACTACTAGAAATAGAAATGAAGCCGACTGATGATACGAAACATACGTAACTGAATAACACAGCTTCCGTTCTAGTGGATTGCGCCGTCTATGAAATTCCCAAATTTGTCGAGTACGAGAATGTTAATCTTCATTTCATATTTCATGATTAAATACAAATGACGCATTGAAAGTAAATTAAACTTCACACACAGACTAAGGACCTCCACTAAGAGTTTCTCAGTTTCAGGAATAATCACTTATATTTTTATTTATTTATTTGTGTTCCGTTGATCCAGTATGCAAGAGAATTGCATGGATATGGACACAATCATACACGAGAGCAATAAATATACACGCTAATAGATACAAATTGTATATTGTATAGGAACAAAATATGAAATTCCCAAATTTGTCGAGTCCGAGAATGTTAATCTTCATTTCATATTTCATGATTAAATACAAATGACGCATTGAAAGTAAATTAAACTTCACACACAGACTAAGGACCTCCACTAAGAGTTTCTCAGTTTCAGGAATAATCACTTATATTTTTATTTATTTATTTGTGTTCCGTTGATCCAGTATGCAAGAGAATTGCATTGATATGGACACAATCATACACGAGAGCAATAAATATACACGCTAATAGATACAAATTGTATATTGTATAGGAACAAAATATGCTAATAGTTACAAGTTTAGACATTTCCTACATTGAAGAAAGGTATAAAACAATCAAATAATAAATTAAAATTATTCCAAGTTATAAATCTGATAGAACTGAAATGCTTTCTTTTTAAATGAGGAATAAATAATTCAAACGAGTATATAGTAAGTAGCTAACAAAATTCTATTGCCAACCGTATAGCTGCAGTTTCGCAAACTGAAAATCGAAAATCTCGTTGTGACCTGCTCCTGAATCTTGCAGACAAAACCTTGTCAACACTTTATATTTCTCGTGCCTGTATTGTTTATGTACTTCTTTACCTAAGGTCGCTTTTGCGTTCTCTTTTTCTGTCGACTTTTCATCACAATAAACGTAACACAAGCTCCCAATCTAAGAAGGGGATTCACAGCAGACTGCTTGCGCAGTGAGGCAACGTGTGGACACGAGAACGCCCGTGCGTACACGCGTCCTTTCCACAAATCTGTGTGCATGTCCTTTTATTCCAGTGCGTCTGCGACTGCCCACGACGTGAAATGTTCAAAGGTGTGTGAAATATTTTGGGACTTAACTGCTAAGGTCATCAGTCCCTAAGACTCGAACGTCCGCCGGGACCAGCCGCACAGTGCATGACTGCAGCGCCTGAGACCGCTCGGCTAATCACGACGGGAAAGGCATAGGGTGGACATACCTTATCGTCTACTTGCAACTCTGGTATACTACCTTGCCATACCTACTTTTCTGATGAGATAATGTGCCGTCACTAGTCTCGAGTAACAAATCTATACTATTCTTTTAATTTGACCAGACTGGCCTTTCAAACGTTGTAGCGTATCAGTTCCTGTCGGCGCCCCCGGCTAGTGCTGATCTGTATTGTGAAGGCCTGCGTCGGTTTTCCGGTCTCTGGGGGACGGCGTCTTTTCTCCATTCTGGAGACTATGGGTCCGCTTTACCTTAGTCCGGCTGAATGGTGACGAAGTGAACTGACCCTACTTTTCTCAAAGGCGAGCGATTTTTCTCAGGAGGGCCACCGTTACCTAATGCCTCATGGAGAACCTTGCCAAAGGGTTGGCAGCAAGCAACAGCTTGCAATAAGTACTACGTTTGTCAGCAGAAGATGGCGAGTTGAGGCGCCTACGTGTTCCTCTGTAGGTTGACTGGCCGGAAGGTCGACATGCTCAAATAATTTTTGGAGCGTTTGTGTAGCTCGTGAAATCGGTGTTTAGCCGACAGTAGTCACGATGGTAGGACCGGAGTAGTGGACGCTAAGGGGCGCAGCTTGCGGCGTTCCTTCTTTGTCGCACCATGAGAGTTAAAGAAGTTAAATGTTTCTCAAAAGCGAGGCGATAATTTAATAATTTACAAATTTTACAACACGGAACAATAGGACAGCCTCGACATCGAGGTAATTTAAACTGAGCATGGATAATTTTGCTAAGATGCAGATAATGTGGCGCGCCGCAGAAAAGTTGCCTGGTTTTATATCACAGTTTGCCTTATATAATTCCACCCTCGAGTTCGTCATCTACGTATAGATGTGCTTGACATTAGGCCATTGAGTACGTCGCAAACATCATTGTTCAGAAGCGGAAACCGATCAAATCCTCCTAATCCTGATCGAAAAATATTGCATACAGCCGAGAAACGATCGGATAAAATATCTCAGGAGTAAGTGACGAAATGACATGAGTTCCGTCCAATCGTTCGTGTACGAACAACCCGCCGCCAACATCACCTGCTTTTTGCTGAAACATATGCAAATTACAACGTAAACTGCTTAGATGGTAAGAAAGTAAGATACAAGTTAATAGTTTCGATTAATGATTTCGATTAATGACGGCATCCACACATATATATCCATAGATATTATAAAATGGATATGCGCCAAAAACTGAAGCATTCTGCATGACGTTTCAATTTATTACTAATTTTCTTTTAACTCTGTTTTCAACACATTGTACTGACAATATCCACATGGGATGTTGAATGTGCGTATGAAATTAAATCACTGTATGACACAGAGGGCAGGAGATATAACGTCTTAGACAATGAGATGCTTGAAAATCTGCCTCGTCATACTTGATTTTTAAATTTGCTACTTCTTCGCTACTACGTCTATTCGCATCATATTTCGCAGACAGTATCCACATATGGCGCTCAATGTACCTACACACGTAGTTCGAGATATATGACGTCATAAACACGGAGATGCATGAAAAATTGCCGCACCATGGGTGAAAATACATTTATTCTTTACTACTCAGGCACTCGTACTGTCGAGTGAAATGAAGGAAATCGCTGACGCCTGGCACCGCTTTTCACAGCTTTCATCTGCGAAGCGCAAACGGCTGTAGACGAAAACAATAGCCGTCTATAGAGCTATGAAGAGGCGTTGCCATAGTGACGTTTACAAAAAGCCGCTGTAGACACAAGAAGCAGCTGCGCCCAGTGTACGGGATTATCTTTCTTAATCTGGATACTGCATATAAACATTTGTACTAATAGGCATGTATCTTTATAGGACTGTTTCATAGTTTCAAAGGTGTTTTCATGAAAACGTGGAAATGAAACTTTTTCGATACTTCACTGCAAACGCAGTTTCTTTCTTGTTTTCCTTTGTAATACAAAATGGCAAAATGAATACCCGGGGGAATTTCGGGTTTCTCAGATAAGATACACACAAATAATATTTACGCAGCAATCAGTAACCGGTGACACACCTTAGGACTGCACAGAAATTCCGAAGAAGAGGTTATTCTACAGGAAGAAGATAAAAGAGCTACCCTCTTTCATTTACTCTCACTGACTTTGCATTCGCCATCTTTAAAAGCTCTTCAAGTTTGTCTACAATAAATGGAGCCTTTGAACATTTCGCACTAAATTTATTACAAAGTGTTTTTTTACAAATGAGTCATCCTTTTCCTATCAATCATTGAATTATGAATTATGAGAGTAAAAATTACGGCAAAAAAGAAATAATACGAAATATTTTAAGCTGAAAAAGTGTGATTAGAGTGGAGAGTGAATGACCGTCAGCGATAAACACAGATGTTCTCCAGTTTTTGTGAGACAGGGAGCTGCTCAATGAGAGAGCATTTGCTAGATGGTCGGGGGTTTCATACTAGACTGTGGAGACATCAGCTAGCAGAGGATAGTGTTTCACAACGTCGAGTTCAACTTGGCGTGGCCTTACAAGAGACAATGAGCTCGATTTGTATCATAGGAAACTTGTGGTGTTTTGCGTGAGTCTTTCTTCCTTTTAACTTTAAAAACTATCATGCTTTGTATTTGGAGAGGATGTTATAAACCGATTGGAGATGCTGTATTCGTTATGTTGCGGCCCTGGTTTTCTAGTACAGTGGACAGATCTGAGTGTCTTTTGAAAGTAACTCGGTTGCTGCCATGCACTGCTTTTTCGAGTCATGATGCTCCCCGCCACGAATTACTCTCCTTTGCCAACCTCGTCATCTCAGAGTAGCATTTGCAACCTATGTCCTCAGTTATTTGCTGGATGTATTGCAACTATTCCAATCTCTATCTTCCTCTACAGTTTTTTCTCTCTACAGCTTCCTCTAGTACATGGAAGTAATTCCACAACATCTTAACAGCTATCCTGTATCCTGCCCCTTCTCGAAGTGAGCGATTTCCGTATATTACTTCCCTCACCGATTTTGCGTAGAACCTCCTCATTCCTTACCTTATCAATTCACCTAATTTTCAGTATTCGTGTGTATCACCACATCTCAAATGCTCCGATTCTCTTCTCCTCCGGTTTTCTCACTACCACAGAATGCTATGCCCCAAAAGTACATACTCAGAAATTTCTTCCTCAAATTGAGGCCTTTGTTTGGTACTGGTACACTTATGTTGGCCGAGAATCCCCTTTTTGCCATTTCTTGTACGATTTTGGTGCCCACCTTCCTCCGTCCGTCATTGGTTATCTTGCTGCCTAGGTATAAAATTCCTTAACTTCATCTACTTCGTGACCTTCAGCCCTGATGTTATGTTTCTCGTTGCTCTCATTTCTGCTACTTCTCATTAATTTCATCTTTCTTCCATTTACTCTAATTCCATATTCTGTACTCACTAGACTATTCATTTCATTCTGTAGATCCTGTAATTCTTCTTCAGTTTCACTGAGGATAGCAACATTATCAGCGAATCTTATCACTGATTCTCTTTCGCCTTGAGTTTTAATTCATCTCTTGAATCTTTCTTTTATTTCCCTCATTGCTTATTCGATAATAGATTGGAAAGGAGGGGCGAAAAACTACATTCCTGTGTTAGAACCTTTTTAATCTGAGGACTTCGCTCTTGTTCGTCCACTCTTATTATTCCCTTTTGGCTTTTGTACATATTTTATACCACCCATCTCACCCTATAGCTTACTCCTGTTGTTCTCAGAATTTCGAACATCTTGTACCATTTGGCTCTGTCCACGCTTTTTCCAGGTCGACAATTTCTATGTACGTGTCTTTATTTTTGTTTAGTCTGGCTTCCATTATCAACCGGAACGTCGGAATTGCTTCTCTGTCGCCTTTACCTCTCCTAAAGCCAAACTGATCGTCATCTAACACATCCTGAATTTTCTTTTCCATTCTTTTGTATATAATTCTTGTCGGCAACTTGGATGCATGAGCTGTTAAGCATACACACTAGTTATTCCTTATCTCAGTTGAATGGTCATCCCACTTTCGGTTTTAAATTAAATATATTTAAAGTGTAGTGTCCAATGTCAGTTTTGCGGATGCGTAATATCCACATTAACGATGTCGTGTTGTCGACCATTCTTCTGAAGTAACGTACTTCATCACATAAATTTCAAATTCGAGATCCGTGTCGTAATTTCATTTGAATGAGAGATGACATTATTTCGGAGATGATTACCATCATTTAAAATATATTTACCGGGAAGACACAAATACGAGGCGGTCCATAAAAGCATGAGACAGGTGTGTATACAGTGTCCTAAGAGTGGTCAGGCGCATTTTCTCTGCGTTTCACCTCATCACGTCTTTCATGCAGTGGCCTGGGTCGACGCAAAGCGTGGCTTTGTTTCTCCTTAACAACCAAAATGATTTTTAAAGCGGAATTTTACGCGGCCATTCGACAGAGCTGTCCCAGATGAGTCTAGTACGATGTTTATTTTATCGATATGTTTTAAAAGGGACAGTAAGACTCGAAGAATAAACAGCAATCCAGCAGCAGATCAGTAGCACTGCATGTTTGGCGGTAGCAGTCACCGCGGGCCAGGGCGTTACTCTCGTTGCTGGAGTCCCAGTTAAAACATATCGATAAAAAAAATATCTCACTAGAGTCATCTGGGATGGCTCCACCATAAAATTCCGCTTTAAAATAATTTTGTTCGTAACGGGAAAGAAACCCACTGTTTGCGTCAGCAAAAGATGGGATGAGAAGTATTTACTCGTCTGACTTCAGTTACACAATGCAAAAATAAAATTGAAAAATCTGCTGAAACGCCAGGGAAAATGCGGCTGACGACTCTTAGCAGAGACGCCATGTATATTTTACACGAAGTTCCATAACAGCAAAAACTTTCACTGTGTAACTTGAGTTTACTCTCTGACATGAACTAGCGATAACGTCAAGATTTTTGCCCACTGGGGAATCATTTCGGTCGTTGGCCTTTGCCAAAAGAAGTGTAACAGATACATTAATGACATAAAGTACTGGAGATAATGCCTGTATTAAATTAATAAGAATGGCGCAGAATCTTTTAGGACCGGGCGAGGTGGCGCAGTGGTCAGCACACTGGATACGCATTCGGGAGGACGACGGTTCAAACCCGTGTTCGGCCATCCAGATTCAGATTTTTCCGTGATTTCCCTAAATCGCGTTAGGCAAATGCCGGGATGGTTGCTCTGAAAGGGCACCACTGAGTTCCTTCCCGATCTTTCCCTACTCCGAATGGACCGATGACCTCCATGTTTGGTCCCCTCCCCCAAATCAACCAACCAAGCTTTTAGAAGAAAAAGGAAAATCTGTAAGAAGGTATATGCGAACCTGGAGCCTTTCACTTGACAGCTCACGACACTATCAATTTCCCTACAACTTCAACATGGCAGCGTTGCCTCCCTATATGGAATACACTGTATAATGAATGTATCTAAAAATGTCATTACTTGATATTTAAGTGTCACAAATTATATCAAAACTACGCGTTTTAATAGATCATCATTATACTGTGGGGTTAAAATTTTGTACTTTCATAGCACAAAAAACATGAAATACGAGAAGATTTCTTCTTCTTCATTTTCCTGTAAAAATCATGATGCTTTTTCGAGAGATCCTCTATTTGCTGATGGCATGAAACTACTTGTATTTATACCAGGTACTGTGTGATACAGAAAACCCACCAAATACGTAATTTATCTGAATACGATATGGCGGCTCCTAAATTCTGCTTGTGTCCTAGAAACGATGTCGCATCTCATTGGGGATGTTCCTCTCCACGAGGCTAAAATTTGGCATGCAGATTCCTCATATCGCGTTCCGCAGTGTGGTGGCACATGGAATTCCAAGGGATGACGTTAGTAACTGCTCGTCCACGTGCGTTTTCATGTCCCGTGTGAGGACGGACTGAACACGGGACGGGGCAGCTAACGTCGACGTGCACGTAGACGGGATAGCCAACGTCACGAGACACACCGCTGCCTGCACACGGCACTAGCTGGTTAACGTCTTGGAATGACGTGGGGTTTTATTAGAACCAAAAAAGAAAACAAAGTTCACAAAATGTCCGACAGATGGTGCGTGAAAGATGTCTTGCGCGCGTCGTTTGGCTTTGGGGTTACCTGAAGTCGCAAGTGTATCGTGATCGACCGACACCTCTAGGGATGATGAAAGACAACATTCGACGCCAGTGCCTCACCATAACTCCGGACATGCTTTACAGTGCAGTTCACAACATTATTCCTCGACTACAGCTATTGTTGAGGAATGATCGAGGACATATTGAGCATTTCCTGTAAAGAACATCATCTTTGCTTTGTCTTATTTTGTTATGCTAATTATTGCTATTCTGATCAGATAAGCGCCATCTGACGGACATTTTTTGAACTTTTGTATTTTTTTTTGTTCTAATAAAACCCCATGTCATTCCAAGCATGTGTGTCAATTTGTACCTCTCTATCTACATTATTCCGTGATTTATTCAGTTTTCAAATTTATACTGACTTTTTAATCACCCGGTACTTACTTTACATCAAATATTACAGAATTTATTTCTACTAACCTCATAGGTAAGTCCCACAACTTTTTAGAAAGCGCGTGCTGCAAAAAAATTGTGTGGAGCAGGATTCGAACCCTTTACCGAACCACTCTCAGTTCAAAAACGTAGCGTCTCAACCAACTACACTATAGTGAAACTCCGTTTAAACGATGTCGTAGTTCATTTTAGAGTGTGGGAAATGTTTTAATCGCCAAAATGTTACTGACATTTAATTACAACAACTCCTAACAATAACCACACGGTTTCATGAATCTTCAACGAGTCGTTGTGTTGAAACGGCTTACTCTCATAATACAAACATTATTTAGCCACCAGTATAACTGTTCCCGTTGTCTTATTACAAATGACAGTACCAATAACGATTGACTGTGCCAGGGCTTAGAAACAGCACATATTCGCGGGTTGTAACGTGTAACATAAAAACCCCTAAATACGAGATTCTCCTGAACAAAACACATTAAGGTGTCTAGCTTTCGGTTTGTGACGTAGGGAACAGTCTTGCTTCATATCGGTTCTGCTTTACTTGGCACGCTGCCGAAATATCAAGCAACTTAATCTGTGTTTCACGTGACGAAATGATCCCCCAACGTAAAATAGCAGCGTACGACGACACGCAACTCGCCACGGCAACGCCCCCTGTGCCGACGGCTTAAGAGAGCGTGGACACTGGCAGCGGCCGCGAGTGCGCTTCGTCCGTTACTACGAAAACTCCGGGACGACAGAGGTTCAAATGGCTCTGAGCACTATGGGACTTAACTGTGAGGTCATCAGTCTCCTAGAAGTTAGAACTACTTAAACCTAACTAACCTATGGACATCACACACATCCATGCCCGAGGCAGGATTCGAACCTGCGACTGTAGCGGTCGCACGGTTCCAGACTGTAGCCCCTAGAACCGCTCGGCCACTCCGGCCGGCGACGACAGAGGGAAGGAATGTTGCAACTTCCCACTAGCTAAGATTGTGGATATTTTTTAAAATATCGTACATACGATGTATCGATATTTAAAATATAACAATACCGGTCCTCGATGTATGGAAAAAGTTATTGACGTAAAAAATATCGACTTACTGCACAAAAAAATTATCGGCTGCACAATGTATATATATATATATATATATATATATATATATATATATATATATATATATATATATATATATATTGTACTGCCAGTTTTAGAGCTGTATATTTAAGTATTGATTTAGATATTCTGTACATCAACAACTTAGCAGCCTGCTTAGCCCCTTTTAGAGCTAGAACTGACAGAAAAATAATGTACGTTCACGCTTGGCGATAACCACTTTAACCACTTGTTAACAATGGCAACTACAGGTAAGTGGCACAATAAAAGTTGTCCGATGAGTCCGTCGTTCGGTTTCTTCACGTATCGGATTTGTCTGGAACACTTAAAGTCGACTTCGCCGTTTTATCGCTTCTGCAAACGCCAGCGACGTAGCAGGTGTAGTGTCAAAATTGCGTGGTGAAGCTAAACTTCGCAGTTTCTGTTGTTAGCACCGAGCACCGCTCACGTCAGCATTTCTCCTCACACATTTCCTCCCACCTCAAAGACCAATCAAGTCATTCAGATTTCTGTTCGTGAGTTTCAGCAGCTGATTTGAAGAATGCCGATGTGAAGAAATAGCTCTCTAGTTGCGTTGAAAATGTTGTTTAACGCAACTGGTGTGCTACTTCTCCACATCGGAAATCTTGTTATTCCATTCAGACAACCACCTCCCTCCCCCTCTTCCCAGTGCAAACGGACTTCTTCTTTTGTGCCACCTACACTTGCTTCACACACTGGACGTGTTGAAAGGTCAAAAAGTAGTAAGACTCCTTCACACAATGAAAGTAAAATTATGTCCTAATACAAAAGAACAACTTCAATTATTTATCGAAAATTGCGAAAAAAATATGATATAAAATAAAAATATCGGCACTCGACATTGCCATTTCGATTTCGATATACGAAAAATGGTTCAAATGGCTCTAAACACTATGGGACTTAACATCTGAGGTCATCAGTCCCCTATACTTATAACTACTTAAACCTAACTAACATTAGGACAGCACACACATCCATGCCCGAAGCAGGATTCGAACCTGCGACCGTAGCAGCAGCGTGGTTCCGGACTGAAGCGCCTAGAATCGCTTGGCGACAGCGGCCGACTATCGATATATCGATGAAACCCGTATCGATGATGTACATCGAAGTCATTTGGAGAAAATAACGATACATCGATATTTTATCAACAGTCCTATAACTAGCACACGTGACGAATGCGTAGGGGCCGGCCGCGGTGGTCTAGCGGTTCTGGCGCTGCAGTCCGGAACCGCGGGACTGCTACGGTCGCAGGTTCGAATCCTGCCTCGGGCATGGGTGTTTGTGATGTCCTTAGGCTAGTTAGGTTTAAGTAGTTCTAAGTTCTAGGGGACTTATGACCTAAGATGCTGAGTCCCGTAGTGCTCAGAGCCATTTGAATGCGTAGGGCTCCTTGTTCGAGAGCGCACAGTGGGTTAGCCGCTGTAAGTGCTGTCTCCATTCCTGAAAGTTTCTGGTCCCAGTTAACAGGCACACTGGACAGCGTGTGTAGTGACTGGCTTAGCGATGTGGCTGCCGTCCCTTATCTCAAATCGCGCGAGCGGCGGTTGTTACGGTCCCCCGGACGCAGCTGGTGTGCGGTCCCGGAGGTATGTGCATGTACATGTGCATGTGTATGCGGCCGCGGTATCGACAGGGCGGGAGAGCAGCCGTCAGTAGCTGCGGTAGGCCCAGCCATTCACGCACCGTTCCCCGTGACTGCACGCGAAACAGCGAGGGTGAATTAACGCACTGGGCACGGATGAGCGCTGCCACTCGCGTGCAGGCTGCCGGCGAAATGTCACTTCTTGATCCCACACTTCACACAAGGGCACAGCACGGAAAGTCGAAACTAGGATCAGCGGATGGAGAAGAGAACCTCTGTGCTACCGAATACAAGACTAGTCTCTATAATAAAACAAAAACCGGTATCTCGTTCATTTTGTCACTTCTGTAGAATACAGTTTTTTGTAGCAATCGTACAAATACATTAGTTCATAATTTTGAAAAAGTTCGTGTTACACTGTTCATTTATTTGTTCAACACCAATCATTCGACATGCTATACGCACGTTATCAGTTAACATCCGCAACTTCCCATTTGCTTGCCCAGAAAAGTGAGTCAGCATTCGTTCATAACGAGTGAGATGAGCTCAGATATACAATCCAATGTACAGCTTTTATGCAGCTTTTTACGTAAAAGAAAAAAAAATAAACATTATTGAGCGAAACAATTTAAAATGACTGAGGGTGTCATTAATATTTACTTGCGTCTTATAACTTAGAACCAAATCCCTACCCTCTAACATCTAGTTAATCGTTACTGTAGCACTGCTTAACAGCTGCTTTTTAACTTCCTCTAAATAAGTTCATTTTATTCCTCTCTTTAATCGTTGTAAGCAGTTTATTGTTCACTTTCGTGTCCTGATAGAAAATGCTGTTTTGAGTTTCAAGTTTACTACTTCTTGGTTAATTTTAGTTAAAAGGCACACGGGGTACCCTCGTGTTCTCATGTACATTGCCGTGGTTCGCGCGGCTCCCTCCCGAAGCAGGTTTGAGTCCTCTCTCGGGCATGGGTGCGTGTGTGTTGTCCTAAGTGTAAGTTACTTTAAGTTAGATTAAGTAGTGTGTAAGCATAGGGACCGGTGTCCTCAGTAGTTTGGTCCCATAGGAACTTACCACCACCTTAGTTCAGTCTAGATATCGTTCGACCGTCAAGGACAGAACTGTTTCTACAGTAATTATCAGCTTTTTGCTACGTAACTGACAAGGCATTATAACTACACTACGCGAGTAACTTTATCAATGTTATAAGCAGATTTTACAATGGGTCAGATTACTAATTTTGTTTATTATTCTTGTAATCTTTTCCTCATATTTAGTGCCCTTATTCCCCTGAAAAGAATTCGATTCCTAAGAACTGATTATAGGTTTGAACAGCATGTAACTAAAAGCCACTGACAATTACTCACTGGTGACAGAACTCTTATGACAATTTGTACGTTCCTTATGCGTTGATCCCACCAGAAGTGACTACCCATCTTGTGCATACGATGCAAATATTCAGCAAGACAACGCCTCACATGACAGCTTTAGCGTTGTTTCAGAATGGAGAGTGGTTCGAGAAACAGTCGACGGACGTAAGAGAGCCGATGTATCCTTCCAGCTAGTCGCCTGACCTCGTTCCTAGTTAGCACACCAGGAACAGCATCGAGCGATGTGCTCGCGCCTGACACTCAGCCACGACCTGGTGAGTGTGATCGGATCCCGGTAACTTCCTCAATGCATTTGGTGTCGGGACGACGAGTAGTCACCATTGTTTGGGCGGAAACGAGAACATCTTGCTACTAGGTACGTGATTCTTCTTCAACTGAGGCGTCGACATGGGGAAAAAGTACACCGCCTGATCAAAAATACGCGGACAGCCCTGTGTGCTGCGGAACTGATCACTAGATGGCACGAGAGGCGGACCCACCAGCATAAAAGGCGGAGAAAGGGTCGGCCAGGAAAATTCGGTGACTTCGAAGTGGATGCCAACTGAGTAACAAATCCATCAGGAACATCTCAACCCTTATAAAGTATGCCCAAGTCAACTGTTGGTGACACGATTCTGAAATGGAAACGCGAACGAACAACCACAGCGAGACCAAGACCCGACAGACCTCATGTTCTGATGGACAGTAGCTGTTGAGCACTCTCGATAGTCGCTGTAAATAAATCGAACTATATCAGCAGGAAGAATCATTCGTGAGCTACAAAGTGCTACCAGCAGTCCGGCCAGCACAGTGGTTGTGCGAAGGGAGTTGAAAGGAGTGGGGGTACGGTGGTGAAGCACCCCTTCATAAGCCACACATCTCTGCAAGCAGCGCTAAGCGACACTTGAGGTGATGTAAAGAGCGACGCCTGTTTGTTATACCGGAGCCAAAGCAGCCGCTGAGGGCCGGAAACCCATATAACACCACAGAGAACGAGGGTGTCTATGCTCAAAGGCGTACCCAAACGAACCATGGTAAACACGGGCTATTTACACACAAGATAATGGAAACAGACACTCCGAGCACTACTTCCTGCAGGGGGAGCTCGAGCCACGGCCTGCAGGAAGTAGCACTACGCCGAAATCTGATTGGCTGGACACAGCTATATAAGTTGCTAGAACCAGGCCCGAAGTTTAGTTCACGCCGTAGGCCGACCCCGTGTACTGCAACCGTCGAAGATTACGTCTTCGTCTCGGAATTGGACTGTTACTAGGGTGTGTGTTACCACGAAGCTGTGTGGGAAATATGAAGTGAACTTAAGAGACTCTTTTCGTTATTGTTACCTTTCGTTTGTATGTTCAGTCATCAACCTTATTACTTACATCAATAAAAGTTCTGTTTGTGAAAAATTGCGAATTGGCAGTCACAACAAAGCCATTGGGCACTGGCTCACCGGAGACGAGTGATGAATCGCGCTATGTCCTTGGCTACAACACGATAGACGGGTATGGGTTCGGCTTATGGTTGGAGAACGTTATCTTCCATCACATTTAGTGCCAACGGTGAAGTACAGAAGAGGTAGTGTTATGGTATTGTGAGTGTTCTTTGCGGTCAGGGTGTGGTCGCCTTATTGCTCTTAAGAAAACGATAAATGTGAAACGATGTGAACACACTTTACAGAACTCTGCATTGCTTGTCAAAGATGAACGGTTCGGAGATAATGATCATTTGTATCAGCACGACAAGGCACAGCGTCATAAAGCAGCATCTGTGAGGCAATGGTTTGTGGGTAATAAAATTCCTGAAATGGACTGGCCAGCGCAGAGTCCGAATCTTAACTCAGTGGAACACCTTTTGGATGGCTTAGGGCGTCAACTTTGTTCCAGAACCCAGCGTCCAACATCACTGTGCTTTCCACTCTTGAGGAAGAGCAGGCTGCCATTGCTGCACAGATATTGGCACACCTGACTGAAAGTGTACCGAGCAGAGTTCAAACCCGAAAACCAACATTTTCGTAAAGTTCTCCCAATAATAGCGAAGGGTGGGCACTATTAAATGGCGGGATATTTTTGATCAGATGCTTTGCATGTCCCAAAATCCAGATTTCACGACAGTAGCGAAAAACGTTTGCGATTATGCAAAAAAAGGAGTTTTACTTGAATAAACCACTTACAAAAAAGAAGCCACTTGTGAAAGAAACTCAAGTACCCTAATACTCATAAAACGTTGCATAGTATTGTAAGTATGCAGGCACAGATATTAGTTTGACAACTACCTGCTATAAAACATATCAGAAAGTGACAACTTCGGAGCAGTTATCAATTTCTTCCTGCTCGTACAAGATGTCCAGATGTTCCTTGAAGGCATTCGACATTTACAGTAGTGGTTACCTTTGCCATGCTTTTCTTTGCTTTTCGTTGATGTAGTTCTCTTCTGTCTATGTAACTCACTTTCTGTGCTCCCACACTTACTTTCTCTTTTGGCGCCATAGATTCCAAGCCATGCCAAGTATCTGAACAGGGGCTATGAAATTAATGCTTCTCGAAATGTTTCCACAGCGAAACTCTGTCTAGAAACTTGGCAGAAAATCCAAAGAGATTCCGGTAGTATATAATGCTAGCGGGAAGACGCAGTCAATGTCTTCTCTGCCAAAGAGATTCCGGTAGTATATAATGCTAGCGCCAAGACACAGTCAATGTCTTCTCTGCGCGATAGTACTGGAAATACTATCGACGACATTGCTGCCAAAGCCGAGTTACTGCACGCAGCCTTCCGGAATTCCTTCACCAAAGAAGACGCAGTAAGTATTCCAGAAAAGAAATCAAGAATGGCTGCCATCATGAGAAACTTAGAAGCAGATATCCTCGGAGTAGTGAAGCAACTTAAATCGCTTAATAAAAGGAAAATCTTCTGGTCCAGACTGTATAACAAGTAGGTTCCTCCCAGAGTATGCTGATGGAATAGCTCCGTACTTAACTACCATAAACTACCACTCGCTCAACAAAAGATCCGTACCGAAAGGCTGAAAAGTTGCACAGGTCACACCAATATCCAAGAAAGGTAACAGCAGTAATACACTAAATTGCAGGCCCATATCATTAACGTCGATATGCGGCAGGATTTTTGAACATATATTGTGTTCGAACATTATGAATTACCTCGAAGAGCACGGTCTGTTGACATACAGTCAACTGGGATTTAGAAAACATCGTTCTTGTGGAATACGACTAGCTCTTTACACACACGAATTGTTGAGTGCTATCGACAAGGGATTCACATTGATTCCGTATTCCTAGATCTACAGAGGGCTTTCGAGACTGTACCACACAAGCGACTTGCAGTGAAATTGCGTACTTAGGGAACATCGTCTCAGTTATGTGACTGGATTCGTGATTTCCTGTCAGAGAGGTCACAGTTCGTAGTAATTCACGGAAAGTCAAAAGTGATTTCTGGCGTTACTCTGCTGTCCCTTATCTATATACACGATTTAGGAGACAATCTGAGCAGCCGTCTCAGGTTGTTTGCAGATGATGCTGTCGTTTATCGTCTAGTAAATTCATCGGAAGATCAAAACGAATTGCAAAATGATTTAGAAAAGATATCTACAAGGTGCAAAAGTTGGCAATTGACCTTAAATAACGAGAAGTGCGAGGTCATCCACGTGAGTGCTAAAGGGAACCCGTTAAACTTCGGTTACACGATAAATCAGTCAAACCTAAAGACCGTAAATACAGCTAAATCAAAGAATGCGTTTTATTGGCAGGACACTTAGAAGATGTAACAGATCTGCTAACGAGACCGGTTACACTACGCTTTCAGACCTCTAGTGGAATATTGTTGCGCGGTGTGAGATCCTTACCAGATAGGATTAACGGAGTACATCGAGACAGTTCAAAGAAGGACAGCACGTGTTATACTAACGAGAAACAGGGGAGAGAGTGTCACTGACATGATCCAGGATTTTAGGTTGACATCATTAAAACAAAAACGTTTCTTGTTGCGGCAGTATCTTCTCACGAACTTTCAATCTCCAACTTTCTCCGACGAGTGCGAAAATATTTTGTTGACACCGACATACACAGGGAGAAAAGATCATCGTAATAAAATAAGGGAATCAGAGCTCGCACAGAAAGTTAAATGTGTTCGTTTCCTCCACGCGCTGTTCGAAATTGGAATAATAGAGGAGTGAAGGTGGTTCGATGAACCCTCTTCCAGGCACTAAAGTGTTATTTGCAGAGTGTCCATATAGCTGTAGATGTATAAAGCAAGTTTATCACTGGAAAATATCCAACAAATAACGGAGGACCCCAGGTGTAAGTGCTACTCTCAGATGAATATATTGGTACAGGAGAGCAATTTGCGACGGTCCGCATCAAACCAGTCAGAAGATTGAGGAAAAAAATAAAAAAAAACTACTAGAGAGATGTGAAGGGACTATTGCGTGGGTTGGGGAGGAGGGAGTGGCGCAAGTCATTCAAACTCGAAGATGGCAAGGGGGCGCTGAGTTGAAATACCTTGAGGACGCTGACCTAGAAGACTGGGAATCGGTATCGTCAGCACGCGGTAGACTCCTTCCTCCTGGTACAAGCAAAAAAATGTTCTTGATCATCCAAGTTTCTTTCCAAACCTAACTCAACACTTGCAGGTGACCTGACTGAAATTAACAAAACAAGTGACGCATTCCTATGGAGCATAACGACAAATAGGTAGTTGCTACTCCAAATGACAAGAAGAAGTATGTACTTAACTTCTTTGAAAGGAATCATTTTATTGACATCCCGCTCACTTAATCAGATGACTAAATCACTTCGACAGCAACACCTGAAAGTACGCTGATGGGAGTGTGACGACATTGGAATGTGTGAATGCTATTCTTGGCCAGATACTTAAAACTCAAGGCCTCCTCGCAAAGGAAGCTCCCCATCGTACCTCTCCCCCCCCCCCCCCCCCCCCACTAGATTTAATGGTAGGACTGCTCAGCAGATAGCCCGTCAAAAACTGAACACAGATCAAGCGTGAAAACAGGGAAATTGTACACTGAGCTATGAGAAAAAAGCAAAATAGAAATAGTGTACGGTCGACGTTAACAAGTGCAACACCGAGCGCAGTGGTAAAGTAACCACTGTGTTGGACTGCTAAGCGGATGATGTGGGTTAAAACTCTCTCGTTCCACTTATTTTTATTTTATTTTTGCATGAAATTATGAACTATCCATCTGGTCATTGAAATGTTTGTTCTCTTCCTGCAGTCTTGGCAGTTATCACACAGTACAATGGTTATAGAACACGAGTTATATGGCAAGAATAAATTACCGTCACAATTAAAGGAGATGAATAGTGAGAGCAGGCGAGGTACCACATAGACACCTCTCAGGAATGGAAACAACAAATAAATCGGTGTAAACTATGTTACAACAAGGGAATTCAATAGTCAAAACATCGTTAACGGATCGCAACTTCAAAAATGTTAAAAACATATGTTTTGTCAGAGCACAGGGAAAACTGTGTGATTGTGAAATTGGTGCGTTCATTAGTTGCAGCTTATGAACAAACTATTATGTTGTCATCATTTCCTTGGGAGTGATCGCATTCACATGAACACCTAAATCTGACAAGGAGGCAATTTCACTCACTCACAAGGCGTGCAAATTAAGTGCGTCGGTGAGAGGTTCCTATCATATGACCCACGTGTTGTCACTAATGTCGTGTCTGATGTGCCAAATGTGTTTTACTGTGGAGGGTTCGACTGACTTGTCGCCTTGTCAACCAACGTCTGCCGTTTCCATTCGAAAGCCACTTCCTTTCGGCTGCTGATAGAGTAGTTGTGCAGAATCTACTTTCATTATGTCTCTTGCTTACAACTCGCTGTTGCAGACGGACACTACACCACGACATAGACACAAATTTGAATGGAGTGAACATCGAAAAAACGAGAAAAAATTGGGGACGATGAAGCTTCGAACATTGGTCGCCCGCTTTGTAGTCCAGTACCGTGACCATGCAACCACAACGCCTTCGTTCCTGCATACTCATCTATGTTGCACTTCTTGTGATTGGGCTGATCACTGTTTCTATTTTGCTTCTTTTTCACAGTTAAGTACACCTTCTTCCTGTTTTCATGCTCAATCTGTATTCAGTTTTTGACAGGTTGTCAACTGGTCCCTCTTACCACTAAATGTGGGGTGGGTGCGATGGGGGCTTTCCCTTGTCAGTGCTATGTCCTTCACATTTTCCATAGTGTAACATTTGGAGAGCGGCACAAACTAATCTGTTCCCTGTGGTGACTTACGGTCGTTCACCATATCAGGGTCATGGTCCCTTACTATTTTTTCCACAAGGAAACTGCTATGATGACGACGAACGAGTCGTCGCCAATGTTGACGGGTGGCCAGTGCTAAATAGAAACATATAAATCGCAGCAGGTTTATCAGTAACGTCGATAAGGTGCTGGCTGCATGGTCTGGATCTCCAACGACTAAAATAATTAGAAGTCATTGGTAAAAAGTAATATACAGGGTGTCCCAGCTATCTTGTCCACTCAAAATATCTCTGGAACAACAACAGCTATTAGAAAACGACTTTCACCGGTATCAATTTAGGGCTGGGGCCCATGAATGTACATATTTGGAAACATTCTAAAACGAAAGCATATGTGTTTTTTAACACAAGCTTATGTTTTTTTAAATGGACCTCCTATATTTTTTCTTCTGCAATCCATAGCATGACAAAGCACATACACAATGGCGTTGATTGCATCGCAATATTCCCATTACATCCCGAGATATTAAGACGCGAAGTTGACGCTTGAAACACCCGACATGCGCTGCTAGCGCACGTCCTGAGGCTCAGGCGTGAACCCCATGCTGCCCGTAATCGCGATGTGATTGACATGCGTAATCACACCTCCATACTTATCAAGAGGTCCGAAGCGAATAATACGGCCTGCTGCCATCCTGCTGCGATTACGGGCAGCATGGGGTTCACGCCTGAGCCTCAGGACGTGCGCTAGCAGCGCATGTCGGGTGTTTCAAGCGTCAACTTCGCGTCTTAATATCTGGGGATGTAATGGGAATATTGCGATACAATCAACGCCATTGTGTATGTGCTTTCTCATGCTATGGATTGCAGAAGAAAAAATATAGGAGGTCCATTTAAAAAAACATAAGTTTGTGTTAAAAACACATATGCTTTCGTTTTAGAATGTTTCCAAATATGTACATTCATGGGCCCCAGCCCTACATTGATACCGGTGAAAGTCGTTTTCCAATAGCTGTTATTGTTCCAGAGATATTTTGGGTGGACAAGATAGCTGGGACACCCTGTATATCGTGCTGAACTGGTTGTACAGGATTCTCCTTGGCTGCATACATATAATTATAAATAGATAACTATTGAGGTCTCACTTAGGCCATACGTTACTAAGCGCCTTGTTAAGAGGATGCTTCCCATCGGCTGAATGCTATGCTACTTTGGGAGGTAGCGTTGCTCATGTCCGTAGGTTTAACCTTAAAATACCCTACACGTGCCTCCTGGGTGGTGCTAATTGAGCAACAGTGATTACAGGCAGCCAGACTATCCATAGGATCTCCTGGCAATGACATATCAACTAAATAGCAGAAACAGTTCTTTTCAGAGCTCATTAACAAGAAACATTGGACCAACTGTCAGACTCCTTCAACTGAATATCGAAAGCATTAGCAGGGCAAAGTGTGACTACCTGTCAAAATTTTTGCTGGACAACAATATCGATGTCGTCGCCATTCAAGAAACTCGTGTTTCCAGCGAAGAAATATTCCGAAGCCGAGGTCGAATTCCAGGATATTCTGCACTTGGTGTAACTTACCACGAGGTGTATGGAATTGCTACGTATGTCCGTAACAACATAAACGAAGCTTCGCTGATTTCTGTAAGTGTGGAGGCAGATATACATACAGTTGTCATACAATTGCACGGCATTACTATTACAAATGTTTACAAACCACCCAAAACAACATGGCCCGATTTTGTCCTACACACAGCAGAACATCCTGCAATTTACATAGGAGACTTCAATAGTCACCATGAACTTTGGAAGTACTCTCAAAATGATGAAAATGGGAGCATGCTTGCAGAATGGATCGAAGAGAATAATCTTCATCTAGTGTTTGATGCCAAAGATCAAGGCACTTTCAGGTCAGCTGCTTGGGACAAGGATTCAAATCCTGACTTATGCTTTGTTAGCTGCAACGAAACTGGCTTTCCCATCAACACCACAAGGAAAGTGATAGATGCCTTTCCTCACAGCCAACACAGACCTGTAATAATACAAATTGGCTGCACTGTTCCTGTCATACGATCAACTCCGCATGCTCGATGGAATTTCCAGAAAGCCGACTGGATGAAGTTTTCAACGGAACTGGATAAGACCATTCGATGGATACCTCCATCACATAATAACTATCAACGCTTCATTGGTGCAGTAACAGCAACAGCTAAAAAGTGTATGCCAAGAGGATACCGAAAAGAATATGTTCCAGGATGGAATGAGGAAAGTGAAACACTGTACCAATACTTTCAGCAAAGTGGTGACCCAGAGATAGCTACGGAACTATTGTCCAGCTTGGACATGTCTCGGAGGCAGAAATGGGCAGAAACAGTCAAAACTATGGACTTTACCCACTCGAGCAGGAAAGCATGGAGTCTTCTGAGAAAACTGGGAGGAAGTGCACCAGCATGCAGAAAAAATTCCGAAGTAACACCAGACCAAATTGCTTCCCACATCATTACCACCTCAAGAGTACCTCCTGACAAGAAACATACAAGACATATCAGACGACAGCTTCGTGACGTTAAAAAGAAGGCATCTCCCTCATCTGAGTATACCCATCCCTTCACAGTTTCAGACATTGACTCTGGACTGAAGGACCTCAAACCTCTTAAGGCACCTGGATTCGATGGTATCCACCCAGAATTCCTGATCCATATGGGAGGAAAAGCTAAGAAATGGCTGGCAGAATTCTTCACTGACATCCTGCTGACTGGTCAACTTCCATCTGAGTTTAAAAAGGTGAAGATAATATCTGTTCTGAAACCTGGCAAACCCAGCAACAGGGTAGAAAACTATCGCCCCATTTCCCTACTCAGCTGCTGCTACAAGCTTTTTGAAAGGCTAATATATAACAGAATAAGTAGCGCTATCTTAGAGAACGTTCCACTTGATCAGGCAGGCTTCAGACCAGGGCGTAGCTGCTGCGACCAAGTATTGTCTCTCACATCCTTCATAGAGTCAGGATACCAAATGAAGCAGAAAACATCTGTGGCATTTGTTGATCTAACTGCCGCCTTCGACACTGTGTGGAGGGAAGGCCTTATCTACAAATTTCTCCGCATCATACCCTGCAGAACAATGGCTCGACTGATTAACAGCATGCTAAGTGATCGGAAGTTCCAGGTAATCACTGGAAGCAACATAAGTAAGGAGAGGAAGCTGAACAACGGATTGCCTCAAGGATCAGTTCTCTCACCCTTACTGTTCAACCTATATCTATCTGATCTGCCTTACACTTCGTCCAGAAAATACTGCTATGCCGATGATCTGGCTCTAGCCGTCAAACACCAGGAAATGAAGACAACAGAAGAGATTTTAGCCAATGACCTGTCTGCATTAGACAATTACTTCAAAATCTGGAGACTCCAACCCAGTGTGAGTAAAACAGAAGTGTGTTGCTTCCATCTAAATAACCAGTTGGCGAACGTAAAACTGGAGGTAAGTTTCAGAGGCAGAATTCTTCATCACAACTGGAACCCAAAATATCTTGGTGTCACCCTGGATCGTACACTATGCTTCAAACAACACCTTCTTAACTTAGCTCAAAAGCTGAGGACTCGAAACAACATCCTCCATAAGCTATGCGGAACTACCTGGGGATCTTCAGCAACCACCCTGCGAACTTCAGCTCTGGGCTTGGTATACTCAAGTGCTGAGTATTGTGCACCTGTTTGGATGAATAGTCATCATACAAGGCTTGTTGATACCCAGCTGAATACGACAATGCGCATAATATCTGGTACAATCAGATCTACTCCAGTTTATTGGCTTCCACTGTTAACTGGTATAATGCCTCCTGATCTACGCAGATGTACTGCCCTTATGAGAGAATTCCACAAGATCTCCAGGAATTCTAACCTACCCGTGCATAGCGACCTGCCACTTTTAAATCGCAAGAGACTGAAATCACGTCATCCAACTCTGTGCGATGCTGCTGACATGGTGGCTAAGAATTTCAAACCTCTTGAAGAATGGAAAGGTCGGTGGGAAGCAGTGACAGATGTGCACCTGCATAACATCTTCTCAGGTGCTAAACTTCCAAGTGGATTCGACTTACCACGCAAGACGTGGTCTACTCTCAACAGAATCCGTACCAGCCATGGGCGATGCAGGGATGCTCTCTTTAAGTGGAACAAGCTGCCTGATCCAGCTTGTGACTGCGGGGCTCCATACCAGACTGTTCACCACATCGTCAGTGAATGCAGGATTCGAGCCTATCACGGCGCCAAAGAGGACTTCCTGCTAGCAACTCCAGATGCAGTGCGCTGGATTGAAGGACTGGATATTCAGTTGTAAAAACAAACTTAAGTTTCTTGTGTGCCAATATGTACATATATATATGTAATTTCATGATATGTCTGCATTAGCCATACGCTAAATAATAAAATATGCTACTTTACTACTTGACGTCCCAAGTAAGGATGACGAGAGCTCGCTAGAAACTTGATAGAAGCCGCGGAGCGGCGCTAGTGGCGCTGGTCGCGACTCGCGGGTCCAACGATATTACCGCGGTCGATAACTGCAACCCCCTAACAAGTGTGGTATAGAACGTAGATACCACAGAAACTGGATACAGATTTTTTTGTGACGTACGTGCATTCGACTGTCAACGTTACAATTGTCCACGAGAGTATGTAGCGAACAGTAGATTCCGTTTTACATCCAGGTACGATCTGCTGTGGGAGTACATCGCCTTCTGGCGGCTTTCGAGATGGGATGTGAAGTAGCCTATCGACAGGGCTTTCCGACTTGCCACCAGGAACCGCGAGCAAAAAGAATACGTATGAGCATCCCACGTGGCAGGGGTTCCGAGGCGGTGAGTGTAGCGGTTTCTGAGGCCAACAGAAAAATCCATTTGGCCACTGGGCCCACCGCCGTCGTTGGACCCAAAGGCCTCTTTGCGCGGTCCCGAGCGCTCGCCGCTGCCGTACCACATGCAAAGAGCGCGTCGGGATCCCGCCGCGCCTCTGTGCTATGTGCGGAAGCAAATCGTTTTCGGCGCGAGATCAAAGCCGCTGGCGGGTGCCCGCGCGACGGCATCTGGCGGCGGTCACGCCGTGAGCTGTTTGCACGTCACGCCACTCAAGAAATGGCCGCTCTTGCGCGTAGAGTTGGGATTCGCAGCTGTCGTGTTATGTTACGTTCAACACAGAGCTTGGCAGACATGTTTACCAGTCTATTAACTCATCGTCACGAGACCAACGAAAGTAGCGTAGCGGCTAGTTTATACTAGAGTGAGTAAGGATTCTATCATGCGTGTCAGAGCAACATCAACTGGACACGACGGCAGCACAGTTCAAATGATGAAGCTTACTGAACCTTGAGTTTATTTTCAAAAAATATTCGTAAGAATTTATTCTACTTACTAGCGATTCATCAAGAACATTAACACATTTAATCTGACTATGTGATCGTGGAAGTAGTTGCCAGGGAGTAACTGATGAAATCAAAATGAAATAGCTTTTAACAAATGGGAATTTTATTCCTAAAAGCTTTTTCTTTTTTAAGAGACAGATTTAAAATTATAAGCAGAAAGAACCCTCCAAATATCAAGTTACAGTTATTCAGAGGCAGAAAGAAACAAATTTTTGAGTGTATGAGCTTTCGGGCTGAGAACCTTGCCGCTCCCTTTTGACACGGCCGTAGTCACGGCCGCTCACAACAATCTCTGAAAGAATACATAGGTGTAAATCTGCAACACATCAGATTACCTTCAAGCAAAAGTTTTAACAATTTACACAAGCACACAAACTATGCACCCGGTAGGAGGGATGGAAATGGTACAAAACACTAAAATTAAAAGATTAACTTGCCACCGAAGGTGCAACTTGATTTTAACTTTTAAGAAAAGTCTTTCGGTTGAAGGGTGGCAACGTTATATACTAAAATGACCATTTAAATAAAACCCTATAAAATGGAATCTTATATAAAATTCTACAAGGTTGGCCAAACAAACTAAGATGCTCTACAGTACACAGATACCGCCTCTCAAGATGATAGGCAAGATCAAAACAGGTTTTAGGCCGTTACACTACACGCAATAAATTCGATAACACAGCAAATCCGACAAAAATGACAGAGGCAGCTCCGAACGACGGACAAACACTAACTGCCTAACATATGCGGACGAGGGACAGACGAGAAAGCTGGGGACGAGAGACTGACCAAGAAAACAAGTAGAATTTAATGAGAGTAAATCACAGAACATATCACCAATCACTTAACTTCTAATGAACTGCGATTTCTGTAGAAGACCTGGCGCAGCAGCCCCAAATCGCTCTCCCGAACCGTCCGCTGCCAGCCGCTTCAACGGACGCTGGAAGGCGCGCCGATCTCCCGTCTTTCCTGGTGCGCACCAACGGACCGACTGCCCGCTGCTCCGTCTGCGAATGCTGCTCCGTCGCGACTGCACTGCTGGTGCGTCTCCCTCTCACTTCCAGACACACGACGGCGGAAATACTTGCTCGGATCCAACCATGCAGAGGAAACACACCCACCGGCAAAACGACATCTCTCCACCAGGAAAGGACCGAACCAAGCACCACAAGATGGTAACTGAAGGGGCCCAGAAGCGCTCGGAGAACCAGTTACACCACGGCGTCGCAGCTTGCACCGGCGCAACCTGATGTCGTGGGTTGACTCCTGTTGCCCTCGTGTCGACCGCGAAGCAACTATCTCTCGCTATACTGCGCAGCCCACTGGGCTCACGTGGCGACCTCACATGCGCCGACGCTCAAGACGGACAAGGCATCTTGTGTCTCAGTGCGCGACCGACCAACCGATCGATCCAACCAACCTTAAAGGTTGATCCGAACGACAGACAAACTGGCACTCCAGACGACAGACGGCCACTAACTGCCGCACAAATGCGGACGAGAGACAGACCAGCAGCTGGAGTGACTGACCCCGACTCACTCCGACTGACCAAGTAATCGACTGGCGAGCTCATAGCGCCCCTTAAATGCACGTGAACAGTCAACCTTTCCCCTTTCCCACCAGAGGGAGACACCTAAGCTGCGAATGCCACAGCGACGACATCGCCAGAAACGGAGGGCGATTGCTTCACACTACACGCTGCGGCACGCTCTTCAAAACAGCAATTTTTACCACGGCTGTCTTATTATTATTGATCCACTATTACTTCCTGGCCGCAAGCATTTTCGTTGTAGGCTGGAAGCAGGGACTTGACAACCCACAGCAGTCTCTTCATGCCGCCCCTTTGCGTTCTTTCGGCGCTGTCCAGTGCTCAAAAATGGTTCAAATGGCTCTGAGCACTATGGGACTAAACATCTGTGGTCATCAGTCCCCGAGAACTTAGAACTAATTAAACCTAACTAACCTAAGGACATCACACACGTCCATGCCCGAGGCAGGATTCGAACCTGCGACCGTAGCAGTCGCGCGGTTCCGGACTGAGCGCCTAGAACCGCTAGACCACCGCGGCCGGCGTCCAGTGCCTTAGACTACGTAGATCACGAGCAGCTTGCCAACTACTTAACATGGAACAAGCTACTAGATGAATACCAGTCAAGCCTCCTCAAACACCACAGCACAAAATCTGCTATGGTAAAACTAATAGATGACGTGCAGCTAGCCATGGCCAGACAAGAGGCAAGTATCACGTGATTTTTAGACTTTAGCAAACCTTTGGACGTTGTCGTATTAGTTATTTCACTTGAGAAGCTTTGCAGCTTACACCTCTCTCGAATAGCAGTAGGTTTTTTTTTTTTTTTTTTTTTTTTTTTTTTTTTTTTTTTTTTTACATCCCTAATGTCAGTCTTGGATGAAAAAGTACCAATGGAGACGGACAGGCGTCCCCCAAGGGTCGGTATTATGTCCTCTACACTTACCACTGCACCTCAATGATGTGTCATCAGTTCTGTATCATTGTAAATGCCACATTGCAACATGTATGCTGATGACCTCCGGTTGTACTAAAAATACAAAATCAATCAACCTGAGAATAGCTTTGAGAGTGTCAGTAGTGACCTGTGAGAATTATTAAAATATGCTTACAGTATAGAATCAAAGCTCAATCTGTCCAAGACCCGAACGGTCCTCGTTGGTCATTCTAGGCTCATTATCCCTAAATACATGGGATAGAATGGGATAAACAAGAAGTTATCTACTCCACAAAAGAGTCTATGAATAACTGTAGACGAAAACCTAAACAAGACTGACTACATAGCTACATGGCCTACAAAAATAGAAAAAGTCCTCCCTGTATGTCCTGAAACAGAAAAACGCTTGTACCTCCAGTTACTGAGTACAGCGATGTTATCCTGTAAGGTCTTTCCCAAATAAACTTACTCTGTTTGGAGCTGACGATGAACAGCTACGTACGATGTATCTGTGACGTTCGATTTTTCGATCGTATTTTGTCTTCATGTGGCCAGCTATCGTAGGTAAGTGCAGACAAGAGCAGATATTTTCACACAATCTCTCTCCTTTACTGTATTATCAACGTATACCGTCCTTGATAAGTCTCTTCGATCTTAACATTCTTCTCTATATAAGTCAGCAGAAACAGTCATTTCCTTCAGAGCAAAATCCTGTCTGTCCCCATCCGCCTTCTTTAAGCCCTTTTCAGTGGCAGAATCGAAGAATGATGTGCCTCACTATGTCAGACAATTAAATAATATTCCCGGATAATGACATATGTTCTGATAGGGCAACAATGCCTGCATTTGCTCTGTACGCACTCTGTGCCATTCTTTCTCATCATAACTTTCTCATTTCCTAAACCCCTAGCCGAGGCAGTCTGTGCGATTCTCTCTCCTAAAGAACTTCCTATGTCATGCAAACTCATATTTGTACACCCATAAATACATTTTGAACCCACACACATTATTGTTACCATTACTGTTAGCAGATGTTGTAGTAGTAGTTGTACTAGTAGTATGACTGATGTTAATACTATTAGTGAATAATATGACATTACATAAATTCAAATCTTGTTTCAGATCATTTGATTCTATTGCTATCATTTCGTTACTACGCCTCGTTTTAAACTTATCAATACTGCAAATTGCCGTGATCGAAGAAGTATTGTGTGTGCAAATTCACTGTCCAATGCCAGAACCTAATTCCGATGAGGTTGAATAGATAAATAAAGTAAATAAAAATCAGTCAGTTTTAAGCAACTTTCTACGGTGCAGGAAGTTAAATTTTGGATCCATGGGTTCTACCACTGGCTTTACACGTACTATTCCAACATTTTCCACAGATTGGTCTGCACCCGTCAGTTTTGTTCTTATTCTTATTCTTTTTCCATTGACATATATGTTAGTGTACTTGAAGAGCTCCTCATATCTCAACAAACCTACAGTAAGTCCCAGGAAACTGCTACTCACGCTCACCTTCTACCAACAACAGTAGAGCAAAGAACTTCTTGGTGCCCCCTCAGCCTTCGAATTGGACCCTAGAGCTCGCGGCTTCGAGAAATTGCAGGGAAATTTTTCCAAAATGATGTCACTTCCTGTTGATATGATAGATATCGTAGGATAATAGTATAACAGAATTAATTTTAAAAATCGCAAAAAAGTCACAATTTCTGTTCCCCCCTACATTTAGTATTACACGACTAAATTGTCTAAGACAAGTCGTTCCTCATTTTTTCTTGTAAAATCATGTTATCGCCCGATTTTGACTGACGCGTAAGTATCTCAAAATACATTGTGTGTGACCTTATTTCTCACAACATATGCTATAATCAATGCCTATACCGTTCAAGTACAACAAGCAACTTATACCATCAATCGAATGGGTTATTGTACCCCAGACAGTGAAAATTATGTCTATTTTGACACACATATACCAACGATGTGCTTTCACCATGGGGATACTTCGCGATGAAGGAGGCAAATCTCCACTGGCCAATGCAATTTAAATACTGACTCGCAGTAATTTTAAAGGTGTCACCTCTATTCATAGTTTTTGGCGAACTGGTGTTCCTACTTGCTCAGATTTTACTTTTTTTTACAGACATTCTCAGATTTATGACAGCCACTTTTCATATCACATGCGGAACCTTTCACAATAAAGTGCTGAAGCAATTTGCAGAATGACAGTATATGTTTGGGAATTAAATTATACTTTACATTCCGACAGTTTTGAAGAGTGTTACATGCTTCCGAAACCTGTCGTAACGAGAACATTATGTTACGGTCAAAAGTAGTCATTTCAGTGCAGAAGAATAGTCGTAACGTCCTGGCTGTCTCCTACGTATGAACACGAATACCAAGCGAATTAGCATCAATTGTATAATATGCGCCACTTCAGCATCTGTTGAAACTACTTCACACAACTATCTTCCAAGCAGTAACGAAAATTATACTCAAGGAATACGTATCATGTCACAGAAATTTTTCTCACATCCAAGGAAAAAAACATTGAAACAGCCTACTAATATAATTATGCTCTCGCGTTGGTAATTGAAGTCATTCTTATATTTTTCTTTATGCTCTCAACTTCACCCTGTTATTAACGGATTGTATAATCGACTGCTGAGCCGTGTGTATGATATTTACTTATACATCATTAACAAATGTTCAGGACACTTATTGTAGTGCATCACATTTCTTGTATTTAGAAACAGTTCCTCTTTGTTGCATCATCACGAAATCTACTAAATGACCAAACTGTTATTCATCGGATGGTTACCAATAGCGTCTCATTTATTATAGTTTTGCTTACAACACATGAACTTAAGTGTCTCAAATAGGCAACACCTACACTGAGTCATGGCAATGAAAGATTTCATTGTGATGCAGTCTTGCCGAATTATGTGCTTCTTTCATGAATGTAAGACTAACTGCGAGCGCTATCTATTTTTAATAGATGGTTTTACAAGGAAGGTCCTCTGTTGATCATAAACTAAACTTTCTCGTAATAAACTTTCGTTTCTGTATAACACAAGACTTTTTGATTACTATATAAAGTTGCTTCATATCATTCGTATCTTTCCATGTCAGTCTTCCTATTATTATCTACTTCATCAGCTTTCATCGTCTTATTGACGTTTTCGTATTTGGTTTCTTTTTTAGAAATTATTCCCAACATTATTAACATGTGTTGCAATTCAGAACTAACTTTTATTCGCAGTGATATAACAGGTTTTGTGAAGGATGACTTTTATGAACTATCATCTTATGGAACTCTGAGCAACGTACCGAGGACAGTCGGCCATGGCGAACACTGTGGATCTTTAGTAAAGTAGATGGCTGTATTCAGTTCCATGGCGCTGTATAGAAAAAACGCAGCCGGCCTACGATGGGAACTGCCTACAAGACATATGCGTGTCCCATCTTAGAATGCTGCTGAAGTATTTGTGAAACATACCAAACGGGAATAACAAGGGTTATAGAACGTATTCAAAGAAAGCCAGCGCGAATGGTGACAGACCAGTTCGACTCACGGGATAAAGTCACGGAACTGAATTACCAGGCGCTTGAACAAGAAGCTAGTCGCCTAGCGAAGACCTACAAAGAAAGTTTCAAGGACCAATATTTAAAGAAGATTCTAGAAATCTCCACCAACATTCTACGCACCAGTCTCTGTTGATTCATTGTGGACAAGGGACGGCAACTGGTAAAATATTTAATAATGAAATTCTACAAACAGCCGTGCAATTGAGATGTTATTTGATTCTATTATCGCTACCAGTTTCGGCAATTCATTATGTCCTCGGCCGTCCCCGTATGCACCTCTCAAAAATAATCGATATTGACGTACTGATGCCGTATGTTTCTGGATATCGTGAATTCTTAGTTCAAGTGCTTCGAAAGAAGAGACGGTGAAGGTAAGATGTACAAAGTACGGCGTGCATAAAGGGATTGGAGCGGTCGTCATCTTCCGCATCACGTACGCGGAAAGACCACGTAGAGCGTAAAAAAATCATAACACGACGTGCAGTGCTGAATATCGTTTGCCATACACTTCACAGCGATTCGCATAGTCTTTATTTGTATACAGGTGTTAAAGCATATCAAAATTCCGTCTTTTAGGCGTATCACACATTTTTGCGGATCTGTTGTTTGTCACCACAACGACTCAACACAAGTTTTTTATGTCTCCTCAGAGCAAACGTAAATGTTAATCGGATGATGACAATCGGATGATCATAATAATTCATCTAGTCTCAGAAAAAAGTAAGTGTTGATTCCAAACTGCACTACATACTTTTGAGGAAAAAACCTAAAATTATGACAAACATTAACTTCTTAAGACAATGAATGCAATATGAATGTAATATCCTGTGAGCTGCTTGTTTAGAAAGTTATGATGTTCAAAAGCAGCAGCAGGATTGCTTTTTCAAATTCTTGATGGACAATTACAGTGATTTCGCTTCAATTAGTCTACCCTGAGCCATTAAAATTTAATTAATCTGGATTACCAGTTGATATTGACGTACGTTCTTTCAGAATTGTAGTAGTGAATCAGTCATGATTTCCACCGAAACAGAATCACTATAATATTGTTTCGAATGCATGCACATTAACGATTAAAACGAGCTATGCACTGTTTCAAGTACGTAGCAAATAAAATTGTCCATCCAGTGCAGGCTTTGTTAATTGTCACATTATCATAATAAAATAATCACTCCTGACACTCGCATGCAGTAAAGGAATCAAGTACTTAAAGCAGACTGTGTAGTAATTTTTTACGTATTTGATGTGCAAGTACAATACAACATTGCTAAACTGAATTACAGGGGTGAAATATTATAGTCCCAAATCATTTCATAGTAACACAACATACTTTTTAAGAGGCAAGGGTAAGCATTATTCAGAATTTAGGAGCTATGTTTCACTGTAAGATATTTGAAACAATTTATCTGCTTATGTTGAATGATAAATCTCCCCTCTCCCTCCTTCCCTCTCGCCCCACCCGCCAAAGAACTATGGACCGTGCCAAGGTCGGATGGCATGCGTGTCTCAGAAATATTCAGAAAGTATTACCGTAGGAGCAACCACAACGAGGGGTATATGTGGAGACGCCAGACCAACCCATGGTTGGTGATGAGGAGCAGCTGTCTATTCAGTTGGAATTAAGTAGTAGATGATTGACTGATCTGGCCTTGTAACATTACCCTACGTGGTCTTACTGTGCTCATATTGTGAATGACTGAAAGAAAGGGGAAACTACTGTCGAGACCACACAGTTCTGCTTCTGCTGTATTATAGAGGGATATTCTTGGGCCAAGTGTTCCAGTCAGCGATTACACAGTAGGATGTCATCAGAAGATACTTAAATGGCATTCTGCGGTTCTGAGCGTGCAATATGAGATCCTTCAGGCAGGTTAGAGAGTTTTAGGAAGGGATATGGATAGGATGAAGTTATATATAGTGCGAATTAATGAAGTGGTAGGAACAACAGGACTTCTGGTCAGGCCAGTACAGGGCTGTAAACACACAGTCATATAGGGGTAGTGGAGGAGTGGGCGTAATAATAAGAAAATAGGTATTAGGGTAAGTTAGTTTGAACAGCATAATTAATGCAGTATCGTAGAGGGACAGGAAAGATTTTATAATGAGGTGAGGCAGAGGAAAATTTAATTGTGATAAGTGACCGCAATTCGATTGAAGTAGAAGGAGCGGAAGGAAAAATAGTAGGAAAACATGGCCTTGGGGAAAGGAATGGAAGAGAAAGCCACCTGGCAGAATTTAAAACGGAGTGTAATTTAATATCACTAACAATTGGTTTAAGAATCATGAAAGATGGTGTTATGTACAAATGACCGGTGGCATAAGAAGATTTGAGATGGATTATAAGATGGTAAAACAGTGAAATTTTTAGGCGGTGTGACTTGGATAAACAGAAGGTACCACAGGTTCTTGAGACTTTCACAGGGAGCATTATATAAAGTTGAAATTAAACAGTGGAAAGGAATTCAGTAGGAGAAGAATGGATAGCTTCGAGAGAGAGAATAGAGTATCACATAGGTTAAAATACAAGGCCTAGCAAAACTCGATGGGTAACACAAGACAAATTGTATCGACGAAAGAAGAAAATATTAATATGCAGCAAATGAAGCAGGCCACAAGGAACGTGTAAGAAATGAAACTGACGTGAAATTCAAAGTGGCTAAGCAGGAATAGCTACAGGTCAAATGCAAGGCTGTAAGAACATGATGACTACGGGAAAGATAGGTAACGCTTTCAAGAAAATTAAAGAGGCAAAAGAGAAACAGCTGTTTCAATATTATGAGCTCAGATAGCAAACCAGGGCTAAGCAAAGACGGGAAAGCTGAAAGGTGAAACGAATATATAGTAAAGCTGAATAGGTACTTGGGGAATATATAGAAAGAAAAGAAAAAGTTGGCGAACATGAGACAGGAAGGATCTGATACAGCACTTTCTTGTGACAGGTGCAATAAGTTTTATATTGGACTCACAGGTGTGAATTCAGGAATCAGATTTAATGAAGACACACGAGATTGCGAAAGCAAGCAATCCACATTTTTCTTTCATTTAAAAAGCCAAGAAAATAATATAGGAAATATTGAAAATACCTTAAAAATTCTGCACAGTATACCTAGAGAACATGAAATGAACATTTTGGAGGAAAGCATATTTACACTCACACAGAAAAATACCCCGAACAAACTGATTTTAAACATAAAATAGTACCTTGGAAATATTATTGACATTATAAAAGGAAAAGTGTAAATTATCGCGATAAACGCAAAACAACAGAAAACTTATCTTTTATTTAAAAGGATAATACTATCTCCGAAAAATTAAAGGTAATCACTGACCTTCCGCGAAATAGAAATTCAATTGTAAACATATAGCATCGCTAGAGCCCAATCTGTCAAAAACGACTTTACAAAACCACGCCAATAAAAAGTTAACATATCAATAACTTTATCTTATCACAACAAAAGAACAAGTCACATTTACTCTCTAAAATGCCATATGGATCACGTCATACCACTAAGGCGTAAGCATAAGGTGCCATATATCCAGTGTGAGTCAGTAACTATTGTTTGAGGGACAAATACTGCGTGGGACAACGCGAGCCATAATATGCCGTTGGTTTTTTGTTGCTAGGTGGGGTCGCGCCAGAGGTATGAAGGTCAACTTTGTTTTTTGTAAATAAGATTCTGTAGTTTGGTACTTATTTTCTGATAGCGGCTGTCGAGACGAATCCAGTGATGTATAACAGTAAGGTCTTTGTAGGTCAACAAGGGACAAAAAAGGTGGCATGACGTCCATTTACACAAGGTGTTCGAAGTGATGACCATTGATACCAGTGCAGTACTGCAATCTTCTTATCAAGGATTGAGTGGTATTCCTTATCACTTCAGCACTTATCGAAGCACATGCTCTGACAATTCCCTTTCGTATATCGTGCAAATAGTAAATATTCGCCGAATACGGCGTGTCCATCTAATGTGCCATTGACATGTAAACACCATTCGACCGTTTCGCAATATAGCACTAATAGGATCGGCAACACTTGTGTCGTCAACTCAAGCGAATGAGAATGATGTATTCCTTCGAAGAACAAGTCGATATGCTTGTCATTGACGGAGAATGACAACGAAATTCAGTGAGAGCTAGAGCCTTATACGCTGAAAGATATGCTCAACGTTCCCACCGTACGCGTCTTATATTTAAATATGTGTATGATAAATTGAGGACAACTGGATCTTTAACGCATCGGAAACATGTCCGACAAAGGAATGTTACTAACGAGGAAACGGAAATTGGTACTCTTGCCACTGTGGTTCGATATCCTTGAGTTAGTTCACATCAGATCGCAAAGGAATCAGGCATGAGGCTTTTGTATCCCGCGTGGTAGGCGGCACGTGGGTCTGCTCCCGTAAACTGAAGGGTAGGCCGAATGAAGGAAGCGAGTAGGAGCAGGTGAGGTGAAAATCTCGTTACTAAAGTGTGAATTTGAATCACCTTTACTATAGGAAGAATTAGGATGACATTAGGCTTACATAACTTTGGCTGAGATGAGCACGTAGGTGCGAAGCCGTGCATGTATCAACGCTAACTGCTACTAGTAGTTGGACAAACTATCACTGAAGTAACAAAGTCTGTAATAGCCCCCTATGAAGTAGAAACAATGTTGCTAGGTCGTCTCCTCGGAATCAAATGGGCTGAATCTTCAGCAGCGCTCGTAGAGCTGCGCAGTACCGGCTTCAGGGCGCTGTCGTCGGTGTCGGTGTAGTGACGACCTACGAACTTGCATCTACGCCGTGGAATCGAAGCTATCGATATCACAGAGGTAGAGTAGTGTTGTTCTTGTTTTGCATCGCCATAAATATCATCCTTACCATATCAGTCTTCACCAGGAATTAACTGGTACGGATTCAGTGTTGCACAGAATTCTGCTGATGGGCTCAACTTCAGATTCTGAGGGAACACACTGAGAGAGGACAAGTTACTCTCTCACCTATTTTTGACGTGCAGAAAATTATTAAAGATTTTATTACAACCTGACGCATTTCTGAGTGAGACTCTAGAAAGTTAAAGGCCTGAGCAGATGTTGATGGAGCCCGGTAGGGCGCTAAGAGTATGAGGTATTTTTATGATTCTTAGCTCGTAGAAATGGCTTGTTAGGAGTTGAAAGCAATTGTGGGCGAGCCCATGCCTTAGTAAATCTTGCCGGACAGGCCCACAGCTGTACAGGGCAGACAGGGCAGCCCCTCATCAAGACAGTCTCCAGCAGAACAATACCTCGATACCTGCCGCAGCACCAGCAGAAGCCTGGGCTGGGGTGGCGATCTAAAGGAACGCATCTACACAGTGAAGTGGTAAACTGGGAATTATGTGCAGAGCCATGCGTAATGAAAATTCACATGTATTCGTGTTCGCCGATAGTGTCAAATAGGCCAGTGAACCACTTCCCTCAGCCAACTCAGTTGTACAAGAAAACTCCGGCGTATGAGATACATTTAGAGACAGAATCTTTATTACGTCTCATAGCTAGGACTAACAAGCTCCAAGGCACAGCGGATTTAGATAAAGGTCTTTGAGACTGTAGCTGTTAGCTTCTTGCTGTGGGAAGAGACACAACTTTGGAAAAAATCATCTCTCATCCCTCTGCAAAAACTTAAAAAAGCCAGTAATTGGCGATTTATTTTCTTTTAGAGACGCAGGTTTCTTAACTCTTGCCCTGATTAGACATGAGTTTGTGCTGTCATATGGGAGGAGAGATTTAGCGCCTCTGAAGCCTTGTGATTGGCTCAAGACAGGGTGAAGGCGGCGTCGTTCATGCACTTTGCGGAAAAACGGATTTTTTTTTCTGGAGAGAGGTGCGAAGCACTCGGGTGCAGGACTTTGGTCTGGTAAGCACTTCTGGTCGAAGTTCTGGCATGTGTTGTTGGTGCTTGGGACCTGTCCTGAGACTGACTTCACTTGCGAGTAGTTTGGACTGTGGAGTCTGTGGTGAAGTTCTTACTGTACTGACAGTGTGACTTCAAACATCTCGGCCTACTCGTTTGCCGAGGGTACAATTATTCGTTCTTGGTTTACCTGTCTTAACGTTTGGTATCCTTGCGTGCTCTGTCGTATAAGTGAGCCGATTTGGTCCTTGGTACGACCAACGAACGGGTATGTCACACACTAAAATCATCTGTGATTTCAGGGCTCTGGTAGAGAGTAAATTGCGATCCGTCGGCCTGATCGCTAGACCGTGACATTTTTGCATTTCTTTTGTGGCCGCGATCGATTCACAGGTGCCGCCTCCACGTCTCGCCTCCACCGCACACATCTCGTCAGCTGTAAGTTACATCGCCGCACGAAGTAAACAGGGTAACGTACTGCTGCTCCGGCATTGTCAGGGCTTACAGATCTCAATAGCCACTTGCTATCAGCTGCACCTATGTAGAGAAACTTCAGTAGATTTGATCAATCAAAGTCTGCTCAGCGCCAGATCAATTCAGCTTGCTTAATCCACATTTTTAGGTCCAGAGTACTTGACCCACTGATCACCTAGAGAAAACTGTCTTTGCCAACCAGGATCCACCCAGTAAAGAATTAAATCACCTGTTAGTTGTTTAGGATATTCAATCTGTAACTTGTTTAGCAGAATTTATGTCTGCTTTGTAAAAGTAAGTGTTGTTAGTACACTAAATTTTGCCAACATTCTCAATCACTTAGATAGTTCCACCAGAGTTACCTCTCAACCTATTTATTAATTTGGTTTTATTTACTGACGAGACTACATTCACGAATCACGGAAATGTTAATTTGCATAAAATTCATTATTGGGCAACTGAAAATCCATGTTGGCTGCCGCAAGTTGTACACAAAAAACCGTGGTCGGTGAATGTATGGTGTGGAATTCTGGAGGGCAGAATTATAGGCCCCTGTTTCTTCGAAGCAAATCTTAATGGTAGGAAGCACACCACATTCCTGCAAGAAACATTAGGTCTGTTACTGAAAGAAATAACCATTAGGAACAAGGAACAGAATGTGGTATTAGCACGATGGGTGTCCCGCACATTTCTCGCTGATGGCTAGAAAGGAGTTGCAGAGACAATTCCCAAATCGTTGGACTAGAAACGGAGATGTGTCGCGGCCGGCTCGTTCGCCAGACTTGACGCCTCTGGATTTTTTCTTGTGGGGATTCGTAAAAGACATTGTTTATAAAGGCGCTCCACCTACACCTGAAGATATGCGAGAGAGAATTGTCAGAGCATGTGCTTCGATAAGTGCCGAAGTGATAAGGAGTACCACCCAATCCATGATAAGAAGATTGAAGCACTTCATTGATATCAATGGTCATCACTTCGACCACCTTCTGTAAATCGACGTTCATGCCACCTTTGTGACCTTCGTTGACCTTGAAAGACCTTACCGTTACACATCATTGGATTCATCTCGATAGCCGCTATGAGAAAATAAGTACCAAACTACAGCATCGTATTTAGAAAAAAAAGTTGACCTTTATATCTCTGTATATCTCTGAAGCGACCCCTACTAGCAACAAAAAACCAACGTTATATTATGGCCCCCGTTGTTCCATGCAACTTTTGTTCCACAAACTCCTATCATACTTTCGGAGTTATTCTTGGTGGCAGTAGTTACTGAATCACACTGTAGACATAGACAAAATAAACGTAAGGAACAGTGTGATATCTATTATACCGCCTTCACAGGTAGACTTGATATTGACAAAATGCCGAAACGAGTTCGTCGTGTAAACAGACAGTGGAGAAAAAAATTTGCACTTAAAATATGTCGTATCTTGCAGAATTTTTTCATTTATTAGATCCCTCAGGATTACCGCCACATAAACTTATACTAAAGACTCAACGAATTTATAATTAATACTCAGCTGATTGACACTGAGAATACTGTTGTAACACCACGGTAAATTGCACTTAAAATATGTCGTATCTTGTAGAATTTTTTTCATTTATTAGATCCCTCACGATTACCGCCACATAAACTTATACTAAAGACTCAACGAATTTATAATTAATACTCAGCTGATTGACACTGAGAATACTGCTGTAACACCACGGTAAACTACTGTAACACCATCTGATCCAAGCATTCCTTTTCAGTTGACAAGACGCCAGTAGCCTACTACAAACTGCATTTGCGATCACTGTAACCAACTCGCAGGGGCAAACACTTCAAACAGTATTACTGTTGCCACGGTCCGTGCGGCTGCCCCGTTGGAGGTTCGAGTCCTTCCTCGGGCATGGGTGTGTGTGTGTGTTGTCCATAGCGTAAGTTATTTTAAGTTAGATTAAGTAGTATGTAGGCTTAGGGACCGATGACCTAAGTAGTTTTGTCCCATAAGACCTTCCACAAATTTCCAAATTTCCAGTAGTACTGTATCAAATCCCGTGTTTAAAAGTGACATCCGTTAAAGAAAATTAATAACAAAAAATACAGAAAGATTACATTCTTATGTCAAATATTGTTAAATGGAGTTATTGTGATGCTTTGCAAAAAATTTTGAGCTAAATTATATGCATGGAAACTTACACACAAGGATGCATCATAAATTCATGATAATTATTTAGCATCTTTTGGTCCACTTTTAAAGATGTTTTCGCTTCATTCCCACAACTAGCCTTATCCCAACGAATCACTTATTCCAAATGCTGTCATTAATTAAAACTATAAAAGAGTGAAAGTTTGGCACGTGGACCCTGGAATCTGATTATTTCAGTGACAGTTGCGATTTAGTATACGCATTACCAACCATCTTCAGATTCTTTGAGCTTGGTTGCAGTCTAACTCCTTCGTCGCGTATGGCTTCTACGACATTAAAGTAACTAACAATTTGAAAAAAAAGGGACTTCATTTCAAGACACGCATTCACAGCGGCCAAGTTGACGCGATACACTGTAACCGCACTGGAAAGCTCTGAAGATGTATTCCCTACATTAAATCGCAACTGCGACTGACGTTATCAGCTGAAACAATTTCAGTTGCCATACAGACCGAGCTTTAGTCACTTTAAGTACCACCATATGAGTTTATGTCCAAATTGAACTTGTAACAGTAACTAGAAGTTCTTGAACTTCGCTGAAAATTTTGAATTCAACAGTGCCCTGAAACGGGAATATGTTTTACAATTTTTTGTTAACAGCCTCCGTGATTCTACTTTTATTTTCTTCGGCTAAAACCGATTACTTTGCCTTTTTTAAAAATATTACCGTAAAATATTCTCTTGTGGTTTCAGTTCAAATGCGGTCATTTTCTTCCAACTACCTCCGCCATTTCTAATTTTTGAACAGAAATTTGTGACTCCTGCAATAAAAATATATTTCAGCACTCCAACTGCTTCGCCCCGCCGCCCGCTACCGAGTTCTTAATTCAAAGATGTATTTACAAAGCGACGCCGCGCACATACTCGCATGTTAACGCGCGCAGCTAGCAGAGTCTACACAATAGGGCTGTGGACTCTCTGCGAGATAAACTGCACGTCTCCTATTTACGAATGAAATTCAAGTGCAACAAATTCGGAAGTGCGTTAAATAACAGAAGGTGTAGTTCTTACTCTATCATTACGACAAAACGGGATTGCATTACTTAAGGGCCGTAGGACGTCGAACGGGCCGACTTGGAGCAGGAGAGTCACCACAGGACATTTTAATTTCTACTGTCTATGATTTTACAAATAAATTCATAAAACTTTGTCACCATGACCAGGAAGGGTTGGGGACTCACAGTCGTCGCAGTGGAAGTTCAAAACCGTAGCAAAATACCTTTTTTTACATGTGAAATTTCATCATTTTTTCACTTATTACTGGCTGCATTTGTTGCTATAGGTACACTTTTCTTCATAAGTAAGAGAGATCCATCGATGAATTTTTCATAGCATACAAACAGTAGTTACAGGTGTATGAAACAGTAGAATTTTGCAAATCTTTAAAAAAACTGTGGAAAAAATTGCGATAATTAATTATAAAACTTGAGTTTTTTCTAAACATGAAGTTTAAAATGTAACAGTTCATTCATTTTTTCACAAATTAAATAACTTCTAGAGTTTCATACACCTGTAACTATTGTTTGTATGCTGTGCAAAAGTCGTCGAAGAATCTCTCTTACTTCGGAAGAAAAGTGTACCTATAGCAACAAATACAGCCAGTAGTAAGTGAAAAAATGATGAAATTTCACATGTAAAAAAAAGTATTTTGTTACGTTTTAGTAATTTATTTGTAAAAGTATAGACAGTGGAAATTAAAATGTCCTGTGGTGCCTCTCCTGCTCCAAGTTGGCCCGTTTGAAGTCCCACCCCCCTTAAGAGGAGCGTTCAGCAAGTAATGCAACGTATTTTTTTCTCTGAGTCAATTTCAGTTTTAAAAAATTCAGAGTTTGTTATGGGATATCGTGGTATATTCAGCCCTATAGTTTCATGAAGTTTCGATAGGTTGCTTCGATTCACGTGGCCGTCAGAATGGCGTCTGTCACGAAGATTCGTTCCAAGCAGAGAGCTGCCATTGAGTTTCTTTTGCGGAAAACCAGAGCATCGCAGATATTCATAGGCACTTGCTGAATATCTACGGATACCTGGCAGTGAACAAAAGCACGGTGAATCGTTGGACGAGTCACCTGTCACCATCGAAACAATGTCTCCCACGAGCCCTCTTGCAATGTTGGAACGTGCGGACACGCTCATTCGAGGTGATTGACGGATCACAATCAAACACCTCGCTGCTCAACTGGACGTCTCTGTTGGCAGTGCTCAAACACTCGTCTACCTGTTGGTGTACTGAAAGATGTGTGCCCGCTGGATTCCTCGCCGCGTAACAGAAGACAATAAAGAACAACGAAGGACGATTTGTGCGGAACTGCTTGAGCGTTACGAGGCTGATGGTAACAATATTTTTGTTGAACATTTTCGCAGGCGATGAAACGTGGATTCATTACTTCGAAGTGGAAATAAAGCGGCAATCCATGACATTCCTCCGAAGAAGAAGTTCAAAGCCACTATCTCTGCCGGTGAAGTCATGGCATCGGTCTTCTGGAACACTGAAGGGGTTACTCTCTTTGATGCGCTGCCTTATGTGCAACGATAAACTCTGAAGTGTATTGTGATACCCTCAGGAAATTAAAGAAACAACTTTAGCATGTCCATCGCCACAAAAATGCAGATGAACTTTGGCTTTCCAATGACAACGCAGGGCCTCACACAATTGGCACTCGTGAGAAACTCACGAAACTTGTTTGGACTTTTCTTCATCGTCCACCCTGCAGCCCGATATCGCACTTACGACGCCCATCTGTTTGGCCCAATGAAGGATGCTTTCCGCTGGAAGCAGTACATGGGTAATGGGGAGGCTGCTTGTGCAGCAACACCGTTGTCTCCGATATCGATCACGCGGGAATACAGGCCCTCCCAGGTAGAGGGCGTAATGCCGTCGGACTGAAGGGACATTATGTTGCGAAAAACGGTTTTGTAGACAAAAGAGTGGGGAAAGATAAGGTGTATTGGAATCCTGAATAAAGCCAATCTGCTTTCAGAGAAAATGTGTTGAATTACTTATGGAACACTCCTCGTAACTGCATGGGAAGTACATTGTTTATAATGGAACATTTCATTCGTCATTTGTATTCTATGAGCATATTCCGAACATAAGCGAGTAAAATCCTGAATAACGGGAATCCAACCTCTCTGTTTTTACAACTACAGCTATGTGAAGTCTTGTTCGAGTGGGTTTGAGCTCTATCACACACTGCAGTTACTGTTGCACCATCAGAACTGAAAACGATGTGATCGATGAGACATAATGTTTTTCAAAACGTAACCAATCTGTTACACTATTAAAGCGGATTAACTACACCCTAGATTAAAGAAGAATTGACTGAGTTCCCAACCGGATAGCTCAGTAGAAAACAGCATTGCCACAAAAGGGAAGGTTCCTAGTTTGGAGTATTACACTAGCGCACTAGTGCATCTACCATCTACATCTACACAGATACTCCGCAAGCCACCGTACGGTGCGTGGCGGATGGTACCCTGTACCACTACTTGTTATGTTATTTCCCCCCCCCCCCCCCCCGTTCCTCTCGCAGATAGAGCGAGGGAAAAACGACAGTCTGTACGCCTCCATATGAGTGCTAATATCTCATATCTTATCTTCGTGGTTCTTATGCGCGGCGATGTATGTTGGCGGCAGTAGAATCGTTCGGCAATCAGTTTCAAATGCCGGTTCTCTAAATTTTGTAGGCGTTATCCTGGGGATCTGTGTACCATGTACCCAACTGGGGACCTATCGACAAAGGATTACCTTGGGTGCTACGTCAGTGTTTCCTTAATGTGAACAATGACACTGAAGGAAATATTTTAACATATTCAAGACTATTTTATGGCAGTCGCGACGCTAGTGGTACAAATGAACTATTTATTGATTTGCGGTTTGCTCTTAAATCAAACAGGCAGAAGACTGTGGACCCGTTTCTTGAAGGATACGATTTTTATGTTCAAAAATGGTTCAAATGTCTCTAAGCAATATGGGACTTAACATCTGAGGTCACCAGTCCCCTAGAACTTAGAACTACTTAAACCTAACTAACCTAAGAACCTCACACACATCCATGCCCGAGGCAGGATTCGAACCTGCGACCGTAGCAGCAGCGTGGTTCCGGACTGAAGCGTCTAGAACCGCTCGGCCACAGCGGCCGGCGATTTTTATGTTCATTTACAGAATAACGAGACGTGTCGTCATTGTTGAGGAAATGAAAGATTCATCTGTGAAGTGGTGTGGAATTTAAAAAAAAAGAATAAAAAACATTTTCTGTGATACTTTTTGATTAGGTATCAATTTCAGCAGAAAACAGTTTTTTAGAGAACGACCCACTCTACCGTCTCTACTAAAAGCTTTATGGTAAATCAGTTACGTTTAGGTCACTTTCAACCATTTTCTAAATCACAAATAAGTACGAGTTTTACTAAAAATAACACACTGTAGCGTCAACGTGTCGCTATAGAAAACTGTTCTAATGTGGAGCTGACGCGTGTGTAGCGCTACGTGTGTGTAACTATATCATGTGACGGTCGGTAGTTAAAGTTTCGTTTAACAATCTACATAGTTGATTAATGTGAAGCGTGAACTAAATCAAAATAAAGAAAAAACAAAGCGTTTCTTGTCACAAATGGCACAATCCCTCTGAAACGGACACGGCTAACTTCCTTGAATTCATTCCCTAAACTTGTGCAATTCATTCCCTAATAACTTCGTTTTTGATTAGCGTTAAACGCTGATCCTCCATCGCACGTGCCTCAAACTCCCCGTTGCATTAGCGACACCTGATATCATTGTTACCTTGGTGACAAAGAAAGTCAAGCAAATAATGCGAAACGACACGTCATTTGGCACGCGGTATCTTTGTATCTGTACACACTTGGATTTTGTACCACACACTGTATTAGCACTTTAGGCCACCACTACTACAGCCACATTCGTGTTAATATATATCATTGTTGTATCTCCACTGGACAACATAGCGACGGGGAGGATACAACAAGAATAAAACAAAAAAGATGGGATGATTCTAAATCAGATTCCGATTCATCGTGAGCACTGGCCATCAACTGCGACAGTGAAAAGGCATAGTATGCATCAAGAGAAAGCTGCAATCCGCCATTGACTTACTTTTGCACTTACTTACAACAGTCGGACGCACAACTCCATATCACTATAGCTACAGTAGCACATATTTTGGAAATCGCCTTGAGGCTTTGCGCCTGTACATCGTGCCTATTGAGATCGGAGATCTGTGAACAAGCGTTCAATATTAGTCACGCGCAGGGCAGGTGACGTCAGATGCTGTTGTGTGTGTAGTTTCTATGCGATCCGGTAAAGGTCGCTCGCTGACGGACACTGTTTGCCTGCAGTCAGAATACTATAAATTTTATTTCCGGTTCTGTTTGTTAATTTTCTACCTGTTTATTAAATACCAACATAATTATGCTTAGTTATTGCAATGAATGAAGTTATGAATGTGAAATACTGTTTGCGGTAAAGGTTTCATTCTACGCAGTGAAGTAATGGGCCACTTGAGGAACGTTCGAGAATGACGTGTGTGAGTCTTTCGTATCAGGGCATTTGTTATAAACCATTTCGTCAGTTTATGATGCTGTGGAGATGAGATTATGATTCCGGAAAAGTACTTTTGTTAACAGGGAATTAATTTTATATTTGTGGGTCTTCCAAGTTTATTTATGGTAATTTACTGTTCAGATTCAGAGACAAATTTTGATTGGTTCTGTATATATGCGTCAGACTGAGGGAGTTTGGTACTGCTTTCCGACTGGATCTGATGTTTCTCCATCAATCAAAAATTAGCAAATTCGCGCGTATTTTGGGAACTAGAAATTCGTTTGTGTAGAGAGATGTGCAGATTGGGGCTTGGATCTTAAATTGATCAGACCTACGGATATGTGCTCCGTTCAAAATTATTAATATTGCGATATTTCGGTACCAAGATGTTTAAGAAGTGCCTTAAATAGTGAGAGGAAGTTCGAATTAACACGCAGGGTGAAATTCAGAACTTTTGGTGACGTTTAAAATAACTGAATTCGGCGCGGTGTCTTACTTATTCGGAAACGTGAACATTTAATTATTTGAGATTGATTATAGCAACATTTACGCGAGCAATTTTAAAAGAAACAATCCGTTTCTAAGCTTTCCAAGAAGGATAATTCATAGTAATCATAAACTGGCTACGGTTATGAATGATGTGTGCCTGTGGACTTTTCAGTCTTTGTACGGTTTACAGTGGGGTTTGGTAGGACTGGTGGTTGCAAGCTTAGTGTAACAGAGTGAAATTTTACACACATAAAAATTCTCATTCAACTGGTCCTTCCATCGACAAAATAGTTTCAGTGCGACTTGTGGTTACGAAGGGTACAGCTGTTTTTCTGTAGCTGTTACCGGCTGAGAACTGCATTTTACCGACTTCGAGCAGGCGTGCGTTTGAGAAGTTCATCACGAAGTGTGTGGAGCTTTGCAGAGCGCTGCGCCGCCGCATCCCGGCTGCGTTGCTGTGTTGCAAAAACTGGAGAGCTCACACTGGATGCCTCGCAGCAGACAGCGACGCATAACGTGCGGCGATCACCTCCAAAGTTTGCCGAGGTCGTTAGCGGCGGTATAATGTTCACTGACAGCAAACGAGATACGAGTGTCTGAAAACGACAGAATATCACACAGTCGGTAAAGTTTCTACCACTTCGCCTTCAGTGTTCTGTTCGCGCAGAAATAAAACGAAATCTCTCGACTTCTCATGAGGTTCATATTACGGTGAGAACAGTCTTGTCTTTCGTTGGCAGAGACCCTTATCGTTAGATGCAGAATCAGAACAGACCCTTACTCTTTGATGCTTTCCGACAAAATACTTTTCTCTCTTTACTGAGATCTTACTCCACGTGGTGAGATTCTGGACTGTCTGCGGTAACACACCTGATCTGCAGGTAGAGAATTAAAAAAATTAAAAGTAGTTTAAAAACAGTAAAACTACTTAAATTACTTAAGTTTTTAAAGTTAAAATATCGGTGACAGTTTTTAATAATACACAAAAGCCTATTTTTTTACGATGAGATTGATGTTCGAGATGATTACAGAGCACAATTTTGATACAGTCAGAGAGTCGGACTGATCAAGAAAGGATTTGAGATGTCGGGTTATGTTGACTGCATCAGTCCACTACGACACAGATATTCACAGCTTTTGAGTGATCCAGTCACGTAGCTGTGGTTTACGCCGATTCGGCGGACAATCTCCCGTAATGATAACAGTCCTTGTGACAAGGAGCGCAACGAATACGCTTGAAATGACAGACTGAAGCATTTTCCAGTTCTTATTTCGAGGTACAGCGGATTCTTCTAAACTTGTCTAACAATGAAGGTTGAACATTACCTCCATTACGCAGCTATTTCGTATGGTTGAAAGACTAGCAAGAAACAAGTTTTCGATAAAAATGATACTTACTCATGTCGTAAGCCTAGCGCAAAACTTTTTTTTGAACAGTTTATGTGCTTTTTTATGTTACGCCTTATCAAGACATAAGTCTGAAAGTTAATGCGTGAAATATCTTTTTATGGTAAAATACGGGTGGCAGCATATAGTAACATACACTATGTGATCAAAAGTATCCGGACACCTCGCTGAAAATTACTTACAAGTTCGTGGCGCCCTCCATCGGTAATGCTCGAATGCAATGTTGTGTTGGCCCTCCCTTAGCCTTGATGACCGCTTCCACTCTCGCAGACATACGTTAAATAAGATGCTGGAAGCTTTCTTGGGGAATGGCAGCCCATTCTTCACGGAGTGCTGTACTGAGGAGAGGTATCGATGTCGGTCGGTGAGGCCTGGCACGAAGTCGGCGTTACAAAACATCCCAAAGGTGTTCTATAGGATTCAGGTCAGGACTCTGTGAAGGTCAGTCCATTACGGGGATGTTATTCTCGTGCAACCACTCCGCCACAGGCCATGCATTATGTGTACTGTTGGCAGAAGAGCCAACACTGTGTTTCTAGAGGAGGCCGAAATGCACGCGTTAAATTACACGCTGACTGGCGTGAGGTCTGGAACAGGACAATATCTTGAGAATTGTAAATAAAGTACGTAGATAATGTAATACTTAACTTTAATCCACAATTGTAGAACATCTCTCGTTACGGTACATGCTTCATAATATTAATTATCAATTGAATATGGCGCCTTGCTAGGTCGTAGCAAATGTAGCTGAAGGCTATGCTAACTATCGTCTCGGCAAATGAGAGCGTAATTGTCAGTGAACCTTTGCTATGAACGTCGGCTGTACAACTCGGGCGAGTGCTAGTACGTCTCTCTAGACCTGCCGTGTGGTGGGGCTCGGTCTGCTATCACTGACAGTGGCGACACGCGGGTCCGACGTATACTAATGGACCGCGGCCGATTTAAAGGCTACCACCTAGCAAGTGTGGTGTCTGGCGGTGACACCACATTATGAACAGGTGCTCGATCGTGTTGAAAGATGCAATCGCCATCCCCGAATTGTTCTTCAACAGTGGGAAGCAAGAAGGTGCTTAAAACATCAATGTAGGCCTGTGCTGTGATAGTGCCACGCAAAACAACGAGGGGTGCATGCCCCCTGCATGACAAACACGACCACACCATAACACCACCAACTCTGAATTTTACTGTAGACACTACATACGCTGGCAGATGACGTTCACCGGGCATTCGCCATACCTACACCCTGCCATCCTATCGCCACATTGTGTGCGGTGATTTGTCACTCCACACAACGTTTTTCCACTGTTCAATCGTCCAGTGTTTACACTGCTTACGCCAGGCGAGGCGTCGTTTGGCATTTACCGGCGTGATGTGTGCCTTATCAGCAGCCGCTCGACCATAAAATCGAAGTTTTCTCACCTCCCGCTTAAATGTCATACTACTTGCAATGGATGCTGATGCAGTTTGGAATTACTGTGTGACGGTCTGGATAGATGCCTGCCTATTACATATTACGACCCTCTTCAACTATCGGCGGGCTCTGTCAGTCACCAGACGAGGTCAACCTGTACGCTTTTGTGCTGTACGTGTCCCTTCACGTTTCCACTTCACTAACACATCGGAAGCAGTGGACCTAGGGATGTTTAAGGGTGTGCAAATCTCGCGAACATACGTATGACACAAGTGACACTCATATCACCTCACCAAGTTCGAAATCTGTGAGTTCAGCGGAGCGCCCCATTCTACTCTCTGACGATGTCTAACGACTACTGAGGTCGCTAATATGGGGTACCTGGCAGTAGGTGGCAGCACAATGCACCTAATATGAAAAACGTATGTTTTTGGGGGTGTCCGGATACTTTTGATCACATAGTGTATAATTTATTAAAATTAAATTTATTAAAATTGTTGATGAGGATTTTCAATATTTGTGCATGCAAATCGAAGACAGTTTCCTTTTCCTTAAAATACGCTTACTACACAGATTACTGTACTGAAGTCAGAGAAAGCGAACATTTAAGAAACTTACACTTCTGTTACTTACTAGTGACGTAATCTGACCAAGTGACAATGGAATTCTTGCACTTATCAACGAAATGTCGGGGCATACCGACGAACATGGATTTCGTGCATGTCATCGCTTGTAAGATCAATGAATGCTCCTTTTACAGTAGCAGTGATTCCTGCTGATTTTTTCCTTTGTTTCATGCGCCTAAGCCGTCGGCCATGAAGTTAAAAAGTTTGTTGAAACTCCTGTTTTCTGATACTGTTAGAACATAGTTTTATATGTATCAGAAGTCTCTTCGTAAAGATAGAAGCGGATGCGAAATGAATTCATCACTTTTACGCAGAGTTGCAAGTCTCTTAATGGCTTAAAATATTGTACTGGACAAGTTTGTATGCCTTATGATTGCAAGGTTTAATACTGAGGCTTTTCAAACTGACTGCCGTATGACTTGTGCTACTGATGTGAATAAGTTACTTATCTTCCGTTACCTTCCTACGATACACAGAAATCCTGGAAAAAGTGAGAACCTCAGAGTTTTTTATCCATTAGGGATCCTACAGTTCCACTGTGAGAAGGAGAAAGAAATTTCGTCGATACATATTATTACATTTCGACGGGAAAATCTAAAATATTCTTTATTTTCTGCCTGATTGCGACATTTCGTATCTGAACAGCTGTAGGGGCACAAGCATATAAGAGAATAGATTTTTCAAAATTTGCCACTTCTGACATTACTGTAACGAGAATGTAAATTACTGTCCATGAAAAAATAGCGGTAGTTTTCCTCGAATATAATTACAGTCTAGGAGGAATAGGTCGCTCGATGCGTTTCCACGTTTGGGGTTCAACTGCATGAACGAAAGATACCATGGGTTGTCATTAATGATGTAACATGTCACTTGCAGAGAAGGATTTAAAAAAAGAAAGAATGGAGGAAGATTAGGGTATCAGAGATGTATTGAGTGATATGTGAGCACTGTAGTCTCTTGGAGATGTTTTACCGTATTCCTGACATTCACGGTACACTCGCGAAACGGTCGTACGGGAAAAATCCCCACTTCATCGCCACTTCGGAAATGCTGTGTCCCATCGCTCGTAGGCCAACTGCAACACCACATTCAAAGTCACTGAAATCTTGATAACCTGTCATTGTAGCAACAGTAACCAATTTAACTACTGCGCCAGACACTTGTCTTGTACAGGCGTCCCCGACCGCAGGGTCGTATTCTGCCTGCACACATATCTCCGCATTTGAATACTCACGCCTATGCTAGTTTCCTTGGCGCTTCATTGTATTTGCATAAGACTCGTTCTGGTCATATAAAATTTTAACCACATTCGATCATATTAATATTTTTGAATGCGCCAACGTGAGAGGCTGTAAACCACAAATCACTCACACTCCAAACGCCTCCTCACTGCAATGATGAGCGTGGCCACCGCGTCCGCCACTGCAACACGGCGGATACCTGCGACTAGCGTCTGGGCCAGCCACGCTGGACCCATCAGCACCGAGCGAGGTGGCGCAGTGGTTACACACTGGACTCGCATTCGGGAGGACGACGGTTCAATCCCGCGTCCGGCCATACTGATTTAGGTTTTCCGTGATTTCCCTAAATCGCTCTAGGCAAATGCTGGGATGGTTCCTTTCAAAGGGCACGGCCGCCTTCCTTCCCCATCCTTCACTAATCCGATGAGACCGATGACCTCGCTGTCTGGTCTCCTTCCCCAAACAACCCAACCCAACCCCCAATCCATCAGCACATGAACAACCTCTGTTGGCGCGCTATAGCGATCCCGGCGGCCAACTAGATGTCTCGTCCGTGGCTGCCCACGGCTCTAAGGCGACGTGGCCGGTTCCGTTCCGGTTGTCGGACTCCCTTCTCCACTACTGCTCCCTCAGTCTGACAGCAACGGTTAACTACTGGACCAGCCACACCGACGAAAACGAGCTCAAACACGGCCTCTGGTACTGAATGAAAGTCAGGTCTGCCGCTGCCCACGGTGGAAAGGCGCTGGCTCAAGCTGATGGTGCTGCTACAGTTCCGGTCGTCAGACCATCAGACACCCTGCTTCTCGCCTCGCCGTGGCGCTGCGATCGACAAAGTCATATAAAGCACGCCTCCTGTGTGTGTCCATTTGTGTGTGTGAAATCTTATGGGACTTAACTGCTAAGGTCATCAGTCCCTAAGCTTCCGCACTACTTAACCTAAACTATCCTAAGGACAAACACACACACCCATCATCGAGGGAGGACTCGAACCTCCATCGGGATCAGCCGCACCGTCTGTGACTGCAGCGCGCGCCTCCTGGTGCGACTGGAAAACACGACCAGTGCTGGTAGAACAGGTGGGCATGGCAGAATTCAGTTGTGTCACCAACTTCTAATGCACGGCACACGTAAAATTACTAGAACAAGTGTCCGAAAAATAGTAGCAAAAGCGAGGTTAGAGAGTCAGGCTTATGGATTGACAGAGTAAGCTGCACATTCTATCTATTTTGCTGACTTTTCGTCAAATAATGTTTATTAATCGCTCAAACAAAGTTGACACTCGGCGCGGTGGCTGATGGAAGCGACTGCGAATTGGAAATGCCTTTACGATCGCTCCCATCAGTCACCGCGACGAGTGTCAACTTTGTTTGCGCGTTTAGTGCACTGTTATAAGGGGCGACCGAAAAGTTTCAGTTTCAGGGGGTTGCTGCAATGTATATGCAACTTAACGCGACTCCGGTGTGGGTATGTAAGGGATTTGTGTGGCATTCATATGTTTCCGACGTGTGTGCAGTAAGTGTGGAAACGTGAGCTATGACGACGTTGTTACCAAATGCGCCCAAACAGGACCAAGGTATTGTGCTTTTCTTCGCTGCTGAAAGACAAACGTCTGTAGGCATCCATCGCAGTATGAAGAACGTGTATGGGGCAACATGTCTGTCGAAAACAGCGACAAGGGGTGCTGCTCCTTCATGACAAAGCACGTCTCCAGTCACAAATTCCGTAACGCAGACGTGACGTCAACCCAAGTGGGAGAGACTTGAACACTCGTCCTATATTCCTGATCTTTCCCCATACTATTGTCATGCCTTCAGGCCCTTAAAAAATGCCTTGTAGGGTCGACGATTCCTATTGGACGAGAATGTGCAGCAAATACTTACGGACTTTTTCATACAGTAGAACACGATGTTTTCCCAAAAGAGGAATCGTCAACATAGCGCTACGATGAGATGATTGTCTTACTGGACGATATGGCGTTCGAACGGAGCTTCTCGATCGCCCCCTTATATTTACAGTTAATAGCGAAATAAAAATTTATGTATGCCACTGAGGGAATTATTTGCGCTTATATGGTAGATAAAACACCTTATTTTTAGCTCAGTAAGTGTTCCGGGACTTCATTAGAATACCTCTTTAATCGCGGTAGTATGACGGGCCCTTCCCATTCGCGAAAAGTTTATTGCCCCGCTCTCAGAGTTTTGCTCCGCGGCGTTTCCCTGCCGGTAATTACGCCTCGCCGTGACGTGGGCGCCACCTGTTAGATTCTGGGCCGCACGCCTTTGTTCATTCCGCGCCGCGTTTGTCTGCAGGCGCGCCATCGCTCAGCTGCGGCGCTGCACCTATTGTTTCGATTTGTAGGGAAACATGCCTCTCTCCACTCGCGCTGCCTGCTGCGAGGGCCGTACGGTACCGTGACACGTGCAGACATCTAGTGCTAGAGCGATATTCAGCTGCAAAGTGATCACCACAGTAGGAGGAACGAAGGCGAAACTTTGGCAATGGTTGCGTGGAAACGCAGCTGCCTCAGTGATTTCGCTCGTATTTTTTTTGCATTTCGAACTAAAATCCGTCTCTTACTGCTTATGCCAAAAGCAAGTTGAGAGCTATACGGATCAAATATGGATGACCTGGAGATAAGAAACCAAAGATCGCAAACACGTAGCTGAAGCACGACATAGTTGTGCTCATGAAACAAATGAAAAACCATGTAGAACTTTAGCGGACAAAATTCTGCGCTGTGTAATGAGCTCGCCTGTCTGTGCCTCTGGCCATATCTCGCTGGCCGCTACCGTACCAAATATACGATGATGGACAAAAAATTCCCGAAGATTAATAAATAATTATTGAGGGAACACATTTCTTTAGATGACATATTTAAGTGATTTACATTTCAAGATCAAAGGTTAATGTAAGCGCGAGAAATGTCACTGTGAAATACTGGTACATTAAGAAGAGGCGTAACCGTCAGAATGCTGAATGCGAGCATTCAAACGTGCGTGGATTGTGTTGTACAGATGCCAGTTTGGGGGATGGAGTTCCATGCCTGTTGCTCTAGATTGATCAATACAGGGATAGTTAATGGTGGTTGTGGATAATGCTAGAGTTCCCGTCCGATGATGTCCCCTACGGGCTCGATTGGAGACAGGTTTGCTGATCCAACAGGGCAAGGCAGTATGTAGATACTCTGTAGAGCATGGTGGATTACAACAGCGGTATGTGGGCGAGAATCATTATGTTGGAGAACACCCCCTGGAATACTGTCTATGAAGGGCATTCCAACAGGTTAAGCCTCCAGACTGACGTACTAAATTGCAATCAGAGTGCGTGGGATAACCACGAGAGTGTTCCTGCTTTCATACGAAATCACACCTCAGACGATAACTGTGGGTGAAGGTCCAGTGTGTCTAGCACCCGGACAGTTAGGCTGCAAGCCCTCAGATAACCGAAAACACAGCCATCACTGTCACCGAGACGGAACCAGCTTTCATCAGAAAACACAATACACCTCCATCCTACCGTCCAATAAACTTTCGCTTGACACTGCTGAAATCACAAATGGCGGCGGTTTGGGGTCAGTTGATTGCACGCTACAGGGTATCTGCTTCAGTGCTATACTTAAAGTAACCGATATGTAACAGTTAATTGTGTCACTGTGATGCTAACTACAGGGCGAATTGCTCCAGACGTAGTCGATGCGCCACTGCCATACGCTAAATGCGACGGTCTTCGTTCTCTGTAGTGCCATGTGGCGGTCCGGAGTCCGGTATGTTTGTGATCCTACCTTCCAATGACCTTCACTGCCAGCAGTCATGTACAGTGGCTACATTCCTGCCAAGTATTTCTGCATTACTGCATAAGGAACATCTAGCTTCTCGTACCCTGTTACACGACGTTGTTCAAACTCTGGGAGCTGTTGATATGGGTTATTCCCCGTCTTAAAAGCATTCTTGACTAACAACAACTCACTACGTCCAGTCTCAACGGTGACTTATAGTCATGACCGTTGAGCATATCTAAATCAAACTTGATTGCGCTGCTAGTGCCATTCTTATGCTACTGGAGCGAAATTTGAATAGACGTCTTCTTTCAGATGGACAAACACGTCTATCAACTTTGGTTTATCTTGCACAACTTGATTTTTGTTATGGAATTTTTTTTCCTTCTGTGTACGTGAAGAAGAAAATGCGCTTTGCTGACAGTACCAGCCGGATGGAATAACTAAAGACTTCTTGTGATCCTTGTCATGCCGTTGCATGGCCTCTTCTGACCAGTTACATGGTGGAATCTGAGCTGTACGAATTAGTTAAGAAGCAATGAAGAACTACTGTATCTTCACACGGACTCGCCTCTGCTGCTGGCCATATCCCACACCTTCGGCAGAGAGCCCAGCCCACGAATAGCCAAATATTTTCCATATTGCAGAACACTACATCTTTCGCGGGACAACACGAATCGTCAATGGAGAGAAAATAAGAACTGACCAAAGAACGTGTACTAAAGGACGGTGGGGTCACGTGAATATTTAAGTCTCTCGTGCTGTTAGATTGAGCAGATGGGTGGGGGGCTGGAGGCGGGTGAGGGGGGGGAGGAGGAGCAGGGAGTGGACATATCACCTGACAGACTTGCTTTACAAGATGGCTGGATCTACAGAGAGACTTTTACGGATAAACGCCATCCATACTGCAAGTGAATAACCATCTTTGACTGAATCCCTTCTTCTGAATTTTCCTCAATCGGATGAAATCTGATGAATGCTGCATCACTGACATTTATTTTATTCAGTGCACTAACATGGTTTGGACCAGTGATTTCTTTCACAGGCACTGTCAGTAGTGATCTTTGTGTGAAATTTGTAACATTAGCACTTAAGAAATTATGCATCGATTTAGCCGATATTACTACATTGAGGAATAAAAATGTTTACGTATTGTGTAATCTTATAAGGATAACCGCGTAAAATAGGGCTTTTCCGGTCAAGCAAAAACAGCACTGCTCTGCGTAACAACCAACGTGGTCAACAGTGTACCAGTGGCCAGCAGACCTGTATCTGAGACCCTGTGAGAATTTTTCAATACTTAAATTCAAACCTTATAATAATAATAATAATAATAATAATAATAATTGTGGTGTCACCGCCAGACACCACACTTGCTAGGTGGTAGCTTAAATCGGCCGCGGTCCATTTAGTACATGTCGGACCCGCGTGTCGCCACTGTGTGATCGCAGACCGAGCGCCACCACAAGGCAGGTCTCGAGATACGGACGAGCACTCACCCCAGTTGTACGACGACATTGCTAGCGACTATACGGACAAAGCCTTCCTCTCATTTGCCGAGAGACAGTTAGAATAGCCTTCTGCTAAGTTCATGGCTACGACCTAGCAAGGCGCCAGTAGCTTTACATAGTTTGATAGTGATCATATGAAATGTCTCATCAAGAACGTTGTATTCACAAAAAGGATAAATAAAAGTTAAGTATTCGAGGAGCTGCATACTTTTCTTATTAGAATTCACTACTTATCCTGTTCCAGAATTCACGCCCGTCTGCGTTAGATAGCGTGCATTTCGGCCTCCTCTATCTACAAGGTGTTGGCACATTTGCCAACACATCAATAATAATAATGTGGATTGCATACTAAAGCGAAATAACCAAATGAGATCCACAATATGCTGCGTATTTTACGAGAGGTTAGTTTCGAAGGGTATCAGTGTGGTGCCTAAAAGAGAAAGAGTTTTCTCTTCAAATCACTTCGCGATGTATGTATACTCAAGCTCACATTACTGGCACCAGCAGCGTCATACACCACGAGAGAACCTCTTTCGTAACAACATGATGCAAGGAAAGTATGTTGATATTCTGTTTTGACAAGAAGAGCTTAGCAGAAACATTCTTTTGAGTAACGAGTCGGTATAGCACACGCCAGCGAAAGGCGAAACTGTCGGTTTCGAGTCTCGGTCAGGCAGACAGTTTTAACCTGCCAGGAAGTTTCATTCCAACCCACACTCCGCTGCGGAGTGGAAAATGCATTCTGGAAACGATACCCCAGGCTATGGCTACTTCAATTGTCCACAATATCATTTCTTCCAAAAGTGCTAGTCCCGCAAATTACGCAGGAGAACTTCTGTGACGTATGAAAGGTAGGAAATGAGATACTGGCGAAAATACAGTTGAAAGTACGGATCCTGAGTTGTGCTGGGGTTGCTCAGTCGGTAGATAGGTGACAGTTAAAAATAGCTCAGCGTGTTCGGTCAGAGGGTTTGTTGGTCTCTGTAGGAAAAAAAAGAAAAGAAAAAAAGCACAGAGTGGCCAGATCAAAGACGAACTTGAACGTGTGTCTTAGGATCTCCGCTCCGAACAAATGCAACGAACAAAAATGAGACCACACAAAAAAGTCGGTAGAGCACTTGCCCGCGAAGGGCAAAGGTCCTGGGTTCGAGTCACGGTGCGGCACACAGTTTCAGTCGGGCAGGAAGTTTGTTGTTCAGTTGGTTGGTCACATAGCGGTGGGACACTTGCCAGCCGTTCTGTTTGGTGCTCAGTTTTGTGGTGCCTGCCCGACTGAAACTGTGTGCCGCACCGTGACTCGAACCCAGGACCTTTGCCCTTCGCGGGCAAGTGCTCTACCGACTTTTTTGTGTGGTCTCATTTTTGTTCGTTGCATTTGTTCGGGGCGGAGATCCTAAGACACACGTTCAAGTTCGTCTTTGATCTGGCCACTCTGTGCTTTTTTTTCTTTTCTTCTGCTGCCTGACGTCTGGGAAATGGTGAGGTGGGCTAGATTGCTGTGGAGAACTGCATCAAACTAGTCTTCGGAGTGAAGACTGCAACTACAACAACAGCTAACTACGTCGTATTTTCGACTACTTTTGTCGTCGTTTCTATCGTCCGTTCTGAGGCTCCTTTGGATGAGACATATGCTCCTGGCATTAATTTTAACGTTGATTCATGAAGCCCTACCCGGACGAGAGGTGTAATAAATAAATTACAAATCTGCAACCAACGACTGTATTTGCAACCAAAGGTAACTATTTTCTGTGGTAAACACCGTTGCAGTCAAGTAAGTATTGAGCTGCCAACAGAACATACACAGGAGGTATTTACTATAAATGAGGTGGCACCAACTTTTCTTGGTAACACTGTTATTTCTAACTTACTTGGTCAAATATACCTGGCACAAACACGTAGAGAACTAATATAAATATAGATAGTTTATTGTTGCTCAGTAGATAGATTAAATTTGTATTATTTAGTTGACGCATACCTTGAATCGTTGAACATCCCTCGATTATCCTAATTGATTGGACCTTTGGAGAACAATGTGTGAATATAAGGAATGAATGAAAGGAATGAATGAATGTACTAAAAATGAAAGGGTTTTTATTTCATTTCATTAATGCGACGGTGCCTCGAATCAGCACATTTTCGTAGTTTGGAAGTCATAATGCAGAAACGACCCTTTACCTGCGACGCATACGGCTTTGTAGTTCCGTAATGGTTCACGTTTCCTACCACGCTGGCGAAAACCGGGTCAACACATTTGTCACGTGAACGTCAACGTCCGGCTCGCCGCCCACGCCGGCTTCCGCGTCCCGTGTGATGCGTCATCAGTGGCGTGGCGTGCCGTGTCGCGTAGTGATTCACTCCGTCTGCGCTGACCAGAGATAGCTGCGGCACGCGATCCCAGCTCTGTCCACCGTCTCAGGGCGTGCCCCACGTGGCCGTCCAGCCGCGGAAGCAATGCACGTCTCTCTCACGCACTCGTCGGGGCCACGTTACACCACAAAACGTTCTGAGCTGCATCTCTGACTTCCCCTTTCTGCTACTTGGCGTGTTATGCACGGAAGGGACTGGAAAACAAAGTTACCTTAGGTCTGGATATCTGCATCGTGACGCTCTCTTCGCGAAAACTATGTGGAACGACGTACTCGTATTGCTGCCCTATGCGGGTATGAGAACACGAAATGGAAATCAGTGTGCCGTATCTCACGAAACGTAAAAACGCAGCATTACTCCACTATAATATTATAGCAGAATCGTGGTTCTGCACTGGCCTGGGTCACTATCGCCGGCGAATATACGGCGGTGTGACCTGGAGAGAGTTTCCAGTCTTCCATTGTTTTAGGGAGGGACAGTGGTGGTACTTGAGCTGTGGCGCTCAACGCGAGGCGACGCTTTCCTTCGGCAAGAAGATCTTTGCTAGAATTTCGAGACATCGAGTAGAGAAACTAGCCGTGACAGGTCGCGGCTGCGGCGCGAACGAAGAGACGCTTGCGAACGGCGGTCGCGAGAGGAAGTTCTGGAGGAGTGCTGTGGGCCCGGATGGAGTGTGTAAACCAGTTGCTGTTGCTGCCTTGGTCAGGTGCGATTGTCTTTCACTGGGGTGGTCCGTGGAGCTGTGAAGTGGTGCCCTCCTCTCCTTTGATACCACTGCGTACACTGCCTGATGGGATCAGCTCTGACGACTAAAAACGGTAAGCCTTGCTGCGCTTCGGAAAAATCTGAAAGTAACGAATGTTCATAAAGTGGTGAGTTGGATCACAAGCTGGTTGTGAGAGTTTCTCACGAATCGAGCTTAATGCTTGGAACTGTGAACGCCGATTAAAGGTGTTACAATTGTAGTGGGCTCTAGCATACGTTTGTTTGCATGTGATTTTGTGGCATAGCTTGGTCAGCTGAACTACATGGGCTAGTCTGCTAAGATTCGCAACTGTAAATTCTCCTTTGCCGTGACGCGCTTGCTGTAATTGCGTAGATTGAACCTTATTAGCGCCTAATGGCAGTAACTTGGTACATTCAGGTTTCATTCTTGTCAGATAATGCAGTTCAACCTTGTGTCCATGCTCATATACTAAGCGCCCCTTTAGCAATATAAGCTTTCAGTGTGGCCAACTATTACCCCGTCATCAACGTAGTCTGTTTCAGTGCACTACTGCTCTGTTTCTGAAACTGTTCACCTTTCACTCAATATTATTGGGCAAGAAATTCAAGTGGTTTTTGCCGGTCCACATGGTCTGGGTCGATCGGTTGATGGAGGAAGGAAATTGCACAGTGCAGTAACCGTATTTCTAACATTGCTGTAACAAAGGACAATAGGCCGGTGTCTTGGCCTTGGATTATTATGGACTAGATTATGTCCATAACAATTGTGTTAAAGTTATGTTTAAAGCTTTGTTAAAGCGCCTCTCTTAATTTGCTTGCCACTTGGCAATTGAAATGTGTTAAGCGCATTCCTAGCAGTATTTTCTTACATCCAGTGCGAGTGCACGAAATTCATTTAATTACTTTTTAATCTCTGTAAAGTATTACTAGCCAGTTGATTCCGTTAATAATTGCTAAATACGTAAAGCAAATATCTTGTGTATTCTGTATTAAACCGGGGACCTAGAAACGACGGAGAGGCTTCGTCCCGCCCTCAGTGGTTCACAACCCCACAACAGGCTACAGCAGGCCACCCACCTCACCGCCGCCCTACACCCAACGCAGGGTTATTGTGCGGTTCGGTGCATTAGACTGCGCGGCTAGCCGGGCTGGCAAGAAAATATTTAAGATATTCTATTTTCTGCCTATTTGTTAAAGCTAATTTTTATCTTTTTAAGACATCATTATTTTAAATATATGTGAGATTGTTCAAACTGAACGAGATTTGAATTTTTTTCTCTTAAGATTGCATTACCTCAAATAAGTATCATAAATACATTCTATATCAAATTAAGCTTGCCAATTGTTAAATAACTTTTCTATTAAAAACTTTTTAACTGTGAATGGTATTGCTGTTCTTACCCTTGGGTTCCCCTTCAACACAACAGCCGTTGTGATGGCCTTTACCTTCCCCTGGTATAATGGCGTCGGATGCCATTTCAGGCCACGAGCGGTGGTGACAGAGAACTCTTACAAAACAACCGTACGGCACGAACATCCTGCGTCCTCATATATTACCTCTCATGTGACAGTATCGTGGTGCCTTTTTTCAACAGAACAATTTTCGTCCACGCAGGGCATGTGTGTCTATGAACTGCCTGCGCGACGTTGAGGTACTCTCGTGACCAGCAAGATAAAGAGATCAGTACGTGGTAGAACATGTGTAGGAAGAACCTGGACGTTAACTCCATCCCAGCGCCAATAACCAGGCTATCAGGGTCAAGTAATTTTATCTTGAAACTCTTCCACTGGTCCGTGTTTGCGCGAAACAACAATATGGGATTGTGGGTCGGCCTTGATGCAAAACACTTTTGTTATTATTCCCAAACTAGTTTCAGCGACAAATATAGCTATCGTCAGCGGATTCTTTTGGTTCCAAAACATGGAGAAATAGCATACCTATTACACATTATAACTCCTTATTATAAGTGTGCTGTTTGGTCCCAAATACTGTTTTCTGTGAGTAACCTGGTAATACCTTATTTTCTTTACGTCACAGCATGGTTTTACGACTGTTGCCGCTGTTTCCGGCATATTTTCAGTGTTTTCTTTGCTGCCGTTTTTCTCGATATATATCATATCATCTACAACTGTATGAGAGGCTGTTAGTAAACAAATACAAAAACGTGAACTTATGTATGTCATTGTTGTATAGTTGGGATTGCGATAGTGTTATGGATACAGTTATGGTATGTACTAGGTTCTTACATATTCTGTCATGTGCTCACTTTCGGTGGGCGGCTTGCAGCTACTTTTAGACAAAGAATAACATGGCTTTCGCACCTTGTTCGTATTCCGAAACATAATGCCATCTTACTGTTCGCACGTGTCGAAAAAATGTATTGCGAATTGCGAGAAGGTTATGAAAACTGCAGCTGGAGTTATCACACACACTTAGTGTACTAAGTTGTTCTAGAAGCGCTTACTTTGTATTTTCGTTGCTCTATAATCTCGATATTATTGTGTACTTTCCGCGCTACAGATTATTCTAGCACTACCAGGAATTAATATCTTACGTATGAGCGTTCTTTCGCGAAAGAGATGGACAATGGCAAACGGCTACACTTCGCGTACACAAGAACATAAACAAATGTGACGAAGGTTTGCTTAACTGAAGTGGGTTTAGAGGTAATACAATCATCATATGTGAAAGGAGGTAAATACTGTTTTAATTTGTTTCAGAAACAGATGGCTGGTTACCCTGCGTTAACGATGTACTAATGAGCTCACTCTTAAGTCAGATAGCAAAAGAAAACATCTGTCCTAAATGTACAAACAAACGTAGTTAACTTACGTGTTTTCTAAAGTACTTTGGTCTAAAACGTTTCACAAGTTCATTGTAATATTAATAGAACACAAAACGTAATTATATGTATACTAATTTTAGGTTATTATACAGGTCTAAAAAAAAGTTCATCGTCTTCGACTGCAGCTTGTAGCTATTTGACTAGGGCATGGAATAAAATATATGTATCACCAATTTCTGCTGGAATACTTCCAAGTAGCTCCTTTTAACTGTATTCCAGTCCGTTATTTAAAGCGAACTATAATTAGGACAGTAATTGGTATTGATCCTTGTGCGGTCACGCGATATCGACATTCCTAAGCATCCCGGAAACTCTCCACAACGTTTGGTGGTAGGTTTTTGTCGTGCAGTGGGTCTCTGGGTAAGCATGCAGTGTGCACGAGTCCGCTCTCGACTGGATACGCACAACTCTTATTCCGGAAAGTGTGGTCTACTGGTACGTAGCAGGCTGGAGCGCTGTCGTGGTAACCATGGCGAGGCCGAGTGTCTCCTACCGCGAGATTTCCTTCTAGGAAAAATACTGGGCGACACGTGTGGGACACAGGTATACGCTTATACCGCAACACGTCCACGACGTCACCTTCTGAACGCTGTTGTTGGTCGGTTGGGATTTGAAACTGGAAAGGAACCCTCATTTGAATTAGACTCGACGGAAACACTCCATTTGGTCGAACCTGATTACATATTGTGGTGGTTTGGATCATCTAAATATAAGATCGTCTTGCACTACACAATTTACTTGTACAAGTCGTTTTTTTACTATTTTCCTGAGGACACTTTTTGGAGAAGGAAAGTAAATGATTTGAGGTTGAATTACTCTTGACAAACGAATTTCAGTAGTTCACAAAATTTGTTGTAGAGAACGACAACCAACTTTGACTGAAGGAGGTATCACTGAACACGTAATACGATATAGTCCTTTACTGATAATAATCACGGGAGTGGAGACAAACTGAAAAGGAGAAAGTAGCTTATGGGTCTTGTGACGGGGTTTGGATAATAGTCCTGTATTATTCTAGTTAATTCACACACTATGCAAATCATTAAATTTCTTCACCATAAGAAATACTTCGGTAGTCTGAGGAGTTCATAAGCTTCGAAACAGAGGTTTTCTATCTATCAGTGGCAGTGAAGTTGCACATGCAACTATGCTTCAAGGGACAAATACACTCCCGTATTACGTGGCGTAAATCGCGTAACAGAAATAACTAAACTCGAGTGACTGGTGATGGCAATAAAACTGGATGGGCAATCGCACATTTATCATTATACTTCTCACGTGGTTCACCAGGAAACACTATAGATTATTCAAAGACATCTAAAAATGTATCATAATTGAGATGCTACTTTCGCCAGAACTAACGTGATAGATGGTAATGAAGAAAGTGTGGTACGTAATTATTCAAACGGGAGACCACTGCTGAGACCACATGGTCACCTTCATCGTGATCGAAAGCAAGAGCTCGTCCACATATTTCTCTCGTAAATTAACTAAATGAATTCACTGAAATGAAAAAGAAAACAGTAGTCAATGTTCTAGAAAGGAAATGAAATAAATTTATCCTGCTCAAATAACGTTTCACTTCATTAACCGAAATATGAACACCTTAAAGTATGTTCCGAAGGAACAACATATCTTACCATTTTAGTGTATGGAGCACGTCTCATCGTTTTAAGATGGCCAGTCTAGGCGAAAGGCGCCGGAGAGCGTTTTTTTTTTTTTGTTTTTTTTTGGGTCGGGACTGGACGGCTCAAAACGACGATAGAGAAAAAGGGGTACCCCCTCCCCCCCCCCTCCGCTGCCCTAATTCGTCGAGAGAGAAGTCGCCTGACTGATCGGGAGAAGCTAGCAGTGTCAGAAAATGGGGAACGCTCTGAGTCGTGGATAAAGAAGCTAGGTGGCGACTCTGAAGAATGCAAGAATGCTATCAGAAAGGTATTAATAGAATAAAAATCCGTTTCAGGAGCCAGTAATTTCTATTTATTACACGACCGGTTTCGAAGCCAAAAGCTTCATCTTTAGGTTCCACCAAATAACTATGGGAACGTAAATGTGTGGCAGTCGGGCCAATCAGTCCTGAGGCGTCACACACACGCCACAAAGCTCATGAGAGAGTAGGACCAGCAATCGGAACGCCCGGCCGAACGTCTGACATGTACAAGCGGATTTTTTTGATTCTCTTAATATGTTCCTCGGTTGATGATTTTCGCTTAATCAAATGTCTTCTAACAGAATCGATACTACAGTGCAGACTACACAAGGAAATCTCTCTTTACCTCAACAGTCGACTCAGACGCCAGGATTGCAGAAATTTTCTAACCAGGGATTATCTGTGGAACTGTAAAGGAGGGGAAAATGAAACTGCCCGATACATGAATATGTACTCGCTGGGCATTCCCTTCGCAAGGCATGACATATCTGTACTCTTTATACATGGTGTTTCCGTAAGAGCGTGCAAATAATTTACAGGACATAGAGGATGTTCCACTGAACAATTTGGGGTAGTGAACCTGGGGCTGGAGAAGCAAGCTTAAGGAGATAACAGTAATAACAACACATTACTGTGTACTTGTTTATTTAAATTAGTTACAATTAGGTCCAAATACCATCACTGACACAATTAACGTACCATTTCTACTGTACCTTACAAAATGTGGTGAAACTGACAGCCATGAACCTCAATGTATGCATGACATCGGCGAACAAGGTCTGAATCACCCAAACAAGTATCCCTATTGAGTTTCGACTTCGCAGGCTGCTAAAGTTCTGGCAACTAATTCCATGTCTATCCATTGGGGTCTCATACACGAGTGACTTTAGATATTCCTATAGGAAATAAACAAGGGGATTCAGGTCAGGTGACCTCGCAGGCCACGGGATAGGACCTCCTCTACAATCCAGCAACCTGGAAATACAACACTGAGATGGGTGCGGACATCCACACTGAAGTGAGGCGATGCACCGTCATGTTGTGTCTACATCCTCTCACGAACAGCCAAGGGGACAATGTGAATACGCTACAACAGAGCCACCTTATGGACAAGTAAAGTAAACAAAACACGCACCATGACTTTCTGGTAATCGGGCTCGTCCTCCTTGTTTCCTTGGAGGAAATAAAGAATGCAAATGTAAATAAACAGAACAGTACGTGAAAACGTGTATGCGTGTTAGTTGTAAATAAGCTGGAAAGCAATCATTCTAGACAAAGCGGTAGGCAAGTTTACTTCCCTATCTCCTAAAACTGGCTTCTCCGACCCCAGGTTCCTTTTGTAAAATTGTTCAGTGGAGCATTCTCTATGCCCTGTAACATTTTTGTACCCTCTTCCAGAAATATTTTGTATACGAATATCTGTTACTATCAACCAGACAGTAATGAAAGTCGGTTTCCACAGTGCCCTTTCACACAGGAAGGCAAACCGTTATTCGTCGTTGGGGTGAACTACTTCGTGTTGTCACTCAGTCCGTATTGTGTCGCCTTTTCCTACGACCACTAACCACATCGGACTGGCACTCGGAAAATGGCAGTTCACATCCTGATAGGGATATCCACATTTAGAATGCAATGACCTATTTTTGTTCCCATACTTCTCCAGCCTTTCTTCCTTCCTTCCTTCCTCCGCACGACTCTTGACAGTACCTGTGTATGTCTTCTTCTTCTTCTTCTTCTTCTTCTCCGGTTTCTTCCACGGAGTCGGCGTTGTTATATGTGCTGAAACAGCGTTAACGTCCGGATGCCCTTCCTGAGGCAACCACTACAATCCTCTCTCCCTCCCCTTCAGGGGACACACAATCCGTGTTGCCCATCTGTCTAAGTCTACAGTAAATCTCAAAGTGTCAGAACGTTTTCGAAATGTTTGCGTAGCTTGTATCTGAGGCGGATCGTGGATACTAGCTCGCTATTCACGTAGCTGGAAGTGGGAAACCACTTAAAAACCATACTCAGGCTCGCTGGCACATCAGATCTCGTCGTTAATATGTAAGGTGAATTCGACCCGGGACAGGCTCGTCTCCCCGTATCCCAAAAGTGGTGCCTTAACGCATTTGAATATCCTGGCGCTTGCAAGTACCTGTCCTGTCAGCGTGATGTGTGGATAATAAGCAGCTACTGGCATGGGGAACCAAACCTGTTGCGACCCTTCACAGGGAGTGGACTAACTTAGCGCGCTGGGAGAGGTTCAACCTATTTCATTTTTATCGGTGTCACGAGAGCGTCGGTGTCAAATTTCTTATATTTATTGTATCTAAAATACCTCCAGTCAACGCTAGAAGGGAGGGAGGGATATATGAGACATTATCCATCGGTTACAGGGCTTGTAGTTAATTTGTTAACCACTGCTTGTTGGAGCCTCGTTTTTCTGCAGTTAGTTGCGGAGAAACGGTGCCCGTAGAGAGTTATGCGTACACTGTTACTTTGTCCAGTCTCTTATGTAGCGAGTGCGGACCTACGGCTGTCTCGCAGATACTCGAGACTACGTAATAAGCTGCCCAAAATAACGACGGCTCTCTGCTAGCGCCACCCTATTATGTATCATAAAGTAGTACGAAATGTTTCCTTTGTTTCCAAGTCCGCAGCTCGTGGTCGTGCGGTAGCGCTCTCGCTTCCCGCGCCCGGGTTCCCGGGTTCGATGCCCGTCGGGGTCAGGGATTTTCTCTGCCGCGTGATGACTGGGTGTTGTGTGATGTCCTTAGGTTAGTTATGTTTAAGTAGTTCTAAGTTCTAGGGGACTGATGACCATAGATGTTAAGTCCCATAGTGCTCAGAGCCATTTGAATTTTGTTTCCAAGCAGATTAAAACTAACCCAGAACTTAGCATCTCGCGGACAGTGGTCTTTATTCTATAAGTGCTCCTACCCCAGATATCCAGAAAAAACTTCCGTGAAGTTTACGAAGTAAGACTGCTAGCAGAAATAAAGTTGTGAGGGCGAGTCGTGAGTGATGCTTGTACAGCTTAGTTTGATAGGAGAACTTCCTTCGACAGGCAAAGGTCCCGACTTCGAATCCCTGTCCGGTATATAGTCGCAATCTGCCAGAAATCTTCAAAACAGCGTAGAGTTCGCCGCAGAGATGAAATTCCTCCTGGAAACAATTCCTCCGTGGATGGACGATATGTAAAAGTGTTAACTCAGCGTGCATGTCAATTATCTAACATTCATCGTTCTTCTGTGCCGCCTGTTGTCTGTTAGTCCTGTAAAATCCAAAACCGTTCTTTTCATTCACATGAATTCATTGTCAACAACATATATGTTGATAGATTTATGCCACCACCAACTGACACAGAAGTCGAACGCATTGTGTTCAAGCTGCTGGCTGATTTTATCAATGGAATTCGTCGATGGGGTTCGGTGATAAAAATAGGTGCCACTATGACAGCTGCAATGTCTCTATCCCGAGGATGGGTTGCAACTGCAACTGCAGTAGCTGTATCGCTTACAAATGGAACTTATTTTCTGGATGTATTTGTACTGCAAGGTACAAATAGCCTAACATTTGCTCACTTTCTGTTTGCTTCTGATTTCTTTGGGCGCATTACAGCTGCTATGTCGATCTTAATATATGGGGTAGGGGAAGGGACTAAGGTGGAACTCGACTAAACAGCGAAGAAATTTGCTTCGAATATGCACCCTGCGTGGTAAAAAAAAAAAGAAAAAATACAATGTAGGCTTTCGCGGCTGGTGTTTTCAGGAGTTAAGACGTCCGGGGAGAGAGGCCGTGCTTGATACGTAAAACTATTCTCTGACGTTTCATCTCCGACTGCGTCAGATATCTTCGGTGCTAAAACGGCGACTTCATAAAGGCTCTAGGAGGTGCAGAGATGTGTATTGGGCGCCACACACGACAAATTCCTCACATGTTGCCGTAAGCGTGATTACCAGTGGCAGGAATCATCGTTCTGAGTCAGAATTCGTTGATAGGAAGCCTGCTAGTGCAAAGTCGGCATCCATTAACGTTAAAACGCTAAAAACGCTAGTGTAACTGAATTTGATTTCGTGATCTCTGTCCGGAAAGCAAGTTCCGCTGCTGCTGATATGTCAGTGCGCTTTCTGAGATGGGTGCTGCGCAATAAAACTCAAGAGACCAGCGTTTCAGAAAAGAAAATGCATTATAACACGCGCTTGTATGCTTATAGAGAGGTCATTAGAATTTATACGCAGTCTGTGTCACGTTAATGTGACCACCACATGTGTTCAACGCCAACGTGCAACAACCACTCAGAGACGGCTGGTAGCAGCACTAGCGCTGAAGGGTATATAAAGCGTGTTGGGGGACGCGAAAAACAGCGCGCTCGTTCTCGTAATTGGGAAACGGGGCGATTTTTCTGACGCCCGAAAGGGCATCGTTGTTGAGTTTGGGGCCAAGGATGGAAGCATTTACGAAGTGTCTAAGTTTGTAAACTGTTTGTGTACGTACTGCTTTGGTTAAAGTACATCGTGCATGGCAAAATGGCACTATGCAAAACTGGCGTCAAAGCAACTGTGGTGCACCGCGGGCTATAGATGAAAGGGGCGAACGAGAGCTGCCGAGATGTGTACGGGCGAATGGACGCTCAACTTCGAGCGACTGGCCGGAACAGATTAACCAAGAGCGGCTACCAACAGCGTCTTCACAACGACCGTTCACCAAACGTTGCTCCGAATGGGCCTCCGCAGCAGACGCGTGGCTCAATCACCTATGCTGACTGCTCTTCATCGGTGACGAAGAATGGAATCTGCACGCCAGTACCACAACTGCACGTCCAATGAGTGGCGAGAGGTGACTGTTTCTCACGAATCATGTCTCATGCTCAATCGTACAGATGGCCGGTGGCGTGTACAGGCTTGAAACGTCCGAAAGCAAACACCTTGCAACTGTTACGGTCTGGAGAATGTTTTAATAGTATTCACTGGGTGACCACGTCATTCTTGAAAGTACAGTGGATCGACCCAAGTATGCATCTATCCTCGGCACGATGGCATTTACCAGCAAGACAAGGCAATGTATCACACAGCCCGCAGCATATGTGCGTGGTTCGAAGAGCACTAGGATGAGTTTTCTGTAATCTCATCGCGAACAGTCTGCCCGAATTTAAATCCAACCGGGAATCTGTGGGACCACCTCGATCAGACTGTTTGCGTTACGGATAGTCAGCCGAGAAGCCTAACCCAGCTGGCCACGGCAATGGAGGCGGCTGGGCTTCACATCCCTGTCCATACCTTCGAGAACCTCACTGACTCACATTCTGCACATTTCGCAGGGGTCCGCGCTGCGGAATACGGTAATTCAGCTTTTTGCCGGTATCGTTAAAAGTGGTTCTGTTGAACGGAGTAAACTCTCTATTGATCTTAATCTTGGATGTTGGTACTCACATCCAAACAAGAGGTGTCTTTGATCTGTCTCCTGTTTCCGCTTCTTTTTTTCTGCTGCTGTTCTTCTTCTGATATGTGGAGGTGCTATGCCCATGAGATGATATATTTTATTAATAGGAGTTGCCCGCAAGCAGCCAATGGCAATGCCAACAGAGTGACAGTAGATTACTTTTAATGACAAACGATGGCTCCAGCCAGAGATAATCACGCATACGTCATCACGTGCAGAGTCATTGTCCCCTCTTTTTTTTTGGGTCATCAGTTTTTTCTGACTGGTATGACATGGTCCAGAACGCATCGGTCTCTTGTATCAACAACCTCTTCATCGCCGTGTAGCACTTACTCTCGCCGTCCTCCGCTATATTGCATCTCGGTCTTTCACTGCAGCTTCTATCCACTACAGATCCGTCATGTAACATCGAATTCAATATAAAATTTTAAGGATTTCGTGGCCTCTTGTTATTCGACCGACGTTTGTCTTTTTCTAGCGTTTTGCCAGCACGAGTGGCTGGTATTGTCAAAGCTTCACTGTCCATTGCTGGTGCTGCACAGCAGTCGAGCTCGCGGCGCAAATTACACACACATCAAAAAAAGTCTCGCATCACCTCGGTTCCGAGAGTTCCGGAACCTGTACAGAAAATTGGAATAGATATCAACATAAACATCATTTTCGCCCATTTCGTTGCTCGTGAAACCACACATTGCATGTCGTACCACCATACAGCGACACCTTCAAAGGTGGTGGTACAGACTGGAGTACTCACCGGTACCTCTAATACCAAGGAGCACGTCCTCTTCCACTGATGCATGCCTGTATCCGTCGCGGCATACTATACACAAGTTTATCAGGGAGCTCTCGGTCTAGATTGTCCCATTCCTCAGCGGCGATTCGGCGTAGATCCCTAACAGTGGTTGGTGGGTCACGTCGTCCATAAACAGCCCTTTTCAATCTATCCCAGGCATGTCCGATAAGGTTCATATCTGGAGAACATACTGGCCACTCTAGTCGAGCAATGTCATTAATCTGAAGGACGTCATTCACAAGATGTGCACGATGGAGGAGCGAATTGTCGTCCAAGAAGACGAATGCCTCGCCAATAGGCTGCCGATGTCGTTGCACTATTGGTCAGAGGATGGCCTTCCATGGCCACCACCGGCGTGCGTCAGCCCCACATAATGCCACTCCATAACAGCAGGGAACCCCCACCTCGCCGCATTCGCTAGATAGTGTGTCAAGGGGTTCAGCCTGACTGGATTGCCTCCAAACACGTCTCCGACGATTGTCTGGTTGAAGTCATATACGACATTCATCGGTGAAGAAAACGTGATGCCGATCGTGAGCGGTCCATTCGGCATGTTGTTGGGCCCACCTGTACCGCGCTGCATGGTGTCGCGGTTGCAAAGATGGACCTAGCCATGGGCATCGGGAGCGAAGATCCGCATCACGCAGCATATTGCGCACAGCCTGAGTCGTAACACGACGTCCTGTCGGTGTACGAAAAGCATTAAACATGGTGGCGTTGCTTTCACCGTTCCTCCAATCCATAATCCGTTGGTACCGGTCATCCAATGCAGTAGTAGCCCTTGGGAGGCCTGAGCGAGGCATGTCGTCGACAGTTCCTGTCTCTCTGTATCTCCTCCATGTTCGAACAACATCGCTTTGCTTCACTCTGAGACGCCTAGACACTTCCCTTTTTGACAGCCCTCCCTGGCACAAAGTAACAATGCGGACGCGATCGAACCGCGGTATTGAGCGTCTAAACATGGTTGGACTACAGACAACACGAGCTGTGTACTTCCTTCCTGGTGGAATGACTGGAACTGATCGGCCGTCGGAACCCCTCCGTCTTATGGGCGCTGTTCATGCATGGTTGTTTACACCTCTTAGCGGGTTTAGTGACATCTCTGATCAGTCAAAGGGACTGTGTCTGTGATAAAATATCCACAGTCAACGTCTGTCTTCAGGAGTTCTGATAACCGGGTTGATGTGTGTATGTACCTGGCGCGCCAACTTCCAAGGGCTTTTCCGTGGTGATTTCCGGTGCGGTTCTCCTCTTGGTAACTGCAACGATAGTAGGCTGCAGCACGGGAATCCAGCTTCCTTTCACCTTGATTCTTTCTTGTTGAATCTGTTCTCATGTTTGTGTATTTCTATAGCTTCAGAGAAGACACAGACGTTCGTGAGCTGGAAGATCACCAATGGTGTCTCTTCTTTCGGACACCTTATTCACGTTTCAGTTTACATTTCCCATGTCTGAATGACAAATACCATCCCGCAACGTGTGATGTCGAGAGCACGTCCGACGGGTAATTGTACATTACTCTTGTTGTCTGGTACATTGTAACTTACTGTATTACTGATTTTGAATAGCATGATTCACATAATTATTTATCGAGGTTTGACTTGGCCCTTCCAAGGCTGTACCTCGTCCTTGAAAATTTAACTGCAGATAGTAAATAGTGAAATAACATAAAATTCACTACAGCTTCATAAAAATGCACGTGGTTTTCTTCATTATATTACCTCTCACATGTCATATAAATTAAATAATGTGACTAATGATGAAAAATTATCGATTAAAACGTAAGTTGTAGAGGGATTCGAACCGGCTCCTCCACGAATGGCAACCTCTTTGTCATTTTGTTCATTATTGTTCGTTTTATTTAGTCGTAGCGTTGAAGTTCGTTGTTGATCCCTTCACTCAGTTTTTTTTTTTAATTACAGAGACCAGCCAGCTCTCTGACCGAACACGCTGACTACCGTGCCGGCAGGACCGCAGTGACTTCTTACGTCCACTACTTTCTCAAACATACCTCAGTTACGTAACAGGTGCGTAAAACGTCTCTTGCGATTTTCTCTACGTATACTAAATACCACCCTGCATTCATTCAGCTGTAAGTGTCTGATTAGCAGGCTAGAGCGAGATGCAGTCCACAACCGGGTGTCGCCAGCCGGCACTGCTGAGACGTCTGCGCGCTACGGAGTTGCCCACGGGGACGCGTGATACGTGTCGTGCGTGGCAGCAGCGGCGGCCCTGTGAGGACGAGGCGGGCGCAAGGCGCACACTGCTCTACCACAGTAAATGTCACGCGCCTGCGACAGCAGCTGCTGCTGCTGCTGTCTGCTGTGTAGCGAGCACAGCCGCTGTCTGCATGCTGCGGCTCTCCGCTTACCGCCTCTTGGCACAGGCAATCCTTGACACGCTTTACACTATATGCAGATGCATGTAATGCATGTTAAAGCTTCCTGGCGATAGATCGTGTTCCATTGCTACAGCGTGTTTCCGCAAGAGCACGCAAACATTTAACAGGACGCACAGGGTACTTCGCTACATAATGTAAGTTACGGAGCCTAGGGTCGGAGAAGAAAGCTTACGGGTATGATAGGAATAAAATCACATCACTGTGTACTTTTTTATTTTCGTTAGTTAACTGCAAATAACGTCACTGACACAATGAACGTACTATTTATATTCTGTCTCACAAAATGTGTTGAAACTAAGGGCCATCAACCTCAATGCAAGCATGACATCGGCGGACAAGATTCTTAAGCACTCTCACAAATATCCCTGGGGTTTTTCGAATCACATCACAGGCAGCTACAGTTTTGACAACTAATTCCATCTTTGTATCCACTAAGGTCTCATACACAAGCGACTTTAGATAGCACCATTCAAAATAATCTAGGGGATTAAGGTCAGGTGACCTCGCAGGCCTTGGAGTGTGTGCTACAAAGGGGTCAAACCAGGGAGGAGGGCCGGCCGATGGTGGCCGAGCGGTTCTGGCGGCTCAGTCTGGAGCCGCGCGACCGCTACGGTCGCAGGTTCGAATCCTGCCTCGGGCAGGATGTGTGTGTTTTCCTTAGGTTAGTTAGGTTTAAGTAGTTCTAAGTTCTAGGGGACTGATGACCTCAGAAATTAAGTCCCATAGTGCTCAGAGCCATTTGAACCATTGTGAACCATTTTGAACCAGGTAGGAGGATGAATCACAGCACTGACATGGTTGCGGACATCCACACTGAAGTGAGGCGGTGGACCTTCATGTTGTGTCTACATCCTCTTACTAACAGCCAAGGGCACAATGTAAATACAACAGAGCCACCTTATGGACAAATAATGTAAACAAAACACGCATCATGGCTTCCTGGTAATCGGGCTCGTCCTCCTTGTTTCCGTGGAGGGAATAAAGAATGCAAATGTAAATAAACAGCACAGTACGTGTAAACTTGTACGCGTATTAGTTGTAAATAAACTGGAAAACAAACATGCTAGACAAAGCGGTAGACAAGTTAACTTGCTTTCTGGCTACTCCGACCCCACGTTCCTTTTCTCAAATTGTTCACTGGAGCATTCTCTATTTCCTGTTACATTTTTGCACGCTCTTCCGGAAACATCGTTTTGAGGTAACAGCTTATCCGCCCATGCTTTGCTGTGGCTCATTCTGGTTGAAATAAAATTCTTCGCAAATTAGTGTCTTCCTATGAAGATTACACTAAATGTAAACTGTGAAATAACTAAGCGAATGCAGGCTATCTCAGCGCAGTGCAGTGATAACTTCTTCTCGGAAATCAGGCCGAATAATATACTTGTTGAATCCTCCCTGGTCGTCGACTATGGGGTGTCTAGGAAACGTGCTTTTTCCGTTCACTAGACAACAATTCAAGCAAATCGTATTAATGACTTCCATTACGGAAAGTAAATAATAATACTTAACTTTGAGAATTACATGGATGTGTTGCAAGCAAAGGGCTACATGCAAAAGAAACCATCTTCTTCAGTATATACAATTCCAAATACAGTTAAGTAATACAGTTGACGCTTCTGTTCAGGTCGCAGATGGAATTCCTGGCCAAAAGAAGCCTACTGGTATCAGACACAGGAAGTAATTCGAGGAAGAAGTTCTGAGAATCTACGTATGGAACATAGCTTTATACGGTAGTGAACATGGAGAGTGGGAAAATCGAAACAATAGTGTGTCGAAACGTTTGAGATGTGGTGCTACAGACGGATGTTGAAATTTACGACGATTGATAAGAAATCAGGAAGTTCTCTACAGAACAGTCGAGGAGAGGGACATATGGAGAACATTGGCAAGAAGAAGGGACAGGACGATAGCAAATGTGTTAAGACATCTGGGATTAATTTCCGTGCTGCTAGAGGAATCTGTAGTGGGTAAAAACTGGAGGGGAAGACGGAGACCGGAACATACAAAACAAATAATCGAGGTTGATGGGTGTAGATGCTACTCTGAGACGAGCAGATTGGCCAGGATTGGAAGATTAATGACCGGAAAAAACGAAGCCCCGTGAGACAGCGTCCAGTACCTGACAATGTGATATGTAGTTAGGAATGCAACCTCTCGCACGTTGAACCGGGTAGCAGGACCCTTCCTCAGATCGTACATTAATTTAGCGCGCGGTCAAACGGGACGGGTGCTTCAGTATGTTGCATTTTTAACAATGTCCGAAGACTACTGAAGTCCATTTTATTATACTTGATTGGTCCTAAGATACCACTGATAAGTATTAGAACAGAATCAGGCCATGTATTTCACACTGAGTTATACAGCTTGCATTTAGTTGGTAGCCCACAACGAATCGTCGACAAACTTCCTGTTATATTTTTCTGGTGTTTAACGCGGAGAAACGGATCTCATTATAGATGCGCTGCCTGTTTAGCGAGTCGCGCCAGTGACCGCTGTAATACGCGGTCCATTGTATAGGGTTTTCCGGACACCTGGACTTCGGAAGGTAGATTAAGAGTTTAACGTCTCATCGACAGTCGACAGTGCGGTCATTAGAGACGGAAAACACGCACGGAATACAAAAGGATGAAGAAAAAAGCCCTCCATGAATTCCTCTGCCGGCCGTGGTGGCCGAGCGGTTCTAGGCACTACAGTCTGGAACCGCGCGACCGCCACGGTCGCAGGTTCGAATCCTGCCTCGGACATGGATGTGTGTGATGTCCTTAGGTTAGTTAGGTTCAAGTAGTTCTAAGTTCTAGGGGACTGATGACCTAAGGAGTTTAGTCCCATAGTGCTCAGAGCCATTTGAATTCCTCTCCTGAGCTAACTTCATCTCCGAGTAGTACTTGCAACGTAAAACCTCAATTATTTGTTTTATGTATTCCACGCTCTGCCGTCCTCTACAGTTTTTACCCTCTACAGCTTCCTCTAGCACCATGGAGGTTGTCACGTTCCACGCTAGGTTGCGCGATGTTTTTACTATGTGACTCGCAGTCTTGTTCAGGTGCTGACTGCTACTGATTCCAGTGTGGAGCGATTCTGGTATTTATACCTATGAATGTTGTACTAGGCGCTCCCTCAGCGGTCCGCGCCGCGTCCGGTGCTCTGTCCACGGTGTGCGCCGACCAATAGCAGCGGCTGTGGTGCTTTTCTTCTTGCTGCGACAGTTACGAAAGCTGTGGGCGTACCTTGTGCTTATTATCCGTTGTGTGTCTTGCTGTTTGACGTTCTGGATGCGGTCCAAGTCGCACTAGACATTTTATCTTCCGATTGCCATCATTTAAGCCCTCCTGTGATCTAGTACGTTCTGTTACCGTGGCGTGCCATGCCAGCCGTTCTGTCCGAGGTGCGTGCCCGCCAAGAGCGGTTGCAGTGTTATTTTCAGGCCTCTGGTGTTCAAATTTCCGCTCGAGACTCGGTAGAACATCATCAAGTATTGGCCCTGTTGTCCGAGGTACCATTTCACGTGCGTACTTTGTTACATGCACTGGGCAGTTTTCCCTAACTCATTCTTCATACTTTTGTACCCTGTGGTCTTGATGTTGCCGCCGTTGCGCCTTCAGAATATCGAGTGCTGGGGGGGTTCCAGGCAGAGCTCAGCTGGAAACCTGTGTCACCGTTAATGAGATTCTCCGTGACAATCTCAGTAGATTCTTTGACGACGCTGTCCCAGTACCGCGATGTTTGTGTGAGAATCGTAGCATCACTGTAGTTCATAGAATGACTGAGTTCTAAGCAATTCCTGGCAATCGCTGACTTGATTGCCTGTCTCAGTCTGGTGTGCCTCTGTTATTCTTTGCACCTGATGTCAACGGCCCTAGTCGTCTGGCCGATGTATGCCATAATACAGTCACATGGTACGTGGTAAAAGCTCGGCTTCTGTAGACCAGGTCATTCTTCACACTCCCTAGCAGAGCCTTAATCTTGGTGGGTGGATGGAGAACGCTCCTGATGTTATGGTTGAGAAGAATTCTGCTGATTTTGGCAAATATCGGCCCGACATACAGCAAATATGCAACCTTCTTCGTTTTTCTTGTATCCCTTCAGGGACCTCTAGCAGGGAAGCAGGGTGCAGCGCGTTTTGAACTTCTCGAGAAGAGAATAAATTCTTGTAGCACAAAGATCGTAGGTGTTCTATCTCCGTCGCCAAATTATCAGCACCTGACAGAGTTCGTGCCTAGTGAACCAGAGTTCTGAGTACATCATTTTTCTGTGCCGGATGGTGGCAACTGCTGCCTTGTAGGTGCAAGTTGGTGTGAGTGGGTTTGCGGTACACAGTGTGACTGAAGGTACCATCTGCCTTCCTCTTGACAAGTACATCTAGGAATGGGAGTAGTCCATCCTTCCCGATTTCCATGGTGGATTTAATGTTAGGGTGGTACAAGAAAACAGCGAACTTTTCGCTGCCGTGGAGTCATACAACAAAGGTGTCATCCACCTACATAACAAAGCATTACGGTTCTACATCTACATCTACATATATACTCCGCTAGCCACCAAGCGGTGTGTAGCTGAGGGCACAATTCGCGCCAAAGTCATATTTCCCCCCCCCCCCCCTCCCCCTCTGTTCCACTCGCGGATCGCGCGAGGGAAAAACGACTGTCCGAACGCCTCAGTACGAGCTCTAATTTCCCTTACCTTTGAATGGTGATCATTGTGCGATTTGAAAGTTGGTGGTAATAATATATGCTCTACATCCTCGGTGAAGATTGGATTTCGGAATTTAGGGAGCAGCCCCTTCCGTTAAGCGCGCCGTCTGTCTGCGTGTCCCACTTCAAACTTTCTATGAGATTTGTAACGCTCTCGCGATGTCTAAATGTACCAGTCACGAATATTGCCGCTCTTCTTTGGACTTTCTCAATCTCTTGAATCAGACCCAACTGGTAAGTGTCCCATACAGACGAACAATACTCTAAGACTGGACGAACTAAGTATTGTAAGCTATTTCCTTTGTTGAAGGTCTGCGTCGCTTCAGGATTCTACCAATAAACCACAATCTGGCGTTTGCCTTGCCCGTTACTTGTGTAATGTGATCATTCCATCTGAGATCATTTGGAATAGTCACACCGAGATACTTGACGAATGTTACCGCCTTCAAAAACTTATCATTTATTTGTAGCCATACATTAATGGGGATTTTCGCCTTGTTATACGCAGTAGGTTACACTTACTGATATTGAGAGGTAACTGCCAGTCATTACACCACGCATTTATTTTCTGCAAATCCTCATTGATTTGTTCACAACTTTCGTGTGATACTACTTTTCTGTAGACTACAGCATCATCGGCAAACAGTCTAAGGCCGCCGTCAATACCATCAACCAGATCGTTTATGTAAATCGTAAAAAGCAGAGGACCTATTACGCTGCCCTGGGGCACACCAGAAGTTACTCTTGTTTCTGTTGAAGTTACCCCGTTTAGGATGACATACTGCTCCCTGTCTGTTAGAAAACTTTCTATCCAACCGCATATGTCATTGGATAGACCATAAGCGCGCACTTTTTGTAGCAAGCGACAGTACGGAACAGAATCGAACGCCTTTCGAAAGTCGAGAAATATGACATCATGACCTGGGACCGATGTACGTGCCTGCTCTTCAAATATCTTCATAACGAGATGGGCCACAACCGAAGACAGAGGGCTGTCCATTGCCACACTTTCCGTTTGCTCGTAGAATTGACCTCCACATGGGAAGTGCGTCGAGGTCAATATGTGCCTGAATAAGTCCAGGAGATCACCGTCGAACTATTCCCCAGTCATCTCTATTGAACCAATGAGAGGTACGTGGGTGAGCATGGAGATGAGGTCAAACTGAGCGTGAATCTGACCTACAATCTCGTTGACTGGAGTAGAATTGTCTTCAGTGATGAGTCCCACTCCCAACTGAGCCCAGATGATTAGCGAAGACGTGTCTGGAGAGGCCCTGGACAGCAGTGGGACCCCAAGCTGGCTGTAGCTCGTCATACGGCCTGACAACCATGAATGATGGTTCGGGTGCCATTTCTTTTCATGGCAAGACTACTTTGGTTGTCATCAGTGGCATCCTTAGCTCACGGCTGTATGTAGACCATATTGTACAGCCCGTTTTTCTGTCCTTCATGGCAAGTCATCTTAGGCTTACGTTTCAGGAAGTTTGTCATCTTAGGCTTACGTTTCAGGAAGTTTCAACTGCTTGTCTTCATGATTGCTAAATCCAATTTGTCTAGCAAGTTAGCCGGATTTTTCCCAGTACGGCGGGGTCAGGGATTTTCTCTGCCTCGTGATGTCTGGGTGTTGTGTGATGTCCTTAGGTTAGTTAGGTTTAAGTAGTTCTAAGTTCTAGGGGACTGATGACCATAGATGTTAAGTCCCATAGTGCTCAGAGCCATTTGAACCATTTTTTCCCAGTTGAGAATGTTGGAGCATTACGGACAGCATATTCAACCAGCTCAAGATTTTGAAAATCTAACGAGCCAGTTGAACAAAATTTACCACGATAATCCTTAGGCGGACATTCAACAACTCTATCAGTCAATGCCAAGCCCAATAACTGCTTGCATAAGGGCCAGAGGTTGACCAACGCATTTTTTGACTGGCTCAATTTGTGAAGCTGTTTCTCTTGAATAAATCATCCATTTTTTCCGAAACTGTAATCATTTTCTTGTCTGTAAATGTACATTGCATCTACCGATTTTCGTCCGATTCGTATAATTCCTTCGTGGTGGGTCATTTTTTTTGTCTTATATACGGATTCAGTGCCATTAAGACCGTTTGTCACAAATTGGGTTGGACGTGAGGCGCCTTCGGATAGCCGAATCTGTTAAGAGACCGTTCGCGTAAAGCGGGAAATCCTGGGTTCGATTCTTTGTGTGGTCGCCACTGAATTAATTTCAGTGCCCAACTGTCGCCGATGTCAAAATTTATTTATTGTCATCACCTATATGTGCGGCTGCGGGACCAAGAATGGTGTTTGTTCTTCCGGATATGTCCAGAGTGAGACGTTACACATTGTCTGGCCCGTCTGCTCCGGCCGACCTCTGACTCGCTCGCCGCCTTCTGCGACAGTACCGTGTATAACCAATAGACAGCGCTTTATTCGGAAACTGTAAGCTGCTTGCTGTTAACCATATCCGATAACGAGCTCGAATAGTTATCGTCTTTGTGCCCGAAATTTAGATCTCAGCTGACAACAATAGTAAATTTTCTAAACAAGAAATTGGAATAGACATGGCAGAATTCATTAGAAAACAATTTTGTGGTATCATTATAGTTGTCCATTAACAAACAATTCTCGCCCACGACTAGGTTTTAATAGTCAGTGCAAAAACTTTCCGTGAACGGACATCACCTAAACTGTAATAGAACTGGCGATACCAAGTGAACGACACACCAATTTGTTCGTTAGCTGAGACTAAGAGCACCGATTCGGCAAATATCACAAAAAACACGCCAAAAAATATTCCTGGAGGGCAATGAAATAACGGAGTACGGAAGTGGGGAAAGTCATGTACGTCTCAGTGTCCAAAAATCTAATGCGAAATTTCGTAACTTTGTTCTACATTACTGCGGTACACACAGCACAGGAAGTGCAACTGCCTACAGCTATTTATATTTCCTGAGAAACTGCCTCACCAGACTTTTCAAGTTACCCTATTGTTGAGAACGTTCTGTGAGAGTTTGTTTAGGGACATCTCGAGTTAATTGATGGATTTCTTTTGTGTGACAGCTGAAGGTTCCTTCCGTCAGACGTGATGAGCGGAATTCTACTCTTCCTCTTTGGCGTTCACTTCCTCAGGGAGTTACAGATATCAAGAGAGCGAGAACTTCGTCGCAACTCAATTACCTGCAGCGGAACGAGTCGGCACTCAATTTTGGTGAAATACAGTGGGCGTGCTGCCGTATTTAATACGTTTAAGGCTGGAATTCCCTAAAGATCATAAAGCACGAGATAATTAAGTTCTCGCAAGATCTGATCAGATGGTACTGAATATAGCTGAGTGATGGATTGTCAATACTCATTTCTCTATAATAAGTGTTACACGTTTTACAAATAACGAGAGACCAACAATTTTACATAGATTCTGCTTAAATGCAGAAACTCTTTCAACCACGAATAAACGTAGCCGGTTATCAGAACATCTGAACAAACATAATTAATGCGGTCTTGAATATTATGCCGTCAAGTTTACACTTGCAGTTCGTCGAGGAATGGGTAAACGTACTATTCGTCATGGAATGCAGTATGCAATACCCACTCAGAGAGAAAATATGCGCCGTGTTGTGTGCGTTAAAAGTATTGAAATATAGAAGTATTAACTGCGAGTAACAAGTTACAACGCTCGAATTACAAACTAGAAGTAGGTTCCGGCAAACTATGAATGATTTCGTAGGCCCTATGTGGGTAGCGCAGTACGTTGAAACGGGCGAAATAGTTTGTATTAGCATAGCATTGTTTTTAAAATGTTAATGTAGTTAGGAAATCATTTCGAATTTTATTTTAGTTAAGTGGACTAGTACGTGAATAAGTACCAAAATAGAAAATTGTTTAATTTTTATCTTAAAAAATATTACGTAGTTTTCTAAGCAAGAAGAAGTTTACTTCGAGGAAATTGTTCTGAAGAAAGCCCCAAAATTACAGAAATTTAAAGTGCATGATATCTACATGTCATGCAGACAGCTATGTTAAAAACAGAATTTTGTTCCCACATCTTTGTTTTTTATGGTTTTTTAGTTGCTAACGTTGGCTAACCTATGAAAGCGTCATGTTTGTTTAGCTTTTGCTTACACAAACAGTTTAATCATTGCTATGGCGTTGTACGAGGGTTGGAACTTTAACTGTGGCAACTATTTATTTACAGCTCGTACAAAATGGATACGTGTTTCAAAGTATTACTGACCTTCAAAGTAGTCACCAGCATTGTGTATAACCCGTTGTCAGCGATGTGGAAGTCGTAGGATAGTCTTAGCAGTGCCAGCTGTGTTGACAGTTCGAGAAGCACGGGCTACTGCCCGACGAATTTGTAGCAGTTCTGAAGCGAATGACCTGAAGTGTTTCCCTCAGTTCAGAAATCGAGTTGAGCTCACGAGGGCTTAAGTCAGGGGAGTGCAGTAGGTGGTATAGCACTTAGCAGCCCCATCAGTTCGTACTAAGTTTGGTGCAAACCGGGGGGGGGGGGGGGGGGCTATGAAATACTTTTATTTATCTGGAAGACGAAACGCTACTTCAAGTAGCCATAATAACGTTCCAGTTCCAACCCTGTTGAAAACTTGCGTAATACCGACTTTTAAATCATTTTTTGAAAGAAAAACACCTCACGACGTTATATTTTTTTCCTTCGCCTGAGAGCCGTGGCGCCCCCTCTTCTCCCTTCTCTCCCTCCCTTGCCGTTGGATGTGGGCGCCCTTGGTAGCAGCAGCTAACTTGGTCACGCGAGTAGCTACACGCTGATTAAAGTAGTATGCTTCGAGCATAGAAGGTGAGGGCAGAAAATGTCTTCGTGAGCAGGAGCGATGGCTTCCAGTTATCGTTATTACATTAGTTGATGGTGAGAAGGAGAAGGGACTTATCGTACCGGTTGAGAAGGCGAAGGGACATGCAGGCAAAATATTAAAGCTGAGCAACAGCATGGTCTGCAAATTACAGAAGCAGAGACAGGAAGCCGAGCAGAGTGGAATTCAAGTTTCTACGCCAAGGAAGGAGAAGCAAGGTGCTCACAATAAGTATATTGTAGTCCTGTTTTACCTGCTGTTAGTTTAAACTTTTCTGCCTGTTTTTGCTAAGCACTTGGTTTTGAGAGTAACACTTTTTCAAGCCATTCTGTTTTCCAAATTTTATATTAGATGCTGCCAATTCCCTCCTCCAGTTTACCATCACTTTTACAAGCGTACGGTTAAGCAAGAGTGGATCAGAAAGTCTCCCACGAATTTCAATTTAGATTTGGCATTTGTTAGTACTTCTTTCAAGAGATACTGTGTTTTCCGAATTCTTTCAGAGTTCTAAATTACGTTTACCAGTCTATAGAGTCAGAAAGCTTTTTAGAATCTACTATATGTCACCAGTATTCATTAGCTCTTTTCGTCTTTTTATAAATATTTGCTTCAGATTACTGATTTGTTATGCTCAGAACCTACCGTCCAATCTCTGATATTTTGCTGATTTCACATCTATAGTTCAATTCTTCTGAAAGTGCTGGAGATAAGATCTTGTATTCTACATGAAGTAAAGATTTTATTGATATCTGTTATGTCACTTTTCTTGAGTAGTGGGCGGACTGGTGCTATCTTCTAATCATTTGGCACCGTTCTTTCTTACCAGATTTCTTTGATTAGTTTAAATAGTGCCAGTTTTTTTCCTACATCACCATATTGCACAATTTCTGTAGTTACATAATCTTCTACTAATGTTTTAAAATTCTCCACGGAATTCATAATCGTTCTTAAATCTTCTTTATTTGAAAGTCTGTTTCTTGGATTCCTTAAACTTTTTAAATACCAGTCTTCCTTTCAGAGACTCACAATTTAGTAATTTATCACAATACTTGTTTAAAATTTTGGTGTTGTCTCTGCTGTTGATACCAGATTACCTTCTTCATTTCTGAAACACTGACCTTACGGCTGAAATTTCTTCTTAAATAATTGACGAAAATTTCTTGTACTGTTTTTCTTGAAGTTCTGATCGCTTTTATTTCTTCCCAGCTTCCTGAATCCAGATTTCTTAGTGTCTTGATAAATTCCATACTATCTTCTTCACACTTTAACGTGTCAAATGATTCCATCTTTTTGAATCTGGCGTTTCTTTTTTACTTTATTTGCTGAGATTTAATAAACAGTTCTTTCATTCATCTACGTTTTGTATTTTTACATTAATTAGGTTTTTGGAATTCCACATTTTTTATCACATTATCTGTCTGGAATGCTCGAATCATGTTGTTGGTTAATCTCCCTGTTTCCCCTGTTTTAGGTAATTTCATTGAATTTTGTTGACGTTATTTCCAGAGGATAATTTTCACATTAATTTTTCCCATTTGTATTCATACAGTGTCTGCAGAATAGCTGCCGCAATTGTTTTGAATATCCTTTCTATACCAATCTGTGCATTAAAATGACCGTAATAGTTTTTTTACGTTTTGTCTCGTGGTTAATCTATACATCCTTGCAATTGTTCCCACAAGTGCTCTAGTTTTCTGAGTTGTTTCTGTTATTGCTATTTATTGATGCATGTACACTAATTAGTATGTACCCCTTATTTACTCCTTGAATTTATTATTATTATTATTATTATTATTATTATTATTATTATTGTTATGTGTTGCAAATGTACTACGTTTACAGAAATTTTTATTATAAACGGTATCCATTCTAAGACAGGGTCTGTGTCGCTAATGTTGCCAGATAAAATAAATACATGAAAAAGTAAAAATAAAAATAAAGTGCAAATGCATAGAATGCCGATTTAAACCCCGCGAGACACTTTACTCAGTCAATGCCCGGAAGTGTATTAATTAATAACGAATTAGTGAAACAACTGCTTGAGATCAACTTGCTATAAACCAGCTAGAAACACAAACTTTGTAGAGAGATGCGTGACGTGGACACATAATCTGTTGCGTACTGCATTGTGAATATTTTCAATACTCGTACATGATATGTTAGGAAGTTTATTTTCTTGTACAAATATATTAGTAATAATGTTTTGTCTATGAGGAGATGGAAATATTTTCAAACATCTCTAGCCAGTACGTTAAGCACTTCTACCCATTAATGCGCCCACAGTGCACGTCAGGGTATTCTCTGCTAAGCTTTGAGACTCGCTTTTGAAAACAACGAAACTGTTTCATGTGTGTCCATTTTCGGAAGTAAAAACTGCGTAGTTGGCGCGCCAGATGTAGCAGACAACTGCCACTTCAGCTGCCGATCACGCTGGGGAACACGTCCCGTGTTACGGTTTCTGAGCGAGCACCAGCCACGCTGGAAACAACGTACACGATGTATGAATGCAGAGTCTCGCGGCGATAACATTGAATAAAATGTTCTCGCGTTTCCAACCGCGTCAATTGCTTAAAACTACATGAGCTTTCGGTCAAGCACTCCTTGGCCATTGTCAAGTGGTATGACTGTCATACCACTTGACAATGATCAAGGAGTGCTTGGCCGAAAGCTCGTGTAGTGTTAAGCAATTGACGTGGTTGGAAACGCGAGAACATTTTATTCAACGTGCACGATGCTCTCACGTCCTTAGCAGCACCATATCGCTAGCAATAACGTCACGCTTCCGCTTCTACCGGCTGCCAGCTCTCCCTGTTGCGATGGCTGGTGGGCGGAGGAAGTGGGTGGAGGAGCGGCGTGTGCAGAGGTCCGCTACCGGCGGCTCTTGCGTCGGTTCCAAACGGAAGCCGGACAAAGTGCGTGGCGGTGGCGGCGCTAACGCAATAATACCCGCCCAGCGGGCTTCCCGTTCTGTGGACGGCAGGCGGTGTCGCACACACCAGGAACCACGACCAGAGCAACGTGCAGTTACTTCAGGCACCTCATGCCGCGCTATTCCGGGCCCTTCGGCTGCGTACTATGCTGAGCTTGCCAGTGTAGCACTTGTATGTTCCACTACTCACAATGGCGATATGCAAGGTTAGAGGAGAATATTAATACATAAACAATGGATATCCGTTGAATATGCTAAGCGTATTATGTAGTTGCAAATGAGACTTCCAAATACTCGAGAAGTACATCTGTTGTATTATCTCCAGATTAAACAAGGAACACACCCCAAAACAAAAATCGCACAAAGTTGACATCGTCCTTGTCACACAGATCTGCATAGCAGTAATGAAAATGTCCCTCCAAAAACTATAAATCTTACAAAATTAAAGCTTCTTTAAGTTCACGGCAAATGACCGCAGAGTCTAGAACACGTAAATGGAAACACCTGTCATGCGCACGACCCATTGAAGTTGCTATAAACGCGACAGGTACACGGGTTTTCCACTTTCCGCGTCTGCGACGTTCGCCATGACTGTCTTAATGCAGGATCGCGCTCTGCTTGTAGAGATGTATTGCAAGAATGATGTCTGTACACATGTCACTCTGCAAAGTTTCGCACACTGAATGGTTTGAAAAAAGGCGTTAGCCCGATGACTGCCGTGGGTCTGGAGGAGATGATTCGGAAATTCTAAAAGATGGGTTCTTTCGGTGTGCAACCTGGTGGGTGCAGGAAACGAATTGATTCGACGTCAGTGGAAGCAGTGGGCACAGCACAGCAATGCAGGAGGAGATGAGTGGTGGTGTGCAAACATGTAGTGCACGGAGAACTGTCCGAACATACCCGTGAGCGCGGTGCGTAAAGTCCTATGAAACATCCTTATTTTCTATCCATTCAAAGTTAACCATGTGTAGGAGTTGCTTCATGTTGACCTGCTAGCAATATATACCTTTGCTTTAGAATTTCTTGCTCGTATGGAAGTGGACAATGATTCGCCGTGGAAGATTTTGTGGACAGACGTAGCCCACTTCCATTTGACTGGATATGTCAATACACAGAATTGTTGAATATGGGCAACGGAAAATCCACACGCAAATCATCGCGCGGGTTTACGGCATCATTTATCATAGGGCCATATTTTTTTCGAAGAGACTGTAAGCGTTATGAGTGTTGTCTTTTGCGCAACCACGTCATTCCAGCTGTCAAACAGCGTGGATAAGTGGATGGGATCATTTTTATGCAAGATGACGCACTTCTGCACGTTGCAAATCCACTTAAACAGCTTCTGAATCGCCATTTCGGATTTGTTAGAATTATAAGCCGCCATTTACCTGCTCTTAACCCGTCTGACTTCTGGCTCTTGGGCTAGCTGAAAGATGTTGTGTCAGAGTCCCAGCGCCAATAACCAGGCTATCAGGGTCAAGTAATTTTATCTTGAAACTCTTCACTGGTCCGTGTTTGCGCGAAACAACAATATGGGATTGTGGGTCGGCCTTGATGCAAAACACTTTTGTTATTATTCCCAAACTAGTTTCAGCGACAAATATAGCCATCGTCAGTGGATTCTTTTGGTTCTAAAACATGGAGAAATAGCATACCTATTACACATTGTAACTCCTTATTATAAGTGTGCTGTTTGGTCCCAAATACTGTTTTCTGTGAGTAACCTGGTAATACCTTATTTTCTATACGTCACAGCATGGTTTTACGACTGTTGCCGCTGTTTCCGGCATATTTTCAGTGTTTTCTTTGCTGCCGTTTTTCTCGGTATATATCATGTCATGTACAAGTGTATGAGAGGCTGTTAGTAAACAAATACAAAAACGTGAACTTATGTATGTCATTGTTGTATAGTTGGGATTGCGATAGTGTTATGGATACAGTTATGGTATGTACTAGGTTCTTACATATTCTGTCATGTGCTCACTTTCGGTGGGCGGCTTGCAGCTACTTTTAGGCAAAGAATAACATGGCTTTCGCACCTTGTTCGTATTCCGAAACATAATGCCATCTTACTGTTCGCACGTGTCGAAAAAATGTATTGCGAATTGCGAGAAGGTTATGAAAACTGCAGCTGGAGTTATCACACACAGATAGTGTACTAAGTTGTTCTAGAAGCGCTTACTTTGTATTTTCGTTGCTCTATAATCTCGATATTATTGTGTACTTTCCGCGCTACAGATTATTCTAGCACTATCAGGAATTAATATCTTACGTATGAGCGTTCTTTCGCGAAAGAGATGGACAATGGCAAACGTCTACACTTCGTGTACACAAGAACATAAACAAATGTGACGAAGGTTTGCTTAACTGAAGTGGGTTTAGAGGTAATACAATCATCATATGTGAAAGGAGGTAAATACTGTTTTAATTTGTTTCAGAAACAGATGGCTGGTTACCCTGCGTTAACGATGTGCTAATGAGCTCACTCTTCAGTCAGATAGCAAAAGAAAACATCTGTCATAAATGTACAAACAAACGTAGTTAACTTATGTGTTTTCTAAAGTACTTTGGTCTAAAACGTTTCACAAGTTCATTGTAATATTAATAGAACACAAAACGTAATTATATGTATACTATTTTTAGGTTATTATACAGGTCTAAAAAAAAGATCATCGTCTATCGTCTTCTACTGCAGCTTGTAGCTATTTGACTAGGGCATGGAATAAAATATATGTATCACCAATTTCTGCTGGAATACTTCCAAGTAGCTCCTTTTAACTGTATTCCAGTCCGTTATTTAAAGCGAACTATAATTAGGACAGTAATCGGTATTGATCCTTGTGCGGTCACGCGATATCGACATTCCTAAGCATCCCGGAAACTCTCCACAACGTTTGGTGGTAGGTTTTTGTCGTGCAGTGGGTCTCTAGGTAAGCATGCAGTGTGCACGAGTCCGCTCTCGACTGGATACGCACAACTCTTATTCCGGAAAGTGTGGTCTACTGGTACGTAGCAGGCTGGAGCGCTGTCGTGGTAAGCACGGCGAGGCCGAGTGTCTCCTACCACGAGATTTCCTTCTAGGAAAAATACTGGGCGACACGTGTGGCTCACAGGTATACGCTTATACCGCAACACGTCCACGACATCACCTTCTGAACGCTGTTGTTGGTCGGTTGGGATTTGAAACTGGAAAGGAACCCTCATTTGAATTAGACTCGACGGAAACACTCCCTTTGGTCGAACCTGATTACATATTGTGGTGGTTTGGATCATCTAAATATAAGATCGTCTTGCACTACCCAATTTACTTGTACAAGTCGTTTTCTTACTATTTTCCTGAGGACACTTTTTGGAGAAGAAAAGTAAATGATTTGAGGTTGAATTACTCTTGACAAACGAATTTCAGTAGTTCACAAAATTTGTTGTAGAGAACGACAACCAACTTTGACTGAAGGAGGTATCACTGAACACGTAATACGATATAGTCCTTTACTGATAATAATCACGGGAGTGGAGACAAACTGAAAAGGAGAAAGTAGCTTACGGGTCCTGTGACGGGGTTTGGATAATAGTCCTGTATTATTCTAGTTAATTCACACACTATGCAAATCATTAAATTTCTTCACCATAAGAAATACTTCGGTAGTCTGAGGAGTTCATAAGCTCCGAAACAGAGGTTTTCTATCGCTCAGTGGCAGTGAAGTTGCACATGCAACTATGCTTCAAGGGACAAATACACTCCCGTATTACGTGGCGTAAATCGCGTAACAGAAATAACTAAACTCGAGTGACTGGTGATGGCAATAAAACTGGATGGGCAATCGCACACTTATCATTATACGTCTCACGTGGTTCACCAGGAAACACTATAGATTATTCAAAGTCATCTAAAAATGAATCATAATTGAGATGCTACTTTCGCCAGAACTAACGTGATAGATGGTAATCAAAAAAGTGTGGTACGTAATTATTCAAACGGGAGACCACTGCTGAGACCACATGGTCACCTTCATCGTGATCGAAAGCAAGAGCTCGTCCACATATTTCTCTCGTAAATTAACTAAATGAATTCACTGAAATGAAAAAGAAAACAGTAGTCAATGTTCTAGAAAGGAAATGAAATAAATTTATCCTGCTCAAATAACGTTTCACTTCATTAACCGAAATATGAACACCTTAAAGTATGTTCCGAAGGAACAACATATCTTACCATTTTAGTGTATGGAGCACGTCTCATCGTTTTAAGATGGCCAGTCTAGGCGATAGGCGCCGGAGAGCGTTTTTTGTTTTTTTTTGTTTTTTTGGGTCGGGACTGGACGGCTCAAAACGACGATAGAGAAAAAGGGGTACCCCCTCCCCGCCCCCTCCGCTGCCCTAATTCGTCGAGAGAGAAGTCGCCTGACTGATCGGGAGAAGCTAGCAGTGTCAGAAAATGGGGAACGCTCTGAGTCGTGGATAAAGAAGCTAGGTGGCGACTCTGAAGAATGCAAGAATGCTATCAGAAAGGTATTAATAGAATAAAAATCCGTTTCAGGAGCCAGTAATTTCTATTTATTACACGACCGGTTTCGAAGCCAAAAGCTTCATCTTTAGGTTCCACCAAATAACTATGGGAACGTAAATGTGTGGCAGTCGGGCCAATCAGTCCTGAGGCGTCACACACACGCCACAAAGCTCATGAGAGAGTAGGACCAGCAACCGGAACGCCCGGCCGAACGTCTGACATGTACAAGCGGATTTTTTTGATTCTCTTAATATGTTCCTCGGTTGATGATTTTCGCTTAATCAAATGTCTTCTAACAGAATCGATACTACAGTGCAGACTACACAAGGAAATCTCTCTTTACCTCAACAGTCGACTCAGACGTACAGGATTGCAGAAATTTTCTAACCAGGGATTATCTGTGGAACTGTAAAGGAGGGGAAAATGAAACTGCCCGATACATGAATATGTACTCGCTGGGCATTCCCTTCGCAAGGCATGACATATCTGTACTCTTTATACACGATGTTTCCGTAAGAGCGTGCAAATAATTTACAGGACATAGAGGATGTTCCACTGAACAATTTGGGGTAGTGAACCTGGGGCTGGAGAAGCAAGCTTAAGGAGATAACAGTAATAACAACACATTACTGTGTACTTGTTTATTTAAATTAGTTACAATTAGGTCCAAATACCATCACTGACACAATTAACGTACCATTTCTACTGTACCTTACAAAATGTGGTGAAACTGACAGCCATGAACCTCAATGTATGCATGACATCGGCGAACAAGGTCTGAATCACCCAAACAAGTATCCCTATTGAGTTTCGACTTCGCAGGCTGCTAAAGTTCTGGCAACTAATTCCATGTCTATCCATTGGGGTCTCATACACGAGTGACTTTAGATATTCCTATAGGAAATAAACAAGGGGATTCAGGTCAGGTGACCTCGCAGGCCACGGGATAGGACCTCCTCTACAATCCAGCAACCTGGAAATACAACACTGAGATGGGTGCGGACATCCACACTGAAGTGAGGCGATGCACCGTCATGTTGTGTCTACATCCTCTCACGAACAGCCAAGGGGACAATGTGAATACGCTACAACAGAGCCACCTTATGGACAAGTAAAGTAAACAAAACACGCACCATGACTTTCTGGTAATCGGGCTCGTCCTCCTTGTTTCCTTGGAGGAAATAAAGAATGCAAATGTAAATAAACAGAACAGTACGTGAAAACGTGTATGCGTGTTAGTTGTAAATAAGCTGGAAAGCAATCATTCTAGACAAAGCGGTAGGCAAGTTTACTTCCCTATCTCCTAAAACTGGCTTCTCCGACCCCAGGTTCCTTTTGTAAAATTGTTCAGTGGAGCATTCTCTATGCCCTGTAACATTTTTGTACCCTCTTCCAGAAATATTTTGTATACGAATATCTGTTACTATCAACCAGACAGTAATGAAAGTCGGTTTCCACAGTGCCCTTTCACACAGGAAGTCAAACCGTTATTGGTCGTTGGGGTGAACTACTTCGTGTTGTCACTCAGTCCGTATTGTGTCGCCTTTTTCTACGACCACTAACCACATCGGACTGGCACTCGGAAAATGGCAGTTCACATCCTGATAGGGATATCCACATTTAGAATGCAATGACCTATTTTTGTTCCCATACTTCTCCCGCCTTTCTTCCTTCCTTCCTTCCTCCGCACGACTCTTGACAGTACCTGTGTATGTCTTCTCCTTCTTCTTTTGTCTTCTCCGGTTTCTTCCACGGAGTCGGCGTTGTTATATGTGCTGAAACAGCGTTAACGTCCGGATGCCCTTCCTGAGGCAACCACTACAATCCTCTCTCCCTCCCCTTCAGGGGACACACAATCCGTGTGGCCCATCTGTCTAAGTCTACAGTAAATCTCAAAGTGTCAGAACGTTTTCGAAATGTTTGCGTAGCTTGTATATGAGGCGGATCGTGGATACTAGCTCGCTATTCACGTAGCTGGAAGTGGGAAACCACTTAAAAACCACACTCAGGCTCGCTGGCACATCAGATCTCGTCGTTAATATGTAAGGTGAATTCGACCCGGGACAGGCTCGTCTCCCCGAATCCCAAAAGTGGTGCCTTAACGCATTTGAATATCCTGGCGCTTGCAAGTACCTGTCCTGTCAGCGTGATGTGTGGATAATAAGCAGCTACTGGCATGGGGAACCAAACCTGCTGCGACCCTTCACAGGGAGTGGACTAACTTAGCGCGCTGGGAGAGGTTCAACCTATGTCATTTTTATCGGTGTCACGAGAGCGTCGGTGTCAAATTTCTTATATTTATTGTATCTAAAATACCTCCAGTCAACGCTAGGAGGGATATATGAGACATTATCCATCGGTTACAGGGCTTGTAGTTAATTTGTTAACCACTGCTTCTTGGAGCCTCGTTTTTCTGCAGTTAATTGCGGAGAAACGGTGCCCGTAGAGAGTTATGCGTACACTGTTACTTTGTCCAGTCTCTTATGTAGCGAGTGCGGACCTACGGCTGTCTCGCAGATACTCGAGACTACGTAATAAGCTGCCCAAAATAACGACGGCTCTCTGCTAGCGCCACCCTATTATGTATCATAAAGTAGTACGAAATGTTTCCTTTGTTTCCAAGTCCGCAGCTCGTGGTCGTGCGGTAGCGTTCTCGCTTCCCGCGCCCGGGTTCCCGGGTTCGATGCCCGTCGGGGTCAGGGATTTTCTCTGCCGCGTGATGACTGGGTGTTGTGTGATGTCCTTAGGTTAGTTATGTTTAAGTAGTTCTAAGTTCTAGGGGACTGATGACCATAGATGTTAAGTCCCATAGTGCTCAGAGCCATTTGAATTTTGTTTCCAAGCAGATTAAAACTAACCCAGAACTTAGCATCTCGCGGACAGTGGTCTTTATTCTATAAGTGCTCCTACCCCAGATATCCAGAAAAAACTTCCGTGAAGTTTACGAAGTAAGACTGCTAGCAGAAATAAAGTTGTGAGGGCGAGTCGTGAGTGATGCTTGTACAGCTTAGTTTGATAGGAGAACTTCCTTCGACAGGCAAAGGTCCCGACTTCGAATCCCTGTCCGGTATATAGTCGCAATCTGCCAGAAATCTTCAAAACAGCGTAGAGTTCGCCGCAGAGATGAAATTCCTCCTGGAAACAATTCCTCCGTGGATGGACGATATGTAAAAGTGTTAACTCAGCGTGCATGTCAATTATCTAACATTCATCGTTCTTCTGTGCCGCCTGTTGTCTGTTAGTCCTGTAAAATCCAAAACCGTACTTTTCATTCACATGAATTCATTGTCAACAACATATATGTTGATAGATTTATGCCACCACCAACTGACACAGCAGTCGAACGCATTGTGTTCAAGCTGCTGGCTGATTTTATCAATGGAATTGGTCGATGGGGTTCGGTGATAAAAATAGGTGCCACTATGACAGCTGCAAAACGCGTTTCTGAAGAAGAGAAATTTGTTAACATCCAGTATTGATTTAAGTGTCAGGAAGTCATTTCTGAAAGTATTCGTATGGAGTGTAGCCATGTATGGAAGTGAAACATGGACGATAAATAGTTTGGACAAGAAGAGAATAGAAGCTTTCGAAATGTGGTGCTACAGAAGAATGCTGAAGATTAGATGGGTAGATCACATAACTAATGAGGAAGTATTGAATAGGATTGGGGAGAAGAGAAGTTTGTGGCACAACTTGACCAGAAGAAGGGATCGGTTGGTAGGACATGTTCTGAGGCATCAAGGGATCACCAATTTAGTATTGGAGGGGAGCGTGGAGGGTAAAAATCGTAGAGGGAGACCAAGAGATGAATACACTAAGCAGATTCAGAAGGATGTAGGTTGCAATAGGTACTGGGAGATGAAAAAGCTTGCACAGGATAGAGTAGCATGGAGAGCTGCATCAAACCAGTCTCAGGACTGAAGACCACAACAACAACAACATGACAGCTGCAATGTCTCTATCCCGAGGATGGGTTGCAACTGCAACTGCAGTAGCTGTATCGCTTACAAATGGAACTTATTTTCTGGATGCTATTTGTACTGCAAGGTACAAATAGCCTAACATTTGCTCACTTTCTGTTTGCTTCTGATTTCTTTGGGCGCATTACAGCTGCTATGTCGCTCTTAATATGTGGGGTAGGGAAGGGACTAAGGTGGAACTCGACTAAACAGCGAAGAAATTTGCTTCGAATATGCACCCTGCGTGGTAAAAAAAAAAAAAAAAAAAAATACAATGTAGGCTTTCGCGGCTGGTGTTTTCAGGAGTTAAGACGTCCGGGGAGAGAGGCCGTGCTTGATACGTAAAACTATTCTCTGACGTTTCATCTCCGACTGCGTCAGATATCTTCGGTGCTAAAACGGCGACTTCATAAAGGCTCTAGGAGGTGCAGAGATGTGTATTGGGCGCCACACACGACAAATTCCTCACATGTTGCCGTAAGCGTGATTACCAGTGGCAGGAATCATCGTTCTGAGTCAGAATTCGTTGATAGGAAGCCTGCTAGTGCAAAGTCGGCATCCATTAACGTTAAAACGCTAAAAACGCTAGTGTAACTGAATTTGATTTCGTGATCTCTGTCCGGAAAGCATGTTCCGCTACTGCTGATATGTCAGTGCGCTTTCTGAGATGGGTGCTGCGCAATAAAACTCAAGAGACCAGCGTTTCAGAAAAGAAAATGCATTATAACACGCGCTTGTATGCTTATAGAGAGGTCATTAGAATTTATACGCAGTCTGTTCAAATGGTTCAAATGGCTCTGAGCACTATGGGACTTAACATCTATGGTCATCAGTCCCCTAGAACTTAGAACTACTTAAACCTAAGTAACCTAAGGACAGCACACAACACCCAGCCATCACGAGGCAGAGAAAATCCCTGACCCCGCCGGGAATCGAACCCGGAAACCCGGGCGTGGGAAGCGAGAACGCTACCGCACGACCATACGCAGTCTGTGTCACGTTAATGTGACCACCACATGTGTTCAACGCCAACGTGCAACAACCACTCAGAGACGGCTGGTAGCAGCACTAGCGCTGAAGGGTATATAAAGCGTTTTGGGGGACGCGAAAAACAGCGCGCTCGTTCTCGTAATTGGGAAACGGGGCAATTTTTCTGACTCCCGAAAGGGCATCGTTGTTGAGTTTGGGGCCAAGGATGGAAGCATTTACGAAGTGTCTAAGTTTGTAAACTGTTTGTGTACGTACTGCTTTGGTTAAAGTACATCGTGCATGGCAAAATGGCACTATGCAAAACTGGCGTCAAAGCAACTGTGGTGCACCGCGGGCTATAGATGAAAGGGGCGAACGAGAGCTGCCGAGATGTGTACGGGCGAATGGACGCTCAACTTCGAGCGACTGGCCGGAACAGATTAACCAAGAGCGGCTACCAACAGCGTCTTCACAACGACCGTTCACCAAACGTTGCTCCGAATGGGCCTCCGCAGCAGACGCGTGGCTCAATCACCTATGCTGACTGCTCTTCATCGGTGACGAAGAATGGAATCTGCACGCCAGTACCACAACTGCACGTCCAATGAGTGGCGAGAGGTGACTGTTTCTCACGAATCATGTCTCATGCTCAATCGTACAGATGGCCGGTGGCGTGTACAGGCTTGAAACGTCCGAAAGCAAACACCTTGCAACTGTTACGGTCTGGAGAATGTTTTAATAGTATTCACTGGGTGACCACGTCATTCTTGAAAGTACAGTGGATCGACCCAAGTATGCATCTATCCTCGGCACGATGGCATTTACCAGCAAGACAAGGCAATGTATCACACAGCCCGCAGCATATGTGCGTGGTTCGAAGAGCACTAGGATGAGTTTTCTGTAATCTCATCGCGAACAGTCTGCCCGAATTTAAATCCAACCGGGAATCTGTGGGACCACCTCGATCAGACTGTTTGCGTTACGGATAGTCAGCCGAGAAGCCTAACCCAGCTGGCCACGGCAATGGAGGCGGCTGGGCTTCACATCCCTGTCCATACCTTCGAGAACCTCACTGACTCACATTCTGCACATTTCGCAGGGGTCCGCGCTGCGGAATACGGTAATTCAGCTTTTTGCCGGTATCGTTAAAAGTGGTTCTGTTGAACGGAGTAAACTCTCTATTGATCTTAATCTTGGATGTTGGTACTCACATCCAAACAAGAGGTGTCTTTGATCTGTCTCCTGTTTCCGCTTCTTTTTTTCTGCTGCTGTTCTTCTTCTGATATGTGGAGGTGCTATGCCCATGAGATGATATATTTTATTAATAGGAGTTGCCCGCAAGCAGCCAATGGCAATGCCAACAGAGTGACAGTAGATTACTTTTAATGACAAACGATGGCTCCAGCCAGAGATAATCACGCATACGTCATCACGTGCAGAGTCATTGTCCCCTCTTTTTTTTTGGGTCATCAGTTTTTTCTGACTGGTATGACATGGTCCAGAACGCATCGGTCTCTTGTATCAACAACCTCTTCATCGCCGTGTAGCACTTACTCTCGCCGTCCTCCGCTATATTGCATCTCGGTCTTTCACTGCAGCTTCTATCCACTACAGATCCGTCATGTAACATCGAATTCAATATAAAATTTTAAGGATTTCGTGGCCTCTTGTTATTCGACCGACGTTTGTCTTTTTCTAGCGTTTTGCCAGCACGAGTGGCTGGTATTGTCAAAGCTTCACTGTCCATTGCTGGTGCTGCACAGCAGTCGAGCTCGCGGCGCAAATTACACACACATCAAAAAAAGTCTCGCATCACCTCGGTTCCGAGAGTTCCGGAACCTGTACAGAAAATTGGAATAGATATCAACATAAACATCATTTTCGCCCATTTCGTTGCTCGTGAAACCACACATTGCATGTCGTACCACCATACAGCGACACCTTCAAAGGTGGTGGTACAGACTGGAGTACTCACCGGTACCTCTAATACCAAGGAGCACGTCCTCTTCCACTGATGCATGCCTGTATCCGTCGCGGCATACTATACACAAGTTTATCAGGGAGCTCTCGGTCTAGATTGTCCCATTCCTCAGCGGCGATTCGGCGTAGATCCCTAACAGTGGTTGGTGAGTCACGTCGTCCATAAACAGCCCTTTTCAATCTATCCCAGGCATGTCCGATAAGGTTCATATCTGGAGAACATACTGGCCACTCTAGTCGAGCAATGTCATTAATCTGAAGGACGTCATTCACAAGATGTGCACGATGGAGGAGCGAATTGTCGTCCAAGAAGACGAATGCCTCGCCAATAGGCTGCCGATGTCGTTGCACTATTGGTCAGAGGATGGCCTTCCATGGCCACCACCGGCGTGCGTCAGCCCCACATAATGCCACTCCATAACAGCAGGGAACCCCCACCTCGCCGCATTCGCTAGATAGTGTGTCAAGGGGTTCAGCCTGACTGGATTGCCTCCAAACACGTCTCCGACGATTGTCTGGTTGAAGTCATATACGACATTCATCGGTGAAGAAAACGTGATGCCGATCGTGAGCGGTCCATTCGGCATGTTGTTGGGCCCACCTGTACCGCGCTGCATGGTGTCGCGGTTGCAAAGATGGACCTAGCCATGGGCATCGGGAGCGAAGATCCGCATCACGCAGCATATTGCGCACAGCCTGAGTCGTAACACGACGTCCTGTCGGTGTACGAAAAGCATTAAACATGGTGGCGTTGCTTTCACCGTTCCTCCAATCCATAATCCGTTGGTACCGGTCATCCAATGCAGTAGTAGTCCTTGGGAGGCCTGAGCGAGGCATGTCGTCGACAGTTCCTGTCTCTCTGTATCTCCTCCATGTTCGAACAACATCGCTTTGCTTCACTCTGAGACGCCGAGACACTTCCCTTTTTGATAGCCCTCCCTGGCACAAAGTAACAATGCGGACGCGATCGAACCGCGGTATTGAGCGTCTAAACATGGTTGGACTACAGACAACACGAGCTGTGTACTTCCTTCCTGGTGGAATGACTGGAACTGATCGGCCGTCGGAACCCCTCCGTCTTATGGGCGCTGTTCATGCATGGTTGTTTACACCTCTTAGCGGGTTTAGTGACATCTCTGATCAAAGGGACTGTGTCTGTGATAAAATATCCACAGTCAACGTCTATCTTCAGGAGTTCTGATAACCGGGTTGATGTGTGTATGTACCTGGCGCGCCAACTTCCAAGGGTTTTTCCGTAGTGATTTCCGGTGCGGTTCTCCTCTTGCTACCTGCAACGATAGTAGGCTGCAGCACGGGAATCCAGCTTCCTTTCACCTTGATTCTTTCTTGTTGAATCTGTTCTCATGTTTGTGTATTTCTATAGCTTCAGAGAAGACACAGGCATTCGTGAGCTGGAAGATCACCAATGGTGTCTCTTCTTTCGGACACCTTATTCACGTTTCAGTTTACATTTCCCATGTCTGAATGACAAATACCATCCCGCAACGTGTGATGTCGAGAGCACGTCCGACGGGTAATTGTACATTACTCTTGTTGTCTGGTACATTGTAACTTACTGTATTACTGATTTTGAATAGCGTGATTCACATAATTATTTATCGAGGTTTGACTTGGCCCTTCCAAGGCTGTACCTCGTCCTTGAAAATTTAACTGCAGATAGTAAATAGTGAAATAACATAAAATTCACTACAGCTTCATAAAAATGCACGTGGTTTTCTTCATTATATTACCTCTCACATGTCATATAAATTAAATAATGTGACTAATGATGAAAAATTATCGATTAAAACGTAAGTTGTAGAGGGATTCGAACCGGCTCCTCCACGAATGGCAACCGCTTTGTCATTTTGTTCATTATTGTTCGTTTTATTTAGTCGTAGCGTTGAAGTTCGTTGTTGATCCCTTCACTCAGTTTTTTTTTTTAATTACAGAGACCAGCCAGCTCTCTGACCGAACACGCTGACTACCGTGCCGGCAGGACCGCAGTGACTTCTTACGTCCACTACTTTCTCAAACATACCTCAGTTACGTAACAGGTGCGTAAAACGTCTCTTGCGATTTTCTCTACGTATACTAAATACCACCCTGCATTCATTCAGCTGTAAGTGTCTGATTAGCAAGCTAGAGCGAGATGCAGTCCACAACCGGGTGTCGCCAGCCGGCACTGCTGAGACGTCTGCGCTCTACAGTGTTGCCCACGGGGACGCGTGACACGTGTCGTGCGTGGCAGCAGCGGCGGCCCTGTGAGGACGAGGCGGGCGCAAGGCGCACACTGCTCGACCACAGTAATGTCACGCAGCTGCGACAGCAGCAGCTGCTGCTGCTGCTGCTGTCTGCTGTGTAGCATGCTGCGGCTCTCCGCTTACCACCTCTTGGCACAGGGAATCCTTGACACGCTTTACACTATATGCAGATGCATGTAATGCATGTTAAAGCTTCCTGGCGATAGATCGTGTTCCATTACTACAGCGTGTTTCCGCAAGAGCACGCAAACATTTAACAGGACGCACAGGGTACTTCGCTACATAATGTAAGTTACGGAGCCTAGGGTCGGAGAAGAAAGCTTAAGGGTATAATAGGAATCAAATCACGTCACTGTGTACTTTTTTATTTTCGTTAGTTAACTGCAAATAACGTCACTGACACAATGAACGTACTATTTATATTCTGTATCACAAAATGTGTTGAAACTAAGGGCCATCAACCTCAATGCAAGCATGACATCGGCGGACAAGATTCTTAAGCACTCTCACAAATATCCCTGGGGTTTTTCGAATCACATCACAGGCAGCTACAGTTTTGACAACTAATTCCATCTTTGTATCCACTAAGGTCTAATACACAAGCGACTTTAGATAGCACCATTCAAAATAATCTAGGGGATTAAGGTCAGGTGACCTTGCAGGCCCTGGAGTGTGTGCTACAAAGGGGTCAAACCAGGGAGGAGGGCCGGCCGATGGTGGCCGAGCGGTTCTGGCGCTTCAGTCTGGAACCGCGCGACCGCTACGGTCGCAGGTTCGAATCCTGCCTCGGGCAGGATGTGTGTGTTGTCCTTAGGTTAGTTAGGTTTAAGTAGTTCTAAGTTCTAGGGGACTGATGACCTCAGAAATTAAGTCCCATAGTGCTCAGAGCCATTTGAACCATTGTGAACCATTTTGAACCAGGTAGGAGGATGAATCACAGCACTGACATGGTTGCGGACATCCACACTGAAGTGAGGCGGTGGACCTTCATGTTGTGTCTACATCCTCTTACTAACAGCCAAGGGCACAATGTAAATACAACAGAGCCACCTTATGGACAAATAATGTAAACAAAACACGCATCATGGCTTCCTGGCTATCGGGCTCGTCCTCCTTGTTTCCGTGGACGGAATAAAGAATGCAAATGTAAATAAACAGCACAGTACGTGTAAACTTGTACGCGTGTTAGTTGTAAATAAACTGGAAAACGATCAAGCTAGACAAAGCGGTAGACAAGTTAACTTGCTTTCTGGCTACTCCGACCCCACGTTCCTTTTCTCAAATTGTTCACTGGAGCATTCTCTATTTCCTGTTACATTTTTGCACGCTCTTCCGGAAACATCGTTTTGAGGTAACAGCTTATCCGCCCATGCTTTGCTGTGGCTCATTCTGGTTGAAATAAAATTCTTCGCAAATTAGTGTCTTCCTATGAAGATTACACTAAATGTAAACTGTGCAATAACTAAGCGAATGCAGGCTATCTCAGCGCAGTGCAGTGATAACTTCTTCTCGGAAATCAGGCCGAATAATATACTTGTTGAATCCTCCCTGGTCGTCGACTATGGGGTGTCTAGGAAACGTGCTTTTTCCGTTCACTAGACAACAATTCAAGCAAATCGTATTAATGACTTCCATTACGGAAAGTAAATAATAATACTTTACTTTGAAAATTACATGGATGTGTTGCAAGCAAAGGGCGACATGCAAAAGAAACCATCTTCTTCAGTATATACAATTCCTAATACAGTTAAGTAATACAGTTGACGCTTCTATTCAGGTCGCAATGGAATTGCTGGCCAAAAGAAGCCTACTGGTATCAGGCACAGGAAGTAATTCGAGGAAGAAGTTCTGAGAATCTACGTATGGAACATAGCTTTATATGGTAGTGAACATGGAGAGTGGGAAAATCGAAACAATAGTGTGTCGAAACGTTTGAGATGTGGTGCTACAGACGGATGTTGAAATTTACGACGATTGATAAGAAATCAGGAAGTTCTCTACAGAACAGTCGAGGAGAGGGACATATGGAGAACATTGGCAAGAAGAAGGGACAGGACGATAGCAAATGTGTTAAGACATCTGGGATTAATTTCCGTGCTGCTAGAGGAATCTGTAGTGGGTAAAAACTGGAGGGGAAGACGGAGACCGGAACATACAAAACAAATAATCGAGGTTGATGGGTGTAGATGCTACTCTGAGACGAGCAGATTGGCCAGGATTGGAAGATTAATGACCGGAAAAAACGAAGCCCCGTGAGACAGCGTCCAGTACCTGACAATGTGATATGTAGTTAGGAATGCAACCTCTCGCACGTTGAACCGGGTAGCAGGACCCTTCCTCAGATCGTACATTAATTTAGCGCGCGGTCAAACGGGACGGGTGCTTCAGTATGTTGCATTTTTAACAATGTCCGAAGACTACTGAAGTCCATTTTATTATACTTGATTGGTCCTAAGATACCACTGATAAGTATTAGAACAGAATCAGGCCATGTATTTCACACTGAGTTATACAGCTTGCATTTAGTTGGTAGCCCACAACGAATCGTCGACAAACTTCCTGTTATATTTTTCTGGTGTTTAACGCGGAGAAACGGATCTCATTATAGATGCGCTGCCTGTTTAGCGAGTCGCGCCAGTGACCGCTGTAACACGCGGTCCATTATAAAGGGTTTTCCGGACACTTGGACTTCGGAAGGTAGATTAAGAGTTTAACGTCTCATCGACAGTGCGGTCATTAGAGACGGAACACAAGCACGGAACACAAAAGGATGAAGAAAAAAGCCCGCCATGAATTCCTCTGCCGGCCGTGGTGGCCGAGCGGTTCTAGGCACTACAGTCTGGAACCGCGCGACCGCTACGGTCGCAGGTTCGAATCCTGCCTCGGGCATGGATGTGTGTGATGTCCTTAGGTTAGTTAGGTTTAAGTAGTTCTAAGTTCTAGGGGACTGATGACCTAAGGAGTTTAGTCCCATAGTGCTCAGAGCCATTTGAATTCCTCTCCTGAGCTAACTTCATCTCCGAGTAGCACTTGCAACGTAAAACCTCAATTATTTGTTTTATGTATTCCACGCTCTGCCGTCCTCTACAGTTTTTACCCTCTACAGCTTCCTCTAGCACCATGGAGGTTGTCACATTCCACGCTAGGGTGCGCGATGTTTTTACTCTGTGACTCGCAGTCTTGTTCAGGTGCTGTCTGCTACTGATTCCAGTGTGGAGCGATTCCGGTATTTATATCTATGTATGTTGTACTAGGCGCTCCCTCAGCGGTCCGCGCCGCGTCCGGTGCTCTGTCCACGGTGTGCGCCGACCAATAGCAGCGGCTGTAGTGCTTTTCTTCTTTCTGCGACAGTTCCGAAAGCTGTGGGCGTACCTTGTGCTTATTATCCGTTGTGTGTCTTGCTGTTTGACGTTCTGGATGCGGTCCAAGTCGCACTAGACATTTTATCTTCCGATTGCCATCATTTAAGCCCTCCTGTGATCTAGTACGTTCTTTTAGCGTGGCGTGCCATGCCAGCCGTTCTGTTCGAGGTGCGTGCCCGCCAAGAGCGGTTGCAGTGTTATTTTCAGGCCTCTGGTGTTCAAATTTCCGCTCGAGACTCGGTAGAACATCATCAAGTATTGGCCCTGTTGTCCGAGGTACCATTTCACGTGCGTACTTTGTTACATGCCCTGGGCAGTTTTCCGTAACTCATTCTTCATACTTTTGTACCCTGTGGTCTTGATGTTGCCGCCGTTGCGCCTTCAGAATATCGAGTGCTGGGGGGTTCCAGGCAGAGCTCAGCTGGAAACCTGTGTCACCGTCAATGAGATTCTCCGTGACAATCGCAGTAGATTCTTTGACGACGCTGTCCCAGTACCTCGATGTTTGTGTGAGAATCGTAGCATCACTGTAGTTCATAGAATGACTGAGTTCTAAGCAATTCCTGGCGATCGCTGACTTGATTGCCTGTCTCAGTCTGGTGTGCCTCTGTTATTCTTTGCACCTGATGTCAACGGCCCTAGTCGTCTGGCCGATGTATGCCATAATACAGTCACATGGTACGTGGTAAAAGCTCGGCTTCTGTAGACCAGGTCATTCTTCACACTCCCTAGCAGAGCCTTAATCTTGGTGGGTGGATGGAGAACGCTCCTGATGTTATGGTTGAGAGGAATTCTGCTGATTTTGGCAAATATCGGCCCGACATACAGCAAATATGCAACCTTCTTCGTTTTTCTTGTATCCCTTCAGGGACCTCTAGCAGGGAAGCAGGGTGCAGCGCGTTTTGAACTTCTCGAGAAGAGAATAAATTCTTGTAGCACAAAGATCGTAGGTGTTCTATCTCCGTCGCCAAATTATCAGCACCTGACAGAGTTCGTGCCTAGTGAACCAGAGTTCTGAGTACATCATTTTTCTGTGCCGGATGGTGGCAACTGCTGCCTTGTAGGTGCAAGTTGGTGTGAGTGGGTTTGCGGTACACAGTGTGACTGAAGGTACCATCTGCCTTCCTCTTGACAAGTACATCTAGGAATGGGAGTAGTCCATCTTTCCTGATTTCCATGGTGGATTTAATGTTAGGGTGGTACAAGAAAACAGTGAACTTTTCGCTGCCGTGGAGTCATACAACAAAGGTGTCATCCACCTACATAACAAAGCATTACGGTTCTACATCTACATCTACATATATACTCCGCTAGCCACCAAGCGGTGTGTAGCTGAGGGCACAATTCGCGCCAAAGTCATATTTCCCCCCCCCCTCCCCTTTGTTCCACTCGCGGATCGCGCGAGGGAAAAACGACTGTCCGAACGCCTCAGTACGAGCTCTAATTTCCCTTACCTTTGAATGGTGATCATTGTGCGATTTGAAAGTTGGTGGTAATAATATATGCTCTACATCCTCGGTGAAGATTGGATTTCGGAATTTAGGGAGCAGCCCCTTCCGTTAAGCGCGCCGTCTGTTGCATGTCCCACTTCAAACTTTCTATGAGATTTGTAACGCTCTCGCGATGTCTAAATGTACCAGTCACGAATATTGCCGCTCTTCTTTGGACTTTCTCAATCTCTTGAATCAGACCCAACTGGTAAGTGTCCCATACAGACGAACAATACTCTAAGACTGGACGAACTACGTATTGTAAGCTATTTCCTTTGTTGAAGGTCTGCGTCGCTTCAGGATTCTACCAATAAACCACTATCTGGCGATCGCCTTGCCCGTTACTTGTGTAATGTGATCATTCCATCTGAGATCATTTCGAATAGTCACACCGAGATACTTGACGAATGTTACCGCCTTCAAAGACTTATCATTTATTTGTACTCATACATTAATGGGGATTTTCGCCTTGTTATACGCAGTAGGTTACACTTACTGGTATTGAGAGATAACTGCCAGTCATTACACCACGCATTTATTTTCTGCAAATCCTCATTGATTTGTTCACAACTTTCGTGTGATACTACTTTTCTGTAGACTACAGCATCATCGGCAAACATTAACTCTATAAACATATGTTACAATTTTATTAATGATTACAGCAGCATATTTGTTAGAAAAAAACTTAAACTCGTCGGATATATCGTAATGTTTTAAGGTAGAAAAGTTTTTTGCAAGTTCGTCGAATTTCTCTTGGGTGCCCATCTTGCCATACTCAAATCTACATCCATCGGCCTGTGTGTACTCAGTACGCCATTTACACATTCGACCAAAATACGGCCTAGTCAGAGTTGGCCGGCGACGGCGTATCCAACGCCTCAAGCGCGCACGGCGATACCGAGACTTCATCCTCATCCGACGATACATATATGGCTTCCGCCTCCTCATCCACGTCCGAACTGTCCGACGCCATCTCATGCTTAACATTCATACAATGAACGATATGACAATCCGCATGAACAACACGGAGACGTGAAATTAATGCTTCATCTCCGATATTAAATTCGTTCGACACAAATATAACAAGGCCCCTGTGCTTTATAGTCATGCCCGGTTTATTCTTAACATTAACCGTGACAGGCCTCCCATCAACAATTCGTTTCAATATAGAAGCAAACGGCCGCCAGCGGATCCAATCAAACTCCTCAAACAAAATAACATTATGTATGCGGCCATCATATCCACCAAATCCGAATTCGGAACAAAATGGCATGTAAACGTGTTGCTTCCTGGAAATGACTTTTTCGATAAGTGTGGACTTGCCAATATTTGTGTCCCCGTATAAATATAACTGCTTCTTTCTTACCGCTTTGGACCGAAAGGCCTCATTATACCAGCGGACGACGCGGCCCGCCCAGCCATTGTACTTTAGATGGCACTCAGTAAATGCACGAACAACACACTTCTTGGCCTGGAAAGATTCGAAATACTTTTCAATAAACCGCACACGTGACCAATTATTTACAAGAAAGGAATCGGTATAATCTATATACTCCGTACGTTCGGCCCATCGCCGTAAACGTACATTAAATGAAAGTGCGGACTCACTGACATTGGAAATAGGATCAGAATCCGATTTGGTAATATATGCTAACGAGGTTTTCCTACTACGACATTTTTGAACATCAAACACACCATTAATAGATCCAAACATAAATTCCAATCCGGACCTAACTTCGGTCAACAATTTCGCCTCTGCCAATTTAAGATATGCGTGTATGTGAGTACTATTACCTTTCGCAAATAACTCCTCTGCAACACAATACCACAAGATTCCAAATCGACAAAACAGTGTCAATGAAATGACGTTTGCCTCCAACAGAAAACGAATCAACTGTAATAAGAAACACCTCGCTGCGCCTTTTATACGGGCCCCTACTGGGAGTGGCGCAAGCGTCGGGAACGTGTCCAAGCCTGTCCGGCACGTCTAAACCTGCTGGCGGCCTTGAACGGATAAGACCGATATTGTGCAGAGTGAAGTTAAATATGTAACATTTAATGTACGTAATCGAGTGTATATGACTTTTTGTAAGCGGAAGGGTGCTGTCACATTTTGAATAAAGTTTATTGTTTACAGCTAATGTCTGCGTTGGAATTTTTCTATGCTAACTGGGAACACATAAGGAACTATCCCGACGACCTTCGCCTTGCATTCCTGGTACCTACCAATCAGCAACGTATCGACGATTTGGCCATTACATTTTATGGAAATAAAATTAATTACGCTGCAGCTGTTATAGTATTGGAAGAATTGTGGTATTATAAACCCAATGTGGAAGATTTGATTGAACAATTTAGGCTTGCATATAGAGAGTATGTATTCATGCCAAACGGTATAAGGTGTGCCAACAGGTACTTTGACTTCCGTCAGGGTAGATTTAGGCCTTTATGGTATATTTATTAGAGCCTCAATGAGTTAAACCTCACAAGTCATACCTCAGACACACAGCCAACGGCCATCCTAGAAAATGGCCTCACGGGTAGTGAGGTCTCCTTCTCAGGGTAAACCAAGGTATAGGCTTGTGAACAAGTTGGAAACAGACAAGAAAAGATGGCATTGTACATGTAAATACGAGTTTTGTTTACACTTTAGGTGGCAATTGTTAGCAAGGCTCTATTATGTATTGGATATTTCAAGATGGCGTACAACCTGCGTCCCGCTTTGGGATTCACAAGAAATGGCTATGAAGCTGCAACCCGAGGTGTACAATCGTCCGAAGCCGGCCAGCATAACAATACTTCTAATTCAGAGGAGCATGGGTGTTCGACGGAGACTTCACAACCTGAGTTTGACGACGGATGGGAGGTGCCGCTGTCGCGCATGCCAGCGCACCTACTCGGAGCTCCAGGGCCATCCTCTTCGAGTGACCCCCTTCTTCGGGCCCCAGTAGAAAGGATGAAGTCTCGGTATCGCCGTGCGCGCTTGAGGCGTTGGATACGCCGTCGCCGGCCAACTCTGACTAGGCCGTATTTTGGTCGAATGTGTAAATGGCGTACTGAGTACACACAGGCCGATGGATGTAGATTTGAGTATGGCAAGATGGGCATCCAAGAGAAATTCGACGAACTTGCAAAAAACTTTTCTACCTTAAAACATTACGATATATCAGACGAGTTTAAGTTTTTTTCTAACAAATATACCATCAACCAGATCGTAAAAAGCAGAGGACCTATTACGCTGCCCCGGGGCACACCAGAAGTTACTCTTGTTTCTGTTGAAGTTACCCCGTTCAGGACGACATACTGCTCCCTGTCTGTTAGAAAACTTTCTATCCAACCGCATATCTCATTGGATAGACCATAAGCGCGCACTTTTTGTAGCAAGCGACAGTACGGAACAGAGTCGAACGCCTTTCGAAAGTCGAGAAATATGACATCATGATCTGGGACCGATGTACGTGCCTGCTCTTCAAATATCTCCATAACGAGATGGGCCACAACCGAAGACAGAGGGCTGTCCATTGCCACACTTTCCGTTTGCTCGTAGAATTGACCTCCACATGGGAAGTGCGTCGAGGTGAATATGTGCCTCAATAAGTCCAGGAGATCACCTTCGAACTTTTCCCCAGTCATCTCTATTGAACCAATGAGAGGTACGTGGGTGAGCAGGGAGATGAGGTCAAACTGAGCGTGAATCTGACCTACAATCTCGTTGACTGGAGTAGAATTGTCTTTAGTGATGAGTCCCACTCCCAACTGAGCCCAGATGACGTGTCTGGAGAGGCCCTGGACAGCAGTGGGACCCCAAGCTGGCTGTAGCTCGTCATACGGCCTGACAACTATGAGTGATGGTTCGGGTGCCATTTCTTTTCATGGCAAGACTACTTTGGTTGTCATCAGTGGCATCCTCAGCTCACGGCTGTATGTAGACCATATTGTACAGCCCGTTTTTCTGTCCTTCATGGCAAGTCATCTTAGGCTTACGTTTCAGGAAGTTTGTCATCTTAGGCTTACGTTTCAGGAAGTTTGTCATCTTAGGCTTACGTTTCAGGAAGTTTCAACTGCTTGTCTTCATGATTGCTAAATCCAATTTGTCTAGCAAGTTAGCCGGATTTTTCCCAGTACGGCGGGGTCAGGGATTTTCTCTGCCTCGTGATGTCTGGGTGTTGTGTGATGTCCTTAGGTTAGTTAGGTTTAAGTAGTTCTAAGTTCTAGGGGACTGATGACCATAGATGTTAAGTCCCATAGTGCTCAGAGCCATTTGAACCATTTTTTCCCAGTTGAGAATGTTGGAGCATTACGGACAGCATATTCAACCAGCTCAAGATTTTGAAAATCTAACGAGCCAGTTGAACAAAATTTACCACGATAATCCTTAGGCGGACATTCAACAACTCTATCAGTCAATGCCAAGCCCAATAACTGCTTGCATAAGGGCCAGAGGTTGACGAACGCATTTTTTGACTGGCTCAATTTGTGAAGCTGTTTCTCTTGAATAAATCATCCATTTTTTCCGAAACTGTAATCATTTTCTTGTCTGTAAATGTACATTGCATCTACCGATTTTCGTCCGATTCGTATAATTCCTTCGTGGTGGGTCATTTTTTTTGTCTTATATACGGATTCAGTGCCATTAAGACCGTTTGTCACAAATTGGGTTGGACGTGAGGCGCCTTCGGATAGCCGAATCTGTTAAGAGACCGTTCGCGTAAAGCGGGAAATCCTGGGTTCGATTCTTTGTGTGGTCGCCACTGAATTAATTTCAGTGCCCAACTGTCGCCGATGTCAAAATTTATTTATTGTCATCACCTATATGTGCGGCTGCGGGACCAAGAATGGTGTTTGTTCTTCCGGATATGTCCAGAGTGAGACGTTACACATTGTCTGGCCCGTCTGCTCCGGCCGACCTCTGACTCGCTCGCCGCCTTCTGCGACAGTACCGTGTATAACCAATAGACAGCGCTTTATTCGGAAACTGTAAGCTGCTTGCTGTTAACCATATCCGATAACGAGCTCGAATAGTTATCGTCTTTGTGCCCGAAATTTAGAGCTCAGCTGACAACAATAGTAAATTTTCTAAACAAGAAATTGGAATAGACATGGCAGAATTCATTAGAAAACAATTTTGTGGTATCATTATAGTTGTCCATTAACAAACAATTCTCGCCCACGACTAGGTTTTAATAGTCAGTGCAAAAACTTTCCGTGAACGGACATCACCTAAACTGTAATAGAACTGGCGATACCAAGTGAACGACACACCAATTTGTTCGTTAGCTGAGACTAAGAGCACCGATTCGGCAAATATCACAAAAAACACGCCAAAAAATATTCCTGGAGGGCAATGAAATAACGGAGTACGGAAGTGGGGAAAGTCATGTACGTCTCAGTGTCCAAAAATCTAATGCGAAATTTCGTAACTTTGTTCTACATTACTGCGGTACACACAGCACAGGAAGTGCAACTGCCTACAGCTATTTATATTTCCTGAGAAACTGCCTCACCAGACTTTTCAAGTTACCCTATTGTTGAGAACGTTCTGTGAGAGTTTGTTTAGGGACATCTCGAGTTAATTGATGGATTTCTTTTGTGTGACAGCTGAAGGTTCCTTCCGTCAGACGTGATGAGCGGAATTCTACTCTTCCTCTTTGGCGTTCACTTCCTCAGGGAGTTACAGATATCAAGAGAGCGAGAACTTCGTCGCAACTCAATTACCTGCAGCGGAACGAGTCGGCACTCAATTTTGGTGAAATACAGTGGGCGTGCTGCCGTATTTAATACGTTTAAGGCTGGAATTCCCTAAAGATCATAAAGCACGAGATAATTAAGTTCTCGCAAGATCTGATCAGATGGTACTGAATATAGCTGAGTGATGGATTGTCAATACTCATTTCTCTATAATAAGTGTTACACGTTTTACAAATAACGAGAGACCAACAATTTTACATAGATTCTGCTTAAATGCAGAAACTCTTTCAACCACGAATAAACGTAGCCGGTTATCAGAACATCTGAACAAACATAATTAATGCGGTCTTGAATATTATGCCGTCAAGTTTACACTTGCAGTTCGTCGAGGAATGGGTAAACGTACTATTCGTCATGGAATGCAGTATGCAATACCCACTCAGAGAGAAAATATGCGCCGTGTTGTGTGCGTTAAAAGTATTGAAATATAGAAGTATTAACTGCGAGTAACAAGTTACAACGCTCGAATTACAAACTAGAAGTAGGTTCCGGCAAACTATGAATGATTTCGTAGGCCCTATGTGGGTAGCGCAGTACGTTGAAACGGGCGAAATAGTTTGTATTAGCATAGCATTGTTTTTAAAATGTTAATGTAGTTAGGAAATCATTTCGAATTTTATTTTAGTTAAGTGGACTAGTACGTGAATAAGTACCAAAATAGAAGATTGTTTAATTTTTATCTTAAAAAATATTACGTAGTTTTCTAAGCAAGAAGAAGTTTACTTCGAGGAAATTGTTCTGAAGAAAGCCCCAAAATTACAGAAATTTAAAGTGCACGATATCTACATGTCATGCAGACAGCTATGTTAAAAACAGAATTTTGTTCCCACATCTTTGTTTTTTATGGTTTTTTAGTTGCTAACGTTGGCTAACCTATGAAAGCGTCATGTTTGTTTAGCTTTTGCTTACACAAACAGTTTAATCATTGCTATGGCGTTGTACGAGGGTTGGAACTTTAACTGTGGCAACTATTTATTTACAGCTCGTACAAAATGGATACGTGTTTCAAAGTATTACTGACCTTCAAAGTAGTCACCAGCATTGTGTATAACCCGTTGTCAGCGATGTGGAAGTCGTAGGATAGTCTTAGCAGTGCCAGCTGTGTTGACAGTTCGAGAAGCACGGGCTACTGCCCGACGAATTTGTAGCAGTTCTGAAGCGAATGACCTGAAGTGTTTCCCTCAGTTCAGAAATCGAGTTGAGCTCACGAGGGCTTAAGTCAGGGGAGTGCAGTAGGTGGTATAGCACTTAGCAGCCCCATCAGTTCGTACTAAGTTTGGTGCAAACCGGGGGGGGGGGGGGGGCTATGAAATACTTTTATTTATCTGGAAGACGAAACGCTACTTCAAGTAGCCATAATAACGTTCCAGTTCCAACCCTGTTGAAAACTTGCGTAATACCGACTTTTAAATCATTTTTTGAAAGAAAAACACCTCACGACGTTATATTTTTTTCCTTCGCCTGAGAGCCGTGGCGCCCCCTCTTCTCCCTTCTCTCCCTCCCTTGCCGTTGGATGTGGGCGCCCTTGGTAGCAGCAGCTAACTTGGTCACGCGAGTAGCTACACGCTGATTAAAGTAGTATGCTTCGAGCATAGAAGGTGAGGGCAGAAAATGTCTTCGTGAGCAGGAGCGATGGCTTCCAGTTATCGTTATTACATTAGTTGATGGTGAGAAGGAGAAGGGACTTATCGTACCGGTTGAGAAGGCGAAGGGACATGCAGGCAAAATATTAAAGCTGAGCAACAGCATGGTCTGCAAATTACAGAAGCAGAGACAGGAAGCCGAGCAGAGTGGAATTCAAGTTTCTACGCCAAGGAAGGAGAAGCAAGGTGCTCACAATAAGTATATTGTAGTCCTGTTTTACCTGCTGTTAGTTTAAACTTTTCTGCCTGTTTTTGCTAAGCACTTGGTTTTGAGAGTAACACTTTTTCAAGCCATTCTGTTTTCCAAATTTTATATTAGATGCTGCCAATTCCCTCCTCCAGTTTACCATCACTTTTACAAGCGTACGGTTAAGCAAGAGTGGATCAGAAAGTCTCCCACGAATTTCAATTTAGATTTGGCATTTGTTAGTACTTCTTTCAAGAGATACTGTGTTTTCCGAATTCTTTCAGAGTTCTAAATTACGTTTACCAGTCTATAGAGTCAGAAAGCTTTTTAGAATCTACTATATGTCACCAGTATTCATTAGCTCTTTTCGTCTTTTTATAAATATTTGCTTCAGATTACTGATTTGTTATGCTCAGAACCTACCGTCCAATCTCTGATATTTTGCTGATTTCACATCTATAGTTCAATTCTTCTGAAAGTGCTGGAGATAAGATCTTGTATTCTACATGAAGTAAAGATTTTATTGATATCTGTTATGTCACTTTTCTTGAGTAGTGGGCGGACTGGTGCTATCTTCTAATCATTTGGCACCGTTCTTTCTTACCAGATTTCTTTGATTAGTTTAAATAGTGCCAGTTTTTTTCCTACATCACCATATTGCACAATTTCTGTAGTTACATAATCTTCTACTAATGTTTTAAAATTCTCCACGGAATTCATAATCGTTCTTAAATCTTCTTTATTTGAAAGTCTGTTTCTTGGATTCCTTAAACTTTTTAAATACCAGTCTTCCTTTCAGAGACTCACAATTTAGTAATTTATCACAATACTTGTTTAAAATTTTGGTGTTGTCTCTGCTGTTGATACCAGATTACCTTCTTCATTTCTGAAACACTGACCTTACGGCTGAAATTTCTTCTTAAATAATTGACGAAAATTTCTTGTACTGTTTTTCTTGAAGTTCTGATCGCTTTTATTTCTTCCCAGCTTCCTGAATCCAGATTTCTTAGTGTCTTGATAAATTCCATACTATCTTCTTCACACTTTAACGTGTCAAATGATTCCATCTTTTTGAATCTGGCGTTTCTTTCATTCATCTACGTTTTGTATTTTTACATTAATTAGGTTTTTGGAATTCCACAATTTTTATCACATTATCTGTCTGGAATTCTCGAATCATGTTGTTGGTTAATCTCCTTGTTTCCCCTGTTTTAGGTAATTTCTTTGAATTTTGTTGACGTTATTTCCAGAGGATAATTTTCACATTAATTTTTCCCATTTGTATTCATCCAGTGTCTGCAGAATAGCTGCCGCAATTGTTTTGAATATCCTTTCTTTACCAATCTGTGCATTAAAATGCCCGTAATAGTTTTTTTTACGTTTTGTCTCGTGGTTAATCTATACATCCTTGCAATTGTCCCCACAAGTGCTCTAGTTTTCTGAGTTGTTTCTGTTATTGCCATTTATTGATGCATGTACACTAATTAGTATGTACCCCTTATTTACTCCTTGAATGTATTATTATTATTATTATTATTATTATTATTGTTATGTGTTACAAATGTACTACGTTTATAGAAATTTTTATTATAAACGGTATCCATTCTAAGACAGGGTCTGTGTCGCTAATGTTGCCAGATAAAATAAATACATGAAAAAGTAAAAATAAAAATAAAGTGCAAATGCATAGAATGCTGATATAAACCCCGCGAGACACTTTACTCAGTCAATGCCCGGAAGTGTATTAATTGATAACGAATTAGTGAAACAACTGCTTAAGATCAACTTGCTACAAACCAGCTAGAAACACAAACTTTGTAGAGAGATGCGTGACGTGGACACATAATCTGTTGCGTACTGCATTGTGAATATTTTCAATACTCGTACATGACATGTTAGGAAGTTTATTTTCTTGTACAAATATATTAGTAATAATGTTTTGTCTATGAGGAGATGGAAATATTTTCAAACATCTCTAGCCAGTACGTTAAGCACTTCTACCCATTAATGCGCCCACAGTGCACGTCAGGGTATTCTCTGCTAAGCTTTGAGACTCGCTTTAGAAAACAACGAAACTGTTTCATGTGTGTCCATTTCCGGAAGTAAAAACTGCGTAGTTGGCGCGCCAGATGTAGCAGACAACTGCCACTTCAGCTGCCGATCACGCTGGGGAACACGTCCAGTGTTACGGTTTCTGAGCGAGCACCAGCCACGCTGGAAACAACGTACACGATGTATGAATGCAGAGTCTCGCGGCGATAACATTGAATAAAATGTTCTCGCATTTCCAACCGCGTCAATTGCTTAAAACTACACGAGCTTTCGGCCAAGCACTCCTTGGCCATTGTCAAGTGGTATGACTGTCATACCACTTGACAATGATCAAGGAGTGCTTGGCCGAAAGCTCGTGTAGTATTAAGCAATTGACGTGGTTGGAAACGCGAGAACATTTTATTCAACGTGCACGATGCTCTCACGTCCTTAGCAGCACCATATCGCTAGCAATAACGTCACGCTTCCGCTTCTACCGGCTGCCAGCTCTCCCTGTTGCGATGGCTGGTGGGCGGAGGAAGTGGGTGGAGGAGCGGCGTGTACAGAGGTCCGCTACCGGCGGCTCTTGCGTCGGTTCCAAACGGAAGCCGGACAAAGTGCGTGGCGGTGGCGGCGCTAACGCAATAATACCCGCCCCGGCGGGGCTTCCCGTTCTGTGGACGGCAGGCGGTGTCGCACACACCAGGAACCACGACCAGAGCAACGTGCAGTTACTTCAGGCACCTCATGCCGCGCTATTCCGGGCCCTTCGGCTGCGTACTATGCTGAGCTTGCCAGTGTAGCACTTGTATGTTCCACTACTCACAATGGCGATATGCAAGGTTGGAGGAGAATATTAATACATAAACAATGGATATCCGTTGAATACGCTAAGCGTATTATGTAGTTGCAAATGAGACTTCCAAATACTCGAGAAGTACATCTGTTGAATTATCTCCGATTAAACAAGGAACACACCCCAAAACAAAAATCGCACAAAGTTGACATCGTCCTTGTCACACAGATCTGCATAGCAGTAATGAAAATGTCCCTCCAAAAACTATAAATCTTACAAAATTAAAGCTGCTTTAAGTTCACGGCAAATGACCGCAGAGTCTAGAACACGTAAATGGAAACACCGCACGACCCATTGAGGTTGCTATAAACGCGACAGGTTCACGGGTTTTCCACTTTCCGCATCTGCGACGTTTCCCATGACTGTCTTAATGCAGGATCGCGCTCTGCTTGTAGAGATGTATTGCAAGAATGATGTCTGTACACATGTCACTCTGCAAAGTTTCGCACACTGAATGGTTTGAAAAAAGGCGTTAGCCCGATGACTGCCGTGGGTCTGGAGGAGATGATTCGGAAATTCTAAAAGACGGGTTCTTTCGGTGTGCAACCTGGTGGGTGCAGGAAACGAATTGATTCGACGTCAGTGGAAGCAGTGGGCACAGCAATGCAGGAGGAGACGAGTGGTGGTGTGCAAACATGTAGTGCACGCAGAACTGTCCGAACATACCCGTGAGCGCGGTGCGTAAAGTCCTATGAAACATCCTTATTTTCTATCCATTCAAAGTTACCCATGTGTAGGAGTTGCTTCATGTTGACCTGCTAGCAATAGATACCTTTGCTTTAGAATTTCTTGCTCGTATGGAAGTGGACAATGATTCGCCGTGGAAGATTTTGTGGACAGACGTAGCCCACTTCCATCTGACTGGATATGTCAATACACAGAATTGTTGAATATGGGCAACGGAAAATCCACACGCAAATCATCGCGCGGGTTTACGGCATCATTTATCATAGGGCCATATTTTTTTCGAAGAGACTGTAAGCGTTATGAGTCTTGTCTTTTGCGCAACCACGTCATTCCAGCTGTCAAACAGCGTGGATAAGTGGATGGGATCATTTTTATGCAAGATGACGCACTTCTGCACGTTGCAAATCCAGTTAAACAGCTTCTGAATCGCCATTTCGGATTTGTTAGAATTATCAGCCGCCATTTCACCTGCTCTTAATCCGTCTGACTTCTGGCTCTTGGGCTAGCTGAAAGATGTTGTGTCAGAGTCCCGAATGAAAACTTAGCTGCATTGAAGGCACGCAATGCGCAACACGTTCTGACCATGACCCCGGAAACACTTCGACCGAGCGAGGTAGCGCAGTGGTTAGCACACTGGACTCGCATTCGGGAGGACGACGGTTCAATCCCGCGTCCGGCCATCCTGATTTAGGTTTTCCGTGATTTCCCTAAATCGCTCCAGGCACATGCCGGGATGGTTCCTTTCAAAGGGCACGGCCGACTTCCTTCCCCGTCCTTCCCTAATCTGATGAGACCGATGACCTCGCTGTCTGGTCTCCTTCCCCAAAACAACCCCCCCCCCCAACCCCCAACACTTCGATCAGTTGTGGCGCATGCTGTTTCTCGATTTCAACATGTTGCAGGAAACGGTGGACAGGAAACTGAACATGTTTTGCGCCAGTTACATGGAAATTAATAATACGATTTGATTTTGATTCATGTTTTTATACAGTTTTTGGCCCTAGAACAATTAAAAACCGATTTTTCCAATCCGAGGAGATATGACCTTGCCGTGGTGGACAGGCTTACGTAATCAACAGTATCATATCTGTACACACATGCACACTGAGTAGTACAGTTTGTTTAACGTCAAAGTACACCTTAGGCATTGTTGCATGATTCATTTGTTATTTGTAGTTCACTACTATTAAATTATGATGCTTACAGGGCCATCTATTGCTACATATTGTATCAATTTATTTTTCTTCTCCCATACCCGATAGTATTCCGTTGCAATTTGACATCATTCTGACCAGTGGTGTTATTTCTACAGCGGTTTGAAAGTCTAACTTTAATTACAATCACCCTGTACATCTAATGCACGGTTGTTCGATATAACAAAATTTGCAAAACATACAATGAAAAAAAATTCAAACGTTATGAATGACTCCAAACAACAACATGAATAAAACGAAACTCTTCCTGGCAGATTAAAACTGTTTGCCGAATCGAGACTCGAACTAGGGATATTTGCCTTTCGCGAGCACGTGCTCTACCAAGCGAGCAACCCAAGCACGACTGACGACCCGACCTCACACCTCCAATTCCACCACTATCTCATTTGCTACCTTCCGAACTTCACAGAAGCTCTCCTGAAAAACTTGCAGAACTAGCACTACTTGTCATGGAAAAGGCAAGGAGACAAAATCTTATCGTCGCTCTATGTCATCACATTACAGTACCAGATTGTTAGGAAAAACTGATTGCGACGTTCCCTTACCAACGTCAAATAATGCTGAAAGTAGAGGGACAGAGGTCGAAACTGAAATGACCTTTGCAGGAGTACCCTAAGGATCGATCTTATCCCTTGCAATTTTTAAATTCTGTATAACCGACATTCCAACTAAGGACAGTATGGTGCTTGACCAGTTTACACATGATACGGCGCGTCTTACCAGTGGCCTTAGCCATACAGCGCACGTTCAAAGACTTCAAACCCAGTTCTCGGCAATGCAAGTAACGTGTAGGAAGAACATAGTGCAGCTATATCCCCAGAAGTGCACCGCTATCTATTTTGCCTCCGAGGGACCCACGACAGGCACTGACATTTTCTATAGTTGTTTTACTGTTAATTAATAAATCCTGTGCTCGTTGGTACACATGAACCAAACAAGTGTGTACAAAAGTACGAATATAATTTAAAAGTTCTCTCGTGTACAGCCCGAAAACAAGGCTGAATAAAATACAGGGTGTTTCAATATGGATATACGGGTTTTATGGCTTTGTAGCACATATTACATTCATCTTACAGTTATAAATAATAAACCAAATGAAAGAGAAACGCAAATAGATTTTCTTACAATTATTCAGCACCTATCACGCATTGAGTCGATAGGCGAGTTCTTCCGAAACCTTGATCAATGTGTCAGGAGTAACTGTTGCGATAATACTCTCTCTATAGTCGGATAGATCAGCTGGTATCGGAGGCACATACACATGATCGCGTCCGATTGTGTGTCAACGTGGAATTCATGCATAAAATGCTATGTAAACCGGTCCCTACCGCCCAATACACAGGTCGGATGCAACCTCGTTTAACCAGTCGCATACTGAGTTATGCCAGTGAGCCGGCGCACCATCTTGCTCCCAAATAAAGATGCGTTGTTCAGCTTCTTCACATTGAGGCACGGGCCATAGCTGTAACACATCAAGATAAGAAATATCAGTTACTGTTGATTCACCGAAAATGAAAGGCCCATAAACCTTCCGCGGGGATATTTCTTGCGGCTAAGTGTGGAAGACTCGCACTCGTCACTCTTTGTCATTCCATACATTTCCCATTGCGCACAGGTATACAAGCAAAACTGTTAGAGTTACTCTTTCATTTGGTGTACTATTTACAAGTGTAAGTTGAACGTAATAATTGCTACAACGCCATAAACCGGTATCTTCATTTTGAAACACCCCTATACTACCACAGATATTCTCGTTAAATGACAAGGTGACGTCGTTGTTGCCTGTACTGCCAGAAATTAAGATAACCATGAGATATTATGAAGAAAAATTAAAATTCAGAGTAAACAAAAAAGAGCTTTAATGTTTGCCGAAGACATTACAAATATGGCAAAGACGGCAAATCTATTAGATCAGTGGGACGAAGTGGACGGTGTCTTTAAAAAAATGTTATGAGATTAACATCGATAAAAGTAAAAGAAAGATAGTGGAATATAATCCAATAAAACCAAGCGATAGTGAGGAAAGTCAGTGGAATCAGTGGTAGACGAGATTTGGTATTTGACAGAAAAGTAATTGACTATGGAAGAAGTAAAGAGGATTTAAAATACAGACGGGCAACAGCAGGAAAATTTTTTCTGAAAAAAAATGCATATATTAACACCGAATGTAGATTTTGGGATTAAGATGTCTTTTCTGAAAGCATTTGCCTGGAATGTGCACCCATACGGAATGAAACATGATTATATGCAATACGCAGAAACAGGATAGAACATTCTGAAACACAATGTATTACAATAATATCGAAAATTTCATCAGCAGATCCGATAAGTAATGAAGAGTTACTGTATTAACTGGGGGGGGGGGGGGGGGGGTTGGAAGAGATAAGAGATTCTTGGCTAAATTTGACTAAAAAATGGGCCAAATTAATCGGACAAACCATGAGGCATCAAGAAGTAGTTGCCTTTGTGATGGAGGGAAATGTCAGGGGTGATAGACTAATTAGAGAAGGAGACAATTGTCTTTGCAACGCTAAACAGATTAAAGGAAATGTATACTACTATAGTTATTAGTTGATAAAGACTGTTGCGTTCGATAGGATAACATCGAGAGCTTCGAAACGAACATAAGAGCAGCGACAACACCGTATTATTACTTGTTCTCGTGTACTGTCATCTGAAGGAAACTGACTTGTGCCGGTATAATACTTATACATGAGAGAAATTTTCACTTACTCATACAGACAACCGCGGTATTCCTTTCATCTTCGTTAGAAAATCACACACTCCTGAAAAGCGTACAAGTTTGAACTCCTGGCCCAAAGGGAAAAGCTTTTCCACATCTGCAAGAATCCTGGCATAGAATGGTATTTCTATCATTCATTACATGGCGCTATGGTCACCTTTAATTGCTTTCACTTGACGGTTCTAATGAGAGTCGAGTGAGGACAGATATCGGTTAACGTTTTGAAACGTTTTGTGATAGGGTCAGATCAAAATAAAGTGTTAACAACTTAGTCAATCTGACTTTGTCTAATAAAGAATTTCCCTGATGTTTCTGTGATTCACTCTCCTCAGTTCATATCCTGGCCACTTCCGGGGAGGGGATAGAGGGAGGAGCAGTGAAGGCAGAAGGGGGGATGGAGGAGAGAGTAGACGACCCTGAAATGCGCTTGAACCCTCGTAGGTACTCTACAGACGGGCAATAGCAGGAAAATTTTTTTCTGAAGAAAATGCATATATTAACATAGAATTTAGATTTTGTGATTAAGATGTCTTTTCTCAAAGTATTTGCCTGGAATGTGCTCTCATACGGAATGAAACATGACGATATGCAATACGTAGAAACAGGATAGAACATTCTGAATCTCGTAGGTATTCTTGCGAGTTTGTATCAACATCACAGGAACAGTTTACGTACTCTGTCTCATCGAAATCATTTCCTGTGTATTGCTACAATGTCCAGATTTGTTCAGATAATAGTGTAATGTGGACTCCAGATCCTAATTTCTAACTGAAGACTTGTATGTTGTTCTTTGTTTGAATATGTAAAGCCGCATTTTTATCAGAATGATATGGGCAATCAGATAAGGTTCAGATTGCCCATTATTGATCTTGATACAGTATGCCGAATAGTACTGCGCACTGCGTACGCCGTGGTGCATCGCTGACCAAAGAAGCGTTTGTGAACGGTCCTACAACCTCTGATTTAGAATGTCTATGCCGATAGCTCCCAAAGTCCTTGACCAGTGTAACGTACAAACTATTTATCCAAAAATAGCGGGCTTTGTAAAGTACACACAAAACTCAAGATCATTAACTCAATTAGGTGTAGACCGATTGTGGTTTACATTGCTAGTTTCGTTAATAAAATGCGGTTCGTTATGAAGTATAATTTATTTTTATGAAGGCGGTAATTTGCACCCTTAGTGCACAGTGAGTGGGCGTAGAAGGAGTGGATTCTCTGAGGCGCTCCACGTCTAAGGAAGTCGATTGAAATAGGACGAGATAAGAATCACCTACTTTGCATTGCTAAGGCGACCGTGACCAAAACTATACTAAAGGCTATCACTGGGGCGATAAGAAGTAGAATATTCATCAGCACAACGCTGCCATCCACTTGCTGGGAACTGCAGAGGGTGGCTCCAGACACGTAACGACCGCGTTATCATATGAAAAACTGCAAAGTGAACATCCCCTGGTAATTCTGCAGACATCTGGCAGTCAAGATATTCTAGTCTGATACTATCTATACAAGAAGCACGAAATAAAAGTAGATTGAACATGGCTAAGTATATACACTGACGGGAAAAATCGCATCACTAGAAAATAAATATTGTAGAGTAGCGAAATTAGGGGAATACATTCGTCTAGGTAATATATATAAGCAATTAACTCTGCAAAATCGCACGGAGTTCCATGCCTGTTCCACTTGGCTGATCAGTGCAGGGACGCTTATTGCTGTTTGTGGATGATGCTGGATTTGTCGACCGATGATTTCCCACACGTGCTCGATTGGAGACAGATCTGGTGAACGAGCAGTCCAAGGCAACATGTCGACACTGTGTAGAGCATCTTGGGTTACAGCAGCGGTATATGAACGAGCCTTATCCTGCTGGAAAACATTCCCTCGAATGCGGTTCATGAATGGCAGCACAAGAGGTCGAATCACCAAGTTGACGTACAAGTTTGCAGTCATGGTGTGTGGGATGACCACGAGGGTGCTCCTGCTGTCAAACGAAATCGCACCGCAGGCCATAACTCCATGTGTATGACCAGTGTGTTTAGCAAGCAGACAGGTTGGTTGGTCGCGCGGAGTGGTCGCGTGGTTAAAGGCGCTATGTCACTGATTGCGAGGCCCCTCCCGGCGGAGGTTCAGGTCCAGCCTCTGGCATGTGTGTGTGTGTGTGTGTGTGTGTGTGTGTGTGTGTGTGTGTGTGTGTGTGCATATTTCTTAGCATAAGTTAGTTTTAGTAGTGCGTAAGTCTAGGGAACGACGACCCTCAGCGGTTTGGTCCCTTAGGAATTCACACATATTTTCACACAGGTTGGTTGCAGGCTCTCAGCTGGCATTCTTCTAACCAACGTTGGTACCGAGCAGAACCACTTTCCATCAGAAAACACAAGAGATCTGTAACGTGCGCGTGCAATAAGCTCTCTCTTGGAACCAGAAGTAGCAGATGGCGGATGTCAGGGATCAATGGAATACACGTTCGAGCACATCTGGCGCGTAGCTGTCCTTGAAATAACCGTTTTGTGACAGTTCATTGTATCATTGTGCTGACAACTGCTGCTCAGATGGCTGCTGTAGATGCATTACGATGCGCCACAGCCATACAGAAAATACGATGGTCTTCCGTCTCGGCAGTGCCACATGGCTTCTGGAGCTCGGTCTTCTTGCGACCGAACATTGTCCTGACCACCGCTGCTAGCTGTCATGTACAGCGGCTACATTCCTGCCAAGTCTTTCTGCAGTATCTCACAAGGAACATACAACATCTCGTAGCAGTATTACACGACTTCGTCCAAACGCAGTGAAGCGCTATTGGGTCTTAGTCGCCTTAAAGGCATGCTCGACTAACATCAATTAACCACGTCCAATCTAAAAATGGCTCTGAGTTCTATGGGACGTAACATGTGATGTCATTAGTCCCCTAGAACTTAGAACTACTTAAACCTAACTAACCTAACGACACCACACACATCAATGCCCAAGGCAGGATTCGAACCTGCGGCCGTAGCAGTCGCGCGGTTCCGGAATGAAGCCCCAAGAACCGCTCGGCCACCGCGGCGGCTCGTCCACTCTCAAACGTACCTAATGCTCACGACAGTTACAGCGTGTATTTAAAGCGAACCCGGTTTGCATCCTCATAGCGGCGCCTCTAGCATTTTTGCAATGCGACTTGCGCGAAATTTGAATATACATCATTTTACAGGTGTAGAAACACTTTCGTTTATGTCCCACAATTCCTTCTTGGTGTTGAGAATTTTTTCGGTCAGTATAGTAACAGCAATATGGTACAGAAACAATGAATTGTGTAAGGAGACGTTCTATGTGTGTTTGTCGCAAGATTACCAATCGACGCTTAATGTTTCATATGGACAATCATTTGCTATCATTTTGTTAAAAAGAAAACAGAATGTTGAAAGGATACGTTTCTAGCGATCCAGAAACAACTGAGTTTAAACAGTAATGTGACGAATGGCTCCAGCAGCTATACTGGCAAATCGTTTCCATATTTTGGGCTCCATACTCGCTAAAGCGTTCACTGAAGGTTAAAATCGTAGTTCTACCAGGACTGTAGACTTCTGTCAAAATTAAAAATTTATTGACATCCATACGGATCTGCCTGGGCTTTTAAATCAATAGCAAGTGAAACTTGCCTTTAGACGCTCCTTTTCTGAACTGATTACGTTTTCGTTTGGTATACGCGAACTGTCAGATCAGAAGTATCCGGACACACTATGTAATGCGGAATTGCAAACTAGACGTCGCCACAGGCGAATCCGGCAGTATAGAAGAAGGTGGGGAGTACTGCGATATTAGTAGAGAAGAAGTGACAGCTGAAGGGGTAGTCACTCACTGACGTAGAATTTGGACCAGTCGCTGGGTGTCACCTGTTTAACAAATCCATCAGGGACATGTCAACCCTTCTAAAACTGTCCAAGTCGACTGTTGGTGACGTGGTTGTGGAGTGGAAAGGCGAAGGAACAACCACAGCTAAATCAAGACCAGGCACGCACCTCGCTTACTGACGGACAGCTACTGTCCATCATTGTGAGGGATGATTCTAAAAAATCGCATTAAATCAGTAGGATGAATCACTTGTAGGATCAAAAGTGCTAATAATTGGCAACCAATGCTGTACAATCGCAATAAAGTCATAAGATGTTCAATTGACTCTTTTATTAGAACATGTTACGCGGTTCGGGATTACACTCATCTTCAGACATCACAAACTTCAAGACTGCTTGTGTCGCAGTTATATGTTATTTGACACTTTCTTTGAGATGTCAACGCTGTACGCCTGGTTGGTTAGGAAGGAGTTGAAGTTTGTAATGTCTGAAGATGGGTGTAATCCGGAAACGCGTAAAATGTTCTAATAAAAGAGTGAAGTGAACATCTTATGACTTTATTGCGATTGTACAGCATTGGTTGCCAATTATTAACATAAAATTGATCGCAGGCCTCAAACGGGATTTTATGCCCTGTATATCATCGAAAGTGCTACGAGAAGTCCAGATAGTGTAGTGCCTGCGCGCAGGGAGTTAAAAAGAGTGGGGTACACTCATTGAACACATACTTCTGTAGTCAATGCCAAGCGAATTTTGGGTGATGCAAAGAGCGACGGCTCTGAATAGTGCGTGCCTGGAAGTGAATGATCTGTAGGGACGAATCACGCTGTACCGTGTTGGAACCCGATGGAAGGGGTTTAGTCTTGGCCAGTGCGTGGAGAAGGTTAGCTGCCATTACGTGTAGAGCCAACAGCGAAGTACTGGGAGGTGGTGTTACGGTAAGGGGGAATAGGAATTTGGAGTGAATTTTAACTTACGCATCGGAAGTAAAAATTTACCTTGATGTCAGTTGTAAGTTGCCACTTCATGTGGTTGCCGGTACGGGTCTTACTGCCGCAGGTAGCTCGCTCGCTTGATTGCTTTGCTCACTCACAGCAGAAAACGTCCGAGTCGAGAGGACGATTTTCGTTTCAACAGGTGCAATTCAGTTACACGTGCTTTACGTAACAGTACGCCACTATACTCTGAGAGTAAGAGACGCACAGATTCTGAATTGCAACAAAGGCCCCCAGGATAGCTTCATCTCACGACATGTAACTTTTTTTTATGGGTGTTCGTAAAAGACCCCGTTTATGTACCTGCCCTTCCATCGGATCATTGTGATGTGCGACGCCACTTAGCAGCAACTTTAGCACCTCTAGACACACTCGCAAAAGTATGAGACGAGTTAGACTGTAATTCCAATGTTTGATATTCATCCGGTGGACGGCACTTTGGTTATTTGTTAAAGATAAAGGAAAACTTTCATCCTAATACTAGTTGTAAAAACTACCCCAAGGTTGTATGCGCAGCATTTAAAACACACAAAGTGATTCACCTGCCCATACCTATTGGTTTTGTGCAACCCGCAACATTTCAAATACCATGCACAAGATCTTCATATTCTCTCGCTCGCTACGCGCAAATAATTATTCCTACGAAAAAAATGAACGGGACCATTTTGTAGCGTATTTAGTGCAGTTAATTTTTATAGCGGGATACGTTTTCGCTGAGGTCGTAGTATTCGAATTTTTCAAGAAAATCGTACGAAAGTGCTTTCAACCACGTTTTATTTTTTGAATAACTTGAAACCCTGACCTTCAACTTACGTCAGTACAAAACTTAACTGCATTAAATTTCCTATGAAAAGGTTCTGATTATTTTTTCTGTACGGCTAATAGCTGCATGTAGCGAGCGAGTGAATACAAAGATCTTACAAGTGAAGCTGTTGCAGGTTGCATAAAACCCACAAATAGGGGCAGCTGAATCGGGCTGTATACACTAGTGTGACTGGAGTGTTCTTTTGGAAATAAAAACTTTGTAGTCCAGCCGGCCGCGGTGGTCTCGCGGTTCTAGGCGCCCAGTCCGGAACCGTGCGACTGCTACGGTCGCAGGTTCGAATCCTGCCTCGGGCATGGATGTGTGTGATGTCCTTAGGTTAGTTAGCTTTTAAGTAGTTCTAGGTTCTAGGAGACTGATGACCACAGCAGTTGAGTCCCACAGTGCTCAGAGCCATTTGAACCATTTTTGTAGTCCAAAGCATGAGCTAAAATTTACATCACGTTTCTGTCTTCATTTATAGAGACGATATATTCATGTGTAATGAATTTGTTTGGAACACCCAGTATAGCTAGTATCTGCTGTTACCAGAATACCTCTTTAGAGTATCGATTCCGCGCGCCACAAGTTATAAATCTGATAGTAGACTTTCGACTATGGTAGCAATGAAAAGAAAAGCGAGCAACCAAAAGAACTTGGATCCTACCGTGCGTGAACTGACCGACACCAAACCGTATATAAAGAGCTACTGTTGGAAGCTGTTTGTTAAAAACTTTAGAAAAACAGACGCGCTATATATTTCGAAAATTACCTAAGTACTAATTAGCATATGTCACGTTCAAAGATGTATTCCATGTTTTTAACTGAATTACTGTCGAGTGACTAGGGTCTCCCGCCGGGTAGACCGTTCGCCGGGTGCAAGTCTTTCGAATTGACCCCACTGCGGCGACTTGCGCGTCGATAGAGATGAAATCATGATGATGATTAGGACAACACAACACCCAGCCCCTGAGCGGAGAAAATCTCCGACCCAGCCGGGAATCGAACCCAGGGCCTTAGAATTGATAATTCTGTCGCGCTGACCACTCAGCTACCGGGGGCGAACATGTTTTTAACTTAACATTTTGTTGTGCAGCAACTTGGCTGGGGGTCTTGGTAGGCACCCTACCTCGTTCGTGTGACATCAGCGTCTACACGTAAGATACATTTTGCATGCACGACACGTAGTCTTGCAGAACAGTAGTGTTCAGCCCATGCTGCTTCGCAACTCCATCACACACACACACATACACACACACACACACACACACACACACACACACACACACACAGAGAGAGAGAGAGAGAGAGAGAGAGAGAGAGAGAGAGAGAGAGAGTTCGCCTGACTTCATTACGTGCAACAGTTCCCCGGGCATGTCGTAATTAATTTTGTTGCGCCGAACGTCCGCAGGGCCAGGACGAAACGCTGCAATACTGGCAGCAGATCAAAGGGTTTGCTGCGACCGCGGGAACGACATACCTGCTCCTCTTTGAGGGACATTACAGCTGTTGCAACATCCGAACAAAATGAGCACTCCATTCCAGCCTTGCTATAGTTACATAGTTTATGCAATCGTACACCTTAGTGCCTGCTCTGTAACGTTATAAAGGTGATAGGAACGTTTAACTTCGGCAAAAGAAAAATGATTTCGGTTTTCACACCTTGGACTCTTTTTCTAAAACAAATTTTTCTGCGTAATCTCTATAAAGCTTACACACTCGGTCCAACGTTATCTTAATTTTCTATTTCTTGAGAAAAGAAATTTACTTTCCTCTTCACATAATACTCGTTTGCAACATAGACAAGTTCTTTATACGACAAAAATCTCTTTCCTTCGCGAAATGTTTTGAGGGTAGCAAACAGAAGGTCTGACACATACCCTTCTCTACTGCAGTGTCCGACGGGCGAGCAGTTGAGTTTGTAACGTGCAGAGGCTTTCAATGATCGTTAATTGTGGTATTATTTAGCTCTTTGCGTAAACGGTCTAATATTGTTCCATAAGAACTGACAATTACATTTTCATCTGAACAGTCAACAATGAAGAAGGTCATCGTCGTCTTTGTGTCCAACAAAACATTCTAACAACTCCACGAAGAGATTCTCAAATTCCCTTTATTAACTACACTTTTGTCTCCGATGTGCAAAGATACAGGCATATTTCGCTAGTCGGCTGAGGATGCACGAACGCTTTTGGATTATGCTCCAACTTCTCCAAACAGCATTTTAAAATAGTCTCTGTCGAGTGTCTTAAGTCAACAAAAGTGGCACATGCCGATAGAGTAATCTTTCTTCTCTTAACAACTGCAATAAGTACGTTAACTTATGAAGCTCACGAAGCGTAGTGCGGCAGTCTTCGATACCTTGAATTTTACGGAAAATTGTTAAGAAAAAATGCCGTGAAATTCATTTATCCACCAACGGACAGTCTTGAGTGTTGGGGTAGGGCCCCTCTTCACTTCACTCATTTCGTCTACATTAGAAGCGACGTTTGAACCATTTTTATGACAAGGTATTAAAATTTTCAGAAAATTATTTCTTCTTTTACAGAAAAGAACTACTTATATGAATTTATTTTTGTTTGTCTTGAAAAATGTGAGATGTTAAAGTGATCTGTATCGTATCTACTCACAAATCCGGGTTGTGGCTGATTCATAGACTCAAATAATCTGCCACTGCTTGTGTTGTCTTGCCTCTTCTCTGGCAATCTACTACCTGTCTGCATATTCTCAATTTCCTGACCCCTATTCGCATCATATCGTAACACTGGTGAACAAAAGTGTTGTCCGTTTGTCTCTATCTCGTCGTTCGCGGCACTGTACCTGTGCTACTGTTATATTGTGTCATCGGGTTTACTGGTTGGGTAGGCTGTCTTTCCATTGTGTCGGCTGACTGTATGTGTCCCGTTTTTCTAGACACTGTGCCTGGTTCTGTGGCGTGTCATGTGTCACTTTAATCGGGACCTTCTGTTTCGATTTCTGCGCGAGTGTTACTTCTGGTCTTTGTTCTACTTGAACTTTCTTAGACGGCGCCTGTTGATGTACTGAATTAATGCTTGACGTATCAGTTGTTTCGCTACATGTGTAATCGGTTTCGATCTTTTCTTCGATAGGTTGTAGCAACTCCGTTCGAAGCTTTTCAAACTGATCTTTGTTAAAGTTCAATTTTATTGATTCGCTGATCATATTTTTTCAGTGCAACTTTTGCGACCTTGCTTTAAATCGCTTGTTCTTCCGACATTTGTATCGCTGTTCGAGAGGCCTTTTTCGTAAAACGTTCCACTTTTTTGTCAACGTTTACGATGTCCAATTGGACCCTGTCCACGTCAGTCCGTAATCGCTGATGACCTTAGTACCTGAATTTTTCCCCTAGATTCTTCCGCGCATTTATTTATCTGAATGATCTATCAATTCTTGCGATCCCTTCTTCCATTTGGATTTTAACCTGTTGAATCTGTGTCTTAATCTCTTGCCTCAATTCCTGATTATCCTGTTTCAATTACTGATACTGTTTCGTCATCTGTGCATTCTGTTTCGTTATCTGTGTATTAGTACACTCCTGGAAATGGAAAAAAGAACACATTGACACCGGTGTGTCAGACCCACCATACTTGCTCCGGACACTGCGAGAGGGCTGTACAAGCAATGATCACACGCACGGCACAGCGGACACACCAGGAACCGCGGTGTTGGCCGTCGAATGGCGCTAGCTGCGCAGCATTTGTGCACCGCCGCCGTCAGTGTCAGCCAGTTTGCCGTGGCATACGGAGCTCCATCGCAGTCTTTAACACTGGTAGCATGCCGCGACAGCGTGGACGTGAACCATATGTGCAGTTGACGGACTTTGAGCGAGGGCGTATAGTGGGCATGCGGGAGGCCGGGTGGACGTACCGCCGAATTGCTCAACACGTGGGGCGTGAGGTCTCCACAGTACATCGATGTTGTCGCCAGTGGTCGGCGGAAGGTGCACGTGCCCGTCGACCTGGGACCGGACCGCAGCGACGCACGGATGCACGCCAAGACCGTAGGATCCTACGCAGTGCCGTAGGGGACCGCACCGCCACTTCCCAGCAAATTAGGGACACTGTTGCTCCTGGGGTATCGGCGAGGACCATTCGCAACCGTCTCCATGAACCTGGGCTACGGTCCCGCACACCGTTAGGCCGTCTTCCGCTCACGCCCCAACATCGTGCAGCCCGCCTCCAGTGGTGTCGCGACAGGCGTGAATGGAGGGACGAATGGAGACGTGTCGTCTTCAGCGATGAGAGTCGCTTCTGCCTTGGTGCCAATGATGGTCGTATGCGTGTTTGGCGCCGTGCAGGTGAGCGCCACAATCAGGACTGCATACGACCGAGGCACACAGGGCCAACACGCGGCATCATGGTGTGGGGAGCGATCTCCTACACTGGCCGTACACCACTGGTGATCGTCGAGGGGACACTGAATAGTGCACGGTACATCCAAACCGTCATCGAACCCATCGTTCTACCATTCCTAGACCGGCAAGGGAACTTGCTGTTCCAACAGGACAATGCACGTCCGCATGTATCCCGTGCCACCCAACGTGCTCTAGAAGGTGTAAGTCAACTACCCTGGCCAGCAAGATCTCCGGATCTGTCCCCCATTGAGCATGTTTGGGACTGGATGAAGCGTCGTCTCACGCGGTCTGCACGTCCAGCACGAACGCTGGTCCAACTGAGGCGCCAGGTGGAAATGGCATGACAAGCCGTTCCACAGGACTACATCCAGCATCTCTACGATCGTCTCCAAGGGAGAATAGCAGCCTGCATTGCTGCGAAAGGTGGATATACACTGTACTAGTGCCGACATTGTGCATGCTCTGTTGCCTGTGTCTATGTGCCTGTGGTTCTGTCAGTGTGATCATGTGATGTATCTGACCCCAGGAATGTGTCAATAAAGTTTCCCCTTCCTGGGACAATGAATTCACGGTGTTCTTATTTCAATTTCCAGGAGTGTATATTGAATTTTTTTCGCTATTTGTGTCGTTATACTATCGTTCATTATTTGTAACATCTCCATGATCACGTCCTGTCCTGTAACAATACCATCTCCTGAACTGTGTGTTCTCGATCTATTGTTTCCTACTCGGTCTCTTACGTCGTTTACTAGACTGTGCTGTGACGTTTCCATGTTCGATAACTGCAACAATCCGTGCTGTCTTCCGTTCTCCTTGTGTTGCTCTTTATGTTGAGGACTAGTTGCGTTTGTCATTGAACCATTTTGTGGCGCAAACAACTCCGCACACTGCCCTCTCTTTTGTGTATGTCTTATGCTTGCAGGTACAGTTGCGTCTGTTACGGTCCCTTTGCGCGGCACTCGTAATTCCACAGAATTCTGTGCCTGTTGCTGAGGCATATTTAGAATTTGTAGAAGAGGTTCGACGTATTATAAATGTTTCCCCTATTCCTCACTGTCTACTACTCTTTGAACGGTAACTAACTTGACTGTATTGACGCGTATTCTGTCTCTGAATATGTGGCAAACAAACGAGTTTCCTGTGCTCGTTTCGCTGCTAATTTTTGCCATTACCTACGTGGGCTGTCTATTTCTGGCTGACAATGTGCCCTACACGGAATTTCGTATTCTGAAAATTCGGTGTTCTCGTCCCTTCGATTCCCATCTGATCTGTCTCAATTCTATCCAAATCTACCTGAGCCTGCTGATTCTGCAGCTCACCGACTGTCCTATTCTCTGGTTCACCGTCTGCCCTATTCTCAACGAGCTCGTTTACTTGCTGTTTATCTGGCTGATTCTCCCCCATCTTGTCTACTTGCTGTCTCTCAAGTAACCTGTTGGCTCTCGTTAACATGGAAGTTCTTTCAACACACCACAACCCTATCTACAAAACTGTACGACCACTTACCAGTTGGTTGAGCCAACAACAACAACGTCGTGAATTCTCGGCTACTTTTCTGTCTGCTACAGTCACCAATCTCCACCTATGCGCTTGCAAAGGGAGTAAAAATGTTTCTTCTTTATTATTATTATTATTATTATTATGTAAATAATTGTAATCGTTTACCAGGAGTGAACTGACAAAGTCTGCATGAAAGTCCTCCCCTCTCAGAGATAGCTCTAAACAAAAATCACGCGCTGTCCGATGTAACTGCCATCTGGTGACAAAATTGCTCCTCTACAAAGATGGGTGCTGCCAACCGACCGTAGTCAACGGATTACTGAGACCAACGGTGTCATTTAAAATGGTTGTGATACAACTAAATAAAAATTCCCTGCATATTTTAAGACTCGATGGAGTGAAAATATTTCTCAAGATTGAATATTATTACACGCTTTTACGCTATATTTTCTCACACTGAATTATGAAATTTGTTGTCTTTTGTGGCTAACAGGCCCAAAAAAAATGGTTCAATTGGCTCTGAGCACTATGGGACTTAACATGTAAGGTCATCAGTCCCCTAGAACTTAGAGCTACTTAGAGCTAACTAACCTAAGGACAACACACACATCCATGCCCGAAGCAGGATTCGAACCTGCGACCGTAGCGGTCGTGCGGTTCCAGACTGAAGCGCCTAGAACCGCTCGGCCACACCGGCCGGCCTAACAGGCCCACTCCAAGCCAAAATTTGAGTAACCACAGCTTTCGGATGTCATTGAAATTACGAAATGAACGGCCGTGTTGTCTGTAAAAAGACTATAGGACCTTTTTAACGTAATTTGGAAATGATGCAGATTCCGTTTTTCAGATAAATTTGACTCAGTACTGGTCGGTGTAGCCGGACAAAAATTTCTCCCATGATACCTTCAGTTATTACAATGCCGAGGGCCACTTTTACTAAATATCTGGAAATGGAATTTGTCTGATGATATTTAAATAATGCACATGTCTCAAAGTAAATATTTTCTTTGATGCTATATTTTCAGCCTGAATACACATAGATGAATCAACAACAATCAATTAGAACAGCAACCTCAATAGGAGCCGGTAGAGAAGTCAATGAGTTTACACTGTTTTGTCACATTTATATCTTCACAAAAGAAACAATTTAAGCGCGTTATGACGTATTCTCTGTCATGTGGCCAGTTAACTTATAGTTCCTTGCTCTTGTACTTTATTACCTTAGCACTTTGCCTGTTTGTTAATCGCAAGAAAGGAAACATGAATAATAGTATAAAAATAACTTAATTTTAGAAAACGAGCATCACAATACGGACTCTTAAGAGCTCTTGTAGTGACTAGTAGAGATTTGTTACTTGGGAACACCATAATCAATAGAATGCTTAAATAATAATAAAGTATACTCATATTTATTCACTTCTTCGGAAGATATGTGACTATGCTTTGTGTCTGTACTGTGCTTTGTGTCTGTTTCACGGTATGAATGGGGCTAGTAAAAGTATTACACCTACGAACCGTCAGTTTGATTAACAAAGTCTTCTCACATTGCGGATAAATTTTCCGAAATCGTCCTTCTCTCATATTGAATGATCCAAGTACTGTCGTTTCGGTAGTAAAGCGAATTTCCATTAATTTTTTTTTTTTTGTGGCTCTAAGATTTGCTCTGTATTTTTTTATGTAGGAAAAGAGGGGAGCCAAGGATGATTGGGGTTTAATTTCCCGTCATCGACGAGGTAATTAGAGACGGAGCACAACCTCTGATGGGGGATGGAAAGCGGCGGTTCCTGGGGTCAGTGACCTGTGCCCGGTATTTTGGGAAATAACGGAAAACAAAATATTTATACCGAACATCATTTATGATTACGGTGAAAAAACTTTCAGCGTTCACTAAGAGACTTATACTGATATTATCTTAGTGGTCGCTGTTTCGTTCATGTACACTATTTGGTCTGCAGAGATTTTCCTCTGCTTTTCTTCAATCGTATTCTTATGTTGTTAACAAATTGCAAGATCTTATAAATTTTTCACGCTAGTTACGACCATAAAGATATGGTGTCTTCTGAATTCTGGTAGCTATAGTAAGAGTTTTTTGTTAATCATGCCTTTGCGTTCTTGTGCTGATATTTCCATGGAAACTCTCATCCGCTAGCACATATTTCTTTATACCTAGCCGAGAAGTGAAACACTAATTTTCGTACATTTGGCATCAAAAGTAACGAAATATTTTCCTAAAAATTTTCAACCCTTATTCCACTCCCCTAGGGGCTGAATTTCCAAAAACAATGAAACACGTAATTTTTTGTATTTCTAAGAAGTTAAATACCAATTTTCATAGATGTAGCTTTAAAAATGCTTTAGTAGTTCTTTAATTTACCGAGAGCTTTAATACCAGTTTTCGTAGGTTTTGCTTCAAAACTGTCTTAACAGCGACATATTTACAAAAACCTTTCATCTACTATTTCATCCCCTTAGGAGTGGGATATCAAAAAATCCCTTCTTAAACGACGCTTACAGTCTGAGGTCAATACCTTCTGCAAATTTCAAGTTCCTGTAGGTAGTTGTTTGGGCTGGACATTGATGAGTCAGTGAGTGAGTCTGTCAGTCGGAATATAAAACTTCCTGACAGATTAAAACTGTGTGCCCGACCGAGACTCGAACTCGGAACATTTGCCTTTCGCGGGTAAGTCGGAATATAGGCTTTTATATATAGAGATTATGTAAAAGCTGTCCTCCTGCTTAGCTGGGTGGTAGCATGCTCACCTCCCATGCAAGTGAGCAAGGGTTCGATTCCCGACCGGGTTTGAGATTTTCTCGGCTCGCGGACTGGGTTTCATCCTCATCACAGGCGCGCAAGTCGCACAATGTGGCGCCAAATGAAATAAGACTTGCACTTGGCGACCGAACTTCCCCGGCTAAGGGCCTCCCGGCCAACGATGCCATACGCTCATTTCATATTTTACATACAAGTTTTCACTGCATTTTAAAACACGAAGTGTACATATTAGTGGAAAATTACTATTAATAGTCTTGTGGTATAAGGATTTGCCTTATTAATTCCGCTACGGTCGCAGGTTCGAATCCTGCCTCGGGAATGGATGTGTGTGAAGTCCTTAGGTTAGTTAGGTTTAATTAGTTCTACGTTCTAGGCGACTGATGACCTCGGAACTTAAGTCGCATAGTGCTCAGAGCCATTTTTGAACCTTATTAATTTTCTGTAGTCATTCTGTTGCGTAAACATTATTTACAACTGTAATTTTGCATAATAGTTAGTGTTGTTGTCTACAGTAACGGAATATAAGGTGTTACGCTTCGTTTTTGGGGCCAACGTAGATTTTTTAGCGGAAAGAGAACGGTGGCAGGAGGCGATTAACACATTCCTTTTGAGAGGGGACCGGTATGGTGTCTGTATTAGTCACTCATTCATGATTTAGTGCTGCTAAACACACTTAGAGTCCGCAATTCAGAGTGGATCAAACACAAAAATAATATTTAAACTACATTCGATTTTAGGCACTCTGTAAAGACAACGGACAAAAACATGGAAACAGCCCCAGAAACAGACCCATAAATGCAGGTTCTAGCCAGTCGTGCATGTTGCGCTGTACCAACGCCCTCAATTCGCTGCGAGCCTCAGTCGCGATCAGATTAGTGTCCTATGTAATTCTGAGCGCATTACGTCTGGGCTAAGTGAATTCGAATGTACGCAAATTGTTAATGCTAGAATGGTGGGTGCTTTCGCAACCAAGGTAGCGGAATTGTTTGGTGACGACCGTACCGAGGATTTATAAGGCACACAGGGAAAGCGGGAACACATCATCCGATAAGCCAGAACGCGGACGAAAGTGTGTGTTGTATGCTGTCGACGAAAGGTCACTGAACAGGATTGTGACGAAAAATAACACGGCGACAGCTGCAAAAGCCATTGCAGAACTGAATGCCGCACTCACGAAGCCTGTCAGCACCAAAACGACACGAAAGTACCTCCATAACCACGGAACTGCAGGGCGAGCTGGAATTTCGAACAGTTCATCAATGATGCAAACGCCTGTAACAGGTACACGTGTTGCCGAAGCCATAAAACCTGGGCCGTGGAGCAACGGAAGAAAGTTATTTGGTCGGATAAGTGTTCACACTGGTTTCAAATTTTGGTCGAGTGTAAGTCCCAAGAGTGAAACATGACGGGGGTCGATGATGATTTGGGCAGTCAAGACGTGGTATTCCGTGGGCCCCGTGGTTACTCTGTAAGATAGCATGACTGCCAAGGATTATGTGGTAGTTTTGGCTGATCAAGTCCATCCCATGTGTGGGGCGGCGGGTGGAAAATAAAATAATTATATTTTCTATTGTATGTTGCTGTTCTCAACACAGGCTCTCTAACTACTATGTTGGCAGCCAGAAAGTGATTAGCAAAAATGTGATGCCTGTAATTAGAGTTCAGTGTGCCCACTCTGATGGAGAATATAAGTTATTGATTATTTAAGTTCATTACTCTGAGGATTTAGGATGATGTCTGGGATTCATAAAAAATGCCGTTTACTATAACAATTTTCACTATATTCTGAAAACGATAAAGCGTAAATTTCCAGACAAATCATTACCCATATCAGCTATTGTACTTTCAGAGCTGTTCAGAGTCTTTTGCGCGGATTCTATTATCCCTAGATAATGAAACTGTTCAATAACCGTTATCGATGTAAATGTTCAAAGTGAATTCTCGACAAATTTGATGTTAATACTCATCAAACGCCACGCTAGTAATGGTAGAAAGTCTGTCCTGCGGTGACACGTGAAAATACGACATACGCAAACTGAGACTAAATCACTGGAGTCGTTCCATAATTAACACTTTACCCCAATGCGAACTCATTGTTAAGTGCATATCGAGTTACGTAATACGGCATCCAAGGCTGTTCCTGGCAACTGCACCAACGCGACGCGGCTTCCGATACGGAGTGCGCGCTCATATGAATCTAGAAGAGAACTGGGCCTTACTCTAGCTCGCACGCTCTTATGTATATAGCCACGGTGCGGACCGCCGACGGCGAAGGCGTCAACATTTGCCTTACTGACTAGCCGCTGGGCTAGCAAAACACCACTTCAATTTACTAAATAATTAATTGCTTCATTCAGTGAAGGCCAATGAAGCTCTCGATTTAATTGTGCAATCAGTACACAGGTAAGTATCTATAATAAAATTCTAATGTGGCTAGATTAAATACTTTTGGAGAGAGAATTATTTTAGTTGTACTGCACGCAACAGATGAGCTCTGAACTTGCCCTTTGGAGGGTCGCTACAGTTATAATTTTAAGCTACCTCTTTGAAACTTCTCACACCTTTGTTATTATAGCGTATCTCCACTCTCCTTAAATCTAAACGTCCTAGCTTTATCTAATCACTTACCTAATCTATCTTGCTTCCGAACTTTTAGGACACAAACACAGAAAATAATGAATTTCAACCAAAATATTACTTTGTAAGATCCAGCATGATGTTTCCATTAAATTACAATGAAAAAGGAATCCGAATATAAATTTTGAAGTTTCTAGGTCCTTCCTGTTGCGCCGATGATTTTTACATAAAAAGTCCAAATTTCGAAAACTGTTTAAGTTATCAAACTGAAACTTAACACATTATTATTTTAGCATCATTACTGACATGCTATTAAGTTTTCAGATTATTTACTTTATTTTTAAGGTATTGCGCAACATTCGTGCCGTCATAGCTAGTTAGAGCGGACTAGGCTGGCACACAATGGAAAGCATACGATTCTATATGGCGTGAGTAGGCTGCTTCCCCAATGTTGACGGCACGTCCTGTGTTCACACAGGTCGCATCACCCAGGATTTGGTTTTTTGCGAGCACGAAGATGAATTGTCGGAACTCCCCTGGCCGTAACAGTCACTAGATCTCAATATTATTGAGGCTTGGTGGTCTGCTTTGGAAAGAAGGTTGCATGATGGCTATCCACCTCAATTATAATTACCTGACTTATCATTATTTTGAAGGAAGCTGTTTTCCTACAGCATATTAGACAATGGTAATAAGTTGTGTTTTTGGTGTTTCCATAATTTGGTCCACCTTCTACAATACTTTAGCATGAGGCATTACGTTTTAATGTACTACATCTGTACTAACATCTCTATTCGTATCAAATTTATAGGCAGTATTCACAAACGATACCACTGAACACACCAGAAAAATTATGTCATGCACCACACATAGTTCAAGAGATAAGATTTCTTCGACAAAGATGTGTGAAAAAATGGCTGTAGATTAAAATGGATCGCAGATCGCCCAGAGCATATTCATCGAGTATTTCGTAATATTCCGAAAGACAGCATTTAACGAGTTCCAACGAAATTTAAAAATAATTTCAAACCTTTTCCAAACTTTTCCTCGATCACGTGCTTAACGTGAAATATTTAACACATTAACTCATTTGTAAAGTTACCAGAAGTTCTAGAATATTTTATTCTTGGGAATTCAGAGAGCTTACTGGTAGTGTAGCATTTAATGAACAGATAAACGAATAAATGTAAACAAAAGAAATATTCATGCTGAAAAGTAATGGGTACAGGAGTCTGCTTCTGATGGGGAACAACAGAAAACTTGTATCAACTGTGATAACGTACCCTGTTTCATATGTGATGACAAACGATGTACTAGTGTATCGTGCGTTGCTGTTAGATTTTGTATGACGATCAAAAACACAATATCAGTGTACTTATGCAACTTGACTGTGTTTGTACCTCTAAATGGCTTGAAAAACACTTGGTTGTCGGCTAAGCGACTCAACAGCGAGGTCACCAGTTCCTGGATCAAGAGATAGTTCATCTGAAGTTAATCACGTCCTCCAGAAATTTGATCGAATTATGAAAGTATGCAACAGTGCTGACATCGTCGCACTGAAAACAATGTTGATGCCAGAACTTATAAAGAATTTAAGGTAAAACACTGCGATTCGGGCCAGTACGTAGAGTAGACGAAGGGTCTGCTAGGGCTGAGCTGTGGGAAAGGGAAAGTGTGGGAGGAAGGGAGGGAGGGAGGGAGGGAGAGAGAGAGAGAGAGAGAGAGAGAGAGAGAGAGAGAGAGAGAGTGAGTGAGTGTGTAGGCTGTAGACACAGCCAGTCTGCACGTGTTGACGCTCTGCTTGCCTCGCCTGCTGCTGTTTTTACGAAACAGTCCGTCCGGCCTGCTCGCACAGTTATCTACCCGTCCGCCATCTGCTCGTGTAAGTTCTCTGCTAATGGAGGCCTGCACACAATTCGACACTGATCCAAATAACTTGGCACTCAGCCACACGCACATCACACACACCACAACATTTTAATTTCCGATCAAGTCTTTTTGGAAGTTTCCTTTGATTTGAAAGCAAACCGTGAAACTAGAAATCCACTCCCATTTAATCCCAACTAGGAACGTCGCCGCAAAACACAGAGACATAGGCACACATGTCATGCAAGTCGTCGACTTGACTTTGTATACATCTAAACACACACACACTTTCGCCTACTTTAGGCCTTTAAGGTATATCTTTTAACTGCACATATTGTTCCAGAGCTGTCATCTCTTGGTTCTGTAAACGAACTTCGGGGAATGTTTCCCGGTTCTAAGAGAAATGTCGGAACTCGAAGTCTCCTCCAAAAATATCCCTAATTTGTCTGAGATAAGCCTGATTCTGCAATGGATCAGAACACCAACATTTAGGGGTAGAGAATACAAACTACAAAAAAGCCTATACACTGGAACACATGTCGCGCAAGTGACCGACTTTAACTTTGCTTTTCGCATGAACGTTAAAACACGTTAAACGATATACAAACGCACACTATGCGTTTATATTTTCCTCTGATGTACATATTCCCAGAACCAAATTAAAAATAGCTCCAATCCTCTGGTCCTGACATAGGTTTTCCAGACATGTAGTGCAAGCACTCAATCTGTATACACTAAGCAGACAGAACATTCTGACCACCTGCCTAACAGCCGGCATCTCCATCTTTAGCACTGATAACATCGACAACGTGTCATGGCGCGGAAGCAATGACGCCTTGGTAGGCCGCTGGAAGGAACTGGCACCAAATCTGCACACACAAGTCACCTAATGCCCGTAAACTCCTGGGAGCGGGCGAATAGGTCTCGTGCTACGTTCAATCACATCCCAGATGTGTTCGATCGGGTTTAGATATGGCGAGTTGGAAGACCGGCACACCAACTGGAAGTCGCCACTGCGCTCCTCGAACATCGCCTCACACTCCTGGCCTTGTGACATGGGGCATTATCTTGCTGAAAAATGCCACTGCCGTCGGGGAACATGATCGTCATGGAAGGGTGTATGTGCTCCGAAACCAGTATAAGATACTCCTAGGCCGCCATGGTGCTTTGCACGAACTCCACTGAACCCATGGATACCCACGTGAATGTTCCCCATGTAGCATAATGGAGCCGCCGCCATCTTTTCTCCGTCCCAAAGTACAGGTGTCAAGGAGGTTCCCCTGGAAGACGACGCATTCGCGCCCTGCCATCGGCATGATGAAGAAGGTATAGGAATTCATCACACCAGGCAACGCTCTGCCACTGCAATAACGTCCATTGCCGATTGTCGCGTGCGATTTCAGTCTAGTTGCCGATGTCGTGGTGTTAACATTGGCACATGCTGTGGAGGCCCACCGATAGGAGTGTGCCGTGCACTGTGTGCTCAGATACACTTGTACTCTGCTCAGCATTAAGGTCTGATGTTAGTTCTGCCACAGTTCGCCACCTGTCTTGTTTTACCAGTTTGCCCAGCCTACGACGTCCGACATGTGTAACGAGGGGTGATTGCCCAACCCTACGACCTCTGGACGTGGTTTCATCTTCGTTTCGCCACGTAGTGACGACACTCGCCATGGCACACCTCGAACACCTGGAATGTCGTGTAGTTTCAGAAATGTGCATGTCTGCCTCATTCTACATACGGCCAGCAAGCTTACTGACACTGCATACAACGTGAGTGTATCTGACTAGCAGTCTTTTCTCGCCAGGTGATGCTGCTACTGCCTGACCGGGTTTATACCGATATTACACTACTGGCCAGTAAAAATGCTACACCAAGAAGAAATGCAGATGATAAACGGGTATTCATTGGACAAATATATTATACTAGAACTGACATGTGATTCCATCTTCACGCAATTTGGGTGCATAGATCCTGAGAAATTAGTACCCAGAACAACCACCTCTGGCCGTAATAACGGCCTTGATACGCCTGGGAATTGAGTCAAACAGAGCTTGCATGGAGTGTACAGGTACAGCTGCCCACGCAGCTTCAACACGATACTACAGTTCATCAAGAAAAGTGACTGGCGTATTGTGACGAGCCAGTTGCTCGGCCACTATTGACCAAAAGTTTTCAATTGGTGAGAATGTGCTGGCCAGGGCAGCAGTCGAACATTTTCTGTATCCAGAAAGGCCCGTACAGGACCTGCAACATGCGGTCGTGCATTATCCTGCTGAAATGTAGGGTTTCGCAGGGATCGAATGAAGGGTAGAGCCACGGGTGGTAACATATCTGAAATGTAACGTCCAGTGTTCAAAGTGCCGTCAATGCGAACAAGAGCTGACCGAGATGTGTAACCAGTGGCGCTCCATACCATCACGCCGGGTGATACGCCAGTATCGCGCTGACGAATACACGCTTCCAATGTGCGTTCAACACGATGTCTCCAAACACGGATGCGACCATCATGATGCTGTAAACAGAACCTGGATTCATCCGAAAAAATGACGTTTTGCCATTCGTGCACCCAGGCTCGTCGTTGAGTACACCATCGCAGGCGCTCCTGTCTGTGATGCAGCGTCAAGGGTAACCGCAGCCATGGTGTCCGAGCTGATAGTCGATGCTGCTGCAAACGTCGTCGAACTGTTCGTGCAGATGGTTGTCTTGCAGACGTCCCCATCTGTTGACTCAGGGATCGAGACGTGGCTGCACGATCCGTTACAGCCATGCGGATAAGATGCCTGTCATCTCGAGTGCTACGAGGCCGTTGGGATCCAGCACGGCGTTCCGTATTACCCTCCTGAGCCCACTGATTCCATATTCTGCTAACAGTCATTGGATCTCGACCAACGCGAGCAGCAATGTCGTGATACGATAAACGGCCATCGCGATATGCTACAATCCGACCTTTATCAAAGTCGGAAACGTGATGGTACGCATTTCTCCTCCTTACACGAGGCATCACAACAACGTTTCACCAGGCAACGCCGGTCACCTGCTCTTTGTGTATGAGAAATCGGTTGGAAACTTTCCTCATATCAGCACGTTGTAGGTGTCGCCGCCGGCGCTAACCTTGTGTGAATGCTCTGTAAAGCTAATCATTTGCATATCACAGCATCTTCTTCCTGTCGGTTAAATTTCGCGACTGTAGCACGTCATTTTCGTGGTGTAGCAATTTTAATGGCCGGTAGTGTAGTTCGGTGGTCATATTGTTCTCTCTGATCAGTTTATAGTCCATTACTAAATTTTCGCCTGTTAAAGGGGGTTCTGATGTAACGTAGCTGACTCCTCCGGTTACAACGTGAAATTACTTGAAACTATCGCTTCTCTTATCATAGTGATCTGTTTGCTAATATTTACTTGTAAGCCTTTTTCGTGTAATTCAAGTTTTTGCATTTTGTTTCTGCTTCAGAAGTTATCCGCAGAATTATTAATATTTATTGGAAAACAAAACCACCTGTTAGCTGCATCGACGCCTGATATGAAAACACTACGGAACATGCTTTCTGCAGCAACTTAGGAAGAACAATTGACGTGTTAACTGAAAATATCTTAATACAGCTAGTTCTCCTTTCAATTAAAACACAACATTTTAATTACTATTACCTAAGTAAAATATCAATACAAAAGCCACACTAACATAAGTGATACTTTGCCTCCACAAAATCAGAATGCAGATTTATAAACTATAAATGGAACGCAATCTCCTGAAGTCAATAATAAAAAAATGACGTAAATGTTTTGTTTAGTATGCAACTATTTCAAACACGTCAGGCGTATGAACTCATGGACCTGCAACTTGGACAGTATGACTACAAATATGTTAGTACTTAGCTGGGAGTTGTGGATCTGAGAGACTATTAAATAGAAGGCTCGACTTAATATCACAACATCTAAATACAAGTTCGTATTAATTCATAGTAAACCTTTTCGGGACCCTTTGTCTTCCCTATTGTCCACGACGGTTTACCCAGAACTGTCTGTCCCTACAACGATTCTCTGGAGGTATCTTCTACTATTGGTTATGAGATCTGGCGACGGCAGTTACTTCGATATGGTCGGAAGAAATTTGAGATATTGCCTGTGTGCCTCATGAAATGCGGTGTTGCGCGACTGTGGTGATCATAAAACGACCCATCAATGACGATGTACCAAAAAAAGCGTGACGTCTAATAGCAAGGCATACGGACTTTCAACTGAATAACATCTAGAAAGGCGAGGTTTTTGCGAATATAAAAAGTAACTGAAGATAGTGAGCGCCTTAATCGGGTCGGATATTGTTCGCAGAGATTCACACTCATCGCCACATTCCGTGTTCAAGCAACCTACCTTAGCGACAATTGCAGTTGATGGTTGGGGAGACGGTCTCACAGTTACAGGTAGTCAGTCCGCTTAGACCAGTTATTTGGCCGTTGACGCCCGTTTATATGGATCGCGATAATCCCTTTAGCAGCAACTAAGACCTGAAGATGGTGCGTCGAAGCGCCGAAACTGGTAGCTACACAATAAATGACATCTTAAGGACAGCTGCAGGGGTTTCATTTTCTTACAATAATGAACGGCCGTAGTCCCCTAGACCTCCAGCCACAAGGACAAGGGGACAAGGGGAGAAGTTCTGTAATATCACTGAGATTGTAATCGACCGTTCAGAATTTTTTATACTCGTATTTCCAATACCACCTGTTTCTTTTCGGTACTCGTGCACCATTAAACATTTGTGAAGCTATAACGATATAAAAAAGGCAAATGGCCACTGGTAGGGTATTATCACTAAAATCACTGAACTACAAGTATGTGTCTCTCAAAGACAAGTTATTTACCAAGGGAATAAGACACTGCGTTTCATTAGACGTGACTAAGTTACGTCTGATGAACATATTCACAATGGAGTTGTTGCAGTGTATTAGGAATGGTGTCAGTTTCATATTACAACTCTTTTATTTAAACTAGTGGCGTCAGAAAAGAACATACACTATTTAGAAACACGCAAGAGGTGTTATTCGGCTAAGTGTAAATGTAATTGTGTGTCTCCTCCCTGCTTCTCCACAGTTTCGCATAATTAAAATGTTTTGCTTAAGCTGAGAACACAAGCGAAGTTTGCTGCTGGTATTATATATATATATTTAAAATGAAACTGCTGTTCTAATTTTCTCCTGAAAATACATAAAATATAATGTGATCCTGTCTACATGCGTGAGTGAGGCCTGCTTTTAGCAAGGAAGCCAGGCCGCCATAAAACCCTTCCCATAAATCTTTCACAAGGCAGTCATAAAATCAGTGTCTGCCATCACTCCTGTAACGGCAATGGCTGCAGACCATGTTCACTTTATGGCAAGTCATATGACTCCAGGGATCTGATGGTAGCTACATGGGGTGTACAGGTGAAGTTCAACGTGTCCTGGAGGTACAAAAGAACGAGCGATAAACTGAGCTAAATAAGGATTACAACCAGCAGTAACACCTTCCATCATTGCGATAATAACAATCCTCGTATGAGCAAAAGGTTAAAGTCAGATGAAAGCTAATGTCCCAGAAAGTACGGAAGAGGCAGACCGAACGGTTAAAAGAGATTGAACGGACAATAGTTTATGTTATTATCTGTTTGATGTCACTCGCAGTTGAACTACAGAACACCCCCCCCCCCCCCCCACTGTGGTCGTTCACCGGCAGACATACACGTCACCAACATGGCACGTTTATCAGTGCCTTTTAGTTTATGGCCATATCACCTTAAGACGCCTAACTGTGGACGCACTCTATTTGCTGGAGGTAGCCCGAGCCTTCACTAAGCGAATATTTGTTAAGTTCAGCGTAAACGTATTCCGGAGACGACGTATAATATTTAACGTACAACAGACCTACTATCCAAGCCATACACTAAGATGGGAAACTATTCAATTTCCTTGCTTTATTGAAAATAAAAGTTATAAAAGTATCTGTATATTTTAATGTATTTCATCTCAGCTTATCCATCGTGAAATCCGTTTCCAATTCTGTACGACAGATTTTTTCCTGATTTACCTTAACTAGTTTGCCGACCAGCAACAGTTGAAAATAGCTGATAGGATAGGAGAAAAATAACATAATTTTCCATCCTCCTCACAAAAATAGCCACTGCAGTACAAAACCTAGAAAACTCGATTAATGATCTAAAAAAGTGTTGCACTTTAGAAAAGCGTAGATGACTGCTTTTGGAAAGATTTGCTGATATCATGGCTTCCTTCATCTCTCGATCACGTTTAACGTTTACTGAGCACAGGGTACCCCAAGAGCAATTGACAGAATTCAGGGATATGACAAGAAGAATCATTCCAAGCAAAAATCTGGTAAATATGAGAAGTAAAGTGCGTATGTTAAGAGCTGTGAGCACTTCTTCATCTTCGATACTGTGAAACAAATCTCTTCTACTGCAAGCTCTTTGCTTTCCATATTTTCAGAGGTGGTAGTATGAATCGAAATAAGAATAAAAATAATCAGTGAAAATGGGGTCTAAAGTTAATGCCTGACAAGGAACGGGAGATCTAATAGTTAAAAGGGTTGGACTCAAAGTTAATATGAAGTCTTACAGTGCCGAAACGTCTTGAGATGCCTGCGTTCACCTTTGCTAACTAACGATGCTCGCCGGGGCACCGTGCAACCTATTGTCTGATAGATACAAGGTAAAGTGAAGATTGCGATCTGCCACACAGCACTTTGTTGCCTCCAATCCATCATGTCCCACCGACTGTAGAGCGTCTGAGAAATTCTCACACCTCACTCAGCTGCCCAAGAACATTTGTAATGTACCCTACAACTACATTCGGGACCCCAAATCAGGTAATTAACATCCAACTGATCTTCTACCAATCCAAGTGACCCGGGTTTATGCTGCACAATTTGTTAATTTCCTTGCTACTTTGAAATTGATAATAAAGTCGTTTGTTTTATTGCATGTAGTTCCATATTAAGTGATTTTCGTTCACGGGACCTGTTCCGAATTCTATAAATATGAACATGGTTGGTTCATGTGCATCGGTCGTGGGCCAAGAAGTTATTAACACGATTGATAAGGCAGTAAGGAGACCAATTAATTCGGCGCTGATCGCGGATACCACGCCACTAATCATTACATTATGCTAGTGTAAAGCAAAAACGAAATGAAACTGTAGAAAGCAAGAGTACTGCAAATTTGAAGCTTCATTCACAGCCCGCTCTTATCCAGTCTCCCGTGCACCACCATCACCATCAATAATGAGGACCGTCTGTGGACGATATCTTTTTCTTTTATGCAATCATCGAAAATATCTGCTTTTGTGATTTAGACTTTTTAAAAAATCATTGATAATGTAACTTACGAACCTGAAGAAATTTAGCACGTTTTCATTTTTTTATATCTGTTTAAGGCACGAGCTGACGTAACTGATACACTGAACTTAAGCTGGAGAAATGCTTATTAACAGAATCAATCAAATATTACAATATAAATTAAATATTTCTTCAGGAAATTTACTGGAGCAAGAAGAGCTATTCTTGAGCACTTTAGTAAACAACACAGTCTTGCAAAACGTCAAAAATCGGAAAACAAATAATCAAGTCCTTGCTGAACGACATAACTGATGGAGCAAAACCTAAAGCTCTGATAAGCCACTGTGGAGCACACTTGTTGTGAACGTTAAGTGAGTTCCAAGCACGAGTTATGAAAAAGTTTGTCTTCGTACCTACAATCACAGCAACGATGACAAAGTCCAAACTCGCCGAGTTGGTAGAGTCCCGTTCCCAGGGGCGTGACGTCTTTGTTGACGAGCGCCGATGAACGGCAGACTGGACAGCATTAGTGGCGGCGGCAGCGGCGGCCGCTCTGGTAAAGTTCATTGCTTCTGGACTGGCGATGTCACTGCCTTCTGCTTTTGTTTCATTGTGGTAGGTTGTGGTACAGCCTCACCGGTGGATGACAGTCTTACTGACTTGGTGCAAGTGTAAAGTTTTCCATCTTACAATGACATCATTGGATTGCATATTGAGGGTGTGGCAGTGACAGTTGAAATCCCACGCCACCCTCCAACAATGGAAGTTCAAGGTTGCTGGCAAGAGGAAACACAACTGCACATGTAGTGATACTGGTGGTCGTAGTATGGGCATCACACATTGGGTGGGCACGTCAAGATTGACAAATTGCTAGTGACTGTAACAGGGATATCGTTAGAGATGGTCCGAATCTGATTCCTAGAGGATGGTAATAGGAACAGTGTGGCAGTGGCAGTGTCGGGGAGTCGCGGTTCCAATGTCGATGTGTGGAGTACTATATCTTTGTGACTGGCTACTTGCGGGGTTGCAGGGACAGAATAAACTCTTGATCAGCGCACGCTGATGCTAGCTGCCGCGACGACTGAGATTGTGGCACGGCCGCGCAGCGTCCCTCTGATGCTGCACTCGCTGACTTCTTGGTCCTGCCGTGGTTCCAGTGGATCTGCGGGCGTTTGAACTGTACGGGCAGCAGACATTTGGCCTCTGGTGCTCCGTGGTACGTGCAACCACAGCAGGCGCATAGACAGTCCGCCAGAAAAATGTATACACACTTAAAGGAACAAAAATTATTACTTATGTGTTTATTTTACATTTAATAATTGATCACACATGCTATAAAACCTTCAGTTTAGTACATGCTTACTTTAAATGTTCAAAATGTTCACCGTTGGCAGCTACACACACAACAGACCGACGAGCAGTCGCCACAACTATGTCACTCAATGTTACAGTGGATAGTGCTGCACTTGTCGCTGTGATCTCCTGGCGAAGTTCCTCCAGCGTGCGTGGCTTACGTCGGTAGACGATATCTTTCACATTTCCCCACTGTAGCGGCACCACTGTTTAGGATAGGACTAGTTAGTTTTGTGCAATATTCTGAGCACAAGTTACACCCAACTGCGGGCCAGATTGCAGTGAGTTACGCATACCAACAGTTGCGAAGTAGAATAGAGGCCATAAGGCCATAAAATTGCTGAAAGAATAAACGCATCAGTTTTACATGTCGCAGATCACAGGCAGAAGGGGCCCCACTGGCCAACCTAGCATGTTATGAGTACGTGACGCGGAGCAGCGCTTATGGCAGAACATAGGCGCACAGACGCATATAAATAGGTGCGGGTTTCTAACGAGATTAATTAGAGTCTGGCAGCTCTCCTGGACGGCGGGGCGTGTCACACCACTAGCTACACACAGCAGCAGATTGGGCGCCAGCATTCCAGTCCACGGTGGGTCGCTGGTTCGACCCTCTGAGGGCGACACGGGTTCTGTAGCCAGCCAGCGGCAGGCCACTCCATGGCTCGCTACCGCAGGCAGTCGTCCTGGCTTTCAACACACGCCGGAGGCTTCCCAAGGCGAGGGCCACAGAATCGGACGACAGATCGCAGGCGCTTGTTGTCACCGCGATCTCAGCCACCTGTCGAGAAGCACGCAGCTGACGCCTGCAGCTCACACCGAGCGGTGCTGAGTCGGTAGGGATGCAGACCACTGAGTTGACTGCTGGCACCCTGGCAATGCTGCAACTTTGCTGGCGTACAAGGTCGACACACAGCTGTGTGTTCTATGGATCGCTGAGGGAGACATTCTGCCCCAAGCCGTTTCGCAGCCAGCAAAGTGGTGTCCTCAGCATTGCGGGACCCGGTGACACAGATCGAGAGAAACGGGGCCACTGTAACTGGAAACAATAAATCACTTTAAAAGCTTGGACAAGTCTTAATACAGTGCCATCTACCTCTTCCCACTACATTTGGTCATCCTGATATATTCGGTGGCAGAAGTCGCCACTACACCACAAACAAAAGTTCATTGGCGTTAAATCTAGTGACTGTGGATCCAATCCAGTGCCCCAGAAAATTGTCATCAAGGAAAGCTCATATGGCTAGTTGGTAGTGTGGTGGCGCCCTGTCTTGTTGGAAGAACACCTCTCCATAAAATGCCCATATATCTTTCAAAATTGATGTGCGTATCATTTCCAGGTACACTTCTCCAGTGACAATAGCACCAAAGAAAAAGTGTCCTACTAAGCCCCCAGATTATAGTCCATACAAAACATAAACTCCTGGCAGACTGACCGCTTTATCCACATAAACATGCGGATTTTCCGGTGCCCAATACACACTGTTACACTGATTCACGGTTCCATTAAGTTGAAGTTGTGCCTCGTCATTCAACACTATCTTCGTCACAAATTGTTCGTCACCAATTACCATTTGCTGATACCATTCGCAAAATTGCATTCGACGATCAGGATCGTCATTTTTTAATCGCGTGCAGTAATCGTGGAATGTAAACTTTCCACTTTGCAGCTTTCAGAACTCTCCCTACACTTGTACTGCTGACCCCCACTTCACGTGCACATCGCGTAGCAGACTTCTGTGGAGAGTTAACAAACGTTTCCAACACGACAGCCGACGAAGCAGCACTTGTAGCTGTACGCTGTCTTCCTGATCTTCCTTTGTGAATATCACAAATCGTTCCATGGAATTCAAACTTGTCAATGATGCGTTTAATTGTTTGGCGGGTTGGCGGTTCGGTTTCAAGCTCTCGCCTCCACTGACATTGCACTTCAACGGCATTATAAAACTTGAAGAACCAGTTCACAATACATTTTCGTTGCTCGAATGTCAAGCATGCTCCAGCCATCTTGTTTTCTCAACACCGAGATGAAAGTACTAACGTCTGTTGAGCCAGAGACCATACTACAACACAATATCGATATCTCGATAGAGCCTGACAAAGAGTGTTTACAATTTTCTGGCGGACACTGTATATTATAAAAATGGATGTATGTACTCATATGGACCAATTTCAACCAAACTTGGCAAGCATATACCTCACAGTCATGCAACAATGGCTGTGCGGGTAAGACCTACCTGCCTATCAAAGGGGTGAGGTTGGGTGTGAAAAAGAAGCGTAGCCCACGGCGCATGAAATCCCAAGTATATTCACCCAATACTTGCGAATTAGGGCGCTTAGCGACATGCAACAAACGTTACATATAATTTCAGATCTTTACAAAATGTTTTCCTCACTGAGAATTCCTACGAAATAATGAGAAGAAATAAGTTTACTGCTCTCTACTTTTCAGATGTTCATGCAGTAAAAGTACATTAGACATGTCGTCATAAATTGTTTCTTTTACTATTAAAGTGTATTCGAACACATTTTGCAAGATGTTTGCACATATTGTAGCGAATGTAACTGCAAAATTAATAACGGAACGACAAGTAGTTTAGGAGGTATGACGTCATAAACAACGAGATGTGTGAAAACACTGCCACGTTATGCATGACGTTTAAATATATTACTTCTTTGTTACTAACTGAGCCGTGGTAAAAACTGCTGTTTTGAAGAGCGCACCGCAGCGCGTAGTGAGAAGCAGTCGCCCTCCGTTTCTGGCGGTGGCGCCGCTGTGGCAACCGCAGCTTTAGTGTCTCCCTCGGATGGGAAAAGGGGAAAAGTTGCCTGTTCACGTGTATTTAAGGGGCGCTGTGGCTCGCCAGGAGTTGTTTTTAGATAGTTGGTCAGTCTGGAGTCAGTCTGGGTCAGTCTCTTGTCCCCAGCTTGCTAGTCTGTCGCTCGTACGAATTTGTGAGGCAGTTAGTGTCTGTCTGTCGTACGGAGTGTTAGTATGTCTTTCGTTCGGATCAATCTTTAAAGCCGGATAAATGAGAGTCTTTCCACTCCGCCAGTAAGAGAACTCAGCGAGTGGTCGCCCGGTCGGGGCTTAGTTCCTGCATCTGAGTCTGCGCGTTAGGCCGCCAGTCTGCTCGAGTTGCTCAAGTAATGGTCATTGGCGGTTGGATCGATTGGTTGGTCGGTCGAGCACTGAGACAGAAGATGACTTGTCCGCCTTGAGCGTCGGCGCATGTGAGGTCGCCACGTGAGTCCAGTGGGCCGCGCCGTATAGCGAGGGTAGTGGCTTCGTGGCCGACGCGAGAGCAACAGGAGGCAACCTACGATCAGTCTGGCCGGTGCGAGCTGCGACGCCATGGTGTAACTGGTTCTCCGAGCGCTTCTGGGCCCCTTCAGTTCCCATCTTGTGGAGCTTGGCTCGGTCCTTTCCTGGTGCAGGGATGTCGTTTAGCCAGTGGGCGTGTTTCCTCTGCATGGTTGGGTCCGAGCAAGTATTTCCGCCGTCGTGTGTCTGGAAGTGAGTGGGAGATGGAGCTGCAGTCTCGGACGGAGTAGCGGGCAGTCGGTCGGCTGGTGCTTGGTGCGGACCAGGAAAGACAGGAGATCGGCGCGCTTTTCTGCGTCCGTTGAAGCGGCTGGCAGCGGACGGTTCGGGAGAGCGATTTGGGGGTGCTGCGCTAGGTCTTCTCGAGAAATCGCAGTTATTAGAAGTTAAGTGATTTATGATGTGTTGTTTGATGTCTTGTTGTTAAATTTGTTTTTTCTTCGTCAGTCTCTCGTCACCAGCTTGCTCGTCTGTCTCTCGTCCGCATTTGTTAGGCAGTTAGTGTCAGTCTGTCGTTCGGAGCTGCCTCTGTCATGTTTGTCGGATTCGGTGTGTTAAAGAATTTATTCCTGAAATATGTTTTTATCTTGCCTATCATCTTGAGAGGCGGTATATGTGTACTGTAGAGCATGTTAACTCATTTGGCCAACCTTGCATAATTTTATATAAGATTGCATGTCAGGGGCTTTTATTTAAATGGTCATTTTAGTAAATAAAGTTGCCACCCTCCCACCGTGAGCCTTTCTTAGAAGTTGCACCTTCGGTGGCAAGTTAATCTTTTAATTTTAGTGTTTTGTACCATTTCCATCCCTCCTACAGGGTGCATAGTTTGTATGCTTGTGTGAATTGTTAAAACTTTTACTTTAAAGTAATCTGGTGTGTTTCAGATTTGCACCAATGTAGTCTCCCAGAGGTTGTTGTGAGCGGTCGTGACTACGGCCGTGTCAAAAGGGAGCAGTAAGGTTCTCAGCCCGAAAGCTCATACCCTCAAAAATTTGTTTCTTTCTGCCTCTGAATAAATTGTAACTTGATATTTAGAGGGTGGTTTCTGCTTATAATTTTAAATCTGTTACTTTTTTAAAAAAATGAAAAAACGAATGCTTTTGGGAATAAAATTCCCATTTGTTAAAGGCAATTTGATTATGATTTCATCAGTTAATCCCTGGCAACTACTTCCACGCTCACATAGTCTGATTAAATGTGTTAATGTTCTTGATGAATCGCTAGTAAATAAAATAATTTTTTAAGGATATTCTTTGAAATTAAATCCACGGTTCACTAACTATTCGTAGTAAATTATGCAAACAGTATCCACAATGTCCCTGTATGTACCTAAAATATTATATCATTGTACGACACCTTGTTGAGGACAAAGTCCATGAGAAAGACCGGCCAATAAGCACATGTCACGGCACGTGACGTGATACTGCAGGTCTTATGAGTGCCAGCAGCCGCCTCCGGCGAGGAGCGAGTATTTCAGACGAGTTTGATAACTCTTCACTGCGCTCTAAAAGCTCTCGATAGCACGCGACGAAATTAAGACCTTCAGTGAGCACCTTATTAGCTACATATTGACTTCGCGTGGGCCCTGCACAGAGCTGAGCGTTCGTAAAGTGAGGCGGACAAGCCTTCTAGTGTGAAGTCACAAGCTCGTTGCAGCGCCCATATTTCTCGTGGGCCCCTGCTCAGGAAATATAAAGTGACAAATAGCGATATGCGTAAAAAACTGCAGCATTTTGCATAACATTTAAATTTATAACTTCGTTGCTACTAACTCCGTTCACAACACATCTTGCAGACACTATCCACATATACCGCTGAATGTACTGTACCTACAAAATTACAACATTGTACGACACGTCGTTCAGAAGTTATGACGTCATAAGCTTTAACCACAAGACCAGATGCTTCGTGTTACGGGCTTGGGCGCTCGGCTGTAAATAAATACCTGGATAACGCCGGGTTTCTCTGCAAATGGAAGGAGAAAGCTAACGTACGCAAGCCTCAATACGAGGTGCAAGAATGAAGAAGTGCTCTTAACAGCCGAATCACTTGCTGAGAGAATACAGTGATTTTTGTAACGAAGTGTTCGCTTCCATCGGTCATAGCCACTTATACGTTCAAGAGTATGGCAGAACCAAATGAGGGCAAAGCGTTTACCTGTAGTCCAAATCCATCAGAAACTGAACCAGTTCCCTCACGGACGATATGGCCGCTAATAAGCTACACACAGAGAAATGGACAGCTTTGAGCGCCACGTGCGTCAGAGCAGCAGCCGCGGCTCACACACGAGCCAGGCCCCGTCCCATTTTTTCCCTTTTTCTCCCTCCCTGCGTCCCGGGCTTTGAGCCGCGGCGGCGCGGAAGCAGCAGTCCCTCTTTGCAAAAGAACTCATTTCCTGTAGGGAACGCCGCCGAGTGGAAAAACAGCTGTTATCACACCTGCAGACGAACGTTCCCCGCCTCGCTCCGCCAGCTGTGTACAGAGTGTAATACGGCCAGCAGCTTTTATCGAGCGAGCTAACGGATGAACACAGGTCCCTCAGGCTGAATACGTATAACTTTTAAAAAAAAATGCTGAACAAGAAAGAATTCGAAGTTTAGGTTCACATACGGGATGGATACCTTTATGCTGTATATTGAAATAAACTCATTAGGTGGAATGTACGCACTGCCATTCAGTCCGTCCCTAATGACCTCGTAGTCGACGGGACGTTAAACCCTAATCTTCCTTTTTTTCCTTTGATCGGTCGGTCCGCTATTTTACTGAGGTACTTTTGTCGTGCAGCGGCTACTCACTGCTCCTGAGGCAGCGGGCAGTTAAAAGCATCCAATGGCCATGTTTGATCCACCTTCACCGAAATTATTTCGCATTCGAAATCTATACTAGAAATTATCGTATTTTTTCAGCAATAAATCCGCCTGCACCATTAGATTTCCACTTGTCTTTGAGATGTGCATGGTAATCGGAATTTAGAATTTCATTGCTATTCGCATCTGGTTTCAGCCTGGGTTCTGCCTGTAGTGCTAAGTCAGCTTTATTACCGTATATAATCGAGACTAGTCCCAGGGCCTTTCCACACATGCCCGTGGCGTTAACGGGGGACGCATGTGGAGTTTCAATACTTTGAAAAAACCTAATAAAGTCCAAGGGTTGTGTAACTAAATTTGGCACGGTTGTTTACGAAATATGGATAGAAACGTATGTTTTCATGCTTACTGAAGTTATACATTTTTAATTATAAAGAGCTGAAGTATTTTCAACCAGATGAGTACAAATGTTCCTTTTGTGAAAAATCTGTGAGAACGAATTTAATGTATATTTGAACAAAGTTTGACATGCAGTTATTAAAAATGTGTGTGGAACAGAATAACGATATCTTCTTTTGCTACATTTTCACAGTTTGTCAAATTTCTGTCAAAAATATATATACGAAATCTTAGAGCTTTTATCTTACATAAGTACTCTGGTATTGTAGTAAAGGTTTCACTGTAGTACTGACTAATTGTATTCCAGATTTGAGTACTATAACGTCAGCGGTTTGTGAGGAAAAGGTACATAAAGTTGCCAAAATCTAAGTTACGGGAAACGAGAATCAAAGATTTGACAGTGTTTGTGTTAAGCCTTCCTTTATCTGGGTGAACTGATTCAAATCGTACGCATTCCCTTCTTAATCCCTTTCGCAATCTTTTCTTTACTTGTCCTGTTAGGTTAATCTGATTTTCAGACTAACAATAATGTCAGCTGCATAAATTCTCCTGTTATCGGTTTCCTTCAATATCGACTGTGTGGAAGCTCCTGAATCAAATCGTAGCCGCCTTAGAGTCCGTAGTCTGCCAGTATTCTGTAACTTCAACAAATGTTGTCTCGGGACATGGGCTTTCTATCAGAGTTGTAATTTTCAATAGGATTTAGAGTTTTTCTGTAACACACTTTTGTAGAAGTTCTGGATAAACACCGAAAGGTTCCCCAACACTGTGACTGCCTGACACTGGAGGGGAACACCGCAGGAACAAATAATATGAGGAAGTACAGAACAACGAAGGGTTAACTGTTATTTGTATCACACTTGGGAGTGGAACTGGAATGTATTATTCAGGAACTGGAATTTCAATACCGTGTCTTAAACGATGATCCAATAAAAAAACTTTTAACAATTTTGGTAGCTTTGGCGTACGTCCCTCCTCAACTAATACTATATTAACATTTTCTTTCTCAGATCTACCGTGACAAATACTACTTTCTTTTACTAACAGGGATAGTATACTTACCTAGCTGTATTCAGATAGATTCTTACGGGGCGTATGGAGAGATTTCTCTGTCTTAAAAATTCCACATGTGCAGCATATATACTCCGCTACATTAGCAGCTGCTCTCTGCGTGGGGCGCGCACCTGACCTGTTAATGTGGGTCCAACTATTCTCTACCCGATAGTGGAGGTCGAGAAATGTGCATCAGATCGTCAGAGTCGCCTGAGCCTCTAGTTTAAGGCTACCACTCAGGTCCACACAACAGGACCGTTATCGGTTCTGGGAACTATGCTGCAAGCCGCTTCTACTCCGTGAGGCTAGCTGCCTTCACCATAGCAGCCAGATACCTGTAGAATCGAGGGTGGCCTCTGAAGTCAGGTGGCATGTGTGATTCTTGCTTACACGAGTCACGGTCTATGGCTGGGTACATCCAGTGCGCGCAGTCTCTGCCAGCAGAGCCTCCTCAACATCTATGAAGAGACATGCAGCAGGCAAACAGAGTGGCCACTGGTCTTCTTCTCCAGCCTGCCAACTATTTGCCTAGGGGGCTCCGTTAATCGCCTAACGTTGAAGGTCCCAATTATAAGCAGTCCCACCCTCTGTTCTTGGCCGGACCTTTCATGAAGATAGTGCCCAGTACCAGCAGGCGAGGTGCCCCGTGCTGGCTCAGATGTAGTTTCAGCAGCAGGCCACACCTCAAACCTGCTTTTAAGGCGTACAGGGTCAACTGTGCGGTCAGTACCCACCTTCGTCTTGCTCCCAGAGATGGGCAACCCCACCTATGTTTGCCAGTCACCGTCAGATGTCGACTGGCCTGGACAATTGGATCGGAAGGTGTTACAAGCTCTAAAGGTGCCAAAGTATTCGTGTCAGATGCCCCCCCCCCCCCCCAAGACACCGCAACTGAAGTCAGCAGCCTGAGGCCAATCGACCGTGGCCCACACAGCTTGCACCTGTTAATTGGCAGTGGTCAGTTTCCCCAGCATGCACACACAACTTGCGCAGCCCTATCTACTTTAATCGACTTTTGTATATACCACAAAAATCCTCAGCTTCAAATTTTCAGAGGGTGTTGATCTTATACTGTAGTCGTTGTTTAAGAACGGTTTTCCGAAATTCCACACCTAATACGATGAAAGAGGCTCGGGAAGGTCTTTTGAAAATATGCCACTATTTAGGAAACTTCCATGCAAGACCTACGAAATCTGGTATTTGGTTTCTCGGTATGACACAAAGAAATCCATGTTTCAGCATTTTTAGAAATTTAACCCTTGTTAGTGACAATTAGTTGATGACAGTTTTTTGAAAATAAATTATTTTCATAGAATAACACGTATTTTTAAAGCAACATCTATGAAAACTGGTATCTGACTTCTCGGTTACAAATAAAAAAAAATGTTTCAATGTTTTTGGAAATTCAACCCCTAGGGGGCCAAATAGCGGTGACAAGTTTTATGAAAATTTTTCATTATGAAAGCATTTTTGAAGCAAAATCTTTAAGAACTGGTGTCTGGCTTCTTGGTTAGAAATGAAAAAATGCATGGTTCACTGCTTTTTCAAATTCTACCCCGCACGGAGTGAAATAGGACCAGACTGATTTACTGAATCATCATGGGCCAGCCAAAACTGCTAAGAATAGAAACTTAAAATCGGAGAGGACGTTCATCTTATACTGTAGGCACCGGTTAAGAAGGGACTGTTCGAAATTCCACTTCTAATGGGGTGAAATACGAGATGAAAGGCTCTTTGAAAATGTGTCACTATTAAAGCAATTTTGAAGCTAAACATACGAAAATTGGTATTTGCTGCCGGCCGCGGTGGTCTAGCGGTTCTGGCGCTGCAGTCCGGAACCGCGGGACTGCTACGGTCGCAGGTTCGAATCCTGCCTCGGGCATGGGTGTGTGTGGTGTCCTTAGGTTAGTTAGGTTTAAGTAGTTCTAAGTTCTAGGGGACTTATGACCTAAGATGTTGAGTCCCATAGTGCTCAGAGCCATTTAATGGTATTTGCTCTCTCTGTGAGAAATAAAAAAGTAACTGTTTCAGCATTTCTGGAAATTCAGGCCCTAAGTAGAGAAAATAGTGAGCGAAAATGTTTAAAAGTAAAAGTTAAGGCAGGATTCGGATACGATTGTGGATGGAGCCGTAAACAGTTACTATTGGTTGCCTTTTACAGTTACACACAATTTATTTTAACCCAGTAATTCCAGACTCAACAATAAATTTAAAAAATACCACATGCTATTAATGAAGGAATAAACAACCGTGTAAACATAGCGTTTTCAGTGAGTCACAATTTAGCAAATTACCATTAAATACAGATACAGCAGATCATGTTTTAAAAGCAAGCTAATGTGTTCTGGGCAGAAGGCCTTACACGCCAGGAAAGGCAATAAATTAAGAATTGTTTAAAACTCGCTGCAACTTTAAAATTACACGTATTGAAATATTAAAGGCAAGTCGCCGCAAACACAGTAGAAGGCGTCAGACGCCAGGAATGGTAATAAATTAGGTTTTAAGGCTTACTGCTACAATACAAATACCAAATTCCGAATTTTAAGGCAAATGGCCTCAATCACGGCTGAAGGCCTTACAAGCCAGGAACGGCAACAATATAAAAAATTTAGAAACCTTCTGTAAAACAGCAAATGCAATAGGAACGGTTAATTAAAAAAACAAGCAACTACTCATCAAACGGGTGAAATAAAATGATGTTAAACTTTGTGACACAACCCTTAACGTCCACTGAACACTACACTGGTATATTCTAGAAGGCGACCAGAACTGTTAACTAGACATATATAACCTTTAATATAGGCATTGCAGGGTACTCTAATAAATAATACAATAATTAAACACAAGGACCAGTACGTAAATTCCTTAATGGTACTGAGGCAGATTATAACCGCAGAAGGCGTGGACTGAAGGAGCGTTACACTGAACTACTATCCGTCAGACCTCCTTTTAGAACACACGTGTCATACAAGAACCAAGAGGCCACAGACGGTGCTACAGGAACCGACCTCTGAGAAGGTCCGGCAAGAAACTCTTTCGCGAGTGATGAGATAGGCAGCCAAGAGTTGCATTCACGTCACAAGATGGTAACTCAGACTAGTGGCTGTCTAACGAATGACTAATGCGAATCTTGCTGAAGCTACCTGACGTCCGATAAACCAAATGCAACGATGGAACAATACGCCAAAGCCCGAACCAGCGGTCTGCACTACGTCCCCAGAATACTGCGCTTAGAGCGCCCGGAACGTGAAAGGAATCACTACCACCAGACTAGAAGAATCACCAACCGGCCCCCAGGTCAGGCAACTGCGCGTTAGAGGCCACCAGGCAAGAAAAATTACCGCTGGTTGAACTTAACACATTGTAACAAGCTGAACGCAGTAAATAGTAGTAAGAAGTCGAGGAAAGCTAATCAGATCCGCCTTCCCCAAGCAGTCCACTCGCTGCTCTTCGCCTCAACGACACTACAGGCAGCAACATGAACCCAAGTCACTGGAGAATCCCGACATATCACAATGGTGGCGGTTTCTCAACTTGGATTGAAATGCACTCATCTTAAAGCTTGCTGGATCCGGTTTACGGCGAGGTCGTGCACCCTCGTGACCTCAGCCCTTTCATCCGGCAGTCCATGCGTTCCGCCAGCGGTCCAGGCGTGTTCTTGCACTGCGCGACCCGGAAAAACAACGACGTCGCCCCAAAGATAGGGCAACAGTTACTACATATTGATAACCACCGATGCTGCCACTAGCGGAAAGGCAACGCTTGCGAAACCTAGTGGCGCCAGTCAACACGAGAAGAAGACAAACAACCGCAACCATGCCAACTAAACGATACCGTCTGGCCTCCAACAGAGGGCATAAACACACAAACAGCACCAACGCGAGCCTCACGGATCAGTTAGGACGTAAGAAGTATGAACGTGTAGTAATTGCGTCCATCACTGAGCGAAGAATATGTTTGTGACCAGCGGCGCAAAAGTAACACATACTGATACCTCAGAAGGTGCAGTGGAGGGGCAACGGAATACTTAAGAGTGGTTGCACATACACAAAATGGTAGCTTAAGACAACTGTGGTCTGTCTGATGCTGCTTTGATAGCTGGTCTGCGTAATTTTCAATGACTCAGTCCGATGTGTCTAGAAGACTTCACTGAGCTTCACATGAATATCTTTACGATGACCTAACCCGGCGATGAGCAGAATGAGGTCCACTTCCCGACCGTACAACGAAGGTGGGACTCTCACCTTTTACGAGGCGCGACTCAGCGCACAACTGCTGGCCCGACTTCACTTTTCTATGCCTCAACTGCATCCAGGGAACGATACGGCATAATTAACATATTATATCTCCCACTATTTTGTCATTACAACTTGCACTCAGGCCAAAGACTGAACTTATTAGACTTCTAATTACATAAAATTCTAATGTGCAGTTACACTGAGCTGTCCCGAACTGTTTATAATTCTGTTAAGCATTTATTTGATAAAGACAACGGCCTTGCAGCAGTGGATACATCGCTTCCCCTGAGATCACCGAAGTTAGGCGCTGTCGGGCGTGGTCGGCACTTGGATGGGTGACCATCCAGGCCGCCATGCGCTGTTGCCATTTTTCGGGGTGCACTCAGTTTCGTGATGCCAATTGAGGAGCTACTCGACCGAATAGTAGCGGCTTCGGTCAAGAATACCATCATAATGACCGGGAGAGCGGTGTGCTGACCCCACACCCCTCCCATCCGCATCCTCTATGAGGATGACACGGCGGTCGGGTGGTCCCGGTAGGACACTCGTGGCCTGAAGGTGGAGTGATTTATTTGATAAACCTTAACTTTAATTTACAAATTTCTCACTTGTTCAGAGAGCATGGAGAGTCACTAACATGATCACTAAGTACTGGGTGATCAAAAAGTCAGTATAAATTTGAAAACTGAATACATCACGGAATAATGTAGATAGAGAGGTACAAATTGACACACATGCTTGGAATGACATGAGGTGTTATGAGAAACAAAGAAATACAAAAGTTCAAAAAATGTCCGACCGACGGCGCTTCATCTGATCAGAATAGCAATAATTAGCACAACAAAGTAAGAGAAAGCAAAGATGATGTTCTTTACAGGAAATGCTCAATATCTCCACCATCATTCCTCAACAATAGCTGTAGTCGAGGAACAATGTTGAGAACAGCACTGTAAAGCATTTCCGGAGGTATGGAGAGGCATTGGGGTCGGATATTGTCTTTCATCATCCCTAGAGATGTCGGTCGATCACGATACACTTGCGACTTCAGGTAACGCCAAAGCCAATATCCGCACGGATTGAGTGAGGTCTGGGGACCTGGGAGGCCAAGCATGACGAAAGTGGCGGCTGAGCACACGATCATCACCAAACGACGCGCGCAAGAGAGCTTTCACGCGTCTAGCAAAATGGGGCGGTTCTAATAAAACCCAATGTCATTCCAAGCATGTGTGTCAATTTTTACCTCTCTATCTACATTATTCCGTGGTTTATTAAGTTTTTAAATTTATACTGACTTTCTGATCCCTCGGTACTACATATCGGGATATCGAATGTCAGACGGGTAGCCATTACAGTTGATGAAAAATCATTTTAATCAAAACGGCTGCTGGGCGCTACATTCGAATACGCCTTCTAGTCTGGTTTTCGTGGGAGCATACATACTGAGGACTTAAAGCGGCCCCTATGCTATGAATAATATCGTGCAATAATGTTGTACAATATATTGACGATTGGTTCCAGACAAGGAAATGATATTGCGCCAACTTCATGTCAAATCTATAAAGTGCAACCATGGCGAATATGGACACCAGCTATCGTTTGGCCGTTGGACAGGCTTTGTGCTCGCGTAAGGAAAAGTAAAAGGGAGGAAGATGACACATGAACGCTTACTCATTTAATGTAAATTTGCTAATGGTCACACCTATAACTAAGCAAAAGGAACACTCATTTGCGAGACCCTATTCCTGAAAGTCGTCGCCTGTGATATAGATTATTTGGCTGCGTGCAACCCACTTTAATGCCTGAAATATAATTGCAGTCGGTAAGCCTAATAGTGATACAAACATGTGCAATTATGACAGACTGATTTAAGCATTACAGTCAGGAAATGATAGGGGTATACATGTATTTATTGTACAATTCGTGTTTATATTTCAATCAGAATGGATTTCCTGTAACTGCAGAACACTCATCCCTTCAATGTACCGCACTGCTGGCTCCAGTAGTTCGCCAGCTGCAACTCCGCTTTTTGTTGTGCTGGTAATTCTGCCCAGCTCCTTCCTATATAATTCATCCGCATGGAATTAACTTCTTTACTAACTACAGCTTATCTGCTTCCGGATATATTTCCATATATTCCGACAGCAGCTGATGGCATTGCTCCTTTTTCTGACGGTTACTATTTCTCCCGAATGGAGCCAGAAACAGCCAAACATTCCGTTGACAAAAAATACGGTAATCAACTACTGCTCCGCGTTTCTTTCCCCTCTGCCAAGTAAACACTCGTTTGTTCTCTCAAGATATACCTTTCTCCCCAAGGGAATAGATGTTAGTTCTCATTCCAATGTGTTCATTTTCGGCAAGCTAACTTTATTGTAAGTTCAATGGATGTTCCTGAGAGCACCGTCTAGGTACTTCACACGTCTTACGTTATACATGCTATTCCAAGAACCATACCTGTCATAAGGGACCTAATATAGAAATTTCCCAGTTCTCCTTTAACGTCGCTCGCTCTACGGTCCTTAACTAATAACTTATGTATCTGGAATAATGACACCTGACAGTACGAGATGTATTCTGATGCCTTATCTGTTAGAGATCGACAGTCTTCGTTATCTCTCTGCTGCAGACCGGCTTTCCTTAGGGTTATATAGTCAGATTAACTGTGACAGGTGCAGAGTATCCGTAAATGTTAAAACTGTTGCTTAAAATTCGGCTACAGAATAGCTACTAGTCAAGGGCTGCTTTACAAGCAACCACGCTGAATCTGTGATGCACAAAATGCGATCAAATGTATCCAGATACCCCTAAGTAACGTGAAAGTGACCACTAGATCTCACTAAAAGCGGACCTACCAGTATGAACGAGAGTAGGGCGTATTGCGCTGTCACTAGGGAAGCAATAACACCAGAATAACTCTGTCAAAAAAATCAGCGACTTCACGTGGACTAGTTACTGGATGCCACTTGAGTAACAAGTCCATCAGAGACATTTCAACCCTTGAGAAACTACCCAGGTCCACTACTGGTGATGTTACTGTGAAGTGGAAACGCGGACAACCATAGCTAAACCAAGAGCAGGCGGACCTCAAATACTGAAGAACAGCGACCGCTTAACTTTATAGAGGGTAGCTGTGAAAATTGCAGAATACCAGTGGTTAATCACTTGTGAATTGGAAAGTGCTACCAGCACTTCAGCACGGAAAATGACTGTGCAGAACGTGTTAAAAAGAATGGGGATCAACGGTCGAACAGCTCCCCACAGACCACACATTTCTTGTGAGGGTCCGTGGCCCAGCAGCAAGAACGTGGTACTTCGTCGGTACGAACCCTCGATTTCTGTAGTCGATGCTAAGCGACGGTTGAGGTGATATAAACAGCGACGCGATTGAATAGTGTAGGACTGGAAACGAGTGATTGATTAGTGGTGATTAATCTGACTAAAAAACTAAGGCTTAATTCCAAGCGAACAGACTTCGGAAAGCCCACCGGTAACGACCGATCGCCGTGTCATCCTCAACCGAGGAGCATCACTGGATGCGGATATACACACATCAAAAAAGTTTTGCATTACCTCGGTTTCGAGAGTTCCGGAACTTGTACAGAAAACTGGAATAGAGATCAACATAAACATCATTTCAACCCTTTTTATTGCTCATGAAAACCACACATTGCATGTTGTAGCACCATACAGTGAGACCTTCAGAGGTGGTGGTCCAGGTTGCTGTACACACCGGAACCTCTAATACCCAGTAGCACGTAATCTTGCTTGATGCACGCCTGTATTCGTCATGGCGTACTATCCACAAGTTCATCAAGGAACTGTTGGTCGAGATTGTCCCAGTTCTCAACGGCGATTCGACATATATCCCTCAGTGGTTGGTTTCCAATCTATCGCAGGCATATGCGATAGGGTCACATACTGGCCGCTCTAGTCGAGCGATGTCGTTATCCTGATGGAAGTCATTCACAAGATGTGCACGATTGGGTCGCGAATTGTCGTCCATGAAGACGAATGGCACGCCAATATGCTGCCGATATGGTTGCACGTTTCAGAGGATGGCATTCACGTATCACACAGCCGTTACGGCGCCTTCCATGACCACCAGCGGCGTACGTCGGCCCCATGTAATGCTACCCGAAAACAGCAGGGAACCTTTACCTTGCTGCACTCGCTGAATAGTGTGTCTAAGGCGTTCAGCCTGACCGGGTTGCCTCCAAACAAGTCTCCGACGACTGTCTGGTTGAAGACATATGCGATACTCATCGGAGAAGAGAACGTGATGTCAATCCTGACCCGCCCTTTTTATTGCTCATGAAAACCACACATTGCATATTGTACCACCATACAGTGAGATATTCACAGGTGGTGGTCCAGATTGCTGTACACACCGGCACCTCTTAATACCCAGTTGCACGTACTCTTACATTGATGCATGCCTGTATTCGTCGTAACATACTATCCACAAGTTCATCAAGGCACTGTTGATCCAGGTTGTCCCACTCGTCAACGGCGGTTCGGCGTAGATCTGTCAGAATCGTTTGTGGGTCACGTCGTCCATAAACAACCCTTTTCAACCTAACCCAGGCATTTTCGATAGGGTTCATGTCTGGAGAACATCCTGGCTACTCTAGTCGAGCGATGTCGTTATCTTGAAGGAAGTCATTCACAAGATGTTCACGATCGGCGCGTCAACTGTCGTCCATGAAGACGAATGCATAGCCAATATTGTGCAGATACTGTTGCACTATCAGTCGGAGTATGGCATTCATGTATCGTACAGCCGTTACGGCGCCTTACATGACGACCAGCGGCGTACGTCGGCCCCACATAATGCCACCTCAAAACAGCAGAGAACCTCCACCTTTCTGCACTCGCTGGACAGTGTGTCTAAGCCGTTCAGCCTGATCGGATTGCCTTCAAACACGTCTCCGAGGATTTTCTGGTTGAAGGCATATGCGACACTCATCGGTGAAAAGAATATGGTGCCAATCCGGAGTGGTCCATTCGGCATGTTGTCGGGCCCATCTGTACCGCGCTGCATGGTGTCGTGGTTGCAAAGATGGACCTCGCCACGGACGTCGGGAGTGAAGATTCGCATCATGCAGCCAATTGCGCACAGTTTTAGTCTTAAACGACATCCTAGGGCCGCACGAAAAGCACTATTCAACATAGTGGCGTTGCTGTCAGGGTTCCTGTGAGCCATACCCCGTGGGCAGCTGTCATCCACTGCAGTAGTAGCCCTTGGGCGGCCTGAGCGAGATGTCATCGACGGTTCCTGTTCTCTGTATCTCCTCCATGTCCAAACAACATCGCTTTGGTTCACTTTGAGACGCCTGGATACTTCCCTTGTTGAAAGCCCTTCTTATCACAAAGTAGCAATGCGGACGCGATCGAACCGCGGTATTGACTGTCTACGTATGGCTGAACTACAGACAACACGAGCCGTGTACCTTCTTCCTGGTCGAATGACTGGAAGTGATCGGCTGTTGGGCCCCCTCCGTCTAATAGGCGCTGCTCATGCATGGTTGTTTACATCTTTGGGCAGGTTCGGTGACATCTCTGAATAGTCAAAGGGAGTGTGTCTGTGATACAATATCCACAGTCAACGTCTATCTTCAGGAGTTCTGGGAACCGAAGTGATGCAAAACTTTTTTTGATGTGTGTAGATTGGCATGTAGTCAGCACACCGCTTTCTTGGCCGTTGTGACTGGAGCCGCTACTTCTCAATCACATAACTGGCCTCCCAAAGGCGGAGTGCACCTCGCTTGCCAACAGCGCTCGGCGGACTCGCACTGACCCATGAAAGTGCTAGCCAGGCCCGACAGCGCTTAACTTCGGTTACTGACGGGAACCGGTATTGCCATTGCGGCAAGGCATATAGCGATATATACTATGTGGCAATCCAGTGGACGGTTTTTAAGTTTGGCGAATGCCTGGAAAATGTCACATGCCATCACTTGTAGTGTCAGCAGCGAAATCCGAAGGAGATGACGTTACGATATGAGGGAGTTTTACTTGGTTCATGTGTGATCACCTTATTGCGGCAATGAAAACGCTAAATACGGAAGTATAGGAACACATTCTACAGCATTGTGTACCATGTACAATAGAGCAACTGTCTGGAGACAGTCATTGTTTGTATTAGGATGCCAATGCATTGTGTCATAAAACTGCATCACTGAGGCAATGGTTTTAGGCCAATAACATTCCTGTTACGGACTGGCCTGATCCATGTCACGTGCTGAACTTTTGGGATGAGTTAGAACATCGACTTCACTCTAGATCTCAACGTCCAACATCGCTACCTTCTCTGGAGTTGTTGATAGTATCCACAGTAGAATTCAAGCCGCTATAAAGGCGAAGGGTGGACGGACTCTATATTAACGTCCACTAATAGGTGTCCGGATGCTTTGATCAGATGGTGTGCGAGACAACTGTATAATTTTCTTGTTCTATTGAAAATTCAGATTAGTAATCCTTTTGATTGTTTTAATCTACATAGCTCCTGTTAGCTGATATTATTTCTTGTAATCTATTTCCATCTCACAAAATTGCGTCCAAGCAGTCTTTAAATGGCTGATTGGGAGGGAGGGTGGCTACATGACCTGCTTCCCAGCAAGGGTTCCCTAAAGCAGGAAAATACACTGTTGTATTTTCTGCATTGGAAGCAAACATTCAAAAAATTCCTAAATTTTGTCCACAAAATTTTTCTACGCTTACCTTTTAGTTATTGTGGATGGTCTCCTTCGAAATGCTCTACTCCATAATTGATATAACGCTCTGAACGCCGTTTCCACTTCCGGAAGCGGTTTTGGTACGCCTCATTCTGGATCGTGCAAAGCGCCGTCTGCGAATTTTCTTTCATCCCGTCTATCGTTGCAAACCTTCGCCCTTTCAAGGGGTTTTCAACTCTGTACTCTTCAGACCTGACCCCTGCGGACTTTTTATTTCCAGAGGATGAGGCAGCACAGTGATTTAGCTTTTTGTGCAGAAGTCACGCACCAACAGGGATGAATATGCGGGTGCGTTATCGTGAGGGAAGATCGTGAATTGTCTCCCCACATTTCAGGCCGTATACTTCTCGCATTTTTTCAGGTGTCGCAACACGTCCCGATAGTACCATGGATTCACAGTTTGTCCCTGTGGCACCAATTTATGATGATCTAATTCTTCAAAGTCTTTTAAAACTATCAGTATGGCTTTGACATTTGACCTGACCTGACGAGGTCTTTTTGGTTTTGGGGAACCTTTCCGTGAAGACTCATCCTGGGTATCAACATCATAACCGACGATCCATATCTCACCACCACGTATGATTTTCTTAAGAAACATCTCGTTCTCATTTGCGCGATCCAATAGCTCTTCACAGATTGCGAGGCGAAGGTCTTTCTGATCTTGACACATGAAACGTGGGACGAACTTGGCGGCAACACGATGAATTCCAAGATGCTGTGTCAGTCTTTCATGACGTGATCCAACTCAAGTGTTACATTCTTCTGCAGTCTCTCGGACAATCAGTCTTCAATTGGCACGCACAATTTCGTTGACGTTCCTGACACGTGCGCCATCGGTAGACGTCGAAGGGCGTTCAGAAACGAAGGTCACCTTCAACTTCCGTCTGGCCATTTTTAAACCGTGTGAACCTTTCGTAACACCGAGTACGGCTTAAGCACTCATCGCTGTAGGCTTCCTGTCTGTGCAAAAGGTTTTCTTGAGTCTCGAGCTAAATTTAATGGAGACGCTTTGCTCCTCTGCCATCTCGAAATTCGCAAACTCTGCGACACAACGCTCTACTCAATACAACACTGAACGAAAACTAGCTGACATACAACAATGAAACTTCCAGCAAGTACACATTAAACACAGGCTTGTTTGTGCCGGGATGCGAAACCGCACTTTGCTCCAGCACATCATCGGTGCAAAATTACGAATGTTCCGGAATTTTTTGAACAGACTTCGTAAGCACTTCCCCACAGCCGGTAGCTTTTTGCAGTTCTCGGAGGACGCCCAAATTTCGCAACCGCCGCGGGTCGACCACCACGGCTCCAGCGTCCATCGGGCTGCCACGTAAAACCGCGTCGTGGTGTCCCCACGGGGCGACAACCGAGTGCAGCGGGCGGCAGTCGATACCGCGGCTGATTTATCGTTATCGGCCGGCAGCGATGCGCGAGTCATAACGCCCCGGCAGAGGAGGCCCTCTGCTCTTTAGGCCGGCCCATTGGGCAAACGGTCCACTCGGCGCCACGACCGCCACGGGCTGTGCACAACAGCTCGTGCGTTATCAGAAAGCGCTTAGCGTCAGCGCACGTGTGGGGGCTGCCGCAAACGGCGCCATATGCTTGTCGCAACAACGGGAAAAATTGCACAGAAAAGTAGGATATTGTCAAAAGCTATAGTGCAGCAGCGTCTGATCTCAATCTAACTTCCTGCACCGGTCGATATATTCGTGTACATGAAAGGCAACAGATTAGAGTAGGGTTAAGTAAATGTTATGTCCTACACATATGAAGTCTCTTCATCGAGTTCTGATAGATACTGCTCGAGGGTCCCCTGTAATTCAAAGTTGCGATCTTCGTAACTGCCCTAAATCACAAAGGGCGAACGTTAGAAATATTTTATTTCTGTTATCCGTCCATTACTGTAAATGAAATATGCACAGATAAGCATGAACACTAAGTACACCTGCTTCATAGCATGTTGGACTGCCTTTGGAACGCAAAACACGAATAATTCTGTGTCACATGCATTCGACAAGTCTTTGGCAGCTTTCCGAAGGTATGTGACGTTCAATTAGTAATGCAAAACATATTTTTTTATTGGGCAATTTTGGTTGAAAAAATGTGGAATTTGTTGTGGGACGTCTTTGTATATTCCCTCTTCAGCCCCTATAGTTTCATTAAGTTCCTATAGGTGGCGGCGCCATAAGTAGCCTTGAAAATAGCGTCTTTAACGGAGGTGAGTCCCACGCAGAGAGCTATCACTCAGTTTCTTTTGGCGGAAAACCAGAGACTGCACATATTCCTAGGCACTTGCACAGTGCCTTCGGAGTCGTGGAAGTGAACAAAAGCACTGTGAGTCAGTGGGCGAGGCGTGTCTGTTACCATCGTAACAAGGCCGCGCATATCTGTCCGATCTCCAGCGTAGCGGCCGGCTGCACAGAGCGTGTGACTCCCGGAATGTTGCGACGTGCACACGCAGACTCTCTCATTCGAGGCGATCGACGGGTCGCAGTCAAACACTTCACTGCTCAACTGAACGTCTCTGCTGGTAGTGCTGACACACTTGTCCGTTAGTTGGGGTTCTCAGTGGTGTGTACTCGCTGGTTCCTCATCCACCGTAGAGCCCGAATCTGGTACCTTCCAACTTTCATGTGTTTGGCTCAATACAGCATGCACTCCATGGTAAACAGTTAGCGGATCATGGGAAAGACACTGATGCAGCAAGACGTTAGCTCTGAAGCGTACCGGTTCTTTGGTATGGCCGCCTTTCCGGCCGGGCGTCCTTATTGCCGCGTAGCTAGGCAAACGCCCCTACGCAGGGTCAAGGCACGCCACTGGGACACTGTCTACACCGGCTGTATGAATTCTGCTGAATAAATAATTTTATTTAAAAAAGCGGATAAAGTGTCACTAGAAGCCTTCCTACGAGACATCTCCATTCCTTCGGAACTGACTATGCAAATGTAGACGAGATGTCGCACAAATTCAAAGATATAGTAGCAACAGCAATTGAGAGATTCATACCTCATAAATTGGTAAGAGATGGAACTGATCCCCCGTGGTACACAAAACAGGTTCGAACGCTGTTGCAGAGGCAACGGAGAAAGCATGCGAAGTTCAGAAGAACGCGAAATCCCGAAGACTGGCTAAAATCTGCAGACGCGCGAAATTTGGCACGGACTTTAATGCGAGATGCCTTTAATAGGTTCCACAACGAAACATTATCTCGAAATTTGGTAGAAAATCCGAAGAAATTCTGGTCGTATGAAAAGTACACAAGCGGCAAGACGCAGTCAATACCTTCGCTGCGAAGTGCCAATGGTACTGTTACCGACGATTGTGCCGCTAAAGCGGAGTTATTGAACGCAGTTTTCCGAAATTCCTTCACCAGGGAATACGAATGGAAATTCCAGAATTTGAAACACGAACAGCTGCCACCATGAAGTAGATACCTTAGGGGTTGCGAAGCAACTCAAATCGCTCGATACGGGCAAGTCTTCAGGTCCAGATTGTATACCGATTAGGTTCCTTTCAGATTACGCTGATACAATAGCTCCCTACTTAGCAATCATATACAACCGCTCGCTCACCGATAAATCTGTACCTACAGATTGGAAAATTGCGCAGGTCGCACCAGTGTTTAAGAAGGGTAGTAGGAGTAATCCATCGAACTACAGATCTATATCATTGACGTCGGTTTGCAGTAGGGTTTTGGAGCATATACTGTATTCAAACATTATGAATCACTTCGAAGGGAACGATCTATTGATACGTAATCAGCGTGGTTTCAGAAAACATCGTTCTTGTGCAACGCAGCTAGCTCTTTATTCGCACGAAATAATGGCCGCTATCGACAGGGGATCTCAAGTTGATTCCGTATTTCTAGATTTCCGGAAAGCTTTTGACACCGTTCCTCACAAGCAACTTCTAATCAAGCTGCGGGTCTATGGGGTATTGTCTCAGTTGTGCGACTGGATTCGTGATTTCCTGTCAGGAAGGTCGCAGTTCATAGTAATAGACGGCAAATCATCGAGTAAAACTGAAGTGATATCAGGTGTTGCCCAGGGAAGCGTCCTGGGACCTCTGCTGTTCCTGATCTATATAAATGACCTGGGTGACAATCTGAGCAGTTCTCTTAGGTTGTTCGCAGATGATGCTGTAATTTACCCTCGGGTAAGGTCATCCGAAGACCAGTATCAGTTGCAAAGCGATGTAGAAAAGATTTCTGTATGGTGTGGCAGGTGACAGTTGACGCTAAATAACGAAAAGTGTGAGGTGATCCACATGAGTTCCAAAAGAAATCCGTTGGAATTCGATTACTCGATAAATAGTACAATTCTCAAGGCTGTCAATTCAACTAAGTACCTGGGTGTAAAAATTACGAACAACTTCAGTTGGAAAGACTATATAGATAATATTGTGGGGAAGGCGAGCCAAAGGTTGCGTTTCATTGGCAGGACACTTAGAAGATGCAACAAGTCCATTAAAGAGACAGCTTACACTACACTCGTTCGTCCTCTGTTAGAATATTGCTGCGCGGTGTGGGATCCTTACCAGGTGGGATTGACGGAGGACATCGAAAGGGTGCATAAAAGGACAGCTCGTTTTGTATTATCACGTAATAGAGGAGAGAGTGTGGCAGATATGATGGAAGTCATTAAAGCAAAGACGTTTTTCATCGCGGCGAGATGTATTTACGAAATTTCAGTCGCCAACTTTCTCTTCCGAATGCGAAAATATTTTGTTGAGCCCAACCTACATAGGTAGGAATGATCATCAAAATAAAATAAGAGAAATCAGAGCTCGAACAGAAAGGTTTAGCTGAACGTCAGCTGAGAAAGTTATTCTTCATACTTGCTGCCCAGCCGACAAATCTGCAAACTCATCTTTACATGTAATGGGGCCATTTACGCTGGACCATCCTGACTCGTAATACAGTATCGTCAGAAGCTATAAGGGAAACACAGTGAAGTACTCTCTTTAACCACGCTGGTGAAACAACAGAAATCACACTATATAGGCTGTTGGATGTTCAGGTTGTGGTACAAGTCCGTGGAGTCAGTCGTAGCGCTCAAACATGGAGGAGTCACAGTCTCGAAAATTGTTCGGAAAACAGAATTCTTGAAAGCGTACGAGTGAAGATTAAAAGTAGCAGAAAGCATTCTGCTGGACACTGCTTTAGCGTTGCTTACGAAAGCGTCGTCTGACCTATTATTTAGTACAGGCACAGTCTGTCCCGGATTCGATAACGTGTCTAGTCACCTGTACGCGGAGAGAGTCTAGCCGTGATATTCTTTGTTTCAAGAGCGAAGTTTCAAAAAATTTCCGTAGGAAATGTGGTGATGCAAATCACTGTAGTGCCTGGTACCAGAAAGCAGAGTAACAAGTTGTTATTATCCTTCACGTACGCATTGCAAAAGGATGAAGATTGAAAGGAGGAAGGATGATTAGGGTTTAGCGTCTAGACGACGACAGGTCAATATAGGCAGAGCTGAAGCTCAGATCGGGATAAGGACGAGGAAGAAAATAGACCGTGCACTTTTCTATAGAACCACCCCGGATATGGATTGAACTACTTTGGTAAATCGAGAAAAATTTAAATCTGGTTGGCCCAACGGGGATTTGAACCACTGCCCGCCCAAATTCGAGTCCACGTCTTACCTGTGCGCCGCATCGCTCGGTAACAAGTACTGTACAACTAAAGAAGTAAGAGGACATACAGCAGAACATATTACGTCATTTTTGGCAACTCCAGCGGTACTGTTAATACTGAAGTACTTGGGAATCCGCCGAAAACGTAAATCCGCATGACCGAATAGGGATTACAGATTCTTTCAGCCAAATACAAATCCAATTTATTAAAAACAATTTAACCTCGTTCGGTTATAGCTGGCGCAATAATGTTTAGTTTATAAATTTCTACAAAAAAGTTGTTTTATAATCTAAAAACTACTGGTTTGCTTCTAATTTCTCATCCCAGTCCTACAGACCCGGCACAACACCATCAGCTAGCCTCAGAAACATGATGATCAGAACTGGTTTTCACATTCTGCAGCTAAATTTCGCAATGGCATCCCTGAAAAACTAAGTCAGTGTTCCTGCAGAATGACTGAGGTACTGGCCTCAGAAACTGTGTTGGTATTATTTATTACAGAGTTCTGGTGTAAAGTTTTCCAAGAAGACAATAACCGAATAGAAATGGAGGACTCTTGATATTACTAACCCAAAGGGCCTCCAATATTTGCGTTGGGCAGGTTTAAGGACAAACAATATAGTTCACAAAGCAGGTGTCACTATATCAATTGAGATTTCTTTGTTTCTAGTGGAAGATGAAAGGGCTTTAGGTGTGTGTGTGTTTTCAACTACTGAGTAAACTTAACGCAACATATTTTTAAAGGTTACTCATAGCATTCCCTGGAATTACGAGGGCAGTTCAATAAGTAATGCAACACATTTTTTTTCTGAAACAGGGGTTGTTTTATTCAGCATTGAAATACAGCAGGTTATTCCCCAATTTTTTAGCTACACAACACTATTTTTCAACGTAATCTCCATTCAATTCTACGGCCTTACGCCACCTTGAAATGAGGGCCTGTATGCCTGCACGGTACCATTCCACTGGTAGATGTCGGAGCCAACGTCGTACTGCATCAATAACTTCTTCATCATCCGCGTAGTGCCTCCCACGGATTGCGTCCTTCATTGGGCCAAACATATGGAAATCCGACGGTGCGAGATCGGGGCTGTAGGGTGCATGAGGAAGAGCAGTCCACTGAAGTTTTGTGAGCTCCTCTCGGGTGCGAAGACTTGTGTGAGGTCTTGCGTTGTCATGAAGAAGGAGAAGTTCGTTCAGATTTTTGTGCCTACGAACACGCTGAAGTCGTTTCTTCAATTTCTGAAGAGTAGCACAATACACTTCAGAGTTGATCGTTTGACCATGGGGAAGGACATCGAACAGATTAACCCCTTCAGCGTCCCAGAAGACTGTAACCATGACTTTACCGGCTGAGGGTATGGCTTTAAACTTTTTCTTGGTAGGGGAGTGGGTGTGGCGCCACTCCATTGATTGCCGTTTTGTTTCAGGTTCGAAGTGATGAACCCATGTTTCATCGCCTGTAACAATCTTTGACAAGAAATTGTCACCCTCAGCCACATGACGAGCAAGCAATTCCGCACAGATGGTTTTCCTTTGATGTTTATGGTGTTCGGTTAGACAACGAGGGACCCTGAGGGAACAAACCTTTGAATATCCCAACTGGTGAACAATTGTGACAGCACTACCAACAGAGATGTCAAGTTGGGCACTGAGTTGTTTGATGGTGATCCGTCGATCATCTCGAACGAGTGTGTTCGCACGCTCCGACATTGCAGGAGTCACAGCTGTGCACGGCCGGCCCGCACGCGGGAGATCAGACAGTCTTGCTTGACCTTGCGGCGATGATGGCACATGCTTTGCCCAACGACTCACCGTGCTTTTGTCCACTGCCAGATCACCGTAGACATTCTGCAAGCGCCTATGAATATCTGAGATGCCCTGGTTTTCCGCCAAAAGAAACTCGATCACTGCCCGTTGTTTGCAACGCACATCCGTTACAGACGCCATTTTAACAGATCCGTACAGCGCTGCCACCTGTCGGAAGTCAATGAAACTATACGAGACGAAGCGGGAATGTTTGAAAATATTTCACAAGAAGTTTCCGGTTTTTTCAACCAAAATTGACCGAGAAAAAAAAATGTGTTGCATTACTTATTGAACTGCCGTCGTATATTAAGCTGATGAAACTAACAAACGAAAATAACACTTGGCTAGCGTCTATCTGGGACATGTGCAGCAGAGGTGTCTAGGAAAGTTACAATACAGATCTGTACATCGATGTGAGCTCCACTTCTCGTGATGGATGGAAGGAGAATTCTTTCTATTGGCCCTTGGATTTCCACGATGCTGCCATCAGCCATTTAAAGAGATACGGAAATATGTTTGCTGATTTTGTGCACTCTGAGTCCTTGAAACCAAACGCCACTGGTCTCCGACCTCTCCGCGGTCTTTCAGTACTTTTCTGAACAATGACAAAAAGCATTTCCTGAATCGCTTCTTGCGTCTACATTAAAACAATACTACAGGACCACGTAAGAGCAAACCTCTATCGTTTGGGATGAAATGGCATCAGGGAGTTTCAAACCAATGCTGACTCTACAGCAGAGGGAAAGACCATTTTGAATTACCTTTGTCTGACGTGTTGTAGACAGAACATTCCAGTCGCCACAGGAAAGGGCGTGTCATGTGGCTGAGACGTGGAGGAACTTTGTTCATCGGAGAGCCTATCGGCCGCATGACAAGATGCGTGAAATAAGTACGTTTGATCGTCAGCAGCTCGTGAGTTCCGGACGCACGATATGCTTCATCTACGAGATCGCGGGGACTCTCGGATTTTCATGCGTCGCGTTGTCAATGGTGCCATACAGTTGCTTCGATTCGCCGCCAGAATTACCTGTTGTGAGCAACAAAGTTTTGACAATAGGGGCCATCGTTGAATACTGCTTACCGCAATAGCACAGAGACGGGAGTGTGGTGAAAGTCATACCCCAAATCAGTGCTGGTCGACAGCGACGGCGAGCAGCCACAACATCTTGAGCAATCTATTCAGTACGGAATTTATAGCACCACGCAGTTTGCTGTGCCCAGTCCGTGTCGCACAATACAGACGTAACGCAGGCGAAGGATAGTAACTGTTGCCTGCACCAAGCAATGAAAAAGCTCGCCATTGGTGATGATCTAATACACGCCTTGAAACTTCATCATGTTACGTGCAGCAACATCACTTACAACATAGGATTATACAGCCAACAGGTTGCAAATTACTGTTTGGTACATTGACCTAGGTTCCGACACTTACTAAGGGTCTCTTCGTGAAAATGAAATTCTGATACCGTAAAATTACATTGCGGAAAATCAGTGGTGTGATTTTAGAGCAGCTATCATCAAGTAATATACACTCCTGGAAATGGAAAAAAGAACACATTGACACCGGTGTGTCAGACCCACCATACTTGCTCCGGACACTGCGAGAGGGCTGTACAAGCAATGATCACACGCACGGCACAGCGGACACACCAGGAACCGCGGTGTTAGCCGTCGAATGGCGCTAGCTGCGCAGCATTTGTGCACCGCCGCCGTCAGTGTCAGCCAGTTTGCCGTGGCATACGGAGCTCCATCGCAGTCTTTAACACTGGTAGCATGCCGCGACAGCGTGGACGTGAACCGTATGTGCAGTTGACGGACTTTGAGCGAGGGCGTATAGTGGGCATGCCGGAGGCCGGGTGGACGTACCGCCGAATTGCTCAACACGTGGGGCGTGAGGTCTCCACAGTACATCGATGTTGTCGCCAGTGGTCGGCGGAAGGTGGACGTGCCCGTCGACCTGGGACCGGACCGCAGCGACGCACGGATGCACGCCAAGACCGTAGGATCCTACGCAGTGCCGTAGGGGACCGCACCGCCCCTTCCCAGCAAATTAGGGACACTGTTGCTCCTGGGGTATCGGCGAGGACCATTCGCAACCGTCTCCATGAAGCTGGGCTACGGTCCCGCACACCGTTAGGCCGTCTTCCGCTCACGCCCCAACATCGTGCAGCCCGCCTCCAGTGGTGTCGCGACAGGCGTGAATGGAGGGACGAATGGAGACGTGTCGTCTTCAGCGATGAGAGTCGCTTCTGCCTTGGTGCCAATGATGGTCGTATGCGTGTTTGGCGCAGTGCAGGTGAGCGCCACAATCAGGACTGCATACGACCGAGGCACACAGGGCCAACACCCGGCATCATGGTGTGGGGAGCGATCTCCTACACTGGCCGTAAACCACTGGTGATCGTCGAGGGGACACTGAATAGTGCACGGTATATCCAAACCGTCATCGAACCCATCGTTCTACCATTCCCAGACCGGCAAGGGAACTTGCTGTTCCAACAGGACAATGCACGTCCGCATGTATCCCGTGCCACCCAACGTGCTCTAGAAGGTGTACGTCAACTACCCTGGCCAGCAAGATCTCCGGATCTGTCCCCCATTGAGCATGTTTGGGACTGGATGAAGCGTCGTCTCACGCGGTCTGCACGTCCAGCACGAACGCTGGTCCAACTGAGGCGCCAGGTGGAAATGGCATGGCAAGCCGTTCCACAGGACTACATCCAGCATCTCTACGATCGTCTCCATGGGAGAATAGCAGCCTGCATTGCTGCGAAAGGTGGATATACACTGTACTAGTGCCGACATTGTGCATGCTCTGTTGCCTGTGTCTATGTGCCTGTGGTTCTGTCAGTGTGATCATGTGATGTATCTGACCCCAGGAATGTGTCAATAAAGTTTCCCCTTCCTGGGACAATGAATTCACGGTGTTCTTATTTCAATTTCCAGGAGTGTAAATAAATAAAACATTCCAGCCTCTGCCAAACGAGCCTTGCTAGGAACATCAGACCACGTGGCAAAGGCTGGAATGCTTTATTTTATTGCCGGCCGGGGTGGCCGAGCGGTTCTAGGAGCTACAGTCTGGAACAGCGCGACCGCTACGGTCGCAGATTCGAATCCTGTCTCTGGCATGGATGTGTGTGATATCCTTAGGTTAGTTAGGTTTAAGCAGTTCTAAGTTCTAGGGGACTGATGACCTCAGAAGTTAAGTCCCATGGTGCTCAGAGGCATTTGAACCATTTTTATTTTATTTTTGACTTGAGCATAGCTGCTCTAAAACCATACCTTTACTATTTCACAGTGCAGTTTTATGGATTATCAAAATCTCGTTTTGATGAGCACACCGTTAGGAGGTGTCGAAACTTCGGTCAATATGCCAAAGAGAAATTAGCAATCGGTTGGCTGTATAATCCTACTTTGAAACTAGAATATTGTTGTTAAATAACAGCCATTTTAAAAATGGCTGTTGCGTAGCAACCATATTGTAGTTTCAACGTAGGATTATACATCAACCGAACATGACTTACTTAACTTTCACAGTGGCGCCAATTATCTTCGCACTAATTACGAATAACGCAAAAACATCGCTCTCATTTTTAAAATTGTCTTTTTCCCTTCCTCCGTTCTGTGGACAATCGTATGGCTTACTAGCGGTACTGCTGAACAGCCACTTCACATGACTCAGATATTAAAATCCTCGAGGTAAGAAAAAAGTGGCTACCTGAAGATGGGCATTTCCGTCCCACAACGGTAGTGCCCAGACACTTGTGTCTCAATGATGATGATATCTGCACTATAATTATAGATTTGCTGCCTACCACACATAAAAATAAGCTAGTATTTCATATCTCCGTTCTGTATCTCCTTAACCTCTCTCAACTTGCGAGAAGCAGATATAAATTGGCTGCAAGTGGAATACTACTAATACTTCTCCAGACAGCATCAAAATCTATGCACTATAATGCAGGTGAATCCTAAGTTTAGTTCTGTTAGTAACTTCTTCCAATAATCTGTTACTCAGTCTACACAAATTACTCTGACAAGGGAAATTCCCCATAGCACCCCTTTCAAACTTGGTGATAAATTGGCCCATTCAAAAACTGAACACAGATCAAGCATGAAAACAAGAAAATAGTGTACTGAACTGCCAAAGAAGATGCAAAATGGAAACAGTTAACTGCCCAAGCTCAAGATGTGCAAAATCAGCCGACCGAAGTGGCCGCGCGGTTCTGGGCGCTGCAGTTTGGAACCGCGAGGCCGCTACGGTCGCAGGTTCGAATCCTGCCTCGGGCATGGATGTGTGTGATGTCCTTAGGTTAGTTACGTTTAAGTAGTTCTAAGTTCTAGGGGACTAATGACCTCAGAAGTTGAGTCCCATAGTGCTCAGAGCCATTTGAACCATTTTGTTTGTGCAACATCGAACGCCTTCCAGCCGGCCGCTGTGGCCGAGCGGTTCTAGACACTTCAGTCCGGAAACTCGCTGCTGCTACGGTCGCAGGTTCGAATCTTGCCACGGGCATGGATGGGTGTGATGTCCTTTGGTTAGTTAGGTTTAAGTAGTTCTAAGTCTAGGGGAAGGATGACTTCAGATGTTAAGTCCCATAGTGCTTGGAGCCATTTGAACCATTTGAATTTGAACGATTCCCAAACACCACACCACTGTGGTTGTGCGGTCAAAGTGTAGAGTACAAAGCGGGACGTAAGAGTTAAAACCTCCCTCATGGCCCACTTTTTTCACCAATTTATGAACTGTCCGTCCAGCTATTGACGTATCTCTTCTCCTTGTGTAGTCTTGGCAATTGTCATACTATACATCGGTAACGGTATACGACTCATGTGGCAAAAATATATTACAATCGCAAGTATATCTGATGAATATTGAAAGCAAACGAGACGCCCCACAGATCTCTCACAGAAATGAAAACAACAAATAAAAATAAGATGGTGTGAACTATGTAACAACGAAAGAATTTAAGAATCAAAACTTCCAAAACGGATCGGAAGGGGCGTAACATGTGGTAGTTGTGTAGCACGTATGTCTGCTACGACCTTTCACTGGTAGCTACAGCGACTGCGTTTCTACCGCTTCCTCTTTTTCGTCTTTTGGCAACAAATGCTACCGCAGCGACAGCCGAGATATAACAGCTGAAATAAACTGTCAATTGACTGCGAAACGATCAGGGGCAGAAACTCTAACGCTCCCGCTAGACGAAAGAGATCATAAGGTCACGGACGAGACGTATTGCGACACGAGTTGATGAAAACCGCGTCCTCTTGCAGACAGCCAACACCAGTAGACGCAATGCTGGAGGCAGCAGGCAGCGAGCGCAGAAGTGCGTGACGTCAGAGCGCGGCGCGTACTCACCCTGCGGCGGAAGTCTGGCGGGATGCCGCCGGGCAGGCGCGCGACCATGCGCATGGCGTCGCGCCATTGGCTGAAGCCGCTGTCGCCGGGCGCCGGCGCCACGCTGAACCGCATCCTCGAGTCCTCGCCTGCAGACAGAAGCGCCCGTCAGAACTGACGGCTACACTCGTCACAGCACGCAGAGCAACATTCCTAACTTCTGTTTGCTGCAGATTCCTCGAACATATTCTCAGCTCGAATATAATAAACTTTCTTGAGACTAAGAAGCTTATGTCCACGAGTCAGCATGGTTTTAGAATCCATTACTCGTGCGAAACTCAGCTTGCTCTTTTCTCACATGGTATACTGGGAACTATGGATGAAGGGCAACAAGCAGATTCCATATTTCTAGATCTCGGGGAAACAAGTGGCACAGTGCCCCATGGCAGGCTGTTAACGAAAGTACGAGCATATGGAATAAGTTCAGATATGTGAGTGGTTCGAAGACTTCTTATATAATAGAACCAAGTATGTTGCCTTCGACCATAGACATCAGAATAGCATTAAGAGTGCCCCAAGGAAGTGTGAGAGGACCGCTGTTCTCCTCCATATACACCAATAATTTGCGGAGAGGGTGGGCATCAATCTGCGATTGTTTGCTGATGATGGCGTGGTGTACGGTAAAATGTCGAAGTTGAGTGACTCTAGGAAGATACAAAACAACTTCTACAAAATTTCTAGTTGGTGTGATGAATGGCAGCTAGCCCTAAATGTGGATAAACGTAAGTTAATGTGGATGAGTGGGAAGAACCTGTAATGTTCGGATACAGTATTACTAGTGACACAGTCAAGCCGGCCGGTGTGGCCGAGCGGTTCTAGGCGCGTCAGTCTCGATCCGCGTGACCGTTACAGTCGCAGGTTCGAATCCTGCCTTGGGCATGGGTGTGTTTGATGTCCTTAGGTTAGTTAGGTTTACGTAGTTCTAAGTTCTAGGGGACTGCTGACCTCAGATGTTAAGTTCCATAGTGCTCAGAGCCCTTTGAACCATTTTGACAGAGTCAAGTCGTGTAAATATTTGGGCGTAATGTTGCAAGCCGACATGAGGTGGAACGAGCATGTGAAAACTGTGGTACGGAAGGCAAATGGTATACTTCGGTATATTGGGAGAATTGAAGAAAGAATGGTTCACCTGTGCTGGAAACCGCATATAGGAAGCTGTTTCGACCGATTCTTAAGTACTAGTAGAGTGTTTGGGATCCGTACCAGGTCGGATTGACGGAAGACATCGAAGCAATTGACAAGCGGGCTGGTAGATTTGTTATCAGTAGCTTCGAACAACACGTAAGTGTTACGGAGATGCTTCGGGAACTCAAATGCGAATCCCTCGAGGGAAGGCGACGTTCTTTCCGAGAAACACTATTGAGGAAATTTAGAGAACCAACACTTGATTCTACTGCTGCCAACATACATGGCGTTTAAGGACCGCGAATATAAGATAGGAGAAATCAAGGCTCATACAGTCATTTTTCCCTCACTCTATTTCCAAGTCGAACAGGAGGGGAAATGACATGTAGTGGTATAGGGTACCCTCCGCCACGCACCGTACTATGGCTTGCTGAATATCGATGTAGATGCAGATATAGTGCTGCTTTCACTTTCGTCGCAACCTCTTCCTCCGCCCAATCACCAGCAAGTATTTTTACAGCTGAATTTTACCGTAAATCCGAAAAACTATATCATACACAAAATGGAAACTAATTTCATGTTTTATTTTATTTAACGTAGGCACCTTACAAATAAAAACACGTTGATATCATCAAACTCTGTGTTTGGCATAAATTACAGTTCCAGAAAAAAAATTGTAAAAAATTTTATGTTGTTTCTGCACCAGATAGATAACACCTGTAAATAACACAACGTAACCAGTTATAAACTTTAATATTTTCTTATATTCATTTCGGAAGTTTTACTCCTGCGTCACGTGGTATTTCCAGTGTTTAGGTCAGGTGTATTGATCCTGGGAAAACCAACAGTGTCGAAATATTTAGAACTATTTAAATGTAACGCATTGACTTCGAAATGCAGTCACATTGCGTCTGTAGGAAGATTCACTTGCAAACAAAGCCCAACTCATTAATCACTTAGCAACAAATATTTTACAAATTTGAAACCATCATCAGAATGTTAAAACGTACTCAATAAAACACAGAGGTGAAAAACTAGACAAGAACAGTTTAAGAAACAAAAGGGCACCCCATGACATAGCATAGCGTTTATTGGTATCATCTCACATTGGACAGCAAAAACTCTGGAGAAACATTATATGTAAACATCTGCTTCTCCAGTAAAAATACGCACTACCATAAACAGTCAATAAACATCACAAATTTAAGAAAAGCACAGAAAGTGATGACGATATGTTTCTGCGGGAGCACGACAGCAAGGTCTTCAGCACCCAGTATATAAGATGCCATTTGACAGGCAGGCAGAGCCTTAGACATTGGAATTTGTAAACGTATGGCGCTCCTTTGACTAAGGATTTACACTGAATCTGTTGTGCAACTCGTCTGATAGAAACGGGGAAAAATCAAAACTGAATAAAGTACTGGCCAGTTTGCAAACACCGCCAAATGGCGTAAATCTAAATATACTGAAGGCAACAGAAATCTAACGAAACCAATAGCTACAGCCACATGTCATTCTGAATGAAAATATTGATGATGAACAAACAAAAGCAGTGCCCTTTTCCCAAACCACCACATTTACAATTCATTATGCTTCATTTGATTTATTACACATCCTATTCCTCCACATATTATTTTTGAAACCAAAAGAAATTACACTCAAATTTTGTTCACGTAATAAAACTCTGGATTCAAATGAAGTAACACATGCATACTCGTGCAGTGTTAGGGGCGTAAGTGATCATTGGTACCTTTGTATGTACCCACCTAATTGTGTTAGTTGTTTTTTATCTGCATCTGACAGTCTTCCTTCACACAGGTCAAATAACTTACTACCTGATTTTTCTGCACGATCGTAGCTGCACCACTAAATGGATTACGCTCGTCAGTATAAATTAAGCGTTTTGCATTCACACACCCACACTTCAACATCTGCTGCTGCCAAGTGGAAAACAAGCATTAATGGCTTTCTCTTGCCACATGTACTTGGAGGTATTAACCAATCTAAAAACATATTACTCCTAATAGTTATAATTATTAGTCTGTAATTGAAATAAGTGCCGATGTGATGTTGTTCGGTCACCAATAAAAAAATCTACACCCCTAATACTATGTATAAAGTATATGGATGATTATGCACATGTCTCATTTACATATAAAGTACGTAGAACTGTGTAAAAATCCACTGATGTATAACTTTACAATCATCTTTGCACACTATAAGACAAAAAAATCCTACATCTATTTAATCCCTCGAAATATTTCGAGACAGGGAATATACAAAGCTCAACTGCAAAACTCTAGATGAACGTACACAAAGAAAATGTGCATAACCTCAGGAATGCCACATCAGTTCAAAGATCTTCTTGTTACTAATCCAGCAAAAGCATTCTGCAATCCCAGTGATAAACTTAAAGAATTTTAGATATTTTGAAATTGTCGGCTTTCCAAGAAGTGATGCACCTGAGATAGACACCGGTATTAGCACCTAATGAAGAAACACATGTCAAATAAAAACTTCAAGTTTCGTGACTGCTTATGTCGTATTTTATATTATTGTTTTAAAGAGGTAGCCACTGTAGCACCCCAAAATACATTTATGTCAGAAAATAACACCTGGATAAAAGAAAAACATATATACCTAAGAAGGATGATATTACGTCATCAGCGTGTAAATAAACTCAAAATGTCATTTATTCCTTATTTTCCTAATGAAAAGCAAACAAGAAAATATTACTGTGCACGCAAACCAAGCTGACATTCGGCGCGGTGGCCGATGGGAGCGGTCGTAAAGGCATTACCCATCAGCCACTGCACAATGTGGTGTTTCGTAATAACACTTGGAAGAAGATTTTATTACGAAGTTTACGAGGCATATTTTAGATCTTGAATAACTAAATAAACATTACAAAGCTTAATATGTACAGAGTGTTGTCTCAGAATCATATTCACAATGAGGTAATTCGTTCCAACTAGAAAATTGTTTGTTAAATTCATTTGGAACCCTGAAAATTACGAAGGCAAGCACATGATCATATTCAAGTTAAATTTTCAGGTGAGGAATTCGCTGTTTTTTCACTGGTATATTTATAGCATCGATACTCTGTGGATTGAATTCAGACCATTTTCACGTAACATAACGATTTAATTCTCCTCCTCCTCCTTTGGCACTAGAGCACTTGATGGGCCTTGGCCTACTGAAGAACCTCCTTCCTCCATACTTCTCTCTCTCTCGTTTCCTCTTCCATCCTCGTATCTCCACCTAGGTAAGGTCAGGCAACACAATGTCAGCCATTCAGGTGTCGGTCGGCCCTTCTTTCCGGAGGAATACGATCTGCCATAGACTGTTCGTTTGGGCATCCTGTTATCTGTCATCGTGTACATACGGTCTAACCAGCATATTCCTTGAGATTTAATAAATTAAGCTATATCATTCCCTTGTATAAGATCTTCTTTTTCATGATTGCATCTTTTTCTCCAACCCTCTGCCTCTCTCACGGGCTCATAAATTTTCTGCAGGTTTTGCTTTCAAATTCTCTTAGGTTGTTTATATCTGCTTCTATCGTTGTCCACATTTCTAAACAATATGTAACAACCGATCGCAACTTCGTTGACCTTGTAATTGGAGCGTACTTAAGTACTTGTAAGTGTACATAAAGTCTTCTATTTCCCAATTGTATCCTTTCTCTAACACGTTGCCTCATATTATTATCGCTAGTTAAGGGGACACTTAAATAATAGAAGCAGCTGACAGCTTTAAAACATTTATTAGAGGCCGCCAGATTATGTGTTGCTGTTCTTGCCTTAAGCATTTTTTGTATTTTTTCGTTTACTGTAAGTCCAATTTTTGCTGTTTTTTCTTCCGTTAATTCGAACGCAACTTCGTTGTCCTTGTAATTGGAGTGTACTTAAGTACTTGTTAGTGTACATAAAGTGCTCTATTTCCTACTTGTATCCTTTCTCTAATACGTTGCCTCATATTATTATCGCTCTTTAAGGGGACACTTAAATAATAGAAGCAGCTGACAGCTTTAAAACATTTATTAGAGGCCGCCAGATTATGTGTTGTTATTCTTGCCTTAAGCATTTTTTGTATTTTTTCGTTTACTGTAAGTCAAATTTTTGTTGCTTTTTCTTCCGTTAATTCGAACATCGATACATAGTGGACTGAATTAAGATTAGTTGCATGTACCATAACGATTTTTAATTACAAAGCTTGTAAAATATGTTGACTTTCGAAAGTCAACGAAGAATGCAACACTACAGAGAGCAGAAAAACTAACAGAATTAACAGGATGTCCATACAAAAATAATTACGGTATTCATTTTTGAATACATTATCACAAAATCTTAAAAAAATAGCGTTGCTTGTAATTAAACGTTTGTTGCATAAAATGGTATGGCGTCATCTCTAGATCATTTCGTTGTCTAGGTGGTTGATTTTTCAGACAGTGCTGAAAAAAATCTATGCATATTATAAAGGAAATTTCTCCGCAGCGTTTTTGTCGATATATGCGGAGGAAAATCTCAGGAAGTACTTTACCAATGAAGCTTGTGTGTATAATTTATAATTATAGTAATGATGAGGGTGCAAACCACAGTAAAAGACAGTTGATGGGAAACAGATACACTGCACGTAAAGCATGGTACGTTTATTCATATTACTTGATAGTTCCACGATAAACGGAGAAACGGCAGCTCTGTCTCCAATTTCTGATTCTTGCTAAAGGCAACTTTGTTAGGATATGAGCATGTAAGGAGAGGTAAGTTACAAAAATATGGCAGTCAACAGTAGTAATGCGTGCGTTGTTCGTGCCAGGAAAAAACTTTTCATGGACGATTTGTACGAATCGAAGGTTGATGTCGATATCTAAGGTTCTTATGAAGATCCTGAGCATATTCCTGAACGCAAATGTGCTTCAAAAATTCTTGCTAACCAGGTAAATGAGGACGTTTATTTAAGATTTAGGTAAGTATGCAATGTTAAGTTGCGTTCCTTACTACAGTTAACGTGACAGTCTGACGGTAGACATGTTAACATGTCATAGTTTAATATTTGAGGTTTTTTATGTTTTGTTATTACAACAATGGTTAAAACAAATATTAGTATAAAAAACTGAAGCAATTCGGACATTTCAAATTCGGCTTTTTGGGAGGTTTCAGTAATGATGCGTAAATTCGTCCCGCAAGTAAATACCAGTAAGACAATGTTAAGTACCAACTGAGGAATTTTTAAGACTAAATTTGTGGACAGAATTTTAATTTTAAGAATTCGTCGTTACTGTTAATATATCTGAGAACAGTGACATTTTTACCAAAATCACATTGCATCTACCCGAAGTATATCATATATGAGATTTTGTTGAAACTTTACTGCGCAATTTCTCGAAAGTACTAGACTCTTCTTTACTATTGTTTGTAGCCGAGTTCTACAAATATATTATAATTTTATTCTACATTTCATTAGCTTTTGGAGTGACATCTCGTGACAATCATGGGAGCTATGAACTGATCAGCTACAGAGGAGGCGGTGTCTGGCGGCAAAAGTAGTAAGGTATACAGTCACTGGAACTCCAGCGAACAGCGCAGCTTCACTAGGATAGATATATATCATAAAATAAAGTCCCCTTTCTGCGATTTCCTGTCTGTACGTAAATGCTAATCTCGGGAATTTTTTTATGATTTTTCACTGATAGATAGAATGAATCACGAGGAAGATGTGCGCAAATAATCTATTACCTCTACGTCACACATGTCGGCCAGGTGTAGATAGTACCGTCCGAGGTCTGAGCAGATCGCTAGTAAATTTTAAATATACTTGAATTCCGATGCTTTATTATTTAGTTCTGAACCACTGAATTGCTCGCAAATATAGAATACAATGTAAGCTCTGTGATGCGATGAGGCAGTCAGTATGTTAGTGGAGGGCTATGAAAACCTCTGATAGAATGGTTACCGAAATCTTATACGAGTAATTAAATTTTCGTCGCGACATTTAAGTCTCATCTTTATCTGCGATAATAGTGGAAGCTGAGGATATGAATTAAAATTTGTACCATTGTTGGAACTTAAACCTGCGTCGCCTTGATTATTAGGCAGGAATGCTTGCCATTGCACCACCACAAGAAGGTCAGGTAGAGTCCTGTTGGGGTGTAATTTCTAACATTTCTACCTAATGTGCAAGGAGACCTGTGTTCAAGTTCTGGCCGTGGCAGAAATTTTAGTTCATTTCTTCAGCTTCCATCATCATCCTTGAAAAAGATGACACTGAATGACCTGAGGAAAATTTAATTATAAGATCTGTAGATTACATACACCTGTGGTACAGCATTTCCCCATTATTTCCGACGCTGGGGTGCAATTCCAATACCGGAGAGCCTCGGCGATAGTAATTATCTAATAGGAGGAAAATAAGCTGAAGAAGTGAGTTGAAGTTTGTGATTGGGAGGGCATTCGGCTTGGTTAATACGTATAGCAACGTTGAAACTGCTTTGTGATGATGTAATGGCTAGCATTTGAGCCTAGTAAGCAAGTAGACCCTATTTAAAGTCCCGGAGGCAGCAAAACTAATTCATTTGTTCAGTTTCTATCATTATCGTAGGTTATCGAAATGCTGGGTCAAGAGGTGAGTAGCTTTTCCTAGCAGTATAGCATTATTTACTCATTGAATCTTAATTCACAGCACAAAATAAGTTAATATTCAGACAAAAGTAGCCTTGAATGCTTTAGGTAAACTATACAAGCTTTTCAAGGCAAATGTGTCTGACAATAAAAAGTTTACACTTAATGTCAACAGGTTTTGAGTTACTATAGCGAGACATAATTTTTAATACGGAAATTACTGAAAACCTGGCAATTTCTCAGCATAGATTGGAGAGGTGCATGTTACGAATTACTATAAGAGGCAAAAAGCAAATTAACAGGGGAACATAATAAAGTGGAAGACATAATCACGACAGGGATGAACATGTAATGGAGACGGGTAGGACATGGGCCAGTCGAATAGATGGTAAAAGAACCAAGGTAGTACTTACTGGATTAAAGGAGGTAAGAACAGATCGAGAGAATGACCTAATGGGAAGTGGGGAGATGAAATAAGAAACCAAGCAGGAGCAACGTGGATAGCTGAAGACCGCGATAGTCTGCAACAGGCCTCTGCTCGGCAGTGGATGTCGAATGGCTGTCGCTGCTGCTGCTGTTCACGACGATGATAATAGTGGTGCTGATGGTCGTGATGATGATGATGATTATGATGATGATGATGATGTTGGTGGTGGTGACAGTCGTTGCTGTGTTCACAGGGCGCGATAGAGCACAGTCAGGTGGAGTGACTGTGCAACAAGTGTTAAGTGGCGAGGCGAAGCATAGTTCTAGTTGATCATTTAAAGGGTGCCATTCTTGCCGCTCTATCTTGCACCGCCTGTCACTCGGGCGGAAGTAAGGCTTTTCTCAGTATCCTTCCTCCTGCCTTGTGTTTAAGGAATTGCACGGCCCGACGACAGCTGTCCGAAGTGGAGTGTCAACTGGAGAGCCAGCGATTCCAGCTCCAGGACCGCTGTCCGGCCAGGTAATACGACTAGCTGCCGCTGGCTCAAAATACATCGCTGCGTGCATTAACCTAGAACGTCTTGGAAATGTATACTAACCTGATTAGGACTTATATACAAAGTGATTACTAGTCACATTTGTGCCTAATGTCGGCGCTCGTCTAAAGAGAGGTAAGGACTGTACATATTGTATTCAATAAAAACGTTCCGAACTTTTACTCAGAACCGCCACTTGGTAGTTGTGCTAGCCACCTTATCAGAACCGATGGATTACTTTACGCGTGCTCAATACAAAGAGAATGATATTGCCACTGGTGAATTCTGTTTTTTGATATGTCTACTCCTCTGCGCTACCAATGATGCAAAAATGCGAAAAATTCCTGAGACATGTAACTCTTTGTTTGTACTTTTTATACGAACGCCCTAATTAAAGACGATAATCGTTCCGGAATTCGTGTCGAGTGTGCGGGAACACAGCTGACTTGCAAATGAGGTTATAAGCGTAAGGAAGGTAGAGATTACGGTAAGGTTACGGCTATGCAGCTTTGCGTGCGCACTTTCGGCCGCAACTGCGCTAAATGCTTCTTGAGGGCTTGATTATGTCGGATCGCGCGCAAGCGGAATTTAAATAGGTTCCAATCCAGAAGATATTTTCAGCTTTCGCAATTTTACATATGGACGTAGTGAAGCCAGAATATGCGCCTTGGCTGCATTTCTCTGCCTACCAGTACTTGCTTGAGCTCTGCTCCGAATTTTAACGTGGCGTAGGAAAGCAGTATAGGATTAATGACTCCTCACTGTCGTATCAACTTCATTTGTTATTTTGAACTAGCGACACCGTTAACTAGACAGTTTTCTTTTCAACTCTAAAACAAACAAGAAACAGATTCTGGCACACTGTAGAAACGTTAGTTTCAAATGTTGTTGTTATTAGTTTCATAGTTTTGTCCAATACAGTGACTTTTATTTTCTCAATGCCTTTCACTACATTAATAACCAGACGTGTTTCTTAATACAAGTGATCTGCAACATGAGCGCCTGTTGTTAATGTAATCTACAACTGGCTGACAGTCAAGGTATCATAGTGCGAGATGATTGATTAACTGAGATTCTACGCACAGATACGAAGTTTTCCAAGTCATCAAATCAGTTTTAGTATAAATATATCATTTAAGGTCAATAATAACTTTAATCATAACAGATGATAATGCTGCAGATCACACTCTATTACAGGAAAGCATAACAGTTTATCTGGGTGGTGACAAGAGAGATATAGAAAAAGTAAAAGGTACTGTTTGAACATAAGAATGAAACTAATCACAACAACATTTAAAACTGAAGTTCACAGCAATATAACGACGTCCAGTTCATGTGTTTTAGAATAATAAAGCAAATCATAATGGCGAGCTGCCGGTGAAACTCGCTTGTGACAGTAAATACTGTTTTTGTAAGGGAGACCACCAAATCCCATACTATTTCCGTCGTTCGAACAATATATGACGTCCTGCCCGGTTGTACGGACGTAAGCACCACGATAATTAAGAGAGATTTTGTGTTTGTACAGTTAATCATTTGATGTGCCGTAGAAACTACACATAAAACCACAGGAAATTCGTATAGAACTTAATTTGGAAATAAAACTTATATATCTCTTTTCTGATGATTCTGCCACATGCAGATGTACTGCGTAGCCGCCGTATTTTCTTTTCATGTCTTGAGATCGTAGTCGTTTACTGAACCCGAAACGAATAGTATGGTCGTATGAGAGATGGTCCAAACGCACCATGTGGCGCGATGCCTAAGAAACTGGGCTCATACGTGATAAGATTGGAATTAAAACTCCGTTATATCGAGTTATGCTTCTGAAATTTTAAGCTATTTCATGCAGATCACCGAGTGTTCCGTACTTCTCTCTGTCGAGAGGACTATAAACACTACACTCCGTTCTACATTATTTTTTTACCATGCAAACCAACGAGACTTTGACGGCTCAAATTCGTGACTTTGCAGTTCATGTCAAAGAAAATGTGTAATTTGCGAATAGTGCGGAATTCCAGTATGACTTACAGCCTAACTGCTTAAAAAGTGAAAAAATTTTAGAAAATAATGAAAATCTGTGCTGAAGATTTTAAAATCCGAGCTACCTATCAAAACAGTAGATCCAAAACCATTTTCAGAAAGTTATCTATACATGATGCTCATACCAGTTATCTACGGAACACTGTCCAGCCACATGAAAAAAACCTGAGCAACCACCTTTTGTTGCGCGGACCGCTGCAAACGTGAGAGAGTCAGTGGTATTCTGGATCGTACCAACAGGAATGTGGAGCCATGCCGACTCCACTCTCGTGGCTACATGCGCTACGTTTTACGACTGTGGATCCCTGACAGCAACAAGCCAGTTGAGGTTGTCCCTAAGATTCTCGATTAGGTATAAATTCGGGTAATTTGGTAGCCGGGGCAGCACGATAAACTCATCCTGGCGCTCTTGGAACCACACTGCGAGCTGCATTGTCTCGCAGGCAGATGCCATCGTGCCGAGGAAAATCGAACTGCATGTACGAGTGACGTGGTCCCCGGCGATAGATGCTTACTTGTGTTGATACACTGTGGTTTGTAGAAAGACGAGATCACCCAGGAAATGTTACGAAAACATTCCCCACACCATAAAGCTCTCTCCTTCGGGCTGGACTCTTCCGACGCTTGTTGCAAGATTTTCGCTTTGAAACGTTTCACTCCGTACACGCCAACAACAACCTGTCATCCGGAAGGGCCACCTGCGCGACTCAATGGACATGACTTGCGGTACTGGCGGCTATGAACAGCAGTCGACGTGTGTGCATGCACCAGGCGCCTGCAGCGTAGGCCCACAGGCAGCAACGTTCGCTGAACTGTCGTTGAGGAGACACTATTGCCAGCTCATTGGTTCATCTGGGCGAACAGCAGGTGCACTTCTATTTCACCGTACACGTCCCCACAGACGTCGTTAATCCCCGCCATCCACGGCCTGTGGTGCACGACGGTTGCCTCGACGCCGGTTTTGGGTAGCGCCATTTTGTCATCCACGGTATACTGTAACCACGGCAGCACACTGACAATTTACAAACTTAGCTGTTTCCGAGATGCTTCCCCTCTTGGCCCGAAAGCCAGTGATCACGCTCTTTTGGACCTCAGGTGAATCGCTCCGTTTCCACATTGCAACAACGACTGCACTGTTTCCGCGCCACCCTGAAGCGCTTTGTATACCCTCCACTGTTCGCGGTGCCCCTGCCGTCTCTGAGTGGTAGTCGCATGTTAACGTGGGACATTGGCGATGGTCACATTAACGTTACTCGTGTAATACGTAAAGGGAAAACATTGTTAGCTGCTATCTCGAAAAGCTCTTGATCGATTTAGTTCAAATTTTAACACCATACTGTGCGAGGGGCATTGAAGTTCTAAGGCCTCCGATTTTTTTTCTCCAGACTGGAAAGAGATAGAAAAATGCGCATTGTTTTAAAATGAGGCCGCGTTCATTGTCAATACGTCCCAGAGATGGCAGCACCGTACGGCAGATGGAATTTTACCGCCAGCGGCGAGAATGAGAACTGTTTTAAACACTTAAAATGGCGACGTTTTCCTTACTTGAACAGTGTGCAATCATTCGTTTTCTGAATTTGCGTGTTGTGAAACCAACTGAAATTCATCGACAGTTGAAGGAGACATGTGGTGATGGAGTTATGGATGTGTCGAAAGTGCGTTCGTGGGTGCAACAGTTTAATGAAGGCAGAACACCGTGTGACAACAAACCGAAATAACCTCGGGCTCGCACAAGCCGGTCTGACGACATGATCGAGAAAGTGAGAGAATTGTTTTGGGGGATCGCCGAATGACTGTTGAACAGATCGCCTCCAGAGTTGGCATTTCTGTGGGTTCTGTGCACACAATCCTGCATGACGACCAGAAAATGCGAAAAGTGTCATCCAGGTGGGTGCCACGAATGCTGACGGACGACCACACAGCTGCCCGTGTGGCATGTTGTCAAGCAATGTTGACGCGCAACGGCAGCATGAATGGGACTTTCTTTTCGTCGGTTGTGACAATGGATGAGACGTGGATGCCATTTTTCAATACAGAAACAAAGCGCCAGTCAGCTCAATGGAAGCACACAGATTCACCGCCACCAAAAAAATTTCGGGTAACCGCCAGTGCTGAAAAAATGATGGTGTCCATGTTCTTGGACAGCGAGGGCGTAATCCTTACCCATTGCGTTCCAAAGAGCACTACGGTAACAGGTGCATCCTACGAAAATGTTTTGAAGAACAAATTCCTTCCTGCACTTCAACAAAAACGTCCGGGAAGGGCTGCGCGTGTGCTGTTTCACCAAGACAACGCACCCACACATCGAGCTAACGTTACGCAACAGTTTCTTCGTGATAACAACTATGAAGTAATTCCTCATGCTCCCTACTCACCTGACCTGGCTCCTAGTGACTTTTGGCTTTTTACAACAATGAAAGACACTCTCCGTGGCCGCACATTCACCAGCCGTGCTGCTATTGCCTTAGCGATTTTCCAGTGGTCAAAACAGACTCCTAAAGAAGCCTTTGCCGCTGCCATGGAATCATGGCGTCAGCGTTGTGAAAAATGTGTACGTCTGCAGGGCGATTACGTCGAGAAGTAACACCAGTTTCATCGATTTCCGGTGAGTAGTTAATTAGAAAAAAAATCGGAGGCCTTAGAACTTGAATGCACCTCGTAATAAACATCCCGATGGACAAATAATATACAAAAACAACAATGAGTGAATTACTTGTTCGAACGGGCTGCGAGAAAGAAAATGCTGGCTTTGTTATGAAAATATGCGATTTCGTTTTCTTCCGTGCAGTCGGTTCTAACTACGATTTCAGAGCACTAGAAAAATTGTTTCTTCAATATATATTGTTTCCCTGTATATATAATTTTAAACAGAAAAAGCATACGCAACAACATGCTTTTGTTTTTTCCCTCAAAGTCGGTTTTAATAGAAAAGATGCATATTAGGGATATTGTAATTGTGGATTACTGGCTTATGATTGTAATATTACTATGGAATCTGAACCGTTCAAAACTTTTGCATGATTTTAATCTGCGAATGAGTAGTATCACAAAGTAATGTCATTGGAGCTACTATCCTCACAGAACCCACAGCTGGAGAGGTCTGTCTCAAATCCCGTATACGAATGATACCAACCGATTTGCCCATTCAACTTTAGTTAATTAAAGTGTCGTTTCCAGTAACAACAAAGATGTCTGAAGGTCAGATACTGAAATACGCTGGAACCGATTTACGGTCAGTGTGTTTCTCGCAAGGTCATTTGTAAGTTACAGTTTCACTAACTGGTATATCGGAAAAACAATTCATACTTTTCCCACATTGTATCCAAAAAACGAAAAATGCATTATGCTCTAAAGTTTTGTTCCTCTATTGTGCACAAAAAATCACAAAATGCCCGAAAACAAACATTGCTTTTTCATTCGTATTCTATATGTTTTATTACAACCACAAGCTCCAGACCTTCAGGGTGGTAGAAGTCACAGCAGGGAACCGAAATTTGCGACCTGGCACAATTCCCAAGGGTTCCCCAGATGAAGTACCAACAATTATCATACATATTTCGCAGACATGACGGAGGTGAATTGTAAACTTTCAGGAATAGCTGACTACCAATAGCAAAAGGGCTGAGGTGTTTGTGAGCAAAATTAACGACGGTCTATATAAAGTTATAAAATAAATGAGTGTACTGCAATTCGTGCCTTGATCAGAGCAGAAACTATAGACTGCTCACTAGATAGTATAGGATAGCTGTACACGTCGTCCATCGTTCTTATTGTGGTGTCACCGCCAGACACCACACTTGCTAGGTGGTAGCCTATAAATCGGCCGCGGTCCGTTAGTATACGTCGACCCGCGTGTCGCCACTATCAGTGATTGCAGACCGAGCACCGCCACACGGCAGGTCTAGTCTAGAGAGACTCCCTAGCACTCGTCCTAGTTATACAGCCGACTTTGCTAGCGATGGGTCACTGTTTACGTACAGTTTAGCATAGCCTTCAGCTACGTCATTTGCTACGACCTAGCAAGGCGCCGTATTCAGTTACTCTGAATGTATTCGGAACAGATAATATTGTGAATCATGTACCGTCAAGAGCGACGTTCATCATTAATGGATTAAAGTTAAGTATCAAACTAATTACGTCCGCTTTCTGAATTCTAATTCCTTGTCACGTTCCAGACCTCACGTCAGTATAGTTCTTCCCTCCTCACGTCAGCCTGCGTAAGCTAAAACTCGTGCATTTCGGCCTCCACTAGTAACACGGTGTTCGCTCTTCTGCCAACACAAAACTTGTCACTTACATACAGAGCTTTTGTGTATCGTAATGTGTTTATTAGATACCTTGCCTTATTCAAAAATTGTCTGTGTAAATTCTTTATAATTAGTTACTTAAAATTATGGAATCTATTGTCCGCATCATAGATCGAGCAGCGTGACTTTATACATAAGTGAAAGTATTTCGATAGTTCTCTTTGGCATTGGTTTAGCATACAAATTCCAAAATTTGTCTGTAGTTACGGATGTCAGTCTGCACTCTTTGACTAGGTCTGTATGGACTGCGGTGATGTTTTTAGTGCGGTCATCTCTCATTATAACGTCTGCGACGTTCTGGCGGATACTGAAACGGAAATATTTTGATGGGGGTGATAAGTAATACAGTATATGTACAAACTAACTCCAAATAACCCTCATTTGTATTTCGATGTAAATGGTTCAAATGGCTTTGAGCACTATGCGACTTAACTTCTGAGGTCATCAGTCGCCTAGAACTTAGAATTAATTAAACCTAACTAACCTAAGGACATCACACACATCCATGCTCGAGGCAGGATTCGAACCTGCGACCGTAACGGTCGCTCGGTTCCAGACTGTAGCGCCTAGAACCGCACGGCCACTCCGGCCGACTATTTCGATGTATCCAGAGTTGTCTGATTGCAGTACTTGAGATAAATACCTTGTGGGTAAGATAGCAATGAAATACCTCAGCGCAGCGGTTGAAAGTGTTAAATGAAACTGCAGCATCGATGTCAGATGCAAACATTACGCTGTGAGTCAAATGGAAGAGTTCTGTTGCGTGCAGCTTACTGTTTCAAAAAATGGTTCAAATGGCTCTGGGCACTATGGGACTCAACTGCTGATGTCATTAGCCCCTAGAACTTAGAAATAGTTAAACCTAACTAACCTAAGGACATCACAAACATCCATGCCCGAGGCAGGATTCGAACCTGCGACCGTAGCGGTCTTGCGGTTCCAGACTGCAGCGCCTTTAACCGCACGGCCACTTCGGCCGGCCGCAGCTTACTGGTCCCTCCTATGATTTGTTTTCGAGGACACTTCCTCTGCTGAGACATTTATCATTTCCGTCTGACTAAGGAGGTATAATTAGTGTAGTGTTGACAGATTGCCAACACTACGCACATTATTTAAGGGAGGCGGCCATTAAGCAAGCAGGCGGACTTGATGGTCTGAAACAGGATACTTATGAATGCTATAAAGAAAAGTACGTAGCTGCTGGAATATTTAACTTTAATCCACCATTTGTATACAGCGTTCTTGATGAGACATTTCATACGATAACTATCAAACTATCAATTGCTATGGCGCCTTGCTAGGTCGTAGACTTTGACTTAGCTGAAGGCTATTCTAACTATCTGCTCGGCTAATGAGCGATGCTTCGTCCGTGTAGTCGCTAGCAAAGTCGTCCGTACAACTGGGGCGAGTGCTATTCCGTATCTCGAGACCTGCCTTGTGGTGGCGCTCGGTCTGCGATCACACAGTGGCGACACGTGGGTCCGACATGTACTAATGGACCGCGGCCGATTTAAAGCTACCACCTAGCAAGTGTGGTGTCTGGCGGTGACACCACTAGTAGTTCCAAAAGAGTTGTGGAAAAAGTGATAGCTTCATTTGTTCAACGTAGGAGCATTAAAAAGGTCCATAGGAAAGATCAGTGGCCGATGACACATGCAAGATGTCGCGTAATTCACTAGCCACAGATTTACTTGGATAACCCGTTTCCGTGAAAGATTGTAGATTGTGAGAATGTGTTACTACTTTATTGATACATCGTACTTCGTTTTACCACTCCGTAGCAGTGTCTTCTCCACGATACACGGTGAGTGACAGTACAGCTTTGTCTTAATGCTGGTTAATAAATGCACACTGGTAGAAGCTTTAGTTGGAGAAAAAATATTACAAAATGTATGTGCGTGTTTGTTTCTTTGGTACATGAGCAACGCAGTGGGAGCCGACGGCAATCTTTGCCGCTGCACGAGGAATTGCAACAATGTATAGAATAACAGAAAATATTGTACGTGAAGAAATTTGATCAGCTAGGATTTAGACTCCATTGCTTTTGCATACTTGCGGATTAACTTAAAATTTCATTAAGCAGCAGAATCATGTATGTTGTTCTATACAATAATTATTGAAATCTGGTTTCCCAGGACAGTGCGGATCAGGTTGTGGAAAAGGGGCCCAAATCAGTTGCTGTTAGTCGTACAAACATAAAAACTTTAATCACACATACCCTTAAAAGAATTCAGAAACAATACGATGAAGGCCAGAACATAAGTTATTAAAATTGCCTTAGGGAATACACACGGCTGAAGGCCTTAGTTACAAAATAGGAGAACTGAGGGCTTAAAGCCAGGATAACAAGAATTTCAGTAAGAATATTTTAAAAGGTTTTAACCAAATGACTTTTCAAATTTTAATTTAAGACGACTGAAGGCCTTATCTTAAAATATTTCACAAAAGTTCCCCTAAAGACCATATACTGAACATACAACAATTCAAGGCTTAAGGCCTAGATAACAAAATTAAGACAGAGAGGAAAATTTTCACAATTTCAAATGATTTTTCAAATTTTAATTTAAGACGGCTGAAGGCCTGGTCTTAAAATATTTCACGTAGAAGTTCGGCTGAAGGCCACATACTGAACATTAAAACAAACCAAATTAATACACGGCAGAAGGCCTCGCACAGTATTAGAGTAAAAGAAAATCACAATCCCAAACAACCGAACAGTGGTGCTCAGGAGTGTTCCAAGGGTCGGCCTGGAGGGAGACTCTAACATAAGTTTAGGTGAGGCAGTCAAGCGTAATACTAAATAATCGAATGGCAACACGACCTAGGGACGGCTGAAGAACCAACCAACCAACAACCTGATCAATTCCCCTCCACCCGAACAACGGCACGACAACCGAAAATACCAGCGAGGCCGAAGATAGCAGCAGCACCACGTCTTGACAATTGGTGTCTAAATACAGTCAAGACACAATAACCATTCAAAAATATGAACAACACCAAAGGCTGACTAACTATACACCGTGCTGAGTCCGTCCCAACCGACCGACTGACAACTCCAGTACGCAGACAGAATTAACTGCTCAGTTCCACGAAAACACTTCCTGATATCAATCATTGTGGAACAACAAGGAAGAATCACAAGTCGACACACATAGAGAACCCATAAGCGGTCGGCGACCAAATACACGCCGTCCGATGAGACGAACGACCGAACGACCCACCAACGTCTTCCTCACTCAAGTCATGTGCGTCGGCAACTGTCGGGCGAGTCTTCGCTATCCGGACCTCACTGCAGCTCCATCCCGACTCCTTGATGACCGTGCGGAGCTCGGAGACACGAAGACCCGGGCACCCTGGCTCGAACCCCACCATGCAGTGGTTAACACTTGCCCATTGGATAACGACATTCTGTACACAAGGAAGGAACCGACCCATGTCCGGCAAGATGACCAACTGACGAGGCCCCGAAACGGTCAAAAGACCAAATACACGTCTCCCGATGAGACGACCGACCGAACGACCAACCAACAGTCGTTCCCGCTCCAATTACCTTCCATCGGACAGTGAATGTGTGTCGCCAGCGGCCGGCGAATACTGGCTGCCCGGACCTCACTGGCGCTCCGTCCCGACTGAACTCTCGACACACGACGCTCCAGAGATAGTACGACAGTGTACTTACCGATAAGCGCAGCTGCTGCCACTCACGGGCAAGCAAACCAGCAACTTAGTGACGCCAGTAAAAAGAAAAAAAAAACAAAGAAAAACGAGGCTACAGAACCGTAAAGACCAGATGGCAAGCAATAAATGGCATGAACATGGGCCGCGCAACTCTCAATTATGTTTGGTATGATGAAGAGATCTGTTTGATATTACCCTAACGAAGACATTTTTGAAAATTATCTAGTGAGAAGATATTTCAACCAATTGATAATAATGATTTATAACTAAAAGGCCACTACGGAGCTAAAGTGATACTCTTCGCTTATCTTTGGTTATTAAACATTACGATTACTTGGATGAAACATATTTTGAAGTTTATGACAGGAGCAAGGTATTGTCCATCTGGGAGAAGTATAGTAATTAACTGTCCCAAAAGTGACCATGGTGAACAGAACTTTAAAATACCAATTAATGACAGTAGACTGAAACTAAGTATTTCGCTTGTCAGACATCGCTGAAGCTTTGACACCGTAGTCATAGGTTGTCTCTGGTTGACATAGCAAGGCAATCAATGTGCCACTAACATGCAACATTCTACTTGAAGATTTTGTTTATTACCGCGAAAGGAAAGAGAAGTTGTGCCCACAGTTTAATCAGAAGGAAGCGATAACTTACCCGCGCCGGGACAATTAAATTCGTCAGGAATTAGTGAAGTGCGATTCTAAGCGTGATACCAACTTCGATAGTAAAACAGTGTTACCGATATGACATTCGGTAGCGCATAGCCTTTACGCTAATATCCCACAACAGAAGGTCGTACCACTGCACTACTTTCTATTCACCCGGAATATCGAACTTGTCCGGCCGGAGTGGCCGAGTGGTTCTAGGCGCTACAGTCGCAGGTCGCAGGTTCGAATCCTGCCTCGGGCATGGATGTGTATGATGTCCTTAGGTTAGTTATGTTTAAGTAGTTCCAAGTTATAGCGGACTGATGACCTCAGAAGTTAAGTCCCATAGTGCTCAGAGCCATTTTTTTAAAACTTGGTGGCTCAATTAGGTAGGGTACAACAGGTAGAGACAGTCATACTTCTAGTGTAGAATCCGTGAATTCCATGAGGAAATGGGCCGGCGATTGTCCTAAACTGCTCGAGAAACTTTGTCATGAGGCCTGCAAATTGGTTAGTTCCACGCTACATACGTTGCATTAACGATAAACGTTATGAGTTGGGTGCTGTCAGCCGAATAAAAGATCGTACAGTATATGCACTGAGGTGACAGAAGTCGTAGGTTACTTCCTAATATCGTGTCGGACCTCTTTTTGTCCGACGTAGTGCAGCAACTGGACGTGTCATGGTCTCAACAAATCGTTGGAAGTGCCTGAGCCGGTGGGTTTCTAGCGCCAGGCGATATCGATTCCTACTTCCATCTTTGATCGTTGTCCCTGTGCCTTGTTCTCTTTGCGTCTTTGAGGCAGGCAATTTATGGTGGCGCGCGTGTGCAAGTCGAGGAGAGTGGGTCCACGTATGAGCCGAGTGAGCCTGTGACGTGACGTGCTTTCGAGGTTGTCGCTGTGGGGAGTTGGCGACACCATGTCACGTGGCACGCCCGTATGCCGTGAGGACCAGCTGAGTTGGAGCAACGAAGAAGCATGGGCCGCTGCCGGAAAGTATTAGAGTTGTATTGACACGGCTGGCCAGAGGCGACCAGGATTTGCTAATACCTCGAGAGCTATGTGGATGGATGGCGTGTGAATTTCACATGAAGAAGAAAAAATTAATAGCCAAGCTTTCGTTGTGGGTTCATCCTTCGACATACAGTGAATATTATTGTGTACTTAAGGACTGTTGGTTCAAATGGCTCTGAGCACTATGGGACTTAACATCTATGGTCATCAGTCCCCTAGAACTTAGAACTACTTAAACCTAACTAACCTAAGGACATCACACAACACCCAGTCATCACGAGGCAAAATCCCCGACCCCGCCGGGAATCGAACCCGGGCGCGGGAAGCGAGAACGCTACCGCACGACCACGAGCTGCGGACCTGTTGACTGTTGCAGTTGCTCGTGCCAGTGGCCAGCAAAACATTCACAGCAGTGGTGGCCAGGCGATTTACGTTCTGGAACGGCCATAAAATTATGTTACTAAAGTGGCTAGAAATAGCACCTTGCATTTGTAAGTTTGGATTTGGTGCTTAGTGGCACGCTGAAGGTAGCTGGTTCACTTGAACGTCATTTCTCAATTTAGTTATAGATTTAGAATTTTCTGGTTTTACGAATTAGTGGTAGTTGTTGTTTCTTAATAATTTTATGTGTGTATGAAAGGCAAGTGGCCATGGTAAATATAGGACACATTGTGTTTTTAGGTTGATTGTCACGTTAAGTACTACACGTTTGATTTATGTGGTGTCAGCCATTCAGCAAAGACATTATCTTGTAAGGTGGACTTTGTCATTGGGTGTGAATTGACACATCTTTTCACGTAGTATCTAGATATTTTCTTTGGATCAAACGAAACTAAGCTCCTTAATTCTGTTCATTGGTTAACTCGTGCTAGTGACCAGCAAAACATTCACAGCAGTGGTGGCGAGGCGATTTATGCTCTGGAACGGCCATGAAATTATGTTATTGAAGTGGCTATAAATAGCGCATTGCATTTGTAAATTTGGATTTGGTGCTTAGTAACACGCTGAAGGTAGCTGGTTCACTTGAACCTCATTTCTTAATTTACTGCAGAAATATATTAAGGTATTGCCTTTCTATAAATATATTTGTGTAACTTGTATATACTACAGTGTGTCTGCAGCTCGCGCCGCGAGCTTGCAGTGTCACGGAAATCTTAGGATTTGATCTCAGGGCCCCGTTAACGCGCGATTTCACTATTACATTCAGCGAGAGGCTTGTTTTAGGCAGAAGTTGAGTACGATTTCACAAACACACGATCCAAAGGGTGAACTTATAATGTATTAACGCTTGCTCGGGTCCGTCACATGTTCGTCAAATTGACGTTTTGCCTTAAGCTTGAATAAAGTCTAGAATCTTCCGGACGCTGAGTGTAGTAGAATGCTAAGTGTAAACAGAACAACTAATAGTACCCTTCAAGTCAGATAGCATAAAATTAATTTTACCTTTTCAGTAAGTGTAAAACAGAGCGAGAAAGGTGATAGCTGACATTGTAAAGATTTAGTTATCTATTATCTTGTGGTTGTTACCGGCACGTAAAGGACCCGTCGTCATAAATGTGACGGTTAATATTGTAAGTACTAATTGTGGATATGGCCTTCCCTTGATATGGAAATGTTGTTAATTGATTATTGCTGCTGATGAATTCATGTGTATGTGTAATCAATAAAGCCGGCCGCGGCGGTCTAGCGGTTCTAGGCGCTACAATCTGGATCCGCGCGACTGCTACGGTCGCAGGTTCGAATCCAGCCTCGGGCATGGATGTGTGTGATGTCATTAGGTTAGTTAGGTTTAACTAGTTCTAAGTTCTAGGGGACTGATGACCACAGATATTAAGTCCCATAGTGCTCAGAGCCATTTTGTAATCAATAAAGAAGTGTTGCAACTACAAACTGGTTGTGTTACTGGTATACAAGGTTAGAGTGTGCAATCGCCACACCAGTCCCCTGCACAAATATTGAGGCACGCTGCCTCTCTAGCTGTCCATAATTACGAAAGTGTTGCCAGTGTAGGATTTTGTGTACGAAATGGGCCATAAATATTAGATGGGATTCCTGTCGGACGATCTCGGTGGCCACATCATTCGCTGAGAACAGTTGTAGACCAGTGACAGGGTCCATTGTCATTTATAAAAATTCTGTCGTTCTTTGGCACCATGAAGTCCATGAATGGCTGAAAGTGGTCTCCAAGCAGCCGAACATAACCGTTTCCAGCCAATTATCGATTGAGTTGGATCAGAGGCCACTCCGTTCCATGTAAACACAGGCCATATCATTATGGAGCCTCCACCAACTTGCACAGTCCCTTCTTGACAACCTCGGTCCATGGCACTGTGGGGTCTGGTCACGCTCGAACCCTACCGTCTGCTCCTACCAACTGAAATCGGGACTCATCTGACCAGGCCACGATTCTGCGGTTGTCGAGGGTCCACCCGATATGGTCACAAGCCGAGGAGGCGCTGCAGGCAATTTGCAGTCAGTAAAGGCATTTGTGTCGATGGTCTACTGCCATAGCCCATAAAGCCATATTTAGCCGCACTGTCGTAACGCGTACGTTCGTCATACATCCGGCGACACAGGCTTAAATTGCTTCTTTTTTTTCTCTCAGCGCCCTTGAAATTTTCTATGTGTTCCTCATCGTCCATCGTTTAGTGCAACTGGTCCAGAAAAGCTGTCACTGGCGCACCCTAGATGGGGCCACTGTGATGTTTATGTGTTTTCCTGGTCACGCCGGTCTGACAAGAAACGAGGTTGCTGACGCTGCTGCCAAGGCTGCAGTCCTCGTACCTCAGCCCGGTTGTTCTTACATTCCCTCCGATGATCTCTGTGTTTCTGTCTATCAGCAGGTGGCGTCATTTTGGCATCACTACTGGTTCTCCTTTCACGGGATCGAGCTCCGGGTTATTAATCCCCTCCTAGCGGCTTGGACGACCTCCTCTCGGCCTTCTCACCGCGGGGAGATTGCGCATCGGGAACTGTCTTTTTAGCCATCGCCATTCGTTAAGTGGTGCTCTCACATCACTTTGTGCACATTGCGCCCAACTTTTAACTGTCCGCCATTTCCTAACGGAATGATCTTTTTTCACAAGCTGCGACATTGTCGCGAAAAAACAGTGACCCGTATATGTAATAAGTTTAATTTACATCTATGGTCACAATAGACGTAAATTAAAGGAAACTTATTATGGAATGACCTTTATTTAACCGCTTACGTTCCTGTTCGTGTTTGCCGGCAGAGTTATCGGCCGTTTTAGCGAACGATGCACAGGCTGTTGACGGCGGTTTACTTTTTATCCGTCGTAGCAATATGACGAAGGCCATTTAATTTTTAGTTCTGGACCTGCGTTTCTCTATGGCGTATTTTATAGACCTTTCTCCATGCCCCTGTTTTTAGCTATCTTATCCTCCGTCGATTGGAATTGACGTGAAGTCGCTTTTAACTCCTCTCTCCGTCTTCGTGTTTAACAGTTTTCACATGGGCGCGTATGATCCTAGTTGTTTTTGCGCCCTAAAGAAACGACAAAACAAACCAGTCCTTCTATATACGTGCATATCGCTGTCCCATGATTTTTGTCACCTCACCATATGGCGACATGTTGGCGAGTTACAAGATTTGTAGTTGACAACATATTTTCATTTGGGAATTAGTCTGCAAAGATTGTTTTTAAGATTCTATTTGTGTCATTTATCTGATTTGCTAGAGGAAAGTGCCGATCATTTTTTTCACTAATGTATTTATAAATTTCACTGGAATGGATTGTTAACAACAAAATTTACCAGTGAGTAAACGTACTGTGAGCCTGTAGCGAAAATCCCTTAAACGGATGGCTGCGAAATGTTAACCACACGTCGTATTCCGTTTACTGTCTTTAGTGGAAGTCTTTTTGCCTAAGCGAGGAATCAGCCCAGTATATCATAATTATTTATGTACTTGTGAAATTAGTGCAGAGGTGCATGCAGTGATCGCTAGTACAGCTTATCAGACGTTTCTAGACAGTAATGTGATTTTAATATGTAGTCTGCAGTATATGCGCCCCAACTCGACGTAATAATAACACAGAAACCAATGATGCCATCAGCTTCCGCACAACAGTATTTCTGCCGTGCCGTGCGCCGCACGTTCATTACACGGCTCAGGTCCGACATCATGATAAGTAAACATCTCTGGATTCTGTCTTCCACAATTTTCAACGGACTTGATATAGTGACTAATTAATTCAGCTACTTGGATTACGCTCAATGAATAGCTTCATAATTTTCCTTCAACGGAAAGGCCCTAAATAAAATTTGTCGCTAAGAGTTATTTGAAAAGCCACCAGAGACGGCTGTGTGTAATGGATTACTGGGAGAGGCCTTACTAGAGAGACATAAGGGATATTAGCAGAGGCTTCCATTGTCCCGCGGCGGTGGACTTTCGCCAAAGACTTTCCGTCACAGTCCTTCCTCTCGAAGCCCCCAAATGTGCCGTAAATTACATCCCCTCGACTAGATAAATGACCGGAATATACGATTGCCAGTGCATTATCAGCTGCACACACTTCACCAAACGTGTTTCTTCTCGAAAGCGAAAGTAAACCATTGAGTAAAGTCATATTCAAGACCAATATATAGCTATTGATGAAAAAAACCTTTACTCATTGTCAATTTAGATCAGTTCATCAGGTAGCATAAAATTATTTACATCAGCCTGAATGGTGTCACTTTTACCATTGCAAAAAAATAAATAAGTAAAAATAAAATTGATTGTAATCTGAGGTGGCAAGAAAGATGTTTTGCGAAGACTGGTTTCATATTACTCTCTACGCTAGTTTATCCTATACAAGAACTTCATATCTGCTAAACTTCTACAACCTACAGTATTTGATACTTGTTACGTTGCTCAGGCCTTGCTCTCCGTCTACAAATCTTAACCCTCCTCCACATATCTACTTTACCATCAGGACACAAGGGATATTAGCAGAGGATCCATTTCCTCAGGACATCTGGTGTCATATATTACCTGCTTTTAGCGAAGTTGTTCTACCAATATCTTTCTCACTGATTCGATTAAGCATGCAGCGTGATCCAACCGCCCCTACTGATGAGTTTATGTAACCCACAGTGCCTTAAAAAACCACGTTTGATTTTCGTGTTCTCTCGCTAGCCACATGTTAGCATTTAGTCCTACAGAAAAATTGAACATGACCTTTATGTAGGAAATTTAATGTAGTTAAATTTTGTACTGGAATACGGTTTCGCTGGAGGCCACGGTTTTCGAGTTATTAACGAAAAACGCTTTTGATGTTTTTTTTTTTTTTTTTGATAATTCGAAAACTACTGCCTCTAGCGAAAATGTAACCCAGTAAAAAATTTAACTAAATTAAATTTCCTACAAAAAGATGCTGTTCATTTTTCCTGTAGGACTAACAGTCTGCGTATAGCGAGCGAGAGAATATGAAAATCTTGCGCGTGGTATCTGAAGACGTTGTGGGTGAAACCCATAGGTAGGGGCAGCTTAATCACCCTGTATATTCACTATATCCCTATCACGTCTTTCGCTTTTTTGTTTTCTTTATAAAAGGTATCCTTGTGATTGCTGGCTTACGTCTTATATCATATTTAATTCTGCCCTCTTCATTTATTTTTGTACCAAAATAGCAAGAGCGATGTACCACTGTTAACGTCTCATTTCGTAATCTGGTTCCCTCGGCACCTTCTGATTTAATACAGTATGATGTTGCTCTTGTTTTACTGTTGTTAATAATCATGACGTAACAACTCCGTTCAACTGCTGTTCAAACTTCTTTGCCATCTCAGAGTGAAAGCCATTGTCTTAGGCAAACTTCAAAATCTTTCTCTCTTCTGCCCGAACGTAAATTTCGGTTCCATATTTCTCCTTGGTTTCCTTCAGTACTTGTACAATGAACGTATTGAATAATATAGAGTCTACAACCCTTTCTCACTCCTTTGCCAATACTGTCTCTCTCTATTCTTCTTCGACTCTTATAACTGCAGTCTTAATCCTGTAAGACTTGCAGATATCCTTTCTCACCCTGCCCTTTAATCATAGATAACAAAATACTATCCTTTATCTTCTTCACGGTATAATACATTGCACGCTATAGAATTACTGAGATGACATTTAATCTGTGAACCTGGAAACAGACTTTTGACGTTCACATCACTGTTTCATGCCAGAAAGTGGTTCGAGATAATCTTTACGACGTTCTACTCAGTGTTTTTGTAAGAGTGTGTAACCTAGTGTAGCACACGTCGTAGTGCGGCAACGAGATCCGCCAGACTGTCGCCTAAGGAGCACGGTAGCTGCTCGGCAGCAGCCGCGCCTCTAATTAACGTTGACCGTCGGCTGCGTAACGCAATAGGCAGCACGCTGCGCTAATGAAGTCATAGATCTTGCGGCCGTCTTGTACAGCCGGGATACGTACCGCGCCGCGCTGTGACGGGTGGAACGGCCTACCGTGCAGTTGTTACCGTTCTTAAGGATTCCTTTGTCATTTATGATAGAGACGTTTGTCTTCAATCTCTCTTGAACAAAGACGCGACAGCAATAAGTACACAGCCGCAGGACTCTACGGTAACGTTTGAAGGGATACATGTATCTGCAGGCATGTGTGTCGCTGCAGAATTCTGTCGTATTCGCCGCTCTTTTCGTAAATCCGAGACAGACTGCAGCCACTCGACCTGTTCTATATCAACCGCTTCAGGTCAAAAGTCCGTTCTATACTCTAATCGAAAATCTATGTGATAAAAGCTGTGACGTAATAGTACAAACAATTTCCTTGAAATTATCCTTCTATTTCCACAACGATCATTTCGCTTCCATTGAATTCATCAACTTTGCTCGTGTAGTTAAAATTTTGGGTTTTGGTTTTTATTTCACGAATCGTCCTCATCTCCAGTAATATGGAAGTCAGAAGCATCTCTTACTGCAGTGACGAAATAGGTTTTGTGCGGGCTACCTTCCTTAAACTAATGCTACCTTTACATGCAATCACTGGTAATCTTCATTTTGACTCTATTTTTTAATAAAAGGCTTGCGAAACAACTGATGTATTTCAATCAAAGCACAAGATCAAAATACATTTATTCTGATAAATAGTTTCATTTAAAAGATGATTTTTTAATTATAATTGATACATTAACACATCGGTGAAGATACATCGATAACTGCTGTACTACTTTGTATAGACAAAATTCAATTTGAGTTTCGTAATGGTCTCATCGAACGGGATCTTTTGATATACATCAGGATAACATTCTCAGATCTAACTTTCCCGCGACGACATCTTTATATAAAACATTGTCACTTCACTTATTGGGTCAGATCCGGGTAAAACCTGAAGGTTTCGACGAAATACTCCATTATCTTCGTCAGAAATAACTGACTAAATGGAGAATGTATTCTACTATGATAACATCCTATTTCATTTTGGCATTTTTCTACTGATTTTTCTTTTTGTAATGTTTATACTTCTTCCACCCAAACAGATCTGGCAATTGCAAAAGACTGGAAATGTGGACACACTGAATTACCTCTATACTTGGGTATCAGTATAGCTTAAAACACATGAAACTTAAAATATTTGTCATGTTGATCACCACAGCTGACACTAATATTTTAATGAATAATTGAAATCACCATCATGGTATTATTACACATTTCTTGTGTCACAATCGGTTTCGTTTTTAGAAATCTTCAGGTTGACGATTAGTGCGAAGTAATGATGTGAATCTTCTGGTTGTCTTATGTAACCTGGAAGACTAAATCAAGAATCAATGACCAAAAACACTGTTTCTGCCATGCTGATACAATCATCGTCTCCGAACTGTTCCTCTACTGTGAGAGATTGCAGGGCACTGTCATTTTTGATACTGCATTGCATAGGGAAGGTGATCTTTATTACTTGGTTTCTACATTTGATCCGATCTGACTTCTTTCATATGACGAAATGGTTGGCAGTAGTTGACACTCTTGCTTGTGTGCTTTGGAGAGGACATAGCGGTAGGCTTTACCTGTGTTCGAAGGAAGAGGGTGCCCAGTTAATTGACAGCAGGAAAAGTGTACGGCGGCTGAGAGCCAGGGGCAGCTTTTTCCTGCAGAACTGATGAGCATACCTTGGTGAAAACGTTTGCTGACAGTGAAGTCATTGTGCAGACACCGAGATGGCGCCGGTCGGTCGGCGGCCGCGTCCAGGTAGGCTAACTAGGGCTGAGGAGTCACTGCAGCTTTGACCTACGCATTGTATACCCAATGGCGGACAATAGAGCAGAGTATGGACGCTTGTTAGGTAGAAAGTGGATGAGACGGCTGAGAGTTTTTGCGAATTCCGTAGGACAGGCAGTGGCGCCCAGGCGTCCAGACTCTGCTCAAAACATATTTGTGAAAGCATGAGGCTTTTAGCGAGTTCATGACTGTTCTTTAGAAAGTTCGAAATGGACGCAACATGGGAGATAACGATCTTTTTATCGAGGGCTGTGGTTCCACATAAGTCATTCTTTTAGCAAGGACATGGTGTAAATGCGTGGACAAGAGGGCGTGAAGCTGAACCTTTCTTCCTTTTCTCGCAACTAATTTTTAAAGTCGCTGGTTGTTCAAATTTGTGTACGCAGAGCAGGGGGACGGTCTACCAGAATGCCGTGCTCCAGCCCGTGATTGGCTTGTGCTAAAGTGGGTGTCGTATAAGCATGCAAATGTGCTATGCTACCAAGCTGCTGAGGAAATCTGTAGACAAATAGAAAATCACTCTTGTACTGGCGCTTCACTAGTAAAGAACAGCAGGTCTTTACTTAGACAGTGAGATTGTGCCCTTCGCTAGAGTGCCACTTACAGCCTGTGCCAGCCACCATCTGAACCATCAGAGGTACTGCTTCTTGTGTCACGCACACGAGTTGTGTGTGGGTGTACTTACTTGTTTTGAGGCGGCCGTCTACATGTTTGACATACTCCATCAAGGACAGTCGTGTCGCAGAGTCAAATTGGTTTGGCAGATAAGCAAACGGGTCCACCTGCACACTGGAATCCACCGGAGTTTCAGAGGCTCTTAGGGAACTATCTGCGTTCCGAATCAGATGAACGCGAGACCGTGTACTTGCATATTTCCGGGCGCGTGCCGTTAATAATACGAGTAGATTGCCGCTGTTCGTGACTGCACTGGGCGAGCGCATCGTGCTGTGCCGCCTTCACCTGCAGAAGAATGAAGTATTCGGTGCTACGGTGTAGGGCTCCAATATATGCTTCTCAGCACCCTGTTCTTTGGAACCATTTTTTTCTTTATGCAATAGTTGTGTATAGATGCTTGACAGCAGCATAGTTCTTGGGCCATACCACAATTTCCATTTATGAGGTCAGATAAAGCGGTTAGTTCTCGTTAGTGTGGGTGTGTTCCTCCCCATCTGATCACTTTCTTAACTGTAGACCGCATATTATTGAAAGCGATTGTCAGATAAAATGTTTGTGTGACATTTCTTTAGCCATCATTTGACATCAAGAAAGAATAAATCAGTTGTTTGTTAGACCATAACTCCTCCCACTGTTCTGTTTTACATTACCTTTGCCATTTAATTAAAGTCACTGATTTTTCAAAAATCAAGATTCAATCATAACAAAATTGAATATAGTCATTAACATTTTTTGATATTTTGATTAATTTGCAAAAATATTTTTTTTCAAGGTGTTAATTTTCAACGGCACCCTGTCAGTCAGATCCTTTTCTTCCACACACCAAGCAACAACCTGCAACTGTTGACGAAAACAACCACCATCTTTCAAGTGGCAACCACTGCCAGAATCTTGCAGTTGGTAAACCCTGGAATATTGCAACTGTATAGCGTATACAATGTTGGAAAACTTGTTCATATGTTTCCGCATTCAGCATTTTCTGAAGAGCAATAGGGGGTGGACAATCTGACTCATACAAACAACTCCATAGCGTAACGACACCTCCTCTATGTTTCATGTTGGCACTACACATGATGGCAGGTAACGTTCTCGAGGCGTCAGCCAAACCGAAACCTTTCAACTGGATTGTCATAGGTCATAGCGATTCGTCACTCGAAATCAGTCATTTCTAGTCACCTACTGTCCAGTGGAGTCGCCCGTTCCAGCATCTCAGTCGTCGTTCAGCGGTGACTGCAGAACTGTGTGGCTCGTGAGGAGCTGATCGACCACTGCACCCCATTCTTTTTAAGTCCCTAAGCACAGTCATTGTGTTAGATGGACTGCTGGAAACAATTTGCAACTCACGAGTGATTCCTTCCGCTGCTTTCTTGCGATTTTTTACAACCACCTTGTCCGTCAGAACATGAGGTCTGTTGGGTCTTGATTTACCTGTGGTTGTTCGATCGCGTTTCCAGTTCACGATCGCCTCACCAACAACTGAGATGGGCAACTTTTGAAGTGTTGAAATGGCCCTAAAGGATTTTTTACTCAGGTGCCATCCAGTATCCAGTCCCGGTTCGAAGCCACTGAGCTCTCCTGAGCGACTAGTTCTGCCACTCTGCCGATTGCACAGTACTTCCCAACACCTTCCACACTGAACCGGGCCCACCTCTCGTGAAACAGTGGTCAACTCGACATTACAAGGATGTCTCCACATATTATTTATCAGATAATTCTAGAGACTCGTGTTATTGTACACTACTGGCCATTAAAATTGCTACACCAAGAAGAAATGCAGATGATAAACGGGTATTCATTGGACAAATATATTATACTAGAACTGTCATGCGATTACATTTTCACGCAATCTGGGTGCATAGATCCTGAGAAATCAGTACCCAGAACAACCACCTCTGGTCGTAATAACGGCCTTGATACGCCTGAGCATTGAGTCCAACAGAGCATGGATGACGTGTACAGGTACAGCTGCCCCTGCAGCTTCACTATACCAAAGTTCATCAACAGTAGTGACTGGCGTATTGTGACAAGCCTGTTGTTCGGCCACCATTGACCAGACGTTTTCAGTTGGTGAGAGATCTGGAGAATGTGCTGGACAGGGCAGCAGTCGAACATCTTCTGTATCCAGAAAGGCCCATACAGGACCTGCAACATGCGGTCGTGCATTATCCTGCTGAAATGTAGGGTTCCGCAGGGATCGAATGAACGGTAGAGCCACGCGTCGTAAGACATCTGAAATGTAAAGTCCACTGTTCAAAGTGCCGTCAATGCTAACAAGACGTGAACGAGTCGTGTAACCAATGGCATCCCGTACCATCACGCTGGGTGATACGCCAGTATGGTGATGACGAATACACGCTTCCAATGTGCGTTCACCGCGATGTCGCCAAAAACGGATGCGACCATCATGATGCTGTAAACAGAAACTGGATTCATCCGAAAAAATGATGTTTTGCCATTCGTGCACCCAGGTTCGTCGTTGAGTACACCATCACAGGCGCTCCTATCTGTGATGCAGCGTCAAGGGTAACCGCAGCCATGGTCTCGGAGCTGATAGTCCATGCTACTGCAAACTTCGTCGAACTGTTCGTGCAGATGGTTGTTGTCTTGCACGCGGCCCCATTTGTTGACTCAGGAATCGAGACGTAGCTGCACGATCCGTTAGTCATGCGGATAAGATGCCTGTCATCTCGACTGCTAGTGATACGAAGCCGCTGGGATCCAGCACGGCGTTCCGTACTACCATCCTGAACCCACCGATTCCATATTGTGCTAACAGTCATTGGATCTCGACCAACGCGCACAGAAATGTCGCGATACGATAAACCGCAATAGCGGTGGACTACAATCCGACCTTAATCAAAGTTGGAAACGTGATGGAACGCATTTCTCCTCCTTATACACGAGCCAATGCCGGTCAACTGCTGTTTGTGTGTGAGAAATCGGTTGGGAACTTTCCTCATGTCAGCACGTTGTAGGTGCTGCCACCGGCGCCAACCTTGTATGAATGCTCTGAAAAGCTAATCATTTGCATGTCACAACATCTTCTTCGTGTCAGTTAAATTTCGCGTCTGTATCACGTCATCTTCGTAGTGTAGCAATTTTAATGGCCAGTAGTGTATTTGTATTCAACAATTACAAACGTTACTCCATGGTATTTTTTGTTTTTTGTTTTATTTTTTAAGAAAAAGATCAAACATGAAAACTGATCTGTGGATTTATAGTCCTGATCAGCAAACGACGAGAAGAAAGTATATCCACTGGAGTTGCTGATTTGGGATTCTACGTTATTAGTGGACCTCGTACTAATGCAGTTTTAAGCTAGGTCTGTGTGTGAATTTTTTTTAAGTATGTGACTATTCAGTAACTGATTCTATGGTATTGATTAACACCAAAAACAATTTATTACACTGGTTCTTTAAAAACTTTGTTGCGAGCTTAACAGTTATCTTCAAAAGTACGATAATCAGCTACAGATGATATACTACATGATTTATTAGGTTTATAGTATGCTGTGTGTACCCATCCCATGGTTCTCTTTACGGACCTCAACAAGTACCACTTACGAAGCAACTTGTCACTCAATAAAGGCAATTCTTCCGGTCCAGTTAGTATATCAATTATGTTTCTTTCAAAGTATGCTCATGAAACAGGTATTTGTGCATCATTTATGTGCTGCATGCGCCCCATGTTTTTCGTTCTAAATCCTACAAGTATTTTCACAGCTATTAAAAAATATTCAGGACTATCTATGTGGGGCTAGAAATCTGTATGGGGCTATGAAAAATTATTTTATAGCGGTAATTATATTAAAAATATTTCTATTCAAATAATTAATTTCTGCTTTTAGTCTAGTACGGGCAACGGCCTTGCCCCCGTGGATACGCCGGTTCCCGTCAGATCACCGAAGGTTCCCGTCAGATCACCGAAGTTAAGCGTTGTCGGGCGTGGCCGGTACTTGGATGGGTGACTATCCGGGCCGCCATGCACTGTTGCCATTTTTCCGGGTGCACTCTGCCTCGTGATGCCAATTGAGGAGCTACTCGACCGAATAATGGCGGCTCCGGTGAAAGAAAACCATCATAACGACCTGGAGAGCGGTGTGCTGACCACACGCCTCTCCTATCCGCATCCTCAGCTGAGGATGACACGGCGGTCGGATCGTCCCGATGGGCCACTTGTGGCCTGAAGACGGAGTGCAGTCTAGCTTGCGTCAAATTTTTCAATCGATTTAAAACATTTCGATGAAATTACAATACGGCGTGTGGTAAATTTCAGGATTACTTCAGTTTCGCTTCACCTGAGTCAACCAATACAATACTTCCTCCTAATATTATCTCATGAAAAGACCTCGAAGATAAACATTAGAGAGAATCGAGCTCACACGGGGACTTGCTAACAACCGTTCTACTATGAAACGTACACAAGTGTAACAGTAAAAGGAGGAAATAGCAGTGGCACACAAAGTACCCTTCGCCACACACGTGCGCAATATTGCTGTGTCATCGAGTTCTGAGTTTAAATTCTAGAACTCATCGGGAGATGGCGTTGGTAAGCAGAATTCTCCCCGCCACACACCAGACGAGAAAGCGAGTTAACATTGCTTTACCACCCAGTTCTGCGCTGTCTTACGATTGATCGCGAAATGAAAATCACAGTGAAAATCAAAAATGTTTCATTTGGAACAGCTACACCTTTCAGCTACTTCTCTACGTAGTCGCCGTTCTGACTCGGACATTCGTCGTAGCGTTGTACCAACTTTCCAATACCCTCATCATAGAAGGCAGCCGCCAGTGCTCTCCACCAATTCTCTACGCTGGCCTAAAGCTCGTTGTCTGTGCCAAAATGTTGTCTTCATAGCCAGCAATTCGTTTGAGCAGAGATGAAACTCAGTGGGAGACAATTACGGGCTGTATTGTGGGTAACCAAACATTTCCAATTGAAACGATGCAGGAACATCTTCATTGCCCCTGCAGAATGAGGCTGAGAATTGTCTTGAAGAAGAAACCGCACGACAGTTATGTAATGTTGGTTGCATAGCTTCAGGGGAAAATTCTCATCAGGCCCTCGTACTTGGCGGGAGACACTACTTTCTATAACACCTTTACGCGCTCACTAAGAGCTCAGGAATGAAAAGAGCGACATAATTCTACCTAGAGTCATACTAGAGACACTGCCCAACACATCTTTGCAAAGCTTTATCGGATTTCCATAGTCGTTTCCATTTCGCGACCGATCGTAACTTACTTTCTGGACAGCCCTCGTAGATTAGGACGAGCGCTCTCTATAACCGTGCTCTAAAGAGTAACATAACAAAAACAAACTTTATTTCAGAGTGTTCAGTTCTGAATAAAACTCTATGCAGCCATTTTTCAGAGGTTTGTATTGTATTGTATTGTATAGAACTGGTGACCTAGAAACGACGGAGAGGCTTCATCCCCGCCGTAGCCCTCAGTAGTTCACAACTCCACAACAGGCCACAGCAGTCCACTTACCCCACCGCGGCCCCACACTGAACCCAGGGTTATTGTGCAGTTCGGCCCCTAGTACAATCCCCCCCCCCCCCCCCTCATCCTCCGGGAACGTCTCATTCCAGACGAGTGTAACCCCAGTGGTAGAGTAAAGATGGTACGCGTACGTGGAGGCAGTGTTTACGCAGCAGTCGCCGACATAGAGATGTTCGAAGTAGGGAGGATATAAAATGCAGATTGGCAACAGCAAGACAAGTTTGTTAACGTTGAGTATAGGTTTAAGTGTCAGGAAGTCTTTTCTGAAAGCATTTGTATGTAGTATAGCCATGTATGTAAGTCAAACATGGACGTTAAACAGTTTTGACAAGAAGAGAATGGAAGCTTTTGAAATGTTGTGCTACAGATGAATTCTGAAGATCAGATGGGTAGATTACGTAACTAATGAGGGTGTAATGAATAGAATTGGGGAGAAAAGAAATTTGTGGTAAAACCTGACCAAAAGAAGCGACTGGTTGAGATATCAAGGTATCATCAATTTAATGCTGGAAGGAAGCGTGTGGGGTAAAAATCGTAGAGGGAGACCAAGAGATGAATACAGTAAGCAGATTCAGAGGGATGTAGGTTGCAGTAGTTATGTTGTGTTATGTTAACCGGGGACCTAGAAACGACGCATTCGCCGAGGCAGATGGAAAACCGCCTAAAAACCATTCACAGACTGACCGACTAACCGGATCTCGACACAAATTCGCCGGGCGTGTTCGTGCCGGGGACCGGCGTTCCTTCCCGCCCGGAAAGCCGTGCGTTAGACCGCACGGCTCATGAGATCATCAAGACACTTTGCAACCTAACAATTTGTTCCAGTTAACTACTATTAACTTTTCAACTTGTTTTATGTAGGAGACATAGTTAACTACCACAGGAACAAGATATGAACAGATTTACACAAAGACCGATGGTGGAAGCAAGGTATCAAGTTCGCTTTAGTATCAGCTTGAAGATTCTGCGTAACAGCCTCGTAGGTCCATACCTTTTACCAAACAAAGTGACAGGTTTTTCTTATGATCAATGTCAGTACGACAAACTATTTGCTCTACTGGAGAGCTTTACCCTTGCAGAAAGAGAACGGATGTCGTTTACGCTCGATGGAGCACCGCACACCACAAATCGGCAATATCGGAGCCTGAAGATCACCCGCCGACCTTACAATATTCTTCCACATATGACGATATTGTGCATTTTGGATCCAATTCTCGTGGGCATCCAACTGCATAAGGTCCTCCTGCATTGCACCCTCCCATCGCTTCCTCGGTCTCCCAATCGGACGAGTTCCGTCAGGTTTCCTGTAAGCACAGCTTTGGCGCGGCATGTTCCTGGACACCTGGCAATGACCGTGCATGATGTTCGGTGTTTCATGAGATATTCCTAAGCCTGGTAAGACAGTACTTAGCACAGCCGTCTAATGAGCGGCCGACTGGTTGTGGAGGTACAGTAGCATAACCTCCTGTTTCACCTGGCTCTTAGATTTCTGTCTATCGAAATGTTAAAGACATTGGTGTAATTCACGCCCTTCGACAGTCTATAGTTTATGTAAGAATGTGAACGATGCACATCAGCAAATACGAGATGAGCCAGGTTTGTTAATTCCTTGAAGGAGAGGGCTGAAGAAAGTTTAGGAATGTTGTACCACATTGAGCTTCTACTGCAGTGCAAATAACTAAGGGCTATCATTGGACAGAATGGCCCGTATTTCTAAAAGTATTTATTTCCAGACGTACGTTCATGAGACTATAGCTTTATAGCTCTGAGCAACAAAATTAGGACTTTTTTTAACACTGCACGGTTTACTGTTACGGGACGCAGTCTGATGTACGCTAGTGCACTACAGCACTACTAGCGGTCTGCAGTTTTAGTTGGAACACCTTAGGATGTGGATGACACCACCAGGCAGACCGCCAGTGTGTTAGCCTGAGTCGAGGCTGGCGGGAAGTGAGGTAAACGGCATTGTGCGCGGGGTTGGAGGAGGGGGTGGGGGGCCGCTGACCGCAAGACTGGCGCCAGAGCAAGCCCCAACCCTCCCCACGGCCTCCGCGACATTTAATTAACTCTACACAATGGCTTTTTGTGGAGGCCTGACCCATATCGATTCTCGTAATCTTTCAATATTGGACCGGCGAATTTATATCGATGCGAAATGTTTTGGGCGCGATTCGCTAGGCGGCCGCCGGCTTTTGTCTCGCCCTCCATTTGTGACCGGGCCTTTCCCGCTAACGAAGACTTCAAAATGGAGCTCTGTTCGCCTGTGTGAGCTGAAATTGCGCGTATCTGGGACGCTGCGGAAATTAATGTGTAGCCGTTCCGTGGGTCGTCGCAGTATATTGTGGCCGCTTTCACCCCTATCCCCTCCTCTCTCTCTCTCTCTCTCTCTCTCTCTCTCTCTCTCTATGTGAACGTGTTTTGGTGGATATTTCCACAAAACCCTAAATAACCGCGTGTTGTTCCCTTGCGGCCAGCCACGTTATTCGTGATTGCACTATCGTTCAGACGTGCCTCCCCATTCTCGTAGATTGTGCAGATATGCTTCTAGAATGCAGAACACGGCGCCGACAACAGAGCACGCATTTAGCGTAGGCTAATACAGTAATGAAATAGGCAAACAACTAGCGCCGAAAATATGAAAATTCATGCTACAGAGTAAGTAAAATATCTATACGAAAACGAAATGGAATAAAAGCTCTGCCGTTCTGACCTCAGACGGGCCTCAACCGGGACTGACTGGCACCCGTGTCGTTCTCCGGCAATAGTGTCATTTGCTGTTAGCACATCAGTGTACGGCCATTGTCGGCCTTGCACGTCTTGGGGTCGCAACTTCTCATTCAGTTAGCTCCGCAATTGAGACCGAGTGGACTCCGGTCCACTCCAGTCCTCCCCCTCATGAAAAATCCCTGGCAGAATCAGGAATTGAACATCGGCGCACCGTACAGTACTCATCCTTACTAACCACTTAGCTTCGAAGGCAGACAAAATTGAATGTACTAATATTTTTTTATAGTGCTATCATTATGAGCTTCCTAAGGTGATCATGGCGAGAAAAGTAAAAGTGCCTGAAAAAAGTTACACAGACCTTAAAATAGGCAAAACAACTTGCACCATTTGGCCTGGATGTGTCTTATGTATGTTCGGTTGTCTATCGCAAGGTATTTGAAATATTTTGCGGACCAGTTTTATTTTCTCTTGCTACAGCTATGAACAGATCAGTCAAATCACACCTGCTGAAATGAACACTTCTTATCTTTGACAAGTTACTCGATGAAACGATATTATATATATACGAGGCTCAGTCCATAATTAGAGAGACAAATTGGTCAGCAGAAAACAGCGTTTATTTTTACAAAACAATACTTTTTCTACTTCTCAACATAATACCCTTGAACATTTATGCATTTGTTCCAACGGGCTACAAGTTTTTTATTCCGGCTGGAAAAAACGCTTTATCTTGATGTTAGAACCAAGTTCCCACGTAATAACTCATGCAGTGCACGAAACAAATGGAAATCTCTAGGTACTAAATCAGGACTGTAAGGGGGATGAGGCAGTACTTCCCAGCCCATTTTGTAGATGGTTTCGCTGGCTAGTTGAGCAATATGAGAACGTGCGTTGTCTCGATGGAGAGTCACACCTACCCTCTGAGATCCACGACGTTTCTCTTTCATGTCTGGCTTCACCTTGTTTAAAAGCAAATCCGAGTAGTACTGGCTGTTGATTGCACGGTGCTCTTCGAGATAATCACAAAAACAGGAACTTTCGCATCCAAAAACACCTTCAGCATGACTTTTCCTGCTGATGCTTGGGTTTTGAATTTTTTCTTGAGAGGTGTGTTGTAGTGTTTCCACTCCATGCTTTGTCTTTTTGATTCTGGCTCAGTGAACCCAAGTTTCATCACAAGTTAAAATTCTGTTGAGGAAGTGCTCACCTTCCCTTTCATAACATTCCTTTTGCTCTGTGCGCATTCTCAATCTTGTTTCCTTGTGTAGCCGCGTCAACTCCTTTCGGACCCATCTTGCACATGTTTTGCGGTACTTCAGCTTGTTACGGATAATATTATAAACTGTGCCAGTACTAAATTGAACCTTATCAACTATCATTTCCACAGTCACATGGCGGCGCCACGAATAATGTCATCAATTCGACTTTCAAGTGTGGGAGTTGAAAATGCAACTGTTTGGCCAGAACGGTGTTTGTCAGTCACTGAGTCGCGACCATTTTTGAACTACTGTACCCACTTTTAAAACTTTGCATGCGTCATACAACCTTCACCATAAACTTTAGACATTGTAGAGTATATATTCACTGGTTTCACGTCTGCAGTAAGTAATAAACGAATAACAGAACGTTGTTCAACTAATGTGGACGTTTCGAGCGGATTCGCCACCTTGAAATGTATTTTTAATGTTGTAAACAAAACAATGTTGATAAATCAGCTTATCAGGGCTCATTCCAGTGAATCCAACTTAAAGCCGTAAAAGTACTGAACTTGCCCTGCTAACAGGTTTTTCCTCAGACCAGTTTGTATTTTTAATCATTGAATGACCCTAGTATTTTATAATTGACTAAAATCCCATAAAGCATGATTTCGAAACAGTTGGTTTTACGCTGCTGGTTATTCAGTTTTGGACTGAAAGTGTCACACTATGCACATGCTCCAAGCCACATAAACGATGCAGGGTTTGTCAACGCACTGTATGCAGACTTTTATTTTTCATGATTGATCTGAATATGAATGCTTAGTCAACTGAAATAAAACATCAAATTTTATTGATTTATAATGTTCGTGGTCTAGACAATAATCAAAAACTTTTCATATATCATCACTTTCTCCTTCTGTGACAATGTAAGATGTAACAAAATATTTTGTAGTTAACAGTGGTCGAAAGTCTTGAAATTTTCAAGAGATTGTTTCGTACTGCTTTAGGAAATTTATGTCCCCTTGTAAGTTTTAGAGTGTAAGGGGCGCTCCCTTCTGGTAATCTCCAGCATAGAGCGGATAGTGTAGGCAGCTGAGCAGAGCAGAACCGATCTGCAGATATGAAAATACGGAGTAGTGCGTTAAGAAGGGGGTAGAAGCACCAGTACGTGATATTATAAATGGTATCTACAATTTGTTGAAAAACAGCGAACTGACGTCACACTGAATTCTGTAGTATTCTTTGCGTGGTACACGAAGCTGTATTTTCCCTCAGAATGCTTTTCCGTTTGTAATCAGTCTGAGCTGTAATCTTTTTTCTCTGTCACTTGTCGCTTCTTTCGCTACTGTCAAGCATGTATTAACGTGAAAAATTACAAGCTGCATTGTCGTATAGAGTCCACATTAAAATGGGTAAGTCAGTTCTACGAGGGGTATTCGGAAAGTAAGGAACGATAGGTCGCGAAATGGAAAATACAGTGAAAAGCTGATGAAACTTTCCACAGATGCGTTGGACACAGTGTCTAGTATGCCCATCGATCGCATCATGTCGCTCTTTTCAGTTCTGATCTCACAGTGAGAACGTAAAGATGACTAGAAATTAGCGTCTCCCGCCAAGTATGAGGGCCTGTCGAAAGGTTTCGCCTGAAGCTATGCAATCCACATAACATAACTGTCAAGCAGTTCGTTCTACACAACAATTCTCAGCCGCACCCTGCAGGAACAATGAAGATGCTCCAGCGTTTTCGATGAGAAGTGTTTGATCACCCACAATAGAGCCTGTAACTGGCTACCCCTGAGGTTCATCTCTGTTCATATGAACCTCTGTCTATGACGACAATATTTTGACACAGACAACGAGCCTCAGGCCAGAGTAGAAAATTTTCGAAAGGCATTGCCGCTGTCTTCTATAACGAGGGAATTGAAAAGTTGGTACAACGGTACAACAGATGTCTAAGTTTGAGGGGCGACTGTGTAGGGAAGTAGCTGGAAGGTGTAGCTAACCATTGCAAATAAAACATTTCGGGTTTTCTAGATCTTAAAATTAAATGTTTCGCTGAGGGAAGAAATGAATTTTGTGCTGCAGCTGGGACTCGAACCGGGATCTTCTTGCTTGACAGGAGGAAATGCTAACCATTACACCACCACAGCATGATGGTCAACATTTCTGCACCTACTACCTAAGTTTAGTGCCCTCTCCGATACAAACTTAATATCTTATGGTTATTTTCCCTTACATTGTAACTACTGCCAGGGCTCTCCGACATTGGAATAGCACCCCTGCGTTGGAGGTCATGAGAAAGTCCTGTACCATAGGTGGTCTTATAGATCTTATAATTAAATGTTTCCCTGAGACATTTTAGTCTCTTCATTGTCTACGATAATGATCGAAGCAGAAGAAATGAATTAATATTGGTGCTGCGGCCGGGAGGGCACTCAACTTAGGTAGTTCGTGTAGGAACGTTGACCATCGTGCTGTGGTGGTGTAATGGTTAGCATTTCTACCCAGCAAGAAAGGAGACCCGCCATCGAGTTCCGGCTTCAGCACAAACTTTAATTCATTTTCTCTCCTTGGATCATTATCGTTTTGGTTTTCACTGTGGTTTCCATTTCGCGACCTGTCGTTCCTTACTTTCCGAATAGCCCTCGTACATTTGGAAGAACGTGAAGGCATACCACAGCCAAGTCTACCGTGTCTGGGTAAAGCACTATAATATTCAAAGAAATCTCGAGGATGAGGATGTCTATTTTTCACATCAAAACGAACACAGATGTGTACAATCGTTTCTAGATGTTTTTCACTTTCCTGTATTAAAATGACTATTTTTAATACATTACAAGTGAAACGTTTGAACACAACTGGCCAGAGAAAATAAAATTTTTTCGTGATACATGAAAAAAATGTTTATTTTTCCGATTTCTATAACTTTCATAGCCAACATACAATACTCCTATTGTGTATTTTAGGCACTCCTGGCGTATGATAATTTTAAAATTCTCTTGGGATCCCAGCCAGGTAGCGACGTTAAATGTTTGAGTGAGCTGATTTGTTGCCATCTTCAGGCGTTCCTGACGACTCTTCCGCTGGGCGCCGTCTTACACGGTCCCTCCCTCGTGATTCGCCTCGGGGCCCTGCCGTTTCGGGACGAGACTCCACTGGCGAGGTGAAGGAGGAAGTGCGCGCGGTTGGGACATACGCCGCAATCCTCACCCTCTGCTCTGTCTCCGCGCCGGCTGTGCTGCTTCTGATGAGAGGGACATAATGTCTGTGTGTCATAATCTCTGATCTTCACCTGGCACCTCTTGTGTGGATCTTGCGAAAAAACGTCATTGTGCTTCGAACACACTCAGAGATGGGTTCCAAGTATTGCTTACCGCATATTTCGGCAGATAAAATCGGGGTGTCTTATACGAGAAATATACAACATAGACTGAAGTTTCTATAAATTAGAACTATCATAAAATAAAATACATCACTCACCACTGCATTTAAAATGCTGCAAAATCCTCACAGTCATCATCTAAGGAAGGCATCTCTTCAAGTACATCCGTTGAGAAGATCGTCATACTGGTCCCATTCTGCACCTTGCGAATCGATTTCCACTTCGTCGTTAGTGTCCCATAACAAATCGACCTCTGTGCTGTCCATAGAATACATGTAATTGGAAATCTCACACTTCTTGGAGCATTTGATCACTGTTTCCACTTTCACTTTTTCCCATGATTTGATCACAAAATCACACAAAACATTAAGTGATGCAGCCTACAGAGCTCCACCTTTCATATACGACTTTTCGTCACTCATCATCCAATTGTTCCATTTTCCAGGCGTGTGGTATTTCAATGGTTTATTCAGAGAGACGTCTAATGGTTGTAGCATCGAAGTAAAACAACTAGGTATAACAACAATCTTAGTATTACTGCGTGCTGTGTGATTTTTGGTATTCTGTTGTGTGATTCCAGGACACATCGCATACCAACAAATGCGGTTGATTTCGTAGAGCAAAGTAGTCGCTTCTGCCACACATTTTCCATCCGCGGTTTTACGGCACTCTCGTCCATCCATCCCTTTTCGTGAAAATGTACAGAAATTCCTGGTGGAAATTATATTTTAGAAATGGTTTTCCGCTTGAAAATGACCACTGGTTTAACTTTGTCCCATCTGTCATGCATCTTAATAGTACTGTAAAACTTGTCTTTTCATGGCCTCTACTTCTAACTAGAACAGTTCTTCCGCCTTTTGTTTCTACAGTTCTGTTGTTTATCATATAGAATTTCGTCACTTATTTCCAATATGAGATAATGGAAAGTCGTATTTGTGCCTCATACGAATAACAAACTTATGAAAACTCATAACTTTATGGTCAAGATCTTTCGGCAATTTCTGCGTAATTTTTGTTTCCTGTTGTACTACCAGGTGTTATCTGTTCACGAAACGATTGCACCAACCTATTGTTGCTTTTCAATTCCCTACTGTGCTGTGGATTGACTCGTGCCCACTTTAATACATAAGCCCTAATCATATTTCTTGTAACAGCATAACAATTCTGCCTCTTTTCTTGTATCCATTCTGCAACGCTAGTTTCAAGATCTGGTCACAAAGCTATTCCTCTCCTCATACAACACATTTTTATCGGAATTTTTTTTAATAGCATCCTCATTCTTTCGCCAGTCTCTTACCATCTCGTCTGTTATATCGAAAGTCCTTGCTACAGCATAATTGTTCGATTTCTTAGCCTGTTTCATGACCTTTAACTTGAATTTTACTTCGTATATCCTTCTTTTTGTTGGTTCCATCATTAGTCTCCCACTTTACAAATTTTACGCCGACTGCGCACACAGCACAGAACGGCTTGGCGAGGGCACAAGTCTGAGGAAAATAACGGCGTATCGCCATCACCAGGAGCATACACAAAACAAAGTGGTGTTAAAAACTACCTTCCAGATGACGACTGCTTTACTTGTAGCTTAAACAGGGATGTTAACCGCTGATGGTGCAGAAAAAGAGAGAGAGAGCAGAAAAAGAGAGAGAGAGAGAGAGAGAGAGAGAGAGAGGGGGGGGGAGGGGGAGGAAGAAAAAGCGTCAGTAGCCAACACTGGCCATTTCCACTAAAGTAGCCTAAATTCGATGTCCTTCCGCAAATTAATGGGAAAGTCTGCGTAAACCAAAGCCGACGGGACTGTGGAAAAGGTGCAATGGTAGGAATAAGCTATAACAAAAGAAGTAAAATTTTCCAATAATAATGGCAAAAGCAATAAACACTGACAGGAAAAAACGCGACACCAAAATATATTTAATGTAGAGTAATGAAATTTCGGAAATACATTTGTCTAGTTAACATATTTGATTAACATTGCAAGATCACAGGTTAAGGTAAGCGCGAGATGAGCCATTACAAATGTGATATGCAGGTGTATTAATAACCAGCGTAACAGCCAGAATGTGGAACGCAGACATTCAACGTGGATGCATTGTGTTGTACTGGTGTCGGGTACCAGTTGGTGCGATGGACTTCCACACCTATTGCACTTGGTCGGTCAATACAGGGACGATCAATGCTGGTTGTGAAGTACAAAACAAAAAGACTCGGTGCTATAAGGTTACAAAAGTAGCGCTGAATACCTGCAACGCTCCACGTCGTTTAAATATTTAGGGGAAGTACTAAGAAGCGATGTGAAACGGGACCATCACGCACGTTGTGTACTAAGACGCACAGAAATCTTACTCTTTTTGGAAGAGTTCTAGGTGTGTCTACATGTACATCGGTACTCCGCAATCCACCTTACGGCGCGTGGCGGAGGGTGCCCTGTACCACTACTAGCCATATCCTTTCCTGTTCCACTCGCAAAGAGAACGAGGGGAAAACGACTGTGTATACACCACCATAGAAGTCCTTCGTGGTCCTTGCGCGCAATGTATGTTAGGGCAACAGGTTCGTTCTGCAGTCGGTTTCAAATTCCGGTTCTCTAAAATTTCTGAATACTGTTCCTCGAAAAGAACATTTCCACTTCAGGGATTCCCATTTGAGTCCCCGAAGCATCTCCGAAACACTTACGTGTTGTTCGAATCCACTAGCAACTAAATAGCTGCCCGTCTCTGAATAGCATCGATGTCTTCCTTGAGTCCGCCCTGGTACGGAACCCAAACTCGAGCAGTGCTCAAGAATAGGTCGCACCAGCGTCCTATGTGCGGTCTATTTTACAGAGAAACCACACTTTCCTACGATTTTCCCAGTAAACCAAAGTTGAATATTCTCTTTCCCTGCCACAATCCTCACATGTTCGTTCCATTTCATATCGCTTTGCGACGATAAGTTCAATATTTAAACGAAGTGACTGTGTCAAGCGGAAACTAGCAATACTGCATACGAACATTATGGGTTTTTCTTTCCCACTTACCCGCATTAACTTACTTTTTCTACATTTAGACCTAGCTGCCATTCATCACAGCAACTAGAAATATTGTGTAAGTCGTTTTATATCCCACAGTCACTCAACTTCGACACCTTCCCGTGTAGCACAGCATCATAAGTCAACAACCGCAGATTGTTCCCCACCATATCAGCCGAATCATTTACGTATGGCGCGGGATTAGCCGAACGGTCTAGGCGCTGCAGTCATGGACTGAGCGGCTGATCCCGGCGGAGGTTCGAGTCCTCCCTGGGGCATGGGTGTGTGTGTTTGTCCTTAGGATAATTTAGGTTAAGTAGTGTGTAAGCTTAGGGGCTGATGACCTTAGCACTTAAGTCCCAGAAGATTTCACACACTTTTGAACATTTTTGAACATTTACGTATATGAAGAATAATAGCGGCCCTATTACACTTCTTGAGGTGCTCCTGGCAATACCCCTGTCTATGATGAACACTCGCCGTCGAGAACAACATACTGGGTTCTGTAACTTAAGAATCTTCGAGTCACTCACATATCTGTGAAGATATTCAGTATACTCGTACCTTCTTTAACAGTCCCCTATGGGACACCGTATCAAACGCTTTCATGAAATCTAGAAATATAGCATCTGTCGTGCATCTATCAAGGAATTAGTACCAAAGGCATTAGTGCGACCAATTTTAAAGTATTGCTGCAGCATTTGGAGTCTTTATCAAGCAGTCGCGGCAGGAAACTTCTCACAGATACAGAGAAGCGAAGGTCGGCATAGCAAATATGAAACTGGAACAGTAACTGTAACTCGGGGAACTTACATGGCGATTGTTTGGAACACGTAGGACGTTATTCTCGGGAAACACAGTTGCTTCTTTTTCCTCACTTGGTATGACAGTGGAACAGGACAGTGATACTCTAATACTGCTACAATTTACACCCATTTTACAACGACTTGAATAGTTTATATGTAGATGTATTGCCGTAGAAGACAGTGTTGTGGCGGTTCTGAAAAATTAAATCACTTTGCTGCGAATCGATAGTGGAACCCTTCAGTTACTGCATTTAGATCTGAAACACACTCAGGGACACTGCAAATAGCGTACCCAGGTAGTAAAAAGGTACAAACGCGAAACTTTGCAAACAAGTACACTAAGATACGATATGCAAGTGATTCACGTTTGGTGCCTATGCGCATGTCCACAGACCCTGCACTGGCGCTGCAGTAAACGGCGAGTTCTGGACTCGAGGTGGACGTTAGTAGGCGCAGAATGCCGAATATACGTGTTAAACGCCATTTATAACAGTTAAGTCAGTTTGAGAAGGGCCTAATCGTTGGCATAAAAACCGCAAGCGTGTAGACACGACGTGTGGCTCATCAAGTTGATCGTTGGGAGTGTTCCGATAGACGATGTTGGAAGCAGTGGACACGAGATGGCACCCACGTGCGACGTATTGGGTCTGGAGCGACCAGGAAAACGATGGCGCGAGAGTGTCGAAGGATATTGGGGCAAGCGATCAGGGATCGTGCAGTGACTCGCTCCACGCTACAAGGATATGTACGAGGGCCAGCTTCTGTACGGACCATTTACGTAGGCCTTGCGGATGGAAATTGGCACTCCAGGTCCCCTTGTGTACTGCCATTAAGACCGAGACATCGGCGACTCCGTACATAGTGGTGCCAAGCCAGAACAATGTGGACTGCTACAGACTGGCAAAATGTGGTGTTTAGAGATGACTCTCGATTCGTTTTGGGAACGGATGATAACCGCATACGGTTGTGGCAGCAGCCTGGTGAGCGCTACGGTTCCACCCAAGTTGTAGCGCGCCATATCGTCCACACAGCCGATGGTGTGGTCTGGCGGGCTACAGCCTACGTACGTGGAAACTTAATCGACGAGCGTTATGTTGACATTCTTCAACTCCAGTTGGGGCCGTTCCCACAAAGTGTATCAGAGGCGCTTTTCCAATAAGATAATGCTCTTCCGCACACAACTCGAGCTGCTGAAGACTTCCTGCGTGATGTTCCGACTCTTCCATTGCCATCTTTCTCCTTGGACTTGCCATCTACAGAGCATGTGTGGGGCCAGATGAAGCGCCAGCTGCCAGCATGTTACTCTTTACATGATCTAAAGGTGGCTGTTCAGATTTGTGGGCCAGTCTGCGTCAAAACACCATCAGACATCTAATCAACTCGATGCCGGGCTGTGCTACGGCACGTATTGCAGCAAAAGATGGCGCTACGCGTTACTGATGTTGCAATGTGTTGTCTACTTCCACTCACTCTATTATTTTACATGTATTGCTTTTGGCATCAAGTGAATCTCTCATGTGTATCACTATGTCTAATAAACTTCATTTCAATCCTCTGCTCCCCTCTTGGTTTGGTGCAGTATTTTCATTGCTACCGAGTATGTGTACGCTTTTATTACAGGCACCACTAACAATGGTTCCACAAAAAGAATTATGTGTTGAACTCAGACTTTGGAAGAGAAGATTTCAACAGACTCCCTGTTATATGCAACACAAATTCTATCCGGATTCGGCACTTTTGGAGACAAACAGAAATCGGAGGCGGAACGGATTATTCGCTCTTGTTTATAATCAGTTGCACTTCAGCTGGGAACTGTAAACTGTGCCACAGGAGATGTGTTCGTGCTGAGTGCGTTGGTTTAATAGCGGGGACTAAACGGGCGCCAACGAATAAAGGTTTACGGCTGCAGTCGCGCCAGCCCACGACTAGGGATGTTGGAATGGAGCCTAAGATCGTAACCGCGTCGCCGCGAGTAACGGCAGATGAAATCGCTGTGCTCTATTCTGGAATGCCGGCACTGTGCAGCGAGTAGAAATTTGTTTTACACAAGACATTCTTCTCAGCGAGGATGGTCGCTTACGGATTACTGGGAGACTGTAGCGCACTTATACGAGGAGCCCACTCACATACGCTGTTACGACCCATCCTCCAGTGCCGCGAGACAACTTACGATCACCACCAGGGCGGATTAATGGAAGATAGTAAAGTAATTCTGGAGTTTTCAGAGAGATTCGCTACAGATAGAACTGATCGTTAGAAGTGTATTACGGAAATGCTCGTTGAAGACGGTCTTTTTTTGCGAAATTCTGTTGAAGCTTAGGGAACCAGGATTATGACCGACTGCATAACAATTCTACTACCCACAAAATTCATCTCGCGTAAGGACGTTAAGGGCAAAACTATGGATACCAAGGTTCCTCCCTAAGCAAAAGTTACTGGAGTAAAAGTCAATCTGATGGAGAACTATTACGGAACACGATTTATGCTTGCCCATTATGACCTTCTCGGACAACGATAATCCTGTCCACGAGAATCAACTAGATAGTGAAATAGAGCTCGCTCTGTTCGTCCAAGAGATCGCCGTAGACAACGGTGAACAGGTTGCTGTCACATTTCTTGACCCCCGGAAAGCATTCGATACAGTTCCCTGCTATCGTTTAGTGGAGCAAAATACAAGCGTAGGAGTATCTGATCCGATTTGTGACTACATTCAGCACTCACTTGCAGACACGCGTAGAGCTCAAAGCGTTGCTGTCAGCATGGCAAAATCGACAAATGTAAAAGCAATTTCGGGAATACTCCAAATGACTATTGTACGCTCTTTACCGTTTACAGTATGTGTGAATGGTCTAATGGATAACGTTGATAATATGGCGTTTCAATGATCGTGAAAAAAACCTAAACGTTGTGATCAGTACGGTCTTTGATACTAAAGTAAAGTAGTGTGAGAACACTTGTCCACATGTAGACTTCATAAAGTGTGCATACCACACCAGTTCCGCTGATCAAGTTATTGAAACTCCACATACCAATATGCACTTCGATGAGAGGCAAGGGAAGAAACACAACACGCAACACACAATATTCTGTTTTGGACATTATGAAACTGTAAGCACTACATGTACACTATGTGATCAAAAGTAGGCGAACACTCTTAAGACATACGTTTTTCATATTAGGTGCATTGTGCACCCACCTACCACCAGGTACTCATGCCAGCGACCTCAGCACTCGTTAGACATCGTGAGAGAGCACGATGGGACCTCCGCGAAACTCACGGACTTCGAACGTGGTCACAAGACTGGGTGGCACTTGTGTCATACGTCTGTATGCGAGATTTCCACACTCCTAAACATTCCTAGGTCCACTGTTTCCAGTGTGATAGTGAAGTGGAAACGTGAAGGGACACGTACAGCACAAAAGCGTACAGGCTGACCTCGTATACTGACCGACTGACCGCTGACGGTTGAAAAAGCGTCGTAATGTCTAATAGGTAGACATCTATCCAGACCATCACACAGGAATTCCAAACTGCATCAGCATCCACTGCAGGTACTATGACAGTTAGGCTAGATGTGAGAAAAGTTGGATTTCAAGATCGAGCGCCTGCTCGTAAGCCACACATCACGACGGTAAAAGCCAAACGACGCCTCGCTTGGTGTAAGGAGCGTGAACATTGGACTATTAAACAGTGGGAAAACGATGTGTGGAGTGACGAATCAAGGTACACAATGCGGCGATCCGATGGCAGGGTGTCTGTATGGCGAATGCCGAGTGAACATCATCTGCCAGCGTGTGTAGTGCCAACAGTAAAATTCGGAGGCAGTGGTATTATGGTGTGGTCGTGTTTTTCATGGAGGGGCCTTGCAGACCTTGTTTCGAGCGGCAATATCACAGCTCAGGCCTACATTGATGTTTTAAGCACCTTCTTGCTTCCACTATTGAAGAGCAGTTGGGAGCTGGCGATTGCATCTTTCAACACGATCGAGCAGCTGTTCATAACGCACGGCCTGTGGCGGAGTGGTTACTTGGCAATCTGTAATGGACTGGCCAGCACAGAGTCCTTACCGGAATGCTGTAGAACACCTTTGTGATGTTTTGGAACGCCGACTTCGTGCCAGGCCTCATCGGCCGACACCGATTCCTCTCCTCAGTGCAGCACTCCGTGAGGAATGGGCTGCCATTCCCCAAGAAACTTTCCAGCACCAGACTGAAAGTATTCCTGCGAGAGTGGAAGCTGTCATCAAGATTAAGGGTGGGCCAACACCATATTGAATTGCAGCATTATCGATGGAGGGCGCCACGAACTTTTAAGTCATTTTCAGCCAGGTTTCCGGATACTGTTGATCACATAGTTTATTAACATACAGGTCCCATTGATTCGATGACGAATAAGGAAGGAACGCGTGAGAACATGGCAACTGTTATCGTACGGAAAATGACCTGTAAGGACTGAGTATGAATATACACTGATTCAAGCAAATGTTTTGGTTTTTTTCCAATTACTATTTCACTTAAGTTACATATCAGTCTGCTAGTAACTAGTACAATGGTTAGTTGGTTGGTGGGATTAAAGGGACCAGACTGCTATGGTCATCGGTCCCTCTTTCCAAAAAAACTAAAACAACCCACAGAGAATAAAAAACGAACAACAGGAAAGACGGCAGACGACACAGGACAAGAAATACTCCGACATAGGTCAGACAAAACAGATAAAAATCACACCGAGTGTGACGGTGGTTGGCCGACCATAGAAAGAAAAAAAAGGAAAAGCCAACCACCGAGAACACATTAAAAACTCAGGTTAAAATCGGCCAAAATCCAGAATCAACATTAAAAACAAACACTCATATTAAATGATAACCCCCCCCCCGCCCCGCTCGAATAAAACGTAAAACTAAGCTAGACATAGCATTGTCGTCAGCTAAAAGGGCAGGGAGCGTAGCAGGCAGCCCAAACGTCTGCCTGAGCACGGTTAAAAGCGGGCAGTCGACCAAAATGTGGACCACCGTCAAAGCCGACCCGCAGTGACATAGAGGTGGGTCCTCATGCCGAAGTAGAAAGCTGTGGGTCAAGCGGGTGTGGCCAATGCGGAGCCGGCAAAGGACTACTGAGTCCCTGCGAGTGGCTCGCACGGATGACCGCCACACAGCTGTCGTCTCCTTGACAGCACGGAGTTTATTACTCGTGGTCAGTTCGCGCCAATCATCGTCCCATAGCTCAAAAACTTTGCGGCGTAAGATTGCCCTCAAATCAGTCTCTGAAAGGCCAACATCCAGAGATGGTTTACTGGTGGCCGCTTTCGCCAGGCGGTCAACATTTTCATTGCCCGGGATACCGACATGACCGGGGTCCACACAAAGACCACAGAGCGGCCGCAAAGGGCAAGGGTATGCAGGGACTCCTGGATAGCCATCACCAGACGAGAACGAGAGAAACACTGGTCGAGAGCTCGTAAACCGCTCAGGGAATCGCTACAGATCACGAAGGACTCACCTGAGCAGGAGCGGATATACTCTAGGGTACGAAAGATGGCGACCAGCTCAGCAGTGTAAACGCTGCAGCCAGCCGGCAATGAACATTGTTCGGAATGGTCCCCTAGAGTTACAGCATAACCGACACGACCAGCAACCATCGAGCCATCAGTGTAAACAATGCCAGAGCCCTGATACAGTGCGAGGATGGAAAGAAAGCGGAGGCGGAAGGCCTCTGGAGGGACTGAGTCCTTCGGGCCCTGTGCCAATTCCAGCTGAAGGCGAAGGCGAGGCACATACCACGGGGGTGCCCGGAAAGGAGGCGGAAGAGGTAAAGCCCCAAGCCCGGAGAGAAGCTCTCGGACGCGGACCGCGATCGTACATCCAGCCCTGGGCCTGCGAATGTGGGAACAGTAGACGAAAGTTAGGATGCCCGGGCAAGCTGAAAACATGGACGGCATAAGCGGCCAGCAAACGTTGGCGCCGGAACCGCAGTGGAGGGACACCGGCCTCCACAAGTATGCTGTCCACTGGGCTGGTCCGGAAAGCACCAGTGGCAAGGCGTATCCCGCTGTGGAGGATTGGGTCCAGCACCCGCAACGCAGATGGGGAAGCTGAGCCATAAGCCAGGCTCCCATAATCCAGACGAGACTGGATTAACGCCTGGTAGAGCTGTAAGAGTGTAGATCGGTCAGCGCCCCAGCTGGTGTGGTTCAAGCTTCGCAGAGCATTTAGATGCCGCCAACACGTTTGTTTAAGCTGCCGAATATGAGGCAGCCAAGTCAACCGGGCATCAAAAACTATACCCAAAAACCGATGTGTCTCCACCACAGCAAGAAGTTCGCCATCGAGATAAAGCCGCGGCTCCGGGTGAACAGTGCGTCGCCGGCAGAAATGCATAACGCAGGTCTTGGCTGCCGAAAACTGGAACTCATGAGCTACAGCCCAAGACTGCGCCTTACAGATAGCGTCCTGTAGCTGACGTTCAGCAGCTGCAATGCCAATAGAGCTGTAGTAAAGGCAGAAGTCGTCAGCATACAAGGACGCTGAGACAGACGTGCCCACCACCGCAGCGAGCCCGTTAATGGCTATTAAAAACAGGCAAACACTGAGGACAGATCCCTGTGGTACCCCATTCTCCTGGACTCGGGAGGAACTATGGGAGGCCGCGACTCGCACGCGGAAGGTACGATACGACAGAAAATTTCTGATAAAGGTCGGCAGAGGGCCCCGAAGAACCCATCCATGAAGCGTAGAAAGGATGTGATGACGCCATGTCGTATCGTACGCCTCCCGCATGTCGAAAAAGACAGCGACCAGGTGCTGACGGCAGGCAAAGGCAGTACGGATGGCCGACTCCAGGCTCACCAGATTGTCGGCGGCGGAGCGGCCTTTACGGAACCCACCCTGAGACGGAGCCAGAAGGCCCCGAGACTCCAGTACCCAATTCAAGCGCCGGCTCACCATCCGTTCAAGCAACTTGCAAAGAACGTTGGTGAGGCTAATGGGACGGTAGCTGTCAACCTCCAAAGGGTTTTTGCCCGGTTTCAGAATGGGGATAACAACACTTTCCCGCCATTGCGACAGAAACTCACCCTCGACCCAAATACAGTTGTAAAGGTCGAGGAGCCATCGCTGGCAGTCCACTGAAAGGTGTTTCAGCATCTGACAGTGGATGCCATCTGGCCCAGGAGCGGTATCAGGGCAAGTGGCTAGGGCACTGCGAAATTCCCACTCACAGAATGGAACATTGTACAATTCTGGATGGTGGGTGCGAAACGAAAGGCTCCGACGTTCCATCCGCTCTATAATGGAGTGGAAGGCCAGGGGGTAATTCGCAGAAGCGGAACTAATAGCAAAATGCTCTGTCAAGCGATTTGCAATGACGTCGGAGTCAGTACAAACTGCTCCATTCAGTGAGAGCGCTGGGACGCTGACAGGGGTCCGATAGCCGTAGACGCGTCGAATCTTGGCCCAGACCTGCGTTGGAGTGACATGGAGGCCAATGGTGGACACATACCGCTCCCAGCACTCCTGCTTGCCTTGGTGTATAAGGAGGCGGGCCCGCGCACGCAGCCGTTTGAAGTCGATAAGGTGGTCTATGGAGGGATGTCGCTTGTGATGCTGGAGCGCCCGCCGGCGATCTTTAATCGCTTCAGCGATCTCAGGCGACCACCAAGGCACAGTCCTCCACCGAGGGGACCCATAAGAACGCCGAATGGCACATTCGGCGGCAGTAACGATGCCAGTGGTGACCGATTGAACCACCACATCAATGTCATCACTAGAGAGAGGCTCAATAGCGTCAGTGGAGGAAAACAAGTCCCAGTCAGCCTTATTCATAGCCCACCTGCAATGGCGCAGAGAAGACTGACGCTGTGGCAGTGACAGAAAGATCGGAAAGTGGTCACTACCACACAGGTCGTCATGCACTCTCCATTGGACAGACGGTAAGAGGCTAGGGCTGCAGATAAAAAGGTCGATGGTGGAATACGTGCCATGCGCCACGCTGTAGTGTGTGAAGGAGCCATCATTTAAAAGCGAGAGATCGAGCTGTACCAATAAATGCTCAATGGTGGCGCCGCGACCTGTCGCCACTGACCCACTCCACAGAGGGTTATGGGCGTTGAAGTCGCCCAGTAACAAGAAAAGTGGCGGCAATTGGGTTATCAGAGCAGCCAGGACATGCTGCACGATAGTACCATCCGGTGGAAGGTAAAGACTGCAGACGGTAACGGCCTGTGGCGTCCACACCCGAACAGCGACAGCCTCTAAAGCTGTTTGTAGAGGTACAGACAAACAGTGAAGAGAGTTAAGGACATATATGCAGACGCCACCAGACACCCTTTCATAAGCTGCCCGGTTCTTATAATAACCCCGATAGCCATGGAGGGCGGGGGTTCGCATTGCTGGAAACCAAGTTTCCTGAATAGCAATGCAGAAGAAAGGGTGAAGGCTGATAAGGTGTCAGAGCTCAGCTAGATGGTGGAAGAAACCGCTGCAGTTCCACTGGAGGATGATATTGTCCGTGGATGGGAAAGGCGTGAAGGGACTGGGGAGGCAGATTACGCCTCCTGGGCCCCTGCTGCTACTGAGTCACCACCTGTGCAACAGCCATCCATTGCGTCCGAGGGACTGGCGAGATCCAAGTCCTCAGCGGACGCCAGAATCTCCACCTCATCCTTGGACACAAAGTTGGAAGGTTGCGGTGGTACAGGTGCCACCGCAATGTCAGGATGCTTGGGAGCCTTTTTCTTGGACTGCTTTGCGCGCTGTGCCTTCGGTGGTTCTGGCTGGGAGGACCTCACTGGGTCAGTCTCAGGGACTGAAGACGACCGTGACGCCCTACAACCAGCGACCGGTGGTTGTTTGAGATACTTGCGGGTGTCCACTTTGGCACTGGGCAAAGCCTGGGATGGGAGGGCCCCAAGGGACCCCTTCCGGGCACGAGGAGCCGAAGAAGGCTCACGCTTCTCTGGCTTGGAAGGGGGAACAGATGTCCCCGATGGTTGGGGTGGTGTTGCAGGAGCAACAAGGAGTGAAGTGCCCCCCACAACCAAGGGGGCTGGTGAATTCTGACAGAGCTGAGATCGAAGTGTAGGTGACGACACGATAGAGGGTCGAACTGGTGTTGCAGCAGCGGCATAGGTGGATGTCATGGGCACAGGATGTAGCCGCTCATATTTCCGCCTTGCCTCGGTGTAGGTCAGGCGGTCAGGCGGTCCATTATTATCCGACAGTCTGGTGAGGGGAATGGTGTTCTCCGCAGTTAACACAGATAGGAGGCGGGGCACATGGAGTATTGGGATGGGAAGGACGTCCACAATCTCGACACATGATGCTGGAAGTACAGCGGGATGAGATGTGCCCGAACTTCCAGCATTTAAAACACTGCATCGGAGGAGGGATATATGGCATCACATCACAACGGTAAACCATCACCTTGACCTTTTCGGGTAAAACATCACCTTCAAAGGCCAAGATGAAGGCACTGGTGGCTACCTGATTATCCCTCGGACCCCGATGGACGCGATGGACGAAGTGAACACCTCGTCGTTCTAGGTTGGCATGTAGTTCATCGTCGGACTGCAGAAGAAGATCCCTGTGGAATGTAATATCCTGGACCATGTCGAGACTCTTATGCGGCGTGATGCTAACTGAAACATCCCCCAACTTGTCACAATTGAGCAACCTTCGAGACTGGGCAGAGGATGCTGTTTTGATGAGTACTGAACCAGAGCGCGTTTTGGACAAGCCCTCCACCTCCACGAACTTGTCCTCTAAATGCTCCACAAAAAACTGGGGCTTGGTCGACATAAACGATTCCCCATCAACTCGCGTACACACGAGGTACCGGGGGGAATATTCTCCACTGCCTTCTTTATCCATACGTTCCTCCCATGGAGTGGCCAGGGAGGGAAATGATCTTGGTTCGTATTTCTTGCTGATGTGGGGAGGTAGCAGCTCAGGTATCAGCAGTGCGATCCCTGTGTAGTCAGGGGGCTACCACCAAGAGGGTACATGACGACCCCACCACAACGGACTGGGTACCGTGCTGGATGTCGGGTGTCAAATATCCATATGTTTCAGGAGGGTAAAGATGGAAGTTCATAATGGAGGGCATGTAAGCTGCCTGGAACACACAGCAGCTGATGTGGCTGGAAGCTCGGTGTAAGGTCAACTCCATGACAATATCGGTTGTGCCAGATCTTAGAGAAATATGGATATATAATACACCACGTAAGGCGTCCTTCCCCAAATGGTAAACACTAACAGAAAATTTTGAAAGGTAATGGTCAAACCCCTTAGGGGACCATCACATTAAGGCCGAAACGTTTGAGACGCCTTTTAGTCGTCTCTTACCACAGGCAGGAATACCGAGGGCCTATTCTTACCCCCGAACCCGCAGGGGGGTTAGTACAATGGTTTGACAAAAAAATGGAAACACAAGCAGATGCTAGCCAAGATTGGAAGTTGCGACGTTGTATTTCACTGCGTACGGCACCTGTGCAATCCCATCAACGCGTTGTAAGTGTCAGTCGCTGTCTGAACAGCTTTCTGAGTGCATTATGTTGGAAGTAAGTGAATCTGAATCCGGGAAAAGTGGTGGTGCTCGTATGGTGGATGCTTCCGAGGCCAGCATAGCTGGAGTGTTGCGAGAGGCAACGTGACGAAGATTTGTACTGCATACAGGCAACGCTGAGAAGCGTCATCTGCTAAGTCACATCACAACGTTATCATGACGGACTGTGACTAAACATGAGAGAACGATATCTGCAAAACGTACTGCAGTACTGGTTGTCACACTTGCGAACTCTGTCAGCAGCAAAACAGCAGAGGGAACTCCATGAGCAAGTAATTACAAGGCTAGCTGGGTTTCCAAAACCCCTCGTTAGTGATGAAAATGCCGGTCACGGGAGAAAGTAGTGCCAGAGTCATAAGACCTGGACTGTGGAGCAATGGAAGAAAGTCATTTGGTCGGATGAGTCCCATTTCACACTGTTTCCAACTTCTGGCCGAGTTTACATCTGGCATACGGCCGCCTCAAGCCCACAATGCAGACTGCTTGCTGCCACAAGTGAAACATGGCTGGGTTTCGGTGATAGATGGGACAGCCGTATTCAATGGCTCCGCGGTTACTCTGCAAGATGGCACTGCTGTCAAGGATTATGCGATCGTTTTGGCTAATCAGGTCGATCCCATGGTACAGTGTTTGTTTCCTGGTGGTGATGCTGCGTTCCAAGAAAACAGAGCCCCCTGTTCATAATGGAGTTCACATCGTCTCGGACTGCTTTGTGAGAACATGGATGAATTGCCGCATCTCCCCTGGCCACCACCATATCTGGATATTGTTGAGTCTTTGTGATCTACTTTGGAGAGAAGGGTGCGTGGTCGCTACCTACCTCTACCACCGTCACCTGATTCAAAAGATTCAAATGGCTCTGAGCACTATGGGACTACATCTGAGGTCATCAGTCCCCTAGAACTTAGAACTACTTAAACCTAACCAACCTAAGGACATCACACACATCCATGCCCGAGGCAGCATTCGAACCTGCGACAGTAGCGGTCGCGCGGTTCCAGACTGAAGCGCCTAGAACCGCTCGGCCACAACGGCCGGGACGTCACCTGAACTTGCCACTATTTTGCAGGAAGAATGGTGTAAGTTTCCTTTGAAAACCATAAAGATCGGAGATGACTGGAAGCTGTTTTGAATGACAACGGGTTTCCTTCATTGTATCAGGAACGGCAATGTGTTGTGTTTTTGGTGTTTCCATGTTTTTGTCCACCTACTGTACCTCACATACGGCGTTTTTTCTTAGGCAACTCGTGCTTCTGAAGTCTTCAGATGTATCAACCCTCAAACGTTGACTGTAAACAAACGGAGAGTTTTACAGATACATAAGCTTGGGGGCTATTTTGAATGCATTCAGTGTTAGCCATTTAAGTTCGATTAACTTCCTTCTTAAGTCCTTGACACAAGTAAGACAACTTATTTCGTTCATCGATTAAAATTTGTATGCACTTTTTTTGAAAGTAAAGGTATAACTCTTAAGTCAATAACAGGGTGTAGGCATTATTAACAATACAAAGTTTTCTTGGATATTGAGCCTAGCATAAACATCATGGCCTTTAATGTAGATGTCGATACTCTTGTTGAAGATAATAGTCGCAGTTCCAATTTCTGTAATATGGCGTTACACACAAAGTGCTGTCAAAGCCTCCGCCGTTTCCTTGCTCGACATCATCTTGAAACAGTCAAATTTCTTCAACTACACATTTTCCCAGAGGTCGTTTCGCTGATTTTCGAAATATCGTCATATATTTAGAGTTCTCGAAAAAGTCATATAATATTACTTCTGAATACAAGTTTAGCAGTTATGGCAGGCTGCAAGTTGACAAATATTTTTGTGACATCTTGTATTAGTACTAGACTTCCTAAATGGTTCAAACGGCTCTGAGCACTATGGGACTTAACTTCTGTGGTCATCAGTCCCCTAGAACTTAGAACTACTTAAACCTAACTAACCTAAGGACATCACACATATCCATGTCCGAGGCAGGATTCGAACCTGTGACCGTAGCGGTCGCGCGGTTCCAGACTGTAGCGCCTAGAACCACTCGGCCATTCCGGCCGGCCAGACTTCCCACACTCACCAAATTCTTCATTACAAACGAGAGGTACTTAACAGTAAATTTTTATGAAAATGTTTGCTGATTACAGATTTATATATTTTATTGTTTAATCTCGAACCGGAATCAATGTTTCACTGTACAGGTAGATTCGTGGTAGATTAAGGTTGTGTACTGGATCGGGGATCGAACCTGCAAAATTACTGTTCGCGCCAATGCTCTCACATTGCATTGCTCGCAAAAGGCGATGTTCTTGATTCGGAAGTCGGTACTGCATACAGTTTTAATCAGACATGAAGATTTGAACTGTATATTTGACCATTTGTGCTTTATACGGCCCGTGCAGTAAGACATAATAAGGCATCATGCCCATATTTACAACTACAAATTAGGCTGAGATAGGATAAAAAGTGTATTCCTTAGTGACTGAATTGACAATGGAGTAAGATTATTGCACCCTATGAAATATTAGCAGGAGGATGGAAGCGATGAAAATAAAAGCTACCAACTAATTTAAGTCACAATTTGCTGTGAACATCTGCCTACTGAACACTAGATGCCACATATGTCTGTTGAATAATCAGGTTTAGATCCCTATATATGTGTGTAAAAATTGCTGAAAAGGTCATTGTCGTAAGGTGTTCTGCCTATTGGTAAGTTCATGACACCCGTTCCATCTCCATCTGATCCTGTTCCAGACTAACTGTTCCGTACTCTCATATCTTCCTCCTTTTTCATCCATCATTTTCATCCTCCTCCTTCCTATTTTCTTCTGTCTTTCCGCTGAAGCTGCTGTTACAATTCCTTTTCCTCGGCCGGTCGGAGTGGACGAGCGGTTCTGGAACTGCAGTTTTGAACCGCGCGACCGCTACGGTCGCAGGTTCGAATCCTTCCTCGGGCATGGATGTGTGTGATGTCCTTAGGTTAGTTAGGTTTAAGTAGTTCTTAGTTATAGGGTACTGGTGACCTCAGATGTTAAGTCCCGTAGTCCTCAGAGCCATTTGAACCATTTTGATTTTCCTCGCAGTATGTGTCCCATCCAGTCTGCTTTCCTTTTCATAACCTGGTTTAACAGAGTTCTTTGTCCCTTTACCCTTTCCATTATTTCACTGCACATCAGTCAGTCTACTCATTTTATTTTCTATACTTACCTCCAAACCCACATCTCGAAACCTTCAATTTTGTCTCTTTCTCCCGGCGGTGTCAGGGATTTTCTCTGCATCGTGATGACTGGGTGTTGTGTGATGTCCTTAGGTTAGTTAGGTTTAAGTAGTTCTAAGTTCTAGGGGACTGATAACCATAGATGTTAAGTCCCATAGTGCTCAGAGCCGTTTGAATCATTTTTGTCTCTTTCTTTCTTCTGCCACGCCCAGCATTCATAGGTGAACAGAAAAGCACTCCACACTATCCATTTAAGCAACATATTTCTTAACTCCAATCCCAATTTGCTGCATAATAAGCGCATCTTGTTCTGGGAAGCTTGCGTTACCATTGCCTGAAACTGTAACGGAAATTAAAACGAAAATGGATAGCAGTTACTCCCTCAAATAACGAGCTGTCCAGCAAATAACGATATTAAAACTGCTAGTAGTTAATCGCAGAAAATAATTTTATTGTCGACAACAAGAAAAATCAGAAAACAGACGCTTCTTGATACAGGTCTTCTTCAATGAGGAAGCCGTAATCTTATTACAATTGTGGAAAATGCGCAGTGGAATGAAGACTACATCAAAGTGACAAAAGTGCCGCAGAATTGTGTTGTCTCCTAATGGCAAAGGAGATAATTTATCGGTCGGCGAGATGGGTGTCACCGCAGTACACGGACAAATGGGTGAATAAACGTCACGGAAAGAGCTGCTGGCGTCTGGGAGTGGAAAGTTGCCGATCTCGTTACTCGCGAGCAGGAAGGGGGAGGGGGTGGGGGTGGGGGTGGGGGTGGGGGCTGCGACGGCAGAGAAAACAGCAGAGCACCAAGAGCCAGCCGTCACGATGCGGGTTTTAATTGCTCCGGGAGAAATTATTCCGCGGCCCACAGTGGCGGAGAAGCGAACAGTCGCAAATGACTCCGCTTTCCGCGTCTCGCCCCACAGAATTCCGGGCCGTTAACTTCGGCAGATAAGTCGGCGCTCCGCCATTTGAGCAGCAGAGGCCCTACAGACGGCTTCCTGTCGCAGTCTTACAACTCTCACTGGCGGGAGTAATTTCTTAGGGGCGCTAAACTCGATACGAAAGGGGGTTGTCGAGTGACATGCATTAAATACAGTGACTGTCACCAGAGACTTGCTCCTACGCCCTCGTAACTTTTACGCTCTGTTGTAGCCAAAAGTGTTGCTCAGCATAAACTGAAGTATTATGTAATTTGAATACCAGATGAAAGCCGAATACGAGAGTTACAGCTTATACCAAAGGTCATGCAGAACTTTCATCAGAAATAAGTTTTGAGTAACTGTTTATAGTCTTCTTCTCTGTTTATTTACACGGGACTGCCACAGCAGCGTCAAACAGAGGCAAAAACAAGTCGTTCTGGAACTTCTGAAAAATTGTTGTTGCCTGTTAATAGTAGCCATAAACGTTGTCCCGATATCAAATTTGTACTAGACATCAGTTATTACTTTACTTAATCATCATCATCATCTTCTTCTTCTTCTTCTTCTTCTTCTTGCAGATTACCCACAGCAGGCGCTGCGTCTCCGCCCCCGGTTGCCATCTTCTTCTGTCTTGACTTCTCAACATTCATATTCCTAGCTTACATTGCCTCCTCCACATCATTTTGCCAGTTGCGTCGTGGGCGACCCCTTTTCTTCCTCTGGGTTGGTATCCACCATGGTACCCTATTTTGCATCCTATCTTCATCCATTCTATTCACATGGGTGCAGCTGCTTTCGTTGGAAGTCGTCACGAATATGCCAATCCATTTTCATCCTTTATCAGCTTACGTCATTTCTTATCATATACATCCTAGTACAGCTTCAGCTTCGTCTTAAGTACTCCATCTCAGCGACAAGCAGTTTATTCTGGTCTCTCTCTCTCTTTTTTTTTTCTGCTGGCATCCCATGCTTCTGCTCCGTGCAAAACTACACTCTGGATTGCAGTCCAATATATTCTTCGTTGTTCTTTTTAACTCTTTGTGAAACAGAACAGAGTTCATTATTGGCCTTGTTATAGCTCGTCCTTCATTAATCCTACTAGTTCTTTCATCGTTGCTTGTGCCCTGTTTGTTAAATAATATTTCAAGGTATTTTGCTTTTTTCGCACCTACAAATATTTCTCTATTTGTCTCCAAATTCTACACTTTTCCGATTCAACAGACAAGTACTCACACCTCTTCAGTTCCACTTCAGGCCAGCCTTATAGAATTCCTCTTTAAGCTATTATAGCTAAGATCATCTTCATCTTCTACTATTATAGTCTTGTAATCTGCAAGGCTATGTATGTTGCTGTCATCTACACTCCTGGAAATGGAAAAAAGAACACATTGACACCGGTGTGTCAGACCCACCATACTTGCTCCGGACACTGCGAGAGGGCTGTACAAGCAATGATCACACGCACGGCACAGTGGACACACCAGGAACCGCGGTGTTGGCCGTCAAATGGCGCTAGCTGCGCAGCATTTGTGCACCGCCGCCGTCACTGTCAGCCAGTTTGCCGTGGCATACGGAGCTCCATCGCAGTCTTTAACACTGGTAGCATGCCGCGACAGCGTGGACGTGAACCGTATGTGCAGTTGACGGACTTTGAGCGAGGGCGTATAGTGGGCATGCGGGAGGCCGGGTGGACGTACCGCCGAATTGCTCAACACGTGGGGCGTGAGGTCTCCACAGTACATCGATGTTGTCGCCAGTGGTCGGCGGAAGGTGCACGTGCCCGACGACCTGGGACCGGACCGCAGCGACGCACGGATGCACACCAAGACCGTAGGATCCTACGCAGTGCCGTAGGGGACCGCACCGCCACTTCCCAGCAAATTAGGGACACTGTTGCTCCTGGGGTATAGGCGAGGACCATTCGCAACCGTCTCCATGAAGCTGGGCTACTGTCCCGCACACCGTTAGGCCGTCTTCCGCTCACGCCCCAACATCGTGCAGCCCGCCTCCAGTGGTGTCGCGACAGGCGTGAATGGAGGGACGAATGGAGACGTGTCGTCTTCAGCGATGAGAGTCGCTTCTGCCTTGGTGCCAATGATGGTCGTATGCGTGTTTGGCGCCGTGCAGGTGAGCGCCACAATCAGGACTGCATACGACCGAGGCACACAGGGCCAACACCCGGCATCATGGTGTGGGGAGCGATCTCCTACACTGGCCGTACACCACTGGTGATCGTCGAGGGGACACTGAATAGTGCACGGTACATCCAAACCGTCATCGAACCCATCGTTCTACCATTCCCAGACCGGCAAGGGAACTTGCTGTTCCAACAGGACAATGCACGTCCGCATGTATCCCGTGCCACCCAGCGTGCTCTAGAAGGTGTAAGTCAACTACCCTGGCCAGCAAGATCTCCGGATCTGTCCCCCATTGAGCATGTTTGGGACTGGATGAAGCGTCGTCTCACGCGGTCTGCACGTCCAGCACGAACGCTGGTCCAACTGAGGCGCCAGGTGGAAATGGCATGGCAAGCCGTTCCACAGGACTACATCCAGCATCTCTACGATCGTCTCCATGGGAGAATAGCAGCCTGCATTGCTGCGAAAGGTGGATATACACTGTACTAGTGCCGACATTGTGCATGCTCTGTTGCCTGTGTCTATGTGCCTGTGGTTCTGTCAGTGTGATCATGTGATGTATCTGACCCCAGGAATGTGTCAATAAAGTTTCCCCTTCCTGGGACAATGAATTCACGGTGTTCTTATTTACATTTCCAGGAGTGTATGATGCATTTTCTATGCCAAGTGTACAGGATTCCTCGTACAGCTTAAAGAGGAGCGGTGACAGCTCACAACCCTGTTGCAGATCCCTATTCACTTCGGAGTTCTCTGCTCAGCTATACCCACTACTTACTCTCGCTGTGTTATTTTCATGTAATTTCATAACAGGCATTAGCAGTCTCTGATCTAACTGTCTCTTTCAAGTTTCCCCGTAGTTTGTTGGAAGAAGATCGATTATTACTTTACTATATCTAAATGACTCGCTCACATCATAATCTTAGTACGGTCATGGCTGGAGAGAACTGTCGGTGACAACGACAGTGTTTTGCACGCATGAAGAATAGTTCAAGATAACGCGATCGCTTAGCTGTGTGCTCTCGGTACGTAGAAAATCTGGTTTCGAGCCCCGGTCTGGCATAAACTTAGAATTCACTATGTCGACTGCTCAGTATATCTGAATGGTCTGCATTGATATCGTTTCATGTCTTCCCAACGGTTAATAGAGACTAGGGTGACGCTCGATAATGGAACCGACATGCAGGATTCATTTTTTTTTCAATAAATTACAAAACTGACTTTAGACGTTTATTGTACACGCTTAAAATTGCGTTAATGATATTTTTTAAAGTAAAAACTTGCACCTAGAGGACGCGACACGACACTGATGAAAGGCCTCCGCGTAGTGCGAGAGTAGTTGGTGGGAGATATGAAAGTCACAGTTTCCAACCTAGAACAAAGTTTCAAAAACTGCTTTTAATCTCATGACACTGTCTAACATAGAACATAGGGATATTTTTTTAAAAAAATTCACAAAATGGCGGTACCCTGAAATAAAATTAAAATAAAAACGCTCACCAGAAATCTAAATTACAATAAATCGCAAAAATCCTACGTACTATTTTAGAAAAAATATCGGCTTTCAAGTTACAAAAAGGTATAATATATTTCATGAGTTATAGCTCCCATAAACTTGTAACATGTTCTGAGAAAAAACAAGCGTTTGGAACTTGAACTTGTGTTTTTTAATGTTTAAATTCAAGAAACCTTTAACTCGAAATGTCAGAACCGTACATGATATAAAAACGTGCTATTCAAAAGACTGTAGCTCGTTTCTCTAAGTATCAAGGAAAATAACTGAATAAACTATGTTCATGACTCCGCAAAAAGACTAACGTTTTACACGCTTACCTACATAAATAAGTCTGCTTTTATTTAATATTTTGAAAATTACAGAGAAAAATACTTTATCTGATGTACTTTGTAAACGTATGGTTATTTTGGGGCTTTGTCTGCACGTTCAAAGAAAAAAGATTTCAGTTTAAGTTCTAACTTTTTATTTACTCCTCTTTTTAATCTGGAATTAATTTATTATTTTGTTGAAGGTAGTAGGGAACATCAAAGTTCAATATCCCATCGACAGCGCGGTCATTAGAGTTCGGATTAAGAAATGATGGTGAAGGAAATCGGACGTAACCTTTTCGAAGAAACCATCCTGGTGTGTGCCTATGACGATTTAGAGAAATCACGTAAACCTAAACCTGGATGGCCGGACGGGGATCTGAACCATCACTAAGCCAAATGTTCATTGGATTATTTTAGTTGTTGGTGAATGAAATAATAGTTAATACATTCTGAAGTTCTTTTAGTTGCAGTATAAAGTTGAAATGGCAGTTTTTTCTTGACTGAGGGGAATCTCACAGCTCAATTGAACTTTCACGATTCATTAGGTTTTAGCTCTTTTGTTGTCGTTATAACCACTTTCATCATCATCTTATCTCGTGAAAACGTTTCTTGCATTTTCCAAGGTTCCCGAGATTTAGTTTCAAGGTAGAAGCCATACATTTCGCGCGTAAGGTTTCAGGATTTTTCTGCTTGACTGGAATACAGCCTGTCCTACCGTATCGTGGTCCTTTGATAGTGAATTGAAATGCCAGTTCCGTCAGATCTTTGACTATTAAAGGGAAGCCTTTTGAATGTAACGGGAAAAGATGACGGACTGACGTGTCCTCTATATCTGCGGTTAGATTTGTGGCTGTCATCAGTCCAGAAGGCAACGTGTTTCACGGCTATAGCAAGTGAAATTTTAACCACTTTAAAATATTTTATTGCTGCTGCCGTATATTCTATATCCAATAGTCCAAGAACACTCTTATTCTATCCGTCATTATTAGGTAAAAAATAAACCACACGTGCATCCGAAAATACCGGGAACAGGGATCTTTAGGCATGAGAAATTACTTCCGAAATATTAAGGTTCCGCAAATTCAAATGGTTTAAATGGCTCTGAGCACTATGGGACTTAACAGCTGAGGTCATCAGTCCCCTGGAACTTAGAACTACGCAAACCTAACTAACCTAAGGACATCATACACATCCATGCCCGAGGCAGGATTCGAACCTGCGACCGTAGTGGTCGCGCGGTTCCAGACTGAAGCGCCTAGAACCCCTCGGCCACTTTGGCCGGCAAGGTTCCGCCCACAAAGATGCGCTCCACTCACGTTTTCGTTAAATGAATCAACAAGTTTATTGCTACCAGTCACCGTTTTATTTTTTCCACGACGCGTTTCGAAGGTTTAAACCTCCATCATCGGGTGGATTTACATTAGTTGGTATTACATTTGTTTGTGTGTTGTGTTACGATTTTTGGAGGAGAACTAACCTAACCTAAAAATGTTCGCATTTAAAGTTAATCTGCCCAGTCAAGCAATCAAGGCTATTTTCGAGTACAAAAACAGGCAATCAAGGCTATTTTCGAGTACAAAAACAATGCAGAATAGGTCACAATGGCGACACAACACATACACTTCAATAGGAATTGTCTCAAGAATAACGTTATCCCAAATTATGTCAAGATTGACATCAGAACAAACACGACAACTGCGAAGAAAACACTGGAGATCGCACGAAAACTCTGCGTGAAAAATGAACTGAAAGAACTTTATATTAAAAAACAAATCTTCAACACACAGCTTTATAATGCAGAATTACAGTTGGGAAAGTTGCTTCATAGATTAGAACATGATTCCATAACCAAAAAAGTCAAAGAGTACACCGAGTTCATCGTACAGAAAACGAAAGCTACACAGAAGAAAAAACTGGCCAGTCTTTAAAGCAACAATTACCTCCCAAACTGAACCAAAACAGCCAAAGTAAGCATACATTCTACACTCATTTCCTCAACAACACGAACATAATATTCACTGCAGAAGAAGAGGCACTACTCTGCAAAGGCTTAAAACACAATGTTCAAACTCCGATGGACCAAAATAACCAAGAGAAGTCCATCACTTGTGTCACACAGATCTCGACCATCGCCTTAAAGAAGCAAACTGACAGAATATCAGCCTGCCACAAAATTAACGAAATCATTGAAAAGGAAATTGCAAAACCATTCCCAGCATACAAGAAAAGAGAAGAAGCCCTTACACGTACCATTAAGACTAAATTAAACATGTATAATGCAATAACTGTAAAAGCTGACAAGGGCAACACAACTGTTGTAATGGACAGAACAACATACATAGAAAAAACTTTAGACTTCTTCCAAACCAGCAACATAACTGAAATACATAAAGATCCAATAGCCAGAATACAATAGGAGATTAAACACATTTCAAACAACATTAACTTTCTACTCACCTTCCAAGAAACAATGAGCCCACAAGCACCTTGCCTTAGGTCATAACCTAAGATACACAAAAGTGAGACCCCCATCACGCCCATAGTGAACTGTAGGAACAGCCCAACATTCAAGCTCAATAAAATACTCTTCAGAATTCTCAAACAAGCATACACATTCAATAATGAGAGAACACTTAAAAACACAACAGAATTCACACAATATGTCAAAAACATACAAGTACCTGATGGAGCCACACTTGCCTCATTTGCCATACAAAACCTTTATTCCTCTGTGCCAATAAATCCCACACTGCAAATAATCAACGCCAACCTACATAAACACAAAAAAAACCTTCAACTAATATTAAAGATCTAATGGACCTCCTTGAATTCACACTTTCACACAACTATTTTAAATTTAACAATAAAATCTACAAACAAACAGATGGTCTGGCAATGGGCTCATATCTTTCCAGATTGCTAGCAGAAATATTTATAAGTAACCTAGAAGACAAAATCCTGAATTGCAATCACCACCTCCTCAAAAATATGATCTACTACTACAGATATATAGATGATACCATCATTTTAATGAAAGGCACTAAAGATGACATCAGTGAGTTGAATTAGTATTTCAACAACTCCCATGAAAACAAAAATTCACAGTTGAACACCAAAAAGATGACAGTATAAATTTCCTAGACCTTACCATTACAATAAAGAATAACAGACATCTGTTTGAAATTTATCGGAGGCCTACCACAACACATACCACAATCCACAACTCCTGTTGCCACCCCGCAGCACACAAAATGGCAACATTCTGGTACATGATTAATAGAGCTATCCAACTACCACTCTCAGAAGATAAATGTGATCAAAAAATTGAAATAATAAAACAAACAGCTATTGAAAATGGCTATAACAGCTCAATAGTAGACACCCTAAAACATTCAATAATGGAAAGCAATCACAACACAAAAAACAAAAACAAAATAACATCTTCCATACAATCCCCTTTCTGGGTAACATTTCATACCAGATTGCCAATGTCTTCAAATGGAAAGGCATAAGCATATCCTTTACAACAGACAACAAGATTGGACAGAAGTTACCCACAACATCGGCACACAAAACCCACTTCATCACACAGGTGTGTACAAAATTGAATGTTTGGACTGTGACTACTTCTAAATAGGCCACACAGGCAGATCATTTGAGATTAGGTTCAAGGAACACATGGCAGCATTAAAAAAACAAAAAATACCACACATCAACAATAGCTACCCACCTGCATGAAACAAAACACCATGTTAACAACACAAGTATTAGCATCCTACACATCCAACCAAAAGGCAGAAAACTAGACATCCTTGAAACACTCCAAATATAGAAACACCAAATGAAACAACCAGAATCCATCTTAAATGACATAAATAAAAATATTTACAATAGTATCATCTCTCTTTTCAGCAACTGCCTACACTCTTAAAAATACACACACACACACACACATGACATCCTAATATTTACCATAAATATTGATAGACGCCAAGAGTACAAGAGACTGACCTCATTCACAGATAATTCATCACATCAACAACTTGTACCCCTTGTCAGCTTAAAACTGTATGTACATCAATTACTGCCACAAATGTATATCTATCTGCATATTTTATAGCATTAACCAATGTATTACCCCAACCTTTAGGCAGCTATTATATGCAACATGTAATCTTAGGACTCCTTGCCATGTAAATGTTTGCTCTCATATAATCACTCTGTCCTCTCTCTCTCTCTCTCTCTTTATCTATGTATGATTTTACTGCTGTAGCCAATATGATCATTGTAATTCAAGTCTGTAACATTTCACCTAATTTTTATTAACTAGTATGTAGTTTAAGCCATTTTAACATTTCACCAGATTGTATAAACGAGTATGAATGTTTAGCTGTTTTAACTTCTCAAAATTGGATTTATTTACCACCTGAAGTACACACACATATATTCGACATCTCAAAACAAACACCTCCAAATGCTTTAAACAATTATTCTGTAATAATGTTGTTACGATGTATATTCTTTGCACTTCGCGATTATGTCTTCTCTTCTGCTATACGAACCTTCCACCCAGCTGATTCCAGACGCCATAGTTGCTTAAAAATGTGGCAGTATAAATGTGATGTGTTACGACAGCAAAAGGAACCTGTGACCACTGGAGGTACTATAGTTTACTTATTAAAGTTTACCATTAGATATCAGTTTAATTTTTTGTCAAAAGTAATCCTAAACCATATTCTGAAATAGTGTCTTGTTTCTCCACTAGGTAGTGCCACACGTTCCTCCCAAAATCGTAACACAACACACACACAAATGTAGTACTAACTAATGTGAATCAACCCGATGATGGTGGTTTACACGTTCGAAACGCGTCGTGGAAAAAATAAAACGGTGACTGGTAACAGTAAACTCGCTGTTTCGTTTAATGTCAGTAACAGTCACGGTAAAGCGTAACGTATAAATGTTCACGTTTTCGTACTGATATGTATACCAGTTCAGATTAGACACTAAAGCAGTACGTCTTCGCAATTCCCCAAACTAAAAGAATTAAACTACCGTATGGTGAAGTACGTCAGGCGGTTCGAATTCTTAACAGACCCAAGATCCCCATAACCGGACCTAATTGTCAAAATAGGTTCGAAAACACATCGATATAATTTTAACGGATTTCTGCGATTTTTTTCAATTATTGTTGCTTGTCTCTTGGTACTGAGGGCTCTACGAAGACGCCGCTACTATCGGTCGTTAAGTGAAGGCTGTCGGCCAGTGCGTTGTCCGTGGTTAGACGTAATGCCGGAAATTTGGTATTCCCCGCATACTCTTGACACTGTAGATTTCGGAATATTGAATTCCGTAAGTACTTCCGAAATGGAATGTCCCATGCGTCTAGGTCCAGCTGCCACTCCGCTTTCAGCGTTGTTGATTCCCTACGTCTGCCATAACACATCGGAAACCTTTCACATGAATTACCTGAATACAAATGACAGCTCCGCCAATGTGCACGCGACATATCGCTATCTGCATGTGTGCATATCGCTGTCCCATGACTTTTGTCACCTTATTGTACGTATTTACCGACGATGTGGCCCTTTTGTACAAATCTAAGGAACATCTGATGCGGATGAGAGAGAGCGTGGAGACGGTAGCGAGCAAGAGCGGTCCCCTTGCGAATGAATCAAGGACCGAGTATCTGGTGATGAGCAGGAGTCGTGTCTATTCAAGAGACACAATCCGTCCATTGATAGTTGGAACTTGATCATACAAAAGGGTTCTTAATTTTATCTGGGGGTAATTTTTATAGAGGACGCTTCTTGTGAGATATGGGTTAGGGTGAGGGCACAAGCCGCAACCCAGTCGTAGTTAAGTCTCAGAGAGATTTTCAAAGTGCGCAATCTCTCAAGAAATCTCAGATTCCAGCTGTACAAAACATTAATCCATCCCGTTGCACAGATTGGAATGTCCGGAAAAAAGGCTCATATGATCTTCTCGTTTGTGAAATTAAAGTCTTGAGAAATATCTACGGTCCGATAAAAGACGAGATCTTGGTTGAATGGAAGATTCGGCATAAGTGTGAGGTAGATGACATCTACAGCAGATAAAATATTGTAATAATGAGAACCAACCAGCGTGTTTGGATGGATAAAAATCGATTGCCTTTGAAATCCATGGATTCTCCTCCCTGCTCTAGGAGGTCGCTCTGTAGACCAAAGGGAAACGGTAGAGACGAATCCAGGAGGACTTCCCGCAGATCGATTTAGAGAGTGACTGGCGGCAGGAAATGCAAAATGGAATGCAATGGAGGAGACGCGTTGTACCTGCGCGCCGTCCTCGGGGACTGAGCGCGTAAATTAAGTAAGCATATACGCTTCAACAAAGTTGTGGCATCCAAAGTGGTTACATTTCGTCTCCGATGTTTTAGTGATCCATGCTGGTCGGCATGGTCGAGGCCATTCTGTACGAGATACTTCATTACGCTTGATCTTCGAATATATTATAGGAGTCTACAACAGATTCCAATGAGACTAGGCGATAGTTTTGTGAATTACCTCTTCTACCCTTCTTGTAGATGGGTATAACCTGATGTTCAGTTCGTCTTTGGCATAGAGAAGATAGATGGACTCATTTTACTTCGTTGAACCTATAAAAAGAAGGCTGTTGACCTGTGTCCGATGTTATAGTCCCTGAAATAAAATGTTTACTGCTCGTATTTAGGAAACTAATGCACATTTTCTTCTGGAAGTTGTTGAAATTTCACTGCTTGGGAACATACTATTTCATCGGCTGAAGTCATCGAGTGCAGACACTAGCTTAGCATTCGGAGGCTGCGAAGAAGCGAACAGAGAATAGATTCCAGCACTGTTTTAGAGCAGTGGTTAGCGCATCTGCACCGACGAGAAACCTTCTCTGAAATAATTACGAGTATACCCTATATTACACATTAGCCGTCTGTTCACACTCATATGAAGATAGGATTCAAGACTTTCTTGCAGATAGAACTCAACACGTCGCTGTTAACGGAACTAAATAGACTGATGTAAAGGTAATATCCAGAGTACCAGAGGGAAGTGTGATAGGACCGTTGCTGTTTACAATACGTATAAATGATCTAGTAGAAAGCCTCGGATGCTAAGCCTATTCGCAAATGATCCAGTTGTCTATACCAAAGTAGCAACGCCAGAAGATAGTAAGAATTTGCAGAACGACCTGCAGAGAACTGATCAATGGTGCAGGTTAAGGCAGTTGACCCTGAACATAAATAAATGTAACATATGACGCATACATAGGGAGAGAAATCCACTACTGTACAGCTACACCATTGATGACAAACAGCTGGAGACAGTGTCTGCCGTAAAATATCCAGGTGTAACTATCCAGAGTGACCTTAAGTGGAATGACCACATAAAACAGATAGTGGGGAAAGCAGATACCAGATTCATCGGAAGAATCTTACGGAAATCCACGAAAGAAGTGGCTTCCAAGACGCTTCTTCGCGAGATACTTGAGTACTGTTCATCTGTCTGAGATAGAGGAGATAGAGAAGATCCAGCGGAGATCGGCGCGTTTCGTCACGGGGTCGTTTAGCTGGGGAGAGAGCGTTACGGGGATGCTAAATAAACTCCGCTGGCAGGCGTTACAAGAGAGGCGTTATGATCACGGAGAGATCTACTATTGAAATTTCGGGACAACACTTTTCAGGAGGAGTCGGACAACATATTACTTCCCCCCACATACATCTCGCGTATTGACCACGAGGAGAAATTCGAAAAATTAGAACCAATACAGAGGCTTACCGACATTCATTTTCCCACGTACTTTTCGCGACTGGAACAGGGTTGGAGGTACTAGGTAGTGGTACCGAAAGTACGCTCCGCCATACACCGTTAGGTAGCTTGCGAAGGATGATGTAGATGTAGAAGAACTTCTGCTCCTGTACCACCAACGATGAAAAACACGGGAAGTTTACAATACTTGGCTATAATAGCAACGAGTGATAATAACCAAACCAGTAATAACAGCAAAGAATAAGCGCAGATATTTCTTGAGATTTTGCGGAGAACTTGCAGTGAAGATATACACGTAATATTTTTTCGTGTAGAAAAACAATAACTTAGCAATTCAGCGTAAATTTTACGTTGTTATGAGATTCGGTTGTAGCTTTGAGTGACGTCAGTATAGCCACTCGTTCTGTTGGTGGTTTTAGCACAAGCTCTCCGGGTTATGTGCTCTAAACCAAGATAAGCAAGGGCTCAATTTATCCCGAGAGCAGCTATTCTGCAAACTTTGAGATGTGGCAACCACAAGAGGATTGCACCTACGGTTAACGAGCTGCTACAAGCACGCGGTAGTAAAATACCAGTTTACGGCAGCTATTACTGAAGAATTCCCACCGGGAGCAATATTTGTCCCATATACTGAGATGATGATACACAAACATCGCTGAAGCTGTTGCATATGTCAGGTAGCAAAATTATCTGTAGCTATTCAGGCAACCTAATGTGCAGTATCTGTAAAAAACAGGCCCTAAAAAACCGGTAATTGTTTCTACATCTGGTAAAATCAAGGAAGAAAAATATTTTGTTCGTTGGTAGAAGGAAGGATGAATGTGAAATCCAGATAACTGTATTCGTTAACGAAACACTGAAAACAGTAAATACCGCTGGCAGAATACATGTCGCGTTGATTGTCTTCTGGAGCGCCTTCGATATCGTTTCGCGGTAATGTAAGAAACAAAATGCAAGCGTGCTGACATTAGATCAACATTGTGGCTGGATTGAGGGGTTCCTTTCAGTTAGAATAACGCTCGTCATTTTAACGGAAGAAATTTTCATACGCAGAACTAGCTTCGGCCGCTTCTATTCTAAGTGGTACTGGACTGTTACTAAAGATTTTGCAATCGCACGGATCCACAACCTCTAAGTGTAGCATAAAAGAAAAATTATCTGTTGTAGGCTATACTGAGCTTTATTGAAATCGTGCTATTAGCTAATTACGGCCGTAAGCCATTATCAAGCACATTTTCTATGTCATGTATTACATATCGTGATCATCGCTTTTTTTTTGTTACATACTTCTGGTTTTATGTAAGCCACATTAAGAAAATGTGATGAGCGCAGTATGTATGACGTGAAATATCAAATGTGCTTGATAAAGGCTCGTGGCCGAAAGTAGCTAATAGCAAGATTTTAATGTCGGCCGGTGTGGCCGTGCGGTTCTAGGCGCTTCAGTCTGGAACTGCGTGACCACTACGGTCGCAGGTTCGAATCCTGCCTCGGGCATGGATGTGTGTGATGTCCTTAGGTTAGTTAGGTTTAATTAGTTCTAAGTTCTAGGGCACTGATGACCACAAATGTTAAATCCCATAGTGCTCAGAGCCATTTGAACCAAGATTTTAATAAAGCACAATACAGTCTACGACGGACAATGTTTTCTTTTATTAGGAAAATTGCAGTTTACAGTATAAAGGGTGATTCAGCTCTCCTACCGATCGATTTTATGCAAGCCACAACGCCTTCGAATGCCAAACGCAAGATTTTCATATTATCTCGCTTGTTACCTGCAAACTATTAGACCTACACAAAGAAATGAACATTTTTCCACGAGATTTAATGTTTACTGATCAGCCAGAACTTTATGACCACCTACGCAATAGCCAATATGTCGACCTCTGGCATGGCTAACAGTGGTGACGCATTGTGACGTGGAAGCGATGAGGCCTTAGTAAGTTGCTGGGGAGAGGCGGCACCACATGTGCACACACAAGTCAACTAATTCCTGTCAATTCCGGGGAGGGGGCGATGAGCTCTGTTGCCAAATTCAATGATATCCCAGATGTGTTCGATCGGGTTCAGATCTGACGAGTTGGGATGGGAGGTGGGGGCAGCACATCAATAGGAATTCGCCATTGTCTTCCTCGAACTGTTCCATCACTCCTGGCCTTGTGACATAGCGCATTATCTTGTTGGAAACAGTTACTGACGTCAGGAAACACGATCAACATGAAGGGATGCACATGGTCTGCAACCAGTGTACGATACTCCTTGGCTGTCATGGTGCACTGAACGAGCTTCACTGAACCCACAGATGCACACACGAATGTGCCCCGAGTATACTTGATCCACGGCTAGTCTGCCTCTGCCCTACAGTACAGATGTCAAGGAGCTGTTCCCTTGGAAAACGAGTTTCGCACCCTCCTACTGGAATGATGGAGAACGTATCGGGTCACGTGCCCATTTCAGTCGTTGTTGCTAACGTCGTGCTGTTAACATTGGAACATACATTTGTCGTCGGCTCCGGAGGCCCATCGATAGTGTTCGGTGCACTGTGACTTCAATCATCGCTGTCTGTACTGTTTTACCATTCTTCCCAGACTAGGACGTCCGACATCTGTAATGAGTGGTGGCCGCCCAACCAGAAGACGAGTGGACGTGGTTTCACTTTGGTTTCGTCACGTGTTGAAGACACTCAACACAGCACACCCAACAAGCCGTGCAGTTTCCGAAATCCTCGTGCCAAGCTTCCAGGCCATCACATTGTGCCCTCAGTCAAACTCCGGTAGATAGCGTGCATTACCCGTTTTCAACATTGACAGCAAGGTCACTACATGATTGGTGCCTGTGTCTGGCTAGCAGTCATTCCTCGTCAGGTGAGGCTGATATCGCCTGGACGGGTCTATGTCGATAGTTGGTCGGTGGTTATAATGTTCTACTTGATCTGTGGAGCTCCGCTAGAGGCCATAGTTTTCGCATTCAAGAAAAAGTGCAGATATGACCTTAAGACTCGCTTTTCTTGAGTAACTAGAAGCAATTGGGTTCCAGCTAAAACGTATCCACGTACAAAATTCAAATACTTCAAATTTCCTGTACGGATTTCCTGTTCATTTTTTCTGTAGGACTAATAGTTTTCCCGTAACCACCAAGAGAAAATGAAAATCTCGCGCGTGATTTTTCAGGGCATTGCGGGTTGGAAAAAACCAAATATTTCAGAAATCACAGATACATCCAACTTACAGGAACTACGCATCGACAAAATCGAGCAGAGTTTGACGGAATCTTCTTCAAAAATTCCTACCGCAGATGTTACACACACTTGATTGGATGTAATCTATGAAAAGTTTCAGACGAGGGAGAAGTTAAAAAAACAATGGCTCTGAGCACTATGGGACTTAACATCTTAGGTCATCAGTCCCCTAGAACTTAGAACTACTTAAACCTAACTAACCTAAGGACATCACACACATCCATGCCCGAGGCAGGATTCGAACCTGCGACCGTAGCAGTCCCGCTGTTCCGGACTGCAGCGCCTAGAACCGCACGGCCACCGCGGCCGGCCGAGAAGTTACACATTAGACACCTGACCCTCCCTGCCGGTAGTGTCACACATAGATTTTTTTGTTCAAATCAAAAGGTAATTTGATTGTGGATGAGGAAGAAATTGAATTTAATTACCAGAACGAGCCATAACGCCATAGACTTGAATGTCATTTTGCAGCCGGACTTGGTACATGTTCCAGGAGCCCAACGCCGGTCGTACGCTTGGTACGTGGCTCATTTCATTCACTACTCGATAGCTTAAAGCATTCCGGGCATAGTGGACTTTCAGTCTTACCTGCAAGAAAAACATTGGGTCACGCGACAAAGATACTGCAGAAAATACGTTGCGCGGTTGCAAAAGTTTTTAATCATTTCCTTTGGTTTGCATTGGGGAGTAATGCAAGCTACTGTTCAGCAAGGACTGACGAAGACCTTGGACTCCTAATGGTGTTTATTGTAGCAATCCGAAAGAAGGAATATTTATTTTCTATTTTAAACTTGGAGGATTGTAATTCCAAGAATTAAGAATAAAGAAGAAAAAGAAAAGAAGAAAATAGGAATTAAAACATCGCCTTTTAATTGAAACTAGTTATCTGAATCGAGATGTTTTGATTCCTGTTTCGACCGACGTATTTCAAATTGCCTCAGGAGACTTCTTATAAATATGTGATTTTAAAGTAGTTGAGCAGAGATCTCGCACCGGGCTTCGTTGGTTTAGTTCATGTTTACTATTCGCCACTGAACCTAATACGCCACATAGTTCTTTCAATAAATTTTTGTAATGGTAGGTAAAATTTCAGAAAAGAAAAGAACAAGTAAAAACTTGAATCTCTCAACGAGAGCTGATACAGTCAACACGGAGGACAGTGAGTGGTACGAAAAGAGACGGATGGTTTCAGACAATTGCATTTTGTAGCGGAAAGCGGACGGTGCATTAAATAAGAATCAACTTGTATTACGTGCTCATTTAGGTTAGTATGAACAAAGATTCTTCCGTCCGAAGTAATAGATTAGATGGAGGATATCGAGTGCTCGGAATCGATTGGTTAGATAAAAGGAGCGGAAAATTCAAAGGAATTATCACGGAGCAACGACACTGTAATTCCTGTGGATGATAACAGTGGGCATCTTATTCTACCTACACTAAGGTCGTCGTTCTTGTTGAATTTAAATATCATACGGTATCCTACCCGCAGCCTCTAATTCTGAGTCAGTTTTTATCATCTGCGCTCAAAACTATGTTTTAATGCAGATTACGAATGTTCTTAATTGTTGGATAGGTTTTTTATTTGTTTGTTTAGGGTACTACATGTTTTGGTAGTTGAAAATTTTTTTTAATGAAAACTATAAACATCTACGTCTACATTTATACTCCGCAAGCCAGCCAACGGTGTGTGGCGGAGGGCACTTTACGCGCCACTGTCATTACCTTCCTTTCCTGTTCCAGTCGCGTATGGTTCGCGGGAAGAACGACTGCCTTAAAGCCTCCGTGCGCGCTCGAATCTCTCTAATTTTGCATTCGTGATCTCCTCGGGATGTATAAGTAGGGGGAAGCAATATATTCGATACCTCATCCAGAAACGCACCCTTTCGAAACCTGGACAGCAAGCTACACCCCGATGCAGAGCGCCTCTCGTGTAGCGTCTGCCACTTGAGTTTGTTAAACATCTCCGTAACGCTATCACGCTAACCATATAACCCTGTGACGAAACGCGCCGCTCTTCTTTGGATCTTCTTTATCTCCTCTGTCAACCCGACCTGGTACGGATTTCACACTGATGAGCAATACTCAAGTATAGGTCGAACGAGTGTTTTGTAAGCCACCTCCTTTGTTGATGGACTACATTTTCTAAGGACTCTCCCAATGAATCTCAACATGGCACCCGCCTTACCAACAATTAATTTTATATGATCATTCCACTTCAAATCGTTCCGCAAGCATACTCCCAGATATTTTACAGAAGTAACTGCTACCAGTGTTTGTTCCGCTATGATATAATCATATAGTAAAGGATCCTTCTTTCTATGTATTCGCAATACATTGCATTTGTCTATGTTAAGGGTCAGTTGCCAGTCCCTACACCAAGTGCCTATCCGCTGCAGGTCTTCCTGCATTTCGCTGCAATTTTCTAATGCTGCAACTTCTCTGTATACTACAGCATCATCCGCGAAACCTGCATGGAACTTCCGACCATCACGATGGTGAGAGAGGAATTTAAAAAGACACTCCTTCGAGAACACTGTCTTATATGGGCGGTACACGCAGGAGGAAGGTGCTGCCTGCGGCGTGTACTGGAACTATTATCCCTGTAAGCAGGCTGCGACCACCACATGGCGGCTGCAGCTTGTTGCCCGGACGCAGCTCACCTCAACAAGTACGGCCAGTAATTCCCACTGTACTAATTGCACACGACAGGCCTGTTGTAATACCAGGTGCTCTTCATGTAAATTATGAAGTTTCCCAGAACTCTAGCGGCGACTGTTCTGTAATTCTGCGTAGCCCAGCTCTTCAATAGACCAGAAGAGTTTTTCAAGATTTACCTCTCACCATGCATGGACGTACATAGCCAGTTGCAAAATTGACATTGAGCTATAGTATATAGAATTGGTGAATAGATCCACTACCGTTACCTTGTAAGGATACAATGTGAGTTGATGAATAGCTCTGTGAAGACACACTAGTCTGAAGTGGTAAACGGTGGACCGTATTTCTCGGTCTTCTTCCCGAGGCCGCTCTCAACTCATCTAGTTTTTTTCAGTTGAAACTGATACGCCACCTGCCTCTGTCAGGGTGTGATGACGTAATCACTGTCCGACTACGAGTGTATAGATTCCTGCGTAATAAAGAGAAGGCAGCGCTTGTGTCTTACACGAAATACGCTACGGTCGTACCACATGGTCTCGTCGTAGCAAGAAATGAGGTGTCAATATCACAGATTTTTCTTTAAAAACATTTTAAATAATGCATATTCTCAAATGGTTTCTCAGAGGTATATTTTGAATTTTAAATTCCTTTCTTGCACAATGGAGACAACTACGTGAAGCATTATTTGTGTGTTCACTGCTAATGCCAAACCATCGGTGATCGACAGGAGGAGAAAGTGGTGACCTGCCCCCTCCTGACGAATATACCTTCATGCTGCACCAACAGGATAGCGTTGCTGAGGAAGTCATAGAGTGTATGGTCCAGGAAGTCTCGAGTAAACTGTTAAATATTCTGTAGACTCTTAATAACAGTCAGTTTGGTTTTTGGAGAGATAAAGGCACCAGTGAAGCAGTACCAAAGTTACCCTTGATAAATGGACCAGATCTTCACAATTATGAAGGCACATTCACAGGATTTGTCGATCAAGGAATAGTGTTAGTGAATGTAACTTGTTTGAAACCCTCAGTACGGTTAGTAAAAAGTATATGCAAGAACCAAGAGGGAATAATAACAAAGGCAGACCGAGAGAAAAGTGATCAGATTAAAAGAGTAACAGAAGTTCTTGATTTCCTCTTTCTCCTCTACTGCTGAAATGTTCTGCTGTTCTACATCGAAGGAGTAATGATGGAAATAAAACAAAGATTCGCTGACGGTATTGCTGTTCTCGGCGAAAGCGAGAAAGAATTACAAGACGCTCTGAGTGGAATGAACAGTATACTAAGCACAAAATATGGACTGAAAGCAAACTACAGGAAGACGAACTATCGGTGAGTGGGAGAAGCGACATTACCGGGAAACAGAATACGAAAAGTGTGATGCCCTTATTAGACGAAGCGGATGAATACCGCTACCTAGGAGACAAAAAACACATTCTTCGCCGTAATAAGTCTCCTAATACTGAATATAGCCTTTCATCTGAGAAAGAAATTCGAAGTCTCTGATATGTGGTCCTACGGAAGGATAATGAAAAATCAAATTCGCTGTTAATATGAGAAATTGGGAGTTTTTCCGCGTAATCGACGAGGGAAGAAATATGGAGGTAACACTGACAATGAGAAGAGACAGGTTGATAGGACATGCGTTAAAGAAATCAGGAAACAAGTTCTGTAGTGCCAGAGGGAGCGATAGAGGGCAAAAACCATAGGAGAGGACAGAGATATATGGAATGTAGCCAGTAAATAATTGAGGGCGTTTGGTGGAAATGCTACTCTGAGAGGAAGAGGTTGGTACAGGGGAGGAGTTCGTGGCGAGTTGCGTCGGACAACCTTTCATAAAAATGCGTATGACAAGGTAACATTATTGCCGATTATTGTTTCGATATTTTGGATGAGGCCGTTTCCATGATAGAGACTTTGTTTCTGACAGACTATGCCATTTACAATGACAATGATGGCCTGATCCAAGCACTGGGTATTTTTGAAGAATCATCAGATTTTGACATAAAAGGATATGCGATCTGTATTAAAAAGATTAATGTTACTGTACAAAGACAACGTAACGTTAAGTAAGGTAAGGTAAGGTAGAATTCCCGATCACCGTATCCTGTGCAATGGTGTCAGGATATATGTTATCGAGCTACTGTACGAATAGCAGTATGAATTTCACAGTTCTGTGCCAGGTTTCATGATTACTTATCTCGACAAAATTTTGCCGTCTGTTATAGGGAAAACATTATCTTACACTGCACTTTACAAGAGACAATAACATTTTACGTGCAACGGAACTATATAACCGACAGGAAAATATTCAGATTCTTCTTTACCAGCAACGCATCCTCCTTCACAGACAATTCTTCCTAGATTCATTGAAGAATCCAACTTTCGTACATAAAACAGCTTCTAACATTTTAGCCGGTTTCACGTATTTCATTATTTATAACGCCATATCTCCTGAACTAAGTATCGTACAACGATATAATTTTGAAGGTACATTCTGTCGTATATGTGGATATTCTTTATTTTCTAGAGCAGAGTCCGAGAAAAGGTTTCAAATTATGTGTAAGGTTTGTTCAATGTTACTAAATACTCTCATTCCCAAACACCCGCTGAACATAATCTGGGTAGCTTTCGTACGGTGAGTGACGCTGGCTTTCATACCTGTCTAATTGTGTTAAATCAATAAGTTAAAAATCATATCTCTTAGTGAGTTTATTATGAGATTAGTTTTATATTCAGTCAATAATTATCTGAAATACCGAAAATCAAGTATTTGTTGCCTCTGGATGCTTTGAAACAGGTACCAGCAACTGGGCTGGATGACAAGGTTTAGACGTTTTGCAACATGGATTAGTCAGTCGAATATGTGGCTAGTTGAAGTAGGCGCCGTGCTTTGCGGGAAGCCATCCACGCTTTCCTGGTGTTCCATACAGCCATACAGAAGTGCGTGCAGAAGAAATTCTGTTTGTTCGCGAACCCAGGTAAATCAGTGAAATCAGTGAAGGGACTGGAAGAACGTCGGCGCCGGGTTTACCACCATCCCCACGACGCTGTGTTGTGAGGCAAAGCCTGCTGCTCGTCCCTCCCCCACGAGTCTTTGGCTCCAGCCGCGCTTCGTGCGCTTAGTCGAACAGGCAATCAGTAGCGTGCATCTGTTGGCGATAGTTCTAGGTAAACAGCCCTATGAATAATATCACCACTGCATGTAAGCTCCATTATACTCTCAAGGTTTTACTTTTCAAGGCATAAACAGCGCGCATGTACTTGCACAGTGTACGTAACATTTGCTCCTGAAGAGAAACAGTGGCCGTAATAAGTGAGACGTGTTCCGTAGTTTCAACTAAGGTGGGAAAACCTGATTTCTTGAACGAAGCTTAGAGGGTTCCGTCGTTTTCTTGTGTAGCTCCCCATGTTTGGATAAAAGCAAATGGTGGAACTTTACTACACAGGGTGGTCAGAAACAGTTTCAAAACCTTGTAAGGGTATTGCAGGGTACGTTGTACTAAGAAATAATTGTTAGGAAAGCAACTGGGGGCGGAGCGCTGTTTCAAGGTTATTTAACATTGAAGTTAGGCAATCACGTCGTTTCACTCGAAAATTCAAGAAGCCTGCCCAGGGCAGTGTTGTCAAATGTGTTCTTCATTTGTTTAGCTGAAACTGAACAAAGAAAAACAGGGAAAGTCGCTGGATGGTAGCGCCCTGGTGCGCCCCTCGACGAAAAAAAATTTCGGAATTCCGCGTGATACCCTAATGTCTTAAAAATAAAGGTACTGCATAGAGTGGTGGTGTAGTGTAGCGGTTAAGGAACACTCATAATGCGTAGAACGTTGTAGTTTCGAATCTCCTCATGTGATCTAGCACGTTTTAAATTCGTTATCGATATGACTTGGTCATTATTTGTATGCAGTTAACTGCCTTACGTGTAATTTTGTCTTTCAATGCTTTGTAACGTCATGTTAATCATGGCAGTAACGTTTCATTCGTCTTCATTTTTTCGTCCTATCATTGTTTTACCTACTGGAATCTTTGTGCCAGTGATTTGGATTATTCTTGTTCGTATATCATAACATCGAAACATTTGAAATTGGCGTTCTATAGGTTGAAAACAAAAATACGAAGTAATGAATCTATACTGATTGCATGCTGGCGTAAAAAGGTATTTTTCGTTAAAAGTCGTGGATGTTGTGGATGATAATAGTGATACAAATATTTAAAACGTAATGACGCAGGTAAAAATGTAAACGAAAGAATGCATTATAAATAAAACGGAAATTCAACCACTATGAGTAATAGATACAGTGAACGCTGTAAATGAGAAAGTTCATACGATGAGTACTATGACATGACAAAGGAACACAAATAAAAAATTACGTTCAAGCAACGTAATTAAATAAACATGACGTTCAAAGTCGGATAAAGATTGGAAAAAAAAAATGTTAAAGCGTCCTACGAGATTCTAACTACATCCTTCTGCAAGTGAACAACATCGCTTTACCACTACGCTACGTGACCGATCTAGGCAATACTCTTATGTTTAAGGTAACAGCGTATCAGGCGAAATTCTCATGATTTTATAACGAGGGCCTCACCCCTGTGTACTACTTCTTTGTAGTCAACAACCAGAAATGTAACAAAAACAGGGAAAACAAAGATAATGATAAAGCAGTAAGTACGACGTTCAAAACGATGAAGAAATAAAAGTAAAAATAATTATTCACAACAGCTGCCTCAAACGTCCTCCATCAACTTGAATGAACGCATTGCAACACTGCGTCATGGAGTAAGCAAGCTTTCCGAAATCAAAAGTTTTCCTCATTTCATCAAAAGCTAAAATTATGGTTGCGAGAAGCTCTTCGATGGTGTCTCCTAGAGTCGCGTAGACACTTTTCTTCACATGAACCCACAGATAAAAATCTTCAAGGAGTAAGATCTGGTAAACGAATTTGCCAAGGAACTGGACCATCTCGGCCAATCCACCTCTACGGATTCAACGCATCTAAGCGCTCCCGTGCCACAACAGCGTAGTGCGGCAGTGCGCCGCCGTGTTGGTACCACATTACCTGACGCACCACCACAGGAAGGTAGTCTAAATACAACGGTACAACATGGAAAGCTAGATACGTTTAAACGAGGAGGTACTAGGACGGGACCCAAAAACAGCCGCCTACGATACCCGCCCAAATGTTCACGCCAAACTTTAGGTGATATGACTTCACATACGCGTCACGCGTGGCTGTATCCAGAGCTGAATGCCCCTTCTATGGTTAAACACGTCTCGTCTGTCCACGACACTCTCATTTCGAAATTTGGAATTGCGATGCATTGACTTAAGTACCACAGGAAATACTGATTACCAGAATGATAGCCCTCTTCCACAAATTTTTCACTTTTTGTAGGTGTTACGGAAATAGCTTACGAATGCTGTAGCAACAAACAAACGGCTATATTTTACCACGTTTAGTTTTCAGGCATAATTAGGAACATCGGGAAAAATTACTTGTTGTTGTTGTTGTTGTGGTCTTCAGTCCTGAGACTGGTCTGATGCAGCTTTCCATGCTACCCTATCCTGTGCTAGCTTCTTCATCTCCCAGTACCTACTGCAACCTACATCCTTCTGAATCTGCTTAGTGTATTCATCTCTTGGTCTCCCTCTACGATTTTTACCCTCCATGCTGCCCTCCAATGCTAAATTTGTGATCCCTAGATGCCTCAAAACATGCCCTACCAACCGATCCCTTCTTCTAGTCAAGTTGTGCCACAAACTTCTCTTCTCCCCAATCCTATTCAATACCTCCTCATTAGTTACGTGATCTACCCACCTTATCTTCAGCATTCTTCTGTAGCACCACATTTCGAAAGCTTCTATTCTCTTCTTGTCCAAACTAGTTATCGTCCATCTTTCACTTCCATACATGGCTACACTCCATACAAATACTTTCAGAAACGACTTCCTGACACTTAAATGTATACTCGATGTTAACAAATTTCTCTTCTTCAGAAACGATTTCCTTGCCATTGCCAGTCTACATTTTATATCCTCTCTACTTCGACCATCATCAGTTATTTTACTCCCTAAATAGCAATTCTCCTTTACTACTTTAAGTGTCTCATTTCCTAATCTAATTCCCTCAGCATCACCCGATTTAATTTGACTACATTCCATTATCCTCGGTTTGCTTTTGTTGATGTTCATCTTATATCCTTCTTTCAAGACACTGTCCATTCCGTTCAACTGCTCTTCCAAGTCCTTTGCTGTCTCTGACAGAATTACAATGTCATCGGCGCACCTCAAAGTTTTTACTTCTTCCCCATGAATTTTAATACCTACTCCGAATTTTTCTTTTGTTTCCTTTACTGCTTGCTCAATATACAGATTGAATAACATCGGGGAGAGGCTACAACCCTGACTCACTCCTTTCCCAACCACTGCTTCCCTTTCATGTCCCTCGACTCTTATAACTGCCATCTGATTTCTGTACAAATTGTAAATAGCCTTTCGCTCCCTGTATTTTATACCTGCCACCTTCAGAATTTGAAAGAGCGTATTCCAGTTAACATTGTCAAAAGCTTTCTCTATGTCTACAAATGCTAGAAACGTAGGTTTGCCTTTTCTTAATCTTTCTTCTAAGATAAGTCGTAAGGTTAGTATTGCCTCACGTGTTCCAACATTTCTACGGAATCCAAACTGATCTTCCCCGAGGTCCGCTTCTACCAGTTTTTCCATTCGTCTGTAAAGAATTCGCGTTAGTATTTTGCAGCTGTGACTTATTAAACTGATAGTTCGGTAATTTTCACATCTGTCAACACCTGCTTTCTTTGGGATTGGAATTATTATATTCTTCTTGAAGTCTGAGGGTATTTCGCCTGTCTCATACATCTTGCTCACCAGATGGCAGAGTTTTGTCATAACTGGCTCTCCCAAGGCCATCAGTAGTTCTAATGGAATGTTGTCTACTCCCGGGGCCTTGTTTCGACTCAGGTCTTTCAGTGCTCTGTCAAACTGTTCACGCAGTATCTTATCTCCCATTTCGTCTTCTTGTTTCGACTCAGGTCTTTCAGTGCTCTGTCAAACTGTTCACGCAGTATCTTATCTCCCATTTCGTCTTCATCTACATCCTCTTCCATTTCCATAATATTGTCCTCAAGTACATCGCCCTTGTATAAACCCTCTATATACTCCTTCCACCTTTCTGCCTTCCCTTCTTTGCTAAGAACTGGGTCGCCATCTGAGCTCTTGATACTCATAGAAGTGGTTCTCTTCTCTCCAAAGGTCTCTTTAATTTTCCTTTAGGCAGTATCTATCTTACCCCTAGTGAGACAAGCCTCTACATCCTTACATTTGTCCTCCAGCCATCCCTGCTTAGCCATTTTGCACTTCCTGTCGATCTCATTTTTTAAAACGTTTGTATTCCTTTTTGCCTGTTTCATTTACTGCATTTTTATATTTTCTCCTTTCATCAATTAAATTCAATATTTCTTCTGTTACCCAAGGATTTCTACTAGCCCTCGTCTTTTTACCTATTTGATCCTCTGCTGCCTTTACTACTTCATCCCTCAAAGCTACCCGTTTTTCTTCTACTGTATTTCTTTCCCCCATTCCTGTCAATTGTTCCCTTATGCTCTCCCTGAAACTCTCTACAACCTTTGGTTCTTTCAGTTTATCCAGGTCCCATCTCCTTAGATACCCACCTTTTTGCAGTTTCTTCAGTTTCAATCTGCAGTTCATAACCAATAGATTGTGGTCAGAATCCACATCTGCCCCTGGAATTGTCTTACAGTTTAAAACCTGGTTCCTAAATCTCTGTCTTACCATTATATAATCTATCTGATACCTTTTAGAATCGCCAGGATTCTTCCAGGTATACAGCCTTCTTTTATGATTCTTGAACCAAGTGTTAGCTATGATTAAGTTATGCTCTGTGCAAAATTCTACAAGGCGGCTTCCTCTTTCATTTCTTCCCCCCCATCCATATTCACCTACTATGTTTCCTTCTCTCCCTTTTCCCACTGACGAATTCCAGTCACCCATGACTATTAAATTTTCGTCTCCCTTCACTACCTGAATAATTTCTTTTATCTCGTCATACATTTCATCTATTTCTTCATCATCTGCAGAGCTAGTTGGCATATAAACTTGTACTACTGTAGTAGGCATGGGCTTTGTGTTTATCTTGGCCACAATAATGCGTTCACTATGCTGTTTGTAGTAGCTAACCCGCACTCATATTTTTTTTTCATTATTAAACCTACTCCTGCATTACCCCAATTTGATTTTGTATTTATAACCCTGTAAGCACCTGACCAAAAGTCTTGTTCCTCCTGCCACCGAACTTCACTAATTCCCACTATATCTAACTTTAACTTATCCATTTCCCTTTTCAAATTTTCTAACCTACCTGCCCGATTAAGGGATCTGACATTCCACGCTCCGATCCGTAGAACGCCAGTTTTCTTTCTCCTGATAACGACGTCCTCTTGAGTAGTCCCCGCCCGGAGATCCGAATGGGGGACTATTTTACCTCCGGAATATTTTACCCAAGAGGACGCCATCATCATTTAATCATACAGTAAAGCTGCATGTCCTCGGGAAAAATTACGGCCGTAGTTTCCCCTTGCTTTCAGCCGTTCGCAGTACCAGCACAGCAAGGCCGTTTTGGTTAATGTTACAAGGCCAGATCAGTCAATCATCCAGACTGTTGCCCCTGCAACTACTGAAAAGGCTGCTGCCCCTCTTCAGGAACCACATGTTTGTCTGGCCTCTCAACAGATACCCCTCCGTTGTGATTGCACCTACGGTACGGCCATCTGCATCGCTGAGGCACGCAAGCCTCCCCACCAACGGCAAGGTCCATGGTTCATGGAAGGAAGAAATACGAGTGGGTCTCGAGTTGGTAGTAGGATTTTCAAGAACTAAATTAAGAACGTTTTCTTCACATTGAACGGTCTGCATGTAGCATTGTCGTAAAGTGTCAACTTTGTTCACAACAAAACTTCTGCTCTGGCTTAGTTGTCTATCAACGGCCGAGACATATTTGCATATGAAATAACGCGATTCGAAAATTTAGTGTTGTAAACTTTCCAGGGCTCCAGTGCATTTTGACCGGAAGCGCCGAATGTTAAATCGGCGCATTTGTCGAAGAAACGCCGACGCGGCGCGGTGGTTCCACTACGCAGACCGCCGTGGAAGTGGGCATCACGCTAGCCTCCGTTGTTTCTACCATCACACCTCTTTACGTGTACATTCGCACATAAACGAACACTTCGACAACGATCGATTTCATCAATACTACTCCGAAGATGATCCAATGATTAGCATATAAAAGTCTGCTACGCAAGCTGATACCACTGATTCTGATGGCGTAGATGGTAGTGCACGAAGCTGCTGAGCCGATGGTTCGACTTTGATCCCCGCTGTCAGTAGTTTAATTTTCCTATTGCTCTCCTGCTCGGTTTGAGGAAAACAAACGAGGAATACGTTTGGCAACACCGGCTATAGCAGGTTGCTTGCATTTGTGCACGCGACGATCTCATTGGCTAACTACAACGCTGAATAACTCGGAAACGGCGCAACGTATCGAGTTTTCTCTGAAAAATTAATTCTGCAACACAGATCAGACTTTTCACACTGTTTATTACCATCTTTTATATCCTTTTACAAGCAGGTAACATTATTTAAGAAATTTGTGTTCACATTAGCGTACGTATGATACCATTAGATTGGTTCAAATGGCTCTGACAAGGGAACCTCCCCATCGCACCCCCCTCAGATTTAATTATATGTTGGCACAGTGGATGGGCCTTGGAAAACTGAACACAGATCATTCGAGAAAATAGGAAGAAGTTGTGTGGAACTATGAAAAAAATAAGCAAAATATACAAAGTGAGTGGTCTATGTACGACATAGGCAACATCAAGGAAAGTTTGAGCTCAGGAGCCCCGTGGTCCCGTGGTCAGTGTGAGCAGCTGCGAAATGAGAGGTCCTTGGTTCAAATCCTCCCTCGAGTGAAAAATTTATTTTCTTTATTTTCGCAAAGTTATGATCTGTCCATTCGTTCATTGACGTCTCTGTTCACTGTAATACGTTTAGTGTCTGTGTTTTGCGGTGCGGTGCGGTTAGTAGACGAAAGGACGTGCTCTCCAATGGGAACCAAAAACATTTGATCGCAAGTTCATATGTCAACCGATACCTCCACATGAAAGCACATCTGATATATTCATACGACACTGGTGACAGATAATAATTGTCTGTCAATTTTTCATTCAAGGGAAGACTTGAACCCAGGACCTCTCGTTTCACAGCTGCTCACTCTAACCACGAGACCACAACGTTCCTCCGCTTCCACTTTCCTTGATGTTGCCTATCTTGCACATGGACTACTCATTTTGTATATTTTGCTTATTTTTTTCATAGTTCCACACAACTTCTTCCTGTTTTCTCGATAGATCTGTGTTCAGTTTTTCAACGCCTATCCACTGTGCCAACTTTTAACTAAATCTGAGGGGGGTGCGATGGGGAGGTTCCCTTGTGAGCACTATGGGACTTAACTTCTGAGGTCATCAGTCCCCTAGAACTTAGAACTACTTAAACCTAACGAACCTAAGGACATCATACACATCCATGCCCGAGGCAGGATTCGAACCTGCGACCGTAGCGGTCGCGCGGTTCCAGACTGAAGTGCCTAGAAACGCTCGGCCACCCCGGCCGGCCATACCATTAGAGATAATTATTATATGCTTACAAGACAAGTATCCCAAATTAAACGAGTATTACAAGATAAAAGTGATTTTAAGAATAAGGAATATCTCCTGACGCCCACAAAGATTATTTATTTGTAGCCGCGCGGGATTAGCCGGGCGGTCTTGGGCGCTGTTGTCATGGACTGTACGGCTGGTCCCGGCGGAGGTTCGAGACTTCCCTCGGGGAATGGGTGTGTGTGTTTTTCCTTAGGGTAATTTAGGTTAAGTAGTATGTAAGCTCAGAGACTGATGACCTTAGCAGTTAAGTCCCGTAAGATTTCACACACATTTGAACATTTTTTTTCTTTTTTAGAAAGGACGTGTAGTTTGGCTCAAAGAATCCGATTGGAGTAATTGCCAAATTGCTCGACATTTGAACTGGAGCGATGTCACTATTCGACGATGCTGGCAGGGATGTGTGAATCATGGCCGGTGGCAGCGCCAACAAGAAAGCGGGCCACCTACGGAGACGGCAGAATGTGAGGACCGAGCAATTGTCAGAGAGGCATTCACAGCCCCGATTAATCACTATCATCGATCCAACGTGTGAGTGGTGCTTCAGTGACCACAAGGACCAGTAACAAGCGGCTCGCAGAAAAGTGGCTGAGCTCACGGCGCCCCTTGGGCCGACTGTCATTGACTTTGTACACCAGCAAGCCAGCTTCACTGGTGTCGGGCGCATTCGGCCTGGAACCTCACTGACTGGAGTAGAATTGACTTCAGTGATGAGTCCCGCTTCGAACTGAGCTCCCATTACCAGAGAAGACGTGTCTGGAGACGTCCCAGACAGTGGTAGGATACTAACATGACTGTCGCCAGCCATACATCCCGGTGACGAGAAGTGATGGACAGCAGTGTCATTTCATTTCCTAGCAGGACCCCTTTGGTTGTCATCCGGAACTCCCTTACAGTACAGCAATACGTCGACGATATTAAACGCCCTCTTTCGTTGCCCCTTATCTGGGATTACATTTCACCAAGATAATGCCCGGCCGCTCGCGGGAAGAGTTTCTACTGCTTGGCTTCTTGCTTGTCAAACCCTACTTTGTCCAGCAAGGCCGCTAAATCTCTCCCCATTTGAGATCGATTGTAGCATTTTGAGGAGCGCCCTCCGACCAGTTAGGGGCCTTGAGGATCTAAGGCGCCAGCTGGACAGATTTCGGGACGATGTCCCTCATGAGGACATCCAACAACACTATCGATCAATGGCATGCGCAGTAACTGCTTGCATAGGGCCCTGGGGTGGACCAACGCGTCATTGACGTGCTGAATTTGTGAACCTCTTTGCCTTGAATAAATCATACAATTTTTCTAAAATTGTAATCATTTGTTTGTCTGTACGATTGCGTTACAAATGCCGATATCTGCCTCCTTCGTGGTGAATTTTTTTCTTGTCCTAGAGTGTGCATGCATCGTTTCAAGTATACGTTCAGCGTTACACCACGTAATGCCACACTGATGACTCTTGTGAATCTGTACACTGTTTCACTATGCTGATTCTTCATCAACATGTGTTACTGTAATCGATTGTACAAAATGAACATTTTTACAAGTAAATTATCTTGATGTGTGGTAGAAGAGACACATGTTCCTAACTTTAAATAAGTACTACTCAGTTTCAACCCATAGAACTGGGGTATTTTCGTCGTTTCACTTCCTGACTGAATGATATCAACCTTTTACTGTGACAGTTAAAATAAAACCACTCACGCTAAAAATTTTGCGTATTCCCTGACAGCGTTTCCGTTGCCGAACCTTTAGAACTGTAAATGTGAGTAATTTTCGCGTCTGACACTGTATTACGTAGGTGGTCGCCTCGCAGTTGTAAGCAGATCGACTGCTTTATAATCACCGAGCAGCGACCTTATGAGTGATCTGTCCAGGTGGCAGGTATCGGTAAGGAGAACGTTGGAAGCGACATTCCCGATGTTGGGGGTCATGTGCGTGAGGTGGCGACAGGAGTTCAGAAATGTCTCGCTATCAGCCCTGTGACGTCATCTTCGAACTCGCCGTCTCTGTTTGCCCCTAGACTAGATTCGCTGAAGAGCACTCGTGACCGGAGTCTGTTGTCGGGTGCAAGTGGACTCGAATCGCTCAGAAAGGAGAGCGAGTACACGTTTTCGCAAGCATAACCGCGGTACTCCTGCTACATACGCCACCGTTTTGGAAGAAATTTCCATCATTAAACTATATATTATAATTCATTTATTTCACGCAATCATGATTTCGGCTTTACAGCTATTCTCAAGTACAAGCAGAAATGGAACAAAATCCAACCTACCTAAATGACAAAAGCAAGTTAAATACCAATACAATGACTGATCGGTTGGCAGTCGATATTATTCTGTTTATACATACAGTACAATTATAGAGATAAAGACTACTGTAAGTTTATTTTAATGTTTAATATCTATTCAGAGAATTTTTAACAACTGCCTTGACATATATGCACTTTCGAGGCGTTACCGAGGCTGTAATGACAGTAGCAGAAAACATGACATGAGAATGAAGTGCAATCTCTAAACGGTGATTAATTATTAAAATAAATGAAAGAAATGAATTTTAACTACATAATTCGCTTTAGCTCATAAACGCAAATTGTCATGACGAAATGAATACAAAAGCTTTTCTTCTTTAAAGCCAGCAGCATAATACATGTCTGATAACGACATCATTATTAAAGTAGATGCACTAAATAGCTGATTCGTAATCAGTAAGTAACAAGTAATCTTTATTCAAGACAGACTGTTTCGGCTTTATCACCATTAACGGGAGGTATAAAGGAAACATTAGAGAAAGCGAATATAGTCAGTCGAGCGTATTTCTACTTTTGAAAAACCAAAATCACACTGCTGATACGATCGAAAATACGCCCAAGATTCTGCACAGATTACCAAAAGGTTTTCTAATGAACATTCTTGAGGAATTACAAATCTTCATGTACACGAGAAAATACCGGCAAAAAATATTAAACGAACATACGGAATTTAGACACAAGAACTACCTCAGAAACTTTATTGAACTCTTACAACACGAAATAGATAAGTCGGAAGTATCATATGCAATAACTAAAGACAATATTAGGAAATTTTAATTAGTTAAAATAATACCGCTGTCCATCTGCACAACCTTTACAAATACACTATATGATCAAAAGTCTCCGGACACCTGGCTGAAAATGACTTACAAGTTCGTGGCGCCCTCCATCGGTAATGCTGGAATTCAATGTGGTGTTGGCCCACCCTTAGCCTTGATGACAATTGCTAATCTCGCAGGCATATGTTCAATCACGTGCGGGAGGGTTTCTTGGTGAATGGCAGCCCATTCTCCACGGAGTGCGGCAGTGAGGAAAGGTATCGATGTCGGTCAATGAGGCCTGGCACGAAGTCGACTTTCCAAAACATCCCAAAGGTGTTCTATACGATTCAGGTCAGGACTCTGTGCAGACAAGTCCATTACAGGAATGTTACTGTCGTGTAACCACTCCGCCACAGGTCGTGTATTATGAGCAGGTGCTCGATCGTGTTGAAAGGTGCAGTCACCATCCCCGAATTGATCTTCAACAGTGGGAAGCAAGAAGGTGCTTAAAATATCAATGAAGGCCTGTGCTGTGATAGTGCCACGCAAAACAACAAGGGGTGCAAGCCCCCTCCATGAAAAACACGTCTAGCGGTTCTGGCGCTGCAGTCCGGAACCGCGGGACTACTACGGTCGCAGGTTCGAATCCTGCCTCGGGCATGGGTGTGTGTGATGTCCTTAGGTTAGTTAGGTTTAAGTAGTTCGAAGTTCTAGGGGACTTATGACCAAAGATGTTGAGTCCCATAGTGCTCAGAGCCATTAGAACCATTTTTTGAAAAACACGACCACACCATGACACCACCGCCTCCGAATTTTACAGTTGGCACTACACTCGCTGGCAGATGACGTTCGCCGAGCGGTTTGAGGCATCATGGCACGGATTGCGCGGCCTCTCCTGCTGGGGGTTCGAGTCCTCCCTCGGGCAAAAATGGTTCAAATGGCTCTGAGCACTATGCGACTTAACTTCTGAGGTCATCAATCGCCTAGAACTTAGAAATACTTAAACCTAACTAACCTAAGGACATCAAACACATCCATGCCCGAGGCAGGATTCGAACCTGCGACCGTAGCGGTCGCTCGGTTCCAGACTGTAGCGCCTAGAAAGACACGGCCACTCCGGCCGGCCCCCTCGGGCATTGGTGTGTATGCTGTTCTTAGCATAAGTTAATTTTAGTTAGTTTACGTAGCGTGTAAGTTTAGGGACCGATGACCTCAGCACTTTGGTCCCTTAGGAATTCACAGACATTTGAACATTTGGATGACGTCCACCGGGCATTCGCCATACCCACACCCTGCCATCGGGTCGCCACATTGTGTCCTGTGATTCGTCACTACACACAACGTTTTCCCACTGTTCAATCTTCCAATGTTTACGGCCGTACACCAAGCGTGGCGTCTTTTGGCATTTATCGGCGTGATGTGTGGCTTATGAGCAGCCGCTCGACTATGAAATCCAAATTTTCTCAGCTTCCGCCTAACCGTCATAGTACTTGCAGTGGATCCTGATGCAATTTGTAATTTCTGTGTGATGGTCTGGATAGATGTCTGCCTATTACACGTCACAACCCTGTTCAACTGTCGGCGGTCTCTGTCAGTCAACAAATGAAGTCGGTATGTACGCTTTTGTCCTGTACGTGTCCCTTCACGTTTCCACTTCACTATCACATCGGAAACAGTGGACCTAGGGATGTTTAGGAGTGTGGAAATCTCGCGTACAGACGTATGACGCGAGTGACACTCAATCGCCTGACCACGTTCGAAGTCCGTGAGTTCCGCGGAGCGCTCTATTCTGCTCTCTCACGATGTCTAATGACTACTGAGGCCACTGACATGGAATACCTGGCAGTAGGTGGCAGCATAATGCAGCTACTGTGAGAAACGTATGTTTTTGGGGGTGTCCTGATGCCTTTGACCACATAGTATGTGTAGCGTTGTAAGAATGGAACTACCAAACTAATCTCACATCTTAATTAACGTTTTATTTTTAACATATTGACATCATTTACCATCTTACTAAAACAGTGACAGTTATAAGACAGTCCACTAACGACTTAATATGGACTTTTTAACATCAATCTAGACGTGAGTACAATACAGCTACTGTAATGTAAATAACATTCGCATTCATACATGTTCTCATCAAAACTGTAATCGCAGGAACTTAAAAATGGCGATAAAGCCGAAACAGTCGGTCGTGAATAAAGATTACTTGTTATAAGCAGCTCTTTCGTGCGTATACTCTAACAATCACGTCGTTATCAGAATACAAAAATTGCGCGTCTTTTTTTTTTTTTTTGTGGCATGGATGTTGCTCAGTGGCCAGTTTTCATTTGACGCAGCACATTTGTTTTTTGATGGTGGAAGTGGAATAAACAACAATACAACCACTTTGTTTGCACTGCACGAAGATTGTATGTTTTTCGTCTGAAGCTTGAATTATATCGTGAAACTTATTCCAGATATCACTCCTCCTCTGATAGGACATATTTGCATTTGTGAACTTGGCAGCAATTACTTTTCGTATTACGGACTCGACAGTGTCATGAAACATATCTTCGTTAAAGGCATCAGATTCCAACAATCGGTTACTTCGCCTTTCTCTTTGCTGCCTTAGAGCACGAAGGTCGTGTACTCATCTTCCGTACTAAGAGTAAGTCAAGACTAGTCTAACACGCCTTCAACTTTCAGAGAGAGAAAACCATTCAACGAGTATGAAACGACCGCAGCGGCGCATTTCTAAGCGTAGTCACTTTCGCTGAACTACAGCGGGAACGAAGGAAGCCCGTTAGCACTACAGGGTGGTGCATTGATAGTGACCGGGCCAAATATCTCACGAAATAAGTATCAAACGAAAAAACTACAAAGAACAAAACTTGTCTAGCTTGAAGGGGAAAACCACATGGCGCTATGGTTGGCCCGCTACATGGCGCTGCCATAGGTCAAACGGATATCAACTGCGGTTTTTTAAATAGGAACCCCCATTTTTATTACATATTCGTATAGTACGTAAACAAATATGAATGTTTTAGTTGGACCACTTTTTTCGCCTTGTGACAGATGGCGCTGTAATAGTCACAAACATATGGCTCACAATCTTAGACGAACAGTTGGTAACAGGTAGGTTTTTTAAATTAAAATACAGAACGTAGGTACTTTAGAACATTTTATTTCTGTTGTTCCAATGTGATACATGTACCTTTGTGAACTTATCATTTCTGAGAACGCATGCTGTTGCAGCGTGATTATTTGTAAATACCACATTAATGCAATAAATGCTCAAAATGATGTCCGTCAACCTCAATGCATTTGGCAATCCGTGTAACGACATTGCTCTCAACAGCGAGTAGTACGCCTTCCATAATGTTCGCACATGCATTGACAATGCGCTGACGCATGTTGTCAGGCGTTGTCGGTGGATCAGAATAGCAAATATCCTTCAACTTTCCCAACAGAAAGAAATCCGGGGACGTCAGATCCTGTGATTCGACGACCAATCCACCTTTCATGAAATATGCTATTCAATACCGCTCCAACCGCACGCGAGCTATGTGCCGGCCATCCATCATGTTGGAAGTACATCGCCATTATGTCATGCAGTGAAACATCTTGTAGCAACATCGGTAGAAGATTACGTAGGAAATCAGCATATGTTGCACCATTTAGATTGCCATCGATAAAATGGGCGCCAATTATCCTTCCTCCCATAATGCTGCACCATACACTAACCGGCGAAGGTCGCTGATGTTCCACTTGTCGCAGCCACCGTGGATTTTCTGTTGCCCAATAGTGCATATTATGCCAGTTTACGTTACCGCTGTTGGTGAATGACGCTTCGTCGCTAAATAGAACGCGAGCAAAAAATCTGTCATCGTCCTGTAATTTCTCTTGTTCCCAGTGGCAGAACTGTACACGACGTTCAAAGTCCTCGCCATTCAATTACTGGTGCATGGAAATATGGTACGGGTGCAATCGATGTTGATGTAGCATTCTCAACACCGACGTTTTTGAGCTTCCCGATTCTCGCGCGGTTTGTCTGCTACTGATGTGCGGATTAGCCACGACAGCAGCTAAAACATCTACTTGGGCGTCATCATTTGTTGCAGGTCGTGGTTGACGTTTCACATGTGGCAGAACTCTTCCTGTTTCCTTAAGTAACGTAACTATCCAGCGAAGAGGCCGGACACTTGGATGATGTCGTCCATGGAACCGCGAGACCGCTACGGTCGCAGGTTCGAATCCTGTCTCGGGCATGGATGTTTGTGATGTCCTTAGGTTAGTTAGGTTTAACTAGTTCTAAGTTATAGGGGACTAATGACCTCAGCAGTTGAGTCCCATAGTGCTCAGAGCCATTTGAACCATTTTTGATGTCGCCCAGGATACCGAGCAGTATACATAGCACACGGCCGTTGGGCATTTTGATCACAATACCCGTACAACAACACGATATCGACCTTTTCCGCAGTTGGTAAACGGTCCATTTTAACACGGGTAATGTATCACGAAGGAAATACCGTCCGGCACTGGCGGAATGTTACGTGATACCACGTACTTATTCGTTTGTGACTATTACAGCGCCATCTATCACAAAGCGAAAAAAGTGGTCCAACTAAAACATTCATATTTGTTTACGTACTATACGAATATGTAATAAAAATTGGGGGTTCCTATTTTAAAAAACGCAGTTGATATCCGTTTAACCTATGGCAGCGCCATCTAGAGGGCCAACCATAGCGCCATGTTGTTTCCCCCTTCAAGCTAGACGAGTTTCGTTCTTTGCAGTTTTTTTGTTTGATGCATCTTTCGTGAGATATTTGGCCCGGTCAGTATCAATGGACCACCCTGTATATCGTATCAGCGGCGCCTGGATTTGTGAAGTATGCAACGCGCAATACTGCACTCGTACGCGCTGTTTCTGTTCTCTAGTGCCGACGCCGTAAGCAGGCTCGGTGACGCGACTCGTCCGTGTCAAAGATCAAACGTCAGGCGACCATCGCCCCTCCCTAACGCAAGAGGGCCTCCGGAATTAATTCCGCCTGGTTTAGCGGGAGCGACGAGCGCTGAGCCGCCGCCCACCTCGCCTCGCCGCAATTTCGTTCGTCCGCCGCTACCGCCCCCGCTGCGTCGCGTGCAATTTAGTTCGCGCCAAACCCCGATTTTTTTTCTTTTTTTTGGCTCGTCTCCACTCTCACGCTGATTCATTTTTACGCCTATTTTAGACGAGACGCGCCAGAATATGAGCAAATCCCTGGTACAAATGTTGACTTCGTCTGCAAGGCATTATTCTATGGTGGATGAGAGTAACTTTTGCGCCGCTGTCCTGACGTAATGCGTACACCTCTCCCTCCCAGTTTTATTCATTTCATATTTATTCACTCCAGAAGAAAACCCGTATGGGAAAAGACACGCAGAAAGAGTGCAGCAGCGTAACTGGTGAAAATTCGTGCCCGACCGCGATTCGATGGCGGATTTACTGCTTTTCTAGACCAGAGTAAATAACAGGTTGTTTCCTCAACCATCAGTTTATCTTAGCATCAACACCCCTCTCTCCCAAAACTTTGCATATGTTTTAAAAAGAGCCAACATTGAAAACTGGAAGTATTGTGTCCAATAACAAAAGCGAATTGTTTGCAGATCCACGACAAATGGCTCTTGGTAGACTTGCTGCTAGTCTCTCGGCTTTCTTCAGACTGAAACATCTGTCTGTATGGTGGTGCAAGATGTGACTTCTGTTTATGAAAATCACTTTTTTTCAAGTCTTTTGTGATGCAGATTGGGTGGGCCTATACTCTATAAACATGTTTGTGTTATTAGAATGCCGGCCGGTGTGGCCAAGCGGTTCTAGGCCGCTACGGTCGCAGGTTCGAATCCTGCCTCGGGCATGGATGTTTGTGATGTCCTTAGGTTAGGTAGGTTTAAGTAGTTCGAAGTTCTATGGGACTGATGACCTTAGATGTTAAGTCCCCTAGTGCTCAGAGTCATTTGAACCATTTTTTGTTCTTAGAATGATACAAGAAGAACTAGAGAAATTTCTTTTTTTAAATGAAAATTCGTAAAATGTTGCTACTGAAAACCCACTTGCTGTCTTTTTAAAAAGTGATCTGTTGAGATAAATGTCGTATATACGTCAATCTCAAGGAGATCAGAAATTTTCAAAATCAAAATTATAAAGTTTGTAACTTGAACGAAGGAAATACGCAAATAATCCTGATAAACATAGGTCCGGAAACCAATGGTCACAACGAAGCGACACATTACGGCTGAGTAAATAAACACCTCGGAACAGAATACCGGATGCTCCAAACTAGAGATAGGCATTTGAGGACAAACACATTGTAGCAAGTTTTCCACATGGCCACCAGCCATGTGAATGACGATGCACATTTTTTTTTTTTTTTTTTTTTTAAGTATAGGCATGTTTCAAATGGATTGACGGCCATCCCGGAGTTCACCGATGTTATTTGCATCTGCGTACGTACTCCACAAGCCAACGCACGCTCCACGGTGCAGGTTTCATTGTGCCACTACTAGTCTTTCTCTTTCCTGTTCCACTTACAAATGAAGCAAATCAAAAACGTATGTCTGATTGCGTCCGTACGGGGCTTAATTTCTATTATCTTATCTTCGCGCCGTTACATGCTGCAGCAGTAGATTTGTTCTGGAGTCAGCTGCAAATGTCAGTTCTTCAATTTTTTATCATTAATGTTTCACGAAAAGAAGGTCGTCTTCCCTCAAGAGACTAGAATTTGAATTTACGAAGCATCTCCGTAACACTGACGTGTTCATCCGACCTACCGCTAATGAATCTAGGAGCACGTCTCTGAATCTTTTGGATTCTTTGATCCGATATGGTCGGAATCTCAAATGTACTGGCAGTACTCAAGGACGAATGGTACCAAGTGTTCTGTAAGTAATCTCCTTTACAGATGAGCTACACTGTCCTAACATTCTCCCAAGAAACTGAAGTCGACCTTTTGCCTTCCGCACTACAATCCTTACGTGCTCGTGCCATTTCATATCGCTTTGCAACATTACGCTTAGATATTTAGTCAGATTGTCTGTGTCAAGCAGCACACAACTACTACCATATTCGAAAATTACAGGATTTTTTCCTACTTAACTGCATTAACTTGCATTTTTCTATATTTAGAGCAAGGTGCCAATGATCACAGCAAGTGATTATTTTGTCTAAATGATTCCGTGTCCTCCTACATTCACTCAACGACGATACTACCCGTAGGCTACAGCGTCATCACCAAACAACCGCAGACTGCTGCTCACCCTACTTATGATCATTTACATATATGAAGAACAACTGGAATGGAACACTCCAAAGCTTTTAAATATCTCCACACAAAATCAAATGGATTCGTCAGCGACGTGGGAGATCATGATACTGGCGAACCAAGAGCAAAACAATTATTGTCGAGGATTAGTGCTACGTATTCCAGAACAGTCACATGCATTCTCCACATGGGCATCTTTCGTTATGAGGAACATCATCAAAATAGTCGATTAACATGTGGAGCTACATACGAGCAGTAAGTCGGCCTGGTAGGAAATGTGGCTCTATCAACAGACCACCAAAGACGCTGCCCAAACGTTAATGGAAAGTCTCCGCCGATGCGCAGGCTCAATGGCAGCATGTGCGTTTTCGTAAGCCCAAACGTGAAGGATGTTCATAACACCGTGTCGGGTAAGGCATGCTTCGACAGTAAGTGGCCCTAGCACAAGGAAAAGTGGATGACTCCCACAATGCGTAAAGATGCATCGCAAGAAGGAAACCCGGGCTAGAAAGTCGGGCCAGTGCTTGCACACTTCGTTCATGATATATGCACAGCTGACACTCATATCTGCCATGAGGTAGGGGGAGAAACATGCTCTGCCGCAGCAGTCCTGGTACATGCGACCGACACTGAGTCCACTTGTAATAAAGGCTGTTGCATTCGTGATGTCGACGTTATTTTTGGTCTAACTGCGTGTTGCATGCCAAGTTTAAATGAACCGCTCTCGCGTAGGCACTCATGGGACCTACTGAACACACTGATTTCTGACTGTCTTCTCTGAGGATACAATCTTTCTGCTTACCATGCACTGCTATTAGCACTTCCATACGTGTAGTGGATATCAGCCATTTCTTCATTTGAGAATGTATGCGGAGCCATGGAATCGCTGCAAACGCACACTGCGTCCGCTGTTGACTGTAGCATCCGGATGTGAAACACACGTGTTTATGATGTAGCCTCGCTGCTTGCATATCGCCTACTCGGGCAGAAACTTCAACTGTGATTGGTTGCTTCAACGACGCTTCTCGCTTGACACCGATGAAATTAACGTACTCAGCTAATCGACAATGATGTGCCATAAGCGAGTCTGCAGCATTAAAGTACCCTTCGACATTAACAGTACTGAAACTTTTGAATGACTGCACTTGTGTATACGTCGTAACTGGGAAACCGATGATTTCCTAACTTACCTTCACTACGCTTATTTGTTTCATAGTCCTCTACACGCCCCTTTCATGTGAATCTATAGCAGCCAAACTGCGTGTACACACAAATGTAAGCACTGGCGTTGATAAATATAATTTGTGAAAGCTAGCGTATGGAATAATGAGTTCCAGCAATCGAAACCTTTTGTAATTTTAATATACTGGTACTATTCCTGAGCGGTTCAAGCGCTGCCGCGAAGACGAGCACTGATAGCGGTGCCGGACGGAGTGGCCGTGCGGTTCTAGGCGCTACAGTCTGGAGCCGAGCGACCGCTACGTCGCAGGTTCGAATCCTGCCTCGGGCATGGATGTGTGTGATGTCCTTAGGATAGTTAGGTTTAATTAGTTCTAAGTTCTAGGCGACTGATGACCTCAGAAGTTAAGTCGCATAGTGCTCAGAGCCACTGATAGCGGCAAGACTTGTCTTAATGAGTTCATAATCGGAGTAGGATCCCACATCTCGGCCGTCCACCATCACTGCGTAGGTGGTCCAAGACTTGCGGTGTAGTGGCTGGCGCTGCTGCCTCTGGATCTGGGTCTGGATCTCGGGGACTGGGTGTTTGCATTGCCCTCATCATTTCATCATCATTCGTGAGAGAGGCGAGATTGGACTGTATAAAGATTGGGACTTTATATGGAAGCTGATAACGGCGCAGTTGAGCACCGACAAATCAAACATCATCATCAACTATGTAAGTGCTACCCCCTAATAGCTGCATGATGAGCTCAATAAAAACGGGTGGAAACGCCATGCGGCATATCATCTATGTTAAGAAGTCACGATTAATACGGTCAAAGGTTTGATCGAAATCGAAATCGACAGAGACCAGAGCCACTCTAAGGAGACACGCGGTGGCCCGCCGATTGTTGCTATGTATTCCAAGACACGTTTGATTCGGGGAAATATCGTGTGACAATGCTTTCTCGGTCCGTGTCGCCGCCATTCGAACAAAGATTTTATACTCACACTGAGCATGGTCATCGGTCAGTATTGATCCTATTTCGGGATTAGGAGAAGGAATCGTCACGTGCGTGTCAGGCTGCATGAGCTCATTATACATCAGGATGTCTGTATGAGCCCGATAAAATTTCAGAGGTAAGCCGTCCGGTTGTGGTGATTTGTTTGCTGCCGCTTTTTTAAGTGCCTCCAGTATATCATCTTCCGCGGCCACTTCCAGGACTATTTCCTCAACCGTCTGGTTCAGTCTCGCCTGCAGTGTTCGCAAGATATACCCTCTCAACATTGGATCCGTCTGGGCACCAGTGAACAACCGACGAAATCTCTGCAAAAGTGCTGAAGCTATGTTCCTTTGTGACTTCAGATGCCAACCATCTGCGATATGCAGTATGTCGATTAACTTTCGGCGGAAGCGTCGTTTTCCGCGTACCACATGATGCACTGATGGAGGTTCCCAGCAATAGTGTGATAGCATCTGGCCGTTATTGGCAGGCCCTCTGTCCATGTAGCGTGAACCTGATAATGCGCAGTTTAACATGGTTGACTTCAGCCTGACGATGAGGAGACGGGGCTTGCAATGACAGCTAGAGAAGCACCGTGTAATAAGACTCCATAGGGCCACTGCATTTTGTCTCTGTCGTATGTAATAAGGGCGCAACGTAAAGTAGGCTTCGCATATCTCAGCCCCGTTGTTACCGTTGCTTATGCTGTTCGCTCATGACAATCTCGATCTGACAATAGTGAAAGATTTAATGTCCCAAGTCCTCGACTGCGCCACATACTCTGTCGTGATAAGTATGCCAGATGATCAATAAAAGCCGTGGGCCATATTTTAGTAGCTTGCTATAGTCTAATACGGCTCGCCGAGTGTCCATAAATAATTTCAAACCCTCCCTATTCCTGTGGATCCATTCCCATGTTTCACACAGGTTCACGTCCCAGTATATCACTTTTAATTTCTTGCAGATGTTAGATTTTGGAGTTTGCTCCTTCGGAGCCTGCCGGCAGAAAGAGGAGCAATATCTTCGGAATAAGATGGATAGAACCATTGCGTCCCCCCACCCCCCCCCAAAAAAAACGGTTCAAATGGCTCTGAGCACTAATGGGACTTACTTCTGAGGTCATCAGTCCCCTAGAACTTAGAACTACTTAAACCTAACTAACCTAAGGACATCACACACATCCATGCCCGAGACAGGATTCGAACCTGCGACCGTAGCTGTCGCGCAGTTCCAGACTGTAGCGCCTAGAACCGCTCGGCCAACCCGGCCGGCTATCGGAGAGAAGAGTTTTAAAGAAAACATTGGGTCCACTAAGAATGACAGAGTCCTGAAATATAAGAAATAGTGCAGAAATGTATCAAAATGTACATAGTAACAGAGAAACAATAAGAAATGTTCTTGGTTATTTGTCCATAATGTATGACAAAGGATTAAATAAAGAGACTCTCTGGTACCTTTGGCAAAAGATGTCTGCTACGAACTACATTAAAGAGGACAATCAAAATGTGCAAAGAGAAACAGACAGGGGCAGTTTTATTATAAAAGTTAACGGTTGGGTGGATTCGAAAGGGGAAATGAACAGAAAACAGGGTTCCAGACTGTACCGCCTAGAACCGCTCAGCCACCTCGGCCGGCCGTCCGCAACATTTTGTATGTTAGCCCCTTTGTGTTGTCTTCTTGGTCGCCCCAGTCGAGGGTGTCAGGAGCCCCAACCCCTCGCTGATCCTTATTGTCGGGTGGTGTTCGCGGCGCCTCCGTCGCATCCTGCTAGAAGCTGAAAGAATGTATAGGATCCGTACGGAAAGAGTCATCAGAAAAGCATGACATCCTCTCACCATCTGAAAGCGCATAGTCGGCGCCATCATGGTGCTGCAGGTATCGTGCGAATGCTCCAAGCCGTTACAATCATCACTGATCTCAGATGGCAGGGAATGGATTTCGTCTTCATTGAGTCTGACCTTAATCCAGCGAACGCTGCTTGCGCTTGCGGACGTCAACGTCCTTCGTGAGTGTTTCATCATGGTGTGCATCTTCCACATTGTTGCGTGTCACGTCATGCACCTCTATACCCACATCCTGCTCCAGTCTTTCTTCGGTCACCGCTAGCACTGGCAGTAGATGGTTGGCCGTAATTACGATCGTTTGGAACGGCATCGCCGACGCCTCTTGAGTAGGTGCAACGTTAGAAGGCTTAGGCGTCGGTGTCTGTGAGTTCCGAAGTGCCACCACGTATGTCAACAGAAAAAATCGTGGTCGCATCTGTACCTTGCTGATCGCCCGTAGGCAGTTGCGTTAATCTTCTCTGAAGGCAGTCCGAACGAACATGTCATATATCACTTTGGTTCTCCAGCCCTGATGTACAAATATGAGGGCACATGTTTTGTCAATTCAATGTAAATCTGTCGGATACCATTAAGTTCTGGATAAGTAGTGAAACTTGCCCATTTTTTGACTTTTGGCTGATCACCGTATCATATTGTCGTATGCATCTTACTATCGCTTCCGAATCTTTAAGGCCAGCTGAAAGATCCGTATCGTGCGTATATCTAAATCCGCGTGATCCACTGACACGTCTATATGGCCGTCTGGGTGTCGAAATTTTAATCCTCGTTTGACATAGCTCAGTATCTTGTCGCATGCCGCATCTGTAACCAGCTTGACATAGACGACGCTACTTACGATTTATTAATGGAAGCCGTTGTAATTAATTCTCACTTCATCTGGCACAAAGCGTTCGATTTCATGTGCCTTAAGTCTCTCATACTTGTTAGAGAATGTCAACTTCAGCGTGGTATTTCTGAAAGAGTGTGCCATTACGTTCGTCTGTAAGAATTTACACACGCGAAGCCGCCTGCAGTAAACAAAACCTCGACCGCGAGCGCGCGCAGCCAGGATGTAAGCTCTACGTCCGAGCTGCTACGTCGCAATTGACCCACACTCCCACAGAGCGCTACCTGTCTCTGGTCCCCGACGATATCCTCCGTGATCGCTACGTTGCGAAAGTCTAACGTAATTGTACATCTCCACTGAAGGACGATTGAAGTGAAACAATTATGTGAATGTGTGGCGTCTGTTCTTTCGGACATGTCCAAAAGAACAGACACCACGCATTCACACAATCGCAGGTTGCATTTGGTCCGCAGGCTGCCCTTCCATGCTCTACAACAAGGAAATTTAATAGGTATCAACGAAGAATACAATATCTCACTAAAAAATTATATAGTACACAACTGCATTAATTTGTTCTTTTGGAGATATTAATCATTAAGACTGAATATCAAAGACACTGAGACATTCTACATCCCACTCAAAAGTTAGAAATTTATCACGGAATGACACAGAGCCAATAATTCACTTTTTTTAAGGAATTTTTTCATTGCCTTCATGCAGTTAACAGATCACATGTAAATATTTTTGTCCCAAGTAAGATGAAACAAAAAATTGCAGCGCTATTCTTGCCACAGCCGCCCGATTAAAAAAAATTTTTGCAGTCAGAGTGTAGTTTCTGCACCACATTTTCTTCGCACAGAACAGGAAAACATATTTGTACTTTATCTCAATGCAGACCAGAAATATCTTAAAAAAATTAACTTGGGAATTGTTTCATTCAAACGACCAGATAATTATGGTACTAGGATCTGTTACCTGAAGCAAATAATCAGTAGCTTCGAGCGTCCTGAGCACTGCATATAGCTAGAAACTGGAACAGTTCAGTCTGTATTTTTAAAAATGTGACTAAGATTCGTACACAGATCTCACTCTTTCGTCTTCTCATCTGTAAAATAAATAAATCAAATTTTAGTTGCGAAGTTTTTACCTACCATCCGCAACGAAATAACGTAATCTCCCATATGAAAATTATAGCAGTCTCATGCGTAAGACGTCGCTAAGACATGGTTCATTACATTGTACTTGATTTTTCCGTGGATCGATAGGACAATCACGTGATATATGGCGTCGTGCGATCGTTCATCACCAATCACGCAGGGTAAAAAAGGAAAGGACGCCACAACTGTTGTAGACGAATCGGCAGTCTGTGTATATTCTTGAATTGTCCTCTCAAAACGGAACCACAGCGTCATGCAGTGATCGCAGCCTACCTGCCCGAGTATTGGTTCCTGCGCAACGCCGGACACACCGCTTACGTCACACGTGGAAGACCTGTATAATGCAGTGTGAAAGGTGAAGTGTGTGTTGTTGACCCTTCTTCTGGCGTTGTTACACAACATCTACTGAGTTTAGGCAAAAATTAGTTTCAGCTTTTCAAGCAATATCATTAAACACTCTATAAAAGGAATTACGACGGAAACGTGAAACAGTGAAGAAGCACCGATAACAAGACAGCTTCCACTATCCGCACTGTTAGGAGTTCGAATTCGCAACTTTTCTAACAGTATTTTTTATTTTAAACTTTACTCTGGGACTACCGTTACAAGAGAAGAACATTTGACACTAAGCACTCAAACTCTGCAAAAAGGATTAAACGAGAAACGAAAGCACCCGAGATGTAAGAAAGTTACCTACTATACTCTTAACAACACAACGTGAAGCACTATAGTTTGGTAGCCAAAGGCCTAACGCAAATACCCATGGAACACTGCACTTGTATAATAGTAAAAACGACTGGGCTTCGAACAAATGTAATCTTTTTCTTTAGCGACATTTTCAAGTGGTATTGCAAAAGACCCCAAGGCCGAAATTGCAGTTGTGAAATAAATAATTACTTATTAATATGACGTACTAAAAAGATCTACATGACTGTGAATCCCAATAATTAGAAGTTACTCAAATGTGACCTTCGTGCCGGCCGTGGTGGCCGTGCGGTTCTAGGCGCTCAGTCCGGAACCGCGTGACTGCTACGGTCGCAGGTTCGAATCCTGCCTAGGGCATGGATGTGTGTGATGTCCTTAGGTTAGTTAGGTTTAAGTAGTTCTAAGTTCTAGGGGACTTATGACCACAGCTGTTGAGTCCCATAGTGCTCAGAGCCATTTGAACCATTTTTTGTGACCTTCGTGCTTAAAGCTGACAGCGAAACAGAAGAATTCGTTAGATAACGTAGAACGTTCTCGACAAACTTTCACAAGTGCATTAAATAACTGCAGGCGAGTGCAGTCCGTGGTGTGTTGGTTGGATGGCTGAAACAGTAGTTCGCTGTGAGCGTAATCTGTAGTCTCACATTTATAATTTTACAACAGATTACAATATGTGTGCAGTATAACTAGTGTACACTGCTTCTGATCCTCCTCAACGCACAGTAGTCTTGGAGGAAGTCATTAAGGACGTATTCAGTAGTTGCCAGCAACACCTGTTGCATGAAACTCGTCTTAACAAAATCGCATCAAATACTGAGTTGTAGTCGCATTAAGCTGCTGTGTCACTTACAGCGTATAACCTGCTCGGCTCACAAATAGGCACTTCACTACATGAACGCTTCGGGTTCAATTTCTAGAGAACAGATGGTTCTTAAATGTATTCTAAAACGAAGCACCACATTTGTGTAACGTGTTGCGTGATCATAATAAACAATCAACGAGGCTAAGAGAGTAGTTCGTGGTGACAATGAAGAAGTTCGACAGAATCTTATTGGAAGTGTTTTCAACATCTGTAATGAGATAAGCGATTTGTCTTTCAGTGACTCAGATTCTCAAGAACCGTAAGCTATAATTAAAAGCTAATATCGTTAAGGAAGTAGTGAGGACAGTAATAATAATGATGCGTGTGCACCGGCCCGTTCAAAACGTGTTCGTACGAGTACTATGACGCAGACTAAGCAAAGCGTATGGGACTGGGAAAAACTGTAATAACCCCGTTATCTTTCCGTTAAACATTTACCGTGAGGCTTTCGATGATTTGTTGAATAAATAAATGAAGCGGCAATCAAAAGTTTCCATGATGAAATGAAATAAATTCTGACATTGGCTACAATTGAGCATTGAAATTAATTAAATGCAGACAAGTGAAAGTTTTTCCGGATCGGAACTCGAATTCGGATTTCCTACTTTATGCCGAAAGTCGCCTTAAGCGCTTTTTCTCATTTTGTTCGTTGCATTTGATTGAGGCGAACATGAAATACGTTGAAGTTGAGCGTAGATAATTTCACTCAGTCTAATTACACAGAACACTGAGCCCTGTGGCCGAACACGCTGAGCTATGGATTAGCCACGTACGCTTCATATCCAACCCAGGTACCCTAGTTGCCGCACACTACGTACGTAGCATCCCTTGTCTACCGTATACTTACTCAACACATCCTGCTGGATTTCTGCAAGAGTATAGGAGAGGACGTGCATCGCAGTGAAATGACCGTAATGGCCGTCAAGCAGTATGTATTTACATATGTTCGAAAGAACAGACACCACAGATGTATGTACAGAAAGTTTTCCTTCGATGCCTTGCTGTACTGTATATGCAACTCATTGCGAAACCGAAGCGCGTGTATCAGCACCGACATGTAGGCGGGGGCTTAATGTGACCTTCGAACGAAAACTTTTTGATCGATCCTTAGAAATCACAGACAGCATCTTATCTACCTGTTTTGTTTAGAATAAATAGGTCCATTTTCTGCACTGATTTCTAACACGATCGATGCTTACACGACAGAACAGTTGAACACTAGAGACAGAAACAATTAAAAGATGACAATAAGTGGTTTGAAACTAAACAAGATGATACTGGGGCATACTTTGTTCTTATGTCACAAGTGTTAAAGCCTTGACACCAATTATAATGGAACAAAACCGTATATTTATAGACGCCTGTTGTTCGTGACACAGTGAGTAGAGAGTATGGGAAGATTCACTTTTATTTTACCTTTTTTTATTTTCTGCATAGTGAAAAAGCAGAACACACCGACTTCAGGACCTACATTGCACAGCTACCACAGTACTCTGCTCGTAAACACACATCAGCGAGCTCCAGCCCTATGAGATGAAACTTCAGGCAAAAATGTGGGCTGATTTCCCGATGCACATATCCCCGACTAAGTGAAAGAAGACGTCACAAAAACGTATTTCGCGTGCTACTGAAAAGGAAATAGATGTGGAAGTACATGGCAGTGTAAGGAGTGTGCTTAAGCCATATTATTTGACAGCCCAAGTCAATTAGGCGCCCTGAACGAAATGAACTGCAGCCAAGGAGGGTTGGAAGAAGATATAAACTTCTACAAGAGTGACTAAGTGAAGTATACCACAACAGGTACAACGAGCTTGAGTAATTTTTCAACTGTTATATCATCAATTGAGGGATTAACAGTCTCTTGCTTTGTGAGGTTTATTATCAGACGGCTACGGTGCAGGACGCGACGGATCTTAGCTGCACTGTATTATCAGTATTTCCCGATATCGCCTTCTCCGTTCCGCGAAGGGCACCAGGGCGCAGTGAGGGAATGGCGCATCAGAAACGCCTTGCCGGAGACACTTCCACAAGGCGACAACAGCTGCGACCGCACCCGCTGCTCGCCCTCCCCACTCCCTCGGGGCCTCCTCCGCCTCTCCGCCACCCCAGCCGTAGAAGCCATTCCGCCTCTGAAAGCCAAGATTCGATTACAGAGTGGCCGCGAGTCTGGCCAAACGCGCCGCTCTTTATCCCGTCGCGCGCTACAGCTGGTCTGCCCCGGCCTGTGTGTTGCCTCTCTCTGAAACATCTTCCTCTAGCGCGCATTCGCAGCGGATGTGGAGCCGCAGTATTTACACAATATTGAAATTAGTACTCACAGATGTACGGGATACTATCGAGACCAGAAAATTATGCTTACACTGTGGCTGCATTCTGTCGTAATTTTTCTACGTTTTCCCCTCTTGTTTAGATGCATCAACCAGATTTTGACCACCGACCTACTACCGTTGCAAATCCTGTCACCTGGCGAGGAACGACTACTAGCCAGACACAAGCATCGTGCATGTAGTATCAGTGAGCGTGCTGTCCGTGAGTAGAACGGGGAAGGCGGACGATCTGTCTGGGTCTGTCCGAGGGCAAATTGTGATGCTTCGGAGGCTCGGCACGAACATTTCGGTATCTGCACGACTTGCTGGTTGTTCGAGGAGTGAGTGCCTTCAACACGCGGTGAAACCAAGGTGAAACCGCATCCAGACGTCGTGGGGTTGGACGACCACCTTTCGGGCTTCGTAGGCTGGGTAGACGGGTGAAACAGGACGGGCGACGAACTGTGATGGAACTAACAACAGACTTTAATACTCGGCAGAGTACAAGTGTGTCCCAACACAGAATACGCCGAACATTCCTACCGATGGGCCTCAGCAGCGACGACCCATTGGCATTGTAAGTAGGCTGTTTATGTTTTCTCTATGTAAGTAGGCTGTTTAGGTTTTTTATTGGTAACGCCACCTCTGTATGAAAATCACTGGCTGTGCTGTGTGCAGTCTGTGGCTGCTTTGCATTGTTGTAATACTCGCCATTGTAGTGTTAGGCAGCTGGCTGTGAACAGCGCGTAGCGTTGGGCAGTTGGAGGTGAGCCGCCAGCAGTGGTGGATGTGGGGAGAGAGATGGCGGAGTTTTGAAATTTGTCATGAACAGCTATATTTATATGTGATGATATCAAGGTAAATACATTGTTTGTTCTCTATTAATATCTTTCATTTGCTAACTATCCCTATCAGTAGTTAGTGCCTTCCATAGTTTGAATCTTTTATTTAGCTGGCAGTAGTGGCGCTCGCTGTATTGCAGTAGCTTGAGCAGCGAAGATTTTTGTGAGGTAAGTGATTTGTGAAAGGTATAATTTAATGTTAGTCAGGGCCATTCTTTTGTAGGGAATTTTGAAAGTCAGATTGCGTTGCGCTAACAAAATATTGTGTGTCAGTTTAAGCACAGTCATGTATAATTGTTCAAAGGGGACGTTTCATAATAAGTGAGAAGTAGGGACTGATAGTGTTTGCACGTGTGTTAATGATTCAGCAAGGGACTGGATAACAGCATTGCTGGTTCTAAGGACAATTCCAGAAACTTTGTGAGTGCACAAGTGGTGGTTGATGGACTTGCTATATTGTCCGCAAGACTCTTCGATGGTGATTGTGCACCTGCACATTTGCAACAGATGGCTGCTGGTCGTCTCTACAAGGACTACAGTGGGTCTGCGTCTTTGCTGACTCACCAATACCATTATTTCTACAAGGACTGCAGTGGGTCTGCACCTCTGGTGGCCCACCAATACCGTAATCTCTACCAGGACTACAGTGGGTCTGCTCTGTGATGACCTACCCACCAATACTCTTCAAAACTTCGACTGACTCCGCTGTGGGTTTGCTCTGTCGTGGCCCATTACTTGTCTGCATGTCGAGAGTCAGCACTGTCTTTCCGCTGGAAGGACAACACTACTTCTTCAAGACAGCATGGAAATCCACTACTTCTGTGTGCATTTTCTTTTACTGCTCAGACTTTAAAAAAAAAGAAAAACACTGTAATTTTACTGTGATGAATCAGAACTGTCTTTATGGACTGTGAGAAAATTTTAGCTTTTGACCAACATTGTATCAATAAGTGTGTGCATTTGATTTCTTTGTTATTGTAATTATGAAAAATTTTTTCAAATCTGTATTGGCCACTGCCCAAAAAAAATTTGTAAAATTTTTTGCGGGGAGCAAGGGGGCTATGTAAGTAGGCTGTTTATGTTTTCTCTATGTAAGTAGGCTGTTTAGGTTTTTTATTGGTAACGCCACCTCTGTATGAAAATCACTGGCTGTGCTGTGTGCAGTCTGTGGCTGCTTTGCATTGTTGTAATACTCGCCATTGTAGTGTTAGGCAGCTGGCTGTGAACAGCGCGTAGCGTTGGGCAGTTGGAGGTGAGCCGCCAGCAGTGGTGGATGTGGGGAGAGAGATGGCGGAGTTTTGAAATTTGTCATGAACTGCTATATTTATATATGATGATATCAAGGTAAATACATTGTTTGTTCTCTATTAATATCTTTCATTTGCTAACTATCCCTATCAGTAGTTAGTGCCTTCCATAGTTTGAATCTTTTATTTAGCTGGCAGTAGTGGCGCTCGCTGTATTGCAGTAGCTTGAGCAGAGAAGATTTTTGTGAGGTAAGTGATTTGTGAAAGGTATAATTTAATGTTAGTCAGGGCCATTCTTTTGTAGGGAATTTTGAAAGTCAGATTGCGTTGCGCTAACAAAATATTGTGTGTCAGTTTAAGCACAGTCATGTATAATTGTTCAAAGGGGACGTTTCAGCATTTTCGAATGTTAATACCACGATATCGAAAACCACTACTGAAATGACACGTGACCATCGCCACTGGACGCTGGCGCAGAGGCAGAGCGTAGCTTGGTCTGACGAATCCCGATACCTTTTCATCATGCCGATGGGAGGGCGCGAATCAAAAATGGTTCAAATGGCTCTGAGCACTATGGGACAACACCTGTGGTCATCAGTCCCCTAGAACTTATAACTACTTAAACCTAACTAACCTAAGGACATCACACACATCCATGCCCTAGGCAGGATTCGAACCTGCGATCGTAGCGGTCGCGCGCTTCCAGACTGAAGCGTCTACAACCGCTCGGCCACACCGGCCGGCAGGGCGCGAATCCGCCGTCTACCAGGGGAACAGCTCCTTGACACCTGTGCTGTGGGTGTGGGGAGCATTCACGTGTGCATCCAGTGCAGCTCGTGCAAAGTACCGTGACGGCCAAGAAGTATCGTACACTAGTGTCAGACCACGCACCCCCCTTCATGACGGTCATGCTTCCCGACGGCAGTGGCATTTTTCAACGAGATAACGCGCCATGTTACAAGGCTAGGAGTCTGGTGGAGTCGTTCGAGGAACACAGTGGCGAGTTGCAACTGATGTGCTGGCCCTCCAGCTCGCCAGACCTGAACCAGATGAAACGCATCTGGGGTGTGATTGGACGTGGCATAGGAGCTCAGCGCCCCCCTCCTCGAATTAGGTGACTTGTGTGTGCAGATACGGAGCCAACTCCCTCAAGCGATTTACCAAGGCTTCATTGCTTCAATGCCACGACGCGTCTCCGCTGTTATCAGTGCCAAAGGCGGACATATCGGCTATTAGGTAGGTGTCGTAATGTTCTGGCTGATCTTTACACGTTTTTGGAGAATCACGAACCAGTTTCAGATCCTCGTACTGTGTTGTTTTATTTTCATTTTCCTGCAACATTCTTTCGTTCTTTCACTTGCTTATTTTTGCTCTCCACAGTCCGTTCTCTAACCCGTTTTCTGTTCATTTCCCCTTTCTAATCCACCCAACTTTTAACTTTTATAATAAAACTGCCCCTGTCTGTTTCTCTTTGCACATTTTGCTTGTCCTCTTTAATGTAGTTCGTAGCAGACATCTTTTGCCAAAGGTACCAGAGAGACTCTTTATTTAATCCTTTGTCATACATTATGGACAAATAACCAAGAACATTTCTTATTGTTTCTCTGTTACTATGTACATTTTGATACATTTCTGCACTATTTCTTATATTTCAGGCTCTGTCATTCTTAGTGGACCCAATGTTTTCTTTATAACTCTTCTCTCCGATAGCCGGCCGGGGTGGCCGAGCGGTTCTAGGCGCTACAGTCTGGAACAGCGCGACTGCTACGGTCGCAGGTTCGAATCCTGCCTCGGGCATGGATGTGTGTGATGTCCTTAGGTTAGTTAGGTTTAAGTAGTTCTAAGTTCTAGGGGACTGATGACCGTAGAAGTTAAGTCCCATAGTGCTCAGACCCATTTGAACCATTTGAATTTCTCTCCGATATTTCTATTTCCGCTGGACAGACTCGTGCCACGCTAGACCCTGACGTCTTTCGATGTTAGCTTCGCTTTCTTTTGTGATCAAAATACATTGTTTGTTTTGGAGCGGTTTTGTTCGCGCACATCTGTCCAGTACGCATTTCCCTTTCTGACCTGTTGTTCGTCTCAGTTTATGGCATTTGTCACTATCTTCTTCTGGAACTAATCTACTGAAAGCGTTTTTCAACTTTATTTCTAGCCTTTGCTGTTCTTCGCCGGTGTTCGTAAACTTAGACATTGCGGTTTCAGAAAATGGTTCAAATGGCTCTGAGCACTATGAGACTTAACATCTCAGGTCATCAGTCCCCTACAACTTAGAACTACTTAAACCTAACTAACCTTAGGACATCACACACGTCCATGCCCGAGGCAGGATTCGAACCTGCGACCGTAGCGGTCGTGCGGTTCCAGACTGAAGCGCCTAGAACCGCTCGGCCACCAGCGTCCGGCGCAGTTTTAGATTGTGCTGAAAATCTCAAGTAGTGTTTCAGTTAGCCTATTTCCGTTGATTCGATTGTAGTGATTATATCATTGCGCTCATCTTTTATGGATAGTTCATGTTTTTCTAGTTTATTGTAATCTTTTATTTTTTCATGTATACCACTCTTGCAGTTGCTAAATTTACTTAAATTACAAATTAAATTATTGTCTTTGAATGCATCGTCAAGAGTGCGACAGAAATTGGGCATCTGTAACTGCTGCCGTGGAAGAGGTAAACCATTTAAAGTGTCTATGCCACTCAGTATCATTATGGCCAGAAAATGGATATGGTTTCAGTTACTCGAAGAGATTTTGAGAAGAAATCGTATGTAAGCTGCACGAGTGATCTTCCATTAAGCACTGGTCTCAACAGCCAAGAGTTCTGACCATTAGCTGTGGATCATACAACGGCATCGCAGAACATTTGCAAATGTCACCCCTCCCCTCCCTCCCTCCCTTTCTCCTCCTCCACCCACTCCTCTGACGGTGCAGTGGAAGTAAGTCAACTTCTGCTAAATTTAGAATGCAAAAACCCACTTCCAAGTGGAAAACTGTTTGCTCCACATCTCTGATACTGGAAATGGAAATGAGCGTTTGGTGTCATTGGTCGGGAGGTCCCTTGCGGGGCAGGTCCGGCGCCTTGATGCAGGTCTTACTACATTCGACCACACTTTGGGCAACCTGTGCGGCGGATGGGGATGAAATGATGAAGACAACACCCAGTCCCGAAGCGGAGAAAATCTCCGATCCAGCCGGGAATCGAACCCGCGCCCGTAGGACAGCAATCCGTCATGCTGACTGTTGCCAGATCACTTGTGCTGACTTTGTAATTCAATAATCCACATGTCGCATGTATAAAATGGTTGTTAATTAAAAAATCCTAGTTTAAAAAGTGGAAAATGCAAAAATCTCAAATCCCAGTTTAGAAAACTATAATTATAATGTGTATCTCAGGTGGGCAGGCGTGTGGGTACGTGTAATGAACCTCTCTCTCAATTACAAGGAGCCATCACTTCAGTGACACTACCAACAAAATTAAACTCAATGGATTTTAACGCAAGTGCCTATAAAGTGTGGGCCTGTCTAGTGAAACTGAAGGCGACACATTGTATTTCTTACTGCAATACCACTATTATTATCTCCCACATAATTAAGTAAAATAACGCGATCTTATGAACGTGAATGATTGATAGAAATAAATAAATAAATTCGTTTAACTCTTGTTTTTATGAATAAATCTGTCTAGATTTATTCATAAAAACAAGATTAAACGAATATGGCTCATCAGAATACATTAATCATACTCTGTCTCGTACTCGCAAAGTAAGATCAATTGACGAAGTTGAACCAAGGGTGATGACTAAACTTGAATTGTGACTTTAAATGGAAAACATGATCTGACTGTGATTAATACAAATGATAGTAAGTGTGAGCTGAACCTAGAAACAAACCACTACAGTGCGCGGGAATCGGATAACAATTGCTGCCGCTGTGGGCATGCAGTAGAGTAAGTGAGTTCACTCTAAACATTCCGTCACTGATGCTGTGAGATGCAAGTGTAGAAAATGCGAGATGCAATGAACAGTGGGCCTCTGCGTTGAGTCGGACCGTGAATCTTCATCACCTCCTCCCTTTCGGACACACCTTTGCGTCCAGACTCCAAGACCAAAAACCAAATCTTCTCTGGAGGACGCACCGCACCTCGTCTGCACTGCTCCGCGGTTTGCCTCTAAATTCTGTCCGTACTCTTCCGCAGACTGCACTCGAAACTGCTGCTGTTGCCACACTGCGGGAAAGCTCCGTTTGGAGTTTTCGCCAACAAAACTAAACCCTCCAGTTGAAAACTTATAAAACACTCCTGCGACCATTTTGCATCAATTCGCATATTGTACAGCCTCCCACGACAGGCCGGCAAAGATCCTTTGCTCCGTCCCAGCACATCCACAGGCGTCTGCTGTGACAATTTCTGTCGCCACCGACCACGGTCCAATCAACACCGATATTTTGCGCTGATGGGACACCATGTGGTTTGGAGCGTCTGCTTGACCTGCGAAAATTGCCACAGCATTCTCGGCCACCCATTATCCGGCTGCTAGCAGTGCTTCTGCGAAATGTTTCCGACTGTCAAGTTGGTACCGATCTTAGAGGAAGCAGGAAACAATGTGAGCCCCCTTTCGAAACGGTGGACTGCGCCTCGCCTGGTCTGGCAACTCTACGGAGAACTTTTCTTTCCTCTACAGGGACAATACACTGAGGATCCTGCTCCTGGTTCTTCACTCGTTGTGACCACTCACCCTCTGCGGCTCGGGACGCGTCCTCTCCGGCGGCTTCTGCGGTGCAAAAGCGCCAGCCTAACTGTCCTTTTCAGAACTGGCACCAGTACGCCTCACCTGCCGTAGAGCTGCTGCCCACACGAAGACAAGCGCTCATCTCCTCCACCTCACGTAACTGCATGCATCTAGCTACGATCGAATTCTGCGGTACCACCTCCGTCTCATTGACTATAGAGCATGTGATTATCGATCCGATTGAGTAAATAATCTGGAAGAAAGACAGGTTGAAATAACCCGCCGTCTTTCAAGATTTCGGAACTAACCCATGCGGCATGATTGTAAAATGGTAGGATACCAGTTTGAATGTCGGGAGATTCAAAAAGCCCACTGGATTTTTCCAATTATTCTAAGCTTAAAATGACAATAGTTCACTTGTCCTAAGTTTAAAATGACAAGTCTGACTTACTATTTTCGTACAGTTTCTCCCATTCTACGGTCAAAATGGTTCAAATGGCTCTGAGCACTATGGGACTTAACAGCTGAGGTCATCAGTGTCCTAGATCTTAGAACTGCTTAAACCTAACTAACCTAAGGACATCTCACACATCCATGCCCGAGGGTCCGCAGCTCGTGGTCGTGCGGTAGCGTTCTCGATTCCCACGCTCGGGTTCCCGTGTTCGATTCCCGTCGGGGAATTTTCTCTGCCTCGTGATGACTGGGTGTTGTGTGGTGTCCTTAGGTTAGTTAGGTTTAAGTAGTTCTAAGTTCTAGGGGACTGATGACCATAGATGTTAAGTCCCATAGTGCTCAGAGCCATTTGAAACCAAACCATGCCCGAGGCAGGATTCGAACCTGCGGCCGTAGCGGTCACGCGGTTCCAGACTGAAGCACCTAGAACCGCTCGGCCACACTGGCTGGCCATCCTACAGTCTCCTATGGGTGTTGTAAAATAGGGTATTAACGTTTTTTAATTAAAAAGTTGTATCAACATATCACTTGTTTAAACACCTGTGAACTAATGTGGGACTCCGACCTTGAGGATCTGCCAGATCCGCTTACAACTGCCAACCGCGGTACTTGCCTGACTGCTAGACGCCACTGCCACGCCAGCAGCCTGTGTAATGCACCAGCTTCCATGATCTTACATGACTTTTTGAACATCATGAACGCCACCAACACTGCCAATACTGATTTAAAAAGCGTGCTGAAGCAAGGTGACACTGGAAATGTTGCAGCTGTAACAGCTCAATGCAGGTGACTTCTTTTATTACGCAGTCACCATGGTAGAGGTTTGGGTGTATGACTATGGCGCCAAGACAAATGAGCAAACCATCACTGAAAAAGAAAAAGACCTAAACATCATAGGCAATACGATGCCGAATGCCTTTCGGGATCGGTATGGTGTGTTCCTAACAGATTTGCTCGTAACGGGCAAACTGTTCCAACAGCGTACTACCATAATCTCCTGATGAGGGTATGGGAAGCTAACTTAGACGTTGCGTCACAGGGTGATATCAAGGGGATGTTTCTGCTCCACGACGCCACTGCTCGTTCTGAGTCTCGCACGTGGCGTATATGGGCTATCGGATATTGGCACACCTTTCTCCCTGTACTCCCCTAAAAAGGCATTCTGTCACGTCCTTTTTTTCTCAGGTGAAACACTCTCTGAGCAGCGGACGTTCCCGCGTCATGAAGGTAGATGGTAACAACGTCACCGACAAGATGTGGAACGCAACATTCTTAAGAGAGAACAGTTGTATGAGAGAAGTAAGGGATGATTGAAAAGCAATGAGAAGTGAAGAGAATTCATACAAGGCAGTGCAGGACAGGTGCAGCTACAGGTACATCGTGGAATGTCATACGTGGACTGATGCCAAAATCAAAATTAAGATCACGTAAGCAGATAGAAAAAACTGGAGCGAACTAATAAAGATATTTTGGAGGCGTACTGAACAACTCGCCTGATACCGTACAAGGTCATGAGGAACCAAATAATTGAAATATTTGGTTACTTCCTAGCAAGCGTTATCCAGCAAACAAAATTGAACCGGTGGAAGACGTGTGTGAACGTGCGATACAGCATTGTGTACTTAGACAGTGCTGTTGTGTGCACGCAGACGGCGATACAGTTGTCAGTTCTGGGCTGTTTACCGCATGGCACGCTGGGGATTGCGCCGCCGGCTGCCCTGAAGGCGTGGGGTGCCAGTGGATAGGGGAGGGGGTTGGGGGGGAGAGGTCGATTACCGGCGGCCGCAGCGCTAAGCGGAATCCGCTCCCCCATTAGGCGGGCAGCCCGCACACCACCTGCGCCCCGCCGCGCATCGTTACGGCGCCAGCTGATGCCGCCTCCCTGCCGAGAACGCGCCCCCACTGGTACGCAAAAAGTGGCGCTGCACTCTCCCTGCGACGTAAATATGCATCGGAGATCCACAGGCATATTTCATGTTGGTTGCTGCTGTTGTGGTCTCTGTGGTGTCACCGCCAGACACCACACTTGCTAGGTGGTAGCCTTTAAATCGGCCGCGGTCCGTTAGTAAGCGTGTCGCCACTATCAGTGATTGCAGACCGAGCGCCGCCACACGGCAGGTCTAGTCTAGAGAGACTCCCTAGCACTCGCCCCAGTTGTACAGCCGACTTTGCTAGCGATGGTTCACTGTCTCCATACGCTCTCATTTGCAGAGACGACAGTTTAGCATAGCCTTCAGCTACGTCATTTGCTACGACCTAGAAAGGCGCCATATTCAGTTACTATATGAAATATCTTCAAGAATGTATTCTGAACAGATAATATTGTGAATCATGTACCGTCAAGAGCGACGTTCATCATTAATGGATTAAAGTTAAGTATCAAACTAAGTACGTCCGCTTTCTGAATTCTCATTCCTTGTCATGTTCCATACCTCACGTCAGTATGGTTCTTCCCTCCTCACGCCAGCCTGCGTGAGCTAAAACGCGTGCATTTCGGCCTCCACTCGTAACACGGTGTTGGCTCTTCTGCTAACACAAAAGTCTCCTATTCCAAGCAGGTTTATTGCTAGTCTGTCCTGACCAAGCCTCTCACCTCTAAATAACTACTGGAAGGTACATCCATGTGAAGCTACATACTCTAGCCAAACTTGGGAGTTCCACTGCCATATTTACATATTTTAGCCGCTCGCATTCACCCTCCCCCACCCCCCCTCCTACCCCCCAGCCATCTCCCCCCCCTCTATTACCAAATTAAGTTTCGGTTTCGACCTCAAGATTTGTTGTGTCAAACTATCCCTCTGGTGTTTTAAACCAAATTTGCCATTAATGCCTCTCGTCCTTACCCCTTCATGATTACCCGTTTACCATTTCATTTTCTGTGTTGTTCTGTAACACCTGTTTCGGGAAGCTTCTGTTCTCTTCACACCTGTACTGTTTAGCGTTCTGCTTCCGTAAGAGATTACACTCAAAATAACTTCATAAACACCACTTTAAATTTAGAGTCATATTTGGTGTTAATGTATTACCTTTTTAGAAACGCAGTCTTCATTTTACACAAAGGTGACGAAAGTCATGGGACAGCGCTATGCACATACAGAGACCGGCAGTATCGCATACTAAGGTCTGAGAGGGCAGTGAATTCGCAGAGCTGCATTTGTACTCTGGTGATTCATGTGAGAAGGTGTTCACCTCGTTATAACTACACGACGGGAATTAGCAGATTTTAACGCGCAATGGCAGTTGGAGCTAGACACATGCGACGTTCCATTTCAGATATCATTAGGGAATACAATATTCCGAGATCTACATTGTCAAGAGCGTGCTGAGAATACTAAATTTCAGGCATTTTCTCTCACCACTGTCAACGAAGTGGCCGATGGTATCCACTTAACGACCAAGAGAAGTAGCGTTTGGCCATAGGTATCAGTGCTAACAGACAACCAACAAGCGTGAAATAATCGCAGAAACCGATGTGGGACGTTCGACGAACTAATCCATTAGGACAGCGCGGCGTTAATGGGCTATGGCAGCAGAAGACCGACGCGAATGCTTTTGCTACCAACGCGAAATCATCCCTCCCGAACTCGTGACCATATCGGTTGGACCACAGACGACTGAAAAATGTGGCCTGGTCAGATGAGCCCCGACTTCAGTTGTAAGAACTGGGTCCAGGATTCGAGATTGGGGCAGACACCACGAAGCCATGGACCCAAGTTGTCAGCAAGACACTGTGCAAGCTGGTGGTGGCTCCATAATGGTGCGAGAAGCGTTTAAATGAAATTTACTGGGTCCTCTGGTTCAATTGGCGTCTTCCTAAATAGTAGAACACGTCTAGTACTTTTAGTGTCGTGTGTCCACATTTAATTTCCTAAACTTCGTCTACTTGCATTATCCCTGTTTTTATTTTTTTTCATTTTGTAGCCACCATCTCATCCAACTAATCTCCAAAGGCGTTTTACGCATAACTGGAAGCCATTATTTCTTCTGCTTGATCGTTAATTCTCTTCAAAACGTTTTTCTGCCTACCTTTAGTACTTCCTCAATGTACGTATTGAATAACATGCAGGATAGGCTGAAATCCTGTTTCATTCCCTTCTCAGTTACTCCCAGTCACCTCTTTCCACACGGAACTGCAGTCTGCTTTCTATAAAAGTTATGAATAAGTTTTCGCTCTTTATATTTTAACCCCTGTAATTTCAGAATTTCAAAGACTGTCAACATTAACAAAAGCTCTTTCTAAGAATAGGAATGTTATAAATTTAAGTTTTCCTTTCTTCACACCATCCTCTAAAATAAGTCGTGTATTCAATATTGCCCGACGAGTTGTGTGTAAAAGCTATTTGAATCCAACGCGAAATGTAATATCTGTGAAGTGGGTTTGTTTGTAACGTGCTCAGTAAGTGGAAGAGATTTTTCGAAGAAAGTTATCCATTTATTCCGGCATTTTTTGATATCTTTACAATAATGGGAGGATAGAAACATGTAATTCTCCATCAGAACATTACGAGCATGTAGGAACATTCAGCAAGATCTTAAATGTACAAAGTTAAGAAGACTAAAAATACTGAACTATGTCGCAGTTGTAGGCTCCCTCCCAGGTACTTCATTACATTTTATCAAATTTAAGCAGTAGACGATTCACTGGTTTCATCTAACAATGTCCCGTCTGTCCTAAAGAAAGACAATTTCGACAGAAATCACAGAACAAAATCATGTACTACTTGAGACTATAACCTAGATTTCACAATTTTCAGTTTGTTTTCTAAACATCAGATGAGTACTTCTCATAGGCCGAAGCCGTACACATTTTATTGGAAAATCTGAGTTTTTTCTTTTACATAAATTATTTCATTTCTAGAAAAATCAATTTAGCATTTCATTGTGATTCTTTAGGCTTAAGGCTGGCCCTCTGAATGATTTGGTGGCTATCGAGAAGTTCGGTTGTAGATGATTGAACTATGTTCAACAACCAAGTTCATTGCCTTCAGATATGCGAGCGTCAAGAAAATCTTACAAATTTGTTTCTGAACCATATCTGGCGGTTCTTGAATCTTTCTGATACAATTTTCGTCAGCAGAAAATTTAAAGTTCAGCAAACTGCAAGTACTTATTTATGACACTTGCAGTTATCATTACACGCATGATGACCGTACCTTACAAACACATCGTTGACTCTCAGCATCCAATACCACTCAGCACATAATTACAAAACGCACTCTGTGACTTCGCAAAACGACGGTGCCCAACACACGTATTAGCCACGCAGCGAAATAAAAGGAAACGGTTCATTGCTTCCCGAGTGTGTGAACGTACATGGTACGCTTACAAAACACACCATTAAGTTGGGCTTCATCTGTAAGGGTGAGAGTATGTGACACCTTTACACACGCAGTTGTTTAGTTTGTGGCTTTGGGGATGATAACAGAATGCAGTGTTAATTTTCTCTTTATGTGTTGTTGTTTTTGTGGTCTTCAGTCCTGAGACTGGTATGATGCAGCTCTCCATGCTAATTTATCCTGTGCAAGCTCCTTCATCTCCCAGTACCTACTGCAACCTACATCCTTCTGAATCTGTTTAGTGTATTCATCTCTTGGTCTCCCTCTACGATTTTTACCCTCCACGCTGCCCTCCAATGCTAAATTTGTGGTCCCTTGACGTCCTACCAGCCGATCCCTTCTTCTAGTCAAGTTGTGCCACACACTTCTCTTCTCTTCTCCCCAATCCTATTCAATACCTCCTCATTAGTTCTGTTTATGTACATGTTCTATATGGTCATAGATGTGTGCCACTGTGCAGGGCGCCTACCCAGTATGGATTTCCGGAAGTAATTCATTAATACTTTACTGACAACCTAAATTTTTTTCACCTTTAAAGCTGCGACCCGCTACCAGCCTGAGTATCCACAGTGCCTACGAACTGGTAGAGCTTTGCCTTTAGAAGAATCCACTGCTTCGGGTGTTCTGCTTAATAAACTAACTACATGCACCACTATGGCCAGCAAACAGAAAGCGAGATGGATGCCATCTGCGTCTTGAGGTGACAGGCTACACGCTCTCTTGGTTGTTACCTTTCAGATTGAGAGGAGGACTTCCAGCCATCCACCTCTGTCTCTCTTGTCTTTCAACCTTTGCTCATCTCGATCGACCAACGGCTGATTCAAACGTGATGCACCTATTCCCTTATACATCTATCATTCAGACTGGCAGGCGGACTCACAACTTGACTTGGACGACCCATTCTGTTCCCCAAGTATCTATATTATTCATGAATTTAATTTATTTCACTTTTTTACTTTAAACAAACACACCTTCGACGCCTATCGTCTACCACCCCGATAGCGCTCCACTTCTGCACCTGTACAGTACACTTACAAAGGGCATTGTCACGTTTGTGGCTACAGAGAAGTTTTGTATGATTCAATGAGTGCAGCATGCATTCGTAAGGTATTGGTAAGTATGTGCTATGGGGATACTTACACGAGGCAGCACTTGTAGCTATACACATGTTCTGTATGAGTTAGCGTTTGCGTCACTTGCACAACGCATAGTTAACTGTTCGTGTATAGCCATGTTCTGTATCAGTGGGCGTGTGCAATATGCTTGTGCATCACGCTGTTACGTTTGCGGCTGTAGGCATGCATATGTAAGGCGCTGTTATTCGTGTGACTATCGGGACTAGACGCTTCAGTCCGGAATCGCGCTGGCTATGGTCGCACGTTCGAATCCTGCCTCGGGCATGGATGTGTTTGATGCCCTTAGGTTAGTTAGGTTTAAGGAGTTCTAAGTCTAGGGAACTGATGACCTCAGATATTAAGTCCCGTAATGCTTAGCGGCATTTGAACCATTTGACTATGGGGATGTTGTGTATACGTTACCATATGTAGTCCGCTTACATAAGGCATAGTTAAGTTTCTGGGTATGGCTATGTTCTGTACAAGTGAGCTTGTAGCCTATACCTATTCTGTGCATGTTCTGTATGAGTTGGCATGTTCTGTATGAATGAACGTATGTGGCACAGTTACACAACGCATTGTTACATTTGTGGGACATGCACGTCCAGCATGAGAGAGGATGTACATTACGCTACATGAGGTTGTATGAAGTTTGTGGCTGTGTTCATGTTCTTTCGGGTCAGCAGTGCAGGGCACTTACAAAGGCTGCGTTAGTTTTTTATCCATAACCACGTTTACTCTACATGCGGATTTACAGTATGGTTATACAACACATTGTTAAGTTTATAGCCTTCGTCACTTATCTTTCTGTTCTATATACATCAGCATACGTAATACGCTTACACAGGCCATTATTAAGATAATGCCTATGGTCACGTTCAGAATCAATTTAAAAAAAAAATCTAGTACTATACTTTGAAATTAATGACTATTCTATTGATGTTTCGGTGAGTCGAGTAGTAGAGGCCAGCTGTAACTCAGTCATAGATTTTTTTTATCTCGAGCGCCGCGAACTACCTATGTTTACTGTTTTGCGTGGACACGCAGAGACGTTCAAGCGTGACTGGCTTCACGCTGGTAACTCTCTACGGCTGCAGTCTATCAATAGCAAAGATATTTTGTTTGAGCTTTAAGCAAACTTTCTCCGATAAAAATGTGTTTATTGCTCGTTTAAATTATCATTTTTTGACAAGACATACGCTTGTATATTAACTGGCAATCTGGACTCCACTATGGTTTCTCAAATCTGTCATGTCAGACAGAGAGTTTCGGGAGACGGTAACGACGTAATTGAAGCAAATAGTTAAGGTGACTAGGAACACTGTGAGAAATTAATCTCTAGAAGTCCAGCTTGAGAAGTACTGGCCGCATTTATTTCTGGAATAATCTGCTTAACTTTGTTATGAATTTATTGTCAGGAACATTAAGCTCGTTGTAAGGGAAAGTTATAACTTGTCCCTCGAACTGAATAACAACTCGCGAGAGACGCCGTTTGTGGGAAATGAAGGCACTTACCATCGTCCGTTGCACAGCTAGAACAACAATATAGAAAGGGACCAATGACAATTCACCGAGCTTTTCATAAAATGGTAAGCGCATTTTAATGACGCATTTAACTCGAAGGACAAGCCACCAGCACATTAGTATTTAGTTCCAGAATTAAAGCAAAATTATATGCGACGACGCTACCTATCTATGATACTCTTGGAGTCTCTGTAAGCTGCGAGGGTGCGATAATCATTTCTTAGCAAAGATTTCCTTTATTTCCCCCCAATCAGTTTTGTGACTGGATTGACGCGGCCTGCCACTAATTCCTCTCCTGAGCCAACCTCATTTCAGAGTAGCACTTGCACCCAACGCTGGATATACACTACACGATCAAAAGTATCCGGACACCTGGCTGAAAATTACTTACAAGTTCGTGGCGCCCTCCATCGGTAATGTTGGAATTCAATATAGTTTTTGCTCTCCCTTAGCCTTGATGAGAGCTTCCAATCTCGCAAGAATACGTTCAATCGGTTGCTGGAAGGTTTCTTGGGGAATGGCAGCCCATTCGTCACGGAATGCTGAACTGAAGAGAGGTATCGACGACGGTCGGTGAGGCCTGGCACGAATTCGGCGTTCCAAAACATCCCAAAGGTGTTCATGTCAGGACTCTGTGCATGCCAGTCCATTACAGGGTTGTTGTTGTCGTGTAACCACTCCACCACAGGCCGTGCGTTATGAACAGGTGCTCGATCGGCAATCGCCATTCCCGAATTACTCTTCAACAGTGGGAAGCAAGAAGATGCTTAAAACATCAGTATAGCCATGTGCTGTGATAGTGCCACTCAAAACAACAAGGGGTGGAAGCCCCCTCCATGACAAACATGACCACACCATAACACCACCGCCTCCGAATTTTACTGTTGGCACTACACACGCTGGCAGATGGCGTTCACCGGGCATTCGCCATACCCACACTCTGCCATCGGATCGCCACATTGTGTGCCGTGATTCGTCAGTCCACACAACGTTTCTTCACTGTTCAGTCGTCCAATGTTTACGCTCCTTACACCAGACGAGGCGTCGTTTGGCATTTACCGGCGTGATGTGTGGCTTATGAGCAGCCACTCGACCATGAAATCAAAGTTTTCTCACCTCTCGTCTGTCAGTCATGGTACTTGCAGTGGATTAGGACGCAGTTTGCAATTCTTGTGCAATGGTCTGAATAGATGTCTTCCTATTACACATTACGACCCTTTCAACTGTCGGCGGTCTCTGTCAGTCAACAGATCATCTGTACGCTTTTGTGCTGTACGTGTTCCTTCACGTTTCCACTTCACTGTCACATCGAAAACAGTGGACCTAGGGATGTTTAGGAGTGTGGAAATCTCGCGTACAGACGTATTTCACAAGTGACACCCAATCACCAGACCACGTTCGAAGTCCGTGAGTTCCGCGGAGCGCCCCATTCTGATCGCTCTCGATGCCTAATGATTACTGAGGTCACTGATATGAAGTACCCGGCAATAGGTGGCAGCACAAGACACACGTATGCTTTTGGAGGTGTCTGGATACTTTTGATCACATAACGTATTCCAGTCTCTCTCTTCCCTGTAAAGCTCCCTCTAGTGACATGGATGGTATTGCCTGACGTCTTTCACATCTCCTAGCTCCCCATACCTCCTCCTGGAAGGTGTTTTCCGCATATTTCTCTCCTCGCTAAGTCTGCGGAGAACTACTTCACTTCTTATCAGACCACCTAATTCCACCAAATTTCCACCATTATTCTACATCACCACATTCCAGACTCTTCGATCCTCCTCTCATTTTTCCACAGTCAATGATTCATGTCCATACTATGCTCCGAAATTCTAGGCCTGCATTTGATAGCAGTAGGCGCTTTTGGCCAGGAATGTTTTCTTTGCCTGCTCTGTCTGCTTATTATGTCCCTCTTGTTTCGTCCGTTATGTATTATTTTGTTTCGCAGGCGGCAGAATTGCACTTCCTCTACTCCTCGAGCCAGAACTTTTAACTTAATTTCTCCTACTCCTCTCTACTTTCTTCTTCGCTCGATCCATAGCCGCGTGTGGTAGTCGAGCGGTCTAAGGCGCCTTGTCACGGTCTACGCGGCTCCCCCTGTCGGAGGTTCGAGTCCTCCCTCGGGCATGGGTGCATGTGTTGTCCTAAGCGTTAGTTTAAGTTAGATTGAGTAGTGTGTAAGCTTAAGGACCGATGGCCTCAGCAGTTTGGTCCCATAAGACCTTACCACTTCGATCCATATTTGTTTGTCATTAAACTGTTCACTCCATTCTACAAGTCCTGTAATTCTTCCTTCTTTTTAATGAGGGTAGCAACGTGATCAGAAAATCTTGTCACCGATATTTTTTCACTCCGTATTAAATCACAATTTTGAACCTTTCTTTTATTGTTGTCATTACTTTTCCATGTACAGATTGAACATAAGGAAGAAAGACTGCATCCCTGTCTCATAGTAATTTTAATCTGCATATTTAGTTTTTAGTCTACCATTACAATATTCCTCCTTGGTTCTTATACGTGTTACATACACTAAAGATCAAAAGAAACTGGTACACCTGCTTAATATCGTGTAGGGGCCTCACTAACACGCGAAGTGCCGCAACACAACGTGGAATGGACTTGACTAATATCTGAGGTAGTGCTGGAGGGAATTGGCACCATGCCGCGCGGGATTAGCCGAGCGGTCTAAGGCGCTGCTGTCAGGTACTGTGCGGCTGGTCCTGGCGGAGGTTCGAGTCCTCCCTCGGGCACGGGTGTGTGTGTTTGTCCTTAGGATAATTTAGGTTAAGTAATGTGCAAGCTTAGGGACTGACCAATTAAGTCCCATAAGATTTCACACACATCTGAATTGACACCATGAATCCTGCAGGGCTGTCCTTAAATCCGTTAGAGCACGAAGGGGTAGATATCTTTTCTGAACAGCTCGTTGCAAGGCATCCTAGATATGCTCAATAATGCTCATGTCTGTGGAACGTGTTGGTCAAGGAAAGTGCTTAAACTCAGAAATGTGTTCCCGGAGCCAGTCTGTAGCAATTATGGACGTGTGGGGTGTCACACTGTCGTGTTGGAATTGCTCAAGTCCTTTGGAATGCACAATCGACATGAATGGGTACAGATGATCAGACAGGATGCTTCCGTATGTGTCACCTGTCAAGTCGTATCTAGACGTATCAGGGGTCCCATATCACTTCAATTGCACACGCCTCACACCACTACATAGCCTACACGAGTTCGCAGTCCCCTGCTGACATGCAGGGTCCATGGATTCATGAGGTTATCGCCTTACCCGTACACGTCCATCCGCTCGATACAATTTGAAGTGAGACTCGTCCGATCAGGCAACATGTTTCCAGTCATCAACAGTCCAGTGTCAGTGCAGACGGGGTCTTGCGCCGACAGTTTTTTGTCGTGCAGTCATCAAGTTTACACGGACTGGCCTTTGGCTTTGAATGGTTCGCACGCTGACACTTTTTGATGGACCAGCATTGAAATCTGCAGCAATTTGCGAAAGTGCTGCACTTCTGTCACTTTGAACGATTCTCTTCAGTCATAGTCCCACTCCTGCAGGATCTTTTTCCGGCCGCAGCGATGTCGGAGATTTGATGTTTTACCGGATTCCTGATATTCACGGTACACTCGTGAAATGGTCGTACGGGAAAATCCCAATTCATTGCTACCTCGGAGATGCTGCCTCTTATCACTTGTGCACCGACTATAACACCGCGTTCAGAGTAACTTAAATCTTGATAACCCGCCACGATAGCAGCAGTAACCGATCTGACAACTGCGCCAGACACTTGTCTTATATAGGCGTTGCCGACCGCAACGGCGTATTCTGCCTGTTTACATATCTCTGTATTTGAATACGCATGTACCACTTTCTCTGGCACTTCAGTGTAATAGCTGTCTCCCACTACAGCATACAGTTTCAATGAAGGTCCAGTGTCTACTGAAACGCTCAGAATTCGTGTTTCCTTTTATCATATATTTTGAAAGAAACGAGTGATGGGATTTCATGCATAAAAAAGAGAAACCTAGAAGTGACCTAGTTCGAAACTATGAAAGGTAAATTAATGTTTTGATTTTCGTTTCGAGATTATAGAGTACTTAATTGTTCCTATAGTGCTTAGAATATGGTTTATACATTGATAAACAAGTGTTGGTTGATGGCTAAATCGGTAGAGGATACAATATCAGACGGAAACGATTCTAGAGATGTAAAGGTTTTTGCTGTAAGTGGCGAACAGAGGTCAAACTCATACCAAACCCACTCCCTCCTACGACGCTTAAAGAAAAAAATAAATAAACACATAAAAGATTAAAAAAAGGTAAAAACTGGATGAATTTGAAATTGCAAAACAAGGCGTCTCGAGTTCAATTTTTAATCAATTGTAGATGGTCCGTGCAACTTTAAAATTTCATTGCCAGCGGTGGATGAAACCTTGTGTGAAATATTTCCGTTTGCATAGCTCTCCACGGTTAATTGTAGGTCTCCTCGCTGTATCTGGCAGTATTACGTTTAAAAGAGAGAGGCAGATAGCGATATACCAGCTGCAATAGCATCGTACCCTGTAAAGCGCTGCAGTTTTAGTCAAATATTTAGGTTTAGGACAACTTTGTGTGCTTTCCATTGAATAACAGATATTGCAGTTGAAAAGTTACTGCTGTCAGAAGCTCTCGTATCAATTGCCAGACATTGAAATCGACAGCCTGGTTACGCGACAGCTCAGCTATACAGGACTCGCGTGCATAGAAGCAGTAGCCACACGTATTACGTCCCCAACCGTATTCTAATTAAAGAACCCTCATAAGCCAAAGAGCTTATTACCTTTCATTCATGGGGTTGCGTAATATATCTGACATTTTAGAAGACTTGATTAGTTGTCCTTCACACTAAAATTAGAAAACAATTTTATTTTAATGCAGTGAAATTCGTTAGGCTCGAACCAGGCCGGTGGCTCCATTGTCACTGATTCATTTAGCGTACAGTACTACAGATGAAATACAGTCAAGAATATGAAAAAGAACCACATTAGTGTTCGCAGAACTCGTACGCTCAAGGTTCTCTACACACTTACTTATGTGTGTACAAAGTTCTTCACCCCGGCAATCGAGAATGTCGACGATTTTTCCTGTTACCGATATCGATACAGGCGATATATGCGTCTACGTATTCCTGAGAGAAAGGGGTCTTAACACAACGTAAAAAATCACGAAACTTTTTTTGTGTGATATAATTACAAATTAATAATTTTCGGGTTTTTTCCTTTACTTGTACTGTGAAAACTTGGTTCTTTTTAGGTCGACGGTTAGTACCTTAAATGTTTTGATGAGTGAGCCTGAGAGTATCAAAATATGTAACACAACTAGCCGAATCTTTCGATTCCATTGACTTAGACGCTTCAATTTTTTATACTGATAAGGGACCATGATCCTTAATGTGCGAAGTTTAACGTGATACGTCAGTCTGTCCCTGGGAAAAGGGGTTTTTAAGAGTTGGACAGGCGGCTGGGAGAGAGAGAGAGAGAGAGAGAGAGAGAGAGAGAGAGAGAGAGAGAGAGAGAGACAACAAAGTGATTCTAAAAGGATTCTATTTTTACCGATTGAGGTACGGGAGCCTACAGTACAAAATGAGGTATAAATACAGGTAAAGCATTACAAACAGTGTCACATGCTTATGTCCAGTCTCCTTATCCAGTCAAGGCTTGACGCTGTGGCCACTGAAATGTCGTTTCGGTCACTCGGGTAACCTCTCAGTTGACGCTCCACAGTCACAATTCGGGGTGGGCTGCACACACTTAAGTAACCGTACGATGCATGGTGGAGGCTGTCCTGTACCACTACTAATTTCCTGTCCCATTCCATTCGCAATATTTGCACCTGTCAATACGCCTTGATATGAGCCCTCGTTTCTCGTAGCCTCGTGGTCATTACGCGAAATGTATGTAGCCGCCAGTAGGACCATTCTGCAGTCAGCTTCAAATGTCAGTTCTCCAATTTTCTCAACGGTGTTACCCGAAAAGAGCGTCGCCTTCTCTCCAGGGGTTCCCATTTGAGTTGCCGAAACACCTCAATACTTTCGTGTTGTTCGAAGGTACCGATAACAAACCTAGCAGCTCACCTCTGAATTGCTTCGATGTCTTCCTTTAATCCGACCTGGTGGGGATCTCAAATACTGGAGCCGTGCTCAATAACAGGTTGCACTAGCGACCTGTAAACGGTGTTCTTTGAACATGAACAACACATTCCCAAAATTCTCCCAATAAACCGAAGTCGACCTTCCCTACCACAATCCTCAAATGGTCGTTCCATTTCATATGGCTTTGCAACGTTACGCATAGATATTTAAACAATGCGACTGTGTCAAGCAAGACCCTACTTATTCTGTAGCCGAACATCACCTGCGCGGGGTAGCCGTGCGTGCGCGCGCACGCGCGTGTGCGTGTGCGTGTGCGTGTGTGCGTGTGTTGTCCTTAGCATAAGTTAGTTTAAGTCAGATTAAAAGTAGTGTGTAAGCCTAGGGACCCATGACCTCAGTAGTTTGATCCCATAGTAACTTATCACCACCAACACCACCACCACCAGCGCCGCCGCCGCCACACCCACCACCACCCGAACATCACAGATTTATTTTTCCTACTCACCTGCATTAACCTACGTTTTTCTACATTTACAGCTAGCTGTCATTCAAGACACCAACTATAAATGTCATCTAACTCATTTTGTATCTTCCTACGGTCACGCAGCTTCCATATCTTCCTGTACACCACAGAATCATAATCAAACAACCGCAGAGCGATGTCCACCGTGTCAGCTAGATATTTTATTCGTGAATCAACTTGGAGCTCAATGAGTCAGGGAAACTCCCGACAGCCGTCAAAAACACAGGGGCGTCTAGTAGTGTTTAATATTCTGGTCGGGATTAGTCGCCCCTAGTGATCACGTCAGCTATTCTTCACATACTTGAAAGCAATACGAAAGGACGTTTTCACGTGCAGACTTGGAATCCTGATTAAGTAATTTCTGGTTTTCTAGGAGACAGTTGTGGCTTAGTGAACATAAAAGTCCTCGGTATCAAAGGACTCATTAGCAGAGCGTAGACCTGTTAGTTAGGTGGAGGTGGTTAAAATAAGAAACGGAGTTTCAAGGTATGGTATTTTAGTGTCACTCGCAGATAAGACTGGTCTTTCTAGAGATGATTGATCGAATTCGCCAGGAATGAACTCTATTATGTGTATTGGCTGTGGTCAAATCTCGTAATATTACTGAATGAAATTAAAGCGCTGCCGGCCGGAGTGGCCGTGCGGTTCTAGGCGCTTCAGTCTGGAACCGAGCGACCGCTACGGTCGCAGGTTCGAATCCTGCCTCGGGCATGGATGTGTGTGATGTCCTTAGGTTAGTTAGGTTTAATTAGTTCTAAGTTCTAGGCGACTGATGACCTGAGAAGTTAAGTCGCATAGTGCTCAGAGCCATTTGAACCAAATTAAAGCGCTGTAGAGAACTGGTAGTTGGTTTTCGAAAGCAAACAAGTTTAAACTTGTCTCGTAGGTCAAATCGAGACTGGCGACCCTTACTCAGAAGTGATTATGTAATAGTAATGGTCCAGAAATAGAGAAAAATGAACTACGTCGGCCAGTACACGTTTCACACTTCAACTACGAAGGGATGTATGTGTGTAGTTTATCTCGCGCACCTACAGCGCTTAGGTTTCGGCGCGTGGGTCTGTAAGCCGCCTCGGAACCTCAGACGGCGAGACGAAGTGACGTCTGAAATCTACTTAGCTACAGAAATGGAAATAAGATAAGGAGTTTTTTAAGTCCACGCACTGTCAGAATATATTGATTCAGACGAACTAGTGAGTAATATACTCTTTGTGGAACATCCAAAACAGTTGCTAAATTTATTTTAATGGTGAATAAATCTGCTCCAGTTGTATTTGACAAATCTGTTGCTTGGATAAAATCGTACTGACAACCCAGGTAAATCCCATCCTCAGACGCTTAATTGCGTACGAGAAAGCCGTACCAGTCATGTAAAAAATCCAGGAATCGTTTCAACTATCGTGCCAGATCCCGTGCGAGTGTGGCATGAAAAGGTTCTCTGAGAGAACCAGTTCCACATCGGGTATACAGGGCCACATAAGTGTCCAGCCCGCCCCGTATTGTGGAAGCCCAGCAACACCGATGAATAGATAACCCGCACGAGATCTGGTGCATGTTCAAATGTGTGTGAAATCTTTTGGGACTTAACTGCTAAGGTCATCAGTCCCTAAGCTTACACACTACTAAATTATCCTAAGGACAAACACACACACCTATGCCCGAGGGAGGATTCGAACCTCCTACGGGACCAGATCTGGTGCATGTCACGTGATACATTTGCAGAATTTTTTACGACTTCCTCGTGCACAAATAAGAGGGTTAAGATGGGATTTACATCCTGAAACCCGGGTCGTTTGTAGGATTTTACCCAAATAAAGGATTTGTCAAGTACAACTGGAGCGGATTTATTCACCATGAAATAAGAAAAAAGCTAGAAAGTAGCGCTGCAAGTAGCAGGTGTGACAACATCGGCTGGCGTGCAGCATACATTATAACAGCCGCTGCAAGCAGCAGCAGCAGCAGCAGCAGCAGCTCCGTGCTGCCGGACACTGGGGAGCGATACCTCGCCCACTTGCTTGGCGGGGACGGCCGCCGTTCCCCCCTCCACTGCGCTGCCTCCCACAGCCCCCACTCCCGGCGGAGTGTCGGCCTGGCAACACGAGCCGTGTCCAGTATCGGTCATCTCCGGTGACTACAAGCCGGCGATGCATCATGTCATGCCCACCCAAATTGTCTCTTTCGGAGAGGTCCGAAAGCAACTCTCTACCACCCGAGATGGTACAGTGGTTGCCTCTTAGAAGCACCACGGTATGAAAATCGTACCACGTTTTCAATATTTTCTCGAGGAGCAGCGAAGTGGTATATGTAAATTGCTAACATTTTAAGACACGGTTATTTTTTTCTTCGCTGACATTACGGTACATTCTCGAAGTAGGACAAGAATCGCGTCTAACAGGCCTGTCATACCAGGCTCCCTTTCACTTGATGACGTTTTCGATCTGTTATTAGCTGTGATACAATATCGGCTTATCTCGTGGTCACGGACGGAACTTCGAAGATATACAAGGCAGACTATTCCATTCAAACTGAGCAGTCCTCACCAAAATCAGTCAACTAATACCAAACTTACGTCTTTATTAGAAAAAGAAATTTCTAGACTGAATGAGCATGGCAGTAGCTGTAGATTACCCAAATAAGACTGCACTTTTGTTGAACCTATGTTGAGGAACGTTGGCCTTTGGCTCAGGCCTCTGAAGCGTCCCAATACAGCACTGGCCCTCTTCCCCATCTCATAATTCTCGATGATTCGGTGCAGCCTACAGAGTGTTTGCCTCAAATACGAGGGTCGTCCACAAAGTAAGTTCCGTTTCTATTTCTATCCGCAGCAGCGCTACGATCGCAGTTCCGAGCATGCCCTCTGGGAAAAGATATGTACGCCATTTTCAGATCGCTGCTGCTGACGTGTGCTTTGTAGTGTTTCTTTATAATGCCAGCAGTAATTGAAAATGCCGCCGCATGTGAAGTCGGATCTGTAACTCATTTTCTAAATACAAAGAATGTTAAACCATTGGAAAATCAGCGAGGTTTACGGACAATTTGGTATGAGTGATTCAATGGTTAGAAGATGGCTCAGACTGTTCAACGAAGGACGTGATCAAGTGCACGATGAAGAACGAAGTGGACGCCCGTCTGTGGTTATTGATGAGCTGGTTCACACAATTGAAGAGAAGATTAAGCACAACCGTAAGTTTACACTAAGTGCCCTCGCTATGGAATTTCCGCAAATCTCACGATCACTAATTCACGAAATTGTTACTGAAATATATTGCTCACGTTGGGTACCCAAAATTCTAACTTAAAAAGACAAAAACAACGGATGGGCAGAGCAATTCAGTTTTTGAGAAGCTATAATGAAGAAGATGGTTTTCCTTCTCGGATAGTCACTGGGAATGAAACTTGGGTATCGTACGACACCCCTGAGACAAAATGACAATAAGTGGAATGGAGGCACTCTTTATCTCAAACGGAAGTTAAGCCTAAGCAATCTTGACACCTCGAAAAGTCATGTGCTCCATTTTTTGGGACAGAAAAGGCATTTTGCTGATCGATTTCTTACCGCGAGGCCAATCAATCAATGCACATGGTTACTGCGAGATCATTAAGAAATTACGCCGCGCGGCGGCATTTTCAATTACGGTTGACATTATAAAGAAACACTACAAAGCACACGTCAGCAGCAGCGATCTGAAAATGGCGTACATGTCGTCTGGTTGAGTCAGAGTAACTGCCGCGCACGCTCGGAACTGCGACTGTAGCGCTTCCGCGGATAGAAATAGAAAAGGAAAATACTTTGTGGACGACCCTCGTATTTTGTCGGCAGCACAGAGGAATTATTCCAAATTGACAAGTACGTACTTACGATCATACATGTCTACAAAAACTTCCATGTGTCCTGTACGACACTAAGTCCCAACTCCTTACAGACGATAAGCCACTCATCTTCCTCTCTAATCACCAGTCCAGTCTCCCAGACAGAACAGCACAGAGTTAACAGCGCATGGCCTTGTTTCCAAGTAATTGTTCTTACGACACTACCAACCAACCGGCCAGGACGCAAGGCGTACGCTTCGTCATGATTCCTGGAGGTTCCAGACCACGACTTTGACACGCAGCAGGCAATACATTTTGCACTGGACCACACTCTTCAGGATGCCATGGTCAAATTTTCGTTGACAGCGCGGGAAGGCGCTGCAGCTACGAGCGAGGATCTGCATGTGCACAGAGTGACCCAGTAGAGCTGGCTGGATAGCATTGCGCAGTGTCAGACCCAGCACTTTGGACATATTTCAAACTGGCCCAGTGACATGTCCATGCCATCGATGATGTGGTCCGCCCACTTCCACGGAGCTCTGCTACAAAGATTTTCTCCATGACCTGTGCCAGAGCACAAGTGGGATTCAGCGCACATGGATTTCGGCGGTCCCTTTCTAGGAGCCGTCTGATTATTAGTGATGGAAGACTTGTCTTATTTCTCCTGCGATCTTAGGTTGTCCCCCATGAGCCGCACGCTACCATCTGGGCCTTAGCTGCCATTTCCGCTACCGAACGTCGTCCCTGGTCTCAGACAATGGTTGCCTGTTTGTGTCAGAGGAATTTGGAGAATTCTGCCACCGAAAGGGTATTCAGCACTGCCCTGTTTCATCCGGCATTCAACGCAGAGGTCGAATTTTTCCTCAAGAAATTCAAATGGCATCTGAAGAAATGATGCCCATCCTAAATTTTTGGCAGCTTATTGAGCAGCTCGAATCAGCGACTGCAGTCCGGCTGAGGTGCTGCGGGACAGCAGCTCCAGACAGCTAACCAACTATGTCGACGTCAAACCGAGAGACAGGCGCCACAAGTCTGTCATGCAGGATACATTCGCGCCGATCCATGCACCAAGTCACTCGGACCAATGTCAGTGTGGCTCTCGCGTTATTATTTGTGCTCTCGCCCTGAGAAGCCAGCCGCCCAGGGAAACTGTTTGCCAGGGTGGGATCTGACGTAGGTGGAGCACCTCCATCTGCACTATGTGATCAAACGTATCCGGACAACACCCAAAAAATGCGTTTTTCATATTAGGTGCATTTTGCTGCGACATACTGCCAGGTACTTCATATCGGCGACCTCAGTAGTCATTAGACACTGTGAGAGAGCAGAATGGGGCGCTGCCCGGAACTCACGGACTTCGAACGTGGTCAGGTGACTGGGCGTCACTTGAGTCATACGTCTTCACGCGAGATTTCCAGCTACTAAACATCCATAGGTCTACTGTTTCCCGTGTTATGGTGAGTTGGAAACGTGTAGGGACACGTACAGCACAAAAGAGTACAGGCCGACATAATCTTACTGACAGTTGAAGAGGATCGTAATGTGTCATAGGCAAACATCTATCCGGACCATCACACAGGATATCCAAACTGCATCAGGATCCACTGCAAGTACTGTGACAGTTAGGCGGGGAGTAAGAAAACTTGGATTTAATGGTCGAGCGGCTGCTCATAAGCCACACATCACACCGGTAAATGCCAAACGACACATCACTTGGTGTAAGGAGCGTAAACATTGGACGATTGAACAGTGGGAAAACGTTGTCTTGAGTGACGAACCACAGCACACAACGTGGCGATCCGATGGCAGGTATGGTGTGGGTATAGCGAATGCGCGGTGAACGTTATCTGCCAGGGTGTGTAGTGCCAACAGTAAAACTCGAAGGTGGTGGTGTTATGTGTGGTCATGTTTTTTATGGAGGGGGCTTGCACCCCTCGTTGTTTTGCGTGGCACTATCACAGGACATTGTCTGGAACCGCATGACCGCTACGGTCGCAGGTTCTAATCCTGCCTCGGGCATGGACGTGTGTGATGTCCTTAGGTTAGTTAGGTTTAAGTAGTTCTAAGTTCTAGGGGACTGATGACCACAGATGTTAAGTCCCATAGTGCTCAGAGCCATTTGAACCATTTATCACAGCACATGCCTACATTGATGTTTTAAGCACCTTCTTGCTTCCCACTGCTGAAGAGCAATTCGGGGATGGTGATTCGACCTTTCAACACGATCGAGCACTTGTTGATAACGCATGGCCTGTGGCCGAGTGATTACACGACAGTAACATTCCTGTAATGGACTGGTCTGCACAGAGGACTGATCTGAATCCTATAGAGCTCCTTCGGAATGTTTTGGAACGCCGACATCGATACCTCTCCTCAGTGTAGCACGAAATGAAGAAGGGCTGCAATTTGTCGAGAAACCTTCCAGCGCCGAGTGAACGTATGCCTACGAGAGTGGAAGCTGTCATCATGGATAAGGGTCAGCCAACACCATGTTGAATTCCAGCATTACCGATAGAGGGCGCCACGAACTTTTAAGTCATTTTCAGCCAAGTGCCCGCATACTTTTGATCACATAGTATATCATCGAAGCAGCCAGTGAAGTTTGCACCCCAGTCTTCACCAGTGCTCGACTACCAGCCACATGTGGAGTATCAGCCCTTTGCCACACCTCGTGTCACCCACGATGCCTCAGTAGAGGAGGTAGCCCACGTGAAACACCTGAGATGTCCGTCACCCCTTACCCCTTGACTCGGCACATGCCTGGGTATTTTCGGATCTACCTGCCAAACTAAGATGCGTTGTTCGGCCTCGAGAGTCAGAGTGATCTGCCACTCCACTGCGAGCATACATCGGACGGTGCCTCAACAATCGTACCTTTTCCGGTTCATCCACGCCGAGTCCGGAGTGAGCAGATGCTACCACTAGTCTGTTCGTTTTTTTTTTTTTCTTCAATGTATTGCGTTTCAGGCCGTTCTCATTTAGTAATCTCAATAGTGATGTTAATCATGGCGATACAAAAGTAAGGACAACTCAAATCCCAGACCCCGACTAGAGAATCTCTCCGACCCGACTGGGAATCGAACACAGATCACTTACCTTCGTGATCGGCTGGATTGATCGAGCAGCTACCGAGGCGGTTGTTTCCGCGGTCCCTACTTGCTTACATTTTGTATTGTTAATTTTGCTTGCTGTCACGCTAACACGAAACTGTCCACTTTTTTCAAAAAATTCTAACCTGATTAACATATCTTACATTGCACAATACGACGCTTAGAATGCCAGTTTTTTTTAAATTTCATCCCGGAGGATGGCATCAGTAATTCATACACTAGAGGTGCAAGCCCTCAGGAAAAATAACGGCTGTAGTTTCCCCTAAAAAGCCGTTCACAGTAGCAAACACACATTGGCTAACGTTACAAGACCAGATCAGTTAATCATGCAAACTGTTACATCTGCAGCTACTGGAAAGGCTGCTGCCCCTTCTCAGGAACCACAAGTTTGTCTCACCTCTCCAGAGAGACCACTTCGTTGTGATTCACCTACGGTACGGCGATCTCTATTGTTGAAGCACGAAAGCTATTCCACATCGGAAGTCAGTGGTTGATGCTGTAAGGTGGCTTAATTATTCATGTAACACCACCATACACATTTTACTCACGCCTCTATGCTCTCATAGTACTTCCAAGGTCTATTAACATAGTGAACGGGTAAGTGAGACGTTCGTTTCATACTTCAAACTACTACTCGCAAAATGCATGTGTAACTCCACACACCTACGATCCAGCTAGGAACTGAATTAGCTGTTCACTTGTGTTTGTGAGAAGCTGTATTTTTCCTTTTATTCGGTAAATCGGCATAACAGAGGCGGTGGAGGGGAGCAAGTATTCGAGTTTTGTTGCAGCCATTATTGTATAGCAAAAGGATACAGGGTACTTATAAATCGTGGAAAAATCGAAATTTTTTATGACTTTATTATATTCTATAGTCTTTCCCGATTGCATTGATATATACATTATAGGGTTTTAAATGAAAAATGAGCTATATATACCGAATTTAAAAAGTTACAGTCATATATGCTGCTGGGCCCCCATTATTTCTGTTACAAAAACCAGTATTATTTCGAAAAGAACTGTGAACTTTCTGTTTCCAGCGATTATACGTATGATACATTGTGTATGTTGGTAACAGTGCAGGTTTCTAGTGTATGTAAATGATTATCTTTGCTAGTGTTTACTTCTGTTCACGTGCTACTGAATGTTTGTTGCGCAAGTGCTACATATATTTGTGGAAGTACATATCCTTTAGTGTGCAATAAATACAAACTATGCCACACTTCAAGAAATGCTATAAAAGAAAATTCCGTGGTAACCAGTTTACAAACAAAGCAAGCCACACTGTTGAAAGTAACCTATGTATCAGTTCTTCAGGGAAGAAGCTCCCACATGGAAAATTTTTGTATTAACAATGACGTTTTTTGTAATGGATTTGTTGTTTTTGATGTGGGCATCTTATCTTCTTTGATAAAGAAAGTGGCAAAATTTAAGCAATGCGACGGTATAGGCCATCTGGAAATAACTGAACAACAAAAAAAGCAGGAAGGATTTAGCGTCAAAATTATTTGTTCTGTGTAGATCCTGCAATAAGTCTACGTCGAAAATTACTGCGAACATTTGCATAATTCATATTATGTGAATTTGAACTTACTGTGTGCAGTGCGTGCTGTAGGAAAAGGGAAAAAAAAGGCTACTTAAATGTTTTGTTGTAGCAACGTCGAAGACATCGTTACTTGAATGGTGTTGTAAGTGCTACTTCTCTGTAGAATGGAAAAGTAGTTGATGTTGAATGCTTATCTAAGTATTGCCCCACATGCCATGGTAACACTGAAGGACATATTGAACATCAGTGTTCTAAGAATTACGATGGTTACAGTGGAGGTATGGAGTGTGGTGGAGCTCTAAAAATATTGTAGAGGTTATAACGTTAGATATACGAAGTACCTAGGCGATGGGGACTGTAAAGCTTTCAATAAAATTAATGAGTTCAATGTTTATGGTGATACCTTGGTAACAAAACTGGAGTGTTGTGGACATGTGCAAAAAGAGGATGGGTGTTAGATTGAGGAAGCTACTAAGAGAAATGAAAGGAAAGTTGTTATCTGATGGAAAACCTGTCTGGCCAAGGCAGACTGACAGAAACTGAAATAGACCTTCTTCAGAGTTATTATGGACTGGCCATTACACGAACTGCACCTCTGAATGATGTTACAGCATTGAGAAAAGCTGTATGGGCCACCTATTTTAATAAGTTGTCCACAGATAACCACCCTGTTCACGGACTTTGGCCTAAAGTAGCAGAAACTTGGTGTGGTTACCAAAAAGCAAAAGAAAGTTGTCAAATATACAGTCATAAGCATTCTCTTCCTGAGCCTGTTATGAATGAAATAAAATCAATTTTTAGAGACCCAAGTTACCCTCTTTTGCTTAGTAAATGTCTTCATGGGGGCACTCAGAATACAAATAAAAGTTTCAACCACTGCATATGGGAAAGATTACCCAAGAATGTTTTTGCAGTACTAAATACATTAAAAGTTGGTGTACTAGGTGCAGTGATATATTTCAGTGATGAAGTGATAGGAAGGTTGGAAGTCCTGAGAAATTTAGGCATAAAATGTGGCTCTAATGTGGAAGATGAATTGCTTGCATGTGACAGACAACAGGTTCATGAAGCTGAAAGATTCTGTCTTCAAGTTACCAAAGAAGCAAGAAGTACAAAAAGGAATGCCAAGAGGAAGCTTCAAGATGAAGAAATGTTGCAGGATGAAGACTATGCTTCAGGAATGTTCTAAGGCCCAGTTTAATTGGACTTATATCCTGATTTGCAATTTCCTGCAAGCTGTATTTTTCACCATTACGGCACAGATATTTCCTAAAGTTTATACAGCATTGCTCTAATTTTGTATCTATAAGTTGCAATAGCCCGTACCTATGTAGCAGACCTAAGCTTTATTGCAGAATCAACTAAATTACAGAAGAAATAATATTTGTATTAGGAAAAAAATTATAAAAATGTAAGATTTGATATTTTTTATCCTTGTAATATACATAATAGGTGGAATTAAATAGATCTAGTACCTCATCCATCATGTCATCCATCATGTCATCCGGTAAAAATTTGGTCTGCTTGAAATGTATAACATTGGATTAAATTGGAGGAAACATTTTGAAAAAAAAAATTGCATCAATTTCTTTGTAACTTTTTTTAGTAACCTTAAGCAGGTTCAAAAATATTCAAAATACTACTAATTTGTTTAGAACGTGTGCTGCATTACCTGATATCAACAAAAATCTGTAAAATATATACATTATAAACAGTTCCTGAAAGAAATAGGTGTATTTACATAATATTGAGCCGGAAAAGTACTCTGTGTCCTTAAAGTGGGCTTCAGGGCAGAAGCTGCGTCCTCCCTTGATGTTTCCCCTCGCTCGGGGCTGGCGTCGTTAACGTGACGAGGGTTAGCGCATGTGGAGACTAAGAAGCGGTCTGTGCGAAGATGCTATGGCTACGTGAGGGAATGTCTCCTTCACTTGTAAAAAAGTGGCGGTTGAAGTCTTCTTTGGGAACTGAAAGACACAGCATCACAAGACACAGTGTCACAACTTTGCTTTGGAACGTGGTTACGAGGACTGTTAGCTTCTGTCCTTGTCCCTGTCTAAGAAATAATACAAAAAGTCCCCCTCTTGCAGACGCTCTGTAGAAATCCTGAAATTTCATTGGGGCTGTTATGACTTGGCAAGACAGCCAAGCCACTAGGAGATAGCCGAAAGGCACGCGTTTAAGCTCACGCAGGCTGGCGTGAGGTCTGGAACAGTTAAGGGAATTTATAGTAGCAAAGAACATAAGTAACTAGTGGAATACTTAACTTTAATTCATAATTGGTGAACATCGGTCTGAAGGTACATGTATCACAAGATAAATAGCAAATGATAATGGCGCCTTGCTAGGTCGTAGAAAATGACGTAGCTGAAGGCTATGCTAACTATCGTCTCGGCAAATGACAGCGTAATTTGTCAGTGAACCATCGCAAGCGAAGTCGGCTGTTCAACTGGGTCGAGTGCTAGGAAGTGTCTCTAGACCTGCCGTGTGGCGGCGCTCGGTCTGCAATCACTGATAGTGGCGACACGCGGGTCCGACGTATACTAACGGACCGCGGCCGATTGAAAGGCTACCACCTAGCAAGTGTGGTGTCTGGCGGTGACACCACAGGGGCCGTGGTCACAATCACTGCAAAACCTGGTTGGAGATTGGACGGCGCTCGGAATCATTACCGTCATTGCTGGTTGACTAGGAGGTTTTCCAAAACTAGAGAAAAGTTAGAATTTTCATGAAGATACACTCTGCCCTCTGTCTCCAATAATGACGGTCTCGTCGGAGCCTCTCGGGCCACGCATGCGAAGATGGGTGCCGAAAACTTAACAGCCACACACGACCAGCGCGCACACAATCTCGAATACTGGAAATCATTGGTGAGATTCAAGCAGCAACGCTTTTCCGTAATTCAGGGGGCGCTATATTTGTTGGCTTTGTGGAGTTGGTCGTTTTGGTAACTGATGACTGCAGTTAGTTTTTTGATTTGCAGGTGGCACGTTGCGTCATTGAACGATATTTGCTCTTCCGAGTTCACATTCCATTAGAACTTTTTAACATGTTTTTCGCTAGGCCATTGTCAATATTCGTTACACGATCCCAAAATTGGTACCAATACCGGAGTTAAATGTAATTGCTTCTTTAACTTTGCATAATTGTTGTCTTGTTGAAGATTTTCCTACTTGAATGTGCATTAAGAGAAATAAATGTCATCTTTTATAAACATGCGATTTCATTTAGTTGTTAGATGGCTCCCTTAACTAATATGTGGTGTCGTGTGGCGACTGCCCCGTGTTTGTCAGATATGGCTAGAACTTTTAAATGTAGGCCTACCCCTCCTAAATTCAGATTCAATAAGACCTTTTCCCTCGGCGACTTGTTTATTACTTTATATTCTTATGATTTCATGGGCAATTTCACTCCCTTTTCTGATCACGGAGATTTTAATTCTGCGTCTCAGGGGTATGTATGATTACCCCATCTCACAAAGAGGAGAATACAATGAAAAAGTTGAACACCATTGTAACTTCTTAATCAGTCGGATATTGTCTGTCGGACGTAACAACATAAACAGATTCAGGACACTATAATAAAAGAAAAACGAGTATGTGTCCCAAATTTAGCCGCGGTTAATTCTCCTCCGTTATTTTTACGGGGAGAAATGGGTGTGCATCATGGACTTAATATTTTTAACAAACACAGAGCAATTTGATTAACCACAGCGGCATTCATAATTGCGACGAGAGAAATTTCTAAATGGATAGCTGCTCGCTCCAAAAAACACAGTGGATTCTGACGAGTAGGAAGAGGAAACTACTAAATAAAAGTACAAGGTGAATGATAAGCTTAGTTTTCACAACGAACGGTGCACCCTCGCACTTAACAGACAATTCCTCTACTTTCCTGTTCCCGAGCCATTTCGCGACGAGCCCATTAATGTAATTATTAAGGAAGAAACACTGCGGGCAGGCACTTCGCAGAATTAATTAGCCGTTTGCCTAATGTAGTCCCTGGAGGCAAGAACAAACAGGCGCGTAGCGTAGCGCGGCGAATCTGCGACCTGCGCTGGTTCTTGTGTCCCGCATCTACGTTGTTTGCGCTGGAGTACGCCGCGTCTCGTGGGCAGGTGTTCTCGGTTCTGCGTTCAACACGTCGAGGGTTCTACCTGAAGCGGAGTTAGAGAGCGAAACCAGCAGCAAACAATCACTTTTTTGCATGGGAAGACTTGTTTACCTCTAGGAAGTTGCACGTTGGAGATCACCCCCTATGATCGTCTTAATATTATATTTCATGTTTCGAGAACTGTGCACAACATATCCCGTGCCAGCTACAGACCCTAAAAGTGATGCTATTTGTAAAAAATAAACACGAGGTCAATTTAAAGAAATATCAGAATCTACAATAAGAAAAACGTGTTCACAGCAAAAAGAATACAGTATACAACTGTGATAACACTGGAATGCGTATAGCTATATGAATATTTGACAGTGAGTAACAACCTGAAGAGAAAACAAAAATTACCTGAAGGGTGAACTACTAGCTAAATAATGAGACCGCTACAAACTACAGGAAGTCAAAGTGAATAATGAGATCAGGTGATATCAGAAGTAACAGCAAAGGGATGGTTAAACTTATCTGCACACCTGTACGAAACAAATATTGCTGTATTTCTGAGAGAGGAAGTTAAAAACAATGAGAAACACAGAAATAAGGAAAGTAATAGAAAGAAAAAATATTAAAGAGTTGTAAATAACAGAAATATACTGTTTTAAGAATAAAATAAAAATTTAGATTGATTTTAACCCATAAAACGTAAGAAATCAGAAACAACTAGGTCAAAAGGAGGAAAAAATTACGTAAATAGAAGGTAAAGAAGTACTGAAGAAGAGAAACTACAAAAGAATTGACTGATGTTTCGTGATCCCATTTTTTCATTATGGTGATAAAAAACAACGCTGTTTATGTGATTTCGTCTTCAGTGATTATTCTCTCTGTGTCCATAAATGATTCGCTCATTTTAAACCATCAACAGGGGTTCCTTTTATTCTAGTGTAAAGCAAGAGTAAATGTATGGGGTAACACGTCTGTCGGAAACCACCGTTGCGGGTGCTGCTGTTGCATGATAACGCACTTCTCCATATCGCAAATGTCGTAACGCAAAAGTTATGACAACGCAAGTGGAAGCACTGTACCACACGCCCAATAGTCCTGATCCCTCTCCATGAGACTGCTACAACTTGTCTTCCTTGTAACAGGCTTTAAAGCGCCGACGATTCCTGTTGGATGAAGATGTGCATGAGGCAGTTACGGATCTTTTCACACAGCAGGACACAGTTTTTAGCAAACGGGTATTTTCAGCGTAGTGCGTCGGTGATCAAGGAAATTATGACTGATTGGCAAACCGATTCTTTGCGACCTTTGAACGGAAGCTTTTTGATCGCTCCTCATATTATGACAAGCTCTTTCGTTCTTTTTCTTTTACTGCACATGGATCGGAAAAAATTACGTTACCACATCTACACATTGATTTGGCCCTAATAAAAATTTTGTCCTCATCTATCAGAAGCGGAACTCAAAGAGGGCATTCGAAAATGATGTTCAATTCTACTTTAAATCCACAACTCCTATGAGTGAAAAGTGAGTCTTACGTATGATTTAATGAAGTGGATAAAAAATTATTAGGCAAAGACAGAGAGCAACTCTGTAATTATGTCGTAGGAAACATGTCGAATAACTTTAAGAATTCACGCTTTTGGAAGAACCTCATACTTCCTTTTTGGACAGTGGACTTGATTTTTTTTCCTCTAAATTTGTGTGAATGCAATTCTCAAGACAAGAATTGGTCAATGACTATATCTAGGCTGCTGGAATACGAAAGTGATGCGAGACCACTGCTGGTCAAAAAATAAATAAATAAATAAATGGCTCTGAGCACTATGGCACTTAACTGCTGTGGTCATCAGTCCCCTAGAACTTAGAACTACTTAAACCTAACTAACCTAAGGACATCACACACATCCATGCACGAGGCAGGATTCGAACCTGTGACCGTAGCGGTCACGCGGTTCCAGACTCTAGCGCCTAGAACCACTCGGCCAATCCGGCCGGCTACTGTTGGTCACTTCATCTGATAGGTACAGCAGGCAAGACACCAAAGAAAAAAAATATCGCATTCTTTAAAGAGAAGAGAGAAAGAAAGAAAATATAAGCCAATAGACACACAACTGACAGTTATTGACAAGTTAACGCCGTAACCAAGATTGACAAATGGTACCAATCTGATAATCCATTATTTCCATGCCTAAGAATAACTTATTTTCTGTACTTTCAGGCCGGCCGCTGTGGCCGAACGGTTCTAGGCGTTTCAGTCCGGAACCGCGCTGCTGCTACGGTTGCAGGTTCGAATCCTGCTTCGGGCATGGATGTGTATGATGTCCTTAGGTTAGTTAGGTTTAATTAGTTGTAAGTCTTAGGGGACTGATGACATGTTAAGTCCCATTGCGCTTAGATCTATTTGATTTGAAGTACTTTCAGACGTGTCGCGACTATGCGCCAACGCTACACCCCCCAAATAGCTCGGTGTAGCTCGGTGGGTGGCCTACCACGACCCCTGCAGCGGGAGAGCGGCTGGAGGAGAGCTTTCAGCAAAAGTTCAATGCAGCATCAGATGGCCCCTTCGCCGCGGTGGTCGACAGCGTCATCCTCATACAGTGCGACAACAGCTGAACGCGCGTTGACATCTCTCAGATGCTCCACGATCGAGTCATCACTCTTCTACATGAGGGGCACTGGAGAGTGACGCGCCCCTAGTGCCTCGCCCACCAACATATCTATTGGTGGGTCATGGACTCTGTCACCACGTCCACGGTCGCTGCCTGCTCTACATGCCAAAGCAAACAGACCGCCCCGGCTCGTCGTTACTTTTCGTGGCCAGATACCTCCAACTCGTGGTCCCTAGTCCATCCCAACTTTCCCGGCACCATCATCGGTGCCTTATGGCTCGTGGATGTCGATTGCTTTTGTTACCCGTGTGTTCTCCACATCATCTGCACGCACCATTAAAGTGCTGATTCTTCCCTAAAAGGCCTTCCGAAAACCCTGGCAACTGATACTGTTCCTCAGTTTACATCTTTCGAATTTATAGCCTTTTGCATAATCAGTGACATGACTTCAGCCCACACTGTGCCACATCATCCAGCCTCTAACTATGTAGCGGAATGATCTGTCCGCACTTTCAAGGTACAGATGTCCAAACCTTGTAGTCACCACCTTTCTGATGACACCCTGACCCTTTTCGTAGCCTCATAGAGGGCCACGCCACAAGACGGCTCCTCTCTGGTCAAACGTTTCGCGGACATTCTCAGCTTTCCTCTCTTTCTATTCTGCATCATGATGAACAGACACCGCTCGCTCGACATGGCAATGTGAGAACGTTTGGACGTGGTCAACCCCGCTGCCGTCTCGCCGTCGTTACAACAATCCTGGCACTCACTATGATACGGATACAGCTGTAGGATGTGTGTTACTGAAGAAGTCATGTCAAGCAAGTGCGTCCATGTCGCGATCTCCTCGTGCCGTCAGGCATGTTAACTTCTGTTTCGGACACCCTGAGGCCGGCCATGACATGGACGAACCCACTCCTCCATTGCGCCTCCAACAGAGGATGATGCCATTCCAGCCGGACCAGCTGCCGACGCATCCAGCACCGCCATCGCCGATCCCGCCGAGATAGCTTGGCTGGTGGCCTAAAACTTGGCCCCTGCAGCAGGACAGTGGCTACGGTAGAGCAATCGGCAAAGTTAAACGGCCGACACCAGATGGCCCCCTTGGCGTGGAGGTCACTGGACAAGGAAGCACGCCCACCCCCGACTTCATTGGTGGAGAATGCAGCACTACATCATGCTTCCGCAAATACATGGTGCCGCCAATAGTAATTCCGTACGCACCCGCCGCCAGCGTACTCAGGGCTGCGCTGCCGGCTCCACAAGCAGCTTTGTCGCAGTCGACGCTCGCCGGCCAGGCAGCCGATGACTGCCAGACGCTCCGCCACTCGCTCCTAAAAAATGCTTCAAATGGCTGTGAGCACTATGGGACTTAACATCTGAGGTCATCAGTTCCCTAGAACATAGAACTACTTAAACCTAACTAACCTAAGGACATCACACACACCCATGCCCGAGGCAGGATTCGAACCTGCGACCGTAGCGGTCGCGCGGTTCCAGACTGAAGCGCCTAGAACCGCTCAGCCACACCGGCCGGCCCACTCGCTCCTCATCAGCCCACTCCGCCAGCCCTCTATTCTACTGGAAGTGCGGTATCTCACCTGTCAGTGGACTTGTCTCATGCTGTCTTAGCGAACTGTATGTTTACAAAGGCATTTTAAATGTGGCCTTTAGTTTTTTGGCAGTGTCGTTCGGACTTCTTGTACACCGAGGGAGGCAATATTTTGTTGAACAGACTTAATTTTTCACTGGACGTCTTTACCAAGAGACTGCACACCGAACAGGGATTCCTATTCAAGACAGTGATCCAAGAATTAATAAATTCCAACAATTGGAAGACACTATTTTGTTTCGTTTACAAATTTCCACATGAGGAACTTTTACCAACTCCATTTTCAATTTGTATGTTTTTGGCGCAGTTATAAACGTTTACTTACTGATTTGTGCCTCAAACATTCAAAACTGAAACTTATGAATAAAAAGTTTCGGATTTACTTGTGTTCTTGTTGGAGTGTCCTCTTCATGGGACACTTCAGTTTCTGTACATAAAAATAGCCATACCTACAGCTGAAGAATGGTGTGAGTACATGACCCCTTTGGAGTATGCCTAACGTAACTGGAACTTTACATACGGAGATCGCATCAGAGCAGGCCTGGAGGCCATACACTGGTAGTTTATCACTATCTTTAAGTCTCTGGTAAAGGTCGAATCATTGGACTGAAGTCATCTTAACGACATATCGCACAGACAGCTAGTTGCAGTGTAATGACTTTAGGACAAGTGGAGACGAGGTTAACTTAACAGTAGGCACGAATCGTTCCAGGATGACTACACTACAAGATCTTAGGATTTTTAGACTTGTCTGATGAATAGATGGATGACAACAGTTGAAATCCGGACGGAGGTCACAGACACAGAACAACAGTTGGGAGCAAATTACTAGAAGCCGGATTGTGATCCCCATTTTCCGTGTGTCGTTTACCGCTGACGTTGTAGCACAGACACGCGTTGAAGAGCCAGATCGATTGAAAGATTAAGGGGCTTTCTGTGGTGTATAGTGATGAGACTCGCTTCTCTTTAAGGGGCGTCAGATCGACACCAATGTGTGCGAGTCGACTTGGTGAAAGGTAACTAGAAGCAATGTTTCTCGAGACGCACTCTTCTCCAACACCTGCAACTATGGAGTGGGGAACTATCTTTGGTCATGACAACAGGACTGAAAGGCTGTTCAATCCTTGTCAGCACGTGGCACGTATGGTAAACTCTGTTGTCCTACACTTTATAACTAGGATAATCAAGGACCGTACATTGTATTTCACATCAAAAACGCGATAATTAGTCTAGTGATTTTTTGACGGCCTGTTGGATCGCTTAATTGTTTACTCATCGAGCATGTGTGGGATGTGTTGAGAAGACGTATACCTCTATACCAGCCTTTAGCATAGGATCTTCATAAACTGATACAGCATGTTTTTCAGGCGTGAGAAGAAATTTATCAAAATGATATTCAGAGTCTGTACCCTTCCATGTCAAACGAATACTAGAGTGTATTCGTGCACGTGGCAGTCACACCTAAAATTGGTGTTGATAATGGACATCACTTCACAATCCAGTGAAAGTTTAAGCATTTAAAACCATTTATGTGATGAACATTTCCACAAAATCAGATAAAAATCGGACTGCTACTTCACGTATTGGACTTTTAAATTTCGTTACTTTATTTATACTTCAATAAAAGTCTTGGTTTACACTTAAAAATGAAACTACTTTTCTTTGCTATTATGAGTTTTGTTAATTTTCTGTTTAATGAGAAAGTCACATATGGTATAAACCTGTGCCTGACAGAGGATATGCATTCAGTGCCCAGACACACTCAGGTTCACCTATTATCTAACATTTCTCTGGTCGGCGCACGGAAGACTACTTCTGAACATTACACCAACAACATCATAGTAGTTGCCTTACAATTCTCCTCCACTACTCTTGTGGCGAAGCGTAGTAAGCACCAACATTATGGTGCTGCAATCACCCACTGTGCGGAAAGCGACCGTAACAGGGAATGTTAAGCAAGGAGTAGCCACTTCGCCTCAGTGAATGCCCATTTGATTGCCAAATACGTGATTTGAATCTCCCGACTATTGAATTAGCGGAGAAGTTAAAATGGCTCTGAGCACTATGGGACTTAACATCTGGTGTCATCAGTCCCCTAGAACTTAGAACTACTTAAACGTAACTAACATAAGGACATCACACATCCATGCTAGGCAGACTGAAGCGCCTAGAACCGCTCGGCCGGCAGCTGATAAGTAAATATAACAGTTCGTGACTTGGAGACTCTCCTGAAATGTTGCAAAAATGATTCAGAGAATTTAGACAGTAGTATCAAAGCGCTCCGCACTGTTCTTTACATACTGTTTCCCTTTCTCTCTCTCCGAATAAAAAATTTTTCTCTTAAGATCCACGCTGCTTATTTCAAAACTGATGGTAATTAGGAATACAGTTTTATTCGGTTAGTAATTAATAGCTTTATTTGGATAAAGAGAGAGAGAGAGAGACAGAGAGGAGAGAGAGAGAGAGAGAGAGAGAGAGAGAGAGAGAGAGAGAGTGAGAGACAGACAGACAGACAGAGAGATGGATGAAAAAGCAATGTGTAACTAAACTTAAAATGCTCCCTAGAACTTATTGAGAAGAAATATTAATTTTTTATTACATTTATGACATACAAGTACCCTTGTTTATTGAGTGTCATCTCCTATGTGTTTTTAACATTCTTTGTGACAGGCTTTGTTATTGCGCAGGCACAGTTTCCACTTGACATTTAACCACCTTTGGAAAAAATTAAATGTTATCTTCTAACTCTGTAAGTGACCTTTGAATTACAACCTAATGTCAGTACAAAGGCAAATGTCACGAGCGAAAATTACAATTCGAGATTTAAAAAAAACTGTAATGCACGGTACAATCCCAGGAACAACAAATATAGTATTCATTTAATGGCTGTCTGCCGAGACTAAAAGAGAAAATTTTAATTTCACCAGCAGCGACATATTCGCGTATATGAACAGTGATCCAATACTGTCAAATATTTTTTATTCCAATCTTTGATCACAATATCAATTCTTTTGACGATGACCGGTTTCAGTCAGTAATGACTATCCTCCGATCTTTTCTACACCATGTCCTGAAGTGATTAGGCCGTAATGGCATCGTCAAAACATGTAAATATACTCAGCACAGCATCGTCACATAGATCTAAAATGACGTGTGGACGACGTGGCCTATATTCTACACCTTATTTTAGATCTGTGTGACGATGCTGTGCTTAGTATATTTTTATGTTTTGACAAATGCCATTACGGCCTAATCACTCTGGACATGGTGTAGAAAAGATCTGAGGATGATCATTACAGAGAAACCTTTCATCGTCAAAATAATTGATATTGTGATCAAAGACTGGAATAAAAAACATTAGAAAATTTTAGGAATAACACATTCTCAATTTAAGCACTATGAGTTCGCGGTTAATGTTTTAGCAATAGAGTGCTAGAACAAATAAGGACGACTTACATGTACCAGAAGTAGAGATCAATGGAACCACTACGGATAATATGTGAATTTCGTAGCGGTCCAGGTGTTTAACAACTTGAAGAGCCGCTATAAAATGCGGGGTTCTGTATGCGCGCTAGACGCCAGTACTCTATACACCTGCATACACACCCCGCAAGCCACCATACGTTCTGCACTGAATCACAAGTATCACTTCTCTAAGTTTTCTCAACAGTGTTTCGTGAAAAGAACTTCGTCTTTTCTCCAGGGATTCGTGTTTGACTTTACAGAGCATTTCCGTAATACTCTGTTGATTGAACCTACTGGTAAGAGATTTAGCAGCACGCCTCTGAATTACTGCTTTGACTTCCTTTAATACGGCCTGGTGGTATCCCAAACACTCGAGAAGTACTCAAGAATGGGTCGCACTAGTGTTCTGTACTCCGTTAACCCCGCTACCAATCTTACTCGCTCGTTCCATTACATGTTGCTTTCCAGTGTTATGCCTAGATATTTAATCGACATGACTGTGTTAAACAGCACACCACTGACACTGCATTCGAACAACAGAGAGTTGTTTTTCTTATTCACCTGAATCTACATGTGCTCTCAGGTCATTATAAACAGGAAACCTGCCTGATAACCTTGAAGTCCTGACCAAAACCCAGGTAACATCTTTCATTTCTTACTGACAAGCGTCGTTAACACCAGACGTTTGCACAATAACAATTTAGGTGGTTAAGGCTAATTTTAGACAATAAGGACAGGTGGCGGATAACACTGCTTTTCAAACAGGAGTTCTACTTAGACTGTAATAAACAGATGGAATCTTCAATTCTAAACTCAAATCAGGATCACTGATTGACAGACGTAATCGCACTGAAACATGTAGCAAAGACAGTTTAAGTAGGCAGAAGGAACACGGAATAAAACCGGCAGTCGTTGCTTGAGTAACTTAAAAATATATACCACAAGAAATTTAAGACACTAGATGATGAGACGAGCGAGAGAGTTATCGTCGAATAAAGACACAAAGGCCGCGTTATCTGAGAGAAGGCAGTGGTGACCTCGTGGATCGATGGCGATCATACTTTCGAGATGTAATTATTGTTCTAGCGGAAAAGAGTTCTCGTGATTATTGAGAAATATGATGGCTCGTGGAAAATCAATAGCTTTGCTTAAGGTTCGGATCTGTCAGCACTCAGTTAAACGTGCACTGACAATCGCCTAAACTGCAGGCCATATTGTGCTGACTACAACAATTGCAGATGTGTGTGAAGACAGGATTTTATCTCACAAAGACATGGTTTTACCAGAAATGACAATCTTGGAGATAATACGTAACTTTACTAGTACCACTATGTATCGACCGGTTAATATCAGCAGAAATCATTTGTGTTCTTACATTCCTTCCGTTGCACTCGAAACACACATAAAATTAATATTCAAACCTGTGCTCTCGTTCATCAATAAAGATTTGTCATTAACTTTAGATGCCTTGCATACTTCCACAATACTACCCTGTGACACTATCTTCTTGCCCATGCATCTGATGTCAAATAAGTATTTGCTCTATGCATGCGTGCGGACACAATATTATTTGGTGTTGATACTGAACTAGTTGCATTAGCTTCTTCCGTGACGTAGCCATTCTTAAAATTATGTATCGTTGTCATAATACCCAACAGTGTTTGTGGTTAATATGAAGAGTAATATGAAATGTGAATTTAATACGAACCGTGTTCACAAACACAACAGCAAAAGTAAAAATTTCCACATACACTATGCATTTTATATACTATAAAAGTTTCCGGCAGACTTCAAGGAACTGAAATCACCAGATAGTCAGAAACAAAGCAAAGCAAACCCTTACTAGCCCGTTCTACAATTTATCAAAATATTTGTAATCAGGGATGTAAATTCTGCAGAACTCTATGTTAGTATTAATCAGTAACAAACAGTGAATAGACGTGTCTCTTAAGTCACATAAATACATTGTGTGAAGTCTTAGATAAAAGCAGCAACGGTGTGGAATAAGAGGAGCCATACTGGATTGTTCCAAAGCAGCAGTTTTTGCCCTGATACGAGGATAATCCCAAAAGCAAGGCCTCCTATTTTTTATAAGTACGTAGACCTGTTTATTTCTACAATGGTTTACATCAACTTACAGATTTAACATTTAGCTATTTTTCGACATAATCACCATTTCGGTCCATGCATTTTTGTAGACGCTGTGGCAGTTTTTGTATGCCCATGTCATACCAGCTCGCCGCCATGCTGTTCAGAAAGTTATGAACCTCTTCCTTCACCTCGTCGTCGGAGCTGAATCGCTGGGACCACAATTAACGCTGACAGGTACTTTAGACTTTGAAAAAACTCAAACGGACAATTCAGAACCGGAGAAGAGGAATGTTGAGCAAGGGCGTGCACATTCTCCATTTCTGAAAAGCATGGCGGCGAGCTGGTATGACATGGGCGCACAAAAACTGCCACGGCGTCTACAAAAATGCATCGACAGAAATGGTGATTATGTCGAAGAATAGCTAAATGTTCAAACTGTAAGTTGATGTTAACCATTGTAGAAATAAACAGGTCTATGTACTTATAAAAAAATAGGAGACCTTACTTTTGGGAATACCCTTGTATATACATACATATACAAAGAAATAAAATTAATTCTCATGATTCTGAGTGTGACTAGATTAGCACTGATGCTGTGCTTCCGGCTGTTTTGCCGAGTTGTTACAGTAAATTTCCAGGAGGTGGTGCCACACATGATTTCTGCCTTACGCTACTGGTAAAATCTAAATTTAAACTACTAGTTTTGGTCGACTGATTTTCATCACATTATTAAAAGCGTTTACAGCCTCACATTCGACTCTGTGTGATATGAAGCCGTTGACAGCGTTAACGTCGACTGTTCATGTACCATGAAAGAGAACAGTGAGTGCACTGCCTAGCACAGTCTATGTATTGACTATGTAATTTATATTAAGACGTACTAACAGCGACAAATTCATGGTTTATTGCCTGGCGTCAGTGTATGATGCATAAAAGCTTTCAAGAACCTGATGATGGTCAGTCGACAGAAACTGGTTCTTTATTTAAAGATTTTATCAGCAGGTCACGGCGGTATTCGCAACATTTTCAGATTTTGTTGTTTCACTTTTATGCATAAAATGGAAGCAACAAGTCGGCAGAACACCTAGAAGCACACCATTAATCAACCACACCGAGAAAATCAGATTATCATTAGTCATGATTTCTTGTTACTGTACTTCACAGACGCAGCCCACAATGGGTACTTCTGCCTGTTAACATGCAGCGTATGCCAAGAGAGATGGTCAATATTCATGGATGTGGCAGGAATGATCATTAGAAGCAAAAAGACCGAATAAACATAGGCTCTAAATTGCGTATTTTAAGAGCTATGATGACCTGTTCTTCTTCGGTACTGTGAAACACGTCTCTTCTGCTGAACAAATGTTCATAGCTCTTTAGGTATGCATTTTAGAGCACATCTTCAGCAGACATTTTTGCTTCATTGTTAATTTACATTGACCGTTCCTCCTGGGACTCCCTGTATAATCTGACTTGTTACACATCGGTGAAGATTCTCCTTTGTAATGGGATTCACGGGAAGATATGTACGAATGAATGAACGCAGCGTTTGTTGTATCGGAAACTCGTGTAGAGGGAAACTAAGATATCAGACTGAGATCGCGTCCATGCATCCATCCAAGACACCGGCAGTCGTCTAAGTATGGTACAGATACAAAAGCAAAGCCCTTGAAGGCACGGGTCCCAGATTCAATTTCACTTTCGTACATCCTATGAGAACAAGGAAAATTTATTTATCAGCTATTGCACTATATTTTCGTCATAAAAACATATTGCATGTCTGTTGGCCAATTCGTCGGTGGCGCTTTAAATCCAGACCTTCTTCATCAAAAATGGTGTGCACTTGACTTCAGTGCACAACAATGGACTGCCTACACGGAAAGCATGGAACTAGAACTTTAGTCGCGGCTTTATCAACTATTATTGTATGGTACGCCCTATATAGATTACTGAACAATGACCGTATTGTCAGTTCTATACGTTTACAGAGACTGAGCGGAATTCACTCCCCCATTAAATCGGCAATCCGCACAGCACCCGCACCGAGCCGCACCTGATCAGAACGGCGGGTGCCAACGAATCTGCGCTGTGATGAAAAGAGCAATAAGACATTTCATTTCACTATGGCAACAAACCAATCACACACAATTTTGTAGCAAAGATGTAGTAACAAATCTACAATTCACAATTAAGTGCCTGGCAGAGAGTTCATCGAACCCTTCTCACACTACTTCTCTACCATTCCACTCTCGAATGGCGCGTGGGAAAAATGAACACCTACATCCTTCTCTTCGAGCTCTGATTTCTCTTATTTTTATTATAATGATTATTTCTCCCTACGTTAGTGGGCGTCAACAAAATATTTACTCATTCGGTAGAGAAAGTTGGTTACTGAAATTTCGTAAATACTCGTAGATCTCGCCGCAAAGAAAATCCTTTGTTTCAGTGACTGCCACCCCAACTCGCGTATCATGTCAGTAACACTCTCACCACTATTACGCGATAATACAAAACGAGCAGCTCTTCTTTGCACTTTTTCGATGTCCTCCGTCAATCCTACCTGTTAAGGATCTCATACCGCGCAGCAATATTCTAACAGAGGACGGACAAGTGTAATGTAGGGTGTCTCTTTAGTGGGTTTGTCGCATCTTGTAAGTGTTCTGCCAACGAAGCGCAGTCCTTGTTTCGCCTTCGCCACAATATTATCTATGTGGTCTTTCCTATTTAAGTTGCTCGTAATTGTAATACCTAGGTATTTAGTCGAATTGGCAGCCCTTAACAGCCCGAAACAGTAACACAAATACTCATTTACAAACGGTATCGATGCATTACCGTGAACATGAACAAAGGAAAGTTATTTATCACGTATAATTTTAAGACTACTCACCCACTAATGTGTTCCTAATGCTTTTAGACGAAACAGGTTCAGTTTTTACTCCATGGCCAGCGGTACATAGTACGTGATCTCTTCACGAGAGTACCTTAATTGATATCTTGTGTGAGGTTATTGTATCAGCGTTTAGATTGGTCGATTTTACATTTAACTCTTTACTAAGATTGTAACGGAAAGTGCCATTTGTTTCGAATCTTTCACTATCGTCGTGTGAATTAAACACTCAGTTTTAGATGTATCAGATGAATGTATGGGAAATGTATGTGCACAATACGCTTATGAGTACTTTACATTACTGGTAACTTGTTTTATATTAATATCTATTTGCCTAAAGATAGAGATTTCTGTCATTGATATTTCCTTAAATTCCTGCCTTTTTGCAGTTTCTTCAGATTTAATATGCAGTTCATAACCAATAAATTGTAGTTAGAGTCCACATCTGCCCCTGGAAATGTCTTACAGTTAAAAACTTGGTTCCGAAATCTCTGTGTTGCGATTACATAATGACTTTGAAACCTTCCAGTGTCTCCAGGTCTCTTCCACATATACAACCTTCTTTCAAGATTCTTTAATCAAGTGTTAACTATGTTTAAAGTATGCTCTGTGCAAAATTCTGCCAGGCGGCTGCCCCTTTCATTCCTTACCCCCAGTCCATTTTCACATACTACTTTTCCCTCTCTTCCTTTTCCTACTATCTAATATCATTCCCCCATGACTATTAAATTTTCGTCTCCCTCGGCTGTCTGAAGGAAGGATATGAACAGATTCTATAACATTGTGTATAGTCTGTCTGTAAACTCAAGAGCGAGCAGCGCTTTTGGTGGGGGAAGTGGCCTTTCCCGGAAGAACCCTGCCACTGGCCTACAGGGCAACCCAAAATCAGTTGCCCGTTACCTGTCCAGCGGTGCAGTTCGGCGTGCAGTGATATACGTCGTTTCTGTTCGTGGGATCTTAGTTGCCAATCTCAGTCAGTTAACTTTGTGTACTCACTGATATACTTCAGTATCCGGAAGTGATGTATAATCGCTCTGAATTACAAGAAAATGTGCAGAATACGAACAAGAGGAGATATTTGCAGAGAACGAGCGTTCGATCGTCTCTAACGTTATTACAGCGTGTGTTAAGGAGGCTACCACAAAAGAAACTGTTAGCTAATATTATCAGTCTCCAATCGTTTATGCAAACGTCAGCCTCGCCACAGTAGGACGCATAAGGAAGGAACGCGAAAACAAGTCTCATGCTTTACTGGAATAGTCGCAAAGGAAAACTAATAATTTAGGGAGGAAACCCATCGTTATAGACAGTTGCACAAAATTGGTCATTCGACAAACGATGGAGGACTTTTACATAAACCAAAAAATAGTGCCCACATTGCGGAAATTACTTACTGGCGTGAAACAAAAAATACAGTTTCCTTGCAGAAAGATGTTTTACAGAAGACATTGCGTGAAATGGGATTTGCCTGGAAACACTTTTCAGACATGTTTACCAAAACAGCGACAAAAAAAGCAGTGCAAATCGAGCTAACACAACACACGAAATTATACATTTCTGGTTACTTTTTAAACATTCTTCGTGTTGCAAGAATTGTTAAGTTTCAATGCAGCCCTTCAAAGAAAACTTCTATCTTTTAGTAGAAACACAAAGTAAGAAAAAGCCTTAAATTCTACAGACTGATTGCACTATATCCGGTTCGTCTTACGAATAGAGGAACATACATTCATATGAATAGGCATTTGGTTCTATGTTTGTAGTAGAATCCTGACTTCCGTTCTTATGTTAATATTATTTACTCCTTAAAAGTTTTGTTTCGAAGAAGCTATCGTCTTTTGTTTTCCTTATACTCTTAACGCATTTGTCTAAAAATAAACGCAGGCGGGACGTATCTGTAGACGACGTCGCCACAGATTTAAAGCGCGCGCCGCGGCAGGGAGTGTACTACGTTGTGAAACAGCCTGTAGAAGCGGCCTGTGACGTAGCGGGGTAGGCAGAGTGGGGACTCGCACGCTCGCTCTTCAGTTTACCGACAGACTATACAGTGTACAGTAGACGAACAATTCAACGTGGCATTTCATACTCTCGTAAGGGGGCGTCTGTGAGGTAATAATGTACCTGAGAATGACTGGCTTGGCCCGAGGCCTGACAAGAACCCAATGGTAGAGCTTTGGGATGACTCAGAACATCAACTCTCTCCGGACTTCAGCGTCCAACGTCGCTACTTCCTCTGGTTTCAGCTCTCGAGGAAGAATGAGCTGTCACTCATCGACAGACATTGGGACTCCTCACTGAAATCGTCCTCATGAGAGTTCGAGCCGCCATAGGAGAGGACGGTGGACACACGCCATATTAATGTCTGAATACTTTTGATCAGATAGTGTACGTTACTGACTGTAGGTGATGGAGCGGCCGTCAGCACCGGCCTGGTTGCCTGGGTATTACACGCAGGGCGGTCCTGAGAGAAAGTGACCCCCGTGACCACGGTGTTTTAGCGCGCGTCGCGTCCCGCCTGGGGCATCTTTCAGAAGGCGGGTCACGGAGCGACCCACACACAGCACAGACGCTGCCGCGCGCCCTCAGCCTTCCAATCCTGCAGTGACTTATAATAGGCCAGACGCCCTGCAGGCACGTCTTCTGCAGAGGAGCTCAGATCCGAGGTGGCACTTGCCGTTCACCACTGCCGCGTCCGATATTACTTCTGGAGCGGTGTTTAACCTTTCTCTCACTTGCGTATCATAGAGTTTTATGCTATCGTCTTCTACATTTGTTGGCACTCACGTTATATTACACGTTTTTTAATTATTTATTGCAGTATCATTGTCTCTCTTAAAGAGCGCCTCCGATGTGAGACATTAGTGGGATACCAATCGATTAATGTAATTGATTTTAGACACGATGAACAATGAAAACAAAATAGCCGCCACGTTAGCCGAGAGCGCTAATGTGCTGCTTCGTGGTCTCGGGTAGGCGCGCCGGCCCCGGATCGAATCCGTCCGGCCGATTAACGACGACGGTCGGTGTGCCGGCCAACTTGGATGTGGTTTTTAGGCGGTTTTCCACATCCCCTAGGTGAATACCGGGCTGGTCCCCACACCCTGACACAGTTACATGGCTCGCAGACATCTCGACACTTTCGCATTATTCCATGGATTACACTCGTCGCAGACAGCTGGGGTACACTAATTCCGTCCTGGGGGGTGCGGGGTGGCGGCAGGAAGGGCATCCGGCCACCCCTTAATCTAACATTGCCAAATCCGATTAACCATGCTGACCCTGTGTACCTGCGGGACAAAGACACAAGCGAAAGAAAGAAAGAAAGAACAATGGAAACAAAATCTTGCACTAGTATTTCATCTAAGCTTGGTGCTTCTAGCGCTATGGTTTCCTCCCTTACCTTTTTCATTAGCGTCGGTGAACCGACTATCGGTAAATCTCACGTATGTGACAGGACGTAGTGAACGGTATTTCAAAAAGATTCATACCATTTCACGAGACTATGTCTTCTAAATGAATTATAGCAAAAATTTGAGATACATTTTAACTCAGGCCAATAACTAGAAAGGTCTCATTTCCAAAAGAACCATCAAATTTGACAAGGCTATATTTTAAATGTTGCACACAGTACCTTGGGATACGTCTTATAAATACGTTTAGGATCAAACACTTCACTTCAGGCACCTTTCACAAATGTACAATGTACCCTACATCGGAAGCACGACAACCTCCTCACGATAGTCAAACTCGTCCCACACATCTGCGAGCCTCTCTCGAGTTAATGCATACACTGCTTTTGCTATGTGACGTCGTACTTTACCCAAATTTGCTAGAAGGGGCGGAAGGGAGGAGGGGGGTACAGATACACGAGGTGCTTGGCACACTGTGACACAAAGTGACCTTGAATGCCTGTGGCGCAATGCGTGACCCGTGCGTCCCTTGCGTTCCAGGACAACGGTTACGACGTACAGCTGCAACTGAATTGGATATGTTTTAACGGAGAACGCATACCACCAGTTGTTGCTGTGCTGTCCTCACCTCGACTCGACGCAAGGTGCGCAGTGGACAGGCGAGTGAGCGAGCGAGCTAACGGCACCAGGGGGACCACATGAACTGAAAACGAAAAATCTGCCTATGGAAATTGATAAATTAACCGTGATACAACATTAAACTTATTTATTTATGAATAAAATAAGTTTAAAAAGAACTGATTTGTTCTACGAGGCCTGTTCAGAAAGTAAGCTCCGATTGATTGCCAAATTGAAACCACAGTGAACATCAGAAATGTTTTACTTGTAACAATTAGCTACACCTTTCAGCTACTTCTCTACGTAGTCGCCGTTCTGACTTAGACTTTTGTCATAGCGTTGTACCAACTTTTCAATAGCCTCATCATAGAAGGCAGCCGCCAGTGCTTTCCGCCAATTCTCCACGCTGGCCTACACCTCGTTGTCTGTGTCAAAATGTTGTCTTCAAAGACAGCGGTTCATGTGACCAGAGATGAAACTCAGGGGGAGACAATTGCGGACTGTATTGTGGGTAATCTAACATTTCCATTTGAAAACGATGCAGGAGCATCTTCATTGCCCCTGCAGAAAGCGGCTGAGAATTGTCTTGAAGAAGAAACAGCACGACAGTTATGTAATGTTAGCTGCATAGCTTCAGGCCAAATTTCTCACCAGGCCCTCGTACTTGGCGGCAGACACTATTTTCTAGACATCTTTACGCACTCACTGCGAGCTCAGAAATGAGAAGAGCGACGTGATGCTAACTGGGGTTATACTAGAGACACTACCCAACACATCTGTGCAAAGCTTTATCGGATTTTCATAGTCGTTTCCATTTCCCGACCGATCGGAGCTTACTTTCTGAACGCCCCTCGTACATTCAACTTTAGAGAACTCGAAAAGAGTTATTGGAACTTCAAACAAATTAAAGTGAAATTTATGTTAAAGAAAACGTAAAGCATTACAATTAGCCCTCAACAACCAACATTTTATAATTTCTTGGAACACAATGAGTCTTTTCTGGAATTGTAAGACTACCGCAAGTTACTGTAGACTATCGTAAGTAAGCGAAGACTACGGTACTTTTCCGATGTTAGGCGTGTTTCATACCTGTCGCCATTACCTCATTTCAGACACTCTTTGCGTATGCGATAGGTGTCGTAGTAGATTCCCTTAGAAATCGGAACAATGAAACGTCTAGAATCTGAGTAAGGATATATAAAGAGGCGGGTAACCTACGGGACATTTTTGTTCCATATAATTATCCTCCTGTCTATTACTTAAAAATAAAAAGTATTTATAGCAAAACTGAAACTGCCAATGTTTAATCCAGGTTTTATTCGAAAATTGTTGATTTGTAACATGAAACAGAGGAGTTTTGTACTATAAAGTAATACAATTGCTGCGCGGAGTGGCCGCGTGGTTTGAGGCGCCATTTCACGGGATTGCGCGGCCTCTGCCACCGCAGGTTCGAGTCCTCCCTCGAGCCTGTCCGCGCGCGCGCGCGCGCGCGTGTGTGTGTGTGTGTGTGTGTGTGTGTGTGTGTGTGTGTGTGTGTGTGTGTGTTTCTTAGCATAAGTTACCTTAAGTAGTGTCTAGGGACCAATGACCTCAACAGTTTTGTCCCTTAGGGATTCACACACATTTGAACATTTTAATAAAGATTTATTCGCTGCAATACTTCCTCAAATGAAAAATGTTTTTGTTATTCATAAACAATTTCACAGTCATCAATAATAAGACGAAACTATTATCTTTGATCATGATGAAGAACGTTCTATTTAGTGCAAAATAACGACAATAATTGCATTTTTTAAAAATTTTCGTACATGTTATCTATACTTGCATCAAAAGTAATGGTTTTAAATATATAAAATCGCAGAAGTTATGCGCTCAACTAATTTTTATTACTTATAAAATGCAATCTATTTTATTTAAGGATATAAAATACACTATGGACTACCTATGAACGATGCGTTCCTCTAATTATGGGCAAAACCTACAAACAAATAAAAAGAAAGAGGAGTCGCTGGATCCCAGTTGCTCTCACAGATTCGTTTATGTTCCTCTTCCTGACAGTGCTATGAATTCTTGAAATAAACCTACCTCTCATTACGTCGTTTATGTACTGTAGCAAAACTACCGAACGGTAATTTTGGTAGAGCGCAAATCTACGAAACTCAGAATAATTTTTTTGAACAGAAGTAGTCTCCCTGCAAAGATTTCTACCTCCTACAACGGTAATGAAATAAAGTTGTACATAATTTTCTTTTAACCAGACAGTCTTAATGAATTTATTGTAGAAGAGGTTGGCTAGGTTTTCTTTGCTTCATATCTATCAAGCCCGGTGTGATCATGGTCGTCGCGTCTTCTGATTAATGATTACCGTATACACATTATGTGAACATAATAGAAGACAATAACTTAATTCTATCCACTGCTATCAATGGTGCTTCCGTGCCTATTACTTTTGTAGAATAAAAAAATCCGTTTTCCGCCATAAATCGTGATTTTTATTTCAGTGCATTATGCATTTAGAGCCCTGAGTCTCATCTTCAAATGCTTGATTGGTATACATCATTTTTTCGAGTTTAGGTTAATGTGCTGTTCAGATACCGTAGCCGGCCGTTGTGACCGAGCGGCTATAGGCGCTTCAGTCTGGATCCGAGCGACCGCTAGGGTCTCAGGTTCGCATCAAAAATGTACAAATGTGTGTGAAATCTTATGGGACTTAACTGCTATGGCGATCAGTCCCTAAGCTTATACACCACTTAACCTAAATTATCCTAAGGATAAACACACACACACCCATGCCCGAGGGAGGACTCAAACCTCCGACGGGCCAAGGTTCGAATCCTGCCCCGAGCATGGATCTGTGTGATGTCCTTAGGTTAGTTAGGTTTAAGAAGTTCTAAGTTCTAGGGGACTGATGACTTCAGAAGTTAAGTCCCATAGTGCTCAGAGGCATTTGAACCATTTGAGATTGTGTAGGTATTAGCGGGCCACGAAAGTAATGTCGTTTTCTTATATCATATTCAAACAGACAAATTTGTAAGAAGTTTTTGTTATCTATCTGTGATGTAGTCACCTTCATTGGCAAAAACCTTTGCCATCTAGTTCGCATATTTTCAGCGCCGGATTGACAAAAACCAATTGTTTTTGGGAAAAGTATCGAGAGATGGCATTTTGGACATCATCCACATTTTCAAAATTTTTGCCGCCTAGAAAATCTTGTAGCGGTCTGAATAAATGGAAATCCGATGGCGCAATATCAGGCGAGCATGGTGCCTGAGGCAATGCCTCCCACCGATAATTTTATCAATTTTTTCCACTGTTCGCCATGCACAGTGCGGTCTTGCATTATCGGATTGCACAGTAACACATTTTCTCTTGACAATAGCTGGACACGGTTCTATTAATGATTGCTTTATGCGATCAAATGTCCGCTGTTCATGGCCTCGCGGTAGCATTCTCGTTTCCCGAGCACGGGGTCCCGGGTTCGATTCCCGGACAGGCCAGGGATTTTCACTTGCCCTGAGATGACTGGACGTTATTGTGTCGTCTTATTCATCCTCATTATATTTGCCGGAAGGCAACGGCAGACCACCTTAATTCGGACCTTGCCTAGTACGGCGGTGTGGGTCTCCCGCATCGTTCCCCTACACTCTGTCAAGAAGCATGGCACTTCATTTCCATTCTCCTTCCATTGGATGAAATAGTTCATAGTAAAGGCCTGCATTCACAGTTTGTCCAGGTTTCTGCACTTTAAAATGAACGAACCTACACTACACCATACTCACAACAGCACCTTTTTGGGGCGTAAACCTGTCTTACCTGTAGTTCAGGGCGGTTCATTCGGAGTTACCGTGGACTTCCACGTTTTGAATTATTAAACAGTACCCTTTTGTCATTTCCAGCGATCAAGCGACCAAAATACGCTTCCGTACTGTACCCCAAAAGCAATAAGTTGCATGCGACGGATCGGTTAGCTTTGTTTGTTTCCACCAATCTGCTACACATGTTCCTGGACTGCCGACCAGGGCGCGTTAAGAGTGTTCAACTATACCTCGATTGTCTGACACGGGTTTGCTTCCCCATCTGCCTTTAACAAGTCATATTACTGTCCTTACCAAAGTCATATTTAGCAGTTAAGTTGGACATAAACAGCAACAAAAAAATGTATAGTGCAGAGTCTTTGGCACGACTCTGAAGTTCACAGTGAGCTGATAAATAACAAACGAATACCGGTTGTGCAAGAATGACATTTTCCGTTCCACCTAGTGTGGTTACATGGTTATGAAGTACATGTATACCCTTTTCTTCTTGCAGCACATTTGTAAACACAGTTCATAGCAAGTTAAAGAACATCAAAATGTAAAGGTGCTACCTTTCTACTTTCCCACATGTACAGATGTTATTTCAAAGATATACAATGATATTACACTATTAATTATAAGTAGATGTAATTTGTAAAATGACGAAAAGTATATGAATGTAAATATTTCTACTCATACCGTATTTCCAAATCTTGTAACCACTTGCATAACTGCTTCTCAAAATGTACCACTTCTTAAAATACTGATGAAATCTTAAAAGGAGCAGATTTAGAAAAAGGTCCACGTGGGGGATAGTTATCCAGACAAAACAGAGAGCACTGCGTTCGAGGATTTCGAGAGTGTGATATAACTTGAGTGGAGGAGATATTTAGGTGTCACTGCTATAGGAGGATAGTTGAGATGCATAATTCACATGTTCGATCATTTTGTAGTTGTAGGTTATTGTGTTTTTGTTGTTTGTTTGTATGTTTGTTTTATTTTTCCTCCAGCGGTTGTACGCTATTTAGCCATCGACAACACACGTTTACATACATGTTTATGGAATTTAAGCACAAACTGTAAAGTTTTTTCACAGCTAATGTTTAACAAATGGAATGATAAACAAGCTAGTGGTGTCCCTCATGTATATAAAAGGCAATGTTCTGAGCGACTGACTGACTCACCATCGCCGAGCCCAAAACGTTAAGGATAGAAACTTGAAATCTGTAAAAGGCGTAGATCTTATGCTGTGGACATCGTGTAAGAAGGGATTGTCTGAAATTTCACTACTAAGGGGATGAAATAGGGGATGGAAGACATTTTTGAAAGTATGCCACTATTAAGGGAATTTTGAAGCTAGAGCTGCGAAAACCGTTATTTGGATTCTCTGTCAGAAAATAAAAAATACTTGTTATAGAATATTTGGAAATTCAGCTGCTAAGGGCGTAATACAGCGATTTAAAGTTTTTTAAACAAAAATTACTGAAGAACTACTAAAATATTTTTAAGGCTATATCTATTAAAACTGCTGTTTTACTTCTCGATTGTTGTTGCTGTGGTCTTCAGTCCAGAGACTGGTTTGATGCAGCTCTCCATGCTACTCTATCTTCTCGGTTAGAGATAAAAAAAACTTGTTTCAGTTTTTCTGGAAGTTCAACCCCTAAGGCAATGCAGTTGGGGATGAAAATTTTTAGAAAATATTTCGTTATATTACAAAATTCTTCAGCTAAATTTATGAAAGTAGGTATTTCACTTCTCGGTTAGACATAATGTAATATTTCTTAGGGCATGAAAGATACTGTGGAAGTATCTCCACAAGAATGAAAAACGCATGATTAACAAAAACTTTTGACTCCAGTTACCAGAATCGCCTTTTAATCAGAAGTACATCACGAAAGACAATGCGTATATGGCTTATCAGCGTGAAAACCTTAGAAGGTGTTGCAATTTGTGAACAATATAAAAATTCGATTAAATAAAAACGAAACAAAAATCCGTATAGGCCATACAGTATACGGAAGCAAAGCAGCGGGCGCTAAGTTAGTTTGTGTTATAAATTCAGATTACTTCTTAGATTTAGTAATAAGTGATACAGGTGAATGAAAATTTGAGAGCTACAGATTTTCCCTATAATACTTTTAAGGAAATTGACAGTCACTTGACACAGCAGAAAGTCTTTAGGAACCATAAGCAAAGACGCTAATTGAGAGAGGAGGTGACGCATGATCATCAAATTCCTCGGAAATTCCGATCGTTCATCGAAAAATTTGGAAAACGACAACATGACGTCGTTTAAATCAGCTTCTGACTCGTAATCACACTCACATGTAGGGGAATCTTACATGTTGATTCTGTGCAGATGTACAGGAAAACGAGGCATTGTTAAAGGGGAGTTGAACGATCGCGGAAATCTTAGATTGGTCCAAATGCATCCTCGTAAACCACGGCCTTGTAGGAATTTGAGGCTGTAGCGGCCGGTCGCAGGTTCGAATCCTGCCTCGGACATTAGATTAGATTAGATTAGTACTTGTTTTATAGATCATGAATACGACACTTCGTAATGATGTGGTACGTGTCAGATTAATAAAAGGTGTCTATACAAGATATTACATTAGACAAAATATTACATGACCCTCAATTTTTTTATTTTATTTTATTTTATTTTATTTTATTTTATTTTTTTTTTTTTTTTTGCATGTTGGGAAACTACCTACTTACTATATCCAAAAATTCATCTGATGAGTAGAAGGAGTTGCCATTAAGAAATTCTTTTAATTTCCTTTTAAATGCTATATGGCTATATCTCAGACTTTTGATGCTATTAGGTAAGTGACCAAAGACTTTTGTGGCAGCATAATTTACCCCCTTCTGAACCAAAGTTAGATTTAACCTTGAGTAGCGAAGATCATCCTTTCTCCTAGTGTTGTAGCCATGTACATTGCTATTACTTTTGAATTCGTTCGGATTGTTAACAACAAATTTCATAAGCGAATATCTGCAGGATGATCTTGGATGAGCTCCTGCAATTACTCTGATTACACGCTTTTGTGCAATGAACACTCTTTTACTCAATGATGAGTTACCCCAGAATATGACGCCATACGAAAGCAGAGAATGAAAATAGGCGTGGTAAGCTAATTTACTCAGATATATATCGCCAAAACTTGCAATGACCCTAATATCATAAGTAGCTGAACTCAAACGTTTCAGCACATCCTCAGTGTGTGTTTTCCAGTTCAACCCCAGGTGTGATAGCTATACATGTATCATCGGCAAAAAGTACCAGCTTTGCGTCGTCGTGAATATAGAATGGCAAGCCATTAATATATATTAAGAACACCAGAGGACGCAAGGCCGAACCTTGCGGCACCCCATTCTTGATTGTTCCCCAGTTTGAGAAATCACCAGTTTTTTGCGTATTATGTGAACTGTTTATTTCAACTTTCTGCACTCTTCCAGTTAGGTATGATTTAAACCATTTCAGCACTGTCCCATTCATACCACAGTACTTGAGCTTATCTAGAAGTATTCCATGATTTACTCAATCAAAAACCTTTGATAGATCATAAAAAATCCCAACGGGTGACTTCCGGTTACTCAGCGCTATTTCATTTTTCATTAGTGAAAGTATATATAGCATTTTCCGTTGAAAAACCCTTCTGGAAACCAAACTGACATTTTGTTAAAACTTTATTTTTACAAGGGTGTGAAGCTACTCTACAATACATTACTTTTTCAAGAATTTTGGATAAGGCAGTCAGAAGAGAGATTGGGCGGTAGTTGTTGACATCAGACGTATCTCCTTTTTTATGCAGTGGTATAACAATGGCATACTTCAGTCTATCTGTGAAAATACCCTGCTTCAGAGAGCTATTACATGTGTGGCTAAGAATCCCACTTATTTCTTGGGAACAAGCTTTTATTATCCTGCTGGAAATGCCATCAATCCCATGCGAGCTTTTATTCTTGAGAGAGTTTATTATCTTCCTAATTTCAGATGGAGAGGTGGATGGAATTTCAATTGTATCAAATGGTGTGGGTAAGGCCTCTTCCATTAACTGCCTTGCTTCTTCTAACGAACATTTCGATCCTATTTTCTCTACAACATTTAAAAAATGATTATTCAAAATGTTTTCAACTTTCGGCTTGTTGTTTATCAAGTTTCCATTCACTTTTATGGTGATGCCGTCATCCTGTACTCTTGGTTGTCCTGTCTCTCTTGTAATAATATTCCACATTGTTTTGATTTTGTTATTCGAGGTATTAATCTCAGACATGATGCACATGCTAAGGACTTTTTGATAGCCTTTCTTAATTTGGCACAGTAGTTTTTATAATATTTGGCTGTTCCTGGGTCATTACTCTTTCTTGTTGTTAGATACAGTTCCCTTTTGTGGTCACAAGATATTTTTATTCCTTTAGTAAGCCAAGGTTTTTTGCATAGTTTCTTATAATTAGATTTAACTACTTTCTTGGGGAAACAGTTTTCAAATTCTCTTACAAGTGTACCATGAAATAAGTTATATTTTAAATTAGCATCGGGTTCCTTGTACACCTCATCCCACTCTAACTGCTGAAGATTTTCTCTGAAATTTCAATTGTTGAGTCATTAATTGAACGCACAACTTTGGAGGACAGTTTTGAATTATTGAATGGAGCTATGTCATATACTGTATCTAGCTGAGCATCATCATCAGAAAGCCCATTCTCAACAGGACAAGAATTTATGTTTTTAAACCTATCTTAATCTATAAAAGTGTTATCTATCAATGTGCTGCTGTCCTGTACTGCCTGAGTGGGAAAATTAATGACAGGTGTCAAATTGAAAGAACCGAGCAAGACTTCCAGGTCATTCTTCCTATTACACTCTTTCAATGAATCAACATTGAAGTACCCACAAATAATAATTTGCTTTTCCCTATCTGATAGATAGCACAACAAGGCATCCAAGTTTTCCAGGAACAAATGAAAGTATCCTGAAGGGGACCTATATACTGTTACAATTATAAAAGAGCCCTCCTTCAGTTTAAGTTGACAGGCACATGCTTCTATATGATGCTCTAGACAAAACTTTTTTTGCATGGATGTGTGTGATGTCCTTAGGTTAGTTAGGATTAAGTAGTTCTATGTTCTAGGGGACTGATGACCTCAGAAGTTAAGTCCCATAGTGCTCAGAGCCATTTGCTGTAGCGGCGCATAATATCCACCTTTTTATGTTGGTACACATTCCACATCTCCTGGCATTGCTGTTTTCCGTGGCACTTGACTTCACGTAAGTAGTCTGTGTACGGCAATTTGGAATCGAGAGCAGTTCCTGTATATGCAGCTTGCTCCGCTGACACATCAACTTCATGCTCTCTTGATGTTGGTTAGATGGTAGATGGAGCTCTTACGTAAGATACAGGAAAAGTGCTAGGAAGAGTGCTAGTGTGCGTATAGCAAACATCACAAAAAAAAAAACACGAAATGAACAGCCTGGCTGGCTAGAGATATGACTCCACTGTTGCAGCAACAAGAGATGGGGCTCTTACGTCAGATATAGGAAAAGTGCTAGGAAGACTGCTAGTGTGCGTATAGCAAAGATCACCAAAAAAAAACACGAAATGAACAGCCTGGCTGGCTAGAAATATGACTCCACTGTTGAAGCAACAATCAATAATTGCACTGCATAAATCATGACAAATGCAACGAACAATATACGTTTCAGGAATCAGATGTTCCTATCAGTATAAAAATTGCATCTTAAATCACGCCTTATCTCATTCACGTCTTTCTTCTTCGGAAAGCGGAAAATTTAGTGGGCGACAGCCCCTTGACAACTGACACTTTGTTCAGGTCCAGTGCGAAATTCGTTTGACGTAGAGCGCCGCAGCACGAACGACGACCTCTAGGCTTTCGAAACTATCCAGTCCGCAGAAGGTGGAATTCCAGTACAAAGTGAAGTATAACGAAACATATTTCCAAAAATATTCATTTAGCGAGTTCCACTGTATCACCTTCTTTAAAAGGCAGATTGTGATTGTCTGCCGGCCGGTGTGGTCTTGCGGTTCTAGGCGCTTCAGTTTGGAACCGCGTGACCACTACGGTCGCAGGTTCTAATCCTGCCTCGGGCATGGATGTGTGTGATGTCCTTATGTTAGTTAGGTTTAAGTAGTTCTAAGTTCTAGGGGACTGATGATCACAGATGTTAAGTCCCATAGTGCTCAGAGCCATTTGAACCATTGTGATTGTCTTGTTCAGAAACTTAGACAATAGACAACAGCATCGGACTGACAGTTTTGGGTAATTCCCAGTATTCTCCAGGGCATACGTCTAGTGGCATAGACTGATGGGCAACTTTCAACAATAAAGGTAATCAATGTAGGCATTCCACGAGTAACAGTTCTGGCATCACAAAAATTGTTTAGCATTTTTGTAAACGACATGCTCCGAAATGTTTTTTGTCACTGATAACGCTGTGCTTACAATTAAGACCTTCTTCATTAATCACCACGTCGTCGGAGGCACGTTAAACTCTTCCCCCACCCCCCTTTTCTTTTAGGAGGAGTAGCCAGAGCTTAACCTGTTATCTTTATGGCGTAATATAAACCCAGAACAACAAATGTCATAAAAAGGGGCATCGAACCGGGAAATTTACTGGCCCGTTTAGGGGCATACTAACAGTTCATCACGACATTAAAATCTTTCAAAATTCACCATATCAATAAGGCTACCTATTAACTGCAATAACGAAGACGCAGGTATGTCCAGGAACAAGTACTCTAGTTATTAAGCAAAGAGCTCAGTGTTTAAGCCAGTGTGAAACAGTACATTGGCAAACCAGTCCGTCATTGTTAATGGGTGTTTTCTGTTTTTATGGATGACACGAGCAGGGAAACAAGAGAGCGAGAAAGAAAGACAGGGAAACCGTGTGATTGAACATAGCCTACTCCTCCAAAAAAAAAAAAAGGGGGGGGGGGGAAGAGTATAACGTGCCTTTGACTACGTGGTGATTAATGACGAAGGTCATGTTCGGTTTGGGTGAAAGTAATTGAATTGAGCGGTTTCCCCTTCAAAGAAACGAAACCGACCTTTGCCTTTAGTGACTTAGAGAAAGCACGGGAAACCTCATTTCAGTATGTACTCGCCCTGAATAAGACCAAAGGGAGAGCAGAACGTCCATTTTCGATGGTCGGGTAAACGTCAGCTGGAGAGCTCACTCCTTCACTTCAGCAGACAGCGTGGAGGGCGTAACGGACTAACCTAGCACATAGTCTCAGCAGAACATTCTCTTCCCCTTGCTGGCAAAATTTCTGTCACTAAAAGAATTCGAAACGTCTGCATCCCGGTCGAGCGCCATCGATCTCGCTTTTAGCAAAAATCTGTTCTTCCGCTATGTAATACTTTCACCTAGATACGTTATGTTAAAGTTATGTTAATTTACTAAATAAATTTAATGCATATGTCGATTAAACAAACGAGGACGGCTATTCTGCACAACAGAGTAAATCATTTTCGACTTATCGGGTACGAGTGTAATGCAATTTCTCTGACTGTGTAGTCACAAACAGGAAAGCAGTATTACAAAGGGAGAAGACGACTTCTTCATAAGTGGTTTTTAACCCAAGTACTACCAGCGGAAAATTTTTATATCGTAAAAAAAGCGACTATGTTCCTGGTTATTTAAAAACCTGTGACTGAAAAGTAAGGTGCCAGTTGCCTCTTTCTACCTTCCTCAGCACCTTTAAAAATTTTCCCAGGAGTTTTGACATGCTAACATATTCGAGCTGTTGTTAAAGCCGGCCGGTGTGGCCGTGCGGTTCTAAGCGCTTCAGTTTGGAACCGCCTGACCGCTACGGTCGCAGGTTCGAATCCTGCTTCAGGAATGGATGTGTGTGATGTCCTTAGGTTAGTTAGGTTTAAGTAGTTCTACGTTCTAGGGGACTTATGACCTCAGAAGTTAAGTCCCGTAGTGCTCAGAGCCATTTTTGTTGTTGTTAACATGCCATTCACCTGAAACTCCAAAAACGCTCACACTCACAAGTCCCTCACTGTAAGTCGCTCATATTCATCCATCTCCACTTGCCCTTTCCCAATCACTCATTCAGCCCATCTCATTGTCATTATCTCTTTGTGCCTCTCTCTATCATTGTCTCCTGTGTCACAGCTGCAATCCCCTGTCCTACTGTTACAGTCTCCTCTCATTGTCACTGTCTCCCCTCGCTCTCTGTTACTGCTAATATCTCATCCCTTCCTTTCAAATATCTCATTCCTTCCTTTCAACTGCTACTGCCTCTTCTGACTGTCACTTTCATTCCTGTTGTCATTATTATATACTCTGTGTCTCATTATCACCGGCTCTCATCACCCACTTCGGGTTTCTCCTTCCCCCTTTCCCTTTATTTATGTGTTAAAAGAATTTTGCACGTGCTTCAATACCACAACATGGGGTCCACACATGGTAACGGAGACACTTTACAGCATATTTCTCCGTGGCAAGCCACATTATAAACTACGTTTTCCTCTAACAACAGATTCTGCGGCGCGATTTTATTTGTAGTAGGTAAATCTGAACCTCTATATGTAGGAAATGGATAAAGATAAGAAGAAAATTTTCGAGATTGTTCGAGACCGTGATCTTAAGAATACATAGGAAAAATTGCAGCCATTTGCTGTGCAGCCACGGCTGGGTTTTGGTACCCAAAAAAAAAAAATATTTTCTCGATACAAATTTTTCAAAAGTGGGATATGGTTTTTTTATATAAATGCGTAGTTAATATATATAGTTAAAACGTGAGCAATTAATTGCGGTTATTTATTTTTTAGACTCCGCCTCATACCGGAGTTTACGTGTAAAGCACGATAACTTTAAACCTTTGTATCTCGGAAACGGAATGAATCTTAGGAACACATCTTAGGAACAATCTTCAGCCATTTGCTGTGCGCAGCTGTCCTTGTGTTTTGGTCTGCGTCTGACGACGAAAGTATAGAAAAAGAAGACCTTTTTGTAGAGTCTCCGGAGGGAGCAGCCATGAACTAATAGCGCCTCATTAAGTGCCCTCAAACCCACAATAGACCACATCAAATGCGAAAAGAACCAATCGATTTTCTCCATTTGCCAAAGTAGGAGGAAGTGGTAATGCTCATACTTTGATCCTGTACTGTACGATAGTGACACTAAACCATCCTTCTGATGCGCATACCAAAGGACCCTGGGCCAAGGGATATTCAAAACACTGCACCCTACTTTTTTATCACGAATAGAATACGACGTATGAGCATAAAAAATTCCATTTTTATGCTTGGCGTTTTGTAACGTAATAGTTTCGCATGTTGACGTATGCATACCGATTTCACAGTTGCAACGTTACAAGGAATTATAATTAATAGTAATGAAAGATACCGCCTCCCCACTGAGTTGTTATCGCGTCTGACTGGGCAAGCAGAGGACTATGGTTCATTTCGCGGTACTACCAGGGACATTTTTATGGAGGGAGGACTGGAAAGCGATAGACTAATGCTAACTGAAAATATACCAAGACAGTGACGTTATGCGGACTGCATGAAATTAGGTGAAACGCCTGAGCAGGACTTCATACGTGCCGGGAGACTGTGTGCTCAAATCTGAAGAGTGAGCGAAAGGACACAGGAACGCTAGAGACACCGCACAACGCAAATGCGCATAACGTCACTGTCTTGGTATATTTCCTTTTACATGACAATTCTCGACGGCATACCGCAGGTGCAGCGAAGACGCCCCTGCCGGGTTTGCGATGGGAAGTGTTTGATCACCCACCATACAGCCCCGATACATCTTCCTCTGATTTTCATATCGATACTCACATAAACAGCTAGCTATGAGGACTGCATTTTGGCGCAAACAACGAGCTGCAGACCGGCACAGGGAATCGGAGGTAATCACAGGCGTTTGTCTACAATGAGAAAGGAGGGTATTGGAACGTTGATACGACGCAGCAAAAATGTGGACGTCGGTTCGGCGTCTGTGTCAGGTAGTAGCTGTAAGGTGTAGATAAATGTTGCAAATGAAACATTTCTGATTTTCACTGTGGCATTTTGCAAACGATCGGAGCTTGATAAAAAAGAAAAAAACTAGCCGCTCATTGATTCCTAAGGTATGCAATTCTCATCATTAGACTCGTACTACTCGTGATGAGGGTGCAGACAGGCAGGGTCCGGTCAGTGTAAAGCCAAATCACACCAGACGACGGCCACGTGCGGAAGCGACGTTATTGGCGCATTAATACTCGGGAATTAATTACCGTACTTCGGCCGGGACGAAATAATTTGGTGGCGGCGATTCGTCCGCCAGCGCGGGGGTGTCCTCGTTAACACCCACGCCAGACGCAGAAGCACCAACAGGGGTCAGTAATTACGCGGTCCTTTATGGGGGGAGGGTGGGCGATTCTGGAAGGGGAGGGCAAGGGAAGGCCGCAGGGTGAGAGAGCACACGGTCCAGAAGACAGACGGCGCCGCCCGACTCGAAAACACGGCGGCGGTTTTCCAGATCAGGTCGCCGACCACCGGGCGCCGGACACACGGCCTCCCCCACTGAAGTTGCTGCTGCTGCTGCTGCTCCCAGCGAAAAAGAAAAAAGGTTCGGGTGACAGAGAAGCCGCAGCGGCAAAATCCCGGCGCCCGACGTTCCACCGCCGTCCTAAGTACACAACTTTCTGGAAGGCTCTCTCTCTACTCCCATCAGCTGTCTTCCCAACAGCAAACACTAGCATAAAGATTGTCCTTCCTCTTGCCCTACTCAACTTTTCCACTATGGTCTCCATTGTGCAAGGCAGTGTGAGTTATTTTGCAGCGCTACGAAATTTAAAGACAGAAAAACAGTCCCGTAAAGTAAAGTTCGTTGTAACAGATCCAAGAGATAACATCACATATGAACTCGACGTTCAGAGTTGGGCGATTTTTACTGATATCAGATCTCTGGTGTAGCCAGGTATTGTCGCTTGGTCACGTGCAAAAAAATTCTACAGCAGAGAGTTACAGGTCTATCTCTGAACCACTCTTAACCACGCAATAGACAAAGCGAAAAGAACGTCATAGTAGCAGAAGTTTGTTCGCGAATTTCGGAATCTCAGAAAATGTTTACTGGACGGTCTGTAGCGCTGGAAACACGCCAAACTACGAAAGAGAAAATCGATGGCCACCTTCATTGCGGCACTCCAGGCAGGACAGCCATCCACTGTCAACGAACTTTCATTTTCGGATTATAACTATACCAGACGTCGGACCTAGAGCGTCATAGCGGTGTATGTTATTCCAGAATCATATCTCCGCACCTCTTAAGATTCAACCCCGAAAACAAACGGGAACTACACACTGGGCATACGAAATTTACTTACGTTGTTTTCACCATAAAACTTCTCAAGCTCGACTTTAATTCCTACGACAAATTTTATACCGCTTTCTGAACGAGAAAGTAATTTTAAGCATTTCTGAAATATAAGATAATCACAACATGAAACTTAATTCATACCTCTAAGGAAATGAAAAGAAAACGACGCGACGAACAGGATTAAGTTTGACCGAACAAGTAAAACATAAATGCAGGTGAGACGAGGTACTGGCAGAAGTACAGTTTTGAGGACGGGACGTGAGTCGGGTATCTCAGATGGTAGAGCACTTGCCCGCTAAAGGCAAAGGTCCCGAGCTCGAGTCTCGGTCCGGCACACAGTTTTAATCTGCCAGGAAGTTTAATAAACGCAGGTGACTACTAATAATTACATCGAGTAGACATTCGTTCATCTGTCTTACTATACTATAGATATGTTACAGTAGATCAAGTAAAATCTGAACGACGAATGGGAGCTGGTGCCCAGGCAAATTGTGCTAATCGATTACTTCCTTTCGAAAAAAGATTTTAATTGGGCTGGAATTAATGCTCAGCTAATGGCACCATTTGCATGTGCACCGTTTGAAAAATAGTGTTTCAAATGGCTCTGAGCACTATGGGACATAACAACTGAGATCATCAGACCCCTAGAACTTAAACCTAACTAACCTAAGTACATCACACACATCCATGCCCGAGGTAGGATTCGAACCTGCGACCGTAGCGGTCGCACGGTTCCAGACTGAAGTGCCTTGAACCGCTCGGCCACTCCGGCCGTCTCCACCGTTTGAATTTGACTTGCAAGAGCATCAAAAAGAACACGTTTTCTTGGACGTTTTTGAAGCGCGCCATTTCTATAATTTAAACTTCTACAATTCGGTTCAAACCTTGCACGAAGTTAGGTAAATGTATGAAATCTAAAGGAGTTTTGTCTGGATACAGTAGTTTAAAGTCGGGCTAGACGTAGCATTCGTCCCTACGTGAATTAAATGTGTGGAAACAGTTAAAACGAACCAAATAAATAAAAAACCCATTCTTGCAATAAAATTAAAAGCTCATTTTCAAAAATCTGGCTTCATTCGGATTTTTGTGCAGAAGTTTTTACGCGCTACTATGTTTCGAACTTCTGCGAGTCCGTTCAAATTTTGTTGTTTTGTAAAAACATTCTCTGTTGCCGCGATATAAGAAACACAGTTCGAAAGACAATGAAAATATTTATACCGGATCAATCGTATCCGATTCAACAAAAATCGACGTCGGTTGCCAAGTTATGGCGGTCCGATGTCAATATTACGCTATTGTAAAAGCTGGGAATCAGAATGAAAAATGCTCCTGTCATACCACAAAAAAGACGAATATGTCCTGGTCAGAGTTAGGGATGTAAAAGAAGGGAACTACATTTCTGCCATATCTGGCAGCTTCAAAGGCATTTAAATCAAAATATATTCCACTTTTTTTTTACGAGTTAGCTAAACCTACTTCCCCAGTGGAGTGGGCTCTCTTAGCTGTTAGGCGCTGGCGCACCTGCATCGTGTAATTTGTAGACTGAAGTCCGTGATCCCAAGCCCAAAATCCAGAAGATTCGCCAGCCATAGTAAACAATATATAATATCATATGGCTGACGAGCATACATGTAATAACTAACAAAAGTTTCCTGGGGGTATAAAATTTCTGGGAGTGGGTTTGTTCCTGGGGGGACGCTAAAAAAGGTATTGATTTCTGTGTTGGAGGTTTGATTTTTTCCCCGAGGGAAGCATTTCTCCCCAAAGCCACACCCTATTACAGGTGTAAGAACAAATAGACAATAATTTATGTGCTTCTAGAGAGTGGGATGCATCTAAGTATCCGAGAGTGTGAGAGCATCTGCAATAGGAAGTATCCCGGAGTGAGGATGCAGGCATTCTAAACTTCAATAAGATGTTGTGTCCTATGGCGGCCATGACTAATATCGTGATGGATGACATGATGGCACATGTCATGTTATACGAATGGAATCATGTATCATGTTACTGTACTTGACGCAATGCATTATATTACGTGACCTGGGTACGAATGTGAACAAGTAAAAATGCGCGAATATGTCAAGAAGTTTTAAATTAAATGTCTTTGAGGCTACCAGGTAATTCGAAAAGGTAGTTCTCTTCATTTACATCCAAAAGCCTCCTCGGGACATATTCGCCTTTTATGTGCTATGATAAGAGCTTTTTTCGTTCTGATTAGAAATATAAATTTGTAAATGAGCGTTCAATATATAACTCTTTAGGTTTATCGTGAATAAATCAAAGGCATTATCGCGAAAACTAATAGAAAATTTAGATCTCGCACTGTTTGCAGTGCCATACCACAGTAACACTAATTTACTCCTCAAACTGGCAATAATTTTATATTCTGAGAAACAAATGACAGGCGGGATTTTGGTTAAGGCTGTGCACTACACAATCATTTTATCAGTATGCCGCATTCACTTCTATAATGACGTTAGCCGTTTATCCCACATCTCATAGGCAGAAATGTCGATAGACCCCGCGTTCCACTTCGTAAATGAGCTGCAAAACTGAAATTTTGTGGTACAAGAATCAGTCACCGCTGCTGCCGCTGTACCGCGGATGTAAATGTTAGAAACGTTAAACAGTCCTCAGCACAGCTTCCGGAGTTTAGTGGCTCGTAAAACGTACCTCTATATTTCTTTATCCCTTTCGTTGTGGTTTTTACGTCTCTGACGTTAAGCTCAGTCTGCGCCAACGATTCGTTCATTACGAGTAATATTTACTCTGCCACGGTGGTCTGTGGTCCGACAGTATCTAATTATAATGCAACTCAGAGCCACAGGAGATCTTGCAACATCCCCGATTAATTTATGTAAACGTTCTTTCATTCATCGAACAAGCCGAATATGATAGCACGAGGCAAAACCATTCAATATAGCTCCGGACAGCAAACCGATTGTAGGTAGTACATCATTCATTTTTCCCTATTTTGAACATGACGTGCACATTTGTACTTAAATACTTTGCCGATAGTAGGGTAACGCGTGAGGAGAGAAAATATGTCAGCGATTTTTTCATTTATTGCGACAGCGTCGATCTCATTTTCTACTTCGATTGATGTTAATTATTTCTTATGTTCCCTGTTACGTTTACGTTACTCTTGCAGCGTAATAGATCTCCATATACTAATGAATTTTTCCTACCGTTTTATTCACCCGAGATACATTACTTGCTACTGCGTCCTTATTCTAATCACGAAATTTGTAAATACCTGTCACATGTTAGCGTTCCAAAGGATAAAAATTCTACGTTACTCCTGCAATGCATCTCACTTTTTTTTATTCTGGAGAGGGAATTTCCTGAAATCTGTCACATTAGATCGGTTTCTGGCGTCCATCCATATATTGGTTCCAAACAGATATAGTAAACAAAACAGGACACGACAAAGTATTACACTATCGTAACTTTCACATGATGAAGTGGAACACGAGCAGCAAAAGCAGTGAGATGATCTGACATGAGCCCACTACACCAGTGTCATCCGGCGGCTTCATACTGACACAGCTGTGCACACTATCCACACATCAAGCGAAGGCAAAATCCCGAAAAAATCTTTTTCTCACGTTATAAGTAGCACACAATGAGCGTCCCAATAAATTCCATGTAACAGATTGGAAGTGGACTTTACATTTATTTTTGTATGTCCATCCTTGTGGCTGGAGGTCTAGGGGACTACGGACGTTTATTATTGTAAGAAAATGAAACACCTACAGCCATCCTTGTGATGTCATTTAGTGTATAGATACCAGTTTCGTCGTTTCAATGCACCACCTTCAGGCCTTAGCTGATGGTGAAGAAGTTACCATGATCCATATGTACGATTCATCAGTGGCCACCATAACTTAAAAATGGTTCAAATGTCTCTGAGCACTATGGGACTTAATTTCTGAGGTCATCAGTCCCCTAGAACTTAGAACTACTTAAACCTAACTAACCTAAAGACATCACACACATCCATGCCCGAGGCAGGATTCGAACCTGCGACCGTAGCCGTCGCGCGGCTCCACACTGTAGCGCCAAAACCGCTCGGCCACATCGGCCGGCTGAAATATGTCAAAGACATATCTCAATCTTTCACTAAACTTTTATGTGATTGTTTCCTCATATAACATGCCGTCATTAACATGAGTGCTTATTGCACAATGTACTCACGAAGTTAATTTTTACGTTATGGAACTGTGAATTTATGACAGTAATGAGACGTTCAATTGCCTCTTAAGTGAACGTAAGACATGTGACGTAAATGGTCTGAAATTATTTTGTAACTTAGAAGTATAAAAACTAACAGTGAACAATGGTGTGCGAAAAAGTGTGGTTTGAAAAACGTAAGAAGTGCATAATGTTGCAGAACAACTAAAAGTTAGACCACAACTACGTGTCTAAAGACGAAAAACATAAAGGATGTGCTAAAAGACGGCATTTCCCGATGTAAGCGAGAAATCAAGCGAAAATCATCACCACTGATGATACTTTACCTCAATAAAGCGAAATGTTTCTCGTGAAAAAGATCCGCATTTTGTGGTTGCAGCGACAGAACGAAAATACCTTCAAGAATTGTAAAGCAACTACGGACAACATGGCCGCACAAATGAATAATTTAGTGATGTCCGTACATTAAGAAGCATATTGTCTATTAAGCGTTAATCTGTACGTCCGGCTTGATAACAGGCAACTATAACTTATGAAAATGTCGGCCAAACATCCCAAAACGAAGCCAACAAGAAACACCTGTACGACAACGGCCCAGGAAAATCCGAACAGTTCTGTAACGTGCGGAAATTTAGAGGCCAGCAAACAGCACTTTTTCTTCGCCAAGCGAAAAAATATTATATTGAATTTTTAGGAGGAATAACTTTTCATTTACACCGCTGTCGAAGTCAATCTAGGATGACATCAGAACTTGATTCCTTAATGTGTATCCGTTCTGAGGAACCAGACGAACAAAGCGATTGTCATAATGTTTTGTATGTCTGAACTGGTCCCAGACATGCTCTTAATCTACATACAGGTCACAAACGTACAAAAGGTAAATAACAATTTTCCATCAGCTCGCTCTTCATCACTGCGAGTTTCCGGAGGGAATCGTTACTTTGACAATAAGACCAACTGTTCTGCGCGCTAATATCCTGATGGTCTCTAGCTTCTCACCACACTATTGTAGCTTCCTATAGAATGGATTCGTTCCGCGACGTTTTTGTTTCTTTTGAAGGGCTAAAGTTGGACACCATCGCAATAGAAATTCTGAATAATGAAACGCAAACTATGCGGAAAACATTGTCTACTTACTTTTATCACTGCGTTTCATTGTTTCCGTCCAGATGCAAACACGATGCTAATATGACATTCTTCGCATATTTTCGATGGAAAGCGGTCACTAATGTGAAACATGCAGTGACAGGCACACGTAGAAAGTGTCAAAATTTAGGAAATATTTGTTTTTGTTGTTCCTGATTGTTTATTTTATATTTGACGGTGAAACAGTCCCGAAATGCGTCAAAATGGAGGCCGCTAGTAATTTATCTGTTCAACAAAGAAAGGACTGTGCGGTACAGGATATACACTACTGGCCATTAAAATTGCTACACCACGAAGATGACTTGCTATAGACGCGAAATTTAACCGATAGGAAGAAGATGCGGTGATATGCAAATGGTTAGCTTTTCAGAGCATTCACACAAGGTTGGCGCCGTTGGCGACACGTACAACGTGCTGACATGAGGAAAGTTTCCAACCGATTTCTCATACACAAACAGCACTTGACCGGCGTTGCCAGGTGAAACGTTGTTGTGATGCCTCGTGTAAGGAGGAGAAATGTGTACCATCACGTTTCCGACTTTGATAAAGATCGGATTGTAGCCTATCGCGACTGCGGTTTATCGTATCCCGACATTGCTGATCGCGTTGGTCGAGATCCAATGAATGTTAGCAGAATATGGAATCAGTGGGTTCAGAAGGGTAATACGGAACGCCTTGCTGGATCCCAACGGCCTCGTATCACTAGCAGTCGAGATGACAGGCATCTTATCCGCATGGCTGTAACGGATCGTGCAGCCACGTCGCGATGCCTGCGTCAACGTATGGGGACGTTTGCAAGACAACAACCATCTGCACGAACAGTTCGACGACATTTGTAGCAGCATGGACTATCAGCTCGGAGACCACGGCTGCGGTTACCCTTGACGCTGCATCACAGACAGGAGCGCCTGCGATGGTGTACTCAAAGACGAACCTGGGTGCACGAATGGCAAAACGCCATTTCTTCGGAGGAATTCAGGTTCTGTTTACAGCATCATGACGGTCGCATCCGTGTTTGGCGACATCGCGGTGAATGCACATTGGAAGCGTGTATTCGTCATCGCCATACTGGCGTATCACACGGCGTGATGGTATGGGGTGCTATTGGTTACACGTCTCGGTCATCTCTTGTTCACATTGACGGCACTTTGAACAGTGGACGTTACATTTCAGATGTGTTATGACCCGTCGCTCTAGCCTTCATTCGATCCCTGCGAAAACCTACATTTCAGCAGGATAATGCACGACCCCATGTTGCAGGTCCTTACGGGCCTTTCTGGATACAGAGAATGTTCGACTGCTGCCCTGGCCAGCACATTCTCCAGATCTCTCACCAATTGAAAACGTCTGGTCAATGGTGACCGAGCAACTGGCTCGTCAGAATACGCCAGTCACAACTCTTGATGAACTGTGGTATCGTGTTGAACCTGCATGGGCAGCTGTACCTGTACACGCCATCCAAGCTCTGTTTGAGTCAATGCCCAGGCATATCAAGGCCATTCCCTCCTGCGGGTCCGGGGGTTAGAATAGGCCCGAGGTATATCTGCCTGTCGTAAGAGGCGACTAAAAGGAGTCCCTCCCCCTCAAGTGGGTAGTTAGCGCCTGCGTCCGGAGACGGACGGTTCCACGACCTATATTTGCGGTCATTTTGGTTTTTCCTTTCTTCTGGTTTCTTTCTTCCTTTGGTTGGTTCCTTTCTTTGGTTGGTTCCTTTCTTTGTTCTTCTCCATCTCACTGTCTTACATACTATTTCCCTTGCCTTCTTCTCCTTGCCTTCTTCTCCTTGCCTTCTCTGGTCTCCGCCTCGGCGTTTGAGACAGTCTGTCCTTTCTCTCCCTCTCTCCCTTCTTTTTCCTCTTCTTTCTTCCTTCCTCCCTGTGCGTGCCTGAAGGCCGACCCACGCGTTCGCACGCGTAGCCGGTGACGGGGTAACGCGTAATTCCCCGCCCTAGGTAGACAAGTAAGGCACGCACGTACCCTCTGGTAAAGGTCAGGCCCAGGGAGGGGTGATTGCCTAAGCTGACACCTTCCGACTATGCCGATTGGTCCCTATGTCCCTTTCTCGGGAGGTGTGACCTGAGGTGTAAACATTCACCTAAGGCGGGAGTGCCCTCTGAGAGGGTCCCCACAAGGAAGGAGCGCGCCATCGGAGACGCTGGCAGTCATGGGGGATTCCTCCGCAATGGATTTCTATTCTTCTTCTTCTCTCTCGACTTCTGCCCAAAAACGGAAACTTGACCAGCCCCCAGTGACACAAGTACTACCGCCTGCCCCATAGTTCCTTGTAGTTTCTCGATCTGAGGGCGGAAAGGATTTTTCCTCTGTCAACCCTTTCGTTATCCAGAACGGCGTAGATGCCATAGCCGGATCTGTCAAGTCTTGTACCAGGTTGCGTAACGGTACCTTGTTACTAGAAACTGAGAGCGCCTTTCAGGCACAAAAACTGCTTCGGGCCACACTCCTGTACACTTTCCCTGACCGGGTGGAGGCTCACCGCACTTTAAATTCGTCTCGTGGTGTGGTATATACTAGATCACTCGACGGATTGACTGACGAGGAGATTCAGTCTTTCCTCGCAGAGCAGGACGTGATGGCTGTCCATAGGGTCATGAAAAAGGTCAACAATGACCTTGTACCGACCTGGACACTTTTCTTGACCTTTGATAGTGTTCAGCTGCCGTCGTGCATCAAAGCGGGCTACGAGGTTATTTCTGTTCGCCCCTATGTCCCGACACCTACGCGCTGCTATGAGTGTCAGCGTTTTAATCACACTCGCCAGTCTTGTTCCAATGCGGCTAAATGTGTCACTTGTGGCAGGGATGCCCATAAGGGTGGCTGTCAACCTCCGTCTCCTCGTTGTGTGAACTGTCAGGGTGACCATGCAGCGACCTCCCGCGATTGTCCCATCTACAAGGAAGAACGCTGTATACAGAAGATTCGGGTCAAAGAGAAAGTGTCCACCTCGGCTGCTCGCAAGCTATTTGCTAGTAGGAAGCCCACGCTGCTCCCAGCGGGGAAGTACAGTACTGTCCTCGCCTCTCCTCGGACTACCAGGGAGGTGGCGACCCAGACATGCGATCTGACCTTCAGCACTACGGTCGTCCTTTCGGCCAGTGCTAAGATCGCCCGGTCGACGTCTCCTCTTCCTCCCGTCACCCCTCAGACACAAGCACCTTCATCAGCTTCTGCCAAGACGAAGACCCAGAAGTCAAATGCACGGGCCTTCAAGAAGGAACCGTCCCGTGCAGACTTCCTACGTACCTCGAACTCCCAGCCATCGACCATTACTTCCACTAAACGACCTTCCAAGAAGGCTCATAGGAAGCACAGTTCTCCTTCTCCGCCACGGCGCATTTCTTCTCCTGCGCCACCCAGCGGTTGCCGCCCAGGCCGTCATCCGTTTCGCCTGGCCGCACCGCTGGTAGCCGAACATCTGGCCGTTCACCGGCGGAGGAAGCTCCCCCTCCCGGCCATCTTAACAAGATGGCCAATGAACCTATTGAACCAATGTACGATGACTGTCCGCCTACTGATAGCGGCGGCAGTGCTCGCTCGAAGCCAGGCCCTCAGCGGCCTTCGAGGTGACCCCTTCTTGCATCTTCTTTCTCTTTTTCTTCTCACGATGGCACTTATTCACTGGAATATTCGCAGCATTCGCTCCAACTGAGAGGACTTGAAGTTGCTGCTCCGCTTGCACCGTCCGCTCGTCGTAGCCCTCTAGGAAACGAAGCTACGCCCATGCGATCAAATTGCCTTGGCACACTACACCTCTGTGCGGTTTGACCTACCCCTTGTGGCAGGTATCCGGTTCATGGAGGGGATATGTTGCTGGTCCGGGATGATATTTACTACGATCCCATCACATTGCACACCGGCCTGCAGGTAGTTGCCGTCTGAATTACTCTCCCCACTTTTACATTTTCCATTTGTACCGTTTACACTCCATTGTCGTCTGCCGTTACCAGGGCAGACATGATGCAGATTATTGCTCAGCTACCTGCACCATTTTTGTTAACTGGAGACTTCAATGCCCACCATCCCCTTTGGGGCTCTCCAGCATCCTGCCCGAGAGGCTCCCTGTTAGCAGACCTTTTCAACCAGCTCAATCTTGTCTGCCTCAATAATGGCACCCCTACTTTTCTTTCGGACACATCTCACACCTATTCCCATTTAGACCTCTCTATATGTACTACCCAACTTGCACGCCGGTTTGAGTGGTATGCACTTTCTGACACACATTCGAGTGACCACTTCCCGTGTGTTATCCATCTCCTGCATCATACCCCCTCTCCGTGCTCAACTAGTTGGAACATCTCCAAAGCAGACTGGGGGCTCTTCTCTTCCAGGGCGACTTTTCAGGATCAGACCTTCACAAGCTGCGATAGTCAGGTCGCACAACTCACGGAAGTCATTCTCACTGCTGCTGAATATTCCATCCCTCACACTACTTCTTCTCCCCTTCGCGTACCGGTCCCCTGGTGGACCGCAGCATGTAGAGATGCTTTACGTGCTCGTCGACGTGCTTTACGCACTTTTAAACGCCACCCTACAGTGGCGAATTGTATCAATTATAAACGATTACGTGCTCAGTGTCGTCGTATTATTAAAGAAAGCAAGAAAGCCAGCTGGGCTGCTTTCACAAGCACCTTCAACAGTTTTACTCCTTCTTCTGTTGTCTGGGGTAGCCTGCGCCGGCTATCTGGCACTAAGGTCCACTCACCAGTTTCTGGCTTGACGGTCGCGAATGACGTCCTTGTGGCCCGTGATGATGTCTCCAACGCCTTCGGCCGCTTTTTCGCAGAGGTTTCGAGCTCCGCTCATTACCACCCTGCCTTCCTCCCCCGAAAACAAGCAGAGGAGGCTAGGCCACCTAACTTCCGCTCCTCGAATCGTGAAACTTATAATGCCCCATTCACCATGCGGGAACTCGAAAATGCACTTGCCCGGTCACGGTCCTCCGCTCCAGGGCCTGATTTTATTCATACTCAGATGCAGAACCTTTCTCCTGCGGGTAAAGGTTTCCTTCTTCGTACTTATAATCGCATCTGGATTGAGGGACATCTTCCCGCATGCTGGCGCGAGTCTATTGTTGTACCGATTCCCAAGCCGGGGAAGGACAAGCACTTGCCTTCCAGTTATCGACCCATCTCGCTTACCAGCTGTGTCTGTAAGGTGATGGAGCGAATGGTTAACTCTCGTTTGGTTTGGCTGCTGGAATATCGACGCCTACTAACCAATGTACAATGTGGATTTCGTAGGCGCCACTCTGCTGTTGACCATCTGGTTACCTTGTCGACCTTCATTATGAATAACTTCTTGCGGAAGCGCCCGACCGCGGCTGTGTTCTTTGATTTGGAGAAGGCTTACGATACCTGTTGGAGGGCGGACATTCTCCGCACCATGCATACATGGGGCCTTCGCGGTCGCCTCCCTCTTATTATTCGTTCCTTTTTAATTGATCGACAGTTCAGGGAACGCGTGGGTTCTGTCCTGTCAGACACCTTTCGCCAGGAGAATGGGGTGCCACAGGGCTCAGTTTTGAGCGTCGCTCTCTTCGCCATAGCGATCAATCCAATAATGGATTGCCTCCCAGCTGATGTATCAGGCTCCCTTTTCGTGGACGATTTTACCCTCTATTGCAGCGCGCAGCGTACATGTTTCCTGGAGCGCTGTCTTCAGCGTTCTCTTGACCGTCTTTACTCCTGGACTGTCGCCAAAGACTTCCGTTTTTCTGCCGAGAAGACGGTCTGTATTAACTTCTGACTCTACAAAGAGTTTCTCCCTCCGCCCTTACGACTCGGTTCCGTTGCTCTCCCATTCGTGGAGACAACAAAATTTTTAGGTCTTACATTTGACAGGAAACTTAGCTGGTCTCCACATGTGTCACATTTGGCTGCCCGTTGTACCCGCTCTCTAAATGTCCTCCGTGTTCTCAGTGGTATGTCGTGGGGAGCGGATCGAACCGTCCTACTTCGCCTATATCGGTCGATCTTCCGCTCCAAGCTGGATTATGGGAGCTTCCTATACTCCTCTGCACGGCCGTCCATCTTACGCCGCCTCAACTCCATACAACATCGGGCTTTACGTCTTGCGATCGGAGCGTTTTATACTAGTCCCGTCGAGAGTCTTCATGCTGAAGCCGATGAATTGCCACTCACCTACTGGCGCGATATACTGCTTTGTCGGTATGCCTGTCGGCTACTGTCAATGCCCGACCACCCGTCTTATCGATCCTTTTTTGACGACTCTCTCTACCGTCAATACGGGTTGTATGTCTCTGCCCTGCTACCCACTGGGGTTCGCTTTCGTCGCCTCCTTCAACACCTTTGTTTTTCACTCCCTGCAACCTTTAGAGTGGGCGAGAGACACACGCCACCTTGGCTACAGGCTCAGGTTCGCGTTCACCTTGACCTCAGCTCGCTCCCAAAGGAGGTTACCCCTGGTTCGGTATACCACTCCCGTTTTGTCGAACTTCGTTCGAAGTTCATTAATATGACTTTCATATATACAGATGGCTCTAAGACCAATGACGGCGTCGGGTGTTCTTTTATTGTCGGGGCACAAAGTTTCAAATACCGGCTCCATGGCCATTGTTCGGTCTTCACAGCTGAGCTCTTTGCCCTCTACCAGGCTATTCTTTACATCTGCCGCCACCGACGTTCTGCTTATGTCATCTGCTCCGATTCCCTGAGCGCCATCCAGAGCCTCAGTGATCCGTATCCGGTTCACCCTTTCGTGCACCGGATCCAACGCTCTCTTCAGTAGCTGGTGGACGACGGTTCTCCGGTTAGCTTTATGTGGGTTCCTGGCCATGTCGGTATCCCTGGGAACGAAGCTGCAGATGCCGCGGCCAAGGCTGCGGTCCTCCAGCCTCGGACAGCTTCTTGTTGTGTCCCTTCATCAGATTGTAGCAGGGTCATTTGTCGGCGCATTTTATCGCTGTGGCATGCCGATTGGTCTGCACTTACGGACAACAAACTTCGTGCCTTGAAACCTCTTCCCGCAGCTTGGACGTCCTCCTCACGCCCTTCTCGGCGGGAGGAGGTCGTTTTGGCCCGGTTACGAATTGGACACTGCCGGTTCAGCCATCGCCATCTGCTGACAGCTGTGCCGGCGCCGTTCTGCCCATGTGGGCAATTGCTGACGGTCCGCCACATTTTAACGTCCAGTCCGGATTTTAATACACTGCGTCTTGATCTTGGCCTGCCATGTACTCCGGATGCCATTTTAGCGGATGACCCAGGAGCAGCTTCTCGCGTTCTTCGTTTTATCAACTTAACAAACCTGTCTCAGGACATTTGATTATGCTGTTTTTTTAATCCTATGCCTGTCAATCTGTCCTGTATCGTGTTTTCCCTTTTAGTTGCTGTTTTAAACTTGTGCCTCGAGGTGCATTCCTAACGTAGTCTGGGCGCTAATGACCATTGTAGTTGTGCGCACTAAAACAAAAAAAAAAAACAAAAAAAAATAATCAAGGCCGTTATTACGGCCAGAGGTGGTTGCTCTGGGTACTGGCTTCTCAGGATCAATGCAACCAAATTGCGTGAAAATGGAATCACATATCAGTTCTAGTATAAGATATTTGTCCAATGAATACCCATTTATCATGTGCATTTCTTCTTGGTGTAGCAATTTTAATGGCCAGTAGTCTATAACTTATAATCATGTTGTGGAAAATTATAACCACGAAGGAGAAGCGATGCCAAGACCTAACTAAATAATTTTCTACAAGAGTCACTAAATTTTCATAATGCTCATCGCTGGATGTAAGCGCAGTAGAAGCACTGTTAAAAAAAAAAAGGGAAATAATATGGACATTTGTTTGAGGCCTCACAGATTGTGTGTTGGGTGTAGGGTTCGGTGTTACCAGCAAATTTTGATAGCTGCGTTGCAAAACTAAACTAACGCTCCGGCCACGCGGGGTAGCCGCGCGTCCAGAGGCGTCTTGTCCCAGTCCGGGAGGCTCCCACCGTCGGAGGTTCGAGTCCTCCCTCGGGCATGGGTGTGTGTGTTATCCACAGCGTAAGTCAGGTTAAGCTAGATTAATTAATTTGTACGCCTAGGACCGATGACCTCAGCAGTTTGGTCCTATAGTCCTTACCACAAATTTTCAATTTATCAACTCACGCACTATTAATCGAAAACATTTTCCACACAAAGAATGAGCAATCAATTTACCTAGTACATTTATAGCTACATCAATTCTTTTCGTATCACTGAGACCAATGAAACACGGGTACTTTCCCGATTTTATTTGAGAACGCGCCGCATTACTTTGTTTATACTCGCCTTGGAATGTTACCTATAGAACATAGCACTGTGTGTCTGTGTACTAGCTCCGTCGCATCTAGTCTTGCTTGCTTGATGCTATGATGCCTCGCTGCATGGAATTTCTACGGATTCACTTCAATTAGAGTTCTTGAAATATAGTAAATATATTTCGCAGAGGCTGGCGTTTTTTTTTTTTTTTTTTTTTTTTTTTTTTTTTTTTTTTTTTTTTTTACAGCACGGCTCACGCGTGACACTGCACAGTAGGTGGTAGGTAAAATGGATCTGAACACTATGGGAATACTTAACATCTGAGGTCATCAGTCCCCTAGAACATAGAACAACTTAAACCTAACTAACCTAAGGAAATCACACACATCCAAGCCCGAGGAAGGATTCGAACCTACGACCGTAGCGGTCGCACAGTTCCAGACTGAAGCGCCTACAACCGCTCGGCCACTTCACAGTAGTGTTCTTTTGCGTACATACCTGATACATTCGACTAACTCAGGTTGATACTAAGCCGCACTTGTGCGATAGTGCAGTTCAGGTCGTCGACGCATTTGGACAGGAGTCTACGTCGTCTAAGAACTGCCGTCTCTTGAATCCCACCATTAACCCGAAACGAATTATACGGTGTTCTCGCGATATTACGTCATCGTAACATCTCGAACCACTCCGGCCAGGTAATGCGGCGTGTGTTCGAGAAATACATGGTTTCAGTTGTGACTTCATGTCCTCGTAGCGTTCCTAGGAAAATGCATTGCTTGACTTTTTCTTCAGACCACGTAAAGAAAGATCCCAGTCACTACGCCAGATTTGTATCGTGTCAAGGTACGACTGAAAAATGATTTGGTTTTCTATAGATAATATTTTGTCACGTATAATGTTACACGGACAGTAATTGTCTTATTGCCTTTTCCTTTACTTTAAGTAACCTCTGTACCTGTATATACGGTGGCGATAGCTTCTATTGCTTAAATTCCTCAGCCTATTCGTAAATCATGACAGATATCTATTACAAACATACCTTTTACCGAACGACTGACTAATTCAATCGAATGTATTTGAAAATCATGCAACGCAGAATGTCCATGGATACCTTCATTATATGCTTTCCCTAAAGTACAATGTACGTGAAGAGTGTCCCAGTTTCACATTACTTACGGGATATGAGTGCAATAGCAACTGGCCACGACTGCGCAAGTGTAACACTGAGTAGCTAGGACCAGGCGACTTGTCTGGCGCAGCATTTGTATATCATGTACACACATACCACCTTAGTGAATGTGTCTGTCTATAATTAAAAACCGTATCAAAATCCCTACAATAGTTCTTGAGACTAGTCTCCAAATACGTACAGAAATGCAAAGGTGAACTTTAATTGGCATGAATTCTGGTGAAAGAAGTTTCGCTGCCCCATGAAGTTACCGCGGTTGTTTACTTCATTGCTTCTCCTACGAGACACCGCCTTTTCGTTAGCTGACCACCCCGTAGCTCGCATCACTGCCACGAGATGTCACTCCAAACGGAAATTAAATATACAGATAACAATACATGTATTACACATTTAACATTACTTGGTGGTTATGAATTATATATACAAACGTTTCTCGTCAATCACTCTATTTATTAGTGAAAACTACCAATCCCTGCAGTAGTTCCTGAAATTAGCCGTAACGAATATACAGAAAACGAGATCTGGGAGTTTAATTTAGTAATATGTGTACAAAACGCAGCGGGAGACTGTAATATTTATAAATCAACAAGAACAATTTTTTCCATTACTGTCAAACCCAAAATACGTTGTGCGACTATTGATATAATCGGCGCATAAATTCCTTCGGTCAGGAAACCTTGTAAGCATGTAAAGATTTCCCACATAATGGGTAATTTCTCTCGAAGGCAGACATTTAATTACACGCATAATTAACTTTATCCTCAATCAGAAGAGGTCTCCAGCGTTGTAATAAGCAACGTGATCTACATCTGTGGCACTATACTCTTGTGGTCTGCCGGCCATGTGGCCGAGCGGTTCTAGGCACTTCAGTCCGGAACCGCGCTGCTGCTACGGTCGCAGCTCGGGCATGGATGCGTGTGATGTCCTAGGTTAGTTAGGTTTCAGTAGTAATAAGTCTAGGGGACTGATGACCTCAGATGTTAAGTCCCATAGTGCTTAGTGCCATTTGAACCATCTTGTGGTCTGGCCTGCTGCCCTCCTCCGAAATAATTGCACAACTGTTCTCCTAAATAGTCTCACGCGAACGGAAGATAGATGACTGACGCATAAATGAATTATGGGGGAGGGCGGAGACAATTTTCACACCACTACATGAACAAAGCAGTGACAGTGAGGTTTTAGTTTACGAAACTACGGTTTGGAAATGAGCGTTTGGCGTCATTGGCCGGTAGGCCCCTTACGGGGCAGGTACGACCACCTTGGTGCAGGTCTTATTACATTCGACGCCACTTTGGGCGATATGCGCGCCGGATGGGGATGAAATGATATGAAGACAACACAACACCCAGCCCGCGAGAGAAGAAAACTTCCGACCCAGCGGAGAATCAAACCCCGGCCCGTAGGACGGCAATCCGTCACGCTGACCATTCAGCTATCGGGGCGAACGAAGCTACGGTGTCCAGTCACATTAATGTGACCACTTGACAGAAGCCTGAATAGCCACCTTTGCAGCGCAGACCGTGAAGCATGAGAGACAATGAGGTTCTGGAAGGTACCAACATCGATGTGGAGCCATTCCATCTGTATTGCAGTGGGCAGCTGCGCAGGATTTCGCGGTTGAGGATCCATGGCGCGAAAAGCCAGATCGAGGTTGTCCCACAGATTCTAGATTGCATTTAAATCCATGGAGTACGGTAAATTCATTCTCGTGCTCTTCGAACCACGCATTACACTGTGATCTGTATGACGCGATGCATTGTCCTGTTTGCAGTTGCCAACTTGCCTTGCCGTGGAAAAACAACTTGTATGTAGAGGTGGACATGGTCGCCAAGCATAGATTCACATTTGTGTTGATTCATTCTGTCTTCAGATCACCCAGGGAATGACACCAAAACATTCCGCAGTCCATAATGCTCCCTCCTCCGGACTGGACCCTTCCCACGATTGTTTCAGGGTGTTTGATTTCAGTCCAATGCAGCACAAAACCCAATTCATCTGTTAGGGTCACCTGTCGCTACTCAGTGGATGTCCAGTTGTGCATCTGGCGTGGAAATCCCAGCCTTCGTCGCCAATGAACAGCAAACAGCATGTATGCATGAACCAGGCGCCAGCCGCGGAGGCCCATACACAGCAACGTTCGCTGAACAGACGTTAGGAGACGCTGTTGGTTGTCCATTGTTTCTTCCGTGTCGTCAATTACTCAACGATTGCAATTTTATTAGACCGTACACATCTCCACAGTTATCGTTCATCACTGTCATATATGCTACACCCCATGGCGCACCACAACTGCCTCGGCGCGTCTTTTGGAAGACTCTGTTTTTGCCATTCATGGTGTACTTTAACCACGGTGGCACACGAGCAGTTTACAAACTTAGCAGTTTAGAAAATGCTTCCACCTTTGGCTCGAAAACTAATGATCATGCCGTTATGGACTTCAGATAAATCGCTATGCTGTTTTCCGCATCCCACGGACATGCTTCTATATACTCCACTGATAGTACTTCCATCTGCCAATTGTGAATGGTTATTGCACGTTGACGTCGAATATAAGCGTTGGTAACAATAATGAGACTCGACCATTTAATTACAGCAAAGTCTTCAGAGCTCATTCGACACTTACAACAAAGGGTGTTGTATAAGAGATCGCATCCGGAATAGTGACTGGATTTTGTAGTGCTATAGTAACGAGCCCCCGCATGAACCATTGACCTTGCCGTTGCTGGGGAGGCTTGTGTGCCTCAGTAATACACATAGCCGTGCCGTAGATGCAACCACAACGGAGGGGTATCTGTTGAGAGGCCAGACAAACGTGTGGCTACTGAAGAGGGGCAGCAGCCTTTTCAGTAGTTGCAGGGGCAACAGTCTGGATGACTGAGTGATCTGGCCTTGTAACACTAGCCAAACTGGCATTGCTGTTCTGGTACTGCGAACGGCTGAAAGCAAGGGGAAACTACAGCCGTAATATTTTCCCGAGGGCATGCAGCTTCACTGTGTGATTAAATAATGATGGCGTCCTCTTGGGTAAAATATTCCGGAGGTAAAATAGTCCCCCATTCGGATCTCCAGGTGGGGACTACTCAGGAGGACGTTGTTATCAGAAGGTATTATATTGCGTGAAGAGTTTGACAGAGCACTGAAAGACCTGAGTCGAAAAAAGGCCCCCGGAGTAGACGACATTCCATTAGAACTACTGACAGCCTTGGGAGAGCCAGTCCTGACAAAACTCTCCCATCTGGTGAGCAAGATGTATGAGACAGGCGAAATACCCTCAGACTTCAAGAAGAATATAATAATCCCAATCCCAAAGAAAGCAGGTGTCGACAGATGTGAAAATTACCGAACTATCAATTTAATAAGTCACAGCTGCAAAATATAAACGCGAATTCTTTACAGACGAATGGAAAAACTGATAGAAGCCGACCTCGGGGAAGATCAGTTTGGATTCCGTAGAAATGTTGGAACACGTGAGGCAATACTGACCCTACGACTTATCTTAGAGGAAAGATTAAGGAAAGGCAAACCTAGGTTTCTAGGATTTGTAGACTTAGAGAATGCTTTTGACAATGTTGATTGGAATACTCTCTTTCAAATTCTGAAGGTGGCAGGGATAAAATACAGAGAGCAGAAGGCTATTTACAATTTGTACAGAAAGCAGATGGCAGTTATAAGGGTCGAAGGGTATGAAAGGGAAGCAGTGGTTGGAAAGGGCATGAGACAGGGTTCTAGCCTATCCCCGATGTTATTCAATCTGTATATTGAGCAAGCAGTAAAGGAAAAAAAAGAAAAGTTCGGAGTAGGTATTAAAATCCATGGAGAAGAAATAAAAACTTTGAGGTTCGCCGATGACATTGTAATTCTGTCAGAGACTGTAAAAGACTTGGAAGAGCAGTTGAACGGAATGGACAGTGTCTTGAAAGGAGGGTATAAGATGAACATAAACAAAAGCAAAACGAGGATAATGGGATGCAGTCGAATTAAGTCAGGTGATGCTAAGGGACTTAGATTAGGAAATGCGACACTTAACGTAGTAAAGGAGTTTTGCTATTTGGGGAGCAAAATAACTGATGATGGTCGAAGTAGAGAGGATATAAAATGTAGACTGACAATGGCAAGGAAAGCGTTTCTGAGGAAGAAAATTTTTTTAACATCGTGTGTCAGGAAGTGTCAGGCAGTCGTTTCTGAAAGTATTTGTATGGAGTGTAGCCATGTATGGAAGTGAAACGTGGACGATAAATAGCTTAGACAAGAAGAGAATAGAAGCTTTCGAAATGTGGTGTTACAGAAGAATGCTGAAGATTAGATGGGTAGATCACATAACTAATGAGGAGGTATTGAATAGAATTGGGGATAAGAGGAGCTTGTGGCACAACTTGACTAGAAGAAGGGATCGGTTGGTAGGACATGTTCTGAGACATCGAGGGATCACCAATCTGGTACTGGAGGGCAGCGTGGAGGGTAAAAATCGTAGAGGGAGACCAAGAGATGAATACACTAAGCAGATTCAGAAGAATGTGGGCTGCAGTAGGAACTGGGAGATGAAGAAGCTTGCACAGGATAGAGTAGCATGGAGAGCTGCATCAAACCAGTCTCAGGACTGAAGACCACAACAACAACAACAACATAGTATCGAGGATGTGTCAGTAGCGTGTTTCTGAGTGTAATTCAAAGTACACGCTTTCAGAGCATTACGGCCTCAATAAACAGGCACGAACTGAAGTCATTATCTAGAGCAAAAATATGAAAAGAACATTCTTCATATGGCCCTTTGATGAAAGGTGATATAAGAGAGGATACGGCTGTCCAAAAATCTGTAACACATACCATGTCTAAAATAGTATGCACATCTTGAAAGGATGGACGATAGTCGATAGCCTAACAAAGCCTGGCAGTGGACCTCAGCGGAACGAAGAAAGCGTGGACGACCGATATGCAACTGACGTCCAGACGTCCAGGACGCGATCGATGCCATAGGACCTCAAGAAGGATTCTGGTGTCATCGGAAGAAGTGGAATATGGAGAGCGAGAAGCGGTCCCAGACGTAGAATTCTCACAAGATTATTATGATGACAGTGATTATGATATAAGGTCAGTATTAGCAAGAAACTTAGAGAGTGACTAAACTATAGGCTGTAATTCAGAAAGAGGAATTGTAGCATCCAAAATCAGCCAATAATGATTTTGGATACTGGTTATTAACAAAAAGGAATTTGGAAAATCTAAACACAGGCTTTCACACTGAATGGTAGTGCACGATGGTGTGGAAGTTCAAGATAAATTAAAGCTGTGTGCCAGGCTGGTACTAGAAGCTAAACCCTTGAATTTAGTGAGTGACGCTATTATCAACCAAATAAAGAAAAGTAGTGTGGCTCCAAGGACAGGGAACGGGTTCAGCCGCCTAATCTTCGCTCTCCGTGCACAGTGTCACGTTTCATTCTTGGAATGTTACAGTAGTGTTGTATGTATATACGTTGAGCGCAGATTAAGTGATTATTGTTGGTGCGTATAAATTAGTGTCATGTACATTTTTGTTGCATGATGGTCAGAGAAGGAAGTGCGTAAAACTCGCTGACACCAGGGGAAGAGTTGGTATTTAATCCATGACATCGGCGAAAAGTGTGGAGATCAAGAACTATACGTTACCACCGCTCCTCCCCTGGCCTGCTAAATATTGGCGATGAAAGTTTAGTCCACCACCATAATTCGAGTCGGCTACCTCCGAGTAGAGTTCCATAAAACAAACGTGCGTCAGCGAGCTCATAAGAGGTGGGTGTCTCTCATACTGAGCAGGCCGGAGTGGCCGTGCGGTTCTGGGCGCTACAGTCTGGAACCGAGCGACCGCTACGGTCGCAGGTTCGAATCCTGCTTCGGGCATGGATGCGTGTGACGTCCTTAGGTTAGTTAGGTTTAATTAGTTCTAAGTTCTAGGCGCCTGATGACCTCAGAACTTGAGTCGCATAGTGCTCAGAGCCATTTGAACCATTTTTCTCTCATACTGAGGTATAGATACAGGAAGACCACGACACGCGTCAGAGCTTCCATCTGCCAACCTAAGGAGTTTCTGGGAAGTCTTTATGCAAAACCTATTTTCGACTGGCAGAATGACATTCTCATAGCATTCCTAAATCATTGTCTCTTCAAACAGGTACTAACAACAGACAATCAGAGGTTCCGAAGAGGGTCATCAATCCTGCTTTGATAGAGAAGAATAACATATCTCCTTCACACTATTGCATTCAGTTCGATTAAAAATCAGAAGGAGATGTCTTAGGCATAGATAAAGCAGTACCATCAAAGTACGAAAGTGGAATCGCTTGCTAACAACACGTTTTCATCCAGCCCAGTTCACCGTTCACTCGCTGGAGGACGGTAGTAAGTCCAGCGCTCGCTGGCTAACCTTTTAACCAACTCAGCAGTCCGGAGCTTGGCTGACGGTGTCGGAACAACGTTGACCTCCCTACCGCGAGAAGGGGAAAGAAGAAGCCAAAACACTGAGAGTGATAATTATTAACAAAAACTAATAACTATTAAAGATACAGTACTGAGCGAAACTCTGTTTACTTGTCATGCCATAAAAGTATATTGACATCAATATATCACTTACAACGAAAACATCTTATGTTGGTACCAGGGAACGATTATCTCCGAATGTTTATGGGAGTATGTAGGAACTGTAGCTCGAAGTACGAATAATGTTAAGTGAGCTAGGCGGTGATAAAGGAAGACACGAAATCTTTTTAGAGGTCTGCGACCAAGATGCACTTAATACAAAACTCTGTGGATCGCACTTTATTTCTTTATGCTGATAACGCGTTTTAACAGACTTATCATCATATTAAAAGCATAAGTGATGAAATACCACGCTGTACCATGTCAAATAGTACATAATCCTACCAAATATACGTTTTATACTTGGTACGATAACCTGCTATTTGACATGGTATAGTGTACTGACTCTTCACTAAAGTTCTTAATGTAATCATGACAGTTTTATTATACTTGGTATGATTATGTTGTATTCCATGTGATACATTGTATAGATTCTTCACTTCTCTTTATCATCTGATGATGGCAGTTATGTGCTGTTTGACGCGATGCAATGTAATGACTCTTCACTTACATTTTTCATCTGTATAACAGACATAGTCCTGACAAATTATCAGAGCAGTATTGTTTATTACGTGTCGTACTAATAAGTGTTCCAACCGGTAACAAGTCAAGCAGCAGCATCAGGCCTCATTGTACTCAAATGCAACTTGCCGCTGTGCCCCTACATCATTCGATGAAGGCTGTATGTTATTGTGAGTGAAGATTTAAATATGGCTGAGGTTGAAAAGGTGAACGCAGAGATTTGAATTCGAGTTAAGATGGGGCAGACAGTTTCAGTTTGTCAAAAATTATCATTTCAGTGAATTCTACGATATTTGCTTCAAAAAGTCTGTACAGATTGCACATTCCACATTTACGCAACTGTTTTAAGCGACGCTACAGATAAAGTAAAAAAGGGCACAATCTAAACAACGTTTTATGGTATCGATAATCATCTATATAACGTACAGGAATATTTATTATGACACCATTGTCTCTAAGGCGTTGTAAAATACCAAAAACTTTTGAATGCATTTTAAAAAGTACCGCTCTAAGATAGTCTCTAGGGAACAGCCTATTAACAACAGCCGCAAATGAGTTTCTGATGCTCACATTTCGTGGCAAGCGAAAAAAAGTATGAAAGGGTGAACACCCCAGCTCTGGAAGCCATTTACGAAGGTTCTGCGGGAGAACAATGCTTTGGCAAAACTTTCTCGGTAAAAGGCTCTGGCTAGCACTTGCTCTAAGCCACTTAACATAGACAATGTTCTTAAGTCCCAGATGGCAAAATTCTGAGCGAGAGCAGTAGCTCATTATCGTCTGGAAGGGAATCTTGCAAGTGCTTGTATAGAGATTCTCCTTCATTTCTGAGCACTCCTTCAGGGCGCCAATAAATAAATGCAAAGAAAGCATCTAGAAACGTTAAGCAACATTTTCATTCTAGTCTTAGAAAATTGTGGGTGCTAAGACCTCTGAAGAAGATTACTGAACGATTACTGTAATTATGGAACAGTCAGTACCAGATCCGCGAGGGACTGCGCCAGTATAGCGGGAGAAAAATCTCATTTGCTGCCAACACAGGAGCTAGAGTGCCAAATTTGTTAGATTCATTTATTAATGTTTAATAAAGGATAATTCATATTTTACTGTCCAATAGCAAGTTTTAACAACTTTTTTCCTGATCTGATGTTTGTAACAATTTTCGTTAACATTTGTATAATGATACTGAGACGAAGCGTTTCGTGCACCTTCGGCTCCGGCCAAAAGTGGCACCGAAGCGAAGTGATTCTAGTCTGGTCTGGATCGAGGAGTTGAACGTCATGGTTCGCGTGACGACCCCACGAACATGATCTCGTATACGAGCGGCATAATAGTATTTAAATAACGCGACTCTATGTGCAAATCAGAGAAGAGTATAACAGTGAATATAATATTTGTGACCGTGTTCCTTACGTGACTTTAAAAGTTACGGGATTGTGACTGATTCTAACATGAACTGTGAAACGTGTGACTTTGTAATCGAATGTAAGCAAAACGTATTGTTAGCAGTTTATAGCTTTGTGTGCCTCTTGAGTTGTAAATAAAACAGAAAAGCTGTTGCTCTTCCTAATTTCCAACTTATCAGATTATTTAGTGGACTCGAGAGCCTTAGCCACGCCACTAGTTATATTACCTCCTCTCTCCACGAGCACCTAAATCTCTACCTGACCTCTGCATGTTGCCTGGGTGATCGTCAAGAGTACAAGATATCAGAGAATTTCCGTGTTCTACTTTAAAACTACGCAACAAGATTAGGTCCCTCGGATGTCTTGATTTTCCAGTAAAAATGGAGACAGTTACATCTCAGGGTGGTTGGGTGGTTGGTTTGGAGGAGGAGACCAACCAGTGAGGTCATCGGTCCCATCGGATTGCGGAAGGATGGGGAAGGGAGTCGACCGTTTCCTTGTGGAGGAGCCATCTCGGCATTTACCTGAAGTGATTTAGGGAAATTACGGAAAGGCTAAATCAGGATGGCCGGAAGCAGGTTTGAACTGTCTGCCTTCCGAATACGAGTCCAGTGCGCCGTCCGACCCCGGTATCTGAGTGGTGCCGGCACGGTAGCTCAGCGTGTTCGGTCAGAGAGCCGGTTGGCCTCTGTAATAAAAAAAAATGAGTGGAAGGATCAAAAAACGAACTTGAACGGATGTCATGTGACGTCCGCAACGATTAAACACAGCGATCAACAACGAAAAAAAAAAAGTGGTGAGCGCAATAGAATGTCACTCCTATGGGCACGGGTTCGATTCCTGGCTGGGTCGGAGATTTTTCGCCGCTCAGGGACTGGGTGTTGTGTTGTCCTAATCATCATCATTTCATCCCCATCGAAGTCCAAGCCGCCGAAGTGGCATCAAATCGAAAGACTTGCACCCGGCGAACGGTCTACCCGACGGGAGGCCCTAGTCACACGACATTTACATTTTACCACTGCGCCACCTCGCTCGGTACTTAAATGTCATTTGCGGCGACATGGAGGAGAGTAAGCGAAGGCAGAATTATTGATCTGGAAATAGACTATCATCATCACACTGACTAGACGGGAAATCCATGACCCCTCCCCTCCCCCCAGTGAACGTTCATTGATATTTCTCAACCTCTACCACTACCGTCCATTTTGCTTTCTTACCGTCGTACTAATGATTTCACAATGCGTTAAGTGCAGCTGATTTTAAGCAGTAGTGTCCGACAATCGCAAATGGATTCACGACCTATTTACATGTCTTTTATCTTTCGACTCTTTTACGCAGTACACAATGAAATAGGGGGGCCAGCCTCACTCAAATCCAACAAGATATTGGCTGTTAGCAGAAACTGAGAGAGGCAAATTACAATTGGGACACCTTTTTATGTTACGTAAAATTTTTATATTATTTATGACTGGAAATTAATAACACTGCAATCATGTTTCTTTCTTGAGTAATGAGACTACCTTCTGTATTTCTTTTACCTTAACCACCCTATGGTTTAAGGTATTAACGTAACAGAGCAGGGTGAAGAACCACCAATCAGAATGTTCTCTGAGCACGGGCCCAATGGTGGAAGTAATTGTTGGCCCATGTCAGGATAAGGCAGAAGGATTACAGAGGTGGAAGGTCCCCAGAGTGTGTATGGGCAAGACATGAGATGGCGAGAGCTGAAAGAGGGGAGTCGCCAGTTTGGCGCTGATGGCCGAAAGTAGCAGCTGTGACGAGACCATTCGCAGACGACTTACGATGCTGCCTTAATGGACATTCTGTTTACGGGTTAATTCAGCAACACCTGGGCTGGAAGGATTAGGTAGGTATTAGTGTCAAAAGTAAAGATGGCCTATGGTTTGCAGTTGTACAGAAAGACCAGTGTACCGCCACTATGTTGTAAAACTGCCTATGTAGATTCAAAGACTTGTGGAAACACTCTGTTTCTTTTTTTTTTTTTACCTATTATTAAGGCTACAGCTCTATTTCCTTTAGCTACGATGTTAACTAAGAATGTATGTCTTTGATATAAAAAAGAAGTGGAACCTCATCATGCTCCTAAATAATGATTCTGTTCAGTTATTAACATTCTCCGGGAAAATTTTGCAGGTAACGATCACAAAGTAGATACGGAGCTATCTGGTGTCAGCTCGCCGAAATCAGTGCTACGAAGACGACACGAGTTGCGAAAGCCCCGTAGCTATTAAAGAGAGTGTGACAAATGATGCTAAGTTACCTGCCCAGATCTCTCCCCCAAGGAACGACGTTAATTAAACTGTGCGCAACAAGTTTAGTAAAAGCTAATTTTCAGCCTGGCGTGGATCAACGTGCGGGGGTTATCAACAGTTCCCTTAATTATGCACAGGGATGAGTATCTATGAAATTAATTCCAAAGTTCCGATAAATTCCTGAGTCTATTAGTACAAGTTTGTTTGGTCAAAAACATTGCCAAGTAATTCAGTAGAAGTTATTCGAGATGCAACGACAATAATGAAAACGAAATTAGAAAAAATTGACGTGGCTTATGGTTGGCAACGTTCAGGAAGTTCAGCTCTCTAACATATTAAATTTTCACTGACTCAGATCCATGACTGGACATCAGTAATTCCATTGATGCTCGGCATATAAATGACGTTGCTGTGCAACTTTGCCAGCGCTAGCGGCCACGTAGAGCCTAACAATTACTGACGGCTACTAAAATCACCGCGACCTATAGGGCCGGTGCTGCCCGTAAATCTGCGAATGCGCTGGTTGCAGGAGGTGTCGATGGCTCGCTAAGCGGGGCTGTGTGGGCGTCGCTGCTGCACCGCCCTCGCAACAGTTCTGACCCGGGAGTCTGCTCGCCAAGGCTCCGCTTGGGGCGTCGTGACCGGGTAGCGTCCCAACTCGGGGCGGAACCCGAAGTGTGTCCGTCGAGTGTAAGACACGAAGTGGCTCTGCTGGAAACAGAAGACTCAGTGTCCCGCCTGCTAGTTGAGTGTGATGTCACCCTACTCAGAGTAAAATACGAAGTGATGTTAAAAGCGCAGAGCGCTTCATTTCTGCCGACGTTTCCCACGTCTTAAGCAGCATCTGTCAATCACAATATAACATTTTTGTTCCTCTGATGAAAAATTTAAGCAATGCCGCTACATTTTCACCACCGTAGGAGAAATGTGGCCCTACCAGTCAAGTCACCTCTTCCAGAAACTTGCGCCTAAAAATTTTATGTCACGATACTACAAAGAATCCAGACGGCTTACATTTGGCACATTTGAGAAATTTTTTCTAGCATGGGAATATAAGAACAGAAACAAGAAAACGGAAAACTTTTGTGATAGATGCTCAACAGATGGCCGAAGCATGTGCCGTCATTCGGTGTCTTTTAGAGAGCTTTCGAGATCGGTACCTCCCCTAGAAAATTTTCTCTTAACAAAGGCTGTAAATATTGGCCATGTCATTTGCCAAATACTCTTTCCACCAGGAAAACTTTTCGCAAACGTTCTTAGTAGAAAAATGTTGTACAGTACCCCTGGCTGACAAAGTCTCTCCAGGAATGCAATAGACGATAGTGCGCAGCTGCCTGCAATATGCATCCTCCCCCGCCCTGAGTCCAGCACCAGCGGCCAACGCAAACCAGCGGGGGCTGGAGCGGATCTTCTGCTGCGCTGCTCTTACCGTTTTGCAGCTGCCACAGCCCGCATACAGCACCTTAACGCGTACCCAGTACATGCAATGGAATATTTCCAACTGGAGAGATGGAAGAAAAAGGAAGAAATCACTTACGCAATCACTGTTGCTGTATTAAAATTGAAAAGAAAGTGCGTTTCTGCTGTCTTGCGGACTTCGACTGGATTCATCTTGATATTCAGTTTATTTGGATATCAAAATGACTATAATTTCCATAATAACGTGTCACAGGAATGAAAAGAGGCGAAACCGTCTGCCTTGACGGTTTTCAAAGTATGTGAATTTCCTAACAACACAGAACTACGGCCAGAATAGCTTTAAATGATAAACTGTAAATGTTGACCTTATATTTTTCACTTAAGTAACTCTGTGGCTCTGAGCACTATGGGACTTAACTTCTGAGGTCATCAGTCCCCTAGAACTTAGAACTACTTAAACCTAACCAACCTAAGGACATCACACACAACCATGCCCGAGGTAGGGTTCGAACCTGCGACCGTAGCAGTCGCGTAGTTCCGGACTGCAGTGCCTAGAGCCGCTCGTCCACCGCGACCGCCTTAAGTAACTCTGTCACTGTTGTTATTTGCCACTGGAGTACAGATAATTAACGGCAGTTTTCTCACAGTAGTCACTTAGTATTGCAATCATTTTCATTAACACGTTTTGAGTATACGTTATCCAGTTACATTTATGTGACCACCCCTCAAGTGCGTGAATAACCACCTTTCGCAGAGCGGGACATGGAGGAAGAGAGTGAACGAGGTGCTGGAAGGAACCGACAGGGAGATGGAGCCATGCCGACTCCAGTGCCGTGGTCAGCTGCGCCAGGTTCCTCAGTTTCGCTGTGATGCGAACAACTCGATCGAGGTTGTCACACGCATTCGCCGTTGGCCTTAAATCCAGTAAGTTTGGTGGCCAGCGAAGTATGGTGAATTCATTGTAGTGCTCTCTGTACCACACACCTACAGTGCTGGTAAATATCATCGCCGAAGAAAAACTGCATCAACGGTGGATATGATCCTCAAGGGCAGATGCGTACCTAATGATCCATTGTGCCATCCAGAAAGGCGAGGTTATCCAGGGACTGTCACTAAAACACTCTCCAAACCATAACTCTCCCTCCTCCGGTCTGTACCCTCACGACGATTGTTGTTCCATACACGCCAAAGGCTATCTGCCCGATGGAGCGTGCAAATTCGAGCAGTTAGCATGAGGGCATGAAGCAGGTGCCCAAAGAGGAGGCCTATACGCACCGAAGATCGCTGAACAGTCGAGGAGACGCTATAGTACATCTGGGCGGTCAGCTGCTAAACAGTTGCACGTCTATTCGCCTTTAAACATCTTCACAGCCGCCTTTCAGCACTGTCATCTACGGATCGTGTTGCGCCACAGTTACCTCGGAGCCCGTTTCGAATAGTGTCGCGTCCCAAGCGTGGGTATTGCGAGGGATTGAGCGACACGGTTCGTGGATGGGATTTAGCCGGTTGACCTTAGTGAGAGGGAGACTTTTTGATCTGGCTAAGATGTAGAAATCCCTGATGTGAAGGTACAAGGCTAGGAAGCGGGTAGAATTAAAGTTTCAAGCTGTTGTTTAAAAGCACGACATGTTTCAACTCGCCGTTCCTTTTGATTGTCAGTCAGAACCCGAGGAACAAACTAGGCGGCAACCCTTTCCATTCCCAACTCTTCTGTTACAATTTACTGAAGAGGACTCAAAAATAACCCACTAATCCGTCAGAGTTGGTCACTTGTCTGTCCACGGTCTGTGAGCACAAGCTCCATAATTTTTTCAATATCTTCGTCGATTCGGGTAGTTGATGGGCGTCCAGAACGAGATTTTTCATCAATCGACATGTCACCATTTTCAAATCGAGTAAAGCACTCGTACACTTGAGTTTTTCCCATTGCGTCATCTTTGTAAGCTGTTTTAAACACTGGAACTGTTTCAGCATCATTTTTATCGAGCAGAAAACAAAATTTCACAGCTGTACGTTGTTCACTTAAACTTGCCATAGTAAAAAAAAAAAAACAAGAACAAAACAGCGCTAGCCAAACAATCACTGGAGATGAACAGAACAATCCAGGTCGACAACACAGGTGGCACTGCACTGCCAATGAGTTGCGCTGTACACGCCCAGCGGCAAGAATGCGTATAACACAAATTGCGCCCACGGCGATGTTGTTAGGTTTTTCTTTTTGGGTACCCTCTCATAAACAGTAGTATTTATAAATGTATATTTGTTAGAATTCCATGTTGTGTCTTTTTGCAATTTTCTTTTAATTTTATAATTAAACATTTATTAATTGAATCTTTCTTATTTAACTACCACGATGATGACGTGCCACCGACGCGAAATTTAATAGACAGGAAGAAGATGCTGTGATATGCAAAGGATTAGCTTTTCAGACCATTCACACAAGGTTGGCGCCGGTGGCGACACCTACAACGTGCTAACATGAGGAAAGTTTCCAACCGATTTCTCAACACAAACAGCAGTTGACCGGCGTTGCCTGGTGAAACGTTGTTGTGATGCCTCGTGTAAGGAGGATAAATGCGTACCATCACGTTTCCGACTTTGATAAAGGTCGGATTGTAGCCTATTGCGATTGCGGTTTATCGTATCGCGACATTGCTGCTCGCGTTGGTCGAGATCCAATGACTGTTAGCAGAATATGGAATCGGTGGGTTCAGGAGGGTAATACGGAATGCCGTGCTGGATCCCAACGGACTCGTATCACTAGCAGTCGAGATGACAGGCATCATATCCGCATGGCTGTAACGCATCGTGCAGCAACGTCTCGATCCCTGAGTCAACAGATGGGAACGTTTGCAAGACAACAACCATCTGCACGAACAGTTCGACGATGTTTGCAGGAGCAAGGACTATCAGCTCGGAGACCATGGCTGCGGTTACCCTTGACGCTGCCTCACACAGGAGAGCCAGGATACTGGCGTATCACACGGCGTGATGGTATGGGGTGCCATTGGTTACACGTCTCGGTCACCTATTGCTCGCATTGACGGCACTTTGAACAGTGGACTTTACATTTCAGATGTGTTACGACCCGTGGCTCTACCCTTCATTCGATCCCTGCGAAACCCTACATTTCTGCAGGATAATGCACGACCGCATGTTGCAGGTCCTGTACGGGCCTTTCTGGATACAGAAAATGTTCGACTGCTGCCCTTGACAGTACATTCTCCAGATCTCTCAGCAATTGACCAATTGAAAACGTCTGGTCAATGGTGGCCGAACAACTGGCTCGTCACAATACACCAGTCACTACTCTTGATGAACTGTGGTATCGTGTTGAAGCTGCATGGGCAACTGTACCTGTACACGCCATCCAAGCTCTGTTTGACTCAATGCCCAGGCGTATCAAGGCCGTTATTACGGCCAGAGGTGGTTATTCTGGGTAATGATTTCTCTGGATCTATGCACCCAAATTGCGTGAAAATGTAATCATATGTCAGTTCTAGTATAATATGTCCAATGAATACCTGTTTATCATCTGTATTTCTTCTTGGTGTAGCAATTTTAATGGCCAGTGGTGTAGTATTAGTCCCTATTCTCATCCTGAATACATTAGGCAAGGAATAGATATAAGGGAAGGATCAATTACATTTCTCTTTCATGCAAAGAATACCTCAGTGTTGGTGCGAAAAACAAAGCCAGTCATATAGCGGTAAATCTACTACTAAACTTCATGGAAGACCTTTGCAGACTGTGTGCCTGTACGTTGTAAAAATGTAATGAAATGCTAGAGGATCATTTAATAAAGTTCTCATGTGTCTAATTATTTCCCTTTTCTTTCTCTCCACTGGGCAATTAAAGGATCATTTACGGAGTTAATTGCGATTTTCGGCTCCAGACCACAGCGTGTGAGGGTTGTTTGATTGTGTTATAAGGTATGCTATAACGGCAGAGAGAGTTGCCTGTATTCGGGTCGCCAGCCAGCCAGCCAGCCTGCCGGACAGAACGAGAGCAAGTACAGGAGCTGGAGTGGGGGGGGGGGGGGGGGGGGTGAGGCTGGCTGGCAGAACTCGCCCGGAATGCTGGCGGCGAGGCGTCCCGCGCTGTCGATAGAGACACGGGTTGGGCGCGGGCGGCGGCACGGCCGGCCCTCAGGGGTCCGATTCATCTGCGACAGCCGGAATGCGACGCGGCGCGCCGTCCCCGCCACCAGAGCCAGCTACTGGCCGCGTCTCTGTCCTGGCCGCATCACTGCTACGCGCCGCCCCAGTATACGAAATTATGTTCTTCTCGCATCGTAACCACAGCCGCAAAAACCCCAGACCTGGAAGTACTTGCGGGCAAAATAAAACAGCACTTTTTTACTGTCACTTCTAACAATTGTAGTTTCGTTCATCACCCCTAAAACTGTCCTCGTCGTGAAGAACGCCAACTGAAGTTTTCAACGTGTCGGGGGCTCGTGCAGAAATCAGTTTGTACGAGGTCTGTTCATAGAATTCCGGAACTTTGTCCACAAATTTTTCTACGCTCACCTTGTTGGGCGTGGCCTCCTCCACAATCGATACGTAGCTCCCAACGCCATTTACACCTCTGGAAGCAGTCTAGGTACGCCTCTTGGCGGATCGCGTGAAGAGCAGTCCGCCAATTTTCTTTTATCTCGTCTCTCGTTGTAAATCTAGTCCTTTCAACGGGGTTTTCAGCTTTGGAAAGAAAAGTCCGCAGGGACCAGGTCTAGAGAGTTGGGAGGATAGGCACCACAGTGATTTTGTTTGTTTGCAACAGTCACGCACCAACAGGGTTGAACGTGTGGGTGCGTTATCGTGATGCAAGCGCCAAGAATTGTTTGGCCACATTTCAGGCCGCTTCTGTTGTAACCACGATAGGAACGGTCGTAGAGTTGCCGCTAATGAAAACGCGGTGGGACCGAACGGGAGCGGCCCGCGAACAAACAAGACAGACGAAAAGGGAATGGAAGGACAGGCACGACGACAGACAACCGAGCAAGACTCCAAGATTGACAACAAAGTATTAAGCAATGGGGTCACAAGAGAACCTCACGAAATCAAAAACAACACCCACTCGTAGACGGGTTATCTTTGGTGCCCTGTTATTACTTCCCGGTTGTCGTCAGTCGTTGGGTCAGTTGGAACGTGCCAGGAGTGCAGTTTGGACATGCCAGTCGCGGAGTTGGAATGCGGCACTAGTTCAGTCGGGTTGCATCAGCAGTGAGGTCCGCATGTCCATGGCTCGCCCGACCGTTGCTGCCACACATCACTAGAGCCGGGGACGTGAAACGGCTCGCCGATCGCTTATGAGTTGGCTCTGTGTGTGAATCGACTCCCGATTTGTCTTCGTGATTGCACAGCCACTGCTTAGTGTCGTTGAAATCTTCGTGCAAGTGTTTGTCAAACTGTGTCTGTAGCTGGTGTCAATTCCACTGACAACTTGTTTTAAATGTGGACGGCGTACTGGCAGTGAGTCGGTCGGTTTGTGAGCATCAGACAGAAATCTTCGCGTGGCGCATTGGGCCGGGCCCACTGGCGGTCTCTACGCGCAGTCGGAGTGTGTGGGAGCTGTTTCAATTGCTAAGGGGTTCGTGGCTCACCGGCCCATGACATAAAAGTTGAGTCGTGATTGAATTACCCAAACCAGACTGTTCACATTGTGCCGTTGGTTTTCATGGTTGGCTGTTGGGGGTATTCCCGTGAGCAACAGCGAGTGTTCGAGTTGGCGAAAGTTTGGCCACCATCCGGTGGAGTTTAACTGTATTTTGGTTATTTGAAGTCCAAGCGCAGCAGTGGAATTTTCTGCCTTGTGGCCGTTAGCGTTCCGGTTACCTGCACTGGTCGCTGACGTAAAATTCTGCAGTGTCCTTTACTCACCGTGTTGTCGCTGTCCAACACGTATGTGTAGTTTTGGCAGCTTGTGCATACTCTGTTGTGGGCGGCTACGCCTTCTACGTTTTGCCTTTGGAGTTCCTTGTGCACTGGTCGGGTGGAAAGCAAGTCGTCTTGTCGGTGGGTCCGTTGACTGTAACTTGGTTGTGTGACCGGTGGATCAGACGTAGTTGGGCCGACTGCCTGTCTCCCGTAAGCGAACGTTAATATTTCAAGTGCAGACCGACTCCCGGAAACTTCTGAGCGCCGCTGGCTGTACTGCCTTTTCTTGTTGGTGTTCGTGTGTGTATTTTAACGGCTTATAGCCGATGGTTTGAATTTGTATATTTTTAGTTGGGTTTTAAATAACGGGCCATCAGCTGCTTTAAAATTGAAAGTTCCTTACTTATCAAGTCTTGCACTGTTTGGCCTGCGGCCTCATTTAAAATATTTTTTGGATAAAGTTTTGGGCCTTCTGTCTTTTGAAAATTTATTGTAGTCGTGTTTTTCAATAATGGGCCTTCAGCCGCTTTAAAATTAAATTCCTTTCTTGTTAAACCTTAGATTGTTTGGTCCTTCAGCCTGTGTAAAATATTGTTTGAAGATAAAGCTTTGGGCCTTCTGCCTGCTAAAAATTATTTTCGTTGTTTTAAGTAATCGGTCTTCAGCCGCTTTTAAATTAAAGTTCTTGTACTTCAAGTATCAGACTGTGTGGGGCCTTCAGCCTAGTTGAAGATAAAGCCTTCTGCCTTGTATTTTTTTTAAAATTAATTTTACCTGCTGTCTTAAATCATGGGCCTTCAGCCGCCTTTAAATTAAGCCTACAGCCAAGTTATAGAACTTACTTACGTGAGACCTTCTGCCTTCCAAATATTCTGAGTCTGAATTTTAAGTTAATGTCTTTCAACCGTTTTTTTTTTAATTTAAGTGGTTGTGCCCTTAAGGCATAAAATAGTGTAGCCTATTCAGCCGATAACTAAGTTCAAAAATTTTTGCTGTATTGCTTGGACAACTAAATAAAGTTATATATGTTTTACTGTAACTGACATCCCGATTTTGGCCCCTTTTCACAATTCCAAGTACCTGTTCTGTCCTGCGGACCTAAGCATGGAGTTTCACACACGTCTTCACAATCTGTCACATGATCCATCCTGGCCAGACATGTTTAGGTGGCGACCACTACATTCACAAGGGACTTCGCGCCCACCACGATGTCATGGCGCTGGTGGCAGCCTACCGCCTCCGAGGCGCCGTTGAGTTTGTTCACGACTTCCATTGTACTGGCCACAGCTTCTAGCAAGCGTCGGTAGGGAGGATCCTACATTTAATCCATGGGGAGCAATCCCAAATTACGGTCAGTCGCTGGACTGAACACGTCACTCTTGGACTGTCGGTGCAACTGGGATACAATTAATGAGGACTCTCATTCGCGGCGACCTTCGAACACGGCCGTCGTCAACGAAGACGTGAGTTTCCGATGTCGTGGCTTCGCTGACGACGTGGTGCTCTTGGTGCGATTGGGCGACAAAACACAAGCAACGCTTCAGCGGTTGTGTAGCTACGGAGTGGTGTCAGGCAGCGTCGCCACCATGTGCAAGAAATCTGAGATGGTTGTCGGAAGAGGCCTTCTCCGCCCGGCCGTGATCACCTTCAAGAAAATTCCCACAGTGAACGCATTGCGAGTGCAGTTTTCCAGTATAGTTCGACGAACTGTAATGGCCACATATCGCCAGACACTACAACGAACCCATGTGCTGCTCTGTGACAGCAAATTCCGCCGCATGGATATGATTCTGCAGACGCGTTACGTCAACACTTACAAAAAAATGGTTCAAATGGCTCTGAGCACTATGGGACTCAACTTGTGAGGTCATCAGTCCCCTAGAACTTAGAACTACTTAAACCTGACTAACCTAAGGACATCACACACATCCATGCCCAAGGCAGGATTCGAACCTGCGACCGTAGCGGTCTCGCGGTTCCAGACTGTAGCGCCTAGAACCGCACGGCCACTCTGGCCGGCCAACACTTACCTAGCGTGCAAATTTAATTATTTTGCACACATCCTTCCCTTAACGGTCACGACAGCCATAGTTTCCAGGCGGTGTACAGACACTTCGTGAATGCAGGTCAGATATTCAAATTCCACTACACTAGTTTAAGGAGGCCACCGCAGGCGAGGTGTCTGGGGTTGACTCATGCCTACAACCGTGTGTGGGCGCTTTATTTGCGGACGACGCAGACTTGCGTCAACTGCGGCCAGCGCCAGTTTGATGGGGACTGCTTCAGATCGTCGCGCCCCGAGATCTTCGAGTGCTGGTGGCACCATCTCTTGCCCACATCGCAGGTTTCTGGGTCGAACTGAGCTGCATGACTGAGGATCGGCGACGAGGGCGCTGAGCACGAGAGTCTATTACCGCCTCTATCAAGCGCAACAGCAGCGCAACAGTGTCGAACAGCATCACCCTACAATCGCTTTTTGAATGATTTCTTGAAGCCTTCAGCTGGCATTCTCTTTATTTCCTCACACATACCGCTTGACTTGTGTTGCAACGGGTATCTGCTGGGATCTTCTGCAACGTATGCTGGCGCTGCTGTTGGCGACAGCCAGAGTCTGTCACGCCGAACGAAATCGTATGCAAAGATGCTATTTACTTTCCCACGCTATGAACTGCATGAAGGGTACAGCGCTGTACGACGTTTTGCAAGACGTGCCCAAAGGCGCTCTCAACAGACACGACTAGCCAATTATATAGGCGCGTTATTTGAGGATCCTCTTGCCCAATGGGACGTTCCGATTACAAGAAGGCACACCTTAAGACGGCTCACGGACCATGATTAATCCTCCGAGGAAACAATGTAGAGAGAGTCCTTCTTCCATTAATTTGCGAGAAGACGACTCGGAGCTTCAGATGGCGGTAGTAGGATTCGGTGGATAGGGAAAAAATTAAATTAGTTCAAATAAAGATCTCTTGATGCTGTGAGACTCCTTTCCTTCCCTGGTTGCGGGAGGGCGGGAACGGAACATTGTAGCCAGGCCTCGGAAGGCAACCCCTGCCACCTTTGCCCCCCCCCCCCCTCCCCTCCCCCCCCCCCGACTCTCTTCTCGGGCTTAGATAAAAAAAGAAGGAAAAAAAGTCACTACTGTCTCCGCTTATAGTCCCCATGCAGCTGACATGAATTTCTACCCTTTCCTTTCTTTTCTGCCCTCCCTCCCCCTCCTTTAATTAGCGTAATACAAAAGTTTTACTTAAAAGTAGCTGTACCGTGAAGCAGTAGTTGTTAGTGGGTGGAATGCGTGCTATGTCTCGCTAGACGAAATACGATGGCATGCAGTTGGAAGCTAATTTGAGAAACAGTGAAAAGCTAGGCAAGGTCACGCGTCCGTCTCACGTAAGTGGTACAGTTACCTTCGACAGGACTCAGACTGCTTCACGGGGTTTCATTTGGACGGCAATCATACGCAGCATAAGTCATTACTGACCCCTGAATTTACATTAGAACCTAGATGGTTTACCCAAATCAAATATGGCGAGTGCTGGGATGGTTCCTTTGAACAGGACTCGATGGATTTCCTACGCTACTTTTCACCAGTCCGAATTTGTGTTCCGTCCCTTACGATCTAGTTGTCATCAGAACGTGAAGTCCCATTCGTCCTTCATCCGTGCTTTCTTTCTGTCGCAGAGAAGATACGTATCATATCAAAGGAAGTCCGCCTAGGCTGCCATTTACCCATGGGTTTTAGTAAGAGCGATTCGCCATTCTATGTGTGACAGGAAACATACAAGCATGTTTAAAACACAGAATTCATTAGCGAAGATAATACCACAATGAATTACACAATTTGGAAACTGCAGCTGGCAGTCCTCTTCGCAGACTGGGCATATGCCCTACCCAGTAATTTAAAATCTCACAGGACAAATACACCAGCTCTATCAGCTAGAAACGAACAATAATGTTTCAAAATACCGGGAAAAGTCCTCAATCGCATCAAGGTCATTTATCTAAAATTAGGTATTTGTTTAAAATCTAGCTTTGTATGTTAACGAATGTAAAGACTAGAGCAGCGCAACTCGTTTAGGAAACAATTCCGTGTAATAGGTAGCTGTGACTAGGAGATAAGCAACAGTTTTAAATGAGGAGCTACTTGCCAAACTATTAAACATCCGCTCGAAACAAGATACACTATGTGATCAAAAATATCCGGACACCCCCAAAAACATACGTTTTTCATATTAGGTGCACGGTACTGCCACCTACTGCCAGGTACTCCACATCAACAACCTCAGTAGTCAATACACATAGTCGGAGAGCAGAATGGCGCGCTCCACGGAACTCACGGATTTCGAACATGGTCAGGTCACTGGGTTTCACTTGTGTCATACGGCTGTACGCGAGATTTTCATACTCCGAAACATTCCCAAGTCCACTGTTTCCAATGTGACAGTGAGGTGTAAACGTGAAGGGACACGTACAGCACAAAAGCGTACAGGCCGACCTAGTCCGTTGACTGAGAGAGACCGCCGACAGTTGAAGAGGTTCGTAATGTGTAATAGGCAGGCATCTACCCAGACCATCACACAGGAATTCCAGACTGCATTAGGATCCAGTGCAAGTACTATGACAGTTAGGTGGGAGGTGATAAAGCTTGGATTCATGGTCGAGCGGCTGCTCACAAGCCACACATCAAGCCGGTAAATGCCAAACGAAGCCTCGCTTGGTGTAAGGAGCTTAAACATTGGACGACTGAACAGTGGAAAAACGTTGTGTGGATTGACGAATCACGGTACACAATGTGGCCATCCGATGGCAGGGTGTGGGTATGGAGAATGCCCGGTGAACGTATCTGCCAGTGTGTGTAGTTCCAACAGTAAAATTCGGAAACGGTGGTGTTATGGTGTTTTTCATGGAGGGGCTTGTACCCGTGGTTGTTTTGCGTGGCAATATGGCAGCACACGTCTACATTGATGTTTTAAGCATCTTCTTGCTTCCTACTGTTTAAGAGCAATTTGGGGATGGTGATTGCATATTTCGACACGATCGAGCACCTGTTCATAATGCACGGCCTGTGGCGGAGTGGTTACATGACAATAACATCCCTGTAATGGACTGGCCTGCACAGAGTACTGACCTGAATCCTATAGCACACCTTTGGGAGGTTTTGGAAAGCGGAATCCGTGCGAGACCTCACCGACCAACATCGATACCTCTCCTCAGTGCAGCACTCCGTGAAGAATGGGCTGCAATTCCCCGATACAATTCCCCGATAAACCTTCCAGCACCTGATTGAACTTATGTCTGAGAGAATGGAAGCTGTCATCAATGCTAGGGGTGGGCCAGCACCATATTAAATCCCAGCATTACAGATGGAGGGCGCCACGAACTTGTAAGTCATTTTCAGCCAGGTGTCCCGATAGTTTTGATCACATAGTGTGTGTTAAGGCACGAAGTTCTTACAAGTCATATTTCCTAGAATAGCAGTCGCTTCGCTGTCGTATTTCTTCCATTGCTCATCGTCGACGTGTAAACATGCTGTTTCAGCGAAGTAATTAAAACGCAACGGAGTGCAACGGTATTCACTCTTTAGAAGAGCCACGCGTGGTCATGCTACATTATTTTCGGTTTATCCGCGTTACATTACACCTATATCAAAATCCACAATGACCACATTATCAGACGATGCAACAGAAATGACTTAGCAACCAGGTCTTTGCCACGCATGCATTAGCGTAGCGCAGAAAGTTTGTTGTGGGTGACAGAGTTAAGACGGACGTTGAAATATAGAACATGTAACTTTACCCGTGGTTTTCTCCAGTTTGGAAGAATACAAAAAGTTATGCCATTAGCATAGTTTCTAGTGTCAAAAACAATAGTAATTTCCTGTCAGGTAGGATTGTTTCATTGACGGCTTGTGCTTCTGTAGTCTGAGGGTTAGTTAATTGTGGTGTTGTCAGGAGAACGAGATCTCTAATCAAAGTTGGAACCTCACGAAGGAAGTATGGACTGTCGCTGACTGTTTCAACAAGGAATTGGAAGCGTAGACGTAGACAGGCTCTCAAGGGGTTCCATACGCTACCGACGTTGGATGGTTACTTACGCCAGAGCGCAGTGTCACTCCGCCTACTTTATATTGATTCACAGCATCGAGCTGCACTAGAAGTCAGGAGTATGTATCAAAGGTTACAGTCAATAGAACATTGATGTAAGACTATCATTCTGTATAAAACAAAGTGTTACAGTTAAATGACAGCTACAGTAACAAATACATGTCATCTAAGTGGGCAAGCACTGTTTCTCAAGTTATTGAACTACAGACACTGTATTTGTGTTGTAGTATTTGTTCGACCTCCTCCTGATGTACAACTAGACTTGCTACAACGCCACTACATTAACGTTCGCCTCCGTAGGTGAGTGGTCCAGGATGGAACCTGTAACGGCGACAAACAAGCGACGTTGCACTCAGGATGGTGATGGTAAGGATTTCGCTGTGCCTTTTGTGCCAACCTCCTCCGCCTCGATTGTGTCCCCAGCTCATCTCGATGCTACGATATCTTCCGTGCGTAGTTCGGTGAGCACCGAAGAAGTTACTCCAGCATCCCTCCTAATCACGAAGTGGCTCCTTCTGAGCTACCTGTGTGTGGAAAGTTAGCTGAGTCCCCCCCCCCCCCCCCTTTCGTTTTTTGTCCTCCGTTACAGTCTGAGATGATGCAATGTTCTCCCTGCTCCTTCGTCTTCAATCGCCGACGGTTTTTTTCTGCATTTGCCAACTACAACAACTCCCGAGGAGAATAAAATTAGCGACCAAGTATCACATGTTGCATTGGTAGTTCCACAGAATGCTTTCACCTTATTGACCGGAACTGGATTACATGACCCTTGTTCTGACGGGCAGGAAGCTGTGCTTATGACCCCTGCCACACCTCCGACTGCATAGGCCGCAATCCCACGTGGCCAACAGAAACAGTGTATGCAACCTGACCGTGCGGTGGCACGTAAGAAATCTAAGAAAAAAGGTTGTTATGACGTGGGCTCTGGTCCCCCGATGTCTGATTCGTCTGTCGATTCCGCAATGGACGTTGACTTTCAGCTGTCTACCTAATGAAACTCGGGGGTTCCGTACATCCACGACCAGCTGTGATCCATGACCCAAGCCTACACGTTCCTTTCCTTAAACGTTAATCATGTGGAATCAGAAGTGTAATTGGCTTCGCTGCGTCAGTTCGTTTAAGATTCTCCTTACCTGGCGTTCGTATGACCTTTAATGTAGCCCCCGAATATTCTACAGGGACCGCCTTATTCTTTCGCGAAGGCATTCCTATTGCTGAGGTGGAAATGTTGGATTGTGGCCGGGGCATATGTTGTCAGCTTTTTAATCTTACCTTGGTTCTTTTATATGCCCCGTTCTGGCACCGGTCGCGCAGTGGGTCGTTCGCGTTTTTATAAAGAGGATACTGTCTATCTCTTGCGTAAGTCTTCCGGGTATTCTGTTGGGTGGTGATTTTAACTGTGTAATGCGTCCTGCAGTTCAATCTCCCAGTTTTAATTTATCTCGTGAATTACATGAATTGGTCCGCTCCCTACACCTGAAAGACGTCCGGATGTGTAAATACCTGACGTTAGTTAAATTTACCCTCTTTACTGCGACTTCTAGTAGCAGGTTAGATAGGTTTCACTTATGAGACTGCCTGAGCGATAGTATTCCTAATGTTGAAGTCATCCCAGCTTCCTTTACGGATCACTGTGCTGTGGCGACAACTCTCAATCTTGAACGGCAACCAGTCAAATTGTTTCGCCCTCCGTGGATGTTAAACGTTGCTCACCTAGCTGACCCCTCTCTCGATGACGTGATGCGAGTAGTGTGGGAGCGTACTCTACGGTCCACTGGGAAATACTCTTCCACCCTTGACTGGTGGACGCAGCCAGCAAAACTGAGGCTCAGGCAAACTTTGATACTTTTCTGTGCCCTCAGAGCGTGAGACTTTCGAAGAACTTATGAATACTACTATCCCATACTGCGTGAACTTTATGCTGCTTCGGATCACGCCCCTCTGCGAATTGCGGATATTAGGCGTGTAAAAGCACAATTGTTAACCTTGAAGGGAATACAAATGGAAGGTTTGAAAATCCAATCAAAGCCACGTTCATTAGTGACGGAAGAACTGACTTCCTTGTATCATTTGCTTCGGCATCAGACCCGTCGCCGACGCGCTTGTATTCATTATTTCACGACAAGTGATGGACATACCGTAATGGCGCAAGCTGATATAGTGCGTATCTTACACCAGTACTATGTAGACACCTAAGACATCGATGAGTCCAGTGAAACCTTTTACGACCCACTTGTCGGGATCTTGTATACGATAATTACACCTGAACATAGTGCAACGCTCTTAGCTGTCTTTCAACCTCAGGAAGTTTACAAACTTATTGTGGGATCGCCTTCTCAAAAGCCCCGGGTCTATATGGACTTCGCAAGGAATTTTAAGTGCGCTTTTGGCCGTTGTTCGGTGCTACCTTTACCTCCGTTTTGAACGAAGTGTTAAAGGATGGAGTAGTGCCGACCTCGTTCAATAGTGGGAAAAATTGTTTTAATCCCGAAACGCACTGGACCGTTTGCCCCTGATAGCTCTGGCCCATTTACTTTGTTAAACTTTCATTATAAGACTGAGACGAGGGCTGTTAACAGTAGGATGTCGGTTCTGAGGGAGACGATTGTTGCTAAACATCAAAGTTGCGTACCTGGTCGTACCATTCTTACCCCTACAGTCGAGTGTCGTGACGTGGTTTCGGTGCTGCTGTAACGTCCGTTTCTTGTGCCCTTGCTTTTCTAGACCTCGATAAGGCATTGCATCGTGTTAATCACGACTTTCTGCTTCGGATTCTGGAGGCAGTCGGTATCACTGTTGACACACATGGAGTGCTCTCAAATCTGTTTACGGTATTTCGGCTTCGGTGGTTGTTAATAGCCAACTGACGCCCCCATAAATATCCGCTGTCAATGACTTTGTTTGTGTTGTCTCTGGAACCCCTACTTCGGATGCTATAATCCCAGCTGACAGCTTGGACGCTTTCCGGCGGGACTATGGCTGTTCGTGAATGCGCGGATCACGTGATGGTTCTAATTCGCAATCCTGCTGAGATACTGCGGCTGAAGGCTGTAATCGATGATTTTTGTCGGAGTTCAGGTGCAAAACTTAATAAAGGTACATGCAGGCTTCTTCCCTTGCGAGGTTTTGATGGCGCAATTGTGCATCGACATACGTCTCTCGGTATCATCACTGATTTTTGTCAACTCAAAATGATGACGCTCAACTGGAAGTCCGTTACGGACAAAATTCAGGGAGCGATACTAGAGCATGAAAGGCGTTCTCTTACTATGCTCCAGAAAGTCCGAATACTGGATACATATGTCTTATGCAAAGCTTATTACGTGGCACAAGTTTATCCGCTTCCCTCGATGATGGCGAAGAAACTACAACAATTGTCTGGTAGTTTCTTAAGGAAGAGAGACATATTTCGCTTACGGTATGAGGTGATACGAAGCCTCGTTCCTTTGTGGGGTTGGACCTGACTGATATACGGATGAACACGCAGATGCTATACGTGCGGCGTGCGGCGTACTGTTTTGACGATGTCTCAAGAAACTTACACATTCACGTCTCATTTAAAAAAAAAGACTTCCGTCAGGTTGCGTGTCTACCCGACGGGAGGCGCTAGCCACACGACATTTCTTTTCATTAAACATTTAATCATCAATTGTACACGAATGCGGAGTATTACAGATAAATGACGTTACTGGTGGGTACAAAAAGACAACTCTGTAATTTAAAACAATTTTAGCCATATATGCTGTGGTATTTACCTAGTTAGTGATCTGCTGACAGTAAGGAGAATATTTGCGTGCGCCCATCGTTCCTAAAAGCGAATGATTTGTAGGAACCTGTAGTTTTCTCTTTTTTTAATTCTGCTATTTTTTGTAGATCCAGAGATATCTGAGAAGTCACTTTCACTGCCAAGGGATTATGAAGTATACCGTTTTCAATACAGCTAAACTGTAACTACAAGAATAACAACGAAAACACACAGTGTCCAGTCACATGTAGTACACATCCTTGATAGTTGTTGTCCAGCTATATTTGAAATATGTACAGATCAGCTGCGAACCACGAACTGAGTCTCATCAACCATCGATGAGATTCTAGCCGATGCCTGATTTTTCCCACGAACTCTGCAAATATTGGAATGTGCTCACAGAAATCAATTGACAGTGTTAGCTGCAAACGTTATTAATATTACGCAGGAGTGGTGTGTAATATGTGTTATTTTATGGGGTTTCCATGTGTCTTATATAAACTTGATTATAATCAGTTTTATTTTATTTGCATTTTGACTTCTTGTGACCATAGGTTCCTAAATTCTGTGAGAGGAATTATTTGATTTTGTAGTTTGCTTCAAAACTTTGTGCATATTTCATTTCTATTCACTTAAGGCGTAGTATAATTCTATCAATTTTTAAACGCCTTTTGTTTATTGTATATTCATGACTGTGCTGCGATCTACCACTATGGGCAATTAATGTGGTGTTTATCTATGAAAGTCTTCTCCATATTGTTTAATATAGGCAGTAATATAAAAGCTGAATTTCGTACTGCATGATATACGCAAGAATTTTACAGCTGTGAAAACAACAACTTACGAATTGTTGCGTAAAAATTTATGTTAATTGTCCCCTGCTTTAAATCCGCTCTAGTAAAAGTACAGAAAGAACCGTCGTGACCCGTGGTTACAGTGTAGTTATGAACACATAGCCGCATTCGTTTGCGGTTAAAGTAAAAGGACGAAGTTCATCACGCTGTGCGAACTGCAAACAAAGCCGTTTCGAAGTCCCGCGTTTAAAAGCAGGCCACTTAGAGCGCAATTATCTTAATGGCGGCACTTTGCTTTGTGCCAGAAAAACAATCAGTGTGCAAAATTTAAGGCTACATTAACAGGCACGAAGTGCAGCCAAATGTTTCGAACCCCGCATCAATGTAAAGCGTGCTGTCAAACCCTCATATTAATTACAACGTCGTTTTGCACGAACTTTATAACCATTATTTCCAAAGAAAGGTGGATGTTCAAACGGTACGTTTTATAAACTCCTTGAAAAACGTTTTTTACCACCCGCGCACACACCTGCGAATTTGTGCCGGCTTAGATTCAAAGGGAGCATGGAGCAGAAATATAAGCATTACGAAAAATAGCTTTACTGTGACACAAAAACGATAGAGTAACGAAAAGAAAGCCAATCTGTCCGAAAGCGCAGATCTCTAAAATAAGGATCAACCGCTGGACAGCATTCAGTGTAGTTCCGCCCCGTGGATTAGGTTGCTGTCCGAAAGGTACAAATACGCTTTTGATCGAGACTGTTTCACCCTTCTGTGATGGCCCCCCTGATTTCTTCTAGCGTGTGAGAAGGGTTTCTGTGACGACGCGCTCCAGTTTTCAGCTAGTCCTGAATATGCCAACTGACAACGCAGGCCAAAGACTACGTTGACTCCTGCTTCCTGAAGCAAAGTGTTTACGTGTCTGGCTCGACGGGCTCGCGTATCATGGATAATGGATGCCCCTCAGTGTACCTTAGACGGCGACGCTGTCCGTACGTGACACGGTGTCGTGGGACTGCATGCCTGACACCCAGTCACCTCCACATTTCCAAGTATTTATTTTCAATGTGTGATCAGTAGTCGTAGTATGTTTCCGATAGGGGGCGCAAGGTGACTTATTTGAAACTGTTTTGTAAATATCTGTAAAATTACAAATCGAATAAAAAAAGATTGTAATAACAAGAGCGACATTAAATAACACCAAATTCGACCCCCTGCCCCAACCAAGGTAGGCGGAGGGGATCAATTTTGAAATCTTAAATAGGAACACCCATTTTTACTGCGGCTTCGGATTTTCTGGGAATGAGTACCTAAATTCTGTGTTTAACATTTCTTTCGTTGTATGATAGATAGCGCTGTAATCGACAAACATCAAAATGGGTCAAAGCCGTTGAAAAATGATATCATCACAAGAAATAAACACGAGATTAAGATCCCCGTAGGTCAGAAACGTTATTCTGTATTCTTTAATGTGGAAACGGTTTTTTTATAGCAAAACACTTGATTCTTAGGAATATAATACGAGTACCATGAGGAGATATTTCAAACCAGCCTTCGAAGACCACCGCCAGAATAACGCTGTAAACGTAGGCTTCCGCGGTCGTTGTCACAGTCAATAAAATTCTTCTGGATTTGAGACCGCATTGTCAATTACAAAATTCCGACGTTTCGGCGACTATTGCAAGACGCCTTCCTCGGGGTGTATTGCTATTTCAGTTAGCAATACACCCTGAGGAAGGCGTCTTGCAATAGTCGCCGAAACGTCGGACTTTTATAATTGATAATGCGGCCTCAAAACCCACAAGAATTTTATTGGCAACAACAACTTTGACTACACCATTGATGTAATTTCTTTCGCTGAAACGGAAATCAGTCGGAACAATTCATTATTTTTTTTTCTATCAATGAATTACAAACTACTTTTAGCGTTACAGCCATAGTCGAGATCCAAACAATGGAACTACTTCCTTGACACTGGAAGTTTACACCTACAGAGAGGGTCTGACCGCAGATTAAGACGTATGACCACAGTCCGTGCTTCGAAAGATAAAAAAATATATCGCAGAAAATAGTCACTACGTTATTTGTAATTTTTTGATGATTTTAAACCCATTTCGAGTTTTGTTGAGTACAGGGCAATCTATGACACCACGAACAAGACGTTAAATAGAAAAGTTTCTCACTAACTTCCAGGAGGATTCGAATCCGCAATAAAAACGTAGTTTCCTATTTAAGAATTCAAAGTTGAACCCCCTCCCGCCCCATCGGGTTGGGGCAAAGATTTGAGTTCGGTGTCCTTGGATGCCCCGCCCTTATAACTTATCTGTTTAAAGAATTTTCGAAAGACAATAACAGAGTTCAACTTGTTGTTAGCATTATTAGGGCACTGATCTTGGGGCATGTATTGGATTAATTAAACTTTTTAAACACTTTAACCTTTATGTCAGCTCCTCCTGGCAATAAAATATAAATATTGCATTATGTAATGCAAAAATGTAAGATGTTAGTTTATGTTGTAGAAAGTTGTTCTTACATTAGCATTTTTCGCAGTGCGCGGAAGAATTTTCATTAAGGTGTGCGTAACATGGTATCTTTCCCAATTAAATTAAAATATTTTTGTACTGATGTACGCTTTCCTGGTATGTTCCCTGGCATGTAACATATTTCTCTGCCATTTAACACTATTTTCGTGTCTCTTCACCAGAAAATAAGTTACGCTGTTGTTAGTCATTCACGTTAAACGCTAAACTAGTAAGGATGCGCAGTAGTTAAGACAATGGATTCACGTTCGGAACGAAAACGGCTCAATTCCGTCCTGCATTCCAGTTTTAGGTTTTCAATGGTTTGCCTACATTTCGTATGGCGAATCGACGGATGGTCCCTTTGAAAAGGGAACAGCCGATTTTCTCCCCCGTCTTTGTTCTACCCGACATTGTGCTACGCCTATGTTGATCTAGTCATCGGCTGGGCAGTAAGACTTACCCTTTCTTTGCTAAAATGTAAGGCCCATTCGTTGCAAAACGGTTGTGTGACTGCATAGCGGCATATCATATCCAAAAAGACTACGCGTACTTAAGTACAGAGATTGTGAAACAGACTATCGGGTTCATGACAGCTTTATTTCTATCGAGTTTGAGTTTGAGTTTGAGCTGAGACGAACGTTAAAGAAAACGCGAATATATTCGCATGCCAAAGTTTTTGGAAAAGATTTTGACGTTACTGAGAAAGATGGAATGTAGCAGCTGGCATCCAGATTTTCAGTCAGAGTCTTTTAAATAAACTGGAACATATGTGCAATGTTTTTGCTCCGGTAGGAGCATTTTTCCGCTGGTTCTGTTATCGCGGTACTTAGGCGAAATGTGCGTTTGTGACAGTAGAATAAAAAAATGGCTCTAAGCACTATGGGACATAACATCTAAGGTCATCAGTCCCCTAGACTTAGAACTACTTAAACCTAACTATCCTAAGGACATCAAACATATCCATGCGCGAGGCAGGATTCGAACCTGCGACCGTAGCAGCAGCGCGGTTCCGGACTGAAGCGCCTACATCCGCTCGGCCACAGCGCCGGCTGACAGTAGAATCTTTCTGAAGTCAACCAAAAATGCCGGTTCTGTAAATTTCCTCAATACTGTTTGTCGAAAACAACGTCTTGTTCCCTCCAGGGCCTCCCATTTGAGTTCGCGAATTGTCCACATAACAATCGCGTGTTGATCGAAACCTCGGGAAACGCGTTTAACAGCTCGCCTCTGAATTGATTCTTCCTTTAACTCTAGATGGTGGTGATCCCAAACATTCGAGTAGTAAGAATGAGTCACACCAGTGTTCTAAAGCATGTCTCCTTCGTAGATGAACTACACATTCCTAGAATTGTCACAAAAAATTGAAGTCGGCCGTTCGGTTTCTCTACTACCGAAATGACGTACTCGTTCCATTGAACATCGCTTTGCAACGCTACACCTAGATATTTTATCATCGTGACTGTGCCAAGAAGCACACCACTAATACTTTATTCGAGTATTATGGGATTATTCTTCTTCTCATTAGTATTAATTTACAGTTTTCTACATTGAGCAAGATAACATTCATCGCGAGTTATTTTGCGACCCAAATACCAAAACCCATTAATTAATTTCACTATGTCATTTGTTAAATTTAGCACTGCCTGATTTAATTCATCTATACAACACTATTATTGTTTACTTTTGTTGAAGTTATAAACTTATTTGCAAGACACCATTCATTCGTTTACCGACTTTTCATTGAATGGAGATAATTTGGAAACAGTACAGTCAGAACAAATTAAAATGTTACTGGTTCCGTATATAAAAAAAGTCTATAACGCTTAACAATAATTTCGTTCTCAAGTGCTCGTTTCTGTGCCATTTGTGGTGCTAGTTGCAGAAGTGTAACATTCATAAAGTGGCTAATCTCCAGGTACCTCATTCACTCATGAAATACTATTCCAGAACTTAAGTAATTCGGTCAGTAATTCAATGTGACCTATGCAGATGACATGCTTCTTTTTTATAAAACAACTACCCCCTTTCCTTATATACAGGGTGACAATTATTGAACTATATAAAACAAAATCGTGAAAACTTCTGAACGGTTTGCGTTAGGACGTTCAAGCAGCACAGTTGGACGCGCGGCGTGATGGGAACTAGTATGCACATGCGCAAGTGCCTTGTCGTTGTCGGCCACTTTCATTAGGATGAGTTCGTCAAAATGCCAAATTGGCGCATTTGTGGATTGAGAATCCACATTCCGCGATCGAGATGTCTCTTCACCCTCAACGAGTGACTGTGCGGTGTACAGTGTCCAGTCATGGAATAATCTGTGCGATATTCCTTGATGACACAGTGACTACCGAACGGTACGTGAAGGTTTTGAAAGATGATTTCCTCCACATTATTCAAAGTGACCCTGACTTCGAAAAGATGTGGTTCACACACGACGGAGATCGCCTCATCGAAGCAGGAGAGTGTTTGATGTCCTGGAGGAGCACGTTTGGGACCGCATTCTGGCTCTGGGGTACCCGGAGGCCACTGGCATGGGCCTCGATTGGCCGCCATATTCTCCGGATCTGAACATAAGCGACTCTTTTTTGTGAGGCTATATTAAAGACAAGGTGTACAGCAATAACCGAAAAACCATTGCTGAGCTGGAAACAGCCATTCAGGAGGTCATCGACAGTATCGATGTTCCAACACTTTGTAAGTAGGCTGTTTAGGTTTTTTCATTGGTAACGCCACCTCTGTATAAAAATCACTGGCTGTGCTGTGTGCAGTCTGTGTCTAGTTTGCATTGTTGTCTGCCATTGTAGTGTTGGGCAGCGGCGGCTGGATGTGAATAGCGCGTAGCGTTGCGCAGTTGGAGGTGAGGAGCCAGCAGTGGTGGATGTGGGGAGAGAGATTGCGGAGTTTTGTAATTTGTCATGAACTGATATATATATTATGACTATTAAGGTAAATACATGGTTTGTTCTCTATTAAAATCTTTCATTTGCTAACCATCCCTATCAGTAGTTAGTGCCTTCCGTAGTTTGAATCTTTTATTTAGCTGGCAGTAGTGGTGCTCGCTGTATTGCAGTAGTTAGAGTAACCAAGATTTTTGTGAGGTAAGAGATTTGTGAAACGCATAGGTTAATGTTAGTCAGGGCCATTTTTTTTTGTAGGGATTTTTGAAAGTCAGATTGCGTTGCGCTAAAAAAATATTGTGTATCAGTTTAAGGACAGTCATGTATAATTCTTCAAAGGGGACGCTTCATATGGTGACCCTGCCAGGATACCTCACTATCCTCAAGGGGGTACATGCTCACTTTGTGTACCATGTGTTTGGCAAGCACAAGGAGCCCTAGCTAATATGGTATTTGCTTATACAACTTTACACATCGTTACCATATTTCTCTAACACAGAATTACACAGCTATCTGATCATTTAACAGAGAAAGAAACTTTTTTTACTACATGAGTGACAGGTGTTTACGTAATTACACAGTTGGATAACTTCACACTTATGAAACTGTATTTTGTCTGTACTTTGTAAACTGTTCATATTTTTTCGGAACCATTGTGATATTATGAGAGCTTTGAATGATGTATTTGGTATGAGATCATGATTTTTAAAGTACATTTGAGGTAGATGACACTATCGAAATGAGCAGAGATTTTTTTTTAGGTTTTGAAATTACTGAAGCAAGCTACGACGATTTTGAGATTTGGCTGAGGTTTCATGATGTTATGATGACGATGCGTATTACGCTGTTGTGGTTTGTTTATGATCAATAAGCTGATGCTATATGAGTTATTTGAGTATGCTATGTATCTGTTATCATGAAATATTGAAGAAGTGTCGACGAATATATATATGTGGAATAAGGTAAGGAGTAATGAATAGTGGTTAGGGACTCTGACTTGTGAAAAAGGATGTTGGAAACCAAGAATCGTACTTTAAGAGTTATGAAATGTGTGTAAATGCGTGAATGTATCACAACGCCGGCGAAAATTTTTTGGACTCTGTTATATTTACAGGATTTTGTTTCTACAGATTTGTAACGCAAATTCCTGATGTGTCGAATAATTTTTATCTGAGACTGCCACTGTAGCGGAAACTGCTGTCGTAAATATTTCCGTAAGAAAGTTAAGTGACCACCTGCACGTAATGTGTCGTGAGCACCCAGCTGTGTCAGACGCCTGGAGAAAAAAGCCATTAGTGCGTGCCTTTTTCAGAGACACAGGTAGAAAAGAAAAAAAAGAGAGGCCATTATCCTCGCTATTGACATTCCTTGTAGAAAGCACCGCAAATACGACACGCTCATTACTTGGAAAGATACTTACATCTGCACCCCTGATTATGACAAACGTCTTTCTCGAGAATTGAGAGAATTTTTACTGCCTTATGAAATGCCATATGGCTAGTGAATGATGTTTCACACCTAGCTTTGCCTATTGTGTTAAATATCTAGTTTCTAGTTGCACTGCAGCATTGGTTAAAATAAAATTTTATAGATGCACTAATATAAACATTTTCTGTCTACAGATCGAGCAAATAATAATTTTTTCAAAAAAATGAGGGAGCGCAAAAAGACATGTACCTTCACAGGAACTGCATTCAGAATTTTCTTTTCTAGTACTTGCTAATTTATTTTGTAGAATAAGTTGTGGTGCACCACTTTAATGATATAGATATTAAGATGTGAATAGACATTTCCCTTATCTGCATTGTTGTCTTTAGTGTACTATTTTTTCTGCTTGAGCTATGTCATGTTTAGGTATTTCGTTTTCTGCTGCTGTTTGCCAGGCATAGTGTTACTGAATTTGAATTTGTGTTACTCTGCTAAGCCAGTTTACTACTGATTTATTTGTCTTGTTTGCTGCGCATTGCCTCATATTAGTTGTAATGTTGAATTGCTTGATAATTTAGATTTACTGTAGCTTGCTTTGCAAATTTGAATTTTTTTGTCCTTGCTGTTTGTGTTACTTGTTTTGCGCTGCTGCATTGCCTCGTCCCTTAGTTTAGCATCGGAGCTCAGTAGATTTAAGTTAGCTTAAGAGGGGGTAGACTATATAAGAGAATGAGTTGCGATGAATTGGAAGAAATGCATTGAGAAGTAATACGAAAAATGTACATAAAGCAGGTACAGATAGGATTTTTGGGAATAATGATGAATGAAGGGAGATCTCCAAGAAGAAAGTTTTGTTTACAAAACACTGCAGTAAAGCAAACCCTGTCCTTTCCTTTTGTATTATTCCGCTATATGTTTGTGTACCCTTGTGTATTTGTGTTCATCCTGTCTTTATGTGTTTATCTGATATGATTTACGTTGTAGAATTTTCCAAATACTCAGCTACATTCACTATGATGAGGAATACTGTTATCCTCAAATATAATTTGTATTAATAATATGGTATTTTCTTTGTAAAGATGTTAGACATTATTAATTCTGTTCTGTTTTAATGCTCATGTGTGAAGTCAATGTTTCAATAATTATTCTGATCTTTTATGTATTTACCTATGTCATAATTCCTGTAACACTGATGTATATGTTAGTTCGATTCTTTTGTAAAGCCTGTACCACAAATGTTATCTGTATCGTTATGTTCTTTAATGATGTATTTTGTACCCTTGTAATTGTATTCTTATGTCATAAAATTGTAATTGACACCAGTTCATCAAATTAAGCAACTTGTAAGTTACATTTAAATGCACACGTTTCTGTTGGTCATAGTATATGGACAATATGTGAGAAGTAGGGACTGATAGTGTTTGCATGTGTGTTAATAATTCAGCAAGGGACTGGATAACAGCATTGCTGGTTCTAAGGACATTTCAAACAAATTTTTTGTGAGTGGACATGTGGTGGTTTATGGACTTGCTATATTGTCCGCAAGACTCTTCGATGGTGATTGTGCACCTGCACATTTGCAACAGATGGCTGCTGGCCGTCTCTACAAGGACTACAGTGGGTCTGCGTCTTTGCTGACTCACCAGTACCATTATTTCTACAAGGACTGCAGTGGGTCTGCGCCTCTGGTGGCCCACCAATACCGTAATCTCTACCAGGACTACAGTGGGTCTGCTCTGTGACGACCTACCAATACTCTTCAAAACTTCGATTGACTCTGCTGTGGGTTTGCTCTGTTGTGGCCCATTACTTGTCTGCATGTCAAGAGTCAGCACTGTCTTTCCATTGGAAGGACAACACTACTTCTTCAAGACTGTATGGAAATCCACTACTTCCGCGTGCATTTTCTTTTACTGCTCAGACTTTGTGAAAAACACTGCAATTTTACTGTGACGAATGATGAGGACTGTCTTTATGGACTGTGAGAAAATTTTAGCTTTTGACCAACATTGTATCAATAAGTGTGTGCATTTGATATCTTTGTTATTGTAATTATGAAAAATTTTATCAAATCATTATTGGCCACTGCCCAAAACAATTTGTAAAATTTTTTTGTGGGGAGCATGGGGGCTATGTAAGTAGGCTGTTTAGGTTTTTTCATTGGTGACGCCACCTCTGTATAAAAGTCTCTGGCTGTGCTGTGTGCAGTCTGTGTCTAGTTTGCATTGTTGTCTGCCATTGTAGTGTTGGGCAGCGGCGGCTGGATGTGAATAGCGCGTAGCGTTGCGCAGTTGGAGGTGAGCCGCCAGCAGTGGTGGATGTGGGGAGAGAGATGGCGGAGTTTTGTAATTTGTCATGAACTGATATATATATTATGACTATTAAGGTAAATACATGGTTTGTTCTCTATCAAAATCTTTCATTTGCTAACCATCCCTATCAGTAGTTAGTGCCTTCCGTAGTTTGAATCTGTTATTTAGCTGGCAGTAGTGGTGCTCGCTGTATTGCAGTAGTTCGAGTAACTAAGATTTTTGTGAGGTAAGAGATTTGTGAAACGCAAAGGTTAATGTTAGTTAGGGCCATTTTTTTTTGTAGGGATTTTTGAAAGTCAGATTGCGTTGCGCTAAAAAAATATTGTGTATCAGTTTAAGGACAGTCATGTATAATTCTTCAAAGGGGACGCTTCAACTTCAGCGGTCATAGAGTATTTCGTTATTCGTCAGCGCCAGATCGTCGTCAATGATGTCAGGCATATCGAACATGTCATAACCTAAACCGGAATATCTGCAGTGACGTTTACATGCTGCACGCTGTAGTTTGTAACTAATTTACGTTGTTATTTTTCATATGGTTCACATTGTCTGATGTGAGTGAAGACGTTTCGAATGCTAAGATTTGTTTCGCTACCCGGCATTTCATCTACGAACATTCCGTCTCACAAAATGCTCTTCTTTCATTTTGTAAGTTTAGGCGGTTCTGAAATTCCTGGATGTACTGATTCTTTGTTCCCAGAGTCAAGAGAACGTCCCCACTGCTTTCAGTGTTCTGTGTTCTGTGTTTCACAGTGAAATGCCAGAACCTTCGCGGGGCCGCAAGTGGTAGCGTGATTCCCGAGTGAATGTAAAACACGGCAGCACTGCGGGAAGACACTCCGAGTCATCTGATTATGCAAACTTATGCGTGCTCCTGCAGACGGCGCGAATTGGTGTGGAAGGCCTTTCTCTGTTCATGATGTGCCTCCATTCTTTTACGCCACTCTTCAGAAAGTACTCATTTTTTTCTCTCCCCTGAGATGCCACATTTTTCCTGTATACAATAAAAGTCGTTACGACAAAACTGTTGTGCAGCACAGTTCATCCATTATGTTTTAGTGATAGAGGACAATGAGAGAAAGGGCTAAAGTCTGCGATTTTTAACTTAAAAGAAAATACTGTATTGAATATTTAGTCATATATCCACTAAGCTTTTGCTCTTAAGCCCAGGTTCTCACTTAGAATGTTCCAAAATTCGATTTTTATTGCATTTTTTAAAGATATGTGTGTCTATAATGTTGGGAAGAAAAGGTTTTCTAATCCATACGTTACAAAAATTTCTACAGCCGATTGTTCGAAGCAGTGTTCTGGCCGGCGTGGGACGCTCTCATCCGAAGACGTACGACTGAGGTGTTGCAGTGACGCAGGCTCGCAGAATTACTTACACTGCAGTACGCATGCTATTCGCCGAAACAGCTGACGAACAACGTGTCCAGGCTGCCGAACGTGCACATCCATCTCAGCCAGATCGGCTTTTCTCACCAAGAAGAACGAGGGAATTGATCTCGAGGAACAACTGGAGTTAAAGGAAAGTTCGATATACGGTCCTTGAATTGCAGACTAAATTTAAATAACGAAAACACGTTTTTTGGTCAAAATTGGTCAAAACATAAGTATTTGGTCCACCATATTGGTTAAGCCATTTTCAATTTTGAAAATCTAACTTCATATTTGTATTCAGTGACGCCAAAAATACGTAACAATGTATAGTTTTTATGTTGTTGTTGTGGTCTTCAGTCCTGAGACTGGTTTGATGCAGCTCTCCATGCTACTCTATCCTGCGCAAGCTTTTTCATCTCCCAGTACCTACTGCAACCTACATCCTTCTGAATCTGCTTAGTGTATTCATCTCTTGGTCTCCCTCTAACATTTTTACCCTCCACGCTGCCCTCCAATACTAAATTGGTGATCCCTTGATGCCTCAGAACATGTCCTACCAACCGATCCCTTCTTCTGGTCAAGTTGTGCCACAAACTTCTCTTCTCCCCAATCCTATTCAATACTTCCTCATTAGTTATGTGATCTACCCATCTAATCTTCAGCATTCTTCTGTAGCACCACATTTCGAAAGCTTCTATTCTCTTCTTGTCCAAACTATTTATCGTCCATGTTTCACTTCCATACATGGCACACTCCATACGAATACTTTCAGAAATGACTTCCTGACACTTAAATCTATACTGGATGTTAACAAATTTCTCTTCTTCAGAAACGCTTTCCTTGCCATTGCCAGCCTACATTTTATATCCTCTCTACTTCGACCATCATCAGTTATTTTGCTCCCCAAATAGCAAAACTCCTTTACTACTTTAAGTGCCTCATTTCCTAATCTAATTCCCTCAGCATCACCCGACTTAATTAGACTACATTCCATTATCCTTGTTTTGCTTTTGTTGATGTTCATCTTATATCCTCCTTTCAAGACACTGTCCATTCCATTCAACTGCTCTTCCAAGTCCTTTGCTGTCTCTGACAGAATTACAATGTCATCGGCGAACCTCAAAGTTTTTATTTCTTCTCCATGAATTTTAATACCTACTCCGAATTATTCTTTTGTTTCCTTTACTGCTTGCTCAATATACAGATTGAATAACATCGGGGAGAGGCTACAACCCTGTCTTACTCCCTTCCCAACCACTGCTTCCCTTTCATGTCCCTCGACTCTTATAACTGCCATCTGGTTTCTGTACAAATTGTAAATAGCCTTTCGCTCCCTGTATTTTACCCCTGCCACCTTTAGAATTTGAAAGAGAGTATTCCAGTCAACATTGTCAAAAGCTTTCTCTAAGTCTACAAATGCTAGAAACGTAGGTTTGCCTTTCCTTAATCTTTCTTCTAAGATAAGTCGTAAGGTCTGTATTGCCTCACGTGTTCCAGTGTTTCTACGGAATCCAAACTGATCTTCCCCGAGGTTGGCTTCTACTAGTTTTTCCATTCGTCTGTAAAGAATTCGTGTTAGTATTTTGCAGCTGTGACTTATTAAGCTGATAGTTCGGTAATTTTCACATCTGTCAACACCTGCTTTCTTTGGGATTGGAATTATTATATTCTTCTTGAAGTCTGAGGGTATTTCGCCTGTATCATACATCTTGCTCACCAGATGGTAGAGTTTTGTCAGGACTGGCTCTCCCACGGCCGTCAGTAGTTCCAATGGAATATTGTCTACTCCGGGGGCCTTGTTTCGACTCAGGTCTTTCAGTGCTCTGTCAAACTCTTCACGCAGTTTTTATACAAATTGAAATTATAATATATATTAAAGTTTTCCCTACACTTTAACCAAGTTTTTCTCGACAGTCGATTTTTGAAAACTGTGTGCAGCATAAAATAAAAACGGTTTAATCTGTTGCTTCCTACTTTTGGCCCCGAAAAGTAAACACTTTTCCTGAGGGCTTATTCATGTAATAAATGGAAGTTGTTAATATTAACAGTTCTTTATAAAGCCATAGAGTGAAACAAACCTCCAAAAATCGAACTCGTATTTCCAGTTAGTACGCTATTGTTAAATTTAAGGTTATTTCATTGTGTTTAGGTGTATACTCCCATAAATTTAATGTAGTATGATTTGTTTCAGGTAACTCCTGAGGGGCTACACTGCATACAGTACGCGTAGTTCAAACTCGCAGGCCTTTGATCTAACCATAAAAACGGGTGCAATTTTGGTTCTTTTTTTTGTTTTTCATTGAAAATATAGAATAAAGTTCAAAGTATAATGAATCATAATCCCCAAACAGATCCTTTCTATGTCTTTCCAATGTCTCAAAAAAATTTCCAAACTTTCTTATTTTTGCTCATTTGAATGAGAACCTAGCCTCAATCTGTGCACTGATGGCTTTCTTGTAAACTTTCCTGTTTCCTGTTCTGGTAACGCTGACTTCAGCCTGTCTTTCGGGGCTAATAAAATTTACACCTACAATCCGCAAGCAACCTTGAGAGCTGTAGCGGGAGATACTGTCTGGTGTCACTATAATTTCGCGCCTTTCACTGTGACCAGTGTGTACTACGTGCTTATTAGAGACGGAGAGCTAACCTGAAGTGGAGAAGCATTGAGAAGGACCCCAACAGAGTCTTTATCAACGGAAGCTTCCCTTCCAAGCAATTTCCTGAAGTCCATGGTATCCAACCTGAGCGCCGCTGCGCCGGGGCGCCGTGGATTTGTCTCGCGGTTGGTGGCAAAGAAGATTGCTGGACGAAATTTCATTTCTGGTTCCAACCTGTGCTTAAACAGTCGCAACCTCTAAGCTGAACTATCGCGCGTTACACATAGCGCCAGCAGTGATTATTGTTTCCAACCCGTTTTTATTATATTGTGACTTTGTTATAAAGTCGATAAACTATGGAAAAGTTTTTAACACTGTTAAGTGGAAGTGAAAAGCGAGATCTTGCTGAGGACAACAAGGAAAGTGGTATGAAGATAGGAAAGTCAGATATAGAAAATGACAGCTATTTACATTTTCGTTTCTCGTGCACTCTTGTGAACATTAAGAACGTCCAAAGAGTGTTTTGTGTTTGAAAGTATTTTCTGTAGGATGTATGCTACCTAGCAAATCAAAGCGTCATTTAGAAAGTGTTCATATGAATGACATGGTGAAACCAAGAGAATATATTTCTGGAAAACTGAGTCAAATGAAACAAAAAAATTGTTTTCTACGCAGTGGAAACGTGAAATTTTGTTTTAGCGTCCTGCATTGTAGCTTACTGAGTAGAAAAATATAAGAAAGCCCATGCGATTGTGTAAGAACTAATTCTACCGTGTGCTATCGACACGGTGTGCATTATGCTCGGGTAGTCCATGGTAAAACAGCTTTTGCTCGTTCCTTTGTGTGACACTACAATTAGTCACCGAATTTAAGATTTAGGAAAGGATGTTCATGAACGAATTACAGAAAAAAATAGAACAGCTTGACGAGACCATTAATAACAATAAGGATGTTCATTTAATTGGCTATGTGCGATTTATTGACGAAACAAGTAAGGAAATGATGGAAGATGTTTCTTTTTGTAAGGAAATAAATATAGGTACGTCATGCAAAGATTTGTTTGCAATAGTGGGCACCTTCATGACAGAAAATCAAATTAACTGGGCTCACAGTGTTGGTGCGTGTACTGATGGTCATCCAAGTCGAGGCGTTGCAGTGGCCACCAGCACGTATCCACGGGAAAGTTCCTGATGTTATGTGAAGCCAACCCATAATCCACAGTGATGCATTTGCTTTATGGAATTTGATGGCTGATCTCAATCATGTACTACAAATTCTCATAAATGTGGTGAATTTTATTAAAACTCGTCCTCATAGATCTGGATTTTTTTAGACAACTGTGTCACGACACGGGGGCTGAACATTAAATTACAGCAGTACTCAAGGGTAATGTATTAACGCGCATTTTTGAACTTAACCGAGAAGTCTGTTCTTAGTTGGAAGAAGAAAATCGTATCTGTGCTGACTGCTTTCTAGAAACAGACTATGAAAGCTCGAGTACTTAAGTGATATATTTGAGAACTTTAACTCAGTGATTAAGTCTCTGCTAGAAAATGAAACACTCATTTCATTCAGCGAATTGACCTAGTTCCGGTCTTAATAAAAACTACTTCTTTGGAAGAGGAAAATAAACGACGGAGGAACTTATAAACGACAATTAGAAAGGTCTTCTAGCAGATTTTTTTATAATTGAAGAATATTTATCTGAACTTCACGTTCATTTTGAAAAATACTTTCCTAAAAACTACTAAAAGTTTCAGGGGTTCAAAACCCCTTCAGTAACTGTTATCATTCCGAGTTCAATACTGCAGAAGAAGGCGACTCGATACAACTTTCACCACATTCTTCCCTAAAAGCGAAATTTTCATCAATGACAATGTCAGCAGTCTGGTATTCAGTAAGGAAAGTGTTTCTAAACTTTAGACACAAAGCACTGGAGGTGTTAATTCCTTTTGCAACCTCCTATCTTTGTGAAAGTGCTTTTTTGTTAGTGCCTGTCGTTGAAACCAACTATGGATAAGACTTTGTTTGGAGATGGAAATGTGGGTACTTCATTGCTGCCAAGGTTCGAGAAGTCGTGTAACAAGAAACAGGCTTAAGCGTCGCATCCACGTCAGTAGTATTTTATGTCCCGGCGTAAAAGTCAATCGCCGGGACGATGCTCAGGATCGGAAGAGCAGAGGGGGATGTGAAGTAGACGTCAGCCAATAGAACACTGACCGAACCCTCTCTAGGACGGCACCTCCTGGCGGCGACCCAGCTGAAGACTAGCCGTACTACGAGCTCGACAGCAGCGACTCAGGAACTGTATTGTTTCACTTGTATTAGGAGTTGTGTACACTGAAGAGATTTGCTTATCTTGTGTGTCGCCCATTGCTTGCAACTCTCAATTGTGGATTCTCAAAGTTAAGTATTGTCATTTATCTTACTGCAATAAAAAGTCATTAATACGATTTTCTTGAATTGTTGTCTAGCGATCCGAGAAAGAAGTTTTCCTAGAAATCCCATATTCGACGAGTAGGCAGGACACAATATTTTATTCGTAAATTTCTTTATTAATTATTTCAGTTTTTAAAAGGTATCCTAAAGGGGAACCACGGAAACAACATAGTTGGTCAGGGAAGCCAGGAACTCAAAAAGGTCGAAAACCAAGGCCTTAAGCAAATTAGGAAAAAAAACTGGGAAAATCAAAATCTTGGCGGACGAACGGAGGCTTCAAGCGCTTTCCTCCCCAATTCCGAAACGCACTTGCTCCTTTTTTGCCTCTGTGCAAGGTCCTTCCAAGCGCATGCACTGTCGTGAAGCCGCTTTACGTGCTCTAGTTGTTCTGATTTCTCTGCCATGGCGATTTCGTGAGATACAGAATACACTAGTGGACATTTACAACAGATTAAAATCGTAAAACAACATATGCCAAATACGCACGAAGCGTACTATATGCTTTGTTATGCAAATGATTGACATTTCATTACAGTGCAACCGCCCACTTAGAAATCGCATATGAATCTTGGCTGTTTGTGAAGAGGAACATCTACCAGCATGTGTCTCATTTCGACAGCAGAAGGACCGTGGTCTATCGTGCTCGGTTTGGTCGGGATATCACGACAGCCACGTGAATACGGGGTGGATGGATTCTTGATGACCATACTCAACTCCATGCAAGATCTCGACAGTCCCACACGACTAACAGCCGAGACGACAGACATTTTGTTCGCCCGGTGAATGACCGTACAGCTACATCCGCTGTATCAGAAAATAGGATTGTTTGCAGCAAAACAGGTATCGACATGAAGTGAGACTACGTCTAGAGCGCGTGGATCATCTTTGTGGTTTCCCTTGACACGCCACCTTGAGTCACGTCCAGGCAGCGCGACCAACGACCTAAGAGGGACACGACTCTGTTGAGATGAGTCCGGATTCTTGGTACAGCATCAAAACGGACGTATCCGTTGAGAAGGTTCGGAGGAGTGTAAACCTTATGAGATCACACTGGTCGTCGTCATACGGTCCAAGGAAGAAATGGAGGAGGATCAGGGTTTAACGTTCCTTCGATATCGATGTCAATAGAGGCGGAGCACGAGCTCGGATCGTTTCAAGGATAGGGGAGGAAACAGGCTGTGCCCTTTTCGAAGGAACCATCCCGGAACTTGCCTGGAGCGATTTAGCGAATGACGAACGCAAATTTGAACCGTCGTTCTCCTGGATGTAATTACAGCGTTCTAAACACTTCGCCACCTCTCTTGGTTGATACGATCCAAGCAGTTTCACCGATAGTATGAGAGTTCCACTGGGTACACAACACGGCCATCCCTGGTTCGCATAATCGGTAATTTGGGCAGTAGGCTTCACATTTATGATGTGTAAGGCCGGTGGTTGCACCCTGCATTCTACGACCACTTGACTTTGTTTCTACAAGGTCACGCCAGACCATCTGCTGCCTTGACCATCCTCGATACGGAGGGTGTTCGACTGTTGTGAAGGTAGGATATTCACCATATCTAACTTAAACTCTTCTAGATTGCTTTTAGTTATAATTATTCTCTACTACTACTTTCTATACATATTTTACTTGGAATATGATTATACAATGGCAAAATTCATAGGATAGCTCTTAATATCGTGTCTGACCTCGTTTTTCCAGACGTAGTGCACATCTTGAAGGTGTGGCATGCACTCAAGTCGCTGGAAGTCCTCTGCAGTAATACTGAACCATGCTTCCTCTATAGCGATCCATGGTTCAAATGGCTCTGACCACTATGGGACTTAACATCGGAGGTCATCAGTCCTCTAGAACGTATAACTACTTAAACCTAACTAAGCTATGGACATCACACACAATCATGCCCGAGGCAGGATTCGAAACTGCGGCCGTAGCAGTCGCGTGGTCCCGGACTGAAGCGCCTAGAACCGCGCGGCCACAGCGATAGTGATCCATAATTGTGAAATTGTTGCCGGTGCAGAATTTTTTGCACCATTATGGAGTCGCCACCAGCATGCACAGTGCCTTGTTGACAACTTAGGTCAAAGGCTTCGTGGAGTTTGTGTCACTCTCAAACTCTAGAATCATCCCTTACCAATTTGAATCGGGATTATCGGACCAGGCCACGGTTTTCCAGTTTCCCAGGCTCCAACCGATATCGTCACGAGACCAAGAAAGGTGCTGCAGACGATGTCGCGCCGTTAGCAAAGAACCTCGCATCAGTAGTCTGCTGCCAAAGCCCATTAACGCCAAATTTCGCCGCACTGCCCTAATGGATACGTTCGTCGTACGTCCCATCTTGAGTTCTGCAGTTGTTTCACGCTGTGTTGCTTCTCTTTTATCACTGAAAACTCTACAAAAACGCCGCTGCTCTTGGTCGTTAAGTGAAGGGCCACTTGTCACATCTTCGTCCATGGTGCGAGGTAATGACTGAAATCTGGTATTCTCGTCATACTCTTGATACTGTGGATCTTGATTTTCCTAACAATGTCCCGTGCGTCCAGCTGCAACTATTATTCTGCGTTCAAAGTTTGTTAGTTCCCGTTTCGTGGTCAAAATCACGTAAGAATCTTCTCACAACAACCACCTGAGGAAAAATGATAGCACCGCCAACGGACTGCCCTCTTATAAATTATGTATACCATACTACCACCATCCATATACGTGCATACCGCTATCCCAGGAGTCTTGTCACATCAGTGTATTTTCTAACACCATCTCTATTACATCTTCTTCATGATATTACTTATTTTTGACCTGTTATGAAATGTGTTACGTATCTTGGACGTTGAATTGTAAGCTTTCTGTATCTCATAGCAAAGACACCATTGTGTTCCGCAGTTGTCGTAGTAGACCTGATGTACTCATACTGTTATTCACATAATTTTTAGTTCATCATTATATACTTGTACGAGGGTAGTGACGAAAGAAATGCGCCGTAGTTTTTTTCTTCAACAATCCTTTATTGAACATAATGAGAATTAAACACACGAAATAATGGTGTTTTATCCACACATCCAGTTTTTCCACGTAATCTCCATCCCGTTCTATGGCCTTCTTCCAGGGAGAAACAAGAGCGTATATGCCGTGTCGGAACGAATCGTTGTCCTGCTAGCGAAGCCAGTGCTTCACTGTGTGAATCACCACTTCATCATCCTCAAAATTTCTTCCACGAATGTCATCCTTTAATGGCCCGAGGGAGTTAAGTCAGGTGTGTCAGCAGTTGATAGTCTCCCCGACCGCTGCAAATCGTCGAGCTTCGCTGAACCGCCGTCTGATGATATCACCCTCCGTGTCTAGCGACTGACTGTACTTCTGTTGAAAGCAGATGCTCCATAGACTTTGCACAAGCGTTTGTGAGTATTCCCCACTGTTTCTTTCTCTGAAGTGGGAAATCACCTGCAGACGCCATTTTGAAACTGTCCTGCAGCTACGCTATCTGTCGGTAGTGACGCATTGGCGCGCTCACTCAGGAGACCTCGAATAATACATATGTAAAGTTTCGCATTCGTAACATTGTTCTCGGCTGAGAAGAGAAAAGCGACGTATTACTTTCTGGATAACCCTAGTATGTATATGATGTAACATTTTTCTTCTATTATTTAACTTATTCTGTACTTTATTACTTCAATTACTTTTGTAGCCATATATGGACTTGAAGACGACGCTATTGAGGCGTTGAAACCAGTAGCCTAAATAAGGGTTTCTAAAATAACGGGCCGGCCGGGGTGGCCGAGCGGTTCTAGGCGCTTCAGTCTGGAACCGCGCGACCGCTACGGTCGCAGGTTCGAATCCTGCCTCGGGCATAGATGTGTGTGATGTCCTTAGGTTAGTTAGGTTTAAGTTCTAGGGGACTGATGACCTCAGATGTTAAGCCCCATAGTGCTCAGATCCATTGGAGCCATTTTTTTTTTCAAAAATAACGGCTGATGGAATATATTTCTAGAACAGTTCGACCGCCCGCTGTTCGTCATTCCATGGATTTCAGATTTTTTGATTATACGTTGTCCTACTATACAGTATACGCACTATAATTAAAATTTCCTTATTTACTGTCCTTCCACTGCTGCAGTTTTAATGACATATAGTATTTGCAGAATCGTCGCTAAAACCTCAAGAAACGGTTGCAAAAAGGTTTTGTATATTAACACCCTCATGGGAAAATTCATGTGGATTTTGCCAACGAAAATGGGTCTGGCACCTGCTTTTTCTACGACTTTCCATGCATACATCTAGATATTTTATTGTTTCTAGAGTTCTGTCAACAGAGTAACTGAAGAAAAATGGGTCTTTCTATCTATTTATTTACAATACGTTATACATATTCACTTTGAGGGATAATTCCCAGTTGTAGCAGCAAGCGCCGACACTTTACAGGGAATTCTGCAGTTGATTTTTTTTCTGGTGATTTCTGGTGTTTCCGACAACAGCACAATCCGTGAACAGTCTCACGGAGCTTCCAACGTTATCCAACCGATTAACATATTTCTGACTTTAGCAGTCGAATAACACTCATAAAGCGTTCTCCTGTAATTGAAAACAAAGTGTTAAGTTGTAACAGCAGGAAGTCCTCAGTGCAGGCACAAAGGTAGGAACGATGTTCCACGGCCTACTATTGTGTTCACTAGAAAACAGTGCAGAACTGCATCGAATGTATTCCAGATGTGAAGGAACGCGGCAGCAATCGCAGCGCCGGTATTTACTGCCTTCTGGAGCTCATGGACGAACAGAAAGAGCGAATGAGATTTTCACTCTGGAGCGGAGTGTACGCTGACATGAAACTTCCTGGCAGATTAAAACTGTGTCCCGGACCGAGACTCGAACTCGGGACCTTTGCCTTTCGCGGGCAAGTGCTCTACCATCTGAGCTACCCAAGCACGACACGCCCCGTCCTCACAGTCTTAATTCCGCCAGTACCTCTTCTCCTACCTTCCAAACCTTACAGAAGCTCCCCTGCGAACCTTGAAGAACTAGCACTCCTGAAAGAAAGGATAATTGCGGGGACATGGCTTAGAGATTTTCACTCTGCAGCGCTGCAGAGTGAAAATCTCATTCTGGAAACATCCCCCAGGCTGTGGCTAAGTAGGAGACAAGGCACTGGCGGAATTAAAGCTCTGAGGACGGGGCGTGAGTCGTGCTTGGGTAGCTCAGATTGGAGAGCACTTGTACGCGAAAGGCAAAGGTCCTTAGTTCGAGTCTCGGTCCGGCACATAGTTTTAATCTGCCAGGAAGTTTCAGAAAGAGCGAAGTTTGGTAAGTCATTTTCTGCAGAATCGTATTGATTTCTACGGAGAACATTTTCGGTTTAAAAAAAAAGTCTAATACGCGAGCATAAATATCATTCCTGTATTCTGCAAGAGATTGATGTCAATAATGTAGGTACGCAGGGTGATTCTTACCAAAGTTTAAAACTCGTCAAAGTGATTTAGATGACGCTGAGACATGTAATTTAATATGACACATGGAGCCGCAAATATCGCGAAACACCCCAGAAGCAGCTGACAAATGTAGAATGTGTGCCGTCACCAGAGATGCCGATAGCAAAAATTCTAGTTATAACAGCTAAAACAAATGTGCTTTCTGATATCCCAAAAAAATGGCACTGTGCACTATGGGGCTTAACTTCTGAGGTCATCAATCACCTAGAACGTAGAACTACTTAAACCTAACTAACCTAAGGACATCACACACACCCATGCTCGAGGCAGGATTCGAACATGCGACCATAGCGATCGACCGGTTGCAGCCGGAAGCGCCTAGAACCGCTCAGCCACAACGGCCGGCAGCATTTCCTACCCAATTTTCTTATGTGATTAGAGAAAATAACTTTTTCTGAGCTCGTGTTTATGTAACTGAATTATTTTCAGTTATTTAAGTGACTATTTATTTGCACTTGTAAAGTGATCTTTTATGTAAAATACGTTCCTATAAACAATGGCTGAGAAGTGTCCAATTTGTAAATGTGATGTTGTCCGTGAACCTGTGTAGTGTTGGTGGAAAAGGGACTCGATCGGTAAATCTAGCACCTTGCGCTGTCTGTCGTTGACAGCATATTGCAAAGCCGTGTAACCAAGTTGTGGTGACATCATGGTGAGTTAATGAATGAACATAAAGTCCCTGCACTTCTCTCACGATTAACTGTGTTACTAGTAGACTGCATTCTTTCTTATTTTCTTGGGGGGCTAAAGATTTGGTGACACGCCTGCTTGCTATTCAGTTTGCAGGCCTACGAAGGAGGGAAGTGCATGGCCGCAATCCGACGACCTACCTTGCCTCGTGTTTCTACCCTCCACCCCGCCTCCAACACCACAACACAATTTACCCATTAATATGGTTATACTGCATTCAGATGAGGTACACACATTCCATATTTGTTGTTAACCCAATTCATTTCACAGTAAACATTAATTTCATATCAATAAATTCCTATCTTTAGTAATCTGTAATTTTTCCATTCCCTGCAAAGCAGAAACAACTTGTTTTAGAGAAAAAATGCAGAGGACCTTCTTGCAGGAAATGTTTCCCAGTACAAAATTAAGCTACATTACATTTTCGGTAAATGTGGCGGCGGTTTTCTAATTATTTAACAAAAACAAGAAAGTGATCTTTAAAAGCACTCTCATCCCAACGCTCATACCCCACCGGTCAGTATTTATAATAAGCTGTTCACGACACTGTCGTACCACTGTACAAAAATTTGTGACATCACGATTTTCCCCCCTAATTTTCATTCGTTGATTGGACTTTTACTACTACTACTACTGTTACTACTACTGCTATTACTACTTTCCTTCACCAGTATTATTTCTACTTCTGTTAAATATAACCACAGAAAACTGCCTACTTAACAGTTCTTGCGTGCTCTGTGGGCACTGCTGAGGAAGTTGTGAATTCTACGTCCGTTTCAATTTCGATAGTAGTTTTTATCTGTACACTGTGTTTCCCTGGTTGCATGGGGGCATTCCCTTGCTCCCACTGGGCGTTGCGAAATTCATTGTCGACGATCGCCAAATGGTGATCTGTGTCATCTCGATCCCTCTGATCCCTCATGTTCGCAGCGGCCATGCTGCTCCAGAAGTGCGGGCCGATCGCTTTGGTTTAGATAGAGATGTGCCACCAACGCCATTTTGGGCACAGCGTCGCAAAAGTTGTGGAGGATCTGCCAGGCTGACTCACATCTGGAGGGGCTGTTGCTGCCCCGCAGTATCCAAGGTCTCTGTACGGAGGGCATCCCCCGACAGTCTTCTCCGGTGTGCCTTCTCTCTGTGGGCATATTCATTTGTTTCTTTCTTTCTGATATGGTCAAGCACGTGGTGTTCAGGCCGTGGTCCATCATAAAGTGGATCAGCTCTCACGAGAGATTGTGGCATTGCAGTCCTCCGACCCTTCGTTTGATGTTTGGGAAGATGCTGTAGGTCTTTCTTTTTCTGCAACAACCCAGCATTCCTGTTAGAGGAGGGTCACACGACTTCTTACTTGTTTCTGATCTGTTGTCGGCGCTCCCATGACATGCGCAATTTGATGGAGTCATTCTTATTCATCCAGCACGCAGCTTATTTACTAGCGTATTTTTACGTTCATCTGATGTATTCCATCACCTGAAGTGCCTCGACAGACAGCGTGCCAAAAGCTCCTGAAAGTGTAAGCAGTACTCCTCACTGTACTCTGTTATTGCTTGTTCTAGTGGGACAAATAGCAGGTTGTGAACAAAGAATAATATGAACCGTAATAAGTTACACCTCGTGCTGAATTTTATGTTTTTTGCTGGGCAATCTATCACAAAACACTGCACAATGCTGATACCGCCGACGACAGCCCGACTTACGTGATCTGATCGTATTATGTTAGACTAACACAAAGTGGGATGTTATTTCTAGGGGAGTAACAATAACCTAGGAATGCACGCTGTGTACATAAAGACCCCCGCCTCTTCTACAGCCACAGTCGGTTTCCACCAGACTCGCGAATGTGTTAATTGCCTAGGAGCATCCAATGCAATTATCTCTGTTGACCTTTAACGTTAGCGCTAACTTGAAATAATATTTGCTCAAGCTCTCATGTCCCGCTGCGTGGTACAATATCAAATTATCGAAGTTTAAAATTTAAACATTTAGATGCCGGGAAATTGGAGAATTCTCGAGAACAGCTAGCAACAGCCGATTTTCAGATGACGTATCGAAGAATATGACCGTTTTTATGTCAATCTGTGCCTAATATTTGTAATTTTTCCTAGTGTGGCCAATTTAAACCTATGTTCAAATTCGCAGTTATACGTGTATGCACTGTAGACACAATCACACAGGGTGGATAAATTAAAAGTGGCCCTGCAAATATTTACAATGAGAGTGACGCAGGATTGATGCTAGTCGATGAACACCAGAGGAGATGTTGGAAATGGCCACAGTTGTGTTCGATACAGTGCTGTTTCCGGTTTATCAAACTATGAGACACGCTAGAAGCTCTACCTGAGGGATAACGTGCGGCTGATCCCGGCGGAGGTTCGAGTCCTCCCTCGGGCATGGGTGTGTTAGGTTAAATAGTGTGTGAGTTTAGGGACTGATGACCTTAGCAGTTAAGTCCCATAAGATTTCACACACTTTTTTTTTTTTTTAGCGATAACGTTAATAGCGTTTTCTCTCTTCTGCTCTACCTGTTCCAGTGTACGAGGATTGTTCGAGTACAGCTGTTCCTTCAATTTGTCCCTCAGGTAAAACCAAAGTGAGAGACATCAGGAGATCGAGGTGGAAAGGAAATTTCACAGCTTCTGCTGGCTGCCCTTTCCTCATAGAACACCTCACCTACTGGTGACAAGATTGTCAAGGCGGTGTGTGCTGTCTCTCCACCTTGCCGAAAATACGCACACACTCCTTGATCTTACGCAAGTTGTCACACACATTGATTAAACAGTTTTTCCACATATCGGTTAGTATTAATATTTTGGTGAAAGAATCGTGTTACACTGAGGACGGACACTAAACACCAATCTTCAGAGTACTAACGAGGTTTTCCAGGCGCATAACGTCGCATGTTCTGTTACTTCACATACAGTGACGAGTTGACTCAGACCTCATTCGAAGAAACGATAAACTGAGGAGCCGTAAGTCCTGATTCCACTTCACTGAGAAACCACCAGCAGAATGCAATATGCGAAAGTTAGTCTTGACGCTTTAACTCTTTCACCACTGTAAATTTGTAGGAATGCAGATGCTCACCCTTTTTGATAATGTTTCGACACAACGATCTCGTAGTTGCTACTTGCGCAGATAAACGGCACTTAGATTTCATCAGACTTTGTCCCAGGCTTTTCTTGACTCGAAAAATATTTAATGGTAACTATGATTTTTATTCTCTACAAAATCCGTTTCGCGCCATTCTGCCATTAAGTTGGATGTAAGTAGATAACTGGCGTATGGCTAAACATAAACGGTGCCTCTGATATGAATCGAATGAACCCCGTTCGATATGCAGACTGCCTTTCTACGACGAAGATAATCCAATACACTGTTCGCAATGGAACGGAAAGTGAAAGAGTGGCCCTTATAATTGAGTCGTGGGTGTGGTGCCTGTTCAGTTAATAGGGATAAAAGGAATCAAGGGGGTTCATCTCTAACTACTGAAGTGAACTAGCAGCAATTGAGACCACCGCTCGTTACTAAATATTCCAGAGCAGGAACACCACACGATAAACCAACGTAACAGTTAAGTCTCTCAAACACTAGAGGTGCGTAGAAACCGTAATAAGAAATCCGTATAACTGAAGAGCTGTCAGTACCTGAGAGGCTAATTTCGCGTGCACGAGAATAAAATAGTCTAGTAATTAACTCGTGAGATAATTGAAGTAATTAAGTACACGGTTTCGCATTGGAAATGATGATAGCGTCGTTCAGGCAGGATTATGAACATAAATGCAGGAATTCAGATAAATGAATCTTGATTGGGCCATCGACTACCAACCATGCCTTAACTGAAATCTTGCCTACACCTGTCTCCTCACTAATATTACGCCTGACTTTGCAGCCAGAGCTTACCAACTTTATGAGACAGAAGGACGAGTTCCAACTTCAGCATCTGCAGACATCGTCTGCGCTGCAAGCGCTACCAGAGTCCCGCACAGAGGTTGCCTCTGGCCTCGGCCCCTGTACAGCTGCAGAGAACTGCTACGGCTTGTTCTCGACCAAGAGTGCCGTTTTGCTTCGCATCCTAACTAAGAGAACTGTACTGCATCGTGTCCCATCCGAGAATCCGTTCACCTTCAGGCGCCGGTCAAATGTAAAGTTAAAAAGATGCTCTAGTGAGCTCTCTATGGAATGACCGCCTAAAGTTACTCATCGCCCAATCACACATAATACTAGGAATACCACCTGCTAGAGGCTACGTAACGAGCATTGCCTTTTCCTTTCCATACAGTCCCTCCTTCTTCGAGCTAATCGGTAATCTCTTCAATTTACACAAATTTACTCCAATTTGGCACTAGCCTCCACCCGAGAAATGGCTAATGGGAGAGAACACCAGCTTCAAACTCTTCGAAATCTGATGCCAGTTCTGCTACTCTAGCTAATTTTTAGGGCCTTATCCAATCAAAGCGTGCGCCATTTTCTGCGTCAAAAGCTCAGACCTCCAAGTATCGGCGCCAGGGAGGCGGTGTAACTCAGGAGTGTCCCTAATGTGCCAGATGGCATTCCTTGTCCGCTGCAAGATCTTATCCTCAGTCCATGAGAACCCGCATTGCACTAACACAAGAAAGGGAAAAGGATCTCTGACTCTCAACTGTGTAACTGGTACTCTTAATAAAGACGAAAGCAGCAGCCTGGTTCCAGCCTGGCGTGTTTCCGTTTTATATGCGTTGTGGACTTTGCTGCCATCTAAATCTCTTGTGCTTATAGTTTCGCACACATTTTGCTGGAACTGTGGTTCGCATAACAATCAACAATGACCAGGCGCGGTTTTATTGTGAGCAGCATCTTCTGTTGTATTCAAGTGCTTCTCTCATTCTCTAAAATACAATAACGCAAGGGAAGCACTCGGGACAGAACATGTGGGAGATGCGTATGCACCGGTATGTGACAACTACCGGCTGGTGTATCTAGATCATGGTTTCCAGCACGTTCTTTGAGGGGCAATTCTCTCGTTCATTAAAAGCGTCAAACCCGTGTCGATACTCTAAATATTTTTCAGGCCTTTTTATTTTTCCGAACTAGTATTAGAAAGTAGAGTCACAACTTGTCCACGTAGGATAAGAGAAAGCATAGGCAAGTGCATGGTTCAGGTTAATAAAACATAAAGACTGATAGTAACACCACACGACATGCCAGAATAACTGCAAGATAATGTGCTATTGTGAACCTTCGCGTCTTTTTTATTACATGTGTCTTCCTTCACGAAGGATGATGATGACATTGCTGGAAGTGAAATGAAATTTTGAGCATTAGTTTACATAGTAGCATCGTATGTTTTAGCTGTAATCGAACCCTCGGTCACTCTGCTCATTTCAGAAGTACGAGAGCTGTGTACATCTCTCGCTGCACCGAGCCGTGTGACTTTTAAGCCTCGTGTGACGGGAGCAGCCAGCGAGCGCTTCTAAAGGTTACCAAGGAGACTCGAAATATGACCGCACCGTAGCATGTGAAAACAGTCAGCACGTTTGCGACACTCCTTCAGACTCTGGGCAACGAACTTTGGATACATCTACATCGACCATTATAACTGTGTGTAGGGCCGCAGCAAGTAATAAAGCATCAAATGAGGACCATGTGGACTGGGAGTCGTGACTGGAAACAAACGTCTTGGTCTCAAAAGAAAACCTAAAAATAAATCACACAGCAAATAATATCAGTAGGTGTCTGAGGTAACTGGCGATGTATAATCTATTCGAGACGAGTAGCACAGCATAGCACAGCAACTGTTCTATCGGGTGAGGTGTCTGGACGCTCCTCTTTCGGAAAGAAAGTATTGCTTTATCACAACGAAGAACCTGAAAAAGTCTACCATTAAGCACATTCAAATACCACCATTTGTAATTCCAGTACTGAAGTACGTACGAGGTGGTTTTACAGTATATGGGTGTTTTTTGTTGTTAGTGTGTGGTCCCCTTACTGCGTTCAAGAAAACGAAAAAAAAATTTTTCAAATGGCTCTGAACACTATGGGGCTTAACTACTGAGGTCATCAGTCCCCTAGAACTTACAACTTGTTAAACCTAACCTAACCTAAGGACATCACACACATCCATGTCCGAGGCAGGATTCGAACCTGCGACCGTGGCGGTCGCGCGGGTCCAGACTGTAGGGCCTAGAACCGCTCGGCCACCCCGGCCGGCGAAAACGCTAACAGCAGCAGAACATCACCACATTTTACAACACTGCATACTGCGTACAGTAGAGTAACAGTTCGGAGAGTATGGTTGTATCAGCACGCTGTCGTAAAGCAGCATGTGGAAGGCAGCGGTCTATGGACGACAACATTCCTCAAATGACCTGGTCTGGCCAGATTCCCGACGTGGGCTCAGTGCACACTTTTAGGATGCGTTGGAACATGCATCTTCCTCCAGGCCCCAGCGTCCATCACCGCTCCCTTCTCTGGTTTCGGCACTTGAGGAAGAATGGACTGAATCCCTCCACAGACATTCAGACAGCACATTGGAAGTGCCCCAGCGGTGCTCAAGCCGTAATGAAGGGGAAGTGTGGACGAGCCCTATGCTAATGACCACTAAGAAGTATGATGATACATTTGATCATACAGAGTATTTCCACAAAATTTATCTTACGCCGAACTACCGATTGCAGTATCCATCACTGAAGCAATTAACATCTGTCCATCACATACTAAGACTAGAAAGAAAACAATAGGATGCCCATACAATGCTGACCTGTGCTTGCGTTCTCAATCCGTTACGTCATCAGACAGCTGAATGAGACTCTGAATCGTGCCTAGCTGTCTGTTAAAATTGATTTGATGCTCATGAATTTCTACCGCCGTTCTGTTCATCCTAGTATGATAATGAGGTAGAGAAGTTGTGAGCTTTGGTGCTGAAAGAAGCAAACAGCACCAACTCAGCCGGCCGGTACGGCCGTGCGGTTCTAGGCGCTACAGTCTGGAACCGCGAGACCGCTACGGTCGCAGGTTCGAATCCTGCCTCGGGCATGGATGTGTGTGATGTCCTTACGTTAGTTAGCCGGCCGCGGTGGTCTAGCGGTTCAGGCGCTCAGTCCGGAACCGCGCGACTGCTACGGTCGCAGGTTCGAATCCTGCCTCGGGCATGGATGTGTGTGATGTCCTTAGGTTAGTTCGGTTTAAGTAGTTCTAAGTTCTAGAGGACTGATGTCCACAGATGTTAAGTCCCGTAGTGCTCAGAGCCATTTGAACCATTTGAACCTTACGTTAGTTAGATTTAAGTAGTTGTAATTTCTAGGGGACTGATGACCTCAGATGTTAAGTCCAATAGTGCTCAGAGCCATTTGAACCATTTTTTTGCACCAACTCTTCCTCAGTGCAAGCTCCATAACACGTCAGCGCGACCTCGCGAACTCAGGCAATGATCTGATGATGCAAAGAACCGGTCGTTTTCTAGGTACGTACGAACAGTTCCTTGTGCTGAGCTTGTTTATTCTTCTTCTTCTGCTGCTGCTGCTGCTATTCCAGGATTGGGCCTTTGGGGCTGTTCCGGCGTCAACATCTCTTCCTCAGCCTTCCAAATCCCTTCATCCAGTAGGATTGTATTCCATTGCTTGTCGAGGTATTGTCTGAGGCGACGTACGAAATAGACGCGTATTAATTTTTGAATTACTTTTTCAGTTAATAGCTACAGTCCCATTTCTTGCTTATTTCTACACTTCTCACTCAGTTATCTCTTTTGCAGCCTTTCACTGAACCAAGGAACTTCATCTCTTTTGTTTCATGATGTCTTAGGTCTTTTGATGTTAAAATCCAGTTTTCTGCTCCATACACGACAGCGGACTGTGCCACGACTTCATAAAATTTCATTTGATTACTCTTCTAATTTTTTTACTTCAATGTTCTTCTTATTGTGCTACGTAAGTGTTGACAGGAGTTAATTTTCTTATTTATAGCCTTCTCTTCTTCAAAAGTTGTCAATTTAAATGCTGCTTGCTGTGTACCGTGTATTTGATGTTCATTTCTGCTTATAAATGTAGAAGAAGATTTATGTGCCTGTCTTACTACATTTTTTGGTTTCATTTCTGATTTAATTATGGTTTTCTTTAGCTTCTTCAGGGTTCTTATGCAACAACTCGCTATATGGCTTATTTTCCATTTCTATGGCTTCTATCTCTTCGTTCCAAACCTTAAGCTCCCTTTTTTAGATTCGTTTTGAGTATATTATAGTCTTTTTAATGTTTGTCCATTTTTCAGTTAGATCATAGCTTGAAGGCATTTGTTGAAGTAGCTTATTTATCCTGCACTGATAGAGGTTCTTCAGACTTTCTTCTTGTATCCAATGCACCTTAAAAGCTTTGTTTCTTTTTCTTTTTTCTCTTGTGGTTCTTCCATCTACTCCACAGCTAGATCTTCGATTTAACGAGATACTGTTACGTACTTACATTTCTCCCCCTATATACTTGCTTGTCTTTCACCCTTGAGGCTAGTTTCCTATTTACTATTATGTAATGTATAAGAGATTTATGCCCTTGTGCAGATCATTTGTTTTTATATACGCCTTTCGTCTGGAAATATGTATTGGTACTTTCATTTCATTAAAGACGACGAGCTCTCTCAGTTTTATTCTATTGTTATTAACAGTATTTCTCTATTATTGCCGATCAACTATGAATGCTTGTTTACCTATTGTTGCATTTAAGTCTCCTGCCATGATGACACGAATCACCAAGAAAGCAATTAATAAGCTTATTGCGATGGTAAGGAGTTCAGAGAGGAAGAACGTAGAAGCTTTCGATATGTGGTGCTATGGAAGACCGCTGAATGATGGGTATGTCGAATAGCGTACGAGGAGCAACTCAGTCGAACTGAGAAAAAAAGAAATTTGTGGCACAAGTTTACTAAATGAAGGAATTATTTGATGGGAAACATTCTGATTAATTTGATAGTGGAGATAAGAATGTGTGTGTTTGAGAAGATGGAGGGGGGGGGCTGGGGAGGGAGGGCAAAAATTGTAGACGGAGACCAAGTTAGCTGTTTCAAATGGATGTAGTATAACCTCGCCACTATATTTGTTTCCATATGTAATTTAGCCCAAATTTACCTTCCACTGTAGGTATTACCAAAACTATGTACTCACAAACTATTATCCAACTTACCCTCAAACGCTAGTCTTTGAATGAACAGGACCTAACTTGAACTGTACTGAACTGTGACTGATTTGAGTGCAGCCTGTTTTTATATTAAATGTGCAACTGAAGTAAAAAAGTTATCCAGCCCTAATCAAAATTCCCAAATATCTCGCGTCTTGATGACACTGTCGCAGATTCCTCGAAAGCACAACGGCAAACAGCAAGCAAGTAGCGACTAAGCCAGATTTGTCTTTCTAAATAAAATTTCCTACTGTTGCATATCACATGTGGTAATGCGTAATGATAAACAGTGGGGTGGGCAGAGTAACTATTGCTGTGAAATGATGTTCCAAGACAACGATTTTAGAATGAAGTTTATATTCAATAACACAGAGTAAAACTTAGCGTGATCTTTACACATAACATTCGTCCGAAGAATACTACGCTTAACAAAGTGAAAAATTATTTAAAAAGGGTTCAATATTAAAAGAGAATTTCAATAAAAACTATACAGCTCAGGGAAATGGGGCAGTCTTTCTCTCAGCTTTGAGCAAGTGAACAAAGTGAACTAGAGGATACTAACCATTTCTACAAATTTCTGCTAAAAAATCAAAATTTATATTCCTTTCACCTTTCAAAGTGTACATCATATTCATCCTTGCTATCCTTTACAATCAATCTTTCTTCATGTAAGAGATACAATCACAAGTCAACATAGCAGTACAGAATGCGCCCATCACCTACCACACTTCAACTAAAGATATATCAGTCAGCGCAGAGGCGAAGATTGCCAAGACTAGACCAAAGGTTGTTGAAGAGGAGACGTTGATGAAAAACACACTGTTTCAAATATTTGCCAAATCCACAGTTTTAGAGATATGGCAATGAAATTTTGTACCATGTTTTACATCAAATACATATAAAATCCTTTGATTATAAATATATTCAAATTTTTAATTAAATTTGAAGCTTTATTTTCAAAAAATAATGTATGTTCCTTTTTCTCAGTAATTATTCAAGAGATTTCTACAAAAATTTCTCTGTTTCATCTCTTTATATGTTTTAAGCTTCTATCACGAGGTTTTTGGAATAGGTCAAATAGGAGAATTTTCATATTTCTTTAATTATAATTCCACAAGTACAATTTTAAATTCATGCAAAATTCCAAGAACTTTGCCCTACCTCAGCTTGCAATCAGAATTCCAAAATTTCCTCTTGAGACAACGTTTGTTAGGTTTACAGAAACATGTGTACAAAATTTCGTAATTATTAGCATTCACAGAATCTGAGGAAAAGGTACATAAACTTTGTTTTTTAAATTTTTCAGGAAACGCAATTTAAAGTTCAACCTAACTTTTTCATTATGTCGCTTTTTCATAAGGCACTACATTTGTACTCTGGGTCGTCTTTCCCCTAAAGGCTTCTCTTCTGGTTTCTTGTCGTTTGTCTTCTTTCCTTTACCAGGTCTTCAACTGACTTTTCAGCTGCAGAGACGCGCTGTAAATCTATTATTCTCAGGATATCTTGAGTAAAATTTCCTGTCTTGAAATCCATTCTTTCTAATACCTTCATCCTCCCGACGTTCCCATCATTAAATACAATAACTGCATCGTAAGTTGCACTTTTGACAATTGTAGCAAATGCAAATGTATTTTTAAGGCATCGTTTCTGTTGTGTACATAGTTCCACGTAGTCAGCGCATACACAACTTTCCAACTAGAGCGCAGCCCGTTAAGCACAACAGCGCAGGCGCAGCGCTCGTCCATCTCCGCACTACGAGATGGCGCTGCCATAGAGACGGAACAAATTCTGCTTCCGCCAATCCGCGTATTAATATGTAACGCAGCCAATGAGATTTCTGCTAATCTAGAACCTTTTCTCCTTGCGGATCACACTCGCACAGTGACACATGAACGCGCGAGGTATTATAACGAGTGTACAGACCTCTGATTAGTCAGTCTGCGTTTGTCTGCACCAGTCTGTACGAGTCTGCATCTGTCTGTACCAGTCTATAGTCAAGTTTTAGTCTGCGCCTAATAAGATTACCATATTCCTGTACATAGCCATGAAGATAAATGTATAGACACTTTTGTCAAGTATCAGAGATATATGTGAGAATAAGATTAACGTACCAATACCAAAGGAACTTCAGATTGTCAATTGTAAATAGCATCCAGAACCAAGTTAAGTAATTTTTATGCTTGTTATTATTTTAATAAATGTGTGTGAAAATTAATCAAGTTGTGTTTAAAGTTGGTCACTGTCAATCTGCTACTCTAAGAGTGCAAGTGGCATTTCTATCGTCTGACCTAATGGCAGAAGATAAACGCCCCACGATAAGACCACGAGACATATTGCTGACACTCGCCTACTTCGTTAGAGTGACAAATCAAATAATCTGATGGTGTGTGTACTGAAGGTGTTACAGTACGCTCACCACAGTTTCCATGTGAGTGAATTTAGAGACTCATTTGGATTTTGGGTTTTGCCATGAACACACTTTTTGAGAAGTGCAGGATTGGCCAAGGATTATGTATAAAACCAAAGAGTATGTATCACGGCCTTCTAGATGTATCTCTCACACGTTTGAAAGTAATGCAGATAATCGTTCTTCACTAAGCTGGTATTGAAGTGTTGCTTCAAAACGTGGCTGTGGCAGGGAGGCAGCGTCACACTTTTAATTTTCAGGCACCTCGGATGCGATTTCAACATTGAAACTTTAACTTATTGTCCATGAGTTGAACTAAAACACAAAAAAAATCGAAAATTCACGTTTTTGGTCAATTTCATCAACGTCCCCTCTTAACAGTAACGTAAGTAAGTTGCGCTCTCTCTCTCTCTCTCTCTCTCCCTCTCTCTCTCTCTCTCTCTCTCTCTCACACACACACACACACACACACACACACACACACACACACACCAAAGTGACATGACCACCTTACAGTAGTTATTCGCAGATGGTTGCACAGGCAGGAGCAGGGTGTAGAGCTGCTGGCTAGGCAGGTGGTGGGAGGGGCGCGGCAGCCGCTGTCCTTACCCGCAGAGTGCGCGGTGGCGCTGGCCAGGCCCCGCAGCGACTGCAGGAAGCCGAAGCCGCTCATGTGCGCGGAGGTGGGCGGGGCGGCGCGGCCGCGTCCCCCTGCGTGCCGCTGCTCTGCCTCTGACGCTGGCGCTGCTTCGCGTCGCGGTCGCCGTGCCGGACGACACCTGCGCCCATCAGCCACTCCTTCACACGCTCCGCCCTGCACTCGCGCGCTGCAGCGCACACACTAGCGGCGGCGGCGGCACGTGGCTTGACTTCTGGTTTCACATCTGCACCCGTACACTGCAGCCCACCGTGCTGTGAGCGGGTGAGGGTATGCAGTGCACCACTCGTATCTACCCATCTTCCTGCTCCATTTTACGGCTGATATACCAGAAAAAACACTGTCCTTACCTCGAACTTTGCTTGCATATTAAAACTGTGCGCCAGACCGAGGCTACTACTCGGGACTTTTGCCTTTCGGGAGCAAGTGTTCCACCTACTGAGCCACCCAGACACGAATCACAACTCTCCACCACTACCTCGAATCCTACCTTCCAAATTTCAAAGAAGCTTTCCTAATGGACATTACTGCCAGATATCGTGCTTATCAGCGAGCTGGAAAGGCTCCGTCATTAATCAATAAAGGAATTTACAACTAAGTCCGTCCAATACCCTGGCGCGTGGATGCCTGGCAGATTGCTCCTCATCCTGTGGTGTTTCGCCAACATTACGCTTCTTTTTATTTGATATCTGTCGGAACATTCAGCAACAATATAGGGAGATACAACTGTGCACTGAATTGCGCAGTATAGGGTTTCGGAGCGTGGTAATACGCCTGCCAGCGGTGACTGTATCATGCAGAAGTACCGTACAGACAACCGGGAATCACACACTGAGCGTGGCGTGAAGCAATACTGTGTCATTATAGTTGGAGTAACGAACAATGGCCGTCGAGTTTAGGCTCGCTCTGCTGATCTACGTCACGCATTTCCGACAGCCAATGAGCGTTCAGAAGTGTTCTGAACGCTGTGCTAGCCGAGCGGTCTAAGGCGCTGCAATCATGGACTGTGTGGCTGATCCCTGCGGAGGTTCGAGTCCTCCCTCGGGCATGGGTGTGTGTGTTTTTCCTCAGGATAATTTACGTTAAGTAGTGTGTACGCTTAGGGACTGGTGACCTTAAAAGTTAAGTCCCATAAGATTTCGCACACATTTGAACGTTTTTGAACGCTGTGCTGTGAATTCCGTAGCTAATGCGAGCATTCAGCATGATCGTAGCGAGTTGTTTAGGCAATTTCTATTGCATTCGCTACGAGATGTCATCGTTGATGGTGCTGGTACGTGATAAATTCTGCATCAGCAAGTGAGAGACGTAATTTGCAGGGTATACGCTTTCTTCATAGGGAAAGCACGCACACGTGCGTAGGCCAACTGTCGCTTCGAATCGCCAGCAATGCAATACCCGTCCACGCCTTGACATGCGCGAACCACCATCGTTCGTGGATCAAATTATAGTTAATATTTGTTATTTGAACACTGCCGCGCTCCTCCATCCATACCGTCAATATTAGTTGCACTGATAGAGGATTAACAATAATTTCATAAAATCATTAACTAAAGAAAAACGTAAATGAGAACAACATTTTAACTTAGTCCTTACTAGTGGAAGGCGATGGACCAATCAGAAGCACGCACTGGATAAGCAGTCGCCAAACTGTTGCTTTAACTGACCACCAGTTTTCTGCTGGGTACGAACGAGGAAACACGCTTTGGGACGGTCACGTACAATACGATACCGAGCACTATTCGTCGTAATTAACAGTGCCTCGGAAAACATTTGTGTGTAAAAACTGATGGGAAGTTTTTCATCGGATATAAACAACGGCAACACGAGCTTTGGACGGTTTCGTGTAGCAAGTTACCGGAAGTCATTTGTCAAAAATGGCTCTGAGCACTATGGGACTTAACAGCTGTGGTCATCAGTCCCCTAGAACTTAGAACTACTTAAACCTAACTAACCTAAGGACAATACACACATCCATGCCCGAGGCAGGATTCGAACCTGCGACCGTAGCAGTCGCGCGGTTCCGGACTGAGCGCCTAGAACCGCGAGACCACCGCGGCCGGCGAAGTCATTTGTCGTCTTGAATAGTACCTTGGTGAAGGGTCGTTTGAAATTTTGAACATTTTTGATACTATGACTCATTAGATTGTGTCCTGTTGCGATGCTCTGAGCATAGTTAGCTTCCACGGAATCTCATTTCATTTATGAACATAAACGGGCTCTTACCTGCATTTCTTGACTACCTCTAGGCGTTGATAAATAAAAAACGAGTGGCATTGTACGTTTTGCTAACTTTATTTCATAGCACTGGATTTTCTCCCACACTGCGACTTTCTTCTAGCACAGTTTGTTATTTGCACGTCGAATTCTGCGCCTATATGGAGAAGAAGCCAGACGGGACGAGATCCACAAAACTACTTCAGAAAACGCGAGGTAAGCAAGCAAAGTCAGTGATGCTAGGAAAGTGAAAAGACATACCCTCCTCATAAACTGCAGTACTGATATAACCTGGCATTTTTGCAAGGTGTGCGTTTTATGGAACCCACCGTCCAACGGACAGATAGGAAGACGAACATTATAATAAAATCCATAGTCACCTATCTTTTATTTATTTATTCACTTCTTCCTTTTTTGAAACGTTACAGTTCGCTAAAGATCAAGCTGTGAAGGCTGAAGCTCCTCCATGACTCGGCCAGACACCTGCTGACAGGATTGGCCCTCAGCCTTGGCGCCCGTCAGGTATCCAAGTCTGACATTGTTGACTTCATGAACACAGAATGGTTGGTTCCCCACATCACATTGTATTTTGTTATCCATTATACGACCTATACGAACCAGATACCGTACAAACGTTGCGATCTATCATAATAGTGGGAAATTGGGAATAACATGGTGGATGCCATGTCTTATCAAATGTGCAGTGAATTCTTATGTTGTCGTCTAGGTAATTTTAGTAAAATATGCTTCGAGATCGCATCACACTCACACTGAAAGTGAAAGTGAAAGAAAGAAAGATTATAAACTGAGTGATTCGGCCGGCCGGAGTGGCCGTGCGGTTCTAGGTGCTTCAGTTTGGAACCGCATGAGCCCTACGGTCGCAGGTTCGAATCCTGCCTCGGGCATGGATGTGTGTGATGTCCTTAGGTTAGTTAGGTTTAAGCAGTTCTAAGTTCTAGGGGACAGATGACCACAGATGTTAAGTCCCATAATGCTCAGAGCCATTTTTTGAGTGATGCGCCGGCAGACTCAATGCATCATTGTAGCGTGTCATTTGTCAGCCACATCATAACGAGCACCTCATACGGTCAGACTGAGCGAGGTGGCCGAGCGATAAAAGATTGGATTCGTGTTCGGGGAAATGACGGTTCAAATACCCGTCTCGCCTTCACTGATTTCTGTGAGTCTATAAAGTAGAATGCTGAGGTCGTTTCTTCCCTAGGGCAAGGCAGAGTACCTTCTCAATACCTGCCCAATCCATTGGTGCGTCATCCGTTAAGACGTAACGATTCATATGTGAGTGTGCACTGGGCTGAAAAATTTTATATTCGATGAGCTGATAATGTAAACGTAACAGGGCAAGGTGGTATGACATACTTATCACAATCGAATCGACCAAAACATGAAAGTGAGAGTTACAAGAGTTATACCACAGTTCCTCTGTTATTCAGCTATATCTGTTTCTCTTTCAGTTAGCTGCAGCTTAATCAATATGGTTCCACAACTGTTGCGTAATGGCCAGAGCTTCCGAGCGGTCAATAAATAGCAGGATCGTGTTCCGTGGCTATTCTGAACCAAGCAACCGTGCTTTGATACGGCGACATCAATTACCAGCTCCAGGCCAATTAATTAGGTACTCAACTACATCCAATGGCCGCTATACAAATTTCCCCTTTCAGTAAACAGCAATTTCTCAAAGCGGCTAACTGACCAAAATGTCAAGCGACGAGCAATTGATCCGATAAAAAACCAAGTGTTTTGGGAAAAACCACTTGCGTATATGCGATTCTCCCAGTTTTATGTAGTTCATATTTACGGTACAGTTACAAGCACTGTGCATTAGTAAATATAGACTTTTAAGTGCGTATTGCCGACGAACCATTTGCTCATTCTACAAAATTTCACATTTCCATCAGGAGAAATGTCTACGTGTAGGTACTGCATTTTTATTCATGAACTCTTTGCTATATGCTTCATAATTTAATATTTCTCTCACGCTACGCAAATTTTCACAAAAAAAAGAATGTTATAATCTGGTGTATCCGTAAACTTAATGAACAAACATCTCCTTGAATCTTCGGTAAACGTTGTACTTATTTACCCTAATACAAATGTAACTCGGTTTACAAATAGTTAAACTAAAACTTACATAGTCTCAGTTACAAGAGAATTTTTCGTTTTTCCCCACATTTTTTTAACTGCTTTGGCTATCAGCGTAACTTAAGCACCACTCGTTTTGCATGTAATCTTAGAAGCAAAGGTCGTCATTTTTCAACTAGACTAAAATACTAAACTCTGTCCCCACAGTCTTCGGAAGGCCCTACGGTACCGACCGGCCGCCGTGTCATCCACAGCTTACAGGCGTCACTGGATGCGGATACGGACGGGCATGTGGTCAGCACACCGCTCTCCCTGCCGATGTCAGTTTTCGTGACCGGAGCCGCTACTTCTCAGTCAATTAGCGCCTCAATTGGCCTCAAGTGCTGATCGCATCCCGCCTGCTAACAGCGATCGTCATACCCGTACGGTCACCGATCCAAGCGCCACCCAAGCCCGACAGCGCTTAACTTGGATGATCTGCGGGGAATCAGTGTTACCACTGCGGCAAGTCTGTTGACCATTCTTCACCCCTTGTCCAATTATTCATGCAGTCACCCAATTTACCTTTCATGGTGTAAACAGTTACAAATTGCTGCAACTGCTTTTTCTTTGTACACTCCAGAAATGTATTTGCAGAACAAAAGAGACCTCTATGGTCTGAATATCTTCGGGTAGTGTAAAACAGCGATCAAGCGTCACTTTTAATACCATACGACCGTTTCGCTGCTAGAGTTTCTTAAACATGTCTGTAACGATCTGAAACTATAAAGTGCAGCAGCGCATGCATCGATTCGAAGCTTCTATTTTAACCATACAAGAGAACATCATTTACTTAAGTGCATACTTTGAGTTTGTTTGTTTAAGTTTAGAATTATCTGCAAATCTCTGCACAAGTCGCTAATTTACTGCAAATCTTTCCGCGTTTCAGAAAAAGTTTGCTAGAATCTAAGACTCTCAGTAACGGTATATTTTTCTGCAGACGTACTTAGAGGACTGGTGGGATTCACGCAAATAAATTTTTTCTTCATAACACAGTGAACAGACAACATTTGAAGACATTAGTTTAAGGGTAAATTTCATTGCGAGACGTATCATGTTTATATTTGCATTTGAGAGTTGCCTGTTAAACGTCCACTTTGAATTTTTCAATAATTTTCCTTCAGTAATTGGCGAATATATCTTTGTTAATACTTCTTCGCAACGGGTATGCATATTTTCAGTGTAGATTCTTTGGGTTGCCTATGTAAATCGTGGGGCGACATTCTTTGGCAGTTCCGGCAAGTTTTTATGTCGTAATGTACGGGAGCTATTTGGGAACTAAGATCCCATCGGTCGCGAAATGGAAACCACTTTGAAAATCGAAAACGTTTTATTTGCAACAGTTAGCTGCACCCTGCAGCTACTTCTCTACATCTGTCGTAACGTTGTACCAATTTTCCAACACCCTCGTCATAGAAGGCAGCCGCCAGCTTTTTCGCCAATTCTCTACACTGGTCTACAAGTAGTTGTCTGTGCCAAAATATAGTCATCATAGCCAGAAGTTCGTGTGACCAGAGATCAAACTCAGGGGGAGCCAATTAAGGGCTGTAATGTGGGTGAGCAAACACTTCCCACTGAAAACACTGGAAGTGCATCTTCATTGCCCCTGCAGAGTGGCAGCAGAGACGCCTGACAGCTATGTGGACTGTATGACATCAGGCGAAATATCTCACTGGGCCCTCATAATTGGCAGGAGACATTACCGTTCCAGGCATCTTTACGCCTTCACTGTGTGCTCAGATCTGGAAAGAGCGAAGTGACGGGATCGATGGGTGTATTGCAGACACTGTCCCACACATCTGTGCAAGTTTCATCGGATTTATGAATGGTGGGGTCCATGTGGTTCCCAAGTCCTGCAGCGGCCGTAAACAATAAAATTACCACAAATATGCAGCAACCAGTCGCAAAATCATGTTTTATTTATTCACTTATCGATTTGCAAAAGCGAATAAATAAAACATGATTTTGTGACTGTTTGCTGCATATTTGGTAATTTCATCAGAGTTTCACTGTTGTTTCCATTTCGAGCCCAATCGGAACCTTATTTCCCTAATAGAACTGAACTAAACTCACTCAGGACAGGCCTAGAAGGCCCAATGGCACCGACTAACCACCGTGTCATCCTCAGCCCTCAGGCGCCACTGGATGCGGATATGGAGGGGCATCGGGTCAGCCAGCACACCGCTCTCCCGGCTGCTGTCGGTATTCGTGACCGGAACTTACCGAATAGCCCTTGCATTTATCATCATGCGGTAACGTTCATCTGGACATTAATTAAAATATGTAGGTTTTGCTGGATAGCGCTGTTCAGGGTTGAATGTCGTCAGGTTCACTGCTAATAGAATTACTCGCTATTGGATGTTATGTTAGTAATTTAAAGAAACCATGCAGTTCCGACAAGGTATATTTCATATAAAATATCAATGACTCGCCGACACGGCTAACAAGTTGCCAATTTACAAATATTATCGAAAAATTATCTGCAGTTGAGAGTTCATACATGAGCTCTGAGGCTGTTCTATTTAAAGAGAGCGCCATATAGATCACCAAACGAGCGCCAAGGAGCGTTTTCAGTAAGAATATATTTCGCTGAATACCTGGTAAAAACAAAAATTAGTGGACTGAAATTTTAAAAAGGTGTCCCTCACAGAATGCCAGTTATACTGAACTGGAATTATCATTCTCTGAATGAAGTGGATCTCCAAGACGGACGTTTTGTTCACCTCCTCCTCCTCCTTGTTGTTCTCTGCCTTGCCACGTGTGTCTACTGGGACTGGGACGGAAAACCTTCCCGTGATGCAATTTATGTAGAACTCAAGGATTGAATGTGGCTGTACTAGCTAATTATTTATAAATTAAAATGTAAACTCTGATTTGCTGTTGATTGTCTGTACAAACCTACCGTAGTCTGAAAGGCTGAGTCACCTGCATTAGAACAATTACTCTGGTATGTCACGTAATAAAACTGATGCAGTATGACCTACAGGGTGTTTCCAAGAGATTCATCTAACTTCACAAGGCTATGTCTTACCCAAGTGTGAGAGCAGGAATGTGAGGTAGATTTTAACTTACGCATCGAAACTAAAAATTTGATTTTGTGACGGCTGTAAGTTGCCTTTTCAAGTGGTTGCCTGTGGGCGTGCCCTTGGAGCAGCTAGCAAGCTTTTCCATTATCCAACGCACCTCGAATAGAGATGGTTCGCGAGAACACATTGAATTTATTTTTAAAAAACCGGAGCACCGACCCGCTGGTACCTGAACGTAAGGGCGCTTCTGAACAATGAGCTACCACAACGGCGGGTCGGCCGTAATTGGTGTACGGACCACACACTGCAGCACTGCTCCCGAAGGTCGATTCGTCTCAAGGTATGTGTCTTTTTCCTTTTTGGTGCTGGTTTGTGGAAGATCCCCATCTATGTAGCTTTCCTTGCAACAACTTTGGGCACACTGTTACGCTGATAGTAACAGCAGCGAATGCGGTAACCGCAGATATTCTCTCAAAATTCTAGGACAAGTATGGACGTTTGTCGTGCGTCTGGTGAATGGCACACTGATCATTTGTCAAAGGCAAATGAAAACTTTGATCCCAAGTGCAACAGCAAGAAGTATTCAAATGTTACCTGTGCACCATGTACAAGGTATTCTCGTATAAAATCGGATGGTTCTTTATTTTTAAAAAAAAAACTTTGTAGTGGTGTGTATAAGTTGAATCACCCAAGTTTCTGTCTTTGTTCGTGTAGAAACTATAGTCGTGTGAAACTGACTGTATCTCTTGGAAACAACCTCTTTATAAATCGGCATGGTAAAACTAAACAGTCCCCCACAGATTCCATTATGTCGCTATGAATAGTATTATTTGATGTATACACAAAAGTTAGCACTTCACTTACATACTACACTATCTGACAGATACCTACACAAATAAATTAAAAATCAAAGCAGAATTTTATGAGCAAAAAAAGAGTTTAGATGTTCTGATACAAATCTAATGCCAACGGCCTTGCCGCGGTGGTAACACCGGTTCCCGTCAGATCACCAAATTTAAGCGCTGTCGGGCTCGGATAGTACTTGGATGGTTGACTATCCAGTCTGCCGAGCACTGGTGGGAAGCGGGTTGCACTCAGCCCTTGTGAGGCACACTGAGGAGTTACTTGATTGAGAAGTAGCAGTTCCGAGATACGTGAATTCGTAAACATACATACCATCGGCGAATATAAATGATTAGAGCAGCAGTTCTCTGCGACAACGGCCACTATAGAGTGTTGTTCGTTTTTAGTGTCGTTATCAGACCTGTAGTGTATATAATGGGTGTGAACAACATCAGGTGTTAAGTGATTACTATTAGGACACAGAAATGCCCTGTATTCGTGTGAGATGGAGCTATCAGCACACACAGAGAGTTTCAAAAGGGCCTCATATGAGTCTCCAATTGACAGTCTGGTCGAATCATCTGTAAGGCATTGGAATGTGACAATGGCCTGACGCTAGTCTGCATGGGAGGGGTAAGGGCAGGTGTACTGGCCGTCAAGATTTCATTCGACCGCACCTGTCCATCACAACGGCAGACCGTCGAGTTGCGCAACCAGAACACAGTTACCTTTTCACATCAGTACGTGCCATCCGACAGCAAGTGATGGACTCCCTGAAATATTCTGTGTCACTCTGCAAAACTTGTGAGAGACTAGCAGCTGCCAGACAATTAATCGTGGATCTGCATTACACTGAATAACTATCGTCGGTAAGTATGGCGATGTATAGGGGAGAGGTTCCACACTTCATGTAATGGAGAGGCACAGAAGTGTTCTGCTGGCGTCGTTGTGTGCGGATCCATCAGTCATACTCTAGGTCAGGGTTAATAGTGACTCACGAAACTCTGGCAGCGCAATGGTACGTCACGGACATCCAGCGTCCTCATGTGTTACCTCTCATGAAACAGTATCGTGCTGCCATTTTTCAACATGACAACATTCGTCCACGTATTGCACGCGTGTCCATGAACTTTCTACGTGATGCTGAGGTATTCACCAGATGTCTCCCTCATAGTAGATTTATGGAACCAGCTGGAACGTCAATTCCGTCCCAGTGCCAGTACCCAGCACATCAAAACTAGATACAGAAGTCGTGGACCAGCTTGCCTCAGGAGAGGATACAACGGTTGTACGACTCTTCTTATCCAAAGCAGTGCATGCATCGGGGACAGAGGGGATGTGACATCATATTGAGAAGTGTGCTCGTATTGACAGTTTCTTAGTAAATCTGACTCCATTCGCTGCTATAACATCACACATCATGTCATTTCCTGAAGTTTCGTTTCTTTTCCTCGTCCTCTTCAGGGCGTTTCGCCTTTTTAGCTTTTTCCACGTAAATTCAGTGTATGAGTCAGAGACATTACATTCTGCAGGAGTCTGCCTCTTATCGAATTGTATAAGGTGCAATCGATCCGTTAGAGACGAAAGAACAGCAGATGCTGGAACAGCAGAGCAAGCTTTAAGCGTACTGCTAGAAACTTCCATAAACGTCGAAACGTAATGAAGACGCTGGAACAGATGGCTGAAAATTCTTGGAGCCGTCGCGGCACGAAGTCGGTAAAACAGCGGTGCCGCCGGTGCCTACGTTGAGCCATTGCATCGCGTCGCTGGCTCAGGAGCTTACCCAACTCCGAAGCCAGTAACGGCGCATGCCTGCCGTTCGCCGCTTTCCCGCGGCAACGGGCAGCAGGCAGCTGTAGTCGGCCTGCGACCCGCCGCTAGGCTTCGGCCAATTAAGATTTCATTCGCAGTGGGCGGCCAGCACAGCTCGTAACCGAGTTAAGGGGGCTGTTTCGCGACCGCATATACGAGTATATCCAGTCAGACCCCGTCCTCTGCTTTGTGTTTTAAAATTTCATTGAGGTAATGCCGGGCGCACATGAAACCTATTTTTTGCCATTGACTCCGACATAACAAGCATGGTGTGAACACTAGCAGAGCAACTGTTAGTCACCTCGGGTTCAATACGAGGGTGAGTCAAATGAAAACCTTAAATATATTTTTTTAAATATTATGTATTGTGCAGAAGTGGTACAAACCTGTATCACTTTTCAACGTAATCTCCCCCACGCTCAAAACAAAACCCCCAGCGCTTACAAAGTGCATAATCCCTTTAGAAAAAAATTCTTTTGGTAGTCCGCGCAACCACTCATGCACCGCGTTGCGTACCTCCTCATCAGAACGGAACTTCTTTCCTCCCATTGCGTCTTTGAGTGGTCCAAACATATGGAAATCACTTGGGGCAAGGTCTGGTGAGTATGGTGGATGACGAAGACACTCAAAATGCAGGTATGTGATTGTTGCAAACGTTGTACGGGCACTGTGGGGCCTTGCAATGTCGTGTTGCTAAAGGACACCTGCTGATAGCAATCCACGTCGCTTTGATTTGATTGCAAGCCGCAGATGATTTTTTAGGAGATCTGTGTACCATGCACTGGTGACAGTGGTCCCTCTAGGCATGTAATTCTCCAAAATGACGCCTTTTCCATTTGCTGATGGTTCTGTTCGAAACTATTTTGGTTTTGGCGATGAGGAATTGCTTCATTCCTTGCTCGCTCTCTTCGTTTCCGGTTGGTGGAAGTGAAGTCAGGTTTCGTCCCCAGTAACGATTATTGCAAGTAAGCCATCACCTTCTCGTTCAAAGCGCCGAAGAAGTTCTTCACAACAATCAACACGTCGTTCTCTTATTTCCGGAGTGACTTGCCGTGGCACCCATCTTGCAGACACTGTGGTGTGCTCACCAAGACTAATCTGTAAACATGGTGCAATGTCATTCAGTGTCACTCGGCGGTTTTCCTTCACTATGGCTTCAACTGCTGCAATGTTCTGTGGAGTCACAAATCGTTATGCCTGACCTGGACGAGGAGCATTTTCCAATGAAGTCACACCATTTGCGAAGTTCCTACTCCATTCGTAGACTTTCTGCTGTGACAAACATGCATCACCGTACTGAACCTTCATTCGTCGATGAATTTCAATAGGTTTCACACCTTCAATACGCAAAAACCGAATAACAGAACTCTCTTCTTTCCTGGTGGAAGTCGCGAGCGGGGCGGCCATCTTTATGCTGATACTGCGACGGTATGGGTGCATCTGCAGTATGCTGCCACCTACAGGTCATTCTGCACGCTGTTTGTAGCACGCTTACCAACTTACAGGATAACGGCGCGAAATTTCGATTATGATAACCGGTTTAGCTCATAGTCCCGAATAAAGACAGTGATACTGTAGCGCTGGCGGCATCGACGAAGTAAACAATTTGTATGTCTCACACAAATAACTCGTATTTAGTGAAAGATATCACTGCATCGATACAGTCAATGTTGCGGCCCCAACGTGCAGTGAAGGAAGATTATAGATCATTAGAGGTGGAGCAGCAGCTAGGATTACGGAACGAAACATCTGCGCCGTTTCTTCGGAAACGTCCCGCCACTAACCTTACCGATTTAGGAATATCAGAGGAAATCTAAAAATGGAATGGGGATTTGAAGTACCGTCCTACCGAATACGATTACGTCTCACCTTTACGGCGAACGGCTCGCTAGCACCGCGGGTATTTCGGTCCTGGAGACCATTCCATAAAAGTCAGCTAACGCTCGCAAGTGCGGTGGTGCTCGGTTCAGAGGGTATGGAATAAATTTTCATCAGTATCTGGTCGCCAACGAGAGGTGAGGCGTTGGCTTCAAGATCCTGAAACGGATACATTGCGCTAATGTGCTGGATTAAATTCCAAAACTCTTCTCATGGTCTCATGGAGTGACGAATGTGACTGAAGGGAAATTACGCTAGGAAGCCTTATTGCATATAACTAATTAAATAAATAAATAATCTATACAAACCCTGACCGCCGAATAACTCACCTTCGAAAAGAGGGGATGGGGGTGGGGGAGGGGGATGTTCGGTACCGGGTTTAGCGCTCTCTCCCTTCTCTCTTCATCATATATATATATATATATATACAGGGTTATTACAAATGATTGAAGCGATTTCACAGCTTGACAATAACTTTATTATTTGAGATATTTTCACAATGCTTTGCACACACATACAAGAACTCAAAAAGTTTTTTTAGGCATTCACAAATGTTCGATATGTGCCCCTTTAGTGATTCGGCAGACATCAAGCCGATAATCAAGCTCCTCCCACACTCGGCGCAGCATGTCCTCATCAATGAGTTCGAAAGCATCGTTGATGCGAGCTCGCAGTTCTGGCACGTTTCTTGGTAGAGGAGGTTTAAACACTGAATCTTTCACATAACCCCACAGAAAGAAATCGCATGGGGTTAAGTCGGGAGAGCGTGGAGGCCATGACATGAATTGCTGATCACGATCTCCACCACGACCAATCCATCGGTTTTCCAATCTCCTGTTTAAGAAATGCCGAACATCATGATGGAAGTGTGGTGGAGCACCATCCTGTTGAAAGATGAAGTCGGCGCTGTCGGTCTACAGTTGTGGCATGAGCCAATTTTCCAGCATGTCCAGATACACGTGTCCTGTAACGTTTTTTTCGCAGAAGAAAAAGGGGCCGTAAACTTTAAACCGTGAGATTGCACAAAACACCTTAACTTTTGGTGAATTGCGAATTTGCTGCACGAATGCGTGAAGATTTTCTACCGCCCAGATTCGCACATTGTTTCTGTTCACTTCACCATTAAGAAAAATTGTTGCTTCATCACTGAAAACAAGTTTCGCACTGAACGCATCCTCTTCCATGAGCTGTTGCAACCGCGCCGAAAATTCAAAGCGCTTGACTTTGTCATCGGGTGTCAGGGCTTTTAGGAACTGTAAACGGTAAGGCTTCTGCTTTAGCCTTTTCCGTGAGATTTTCCAAACCGTCGGCTGTGGTACGTTTCGCTCCCTGCTTGCTTTATTCGTCGACTTCCGCGGGCTACGCGTGAAACTTGCCCGCACGCGTTCAACCGTTTCTTCGCTCACTGCAGGCCGACCCGTTGATTTCCCCTTACAGAGGCATCCAGAAGCTTTAAACTGCGCATACCATCGCCGAATGGAGTTAGCAGTTGGTGGATCTTTGTTGAACTTCGTCCTGAAGTGTCGTTGCACTGTTATGACTGACTGACGTGAGTGCATTTCAAGCACGACATACACTTTCTCGGCTCCTGTCGCCAGTTTGTCGCACTGCGCTCTCGAGCGCTCTGGCGGCAGAAACCTGAAGTGCGGCTTCAGCCGAACAAAACTTTATGAGTTTTTCTACGTATGTGTAGTGTGTCGTGACCATATCTCAATGAATGGAGCTACAGTGAATTTATGAAATCGCTTCAATCATTTGTAATAGCCCTGTATATATATATAGGGTGTTATAAAAAGGTACGGCCAAAATTTCAGGAAACATTCCTCACACACTTTCCATGTTAGAGCTCATTTTATTACTTCTTTTCCAATCACATTAATCATGGAATGGAAACACACAGCAACAGAACGTACTAGCGTGACTTCAAACACTTTGTTACAGGAAAGGTTCAAAATGTCCTCCGTTAGCGAGGGTACATGCATCCACCCTCTGTCGCATGGAATCCCTGATACGCTGATGCAGCCCTGGAGAATGGCGTATTGTATCACAGCCGTCTACAATACGAGCACGAAGAGTCTCTACATTTGGTACTCGGGTTGCGTAGACAAGAGCTTTCAAATGACCCCATAAATGAAAGTCAAGGGGGTTGAGGTCAGGAGAGTGTGGAGGCCATGGAATTGGTCCGCCGCTACCAGTCCATCGGTCACTGAATCTGTTTTTGAGTAGCGTACGAACACTTCGACTGAAATGTGCAGGAGCTCCATCGTGCATGAACCACATGTTGTGTCGTACTTGTAAAGGCACATGTTCTAGCAGCACTGGTAGAGTATCCCGTATGAAATCATGATAACGTGCTCCATTGAGCGTAGGTGGAAGAGCATGGGGCCCAATCAAGACATCACCTACAATGCCTGCCCAAACGTTCACAGAAAATCTGTGTTGATGTCGCGATTGCACAATTGCGTGCGGATTATCGTCAGCCCACACATGTTGATTGTGAAAATTTACGGTTTGATCACGATGGAATGAAGCCTCATCCGTAAAGAAAACATTCGCACTGAAATGGGGATTGACACATTGTTGGATGAACCATTCGCAGAAGTGTACCCGTGGAGGCCAATCAGCTGCTGATAGTGCCTGCACACGCTGTACATGAGATATGCTTTGATAAATTGCAACAGGCGCCTACACATACACGAAAAACCATACGTCTGCCCCATTACACTTCTCAACAACTCTAGTTCTTGTCTCCACGGCTGTGCCATTCGGTAGAACCCAGTACAGCGGAATCAGTTAGGGCCAAATGCCCTTGCGCTTCGCTTCATTTTGTTCGTATAGTCTAACAAAACTTCGTCTGAGGATGTCAAATTAAACACCTTTCAGTAGTCAAATTTCAGCCTTATTTATTTGGCAACCAGTTTCAGCGTTTCAGTACGCCATCTTCAGGCCCCTGCCCGACTTGTAGGAACAATCTACCTAGGTTGTGGTTAAAACAGGGGCCAGCAGTACTGGTATTAGTAGATATCTGGTACAGTGATTAGTTCAACCTTCGCCTCTCTCTCTCTATCTCTCTCTCTCTCTCTCTCTCTCTCTATATATATATATATATATATATATAGAGAGAGAGAGAGAGAGAGAGAGAGAGAGAGAGAAAGAGAGAGAGAGAGAGAGGCGAAGGTTGAACTAACCACTGTACCAGATATCTCTATATATATATATAGAGAGAGAGAGAGAGAAAGAGAGAGAGAGAGATAGAGAGAGAGAGAGAGAGAGTGAGGCGAAGGTTGAACTAATCACTGTACCAGATATCTCTATATATATATAGAGAGAGAGAGAGAGAGAAAGAGAGAGAGAGAGATAGAGAGAGAGAGGCGAAGGTTGAACTAATCACTGTACCAGATATCTACTAATACAAGTACTGCTGGCCCCTGTTTTAACCACAACCCAGGTAGATTATTCCTACAAGTCGGTCAGGGACCTGAAGATGGCGTACTGAAATGCTGAAACTGGTTGCCAAATAAATAAGGCTGAAATTTGACTACTGAAAGGTGTTTAATTTGACATCCTCAGACGAAGTTTTGTTAGACTATACGAACAAAATGAAGCGAAGCGCAAGGGCATTTGGCCCTAACTAATTCCGCTGTACTGGGTTCTACCGAATGGCACAGCCGTGGAGACAAGAACTAGAGTTGTTGAGTAGTGTAATGGGGCAGACGTATGGTTTTTCGTGTATGTGTAGGCGCCTGTTGCAATTTATCAAAGCATATCTCACAATTTATATTTCTTCAAAAGTAACATTCTTTCTATAGCGTCTGATTTATCAAGTGGTCTCAGATTTAGTCAGGATGCAGTCTGTTTCATCTCCCAGGAGTCTGTTTTACTTCGATTGTAGCACCGTCATTATGTCTTTGGGCGTTACTGCAGAAACTAGCAGCTCAGCCACAGCAGCTGCAGAAACCACACGCAGCCGGTGAGCTCCGGTATGTCAGCATACCAGTTGCAGCAATAGGACTGCTTATAAATTGGGATATTAATCAGGGTAAGAATCGTAATCCTGTTGCATGCTGAGGGAAGAATGGGCTCTTGCAGGGTGGTCTAGGCAGGTACTACTCTGTTGGCTTGTGGATTTGTTACTCCGAATATGGTAGGAAGCCGTGCATCGACCCAACAAAGGAGCTGCGAATCCGTATAGATAAGTCAACTGCGCCTCCACGGCACCATCGTCTAGCATCAAGTCCCATTTCCCGACTTGATGCGTCTCCACTGGAGAGTCATTCCGTGCACACTATAGAAGCAGGCTGTCTCCTTCCTTGAGAGGCAGAAGATTGAGACCTGGGTGGCGCAGGCTCGCAGGGCGAAATTCACTCTCTACTGGTATTCCGGCAGTCTTTCACTTGTGGACAGCGGCACCGCGTTAACTGGGGCACGCGGCTCCTGTGCGTCAGAATCCCTGGACGCTGACGTAACGGCTGGCGTACTGTCTGCCAACATGGTACTTCGGTATGCCACGCAACGTTATTACCTACGCACAACCACTACGAGTGTAGTAGCACTCGTTCTAATAAAATATTTGACTGCCGTCGGCCTGCATCCACGACAGGACCCATTGCCACTAACCCAACTTAGTGCAGTAGTGCTCCTATACCACAGATCAATTTCCTTTGTTATCATCCCTCATGTCCTTTCGTAGCAAACGTAAATTTTTTAGCAGCGTTCCGTGTATCGAACATGGGTACACATGACACGCCGGCCGCTGTGGCCGAGCGCTGCTACGGTCGCAGGTTCGAATCCTGCCTCGGGCATGGATGTGTGTGACGTCCTCAGGTTAGTTAGGTTTAAGTAGTTCCAAGTCCAGGGGACTGATGACAGATGTTAAGTCCCATAGTGCTTAGAGCCATTTGAACCATACACATGACACCGCCCCTCTGTTGTTAGATAACCTTTGTGCCACGTATCAGAGTGCTGAGTGGCAACGCTGCCTGTAGCGCATTCTAGTTCCCTTCCTGGATCTGGCAATGTCACGCTGAGTGGAGTCACGGAATGTGCCTAGTTGTTCAGCATCGCGCTGAATACTAATATGATGATGATCAGGTCCCATACTCCGAGTAGTGTAGGGGACGATGCGGGAGACCCGCACTGCTGTACTAGGCAAGGTCCTAGTGGAGATGGTTTGCCATTGCCTTCATCCGACCGTAATGAGGATGAATGATAATGATGAAGACGACACAACAACACCCAGTCATCTCGAGGCAGGAAAAATCCCTGAACCCGCCGGTAATCGAACCCGGGACCCAGTGCGCGGGAAGCCAGAACGCTACCGCAAGACCACGAGCTACGGACGAACACTAATATACCATGCTAGATTAGTTCTTTCCGATGAGCCTTTCCGTTTGTTGAAATGTATTCGATAGGAATTTTGGGCCTGGAAACTTGGAAACTGTCTGGTCCAGTGCAGAAGGGAAAGCAACAATTTATCTTCGTTGCCCTTCTCCTCGCCTGTAAATAAGCTTGCAAGATATTTTATGTCACTTTTGAAAAGTATAAGATGTACTTTATTTTTCCATGTTGGTAGAACAAGATTGCAACAGTTAAGTTCAAAATGGCTCTAAGCACTATGGGACTTAACATCTGAGGTCATCAGTCCCTTAGAACTACTTAAATCTAACTAACGTAAGGACATCACACACATCCATGCCCGAAGCAGGATTCGAACCAGCGACCGTAGCAGCAGTGCGCTTCCGGAATGAAGCGCCTGGAACCGCTCAGCCACAGCGGCCGGTTAAAGAGTAAAGTTCTCAGGTTCTGTTTTTGTAATATAGTTTGTGTGCTACCTCCTTTCTAACGCTCCGGGATGCATAGTTCGAACATAATTTTTCAGCGACGCGAGGAAGCTCAGTCTACAATCGCAATTGGCGAGTGACCTCTGTCTACCTAGGTAGTAATTTACCTACAGTCAACGTTGGCAGTCTGCTGATGGTGAAATAACCAAAACCAGTTATCAGTGAACAGAATTGGTACTGTCGCCTCCAGACTTTCAAATGTCTCATATTTAAATAGTAGTCACCTAATTCCATGACAGTATCTCAAAGTTCACAAATTTTATTGACTTTAATTCGTGCCCGTGTGACCCATAACTTCAGCCTGTATTACCAGCAATGCATGTATAATAAATACGTAAAACAATAAAAAAATTAACGACGCACCACAAAGGAATTATCCGAATGGGACGAAATCGGAAAACGCGATGAACATGTAAAGACAAACGAAAGATCACAATTTCAGAGAAACTAAATGATTTATTCAAGAGAAAGAGCTTCACAAACTGAGCAAGTCAATAACGCGTTGGTCCAACTCCGGCTCTTATGTAAGTAGTTATTCGGCTTGGCACTGATTGACAGGTTTGTTGGACAACATCCTGAGGGATATCGCGCCAAATTCTGTTCAATTGGCGTGATAGATCGTCAAAATGACGAGCTGGTTTTAGGGACTTGCCCATAATGCTCCAAAAATTGTTAACTGGGGAGAAATATGGCGACCATGCCGGCAAAATAGCGTATGGCGACTACCAAGCCAAGCAGTAGAATCTCTGGCCGTATGCGGGCGGCCATTATCTTGCTGAAATATAAGTCAAGGGTGGCTTGCTACAAATAAAACGAGGTGTTGGACATCGTCAACGCACCGCTGTGCCATAAGGGTGTAAGGGAGCCGCAGATGACAATCAAAGGGGTCCTGCTAGAAAAGGAACGGCACCGCAGACCACCACTCCTGGCTGTCGGGGCGTGTGGTTTGTGACAGTCAGGTTGCTGTGAGCGTAGTTCTGCGGACGTTTAGTACCGTCCACACATTTCGCCAAACTATTCCCTCTCCGGCATGGGAACAGTAATTGTAGCAAAAACTAATGGCAACTGCGAACTACTGACGCATCAGTTTAAGGAGTGATAATAGTTATGACAGAATTTACGCGTTCAGCCCATAGGATATGTACAGCTGCATCTGCTTCCCAACCTTTCTGTACGGGATTCTAAATGAACAATAGTACCAAACTGCTTCTACCGCTTAATTAGGGGACAATAAATTGCAGGACGTGTGAAGATCCTCTATCGTTGAACGCTGTGCATTATAGATGTTTCTTTACTTTTTCACTTGATTACGTACGTATCTATCTGCAATTCGATCGAGATAGATCAGACAGCCAGCGGAAGAACCAGTAATACTTATTTTTACAAGCAGACAATATACATAGAATTTGTTCGCAGCAGCTTATAAAGAACTCTCGCTAAATAAAACTCGTTTCCCATAACCTGCAGTAGTAATGTGAACAGGGAGGTGCAACGTCCATTGTAAAATATTACTCTGAATTGTATATGACTCAAAGTGAGATGAATAGCGCGCCCTTCATGCCTTCATTGTAAATAATATTTCGAGACAGGGCCATACAATATTATAAAAAATACAGCGTCGCAAATGTTGCGGAAATAAAAGTGTTATTGATGTGCGGTTTTCACGGAACGGAGTGGTCGTCAGGGGCTTGCAATAACCAACCAACAGATTGTAATAATATGTTTTGTGCAAACATGCACTTTTTTGCATGGAGCAATACCTACTGACATTAAAAGACTGTAAGCAAGTTAAATTAGACTGTCATTGGTGTTTGTTGTGGGATTCTAGTGCGAGTCGTTTACGACATGTCTATTTTGTACAGTACCTGTGGTAGCACATGCTAAAGAAAAACCCAAGTGTATACACAAATTGCGTAGGTTCTGACCAGTAACGGTACAACTGACCATCACAGGTTGTGTTCATGACTACCGGCAGCGCCAATACACGCTTCCAGCATGGTATTGAACAAATGCTGCATACGTACTAGCATTTCCGAGGTGATATCCGAGCAATACGTCGCTGTGTATCATCGGGTGTAGTTGGTACGTCCTTGTAGATAACGTCTTTCAGCTTTCCCCACAGAAAAAAGTCTGCAGCCGTCAAACCCATGGAACGGGACGGCCAAGGTACAGGTCCATTGAGTCCAATCGAACTATTTGCAACAACAAAAAAAAGTAATGTCGTGTGACTAGGGCCTCCCGCCGGGTAGACCGTTAGCCGATTTGACGCCACTTCGGCGACTTGCGCGTCGATGTGGATGAAATGATAATGATTAGAACAACACAACACCCAGTCCCTGAGTGGAGAAAATCTCCGACCCAGGGAATCGAACCCGGGCCCTTATGATTGACATTTTGTCGCGCTGACCACTCAGCTACCGGGGGCGGACACTATTTGCAACAATCAGTGAAGACATTCTGTAGTACTTCGTGAACTATGGCTGGACAGCCATAACGTTGGTACCACAGGTTTCTTCTGTCTGCAGAGTAATGTCTTTTAGCATCTGTGGAAGGTGATCTGCTAGGAGGCTGCGATATTGTGCGCGTTCAGTGTTCCGTCATGGAACAGGATCCTGCGAGAAGATTCACTATCCCGCAACACATGTTTACACTCCGTGGATGCTGACATTCCACCTGGTGAAGCCAACAGGGACTGTCACCAGGTCAACAGAGCATGTTTCGGTGGTTTATCTGGCCATGACTGGAAAATGTAGTTTCATCACTAAACAAGATTCATAATACATCTTGAGTATTCTGTGTTAGTACCCACGTACAGAAGTACATACAGCTCCTGATGGAGACAGATGTGACAGGGATGGAACCTATTTCAACGGAGAATTCCCAAGACACATGCCTGACTCCTGCAACGTTTTCGTGCGATTGCGCAGGCGCTAAGGTGCGGATCAATTGCAACAGCAACAAGAACATTTAATTTCCCCCTCTTCTGTCGTCACTGGTTTCCTTCTCTTAGGTTGTGTAGGTGTCACACTACTACTTTCACGTAACTGGTTGAAGAGGTTGACAAATAACTGCCGAGATGGTTGACGACACATACACTGTACAAGAACGAACTACATTCTTCCTACACTCTCCATACACCATGAGCATGCCGGCTTATCCTGCACTACCAACTTACATCGTCTACACACGACCTACTGCTTGGAGAGCCACACACTGACTAGCAAGTCGCATTCCACTCAAGAAACACACAAGCACACTGTAAACAAACATAACATCATACTTAGCAGCTGCGCAGGTTCAATGGCAGAAACCAGTATCGACACGGAAACTTTGCACAATAGGGTATTTCGTAAACGACTCGCTCTTCACTCCTGCAACAACCACCAGTGACATTCGAATTTGCTCTACTTTCAGTTTTTTGATGTCAATAGGCATTGCTCCATTTAAAAATATATGTTTGTACAAAAAATCCACTTTACAACTATTATTACAATCTGTTTATTGGCTAACAATACGAGCCCCTGACTACCAATTCATTTTGTGAAAACCAAACATCAATAGCCCTTTCCAACTCCGCAATAACTGCGTTGCAAGTTTTAGGCGATCCACCACCTTGCATATTAGTAGTGGAACTTTCTTACTGACTAAATTTTTGGGTGCGAATAGCTCAATAAACAGTTTCGCTGCCATAATAATTGTGTTTTTCTATGTAAACCTTTAGTGATCACAATATTATCCATTATGTAATGAATATATAACAAAACTACGAGATAAAAGGAAAAAAAAATAGTGTAATATCATCGCATGTGTCCAACATTAGTGTGGGTAGGACTTACTGAAAGGAACTATAGTGCCAATGGGGTGACCCGAAGATAGGCCTGTGAAAGTGAAAGACGAGTTACAAAATTTAAAATGGTATGTAGAGAATTATCAGAAGTGAGGCAGAAAAACAAGGACCAAATAGAATTAAACTCATGGCATGTACTTATCACACAGGAATAGAACGTATAAATTCTGTCCGTGACACAGGCCTGCGACCGGGCTTGGCCTGACTGCACGTCAGGTGCAGCCCTTCTACGCCACGGCACTAGGAGGGGTAGGTTGGCGGACCCTTCGCTCTGGCCGCCCTAGGAAGTATCCCCGGTACTCGTTTGGCAGCAGGGTGATTGCACCTAGGGCCGTTCTGGAGGGACTACAAAAAGGAGAAGTCCCCACCACTGTCTGGAATTGAACCCGGAACCTCCACGTCCGGAGTCTGGTGCTCTACATGCTACTTCACCACGACCACAGCAGTATTGGAGCGATACAATTAAAAGCAACGCTACAGACTCTCAAGGGATTTAAGATGTTGTTGTTGTTGTTTTTTGGGGAAGGAGACCAGACAGCGTGGTCATCGGTCTCATCGGATTAGGGAAGGATGGCAAAGGAAGTCGGCCGTGCCCTTTCAGAGGAACCATCCCGGCATTTGCCTGGAGTGATTTAGGGAAATCACGGAAAACCTAAATCAGGATGGCCGGACGCGGGATTGAACCGTCGTCCTCCCGAATGCGAGTCCAGTATCTAACCACTGCGCCACCTCGCTCGGTGGATTTAAGACGGATCTTCAAGTACGGCTATGGAAACTGGTAAATGCTAATAGATGCAGCAACATGATGAAAAGCTGAGTTTGTAATGCAACGCACAGCAAAATCACAAGAACGAATCTTCAGTAAGAAACTCTGAATATGATAACAGAGCTTTCAGTGCCCATACACTAGCACAATTTGTCGAGAACAACATGTTTGTTAATATGACAATCTGTCGTAAGAAATCAAATGGAACATGAACTTAGGTGGGCAAAACTGAACTGCGTACAAGTGAAATAGTTTATATTTTACCAAAATAAGATTAAAAAACTTGTATAAAGTGGAAATGAAGTACAGGAAGATGATACGATAGACAACAATTGCGAGAAAAATTTAAGAGGACTAAGAGACCGAAGGCAACAACGCGGCTAGAATAAATGAGACTCCTTCACAATTACTGAGATCCTTGAGAACACTAGCCACGGCAGAACTATTACAGCTGGTATACAAGATGTAGCAGACAGGCGAAATACTATTATTTCAAGAAGAAGGTAATACTCGCGCTTCCAAAGAAGACAGGCGGTGACAGATGTGAATGTTACCGACCCGTCAATAAAATGTAAGCACGAATTATTTACGGAAGAATAGAAGACGTGTAGAAGCTGACCACGGAGAAATGTAGCAACACGCGAGGTAATACTGGTCCTACAACTTATAAGAGAGACCGAAGAAAGATAACTTACGGAATTTGTAAATTGAGCTAAAACTTTTGACAATCTTGACTGGGATGCACTCTTTGAAATTCCTAGGGTTGCAGGCACAATATACTAGGAGTGAAATGTTAACTGCAACTTGTGTAGGAACCAGACTGCAATCGTAAGGATTGAACATGAGAGAGGGATAAAAGTCGGGAAGGAGAAAGACAGGCTTGCAGCCTGTCGCCGATGATATACATTCTGTACACTCACCATACATTAAAGGAGACGAAAAAAAATTTGCAGTGGATTTAAAGTTCAGGGAGAAGAAATAAAACAATGGTAGGGAAATGTAACTGAATTAAATCAGGCGATACTGAGGGACTTAGATTAGGAAACAAGTCACTAATAGTACCAGATGAGTTTTGATGTTTGGGTAGCAATAACTGATGATTGTCGTGGTATTGAATGCAGACAGGCATCAGAAAGATAGACGTTGCTACAAAAAAGGAAATGTTTTACCATCCAGTACTCATTTACGTGTTACGAAGTATTTTCTGAAAGAATTCTTTTCTCTACTGTGGGTTTATATGCAAACGAATCTTGGACGATAAGCACTAGAAAGGAAAAGATAACAGACGTTTTTGATACGTGATGCTACAGAAGAATTATGAAGATTTGATGAGTAGGTCGGATAAGTAAGGAAGAGTTATTGAACTAAATTGGGAAGAATACTAGTTATGGTGGGGGAGTACGTGTAGGGGAGTATTTGTGTGGGTGTTAGACTTCATTTTTGAGGGGGGGAGGGTGGTATAGAAGTATAGAGAGAAAGCTAGGCTTGACTGCTGTAAACGTGTTCAAATGGAAGTCGACTCTAGTAGCTATGCATAGGTGAAGATTCGTAGACAGGGTACACTAGCGTGCGCAGATACGTCGAAGCAGCCTCGGGACTGAAGGGAGCAACCATAATAACAAAAATAATATTGCATGGGTTATAGTGATACTACACGTATTTAGATTATCAAATGACTATAGATGTGTAAGATACATAAGTAAACAGATATAAACACATCCAGAAACAAACAGCTAATGAAAGGAAGAAGAGACATAGATAAGCAAGACGTCTTAAAATAGATATGACGACCTGAATAAATTAGTTGTAAACTTTATGAATAGATAAAAAAATATTTTGCCGACGATTACATAGTCGAAAGTGGCAATTACTTGAAATAGACTTTTACACTGATGAGCCAAAACATTGCGACCATCTGCTCAATAGCTTGTTTGTTCGTCTTTGGAATGAAATACGTCACTGATTCTGCGTATTATAGATCCGACCTATTTTAGTAGGTTTGTGGAGGCATGTGCTTTCAAATGTCTACGCACAGTTCATGTAATTCAAGTAAATAATGATCCGCGGTGTTGGTGCCCTATAGCGACCCATATGCTTTCCATAGGAGTTATATCACTCGAATTTGGTCGGCGAGACATCAATGTGAGTTCACTATAATGCTCCCAAACCACTGTACCACGGTTCTGGCTCCAAGATACGGAACATTTTACTGCTGAGAAATGACATTGCCGTCGTGGACGACCTCGAGTATGAAGGGATTCAGGTGGTGGGCAGCTGTCAGCGTGTCTTCGATTACTAACACAGGTCCCATGCAAGCGCAGGAGAATGTCTCCCATAGTATAACACTGCTCCAACTAACCGGCGTCAGTCTGTAATGTTCGAGCTGCCGTTCACCTCGATGATGCCGTTTGTGGAGACGACCAGCTACCTAGATTAGCAAAAATGTGATTCACCCGAAGAGCCGACACGTTCCCATTGATCGACGGTCGAATCCCGATGATAACAGTTCCCACCGCAATCGTAGTTGACAATGTTGTTGGGTCAACAGGTGAACTTGTAGGGGTGGTCTGCTGCAGAGCTCGATGTTCAGTAGTGTACGAAACACTTGTGTGTGCATCAGCATTGTGCTCTTTCGGCAGAGATGCCGCAGATGACCATCTACACTTCTTAACATAGCAGCAAGCTCCCTAACGGCACGTTATTCGAAAATTTGTGGACGTCTAACCATTTAGCACCTAATGGTAGTTCCACTGTCCTCCTACCTCTTTCCGTAGATGCTCGCGTTAGTAGCACGCAAACATTCGACCAGCTTCGCAGTTTTCGAGATACTCGTTCACAGACTTTGCAAAGCGATAATCTGACGTTTGTCAAAGTCCTTTATCTCGATGGATTTTCCCATTTGCAGCTTTTGTGGTGTCACCGCCAGACACCACACTTGCTAGGTGGTAGCTTTTAAATCGGCCGCGGTCCGTTAGTATACGTCGGACCCGCGTGTCGCCACTGTCAGTGATAGCAGACCGAGCGCCAACACACGGCAGGTCTAGAGAGACTTACTAGCACTCGCCCCAGTTGTACAGCCGACGTTCATAGCAATGGTTCACTGACAACTACGCTCTCATTTGCAGAGACGATAGTTAGCATAGCCTTCAGCTACATTTGCTACGACCTAGCAAGGCGCCGTATTCAATTGATATTTATTATATGAAGCATGTATCATCAAGAGCGATGTTCTACAAATGTGGATTAAAGTTAAGTATTCCAGAAGCTAAGTGCTTTTCTTTATAGCATTCATTACGTATCCTGTTTCAGACCTCACGCCAGCCTGCGTGAGTTTAATCGCGTGCCTTTCGGCTTCCTCTCATTGTGTCTAGGCTGTCTTGTCTAGATACAACAGCTTTCATCTCCGCTAGGGTGATTCTCTGTTCGAGCCTGCTGCGCTTAAAAACATACTTTTCTTACCGTGTCACATGCCCGCAAAACCACCTGGTGGCAGCCTACGATGCGGTAGGCAGTGGTCATAATGTTTTGGCTTATCGATGTAGGTAGATCAAAAAATGTAGCAGGAACGAAGAAAGCAAAAGAAAAGAATCTCAAGTGAAACAAGAGTGCTACTGACGATATGGTGAGGGTTTCAAGCAAATAACGATAGAAACATGACAGATTTTTTAAAAATACTATCACTTATGAAATGTTATCAAGGTGATGTGAACACATGCAGCGATAATTTTTCAAAAGAAATAACTAGAAACAAAAAGTGTGTGAACAAAACAAACCAATGACTTGTGTGTAGACGTCACGTTTCATGATTTAAGGTGGGAGATGAGATTATAACTAACAGAGATATAATTGTACAAATATTCGACGCTCTTCTTAAATGTTTGTGGAGCTTCAGGGGGAAATTAGAAAAATAGGTAATTAACAGTGAAAATAATTAAATCCAGAAGCAATGCCAGATGAAAGCCTTCAGGTACAACAAGGGATAGGGCACGGAGTTGGTGATGTTGCACGAGAAAAGATAAGAGCCGGAGGAAGAGTAATAGACCAGTGAGACAGTGGTCAGCGGAGTACAGACAGTATAAAGCAGCCCCGTGGCCAGACGTAGAGGACCGGGTGGCCCTGAGTGGTCGGCGTATCGTACTCTGCATTACGGCGTCATTTGCATGCGGCAGCGAGAGGCCTGCGACCGGGTCACAACTACCCTGGTTGCTGCCACCTCCCCAGACTTGGGAGCCGCTGCTTGTCATTAAGTTACCCCTGCAGTGGCCTCACCAAGTTGAGTGCGTCCCGCTCCACTCCTGCCACCGATGAAATACCGCTGGCAGCACCGCACGGCAGACAGACGCTCAATTGGGGAGGCGGACTTAGAGTACAAAATGCTCTCTAAAGACATTACTAACGGCGTAGAAAAACAGCAATGAGATTAGTTCTAGCAGCTAAACAAACTTTAATTTAAATCGATATAGCGTAATTAATCTTTAGTTATTTATCAGGCTCTGTGATACCGTGACAGCCATAGCTGCTTCGCCATGGCACGAGTGATCACATAGTTTACGGAATGCTTATTAGAATTTTGCAAACAAAACAGTTAATGAATTGTTCAAACATATTTAGGGCTTGCAGCTGGTCGTCGTTTAATACATCCAGTACTTCGACAGGGCACCTGCCATTCATCTTTAGGTGAGCCGTCGGAGACTAACGAAGACTCGCTGCGTTCCGCAGTTCATAGCGTGCTGCGAGTATTCCGCGCACGCGTCAAAATCTAGTTGACAGACGGACCACACTCCCCTCGGTGGTGGAACCGATAAACTCAACTGACCTTTGCACTGCCGCCCGCCGCGGCCGCTGGCGCACTCTGTCTGCGTTTAGAACAAATCGTGGTGTTGATGCGGTCCCATGCATTATCACTGTCACGGTTCATCAACTTTGCCGTCAGGCGTATTTTCTCTGCTTCTTTAATAATGGAGTCCGAAAAAGATGTTGCTGTGGTCAGAATCATAGTTTTATCACGTTCCATTGCGTGCCCAGAGGAGGAACAGTGTTCAGCGATAGCAGACTTGCTTTCCTGGAAAACGCGAGTCCAACGTTGACTTTCAACGCAGAGTTTTTTCACATTGCGTGTCGTCTGATCTTCGTAAGCCACACCACACTGACAAGATATTTTGCGAATTCCAGCCTTCCTCAATAACAAGCCCTCATTCACCAATCGCAAAAGGTCTGCATTCAGATGGTTGACGGAAAATCACTTTCACCTGAAATCTGTGGAGAATTCTTGATATTTTAAACGAAATGTTGCGTACAGAAGGAAGAAGAGCTAAAGTTTTTGCCGGCGTGTTCTCTTCTTTCTAGATCCGAGCAGTGTGAATTCTGAGTACCAGTGTCATAGTTTGCAACAGGTGATGACAACTTGAAGCTTGCAAATACAAATCGGTATGAATAAACTGAATACTCTAGAGAGCCATCAATATTTCTTCTAACCGAGACCTCTAAGAAAGGCAGACGATCTTTCTCTATTTCGATAGTAGATCAAATGTTGTTATGAATGGATCTGAGATGGTGGAGAAATTCTATCAGTTTATCTTCTCCACACTATGAAAGTATCGTCAACACACCCCCAAAATACAGTTGGTTTAAGGGAAGGTGATTCAAGTGCTTTCTCTTCGAAATCCTCCATAAATAGAGTGTTATGTATTACAGAACGGAGCAGATCTTCGTCAGTCTTCGGTGGCTGAAGATGACTAAAAGGTGCCGTTTTGAAATATCGTGGGATGTATTAAACAACGATCGGCTGCAAGCCCGAAATATATCTCAACATTCATTTCACCAGGAAAACTTTAAAATCCACACTTAAAAAAATTAATGAAACACGAAAAAAAATATGAATGAGTAAAGGAATATGTACCACATATGAAACACATTACAGAAAAATTTGTCAGCTGCTGCGAGGAACTTCTGGGCAGAATAAAAGGAGTTCCGCACAAGAAAAAAATTTCATCATAGATTTGAATTTCATCATAGATTTGAATACTTGGCGTTCATGACCCTTTTTTTTGTGTCCTGCTGGAAACCTGTTGAAAGAGAAATCTGCTGGATAGCACAGACATTTCTCTACACTGCTTAAGGAGGTGTATACGACTATCTACAGTTTTTCCGTCTAGTGTTCACTGTATGATTGTTGTGGTTTCTTCTGAATAAGTCAATAAAGTGAACATCAAATCCCATTATGGAATATATCTGTAGAGATGCCACAATAGCTTGAGAGGAATTATGCCGCACAGCAATGAGTGCGATTACCGTGTTTGAGAAAGCTTTCAACTCAACCTCAACAAAACTTCTATCAACTTCGCGTAGAAAATATGGTACTGATTCAAGAAGACTTCCATAAATTATTCATCTGTATTGATCAGAACAGTAGGAAAGGGACAAGAGCGGTAACAAACAAAGAGGAAGTGGCTGGGAACTTCTCTCGAGAGTGAGGTACTTGACGTTTAAGAGGATAAGAAAATGGCTGATAGAAGCTATTAATTTGTGGCCGATATTGGTTCTGACAGTTGAAATGGCAACAGTGCGGCTGGTACAAGGTAAGATTCAAATTTAAGCTGTGTCGCAGGTGGTTCGCGATGCGAATGGCCTCACAGGAGTAATCGGTTTCTGTTCTGTATGACCTTTACGCTAGCGTTCGAACTGCTACCCGCAAGCGGGGCAAAAATGCCACGATTCAAATAAACGGTAAAAAAAGTGGTAGTGAAAGAGAAATTTAAAGCTTCTCTCGAATGTAACGGTTACTCTTTTGCGAGAGCGAAATATTCCCGACGATACACTATCACAGATTAAAAAGAGAAAGAAGCGTAGCGAAAAAAAAAAGTGTCCGACCGACCGAGGTATGTGGACGCAGCTGCCGGCGAACGCAAAGCGGGCAGTCCGCAGCCTATCGCTGCAGTATTCAGAGCCGCCCGCTGGGAGGCGGACACGGAGAAAGATCCCCGATTGTGTGCCGAGGTGGGCCCGCGCTTGTCTGGCTGCGCCCGCGGGCAGGCGGGGCAGAGTTTGCATCGATTACACGGCGACGGCGACGGTGGCGGCGACGGCTGCCTGTCTTGTGCGAGGAGCACCCCGCGGCGACGCGCCGGCTGGTAATCTCGCCGGGCCCCCTCGTTACCGCCGCCGAGCCTAATCAACTTACTGCCTGGGAGGTGTCCCGCCGCCGAAGAATCCTGCAGCCGCGATATTGGCAATTTGCGAGCTATTTATACCAGCGGCCGGCGCACTCTGAGCTTACGGCCTCATTACGTCGCCGGATTACTTTAACAAATTAGCGAAATACGAGATGATTACCAGGGTCGCCCACAATACTTTACATATGGTGTCACGGATTCGACACTAAAATCGTTCGCTGCCAGTGAGGGTGGCAGTGGTGTTAAAATTGTTCCAGAACTGTGCTTCAGATTTCACTCCCTCGTAACGTCACGCCTATCACTAAGGGTTAAAAGTCATATAGAATTTGTTATATACAGGGTATAAATTTTGAGTTGACAAACCAGAATAACTTCAAAAATGAGCTTCACACGGAGAAATGTGTAGAATCCAAAGTCTAATATTTTTGAGACGGCATCTGCTGGTGCTAAAATCAGCAAGCCACTCCATCCCCCTGGGGGGCGGGGCGGGAGGCAACTTCAAAATTTCAAATGGGAACCCACATTTTTTATTGAAGAATCAGATTTTACCTAAAGAAACTACGTACATTTTGTCTCAAACATTTGTTTTAATTTTTGGTACTTGTCACTGTAATTCAAGAAAATCCATGTACTCATTTTTGCGTGGAATATGGTTACGGATAAATAAATAAATAAATACTTATTTACGTTGTAAGTTTTGATTCACTAAAACTAAAACTATCCCTCTCTCCCCATAGGATGTAGTTTAAGAGAGAGGAATTAGAGTTTTACAAATGTTGACACAAATATTATTTTTTTCCGCAGATTCCGATAAGTTTTGTTTGTTTCGTCGTCAAGAGGCTACACTAACTAACTAATCAAACATCATCCCTACTAACAAGTGAACTCATTAACTCACGGAGGAAACAAAGTAAAAGTCTAACTGACGAAAGACTAATCCACTCGCTAACTAAAGATGGCCGGCCGCGGTGGCCGAGCGGTTCTAGTCGCTTCAGTCCGGAACCACGCTACTGCTACGGTCGCAGGTTCGAATCCTGCCTCAGGCATGGATGTATGTGATGTCCTTAGGTTAGTTAGGTTTAATTAGTTCTAAGTTGTAGGGGACTGATGACCTCAGGTGTTAACTCCCACAGTGCTAAGAGCCATTTGAACCATTTTTTTTAAACTAAAGATAAACGTATTCCCGTTAAAGATTTGTTGGTCCTGAAAAGGAACGATTGGTTTCGTTTTATTGTTGGTTATTTGCATATAGGCCTACTCGCCAATAAATGAATTTTTTTGATAGTTAAAAGTTGTGTGGCCTCATGACCACTAAACAAACAAAACTGATCCGAATCTGCAAAGAAAATTAATATTTGTGTCAACATTTGTAAAACTCTAATTCCTCTCTCTCAAACCCCACCCTATGGGGAGAAAGGGAGAGTTTAAGTTTTAGCGAATCAAAAGATACGATGTAAATAACTACTTTATATTTATCTGTAAGCATTTTCCACGCAAAAATGAGAATATGGATTTTCTTGAATTACAGCGCCAACTACCAAGAATCAAAACAAATGTTTAAGGCAAAATGTACGTAGTTTCTTATGTAGAATCTGATACTGCAATAAAAAATGGGGGTTCCCATTTGAAATTTTAAGTTGCCTCCCGCCCCACTCCCAGGGGGATTGGGTGGCGAGCTAATTTTAACATCAGCAGATGTCCCCCTCGAAAATAATCGACTTTGGATTCTACACATTTCTTCGTGTGAAGCTTATTTTTAGAGTTATTCTGGTTTGTCAACTTAAAATTTACGTCCTGTATATATGTATAAGTACAGGCCAAAAGTAGGTAAAAAGCTACAATAAATATATATCGTTGCCGAGGTATCGCATTTATTCGATTTGGGAACCAACTATAAACGGCCCTGGGTACCGCGGTTTTTACGTTGGTATCGCAAGATTTGGAGTCGACTACCTGTTTGCTTACGCATGCCCAACTACATTCCTATCCCCCTCCGTGCACTGTGCCGTACAGGCCTCACAATCGTGAAGGCACTATGTACAGAGGTTTCACCAATGAAGAGTACGCTGACATGCACTTCAGGTATGGCAAAGCGAATGAAAGTGTCCTTAAGGGTGCACGATTGTATGAAGAAGCTTTACCTCTCCGCAGAGAGCCCGACAGGCGTACATTTAGCCGGTTGCATCAGCGCCTTAGAGAAAACGGGAGTTTCGCACACAATGTACGAGAAGGCCGATCCACAACCATAACACCCGATGTTGAGGAAAGGGTGTTACGCATTGTCCACGAACGTCCGAGTACTTCAACAACGAGGATTGCTACCCAAGAGGGTGACCTAACAGTGTGTGACGAATTTTACGTCAGCTAGTACTGTATCCATATCATCTCCAGGGAGCGCAAGTCCTAGACAGTGCAGACTTCCCTCCTACAGAAAATTTATGCCAATGGATGCAACAACAGTGTACCCTGAATCACCTGCTTGTAAGCAATATTATGTTCACGGATGAGGCTGGATTTACGCGTGACGGTATTTTTAACTACTATAGCTGCCACATTTCGGCCGATGTCAATACTAATGCAACAGACGTTATCACGCCGTCGGCAGCGTTATTCGTTGAACGTCTGGGAAGGACTGCACGGAAACCGCATTATTGGACCACACTTCCTACCACAGAGACTAACGAGACAACAGTACATGCAGTTTCTGCCTGATGTCCCACTGAACCGACGCCTGAACATGTGGTTCATGCATGATGGTGCTCAAGCTCATTTTTATTTGCCAGCGCGATGACTTCTAACTTGAACGTACAGTCAACGTTGGATAAGTAGAGGTGGACCTGTGCCATGGCCTCCAAGTTCTCCGGATTTAAATCCCATGAAGTTTTGTTTGTGGGGTCATGTCAAAAACCTGGTCTACGTTACCGAGGTCAACTCTCTTGAGGAATTACGCTTGAAAATTGAAGCAGCCTTCTAGCATTTACTGAAATCTCCAGGACTGCCTGAGAGGATTCGCAGCTCATTCAGGGACGAGTTTTATGTCGCTTCAGACGGGTGGACAACATTTTGAACACCCCCTTTAACATTTGGAGACGCCAATGACGATGCGATACACAAAATGTATTATATCTCGACAACGGTTGATTTGTGGATCTATTTTAATGGAGCTTTTTAGCTAATTCTGGCCTGTACTGTATGGAACTGGGGACCTAGAAACGACGGAGAGGCTTCGTCCCTGCTGTAGGACTCAGTGGTACACAACCCCACAACAGGCTAAAGCAGTTCACTCACACCGAACCCAGGGTTATTGTGCGATGAACGCCCCCCCCCAGGGGAACGTCACACACCAGACGAGTGTAACCCCAATGTTTGCGTGGTAGAGTAATGACGGTGTACGCGTACGTGGAGAAAGGAAAGTGTTTGCGCACCAATCCAAGACATAGTGTAACAGAGGTGGAATCAGGGGAACCAGGGGGAACCAGCCCACATTCGCCGAGGCAGCTGGAAAACCGCCTTAAAAACCATCCACAGACTGGCCGGCACACCGGACCTCGACACTAAGACCACCGGCACCGGGCGGATTCGGGCCGCGGACCGGCACGCCTTCCCGCCCTGAAAGCAGTGCGTTAGACCGTGCGGCTTATATACAGGGTGGTCTATTGATCGTGACCGGTCACTTTTTCGCTTTGTGATAGATGGCGCTGTAATAGTCACAAACATATGGTTCACAATTTCAGAGGAACAGTTGGTAACAGGCATGTTTTTTAAATTAAAATACAGAATGTAGGTACGTTTGAACATTTTATTTCGGTTGTTCCAATGTGATACATGTACTTTTGTGAACTGATCATTTCTGAGAACGCATGCTGTTACAGCGTGATTACCTATAAATACCACATTAATGCGATAAATGCTCAAAATGATGCCGATCAACCTCAATGCATTTGGCAATACGTGTAACGACATTCCTCTCAACAGCGAGTAGTTCGCCTTCCATAATGTTCGCACATGCATACACAATGCGCTGACACATGTTTTCAGGCGTTGTCGGTGGATCACGATAGCAAATATCCTTCAACTTTCCCCACAGAAAGAAATCCGAGGACCTCAGATCCGGTGAACTTGCGGGCCACTGTAGGGTGCTTCGACGACCAATTCACCTGTCGTCAAATATGCTATTCAATACCGCTCCAACCCCACGCGAGCTATATGCCGGACATCCATCATGTTGGAAGTACATCGCCATTATGTCATGCAGTGAAACATCTTGTAGTAACATCGGTAGAACATTACGTAGGAAATCAGCATACATTGCACCATTTAGATTTCCATCGATAAAATGGGGGCCAATTAACCTTCCTCCCATAATGCCGCACCATACATTAACCCGCCAAGGTCGCTGATGTTCCACTGCTCGCAGCCATCGTGGATTTTCCGTTGCCCAATAGTGCATATTATTCCGCTTTACGTTACCGCTGTTGGTGAACGACGCTTCGTTGCTAAACAGAACGCGTGCAAAACATCTGTCGTCGTCCCGTAATTTCTCTTGTTCCCAGTGGCAGAACTGTACACGACGTTCAAAGTCGTCGCCATGCAATTCCTGGTGCATAGAAATATGGTACGGGTGCAATCGATGTTGATGTAGCATTCTCAACTCCGACGTTTTTGAGATTCCAGATTCTCGCCCAATTTGTCTGCTACTAATGGGCGGAATAGCCGCGACAGCAGCTAAAACACCTACTTGGGAGTCATCATTTGTTGCACGTCGTGGTTGACGTTTCAGATGTGGCTGAACACTTCTTGTTTCCTTAAATAACGTAACTATCCGGCGAACGGTCCGGACACTTGGATGATGTCGTCCAGGATACCAAGCAGCATACACAGCACACGCCCGTTGGGCATTTTGATCACAACAGCCATACATCAACACGATATCGACCTTTTCCGCAATTGGTAAACGATCCATTTTAACACGGGTAATGTATCACGAAGCAAATACTGTCCGCACTGGCGGAATGTTACGTGATATCACGTACTTACACGTTTGTGACTATTACAGCGTCATCTATCATAAAACGAAAAAAGTGGTCCAAGTAATACATTCATATTTCTTTACGTACTACACGGATATGTAATAAAAATGGGTGAACCGTATCATCTTCATCTTTGCCTAGGTGTGGTGTGTCGTCTTCCGGAGCCTTGGCTTTGCTCTGCCGCGATTGGTCCGTTTGCTTTTAAATTTCGGAGGGCGCTGCGTTCTGTGGAGAGACCTGCTGACGACGACAATATCGAGTGCTGCTGCCGGAGTGAGATGGGGAGTTTAGTTTCCGGTTGTGTGGCAGCGTAATGTTCCGGGAAAGGTGGTATAACTTCCTGTGAACCCACGTGATTGCTACGAGCATGTGTACTCGGGACGGAGGCAGTCGTTCTGGACGGGCTGTGTGATAAGGAAGCTCAGAATGGCAACTGTTGACGCGGCGTGTCCGCGTTGCTATGTCGGAACTGGGGCGATTGACATAAATCGAGTTGGTGCTGGTTGCAACCTGTCGCCGAATGCTTGTCTGCCTTCTGGATTAACAGTGAGAATTTCATGACTTGATGTGTCTCATTCAATTTGCACCCGTGTCGTCGGGTGTGTTTTGCTCTAGGGTCGTGTGCCATGGTGTTCCGCAATTTTAGTAGGCTCAGGCGTGCCCGAAATCCCGATTCAATGATCTGCTGTTACATTGTCAAGTGTAACTATCACTAGAAAAGAGTGTTAACTCTCTGTGCCTTAATAACTGAACCTAAAATATTATCTGTGGTTGAAATTTTATTCTGATCCAAGTGCAATAACAATCTAGTATTTTACAATTTGAGTGGTATTATTATTTAGTACATTTACTAAGTCGAAGATTTACGAAGGCCAGTGGGCGTCATTAACAGTTCCTGCCTAGACAGGCGTTATATTTGAACCACGTGTTTCAATGATTAGTAATTTTTATTTTATGTGTTATAGAGAGTTGCTGTCAGCCCTATGTGGACGATTCGCCACGTTGGTGAAGTTTCTAGCTGTTCTGCTGGTCTGTGCCATATTGCTAAAGCAGGCAGTTCTAGCACAGCTGATTGTAAATTTTTCCTAGTGGTGAGGAGCTCGGCCTGTTTTAAGTGCTAACTCACTAACTTCAACCATTCTCAAATATTTATTACTACTGATATTCAGGCCTTTCAGGTCGAGTGGCGACGTCGCTCGAGTGGCGACGTCGCTACCTCTTTTTGGTTACTAATTTTATCTTGTTAGCTTGTTTCGTAAAAAAAAAAACCCTTTGGTATATGAATTTGTCTTTTGGTATTTACTGCTCCTTTGGACGTAAATTAACTGCTGGTTTTGCATTCTTGTAGCATAATCAAAACAGCATTTGTGGTTATATTTGATTGGCCTTTTTCGCCGAATGATTAAAGTCATTCCTTTCAGTAACTTATTGTATTGGTCAATAATTAACCAAAACTGTTGGGTCCTTCAGACCGTGATTATCTTGAATCTTAAGATTGACGTTCTGACATTACAGTTGTGAATGTTCAGTGGCCCTTTAGGCCTGGAGTTTAAATTTTTTTATTGTGTTTTGTGATTTTTATATATATATATATGTATATATATATATATATATACCAGTGAACAAGTGTTTTTTAATATACATATATATATATATATATATATATATATATATATATATACCAGTGAACAAGTGTTTTTTAATGTTTAATAAAATTAAATTGTGTTTGAAACTGTAACCTAATTGGGGTCTACGCTTTCACTCCCTGCAGCCTTTGAGCTCTGCTTACCTTACGTTTTGGTTAAGTTTTCCCGTACCATGACGTATCAATGGGGGATCCTATTTTTAAAAAATCAGTTGATATGCGTTTGACCTATGGCAGTTTCTTCGTTTGATGCTTATTTCGTGAGATATTTGGCCCGGTCACTATCAACAGACCACCCTGTATATGTTTGTACACTCACACACACATTATATATATATGACCGATATCAACCCGACTTTTTACACATGTTCGTTGCTGTCAGGCAACAATTGCGGTGGTGGTATTGTTATTACGTATCATAGTTCAGGCGTTATGACGCTTTAAACAATGAGACGCGTAAAACAACTGCCACATCTGTGCTACTAGCTATGAGAGTTAAATTTCGCAGACAGTATCCACATTTGCCGCAAAATGCACCTACAAAGACTTTTACACCATCGCGTTGTAGATACACGAAGCAGGGCGCCAAGCGTACAGAAACTGCACGTTTCTAATAAAAAACGAATACCTGTGAAACGCCGTGACTGTCAGCTAGTATTATCATATTTCGAATATTTTTATTTTTCACCTCTTGAACCAACAACATATTTTTCGAGATAGCAAATGAAATACGTACCACGAGTCGTTGGATTTGCTTAAGACATTCCAGAGTTACTCTCATATGTCACTGCTTTCTGACACTAACCCCGTCCCCCGCTCCCTCCACCCTAGTGGTCACACAAAAACGGATGCCCTGAGGGTATCTTATACGACGGTAATAGAAATCTGATAGTATGTCGTAAGGAAACCAAATTTAGCTAAAATTGCTCAAGGCGTTACACAATGCGCGCACACACACACACACACACACACACACACACACACACACACACACACACACACACACACACACACATTAATCAAACACACAGATTTCCGGAATTTACGCTAAAAGCTACTGTATATATCCCAACAGCTTTAAACATTTTATATGGCTGTAATGTTGATTTAACATAATTACTGCAAAATAGTTCGTGATAAATGGGTTAGTTAGAAAATGTAGCTTCGACTGTGATGGCTGTCACTTATTCGAGGAACGTAATAAATGAAAAATAATCAGTTATCATTTCAAACGGAATGAATTGATCGTCATTTAATTGGAGAGGTCATAGTAATGCATAATTAATGTTAAATGACACAAATTCGATAGCTATAAAAAGGTGAAAATGAGTACCGTAAAAACTTAGCTTCACAACTGCCTGCATAGCGTTTCACACTTAATTGCCTATGATATTATACTGTGCAAAATGAGCGATGTACCCAAGCAGTTCAAACGCCGGAGACATAACTAAGATCGGAATCAAAGATATAGAAAGCTATAAATGATGTGTTCGTCATCACGCAATGTCCAGAAAATGAAATGCGGTACAAGTATATCTTCTCAATATACACCACCATTTGAAAGACATGGACAATGGCATGACAAAACATGTTTATGTACCTGCGGTAAACCCACGTACTCTGTTGGAGCATGCGCCTCATCTGAAGGTGCGTCTCGTCGCCAAAACGGCCCCGACCCCTCTGTTATCAAAGGGACCCGCCTCGTCGCCTAGGTGAAGCGATATGAAGTCGCCCTACGCAAGAGTCTGCCTCTTTCACGCACCCCTACTGTGTCTCTGGCCTCTTCTTCGTTAAGTACCAAAGCTATTAAATTCTTTTGGTTTCCCTTAACTCCAAACTACTTTTAACAGTGTTTTGCTTTGTTGGATTTCTTACACTCCATTGGATATGCTCACAGTTTAACAAATGTAATACAACATGTGAAGTATTTTTTGCAAATAAACTTTTGTTGAACATTATGTTTGAAATTAAGTTGACTATGGAAATTCAGATGAATGTAAACATGGTTTTTGCCTTCAATTTCAAAGATAATTTAATCTGAAATATGTGCTGTGACATTGCAGATCGTGTGGACCCACATTCCTGAGCTATGGCTCTTACAGCGCCTACATCTGTCTTTTTATGCATCTGTATCACCATATGATGTGGCCAAATTCAAAGTTATATGTAAAAGATTTTGCGATAAAAATATATTATTTTGAAGCATAGAAGTATTCCTTACAAGGATGGCAGCGTGGACGAGCTCAAGAAATACTGAAAATAAAACAATTTTACACTTAGCTTATGGTTGCTACACGATACACACATGCCAACAACTCAAAGGTAAAAATTTGTTCAGAAAGAAGCTGTGCATTTTATACAGATCAGACCGACGTATTTTACTTTACGCTTTGAAGAGCATTACCACCAGTTTAGACTGAATCACTTCAATGAATCGCCTAAAACCACACACATGTCGAAACAATTCACAAAATGCAGTAAACAGATAAGAGCCTCCATGCCATAGTAAACGGAAAGCTGCGATGACTAAAACTTCAGGAAATTAATTTACATAGATTTAAGCAATCGGGTAGTTTCCTGAATGAGAAAACTGAATGGATTGTGTAAGGGACAGTCAAATGAAAACGAGGCAGATGGAGAAAAAAACAGGTAAACTCTTTGTTATTTCAAAAGCAATCGCCACAACTTTTAATACATTTATCTCAATGTGAAAAAGACGATCAGTGTCTTCATGGAAAAGTTTGCCTGCGGAACCATGATGGTACCAGGCGTGCACCCCTTCGTCCGGATGTCTTTCTCCACGGCTCTGAAAATACGGAAATCGCATGAATAGGGACTGGGACTGTACAGAAGATGTGTGAAGGCTTCCCAGCGAAACTTCTGCTGTGTAGTAGAAACAACTTTGGCAGCATGTGGGCAATTTTTTTCCATCTGTCTCGTTTTTATTTTACTGCCTGTTATACATGACTTCTTCGGCAATTCCGATAAGTCCTTCTGCAAAATTCCCAATCGTATTAGATGCATAGAGCACCTGGCTTTTGAAATTAACATAGCAGTTATGTGGATATATCTTTGCACACAACCCGTTATCTTTATTGTCACGTCATGTTTATACTGTGTAGCGTCCTTATGTTCAGCGTTTTCATTTTCCTGGGATGCATTATAAGTTACGCCGATATCTTGGTATTTGTCTGGTACAACAGGACTTCAAAGAGTAAGTTACACATCGATGTGGCAGGCACTCTTACTGAGTGCTGCACTACACTGCATACTGGCACAGACACATGAGGTTATTTTTCCAGATGATCACCAATTCTCTAAACAACGGCCGGAACGCTCTAACTATCGTTGAGTTCCTGGACGATAGAAATCCACTCTTTGGCCACAGAACCATTCAAGAACAGCTGTGTGCACGTCCTCGTCACTGAAAAATCTCTTTCCCGCAGATGTCCTTTCAGCTTACCGACTGCTTGGACATTGCCGTCTGTGGTCGATGTCAGCGAACTTCCTTCCCAGTCACCACCCTATGTCTGTGCGGCCGCTTCACTACGGCGGGACGCGACACTGCAGTTGCTCCATACACCGACAGAATTTCCGGTGAAATGTGTGCAATTTAGACGTTTTTCCGTCAAGAACCGTACTGTATCGCGTACTTCACTTTCGGAACACGTTTCCATCCAACAAGCCTCTTGGGTCCCATACTGTGATGCGTCTGTTATCCGTACCGCAGCAAAACTGTAAGTACGAAGCCCAAAACATGTACTGTTTTTTGACAATACTCTTCTGACATTACTCAAAAACACAGAACTAAAATGAAATTTAAATAAATAGAATAGTGAAAACAAACACAATATTATTAATAGATTCTTGAGGAGCACTTCCCCGCAAAACTCGTGTTCCGGGGGACACAGTTTTGGAAGCAAACCCCAGTCTTGAAATACACTTGGTGAAAGTTCACCTTCCCAACTCTCTGAGTCTGTACGCACTGAAGTTCTGATATCCACTCAGGTGCAAATAGCACACAAGGGGCCTAAATTAAATGCCCTGGTAGTGCTATATTCACTAGCTATTAAGCTATGATAAATTATCCGCATCTGGCTACGTGTCGTTTCGATTTCGAACCAAGTAACGAAGGATACAGACGGAACTTCTACAAAAACCAAAGAATAAATAGCCTTCCCTTCTTTTCGTTAATATTTGGACTTTGAATAGCAGATTCAGCCTGTTAAATTCAAAATCATTAACGGAGGAGTAATATACGTCCACTGCCACCAATCACAAGACTATGAATCAGGAACCAATAACGTCTGATGTAAATCAAGTTTGATATGCTCATCGCATAACAATTCAGCACTGCGTCATTTTTCCCTAACTAACTCATATTCATTAATTCCACATATACAACAAACTCAGTGGAATATTAATGAGATACAGCATAACATTATCAGAATTTTCTTCAGTTGAGGCGGCAGATTATTCTTTGGCTGCCATTGGATGACACGCTACATGGGCTGCACCAGTCCCGTAGTAACTAGCCTGCCACGTGCAACTGCGAGGAGCGTTCATAAACTAATCCAACACAATATTTTCCCGGCCAGTTTCAGCTGAAAAATATGAAGAATTCATTGTGGAACGTCGTGGAGTATGCCAGATTCAGTCCCTGCAGTTTAATGCAGTTCCAATAGGTGGCGACTCGGCGCTACAAGTAATCTTCAAAATGGCGTCCGTAACGGAGGTGCGATCCAAACAGAGAGACTGTAATTGAGTTTCTTTTGGCAGAAAAACTGATCAACGCAGATATTTATAATCGCTTGCAGAGTGTCTAGCAGAGCTGACAGTTGAACAAAAGCACGGCGAGTCGGCACGGAAGGCGCCTGTCATCTTCGCAACAATGCCGCGCAAGTCTTCCCAATCTCCCGCAATCCGGTCGAACGCACGCAGCCGTGACTGCAGCAATGTTGGAACGTGCCGACACGCTCGTTCGAGATGATTCGCGGATCATAAACGAACACCTCGCTGCTCAACTTGACTTCCCTGTTGGTAGTAGCGACACATTCGTCCACCAGCTGCGGCAGTCAGAGGTGTGTGCCCGCCGAGTTCCTCGCCGCATAACAATAACAAAGGACCACTTTTGCGGAATTGCTTGCGTGCTACTGGGCTGATAGTGAAAATTTTTCCTCAAACAACGTCAAGGGAGATGACACATGGGTTCACCACTTCGAAGCGGAAACAAAATGTGAATCCATAGAGTGGTACCACCCAACCTGTCCTCCGAACAAAAAGTTCAAAGCCATATCGTCAGGCGGTAAAGTCAAGGCGGTCTTCTTTGACTATGAAAGTGTTACTCTGTTTGATGTCTTTCACTTCCTCATGGTGCAGCGATCAGCTCTAAATTGCATTGTGCTACCTTCATTAAAGAAACAACTACAGCGTGTTTGTCGCCACGAAAATACAAACCAACTTCTCATTTTGCACGACAAAGCAAGGCCTCAGACAAGTCTGCGCACCAGAGAGGAGCACTGGACTGTTCTTCCTCATCCACCCTATAGCAGGGATCTTGCATCTTCTCTCCTCAAGTGTTTGGCCCAATGAAAGACGCACTGCGCGGGAAGCAGTACGTCGATGACGGGGCGGTTATTGACGCAGCAGGACGTTAGCTACGACGCCGACCAGCAGAGTGGTATCATGCGGGCATAGACGACCTCCCAGTAAGATTGCGTAAGGCCTTCGCAATGTTCGGAGTGTATAGTGAAAAATAGCGTTTTCTATCCGAAAGAGTGGGGAATAATACGGTCTATTGATATCCTTCCAGAAAAAAAAGAAAATGTTTGACCATTGACGTACATAAAGTTCGCCTCACCTTGACGTTCCAGTAGCATTGTTTATTAAAATTCTGATAATCTGGCCAGTTTTGTATTTAGGAATTAAAAAATGTATCAACGGGAACAAAATGCGACCCGTTACACAATATGCCCAACCACTTGCAAATAATGTGCTATTGTTTTCTCAAATGTCATATTTTTAAGGAATTCGTCAGAAGTTCTTTCGGTGTCTGCTTAGAATAAGCTTGTCCATCTCGGGTAATATCGCGTCTGGAATATCTGTACTGCTCATTTCACATCTGCACAACTTGAAAGAATGAAATATAAAGTTGCAATGCCCCGGGCTTCGCACGCCGCGAATTCTCTCGAGTTCTTACACGTGGTGTGTCATGAATTTTTAATCTGAAAAAAGGAGCTCCAGTGACCGTGACCCTATTTAAATCCGCTATGTTGTGCACGGGCGGCTGGCATGGAAGGGGGAGCAACGAGAAGTAACATCCACACCGAAAGAATCTCCTTCCCTGAAAGAAGATGTAAACTGTGCTCAGTGAGGCGCATTCAGCTGTGTATTTCGCATAATACGCCAGTCTTAATGCGAACGAAGTGAGCTACTTATCTCTGTGTAGCTGGTGCACCTTGCAGCAAAGAAGACTTCAGAGACGTAACATGTGCGAAACTTAACATAGTAAGAAAATAACAGTGCCGACAACCATTCTGCCGCCGTCAGGAGAAGAGACCCCACAAATTTCTGCCCTCAGGTAGCAAAGGTAAGCAGAGAAGTAACTCAGAAATGCTTTGTGTGCTTATTACTACGATCATCATTTAAAATGTACCTCCTTGCAGTTTCCGTAGGTATCATTTGGAGAACTGTAACCGAGTTTGCACGCCATTGCCATTTATGTAGGAAAATGCGAAAAGGAAGAAATGCGTTGGGATGTAACATTTTGTAAGCATTCCCTTGGCTGACCCAACGACCAGTCATTCTTCACCGTGGTGACATGTGGATTAGGTATTACAGATGCTAGGAACGCTAACTACATTTCTCTCCTCGTTGCTATTTTTGATGGCATATTTTATTCTTAGCATTTGGAGTTACTTGAGATTTTTTAAAGTAATGTTTGCAAAGATACACCGTTTGAGTTTAGCACTATAGCATACGGTTCAGCTTATAGCCACACCTTAGTTCCCACATGAGACGTAAGGAAAAACTGTATTTACTTTTTCGAATGTCGGGTCTATTCTGGAAGTCCGCTTTACGAGCAAGTTGTCTCAGCGCTGCGATATAAGAGCACAGGCTGAAGGATTGGAAGTGAACAGATAAACACATGAACTTTACCTGAGTTACAAGACTGATTATATTCGGTAAAGCAGGGCTGAGCTCTGCGGTATCTCTTCCCCTGACGGCGGGACACTTGTTTGCGACGCCGTTGTCTTGTCACTATTTAATCAAGTTCCGCACATGTTACGTCCTAGAAGTCCTCGTCAAAGCCTCTTTATAAAGCCTCAGAAGTAAAGTATGTTCCAGGAACATGACGAATTGTGTGACTCATTAATCTGACATTTCGGACTCAGTTTCGAAGCACTTTTTCTTTTTTTTTTTTAAAAAAAAAAGGTAGTTTAACACGAGCATGGCAATTTTTTTTTGCTCCTCCAGTAAAATTTAGTTTCAGAATGAACCTGTGCCTCTTCCGAAATATAATGTATGAGTAAGACGGCTTGTGTGTCGATGCGGATGAAGTAACGTTGTGCAAGAGATACTAAATTCACTCGTTATGCCACGTAGATCATAGTTTTGTTCAGGGTAGCAGTAGTATATGGATGACGTTCATTCAGTGAATGGAGCAGCGGGTCAATCCTGGGAACTCAGGAAAAAGTGCTATGAGGCTTGGAAAACTAACATGTCAAAGATCAGCAGAATCCACTACAAGAAAGTGTAGCCACTAATTTAAAACGTCGTCCCAATTTGTAAGAATTACAAAACTAAAGCGTTGGACAATAATAAATACTTTTTTATACAATGCAGCTGTTATACCACCCATTTTCCGCTGCCTCTTCTTTTAATGGAAAGTGACTACACTTGTACAAAAACAAACTGGTTAATGTTAAAGATAAAAAAGGAAGGATGCAGATCTGTTATTTAACCAACAGGTAAGTCCCGGCGCCGGCAGTCAATGATCGCTACAGCCGGTATCGGACAGATATTGTGTATATTTTATTATTGCTTATTAAATGTACTGGAGCAAAATTTTAATTTATTATCGACGTGATTGATAAGCTTGTCCACCTAAATCAGTGATTGATACAATGCTTATTTTGAGAAGGGCCAAGCGATTTAATATTTTTAATGGAAAGGTTAACGAACGTACAGTTACGTTAGCTCGCATGAAAAAATGGGCGAAACAGCTATAAACAAATGCGTTACGAGGCTCATACACTCAGACATCCGAGCCAGCTCGTGCGCAGAAATGAGAGCATTAGCTTGGTTAATTCGTCATCAACAACTCAATTACTACATAAAAGCAAAAGGTCGTTTGACGTTGTAAGCTAAAAACTCCAAAAGTTCTTGACTGATATATTTCGAACTCTTACAAGATAATCAAATAAACCTTCGGTAGTACATAGGTTATACAATAATATTTTTGTGATACAACCGTCTGCGAGAAAGAAAATTCTGTGCTGTGAAAATGCGCAGTTTCGTTTCCTTTCTCTTTGTCATCCTACCCGTTTGCAGATTAAAACTATGCGAAATACTGTTACTCAACCTATTATCCTCACAGATGCACAGCAAGAGAGGTCTCTCGTACTTCATACACCAATAATCTCAACCGATTTTCCCACTCAGTTTGAGCGAATTCAGTTCCCAACGAAGGTTTCGTTGGCAGTAACAATAAAAAAGGCACAAGGACAGAGTGGTATAGGAAGAGGAGATGGACATTAAAGAAACGGACACAGGCAGGGAAAGGATGAGATGGACAGAGAGAGGGGGAGGGGGAGGAGGAGGACATAAAGATAGGTGGAGGAGGAGATGGACAGAGAGGTGGAGGGGGTGGGAGGAGATTAAGGCTTACATACAACTCCCATACACATTTAGTAATTGCGAAGCATTGCCAGGATCGGTAGTTACATATACTATCTACAAAGGCATAATCAAATAACACGCTAAGCACGTCAAAACCAGAAAGAAGAAAAATATTAATAAATCTGGAAAAAAATCTAAACCATTCACAAATGAAGTCATGAAGGCCAAAAGGAAAAAAAAAGCTAAGAGCAATGCTAATCCTAACTTTTTAATGAGAATTTATTTCAACTAATTTCTCAAGTTAAAAAGTAGTTTCACTATTTTTTCATCCACGTAAAGTTAAAATAGCAGCAAAATAAATAAAAATATAAATAAATAAATAATAAATAGAGATAATCAAGTCGGAAGCTGCTATCCTTTTAAAGTCTCAATCAATTATGGAATAGTTTTCACTAAAAAACGCAGGACGTCAGGATGGCGTTATTCTTTTCTTCCACTCGTTCTAGATGTTTCAATATGAAGTAAGAATATTTTAATTTATTTTTTATGATGAAAGAAAATTTGACTACGTTTTAAGACAAAGATGTAAGCCAAACAAAGATAGGGAACTCAGTTTTTGACAGAATCATGTTGTTGTTGTCGTCGTCCTCAGTCCAAAGACTGTTGCATTTCTGCAAGCCTGTTCATGTTTGCGTAACCACGGCAAACAACATCCACTTGAACATCCTCACTGTATCAATCCCTTGGTTTCCAATACGTACCCCCCACACTTCCCTCCGTTACCAAACTGAGGATTCCTTCATCCCTCAGGGTGTGTTCCGATAACAGTTTCCTTCTTTTAGTGATTTTGTTCCACAGATTTCAATTACTGACCAAATCAGCATCTCCCCACTGATTATTCGATCCACCTGCCTCATCAGCGTTCTTCGATAGCAAGAGATGTCAAAAGCTTCTCTTTTCTTAGAGTCTGAAATGCTTATTGAGCACGTTTCACTTCTGCACAAGGTTATACTCCAGACCAATTCCTTTAGAAAGGATTTCTTGACTCTTAAATTTCTATTCGAGGTTAAAAAAACCCTTTTAATGACAGATTTCTTTGTTACAGCCACTGTGCCATTTATTAACTTCGGACGAATCGCCTGATCTAATTCGACCACGACCCTCGTTTTGCTTCTGTTGATATCTATGATGACCTCGTTTCGCTATGCTATCCATTCGGTCCCACTCATACTCCAAGACCTCCGCCGTTTCTGAAAAGATTACAACGTAATCGACGAACGTTGAAGTTTTTGATTCATCTTCCTGAAACTTAATTACCTTTATAAATTTCACATCCTCTCTTTCAAACCCTTTGACTCTTATAACAGCAGTCAGGTTTCTGCACAATTTGTAAATAACATCTTCATAATTTCAAGGAACAGGCTTACAGCGTTCAACACTGTCAAACGCTTTCTGTAAGTCTGCAAATGTTAAGAACATCCAAACATAAGACGTTGGAACAGTATTGCCTCGTGTGCACCTACATCTCTCCGGAACCAAAACTAATTTTCTCCGATGTCGGCGTCTGTGAGTTTTTCTTTTCTATTCTTTTGTAAGTAAGTCGTATCGGTATTTTACAACCACATCTTTTTAAACTAATAGTTCGATAGTGTTCAACTGTGGGCAGCTTCATTTCTTGGAATTAGAACTACACTGCTGGCCACCGCAAATGCAACACCAAGAAAGACAAGAGGTAGCACAACAAAATTTATTTTGTAGATAACATGTTGACCAAGTATCAAATGATTACGTTTACAGACGTCTGTGACATGTGGTTCCTGCCAGAATCAGTAGCCAGAGTAGCCGCCATTGTTGGAGATCACCGCTGCCACACGTCTCGGCATTGAGTCAAAGAAACGTTGGATGTGTTCCTGGGGTACAGCAGCCCAAGCAGCTTCCACACGTTGCCAAAGATCATCTGGTATGGCAGCTGGGGATGTAATCTGGGTCACTCGTTGAGCAACCATGGACCACATGTTTTCTATCGGCGGAAGATCCGGAGAGCGAGCCGGCCAGGGAAGCACTTCAACGTGGTTATTGACGAAGAACCTTTGGACAATGCGTGCCACGTGTGGTCGCGCATTATCCAGTTGAAATATGGCTGTGGCCGAGCCCTGAAGGTAAGGAAGGACAACTGGCTCCAGCACCTCGGATATGTAGTGCCGGCTATTTGAAGTACCGGCAATGCGTACTAGAGGCGTGCGAGAGTAATATCCAATACCGCCCCATACCATAATACCCGGTGCAAGACCAGTGTGGCGGTGCATAATGCAGCTGTCCAGCATCCTCTCTCCACGGTGTCTCCACACTCGAATCCGACCATCGTGGTGCTGCAGACAGAAGCGTGTCTCGTCAGTAAAGACAACGTCATTCCATTCTGCCGTCCACATCCGTCTGTCATCACACCATTGGCTACGGAGACGTCTGTGGTTCTGCGTCAATGGTAGACGAAGCAATGGACGTCTTGCGGACAGACCACTCTGCTGTAAACGGCGTCGAATGGTACGCGCAGACACTGGATGATGCGTTACAGACGCAATGTGCTGTGCTACGGTTCGGGATGTCACTGAGCGATCCGTCACTGCCATGCGCACAATTCGCCTATCAGCACGTGCAGTGGTGCACCGAGATGAATGCGATCGACCACGTCGGTCCGTCGTACCCTCCTGCATCCAACGGTCACATATCCGCATTACAGTTGTTTGGTTTCGTCCAACACGACTAGCGATTTCTCTGTATGATAATCCACAATCTCGGTAAGCCACTATCCTTCCTCTGTCGAACTCGGATACTTGATCAAACGATGTTCGCTGTTGTCTACGAGGCATAACTGATCGTCTTGTGAAACAACCACAAGGTAAACACACGTGCCGAACGTACACTTGTCGAAATCGCCAAGCCTTAAATGGCGCTATGAGGTGGCGCCACAGGCGCGCGTGATGTGCGTCTGCGCTGAAATTCTAATCAGTTGCATATCTCATCGCTGCAAACCCATGGTGTAAATTTCAATTGATTCGGATGCTTCCTTCAGGGTGTTGCATTTACGTTGGCCAGCAGTGTATTACATTGAAGTCTCTTAGTATTTCTACAATCTCACTTATCTTACGAATCAAATGCAGTTAAATTGGTTATCGCTGGGTTTACCAAGGATGTCAAAATTTTGAGGGATGTCTTCTAATCGTCCAGGAGTCTTATTTCTGTATAGGTGTTGCAGAGTTTCGTAAAATTCTTCTCGTAGTATCATATTTCTCATTTCATCTTTATTGCTTCTTTACTTCCCTCTCTCTTGCTGTAACATTGCCTTCAACTTAGTTTTTTTTATATATATATTATCCAGCCATCTTTCACCTTTGCGTTCTTTCCTTGCTTGTTACGCGCGATCGTGATTTCTTTATACACTCTTTTCTCCAAATTGCTCTTTAATTTTCCTGTAGGCAGCTTCTGTCATTCTCGTAGTCATTCGTGCTGCAACATTCTTGCGTTTGCACTCTAGCTTTTCTTACTTAATAGTTCGGTACTTTCAACAAATCTCATTTTCTTTGCATTTGTGTCCGTATTCCCCTGATACATCTGTTGCATTTAATAAGTTAACATTTCGTCAATTAAATTCGGTAATTTCTGTGTTACCCAAGGATTTCTACTGCATCTTGTCTTTTTACGTGTTTGATCTTCTGCTCCCTTTACTATTTTTCCTCTCAAAGCTACCGACTCGTTTTCAACAATATTACTATATTCCAGTCAACCATTGGCTAATGCTCTCTCTGAAACACTGAACATCATCTGTTTTTTTTTTTTCAGTTTATTCATGTCAAATCTTCTCAATTTTCTAGCTTTTTGCAATTTCTTCTGTTTGTACCCAATAAAATATGGTCAGAGTTCATACTTGCCCCTGGAAGTGTCTTACGGTTTAAAACCTGTTTTAGAATAACATTGGGATATTAATATTTAATTTACATCACAAAGATGCACGCTTTTCCTTTATCAACTCCTTTTCTAAAAGAGCACGAATAATTAAAAAAAGAAATTCAAAACTCAAAATGCTGACAGCACAGATAGAAAAAAGAATCCGTTGTAAATAAAAATACAGCGAAGCATTTCACCGGTGGAGTAATAACTGAAGAGCACAAGGGCGAGCCGTAAAGGTGATTATGGAAGCCAAGCGAAAAAGCTAATAAATACACCTAAGAGAGAAAGAAACGGTTAAATCTGCCTAATATCGTGTAGGGTCTCCGTGAGACGCAGAACTGCCACAGCGTGACGTGGCATAGACTCGACTGATGTCTGAAGTAGTGCTGGAGAGAACTGACACCATGAACCCTGCAGGACTGTCCATAAATCTCTAAAAGTACGAGGGGATGGAGGTCTCTTCTGAACAGCAAGTTGCAAGGAATCTCAGATATGCTCAGTAATGTTCATGTCTGGGGAGTTTGGTGGCCAGCAGAAGTGTTTAAACTCAGAAGAGTGTTCGTGGAGCCACTGTGTAGCAATTCTGGACGTGTGAGGTGTCGCATTATCCTGCCGAAGTCCGTCGGAATGCACAATGAACTAAGATGGATGAAGGTGATCAGACAGGATGCTTACGTACGTTTAACCTCTGAGAGTCGTATCTAGATGTATCAGGGGTCCAGTATCACTCAAATTTCACACGCCCCACACCACTACAAAGCCTCCACCAGCTCGAAGGTTTCTTACTGATACGCAGAGTCCACGGATTTTTGAAGTTGTCTCCATACCAGTACGCGTCCATCCGCACTTCAGAATTTGAAACGAGAATCGTCCGACCAGGCAACATGTTTACTGTCATTAACAATCCAATGTCGGTGTTGATGGGCCAGGCGAGACGTCACCAAGGCTTCGAAAGCCCATAGCGATGACGTTTCGTTGAATGGTTCGCACGCTGTCACTTGTTGATGGCCCAGCATTCACATCTGCAGTAATTTGTAGAATGGATGCACTTCTGTCACATTGAACGATTCCCTTCAGTCATCGTTGGTCCCGTTCTTGCAGGCCGGAGCCATGTCTTACCGGATTCCTGAAATTCACGGTACCCTCGTAAAATGGTAGCACGGGAAAATGTGCACTTGATCGCTACCTCGGAGATGCTGTGTCGCATCACTCGTGCACCGACTGTAATACCACGATCAGACTCACTTATACTCACTTAAATCTTAATAGCCTGCCATTGTAGTTGCAGTACCGATCTAACAATGCGCCAGACACTTGTTGTCTTATAAAGGTGTTGCCGACCGCAGCTCCGTATTCTGTCTGTCTACATAGCTTTGCATTTTAATACGCATGTTATACTAGTTTCTTTGGCACTTTAATGTAAATGTTCTAGTGGGCATGTGTGGCTACAAAGCCAAGTTGTCTGGGACCAGTTCTCAGTTGGTCCTAGGACATCCGACCGTCATCTGTTGCTTTTTTCATATCTGGCAGTAGCTTGTGCTCATATGTGAAAAATGACAGGTTGCAAAATGGGTCAGAGCGCACGAGTGCGTCTCCCTATAACTGGTGATCTGCTTCATTTCACAGCTGGGTGGACGGCAGCGGGACATCGCCCGCTACACGAGTGCCGTGTTTAAACCAAATTTCGTGTTGGGACGGAGTTACATTTAGATACTTAGTGTTCATTTTTTAAGTACAAAGTGTAAGACAAAAAGACGACGGACCACTAAGGAATTATCCAAATTGGACGGAAGTCGGTACTTGTGACGTAGATGCGCAGACAAACAAAAGAGTAAAATCCAGAATGAGATTTTCACTCTGCAGCGGAGTGTGCGCTGATATGAAACTTCCTGGCAGATTAAAACTGTGTGCCCGACCGAGACTCGAACTCGGGACCTTTGCCTTTCACGGGCAAGTGCTCTACCAACTGAGCTACCGAAGCACGACTCACGCCCGGTCTCACAGCTTTACTTCTGCCAGTATCTCGTCTCCTACCTTCCAAACTTTACAGAAGCTCTCCTGCGAACCTTGCAGAACTAGCACTCCTGAAAGAAAGGATATTGCGGAGACATGGCTTAGCCACAGCCTGGGGGATGTTTCCAGAATGAAATTTTCACTCTGCAGCGGAGTGTGCGCTGATATGAAACTTCCTGACAGATTAAAACTGTGTGCCCGACCAAATTTCAGAGAAATTGAATGATTTATTTAAAAAAACCGAGTTTCAAAATCTGAGCAAGTCAATGACGCATTGGTCCATCTCTGGCCTTCATGAAAGCAGTTATTCGGGCTTGGCTTTCATAGAGTCGTTGGATGTCCTTCTGAGGGACTTATGTCAAATTCTGTACAACTGACACGTCAGATTGTCAAAATTCCGAGATCGTTGGAGGGCCCCGCCCATAATGCTCCAAACCTTGCCAGTCATTGAGAAAAGATCCAGCGACCTTACTGCCCAAGACAGGGTTCGGCAAGCACGAAAACAAGGAGTAAAAACTCTCTCCGTGTGCGGGCGGGCATTATCTTGCTGAAATGTAAGCCCAGGATAGCTTCTCATGAAGCACGACAGACCCGGGTGTAGAATATAGTCAACCTACCGTTGTGCTGTAAGATGATAATGATGATTGGTTTTGTGGGGCTCCCAACTGCGCAGTTATCAGAGCCAGTACAAATTCCCAAACTTTGCTCAGTCCACTCTCGCCACTTTCATGAATGATGATGAAATGATGAGGAAAACTCAAACACCCAGTCATCTCGAGGCAGGTGAACATCCCTGACCCCGCCGGGAATCGAACCCGAGACCCCGTGCTCGGGAAGCGAGATTGCGACTGCGAAACCACGAGCTGCGGACTGTGCTGTAAGAATGCCGCAGGTGACACACATAGGTGACCGTCTATGAAAAGAAACGGCAGCCCAGTCCGTCACTACTGGTTACTGGGCTGTCAGGTGGGCATCCCACCATTGTCCTGGGTGTCTCCAGACACAATCGGAGCTCAGTTCGAAGCGGGACTGCAGTCAGTGGGGTTCCAGGCCGAAGGCGTGATCGGCGACGTCGCAGACATCACTGGGATACCAGCCTGCCTGCCGCCATACGTCCCCACAGCCAGGAGTAACACTCTGGGACGCCATTTCTTTTCGCAGCAGGACCCTTTCGGTTGTCATGCGTCGCACCGTTACAGCACGGCGGTGTACGTTGATGATATTCTATGCCCGTTTCGTCGCCTTTCATAGCAAGCTATCCTGGACTCACATTTCAGCAACATAATACCCGCCCGCATGCAGCGAGAATTTCTGTTGTTTGTCTTCGTGCATCCCAGACCATACCATGGCCAGCAAGGTCGCCAAATCCCTCCCCAACGTTTGGAGAATTATGTGCAGGGTCCTCCAACCGACTCTTGATTCTGACAATCTAATGCGCCCATTGGACAGAATCTGGCAGGACATCCAACAACTCTTAGCAACCAACATCAAGCCGAATAACAGCTTGCATTTGCGCCAGAGGTTGAGCAACGCGTTATTGATTTGCTCAGTTTGTGAAATTCTCTCTCTTGAATAAATCAAAATGTTTTCGAAATTGGAATCACTTGTTTGTTTGTACATGTACATTACATCTAACTATTTCCGTTTCGTACGGATGATTCGTTCGTGATCCGTCTTTTTTTGTCTTAGCGTGTGTAGTCTAATGATCTGATGAAATCCCTGAGTAACTTTGAGTTTTTCATTTACTGCATCGTCTTCATATTTTCTTGTAATTTAAAATCGCCTTTATTTCTTCGAATGAATCCACTTTCAAATTCATTACTTAATCTTGGGGTACTTACCACCTTATTCTATGTTTTGAAATCCATCACCTGCGTTTTGTATTAGGGAGACTATTGCTGGATTTGATCGTTGGTTATGTGCGAAAGACCGTAAGTATTCTTTATATCTAATATGGAAATATCGACCAGTTTTGTCTATGTACAACATGTAACAGTCCCAGTGTATCACATTTCACGTGTCACAATAACTCAGTGTCTGTAGGACAAGAAGCGCTATTAACGACAAATTTTCTCTTATTTTTATTACAGTGACGTCACCAGAACAATGCAGCAGTTCTACATGTACATTTACAGTTACACTCTGCAAAACACTTAACTGCATTCAAGAGAGTACGTCCCGTTGTAGCCATTATTGGCAATTTTTCCCGCTCCATTCACGTAAGGAGCGCGGGATGGATGAATGAATGCTCCGTGAGTAGTGCGATTAATCAAATGTTGTCCTCACGTTCCCTGTGCGACCGATACGTAGAGAGCTGCGGTATATTCATCGAGTCATCATTACTTACGAAGTTCCAAGAACCGGCATTAAGATTTTCTCTTGATAGTTTACGTCTTTTTTCAAGAGGCGGCCCGTTCAGTTTCTTCAGCATCTATGTCACACTCTCCCACCGATCAAAGAAACCTGTGACCATTCCTGCTGCCCTTTTCTGTATGCATTCAGTGTCTCCTGTTTGCGCCATTTGGTATGGGTCCCACACACTTGGGCATTATTCTAGGTCGGGTCGCAAGAATGATTTGTAAGGAACCTCCCTTGTAGGCTGACTGCATATCTTTAGTATTCTACCAATAAACCGAAGTCTACCACCTGCGTTAACAACGACTGAGATTATGTTATCATTCCATTTCGCTTAATCACAGTGTTACATCCCGGTATTTGTATGAGTTAACCGATGTCATCTGTGGCTCACTGATATGATAGTCACAATATATTCTGCATTTTTTTTAGTTTTGTGAAGTATATAATTTTACATTTCTAAATGCTTAAAACAAGTTGCCAATCTTTGCATAAATCTGAACTCTTATCAAAACCTGATAGGAAATTTAGGCAGCTGCATCATCTGCAAAAAGTCTGACGTTACTATTAATATACTATATCAACAGCAATGGCTTCAATACACTTCCCTGGGGTACACCAGAAGTTACGAAGTTACTTATGGATCTGTCTATGACCCTCCATTCAAGATAACTTACTGCGTCCTCCTTACCATAAAATCCTCGGTCCAATCACCAATTTCGCTTCATGTCCCATAAGATTGTACTTTTGATAGTAAGTGTAGGTGTGGTACACCGTCAACTGCTTTTCGGAAATCGAGGATTACTGCATCCACCTGACCGCCTTGATCCAAGGCTTTCAGTACGTCTTGAGAGAAGAGTACAAGTTGGATTTCACCTGTTCAGTGTTTCCGAAACCCATTTTGACTGGCGTAGACCTTGTCATTCTGCTCGAGGTACCTCATTATGATTGAGCTCAGAGTATGTTCTAAGATTCTACAGGGATACTGAACCGTGGCTTTGTGGGTTAGTTCCGCTACCATTTTTGTAGCCGGATGTGGCATGGGCTTTCTTCCAAATACTCAGCACGACTTTTTGGCAAGGGGTCTGTGGTAGGCTGGTTAAAAGAGAGGCGAATTCATGAGCTAATTCACTATATAATCTGATGAGGATTCGATGATGCCCAGGAGCTTCGTTCAATTTTAAAGACATTTAGTACTTCTCAACGCCACTGAAACTAATATCTAATTCAATCATCTTCTTAGTAGTACCTGGGGAAATACTGATGAGTACCCCTTTCTAAAGGAATATATGAAAACAGACTGAAGAATTTCTATTTTTTCACATTTAAGCCCTCATTATGAAATTGGCACATTTACGTCGTGCGTAAGATAAGTAAATAAAAATAGATACTAAGGACAGAAAATGTCTTGATGTTAGAAATTAAATCAGTGGGGCTACTGTCGAATGTTTTCAAAAACATCTACTAAAAATTATTTTTGAAAATTATTTATGCTGAAACTTATAGATAATGTTTTAGTTCTCATGCAGTGTTTAGAAGATGAAAATTTCCTTCCTCTTTGTTGACTGATTCAAAAAGAGTTCAGGGTAATGGATAGTGCGGCGTGAATCAACGCACTCCCCTAATCGACAACCGAGACCCATTCTAGTCTTATCGTTCATTGTTCTCGCTTTTTCGCTTCTTGAATACAGACCTAAACGTATACGAGCGGATCGTCTGAGACCTCTTGGCATTGATCCGAGCTGTTGCGTGCTTGCAGTACCTAAGCGTAACTGCTGTAGCTACTCCTGAAACATTAACATAGAACAAAATACACAGCTACAGTTTATACAGTAATTGCAGTTCAGATGCTCCTTTCCGGTAAGTTTACATCGTGTGCCTCAAGTTCGATTTTGTCTCTGCTGTAAATTTCGCGCATCCTCTGTCAAACCAATTGCATTGAGAAACACGAGAATTGTTAATAAAGCTACTTGTCAGCGGGTGGACGGAGAAGTGTTCTATTTGAAGCTTAGAGCGAATGCACGAAATGCTCTTCCTATGTCAAAATATTTCTTCACTGCCCTGATAGTCCAAGTGCCTTTAGCTAGTATTAATTTGCAACGTGCCTGAAACATTTACTTTTACAAGAATTTTTACCTTTACTTTGAGAAATCTGCCGGCCGATGTAGCCGAGCGGCTCTAGGCGCTTCAGTCTGAGACCGCGCAACGCTACGTTCGCAGGTTCGAATCCTGCTTCGGGTATGGATGTGTGTGATGCCCTTAGGTTAGTTAGGTTTAAGTAGTTCTAAGTTCTAGGCGACTGATGACCTCAGATGTTAAGTCCCATAGTGCTCAGAGCCCTTAAAACCATTTGAGAAATCTGAGTTTTGTAGCACTTGTCGTGAGCTTCGTTTTACGCGTCCTGCGACGGTGTGGGATCTGTCTGTCTACTGTAGTTACTCACTCAGTCTGTGACTTTTGTTGAATCCAAGGCCTGTCTTGGAGCAACGTAAAATGTGATTCAACCTGTAAAAGCTATGTGAAAGGCAGGCTGGGTTATACATGTCAGAAGGGGTTCGTGTCTATAATGTTTGTCTTATATTCTCAGTTTAATAATATGTAAGCTGCTATCAAGTTCGAACTAACATACAGTTCTTGATGTAAAACTGAGTACTTGCATTTACTTTGCACTATTACCTTCGCTTGCATACCACAATCTCACCAAAGCGTAGAACTCGCGACCTGTTATCTAAAGAACATTTTGAACATTTGGCAATGGTTATCAGTTTCTGTATGCGAGCTCTATACTACACATAATGTTCATAAATCCGAAATTCAGAATTACAGCTGTAAGTAGGCTGTTTATGTTTTCTTATTGGCAACGTTACGTAGCGCTCTGTATGAAAATCACTGGCTGTGCTGTGTGCAGTCTGTGGCTAGTTTGCATTGTTGTCTGCCATTGTAGTGTTGGGCAGCTGGATGTGAAAGCGCGTTGCGTTGCGCAGTTGGAGGTGAGCCGCCAGCAGTGGTGGATGTGGGCAGAGAGATGGCGGAGTTTTGAAATTTGTAAGACAGGATGTCATGAACTGCTATGTATATTATGAGTTTTCAACATTATTAAGGATAATACATTGTTTGTTCTCTATTAAAATCTTTCATTTGCTAGCTATGCCTATCAGTAGTTAGTGCCTTCCGTAGTTTGAATCTTTTATTTAGCTGGCAGTAGTGGCGCTCGCTGTATTGCAGTAGTTCGAGTAACGAAGATTTTTGTGAGGTAAGTGATTTGTGAAAGGTATAGGTTAATCTTAGTCAGGGCCACTCTTTTGTAGGGATTATTGAAAGTCAGATTGCGTTGCGCTAAAAATATTGTGTGTCAGTTTAAGCACAGTCTTGTATAATTGTTCAAAAGGGGACGTTTCATATGTCGACCCTTAGCCTAGGATACCTCACTGGAATCTTCTGATTTTTTTCTTGTAGTTTGTGTAATTAGTGAAGCTATTGTTTATTGCTAGCGCGTAATTATAGAGAGAATTTCCTTTGTAGTTGCAGTCTTTCATTGTTGTACAGTAAAACAGGTGTGGCACGCATGAAGATTTGCACCATGTATTTCGCAGCTGCAATTAACTACATATTATTTTCAGTGCTATGTTAATGTGTTCTCTTATTTTTGCTCTTCAAATTGTGCTTTTCTGTGTTGTCGTGTGAAATATTGTGACAATAATGGCGTGTGAAAAACATAATACTAGGCTCCAAAGTAAACTGAGCAATGACAGTGAAGACGAAAGCAGTGTCTTAGCGCCACCATGTAATGAATTAACTAATATTCAAAGTAGTAATTTGGTAACTGTGCATAGGGAAATGGAGCGGGCGTCAAATAATGGTGTAGGCAGTGAAACAGGTAGTGAACAGGGAAGCATTATCGATCGATCGATTGGCAACAGCTCGCCTCAGGAATCGGGAATGACAGAACACAATATTGCAAATACTGTAGACTCAGGTTTTGGGTTCTCACCGTTTTCTCAAATGAGTCAAGACACATTTTCCGCTTGTCAAAATGTGAATGTTGCCGGTGCAAATTCATTGCCGAAAAGCACTGAGGAACATGTTTCAGACACCAGTGCATTGTTATTACAATTAATGCGACAAATGGAACAAAATCTTCAAAAGTTAGACGCAATGGAACAAAATCTTCAAAAGTTAGACACCACGCTTGAACAAACACGTGAAGATTTAATTACTGAGTTACATAACATTGAATCGAAATGTCAAAAAGTCTGTAATGACGTAAAAACACAAATTTATGAGCATTTTCAACCTATTTTTTTGCGGCATGAAAATGCATTACAGAATCACGAAGCAGCCATAGAAGAACTGCAAACTATTGTTCATGAAAATCATGATACCTTGGAAGTTAAAATTGACTCAGTTGCATCTACCGATTTGGTTACGCAACTTGCAAAAACTCAGGAAAACTTAAAGGACACAGTAGATACTCTGAAAATTGGTTGAGAAAGACACATGGAGGAAATTAGTTCATTATCAGAGAAAGTAGTTCAACTTTCGGATCAGCTAAATAATTTATCTACGAAGGTAGATGATAATCTGAATGACACAAAACCGGTAGTCCTTAATGACACAGAAGAGTGTGAACAAATTAGAAAATTCAAACAAAATCAAAATCAAATCAATACACAGTACAAAAGAGAAATCCCGGAAGTACAAGATCAGCTGACACAGGTAATACAAGAACTACGTATTTCAGAGGACACTCGCACCCCAATACGGGAAGAGGGACATAGAAATACGGAACAGCCACAAAATAACAACACAGGGCATTTCGAAAGTTATGAAAGAAATTGGCAATGTGCACCGAATTTTGAGATGGAACCGCCGACACGACGTAACAATGACCAACATGCGACTCGCCGACATGATGATTTTGACTATAAGCTGTTCATTACTACACGTAAATTCAAAACGTTTAAGAATTCTGGCAACGACATTCATCCATCAATTCTCTCATTGTTTTCCTCCCAACTGGTCATTAGAGCACAGATTAGAATTTATGTGTGGCTATTTAGAGAATGAACCAGCTGTAAGAATGTGATCGGTCATTCACGATTGTCACAGTGAAGGAGAATTTTATCATGCCTTCCTCTCAGCATATTGGTCTCAAATTACACAAGACCGAGTAAAACATAGCATCATAATGATGAAACATTTCGAACAATCTGAATTTTCCGGTCTTGTGAAATATTTTGAAGACATGTTGCACAAGAATCAGTACCTGTCAAACCCATACAGCCCCTCAGAACTAATCCGCATTTGCTTAATCAAATTGCCTGAACATTTACGACATATTATTTTGGCAGGACGTTGCAAAGACGACTTTAAGGCTTTTCAGGGACTCTTGCAAGAATTAGAAATTGACACTGACAATCGCGGAACGCGAAAACAGGAACACAACAATTACAGGTCACATCCGTCACAATTCTGCGTTGAAAGAAATAATAACTGGATGCGACAAGGCTATTCTCACAACACAAATCGTGACCAAAACAGACACCACCCGTATGACAACCGTTGGCAGAGTAGTAATAATTACAGGGAAAGATCACCTCTCCACGGTAATGACTATCACAGAGACAATCAGAGAAACAGACAATATAGGAACCAAAATAAATATTATCAGGGGAGACAGAATAACTTTAGACGCAACGGTCCAGCGCGCAGTTACGATTGAGGGAGAAATTCTCCACCACGTGATCGACAAGAAAGAAACTATGGAATCTACCGACATGACGACACACGATGTGATCGTAACAACAGACCTGAATTGCATCAGAACTGGTGGGATTCAAACAGAGCAGGGCCCTCTCGACAAGGTGAATTTGTAGAAGTTAGGTCTCCTAATCCCAATAACGACGTGCGCCAACAAAGGAACAGACAATGACTCGCACCACAGGCAGCCGCGTGCGCCGGCTGGCTCAGAGAAAAATAACATAGACGCTAACCTTGAGAAAAATTCCAGTATTCCTTACTGACATATACCACATGATAATTGCGTTGAAGTTGAAACTCTGCATACTAGGAAGAGTAAAGGTTTACACCACATTTCACATGTAAAACCGTTTATTGAAAGATAACCTGCTTTTTAACTTTGTCTTTGCCATAAAACTCTTCACTTCACATTTCTAGTATGCATTGTCAGACTTAGAAACTGTTACCATGCAACAATGTTTGAAGTTAAATATCCAATCAAGAACCAAGAGAACTTATTTAAACAGAAATTACGAATGCATTGTTATAGTGAACAGACGTCACAGTGTTATTGTGTGTGTACATTCTTGCTTGTTAGTTGCACGATTACGTAACAACTATAAGGCTTACATACTTAGAACATTTACCAGTACTGCTAATGAGATTTTAATGCAACATTTTGGTTTACTTGAAAATACATTCTGAATTTAAAGTACTTTCTGTGAGATACGAGATGACACAGTGCTTAGTTTACGTGACAGTTACACGATTTTATCACGACGCTACTAATGAGTGACAATATACAATGTTGCTTTTGCAGTGTTTCTGTTTTATTTCTGCACAGTTTTTCTGTATTATTCTGGAAAGTAAAACATGTTTTAGTAGTAACTTTTGTGGTATAGCTGCAATGAGACAGTCTTTTTTGTAGCACAACAATACATTACATTATAGTACTTTCTAGATCATGGTAAGGTATGTAATAACTACGGTATCCATACGCAAAGCATTTCACTTTCGTTTATGATGATGTAAGTATATTGACTTCAACAGAACTTTGCTTACAGAGGACGATAACTACGACACTTCCACAGAATTATCTTTCAGCAAGACGCACATTTAGCGCTACATTTGAGAGATTAATTTTGTACTCAAGCCATTTATTTTTCAAGATTTTGAATTACAAAGAAAGTTTTCCATGATACATTTCATTCCATTGCTGTAATCTGTAACACCTGAGGGTATAATTACATTAATCCTCAGCGGGGTACATGCTTAGTTTGTGTACCATGTGTGTGGCAAGCACAAGGAGCCCTAGCTAATATGGTATTTGCTTATACAACTTTACACATTGTTACCATATTTCTCCAACACAGAATTACACAGCTACCTGATTATTTAACAGAGAAACAAACATTTTTTTACTACATCAGTGACACATGTTTACGCAATTACACAGTTGGATAATTTCATACTTACGAAATTGTATTTTGTCTGTACTTTGTGAACTGTTCGTATTTTTTCGGAACCATTGTGATACTATGAGAGCTCTGAATAATATATTTGGTATGGGATCATGATTTTTAAAGTACGTTGGAGGTAGATGACACTGTTGAAATGAGTAGAGGTTTTTTATTTAGGTTTTGACATTACTGCAGAAAGCTACGACGTTTTCGAGATTTGACTGAGATGTTATGATATTATTACGATGACTATGTGTATTATGCTGTTGCGGTATGTTTATGATCAATAAGCTGATGCTATATGAGTTATTTGATTATGCCACGTATCTGTTATGATGAAATATTGAAGAAGTGTCGACGAATAAGGTAAGGAATAATGAGTAGTGGTTAGGGACACTAGCTTGTAAAAAAGGTTATTGGAAACCAAGAATCGTACTTTATGAGTTATGAAATGTATGTAAATGTGTGAATGTATTACAATGCCAACGAAAATTTTTTGGACACTGTTATATCAATAGGATTTTGTTTCTACACATTTGTAACGCAAATTCTCAACCTGTGAATTTTTTTATATGAGACTGTCACTATAGCGGAAACTGCAGTCATAAATATTTCAGTAAGAAAGGTAAGTGACCTTGAAGTAATGCGTTTTGGGCGCCCAGCTGAGAGGTAGTCGTCTGACAAAAGAAAGCCATTAGGTGCAAAAAAAAAAAAAAAAAAAAAAAAAAAAAAAGGCTATTATCCTCGCTATTGACATTTCTTTGTCGAAAGCATCGCAAATACGACACGCTCAAACTTGAAAACATATGATTACACCGTGGAGCTCGTAATTTATGATATTTACCTAAAATGCCTAATGAAATGATGAGAAACATTTTATATCTATTGTCTTTGTAGTTGAGAGACTGCTCATTTTGTTTAATATCTAGTATCTAGCTCCACTGCAGCATTGGTTAAAATAAAATTTTATAGATGTACTAATATAAATATTTTATGCCTACAGATCCAGTAAATAATTTTACGATTTATTAAAAAAAACGAAGGAGCATAAAAAGACATTTCCCTTCACAGGAATTGCATACGAAATTTTCTTTTCAACTACTTGGTAATTTTTTGGTAGAACAACTTCTTGTGGTGCACCACTTTAATTACATAGACATTAAGATGTGAATAGATATTTCCCTTTTCTGCATTGTTGTCTTTAGTGTAATATTTTTTCTGCTTGAGCATGTCATGTTTAGATATAAGTTATTGCATTTGCTGCTGCTGTTTGGCAGGCATAGTGCTACTAAATTTCGCTTTACATTACTCTGTTAAGCCAGTTTTACTACTGATTTATTTTTCTTGTTTGCTGCGCATTGCCTTATATTAGTTGTGAAATTGCAATTGCTTTGCTAATTTCTATAATGCTGCTTGCTTTACAATTTGCATTTCTTTGTCATTGCTGTTTGCGTTAATTGTTTTGTGCTGCTACATTGCCTCGTCTCCTAGTTTAGCATCTGAGCTCAGTAGATTTAAGTTAGCTTAAGATGGGGTAGGCTATAAGAGAGAACGAGTTGTGATGAATTGGATGAAATGCATTGATAAGCTATAAGAAAATGGTTTGGCCAAAAAAGTATTTTGAAAGAGGATATGAACCAAGAAAGTAGGGTTTAGGGACAACAGGTTTAGGTAGGATTTTCTTGGAAATAAATGATGAGGTAAGATAATGGAAAATAAATAATGAGGTAAGAAATATATGAACATATAAATACAGAAAGCATGCTTGGATAGGATTTTTTGGGTGGAAACAAATGTTGAAATAAGATGAAAGATCTATGGAATGAAGTTTTGGGTTGGACTGCAGTACCAAATGTTACACTGAAAACAAACCCTGTCCTGTATTTTTGTGTTATTACACTAGGAGAATTTGTGTTTTTCCTGTCTGTATGTGTTTAGCTAATAAGATATATGTTGTAGAATTTTTATGATATGTTATTTACCTTGTAAAGATGCTTAGACATTATTTATTCTGTTTTGGTTTAATGCTCATGTGTGAAGTTGATGTTTCAAAAGTTATTCTGATCTTTTATGTATTCACTTATTTCATAATTTCTGTAACACTGATGTACCTGTTATTTCTATTCTTTTGTAAAGCCTGTATTACTACAAATGTTATCTGTACTATTATGTTCTTTAATGATGTATTTTGTACCTTTGTTATTGTATTCTTATGTTATAAAATTGTAATTGACACCAGTTCATCAAATTAAGTAACTTGTAAGTTACATTTCACTGCACACGTTTTTGTTGGTCATAGTATATTGACAATATGTGAGAAGTAGGACTGTTAGTGTTTGCACGTGTGTTAATAATTCAGCAAGGGACTGGATAACAGCACTGCTGGTTCTGAGGACAATTCCAAAAACTTTGTGAGTCCACCCAGTGGTGGTTGATGGACTTGCTATATTCTCCGCAAGACTCTTCGATGGTGATTGTGCACCTGCACAGTCGCAACAGATGGCTGCTGGCCGTCTCTACAAGGACTACAGTGGGTCTGCACCTTTGGTGACCTACCAGTACCATTATTTCTACCAGGACTACAGTGGGTCTGCACCTCTGGTGGCCCACCAATACCATACTCTCTACCAGGACTACAGTAGGTCTGCTCTGTGATGACCTACCTACCAATATTCTTCAAAACGTTGAATGACTCAGCTGTGGGTTTGCTCTGTTGTGGCCCATTACCTGTCAGTATGTCAAGAGGCAGCACTGTCTTTCTGTTGGAAGGACAACACTACTTCTTCAAAATGACATGGAAATCCACTACTTCCGTGTGCATTCTCTTTTACTACTCAGACTTTGAGGAAAAAAAAACACTAATTTTACTGTGATGAATGATCAGGATTGTCTTCATGGGACTGTGAGAAAATTTTAGCTTTTGACCAACATTGTCTCAATAAGTGTGTGCATTTGATATCTTTGTTATTGTAATTATGAAAAATTTTATCAAATCATTATTGGCCACTGCCCAAAACAATTTGTAAAATTTTTTGTGGGAAGCATGGGGGCTATGTAAGTAGGCTGTTTATGTTTTCTTATTGGCAACGTTACGTAGCGCTCTGTATGCAGTCTGTGGCTAGTTTGCATTGTTGTCTGCCATTGTAGTGTTGGGCAGCTGGATGTGAACAGCGCGTAGCGTTGCGTAGTTGGAGGTGAGCCACCAGCAGTGGTGGATGTGGGGAGAGAGATGGCGGAGTTTTGAAATTTTTAAGACTGGATGTCATGAACTGCTATGTATATTATGAGTTTTCAACATTATTAAGGTAAATACATTGTTTGTTCTCTATTAAAATCTTTCATTTGCTAACTATGCCTATCAGTAGTTAGTGCCTTCCGTAGTTTGAATCTTTTATTTAGCTGGCAGTAGTGGCGCTCGCTGTATTGCAGTAGTTCGAGTAACGAAGATTTTTGTGAGGAGGAGATTAGTGTTTAACGTCCCGTCGACAACGAGGTCATTAGAGACGGAGCGCAAGCTCGGGTGAGGGAAGGATGGGGAAGGAAATCGGCCGTGCCCTTTCAAAGGAACCATCCCGGCATTTGCCTGAAGCGATTTAGGGAAATCACGGAAAACCTAAATCAGGATGGCCGGAGACGGGATTGAACCGTCGTCCTCCCGAATGCGAGTCCAGTGTGCTAACCACTGCGCCACCTCGCTCGGTTTTTGTGAGGTAAGTGATTTGTGAAAGGTATAGGTTAATGTTAGTCAGGGCCATTCTTTTGTAGGGATTATTGAAAGTCCGATTGCGTTGCGCTAAAAATATTGTGTGTCAGGTTAAGCACAGTCTTGTATAATTGTTCAAAAGGGGACGTTTCACAGCTGCACAGCACGTCACGTGGAATTTTTTAGCCCATTTAGGATATCCTAGAAAGAATGTACAAATTAAAATTTGCTTGGCATCTAGAGATATTGGCATTAGCGAAAATGAATCCCTTTAACATCAAACAGTGCACTCTCATCGTTGTCAAAAGGTATTACAAATGCGTCGAAGAACTTTGGAGAGTCTTAGCGTCCTGCGCACAATTTTCAGTAGGCGAAACGTACCTTCTTCATCGTTATTTCGACGAGTAATCGAAAAGTTCGAGAAATGTTGTTGAGTTGGTCGCATCAAGCCACCAAGCGTACGTTGTATCGGCCAATCTGTTGGAACTCCATACCTTTACAAGGTTCAAATTCAGTAAAAACTACTGCCAACTGACCGTTTGCAGCGGCGTGTATTTTTGCTTGTTGTGAAACCAAAATGGGTGTGGGTTTCGCTAGAAATGCAGTGATGAGATGCAACTACAACTGCACAGCTGCTCCAACAAACGCAGCTGTCAGATCTGGGGCGACGACAATCCTCGCATAACACTCCACGGCCGATGCGGACACAAAAGGCCCGCTGTTTGATGCGAATTTTGGATGGGCACACGGAACACACTGACGGTGAACGGTGTGCTGCTTCGCTACGCAGTGAGTTTGCTTCATTCCAATTGGAGCATGTCATCTCAAAAACAAGTTACTCATAGAATACCCGGGATCTGCGGTAGAAGATAGGGTGTGTGTGTGTGGGAGGGGTGGGGGATGGGGAGGGGGGCAACTAACATTACTGTCGCAGTTAACGGAGATATCATCACAAATGGTTACGCGAACATTTGGTACTCGTCAACACGCATTAACTGTTCTGACTTTCTTCAAATTGACGCTAGAATGATTTGCCTGCCTGTGTGCCAGGGTAGGATGCGATGTCGATTTGTTTGGGGTAGGGGCGACTGACCTCCGCACCGTATCACCCTTTCCTGCCACCCTTGGGTACCCTCGTTGGTTCCAGTACGATGGCGCCTTTTATCACACAACATGAAAACGCACATTGTTGCAGGAGAGACTGGCATCCAAGATTTTGTGGTACGACGCCGTTTGATTACCTCCTGTAGGGAAGTTAAGTGTTGGCGTAAACAAACGGAGAACGATTTATGAGTTAATGGACGACATCGAAGACGTCATCGTGGAATCGATAAAAAATTTGCGAAAATTAGTTAAAATTTTCTAAAAATAATTAAAGTTGATCAGTAAAGTTTTCACTTAAGTTTGTCTTATATTTTTTTCCGCGTGCAATGATTGTGCGCCGATGAGTTTAAATTAAAAAATTTCGACTTTTCATTCCACTAGTGTTTTATTCAAGAATTAAAATGTGCCTTCTAATTGGGACACTCTTCAGTTGTTATCAGTTGTAGTTCTACTGCTTACTTTTTGCAACGGTTTCCTGTCGAAATCTATCGGCATACTCGATGGCAAACATTGTTCTATCTAAATATATCTAAACATGTTAAACATAAAAAAGGACTTCTTTACCGAACGGGTTGGCCTGTAAAACTGAAGGCAACAGGTTTAGTAACCGTAAGCAATTTATCTCTTTGAAGGAAAAACGGGCGTTGCTCATCAACGCTCAGTTGAAGAACTTAGAAGCTGGAAATGGGAAAGCAGTGGGAGAAATGCTGGTACTAACAATATGAAGAATTTATAATGACATTTCTAAATTAGAAAGGCAATAACTGGTAATTGTGATCACGATTATCACCAGAAGAAAAAGAATGGTCTCTCTCTCTCTCATGGTAAAGCTGCAGATAATACATATGTTGCACAGAGTGAAATCGGAATATTCAGAAATATAACGTACCCGTGGTGTTGGGTCCCTTATTCACAATGACACAATGAGCTAGCTCTGAGCGTATATTATGATACCTGTTTGTCCGTTATTTCGCAAATTTTCATCACGTATGAACTGAGTATTTGCACTTAAAACGAGCCTTAAGCACAATACCTCCTATTTTTACGGCGAGTGGAACGCTCTATAAACCACTGTAGGTTTAGGAATTCATGCACGATCGTTAACAGCTTTGTTGACTTACACTAAAGAGCGAAAGAAACTGCTACACCTGTCAATAACGTATAGGGACCCGCGAGCACGCAGAAAGGCCGCAACACGACGTGGCATGGCCTCGACTAATGTCAGAAGTAGGGCTGGATGGAAATGACACCATGAATCCTGCAGGGACCCTCCATTTGGAAATTTGGAAATGTGTGGTAACTTCTATGGGACGAAACTGCTGAGGTCATTGGTTCCTAAGCTAACATATTACTTAATCTAACTTAAACTGCCTTACGCTAATGACAACACACACACCCATGCCCGAGGAAGGATTCTCGAACCTCCGACGGGGGGAGCCAAGCGAACCGCGAAAAGGTGCCTCAGACCGGGCGGCTACCCGCGCGGCTAGGGGTGTCCATAAACGCGTAGAAGGAGGAGGGGATGGAGATCTCTCCTGAACAGCGCTTTCCAAGTGATCCCAGATACGCTCAATAATGTTCATGTCTGGGGTAGTTGGTGGGCAGTGAAAGTGTTTAAACTCAGAAGGGGGATCATGAAACCATTCTGTAGCAATTCTGTACGTGTGGGGTGCCACATAGTCCTGATGGAATTGCCCTAGACGGGCGGAATGCACAATGGACATGAATGGATACAGGTCGTCAGCCAGCATGTTTACGTGTATGTCACCTGTCAGAGTCGTATCTTGACGTATCAGGGGTCCCATATCACTCAAAATGCATACGCCCCACATCCTTAAAAAGCCTCCACCAAGTTGAAAAGTTCCTTGCTGACATGCAGGGTCCATGAATTCATGAGGTTGTCTCCATACCCGTACACATCCATCTGCTCGATACACTTTGAAACGAGACTCGTCCGACCAGGCAACATATTTTCAGTCATCAGCAGTCCAATGGCGGTGCTGACGGGCCAAGGCGAGGCGTAAAACTTTGTGTCGTGCAGTCACCAAGGGTTTACGAGTGGGTCTTTGGCTCCGAAAGCCCATATCGATGATGTTTCGTTGAATTGTTCGCACGCTGACACTTGTTGATGGCCCAGCGCTGAAATCTGCAGCAATTTGCGGAAGGGCTGCACTTCTGTAACGCCGAAAGATTCTCTTCAGTCGTCTTTGCTCCCGTTCTAGAAGGAATTTTTTCCGGCCGCAGCGGCGTCGGAGATTTGATATTTTGCCGGATTCCTGATATTCACGGTACACTCGACAAATGGTCGTACAGGAAAATCTCCACGTAATTGCTACTTCAAAGATGCTATATCTCTTCGCTCATGCGCCGAATATAACACCACGTTCACTCACTTACATCTTGATAACGCGCCATTGTAGCTGCAGTACCGATCTAACAACTGCGCCAGACACTTGTTGTCATACATAGGCGTTGTCGATCGCAGCGCCGTATTCTGCCCTTTATCTCTTTATTTGAATTTGCATGCCTATATCAGTTGCTTTCAGCTACATGTCGCGATTATAGCTTCATCAAGATGACAGATCAGTCTTACCACTTTTGCGATTCTTTTCCCTCATGTGAGAGTCGCGTAGAGAGGAAGTGGAATTTCAGAAGCAAAGTGAAAATAACAGAACTCGGAAGGAAGTGGTTATTCATCTAGAGCCCGCAGAGTACCACCAAACTGTCGACAGAAAAAACACCCGGAGGCTTGGCGTGAAAATTAAATGCCGCAGTAAAATCAACATTAAGGCAGCGTTCATCGCACAGGCCGCGGAGGGCGTGCATTAGATGTGCGCTGATGAAGAAATACCATTTAGCCAGCCAGTTACAAAGGACTGTTCGAAAAGCAGCCACTGTTCCATAGTCAAGTGGTTTTAGTTGTGTAACAGACTTACGTTGAAGATTTTACGGTTATCAGGCGAAATGTCGGAAACGGAAGAAATAACGGTCCCTGAAGCATGCCCGAATGATGGAATATCCTATCCACTGAGAAAACTTCAAGAACGACTGAGGCGTTTTGCGTTTATACACCGGATTTGAAATTGACTGACATCACAAATCTGTTATGCTCGACTTCCTGAAAGTACTGTGAGGTCTGCATTGTCTAATGTGGTCTGCTTTTAGCAAGAGTGCCGTAAATACCTCACTATTAATGCTTTGACAAGGGAGTCATACAGTCGCCGGTGTAAGGTAGCGCTTATTTTCGGTTTGTATTTCATTTCCTTATTTTCCAGAGTTACATTTTGTGTCGCTTCTCTAGCTATCAACAGCACTCAATAATCGCAGACACCACTGCGGAACGCTTAGCAGGAATTGAGTGTACGGTTCCCACGCTACCTGAGGTAGCCGCTGGACCGTCTGGCACTGCCGGTAGACAGAGTGAGGTGCTGGCCCTAGCTGTGAAAGGGGCAGCCACATTAGCGCACGATACGTAGGAAAACAGCCTTTCTGGGGCGAAGCGTTAATAAATATTTAGTAATAAGAGACACTTTTTCCGCTACAAAATGTGTGTGAATTCCTAAAGGACCAAACTGCTGAGGTAATCGGTCCCTAGACTTACAGACTACTTAAACTAACTTAATCTAACTAATCCGAAGAAGGCCACACACACCCATGCCCGAGGGAGGACTCGAAACCCTGGCAGGAGGGGCCACGCAATTAGTGACATGGCGTCTCTAACCGCACGGCTTTCCCGCTACAGATACTCGAAGATCCCATAAGTTACTAACGCAATCTTACAACAACATTAGGACGCTAGAAAGTAGTCATTTCAAAAGACAAACGAACAATGTATAAGATAACTAAGTTGTATGAACAGTTACGATTTCGACGATCGTAAGCACGAGTTCTGGACTGCGCTCCTTAGTCGCCAGTCGCTGACATGATGCCTTTCGATCTGGTTCTGTCATAAGACTATGCTCCAGGAAACATCTAGTTTTGAATTAAAAGTGACAGATTATTTCATTACTGTGAGGTAACGATGTTCTAAATAAACACACCATAAGGGCATCCAAAAACATTATTTAAACGAATATAGTTTCCTGCTTTCATCGCTTATAAACTACAGTATTGCGTAACGATAAATGAAGAGTAGCGTAATCTATGGAACATCTTTGTTCTACACAGGTACCCTGCTCTCTGTTACTTAAAAATAAACAATATTTATAGCAAAATTGAATTCGTCATTGTTTAAGTCAGATTTTATTCGAAAATTGTTGATTTCTAGCGTGAAATAAAAGCATGTTGTATAAAAAATAAAAGGTACACATTCATCATACAGCGCTAGAAAATGCAATTTCCAAAAGAAAGGTAAAATTAAGGAAGAAGACGCAAAAAAGTATCAAATATCGCTTCGATACTTCGAACTTATTTATGTTTCTGTAATTCATAAATAACTTTTGCATTTATCTGTAATAACAGGAAATGTTCGCCTTTGATCACGATGACGAGCGTTTTGTTGAATACAAAATAACAACAATCATACAGATTTTTTATGTTTTTATGTTGTACCTGCATCAAAACTAATTCCTTTGGTTGCGTAAAGGCGCAGAACTAACGAGAAAGATTAATTTTTATTACTTATAAAACGAATTTTTATTCTCTAAGGATATAAATTTCGCAGTGGATTGGCACTGAGGGCGTTCCCTGTTTCTCTCTTACACGTTCATTTATATTTCTTTCCCCACCATTACCACCAATACTACCGGTAATTCTACCTTTTACTATGTCATTTACGAGTACTCTTAACTACTTACACGGAAGCGTTTAGGCAGAGCGCAGCTCTCGCTACGGCCCTGTTTATGAAGGCGTTGCTTAAACTAGGCTAACTGCTGCACATCACCCCCAGGGCTTCTCTCTGTCCTCAACCACGTGATGGGCGCCGCACCAGTCAGCGTGGACCTCCCGGTTTTCAACGGCTCTACATGTCATTCAGCTGCTCGGTGAACATTTGTATGTAGACTACTTAAATCCGTTACATAACGTGGTTCACACGCAGGAATTAATGTACTATTTATGAACGACGTTGGTCAAGTGACTACGTGATCTACCCAAAAATTGATTCTCTTTCTTGAATTAAAATACAAATTAATAATGCTTTTCTTTGTTTAAATGTATATTATACCTTATTAGCCACTTATCCCTCCCAACACTATAAATTTTCAGCTCTTTGCTGGACGTATTTAATTCTGTCTTCCCTACACAGATTTTACCCTCCAGTACCACTACGGATATCCTCTGATGCCTTAACTCGTATCGTAGCATCCTATCCCTTCTAGTCAGTGTTTTTTGTACATTCGTTTCTTCATCAATTCTGCGGAGTGCGCCCTCGTTTCTAATCTGTACATTTAACTTCAAGACAATTTCGTATACTTCGATTCTGTACTTCTCCATTTTCTCACAGTCCAAGAATCAATTCCATACAATGTTGCATTCTAAACGCACATTCTCAAAACGTCTTTGCTCAAACAAACGCCTGCGGTTGATACTAACATACTTCTCCGAGCGAGGCTTTTGCTCTTTGCCTGAGACAATCTGTTCCTTACATTCTCCGTGCTTCGATCGCCATGCCGGAGACACGCGCACCTCCTCCAATATTTCAACGAATGCTTAATCAGTCTTATATCAAACAATTAAATATTATATGCGAACAATTATAAGCGGAGATAGGAAATCGCCGGAGCAACTGAAATAGCACATAACTTCACTGCAATTTGCATTTATTGTAACACTTGATAACATGTCAAGAAAATGTCGCGTGTTACACTTGATAGATAATAGCACTAGAACAATAATAAACATCTGATTCAGTTTTCTGGACTTTAGTTAAAGTTCAACAGGCGAACACAATTTAAGTTCTCCCATAAATATAAACATGCTCGTAGGCGCGTTAAAGAACTAGTTATGAAACAGTCATTTATCGCATCAAAGCAGGCACACTCTATTTAAAGGGAAAATAATTAGCAAGTTTACACATTGACTAGAACATTAAGGTGAATAACAGGAAGGTGCACCGTCCACAACAGCTTACGGCAACAGTTAACCTACAATAGGCTCCTTTCTTTACAATGCGACCTTAAGTGCAGCTAAATAATAATAAAAAGATTTGCATTCCATCGAGATTATATATATATATATATATATATATATATATATATATATATATATATATATATATATAATGTGCGTAGGCACGATTAAAAACTGGGGGAAAAAACACTAAATTGGAAATTGACAAATCTACACTCAAAGGAGCCGCACTCCTAAAAGTAGCAACTTAAGGGCTACCTAGAGTAACAAAATTAAGAATAGCATGCTTATAGTTTGACTAGAATAAACGAATAAATAACACCAACACGGCTTCAGACGGCTGACAAACTGTGTTGGGCTACTGAGAGTGATTAATTTAAGCTAGCCACAACATACGCTAACTAGGTTAGCAGCGTATTTAAAGACAAGCGTCGAGCAAGAACCCTGGACGGAAGGTAATGGAACCAGTACTAATTTACAACTAACTACGGCATTGAAATCAACTGATGACTGGTTGACCATTACCGATGTGGTGTACGATGGACAGTCAATAGACTGAAAACTCAGTTGAAACCCAAGTATATTGCTGTGGGGCGAAACGGCCCTCCCAAAGCATGTTTAAAGCGAACACCTAGTTTGAGAACAAAACAACCATGAAACAACAGGATGATATTGCAGCTTGCAGTACAAATGCCAGAGCCGGAATATAGCCTTAACCCAAGGCAGGACTGGAGCATACTATCTTGACAAATAAATAAAAACACCTACAGCCGTCCTGGTTGACAGTTGATGGTTAGAGTGCTGACATTATGTGCGTGTCCAGTAACGCTGGCAACTGATGTGTTACGCGCGGGGATCTTATCTACCTGTATCGCATCAAAAGCAGCCTGAACATGACGCACTGTAGCGCTGAAACTGGTAGCGACAAAATAAAATCATAAGGACGGCTGTAGGTGTTCAAGATAGTGAACGGCCGTCGTTCCAGAGACCTCCTGCTAAAAGGATGGACATACTAAAGCACACTAGTTTCTCTCTCTATTAAAGTTTCCAAAACAATCAAAACTAGCAGGAGTCCCTTACACGGCAGACGTGCCAACACTTCTGTTCGTACCACAGAATCAACTAGCGCAACATAAATCATTGAAACATGTCAGATAATATTTTAAAACAACATACTTACATACCTTTGTTTACCACAAGCCTTAATTGGGTAACAGGATAGGCTCTGTTATTGATGAAACGCAAATGAGGTAGCAAGTTAAGGTATACAGTTCTACGTTGCCATTTAACACGAGTCGTGACGAGGATGGAAAGAATCCAGCTAATTGATTGAAAGTCACTACTTGGATTCAGTGTTTGAGGATGCGCTTAAAATCAACAGACAAAGGTGAGAGTCAAGTTTTTAAACTCGCAAACAGCACACGTAGAACACGAGCATAAGGTAGTATTAAATAAACTGCTCCTTGTTCATTTACACACCGATGAAACAAATAAAATTCGCCGAATTACTGCAGACGCCGGAATACTCCTTGGATCCACCTGCGACCAAGACAATAACATTGGCTGCTGTCACGGCTTTAAAGATGCATCACACCTGACACGAGTCAAGCCAAATCATCAACAAAACAGTATAGCCTCCCGTACACTCCCAGACGTCCGCAATCAGAGTTCCTCCTCCCGGGTCGACGCTCACCCGCAAACACGGCAGGCAGCTGACAGCAGCAACGCCACAGCGCCCTCTGGCTAGGGAAAGAAAACAGCAGAGCGCGAAGCGGGAAAATCAAAAGGAACGGGCCACAGACAAGGAGGAAACGCAGAGAAACAACCGTGACATTTCGTCACAGTTCAACGCGTTATTTTGCTTCCAAGGTAACAGATTACCTTCACATCGACTAGTTTGGAGCTCTCGATACCGATCTTACTTCTATTGATAATCTCGTGCCTCTTACACTTGATTAGTTTGTTTGGTTTACACTCGACCCATATTCCATTCAACAGGTCCTGTTTCCTTATTTTCAGTTTTACAATTTCGTATCGCCTCTTCAGATATCGCGTATCATTCTGTGAGTAAAGCGGACCTACGGAACGCACACACTCAGGAGTAAGATTTCATGTCCTACGCTGACTTTAATAGGCTTTGCCAGTGGACGATGATGTGTAGCCGTCCAGCCGGACATGAAAACGCCTGTTACGGCAGCAGCGAGATACATAGGGGAGGAAGGGTTATTCTGGTGCGAATCAAGTAACTTTACTTAATAAATATTTGCTAATAAAAGTCGCTTTTTCGAATACAAAAGTTAGGAGAAGCCGACAGGTCAAAAACACTTTCTTGCAACTATATTTCACCGCCATAAATCGATTATCTTAATGAATGACTGAATATTAACGAAAATTAACGAACGGCTACGAAATATCACGAGTCTAAGGATGAGATACAGGATGCGCGCCATAGTCGCCAGTCTTCAAGAGGCTGCCTTACGATCTAATTGCCGCGCGACTGCTACGGTCGCAGGTTCGAATCCTGCCTCGGGCATGGATGTGTGTGATGTCCTTAGGTTAGTTAGGTTTAAGTAGTTCTAAGTTCTAGGGGACTGATGACCACAGATGTTAAGTCCCATAGTGCTCAGAGCCATTTGAACCATTTTCAACGATCTAATTCTGTCAGAACTGCACTTTAGGGAGAATCCGACGGCGCTGATCCTACTTTCACGAGGAACTTAAATCTCGACAGATTCTCCGCAAAAGAGGTGGAAAGACTACTAGGCGACGACACACACGGATAGTCCAAGGATCCTTTTTTTTTTTCGTCGCCGGTCTTCAGATTGGTTTGATGTGGTACACTTGCAACCTACGTCCTCAGATATTTTCTGGATGTGTTCCAGTCTCTGTCACCCTCTACAGTTGTCTCAAGTATGATGGATGTTATTCCGTGATGTATTAACAAATGTTACACCATCCGGTCCCTTCTTTTTGTCAGTGTTTTGCATACGAGTATTCCTTTCCTTGCTGATTCTCTGGAAACCCTCTTCATTCCTTACGGTATCAGTCCACTAACCTGGAAAATTCTTTTACAGCATCACATCTCAAATGCTTCGATTCTTTTCTGTTCCGGTTTCCCCACAGCCCATGTCGCACTGCCATACAGTGCTGCCCTCCAAACATACAGTCTCAGAAGTGGCTTCCTCATATTGAGACCTATGATCATACTATTAGACACTTTCTCTTGGACAGGAAAGCCCTTTTTGTAAGTGCTAGTCTTGTTTTGGCTGGTTGCTTTAAAAAGGGGGAGAAGGGACCAAACTGCAAGGTCATCGATCCCTCCTCCTTGTGTCCATCAAGGTCTAGTGGGCTGCCTAAGTAGCAGAATTCCTTAACTTCATATGCTTCGTGGTAACCAGTCCTGATGAGCTACTCGCTATTCTCAATTCCGCTACTTCTCATTGCTTTCTTCTTTCTACGATTTATTCTCAATCCACATTCGGTACTCATTAGACTGTTCATTCCAAGTAGCAGATCCTGTAATTCTTCTTCACTTTCACACAGGACAGCAACGTCATCAGCGATTCTTATCATTGATATCCTTCAATTCATTAATTCAATTCTTGACCCTTTCTTTTGTTTCCGTCATTGCTTCTTCGATTTATAGATTGAAGAGTAGGGACGAAAGACTACATTCCTGTCTTACACCCTTTCCAACCCGAAAACTTCGTTCTTGGTCTTCCACACTTTTGTTCCCTCTTGGATCTTGTACATATTGTCTGTTACCTGTCTTTCCCTATAGCTCATCTCTATTCTTCTCGGAATTTCGAACATCTTGCCTTATTTTACACTGTCGAACGCTTTTTCCAAGCAGACAAATAGTACGAATGTGTCTTTATTTTCCTTTAGTCTTCCTTCCATTATCAACTACAATGTTAGAACTACCTGCCTGATGCCTTTACCTTTCCTAAAGCCTAACTTATCGTCACCTAATATATCGTCAGTTTTCTGTTCCAGCCTTCTGTATGTTAGTGTTGTCAGCAACTTGGATGAATGATCTGTTACGCCGATTGTGCGATAATCTTGCAATCTTCGGAACTATATGGATGACTTATTTCCGAAAGTCTGATGGTATATCGCCAGACTCATAAATTCTACACTCCAACGCGAATAGTCTGTTTGTTGCTACATCCCATAATGATTTTACAAATTCTGATGGAATATTATCAGTACCTTATGCCTTATTTGATCTTAAGTCTTCCAAAGCACTTCCAAATTCTGATTCTAATGCCAAATCCACTATCTCTTCTATATCGACTCCTGTTCCTTCTTCTATCACATTATCGGACAAATCTTCCCCCCCCCCCCCCTCCGCCCCCCTCTCCATCATAGAGGACTTCAATGTACTCTTTCCGTCTATCCACTCTCTCCTCTGTACTTAACAGTGGAATTCCTGTTGCACTTGGAATGTTACTACCCTTGATTTTAATTCCACCGAAGGTTGTTTTGACTTTCCTGTATGCGGAGTCAGTCCTCCCGACAACCATTTCTTTTTCGAAACTTCATATTTTTCACCCACCCATGTCGCCTGAAATACCATGCACATCCTATTTGTGTTTCATTTCTAAGTGATTTGTATTTCTTGTTCCTGAATTTCCCTAAACATTTTTGTACTTTGTTTTTTCATCGAGCAACTGGTGCATTTCTTCTGTTAACCATGGTTTCCTTGTAATTATCTTCTATGTACCTATGTTTCTCTTTCCAACTTCTGTGACTGCTCTTTTTAGAGATGTCTGTTCCTCTTCATCTGAACTGCCTACTGAGCTATTCATTATTGCAGTATCTACAGCCTCATAGAACTTCAACTTCCTTAATAGTTCCGTATCCGACTTATTTTCGCATTGATTCTTCCTGAATCTTAAGCTTCAGCCTACTCTTTATCATTAACAAATTGTTATCTGAGTCTACATCTGCTCCTGGGTACACTTCAAAATCTGATTTCGGAATCTCCCCCTGACCACGATGTAATCTAACTGAAATCTTTCCGTAGCTATCGGCCTCCTCCTCTTGTCATTCGTAAACAGAGTATTCGCTATTACTGGCTGAAATTTACTGCAGAACTCAGTTAGCCTTTCTGCTGTCTATTCCTACTACTGAGCGCATGTTGTGCCTTAACCCTTTCTTCCACTCCTTCCACACAATTCCCATTCCCCATGGCTATTACATTTACACCTCCATTTACGTACTTTCTTACTATTCAATATCCTCATATACTTTATCCATCTATTCACTTTCAGCTTGTGACGTCGGCATGTACACCTGAACTGACGTTCTTCGTGTTGTTTTGCTGTCGATTCTAACGAGAACAACCCTGTTGTCTTGATCTCCGCAGAACTTTGATGAAAAGGTACGGTCAGTCGTACTGTAAGGCTCTTACACTAACTGGCTAAACTGAGACAGTTATGAAGGTTTAGAACAAGTGCGGGTTTTTGCATTCTGTAACTGAGGATAGCAACGTCGTCATCGACTCTCATGAGATATACGCTCTCATCCTGAACTTAATCCAACTCCTTAACATTGCTTTTATTTCCATCATGGCTCATTTGATGTACTCACTGAGCAGGACTAATTACGTCCATGCCTTACGCCCTTTCTATTTAGATATTTCTCTTTTGGTGCTCTTTTCGTACTTTACCTTTTTGTCCCCTGCACAGTTAGTGCATGACCTGTCTTTCCCTACAGCTGATACCTATTTTCTGAAAATCTGAAACGTCCAACGCCATTTTACGTTGTCGAACAGTTTTAAAGGTAAGTACTACGTAATTCGTGTTTCACAACAGTACATGAAGAAAAGACTACTCTTCTGAACGGTGAAGTACACTACTGGCCATTAAAATAGCTACACCAAGAAGAAATGCAGATGATAAATGGTTATTCATTGGACAAATATATTATACTACAACTGACATGTGATGCAATTTGGGTGAATAGATCCTGATCACTATCCAGAACGATCACCTCTGGCCGTAATAACGGCCTTGATACGCCTGGGCATTGAATCAAACAGAGCTTGGGCGGCGTGAACAGGTACAGGTGCCCATACAGCTTCAACACGATATCACAGTTCATCAAGAGTAGTGACTGGCGTATTGTGACGAGCCAGTTGTTCGGCCATCATTGACCAGACGTTTTCAGTTGGTGAGAGATCTGGAGAATGTGCTGACCGGGGCAGCAGTCGAAAATTTTCTGTATCCAGAAAGGCCCGTACAGGACCTGCAACATGCGGTCGTGAATTATCCTGCTGAAATGTAGTGTTTCGCAGGGATCGAATGAAGGGTAGACCCACGAGTCATAACACATATGAAATGTAACGGCCACTGTTCAAAGTACCTTCAATGCGAACAAGAGGTGACCTGGACGTGTAACCAATGGCATCCCATACAATCACGCCGGGTCATACGCCATTATGGCGACGACGAATACACGCTTCCAATGTGCGTTCACCGCGATGTCGCCAAACACGGATGCGACCATCATGATGCTGTAAACAGAACCTGGATTCATCCGAAAAAATGACGTTTTACCATTCGTGCACCCAGTTTCGTCGTTGAGTACACCGTCGCAGGCGCTCCTGTCTGTGATGCAGCGACAAGGGTAACCGCAGCCACGGTCTCCGAGCTGATAGTCCATGCTGCTGCAAACGTTGTCGAACTGTTCGTGCAGATGGTTGTTGTCTTGCAAACATCCCCAACTGTTGACTCGGGGATCGGGACGTGGCTGCACGATCCGTTACATCCATGCGGACAAGATTCCTGTCATCTCGACTGGTTGGGATCCAGCACGGCGTTCCGTATTACCCTCCTGAAACCACCGATTCGATATTCTGCTAACAGTCACTAGATCTCGACCAACGCGAGCAGCAATGTCGTGATACGATAAACCGCAATCACTTGCCTCATGTCAGGACGTTGTAGGTGTCGCCACCGGCGCCAACCTTGTGTGAATGCTCTGAAAAGCTAATCGTTTGCATATCACAGCATCTCCTTCCTGTCGGTTTAATTTCGCGTCTGTAGCACGTCATCTTCGTGGTGTAGCAATTTTAATGGCCAGTAGTGTATGAAAACTATGCCAGCCATCGTATCAGTGGCCACCAGCAAGAAGTTACCGAGGCTGATGAAGGAGGCAGTTTCTGAAACCTTCGATTTCTTCTAAAAGTTCTGGTCTCCCGGGGTCTGGAAAGACTGAGCCCGTGGAGAGCATTTGTAGCAGTTCGGGCCGTTCCGAGTTCAGATTGAAACTTTTCGTGTCGCCCGGCGCGCCGTTTACGTTAAGCGGCTTAGTTTGCACTCGCAGGCGGGTGGACATGCAGTGCGCGAAGTGGCGAAGTAGGTCAGCGCAGCGCTGCGCGGCCACTCATCTCGCCGAGTGGTGCACAACCGCGGGTGGGGTGTGGAGGGGCAAGGAGGGGGAGGAGGAGGAGGAGAAGCGAGGGGGGAGGGGGAGGACGCGAGCGGCTGTCGCGCGTAATTCGGCGCACACCGCCGCAGGACGAATTAAAGCGTCACAGCAGCGCGCCGCGGGCAAATAAAAAACTGTTGGTGCAGCGGTAGCTGGACCGCCGGTTCCATTACGGCCAACGACAACGATAATTTATATCGCGGGTGATCGATACGTGGCGGTGGCGCAGTCACGCCGGGCCGTCCGACGGACGGACGGAAGGATGGCCCGTCGATACGGAAGGCGACGCGCTGCGCCGCGCCGTCAGCTGACGCCGGTCTCAGAGGGGTGGCCGGGAGGGGGTAAAGAGTGGGGGGGGGGGGGGGGGTGGCGGGACATGCGTGCGGGCGGCGGCTGCTCCGTCACGAAACCTCCCAGGTACACGAATCTCGTATAGCGCCTGCGCCTCCTAAGAGTCGCCAGGTGCATTTTCTCTGTTATTTCGGTACATGGCCGAAAATAATCCCGACACCAAAAAATAATCGGCGCAGAGTAATAAAATTTCGGGAATACATTCGCCTGTTTAACATACTTACAAAGGAACCTCCCCATCGCACCCCCAACAGATTTAGTTATAAGTTGGCACAGTGGATAGGCATTGAAAAACTGAACACAGATCAATCGAGAAAACAGGAAGAAGTTGTATAGAAGTATGAAAAAAATAAGCAAAATATTCAAACTGAGTAGTCTATGCGCAAGATAGGCAACATCAAGGATAATGTGGGCTCAGGAGCGCCGTGGTCCCGCGGTTAGCGTGAGCAGCTGCGAAACGAGAGGTCCTTGGTTCAAGTGTTCCTTCAAGTGAAAAGTTTACTTTCTTCATTTTCGCAAAGTTATGATCTGTCTGTTCGTTCATTGACGTCTCTGTTCACTGTAATAAGTGCGATTAGTATACGAAAGGACGTGCCTCTCCAATGGGAACTGAAAACATTTGATCGCATGGTCAACCGATTCCTCCACATTGAAAATGTGAAATACTGGTACATTAATAACATACACAAGCGCCAGAATGTTGAATGCAGGTATGCAGACGTGCGTCCATTGTTTTATACGGTGCTGGATGTCACTCTATGGAATGGAGCTCCATGCCCGTTGCGCTTGGCCGGTTGCTCAAATTGTCGTTCGATGATCACCCATATGTGCTCGATTGGAGACAGATCTGGTGATCCAGCAGGGAGAGGCAACATGACGACGCTCTGTAAATCATGTTGGTTACAACAATGTTATGTGGGCGAGCATTATCCTGTTGGAAAACACTCCCTGGGAAAATGCTGTTTATGAATGGCAGCAAAACAGGTTGCATCAACAGAGTGATCTACTGCTTTCCGGTCAAGGGCTCCTACCATCATACGAAATTAAAGCTCTGCATAGGGAAAGTACGGCCAACTTGCCAGTGTCTGCCATTTTGGTCCCACTGCGCCTCTGGTGATACAATTTACTTCTTCCGCATATTTACGCGCATATATGAAAGAAGTGCACTCAACCGTCTAATGCATTGCTAAAGCTGATCAGTGGCTTCAAACGGAGCACGTCGGGTATTTAGCAACAAAAAATCTCAACAAATTTAATCTAAATTAGTCGAAAAGCATTTGTTGTGGTGAGCATGAAACACAGTTTTTTCCCTGCTATCCTTTATTGATAGCAAACGCAGATTTCGCAGTTCTTGTGTCGGTATTGAATTTGAACATCTGTTTTCGTAATTAGCGTTAAATTTATCCTATCCAATAGTCAGCAGGACAAAAGGGAACCAATATTAGTTAGCAAGTGCAATGAAAAATCCATCGCTAATTTAAAGCTCTATATCGATTTACTTCTTGTTCCTGCTATTTGATACTACAAAGTTCGCCCAGTGTCTCTTTAGTTGTACAAAATAAATTTGTATTTTTTGTCAGACCTATACCATAAAATTTTGTCTGTAAATTGTTCTATGGCGATAGGAGAATGTTTACGAAAGTACAAGAGAATAGAATATTCTTAAAATATGTTCGAATAAGACTAGGCCTACGATCAAAAGTACCCCTTTGCAGTGGTACAGTGCAGATTGGGGGCTGTGTTGCGGCAGTAATAATAGTCTCCTGGTAACGTTAATGGTTACTGAATTAAAAGTCCTCAGTTCGGTATTTGCCACGTGCAATTTTTTTTTCTTTTTTTACATTATATTGTGTGGAACAAAGTACTATTTATTATTATGAGCATAATAAATGTACGTTTAAACCATACTGTACAGTCGATCGGATCAAATTTTTTAGCAGTCATGATAACTTTCTACGGTACCGCTCGCTATTTTTCGTTTTATGTGCTAGCAGTGGCAGTTTTATCTCTAAGATTTATATTTTGTAATTGAATCACCATTAAACCATTATATTAGCTCTTCTGACATTTTTCCTGTTCGAATGGATTGGAAACTATGTAGCAGAAATGTAAAAAGGACAAAGATAAAAGACCAGAAATGAATAAAATTAACTGAATGGTTAAGTCGATTTCCTGCGACCCTTCCCATTGCGACAAATATTCTCCTTCCTGTTCCATCTCTCCCTTCGGAAGTGTTTCTGAACAGTTTTCCTCCCTTTTCGCCTCGAAACGAACAGACAAAAGCACAGCACTGAGTCATCATTCTACTTAAGACTATGAAAATACCGAACACTTCCTATGCTTCAGAGAGTAACGCTTGCGCCTACAATGGCTGCTAATGTCATATGACACGGTTTCAGCCAGTCCTGAATTGCGGACGGCTGCAAACGCAGGGGAATAGGATGGCCATATTTTCCTTTGTACAGAGCTTTATACGAAATGGCACACCTGGTACGCCCTGTGGGACTAGCACACAGACAGGTTGGTTGCAGGTGCTCAGCTGACCTCGTTCTACCAACACGATTAGTAGCACCCAGGCAGAACCAGTTTTCATCAGAAAACACAACAGACCTCCAATGTGTCCTCTAATGAGCTCTCGCTTGACACCACTGAAGTCGCAAGTGATGTTTGTTTGGGCTCAGTGGAATACACACTGCATGGCGTCTGGCTCGGAGCTGTCCCTCAGGTAACCAATTCGAAACAGCTCGCTGTATGTCAAATGCTACTCAAACTGCAGACGCAGTACGATGCGTCAGAGCCACACATCGAACACAATTGTCTTCCCTCTCGGTAGTCCCACGTGCCGCCCGTAGCCCGGTCTTTTTGCGACCGTACATTCTCTTGCCCACCGCTGCCAGCAATCATGTGCAGTACCTAAAGTCCTCCCAAGCCTTTCCGCAATATCGCAGAAGGAACATCCAGCTCCCCGTAGCCCTATTACACTGCCCTATTGAAACTCAGTGAGGTGTTTAATCATGGTGTCTTTGTAGCCTTAAAGGCATTCTTTACTAACATCAACTCATCACCTCCAAACTCAAAGGTACCTAACGCCCACGACTGTTACAGTTCGTATTCATAGCTGACCTGATTTACATCCTACTAGCGCCACTCTTACGTGATTGGCGTAAAACCTGAATAGACGTCATCTATCTGATGTAGAAACACATTTACCAAGTTTCGTTTGTGGCGCACAACTCCTTTTTTATGTTGCAATGTTTTTTCCTTCATTGCATAACTTCCAAGTTAAACATGAGGCAAAAGTGCCCATACCAAGAATAACAAATCATCAAAGCAGTTACAAGTAAGAAAGTGACATCTCAGAAGACTTGAATGCACTTTTATATACAAATTATAAAAAGTTACAAAGGCAGGCGTTGACAAGAGGTCAGCCACCAAAACCACAGTCCAAGCCACTGCTCTATTCAATCTGAAAAAAAGGTTATACGTAAATGTAGCGTGAATCGTCTATAAAGGTCCAAAATAAACAATGCACTCTAAATAGGAGAGTTCATAATCCCAGGAAACTTCGGTACACATCGATTTGTCCATCTCTTGTGCCGCGTGGACCTGATTATCTGTAAATACATTTGCTACCTCTTTGGTTGATTCTGTCAATTATAGAAAATTACACTTAATAAAAATTGTGTTGCAATGTAACCAACTAAAAGGAACGTAATGGTCTAAGTGAATTGATTAGCTTTGACACCAGACAGATACTGCTCATTACACGTTTCATCAGAAGCCCAGCACTGAAGGAGTACGTCGACGTTTTTCTTGTTACAAACTGTTTCATTTCTGGAATTTTATGTACTAATTCTATTACTACATGATATATTGACAATTACACTCAGAATGGTCAGTAACCCAACATCGACTGAGGCGCACTGCTGCGTGGCATTAGCAGTGAGGGCAGAGTGGCGTGAGCAGCCACACGACACTCAGCAAGTGGGCGCATGGACAATGAAGCACAAGGCCTCTCTACGATAGTATACAAAGTGAAACTGTACTGTACTGTGCGGCGACACAGCTTGTTCTCGAAGAGCCTCTCAAGCAAACGGTGACACTGACAGACGTCGAATGACTGATTCAGAGCACTGTTATCGTTTTTCTCGCCTTCGTTGGCGGCCCACCCCGCACTGCCTGCCTGACTGCGACTGCTCACTAGCTGCTGCTGTTCTGCTCAAAATGGTTCAAATGGCTCTGAGCACTATGGGACAACATCTGAGATCATCAGTCCCCTAGAACTTAGAACTACTTAAACCTAACTAACCTAAGGACATCACACACATCCATGCCCGAGGCAGGATTCGAACCTGCGACCGTAGCAGTCGCGCGGTTCCGGACTGAAGCGCCTAGAATCGCTCGGCCACCGCGGCCGGCTGTTCTGGTCATTCTGTGCCTCCGGTAATATAAACCTTAAGCCGAATATGCCTCTAGATTAAATCGAGACAGTTATATTGAATGAGCGCACTTCATGAACATCTACATCGACACGATAACTCTGCAATTCACAACTAGATGCCTGGCATAGGTTTCATTGAACCACATTACAGCTATTTGTTTACCGTTCCGCTCTCAAACAGCTAGTGAGAAAAACGACCACTTAAATGTTACCTTGTGAGCTCTGATTTATCTTATTCTATTTTGATTGTCATTTCTCTCCATCTAGGTGAGATCGAACAAAATACACTCCTGGAAATTGAAATAAGAACACCGTGAATTCATTGTCCCAGGAAGGGGAAACTTTATTGACACATTCCTGGGGTCAGATACATCACATGATCACACTGACAGAACCACAGGCACATAGACACAGGCAACAGAGCATGCACAATGTCGGCACTAGTACAGTGTATATCCACCTTTCGCAGCAATGCAGGCTGCTCTTCTCCCATGGAGACGATCGTAGAGATGCTGGATGTAGTCCTGTGGAACGGCTTGCCATGCCATTTCCACCTGGCGCCTCAGTTGGACCAGCGTTCGTGCTGGACGTGCAGACCGCGTGAGACGACGCTTCATCCAACATGCTCAATGGGGGACAGATCCGGAGATCTTGCTGGCCAGGGTAGTTGACTTACACCTTCTAGAGCACGTTGGGTGGCACGGGATACATGCGGACGTGCATTGTCCTGTTGGAACAGCAAGTTCCCTTGCCGGTCTAGGAATGGTAGAACGATGGGTTCGATGACGGTTTGGATGTACCGTGCACTATTCAGTGTCCCCTCGACGATCACCAGTGGTGTACGGCCAGTGTAGGAGATCGCTCCCCACACCATGATGCCGGGTGTTGGCCCTGTGTGCCTCGGTCGTATGCAGTCCTGATTGTGGCGCTCACCTGCACGGCGCCAAACACGCATACGACCATCATTGGCACCAAGGCAGAAGCGACTCTCATCGCTGAAGACGACACGTCTCCATTCGTCCCTCCATTCACGCCTGTCGCGACACCACTGGAGGCGGGCTGCACGATGTTGGGGCGTGAGCGGAAGACGGCCTAACGGTGTGCGGGACCGTAGCCCAGCTTCATGGAGACGGTTGCGAATGGTCCTCGCCGATACCCCAGGAGCAACAGTGTCCCTAATTTGCTGGGAAGTGGCGGTGCGGTCCCCTACGGCACTGCGTAGGATCCTACGGTCTTGGCGTGCATCCGTGCGTCGCTGCGGTCCGGTCCCAGGTCGACGGGCACGTGCACCTTCCGCCGACCACTGGCGACAACATCGATGTACTGTGGAGACCTCACGCCCCACGTGTTGAGCAATTCGGCGGTACGTCCACCCGGCCTCCCGCATGCCCACTATATGCCCTCGCTCAAAGTCCGTCAACTGCACATACGGTTCACGTCCACGCTGTCGCGGCATGCTACCAGTGTTAAAGACTGCGATGGAGCTCCGTATGCCACGGCAAACTGGCTGACACTGACGGCGGCGGTGCACAAATGCTGCGCAGCTAGCGCCATTCGACGGCCAACACCGCGGTTCCTGATGTGTCCACTGTGCCGTGCGTGTGATCATTGCTTGTACAGCCCTCTCGCAGTGTCCGGAGCAAGTATGGTGGGTCTGACACACCGGTGTCAATGTGTTCTTTTTTCCATTTCCAGGAGTGTATTTTCGCGCACTAAGTAGAAAGATGCTGACTGAAATTTCATGAGAAGATCCTGCCGCGATGAAAAACTCTTTTGTTTTAATGATAGTCACCCTAATTCGCGTATCATATCCGTGACACTCTCCCCCCTGTTTCTTGATAATACAAAACGAGCTGCCCTTCCTCGAATTTTTTCGATGTCCTCTGCCAATCCTTTCTGATGCGGACTCTCACCGCACCGCAGTACTCCAGAAGAGGAGGGACAAGCGTAGTTTAAGCAGTCTCGTTAGTAGACCTGTTGCATTTTCTATGTGCTCTGCCAGTACATAGCAATCTTTGGTTTGTCTTCCTCGAAACATTATCCATTATATCGTTCCAGTTTAATTTATTTGTAACTGTGATAACTAAGTACAAGGCGAATTTATAGTATAACCGAAATTCAAGTGATTCCTTCTAATACACTAGTGAATGACCTCAAACTTTTCATTGTTTAGGGTTAACTTCCACTTTTCAGACCATACAGATACCTTGCCTAAATCTTTTTGCAATTTTTGATCTTCTGATGATTTTAATAGACGGTAAAAGACAGCATTATCTGCCAGGTACCTAAGATAGCTACTCATATTGTCCCCTCAATCATTTATGCAGATTAGAGACAATCGAGGGCCTATAAAACTTGTTTGTGGGACACTTGACATCACGTCTATTTTAATCTATGACTTTCAGTCAATTACTACGAACTGTGGGCTTTGTGACAGGAACTCCATAATCCAGTCTCACAAATGAGGCGATACTCCGTAGGCACGCAATTTGAAGTCGCTAGTGACCACGGTGCCAAAAGCCTTCCGTAAATCTAAACATATGGAATCAATTTGACATCTGCAATCGATAGCATTCATTACTTCGTGAGAATAAACAGCTAGTTGTGTTTCAAAACAATGATATTTTCTGAATCGCTGTAGACTGTTTGTCAAGAAATCATTTTCTTCGAGTTAATTCACTATGTCACTACGTTCCAACACAGTGTATGTTCCAAAAACCTACTGCAAATCGATGTTAGTGATATGGGCCTGTAGTTTTGCGGATTACTCCAATTTCCTTTCTTGGGTACTGGTGCGGCCTATGCAACTTTCCAGTCTGTAGGTACGGAGTTTTCGACGAACGAGCTGTTGTATGTGATAGCTAATTAGGGGCTATTCTGTCAGCATACTGTGAAATGAATGTGAGTAGTATACAATCTGCACTGGAGGCCTTGCCTTTATTGATTTAAGCTACTTTGCTAGAACCAAGGGACATTTGTTACTCATGTTGGCAGTTGCTCATGATTTGAATTTTGGAATATTTACTTCATCTTCTTTCAATAATTACACTGTAGTAGCTCTGTCATCGGTAACACTACCTTTGCTGTCGCATAGTAAAGGTGTTGATTGTTCAGAATCTCGATAGCTTTTTGGCCAGATTTTAAAACAGCGTTTCGTTCTGCATACTAATAAAAGCATTGCGCTTAACTTCGAGCATCTGTAAAACATCGCCAGTGAATCTTCACAAAGAATTTAGCTTTTAGTAAGTAATAATCGAAGAGGTCAGCATAAGGAAGTGCAAAAAGTTTAGTACCGATTAATCTCACCGCGTAGACTGTTCATATGATGGCAACAAGTAGTTACCCATGCACTGTTCGAAGGCACAGTATACTGTACAAATGATTTTGTGTTGCCGCGTTTATGTTCTTGTCTTTCAGTTTTACCAAACCAACAACGTGCAGTAAATCAAAACATGCCTTTGCGAGGTACTATTTTCATTCATCTACACCTTCAGTAATTATCCAATGAACTGACGACTACCTACAGAAACATTAAACACATTCCTGTGTATCCGAAAAGTGAAAGAAATAACGCCGCATGGTGAGACTCAGAAGAGCAGGCGAAGGGTCCAGTCCAACAATACTTTGAATTTCGCACATACACACACACACACAACGTGGACTTCAGCAACGAATTTCGCCTCTTGGCCACCGTTTAGGTATTTGAGGTACTCGCCACCGTGCAGGAACTCATAGCTCTTGAATAATCTCTTCAGTCTGGGTATCAGAAAATATGGCCATAACCATGGATGTAAACTTAGCCAGTCGAAAATACGTTTTCGTACTGTAACCTAACCACCTCCGGCAAGTTTGATTCTCATAACGCAGACAAGAAGATGTCCACGAGACACGATACATAAGGGAATCTCATTAGCTCTGCCAGCTCCACATACCAACCGTACTGAGGGGCCGGTTTAGTAATCAATATGACATCTTTGATGACTACTGTGGCATGTTACATAAACTTGAGACCTGCAATTGACCCAGAAGATATCGCCTGCAACCAGGAACAACCGTAACTAACGCAGTTCCTAACAAATTCTAGACCACATGGATGAACAGTGCTGCTGGAAACAAAGTTCTCCAGCAGCCAAAATATCAGGGAGGTATCTTGCCCCCTGGATTGTAGTGTCACTTGCTCCCTTCTTCTCCCTCCCCTTTCGTAAACCTCAAATCAAAATCTTTTGTAAGACAGCGTAGTGCATTCATAATGTCCGCCTCAATAGACTTGCACTTGGCGGACGAACTTCCCGCCTGGGAACTCCCGGGCACTGACGCCATACGCTCAGTTCCACTTCCATTCGTGCATTCATAATGAATATAATGGCTATTATGTAGCTTGTGTCCCACTATAACGATCGCTGACTGCATTTTGAGACATACCTTTCATATATATATTTTAGAAACACAGAGAATACTTGGTTTATTAAGAGTAAAACCCATTGAGTGGAAGGAAAGATTCTGTGTTACCATGACACCTGGATGTTATTTGTGCATTTGGAACAGAAAATTATCCATAGCGAAGGTACCAGTACGCATTTTGCAATTGTGCACCGAGAAACAATAAAGTACAGAAGGACACACAAAAGTTTCACAGCAATAGTGGACGCTATGTAGGATACGTGCGAGTGGAAGAACACGTGAGCGAAGTACGCATGGAAAACCCGATGGCCACGACTATAAGTTATCGCTTGTGCAGTTTAATTCACGTCGAAAATGCAATAACAGAAACCAAACAGAGTTCATACCATATGCTTCCCTTAGATAGCAACTTAGAAAATTAGAAACAATAATAAAGGACTGCTTATCTACTAAAGTATTCAGATTAATTGTAAACGAATTAAGTTCACAGTACGAAAAGGGGGAAATAATATGAACAAATAGATTAGCATCACAATACTGGCAATGTAAAAGAAGATGGCATCAGCCATGTACAGTGAAAGATAGTGTGGATCATTCGTACGAGACATAGACTGATGTTTCAGATTTTACAATTACTGTATTCAGAAGCTAACGCAGCAGACTTCAGGAGAGCCTCTAAGTAACTGGTGCCGTTGGACATTGAAACATTAGAAGAGTAGAACTTTTCTATAGTATTCGTGAGGAAGGAGGAAGGCAGGTGATGGAGTATGATGCTTCCAAAGCATCACACGTAGCTTGGTCGCAGATAAAGCGCTGACCTTTCAGGGTCCTCTTTGAGTGATCGAACACGCGGAAAATGCAAAATGATAGACCTGGACTATAAACAGGTGATCCGACACCTCCTATCCGATAAAACGGTACGCAGCGTGCTCTGTGTTCCATTGGCAGTGTCCAGCCTTACGTTATCGTGAAATAAAATCAGGCCTTGCGACAGTGTGTCTCCCCAATCGCTTTCAGAAGTTTTTCAAAGTGTCGTAGCAGCTTAGAGAATTGACTGTGGCCCGTCCGTCACCGAGTCCAACATGAACAGCTCCTCGATATCTAAGAATAGACTCAACTTGACCTTTACATCCAGTGGGAGATGAGTGGTCTGCCGGCCGCTGTGACCGAGCGGTTCTAGGCGCTTCAGTCCAGAAGTGTGCCGCTGTTACGGTCGCAGGTTCGAATCCTGCCTCGGGCATGGATGTGTGTGATGTCCTTTGGTTTGTTGGGTTTAAGCAGTTCTAAGTGTAGGGGACTGATGACCTCAGATGTTAAGTTTGATAGTGCTTAGAGCCATTTGAAGCATGAGTGGTCCTTAGCTGGCCTGGATTGCGATGCCTGCCTTCATTCCTGACTCATACGTTTTAGTTCCGCCTGGAAATGACGACTCCAAGTCGCTTCTGAAACGTCCCGTCCTCTCGCTCTAGGACAGACCGTGACGGAGCATCAAGTTTCACTAGCGGCTGCGGCCAGAATCTGCGCTCCCTTGCCATGTGAGATTAATTACGCGATATCTCTCAGAAACATTGCACATCAAGGAGCCACAGGAACACATGTGATATGTCTTTTGTGGGGATACGTGCCCAGAACCTGGCAATCGTTGATATTATTCTACCAAAAAGATGGCAAAGACAAAGACCCAGTCATACAGGCCTATTTGTTAGGTCAAGTACAGGAAAAGCTTCTGTGCCGTCATCTGAGGGATCATAGACAGTTTGTAGGGATGAGCCCTCATTCAGTAGGGTTTCAGGAAAGGGAAATCCATAGACAATGCGATAAGCCACGCAATGGACATTGTGAACACTTCAGGCGACAAGTATGTTATAGGTTTAATGATTGATATAGCTGGAGATTTTGACTGTTTATGGTGGCCTGACCTGCTCAAAAGATGAAACAGATGGACTGACCCCGGTGTGTCTATAGCAGCCTACGAGATTATTGCACAGACAGGCAATTGCAATTAGAATACTCCGGGAAGAAAATTGTGAAAAAATCACCAAATGCTGCCAATAGGCCTCTCTTTGTAGTCCGAGCTGTGGGATGTTGGTACAGAACAATTACTAAACCATCTTCAGAGCATAAAAATGCTATGGTTCTATCGGCTACGCAGACAATGTGCCAATTATAGTGTCTGCCAACTCGAGTGCTAAATTAGGGGAAAATGATAGGATAGTCCTTCAAAAACTAAGAATATCCTGCTTGCGGAACACCCTAACGATAGCACCACACAAAACAGTTTACATGTTACTAAAAGGAAGATTATTAGGAACGAGAAACCACACAATCAGAGGAAACGACCACCAGCGAAAAGAAAAGGAGTATGTAGGTACCTCGGATTTAACGTCGATGAAAAGCAAAACAATCATGCATATGTGAAACTAGTCCGCCAGAGGAGCACTAAAATGCTAAACAAAATAGCAACAATTGGTCAAAGTAATTTCCAGCTACCACTGAGTGCAATAAGAATGTACCACGACTGCTACTGTGGGCTACGGGTTGAGTGTTTGTGCTCATTGAGCCAGACAGGTAAGGACGGCACAGGCTCTACGGCGAGCACAGAGAAGTGTACCCTTGCCTCTGACAGGCGCGTGTAGAACTCCGACTGAACCGCTGCTGGTGATATTAGGCCTGATAGCTCCAGACCTAGCGGTAAGAAAGAGAGGTGCACAATATTGGTTCCAGTAGGGCGGATATGATAAGGTACAGCAGATACTGGGCGTAAAAGACACATCGAATAAGGAAATAATCGCTTATTTTGGCAAAAAATCTGGGACAGGGCAGAAACAGGGAGGCGAACTTACCCGTTCCTTCCCAAGGTAAAAGATCAAGAATGTCACAGTACCTGTCGGGATATGGTCCATATCCCAACTACCTACTGAAAATACTACAACGACCACAGACACATGTGTAGGTGGCGGAAGCGGCATTCCAGACCACAACGTCTTAGGAATGTGCCATCAGACAAGATGTTACAGACCAACACAGGAACGTCTTTGGTAACCTAACAATCTATAACATAAAAACGGGTGAGGAACTGTCGAGTAAATTGAACTCGCTGACAGGTAAAACATCAGCTTATAAACCGCAAGTCAAGAGGCCATATGAGAGAACATCCACCTACAAGAGCTTTCCTGAAAAAGTGATGAGATGAGGCTCGTGGAGGGCCAGAAAGTCTTCAGAGATCCTGACTCCTATCTACTAATCTCTGCGCCTTGGGTGGCAAAGCAGTGCAGCATCTGTGAATCCTGAATTCTACGTTAATGTGGTGGGCTAAGTATCCACTGTTGTGACTTGGCAAGACAGCCAAGCTGAAGGCTATGCTAACTATCGTCACGGCAAATGAGAGCGTAATTTGTCAGTGAACCATCGCTAGCAAAGTCGGCTCTACAACTGGGGCGAGTGCTAGGAAGTCTCTCTAGACCTGCCGTGTGGCGGCGCTCGGCCTGCAATCACTGATAGTGGCGACACGCGGGTTCGACGTATACTACTGGACCGCGGCCGATTTAAAGGCTACCACCTAGCAAGTGTGGTGTCTGGCGGTGACACCACATCCACAGATATCCCTCTTGGTTCTGATACCAAGTACAGTAGTGTGGTTTAATGTAGAGCTATGTAGTATAGTGTTGTATAGTAAGTGTAGTTCACAATTATAAGCTACAAAAATCTGATCCAGCAATGCAGCATAGTGTAGCAGACGGATTCCAGCTAAACTTACATCTCTGCGCTAGATGGCCAAATGGAGTAAGCCGACTCTTTCTTCCTTTTTCTAAAAAAATATTTTTTTTTCTTTTATGTATACGATGGCTGCCCAGAATGTAATGCACCGCATTTTTTTTCTCATCTGAGAACTATACTACGAATGCGAAACGTTACATATGTATTATCTGAAGTCTCCTGAGACAGCGCGCCAAATTTCCGTCACTTCCGACAGGTAACGTAGCTGCAGGAAAGTTTCAAAATTGCATCTGTAGATGATGTACGTTACAAGCAACGTGCAGTCATTGATTTTCTCACTGCAGAGAAAGAAAGTGTGGGCAATATTCACAAGTGCAAAATCTATGGAGCATCTGCTGTGGACAGAAACAGTCAGTCGCTGGGCACAGAGGGTGAGGCCATTTCTGCGGAGATCGACGATTTGCAGCGATCGGGAAGACCATCCACTGCTGTCACACCTGACACACCTGACCTAGCCCCCTCGGACTTCCGCTTCTTTGGATCATTAAAGGATGCCATCCGTGGAAGACATTCTAAGGACGGTGAGGTGGTGATTCAGGCAGTGAAACACTGGCTCCGCCACCAGGTTAAGGATTGGTATCGATAGGGCATACAAGCTCTTGTTTCGTGTTGGAGGACGGCCGTAGAACGGACTGGAGATTACGTGGAAAAATAGGTTGTGTAGATAAAACGCCATTCTTTGGTGTGTGTGTGCAATTGTCATTACGTTCAATAAAAAACTGTTTAAGCAAAAAAAAGGTGGTGCATTACTTTCTGGGCAAACCCTCTTATGTTTAATATATATTTTGTCACCTTAAGCACCATAATAATTAGTTGTACTAACACATTTGAAATTATGTTAAAATATTATGTCAATTCATGTGCAACATTTCGTCTGTTCTTGTTGCTAGACTAGACTAAAAGAAAATAGCAAATAAGTAAATAAATAAATAAAACACCTGTAATATTGTGTATTGACTTTGGTGTAACATCGCCAGGCCCGCCACTTTCATTAAACACCACATCCAGCTAGGTAAATCCCCCCCACTATTTGGTATGAAATTTGTTCTCACCAGCAACGTGGTCACACGCTAGGCCGCACTACTCGTCTGTAACAACGGAAATGACTAATCAGAATTCCACGCCAAGGTACGGTGCTTTCGGTAGGGACAGAATGACCGAGTCCTGCTGTGGTTCATTCACTCATAACTGGACATGGTACACAGAAGGACCTTGAAACGTCACCCCCGCCCCACAAGGACATGAAGTTGCGTGCTACACAAACGACAGCTGCATACCTTCTCCCCGATCTTGCGAGCTCCTGAAACCTCTAACAAATTCTTCTTTACATGTAGGCCTCTCAGGAGCGGGATGCGATCATTTCCGTTGGTCAGCTCTCGTTCCCATTAGCAGCTCTCCTCCGCAAAACGTAGCTTCCTGCAATGGTTTTTCTCAAGCTTAATTCCAAAGGGTGCTGGAAAATTCCTGCACCATTGTCATCAAGACGGTCTAGTAGGCTCCCATCTGAAACACATTAGGCGTATTATCGCGAAAGACCGACGATTCCCTCCAGACTGGAAACAAGCTTTCTTCCACCGACTGCCAGATAGTGCGTCTGGGTCAACAGCAAGCGACCGAGACCACGGCGAGACAAGCAGTGATATCTTACACATCTCTACCCACAATGAGCGTTATGAACACTGTCATACACTTCTGGTGTCGGATCTCATGTTCCAGGCACTTTCCCAAGCGCAAATGTTTTTCTTTTTCCTTGTTGCTAAGGTATCGGGATAGCTGTGCAGCAGAAACATTCCAGTATCTCCGTCTTCTGCACAGCACCATATCTGTGGATTCCATGATAATGTTCGCAGCAGTTGACAGTACACATCACCGCTCTTTTTATTTATTTGTTTATTTTCCTCTAGAGGCATGGTTTCGGCATCGGTTACACAATCGTGTTCAGGGCGAGGGTCGCCCGCCGAACTCCGGTCGGCCACTCTGGCCCTTTTCACGCCTCCGTAACGTGCTTCCGCATAACCGGCGTGCACTCGATGATAAATGTAGCAACTCGCCGACACGCCTTCTTTGCACAAAATTGTGTAACGCCACGCCGTGCGTGCATGGGCGTATCCATCACACACCTCTGGTGTTATTACTAATGGCTGTTCTACGTAGTGCTGTGCTCTGTGGAAATCCTTACGTCTTGCGCAGGTACATCACTTCGCCAGCTCGGCTGCACTGCCATTTCGTGTCGGCTCAATAAATATTCCCGGCGTTTACAGCTTTGTCTGTGTTCCATTTCAACGACTCTTATACAAAAGATACACAAATAACTGAGGGTACGACAGTGAGACGGGAATATGTGGGAATGCTGTACTCACAGGTCTTACTAATACGAAACATTGTTTCAGCTGAGCAACAGAAAAAGCTGTAAAAACGTGGAAAAATGAAAAAGCACTGGAAGCATTGGGAACCTAATGCCACATACGCATTTTGTGACTCAAATGAACACAGAAAACATGGAACGAAGGAATATGAAAAATAGTTACCACACTCAGGGAATGATTGGTGGGATATAGGCTAGGCAGAAAGTAAGAAATAATTTGGCCACATAACGAACGCTCAAGCAAAACGTAGAAGGTTACAGAAGAGAGTACAAGATGTACAGCGTAGTTCAGCAACTCCTACCGCTGTCGTTTTATGCAGCCGACAATGTTACAACTGACCTTCATGAACCTCGTGCAAGAGCTTCATATTGTCTTGCTCGCTACACGCAGACTATTTGTCCTACAGAAAACATGAACGAGACCATTTTGTAGTAAATTTAATGTAGTTATATTTTGTACTGGGACACGGTTTCGGCGGAGGCTACGGTTTTAGAGTTATACAAGAAAAACATACAAAACTGAACTTCAAACACAACTCTACCCCCATACTCATGCCTCTCCAGTCAGAATTTCTAACACGGATGTTGCTCGTGGCACACACTCTTACCACTGTGCTAACATTTCCGACTACGTAAACTCTTCCCGATATTCGACCTTTTTTCATCTCTTATTGATTGCGCTATTACTCCGCCGTCAGTCAGTTGAAAATTTTTGTGCAGTGGTAGAAGGGAGTGGCATGAACAAACGGATTGTGGGAGCGGGGCTGTGTCTGAAGAGCACTCTCTTACGATTATCTTGAATATCTCGAAAACTGCGACCTCTAGCGAATGTGAATCACAGTACAAAAGCTGACTGTGGTGTCACCGCCAGACACCACACTTGCTAGGTGGTAGCCTTTAAATCGGCCGCGGTCCGTTAGTATACGTCGGACCCGCGTGTCGCCACTATCAGTGATTGCAGACCAAGCGCCGCCACACGGCAGGTCTAGAGAGTCTTCCTAGCACTCGCCCCAGTTGCACAGCCGACTTTGCTAGCGATGGTTCACTGACAAATTACGCTCTCATTTGCCGAGACGATAGTTAGCATAGCCTTCAGCTACGTCATTTGCTACGACCTAGCAAGGCGCCATTATCATTCGCTATTTATCTTGTGATGCATGTACCGTCAGACCGATGTTCACCAATTATGGATTAAAGTTAAGTATTCCAGAAGCTACGTACCTTTTTTTTGCTAGTATAATTACTTTACCTGTTCCAGACATCACGCCAGCCTGCGTGAGCTTAAACGCGTGCCTTGTGGCTTGGCTGTCTTGCCAAGTCACAACACTGACTTCATTAAATTTGCTACAAAAAGTCCTGTTCATTTTTTCTGTAGGACTAACAGCTTGCGCGCAACCAACGACCGAATATAAAAACCTCAAGTGTGGTTTCTGAAGGCAAGAAATAACGTTGCGGGTTGCATAAAACCACGGTAGCAGAGGCAGCTCAATCGACCTTTGTAACGGGCCATTCAGAGCACCATAATCCGATTTCCCAGAAACTTCGCTCAGGAGTCAAAATACGCGAACAAATGACTCGTCTTATCCGTAGATGCTTTCTGAGAAAGTTTTAGAGGTACTGTATGTGTCTCTTAGCGAATAAATAGTGCAAAGGACGCGGTGGCAGAATGCTTGAGCTTCATGGCTTCACCCTTAGACGTCCCGTGTTCGAAAACCGATCATTATTTCAATTTTTGTTTTTCATTTATCTACCTATGTGCATATAACATTACTACGCAAATGTGCTCCAGTGTATATTCAAATAAGGTTATCCTCATCGTCTACTAATTAAAAAAAGATGGCTCCAAGCACTATGGGACTTAACATCTGGGGTCATCATTCCCCTAGACTTAGAACTACTTAAACCTAACTAACCTAGGGACATCACACACATCCATGCCAGAGGCAGGATTCGAACCTGCGACCGTAGCAGCCGCGTGGTTCCGGGATGATACTAATTATATGTTTGGTGAGTGAAGTAAAAAAAACTGAATACGAAAATTACTTGAAATTGATTTCGGTAAAATACTTATAACTTGATTTATAATCAATTTCAAACTTCAGTTTCCGGAAAAGTGATCCGTTATGCATGGTTTGCCGCGAAAGTATTACCACCACGTGGAAGCTTCACCAATGTTAACGAAGTTTCTTTCCCGAGTGAGATTCATATGAAGAAAAGTCATTGCAACAAAACCTGTCTTCATGTGATTCTCGTGGTGGTCAGAATTTCTGCGGTCGGTAAATCCATTGCAATGCATCAAGGTCTCCAGAAGAATAGACACACGAATTAAGGGTAAAAACTAATATAAAAATCGGTGTAAGAATGAAATATAAGTAAAAGAGAATTTTTAAAGGCTGTAGGTCTGATAGTACCATACACGCATATGCTGTATAAAATGGATGACACTGAGAAACTCAATTGTAATTTCACATTTAATATAACGCCCGCTAACATGTTGTAATCTTCTACTGACACGAGTAGAACGATAACCGGGTTTCTAACACGCAGCTCAACAGTGAGAGGAGACGGGGCACACGGCGTTGCAGCCATTTCGATTAAGATTATCGCCCACTAAAAAGGATCTAAATTACGTCGGAAAATGACCGTCGTACATTCAGAAAGAGTAAGGTTTTACTGATAAGCCGAAACATGTTCCCTTATTTTGACTCCCATTCCACCGAGCGAAGTCTCTGGAAAATCGGGTTATGGCACTTTACGTGTATCGTCAGTGTAAAAGCTATGATAGCCCACTCAAATAGTGGATTTTTCGCAATAAAATTATGGAAGTTTTTATCTCAACGATTCTATATGTTTTTTGGGAGACTGAATACGAATTTTAAAAAAAATCGCAAACAACTCAAAATTTTCACTCTCTTTTCAGTTTCTGTCGTATATCTGGAATACTATGGATTTTTAGAAGATATACAAAACTGAAGTAGACGAAGTTTCCTACAAAATGCATTGGTGACGTTTGATTTTTTGACGAGCGGTATCGGCGCTAGAGCGCGCTGAAAAGCAATGAATTTTTGGCCCCTATGTGGAAACATAAGAAACGCCTTCTCGCCACCTCAACAGTTCGTAAATTTGACACGTTACAAACAAAATCCCCTGCACCACATGAAAGTATATTAAGTTTCCTACTACAGACTTCTGTAACATTCAATTACCTCGTAAGGGGAAAGGCAATAAGGCGAAAAATTACGACAGATGCCTTCTACGTCCTGCAACCGAACGAACCCTCCCACACGAATAGCTGTCATCGGCACTTTACTTTCGGTGCATTACACTTAAAAGAGATTGTTTGAATGAATGTATGGCAAAGCATGTTGGATGAAAACATTAAGATATAACATTTACAAGATATTAGCTACGTGACATTTAACATATAGGTGAATACGAAATCTGTATGTATTAATATACATGTGTCAGGACACAAACATGTGTCCTCGACACTGGCGTCGCAAGAAACAAGCGCTGAGCTGTTTTTGTTTGAGGTGACTCCAGCTACACACATCGGAGAAACGAAGCTGCAAATATCTGCCGAAACATCAGGCGAAATGCTCCAAACGACTGTGCTGGAACATCCTGTATGTACAAGGGAGCTCTCCCTCAGGAGTGAATTAGTTTCCATGTGTAAACTAACTGCAAGACTGATTTCTACATCATTGGCTGATTCGATCACAATTTATTCACTCATCTCAAACATGTTTCCAGATTGTGGGATATATTATCCTTCGCGAATAATGTCTGTGGTTGTGCACACACACCCACACACATACATGAAGGACAAAAATTTTGACACTAATATCGGAGTAAATGACTGAGTTTTTTGGCATCATCTAGAAGTGAGCTTGAGCAATTTGCGGTAGGATTTTACGCTCACTGGTTTCGAATCTTCTATTTCACATGTTCTCAAAATTCTGTTTTTAAATATAATTAATGATCCAGTAAGAATGACCCTAGGGATTTACTAAAAAGTGATCATGAAGAAATAGCTTTTATCTTATGTTGAAGACTAGTGTAAATTTTTATTGCTCTATTTGTAATAAACGTAATCTCTTTACCGACTGCACATGAAACTTACCTGTTTCCCTTGTTTCATGGTTCTGGATATTGAAGTCTCTATTTATGTATATTACGGACAGAAAAACATAACTCATATATACAAGGATGGAAATATTCATTTGGATAGACCTGTGTTATCCACCGCAATTAAACCTCCGCACCGAGCAGCGGCGCGATTCACTTCGTGCGGACCAGAAACGCATCGCTGGTCACATTTCTCCGTGCGCGGCCCTCTGCTAACATCGCAGGCAGCCTTCGCGCGCTCGCTCCTCAAAATACAGTGATTGGCCACCCTAACACTCAGCGATTGCCGTCCAGAATATACAGCGCTCCCAGCCACCGGCTCCATTAAATTATGGAGCCTTATTTAACACCGCTACTGACGTCTAGAACAAGTCCTCACCGTGCTGTGTTCTAACCCATAACTCGGGAATGCTACGCTATGATGCACCTGCTACTCGATATTGATTTGGCTGGGCTCTGGATTTAGAATCCGAATGCTGTAATGGAAGCTTGACTTCAATGTTCACTAGGCTTGCTGTGTCAACGGACTTGTGATTCCGCCGGAATCCTGCATTTCACTAGCACTTCCTGGACGTTGGTATAATCACCATCAATTTATATATTTTTCATAAAGTGTTCATCTACAACTTGGGGCTTGGTAACAGAATTATTTGCATCAGTGTTGTGTCAATAAACCGTAGAACGGTGATATATTCATTGTGTTATTCCTGATCGTAACAAGACCCAATGTAGCTGTTTTACAAGTTTCCTCAAAAATAAAAAAATGTGTATATATATCAAAGCTGTGATATGCTAGGCAGACGCAGCCGACTACTGCCTATGAAGAGCGCTGCGCCGCAGGTCGTCACTAGGAAATGCACGTTCCGTGTGATACATCAACTCGTTTCTAAGCGTGCACCAACCACTAGGGAAACCGCGTCTGCAGCACCCCACGGCGGGAAATACATCTTGTGTGAGATGCTGTTACGTTTTGCTGCGAAAAAGTGCCTGCGCCAAAGTCAGAGGACGAGCGGAAGTCAATAACTAAAACTCCGTTGTGCACTCTCAGACAAACGTTTGGCTGCGGACCAAGTTATAATACGTAGACGCGTTCGACTTTGAGCACTCTCCCGGGACCATTACGCCTGGGTCGCAGAAGGGCGCAGGCAGCTCTAGCTAGCTACCGTCAGACGGCGTGCCGCCAGTCCCGCCCCGACGTCTGCTGCCCTGCTTTCCCCTCGCCACTCGTCGCCTCGGCAGGCGGCAGCTCCTCCTCCCACTACCTCCCTCCCCCCCCCCACCTCCCACCGGCAGCTCTCGGCAGGAGGAATCGCCTCGCCCTGAGGGCCCTCCGCCGCGCCTGCAGACACGACACGACTCGCTCCGCCGACTCTACCCCAGCCTGGCGACGCGCCCGCCGTGAACCTAACTACGCGGCGCTGCGCTGCCGCGCTTGCCCGTGCCTAAGTCGTGGAGAGAGCAACCTCTGACTGACGGCACCGACAAGTCTCTGAGAAACTCCCACTTGCGTTTCCCGAGAGTATACAGGGTGTTTCCGTAAGAGCGTCCAAAAATGTTGCAGGACAGAAGATGCTACACAGAACAATTTGAGGTACAGAACTTGGGGTCGGAGAAGCCAGCTTAAGGAGATAACAGGAATAAAATCACATTACTGTGCACTGCCTTAGTTACGTTAACTGCAGATACCATAAATGACACACTGAACGTACCATTTGTACTGTATCTTTCAAAATGTGCTAAAACTAACGGCCGTCAACCTCAATGGAAGCATGATTCTGACGCAACCTGAAGGATATCCCTGATGTGTTTTGAATCTCACCAACGGGCAGCTAAAATTCTGGCAACTATTTCCATATCCGTATCCACTGGGGTTTCCTACTGAAGATATCCCTTTAAGAAATAATCAGGGGGATTAAGCTCAGGTGACGTCGAGGCCATGGAGTAGGACCTCCGCTTCCAATACAGCGACCAAAAAATACAGCACTGAGATGGTTGCGGACATCGACACTGTAGTGAGGCTGGACACCGTCATGTTGTATCCACATCCTCTCACGAACAGCCAAGGCCACGTTCTCCAACAACTCAAGTAGAACTCTTTGCGCGAAGTACGGGTAGCCACTCAGGCGGCCAGGTAGAAGATATGGTGGAATAAGATTGTCGCCTACAAGGTCGGCCCAGATATCTACAGCAAAACGTGTTTGATGGTGTGACTAATACAGCATAAGGGTTTTCCTCATCCCAAGCAAGGCTATTGATGCTTTTCGAAATACCATCACGATCAAATGAGGCCTCTTCAGTATACATCACAATTTGGAGGAATTCTGGTGGATTACTCAGTTGTTGAAGCAACCACTGGCGTAATGCGACCCTTGTTGCAAAGCCAGTCACAAGCTGTGCATGGACTCTTGGTGGGTGAGATGGGTGTAATTGTTGTTCGTGGAGTACTTGCCATGTGCAGCACGCCATTTCACGTGCAATACAACGAGTACTTGTAGTACTTCCCAGGACCTCCCCTTCAAACTCGCGTATGCGAGTGGTCCTCAAGTTGCCAAGTCCCTCGTTTTTTCTTTCCTGTGAAGCAGTCTCCCGCCTTCGTCGATAGAGAGAAATAAACACTCGTCGTGACGGATGATGCCGTTTAGGAATTTGTTCTTCCCTGTACACCCTTTCAACAGCGAGAGCGCTGTCACTTACTTCCCCATACATATAGTGCATGTCAGTGAGTTCTGCGATACTCTACCGACACTGCTCTATCATATTGTACTGTACGTCTGTGAATGCCACTGAGTCTTTATAGCGTCTCCAGTGCTATATTACGAAAAGACTTAAAAACCAGTATTTATAAAGAAGAGACATTTAAAAATGGAATAATATATTTTTATCATGTAGCCGTAAAACAATAATTTCTCTGTCGAGAAATGCAAAGAAATGCAATGCAAAGAAATATAACAAAGTGATCTAAAGAGACTACAAGATACGCTCTTTTGTTAATTTTTTAGTCGACCTCACTTCTTCTCTTGTCTTGATTGTGTATAGACGGACATCTTGCGAGTGCTGGCAAATGTAAGCATATTTGTATGAGTTAAGCGGATTATATATATATATATATATATATATATATATATATATATATATATACTCCTGGAAATGGAAAAAAGAACACATTGACACCGGTGTGTCAGACCCACCATACTTGCTCCGGACACTGCGAGAGGGCTGTACAAGCAATGATCACACGCACGGCACAGCGGACACACCAGGAACCGCGGTGTTGGCCGTCGAATGGCGCTAGCTGCGCAGCATTTGTGCACCGCCGCCGTCAGTATCAGCCAGTTTGCCGTGGCATACGGAGCTCCATCGCAGTCTTTAACACTGGTAGCATGCCGCGACAGCGTGGACGTGAACCGTATGTGCAGTTGACGGACTTTGAGCGAGGGCGTATAGTGGGCATGCGGGAGGCCGGGTGGACGTACCGCCGAATTGCTCAACACGTGGGGCGTGAGGTCTCCACAGTACATCGATGTTGTCGCCAGTGGTCGGCGGAAGGTGCACGTGCCCGTCGACCTGGGACCGGACCGCAGCGACGCACGGATGCACGCCAAGACCGTAGGATCCTACGCAGTGCCGTGGGGGACCGCACCGCCACTTCCCAGCAAATTAGGGACACTGTTGCTCCTGGGGTATCGGCGAGGACCATTCGCAACCGTCTCCATGAAGCTGGGCTACGGTCCCGCACACCGTTAGGCCGTCTTCCGCTCACGCCCCAACATCGTGCAGCCCGCCTCCAGTGGTGTCGCGACAGGCGTGAATGGAGGGACGAATGGAGACGTGTCGTCTTCAGCGATGAGAGTCGTTTCTGCCTTGGTGCCAATGATGGTCGTATGCGTGTTTGGCGCCGTGCAGGTGAGCGCCACAATCAGGACTGCATACGACCGAGGCACACAGGGCCAACACCCGGCATCATGGAGTGGGGAGCGATCTCCTACACTGGCCGTACACCACTGGTGATCGTCGAGAGGACACTGAATAGTGCACGGTACATCCAAACCGTCATCGAACCCATCGTTCTACCATTCCTAGACCGGCAAGGGAACTTGCTGTTCCAACAGGACAATGCACGTCCGCATGTATCCCGTGTCACCCAACGTGCTCTAGAAGGTGTAAGTCAACTACTCTGGCCAGCAAGATCTCCGGATCTGTCCCCCATTGAGCATGTTTGGGACTGGATGAAGCGTCGTCTCACGCGGTCTGCACGGCCAGCACGAACGCTGGTCCAACTGAGGCGCCAGGTGGAAATGGCATGGCAAGCCGTTCCACAGGACTACATCCAGCATCTCTACGATCGTCTCCATGGGAGAATAGCAGCCTGCATTGCTGCGAAAGGTGGATATACACTGTACTAGTGCCGACATTGTGCATGCTCTGTTGCCTGTGTCTATGTGCCTGTGGTTCTGTCAGTGTGATCATGTGATGTATCTGACCCCAGGAATGTGTCAATAAAGTTTCCCCTTCCTGGGACAATGAATTCACGGTGTTCTTATTTCAATTTCCAGGAGTGTATATATACTGCTTTAATATTATTGTGCACTTTTAATTTGTAAGAGGTGATCCCGATTTCATGTCCGCCTTTCTTGAATTAACCTGCATTCAAGTAATTTACAGTTCAACAATCGCAGCGGCCGATGCAGCCAACGACGCCATTACGTGGCGATATTAACTTATGAAAAATTAGCGGAAGCGAAATACTCGCCCGCTATTAACATAATATAAATTTTTCTCCACAGCCGCACGAAGTTGCAGAAATACGTAGCCTTAAGATTCTTATTTTCAGTACCATAGCCGAGAGCCAGAGCCAGGACTCCGACTACAATACAATGGTTAACGGAGGTAAGAAAAATACTCTCACGCGTGTGTGGGCCGCAATTGTAATCAATAACTAAAGATTTCTTGCTTTAAAGTGAACTGACTAGCCGAGGAAATTAATATGAAAAGTTTATTACATTGTTCAACTTATATGCTCATGTTTTAAGATTCAGCGAGTCTAACATTCATTAACGTAACAAATAATTTGAAATTTATATTGTTAAAAAGGAGAACTTCAGGAAAGCATTTAATCGTAAAATCAAAACTGAATGAAATATCATTTTTATTAAGACCCACCACGTAAGTCGGCAACAATCAAAAAATAATAATAACAATAATAACATATTAAATTACGACGGCCGGCGGACGTGAGATCTTGAATGGGACTGTCGTTGATTTATAGCTCGTTCTGTCATGGGACAATGTAAATACGATACAACAGAGCCACCTTAAAGACAAGTAAAATAAACAAAACATAAACCCTTACTTCCTTATAGTCAGGCTCGTCCTCCTTGTTTCCTTGCAGGAAATAAAGAATGGCTCAAATGTTCAAATGGGACTTAACATCTGAGGTCATCAGTCCCCTAGAACTTAGAACTACTTAAACCTAACTAACCTAAGGACGACACACACATCCATGCCCGAGGCAGGATTCGAACCTGCGACTGTAGCGGTCGCGCGGTTCCAGGCCGTAGCGCCTAGAACCGCTAGGCCACATAGGCCGGCAAATAAAGAATGTACATGTAAATAAACAGCACAGTACATGTAAACTTGCACACATGTTATTTGTAAGTAAGCTGGAAAACAGTAATGCTAGACAAAGCGGTAGACAAGTTTACTTCTATATCTCCGTAAGCTGCCTTCTCTGATTCCCTGTCTCAAATTGTTCAATGGAGCATTCTCTTATGTTCTGTTACAATTTTGCACGCTCTCACTGAAACACCGTATGTATCACCACTTCATTCGCAGGTCATCATCCAAGTGTTTTTCAAACGACAGTAGTTCCAACTCATGTCTCGCCACCAAGATCCATGTTTCCTGTGGGTTCACTACTCGCTTCTGGCGATAGTTCCACTGTAAAGACAGGGCCAATTTCCTTTCGACCTTCTTCCTCGATGGAGTCTCGTGCCCCGTCTCTAATGATCTCGTTTTCGGCAGAAAATTACAACTACAAAGTCATGAAATGAAACCTGTGATTCCGCATGTTGGCGCTACTAGCTCTGCAAAACATAATAACTAGAGAAAAAATGCTCCTATTGGAGCATAAATAATGTGAATATGCTCCTGTTTACTTTAAAAGACTGACTGAAAACTGGGGTACGAGCTGCCGCATTCTAACTCTCACCTGCATCTTTAAAATATTCCCAAAAATTTTGGCATGCAAACATATCCGCGCTTTTTTCATGTGCAACTCACCTCTGACTCGAACAATATCCCCTAACTGAAACTGACATCCACTAGTCCATCACTGTAAGTCGCTCATAGCTATCCACTCCCAGTTTCCCTTTCTCACTCGTTTAGCCGAAGTCATTGTCATTATTCCTTTGTATCTGACTGTCGTTACCTCTTCTATCAAAGCTGCAGTCCTCTTCGTTCTGTCCTACTACTACAATCTCTTCTCACCGTCACTGCCTCTCTCTCACTCTCTCTTGCTGGTAACATTTCATCCCTTTCGTCCTGCTGCTACTGTCTCTTCTCAGTGTCACTGCCTCTCTCTTCTTCGTTCTCATTCTCGTATACTGTCTCTTATTATCACTGGCTCTCACAGACATCCACATTGTCTTTCTCTTTATTCCTGCCCCTGGAACTCTCTCCTTCACTCTTTTCCTAGAACTGTTCTGTCACTGTGATTAAAATTATTCTGGGTATTATGCCGCGTCATTGCTAAAAACTAACTTCTGAGGAAGGCCGTTGCAATTCGACAGAAACATCGGTTTTAGTCCATTATTGTTGTTAGTTTTTAGCAATGACTCGGCATAATACCCAGAAGAATTTTAATCACTATGACACCGGTCGCGGAAGCCTACGTTCTTATATCAGTGTTCTGTCACTGTTAACTATGTCCCAATGTTGTTGTGTCCGCGTCTTTCTCTCACACTGTCGTTATCTTCTTTGCTTTTTCTATAACCCAACCATTGACAGCTATCTTACAGTGTTTATTACTTTTCCATCTCTTTTCCACTGCCACTGTCTTCCGTTTTTCTCAGCATAAAAAAGCGCGAATATGTTGGCATGTCAGAATTTTTGTGAAGACTTTTAAAGGGGCTGAGGAGAGTAGAATGAAGCAATGGGGTACCCCAAGTTTCTGTCAGACTCTCTTAAATTAACAGGAAGATATTCGCATTTTTTTTGCTCCGATAGGAACACTTTTCCGTGGGTCCCTTCTCACCCCTGCTGCAGCAGGGCATGTAACACATATGAAAAGAAATGTATTATCAAGTAAAATTAAGATAGTTTATTTATTTGAAACTGAAATAACACTAAACTATTTTTACATCTCAGACCACATTTTATGTGCAAAAAGATTTTGTATGTGCTTCAGTACTACAACATGGAGTTTCCAGATGATGATGGATTTCTCCGTGTCACTTTTTAAACTAATTGTATTTTCCGTGCGCATTTTACATAGAGAAGTAGGGCAACTGTGAACTTCTGTACCTTGGAAAACGATAAAGATATGACGAAAATTTTCGAGACTGTTCGAGATCGTAAAAATTTCAGCCAGTTGCTGAATCATTGGTCTTGGAATAATTGGTTCCGTGGTGACGGTGAAAATGTAGTGAAAAACTTTTTTTCTGAGTTTTCCGAGGAACCGCTCATGAACTAGTGGTGCCTCCATGAATCCAATTAATCCCACCGTAGATCACATCAAACGAAAAAAGAACCTACCGATTTGCTCCATTTGCCTGTAAGCAGGAGGAAATGTGAAATATTCATAGTTTGGCACTGTACTGTAGGATAGTGACACTAAGACGGTCCCTCTGTTGGATATGCAAATGGTCCGTAACCGATGCCGAAGAATGAACACCGGAAAATACCGTTTTTTGCGTGGCGTTTGGAACATATACTGCCGGCGAAAGGACTTGTGCATCCTCTTAGTGCTTTCCAGTTCACTGAAGATTTATTGCTGCAATAGCGCATATGAAGTATATGAAATGATTGGATTTACAGATAAATAGCACAAACGATTCTGAGGTCCAAGGTATCGATCCACGCTAAAACACCCATATACGTCTTTTAGCCTACCCAGGTGGCGTGCAGGTGCTGACTCTGGCATGCAGTCGGTCATACAGATAGCGAATACTGTCTTGGTATATGTAATGCCACGCGTGCTCGACTTGTTCACGTAGTTCGTAAGAGCTGTTGGTTGAAAAGTTTCGCAAGTCACTTCTCGACCCATCATATCTCACACTTACTCGATTGGAGACAAGTCCTGGGATAGCGCTGGAGGGGGAAGTTTCTGCACGTCTTACAGAGCACATTTGGTCTGACGAGTAGTGAGTGGACGATGATTATCCTGTGGGAGCAACACATCACCTTGCTGTTGAAAGAACAGCAAAGAAACGGGTCAAGAACATTCCGCACGTACCGATCAAGAGTTAGCGTCCCCTCCAGAAACAAAGTCAACGAGAGCTGTAGCTTATTGCACTCCAGGCTTACAGGCCTGGGATGAGGAGAGTGTGTCTTGGACGAATGCACTCTGTGACACAGCGCTCACCAGGACTACGTCGTATGCACAAATGACCGTCACTTTCGCGCAGACAGAATCTGATTTCATAGTTGAAGACCACTCCTCGCCATTCCAAGTGACCTTTTGACCGCACCAGTCAAACAGTGCACGTCGATGTCGTGACGTGAGAGGAAGAAGGGTTAAAGTTGTGCGTACCAGTAGTCCCACTGCAAACAACCAGTCTGCAACAGTTCGTGTTGACACGTGCGGACTCACAAGCCCTCCTGTCTGTTGCTGCGGCAGCTGCACGATTTGCCATTGCTGTCCTTACCACACGACGGTCCAGAAGCTCAGCTAAGGGTGTGAGAACGTCCACGTGACCGCTGATACCAGCATCGACGCAAAACCGGCACAGAAAGTCCAACCTGTGTGTAAGTTCTCCAAAAGGACCATCCCACCACTCAGAAGGCCACATTTGACTCTTTCAAACTCGCTCATTTGGCTGTACGATGCACGAATGTGTCCCCGTGGCATCGTTGCCTCCTTGCTTCACACGTTTGCTCCGCACTGAGCCTTCTGTCTGCGAGCATTCCCTGTTAAATGTAAACACAGATGACGCTTTGGTAGCTATGCCACTATCCCATCCGTTAGAGGACGACATTATAACCATTATCAGTACATCTACTGATAGCGGTATACGTCATCATCGGATCAACATCGATGTCGCCTTTCAAGGTGTACTAACTTCTTTCGGCAGTGTCCTATAACTCTTCATAATCAAAACCTGTATTTCTTCACCTCTGCACAAGATTTTTCAGGATTTGTGTAATTTCTCACATAGGATGGCTGAGGAGATACTGCGACTCACTCACGGAAATTTTCCTGGAAACTATTGCCAAAAATTCGGTTGCTGGTTTTGGAAATGGGACAATATTCATGGTGGTAAATTTTCCAAATGCAACAAAGGCATCTAATCGCTCCTTATAGTCCATGCTGTTGCGAAAGGTTGCGTTCTGTACCTGAGAGTGTGATTTTATTCCTGTCTTCACCACAACAGCTTGGACTACAATAGATCAGGTGTCGACTGATACTTCGCGAGAGACTGTATACATACTCAGAATGCGACGAGTGAGGAAGGAATCGTAAATGGCAAATACTTATTGTAGGATGTGAAAGAGGAATGAAACTGATTCCGCCCCGTCATCGGTCCATTACGTTTTAGACCTTGCTCTGCGATGGATGTCAAAATTCTCTGCGTTCCGTATAACTATTAATAAATGTAGATACGTGTCAGTTTTAATTCTGAACGAAAGGGGCGAAGATTTGTGTTTGACGTCCCGTAGACCACGAGGGCATTAGCGATGGAGCACAAGCGAGGACTGAGGATGGATAGGGAAGGAACTCTCTAAAAGCAACCATCCTGACATTTGCCTCAAGCAATTCAGGTAAAGTTTTAAATCTGGGTAATCAGATAGGTATATGAAACGCCGTCGTTCCGAATGCGAGTCCTGTGTCTTACCTCTGCGAAGCGTCGAGTGATGTTAATCATACTGAACTACGATGGTGATACCTTTATATACAAATGGAGACAAAATATTTGCAGAGACTGTAGTGGAATGTCACTACCAACAACAGCAAGCAAAATACATGCAACAGTTTAAAAACGAGAATTAAAGAATATGGAAGGGAAGCTTATAGAAGAATAATGTTTATTATGGAGAAATACTCAGGTAATGATGTCATATTTATAATTAAACAATTAATTCGAAAACACGAAAATTTAACTGTTCCCTGCACAAGGCGCTCAAAAATTCTATGCCAAAACTGGCAGATGTTAGGACGGAGTCAACAACAAACATATTTCGTGAAGAAACCAGTTGTTGGAAACGCTACCGATGCGTAAGTACGCCAGTGGCGAACGAGATAAAAAAAAGAACTTTCTTCAAACATCTTAACACCAAAAATAATTTGAGGTGTGTACTGTTGTGGCTTCCTGACGTTCGCGCTGAGCATGTAGTGATTTGGTGTCTGCGTGTCTCCTTTTTTAGGTGCGGCTGAAGGCAATGATCGAATAACTCATCGAATGTACCGTGAACCTCTCGCTACTCGAAGATGTCCACATTATCGCACATTGGCTGCGATCCACGTTCGTCCGTCCAGAACCGGCGCATTGACAGTAGTCAAGCAAGCGTACCACAAATAGTGCGTTCACCTACCTAGGAAGAAAAGTTGCTGTCACGCGTTGAGAACAGGCTCAATGAAGGTATGTTAGCGATTTCTGAGGAGTTCGATGTTTGCTGTAGTATCGAATGTGTTGCGTGAAGGGCTAAAAGAAATGGCTCTGAGCACTTTGGGACTTAACATCTGAGGTCATCAGTCCCCTAGAACTTAGAACTACTTAAACCTAACTAACCTAAGGACATCACACACATCCATGCCCGAGGCAGGATTCGAACCTGCGACCGTAGTGGTCGCGCTGCTCCAGACTGAAGCGCCTAGAACCGACCGGACACAGCGGCCGGCGGTAAAGGGTTGCTTCATCCCTTACGTCCTACCGGAATAGAGGCCCCCGGACCAGATCATTATCCACATCGGCTCGACTCTGCATATTGGTTATCTCGAAAAGCTAGCAAAGGCCCACAGTATCCTAAAGTTGTTCTGTTTGTGGACAGAATGAACTTACTCGAGGAGCCATGCACAACTCTCATTACTAGCATGTATGAGTGAATGAAAATTCTTGTACAACAGTTGTGTGAGGTCACGAGAGAGAATTTGCAAGAAACGTGCCGACCGGTATGGTGGGCGAATACTTGCTGGGCCCTACATGTTGCCTCTCCGGCTCAGATGGCCAATGTTACAGACAGTTCTTGCAAGTGCACCTGCTAACATTATTGAATGAAGTGTCCCCAGTTATCACAGGATGGTTCCCGGCGCTCTTCGCTGGAACAGTAGGCGCAGCAGTAACCAGTGCTTTGGGCAGTCGGTGGTAATCTATCCCTGAAGACTCATAAGAGGAGGTATTAGCTGCAAGAATTCTTCCATTAGCCACACACATACAGACCACGGTACACATTATCGATTAAACACAGGATATCCATCTACTTCGATACCGTTCTGCACGGTGCTCGTTTTGACCATTTGTTGTAACACTGATGAGAACAACAAAGGACTGAAAGACAATTAACTCTGTTTTACTCTCAGTTACACTGAATGGCCTCCTGGCTACCTCGTACTCACTCGATATGCACTTGCAGCATCTGGTTATCTAATATGTACGTCAGTTTGGGCGTCGAATTTTTTAACATATTATATAAGCTTGGAAATGCTTGCGACCCAATCAAAATATATACGACGATGCAATTATTAGCTGCTTGGCAAGTTGCAAGCAATTATATCATTGTAATAAGAGACAAACAGAAGCATTTATAAAGTGTAATAAGTTCAGTTGGATATCGAAAAAAAATGCTGATTGCCGCGCCCTTCCGAACACACCACTCGCTGGCATTATGACCGAAGATAGGCGGCCACGGCCTAGCGATTGCTGATAACATATCTCTGCTACAGGGGAGATACGACCTCTCATTTTTCTCGCGAAGTGTGCAATGCAGTTTTGGGTATGAAACATCCGGTAAAGTGCGTTCAATGGGATACGATTATTAGGAAACTAAAGGGCATTTAAACATACAAAAATATTTATTTTCAATATTACAAAATGTAACCACATACTATTTGCCACATACTTTCCACCGCGACTACACACAGTCTTCATTACGTCTCTCTCTCTCTCTCTCTCTCTCTCTCTCTCTCTCTCTCTGTCAGTGTATGTGTGTGTGTGTGTTTGTGTGTGTGTGTGTGTGTGTGTGTGTGTGTGTGTGTGTGTGTGTAGAAGTGACGAGATATGAATCGATAGATTTTAATTGGTTTTAATCATATCTGATATTGTTAATCGTATACTTCTGCTAAGTGACTTCTCCATATTATTGTGTAATATGATCAAAGCATCAGTAAATACTATTACCTGATTAATAGTGGTAGTGGACTTGAAATGCTGTGTCGGTTCGAACATCTCCTTCGCCGTCGTTCTGAGAATTTGTCACGGAATTTGTCCTCACTCACTGCTACATTCTCAGAAGGCACTGGTGTCGGTAGTTCTTTACTAAGACATACAGGCCTTGTAAAAGTTGTTAAATTAGGGCAGGCACAGTTCCCCTGTTTCCGAGGTGATTCCATTTATTTTTATCAGACAGATACAACGGTGCGTTGTGTGGTCCGTGGGTTCCCTCCAGCAAAGCACGGGACATGTCACGTGACCCTTTTAGCCGGCCTGTCTGCAGTATGGCACACTGTAATTATAATTACTATTAAAACTGCGGCATTTATCGGACAAGCAGATTAATTACAGCTCATACCGAGCGCCCACACAACGTCCATGTGAACGTTTATTCGCTGTGCGTTGCTTCACTTCTGGGAATGCGGTAAAGTCAGGACGTAGCAGTTCCTAATCTGTACAGTGGATTAACAAATGATGAAGGAAAGTAGCCATCACCAGTTACTAAACCATTTTTAAGTACTGTGCACCACGCCGAAACACTGGCCTGCGACCAAGACAAATCAGTGGGACATTGGGCTACAGACGATGAATACCCCAAGAAAGCGAATGGAAGAGTTTGATTTCTAGGGAAGGTTTATGGGAAAGTGTAGTGAATCAGTAAGAGAAATTGTATACATGCCGTAGTTGTAGGGTAATGGTCTAATACACACACACGCACACACACACACACACACACACACACACACACACACACACACACACACACACACACTAGTAAGGGAGTGGTGGGCGATGCATTGTGATTGGCTGAGAGCGCCATGACGTCGACGTGACGTCGGGAGCAGTGGTATGGATCTTGCGTAATTGGACAGAAAGTGTTAAATTGTAGATTACTGGGTAAAAATACAAAAATGGGTGAAAAATACATGAAATTGTGGAAAATAGGAAAAAATACGTAACATTTGGGAAGAATGAGAATGCTTACGTATTTGGCTGGATGTACAGTCTGTTGATGTTTCGAATGACGAAATATTACATTGTTATTAGCAAATAGATCTCGAGTGACGTAATTTGCTACAACAAGTAGACACAGGTTACAACCTCTCGCCTACAACCTCTCGCCGTACTGCGTAGCTCGAGTGTCCCAGTTATAAAAGACTGAATTCTGGAGGTGTGCTTCAGTATTAGTGACGTCGACAACAGCGGGGTGGAGTTTGCGTGTTTGTCTAAAATGTGTAAAATCGCGGAAAATACGAAAATGGGCAAGAAATACGTAAACTGGAGAAAATACGAAAAATTTGCATGAATAAGTTAAAATGAGAATACTCACATGTCTGCCTGGGTGTGGTCTCCACTGATGGCTCGAATGACCTAATATTGGCATTAACAAACAGAACTCAAGTTTCGTGACTTAACGTTATTTGTTACAAACAAACAGATGCAGACTGATCCGCTCCCTAAGCTGCACGGCTGTAGAGTGACCCCACCCACTCAAGTACCTCACTGCCCAGATGAAGATGTGGAGAGGGTGCTTGGTCTTTGGTTCGGTGAGGGGGAAGGAGAAAGTGGGTTGTCGCCATTTTTATTTCACGTGATAATTACTTGGGTGATTGCTCTGGGAGTATTTCATCAATTGCTAATGGTTCCCCGAGGAAGAGTGAATGGGAACACCAAGGAGCCCACGTGAGTAACCTGATACTGGGTGTCCTTATCAGTACTCTTGAGATAAGATCGTGATCTGCACTTCAGTGCCCTCTGGTATCCTACTTGCTCTGACACTTGGAGTCCTTATTAAAAAGTAGGAATGTCACCAGCCATCGAACTAATTCGGAAAGAAGGACGTTTGGGGTACTTAAAAGGGAGTCTTCTGAAAGAAGGCGACATTATTCTCACGAAACATTGTTCAGTAGAGTTAGAGAACGTGTACTCGAGGAAGAGTGTGTCACATTTATGCTGCCACCGCCGTATATCTCGCTTTGAGGTCAGTGGACTAACAGAGGAAAGCTTAGGGAGCGTACCACAGCATACGAGTACATACAGTCATTTTCCCTTGGCAGTACGTGGACTGAATGGGATTCAAATTCTCTAATGTTGGCACATATTACGTTCCGCCAAGCACAATACAGTGGCGTGCGACGTGCATAAGGTAGATGTAGACGCACGCGATTTCTTGCGGCCACAGGAATACAGCGTATATGAATTTTCCTGCCATCCATAGTGGGAATTTCTACTTCCCCGTCATTGCAAATCCCTGCTCGCAAGATAATTATTCTATAATGCACACATCACTCTTGTCATATTTCAGTCCAACAGAAACGTTGTTTGGATGATTATACACACAGACGCTCCAACGAAACTTCCAGGTATTCGACTTGCTCTGACATAGTAAGTATACCAAATACACCGTGCATACAATACGACTTAGTAATCGCCCAGGTAATTACGACTATTATTCTCGGGGTACCTAGTATTTTGTCAGAGTGATCTATGTCCATGTGTTTTTCGTGGCTATCACTCCTCCTTTTAAGTGGAAGTTTTTAAATTTACCATCTCTCTCTCACTGATGTGACTTTAGTAACTGGTATTTGTTTTAAAGAAGAATACTCGCTAACGTAGCTTTACGGAATAAGCCCTGTACTTCCTCACAGAAAATAATATAAATCCCTATTTGCAGATGGGAATAGAAGAGCTCAGGCCAAAAAAATAAATAAATAAACAAAAACAAAAAATAAATAAATAAACAAAAATAAAAAATTAAATAAAGTACGCACTGAATGCGTACGTTCAATTTTACTTAGAAGATATTTTTGAATGCATTTCTTGTCGTAATTACTTCAGTGTCTTTTGTGGAATGTGTGATAACTCTCACGGAAGTTATATAAGTTATTTATTGATGTATGGGGCAGCAAATCGCGCGTAAACGTTATTTATTATTTGTCAGTAGGTTAACATATATTCATATTTATTAATATATACCGGAATCTACAACATTTCACACAAAATTAGCGCTTTTATCAGAAAAGGAATGTCAGAATGTAAGCATTATTAATATAGACAAGATGCAAGGAAATACGTTCTCTGCGGAAAGAAATGAGAGACACAAATGAATGCTTTCGATGGCAGGGAACAGAAATTATATGGTGTTGTCAGGAAGAAGTGTTATACACGTATCAAACAGTCGATGGCACAGACAATAACTCGTTGGCATCTAGTTACGTAAAATTTCGTACTGAGTTAAGCCGGTGGAGAGCGCAGTTTCCTGTGTGACGTGCGTGGCTGCAGATGGACTTAACGCAGCTCTGCGCTGTGTTCATCCGTCGCCAGTACCAACGTGCGTCGAAAAACTATGTGAAAACACATTGCGTATTCGATCGAGCCTGAAAAGCAAAATTCATCAGCGACACAGGTCGGTCCACCAACATGGCTGTACCACGGTGCCCTGTGTGATCACTCAACGAAATTTCAGAAGTTTGGCGACAGAACTGAATCATAGGTTCATTATCACGTTTAATTGTGCTCCATCCGGTTGAAAGCATTTCTGGCAGGATCTGCTAACGACAGCGGTTGTCCTACACCCGTATCTAGTTTAGATCTCCCAGAAAGAGGACTACACAATGGAGTAAGATATTTTCCAGATCACGTCGACAGACGCATCTAAGGCTCCTGTAGATGTATTATTTCAAAAAATAGTTATTATTTACGTTGTTAAAAACAATGTCCTGATAATAAAGGCCTGCATAAACCACAGTGTTTTGTAAATTGTTCAAAACAATATCCTGGTAATAGAGTCCTGCATAAAGCACAGTGTATTATCAGGACTTCACGTAAGTTCTGCCATGAGCAAATTATTTTTCGTGTTTAGTTTAATAAGAATACAAGACTGTAACAAGACTAGGCGATATTATTATTATTTTCCCCATGCAAGATTTGGGTGCAATTTGTTTAAAGATAGTCTTCAATGATGTTATTCATCATCATTTAAGAAGTAAAAAATCCATTTAATTTACAATTTTCTTTGAAACTTGAAACTATGTCTCTGAAAGATGATTGTGTATACAATGCTTGTTTGACCATCAGCTGCTTTTTTATTTGAAATACAAATATCGGCCACGCGGGGTAGCCGCGCGGTCTAGGGCGCCTTGGCACGTACAAGCGGCTCCCCCGTCCGAGGTTCGAGTCCTCCCTCGGGCATGGGTGTGTGTAAACCTAGGGACCGATGACCTCAGCATTTTGGTCCCATAGGAACTTACCAGAAATTTCCAAATTCCAAATTTCGACCGCTTTCACTTGTACACCGTCTTCACGGATTAGGGTTAAAACAGTAATGCTCTGTTCAAGCTTCTTATTAGTACGTTTGCCTTTAAAAGTCCTGTGTTGTATACTGGAATTCATGACATGCTCTACACATGAGGCGTGGACATTGTTTAAGTAATGACAGATGTAATGTTGTGGCTTAAACCGGTTTAACCCTAATCCGTGAAGATGGTCTATGATTGAAACCTACCGACGTTCGGGCTTAAAATAAAAAAGCAGCTGATGGAGCAACATGCATTTTATACTGTACTTGACGACTGTTAATAGTTACCTTCCAAAAATGTCTGTGTATATGTATGAGTGTAAACAACATGAGGAAGCAACTTCACTGTGGTGTCGTACGCAGCAAAAATTAGCAACATTCAAACATACGTTATTGGTGTTTAACACAATCTGTATGTTCTCTACCGTAGTTTTGTGTACACTCTACCATAACTTCGCTGATTTGAGTAACAAATTAATCACACGGATAACCGTTTATGTCGCGCTGATATCACAACAAAGGTCATCCGATTGCCATCTGTATCCCCGAACTTGAAGCTGTTATTTGAAACGTGCACTTTCCACTATAACAGGTAACCGAAAATACAGCCGACGCACTTTATTATAAATTATCCCATCTGTTTTATTGTTGCGGTTGTTTTGCGAAGACCAGCTACTATCACTACCCTTAGAAATGCGTCTTGCCTGTCACTATCTCGCCCGCATCTCGTGATCGTGCGGTAGCGTTCTCGCTTCCCACGCCCGGGTTCCCGGGTTCGATTCCCGGCGGGGTCAGGGATTTTCTCTGCCTCGTGATGGCTGGGTGTTGTGTGATGTCCTTAGGTTAGTTAGGTTTAAGTAGTTCTAAGTTCTAGGGGACTGATGACCATAGATGTTAAGTCCCATAATTCTCAGAGCCATTTGAACCATTTTGTCACTATCTTATAGAAGGGCAAATAATTCTGCAGGAAACAATCAAAATATAGAGGTAGCTTCAACAAAATATTTCAGGATTTTCACCGCTTTCGATAGACGCCAACAAGGGTTGAAAATTGGCTCAAAGAATACACGGAAGAGACAAAAGCTGTGGAATAGCGATAAGCACATATACAGATGGCGGTAATGTCGCGAACACAATGTATGAAAGGGCAGTGCATTGTCGGATCAGTCATTTGTAGTCACGTATTTCATGTGAGGAGGTGTCAAACGTGATTACGGCTGCACGACGGCAGTTCACAGACTTTGAACGCGGAATGCTAGTTCGAGCCAGACGCAAGGGACATTCCATTTAGGAAATCGGTAGTGAATTCGATATTCCGAGATCAACAATGTCAAAAGTGTGACGAGAATACCAAATTTCAGGCATTACTACCACCACGGACAACGCAATGGCCGACGGCCTTCACTTAACGACCGAGAGCGTCGGTGTTTGCGTGCGGTTGTCGAAGTTGACAGTCAAGCAAAACAGCGTGAAATAACCACAAAAATCAACGTTGGATGTACGACATACGTATCCGTTAGGACAGGGCGGCAAAATTTGGCTATTTCGGTAGACGACCAACGCAAGTTCCTCTGCTAACAGCACGACGTCACCCCCAGTGTCTCCTAGGCTCGTGACCATATCGGTTGGACCTTAAGCGACTGGAAAACCGTGGCCTGATTAGACGAATCTGGATTTCAGTTGGTAACAGCTGATGGTAGGATTCGAGTGTGGTGCAGCCCCCACGAAGCCATGGACCCAAGTTCTCAACAAGGCACTGTGCAAACTGGTGGTCAATATCAGTAAAATTAATGAAATCAAATTACTACGAAAGGCCCCTTCATACTGGCGTGGACGGTGCTTACATGCCATGCACTGGCTATGTTCGGTTACTTGGGGACCATCTGTAGGCATCCATGGACTCATGTTCCCAAACAACAATGGAATTTTTGTGGATGACAATGCGCCGTTTCATCGGGCCACATTTGTTCAAAATTGGTTTGAAGGACATTCTGATCAATTCAAGCGAATGATTTGGCTACCCAAATTACACCACATGAATCCCCTCGAACATTTATGGGAGGTAATCTAGAGTTCAGTTCCCGCAGGAAATCCTGCACCGGCAACAAATTTGCAATTATGGACGGCTATAGAGGCAGCATGGCTCAGGATTTCTGCAGGGCACTTCCAACGACTTGTTGAATCCACGTCACATTGAGTTACTGCACTACGCCGGACAAAACGAGGTCCGACATAGTACTAGGGTGTATGTATGCCATGACTTCCGCCACTTCACTCTAAGTTTCAGTTCAAAGGACACCTTCGTACTGAAAGGACGGGCCGATAATTTTATCACTGCCTAGGAAACACCCGATAACAGGTAAATATTGCAATCTTAACGCTGCTTTCTCCCCCATGAACCATGGACCTTGCCGTTGGTGGGGAGGCTTGCGTGCCTCAGCGATACAGATGGCCGTACCGTAGGTGCAACCACAACGGAGGGGTATCTGTTGAGATGCCAGACAAACATGTGGTTCCTGAAGAGGGGCAGCAGCCTTTTCAGTAGTTGCAGGGGCAACAGTCTGGATGATTGACTGATCTGGCCTTGTAACATTAACCAAAACGGCCTTGCTGTGCTGGTACTGCGAACGGCTGAAAGCAAGGGGAAACTACAGCCGTAAGTTTTCCCGAGGACATGCAGCTTTACTGTGTGATTAAATGACGATGGCGTCCTCTTGGGTAAAATATTCCGGAGGTAAAATAGTCCCCCATTCGGATCTCCGGGCGGGGACTACTCAAGAGGACGTCGTTATCAGGAGAAAGAAAACTGGCATTCTACGGATCGGAGCGTGGAATGTCAGATACCTTAATCGGGCAGGTAGGTTAGAAAATTTAAAAAGGGAAATGGATAGGTTAAAGTTAGATATAGTGGGAATTAGTGAAGTTCGGTGGCAGGAGGAACAAGACTTTTGGTCAGGTGATTACACGGTTATAAACACAAAATCAAATAGGGGTAATGCAGGAGTAGGTTTAATAATGAATAAAAAAATAGGAGTGCGGGTTAGCTACTACAAACAGCATAGTGAACGCATTATTGTGGCCAAGATAGACACAAAGCCCATGCCTACTACAGTAGTACAAGTTTATGTGCCAACTAGCTCTGCAGATGATGAAGAAATAGATGAAATGTATGACGAGATAAAAGAAATTATTCAGGTAGTGAAGGAAGACGAATATTTAATAGTAATAGGTGACTGGAATTCGTCAGTAGGAAAAGGGAGAGAAGGAAACATAGTAGGTGAATATGGATTGGGAGGAAGGAATGAGAGAGGAAGCCGCCTTGTAGAATTTTGCACAGAGCATAACTTAATCATAGCTAACACTTGGTTCAAGAATCATAAAAGAAGGTTGTATACCTGGAAGAATCCTGGAGATACTAAAAGGTATCAGATAGATTATATAATGGTAAGACAGAGATTTAGGAACCAGGTTTAAAATTGTAAGACATTTCCTGGGGCAGACGTGGGTTCTGACCACAATCTATTGGTTATGAACTGCAGATTGAAACTGAAGAAACTGCCAAAAGGTGGGACTTTAAGGAGATGAGACGTGGATAAACTGAAAGAAACAGAGGTTGTAAAGAGTTTCAGGGAGAGCATAAGGGAACAATTGACAGGAATGGGGGAAAGAAATACAGTAGAAGAAGAATGGGTAGCTCTGAGGGATGAAGTAGTGAAGGCAGCAGACGATCAAGTAGGTAAAAAGACGAGGGCTAATAGAAATCATCGGGTAACAGAAGAAATATTGAATTTAATTGATGAAAGGAGAAAATATAAAAATGCAGTAAATGAAGCAGGCAAAAAGGAATAAAAACGTCTCAAAAATGAGATCGACAGGAAGTGCAAAATGGCTAATCAGGGATGGCTAGAGGACAAATGTAAGGATGTAGAGGCTTGTCTCACTAGGGGTAAGATAGATACTGCCTACAGGAAAATTAAAGAGACCTTTGGAGAGAAGAGAACCACTTGTATGAATATCACGAGCTCAGATGGCAACCCAGTTCTAAGCAAAGAAGGGAACGCAGAAAGGTGGAAGGAGTATATAAAGGGGTTATACAAGGGCGATGTACTTGAGAACAATATTATGGAAATGGAAGAGGATGTAGATGAAGACGAAATGGGAGATAAGATACTGCGTGAAGAGTTTGACAGAGCACTGAAAGACCTGAGTCGAAACAAGCCCCCGGGAGTAGGCAACATTCCATTAGAACTACTGATGGCCTCGGGAGAGCCAGTCATGACAAAACTCTACCATCTGGTGAGCACGATCTATGAGACAGGCGAAATACCCTCAGACTTCAAGAAGAATATAATAATTCCAATCCCAAAGAAAGCAGGTGTTGACAGATGTGAAAATTACCGAACTATCAGTTTAATAAGTCACAGCTGCAAAATACTAACGCGAATTCTTTACAGACGAATGGAAAAACTGGTAGAAGCGGACCTCGGGGGAGATCAGTTTGGATTCCGTAGAAATGTTGGAACACGTGAGGCAACACTGACCTTACGACTTATCTTAGAAGAAAGATTAAGAAAAGGCAAACCTACGTTTCTAGCATTTGTAGACTTAGAGAAAGCTGTTGACAATGTTAACTGGAATACCCTCTTTCAAATTCTGAAGATGACAGGGGTAAAATACAGGGAGCGAAAGGCTATTTACAATTTGTACAGAAATCAGATGGCAGTTATAAGAGTCGAGGGGCATGAAAGGGAAGCAGTGGTTGGGAAAGGACTGAGACAGGGTTGTAGCCTTTCCCCGATGTTATTCAATCTGTATATTGAGCAAGCAGTAAAGGAAACAAAAGAAAAATTCGGAGTAGGTATTAAAATTATTGGAGAAGAAGTAAAAACTTCGAAGTTCGCCGATGACATTGTAATTCTGTCAGAGACAGCAAAGGACTTGGAAGAGCAGTTGAACGGAATGGACAGTGTCTTGAAAGGAGGATATAAGATGAACATCAACAAAAGCAAAACGAGGATAATGAAATGTAGTCAAATTAAGTCGGGTGATGCTGAGGGAATTAGATTAGGAAATGAGACACTTAAAGTAGTAAAGGAGTTTTGCTATTTAGGGAGTAAAATAACCGATGATGGTCGAAGCAGAGGTGATATAAAATGTAGACTGGCAATGGCAAGGAAAGCGTTTCTCAAGAAGAGAAACTTGTTAACATCGAGTATAGATTTAAGTGTCAGGAACTCGTTTGTGAAAGTATTTGTATCGAGTGTAGCCATGTATGGAAGTGAAACATGGACGATAACTAGTTTGGAGAAGAAGAGAATAGAAGCTTTCGAAATGTGGTGCTACAGAAAAATGCTGAAGATAAGGTGGGTAGATCACGTAACTAACGAGGAGGTATTGAGTAGGATTGGGGAGAAGAGGAGTTTGTGGCACAACTTGACTAGAAGAAGGGATCGGTTGGTAGGACATGTTTTGAGGCATCGAGGGATCACAAATTTAGCATTGGACGGCACCGTGGAGGGTAAAAATCGTAGAGGGAGACCAAGAGATGAATACACTAAGCAGATTCAGAAGGATGTAGGTTGCAGTAGGTACTGGGAGATGAAGAAGCTTGCACAGGATAGAGTAGCATGGAGAGCTGCATGAAACCAGTCTCAGGACTGAAGACCACAACAACAACAACTCTGCTTTGGAGGAATTAGATAAATACTACTGGTAAGAAATGCTTAAGACTAAATCCCTAGCAAAACACAAGTGCTCGCAAAAGAAACACGTTTGTTCGGTGATCACTGTCCTAATTCTCGCAGGCCACTGAGCTAGTTTGGCGTGTAGCGGTGCATTTCAGGGTTGAATGTAGACTGCAAGATGAAGGGAGGGCAGGAAGGAAAGGTCCCGCTACGGTCGCGTTAAACTTGCAGAGGGAACCAGCCGTTGCTCCACGCCAGTGTTTGCTCCCGCCTTGCGGTGGCAGAACAAGGAGACCGTGCGTTATTCTGCCACGCTGATTAAGTCCCGCCTACCGTGAACGGGCATTTCCTCGGTGTAGGGAAACAGATCGGAACTGGTATGGCAGTTGATGAAGGCAAGCTGTAGCTGTACACGATAACGCTATTGCTCCTACAGTTGTTGCAGAATTCTGATCCATCATCATTAAAAGTTTGGAGCGATTGATTGAGATTGGGTGACACATTTTACATGAAACATTCATTGAAATCTTTATTTAACATTAACCCACTTGAATATGCCAAAACCAACTTACATAGGCTGAGCGCTCAAAGAAACCTAAATTTAAAAGCAAGTCAAAATTACTTAAAAACTTAAGTTCTCACTTATAGGGGTCACTTAAGAAAACAGTTCAGCAAATAATCTCTCACGAAAACTGTTTTTAAACAAAATGTCTTTCAATTATTTAGATAGGTTTTCCAGTAACAGTGATTTCAGATAACTATTAGAGTATTAGAAAAAGAAAAGAGCGCTACGTAATACAGCAGTCAAAAACTCTTATTTGAAGAAAATGTACTTTAGTTTGTACAGACCGGCAACTGCGGCTTAATTGTAAAAGATTAATCCAGGCAGTACACCTGACCGTGAAAATCAAACGAAATTCTTGATCACATGGTAAGAATTTGACAGAACATTGAAAGACTGAAGTCAAGGCCCCTGGAGTAGACGACATTCCGTCAGACCTATTGATAGCCTTGGGAGAGCCAGCCATGACGAAACTCTTCCATCTATTATGCAAGGTGTATGATACAAACGGAATACCCTGAGACTTCAAGACGATTATAATCATTCCAGTTCTCAAGAAAGCTGATCCTCCTTGGTACAACGACGGAGATGATCCTCCTTGGTACACAAAACAGGTTAGAACACTGTTGCAGAAACAACGAAACAAACATGCCAAATTTAAACATATGGAAAATTCCCAAGATTGGCGATCTTTTACAGAAGCTCGAAGTTTAGCATGGACTTCAATGCGAGATGTCTATAACAGTTTCCACAACGAAACTTTGTCTCGAAACCTGGCAGAAAATGCAAAGAGATTCTGGTCGAATGTGAAGTATGTTAGCGGCAAGAAATAATCAATACGTTCTCTGCGCTATAGCAATAGAGATGCTATCGAAGACAGTGCTTCCAAAGCAGAGTTACTAAACACAGCCTTCCTAAATGCCTTCACAAGAAAAGACGAAGTAAATATTCCAGAATTCGAATCGAGAACAGCTGCCAACATGAGTAACGTAGAAGTAAATATCATCGGAGTAGTGAAGCAACTTAAATCACTTAATGAAAGCAAGTCTTCTGGTCCAGACTGCATACCAATTAGGTTCCTTTCGGAGTATGCTGATGCATTAGCTCTATACTTAACAGTCATATACAACCATTCGCTCAACGAAAGATCCATACCCAAAGACTGGGAAGTTGCACAGGTCACACCAATATTCAAGAAAGGTAGTAGGAGTAATCCACTAAATTACAGGCCCATATCGTTAACGTCGATATGCAGCAGGATTTTAGAACATATATTTTATTTTGTTCGAACATTATGAATTATCTCGAAGAAAACGGTCTATTGACACATAGTCAACATGGGTTTAGAAAACATCGTTCCTGTGAAACACAACTAGCTCTTTCAATGGTTCAAATGGCTCTGAGCACTATGGGACTTAACATCTGTGGTCAGCAGTCCCCTAGAACTTAGAACTACTTAAACCTAACTAACCTAAGGACATCACACATATCCATGCCCGAGGCAGGATTCGAACCTGCGACCGTAGCAGGCGCGCGGTTCCGGACTGCGCGCCCAGAACCGCTAGACCACCGCGGCCGGCAACTAGCTCTTTATTCACATGAAGTGTTGACTGCTATTGACAAGGGATTTGGGATCGATTCCGTATTTCTGGATTTCCGGAAGGCTTTTGACACTGTATCACACAAGCGGCTCGTAGTGAAATTGCGTGCTTATGGAATATTATTCAGATTGTGAAGGGAGACGAAAATTTAATAGTCATGGGTGACTGGAATTCGAGTGTAGGAAAAGGGAGAGAAGGAAACATAGTAGGTGAATATGGATTGGGGGACAGAAATGAAAGAGGAAGCCGCCTGGTAGAATTTTGCACAGAGCACAACATAATCATAACTAACACTTGGTTTAAGAATCATGAAAGAAGGTTGTATACATGGAAGAACCCTGGAGATACTAAAAGGTATCAGATAGATTATATAATGGTAAGACAGAGATTTAGGAACCAGGTTTTAAATTGTAAGACATTTCCAGGGGCAGATGTGGACTCTGACCACAATCTATTGGTTATGACCTGTAGATTAAAACTGAAGAAACTGCAAAAAGGTGGGAATTTAAGGAGATGGGACCTGGATAAACTAAAAGAACCAGAGGTTGTACAGAGATTCAGGGGGAGCATAAGGGAGCAATTGACAGGAATGGGGGAAATAAATAAAGTAGAAGAAGAATGGGTAGCTTTGAGGGATGAAGTAGTGAAGGCAGCAGAGGATCAAGTAGGTAAAAAGACGAGGGCTAGTAGAAATCCTTGGGTAACAGAAGAAATATTGAATTTAATTGATGAAAGGAGAAAATATAAAAATGCAGTAAGTGAAACAGGCAAAAAGGAATACAAACGTCTCAAAAATGATATCGACAGGAAGTGCAAAATGGCTAAGCAGGGATGGCTAGAGGACAAATGTAAGGATGTAGAGGCCTATCTCACTAGGGGTAAGATAGATACCGCCTACAGGAAAATTAAAGAGACCTTTGGAGATAAGAGAACGACTTGTATGAATATCAAGAGCTCAGATGGAAACCCAGTTCTAAGCAAAGAAGGGAAAGCAGAAAGGTGGAAGGAGTATATAGAGGGTCTATACAAGGGCGATGTACTTGAGGACAATATTATGGAAATGGAAGAGGATGTAGATGAAGATGAAATGGGAGATACGATACTGCGTGAAGAGTTTGACAGAGCACTGAAAGACCTGAGTCGAAACAAGGCCCCCGGAGTAGACAATATTCCATTGGAACTACTGACGGCCGTGGGAGAGCCAGTCCTGACAAAACTCTACCATCTGGCGAGCAAGATGTATGAAACAGGCGAAATACCCTCAGACTTCAAGAAGAATATACTAATTCCAATCCCAAAGAAAGCAGGTGTTGACAGATGTGAAAATTACCGAACTATCAGCTTAATAAGTCACAGCTGCAAAATACTAACACGAATTCTTTACAGACGAATGGAAAAACTAGTAGAAGCCAACCTCGGGGAAGATCAGTTTGGATTCCGTAGAAACACTGGAACACGTGAGGCAATACTGACCTTACGACTTATCTTAGAAGAAAGATTAAGGAAAGGCAAACCTACGTTTCTAGCATTTGTAGACTTAGAGAAAGCTTTTGACAATGTTGACTGGAATACTCTCTTTCAAATTCTAAAGGTGGCAGGGGTAAAATACAGGGAGCGAAAGGCTATTTACAATTTGTACAGAAACCAGATGGCAGTTATAAGAGTCGAGGGACATGAAAGGGAAGCAGTGGTTGGGAAGGGAGTAAGACAGGGTTGTAGCCTCTCCCCGATGTTGTTCAATCTGTATATTGAGCAAGCAGTAAAGGAAACAAAAGAAAAATTCGGAGTGGGTATTAAAATTCATGGAGAAGAAATAAAAACTTTGAGGTTCGCCGATGACATTGTAATTCTGTCAGAGACAGCAAAGGACTTGGAAGAGCAGTTGAATGGAATGAACAGTGTCTTGAAAGGAGGATATAAGATGAACATCAACAAAAGCAAAACAAGGATAATGGAATGTAGTCTAATTAAGTCAGGTGATGCTGAGGGAATTAGATTAGGAAATGAGGCACTTAAAGTAGTAAAGGAGTTTTGCTATTTGGGGAGCAAAATAACTGATGATGGTCGAAGTAGAGAGGATATAAAATGTAGGCTGGCAATGGCGAGGAAAACGTTTCTGAAGAAGAGAAATTTGTTAACATCCAGTATTGATTTAAGTGTCAGGAAGTCATTTCTGAAAGTATTCGTATGGAGTGTAGCCATGTATGGAAGTGAAACATGGACGATAAATAGTTTGGACAAGAAGAGAATAGAAGCTTTCGAAATGTGGTGCTACAGAAGAATGCTGAAGATTAGATGGGTAGATCACATAACTAATGAGGAAGTATTGAATAGGATTGGGGAGAAGAGAAGTTTGTGGCACAACTTGACCAGAAGAAGGGATAGGTTGGTAGGACATGTTCTGAGGCATCAAGGGATCACCAATTTAGTATTGGAGGGCAGCGTGGAGGGTAAAAATCGTAGGGGGAGACCAAGAGATGAATACACTAAGCAGATTCAGAAGGATGTAGGTTGCAGTAAGTACTGGGAGATGAAAAAGCTTGCACAGGATAGAGTAGCATGGAGAGCTGCATCAAACCAGTCTCAGGACTGAAGACCACGACGACGACGATGGAATATCGTCTTAGTTATGTGACTGGATTTGTGATTTCCTGTCAGAGCGGTCACAGTTCGTAGTAACTGACGGAAAGTCATCGAGTAAAACACAAGTGATTTCAGGCGTTCCCCAAGGTAGTGTTATAGGCCCTTTACTGTTCCTTATGAACGATTTGGGAGACAATCTGAGCAGCCGTCTTCGGTTGTTTGCAGATGACGCTGTCGTTTACCGACTAATAAAGTCATCATAAGATCAAAACAAACAGCAAAACGATTTAGAAAAGATATCTGAATGTTGCGAAAAGTGGCAGTTGACCCTAAATAACGAAAAGTGTGAGGTCATCAACATGAATGCTAAAAGTAACTTGTTAAACTTCGGTTACACGATAAATCAGTCTAATGTAAATTCAACTAAATACCTAGGTATTACAATTACGAACAACTTAAATTGTAAGGAACACATAGAAAATGTTGTGAGGAAGGCTAATCAAAGACTTTTAATGGCAGGACACTTAGAAAATGTAGCAGACCTACTAAGGAGACTGCCTACACTACAGTTGTTCGTCTTCTTCTAGAATACTGCTGCGCGGTGTGGGATCCTTACCAGATAGGACTGACGGAGTACATCGAAAAGGTTCAAAGAAAGGCAGCACGTTTTGTATTATCGCGAAATATGGGAGAGAGAATTACAGAAATGATACAGGATTTGGGCTGGACATTATTAAAAGAAAGGCATTTTTCGTTGCGACGGAATCTTCTCACGAAATTCCAATCACCAACTTTCTCCTCTGAATGCGAAAATATTTTGTTGACACCAACCTACATAGGGAGCAACGATCACCGTGATAAAATAAGGGAAATCAGAGCTCGTACGGAAAGATATAGGTGTTCATTCTTTCTGCGCGCTATACGAGATGGGAATAATCGAGAATTGTGAAGGTGGTTCGCTGAACCCTCTGCCAGGCACTTAATTGTGATCTGCAGAGTATCCATGTAGATGTAGATGTAGATGATGTGAATAATACCCAATTATCAGTATACTAAGTCATGGTTGCAAATTACTAACACGAATTCTTTACAGAAGTATAGAAGAACTAGTAGAAGCCGACCTCATGAAAGATCAGTTTGGATTGTGGAGAAAGGTAGGACGAAGTGTGGCAATACTGACGCTTCGACTCATCCTAGAAGATAGGGTGCGGAAAGGCAAGCCTACGTTTATAGCATTTGTAGACTTAAAGAAAGTCTTTGACAATGTTGACTGGAATACTGTCTTCGAAATTATGAAGATAGGACGGAAGCGGAAAGACATTTACAGCTTGTACAGAAACCAGAAGGCAGTTATAAAAGTCTAAGGGCATGATGAAGCTGTGATTGAGAAGGGAGTGAGGCAGTGTTGTAACCTACCCCCGATATAATTCACTCTGTACTCTGATCAAGCCCTAAAGGAAACCACAGAAAAATTTGGAGAATGAATGAAAGTTCAGAGAGAAGAAATAAAAGCTTTGAGGTTTGGTGATGACATTATAGTTCTGTCATAGAAAGAAAAGGACTTGGAAGAGCAGTTGAACGGAATTGGACAGAGTCTTGAAAGGAGGATATAAAATGAACATCAAGAAAAGCAAAACAAGAATAATGAAATGTAGTCGAATTAAAGCAGGTGAAGTTGATAGAATTAGATTAGGAAACGAGACAATTTAAATAGTAGATGAGTTTTGGGCAGTAAAATAACGGATGTTGGCCGAAGTAGAGAGGATATAAAATTTAGACTCGCAATGACAAGAAAATCGTTTCTGAAGAAGAGTATTTCGTAAATATCGAATATAGATTGAAATGTTAGGAAGTATTTTCTGAAAGTACAAAGTACTACATTTGTCTGGATTGTATCCATGTACGAAAGTGAAACATGGACGATGAACAGTTTACACAAGAAGAGAATAGAAGTTTTTGAAATGTAGTGCTACAGGAGAATGCTGAAGATTAGATGGTTACAGCACGTAACTAATGATGAGGTGCTGAATAAAACTGAAGAGAAAAGAAATTTGTGGCACAACCTGACTAGAAGAAGGGATCGGTTGATGGGGCACATTGTGAGACGTCAAGCGAAGACCAGCTGAGTAATGGAAGTGTGGGGGATAAAAATCGTAGAGGGAGATCAAGAGATGAATACTGTACGCAGATTCAGCAGGATGTAAGTTGCAGCAGTTATTCGGAGATGAAGGCACTTGCACAGGATAGAACGACTTCGAGAAGTGCATCAAACCAGTCTTTGGACTGAATACTACAACATGGTTCTTGAACTATGAGTTGTATGATAATAAAATGTTGCAGATGCATTCCGTGGTATATGCAGGTACTTTGTACAAGAAGTGTTGCAAGTACATTTATTAACAAAGAGGTAATAAAACAAAACGCAATGCCTGATGCTGGAGTTTTACTACATGAACAGCGAAAATATAGCAACAAAATACAGTAATGAAATATGTTATAAAGATCCATAATTATTCAAGTGAAACTTGCCGCAGAAGAGTTGTACACATCCTCTATGTGGTTTCCGAAGTTAGTAGCTCAACTCAGAGTTCGATGCGTTATTCTATTTACGTGTCACCTTAACGGGAGGCTCGCTGTGTTGGTGATCTGACCCTTCGCGTATAGCACACTTGCCGCACCTGTTCCTCTACAAACGCTATGATGTCTTGTATGCGCGTATCGGGGTACCATCGTTACCTCTTGATGGGCTGTGCCCATCCATGCGTTTCAGGTTTTCGAAGAGCCGTTGCTGTGAATTCATCTTCAACGAGAAGATACTCTTTAGTGGCGAAACATACTGCTTAAAAAAGAAACACACCAAAACTTCTGTAACCATTCTCTCTCTTCTGTACTCATCGTTCACACAACATTTTCTTGTTTCGTATGGTTTTTGATACCTGTGTAGTATCCCAGCATTCTTAACCACCTGCTCACGCCAGACGGTTAATAATAAAATAAGAGTTTCGAGGGACGAACGTTACTGCCCATGCAAATGCACCTTTGCAACGCAATGCTCTTCAGTATGGTTATCGCGCTTGTTCGAGCTCCGTCGGTTCGAGTCGATATCCACATAATATCACCCGCAGCCATGTCAGGGCGCGATGGACACCGATATCGGTACTACGTCATCCACCAGCCAAGGCTTTCTTCGTCGGCCAGAAGACACTGAAATCACTGTCTACCGGGTGGGGGCTGCTTCTAGAGTTGGCGCAGTATACTCCAGACAAAAAGAATACCAGCTCACAAACAGAATTACCAGAAATCTTTGTTCAAGAGCACCACTCAAAATCGAAAATGGGAAAGGCGGTAAATCATAGTTCAACCACAGGTGCCTTCCAACACACTGAAAGATGACTTCCAGAGTACAGATGTAAAGCAAGATCTACTACAATTCACGTACGCAGCAGTTCACCGATCGCCCATTGATTCCTATATTTTGGGATTATTTAGGTAGCCTTGACATTCCTGTGTAAGTCTCACTATTATTTCTTATATTATTGTGTCAGTAAGTTAGTCTGACGATAAAATAAATATTTAGACAAGCGTAATGAACATGTATACAGATGTTATTGTGTGTGAAACAATATTTCACTGTTTGAGCTCTTATTAATGTACTTTGAAAAACTATATGGTGCGAAAACTGACGATTCACGCTAAATAATGAAAAGAGTGAGGTCATGCAAATCAGTCTAAAAGGAATCCATTAAACTTCGGTTACACGATAAATCGGTCAAATCTAGAGACCGTAAATTGAACTAAATACCTAGGAATCACAATTAAGAACAACTTACATTGGAAAGAACACATAGAAAATGTTGTGGGGAAGGCGAACCAAGGACTGCGACTTAGTGGCAGAATACTTAGAAGATGCAACAGATCTACTAAAGAGACTGCCTACCCTACACTTGTCCGTCCACTTGGAGTACTGTTGCGCAGCATGGGATCCTTACCAGGTACGATTAACAGAACACGTTGAAAAAGTTGAAAGAAGGGCAACCTGTTTGTATGGCGAAATAGGGGAGAGAATGTCACTGACATGATACAGGATTTGAGACGGAGATCATTGAAACAAAGGTATTTTTCGTCGCGGCGGAATCTTCTCACGAAATTTCAGTCACAAGCTTTCTCCGCCAAATGTGAAAATATTTTGCTGACGCTGACCTACACAGTGAGAAATTATCATAACAAAATAAGGGAAATCAGAGCTCGCTTGGGAAGATATCCGTGTTCTTTTTTCCCCGCGCTGTTCGAGAGTAGAATAATGTGACGAGTGTTTCGATGAACCCTCTGCCAGGCACTTGAGAGTAATTTGCCAAGTAGCGAAGTAAATGTAGCTCTAGATCTACTTTTTCAATCACCTCAATTCGGCTATAACTGAATCAGTATAATTCCTCCGCGGCCGAAAGAGAAGATCTCAAGAAACAGTTCGCGTCTATCTGATTCATAGTGCAGTGAACACCGATAGGTATGTTCAGTGAATTAAGATAAACAACCGTTATTCAGTAGTGTATTATTAATATAAGCGAGAAACACCTAGATTCTAGTAAACTGTCCACCTTGTATTGTTTCGATTGTAGGTCTGCATCACAGAACCGAATTGTCGATACAGTCAGTTACAGCTGAAGATGACAGAGCAACACGGCGGGGAATACTCGCCTGTAGTGACGAAAATCACTTTCTGCCATTTCATATCGCTCTTGTCATGATACACCATCTGGCAAATGCATGAATGACCGATAAATGTCACTTGAAATGTACTCCCGCCGATGATAACGCGATGGCACTAAGCGAGATCTACCGTCGCTGCAGAAGCTTCAGTGGAAACTGTGCACTTAGTATTATTCCTAACCAGTTCATGGCTGATGCCTTCAATAAGCAGAGAATTGTGTCTTATGGGTAGATATCTAGTGTGATCTGCGTGTGGTTGGTTCGATGATTTGGGGGAGCGGACCAAGCAGCGATGTCATTGGTCCCATTAGATTAAGGAAGGATGGGGAACGAAGACGGTCGTGACCTTTCAAAGGAACTATCCTGCCATTTGCCTGAAGCGATTTAGGGAAATCACGGAAAACTGAAGCAGGATGGTCGGACGCGGATTTGAACCGTCGTCCTCCGGAATGCGAGTCCAGTGTGCTAACCACTGCGCCACCTCTCTCGCTCCAGCTTCTGACTGCATTAAGAATTCACCAATACATTGAACCAAACATGTTGTTTCTAACTGGGCGCAGAAATAACTAAGACTGTACCCCAGCGCAGAGTTATAGAGGATACCGTCTGAAGCTCCGTGAGTCTGTTCGTAGACGATATTGTCGTCTATAAGTTAGTTACAAAGCCAGAAGACAGCGAAATGCAAGACGACTCGCGCTCACCGAAGATTGACGCATGGTCTGGCGGTTGGTCGTGAATGTAAATGAATGTAATTTTGTGGCAATTGTGACGTTGCGGACAGTAATGGAAGCAAGACAAAACAAAGATCGAGACACGTTCATAGGATTTGTCGACCCTGAAAAAGCGTTCGAAAATGTAAAATGGTGCAAGACGTTCGAAATTCTGAGAAAAATTGGTGTAAGCTATAGGGAGAGACGGATAATACACAATATGTACAAGAGCCAAGAGGGAACAATAAGAGTGGAAGACCATAAAGAAGTATTTGGATTGAAAGGGTGTAAGACAGGGATGATGTCATTCGCTGCCCCTATTCAATCTGTACATCGGAGAAGCAGTGATGGAAATAAAGGAAACGTTCAGGAATGGAACTAAAATTCAAGCTGAAAGGATATCAATGATACGATTCGCTGATGATATGATCTGCTGAATGGAATGAACAATCTAATGAGTACAGAATGTAGACTGAGAGTAAATCAAAAAGAAAATGGAAGTAATGAGAAGTAGCTGAATTGAAAACAGCGTGAAACTTAGCATCAGGATTGGTGATCACGAAGTAGATGGAGTTAAGGAATTCTACTATCTAGGCAGCAAAATTACCAACGACGGACGGAGCAAGAAGGGGATCGAAAGGAGACTAGCACTCCCAAAAAGCAAAAAGAGCATTCCTGGCCAAGAGAAATCTACTAGTACCAAACGTAGCCCTTAATTTGAAAAAGAAATTTCTGAAACTGTATGTTACGAGTGCAACATTTTACGGTAGTGTAACATGGACTGTGGGAAAACCGGAACAGAAGAGAATCGAAGCATTTGAGATGTGGTGCTACAGGCGAATGCTGAAAAATTAGGTGGTTTGATAAGGTAAGGAATGAGGAGGTGCTGTACAGAATCGTAGAGGAAAGGAATATGTGGAAAACACTGGTAAGGAGAAGGGACAGGATGATAGGATATATGTTAAGACGTGAGGGAATGACTTCCATGGTACTAGAGGGAGCTGTAGAGGGCAAAAACTGTAGGGGAAGACAGAGATTGGAATACATCCAGCAAATAATTGAGGACGTACGTTGCAAGTGCTACTCTGAGATGAAGACGTTGGCACAGGAGAGGGATTCGTAGTGAACCGCATGAAACCATTCAAAAAAAAAAAAAAAAAAAAAAAATCAGCTCCTCGTCCAGGTTCTTGATGGCCTACACGAAGTCGATCGGCCGCAGTGTCATCTTCTGCAAGGCAGCGTCACGCGGGGGCGGTAGGGAGTACCACGTGGTCAGCACACCGCTCTCCCTGCCGGTTTGCCAACTTTCCAGACTGCGCAGCCGCTACTTCTGCTTCAAGCAGCTCCTCAGTTGGCATCACGAAGCCGAGTGTACCCTTTCCCAGTCCTCTCACCATGGAAAAGACCCTTGCAGTACCAGAAATCGACCCCGGACCTATACTTGGCAAACATCTGCGCTGAGAAATCAGCTATGGAGGCGGGCATCTAATACTTACAAGCGAGCTTAAAGAGCAGCCATATTACTGACATACCAAACGGAAATTGTTGTTTGATTGTTCCAGTAATTCGGGCCCCACACCAGATTTCACATCACAGAGAGGATCCTGATGATGCTGAGAATGCTCTGCGGATTCACGTACTGCGATAAACGTAGGCCTGCTTTAGAGGATTTCGTGATCACCCCGCCTCCCCCCCCCCCCCCCCCTCGGCCTCATCCCCTCCTCATTCTGGATAGGCTGCAGTACTGGGGTCGAGCAGCAGTATATGACATTGTCGGTCGCTGTACGGCCGTTCTCTGTCTGTCTTCAGCTTGAGCCGCTGCAAGCTCAGTCAGTAGCTGCCACAGGCATAGTAGTATGACCTTTTGCTCACAAGACCAGCAGAGACAGCGCTCGCACCGCCAGTCAGATCCCGTACTTCGTAACTGCCGACCACGTGAAAGCGGACAGCAATCTTCAGTTTGAATCATCGTGTTTATGCCAGTGACATAAAACTGGCGGTATGCGGACCCAATCATTATTGCTGTCATTTGATTATGTCGAGAAATTTATAATTACCAGTTTGGTACCCACTGCTTTGCTTGAGTAGATTGTATGCTCTGAACAGATTTTCTTTTCTCGAATTCTTATATTGATCACGAACTACATCATCATCTAAAGTTTTCACGCTAATTAAGGCTTTAGAACCATGTTTTTTTCCGAATGTACTTCTGACCAAAAGCAATCTGGTAGCAAGAGTCGGAGGTCTTTGTCAGTCCTGGCTTTTGAGTACTAGTGGCGAAATTTCCATAAAAACCTTCATCTCGAAACCGATATTTCTTTAGAACTCAAATACCGGTTTTCATAGATTTACCTTTATACAGGGTAGTCCATTGATAGTGACAGGGCCAAATATCTCACGAAATAAGCGTCAAACGAAAAAACTACAAAGAACAAAACTTGTCTAGCTTGAAGCGGAAAACCAGATGGCGCTATGGTTCGCCCGCTAGATGGCGCTGCCATAGGTCAAACGGATATCAACTGCGTATCTATAAATAGCAACCCCCATTTTTATTACATATTCGTGTAGTGCGTAAAGAAATATGAATGTTTTAGTTGGACTACTTTTTTCGCTTTGTGATAGATGGCGCTGTAATAGTCACAAACATATAGCTCACAGTTTTAGACGAACAATTGGTAACAGTATGTTTTTTAAATTAAAATACAGAACGTAGGTACGTTTGAACATTTTATTTCGGTTGTTCCAATGTGATACATGTACCTTTGTGAACTTATCATTTCTGAGAACGCATGCTGTTACAGCGTGATTAGCTGTAAATACCACATTAATGCAATAAATGCTCGAAATGATGTCCGTCAACCTCAGTGCATTTGGCAATACGTGTACGACATCCCCCTCAACAGCGAGTAGTTCAACTTCCGCAACGTTCGCACATGCATTGACAATGCGCCGACGCATGATGTCAGGCGTTGTCGGTGGATCACCAGAGGAAATATCCTTCAACTTTCCCCACAGGAAGAAATCCGGGGACGTCAGATCCGGTGAACGTGCGGGCCATGGTATGGTGCTTCGGCGACCAATCCACCTGTCATAAAATACGCTATTCAATACCGCTTCAAACGCACGCGAGCTATGTGCCGGACATCCATCATGTTGGAAGTACATGGCCATGCTGTCATACAGTGAAACATCTTGTAGTAACATCGTAGAACATTACGTAGCAAATCAGAATACATTACACCATTTAGAATGCCATCGACAAAATGGGGGCCAATTTTCATTCCTCCCATAATACATGCCACCAAGGTCGCTGATGTTCCACTTGTCGCAGCCATCATGGATTTTCCGTTGCCCAATAGTGCGTATTATGCCGGTTTACGTTACCGCTGTTGGTGAATGACGCTTCGTCGTTAAATGGAACGCGTGCAAAAGATCTCTCATCGTCCCGTAATTTCTCTTGTGCCTAGTGGCAGCAGTGTACATGGCGTTCAAAGTCGTCGCCATGCAATTCCTGGTGCATAGAAGTATGGTACGGATGCAATCAATGTTGATGTAGCATTCTCGACACCGACGTTTTTGAGATTCCCGATTCTCGCGCCATTTGTCTGCTACTGATGTGCGGATCAGCCTCGACAGCAGCTAAAACACATACTTGGGCATCATCATGTGTTGCAGGTCGTGGTTGACGTTTCACATGTGGCTGAACGCTTCCTGTTTCCTTAAATAACGTAACTATCTGGCGAACGGTCCGGACACTTGGATGATGTCGTCCAGGATACCGAGCAGCATATATAGCACACGCCAGTTGGGCATTTTGATCACAATAGCCATACATCAACACGATATCGACCTTTTCTGCAATTGGTAAACGGTCCATTTTAACACGGGTAATGTATCACGAAGCAAATACCGTCCGCACTGGCGGAATGTTACGTGATACCACGTACTTATACGTTTGTGACTATTACAGCGCCATCTATCACAAAGCGAAAAAGCGGTCCAACTAAAACATTCATATTTCTTTTCGTACTACATGAATATGTAATAAAAAATGGGGGTTCCTACTTAAAAAAAAAAGGCAGATGATATCCGTTTGACCTAGGCAGTGCCATCTGCCGGCCCAACCACAGCGCCATCTGGTTTCCCCCCTCAAGATAGACAAGTTTCGTTCTTTGTAGTTTTTTCGTTTGACGCTTATTTTGTTAGATATTTGGCCCGGTCACTATCAATGGACCACCCTTTGTATGTTTCATTTTAACGAAATATTTCCACACAAATTTTCATTCGCTGTTTCAATGTCGTAGGACTTGAATCTTCAAAAAGCACTGAAAAATGTATTTTTTTTTTTTAAATTTATAACTCACGAGCCACATACTGATGTTCAAATATTTAGTTTTAAAAATGCTCTCAATGAAATAATTCATAAAATTTCGCCCCTTTAGGGACCGATTTCCAAAAATGCTGAAAAACCTATTTATCTGTTTCTGACCGAGAAACTAAATACCAGTTCTCTTAATTCTAACTTCAAAACTGTCTTAATAGTGATATATTGTCAAAAATCTTCCATCCCCAAATTTTCACCGCCTTAGATTCTACAGTATAAGATCAACACTCCATCCAAATTTAAAGCTTCTATCCTTAGTGGTTTGAGCTGAGCGATGGAATTAGTCGGTCATTCAGGCATTTCGTATATTTTCGTTGAAATGAAACATCACATTATGCGTTAATACAGAATGGAAAGTATACAAACATGGACGATTACTTTTGTGGTCTTCAATTGAAAGTCTTTTACCAAAGCAACAGGAAGACACTATATGCTACATCAAACAGGTACACCAGTCAAGAAAAAGTTTGATACTGGAAGCAAGAAGAAGTTTGAAAAGTAATTAATGCTGTCCCTGCCCTCTGCCATTCAGCAACCGACGTATGGAAGTGGAATGAGAATATCCGATATCCACGATTCAATCAAGTGGCGAACGCTGCTTCCAACACAATATAAACGAAACGAAATATCATGCTGACCAGACTATAGACTCTTTTGCATGAAACGAAATCCTCACCGAAACCGCTCGATGTATGTAAATATCCTATGTGTGATTCGTTTTCCATAGCCCTCGGTGACAAAACATGCACTGTTCTTTTGTCGTTTGTTTTCATTTTCGATGTTCCGAACAGAAATACCACTCACCGTTCTCTGTCGTCAGGAAATGAGCGCCGTGCTCGAGAGCTTTAAAAGTTACGGACACTGTTGATATCTGATGCAGATGCAGGCGCTGTAACGAGAACAGCGCAGCATAAAGGCTCGCTCCGCAGTAATGGGGCGTTGTTCTTCCACTTGCAAACAACACCGTCTGTGGCACTCATTCAGGTAGCCTCGATCAGACAATGTCTGTTCGCTTTTCACGACTTCGCTATCACAGATAAACTGGCGATAAAGCGCACCAATAAGTTTGGCAGCTGAAATGAACAACGTTCAGAACTGAGCTGAATATTAGCAAGTGAACTATTTTTTGTTTTCGCGTTTACGGTTTCAAAACCGCTTCTTATTCCGGCAACTTCATCACGAACGGTGAAAAATGTATGGCGCCACTCCGTATTAATTTTGCTCGAGTATTACTTGCTTTAGTTGCCTGGTTGGAAAATTAGGCATCGGACATTCGTAAGTAGCCAGTTTTAGAGGATAAAATTACTCCTAAGAATATGCACCAATAACTAAAGTTCTAACCGTGTGCCTACGACGCATGCCCTATCTATTCTCCCACATTGTTCTATAACTCATTCCCTTCCAGAATTTTCTAATAATAAAGAAGAGTTAATTTATTCAGTTTAATTTCAAACACCATGTTCTTACTTGTTCTGGTCGCACTCACACTACAATCACTCATTTGTTACTAGTATATATGAATTTTCTGTCACCCAATCCTTAAAGTACGGTCGCTTTCTAACTGTATAGCAAATCCCCCAATACGAAGTCAGTCCTGCGCTTAAAAAATATTATCTTAACCACGATCGTTTTTCTGGCGTACGTGCGCGTCCTATTCACATGATGGCTCCGGAGCTACTCACTTATTCCTTCGCGCCAAACACTCTCCAGGCGCCAACTTCTCCTTTCTAGAATAATGGAGCATCTCCGTCCGCAACGGCGTTGCGCTGTAGCAAAGGAAATCGATATCGGTAACTTTACTATGTTAACAGGTGTCATACTCAATGTAGTGAAGTACCACCAGCACAGAGGCAGAAGACAGATATAGATTTATCTTGCATCGACATCCACTGTGCCAGCACAAAGTTGTGTAATTGTGTATAATTTACTATTTAAACACATGATACACGATTCTCAAGCATCTAGAGAACGTTCACGCGCTTTCACATGGGATAACACTAAGATACAACATACAGAGATATGGGATACACAAAATCTGTACCCCGACTGGAGGGGGGGGGGGGGGGGGAGGGTGGTCGCGCCCTCTACCACTATCACTACTATATCCAGATTAACATTCCCCACAAAAAAAGACATTTTCGAGCTTAATCTAAACGACATGAGATCCTCGTTGACCACATATAAACTCTAGAAATAATAAATGAATATAAATAGTTGAGACTAATAAATTCCCATCGAAACACGTTCAGATAATTTGGTCTAGGAAAATGTAGTTGAGCACTATATGTAATATTTAATTGAAATTGCGAACCTTGGTTTCGTTAGTGTGTAATATATGATTGAATTTTACAATATTTTTGGGTTTTATCTGACCCATTTAGCGCACAATGCGTGATTTTACATTTCATGTAACCTGTCTATAACTTGTACCGCTCACTGCCGTGTTTATGACAAGAATTGCGACGTTTATTTGTGATTAAGAAGTGTCCCCTAGAATCGTTGGTGTAATGTTTGTAGATCTTCTGCTCAAACCTTGGGGACGTCTGATGTCACACTGCGGTTCTCGGATACATTCTGTTGGAGCCATGCCTGCAGCAGTTTACGTCGCCGTACTGTAAAAATGGTTCAAATGGCTCTGAGCACTATGGGACTTAACATCTGTGGTCATCAGTCCCCTAGAACTTAGAACTACTTAAACCTAACTAACCTAAGGACATCACACACATCCATGCCCGGGGCAGGATTCGAACCTGCGACCGTAGCGGTCACGCGGTTCCAGACTGAAGCGCCTAGAACCGCACGGCCACACCGGCCGGCGCCGTACTGTAAGAATCTAGCAAAATCGGTTAACGGATAAAACCCACTAGAGACAAGGCAGTGTGAGTTTGCGAGGCAGTACTACTATACAACTCACGTTAAATGACTTTGTACATCTAGGGACATCTTTTGCAATTCAAAAGTTACACTACGTGAACTACAGGAAGCGAAAGGCTAACTACAGGTTGCACACAAACGTTACTGCCGTTGTAATAGTAGGTGGGAATGACAGGTAAGTAGTAGTCGAGAAGGGAGTCAGGGTTGTACGGTCAATAGATTGAGCAAGTAGTAAGGGAAACCATGGGGAAATATGGGAAGAGAATGAAAATATAAGGAGAAAAAACTAAATTTTTGAGATTTTCCGATGACTTTAAAATATGTCACAGACGGAGAGGAGTAGGAAATGTAAGTTGAACGGAATGGATAGTGTTTCTTAAATGGCTAGACGATGAATATCGACGACAGTAAAACAAGGGTAATGGAATCTAGTAGACTTAAATGAGGAAATTCTGAGAGCATTAAATTAGTATATGACACAGTAAATGTTGTAGATGAGTTTGACTATTTGGGCATCAAAAGGATTAACGATGGACGAAGTAACAGGTATGCAAAATATAGGGTGGTAAAAGTAAAAGAAAATCTTTTCTGAAAAAGGGAGATCTGGTACTATCGAATATATATTGATGTATTAGGACGTGTTTTCTGAAGGAGTTTGTTCAAGTGTTGCCTTGTACGGAAGTGAATCGTGAATCAAAAATAGTTCAGAGAACAAAAGCTTTTGAAATGTTGTGCGATGGAAGAATGATGAAGATTAGATGGATGGATCGTATAATTAATGAAGAGATATTCGAATAGTGAAGAAATTTAAGGAACAACTAGATTAAAACAACTGGTTCAACTGCGTAGGTTACCACGGCTAGAGTCATTTAAAAAGAAAGTCTTCTGGCTATTGTACAGCGTCACATTGTAAATAACGTTATAATAGATATACTGTGTTGGAGGGAGTGAGGACCTTTTGCTGTCTATTGCATTTTACTTTGCGTGCCATGACTGGGAGTCATCGGCGTAAGGGGTGTGGGCTGCTGTTTTCCTTCTGCTGTACGCCGGCACTGCGGCAGCAGTGAGCCGCCAGTAACGCTCGCGGCTCGCGTTGTTGGTACGGCCTGTTGAGCTCTGATTGCTGACAGCCAGTATGGGGCAAGCCAGAATCCATTCTCTCTATTCTTGCTGTTGAGGAGTTGTAATATCTCGGAGGCAATCATAATTAAGTGGACACAGGTTGTGTAACGCAAGAAGTGAACTATGCACTAGCTGATGATTTTCTACAGTCTAACCATCATCTGAAGTCAAAGTATAATGTGCCAGCTACGCTCTATATAGATGGGGTACCAGTTGAACTATTTCAATATACACTCATGCTCATGGTTCAAATGGTTCAAATGGCTCTGAGCACTATGGGACTCAACTGCTGTGGTCATAAGTCCCCTAGAACTTAGAACTACTTAAACCTAACTAACCTAAGGACAGCACTCAACACCCAGCCATCACGAGGCAGAGAAAATCCCTGACCCCGCCGGGAATCGAACCCGGGAACCCGGGCGTGGGAAGCGAGAACGCTACCGCACAACCACGAGATGCGGGCACTCACTCATGCTCATAAATTAAGGATAATGCTGATACATGGTGAAACAACGCTCTGGTGGGCGGTTTGCGGGTTTAAATCACTTCGGGGTATGACCATGTGGTGCATCTGACCTGCGGTCGTCACACGGTGGTGCTGGCAGCAGTCCACATATGCAGAGGTGTGTTGTTGCATTCAGAGTACGGTGCAGCAAGTAAATGTGCAGACTTTTTCAGACGTGGTAATGGTGACTGTGTGTTGAAAATGGCTCAAAGAACACATATTGATGACGTTATGAGGGGTAGAATACTAGGTCGACTGGAGGCTTGTCAAACATAGTAGGTCGTAGCACGGGCCCTCCGTGTGCCACAAAGTGCGATCTCAGGATTATGGCAATGATTCCAGCAGACAGGAAACGTTTCCAGGCGCTACAGTACGGGACGTCCACAGTGTACAACACCACAAGAAGACCGATATCTCACCATCAGTTCCCGCAGACGGCCACTGATTACTGCAGGTAGCCTTGCTCAGGACCTTACCGCAGGCACTGGAACTGTTGCCTCCAGACACACAGTCTACAGACGATTCAACAAACATGGTTTATTCACCCGGAGACCTGCAAGGTGCATTCCACTGACCCCTGGTCACATGAGAGCCCAAAAAGCCAGGTGTCAAGAACATAGTACGTGGTCTTTGGAACAGTGGTCCCAGGTTAAGTTCACAGACGAGGCCAGGTATAGTCTGAACAGTGATTCTCGCTGGGTTTTCATCTGGTGTGGATCAGGAACCAGATACTAACCCCTTAACGTCCTTGAAAGGGACCTGTATGGAGGTCGTCTTTTGATGGTATGGAGTGGGATTATGATAGGTGCACGCACACCCCTCCATGTCTTTGACAGAGCAACTGTAAAAGTTCAGGTGTATCGGGACGTCATTTTGCACCAGTATGTCCGCATTTTCAGGGGTGCAGTGGGTCCCACCTTCCTGCTGATGGATGATAACGCACGGCCCCACCGAGCTGCCATCGTGGAGCAATACCTTGAAGCAGAAGATATCAGGCGAATGGAGTGTCCTGCCTGTTCTACAGACCTAAACCCCATCGAGCACATCTGGTCGACGTATCGCTGCACGTCTTCACACCTCTAGGACACTTCAGGAGATCCGACAAGCACTGGTGCAAGAATGGGAGGCTATACCCCAGCATCTGCTCGACCACCTGATCCAGATTATGCCAACCCGTTGTGCGGCCTGTGTACGTGTGCATGGTGATCATATCCCCTATCGATGTCGGGGTACATGAGCAGGAAAGAGTGGCGTTTTATAGCACATGTGTTTCGATACGGTTTTCTCAACTTATCACCAGTATCGTGGACTTACAGATGTGTGTCGTGTGTGTTCCCTATGTGCCTATGATATAAGCGCCAGTTTTGTGTAGTGCCACGTTGTGAGGCACCACATTCTGCAACTATCCTTAATTTATGAGCATGAGTGTATTTGCTAAATGATAAGTGTTTTCCTTACTCTGAAGTACTGAGAGTGGAACGAGATCCTCTGCGTGGTTCTTAAGTGACCCGGTAAGCATGTTAAAGACATTTACCTCACAAAAATATGGTTTAACGCTATTATCATTTCTGAATATTACAATACGAAAAACCAAATCAAATAAAATTAATTCAATGACATTCAAAAACATGCCCAATTTCAGAATGAAAACTTTCGACCTGAAGAAGAATCGTTTTATTGAATATGTTTTTCATCACGTATGTAATAAAGGGATATTGTGTATTAAAACAATATTGTTCGTTCCTCCTCTTCCTCTGCGGTGCAGACGGAAGCATCACTATACCGCTGTTGCTTTATTTGTTCATAGGTTAAGGAGATAGTAGTGAAACGTATGTTAACAAAATGTATGAAAAATATGTATTAGCTTCTGTGGCAGCATCAAGCAAGAGTTATCCAATATATTCGACAACTCTTTCATCGTAAATTTTATCCGAAATAGGAACGTTACGCTTGTCGATTTGTGGTGGAACTACGTCAAACTTAATGATGAGTGATAAAAGGCACTTAACGAGATCACTGCAATACACAGGACGTCACAAAACGCAGACACACGCCTGACGATGGGCTGCGAGGCTGTGACACTGCATCACGTGCAGTACTGACCCACTAAGTTTTCCTTCAGCGGGCGCCGATCTACTGCGGAGTTCTTTCAGAGCACCGCGCTGACAACAAAACCGCTACATTACAAAATTTATCTTCACACACGTTTCAACAACACTTGGAACATTGATAAAGTAGCGTACACTCCGATTCCATAACGACAGAAAATGGTTCAAATGGGTCTGAGCACTATGCGACTTAACTTCTGAGGTCATCAGTCGCCTAGAACTTAGAACTAATTAAATCTAACTAACCTAAGGACACCACACACATCCACGCCCGAGGCAGGATTCGAACCTGCGACCGTAGCGGTCGCTCGGCACCAGACTGTAGCGCCTAGAACCGCACGGCCACGCCGGCCGGCATAACGACAGAAGTGTAGTTATGCCTACCCTGCCAGATGACTTCACTTTTGTACAAACCTGTGCTGTTTCATTTTTATTGATTTCACTTTTCTCTTTGGTTTAGAGAAACGACGGAAAACCCAAATCAGGACGGCCGGAAGAGGATTTGACCCGCCGTCCTCCCCAATGCGAGTTCTGTGTGCGCCACCACGCACGGTCGTAAATAATGATGTATTGTTTAGTATACTGTCCTCAGTCACCAACAGAAATATCTGCACTTATACCCATTACACCTTTATACACAGTGAACATTAACAAACCCGACAAACTGCAGGGATCGATTCCTGACTTACGAATGACAGTTCCTCTGACCACGTGCTGTGTGTTTCTCGTGTTCGCAGGCTGTGTGATTGACGCAGAGTACTGTACGCATCAGAATGGTCCGGTCTGCACTTCGAGAATAAGCCGAGATGGTGTCTGTGTGTGGCGAAGCATACGTAAACCGTGGAGAGGCAGCACAGCTGTGCCAAAACAAGTACCTACACAGACACCAACGACATCACACAACAGTTCAAGCCCTTCTTGGGCGTTTGTGTAATCACGGGTCCTTCCAGACAGACGAACGTGCACAGAGGCGGCGGACTGTGAGTACACGAGATTTGGAGGACCGCTTTCTACAGGATATTAAAACGAACGCTAGTGAAAGATTCGGGCAAGTGGCCCGCCAATTTGGTCTAACCCATGATCACAGAAAGCAAAAAAAGGGCTTTAAATGTTGTGAGAAGTGGTTGGTGTCTGTGAGGGTACTTTGGCTGAAGACAATCATTAAAAAAGAGCAGCAAAGCCCATGAGATTACTTGCTCAGTTTTACAGTAGTACACAATAGGTAGCACACCGTAGCTAAATGCTAATTATTGTGATCATCTCCCGTACAAAATAAAAGGAATGTGCCACAGTCCTTCAACTTGGATCTGCAAAGTCTGAGGTTTATCACTCATATTTTTCACTCGTTGCAGGTCAATGAGCCTACTGAAACTGGAAATTACAGATGTACTCCTCTCTTTAGAACTATTAAGGAAGTGTTAACCAAGTATAAATCGTTCTTCCGTAAGGGTCCACTAGAATTACGCTGTTTTCTTTAACGAGTCCATCTTATTAAGTACAAACCCCTTGAGAGGTATAAGAGGAGGGATGAAGGACCTAGTATCCCAATATATTTAAATATCAGTGGATATAATGGTGACGAATTCATACTTGAAATCATTATTATTGCTCTTTTCTAGATTAAAAATATCCTTTTTGATTATACCGAATTTTCCGTGTATGTGTGCCAATACAAGACAATTCAGTTAATATTAGAAAAGTAGAGTAGTTTAGACATGTCGGGGTCGGTAACATAGGAGGTTATCGTTATAGTGACGGCAGCAGCTGACAGCTACTGCACAAGTTCCGAAATGCGATGCTTTCAAGAAAGCTTTCGTTTATCCTCAGTGCGAGAGTTCTGTGCCAGAAACTTTACACAGTAGTTCCTGTTGCAGTCCATCGTCAAGCTGCTCTCTGTGAACGGCAACGTCGTGTTAGTGACTGCCGTATTTAGTAAACATTAAGTTGCAAGTATTTCAGAATAAGACTTGCGTCTTCTGCAAGTAGAAAAAAATTGAATTATCTGTCACGGTTAGTGAACCTAGAACAGATATGTTAAGAACCCACTATCTCTCATGTAGATACTCTAATCGCATGAAAAAAAAGCTTCTCAACGTGACATCCACGTGGGCATTTAAATATTTATCAAAGACGGGCGATAATGGTCAATGCTACCATACTGAATGAGATGTAGTGCTATAGACGAATGTTGAAAATTAGGTGGACTGATAAGGTAAGGAATGAGGAGGTTCTACGCAGAATCGGAGAGGAAAGGAATATGTGGAAAACACTGATAAAGAGAAGGGACAGGATGATAGGACATCTGCTAAGACATTAGGGAATGACTTCCATGGTACTAGAGGGAGCTGTAGAGGGCAAAAACTGTAGAGGAAGACAGAGATTGGAATACGTCAAGCAAATAATTGAGGACGTAGGTTGCAAGTGCTACTCTGAGATGAAGAGGTTAGCAAAGGAAAGGAATGCGTGGCGGGCCGCATCAAACCAGTCAGTAGACTGATGAAAAAAAAAAAAAAAAAAAAAAAAAAAAATACTGAAAATCTGCCGACAGAAAAAACGTGAGAGGTAGTATAACAACGCAAAACCTCTCTTTATTCAATTCACAGTTTTCTTCGTGGCGTACTTCTTCACAATATCTAACTGCGTACTACTTTTTCGTTTATGTTTTTATGATCTAGAAATACGCCGTCTCGTACACAACAGAAAATATTTTCGTCTTGGTAGTTAAAACCGTATTTATAACAGCATTTTACTATAAGTATGTCACGTTTTTAGGTTAAACATATACTATAGCGTTATACTGCGATGAGCATTGTAACCTTGAAAGGGGATTGACCGATTTGCCATGTCGCTTTACAAGACGTTTTTGCCACGAGTGTGTAGGAAGTTGTGAATTTGGTAACTGTACTCGGCCTTCATAGTATCGATGTAACCATATTCTTCGTAAGTCTGTTCCTGAGACCACGTATGTTAGTCAGAGAAGTTACTTCGTTTGAAGAGAGTAGTAGGCTGTGAGTGTGTGTGTGTGTGTGTGTGTGTGTGTGTGTGTAAAAATGTCTAGCTATGTACTTTCTTTGAGAAGGGTGGAAGCTGTCCTGCCGTGTAGTGGAGGCAGCATTATCTAAAAAGGATATTTTGTAATAATATATTCTGGAGAAAAAATTTGTGGAACCGAGATGATATAAATGCAAGAATTTCAAAAGGGAAACTTTAAGGTTTTTTTAATATTCGTATTTGTGTAGTTTCTTATCGTTAGGACACTGCGTATGGCTGTAGACAGGAGAGTTATTATTAACTTGTAGCCTCTGTTCTCCCGTATCAGTCGTTAAGTTTAATTCCTGATTTGTCATTCTTTACCTCGCATTTCACATCGCGAGTTATGTGCTGCAGAAGCATTTTGTTCAAATTGGTAATATCTTGATAAGATCTTGCTCTGCACATCGCAAGTACGGCAAATGAAATGTGGTTTGGACAGTCAGATCAATAATCCTAATAGTAACAGTTTGTAGAACAGACGAGCGTTCCATGCGCACAGGTAGGACAACAAATTTAATTATCATCAGGATTTATGTCCAATATAAGGAACGGCGATTGTCAGAAGGTATTTGTAGAAATATCATAACATGTCATAGGTTTCAAATCAGTTAAAGTGCTATATTGTGAGTTTTCAAGCAGTTTTATGAGGAATAGTGTTAAATTTTATGTACATTTGATGTGTAATTAAATTTACAGTTCTGGTACAGTCATTGCTTGCAAGACTAAAGATGAAGATTAACAATATTCAGGGCCAACATTTTAATCTGAGTCATTTTTGTTTTGCAGTCAGATGGAATATGTAAATCTGATTCAAATCAGTATGCGTTCTCGCTGGCGAATCGTTTTATGTACCGGCTAGTCTGGATTTCACATCATGTAATGTTAGCTTCACATACAGCCGGTCAAAGTTTAATTTTAACACAGTTCTGTTGCCCTATACTTTGATTTACGGATTTCGATATCGAAATAAGTTTTGTGCGTCTATCAGATACCAATCTGACGCATACAAACACGGGCTTAGAATTTTGAACCTGGTAAACTTCCAAACTGTAATACTGACATACATTAGAAGTCTGTTTTCGCGAGGAAAAAGTAAACAATATTATCTGCGACTAACGCATACGGTGGTGACTCCTGTCCGTGACCACGGACAGTTTACGGGAAAACATGGCAGCGTTGATTAATATCGCCCACGTAGTAAACGTAAATATAGTGACTGTTCGTGGCTGAGAGTCGTTACAGTTCCATTTTATAAGGTTCTCCGCTTTCCCAAACTGCCAACACAAGTTATGATGAGAGTACAAGGTCGGTCACCTGACCGTCTGTTTACACACATTTCGCGACCTGTCGCGCGGAGTCACTGAGGGGGTGCAGGGGCGCGGACGCAGCCCGCATCGCGAGCAGCAGCCACCCTCACGGCGGGGTCCACGACCTGTCACTGGGGGCGCGCGCCAGCCGCGACAACTTTCACTGGCATCGGCGTCTCCACTTAGTCCACCGAAGCTCGCCGCTAAGTAGAAATCTAGCTTTGTTTACTGCACTGTTTACCCAGACGAAACGACGTCGTAATGGAAGTAACGTGGACAGCGCTTTAACATTATCCTCAATATGTCCCCTTTCTAGGACCAAAAAGTAACGGAATTGTGGAAAGTTGAGAAAAATTTAAATCTACACATAGGTGTTTTATATTTACGTGTTTCGAATCGTATCTTCATAGCTTGAAAGTTTATTCTATTGAAGCAATAACCTCATACAAACAGCGTTTAAATCTCTTATTTATAAATTCGCATATTTCTGTTTTTAATTGTTTCATTTCTTTCGTTTTCCTTCTTGAGCTTATTTCGTATTAGGTCTCGTATTACGACGTTTTAATTGTAAGATACAGGGATTTAAAGAAAAAAAAATCACGTTTTGAGCCGGAAACAAATGGAAATAATCTGCTACTTGTTATATAATTGTATAATGAAATGTTGCGCGCGCCTGTAGCAGACGAGACTTTCGAGAATGTACTTTTATGCACGAGAGGAATTTTTTCAAAACCAAAACCAGTATTCGTAATTTATGCAACAGTTTTAACACATCTACTTGTACTGAAAGCATGTTTCCTCAAAATCCTTCATAATTTAGCTTCAAGTTACAGTCTTGTAACTTCCACCAAAAGTATGACACCTTACAAAACAGACACAAAGATGTGTGTCTTTCAATTGTCACTAAGTTATTCGAAGGCCTAAATCTTTGGGTGCAGAAAACCTAGAATTGGCCTCTGTACACGACTACAAAGATACGTAACAAACTATACGTCAACATCGCAGTGCTAAGTGGAGATATCAGAGCGCGCCACGCTAGTGCGACAGCGTTGTAATTCCGGGTGTAGCGATGTAAACACGGAGTGGCGGCGGCCTCGGCAGTAGGTGGCAGCCTCGCCAGTCCGCAGCGCCGCCACCGCGGCGCTACCTACTCACACACGTACCGCCTCCGCCGCCGCAGGCTCTTCCGCCGCCAGCCGCACGCGCTCGCTGCCAGACTCACCTGTGGGCGTCATGGCGGCCCGTCGCGTCGCGTCGCGTCCCGGCGCGCGGCCGCTGCCTACTGACAGCGCGCGTCGCGACGCCGCCACAGTGCCGGCGGCAGCGGCAGCGGCTGCGGCGCGCGTGCGCAGTGCGCGCGGCGTCCCGCGGCCCGGCCCCGCGGTGACGCCTATTGATTCCGCGCTCCCCGCACAGCCCTACCCTACCCTACCCTACCCTACCACCCTCCGAGCGACGCATTGCCGCTAATGATAACACCGTTGACGCCACCGCGCCGTCAGACTCCAGTGAAAGGGAAGGGCGCTCCCGCACGTAGCCTCTCACTGGACGAATGTCCCTTTACTATGGTAACCTGTACAACTTTTCAAAACGGAAAATGCCACTTGCGAAAGACTCACACTCCGACGAGTCACAAATTTTATGACCAACTAAAGTAAGAAGTCAAAATTCGTTGGATACCTTCTAATATCGTATCAGACCTGCTTTTGCCAAGTTTACTGCAACAGCTCGACGTAGCATGGATTCAACAAGTCGCTGGAAGTTCCCTGCAGAAATACTGAGCCACGCTGTCTCTACAGCCTTCCTTAACTGCGAATGTTTGCTGGTGCAGGATTTTGTACACAAACAGATGTCTCGATTAAGCCCCATGAATTTTCGATGGGATTCATGTCGGGCAACCTGTGTGGCCAAATCATTGCCTTGAACTGTACAGAATGCTTTTCAAACCAATCGCGAACAACTGTGGCCTGATGCTTCATTGTCTGGTAACACAAAATCCACGAATGGCTCGCATTCAGGAGGATGACGGTTCAATCCAGCGTCCGGCCCTCCTCATTTAGGTTTTCCGTGTTTTCCCTAAATCGCTCCATTCCAATGCCGGGACGGTTCCTTTGAAAGGGCACGGCAGACTTCCTTTCCCGTCCTTCCCTATTCCGATGAGACCGATGACCTCGCTGTTTGGTCTCTTCCCCCAAAACACCCGACACCCCACCCAACGAATGGCTGCAAATTGTCTCCAACTTACCGAACATAACCATTTCCAGTCACTCATCGCTTCAGTTTCACCAGAGAACCCAATCCGTTCCATTTAAACATAGCCCACACCGTTAGGGAGCCACCACCAGCCTGCACAGACAACTTGGGACAGTGATTCAAATGGCTCTGAGCACTATGGGACTGCTGAGGTCATCAGTTCCTTAGAACTTAGAACTACTTAAACCTAACTAACCTAAGGACATCACACGCATCCATACCCGAGGCAGTATTCGAACCTGCGACCGTAGCGGTCCCGCGGTTCCAGACTGTAGCGCCTAGAACCACTCCTCCACCCCGGCCGGGTTGGGACAATGGTTTCGTGTGGTCTGCGACATATTCGTACCCTACCATCAGCTCTTACCGACCGAAATTGGGATCCATCTGACCAGAGCACCGTTCTCCAGTCGTCTGGTGTCCAACAGATATGGTCATGAGCCCAAATGGGGCGTTCCAGGCAATCTCGTGTTGTTAACAAATGTATTCGTATCAGCCACCTGCTGCCACAATCTGTTAACGCAAAATTTCTCCGCACTGTCCTAATGGATACATTCGTCGTACGTTCCACATTGATTTTTTAGGTTATTTCATTCCGTGTAGCTTGTCTGTTAGCACCGCCTACTCGAAGCAAACGCCGCTGCTCTTGAAGGCCGTCGGCCACTGCCTTCTCCGTGGTGAAAGATAATGCTTGAAATCTGGTTTTCTCGACACACTCTTAACGATTTGCACCTCCGGATATTTAATTCGCTGACGATTTCAGAAACGGAATATCCGATGCGTCTAGCTCCAACTACTATTCCGCATTGAAAGTCTGTTTATCGTGCCGTGCACCATAATAACGTCGGAAACTTTTTCACGTGAATCACACGAGTACAAATGACAGGTCCGAAAATGCACTGCCCTTTTATACCTTGTGTAGGCGATACTACCCCCAACTGTATACATGCGCGTCACCTAAGTCTGTATCTACAACTCTTCTCAGTAAGACACGTTACGATGCGTAGCGGTAGATACATACCCCTCTTCACCCCGCTCTTATTCCGTTCGCTGTAATTCTTACTTCGTTATTATTGCTCGACGTATCTGTTGGAGCAAGTAGAAAGTTTCTTGACTCATTTTGGAACGTGCGCACTACTAATTCCCTAAAGCTCTCCGGGATGAATACGACTTCCCGATAACATCCAATTTCAGTTCGTTGAAAATTTCTGGGACATCCTCACACTGACTAAGTAAACTGGTTAACTTCCTGGCAGCTCTTTAAATATTTTGTCTTTTCCGTTAATCATGTTTCCGAAGAATCCAAGACCGACAAATAGTACTCAAGAAATGGGTGAACAATTATTTTATAGCAAATCTCTGCCATACAATGGTTGCACTTCCCGCAAATGAGTCCTACAGCTGCTTTCCCCATGGCTGCATTGGCGTGCTCATTCCACATTAAATTTTTCTGGACAAAAACTCCTGGACAACCAAAGACTATTGATTCCAGTGATTGATCGCCACATAGTCAAACGATATGGCATCTTTTCATGTATTTACGCGCAGTACATTACACTTATTTTTGTGAAGTGTGAGCTGCCCGTATTTTTACTAGAAAATGATCTCCATGTAGCTGTGCATTTCATACCAAGTTTCTAAGGATGTCACGTTTTGCGATTTTCCTCCCTATTTTCCACATATAATACAATGTAACGAAGCACCGTCAAACGCTACTGTTCTAATAGTGTCTCGCCTAACTAAATGGACTAAGCTGTTTTAAAGCTATTACTTACACTAGATTACATAGCACTGCAGTATAATCGGTTATCGGTAAAACAATTAATCGACTTGATTTTGAATTACATAGCATGAAAACTGGCATCAGTCCGTAAGGACACACACTGTATTCAACTAATAAGTTATTCGCGCAAATTTTGTTCGTTTATAAAGAAACTATAGTAGCCTGAAATACGGTAATCAACGCGCAGGCAATTCTGAAATGTCAGTATTTGCTGCTGACTGCAGTACGATTTAGAAGCACTGACACGTCAGGTTAATATTTACCTTTATAGATAATTCGCTAGTGAACAGAAACGAACAGTCTGATGATTTAGCCGCGTTGGCTTGGACTATGTTAGATCATACTAACGCATACGTCATTGCTGACTTTGTTTACGGTTAGTTAGAGCGATGCAAGCCTTCACCATTAAATTTATCTACTAACAAGGGACCCCTAGAGTGCAAGGTCACAAAAGGCCAATGATGTTTACAGCAGTCGACGTCTCACATATTGTCTACTATGCAGCCACAATATTAGCTACTAATGGAAACAGTAGGCGAGACTGGAGGTATCCAATGGTGCGCACACCATCAGCCAACGCACTTCTTATTCGACAAGTAAATCATAAACAGTGTCGTTGATACAAAACAGAGAAATGGCGAAGATAAACAAAGCAAACATTGCATTATATGTAGAACAGTTGCTGAAGTTCGCATTTCGTCAGAAAGGAACGCAAGGAATTTCGCATAGTGAGCAAGAAGCGGCAGATGAAATATTAGCGTTTCTGCAAGACATGTCAGTGGAAAGTGTGGTGTCGTATACACTCGACCGTGCGGACAATGAGGAGTACAAAGATGACCGTACATTATTAACAAGTGAAGATGATACAGTTGTCGAGCCATATAGTTCATCGTCCTTGTCGGACAGGGGGCCAAAAATCCCGTCTGCAGTGAAACGTTGTGGCGGACAATCGTTGTCCAAGGCGCAGGCACTAAACATAATCACGTACATGGAAGATTATTTGCAGCATAGTGAAGAAACAGTTACGAACAGATTTCGAATAAGTCCGCAGCAATAAGGCCGTGTAGTGCGCAAGAAAAATACGGATATTCGAGGGAGGATAAGGCGCTCTTGTTACAAACTCTGGTGCTTGCTAGTTTGAAGTACGTTCGATTCATGTTACGAGATGTGCATGATTGCGACCTATGTTATGCGCAGCAAACTGCGCACGATATAGATTACAGCGATTTCAGGGGAAGCAGTGCTACAGAATTGACAGAAGTAAGACAAGGAAATTTCAAACAAAGCGTCAACTTGGCGATGCACAGCAAACTGCGGAATCGGCCCGAAAATTTGTGTATGACATAAACAAACTTATTCCATCGTTCAGTAAGGAATTTGTTTCCAAATCCAGATTCGAAGAGGAAGTACATTGGAAAGGAACCCTGAAATTTAGAAGTACCAAGAGAGATGTATTAAAATCAGCTAACATCAGTGCATTCGTATATAATTATGCTGAGTGTTAATGTGGATAGTAAATTGGCTGGATAGTTGTTTATCATGCTGCAAGAAGTTGGAGGTGCTCTGACCCCACAATTCTTTCTCGTGTGAGTGATATTGCAAGGGCAATAGGGAATATTTAATTTACGTCACAGTAGCAAGACTGGGTGTAAGAGAATTACAAGTACGATATGAACACTGCCTGTGGCCAATAGCTGGTGAAAATAGCACGCTTTTGCTCGATTCCTGGTCTGATTATGAAAATTTTAATCCTTTAAAGAAAACCATCAGTTCTGAAAAGTATGTGACATTATAATTCGTATCAGTTGGAACCACTGGGCAAATTCATCCTATGGATGTTTGGTTTTTTCGTGCCAATAAAACATATTACGGCACTATCTGCAGCTACGCATTAAAGGATAGCCAGGTTCGCAGGAGAGCTACTGTAAAGTTTGGAAGGTAGGAGACGAGGTACTGGCAGAAGTAAAGCTGTGAGGACGGGGCGTGAGTCGTGCTTGGGTAGCTCAGTTGGTAGAGCACTTGCCCGCGAAAGGCAAAGGTCCCGAGTTCGAGTCTCGGTCCGGCACACAGTTTTCATCTGCCAGGAAGTTTCATATCAGCGCACACTCCGCTGCAGAGCGAAAATCTCATTCTGGAAAGAACAGCCAGTTTCACGAGAAGCTCTGCGACAGACAGTATTCCATTCGGTTGCATGCCATCACATTGCATCAGTTCTCATCACGCCATCAAATGGTTCAAATGGCTCTGAGCACTATGGGACTTAACTTCTGTGGTCATCAGTCCCCTAGAACTTAGAACTACTTAAACCTAACAAACCTAAGGACATCACACACATCCATGCCCGAGGCAGGATTCGAACCTGCGACCGGAGCGGTCACGCGGTTCCAGACTGAAGCGCCTTTAACCGCACGGCCACACCGGCCGGCTTCACCCCATCACACCAAAACGATTCTATGTGCTTCCTTTGAGAGGGGTACTAGCTAGAAGTCTTGCACGGTTTGTAGCTCCCAGGAAGTTCGCCATCGAACTTGATGCTGTGGGTCTTTGTGGTCAATTGGGGCGCGCCATTTTTCATTCGGTGTTCATGGTGCAAGTTAATGGTTTGCTCTGAACATTTCTATAATGTCGACGTTGTAAAATGTAATGCATTTACTGGACAGCCAGAAAATTATGACCACCTACCTAATAGACGGTATGTACACCTTTGGCACGGATAACAACAGCGACTCATTGTGCCATGCAAGCAATTAGGCCTTGGTAAGTCGCCGGAGGGAGTTAGCACCACATTTTCTCACTCGAGTCACTTAATTCCCGTAAATTCCGGAGTGGGCGATGAGCTGATCTCACGTTCAATCGCATCACAGAAGTGTTCGATCTCTTTCAGATCTGCCGAGTTGGGAAACCACCACATCAACTGGATCTCGCCGCTGTGTTCCTAGACCCACTCCATCACAGTTCTGGCCTTGTGACATGGCGCATTATCTTGTTGAAAAATACCACAGACGTCGGTAGAGGTGATCATCATGGAAGGGAGTACGATGCACCTGCGCCGTCATGGTGTCTTGCACGAGCTCCACCTGATCCGTGGATGCCAACGTGAATGTTCCCCAGAGCGTATCGGAGCCGCAGCCAGCTTGTCTCTGTCCCACAGTGCAGGGGTCAAGCGGCTGCTCCCTGGTAAGCGCCGATTCGCGTCATCCCATCAGCATCATGAAGAAGGTAACGGGATTCATCAAACCGTGCAACGCTCTGACACTGCTCTAGCATCCAGTGTCGATGGTCACGTGCCATTTCAGTCGTATTTGCCGAAGTCGTGGTGTCAATATTGGCACACGCATGCGTCTTCGGCTGTGGAGGGGAATCCTTAGAAGTGTTCGAGTCACTGCGTGTTCAGACACACTTGTGCTCTGGCCAGCTTTAAAGTCTGATATTAGTCCCACCACAGTTCGCAGCCTACGCTGTTTTAGCAGCCTTCCCAGCCTACGACGTCCGACATATGTACGAGGGACGTTTGAAAAGTCCGTGCAATAATAAGAACTACTTACGTGTTCGTGGTAAACCTTTTTCATTTTTCGACATAGTCTCCTTTTAGACTTATACACTTCGTCCAACGCTGTTCTAATTTGTTGATCTCTTCCAAATAATAGGAATTGTCCAAGTCTGCTAAATGACTATTAGGTGCTGCAATCGCCTCCGCGTTTGAACAAAATCTTTGTCCCTCCAGCCATTTCTTCAAACTGGGGAAGAAACAGCAGTCCGAGGGAGCCAAGTCTGGAGAATAAGAGGGATTTGAAACGAGTTGGAAACCCATTTCCACTAATTTTGCGACCACAACTGCTGAGGTGTGTGCTGGTCCATTGTCGTGATGGAAAAGGACTTTTTCGCGGTCCAATCGCCGGCGTTTTTCTTGCAGCTCGGTTTTCAAACGGTCCAATAACGATGAATAATATTCACCTGTAATAGTTTTATCCTTTTCCAGATAGTCTATGAGGATTAACCCTTGCAAATTCCAAAAGACAGACGCCATAACCTTTCCGGCATAAGGAATGGTCTTCGCCTTTTCTGATGCAGGTTCTCCCCTGGTAACCCATTTTTTAGATTGTTGTTTGGTCTCAGTATAGTAATGTATCCATGTTTCATCCACAGTGAAGAAACGATGCTTAAAGTCCTGCGAATTCTTCCTGAACAGCTGCAAACCATCCTTGCAACACTTCACAAGATTCCGTTTTTGGTCAAGCGTGAGCAATCGCGGAATCCTCTTGCGGATAGCTTTCTCATGTCCAAATGTCTGTGCAAAATATTATTTACCCGTTCATTCGAAATGCCCATAGCACTAGCAATCTCATGCACCTGAACGCTTCTGTCATCCATCACCATATCATGGATTTTATCAAAGATTTCTGGAGCCTTAATCTCCAGAGGGCGTCCAGAACGTTCAGCAACACTTGTGCTCATATGGCCACTCAGAAAATTTTGAAACCACTTATAAACTGTTCTAACCGAAGGTGCAGTCACCGTAATGTTTATCGAGCTTCTCTTTAGTCTCCTGACTCGTTTTGCCTTTCATAAAGTAATGTTTAATCACCATACGAAATTCTTTTTCGTCCAGTTTTTGAAAATGACGCGACTTCCTTGATTCACACTAATGCTAAACACAAAGACCAATATAGCTGAAACTTGGTGTGCGTTCTTTCCAAATATGTTACTAACTAAACGTGACCTCGATACGCGCCGGTGGTGCCATCTCTCGGACTTTGCACGGACTTTTCAAACGCCCCTCGTAATGTGGGGGGGCCGCTCAACCCGACAACGTCTGGACGTGGTTTCACCCTGGTTTCGCCAGATGTTGAAGACACTCGCCACAGCACTCCTCGAACACCCTATAAGTCGTGCAGTTTACAAAACGCTCGTACTGAGCCTCCAGGCCATCACAATCAGCCCTCCGTCGATCTCAGGTAGCGCGCGCACTCCCCAGCCTACACAAGGACAGCACGCTCACTGTGCGCGTTTCTGACTAACGGTCACTCCTTGCCAGATGAAGCTACTCTCGCCTGAAAGGGTTTATATCGATAGTAGGCTGATCAGCGTACTTCACATATAAGATTGATCTCTGCAGCCCCAGACACTCACTTTCTGTAGCCCTTCTGATGCTCAAGTTGAGTATTAGCAGTTAATATTTTTCCTACAATGTTTGTTAACACAAAACTTCCAAATGAGTCCTATTAAAGACTGAACTGGCGACCTCGCACTCAGGAGGTTCCTTGTAAGATTTCAGTAAACACATAAAAATGAACTCAGTAAAGACTTTGCAACGACGCGTCACACGGAAAGTACACTCCTGGAAATGGAAAAAAGAACACATTGACACCGGTGTGTCAGACCCACCATACTTGCTCCGGACACTGCGAGAGGGCTGTACAAGCAATGATCACAAGCACGGCACAGCGGACACACCAGGAACCGCGGTGTCGGCCGTCGAATGGCGCTAGCTGCGCAGCATTTGTGCACCGCTGCCGTCAGTGTCAGCCAGTTTGCCGTGGCATACGGAGCTCCATCGCAGTCTTTAACACTGGTAGCATGCCGCGACAGCGTGGACGTGAACCGTATGTGCAGTTGACGGACTTTGAGTGAGGGCGTATAGTGGGCATGCGGGAGGCCGGGTGGACGTACCGCCGAATTGCTCAACACGTGGGGCGTGAGGTCTCCACAGTACATCGATGTTGTCGCCAGTGGTCGGCGGAAGGTGCACGTGCCCGTCGACCTGGACCGGACCGCAGCGACGAACGGATGCACGCCAAGACCGTAGGATCCTACGCAGTGCCGTAGGGGACCGCACCGCCACTTCCCAGCAAATTAGGGACACTGTTGCTCCTGGGATATCGGCGAGGACCATACGAATGGAGACGTGTCGTCTTCAGCGATGAGAGTCGCTTCTGCCTTGGTGCCAATGATGGTCGTATGCGTGTTTGGCGCCGTGCAGGTGAGCGCCACAATCAGGACTGCATACGACCGAGGCACACAGGGCCAACACCCGGCATCATGGTGTGGGGAGCGATCTCCTACACTGGCCGTACACCACAGGTGATCGTCGAGGGGACACTGAATAGTGCACGGTACATCCAAACCGTCATCGAACCCATCGTTCTACCATTCCTAGACCGGCAAGGGAACTTGCTGTTCCAACACGACAATGCACGTCCGCATGTATCCCGTGCCACCCAACGTGCTCTAGAAGGTGTAAGTCAACTACCCTGGCCAGCAAGATCTCCGGATCTGTCCCCCATTGAGCATGTTTGGGACTGGATGAAGCGTCGTCTCACGCGGTCTGCACGTCCAGCACGAACGCTGGTCCAACTGAGGCGCCAGGTGGAAATGGCATGGCAAGCCGTTCCACAGGACTACATCCAGCATCTCTACGATCGTCTCCAAGGGAGAACAGCAGCCTGCATTGCTGCGAAAGGTGGATATACACTGTACTAGTGCCGACATTGTGCATGCTCTGTTGCCTCTGTCTATGTGCCTGTGGTTCTGTCAGTGTGATCATGTGATGTATCTGACCCCAGGAATGTGTCAATGAAGTTTCCCCTTCCTGGGACAATGAATTCACGGTGTTCTTATTTCAATTTCCAGGAGTGTATAAAAGTAGGAACACATGTTAGGAAACAAACTGACATACCATATTTGCATATGAAATTAAATACATTATTGAAACATTATGAACTGAAATAATGCTTTCCAAATTGTAATAATAGTGAGTCTCGGTATATGAAGAGTCGACTCCATTATCCTGATCAGTCTCTGCCCCACTTGCATGCAATCCCAAGCAGGAGACTTAGACTTCCAGAAACTTCATCCTCAGTTCCATATCAATATTTGGTACCTACCACTGGACCTCTTTTAATAATAGCAGCTTCCTTCGCCCGTGTCACTATTTTAACTTCTTTGGTTCTTTGTTTCGACCATACTGAGCAACGTTACTTTCTATATACGAGAATTCTTTCTCCTCTTGCATAACTGTGTCGTTTCCAGTTATAACGTTAAGTCTTTGTTCTCCTCTCTACTATACTTCACTGCCTACGTCTTCGGTACGTTTATCCTTAACCGATATGCTCTGCTAAGTATGCAGCCCGTTCCTGTAAAAATGTCTTGTAACGAGGTAATTACCCCAACTCGAATAAACATAATCATAAAGTATGCAGATGTGTCTCTTCTATAGCATAGGCAAAATAAAAATAGCCTGGAAAAAATTTCACATATCCTAATATAGGTTACACAACTTAATGAGCTGCCCTGGGTGTGGATGATGTACAAGTCATCAAGCTCATTTAGTTTTAAAACTTCGCGCTTGATTACAATCGGTGTTTGAAGGTTAAGGAATCTGGAGATTACATAAGTACACCTAGCTGAAGAAACAATGAGATGTAACAGGGAATCATAACCAGCTGAGTCTACCATTTCGGACGGCGCACAAAACTCGACACGTTCGTCGGTGGTAGCAGGAACACTGGTGACGCCCGGAGTGACGGATATCATGCTATGGCACCGTATACCCGAAATTTCGATTGGTCCTGATTACTGCTCCATGAATTCTTTTTCACTCATATCCCATGTTTCAAATTATAAAATTAAACGAAGAGAAGGAAGGAAATTATACTGGGACGGAACAGACAAGTACTCCTGCACCCGTATAACACTCATTTCAAACAACAGAAGAAGTATGTACAACACACAACGGATTAGTTTCGCTGGTTTAGCTCAGAGGAGGATGACGCTACATACACTCCTTCCTGAGAGGCACAAAAAGCAACGGATGACTTCTTCTCTAGACATTCTTTTTCATTACAGTGTGGAAGGAGAAGGCCTACTGAGCACAATCGTGACTAGTATCCGTGCTAACTCGGAGACCAATGAGCAATAAATATTGTGTGGTCATAAAAAGAACCACACGCCAAACTCTATGAGACAGAAAGGCTACGGCTATCTTTTTCTTTTGGGGTACTAAGCGAATCTCGTTTGTGGGTTTTGTTGAACGTCGAAGGGCGATCAGTTCTGAACCTTACTGTAAAACATCAAGAAAACACAGAAGAACCATTCAAATAGGGCGACGCAGTGTTTCGACAATACCCGGACACATATTGCTAAAAAGACATGGGAATTGTTAAATTTATCCAAATGGGAAGCTTGTAGACATACAGCCAGACTTGGCTTCCAATTAGTTCCACCTCTTCATACACACGAAAAAGTGCTCTCCTCACTCTAAAGTCTATGACGCTGACAAAGACTTGCAAGGAGCTGTAATAGGTTTCCTGTAATATCAAGCGGCAGACTAAATTCGTCAACTCACCAATAACCCTGACCTTTTTTTGCGAATGGGAGGCATAGGATTAAAATTTATCTAACACAAATTACAAATGCAGTATGGGCAGAACAGTCCTTTTCTCGTAACCTGCACTTCTTTCGTCTTTCTAAATTTGTAATTCGATGCTTTTGACATGAAAACTACTTAAGCCAATACAAACAGCATTGTTGTTGTGACCTTCGGTCTGAAGACTGGTTTGATGCAGGACTCCACGTTACTCTATCCTGTAGAAGCTTCTTCATCCCCAAATAACTGCTGCAACCTAAATCGATTTGAACCTGACAACTACAGTCTTCTCTCTTGGTCTCCGTCTGCAAATTTAACCCCCCCCCCCCTCCCCCGCCAGACACGCAAACACTTCTCTCCATACTAAACTGACTACTTCTTTATGTCACAGGATGTATAAGCAGCATAGTTTATCATAATCAATGTAAACACAAAGTCAACATCCACGATACTAATGCCTACTGGCGCCGCAGATGACGAAGAAATTGAAAAATTTATAGTGATTTACAGGAAATTATTCAGATCGTTAAGAGGGACGGAAGTTTAACTGTGATTTCGGACTGGATTTCTAAAGTAGATAAAGGAAGAGAAGGAAAAATAGGAAGAGAACACGACCAAGAGAAAGAAATGAAATGGGAATCTGCCTGATAAAATTTTGCATAATGCACAATTTAATCATTACTAACATTTGTTTACGGTAACTGAACAGTCAGCACTGTCGAATGCCATGCTGCGGACCAGTGTTTAATTCACTGTACTGCATAACTCACGCCAATGGTACATGTGTACTTACGCTGCGAGGGTGTATATTATCGTTTTATAGGACTTCTCTGAGGAACAATTAACACACTGTACAAATTCAGTTGAATGACCAGAGTTAAAACTTCTAAATTTAAATTCGATGCACGTACTACTTTCGCAGATGTCAGCGCTCTCATTTTTCTCGATTCATCGTTGGTTAATGGATTCCACTCTACTGCCGTGCATAATCGAGGAAGCTGGAGACTAATTACGGAATTTATCAGCATAAGTGACGGTTCCCACGCCCAGCGAGAGCTGCAGCGTTCAGCACGAAGCTCTAACATATAGAGGCTTACTGAATTAATTAAGCCTTTTTACACATCGAAAGATTTCTTCGGAAACACACATTTGATGTGCCCATTATTCCGGACCTATACAAACATTTATATAATAGCCAGTCAAATGAAAACGAGACAGATGGAAAAAAGTGAATAATCTGTTATTATTTCAAATTGTTAATTCCTAATACATTTATCCCACTGTGGGACAAGGCAGTCAGTTCCGTTGCCTACGCAACAATGATTATTCCCAGGCGTGTACCTCCTTTTTCGAACCAAGTCGATGGCAACGAATACCTTTCTTCAGCGCTCCAAAAATATGGAAATCTCAAGAGGAGATATCAGGACCGTATGTAGGATGCGTAAATGCTTCCCAGAAAAACTTCTGCAGCATAGTCTAAACAATCTTGGCAACATGGGGCATTTACAGTGAAACAAAAGAGATGACATCTTTGACTTCAAATGATAAGAATGTAGGACCTAATACCGTACCCTTGGGGACACCGGATACTACCTGCCTCCAAACCTTACGGTGCCAGACATACCTCTTGCTTATCAAGCTGCAGGTAGTCTGTTACCAAGTCTTAACTTCGGCGGCGACCTGCTCAAAAGGCGTTCCGGCACCTTCCAGGGATTTTTTTTTAAATCACTGGAATAAATCGGCACCGGAGATTTAAAATAATACACGTGTATTAAATCGAAACGTAACTGTAATCTACCGTTGCGCTGGCACCAATGAATGTGACAATGGGTGACCAACGTCATTCAGTGGGCATTGTGTGTGTGTGTGTGTGTGTGTGTGTGTGTGTGTGTGTGTGTGTGTGTGTGTGCGTGTGTATACTGTATACCCAAGGTAAGTTGAGCTTCGTTCAGAAGTTGTGATAAGGACACATCGGTAAATTTTGTGTCTCCTTTCTTTTGTTTACAACTGATTTTTACTACAAGAAATTATATTTTTAAAACCTGAATTGTAGCACAGTATAGTGTAAAAACATTCTCTCATTGTAAGTTTTATTACAAGTTTTCAAAAATCGAAACACGATTTTTATTGCAGTGGGGAGGGGGCTGGGGCGGAAGAGGGGGTTGTGTGGTTGAAGAGATGCGTTCCGGAACTTAAAATTTTACCAGATGAAGCGCTGTCGATTACTTTTGTTAAAGTAGATATTGTGCTTGCGAAGATCTGACTTTTTTTCATCTATTAGGTTGGATAAAGCTAATTAGTTGTTTATCTGTATGAGAACAATATATTCAAAGGTATTGAGGGTGCCAGAAGAATGTGAATCAGTGTGTGCTGTGGCAACGTCATTTTCAGGCAGTGGTTTTACAGACTTCTGTCTTTGCCTGAGGCAAAGTACTTGTTGTTACGGTGTGACTGAAGATAACTGTTGTAGTGAGCACTATGGGTTCAATAATAAGCTTCATCATTTGGACTGTGAGGCCATCGTATCCGGTAGATGCTGATGGGATATGCATGATATACAGGGTGGTATATTGATAGTGACCGGGCCAAATATCTCACGAAATAAGCATCAAACGAAAAAACTACAAAGAACGAAACTCGTCTAGCTTGAAGGGGGAGAGCAGATGGCGCTATGGTTGGACCGCTAGATGGTGCTACGATACGTCAAACGGATATCAACTGCGTTTTTTCAAATAGGAACCCCCATTTTTATTACATATTCTTGTAGAACGTAAAGATATATGAATGTTCTAGTTGGACAACTTTTTTCGCTTCGTGATAGATGGCGCTGTAATAGTCACAAACGTATAAGTACGTGGTATCATGTATCACTCCGCCAGTGCGGACGGTATTTGCTTCGTGACACATTACTCGTGTTAAAATGGACCGTTTACCAATTGCGGAAAAGGCCGATATCGTGTTAATGTATGGCTATTGTGATCAAAATGCCCAACGGGCGTGTGCTATGTATGCTGCTCGATATCCTGTACTGCGCGAGAATCGGTAATCTCAAAAACGTCGGTGTTGAGAATGCTACATCAACATCGATTGCACCCGTACCATATTTCTATGCACCAGGAATTGTATGGCGACGACTTTGAACGTCATGTACAGTTCTGCCACTGGGCACAAGAGAAATTATGGGATGATGACAGATTTTTTGTGCGCGTTCTATTTAGCGACGAAGCGTCATTCACCAACAGCGGTAACGTAAACCTGCATAATATGCACTATTGGGCAACGGAAAATCCACGATGGCTGCGACAAGTGGAACATCGGCGACCTTGGCCGGTTAATGTATGGTGCGGCATTGTGGGAGGAACGATAATTGGCCCACATTTTATCCATGGCAATCTAAATTGTGCAGTGTATGCTGATTTCCTACCTAATGTTCTACCGATGTTACTACACGATGTTTCACTGCATGACACAATGGCGATGTATTTCCAACATGATGGATGTCCGGCACATAGCTCGCATGCGGTTGAAGCGGTATTGAATAGCATATTTCATGACAGGTGGATTGGTTATCGAAACACCATACCATGCCCCGCACGTTCACCGGATCTGACGTCCCCGGATTTCTTTCTGTGGGGAAAGTCGAAGGATATTTGCCATCGTGATCCACCGACAATGCCTGACAACATGCGTCAGCGCATTTTCAATGCATGTGCGAACATTACGGAAGGCTAACTACTCGCTGTTGAGAGGAATGTCGTTACACGTATTGCCAAATGCATTGAGGTTGACGAACATCATTTTGAGTATTTATTGCATTAATGTGGTATTTACAGGTAATCACGCTGTAACAGCATGTGTTCTCAGTAATGATAAGTTCGCAAGGGTACATGTATCACATTGGAACGACGGAAATAAAATGTTCAAACGTACCTACGTTCTGTATTTTAATTTAAAAAAAACCTACCTGTTACCAACTGTTCGTCTAAAATTGTGAGCCATATCTTTGTGACTATTACAGCGCCCTCTATCACAAAGCGAAAAAAGTGGTCCAACTAAAATATTCATATTTCTTTACCTCCTACACGAATATGTAAAAAAAATGGGGGTTCCTATTTTAAAAAAACGCAGTTGATATCCGTTTGAGGGAGACAAGTTTCGGACTTTGTAGTTTTTACGTTTGACGCTTATTTCGTGAGATATTTGGCCCGGTCACGATCACACGATCAATGGACCACCCAATATATATATATATATATATATATATATATATATATATATATATATATTGACGTTTCCGTGCCTATAGTCGTATTTCCTATACTCTGTGAAATCGAACAACCCGACATCACATACGCACTTATGAGCCAAAACATTACAGCCATCTGTTTAATAGCGTGGAAGTCCAACTCTGCACCGTAAACAGCAGGAATTCAGCACGTTCTTGGTAGATTTCCAGACCGATGTGGCATCAAATGTCTACGCACAGGCCACGATATCCCCGCTAATTAGGGGCAAAGATTTGTGTGGACGAATCTGGCACACGATAGCATCCCACATGTCTTCCATCGGCTTGATATCAGGCGAATTTTGTGGCGGATACATCAAGGGGAGTTTACTGTCATGCCCCTCAAGCCAGTGTAGTACGATTCTGACCGTGTAACACTGACAATTACCACGCTAGAAGATGCCATCACCGCCTGCAAACTCAGCAAGCATGGAGCAATACATGTGGTGCACGGTAATGTTCACGTCATGGACAGCTGTTGTAATCCCTTCAATTATTACCAGAGGTTCCATGAAAGCCTAGATATGTCCCCCATATCAAAACACTAATGCAAAGGCGTGTGTAGTGCATGTTTCGAGCAGCCGTTCGCCTCATGACAGAGTACCGGGACCTGGTGTGGCAACAAACGCTACTCATTCCAACAAGACGGCACGTTTCCTTTGATACACGGTTCATTCTTGATGATTCCGTTCCCACTACAACTGAAACTGACGATGTCGTTGGGTCAGCATGGGAACACATAGGAGTCGTCTGCTGCGGAGCCACAAACTGAACAATGAGCTCTGGACAGTGTGCTCCGGAACATTCGGAAACTAGCCTGTATCAGTGTTTTACTCTGTCATTAGGTCTGGTACAGATCGCCGCCTACCCTGCTACACAGAGCGAGCAAGCCTCCTACCTCCTTACTACGGGATGAGGCTTGGACATCCAACACTTTGTTACCAATTCGCTGTTTCACCGATCTTCAAACGGTTTTCATAGACGCTCACGATAGCAGCACGAGAACAGCCGACCAGCTTCGCCGTTTCTGAGATGCCTGTTCTCTTGTGGCTGGCCATAGCAATGCGTCATTTGTCAAAGTCACTTACGTCAGTGGATTTGCCCATTTGCAGCCCATTTCTATTCGCCTCTTCTCAATTTATATACTTTCCATTCCGCATCACCAGGTGACATACAGTCTCGCGTTGGATAGTGGTTATAATGCATTGGTTCAACAGTGTATGTTAACTTGGACTGATAAGAGCTAAAGAGAGTAAGAGAGGAGAAGTCTACGGGTATCTCCACCTAAAATGTTTAAGAACCCTTCCGTTCGAGACGCATGTCGAGGCAATGTAGGCTGTTCACCCCGCTTTTTAAAAAGGGTACTTTGTTTATACTTATTTCTTCAGATTGTTAGAAAATGTAGCTTCGAGACTGAATTTTCAAGTTGAGGTTCGGTCGGCTCCTATTTTGTAATATTTATAATTTGTATTTGAGAGTATGAAAACTCCAGTAAGGATGTGTCGCACGATTTGTGATTCCTATCTTGAACATGTAACGTAGACTACGGTACTTTTCCTAATATCTTTGGCCATTTAAGGTCGTATCCTCGTTACCTGTACAATGGAATTGCTGCATACCTATAAGGCGTTAGGTCATAACTGTTGTGGCTGTGCCCTTTTGTAATGTTTTGTGGTTCCTAGCTGGACGATAGGTGGGTGGCCGGTTTCCTCTCACTAGAATACAAAATACACACGTGGTTAAAATACACTTTATTATAGGAACCAATAGAGTACTTCACTTCAGTGATGTCCAGTCTGAAGTTACGTGGTTACCAGCGATCAAATAACACGTACTAATTCTTGAATCTTCCCCTTGTCCATATCACAACTGTATACAATGACTAGCGTTCCGTCACAGCTAGCTTAGGTATGAGGCGACGACGATCACTGTGATTGACTAGAGAACAGTGCGACGCATTGGGGTGCAATGCAAACTGAGCCCCGATAAAATGTACTCAGGGGTTGAGATGCCCGCATCTCGTGGTCGTGCGGTAGCGTTCTAGCTTCCCACGCCCGGGTTCCCGGGTTCGATTCCCGGCGGGGTCAGTGATTTTCTCTGCCTCGTGATGGCTGGGTGTTGTGTGCTGTCCTTAGGTTAGTTAGGTTTAAGTAGTTCTATGTTCTAGGGGACTTATGACCACAGCAGTTGAGTCCCATAGTACTCAGAGCCATTTCAACCATTTTGTTGAGATACTGAGGCAGCTCGGTGGTCGTCAGCGGCGGCCTATATGCACGCTGCCCAGGGAGCATTATCGGCGAGTAGCCTGGGGGCTTGTCTTGGTCTTGTCTTGTCATGGGAGCTGCTAGTTCAGCGCCTGCTAACAATGTTTCCTAGTGCCGACCGGTGTGCGGGCGAAGACGGACACCAGCACCATAACGACCATTTCCTATATATATATATCGACAGTGTCTTACTAAATTCCCCTAAAATCCGGAAGCGGTAAACTGTCTAGAAACTGAGTGAAGATATATAAAGGACCAGGTAACCGAGGGACCATCTTTGTTCTACATAGTTTGTTACTTAAGAAGAAACGGTACTTATAGCAAGACTGAAAATGTCAGTGCATGTTGGGCTCCATAAGGTTCCCTTTCTGCGCAGCGACCGTGGAATATAAAATTATAAAGAATGTAGCAACCAGCAACATAATTTATTTATCTTCTTGCAAATCGATTTCGACTGATGTCAGTCATCATCGGTGCAATTTTTTAAAGATACATGCCATAAGTAGAAGCACTGTCCTTGGAAGATTTATATCATGATCGAAGTCTACCAAATACAGTACTACTACTTATGGCATGTATCGGCTAGAAAAATGCGCCGATGACGACTGATATCAGTCGAAATCGATTTTCAACAAGATAAATACATTATGTTTCTGCGACTGGTTGCTATATTCTTTATAATTTTGAAAATGTCAATGCTTAATTGAGGTATTATTCGAAAATTGTTGATTTCTAACATAAAATAGAGGGATATTGTAGTAAACATTTAGAAAACAATACAGGTTGATCATACAGCGCTAGAAAAGGCCAATTTCTAAACAAAAAGGTAAAATAAAAAACAGCAAAACACAAATATATCAAACATCGCTTCAGTACTTCGTCGAACGTATACAGTATAAACCTTGTTTCTCTTATTCGCAAGCAACATTCGCACTTATCAATAATAACAGGAACTCTTGCCTTTCATCATGATGAAGAATGTTCTGCTGAGTACAAAATAACAACAACAATCATATTTTTATGTTTGTGTAGGTAAGCTGTACTTGCGACAAAAGTAATTGCTTTGGACATATGAAAGCGTAGAAGTTACGTGATCAACGAATTTTTATTACTTATAAAACGCAATTTATATTCTGTAAGAATACAAAATATACAATTGACTAAAACTCAACAATGTGCGGTTCTAATTATCTGAAAACAAGCAACCAATAAAAAAAATAAAAAAAAGCAAAGTGCAGACAACCTTGTAGGTAGGGCAACCACAACTATGAGTAGTCATCTTGGGTATTAACAGGCGCTCCAGCTGTATTTACCCTTTTAACTGGATCAGTAGCGGTTTCGTGGCACTAAAAACCACATCTTCAGGTGAACATACGACTAAGACATTAGAGTGGACAAGTTCGGAACTTTTTTGTTCAACATTCACTATCCGTCAGAACAAAACACAGCTAAACGGTGGTACGTCAATAACATTAAGAAGCCCTATACCAATGTACCCTTGCTAGCAAATTTTAGAATACTTTTAAAAGGCAAAGTCTTCCATAAAATAGCGGTCAACTGCGAGTAGCGCAAGCGTTCTGAGAGTTCCGTACGAACTTAATTATGTATGCAGATTCTGATGAGTGAGTTGGCGAATAGCAAAATATGTGGTGTAAATGAATGTTAACTTTTGATCGCTTGAGTTAGAAGCGGAAGTTTTCACACGGCTAAGGGATCATAATTCTTAGTATCTGACAATTTCAGCTTGACACCTCTCCCTGAGGAAAGCTGGGTCTTAATAAAGAGACATACTTCCCTCAATATATCCGTTGAAAAAGAGTTATGAAAATTATTCATGTAAGGATGTACACCAACCCCTCTCCCCCGGCGTACTATTTTTGTCTACAACCTAGCCGTGGTACTTTGAATCGTTTTTGAAACAGCAGAGGTATTAATGTTTTGCGACTCATTCGTTATCAGTGGAAGATGTAATCGAGCTTACATTGCACTTTTAATGATCATTCGTAATTGGCTTTATTTTTTCCAGTGCTGAACGTAGTTCGCTTGTAAATTTGTGTCACACTTTTTTAAATTTCATATTGCATGCAAGGTATGAAATTCGAGATGGAGAATCTAAAGAAAACGCAGCAAATAAAGCAGGCAAAATGGAGTACTGAGTGTAAAAATGAGTTTGACTGAATGCAAAAATTGGCAAAGCATCACAGGTTCGAGGATAAATCCAGAGCCGCAGGAACTCTGATGTCCCGCAGGAACTTTGATGTCGCGTACGAGAAAAGTAAGAAACTCTTGTAGAAACCTCACGCAGGTGTATGAGCACTAAGAGCTCATATGGGAAGCGAGTAAGCCAGTACTAAGCAAAGAAAAAAAAAACTGCAACAGTCAGGGATCTTTACCGAATAAGAAGATCCACAGACGAACAGCGCGTTTCGTCGTAGGTTTATTTCATAAGCGCGAAACAGTCATGGAGATGATCATGAAACTCCAATGGCAGGCGATGCAATACTCGTAGATGCGTTGTGTAATACGTAGTGGTTTACTTTCAAAAATCCGGACGTGTACATTCCTAAAAGAGCCAACCAATCTAGTGGTTCCACTTCACATACCTTGCAAGTAGACATGAAGGTGAAATCAGAGATTCGCGGTCGCACGAAGAGTAAGCGTCAACCGTTCTTCGTGTGGATTAATCGCGTCTGGAATAGGAAAGAGGAAATGACAGCAGTACACCACCTGGTGCCTTGCCGAGCACAGCTGTAGATGTACAGTAGGAAAACACATGGTAGGGGAACGGAGGGTAGTAAGGGCCAGTTGGTAGTTCAGCTATTCACTACTAGGTAGCAGCACGGTACACATTGTAATCTTTGCTGGCAGCGCCATTTCGCAATGAGCAGAGAGTTTGTTTGATTCCCAGTGTCGTATCGTCTGTGAGCGATTATTGTTTGTTTGTGCTCCTACAAGTTGTTACTTCGAATACTTTTTAACATCACTCTGTGTCATTACAGGTAAATGTAAATGTCGTGTGGCTAGGGCCTCCCGTCGGGTAGACCGTTCGCGTGGTACAAGTCTTTCGAGTTGACGCCACTTCGGCGACTTGCGTGTTGGTGGGGATGAAATGATGATGATTAGGACAACACAACACCCAGTGCCAGAGCGAAGAAAATCTCCGACCCAGCCGGAAATCGAACCCGGGCCGTTAGGTATGACATTCAGTCGCGCTGACCACTCAGCTACAAGGGGCGGACATCATTACAGGTAAGAATATACGTATGAAACTAGAGCTGTTATTTAGTTTACTCTATTAATATAAGACAATGACAATTGGATTTCGTTTCCCCTAACAATGTTCCGTTTACTACCATGGTCCATGCGACCTTCGGGTGGTATTTGCCACGGAACTCATTTTCTTTTTTTGTAGTGTACTGTGCCACCATTTAAGAAAAAAACCTCAGCTTGATTCCAAGGCAGAGTCTACAATCATTTCCGGAGAGACAACCACTTCCGCCAATGTACTACACTCAAGTGAACATTTTGATTTTGCAAGTGTTTTAAAAGAGGTGTCGCCTTTGCCCGCCGGCAGTGAAACAAGGCTGACATGTCGGAAAAGAAAGGCAGAGAGAAGCGAAATATTGACATCAACTCCAATAAAAAATATGCTGACAGACAAGAAAGGTATAGAAGAGCAAAACGAGAAAACACAACAGGAAAAGAGACAAATGAAATTTTCAAAACAAGAACAAACGACGATCAATAAGAAGCAGAAAAATGAACAAATCAAAATTTTTCGTAATGACAGTCCTACACCAAGCATTTCTCAAGACACTGTAGATTTAAAATTTATTGTGTGTTGAATAAGCTATGAGGGAAACTTGATTCAGTGCAGCAAGTGAGAAGGCTGGGCACATGAGTTCTGTGCGACATTGACGATTTACATATTTTACTTTTATGATCTCTGTAAGCTAAATAAATCAGAAGGTAAATGAGCTATAATAATATGTTATACATTGTGTATAGTATTAAGTAATAAAACTTTTATTCAAAACAATATTTTAAATTTATAAACAATATCATATTGGTGTGATACATACTACCTGCCAATTTTTAAAATGCCCAAAATGCAAGGTTAATTCTAATTACATTTTGTGTTATTTTCCCTTCATATATTGCCAAATATATTTTTGTCCCTTAGAAGAAAGAAGTTGAAAGTATGATTTTTTCGCTCATACCTGATTAAGCTACAAATATATTTTGCAATTTACATTTTTCCTAAAATGGCCCATAATACTCGCCGCTCCCTAATATTGACCCTATGCTGATCTTGAAAGACAGATGGCAGAAGGGCAAATAAGAAATCACTGTATTTCTAGACTTAGAAGAAATGTTTGACAATGTTGACTGTAAGACACTCTATGGAGTTCTGGAGTAATCAAGGATAAATTACTGGGACCGAAAATTTATCGGCTGCTTAAACAAAAACCAGACTGAGGTCATAATAGTAAAAGGACATGATGTAGGGAGTTGAGAAAGTGAAACACGGTTGTAGTATATCACAGGTGTTATTCAGTCTGTACATTAAGCAAGTAGGAAACGGAAGTAAGAAGAAATTGGCAAAGCACATTCAAGTATATGGAGAAGAAATAAAAATCTTATTCTTTGCTGATGATATTGTCATTCTATCAGCGACAGTGGAGAAGAACTCAGAATTCGATTTGATTGGAAAGGACTATAAAATGTATAAGAGCAAGAGTAAAATAGACTGTAGTCGAATTAAGTCAGATGATTCTGAGGGAATTGCGAGGAGCCTTCAGTCAGTAACGCAACGCTTTGTTTCTAGGCCAATTTTGGGAGGAAAACCGCGGAATTTGTTGTGGGACATCGTAGAATATCGCCGCTTCAACCCCTATAGTTCCATGCAGTTCCGATAGGTAGCCACGCTTTACGTACCCCTCAAAATGGTGTCTTTAACGGAGGTGCGTTCCAAACAGAGAACTGTCACTGAATTTCTTTTGGCGCAAAAACAGAGCATCACAGACATTCATTGGCGCTAGCAGGGTGCCCAGGGAGGCTTGGAAGTGAACAAGATCATGCAAACAAGCTGATTGACATAACACAATCAAACACCTCGCTGCGAAACCAGACGTCTCTGTTGGCAGTACTGAGACGTGCGTCCACCTGATGGGGTACTCAAATGTGGAGAACCATCTGTGTGGAACTGCTTGCACGTTACGAGGCTGATCGAGACAAATTTTTATCGAACATCCACATAGGCGATGAAATAAGGGTTCATCACTTCGAAACGGAAATTGTCTTCTGCAACTCTGAAGGTGTTGATTCCGTTTGATGTCCTATCTCATGGTGCAAGTGTATTGTGCTATCCTCTGAAAAAAACCTCAGCGTGTTCGTCGTCACAAAAATGCAAATGAACTTCTCCATCTCCATGACAACGGAAGAGATCACCCAAGTTGTGAGCTCGAGAGGATCATTGGATCATTGTTCCTCATCCACCTTACAACATGGATCTCTGTTTGGCCCAACGATGGATGCACTCCCCGGCGAGCAGCACGTAAACGAAGTTGAGGTCATTGGTGCAGCAAGACGTTAGCAAGACGTTGGCTCCGACGTGGACGAGTAGAGTAGTACCTTGAGAGCATATAGCCCGTCTCAGGAACGTGGCGTAAGACCATCGCTCTGAACGCCGATTCTGTAGCCGAAAGAGAGGAGAATACATGATGTAAAGGAATCTTGAATAAAACCAACCTGATTTCAGGAAAAAAAAGATGTTGCGTTACTTATGAACACCCCTCGCAGATCAGAATGATTTCTATTATTTGGACAGTAAATTAACTAACGATAGCAGTAGTAAAGAGGATGTAAAATGCAGATTGGTAAGAGCAAAGCAAATTAGTCGTATTGTGAAAATGAGAAATATGTTACGTCGAACATAAACTGAATTAATAGGATGTGATTCTTTAAAGAAATTTTCTAGAATGTAGTTTCATAGGGACATGAAACATAGACAATGAACTGAACAGACAAGAACGGTGTAGAGACACTTTAAATATGGTGTTACATAAGAAATCTGAATTTAAAATAGGTAAGTAGGACAAACAGTGAAGAGCTACTGAAACGTATTCGGGACAAGATCTTCATTGCACAGCTTGAGTAAAAGAAGATATAGGTTGACAGCAAACATTCTGAAACATCAAAGAATAATTAATTTGGTAATGGAAGAAAGAGTGAGGGTCAAAATTTGCAGAGGATGCCAAGTCTCCACTATAGCATCCAGAAAAAATATGAGGAAGCTTCAGATGTTATGCATATGTGAAGACACCTGGAGGGCGGGTGGGGGCAGGCTAGCATTGGGTGCTGCATCAAACGAGGATACTCACTGAACCGAGGATGATGGAGCAGAGGTTATCACAATGGACCCGAATTCAGAGGACGACATTTAATCCATAATTTCCCTATATTACCACAAACATATGACTGGTTAATTCCTCTGAAACGGTTTGGCCGATTTCCTTCCCCATCCCTGAAACAATCTGATCTTGCAGTCCATCTCTAATGACCTCCTCGATGTCTACGAGACGTTAAACGCTAGTCATTCTTCCTTCCCTCTTCGGGCTGAAGAACACTGCAACATTTTGATTGTGGTTATTCTAGTTTTGCATCTTAGACTGGACTGTTATGCTATAATGCATTTTCTAGTTTCTTTCATAACAACAATTATTGGTGTTAGGGACGCGGCAGGAAGCTCACTATCTCTTCAAATAATAGTGTAGCAATTTTATTTTACCTCTGCACATAGCCGTCCATAATTTCCAAAAGCGATTATGCACTACCATATCGTTTGCTAATAAAAGGTCGTAAAGTATATAACACCAAAAATGCGATTGGATCGACAAAGTTTTTTAACACAATTCAGGAATTATACTGTAAGGCGAACATTTTAGAGAATCAAAAGCACTATCTGATCTCCAAGATAGGGTAGTAGGTCCTCCAATGGCACAATATACATAAACGATTTATCAAACTAAATCAGCAACACTATACAATTGTTTGCCGACGATGGTATTACCTACGGGACAGTGTCGTCGTTGGTAGACTCGGACAAAACTGCCACTATGTGTAGTGAACGGCACCTTTCTTTGGTGTGGAGAACCGTGAGGTAATGCCTATAACAGAGAGCACCTGCTCGTACGGCTCGTACGAACTGAGAGACTGTGCTAGGATTGTGAAAGATCGGTGTGGCATGCATGTAAGTGTAACAGAAGTACCCCGGTTACGAAGGCGACGTTGTTTTCGCGAAACTCTTTTCGGTAAGATTAGAGAACAAGTGCGTCAGTTCTGCTGCATTCATAGAGCGTTTCGCATAGCCATTGTGAGTAAAAGGTACGGAAGATCAGCGCGGGTGCAGAGGCATACACTTGTTCTTCTCTTGCCCAGTACGGAAATTGACATCAGAATCCAAAACATGTCCACCACACGCTATACACCACCTTGTCGAGTTTCCATACTTATGTTTAAGAGGACAGTCAAATTAAAACGAGAGAGATGAAGAAAAAGTAAGTAAACTCTTTATTATTCCAAAAGTAATCACCGTAACTGTTAAAACATTTATCCCGCTATAAGACGAGACAGTGGATGCCTTCATTTGAAAACGTTTGCAATTACCTATTGACTGAACCGAGGCGTGCACCTCTTCGTCCGAAGTAGGTCAAGGGCCACTGATGTGTTTAATGTGGTCGGGCCCACATGTTGCCAAGAGTGTTTCGACTCCGCTGCAGAAGTTTCTCTGGGGTTCCCTTACACACCCTTCATACAGTCCCGATCTCTCATCATGCCATTTCCATATTTTTTGATTCCTAGAGGACATTTATGGTCGTCGATTTGCTTCGGAGAAACAGGTGCAGTCCTCGGCATAATCATGGATCCGCATGCAACCACAAACATTTTTCCATGAAGACACTGATCATAATATGGTCTCACAGTAGGATAAAGGCATCAACATATAAATAGTTTACTTATTTCTTTCTATCTGTCTCGTTTCTATTTGACTGATCCTCATAGTTTATAGGGTATCTCGGATATACGGCAACTGGCGTTCAAAGGACCTGGCGGAGCTTAGCTGGTTATGACACTGACTAAATCTCCCACGGAGCTGTCTGTAGAGAAACGATAGCACTCGGCACACGTAGCAACGCTACAGTAAATCTGGCAGTTTCGTTTGTCCCTAGGAGCGTAAGGCCGACAACAGATCTATAAAAATTCCTTGTGGTGCCATAACGCCGGCTGAATCACAACATATGGCGCGGCTTTGGGTGAAAGAATCGACAGCAGACAGAGCTAACGTGCTCCCTTTTGCTGCCGTAAGCTAGTCTCGTAACGGCCTTGTTCCTGAAACAACCGAACACGGGCAGAACGACGGCGTTACGTGGTGAAACGACTGACATAAGTTTTCCGAATATAGCCATCCGAAAATATGAAACCTGTCATTCTATAAAAGGCAGATCAGTATCACACGCTCTTCGTGTGGTGGAAGGTATTTTGCATTCGTATTACTTGTTTCCTTACCTGCTGCAGTTTCTGATGGACAGAAAGGAAAGTTACAGCTTGTACGACTCCACAATCTTGTTGTTATTGTCTTTACGCCAAATGTACAATGATGATAGTCTACTAACTTTGTAATCTGTTTCAGGCACGGGCCCTTTGTACTTGAGAAGGAGCACATCGCAAAACAGTCATCTTTCATCAATGGTTCGAATAAAAAGCCTCTGACCTTGTTCGTAACACTGGTACGTCTGAATCGGAAGATATGAATGTGGTAGCACGTTGCTAATTACCTTAGTTCATTTCGCGATTTGAAGAAGACCCTAAGATCTGAGCAGTGTTCATGGAGGAGTCGCACTTCGTTACGTGTTGCTCTGGCAGACACGTTACAATTTTCTAAAGTCTTATTAGTACATTGAAATCATCCATATTCACTGCTATACCCACTCTTGATTCATGTTTTGTTCAGTTTTTAGGATATGAAACAGTGTGTGTGTGTGTGTGTGTGTGTGTGTGTGTGTGTGTGAGAGAGAGAGAGAGAGAGAGAGAGAGAGAGTATGTGAGAGAACCTAGTTCTGTATTTCAGGGTTGTAAGGTACTTTCTTCTAACTGCATCGAGTACGCTTCCGCACTGTCTTTTACTGAACACAATACGAACTTACCGATTATCGAAAAATGTTTGGCGGCATTCGCAACTTCAACACGTTGTTATAAGGGTGAATCCCACAGGTGTAAAGGTAATTTCGGGAACTGTTACAGCGGCTGTATTGTTTAACGTGTTTATAAATCTCTAGTGGACAACATCTGAAACTGTGAAACTGTTCACAGGAGACACTGTTGTCTGTAAAAAGGTCGAAACGCCAGAAGGGAACAGCGAAAAGTAGTAAAACGGACAGCTTACTGGCAACTGACCTTGACCGTACCGAGCATATACAGTCGAAGAGATCATTAATCGTTCAGTTACAGTAGTGGCAATAAACTACCGGAAACAGTAAAACCGTACGTTACGTGAGGGTAGTTTTTTTTTTTTTTTTAAGGACTTGTAGTCCGGGGTGATATGTTACAATACAGCATCACCGGTCTATTCCGGTCTAACTGTGTTGGTGAGGCAGTAAATTTCCACAGGGCAGTGACTGCGTCACTGCAATTCACTTTGGAGGTGTGGCGGTGGGACTTATAGTCCCGTACCACCCTCTGACGGTGATAGTTCTACATGAGTCAGGCAGGAAAATATTGCCTAACATGGGCAGGTGAAGGAGTGGCGTTTGCCATACGGTTATTTGCATGTGAGGGTAGTCGCCTGAAGCGACCTAAAGTGTAATGATCACCTAAAAGCAACTGTGAGAAAAGTAGAGGGCAGGCTGATAACGATACCTTTTTTCAAAATATTAAGGAAGTTTGGTTCTTTCACGAAATAAATGTATTACAATGTACTTGTTCGATCGAGTCTTCGCTATCTCCGATCGGTCTGAGACCCTTACCATGTTGGATTGATAGAAGAGACAGGTGCCCTGGAAAGCTCGGTGCGTTACGTTACGGGACAGTTTTGCAAGCACTGGAGCGTTGCAGAGATGATCAACGAACTCCAGTGGCGGCAGACACTACTACAGATCCCCTGTGGAACACGGAGAGCTTGCTCTTAAAACTGCGATAGCATACGTTCCGAGAGGAAATCAAAGAAATTGGAACCCCTGCATAGGTTAACTGATGTCGGTCTACCGACGCAATATCCGCTGATGGATAAGGGAAGGGGGGAAAGGGCGGTAGCAGCAAAAGTACCCTGCGCCACACATCCAATTGCGGCTTGCCGAGTATAAATGTACATGTGAAAATCGTTACTGTCTCCTTTTGAATTTCCATACATACTGCCAAAATTTCCTTTGCGTAACAGCAGAGTAGGAGTAACAGCCCACTGCCCACGTTGTCAGAGAGGGAGATGAAATGCAATGAAAGCACCAGCGAGATTATCACGCTATCATGGAGAGTTCCCAGAATTAATTTTGTTTCTGATAAACATTCCTCATCCCGGAAGATAACTGGTAAGTATCAATTAAAGGTCTTTCGAGTGAAATGCATATTTCGGGTCCGCAGCTCGTGGTCGTGCGGTAGCGTTCTCGCTTCCCGGGCCCGGATTCCCGTGTTCGATTCCCGGCGGGGTCAGGGATTTTCTCTGCCTCGTGATGACTGGGTGCTGTGTGATGTCGTTAGGTTTAAGTACTTCTAAGTTCTAGGGGACTGATGACCATAGATGTTAAGTCCCATAGTGCTCAGAGCCATTTGAACCATATTTTTGCATATTTCGGAAGATATTCCGTACGTTTCTTACATCTTGAGCTTAGAATGTGCAACGGCATCGAACGTTTATAGAAATCTGAGACTAAAAAATCTACCTATCCCTCCCGAGAAGTAATTCTGAAATCCTAAGACTGCCACCATGGATCATTCTACTTACACATGTACGCCTGCATCTACGATAAAAATGCTCAAACCTTTTTCAATTTAAGGTTCAAATGGCTCTGAGCACTATGGGACTCAACTGCTGAGGTCATAAGTCCCCTAGAACTCAGAACTACTTAAACCGAACTAACCTATGGACAAACACACATCCATGCCCGAGGCAGGATTCGAACCTGCGACCGTAGCGGTCGCGCGGCTCCAGACTGTAGCGCCAGAACCGCTCGGCCACCAGCGGCCGGCTCAATTTAAGGACGAAGATATTTCGTATCAGTGTTATTGATTTTCTGTCGTGTTTCATTCGCATATCAAACGATGGAGAAAAAGCTATCTACTTGCCTCGGTACGTGGCTTCTCATGATTCCCACATACGATTTACGATGCGGTCACATAACTATTGCACTGTTTTCTAAATTTACTCAACAGAGTTTCGCGAAAACAATGTCCCCTTTCTTTCACGGTTTCCATTTCAAAGTTTCATGAGCACCACAGTTACTCTTTCGCATGGATTATATAGAACTGTTACAATAAAAGCATCGCGTCTCTGATTTGTTAGATTTCTGCTAACTTTCCTACATGATAAGGACTCCAGGCCATACCCTGTATGCGGTTAAAACACATTGACTTTGGGCAAATCTCGTACGTGTTAAATGGCTGAATGTGGATTCTAAGGCCCCAATTCGAACATTGTGTTTGCTTACCTGGCCACTAACATGGAAAGTCGCTTCATCACTGCATCACAATGCATTGTGAAAGTGTTATCATTGTCAGTAGCATCAGGAATGTCGTTACAAAATGATAAACATTTGCGTTTGTCATCAGAACTGCTGTAACTTGTACGCCTTCATAACCAACCGACGTCTCAAAACACGCCAAATTGTTGTTGTAGGCAGTTGTAACTCCCGACTGGCACGATGACTTGTATTGATGGACTACATTGGAAAGCAGTTTGAATTCGTGTATCATTTTCTTCATGAACACGAGGGCGGCCAGAACTATTTCCTTTACATATGTCTTTGCCCTGCAATCACGGAACTGCACTTCGCAAACTCGAAGACACAAAATTATTTCTCCTCCGGAGTAGCTAATTTAAACATATGACGGTTACCAAGCAGAACAGAAGACAACTGACATCTGGCAGCTATTAACATAAACTAGACTATGTATTCATTCCTCCAATAGCCGAGCCGAGCTGCAACGATTGATAGTTTGGACAAAATAATACTTTGTAATACGTATATTCTTTTTGATACACCATTCATTTACTATAAGACAGACTCTGGCAGTAAACGTCACAAAAGATGCTGGACATGGCCATCGTTGTCATCGATACAGCCCTATGTTGGATATATCAGACTGTGAGGTACGCATAGCAATTCTGAGCGAGGGACAGTGGCAAGTGCACTTCCAATGCCCTGCTACAACTCTTCCACTGTCTGAAGATTAATTGAGAACACCTGCCCATCCAGTTTCCCACACAGCTAAAAATCACAGGGAGGAAGATCAAGTTATCGGGAGACCACGAGATTGCACCATCTCTGCTGGTTCTCCTCTCCTCGCCGAACACCTCATGCTTTCGTCACAGTGTTGTCAAGGCAGTGCGTGTTATTGCTCTGCCTTGCTGAGAATACCCATGACGTCGTTCATTTTATGTGGGTTGATCCACATATGGATTAAACAGTTTCTAGACATACTGGCTAGCAGCAACGATTTGGTGAAAGGATCGTGTTAAGATGTGGGCAGCAGACATTTTCGAAACAAGCACCGATCCTGCCATTACTCAATGGTTTTTCAAATACTGATGGAAATTTTCTGAAGTTCGATGGTTCATTTTCTATGAGTTCATATAACCTGTAAGGATGAACTAGGTCTCATCGGAAGAAATGAAAAACTGAAGGTCCGAAAGTCCGGACTGCACTTCACTCAGGAACCACCCGCAATACTCAACATGCGCAAGATGGTATGGACGCAGAATAGCAAATTGGTAAGGGTACAGATACAGGTTCTTTTTGATAATGTTTCGACACGACACTCTCTTAATTCCCATTTGCGATTTCGTCGGACTTCGCTCCACACTTTCCTTCACCAGAACATTTTTTTTATTTGTTCAGGATGGTTACGATTTATATTTGCACCATTTTGCTACTAATGTAAGCTATGCATTTCAGGCGCCACTATGCAGTACAAAGCTTTGCATATAGTTAAAGGGGCATTCATGCCAAGCCCATCCAACACATTAGTGCTTGAAGCAAATGAACCACCATTAACGTGACGACCGATATTCCTCTGCATTAAATTCCTCCTGCATCTCTATTTCATCGAATATGGCCCCTTTGACGAAAAGATCCTACTGTGCGTGCGGAAGATACTGAATTCATAAGCAGTTGCCACTCGGCGTGGCTGGATGTGTGGAGATGACGGCATTAAGGCACTAGGTGTGGAAAAGTCCACTCCCACCTCGCTACACGACTCTGCAGACTGATACCAGGACCAGTTTAACGTGTCAAAACCAGGACCCAACTAATCCAACGGTAGTGAAATTCCTGTCTTGCTATCACGACGGGTGTGTGGTGTACACAGATGGGTCCAAGTCTAGTGACGGCGTTGGTAGCGCTTATCGGGTACGCCAAAGCAAATAACATGGCCTACATAAACTGGATCCACACTCAGTTTTGCGACATCCGAGTTGATTGCCGACTTGGCAGCCCTACCATTAGCACAGACGACCACAGCAGACACAATCGTCAGCCCTCCATCTGCTTAGAAACCACCATAATAGTTGCAATAATCGTCGACGTTGTGTTTCGGTTGCAGAGGAATTGTCGTATCATAGTGTTGATATGGATGAAAGGCCACTATCTGATACCTGTAAATAAAGAAGTAGAGACTGTAGCAAAGCAGGCATCTCTATATGTACCTGCTAAATATGATACATCCCTTCTCACAGATACGATACCCATGCTTAGAAAGCGGTTGTCCTCGGTCTGGCAAGAGAAATGATTGTGGATATCTAAAATCAAAGGCACTTACTACGCCTTAGTTCATCCCACAGTTCCAAGAATATCATGGTGTGATAAAGCGTAAACATCAAGGAGCTTCACAACAGTTATAACACGGCCGAAATTTAATGATTCGAAGTTCAAGGAACACTTCTCTCGGTTCAATCTAAGCGTTACGTGTTTGCGGAGACGAAGAAGATCCAAGCAATATATCTCCACAATGTTCTCGGAAACAGTATCACATAAACGTACTTGCAAGTAATCTTCGGGCTCTTGTCATCAATTACCAAGCAGCCTCAGCACGCAACAATATAGCAACGTATAAAATACTGCACTGGTTCGTCAGCAGTGTCAATACCAAGATACTGTTCTCTGAGCTGCTAATCTAATGCTCTTGGTACTTATAATTCCAGGGAAATACCAAAAGCTCAGTTAACTGACTGTATCCCCCCCCGAACCATGAACCTTGTCGTTGGTGGGGAGGCTTGCGTGCCTCAACGATACAGATAGCCGTACCGTAGGTGAACCACAACGGAGGGGTATCTGTTGACAGGCCAGACAAACGTGTGGTTCCTGAAGAGGGGCAGCAGCCTTTTCAGTAGTTGCAGGGGCAACAGTCTGGATGATTGACTGATCTGGCCTTGTAACATTAACCAAAATGGCCTTGCTGTTCTGGTACTGCGAACGGCTGAAAGCAAGGGGAAACTACAGCCGTAATTTTTCCCGAGGGCATACAGCTTTACTGTATGATTAAATGATGATGGTGTCCTCTTGGGTAAAACATTCTGCAGATAAATAATCCCCCATTCGGATCTCCGGGCGGGGACTACTCAAGAGGACGTCGTTATCAGGAGAAAGAAACTGGCGTTCTACGGATCGGAGCGTGGAATGTCAGATCCCTTAATCGGGCAGGTAGGTTAGAAAATTTAAAAAGGGAAATGGATAGGTTAAAGTTAGATATAGTGGGAATTAGTGAAGTTTGGTGGCAGGAGGAACAAGACTTTTGGTCAGGTGAATACAGGGCAATAAATACAAAATCAAATAGGGGTAATGCAGGAGTCGGTTTAATAATGAATAAAAAATAGGGGTACCGGTAAGCTACTACAAACAGCATAGTGAACGCATTATTGTGGCCAAGATAGACACGAAGCCCACGCCTACTAAAGTAGTACAAGTTTATATGCCAACTAGCTCTGCAGATGACGAAGAAATTGATGAAATGTATGATGAGATAAAAGAAATTATTCAGGTAGTGAACGGAGACGAAAATTTAATAGTCATGTGTGACTGGAATTCGAGAGTAAGAAAAGATAGAGAAGGAAACATAGTAGGTGAATATGGATTGGGGCTAAGAAATGAAAGAGGAAGCAGCCTGGTAGAATTTTGCGCAGAGCATAGCTTAATCATAGCTAACACTTGGTTCAAGAATCATGAAGGAAGGTTGTATACATGGAAGAACCCTGGAGATACTAATAGGTATCAGATAGATTATATAATGGTAAGACAGAGATTTAGGAACCAGGTTTTAAATTGTAAGACATTTCCAGGGGCTGATGTGGACTCTGACCACAATCTATTGGTTATGAACTGTAGATTAAAACTGAAGAAACTGCAAAAAGGTGGGAATTTAAGGAGATGGGACCCGGATAAACTGAAATAACCAGAGGTTGTACAGAGTTTCAGGGAGAGCATAAGGGTACAATTAACAGGAATGGGGGAAAGAAATACATTAGAGGAAGGATGGGTAGCTTTGAGGGATGAAATAGTGAAGGCAGCAGAGGATCAAATAGGTAAAAAGACGAGGGCTAGAAGAAATATTGAATTTAATTGATGAAAGGAGAAAATATAAAAACGCAGTAAATGAAGCAGGCAAAAAGGAATACAAACGTCTTAAAAATGATATCGACAGGAAGTGCAAAATGGCTAAGCAGGGATGGCTAGAGGACAAATGTAAGGGTGTAGAGGTTTATCTCACGAGAGATAAGATAGATACTGCCTACAGGAAAATTAAAGAAACCTTTGGAGAAAGGAGAACCACTTGCATGAATATCAATAGCTTTGATGGAAACCCAGTTCTAAGCAAAGAACGGAAAGCAGAGAGGTGGAAGGAGTATATAGAGGGTCTATACAAGGGCGATGTCCTTGCGGACAATATTATGGAAATGGAAGAGGATGTAGATGAAGATGAAATGGGAGATAGGATACTGCATGAAGAGTTTGACAGAGCACTGAAAGACCTGAGTCGAAACAAGGCCCCCGGAGTTGACAACATTCCATTAGAACTACTGACAGCCTTGGGAGAGCCAGTCCTGACAAAACTCTACCATCTGGTGAGCACGATGTATGAGACAGGTGAAGTACCCTCAGACTTCAAGAAGAATATAATAATTCCAATCCCAAAGAAAGCAGGTGTTGACAGATGTGAAAATTACCGAACAATCAGTTTAATAAGTCACAGCTGTAAAATACTAACGCGAATTCTTTACAGACGAATGGAAAAACTGGTAGACTCCAACCTCGGGGAAGATCAGTTTGGATTCCGGAGAAATGTTGGAACACGTGAGGCAATACTGGCCCTACGACTTATCTTAGAAAATAGATTGAGGAAAGGCAAACCTACGTTTCTAGCATTTGTAGACTTGGAGAAAACTTTTGACAATGTTGACTGGAATACTCCCTTTCAAATTCTGTAGGTGGCAGGGGTACAATACAGGGAGCGAAAGGCTATTTACAACTTATACAGAAACCAGATGGCAGTAATAAGAGTCGAGGGGTATGAAAAGGAAGCAGTGGTTGGGAAGGGAGTGAGACAGGGTTGTAGCCTCTCCCCGATGCTATTCAATGTGTATATTGAGCAAGCAATAAAGGAAACAAACGAGAAGTTCGAAGTAGGTATTAAAATCCATGGAGAAGAAATAAACACTTCGGGGGTCGCCGATGGCATTGTAATTCTGTCAGAGACAGCAAAGGACTTGGAAGAGCAGATGAACGGAATGGACAGTGTCTTGAAAGGAAGGTATAAGATGAACATAAGCAAAAGTAAAACGAGGATAATGGAATGTAGTCTAATTAAGTCGGGTGATGCTGAGGGAATTAGATTAGGAAATGAGACACTTAAAGTAGTAAAGGAGTTTTGCTATTTGGGGAGAAAAATAACTGATGATGGTCGAAGTAGAGAGGATATTAAATGTAGACTGGCAATGGCAAGGAAAGCGTTTCTGAAGAAGAAAAATTTGTTAACATCGAGTATAGATTTAAATGTCAGGAAGTCGTTTCTGAAAGTATTTGTATGGAGTATAGCCATGTATGGAAGTGAAACGTGGACGATAAATAGTTTATGTGGTGTCACCGCCAGACACCACACTTGCTAGGTGGTAGCTTTTAAATCGGCCGCGGTCCGGTAGTATACGTCGCACCCGCGTGTCGCCACTGTCAGTGATCGCAGACCGAGCGCCACCACACGGCAGGTCTAGAGAGACGTACTAGCACTCGCCCCAGTTGTACAGCCGACCTTAATAGCAATGGTTCACTGACAATTACGCTCTCATTTGCCGAGACGATAGTTAGCATAGCCTTCAGCTACATTTGCTACGACCTAGCAAGGCGCCATTACCAGTGTATATTGAAATGGAGATTATATCTGTGCAAGAGCGATGTACACCAATTATGGATTAAAGTTAAGTATTCCAGAAGCTACGTACTTTTCTTTATAGCATTCATTACGTATCCTGTTTCAGATCTCACGCCTGCCTGCGTGAGTTTAAGCGCGTGCCTTTCGGCTTCCTCTCATTGTGTCTAGGCTGTCTTGTCTAGACACAACAGTTTAGACCAGAAGAGAATAGAAGCTTTCGAAATGTGGTGCTACAGGAGAATGCTGAAGATTAGATGGGTAGATCACATAACTAATGAGAAGGTATTGAATAGAATTGGGAAGAAGAGGAGCTTGTGGCACAACTTGACTAGAAGAAGGGAACGGTTGGTAGGACATGTTCTGAGACATCGAGTGATCACGAATTTAGTATTGGAGGGCAGCGTGGAGGGTAAAAATCGTAGAGGGAGACCAAGAGATGAATACACTAAGCAGTTTGAGAAGGATGTAGGCTGCAGTAGGTACTGGGAGATGAAGAAGCTTGCACAGGATAGAGTAGCATGGAGAGCTGCATCAAACCAGTCTCAGGACTGAAGACCACAACAACAACAACATCCCCACGTGCCAATGTACAGAATATGGAACACTCAGTCACTAAATGCATGGCCCGCATCTCGTGGTCGTGCGGTAGCGTTCTCGCTTCCCACGCCCGGGTTCCCGGGTTCGATTCCCGGCGGGGTCAGGGATTTTCTCTGCCTCGTGATGGCTGGGTGTTGTGTGCTGTCCTTAGGTTAGTTAGGTTTAAGTAGTTCTAAGTTCTAGGGGACTTATGACCACAGCAGTTGAGTCCCATAGTGCTCAGAGCCATTTGAACCATTTTTGAACTAAATGCATGTTACTACGTATCTCGTACATGTATGTACCTGAATACTGCTGTATGTATACGTGTGGCTGTAACACCCAACTCCAGTTCTCGTAAATTATTTTCCTGTTCTGTCTAGATCAGGAGCGGCCAATTCGCGGCTCGCGGGGCGCTAATTTTTTACCCGCGGAGCTGTTTCATAGGAAGGAAAACTTTAACTCATTTCACGTAAAACCCTCAAAACAGCAGTCCATCAAGCTTCTTTGTATAATACCCAATTACTACAGGAATATTTAACTCATTGATTCAACTATCGTTAAATTTTGTTGGATTGATTTTGAAAAGCCCGCTCGCCATCTTGAAGATGCAGCCAACAATCAGCAGAAGTATGGATTGCGCAATCGGTTACGTTTATTGCACTGAGCGTGTGAAACGAGTGCCAAACATAGCCAATAAATTCCATGTTTAATTTTATTGCAATATCGGCCGTAAAGTTACGCCCCTTCACATATTTATGTGATGCACGTTCTATCGCGACAGGCCTGTCATTACTTCAGGTAAGTAAAGCCAAATTTTATCTTTTTTCAATTTAATCTGTGATGCTTGTCTTTAATTAGTAGGCTTGCATTTGTTTTATGCATTAAATTATAGTGACTGGGTACGCCAATCGATTTTAGCAACGGTTTCTGCCTCAGTACCTTCAAGTTTAATAGAAAAAAATAAATAAATTCTTAAAGTACTTAATACTTAAATCTTAATTTGCAATAACATGCTTTTAGTGATGACGTGTAACGATTCCGCATAACAAAGGTATAAAAGGGACCCTCACAGTGCCCGGTCATCCATTTATCTTTCTCTATTATTTGCAGCAACTAATAATGTTATCAACTTGAAATGTAGAATAGTTTTTAGAACAATCATAACAGGAGATCGAAACGGGGGTTGATAATTTTAAAGTAAGTAAGTAAAATATCAGTTTCCTAAAGCTCTTGGGTATTATTCTAAAAAATTATAGAGCAAGCTGACTATGAAGTTTCCCAAGTGGATATAATACTCAAATGAAAGACCGGTAATATGATGAGAAATGTGGCTCTGTGGTACGATTCTAGCTTTCCATGTAGAGGGCCAGCATTTGATTCCCCAGTGGCTGGTATTTATGTTCATAGGTGCATAGTTAATATAATTTTTTAAACATATTCGCATACTCTATAAGAATTTGCGAGAATCGTGAAATACTCGTACATAAAGATTGAAAAAATAAGAAAAAAGTAATTGCTGGATTGCTGGTTCGAGACTAGTTTCCGTTCAGTTCGAATACCTAATTCATATGTGCTAATTAGCACATATTTCACTGTCACATTTATGAAAAATACACATCTTCTTATTTCCAATTACATATCACACATAAAAATCCAGTTTCAAGTGCACTTATAAATCCCTAATCACCGATCATTATATGTAAGTTGTTTAAAAAAAGGAAAAATATTTCAGATTAATTTTTTCCATCTTTATGTACCCCACGCTTCACAGAAATGCCCTTGGAATATGAAATTTTGTTTGAAAATTTACCACAACTAGGAATCGAAGGCCACCCATGTGGCAGGTGAGCGTCTTACCACAGAGCCATGCAGCCCATCAAAACAGTCAACTTGCTTTACGGTGTTAAGCAACTTCGGCGAACTTTAAAACATATTTTGCAGGGAAATTTTGAGAGTTGCATCGAACTACTTTTGGTAACTGACACTTGATTCAGAACTTACTCCATTCTTCTATTCTGTCGAGGAGGACCTGGAAGAGCTAAAAATTAAGCAAATTCCAGTGTTACATTCACAATCACTAAAGACCAAGAACTCTCATAGATATGACGGGGTATCTAGCAGAATACTGAAGTATTGTTCCATGTATGTTAGCCCAGTACTTAGCCATATCTGTAACTTTTCCTTTAGGAGTGGTCGGTTTCCTGACCGATTAAAGTACTCGGTAGTGAAGCCACTTTATAAAAAGGTAGACAGGGATAATGTTGACAATTATAGACCTATTTCTATGCCATCGGTGTTTGCTAAAGTTATCGAGAGAGTTGTATATACAAAGTTACTGGAGCATTTAAATTCACATAATTTGCTGTCAAATGTACAGTTTGGTTTTAGAAATGGCTTAACAACTGAAAATGCTATAGTCCCTTTTCTCTGTGAGGTTTTGGACAGATTAAAAAAAAGGTTGCGAACGTTAGGTGTTTTCTTTGATTTAACGATGGCTTTTGACTTTGTTGACCACAAAATATTACTGCAGAAGTTCGACCATTATGGAGTAAGGGGAGTAGCTTACAATTGGTTCGCCTCTTACTTTAAGAACAGAAAGCAGAAGGTAATTCTCCGCAATATTGAGAGTGGTAGTGATGTTCAGTCCCAATGGGGCATTGTTAAATGGGGCGTTCCCCAAGGGTCGGTGCTGTGGCCACTGCTGTTTCTTGTTTATATAAATGATATGCCTTCTAATATTACAGGTGATTCAAAAATATTTCTGTTTGCTGATGACACCAGCTTGGTAGTGAAGGATCTTGTGTGTAATATTGAAACATTATCAAATAATGTAGTTCATGAAATAAGTTCGTGGCTTGTGGAAAATAATTTGATGCTAAATCAAAGTAAGACTCAGTTTTTACAGTTTCTAACTCACAATTCAACAAGAACTGATATTTTAATCAGACAGAATGGGCATATTATAAGCGAGACAGAACAGTTCAAGTTCCTAGGCGTTCGGATAGATAGTAAGCTGTTGTGGAAAGCCCATGTTCAGGATCTTGTTCAGAAACTAAAGGCCGCTTTATTTACCATTAGAACAGTATCTGAAATAAGTGACATTTCAACACGAAAAGTAGTCTACTTCACATATTTTCATACGCTTATGTCATATGGTATTATTTTTTGGGGTCATTCTCCTGATTCAAAAAGAGTATTTTTGGCTCAAAAACGGGCTGTTCGAGCTATGTGTGGTGTAAGTTCGAAAATCTCTTGTCGACCCCTATTCAATAGTCTGGGAATTTTGACATTGCCTTCACAGTATATATTTTCTTTAATGTCGTTTGTTGTTAGCAATATTAGCTTATTCCCAAGAATTGGCAGCTTTCACTCAGTTAATACTAGGCAGAAATCAAATCTGCATGTGGAATGCACTTCCTAGACTCTTGTGCAGAAAGGAGTGCGGTATTCTGGTGCATCCATTTTCAATAAGCTACCACAAGAATTCAAAAATCTTAGCAGTAGCCCAAACACTTTTAAGTCCAAACTGAAGAGTTTCCTCATGGCTTACTCCTACTCTGTCGAGAAGCTCCTGGAAGAGCTAAAAAATTAAGCAAATTCCAGTGTTACATTCTTGATTTTCTTTATTTAAACTTACTTGTCGCCTGAATATGTTTCTTATATTTCATTTTATCTGTTTCTACAATCTACAACTGAATATGTTTCATATATTTCATTTTATCTGTTTCTACAATCTACAACTGAATATGTTTCATATATTTCATTTTATCTGTTTCTACAATCGTGTTATAATTTCATGTATTGACTCGTTCCATGACCATGGAGACTTCTCCTTAATGTGGTCCCACGGAACAATAAATAAATAAATAAATAAATAAAAATAAATAAATAAACTTCACGTACCATATAAACTGTTGTCCAGAATTAAAGCAACAATCGGAAATTTTGCAGCATTGAGTTTATTTTGCCACAAAACAGTATAAACATGTGATAGTAAAGTAGAAACAATGTAACGAATACACAATGTAAGCAACTGCAACATGCATTACGGTAGGCAAAAACATTCTTCGTTTTTCTCCAACTTAACGTATTTGTATGGTTAATATGCTCAGCATGGGTTGTGACCGCCTGTGACAGCAATACAGGCTTGACAGTGATGTCATCAATCTCATGTTGAGGCAATAACACCCATTCATCCTGGAGAACTGCTCCCAAGTCTTAGAGAATGGTTGGTGGATGATGACGTGGTAGAACCCGTCTCCCAAGTACATTCCAGACATGTTCTACGGGATTCAAATTGGGATAGCGAGTAGGCCACTCCTTGTGTGCAGCAACTTCCGTTTTCATATGTTCAAGTGTGTGTGAATTCTTAAAGGACCAAACTGCTGAGGTCAACGTTCGCTAGACTTACACACTACTTAATTTAACTTACACTAAGAACAACACACGCACCCCTGCCCGAGGGAAGACTCGAACCTCCGACGGGAGGAGCCACGCAGACTGCAACATGGCGCCTCAAACTGTACGGCCACTTCGCACGGCTTCCGTTTTCAAGAAAGCATCAACCACTCGTGCTCAATGAGGTCGAGCATTATCGTCCATCGTACGAAGTCTGGGCCCACGACAACTCGTGACAACCTCACATGAGGCCCGAAGATTTCGTTACAATACCTGACAATAGTTAAACCTTGTCGATCCACCCGTACAATTTCATGAAGAGGTGTTTGAGCTATCATAATCCCTGCCCACACCATTAGGGATCCTCCTCGTCTCTCGTTTGTGAAGCACGTCGGTGGTACACAAGTCTCCGACAATAAAGGCCACTCTCTGACAGGCTTCTGTACACCATTTGCCTCGATGCAACACGTTCAGTAGAGGCTGTAGATGTGATTTGCCTTGCAGTACTAAGGCGATATCGTGGTGCCCTTACGGCCGAACAGTCCTCTCTTTTGATGTGGTCGGCTTTGTCCAGGTCTTCGGGATGCAGTTTCGGTCTCTCTAAACTGTCGCCTCATCCGAGAAACAACAGACAAATTCACATTAAACCATCTGGCCACATCATTTTGCAACTGTCCTGCTTCCATTCTTCCCATGGTCACAACTGTAGTGTGTCTGGTAGGCGTCTCCTATGTGCCATATTGCACCGTCTGTGACTATAAACACAGCGACTGTGGGTGTGGGACTACTCGGCAAACACTAGCTTGTTTGACAGGTGCCCTGACGTCATCATTGGCATAATTGTACGTTGACAGGAATTCTCTCTTCTGTGCAGAACACGATCGTACTGACGTCTGTTAACTGTATGATTGTATCGTGAATTATTCACAGACTGAGGGAATAGCGGATTGTTACTTTAATTTTGTACACCAATTTACATAAAAAGTTACAAAACTCTGATTACCGTGCGGTCTCTGTCAATTTCAGACTTATGGTTAAAAAGGTGTTGGTTCAGTTCAAGACAAACTTGGTATGGCGTAAATTAGTAAACAAAAAGGATGTAAGGAGAGGAAAGTTACAGAGGAGCTCAACATTTCAAGGCAAGTGGACTGTAAAGTATTTTTTGTGGGGTATAAAACAAAATCTACGTGTCTAACATGCTATGAATCTCTCTCTTTTCCAAAAGAACATAACATCAAACGGCATTACGAGACTAAACATGCAGTTATATTTGATAAGTACGAGGGACAGTTTCGACATGACCAGGTAAAAGACTTAAAAAGGAAACTTCGTGCTCAACAGCATATATTTAAAGGGCGAATTCAGAGTCAACACGCTGTGTGTAAGCGAGTTATACAGTAGCTGTGATACTGGCAAAAAAAGAAAAAAGATCAGAGACATATTCAAATGGTAGAATGGTCAAGGAATGCTTAGAGACCGTCGCTGAAACTGTGTGTCCAGAAAAGAAAAAGGATTTTTCAAAAATAAGATATTACTACACATGTGGACGGCATTGGAAGGCAAACTGAAGATAATTTAAAAAATCGTACCTCTCTGTTTGTATTTTATTCTGCAGCTTTGGACAAATGCACAGATCCGGGGGATACCACCCAAGTCGCGGTTTATGTAGGAAGTGTTGATGTCCATTTTAATAAAACAAGAATTATCGGCGTTATATCCATTTAAGGATAACATGAAGTCACGAGATTTTTTGGAAGCAGTTATATCGACTTTAAGTCACTTTTTGTTAAAACTTATTAACCTGTTGGAGCTAACAACGGATGGTGCTACACCAGTGGCTGGGAAACTCGAAAGCCTAGTTCAGCTGATTAAAAACGCGGCCCGCAAAGCTGGCAATACGTCGATGCTAAACTTTCATTGCATTATCCATCAAGAGAATTGACGTAACAAGTCCCTCAAAATGGACCAAGTCATAATGGTAGTTGTCAAAACAGCGAACTTTATTAAGTCGAAAGGACCAGTTCCAAAAATTTTTGAAATCTTTGGATCTAGAGCATAACATCTTTTCGTATTATATAGAAGTAATACGGCTAATCCGTGGGAAAATGTTCAAAAAAATTAGTGTTTCATTTGAAGCAAGAAATGCAACCATTCTTTGAAAGAAAGTCAAAGAACTTTGTGTTCTTGGTCCATATAACTAGCCACCGAAAACATGTTAATACTCGACTTCAAGGAAAAACATCAGCTGATTAAAGCCATGCATTATCTTGTTTCCACATTCCAAATGATACTTGGGCTTTGGGAACAACTGTTACTAGAAAGAAACTTTCACATTTTCCTACACCGTCAGAGCAATGTGACGTCACACAGGCGGTAGCGATTAAACACGCTTCTTTCACATCTGACTTGAAATACGAATTCGAAAACCGAGTTTAAGGTTTTTAAGAAACATCATCTATATTTTTTCTATATTTGGTATGCCATTCTCCGTAGACATGAGCTCACTGCCGGGGCATTTACAAATGGAATGCTGCGAAATGCAATGTGTTGCACAGTTAAAACAGAAATTTCATCACGCTGGTTTGGGACGGTTCTATAAAACATATTCTTACAAGAATAAATATCCATCGTTTTACAGACGTGCTTTAAAAATGATTTCATTATTTGGAAACACTTACGTGGTTGAACAGCATTTTAGTCGAATGAATTACATCGAATCACAAATCAGAACATGAATTACAGATGTTCATCTGGAAAGCTCTTTGCATGTAGCAACAGCTTCAGTTGACATCAACATTGACGCACTTAGTTCAGTCAAACAAAGCCAGACATCCTACTAACATTGTATTTCATTAAATCGTATAAAAATGTACTTTCCTCAGATTTCTTTTATTTTATTTCAAATATAAGTTAGTATTTGCTGCTTTTTTTGGTTCACAGAACAAAAATTCGTAATGCAGTCTACAGAGAAATCCGCTCCCAAAATATGGCCAGCGTGCCGAATAGGCTGGCCATCCCTGAGCTAGATGGTACTTATAGACTTTTACAGATAAACAGTTTTGCATCCGCAGCTTTTGAAACAGTTCTTACAGGACGCAGAAAGAACACTTTATTGTTGATTTAGTTGTAAATTCATTAATATGAACTGAGGCGGGAATATCTCAGATGTGTACCAACAGTGAGTGATCATTTCTTATTGTGTTACCAGTAGGTTTTTATAGAATATTATCACTAAGTATCCTGTGTTAGATTTACTTCTCATTTACTCATTTTAGTATATTTTGATTGTAAATATTGCTTTCTATCGAGTCAGTCCTTTGTCAAGTCAATGTAACTTCGTACCAGAGGAAGAGATAGAATAATGTGTACCACGAACAGTAAAATCAAATTTGATACACATTTCCTGTTATGAAAATTATCAAATAAGTAAATAAATCAAACAAAAACAAAAATAAAGAGAGCTATTAGCCGTGGAGCAAGGCCGCGTCGGCCGGTGTGGCCGTACGGTTCTAGGCGCTTCGGTCTGGAACCGCGTGACCGCTACGGTCGCAGGTTCGAATCCTACCTCGGGCATGGATGTGTGTGATGTCCTTAGGTTAGTTAGGTTTAAGTAGTTCTAAGTTCTAGGGGACTGATGACCACAGATGTTAAGTCCCATAGTGCTCAGAGCCATTTGAACCCAAGGCCGCGTGAGCGCTCCTGCCACCAGTTCCACGCCATCTACAGCGTTACAAGGCCACTAGTGGACTCTTAAAGGGCTCGCTAATATTTTGTGCCTGCGCGTTCTCGCTTTTCTCATACTAGTACCAAATATTACACTGTAATTGTGGTAATGAATCATCGACATGCGTAAATACAAATTAACATATGCGCTATGTGGTGTCACCGCCAGACACCACACTTGCTAGGTGGTAGCCTTTTAATCGGCAGCGGTCCGTTAGTATACGTAGGACCCGCGTGTCGCCACTATCAGTAATTGCAGACCGAGCGCCGCCACACGGCAGGTCTAGAAAGACTTCCTAGCACTCGCCTCAGTTGTACAGCCGACTTTGCTAGCGATGGTTCACTGACAAAATACGTTCTCATTTGCCGAGACGATAGTTAGCATAGCCTTCAGCTACGTCATTTGCTACGACCTAGCAAGGCGCCATTATCAGTTGCTATTACTATTGTAAAGAATGTACAGACAAGAGCTGCGTTCAACATTAATGGATTAAAGTTAAGTGTTCCACCAAGTACCACCTTTTTTATAAAGTCTACATACCTTTTCCGGTTCCAGACCTCACGCCAGCCTGCATGAGCTTAAACGCGTGCATTTCGGCTTCCTCTAAACCCCGTGGGTTGGCTCCTACCAATCCACAACAATATTGGCGACGAGGTTTTCTGCGTTCTTAACTATACTGCCCTGATTTACTTGTGTAATGGCTTCGCCTCAATCTCCAGATGTACTGTCCGAATTTTATCGCTTACAGAATCAGCAGACGCAGGCCTTATTGGATGCTCTTGGACAGCTTGTCCAGGGTCAACATGCGATGCAAAACGATGCGCGGCCGGCCGAAGTGGCCGTGCGGTTAAAGGCACTGCAGTCTGGAAACGCAAGACCGCTACGGTCGCAGGTTCGAATCCTGCCTCGGGCATGGATATTTGTGATGTCCTTAGGTTAGTTAGGTTTAACTAGTTCTAAGTTCTAGGGGACTAATGACCTCAGCAGTTGAGTCCCATAGTGCTCAGAGCCATTTGAACCAAAACGATGCGGCCGCCGCCGCTCCACCGCTACCGCAGCCACAACATGCTGTTGCACCAACTTTTCGACCTTTTGATGCTGCACTGGAAAGCTAGACGGAGTGGTCACGCCAATTTGGATTCCATCTCGCCGCCTACAGAATTCAAGGTAATGAGCGTCAGCCTTTTCTCCTTTCCGCCGTAGGAGTCCAAACATACCGTGAGTTAGTTAAATTATTTCCCCGACGCGACGTAGCAACTCTGTCCTACGACGAAATTTTGTCTGCATTAGATGCATATTTCAAAGAATCCGTCAATGTACACTCCTGGAAATGGAAAAAAGAACACATTGACACCGGTGTGTCAGACCCACCATACTTGCTACGGACACTGCGAGAGGGCTGTACAAGCAATGATCACACGCACGGCGCAGCGGACACACCAGGAACCGCGGTGTTGGCCGTCGAATGGCGCTAGCTGCGCAGCATTTGTGCACCGCCGCCGTCAGTGTCAGCCAGTTTGCCGTGGCATACGGAGCTCCATCGCAGTCTTTAACACTGGTAGCATGCCGCGACAGCGTGGACGTGAACCGTATGTGCAGTTGACGGACTTTGAGCGAGGGCGTATAGTGGGCATGCGGGAGGCCGGGTGGACGTACCGCCGAATTGCTCAACACGTGGGGCGTGAGGTCTCCACAGTACATCGATGTTGTCGCCAGTGGTCGGCGGAAGGTGCACGTGCCCGTCGACCTGGGACCGGACCGCAGCGACGCACGCATGCACGCCAAGACCGTAGGATCCTACGCAGTGCCGTAGGGGACCGCACCGCCACTTCCCAGCAAATTAGGGACACTGTTGCTCCTGGGGTATCGGCGAGGACCATTCGCAACCGTCTCCATGAAGCTGGGCTACGGTCCCGCACACCGTTAGGCCGTCTTCCGCTCACGTCCCAACATCGTGCAGCCCGCCTCCAGTGGTGTCGCGACAGGCGTGAATGGAGGGACGAATGGAGACGTGACGACTTCAGCGATGAGAGTCGCTTCTGCCTTGGTGCCAATGATGGTCGTATGCGTGTTTGGCGCCGTGCAGGTGAGCGCCACAATCAGGACTGCATACGACCGAGGCACACAGGGCCAACACCCGGCATCATGGTGTGGGGAGCGATCTCCTACACTGGCCGTACACCACTGGTGATCGTCGAGGGGACACTGAATAGTGCACGGTACATCCAAACCGTCATCGAACCCATCGTTCTACCATTCCTAGACCGGCAAGGGAACTTGCTGTTCCAACAGGACAACGCACGTCCGCATGTATCCCGTGCCACCCAACGTGCTCTAGAAGGTGTAAGTCAACTACCCTGGCCAGCAAGATCTCCGGATCTGTCCCCCATTGAGCATGTTTGGGACTGGATGAAGCGTCGTCTCACGCGGTCTGCACGTCCAGCACGAACGCTGGTCCAACTGCGGCGCCAGGTGGAAATGGCATGGCAAGCCGTTCCACAGGACTACATCCAGCATCTCTACGATCGTCTCCATGGGAGAATAGCAGCCTGCATTGCTGCGAAAGGTGGATATACACTGTACTAGTGCCGACATTGTGCATGCTCTGTTGCCTGTGTCTATGTGCCTGTGGTTCTGTCAATGTGATCATGTGATGTATCTGACCCCAGGAATGTGTCAATAAAGTTTCCCCTTCCTGGGACAATGAATTCACGGTGTTCTTATTTCAATTTCCAGGAGTGTAGTTGCAAAAAGGTATACCTTCTTTCGTACAAAACGTACGGCCAGTCAAACTAATCGGGAGTGGGTTGCAACCTTGCAAGGCCTTACTAGGGATTGTGCTTTTGAGTGTCAATGTGGACTCCCTTATCAATACTATGGAACGTGATGCAATTGCACAGAACGCTTCTGATGTTCGTACAAGGGAACAGATTTTGAAACTAGTCAATCCCTCCCTTCAACAAGTGATGGACATATTGGATCGACAGGACACACTTTACTTTGCTCAGGAATCATTTGCACCTGTGTGTCACATTAAACAGCCCGCCGGGCGCGCTGCACGGAACAGTAAACAGCCCTCGCGCCCGTCAGCACAGCTGCTACCAGGCTCTCAGCCACGTGTGCCGCAAAGGCAAGCAAATGCAGTGTTAAAATCATGCCCGCGGTATGCTACTAGACATTCGCGTGAGAATTGCCCGTTACGCCAGGCTATTTGCTTTTTCTGTTATAAAAAAGTACATGCTCAAAATGTTTGCCAGAAAAAGCTCAGATCGGACACTCACAACCATACCAGGCCCTTTGCTTCACGCCGGAATCGGAATCGAGCCAAGAATACTCAGGCTCGTGAACCTTCGCCCATGGAAATTCATGTAGTTCCTTCCACTCCACCCAGTGCCACTCTCTCTACCAGTGACTGTGTTCGCCCACAAATGGTGTGCATCGTCATCGCCGGAAATCCCGTCAAGTCGCAAGTGATTTTGTACCAGTGTCGGTTCACGTTGCACTAGACAGTCACTCTTGTCGTCAGCAGGACAATAAACTTTTTGTAGACTTGGACATTAACGGTAAAGTGATACCATTCTAGCTCGATACCGGAGCTGCAGTTTCACTGATCAATCAAGACACGTACAAACAGCTGGGCACACCTCCGTTGTGTGCCGCAAATGTTAAGTTAAATAGTTATTCAGGACAAGCGATCCCTGTTAGGACAGTGCAGCCTTCTTGCAACATACAAGGGACAAACAAAACTTGTGTCATTCTACGTCCTTCGTTCTTCTTCTGCAGTGAACTTGTTTGGTTTCGATTTATTTCAGTTGTTTAACTTGTCTATAGTAAATCAGATCCTATCAGTGAACCACACTGTGCCTTCAGACAGTGTTTCTCGTCTTTGTGAGGAATTTGCAGACATTCTTGCACCGGGCCTTGGTTGAGATACGAACTATACTGCACATTTGGAACTGAAAGTAAACGCGCAACCGAAATTTTTCAGAGCGCGCAATGTTCCCCACGCATTGCGTGATGAGGTCGCAAGAACATTAAACGATTTGGAATCACAAGGTGTGATTGAACGTGTGCAGGCTTCTCTCTGGGCATCACCCTTAGTAATTTTACCAAAACCTTCTGGAAAATTGAGACTTTGTGTGGACTTCAAGGCAACAGTGAATCCACAACTAGTGATTGCAACTTTTCCTTTACCCCGCCCGGAAGATCTTTTTGACAAACTGTGCCCGGGTAAATATTTTTCGAAGTTGGACCTAGCAGATGCGTACTTGCAAATACCGGTGGACAAAGACTCCCAGCGCGTTTTGGTGGTTAACACACATTTTGGTTTGTATCGATTCAAACGACTGCCATTCGGGTGTGCACCCGCCCCTGCATTGTTTCAGCAATATCTGCAAACTGTTTGTACCTTGGTCCCCACTGCAGCAAACTATCTGGACGATATTGTGATCTCTGAAAAGATGGAAGAAGAACATTTAGCCAATCTCAGAACATTATTTGAGGTCTTGCGACACAATGGTCTTCGCTTGCGGAAGGACAAATGTGTGTTTTTTGCTCGTGACTTACCCTACCTGGGACATGTACTTAATGCCCAAGGCATACATCCTAGTCCCGAGCACCTCCGTGCCATACAAGACTTGCCTTCGCCGCAGAATTTGAAGCAGCTACAGAGTGTGCTGGGAAAAATTAATTATTATCATCGCTATGTGCGCCACGCCTCTTCCATTTCAGCTCCGCTTCATCGCTTACGCCGTAAAGGTGTTCCGTTCGTCTGGACGGCGGAATGTGACCGCGCCTTTCGCCAGTTGAAATCGGCGTTGCTTTCCACTACTTGCCTTACGCCATTCGATCCCCAGAAGCCCCTTTTGTTGATGGTGGATGCATCGGATTTCGGGATCGGTGCTGTGCTTGCGCACAAAGATGGATCGCACGATCGCCCTATTGCCTTTGCGTCCAAATTGCTCTCGTCTGCGCAAAGAAATTATTCACAGATCGAGAAAGAAGCTTTGGCTCTCGTTTTTGGTGTTACTAAGTTTCATGATTTCTTGTATGGTCGTCACTTTACCATCATCACAGACCACAAACCTTTGACATCGCTTTTTCATCTGAACAATGCTGTACCTCCACATACAGGGCAAAAATTCATTCGCTGGTCTATTTTCCTCTCGCAGTACCGCTATAATATCTTGTATCGGTCCACTGCTAAGCACGGAAACGCCGATGCGTTGTCCCGTTTGCCTGTTGCTGGGGATAGAGCATTCGACTCTTCCGAACTTGCTTGCATGTTCATTGATGCGGAAACCGATGACGTCGTCGAATCGTTACCGATTGATTTTCGTCGTGTAGCTACAGCCACAGCTGCCGACCCTGTCCTTGCTACCATCCTGCGTTTTTTTGCCACGCAATGGCCCTTGTCAAAGTCACGGATCGAGGATCCGTTGGTTCGCCAATTTTTTGCTCACAAGGAGAGACTTTTTGTACGACGTGGTGTTTTGCTGTTGCGTTCTGATAATGATCAGTCCAGGGTCGTGGTCCCACGTTCGTTACAGTCCGCTGTCTTATGGCTTCTCAAATGGTTCAAATGGCTCTGAGCACTATGGGACTCAACTGCTGAGGTCATTAGTCCCCTAGAACTTAGAACTAGTTAAACCTAACTAACCTAAGGACATCACAAACATCCATGCCCGAGGCAGGATTCGAACCTGCGACCGTAGCGGTCTTGCGGTTCCAGACTGCAGCGCCTTTAACCGCACGGCCACTCCGGCCGGCTACGGCTTCTCCACCAAGGATATTGGGGTATAGTGAGAACGAAACAACTTGCTTGTCAGCACTGTACTTGGTTCGGAATCGATGCCGCGATTACGAATATGTGCTCTTCTTGCATGGCGTGTGCCGAACAACAATCCACACCACCACGGAAATTCTTTGCATGGCCGAAAGCCACTTCCCCTTGGCAACGCTTACACACTGATTTTGCTGGTCCATTCTGGAATGCTCGATGGTTGGTTCTAGTCGATTCATTCAGTAATTTTCCTTTTGTTGTCCAGATGTCTTTCACGACGTCATCTGCCACCATCCAAGCGTTATCTGCTATCTTTTGCATTGAAGGTCTTCCACAGACTATTGTTTCCGACAATGGCCCACAATTCATGTTCGCTGAATTTCAGTCATTCTGCAAGGCCAAAGGTATTCAACATCTGACGTCCGCGCCGTTTTCGCCACAGTCAAACGGTGCCGCTGAACGATTGGTCAGGACTTTAAAGTCACAGATGTTGAAGTTGCAAAAGTCGCATTCTCGGGAGGATGCGTTGTTGATCTTTTTGTCCTCGTATCGCTCTCAGCCCCGAGATGGTCGCTCGCCGGCTGAGTTGCTTCACGGTCGTCCTCATCGAACCTTGATGTCTTTGCTACATCCGCCGCATCAGGTTCCTGTGCAGCGGCAGACACCTGTTTTTGCTCCAGGCGACGTTGTCTACTATCGACACTATCGAGGTTCACGGCGTTGGCTCGCAGGGCGCATTCTTCGCTGCCTCGGCCGCGCTATGTATCTGGTTGTGGGGGCCTCTGGTGAGGTGCGTCGGCATCTCAATCAGCGCGCCCCTGTCGTCGCACGGGTTCTACCCCTCCCCGTCTGGTTTCAGCGACGGTGCTGTCCGGTCAGCACCCTGGGGACCCATCTACTGGCTCGCCTCAGCCCCAGGTGTTACCGACGCTGCCTTCCATTTTGCCCCATGGCGACGCGCCGCCGCCGCCGCCTGTTCTCCCGCCGGCGACGCCCGCAGTGGACGCGTCGCTGCACCCGCCGGGCGCCTCCCTGGGTCACGCGCCGCCGATCGCTTCCCGTGACCCGTTGTCCTCCGCCATGAACTTCTTGCCCGCTCCGGACCACATGTTGTCTTCGCCCGTCGGGTGCCCCGGTCCGATGGAGGTCGACCCTTCGGCCCCTCCTGTCTCTCTACGGGCGCATACACCGCATGTTGGCGTGCATCCTGGAGTAGGTTTTCAGGCGTTTCCTAGCTCCCCTCGGACCGAATGGCAGGGTGCGGGTGGCACAGCCTCGCCTGTTGTTAGGCTCCCCACCTCGTCGCATACGTCAACATGTGGTCCTCCCCACGGCGGGCAGAAGCCTTATAACACCACCGTACGCCGATTTGCGGGGGAGGAATGTGGTGTCACCGCCAGACACACACTTGCTAGGTGGTAGCCTTTAAATCGGCCGCGGTCCGTTAGTATACGTCGGATCCGCGTGTCGCCACTATCAGACCGAGCGCCGCCACACGGCAGGTCTAGAGAGACTTCCTATCACTCGCCCCAGTTGTACAACCGACTTTGCTAGCGATGGTTCACTGATAAAATACGTTCTCATTTGCCGAGACGATAGTTAGCATAGCCTTCAGCTACGTCATTTGCTACGACCTAGCAAGGCGCCATTATCAGTTGCTATTACTATTATAAAGAATGTACATACAAGAGCTACGTTCAACATTAATGGATTAAAGTTAAGTATTCCACCAAGTACCACCTTTTTTCTAAAGTCTACATACCTTGTCCTGTTCCAGACCTCACGCCAGCCTGCGTGAGCTTAAACGCGTGCCTTTCGGCTTCCTCCAAACCCCGTGAGTTGGCTGCTGCCAATCCACAACACGCTATACATCTCGCAATTACATAAAAATACGTCACGTAACTACCACTGACTACTGACAAACATCACCATAGGATAAAAATTCTTTATGTGTGTGGCACGTCTGCATACAGGTTAACCTCAAAGCAAAGAAGTTAATAGCTTGTGTTTTGGAAGCTATACGTCATTCTCTGATATCAAACAATTTCGTGAGTTTGAAAGGCTCTTTAGGTTTGCTGCTGAATCCTAAAATCAACTCGACTCAATATTTCGGCGATCCAACTGTTCGCCATCTCCAGAATAACGCTGCTTCTTCTGAGGAGTCCCACTGCGAACTGAGTTAGTTAGTTAGTTAGTAAGTTCGTTAGTTGTTTTCATGTTCCGTTGATCATTTTGCACGATAAACCGTCTTGATGAGGAACGAGTTATTTTACATTCAAATTGAAAATTAATTGGTACATCTATTTTTATTCTAAATATCAACATATTATCATTATTTTTCCCCTCGAAATGAAAACAAGATATATAGATTGAGTTAGCAATTCCTACCCACCACCTTTTACGCATTACAAACATACAAATTCTTCTACAGAGTAGAAGGAGAAGTCAAGGAGAAACTTTTTCAATTTATTTTCAAATTTTACCTTGCTGTCTGTTACACATTTTATATCACTGCGTAAGTGGTCAAATATGTTTGTTGCAGTGTGGTCTGCATCTTTCTGTACTAAAGACAATCTTAATGTTGAATAATGAATGTCATATTTTCTTCTAGCATTGAAATTTTGTACCTAATTGTTTCTTTTGAACTGTAGTGGATTATTTACAGCAAACTTCACGAGGGAACAAACATACTATGAAGCTGTAGTCAGAATGCCAAATTCCTTAAACAGATTTCTACAAGATGATTGCGGATGAGCACCACATGTTATTCTTACAGCACGTTTTTGGGCAATGAAGATGTTCTTTCTTAAAGATGAGTTACCCCAGTACGTTATTCCATATGACATTACTGAATGAAAATATGCAATTCATGTCAATTTACTGATTTCTCTCTCCCCAAAATTTGCTATGATTCTAAGTGCAAACGTGGCTGAACTAAATTGTTTTAGGAATTCCAAAATGTGTTTTTTCCAATTTAAATTCTCATCACTATAGACACCTAAGAATTTTGAAGTTCAACCCTATGTATTACTTCATCACCATGTGTTACCCTTATCACTGGTGCAGTACCCTTAGAGGTGCAGAACTGAATACGATGTGTCTCTGTGAAATTCAGGATGAGACCATTTTCAGAAAACCAGTCAATAATACTTTTGAGAGCTTGATTGACTATTTCTGTATGTATAATGAGTCATCACAATTCTGGGGTTACCCAAAAAATACCGAATTCTGCTTCTTGTACATTAGACGATAGATCACTTACATATACGAAAAACAGTAGTGGACCTTAGACTAAGCCTTGGGGAGCCCCATACGTGATTCCTCCCCAGTCAGAATTATGTCCCTGGATTCTGTTGGTTCAATTAGTACTAAGTACAACTTTCTGCATTCTTTTGGTTAGATATGACATGATCCATTAGTTGGCTAATACATCAATTCCACAAACCTTTGATTCACACAACCAAATGCCTTGGATACGTCACAGAAAATATCTACCAGTGCTATTTTGTTATTTAATGCTTGTAATATCTGGTGTGTGAACAAGTAATCGGCATTCTCAGTAGAGAAACCCTTCTGAAAACCAAACTATGATTTTCTGAGGATGTTATTGTTACCAAGTTGTGATAATATTCTAGAATACATCACCTTCTCAAAAATTTTGGAAAATGATGTCAGCAGTGAAATAGGTCGGTAGTTACTGACGTCTCTCTTATCACCTTTCTTAAAGAAGGGTTTAATAACAGCATATGTGGTCTCTCTGGAAAATTGTCTAGAGTTAGTGATGCATTACATATATCAGACAATACGGGACTTCTTACATGGGAACAAACCTTTAGTACTCTATTGGAAACACAATCAAATCTAGAAGAGCTTTTATTCTTGAGAGTATGTATGACCCTCTCAATTTCAGAAGTAGAAATTGGTGGTACATTCATATGACGTAATTTTTCATGAGAGTTACTTCAACATATTGCTGTGATCTTTGTCTTGAACTGTTGGTCCCTATGCTTTCTACTATGTTTAAGAAATGATTATTAAATACATTTGCTACCTGCGACTTCTCATTTAAAATCCTTCCATTCAATTCAATAGTAATGTTATCCTCTTCTGTGGTTGGTTGGCCTCCTCTCTTGCTTTACTGTATTCCATATTGCCTTAACTCTGCTGTCAGATGTACTGATTTTTTAGTAACCTTTCTTTCGAGTTTGTTTAAAGTGTTTCACTTTTAGACATTCTCTAATGCCTAGGAATACACAGTGTGTTGTACCTGCCTCCGTAGCTGAGGATGAAATTTTCACCATTACTATTTGAGCAGCAAGTGAAAGAGAAGTGATGGCGACAAATTCCAGATGAGCAGACATTGAATCAATGTCGTGACTCAAATTCAAGACTTTCTTGTAGCATTTCAGAGAGAGAGAGGGCAAGTGACACTGTTAGTGGCGGTCGATCAAGCTGTCGGATACGGACTTTAAGTGCAGCTGTCCCCGTAGTGCTATATGCTAGCATCAGATTTCACCGTCTAGCTTCCCTCATGATCATGCAACTCACACAGGACATAACACTATACATACAGTCGTTGCAGTTACTTAAACTCAACATATTTATTTAAGACACAATTTTATCAAGCCTGGAAGGTGGTCATTCTGCAGGGAAAAAGAATACTATTTCAGATCAAGAGGCTGGAGAACTCTATGATGTCCCTCAGCCAACAATGCTGTACGATTCGTTCTTACTTTAAACTTCTCTGGCTTCCGTCCCACCAGCGTTGCTGCTGGATATTTTTCCAGCATTTTGGCTGTCTATGTCCGTGATTCTGGAATGTGTACTTGTCTAATACTAACTGTCGCTCTGCGACCTTCAGCGTGTGCACCAGCAGACGTCCGCTGAGTCCACGTTTGACGGAAAGGTGTGTGGGTCGCGCGCCTGTGCCTGCTTTTTATTTTCCAGACGCTGCGTCACGGCAGACACGTCGCAATCGCCGTTTTCTCTGCCTCGCCAGTCCCCTAGACAGGGATTCGCGCAGAACAGATTTCCAGCAGCGTAATTTACTTCCCGTCGGCTCGGAAATGACTTCCGCTGGCGGCGGATGCAGTCGATATGGTGCGAGCGGGCCGCCGCCTGCTCCTTTCGGCGCCCGTGTCCGCCCTGCCAAACGCCTCCCCCACTGCGAGGCCACGCCCGCAGCGTTCAGCTCACGCTGTGACAAGCTTCATCTTCTCTTCCGTCACTAATCTCCCGACTAGTTACATGCTGTCTCCCGTCTCGCAAGATTAAGTTCTAATACTTTAATCTCTATGCACTCCAAGTACCCGACAACACAGGGTGTTACTTGTACGACACAAATGCTAGCCGACGACTATTCGCACTAGCTTTTTGCTTGGTAGCTACTGCATTACGGCTCTACGCGTCCCGCCAGGGGTTGATCATAAGCTAAATCGCAATGCGACTAAATTAAGATAATCTTCTGTAGGTCGAATATGTGTAGGTGAATAATCAGGTGGTCGAAATGACGTCTTTCTGTCACAAGGGCAACCTTATGCCTTCAAAACCCTTAGGCACTCTTCGTATTCCACTTGATAACTTTTTTTGAAATCTCAAGCCGAGTGCTTTGCTCCATCTATTCTAACATTAAAAGATGTGTGGGAACTTCGTTAGTCTACTGAAGTAGCCAGAGACACTCGGACACCCATCACGTATAATAGCCCAATGGAGGAGGCAAGGAGGCAGCTGAAGGGGCTTCACTACACACACACACACACACACACACATATATATATATATATATATATATATATATATATATATATATATATATATATATATATACGTAAACACGAAACTCAACAGGATACAGAGCTCTCGTACTAGACACTATCATGAATGGAATATCGATAGAAAGGAACATTCTTGGCGAGTGTGTGTGGGTTTTAATGCGAAAAGAGAGTGTTCTACATAACACAGAGAATACACTGGCTGCGAAAGAATGGAATGCACCCAGAAGACACAATGGAACCAGGACAAATACAGTACCCTCTCGGCGAGTATTTAAATAATTGAAGTTGCAATTCTCTGTGACTGGTAGAACTGCCACAAGAATTCGTAACTGTTGTTCATCTTAGTGTAGTCAGAAAACCTGGTAGGGTATATAAGTAGCGTCAACAGTGTCAGGCGTTGAGTTTGGTTTGTTGGTTTGTGGGGCGCTCAACTGCGTGGTCATCAGAGTCCGTACAAAGTCCTAATCTTTATACAATCCAATATAGCCACTATCATGGATGATGATGATGGTAATGGTGATGGTGACATGCTGAGGACAAGACAAACACTCTGTCCCCAGGCAGAGAAAATTCCCAACCCAACCGGGTATTACCTCTCATGCGACAGTATCGTGGTGCCACTTTTCAACAGCACAATACTTGTCCATACAATTAACTTCACAACGAACTGTATGCGAGGTGGTGAGGGACTCCCGTAGCCAGCAATGTTCTCAGACCTGTCTCTGACAGAAGACGTGTGGGACCAGTTCGAACATCAACTCCGTTCTGGTGCCAGTATCCAGAATATGGAGGACCAGCTTCCACTGTCCACGATATCAACCACCAGCTACGACAGTTGTGTGCTAGCTTGCTTCAGGAGAGGATACAATGACTTTACGATATCCTTCCCAACCGAATCGGTACATTTGTCTGGGCCAGAGGTTGGAAATGTTTCACTATCTCGTTCTTTGTAAAACTGACTTGATTTTGTAGCCCCTGAAATAACACATCACATAACCTCTCAACCGCTAAAGATGCATTCCGTTTGCTCCTCATCTTCTGGGTGCTTGACTATTTGTGTCATACAGTGTACACAGTCAGTCCAAGAAACTTTGAGACCAGGTTAATAAAGTATAAAAGGAAGTTAAGATGGTGGTTGTAATGCTTCAGATGTTGTACGTATTCTCCCCCCACCCATTTGTAAAACGCACAGAACGTTCATACGGCCATATGGAACTATCCTGAAAGTCCTGCTTTGAGATGTTGTTCAACTCGTGCGTCGCAGTGGCTTGTATGCTGGTTGGGTCATTAAATAATTCACTCTTCACGCCAATTTCTGCACTTGTCTTTTGTGGCAGTGTAATACCAGATCTTGTCGCCCGTGATGGTGTTCTCCAGAAAGGAATTGTCCGAGTTTTGCGTTTCAATCAAGCCGTGCAAGTTTCCACGGGTAGAAGATTTCCTTCTGGATTCAAGGTGTTCAAAAATGGTTCAAATGGCTCTGAGCACTATGGGACTTAACATCTGAGGCCATCAGTCCCCTAGACTTAGAACTATCTAAACCTAACTAACCTATGGACATCACACACATCCATGCCCGAGGCAGCATTCGAACCTGCGACCGTAGCAGCAGCGCGGTTCCGGACTGAAGCGCCTAGAACCGCTCGGCGATTCCGCCCGTGGGATTCAAGGTGTGCTGGAGAAATTTTGCACCCACTTTTCTCTTCTTCTAAACATTCTGGAGAAATCTTGAGCAGCTGATTTAGATATGCTCCTCCATTGCGATTTGCAACAAAACGACGTTGACACACTGTGGCCTTAATCCACTTCTTAACGCTGCCTGCTAACAACTGCCTATTCGAATGTACCTCTCTTGTTTACAATTGTTATTTCAAGCTGCGACCATAGTTACTACATTAAATTCGGTTATACGCCAGGGATAAAATCAGACTCGGAACGTTTTAAACGGTGGTCTGATTTGACAGATGAGAAGAAGAATGTGAGAAAGGAAATAAGATGTGAAAATATTTTGCATAACAGTAAGGACGATTGATACTACTTGTGTGAAAAGCAGGAAGAAATCAATTTTTAATATCCCACCACATGATCGAAATGGAAAAGGACAAGGAAGCATATCAGCCATTTCCCTGTCGAAGGAATTGTCGCCATTCAATTTAGCTAATTTGGAAAAGGGTGCGAGGATAATCTGAATGTACTTCTATGCTGAGCACATGTGATGGATAGCAAGAAGGACTCTTAGGGAGTCGGTGCAGATGAAGAATTTGGCAGCGAGATTGCACTTCATCCGCCTCAGCGCTCTCAAGATCGCATATAATTCAACGTCATACTCTGTAAATGTACTAAGTAACAGAATCTTGAGATCATGTTGTGGAAATAAGACAGCGCAGCCGATTCAGATTTAAAAAAAAATGATAGCATGAAGTGTAAATCTTTCTGTACACTTGTATTTTGCATTAGGAGGAGTTTAAAAACCCAAATTTAATCCGTAAAGGTGGAAATACGGTCAAAAGGAGCTTCCAACCACATAAACAATTATTTTTGTGCACTGATAAATATAAAATAATTTTTAATTTTCTTCTCTTTATTAACCATGCCGCGGAACTGCTTCAAATTTGATGAAGTACTGAAATGTGCTCGCTTTAAGAGCCACTACTTACCTACGAGATGATGTTTGCGAAAATAGGTTATTATATTTCCACCTCAAACAGAATGAGACTGTTAAAAGTAGACAGGTACCTCTAACATCCACGATGGAAGCGATTAAGTAGTTCCCCCGTTTCTAGGACCTATGTCAGATCCCAGAAGAACGTGTGTTCTTGTCTCTCTACGACACAGCTAGTGTGGCAATGCTACGGTATCTATTGGGCAACGGGCGGTACTTCCCAAGTTTCAGAAGGGGTGCTAAAATCGCCTCCTTCCACTAGTCAGGAAAATTCCCAGTCTACCAAATTTTATTGAATTAGGATAGGTGGATTACGTTTGGACCCTGTTTTAGGTACTGTAACGTGCTATATTGTATTCGATCCTTAGCTCGTAAGTGGACAATGAACACTTAAGCTAAGGCATGAAACGTTCCAGTCTCATTACAGGTGCTCTAAAACATTTGCCAGATACCCTCCTTAGCGATTCCCACACCTCTGAAGTGATAGTGGCAAGCTTTATCCTGTCCACAAACGCTTGCCTTGACGTCTTCTTGCATTCTTTGACTGTCCTTCGTGCCTTTACACTCGCGACTCGTGTGGTTGCAAGGTTCGCAGTAGATGGTTGGTCTCAAGCTCATACACCTGACCGTGATTGCGAAGGGACACTCGTCGTTTCACTATGGAACATGTGGCGACTGAGGTCGGCTTGAGGACTTTGGGACAGATACATTACCTGAACCACGGATCACGCTGGTAATGTGATCCACCCAGTTCTCGATGCTATCTCGGCGTGATAGGCATATAGCCGTCGGCGTGTCGTACTACTGAACGAGAAGTGGACTTATTTTGTCACGCCTTGACTACAAGCTTCGATGTATTCGTCTTCCTGATAATTGGCGGCGTCCTCTGGCGTCATATCCTTTGAATGGACATCTGCTTCATCGCTGGATTACAAGTGATTCATCTCCGTGACAACTGGCAGCCTCCTTTACCATACATCTATCTACATCTACATCTACATCTATACTCCGCGAGCCACCTTACGGTGTGTGGCGGAGGGTACTTATTGTACCACTATCTGATCCCCCCTTCCCTGTTCCATTCACGAATTGTGCGTGGAAAGAACGACTGCTTGTAAGTCTCCGTATTTGCTCTAATTTCTCGGATCTTTTCGTTGTGATCATTACGCGAGATATATGTGGGCGGTAGTAATATGTTGCCCATCTCTTCCCGGAATGTGCTCTCTCGTAATTTTGATAATAAACCTCTCCGTATTGCGTAACGCCTTTCTTGAAGTGTCCGCCACTGGAGCTTGTTCAGCATCTCCGTAACGCTCTCGCGCTGACTAAATGTCCCCATGACGAATCGCGCTGCTTTTCGCTGGATCATGTCTATCTCTTCTATTAATCCAACCTGGTAAGGGTCCCATACTGATGAGCAATACTCAAGAATCGGACGAACAAGCGTTTTGTAAGCTACTTCTTTCGTCGATGAGTCACATTTTCTTAGAATTCTTCCTATGAATCTCAACCTGGCGCCTGCTTTTCCCACTATTTGTTTTATGTGATCATTCCACTTCAGATCGCTCCGGATAGTAACTCCTAAGTATTTTACGGTCGTTACCGCTTCCAATGATTTACCACCTATGGCATAATCGTACTGGAATGGATTTCTGCCCCTATGTATGCGCATTATATTACATTTATCTACGTTTAGGGAAAGCTGCCAGCCGTCGCACCATGCATTAATCCTCTGCAGGTCCTCCTGGAGTACGTACGAGTCTTCTGATGTTGCTACTTTCTTGTAGACAACCGTGTCATCTGCAAATAGCCTCACGGAGCTACCGATGTTGTCAACTAAGTCATTTATGTATATTGTAAACAATAAAGGTCCTATCACGCTTCCCTGCGGTACTCCCGAAATTACCTCTACATCTGCAGATTTTGAACCGTTAAGAATGACATGTTGTGTTCTTTCTTCTAGGAAATCCTGAATCCAATCACAAACCTGGTCCGATATTCCGTAAGCTCGTATTTTTTTCACTAAACGTAAGTGCGGAACCGTATCAAATGCCTTCCTGAAGTCCAGGAATACGGCATCAATCTGCTCGCCAGTGTCTACGGCACTGTGAATTTCTTGGGCAAATAGGGCGAGCTGAGTTTCACATGATCTCTGTTTGCGGAATCCATGTTGGTTATGATGAAGGAGATTTGTATTATCTAAGAACGTCATAATACGAGAACACAAAACATGTTCCATTATTCTACAACAGATTGACGTAAGCGAAATAGGCCTATAATTATTCGCATCTGATTTATGACCCTTCTTGAAAATGGGAACGACCTGCGCTTTCTTCCAGTCGCTAGGTACTTTACGTTCTTCCAGCGATCTACGATAAATTGCTGATAGAAAGGGGGCAAGTTCTTTAGCATAATCACTGTAGAATCTTAAGGGTATCTATGCAGAGATATTCATATTTCCTGCACTGTAATGTTTGACAAGACCTCTACGGTAGATTACTTTTACGTATTGACCATAGGTGACAGTTTATCTGCTCTCAGCGCCTATTCTTTTTCTATTGCTTTTTAATTATTATTAATTTTACTTAAAAGCATTTCAGAATTAGTATTGACTTTCACTTAATTATATTTCCGATGTTTTTATACACATTACTACATATTTTCATTCTCATTGGTTCCTTCTGCGACCTCGCCCTAGGTAATGGACAGAGCTTCGCCTTTACAACTCGTAGCACTGACTTGCTTCTCAACGTCTGACGAGCGCGCCTTCCGGCGTACGCTACAGCTCCCCACAGTGTCCGACTGGCTCACCGACGGGTATAAACATTTCGTACTTTATTCTAAATTTTATAACACTTCTGTATATAGTTAACATGTCACATAATTTCTGGTTTCGTTCATAGAACTTTATGTTAAATTTCTGACGTTCCCTGAGAATGACCTTGCAAGACTGAAACTTGTCACTATACATCAAACCCCTTTGTTTCCTATCAAGACTGTTGCTCTAAAATTGGATGCAGATGGTCGTCTTTCCCAACTACTGCTCCTGAGCTCGGAAGTGCCGCCACCTGCTGTTCCGCGCTGCCGCGCCGCCTAGGCAGGGACCTGGGAGCCGCGGGCATAGCCACCTAACGAGGCGCCTTGTCTTTAGCGACGCGCCATAAAGGCGGGCGCCGGCAGCGCCTGCAGACCTGCAGCCCCACTCGACACCAGGGACACAGCTCTCCGCAGCCTCCTCCTGACGTCCGCCAGCCGCGGCTAACTTTGTTTTTGTCACTCCTCTCTCCACGACACAGCACTGCCTGCCTAGCACACCTCCTGGTCGCTTCTTCACAATCTAGTTTCCGTCCGTTTTCACTTCGTGTCCTGGGCGGAAGTGGGAAAATAGTTAAAATATCCACCTAGTGAGGTTGTTTTACATCATGGTACTTGTTGTTAAGCCCCATTAGAAATTAATGATTCATTTGTTAAGTTAGCCTATCTGAGAAACTTGCCTATAAGTAGCAGAATCTTGCCCCCTTCTGCCTGTGCATCACCTCCAGCTCCCTCCCACCCCTATCTATCATCTCTGTCCCTCTGCCTATCTACCTCCTCCTCCCCTGTCCCTGTCCCTCCTGTCCTTGGCCCCCCTTTCCCTGTACATCCCATTCTGTACCCTTCATTCTATATCCATTCCCCCCATTCTCTGTTCATCCTCTCTTCAGTCCTTCTCAACACCTGCAAAACATGTCATTAAACCTGGGTTATACTACTCCCACAACACACTCGTCATACTGGGCAGCCTAGACATCAGGGGCTAGAAAACAGTTTCTGGCCCTTTCATGTAGGTTGTATTGCAAGGTAGGTCGATAAGGCAGGCCAATAGTACTCCAACACAACAAACCTGTAGTGCAGGGCACCCTATATGCTGGGAGCTGGATAACTGTTTTTTGCCCCTGAAGAGTAGGCTGTCCCGCAGAGGAGGTCGATCAGGAAGGCTGGTAATATTTCCACGCAATATACATAATCTGATGGGTAGCCAATATGGCAGGAGTTGGAAAAGAACATCTTTGCCTCTCCTATTGGAGCTAGGAGGCTATAAAGAATGCAGTGCCAATAGTCACGATGTTTGCTGTTTGAGCGCCAGATTTGAGTGAAACTGATCTATGGGTTGGGAGCAGGGCCCATACACACATTTCATATGTATTTATCTACTTAAATTTACAAATTGACTGAAGCAATTGCAAACACTACTGAATCAAACGATTTGGTGCTCTGGCTACAGTTATTGAACTGAGAGATATTAAATTCTATTCTTATTTCACAGATTATTTCATTTTGTACCATTGCTGGACTGACTGCAGCTACCAGTAACCATTACAAAATATAGTCTGTAACAACAAACAACTTCCCATCGCTCACTACAATCACAAAGAAATCAGTGATATACACTTGATATTAATTATAATCTCAGGCTCACTTACCTGGATGCTTGTTATGACTCAGAGAAATGGGACACGTGCAGGACACATTTACAGTACTTTTGGGTGGTGGGCGCTTTGTTTGTGAATGTAGTGGCCACAGCATATGCAACTGGAACTGCGCAGCAAATATTTGCAACGACTCTAAATGACAGTGTTTTTGTTGTGATACAGAGGACTAAGTGTTATATCTCTGACAAGTACAGGTGAGTATTTCCCACCAGTGGACAGCGATATGAAGAGGCGATACATAGCATTTGGATCATCCACACTGAATCGCAAGGCAGCAGGGGCTGCCAGGAGGCGCGATTTAGACGGCAAACACTTTGATTTCTCGGCTGTTTTAAATAACTATGCACCGCTTCTGGGAAACCACTTCTCATACACTATGTCAATCAATCTGAGCCGTGCATGGCTTGTGTTCTCGCCAACATGTATCTTATACCCGGTTTTTAACGTACATCCACCTCAGTACGTAAATTTACTACTGTCACTGAGTTGCTGTCTTGCCTGACCGCGAGCGGCGCTAGCAGCGCGTATCGATATATCCCCTCTCGTAGTATCTTTGGTGGACTGCTATGACTTCCCGGTCGTTGTCTGTCGTAAGCGAGTTCAGCTCTGCCCGTCAGTTGGAATGCGTCTGGAGCACAGACCGGACCTGCCATTCGGGGAGTTGCAATGCGGCACTAGTGCAGTCGGGTTGGAGCTGTGAGGTCTCCGTCGACATGGCTCGCCCGACCATTGCCGCCACGCATCACTTGTGCCAGGCCACGGTTTCGGTGGATCGTCGGTCGCTCGTCCTACCGGACGACGCGTTTTGGCTTGCCGATCGTTCATGAGTCGGGTGTGCGTGTGTGTGCATCGACTCCTGTTTTGTCTTAGTGCTTGCTTAGTTACAGTTTGGTATCGTTCAGCTCTTCGTGCAAGTGTTTGTCAGGTTGTGTGTGTGGTTCGCGTTATTTCCACTGAGGACTATTTTAGATGTTGTCGGCATACTGAGAGGAATCGGTCGGTTGCTGCGGACCAGGGAAGTTATCTCCGCACGGTGCAGTCGGCTGGGGCCGCTGGCGGTTCCTGCACAGTGTCGGAGCGTTTGTAGAGCTGTCTGATCTCTACGAGCTTCGTGGTTCACCGACCCAGGGCGTCAAAGTTGAGTAGTGGTTTCAAGTACGCAAGCCACGTCCATTCATGTTGTGTGGTTCGTTTCAATGGTTCAGTGTTGGGGAGGTTTTCCTGTGAGCAGCACCAAATGTTTGTATTGCTGAAATTTAGCCGCCATGCGGTGGAATTAACTATATTGGTTGACTATAATTCAAGTGCACCAGCGGAATTTTCTGCCTGTGTGATCGTCAGTGTTCCTGTTACCTGCTTTAGCCACTAACGTGATTTCAGGCATTGTCCTTTCCTCACCTATTGTCGCCGTCCAACACGGTGTGTAGTTTTGACAGCTTAATATATATACATATTCGACTGAGGATAATCACGCTCGTAAGATTTTGTGTTTGAATTCTCATGTACCGATTGGTGTCAAGCAAGTCGTTTGTCAGTCGATCCGTGGCTCTCCCTTGGTTGGATTCCGACGGATCAAGTGTAGTTGGGTTCACCACCTGTCTCACCTAAGACGAGGACAGACCGACCATCTGGAGGCTTCTGAGTGATTTTGTCTTTACTGTCTTCTTCACCGGTGTTTAGTTGTCTGCTTATAATATATAATAGCTAATGATAAAAATATTCTTGGTTTTACTGTGTTTTATATGAGTTTGAATTCTGGCAAGTGGATATTTGCTGAAAGGTTATGGCTGTTGTGTTGTCTTTTCTTTTAGTCCGGTTCCAGCTACTTAAAACTTAAGGCTTATGGTTACATTTTTTTTTAATTTTGGAAAATTAATTGTGGTTCTTCTGCCTTGGAACCCCATTCTTAAAATTAACTTTGAAGCTTAAACGTTGCGGCCTTCTGCCTTTGAAAGATTATGGTAACTTATTTTAATGTCTTTAAAATTTTATTGTGGGCCGGTAGCCGTTTGTATTGCATCTTGTTTATGTTTGTCTATCCACCCTTGCCTTGAGGCATTCAGCCTAGCTGTGAAATATATATTTTAGTTATTCTATTTGTAATTTTAATTGCATGTCTTCGTTTACTTGAAATTTATTTTGTTGTTTTTAAGATTTCTTGTTTGGAGGTCTTCAGCCATGAAATAATTTGAGTTTGAAACTTGTAGTTGTAAAAGTTCGACTATGTGCTGCCTTGGTTAAAGGTGTTATTAAATTACAATAAATTACAATTTTAAGATGAAACTGACCCCAACCTTATTTGGCCCTTTCCACAATCCTAATCAGCTGTTCCACCCAGCGGGTTTAGCGTTTAGCGAGCGTCTCACAATCCTTTATACGTCACCATAGTACTGTGTTTATTACTCCGTTGTGGACTTGGGATTCGAATTTGATACAACTGGGGTTAACTGAGTATTGCTTTCGACAGATTCTGCCATATATTTTGGAATTTATCGGCTTGCAACTTCCAGGATGAAGTCACGCACTGCTGTCTCCCAGCTTGTACCGTTTCCAAACGTTTCCACTACAGTCTGACATCGCTTCGAGCACTTCATAGTGGGGCTCTCCTAACGTGCTCGTAAAGAACAAGATGTGTGGTGTATCCAGTGGGATACAGAACCAAGCGTCCTTTGAACAGTAACTGAAATCCCTTGCATCGGGTCTAACAGGGAAGTGTCCTAGTAAGAGTAGTTCCTGCCAGTTTACAACAATCTTCTCTAAGTTGTGACATTTCATTTTCCAGCTTGTAGTCCTCGTCTCGTCGATTGCAAAAATTGTTAGAAAGTTTCGTTACTGTTCTATTATGTTCTCCTTCTTCATTCTTAGGTACTCACGAGTCTGCAGCCAAAGTATAAGTGTACGCCCCAGTAAGGTACTTCGAGTATATGGCCCCAAACGAAACACATAATTGTACTGAATGAAGAATAGGTGAAAGTACTGTTACTTTTACAAAAGCAACTCCATATATGGTTGGGTGGGTGATGACTGGATTGGACGTAACAGGTGTGATTTCTCTAAATGTATGTCACATGTGACTCATGCAAATTGAAAAATAGTTCCTGTGTTGAAAGATTGGAAGTATTTATACTAGACAGCATCGAGGCTTAGTACCTGATAACATCGCTAGAGCTGACTCGTCTGTGTTAGTATAATCAACCTGTTTTCATAATTATGAGGAAAACTAATTGGAATTTTTGCATTGTTATCTCTAAGACGGCCATAAGATACGTAACGAAGAAACAATGCAATTTTTATGGGTCTAGTTAAGTGGTAGTTCATTCGTGTGCTTAAATTATAGGCTTATGGATTTTTTAATTACTTTATGAAGCACCTATACTGAAGGAGACTTATCTTTTTAACATATCCATCGTAACACTTATAAGTTGGTACAGCCTGAATAAAGATAATGAGTATGCGAAACTCAAAGTAAATGTATTATTTTATTTAATCATTTTATCGTCTAGTGCGATGATGGAGGGAGCATTAACCGGAGAACATCAAATGATGACTCCATAGAACGTGGGAGTTGTATATTCTGGGTGGGCATTGTCGAACTACCCATTATTCAAGAATGCTTCTATGGTGATCACTTTTCGGCAAAGACGTGTTTCTTTAAACATAGGAAAAGAAGGTGTTACGCAAGAGGAACGAAAATTTGCTTGGCGAGTCAAGTCGGCCAATCAGATAGGCGTATTTTACAATTCGGTAAGGGAAAGAGCTGATTTTTATACACTCCACATGGGAAACAATTGGTTTCAGGGCGTGGTGCAGGTTTCTTCAACCTCTGCTGGAGTGTCGCCCAAGAGTTTTGTGACGGAAATGTTGAGTTATCGCTAAGAGTGCCTCAACGTGTTCTGCTGGTCTGCCGACATGCAACAGTTACTGCCCGCCACCTCAAGCTCCACACAGCAGCCTGGCCAGAGGCCTCCGGTAATGAAATGCAGCACTGCACAACTGCAAAAGCCTCTCAGGCCAGTGTTTCGCTTATCTCAAAGTCATGACTAATATCTGGGGAAGTTACCTAGAAGTAATTGTTGATACAATTGGCGTATATTGTCCTCTCTTCTAACGTTAATGGGTGACAGAATGATTTTAATGCTTTTAGAACTAATTAGCAAGAAACTTAAGTACAGTTCGACTCAATTTAGCCGTAGTCCAAACGAGACACTTTCTGAAAATAAAACCAGTTACAATAAATTTTGATCACTTTCTTCCAGTAGGCACACCTTACCCATTGACCTGTGACTGATTGTAAATGCTGCTCTGAAGCGTATTGTTTCCAACTGATAGCTGTTATTAATGTAGATCAACTTCTCGAGCTGTACAGTATAGTAAATCCGTTACCACACAATAATCTTCACAGAGCGTGGGTAACAAAGTAGTGCCAAATGTAAATGGCTGTGAAATGTGGCGTTTAACAAATCATGATCACTACATCAACCCAATCGCAGTGTGGGGCTCACAAATTGTACTACTAAATACACGGTCATAATTGACGATATGTCCTAGGAACTATGACCTCTTTTGTTACAGTAAATAAACATGTAGTTTCAGGACGACAACTTTTTTATCGCTGACTATCGGTTTCAATGTGCTCTGCATATCATCTTTATGTCTGTCTTTCACACCTGAAGATGACCTGCAGCACAGATTGAAACCGACAATCGCTAATAAAAAGTTGTCATCCTGAAAGAGTTCTTTTATTTACGCAGAAGTTAACCAGTGTGAAACTAGTGACACGTTGATGACTCCAAACCAGAGTTGTAAAAGTAAGGTAGGCTTATCACAAGTAAGAGTACACTACGGTAGTTTTCCTAGTAGTTCTGGTCAGTTAAGACTGTACCAGCAGTACCTGTACGTTAGGTGTGTCACATACCTATCGGGCATTACTTCATGACAGCTGCTTTCTTTACGTATGCGTCAGTGTCTTATTAGATTCTCCCAGGAACCGGAAAGGGTTCAAATGGTTCTGAGTACTATGGAACTTAACATCTGAGGTCATCAGTCCACTAGAACTTAGAACTACTTAAACCTAACTAACCTAATGATATCACACACATCCATGCCCGAGGTAGGATTCGAACCTGCGACCGTAGCGGTCGCGCCGTTCCAGACTGACGCGCCTAGAACCGCTCGGCCACACCGGCCGGCAAACCGGAAATCTTGAACCCTCTAGAAACTGAGTGAGGATACATAAAGGGCTGCACAACACACGAAATATTTTTGTTCTACATAGTTATCCTCCAGTCTGTTACTTAAAAATAAACAGTAATTGTAATAAGATTGAAAATGTCAATGATGAATTAAGGTTTTATTCGAAGACTGTTGATATGTAATGCCAAACAAAGGCACATTGTAGTAAAAATAAAGATAACAATAGAGAAATATCATATAGCTCAAGAAAACACAATTTCCTTAAAAAAGGATAAAATATGAAAAAAATGCAAAGCACAAATGTATCAGACACAAGACTTCAGTATGGCAGAAGCACTCGACCGCTACGGTCGCACGTTCGAATCCTTCCTCGGGCATGTATGTGTGTGATATCCTTAGGTTAGTTAGGTTTAAATAGTTCTACGTTCTAGCGGAATGATGACATCAGATGTTAAGTCCCATAGTGCTCAGAGCCATTTGAACCGTTTTGATAATGATCTAGTCCGGGGGCCTCTATTACGGTAGGACGAAAAAGATGAAGTAGCCCTTCACCCAACACATTCGATACTACAGCGAACATGGAACTCCTCAGAAACTGCAGACATACCTGCCTCGCGCCTGTTCTCAAAGAGTGACAGCACGTTTTTCTCAAAGGTGGGTGAACGTGCTATTTATGGTACGCTTGCCTGGCCGCTGTTAATGTGCCAGTTCTGCACAGACGAATGTGGATTGCAGCCAATGTGCGATAATGTGGGCATCTTCGAGTTGCTATTAGTAAGCAGCTTGCGCATTTATCAATAATAACAGGAAATTCTTGTGTTGGTCATTGTGAAGAACGGTCTATTGAGTAGAAGATAACGACAGACGCACGCACGTACCATCTCTCTACTTGGACAAAGCCAGTGACTGTGCGGGCAGCGACGGCCGCGGCTTTGCGGGTGCGGCTGCAGAGGGCGGGCGGCGAGGCCATCGGCTGCGCAGCGCGCCTGGTTCGGTCAGGGTAGAGCCTGGACGCCTCGGCTGTTTGCATTTATGGCGAGCTTCCAAAACCGGGGCGCAGCGGCGAGCAGACCAGAGGCAGGGCAGGGGAAAGCTGGAGCAGGGCAGGCCAGGGCATTACCGCCGCCTTGTTAGCCGCATCGATTTTTTCCCGCTCTTCCCTCCTTGACCCGGATACTGGCTCTGGCAGGAAGCGCTCGCCGGAGAGACGGACCTGTCCTTCCGCCGCCGGTAGCCTTGGGGACGATACAGACACGTCCGAATAAAGTGGGACCCCACTTCGTTAGTCAGAGCTGGGATGCGATGCTGCACTTCAGGACTACGGCGGCGAAAGGCTGCTGTTAACACCGTTTCTAAACAAGAAAGGAAAGGGAACTCCGCGATCGGACCTTGAAGCCCACGCGGTAGTCGACCGACTGCCGTGTCATCCTGTCATTCATCATTGGATGAGGTATGGAAGGTCATGAGGTCAGCACATACCATTCCTGGCTGTTACCGACGTTCCGATGTCGGAGCTGCTACCTCTCAGTGAGATAGCTCCTCATTTGCCACCATGAGGTTGAGTGCACCCCATTCCAGTCCTTCCGCCGAGGATAAAGCCCCGGTAGTACCGGGAATCGAACCCAGGTGCCCCACTTGGAAGTTTGCCACATCGAGCACTCAGGCACGGACACGGACGCTGACAGTATTGTTTGTATGGTATCTGAATTAGTACAATAGTGACAAATAGATGAATTTTTTTTTCCCAGTGCACCTGTAGTGACAGATGTAAACTGATCAACTGATATATTATGGCTACTTGCTAACAGCGTGTTGGTCCACATTTGTAATGCAGTACAGCAACTATTAAGGGGGAGGGGGGGGGGGGGTATGAAGTTGACAAGTCCTTTTCATGTTTCCTCCGATTTCTTACACCGAACGTCCACTTACAGATCACACGAGTACGCTAATTCACGAACCAGGGTCGCGTTCTGGAGTACTCCATCTATTTCAGATGGTGCGAATTTGATGACCAAGGTATCAATATGAATTCAGCTTTCCTATTAAAACCACTGAAGTACAATATTGTCCTTGAACTGTTATTCTGCTGGATGGCATCGTCATCGGGTATGACATCTGTGGTGTCACCGCCAGACACCACACTTGCTAGGTGGTAGTTTTAAATCGGCCGCGGTCCATTAGTACATGTCGGACCCGCGTGTCGCCACTGTGTGATCGCAGACCGCGCGCCACCACAAGGCAGGTCTCGAGATACGGACTAGCACTCGCCCCAGTTGTACGGACGACGTAGCTAGTGATGCACACTGTCGAAGCCTCGCTCCTTTGCCGAGCAGATAGTTAGAATAGCCTTCAGCTAAGTCAATGGCCACGACCTAGCAAGGCGCCATTAGAAACATTGCATGTATCTAAAGAGTCTCACTTGTATCGCCACAATCTCCAGATGTACCAAAAGGATGGATTAAAGTTAAGTATTACAGAAGCTACGTACTTTTCTTTATAGCAGTCATTACGAATCCTGTTTCAGACCTCACGCCTTCCTGCTTTAACTTAGCGCGTGCCTTTCGGCTTCCTCTCATTGTGTCTAGGCTGTCTTGTCTAGACACAACATTTTTTGGCGACGAGTCAACGGAAAGGGTCTTGTTCTTTCTAATTGCTACATTTACTTGTGTCATGGCTTCGCCAGATGTACAATCCGAATTTTATCGCTTGCAGAATCAGCAGAAGCAGGCGTTATTGGATGCCCTTGGACAGCTCGTCCAGGGTCAACGTGCACTGCAAAACGATGCGGCCGCCGCCGCTTCACCGCTACCGCAGCCACAACATGCAGTTGTACCACCATTCCGTAATTTTCAAGCAGACATGGAAACATGGACGGAGTGGTCACGCCAGTTTGGATTTCATCGCGCCGCCGACAGAATTCAAGGTAACGAGCAGCAGCCTCATTTATTGTCGTGCGTAGGGGTGCAAACGTACCGTGTGATAGTGAAATTATTTCCCCGACGTGACGTAGGAACTCTGTCCTATGAAGAAATTTTGTCTGCTTTAGATGCCTATTTCAAGGAAACAGTTAATGTAGTTGCAAAAAGGTATACTTTCTTTCGTACCAAACGTACGGCCGGTCAAACTAATAGCGAGTGGGTTGCAACATTGCAAGGCCTTACAAGGGATTGCCCGCATCTCGTGGTCGTGCGGTAGCGTTCTCGCTTCCCACGCCCGGGTTCCCGGGTTCGGTTCCCGGCGGGGTCAGAGATTTTCTCTGCCTCGTGATGGCTGGGTGTTGTGTGCTGTCCTTAGGTTAGTTAGGTTTAAGTAGTTCTAAGTTCTAGGGGACTTATGACCAGAGCAGTTGAGTCCCATAGTGCTCAGAGCCATTTGAACCATTTGAACCTTACAAGGGATTGTGCTTTTGAGTGTGAATGTGGACTCCCTTATTCAGATACAATGGTATGTGATGCAATTGCACAGAACGTTTCTGATGTTCGTATACGGGAACAGATTTTGAAACTCGTCAATCACTCCCTTCAACAAGTGATAGACATATTGGATAGACAAGACACGCTTGACTTTGTTCAGGAAACATTTGCAACTTCGCCAGCCGTGTGTAACATTAACCGGCCCGCCGGGCGCGCTGCGCGGACCGGTAAACTGCCCTCACGCACGTCCACGCAGCTGCCGCCACGCTCTAAACCAGGTGTGCCGCTCCAGCATACAAATGCAGTGAAATCATGCCCGCCGTGTGCTACTAAGACATTCGCGTGAAAATTGCCTGTCACGCCAGGCTATTTGCTTTTTCTGTAATAAGAAAGGACATGTTCAAAGTGTTTGCCAGAAAAAGCGCAGATCAGACAATCACAACTATTCCAGGCCCTTTGCTTCGCGCCGGAATCGAAAAAAGAATACTCAGGCTCGTGAACCTTCAACCATGGATATTCATGTAGTTAATTCCACTTCGTCCAGTGCCACTGTCTCTAACGGTGACTGTGTTCGTCCCACACAAAATGTGCGTCGACGTCGCCGGAAATCACGTCAATTAGCAAGTGATGCTGTACCTGTATCAGTTCAAATTGCACGAGACAGTCGCTCTTGTCATCAGCAGGACAATAAACTTTTTGTAGATTTGGACTTTAATGGCAAGGTCATACCATTCCAGCTCGATACTGGAGCTGCAGTTTCATTGCTCAATCACGACACGTACAAACAACTGGGCAAACCTCCGTTGCGTGCCGCAAATGTTCAGTTACATAGTTATTCAGGTCAGAATATCCCTGTGTTAGGACAGTGCAGCCTTCTTGCAACATACAAGGGACAAACAAAACTTGTGTCATTTTACGTTCTTCGTTCTTCTACTGCAGTGAACTTGTTTGGTTTAGATTTATTTCAGTTGTTTAACATGTCTATAGTAAATCAGGTCCTATCAGTGAATCAGACTGTGCCTTCAGACAGTGTTTCTCGTCTGTGTGAAGAATTTGCAGATATTTTTGCACCGGGCTTAGGTTGCGCTCAGAACTATGAAGCACATTTGGATCTGAAAGTCAACGCGCAACCGAAATTAATCAGAGCGCGCCATGTTCCTCACGCATTGCGTGATGAGGTCGCAAGAACATTACACGATTTAGAATCACAAGGTGTGAGTGAATGTGCGTGTGCCTCTTCCATTTCAGCTCCGCTTCATCGCTTACGCCGTATAGGTGTTCCGTTCGTCTGGACGACGGAATGCGAACGCGCCTTTCGCCAGTTGAAATCGGCGTTGCTTTCAAATACTTGCCTTACGCCATTCGATCCTCAGAAACCCCTTTTGTTGATGGTAGATGCATCGGATTGCGGGATCGGTGCTGTGCTTGCGCACAAAGACGGATCGCATGATCGCCCTATTGCCTTTGCGTACAAATTGCTTTCGTCTGCACAAAGAAATTATTCACAGATAGAGAAAGAAGCTTTGGCTCTCGTGTTTGGTGTTACTAAGTTCCATGATTTCTTGTATGGTCGTCTGGAATGCTCGATGGTTGGTTCTGGTAGATGCCTTCGGTAATTTTCCTTTTGTTGTCCGGATGTCTTCCACGATGTCATCTGCCACCATCCACACGTTGTCTGCTCTCTTATGCATTGAAGGTCTTCCGCAGACTATTGTTTCCGATAATGTCCCACCATTCATGTCCACAGAATATCAGTCATTCTGCCAGGCAAATGGTATTCAACATCTGACATCCGCGCCGTTTTCGCCTCAGTCAAACGGTGCCGCTCAACTATTGGTCCGGACTTTCAAGTCACAGATGTTGAAGTTGAAAGAGTCGCATTCTCGGGAGGACGCGTTGTTGCTCTTTTTGTCATCGTATCGCTCTCAGCCCCGAGATGGTCGCTCGCCGGCTGAGTTGCTCCACGGTCGTCCTCATCGAACCTTGATGTCTTTGCTGCACCCGCCGCATCAGGTTCCTGTGCAGCGGCAGACTTCTGCTTTTGCTATAGGCGACGTTGTATTCTATCGCCACTATCGAGGTTCACGGCGTTGGCTCGCAGGGCGCATTCTTAGCTGCCTCGGCCGCGCGATGTACACTCCTGGAAATGGAAAAAAGAACACATTGACACTGGTGTGTCAGACCCACCATACTAGCTCCGGACACTGCGAGAGGGCTGTACAAGCAATGATCACACGCACGGCACAGCGGACACACCAGGAACCGCGGTGTTGGCCGTCGAATGGCGCTAGCTGCGCAGCATTTGTGCACCGCCGCCGTCAGTGTCAGCCAGTTTGCCGTGGCATACGGAGCTCCATCGCAGTCTTTAACACTGGTAGCATGCCGCGACAGCGTGGACGTGAACCGTATGTGCAGTTGACGGACTTTGAGCGAGGGCGTATAGTGGGCATGCGGGAGGCCGGGTGGACGTACCGCCGAATTGCTCAACAAGTGGGGCGTGAGGTCTCCACAGTACATCGATGTTGTCGCCAGTGGTCGGCGGAAGGTGCACGTGCCCGTCGACCTGGGACCGGACCGCAGCGACGCACGGATGCACGCCAAGACCGTAGGATCCTACGCAGTGCCGTAGGGGACCGCACCGCCACTTAGGGACACTGTTGCTCCTGGGGTATCGGCGATGACCATTCGCAACCGCCTCCATGAAGCTGGGCTACGGTCCCGCACACCGTTAGGCCGTCTTCCGCTCACGCCCCAACATCGTGCAGCCTGCCTCCAGTGGTGTCGCGACAGGCGTGAATGGAGGGACGAATGGAGATGTGTCGTCTTCAGCGATGAGAGTCGCTTCTGCCTTGGTGCCAATGACGGTCGTATGCGTGTTTGGCGCCGTGCAGGTGAGCGCCACAATCAGGACTGCATACGACCGAGGCACACAGGGCCAACACCCGGCATCATGGTGTGGGGAGCGATCTCCTACACTGGCCGTACACCACTGGTGATCGTCGAGGGGACACTGAATAGTGCACGGTACATCCAAACCGTCATCGAACCCATCGTTCTACCATTCCTAGACCGGCAAGGGAACTTGCTGTTCCAACAGGACAATGCACGTCCGCATGTATCCCGTGCCACCCAACGTGCTCTAGAAGGTGTAAGTCAACTACCCTGGCCAGCAAGATCTCCGGATCTGTCCCCCATTGAGCATGTTTGGGACTGGATGAAGCGTCGTCTCACGCGGTCTGCACGTCCAGCACGAACGCTGGTCCAACTGAGGCGCCAGGTGGAAATGGCATGGCAAGCCGTTCCACAGGACTACATCCAGCATCTCTACGATCGTCTCCATGGGAGAATAGCAGCCTGCATTGCTGCGAAAGGTGGATATACACTGTACTAGTGCCGACATTGTGCATGCTCTGTTGGCTATGTCTATGTGCCTGTGGTTCTGTCAGTGTGATCATGTGATGTATCTGACCGCAGGAATGTGTCAATAAAGTTTCCCCTTCCTGGGACAATGAATTCACGGTGTTCTTATTTCAATTTCCAGGAGTGTATTTGGTTTTGGGGGCCTCTGGTGAGGTGCGTCGGCATCTCAATCAGCTGCGCCTATGCCGTCGCACGGGTTCTGCCGCTCCCCGTCTGCTTTCAGCGGCGGTGTCGTCCGGTCAGCGCCTTGGGAACCCATCTACTGGCTCGCCTCATCCCCAGGTGTTACCGACGATGCCTTCCATTTTGCCCCATGGCGACGCGCCGCCGCAGCCGCCGCCGCCGCCGCCGCCTGTCCTCCAGCCGGCGCCGCCCGCAGTGGACGCTTCGCTGCAGCCGCCAAGCGCCTCCCTGGGTCCCGCGCCGCCGATCGCTTCCCGTGACCAGCTGTCCTCCGCCATGGAACTATTGCCCGCTCCGGACCACATGACGTCATCGCGCGTCGGATACCCCGACGCAATGGCGGTCGCCCCTTCGGCCCCACCTGTCTCTTTACGGGCGCATAAACCGCATGTTGACGTGCACCCTGGACTAGGTTTTCAGGCGTTTCCTAGATCCCCTCGGACCGAATGGCCGGGTGCGGGTGGCACAGCCTCGCCTGTTGTTAGGCTCCCCACCTCATCGCATACGTCAACATGGGGTCCTCCCCACGGCGGGCAGAAGCCTTATAACACGACCGTTCGCCGATTTGCGGGGGAGGAATGTGGTGTCACCGCCAGACACCACACTTGCTAGGTGGTTGTTTTAAATCGGCCGCGGTCCATTAGTACATGTCGGACCCGCGTGTCGCCACTGTGTGATCGCAGACCGCGCGCCACCACAAGGCAGGTCTCGAGATACGGACTAGCACTCGCCCCAGTTGTACGGACGACGTAGCTAGCGATGCACACTGTCGAAGCCTCGCTCCTTTGCCGAGCAGATAGTTAGAATAGCCTTCAGCTAAGTCAATGGCCACGATCTAGCAAGGCGCCATTAGTAACATTGCATGTATCTAAAGAGTCTCACTTGTATCGCCACAATCTCCAGATGTACCAAAAGGATGGATTAAAGTTAAGTATTACAGAAGCTACGTACTTTTCTTTATAGCATTCATTACGTATCCTGTTTCAGACCTCACGCCTTCCTGCTTTAACTTAGCGCGTGCCTTTCGGCTTCCTCTCATTGTGTCTAGGCTGTCTTGTCTAGACACAACAACATCAAGGACGACGTGATGCTGGTGATCCACAACAAAGTTCACGTAGTGCACAGCTGCCATGGTGGCTTCGATCACTGCCGCGCTGAAGGTTAGCTCAATATTCCCGACAATAACACCAACCCATCAGTCAGTCTGCGTAGCGTGATGCGTGTTTCGAGCAGCCGGTCGCCTTGATGATGACATAAAATGTGATTCATCCGATAAGGCGTCACATGTCCGTTGACCTACGGTCCATTTTCAATGATGCCGTGTCAACAGCAGTCGTAACTGACAACGGCCTTGGGTCGGTTCGGGGACATAATGAAGTAGTTTTCTGTTCAAAATGAGCGCTGAACGAACTGTCGCGAAAAACCTTGTGCCTGCAACATCTTGTACTGTGTCACCAGATGTGCCACACACAGCTGCATATTCTGCTTTACGAGCGAGCAGGTTTCCGACCCCCCCGTTCTATGATAAGACACCGACGTTGAACATTTTGCCACCTGCTCGCGTTTTCGCCGTCCTTCTACCACTTTCCACATACGAAAACAGCGTGTCAGCAGCCGACGAGCCAAAGTTGCGTATGTCAGTGGCTTTTCCCACGTGTCTTCCGCATCATCACCAGAACCAGTTGCCATTCTTCTCCTCTCCGATTATACACTTTCTTTACACGCCACTCTAACGCCATCAGCTTCGCGGTGGGCAGCAATCATAATATTTCGCCTCGTCACTTCAGGAATATGACGGAGAAAAAGGAAAGTTCGCGATCGGGGGCTGAAGACCACGTGATAGTCGACCGCACTCTGTCAAATCCTCACAATAGTAGTGATTTAACCTTCATTAATAATAGAAATAGTTATTGTAATGGTACGTGGTACTATGTTAGCTGTAATAGTACATACGGTATCACCACTTGCTAGTCGAAAGCCAAGTATTAAACATTGATATTAGTAACGTATCTGACCTGCCAGTACAACGCAATGCGCAGCATGCTAACTTACAAGACAAGGAAGAAACTAACCCGAACAGCAGCCAGCCTGAGTGTGATTTTTAGGCTGTTTCCCATGTTCGTTTAGGAAAATACTGGGCTGCTTCCCACATCGCACATCACGGGAAACTATCCACCAACAGTTAAAATTCGAAAACACACACAATAAAGTGTACAGGAATCACTGACAGATGGCGCTCATGATTTTTGTCCCTTAGATTACCTGAGGACTAACATCATGGCACAAGGATGAAATACAAATTGCCTCTCCCTTAGAACGTGTACCCTGTACTAGATCGGATGAAAGTAAGGGCAAAGGAAGAAACAAAGGAAGTACTAACCTGAGCAAGAATGAATGCCGCCTGTGTATGAATTTTAAGTAAGAGGGTACAATTAATTTAACATATAAAAAATCCGGAACAATCGCGATAACACGATTTAAACCTGCATCTGACAATCAAAGACAAGATACCTCTAACGGATAGTTACCACGAGACCAATATGGAGAAGTCTACGTCGTCGCTCTCAGCAACAAATGAAAGTTACAGAATAGTAACTGAACAGACAGTACCACAAGACAATTGGGACCAAAGGGGAAGACCCACTGGCTGAGAAGCTCTCTTATAACTTACTGTGACAATCTTGCGGACTCCATTCCATTGTATAACGCGACACACTCGCGTCGAATGACAGGACAGTTCTTGTAGAAAGGCCATGATCGCTTTCATTCCACCCTACCTTGTTAATCGAGATTAAGAAACGAGCCACGAAAAGTATTACACGAGTTGTTCTATTCGAGCAGCAGAGATTGTGGGTTTGTGACATTTGAGAGTGTCTCAAATAATTTTCTGAAAGCATTCGTGTAGTAATCAGGTTCAGGTGGATGCAGATTGAAGTAAATATGCATGTATGAAGAGGCTCGCACAGTGGGTGATCGCATCAAGCAAGCCTTCCGACAGGAGATGGAAATTACAGCCCCAAACGCGTCCATCTGCTGTCGTCACATCAAGAGGCACAGTTTCCTAGCGCGGCCGCATGAACACCACTAGTGTACACCTGAAGCACGAAAAAACATCGCGGTACATTTCGGCATGGTACCAGTTCGCCAAAACCCAGATGATGGGTCGTGCCACTGTTGCCCACGGTGTGTGTCTCAGACGGGGTGTGGAGTTACCGGGACGGAAATGTTCATAAGGATGTACATGTCTAGCAACTGTGTCTGAACTGTAACTGCAGTTAGAACATCATATACCACCTAGTGGCTGTAACAGTAACTTACGAGGGTTAAGAATAAACGTAGCAGTAGCTGTGCAAGCTTCTTCATCTCCAAGTATCTACTGCAACCTACATCCTTCTCAGTCTGCTTAGTGTATTCAGTTCTTGCTCTCCCTTTACGATTTTTACCCTCCACGCTGCCGTCCAATTCTAAATTGGTGATCCCTTGATGCCGATCCCTTCTTCTAGTCAATTTGTGCCACAAATTTCTCTTCTCCCCCATTCTATTCAACACTTCCTCATTAGTTATGTGGTCTACCCATCTAATCTTCAGCAATCGTCTGTAGCACCACATTTCAAAAGCTTCTATTCTCTTCTCGTCTAAACTATTTATCGTTCGTGTTTCACTTCGATACATGGCTACATTCCACACAAATACCTTCAGAAACGACTTCCTGATATTTAAATCTATACTCGATGTTAACAAACTTCTCTATCAAAGAAACGTTTTCCTTGGGATTGCAAGTCTACATTTTACGAGGGCCGTTCAGAAAGTAACCTCCGGTTGATTTAAAAAAATACACCAAGTTAAATAAATATATTTTAATATATACATCTTACAACTACATCTTTGCACTATTTTTCTACATAGTCTCCATAGCGATTGAGGCACTTATCGTATCTCTTCACAAGCTTTGAAATTCCTTCTGCATAAAAATCACCCGCTTGTGCCTGGAGCCAGCCTGTGACCGCATCTTTGAGCTCTTCGTCGTCATCATACCGCTGTGACCCGAGCCATTTCTTCAAATGCATGAAGAGGTGATAATCACTTGGCGCCAGGTCTGGGCTGTAAGGTGGATGGTTGATAACGTCCCACTTGAAGGACTCAAGAAGGGCCGTTGTTCTGCGAGCAGAGTGAGGACGGGCGTTATCGTGCAAAAAAACGATACTGGAAGTCAGTATACCACGGCGTTTGTTCTGTATAGCCCGTCGTAACTTTTTTATTTTTTCACAGTACACGTCTTGATTAATGGTCGTACCACGTTCCATGAATTCAACCAACAACACCCCTTTGGCATCCCAAAACACCGTTGCCATCAGTTTTCTGGCAGAAAAATCTTGCGAGGCTTTTCTTGGTTTGGTAGGCGAATTTGAATGTGCCCACATCTTTGATTGTTCTTTTGTCTCAGGGTTCACGTACTTAATCCAGGTTTCGTCACCGGTCTCGATTCTGTTTAACAATGGTTCTCCTTCGTCCTCATAACGTGACAGAAAGTCTAACGCAGAGGCCATTCTTTGAGTTTTGTGGTGGTCGGTAAGAATTTTGGGCACTCATCGTGCACAGAACTTACGGTAACCCAATCTTGCTGTCACTATCTCGTTCAAGAGAGTCTTAGAAATCTGTGGAAAACCAGTAGACAACTTCGACATTGAGAAACGTCGATTTTCACGAACTTTTGCATCAACTGTCTGAACGAGTTCGTCAGTCACCAATGATGGTCTACCACTCCTCTCTTCATCATGAACGTTTTCTCGTCCACTTTTAAATAAACGTACCCATTCACGGACAACTCCTTCACTCATAACTCTTGGTCCGTACACGGCACAAAGCTCACGATGAATAGCTGCTGCAGAATTTCCTTTGGCTGTAAAAAACCTTATGACAGCACGCACTTCACATTTGGCGGGGTTTTCTATTGCAGCACACATTTCAAACTGCCACAAAAACTAAACTAGCGCAGGTACGACGTTCACTCGACCACGGCTTGATGCCGACTGACCTGTTGAGTTCGTGAACGCACAGATGGCGTCGCTACTCCCCCCACAACCCGCACTGTGACCAATCGGAGGTTACTTTCTGAACCGCCCTCGTATATCCCCTCTACTTCGACCATCATCCGTTATTTTGCTCCCAAATAGCAAAACTCATTTACTACTATAAGTGTCTCATTTCTTAATCTAATCCCCTCAGCATCTCCCATCTTAATTCTACTAGATTCCATTAACCTCGTTTTGCTTTCGTTGACGTTCATCTTATATCCTCCTTTCAAGACACTGTCCATTCCATTCAACTGCTCTTCCAGGTCCTTTATGTCTCTGACAGAATTACAATGTCATCAGCAAACCTCAAAGTTTTTTTTTTTCTTCTCCATGTATTTTAATTCCTACTCTGAATTTTTCATTTGTTTCCCTTACTGCTTGCTCAACACATAGATTGAATAACAGCGGGGATAGGCTACAACCCTGTCTCACTCCCTTCCCAACCACCGCTTCCCTTTAATAATCCTCGACTCTTATGACTGCCAACTGGTTTCCCCCTGCCACCTTCAGAATTTGAAAAAGGTTTTCCAGTCAACACTGTCAAGAGGTTTCTATACAAATGCTAGAAACGTAGGTTTGCTTTTCCTTAATCTGTCTTCTAACATAAGTCGTAGGGTCAGTATTGCTTCATGTGTTCCAACTGATCTTCCCGATGTCGGCTTCTACAAGTTTTTCCATTCGTTTGTAAAGAATTTGTGTTAGTATTTTGCAGCCATAACTTATCAAACTGATAGTTCAGTAATTTTCACGTCTGTCAACATCTGCTTTCTTTGGGATTGGAATTACCATATTCTTCTTGAAGTCTGAGGGTATTTCGCCTGTATCATACATCTTGCTCACCAGATGGTAGAATTTTGTCAGGGCTGGCTCTCCCAAGCTGGAATGTTGTCTACTCCTGGGGCCTTGTTTCCACTTAGATCTTTCAGTGCTCTGTCAAACTCTTCACTCAATATCATGTCTCCCATTTCACCTTAATCTACATGCTCTTCCATTTCCATAATACTGTCCTCAAGTACATCGCCCTTGTATAGCCCCCTTATACTCTACTTCCACGTTTCTACTTTCCCTTCTTTGCTTGGAACTGGGTTTCCATCTGACCTCTTGATATTCATAAAAGTGGTTCTCTTTTCTCCAAAGGTCTCTTTAACTTTCCTGTAGGCAGTATCTACCTTACCCCTAGTAATACCTTCATTTGTCCTCTACCCATCCCTGCTTAGCAACTTTGCACTTCCTGTCGATCTCATTTTTGAGACATTTGTGTTCCTTTATGCCTCATTCATTTACCACATTCTTGTACTTTCTCCTCTCATCAATTAAATTCAACATTTCTTCTATTAACCAAGGATTTCTACTAGCCCCCGTCTTTTTACCTACTTGAACCTCTGCTGCCTTCACTATTTCATGTCTCAAAGTTAGCCATTCTTAATCTACTGTATTTATTTCCCCCATTCTTGTCAATCGTTCTCTAATGCTCTCTCTGAAACTCTCTACCATCTTCAGTTCTATCGGTTTATCCAGGTCCCATCTCCTTAAATTCCCACCTTTTCGCAGTTTCTTCATTTTGATCTACAGCTCATGACCATGAGATTGTGGTCAGAGTCCACATCTGTCCCTGGAAATGTCTTACAGTTTAAAACCTGGTTCCTAAATCTCTGTCTTACCATTACATAATCTATCTCAAACCTTCCAGTATCTCCAGGCCTCTTCCATGTATACAACCTTCAAGTGTTAACTGTGATTAAGTTCTGCTCTGTGCAAAAATCTACCAGATGGCTTCCGCTTTCATTCCTTACCCCCATTCCATATTCAACTACTACGTTTCCTTGTCTTCCTTTTCCTACTGTCGAATTCCAGTCACCCATGACTATTAAATTTTCATCTCCCTTCACTATCTGAATAGCTTCTTTTATCTCATCATACATTTCATCAATCTCTTCGTCACTGGTTGAGCTAGTTGGCATATAAACTTGTACTACTGTGGTGGGGGGTGGGATTCGTGTCTTCCTTGGCCACAATAATGCGTTCACTACGCTGTTTGTTGTAGCTTACCCGCACTCCTATTTTTTATTCATTATTAAACCTACTCCTGCTTTACCCCAATTTGATTTTGCATTTACAATCCTGTAGTCACCTGCCCAGAAGTCTTGTTTCTCCTGCCATCGAACTTCAGTAACTCCCACTGTATCTAACTTCAATCTATCCATTTCCCTTTTTAAATTTTCTCACCTACCTGCCCGATTAACGGATCTGACATTCCACGCTCTGATCCGTAGAACGCCAGCTTTCTGTCTCCTGATAACGACGTCCTCCGGAGTAGTCGCCGCCCGGAGATCCGAAAGGGGACTATTTTACCTCCGGAATATTTTACCCAAGAGGACGCCGTCGTCATTTAACCTTACAGTAAAGCTGCATGCCCTCGGGAAAAATTACGGCTGTAGTTTCCTCTTGCTTTCAGCCGTTCGCAGTGCCAGCACAGCAAGGCCGTTTTCGGTAGTGTTGCAACGCCAGGTCAGTCAATCATCCAGACTGTTGCCCCTGCAACTACTGAAAAGGCTGCTGCCCCTCTTCAGGAACCACACATTTGTGTGGCCTCTCGGCACGTATCCCTCCGTTGTGGTTGCTCTTACGGTACGGCTATCTGTATCGCTGAGACACGCAAGCCTCCCCACAAACAGCAAGGTCCATGGTTCATGGGGAGGCTATTATTGATACACTGAACAAATTAATGAACACTACTTATTGCAACATTCGTTTTCTATTTTGGTTTTTTATCATTTAGTGTGATGTTTATTTTTGTTTTGATCGTTGTCGTTACTGTATTGCTTATTTTGTGTTGGATTGTTGAGATATGTAGTGTCATATCATAGTTGCATTGATTCAGAATGTTTTTTTGTCATATTTGATAAATCGGCGGATGAATGTATAACTGACAGTGCAATAGTTAATCTTTTTTAGTTATTATTTAATTTTTTATTAGGAACTACATGAGAAAACGGAAAATTACTACAAAAAGGATTTCTCTTTATGTGAGTACAAATAACTTGAGGCTGTCCTCCCACGGTTGCAGAAATGAAGGTGTGAGTTTTATACATGTTCGAACATATTCCTCCCATATGATTGGGTAGTGATGAGAGGCAGTGATATAGTGTTCTTATGTGGCAGCTAAATACGTCGGATAAAATGGAGCCACTATTGTATATATCCCCGTCACTCACTATTGAATGGAAGAATGATCCTCTCTTTGTGTATGTCCACACGTTTTTTGGCATAAAACAACCGAACACCGGGAGTTTGTAGACGTTCTCTGACGGTTTAGTTTTCTGCAGTACTTTAACGCCTAATCATCCTCTCTTTTTTTCCCTTCATACTGTAGTGCTTCGACTGACGTTACCATGTTTTGTCATGGTCACCAGTATGCCACAGAAATCTGTGCTTCACCTCCTCATGTTGCTGCAAGCGGAAATATCCAAGTTATTTTAGTCTTCTGTACCTCGTAAGCTAACGGAAAATCCTTGCTGTCCAATTATTTTGTTATTGTGAGTGTCTTTGTTTTAACTGTTTGTCTGGTACAGAAATGCCCTCTTAGATTACGTTACTAAGAGAATATTGCAGACAATGCAAGTTGTGCACGTCAGAGATACGGCCTTCAATGGGCTGCGAAAATAATAAAAGAAACCACGTCTGTGGCGTCCGTTTCTGATGCTAAAACAATTAAACCCCATATCCGAGACTGGTACAGTCATGTTTCGCTCAACTGGATACGTATTTTATCACGTTCTATAGCATTAGAGAACTTCTGTGGTTTTCAGAGCATACATAAATTTCTAATATGTAGAAACTGAAACTTCCTGGCAGATTAAAACTGTGTGCCGGACCGAGACTCGAACTTGGGAACTTTGCCTTTCGCAGGCTAGTGCTCTACCAACTGAGCTACCCAAGCATGACGCACGCCCCCTCCTCACAGCTTTACTTCTGCCAGTACCTCGTCTCCTACCTTCCAAACTCTACAGAAGCTCTCCTGCGAACCTAGAAACTAATTTCTGCTATTCATAGGAGCTTCCAAAAAATTATCTATTATCAGGTTGCCTCATGGTCGTAAGTTACTCGTTTTGAAGCATTAATTCATCAATGATAATCGTAGGAATTCTCATGGGAGGCCTGTTCGGAAGTGCAGTACACACTATGATTCGTATTGCGCTTCCTCCGGCCCCAAGTGACGTTTACACGAAACGTGAAATGAAAAACGTTTTCTACTTGTTATTTAGGATAGTGTACCGTCAGCACTAAAGTTATCAGACACGCTGTACTAATTCGGTCTCGACAGCGACTGGATTGGAATTAAGCAGCGGGCTTGAAATTAAACTGAAAAGAATTATTACGTTTAGGATATCGTGTGATTTGCGAACGTAACTTAATAAATAACTGTATCACACGCAAATCAAAACAGTTTTATTAATTACCGCTTAGCTTAGAGGCTATATTTAGCTTCAAAGCCAGGGCAGCTTTAAAGTGTGTTGCAAAAAAGAAAAACTGCTACCTGTCACGAAAATTCTTTGTCGGCTCGTGCAGTGCAAACAGCCCGCACCACTACAGTATAACGCGCGGCTGAGCCTCATTTTTGCGAGAACACGCCAGTGTTTGCGGAACCCATACGCCATCCTCCCTTCTCCAACCGCACACCCACCATAAAAGGACGCCCACGCCCATGCGATCGCTCGTATTAAAGTGTATGAATAGGAAATACAGCATAAGCGTATGATATTTGTGGTTACTTACTAATACTCTATCACAGAGGGCATGAAGTACGTTCTCCGCTCTGGTTTCCAGACGCGAGAAGTTCAGCAAAAACCAAAAACTGGCTTACTGAAAGTGATTATAATGGTGTGTTAACAGAACCTGTACTCAGACGAGAAACGACGCACAAACGGAAGATGATAGCAGTTTTCCCACTTCCGTACGTATTGGTGAACAAATAAAAAAAAAGGACCTGCAAGCTGTGATATACATTGGAAATAACCTGAGAGAAAGGCACTAAAAACTACGGTAATATATAGGACCACAGATCCAACAACTCTGCCATTGCTGTACATATTTTGTATCACAGGGTTTGTTGTTGAAAATATTGACTCATATAGAGGAAATTACCACATTCATTCAGTGAACAGCCAAAAGAACGATATACACTAGGATAACACTTTCTGAAGTACTGTACAAAAAGATGTTCGCTGTTCAGCAGGTTTCATTTTAAATAGGCTTTCAGCAGAATTACAGGAATTAAGTGTTTAACCCCAGGTAAACAAATCCAAATTAAAAGGTTTCTTCAGGCACCTTCTTTCTTTTCTATACAGGAATTCCTCACATTAGATGAGAACATTTGTCTGCAATGTTTTCTTTATTTGTATTGCGTTTTATTACTTCTTTCGTTTATAAGTTTTCTAACCAGTGTTCTATGAATTATGTACTGATTCGTTCCATGACCAACTAGCTGTGGCTCACATGGTTTCAAGGAACATGAAAGTGCACAACAAAGGAGTTGTCCAAATGGGCAGAAATCGGCAGATGTGATTTACATGTACAGACAAACAAACGATTACGATTTCAGACACAATGAATGATTTATTCAACGGAAAGAGCTTCAGAATTTGAGAAAGTCAGCAACGTGTTGGTCCTCCTCTGGCCCTTATAGAGCTGTTGGACGTCTTCCTGATGCAGTAGTTGAGAGACTGCAGGTCACTTTCACTTCTGATATGGTGTCATGTCGCTTAATGTTCTCAGGGAAGTTAATCATTACTTGATTGCTATACCTGAATATGGTCTGACTTCTTTCATATGATGAAATGGTTGGCAGTAGTTAACGCTCTTGCTTGTGAGCTCTAGTGAAGGAATAGAGGTAAGCTTTACCTGCATTCAAAAGAAGAGGGTGCCGATTTGAACTACTGCAGGAAAAGCGTATGGTAGCTGAGGATCGAGGGGAGCGTTTTTTCTGCGAAACCTGGTTGAAAACATTTGCGGACTGCCGAGTTCTGAGGTCTCATTGTGCAGACACGTTGGATGGTGCCAGTCGGTCGGCGGCCGCGTCCACGTAGGCTGACTAGTGCCGAGGAGTCGCCGCTGGAACGGGCAGAGCATTGAAGACTGGCAATAAAGCAGAGGATGGGCGCTTGTTAGGCAGGAAGCCAGTGAGACAACTGTGTATTTCTGCGAATTTCCATGATACAGGTCAGTGTCGCCCAGACGTCCAGTCTCTGCTAAAAAACATATTTGTGAATGCACAAAGCTTTTATTGAGTTTACAGTTTTGGAAAGTTCGAAATGGATGCAACAGGGAAGATAACGATCGTTTTATGGATGGTCCCATTCAGGTCGTGTTTTTAGCAAAAGACACGGCATAAACGTGTGGGAAAGAGGCCGTGATGCTTAATCATTTTTCCTTTTCTTCCGATCAACTTTAAATTCTCTGGTTGGTCAAATCTGTGAATGCAGAGCAAGGGGTAGTCTCCCAGTTTCGAATGCGGCGCTCCAGCTCGTGATTGGCTTGTGGTAAAGTGGGAGTAGCCTAAGATGTATGTGTGCTATGCTACCGAGCTGGCGAGGAAAGCTGAGAGAAAGGGAGGACAATCTTGTGCTGGTGCTTCACTAGTAGAGAACTGCAGATCTTTACCTAAACGGCGAGACTTGTGTCCTTGTGCCACTTAGAGCCTGCGCCAGTAAGAACTGCTTCAAGGATCATGCACACAACGATTGATGTGTGGGTGTACTTATTTGTTTTGAGTCGGATTTCTAAACACTTGACATATTTCTTCACGCATAGTCGTGTCACGGAGTTCAAGAATGGTTCAAATGGCTCTGAGCAGTATGAGACTTAACATTTGAGGTTATCAATCTCCTAGAACTTAGAACTTTTTAAACCTACTAACCTAAGGACATCACACACATCTGTGCCCGAGGCAAGATTCGAACCTGTGACCGTAGCGGTCGCGCGGTTCCAGACTGAAGCGCCTAGAACCACTCTGCCACACCGGCCGACCTGACACGGAGTCAAATTGGTTTGGTAGACCAGCAAACGGCTGCACCTGCACACTGGAATCCACCAGGGTTTCAGAGGCTCATAGGAAAGTACCTGCATTCCGAATTAGTCGATCGCGGGACTGCACACTTGCATTTTTTCGGGCGCTCGCCATTAATAACAGTGTAAGTAGGCTGTTTATGTTTTCTCTATGTAAGTAGGCTGTTTATGTTTTCTTATTGGCAACGTTACGTAGCGCTCAATATGAAAATCACTGGCTGTGCTGTGTGCAGTCTGTGGCTGCTTTGCATTGTTGTAATACTCGCCATTGTAGTGTTAGGCAGCTGGATGTGAACAGCGCGTAGCGTTGCGCAGTTGGAGGTGAGCCGCCAGCAGTGGTGGATGTGGGGAGAGAGATGGCGGAGGTTTGTAATTTGTCATGAACTGATATATATATATTATGACTTGTGATGATATTAAGGTAAATACATTGTTTGTTCTCTATTAATATCTTTCATTTGCTAACTATCCCTATCAGTAGTTAGTGCCTTCCATAGTTTGAATCTTTTATTTAGCTGGCAGTAGTGGCGTTCGCTGTATTGCAGTAGCTTGAGCAGCGAAGATTTTTGTGAGGTAAGTGATTTGTGAAAGGTATAGTTTAATGTTAGTCAGGGCCATTCTTTTGTAGGGAATTTTGAAAGTCAGATTGCGTTGCGCTAACAAAATATTGTGTGTCAGGTTAAGCACAGTCATGTATAATTGTTCAAAGGGGACGTTTCATATGTCGACCCTTAGCCGAGGATACCTCACTGGAATCTTCTGATTTTTTTTTTCTTGTAGTTTGTGTATTTAGTGTAGCTTTTGTTTATTGCTAGCGCGTAATTGTAGAGAGAACCTCCTTTGCAGTTGTAGCCTTTCATTGTTGTACAGTAAAACAGTTGTGGCATGCATGTAGATTTGCACCAAGTATTTCGCAGCTACGCTTGCAATTAACTACATATTATTTTCAGTGCTATGTTAATGTGTTCTCTTATTTTTGATCTTCAAATTGTGTTTTTCTGTGTTGTCGTGTGAAATACTGTGACAATAATGGCGTGTGAAAAACGTAATACTAGGCTCCAAAGTAAACTGAGAAATGACAGTGAAGACGAAAGCAGTGTGTTAACGCCACCATGTAATGAATTAACAAATATTCAAAGTAGTAATTTGGTAATTGCGCATAGGGAAATGGAGCGGGCGGCAAACAATGGTGTAGACATTGAAACATGTAGAGAACAGGGAAGCATTATCGATCGATCGGTCGGCAACAGCTCGCCTCAGGAATCCGAAATGACAGGAAACAATCTCGCAAATACTGTAGATTCAGGTTTTGGATCCTCACCATTTTCTCAAATAAGGCAAGACACATTTTCTGCTTGTCAAAATGTGAATGTTTCCGGTGCAAACTCACTGCCGAAAAGCACTGAGGAACATGTTCCAGACACCAGTGCATTGTTATTACAATTAATACAGCAAATGGGACACACACAGCAAAAGCTTCAAAAGTTAGACACAATGGAACAAAATCTTCGAAAGTTAGATACAGTGGAACAAAATCTTAAAAAGTTAGACACAGTGGAACAAAATCTTAAGAAGTTAGACACAATGGAACAAAATCTTCAAAAGTTAGACACCACACTTGAACAAACACGTGAAGATTTAACTAGTGAGTTACATAACATTGAATCGAAATGTCAAAAAGTCTGTAATGACGTAAAAACACAAATTTGTGAGCATTTTCAACCTATTTTTTCGCGGCATGAAAATGCATTACAGAATCACGAAGCAGCCATAAAAGAACTGCAAGCCATTGTTCATGAAAATCATGAGACCTTGTGGGCTAAAATTGACTCAGTTGCATCTACCGATTCGGTTACGCAACTTGCAAAAACTCAGGAAAACTTAAAGGACACAGTAGATTCGATTTCAGCACAAATGGACACTCTGAAACTTGGTTCAGAAAAACACACTGAGGAAATGTGTTCACTATCGGAGAAAGTAGCCGAACTTTCGGATCAGGTCACTAACTTATCTACAAAGGTAGGTGATGATCTGAATGACACAAGACCCGTAGCCTTCACTGACACAGAAGAGTATGAACAAATAAGAAAATTCAAACAAAATCAGAATCAAATTAATACACAACACCAAAGAGAAATCCGGGAAGTACAACATCAGCTGACACAGATAATACAAGAATTACGTATTTCAGAGGACACTCGCGCTCCAACACGGGAAGAGGGACTTAGAAACACGGAAAAGCCGCAAAATAATAACACAGGGCATTTCGGAAATTATGAAAGAAATTGGCAATGTGCACCGAATTTTGAGATGGAACGGCCGACACGACCTAACAATGACCGATATGCGACTCGCCGACATGACGATTTTGACTATAAGCTGTTCATTACTACACGTAAATTCAAAACATTTAAGAATTCTGGCAACGACATTCATCCACAAGCATGGCTCCATCAATTCTCTCATTGTTTTCCTCCCAACTGGTCGTTGGAACACAGATTAGAATTTATGTGTGGCTACTTAGAGAATGAACCAGCTGTAAGAATGCGATCGGTCATTCACGATTGCCACAGTGAAGGAGAGTTTTACCATGCCTTCCTCTCAGCATATTGGTCTCCAGCCACACAAGACCGAGTAAAACATGGCATCATAATGATGAAATGTTTCGAACAATCTGAATTTTCCAGTCTTATGAAATATTTTGAAGACATGTTGCTTAAGAATCAGTATCTTTCAAACCCATACAGCCCCTCAGAACTCATCCGCATTTGCTTAATCAAATTACCTGAACATTTACGACATATTATTTTGGCAGGACGTTGCAAAGACGACATTGAAGCTTTTCAGGGACTGTTACAAGAACTAGAAATTGACACTGATAATCGCGGAACGCGAAAACAAGGACACAACAATTACAGGTCACATCCGTCACAATTCCGTGACGACAGAAACGATAACCGGACACGACTGGTCTATTCTTACAACGCAAATCGTGACCAAAATGGACACCACCCGTACGACAACCGTTGGCAGAGTAGTAATAATTACAGGGAAAGATCACCTCTCCGCGGTAGTGACTATCACAGAGACAATCAGAGAAACAGACAATATGGGAACCAAAATAATTATTATCAAGGGAGACAGAATAACTTCAGACGCAACAGTTCAGTGCGCAGGTACGATTCAGGGAGAAATTCTCCACCACTTAACCGACAAGAAAGTAACTACAGGAACTACCGACATGACGACAGACGATGTGATCGTAACGACAGACCTGAATTGCATCAGAACTGGCGGGATTCAAACAGAGCAGGGCACTTTCGACAACGTGAATTTGTAGAAGTTAGGTCTCCAAATCCCAATAACGACGCGCGCCAACAAAGGGACAGACAATGACTCGCACCGCAGGCAGCCGCGTGCGGCCGCTGGCTCAGGGAAAAATAACATAGACGCTAACCTTGAGAAAAATTCCAGTATTCTTTACCGACGTATACCGCATAACAATTGCATTCAAGTTCAAACTCTGAGTACTATGAAGAGTAAAGGTTTACACCAGATTTCACATGTAAAACCGTTTATTGAAAGATAATCTGCTTTTTAACTTTGTCTTTGCCATATAACTTTTCACTTTACATTACTAGTATGCTGTGTCAGACTTAAGAAACTGTTAACATACAACTATGTTTGAAGTTAAATATCCAGTCTAGAACCTAGGGAACATTTTTAAACAGAAATTACGAATGCATTGTTGTAGTGAACAGACGACACAGTGTTGTATTTGTACATTCTTGCTTGTTAGTTGCACGATTACGTAACGACTATAAGGCTCACATACTTAGAACATTTACCAGTACTGCTAATGAGATTTTAATGCAACATTTTGGTTTACTTGAAAATACATTCTGGGTTTAAAGTACTTTCTGTGAGATACCAGACGACACAGTGGTTAGTTTATGTGACAACTACACGGTTTTATCACGACGCTACTAATGAGTGAAAATTTACAATGTTGCTTTTGCAGTGTATCTGTTTTATATCTGCACAGTTTTCTGTTTTATTCTGGAAAGTAAAACAGGTTTTAGTAGTAAATTTTGTGGTATAGCTACAATGAGACTGCCTTTTCCGTAGCACAACAATACGTTACAGCACAGTACTTTCCTCATCACGGGAATAAGCATAATAACTAAGACATTTATACGCAAAGCATTTCACTTTTGTGTATTATGAGATAAGTACATTGACTTCTGCAGAACTTAGCTTTCGGAGGAAAATAACTACGACACTTCCACAGAGATTATCTTACAACAAGATGCACATTTAGCGCTACAGGACACGCATTTCAGTGATCAATTTTATACTTAGAACATTTATTTTTAAAGATTTTTGAATTACAAAGAAAGTTTTCCGTGATATATTTCATTCCATTGCTGTAATCTGTAACACCTGAGGGTATAATTACATTAATCCTCAGGGGGGTACACGCTTACTTTGTGTACCATGTGTGTGGCAACCACAAGGAACCCTAGCTAATATGGTATTTGCTTATACAACTTTACACATCGGTACCATAATTCTCTAACACACAAATTACACACCTATCTGATCATTTAACTGAGAGAGACAAACATTTATTTTTACTATATCAGTGACAGATGTTTATGTAATTACACTATTGGATAACTTCACACTTATGAAACTGTATTTTGTCTGTACTTTGTAAACTGTTCATATTTTTTCGGAATCATTGTGATACTATGAGAGCTTTGAATGATGTATTTGGTATGAGATCATGATTTTTAAAGTACGTTTGAGGCAGCTGTCACTTTTGATATGAGCAGAGAATTTTTTTAGGCTTAGAAATTATTGGAGGAAGTTACGACGATTTTGAGATTTGACTGAAGTGTTATGATGTTATTATTACGACGATGATGTGTATTATGTTGTTGAGGAATGTTTATTATGCTACGTATTTCTCATGATGAAATATTGAAGAAGTGTCGACGAATATGTATATGTATAATGAGGTAAGGAATAATGAGTAGTGTTTAGGGACTCTGATTTATGAAAAGGATGTTGGAAACCAAGAAACGTACTTTAAGAGTTATGAAATGTGTGACTGTATCACAATGCTGACCAATATTTTTTTTGGACACTTATATTTATAGGATTTTGTTTCTACAGATTTGCAACGCTAATTCTTGACCTGTGAAATATTTTTATATGAGACTGCCACGGTAGCAGAAACTGCTGTCGTAAATATTTCCGTACGAAAGTTAAGTGACCACCTGCACGTAATGCGTCGCGGGCACCCACCTGGGCGACAGCCGCCCGAAAAAAAAAAAAAAAAAGCCATTAGCCTTTCAGCGGCACAGGTAGAAAAAACAAAAAAACAGGGGAGGCCATTATCCTCGGAAATATTCTTACATCTGCAAACCTGATAATGACAAGTGTCTTTCTACGAGAATTGAGAGCTACTGACTTACGAAATGCCACATAGCTATTGAACGATATTTTTATGCTTTGTACATAATTGCTTATTTCATTTGACACCTGTTTTTCAGCTGTGTTGCAGTATTGCTTTTATAAAATGAAATGCATTTGCTAATGTGAACACTTTCTGTCAACAGATCTATTAAATAATTATTTCATGATCCACATTCTTTAAAAAAGGAGCACTTGGAAAGGAAAGAACAATAAGAAGGAACTAGTAACAGTAACACATAATTTTCTTTTCAAGTACATGGTAATATTTCTTTTACAATAAGTTGTTGTGGTGCACCACTTTAATTACATAGATATTAAGATGTGAATATACATTTCCCTTATCTGCATTGTTCTTTTTACTGTAATATTTTTTCTGCTTGAGCTATGTCATGTTTAGATATAAGCTGCTGTTTGCCAGGCATAGTGCTACTGAACTTTAATTTGTGTTACTCTGCTAAGCCAGATTTATTTTTTTGTTGCTGCACATTGGCTCATATTAGTTGTAATTTTGCATTTTTTCTGTTAATTTAGAATTACTGTAGCTTGCTTTGCGATTTTCCATTTTTTTTATTGCTGTTTATATTAATTGTTTTATGTGCTGCTGCATTGCCTCGTCCCTTAGTTTAATATCTGAGCTCAGTAGATTTAAGTTAGCTTAAGAGGGGGTAGCCTCTAAGAGAATGAGTTGCGATGAATTGGAAGAAATGCATTGAGAAAACAGGTTTAGGTAGGATTTTCTTGGAAATAAATGTTGAGGTAAGAAATGTGTGAACATATAAATACAGAAAGCATGCTTAGATAGAATTTTTTTGGTGGAAACAAAGGATGAAATAAGAGGAAAGATATATGAAGTTTTGGGTTGGACTGCAGTACCAAATGTTACACTGAAAACGAACCCTGTCCTTTCCTATTGGTGTTATCTCACTATGTGTTTGTGTACCCTTGAGTATTTGTTTTCTTCCTGTCTCTGTGTAGTTTCATAGAATTTTTTCTTCTTTTAATATTAAGCTACATTCACTATAATGAGGAATACTGTTATCCTCGAATATAATTGGCATTAATAATATGTTATTTACTTTGTAAAGATGTTAGACATTATTAATTCTGTTTTGTTTTAATGCTCATGTGTAAAGTTGATGTTTCGAAAGTTATTCTGATCTTTTATGTATTTACTTATCTCATAATTCCTGTAACACTGATGTATGTGTTTATTTCTATTCTTTTGTAAAGCCTGTGTTACTACAATTGTTATCTATATTGCTATGTTGTTAAATGATGTATTTTGTACCTTTGTAATTGTATTCTTATGTTATAAAATTGTAATTGTCACCAGTTCATGATATTATTAACTTGTAAGTTACATTTCACTGCCCATGTTTCTGTTGGTCATAGTATATGGACAATATGTGAGAAGTAGGGACGGTTAGTGTTTGCACGTGTGTTAATAATTCAGCAAGGGACTGGATAACAGCATTGCTGGTTCTAAGGACGATTCCAAAAACTTTGTGAGTGCACAAGTGGTGGTTTATGAACTTGCTATATTCTCCGCAAGACTCTTTGATGGTGAATGTGCACCTGCACACTCGCAACAGATGGCTGCTGGCCATCTCTACAAGGACTACAGTGGGTCTGCACCTCTGGTGGCCCCCCAATACCGTAATCTCTACCAGGACTACAGTGGGTCTGCTCTGTGATGACCTACCTACCCATATTCTTCCAAACTTCGAATGACTCTGCTGTGGGTTTGCTCTGTTGTGGCCCATTACCTGTATGCATGTCAAGAGTCAGCACTGTCTTTCCGTTGGAAGGACAACACTACTTCTTCAAGACTGCATGGAAATCCACTACTTCTGTGTGCAATTTCTTTTACTAATGAGACTTTGTGATAAAAAACCTGTAATTACTGTTATGATGAATGATCAGGACTATCTTTATGGACTGTTAGAAAATTTTAGCTTTTGACCAACATTGTATCAATAAGTGTGTGCATTTGATTTCTTTGTTATTGTAATTATGAAAAATTTTATCAAATCATTATTGGCCACTGCCCAAAAAAAAAATTTGTAAAATTTTTTGTGGGGAGCATGGGGGCTATGTAAGTAGGCTGTTTATGTTTTCTCTATGTAAGTAGGCTGTTTATGTTTTCTTATTGGCAACGTTACGTAGCGCTCAATATGAAAATCACTGGCTGTGCTGTGTGCAGTCTGTGGCTGCTTTGCATTGTTGTAATACTCGCCATTGTAGTGTTAGGCAGCTGGATGTGAACAGCGCGTAGCGTTGCGCAGTTGGAGGTGAGCCGCCAGCAGTGGTGGATGTGGGGAGAGAGATGGCGGAGGTTTGTAATTTGTCATGAACTGATATATATATATTATGACTTGTGATGATATTAAGGTAAATACATTGTTTGTTCTCTATTAATATCTTTCATTTGCTAACTATCCCTATCAGTAGTTAGTGCTTTCCATAGTTTGAATCTTTTATTTAGCTGGCAGTAGTGGCGTTCGCTGTATTGCAGTAGCTTGAGCAGCGAAGATTTTTGTGAGGTAAGTGATTTGTGAAAGGTATAGTTTAATGTTAGTCAGGGCCATTCTTTTGTAGGGAATTTTGAAAGTCAGATTGCGTTGCGCTAACAAAATATTGTGTGTCAGGTTAAGCACAGTCATGTATAATTGTTCAAAGGGGACGTTTCAACAGATTGCTGCCTACCATGACTCCAGTCACCTAACTCATCGTGGCAGCAGAAGGGTAAGGTATTCACTGCCACGAAGTAGGGCTCCAATAAAAGTTTCGCAGCACACTGTTCTTTGGAACCACAGTTTTCTTTTTGGAACAGTATAGATGCTTGACTGTAGCTTAGTTTGTGGGCTATACCACGGATTCACATGTATGAAGTCAGGTAAAGCGATTATTTCTGGTTAGTGTCGTGTGAAGATCCCCAGCTGATCTCTTTGTTCACCATAGACCACATATTACTAAAAGTGTTTGTAAAATAAAATATTAGTGTGCCATCATTAGCCATTTCCTTTTGTCTTGTGATGTTAAGAATGAATAAATCTATTGTTATTTAGACCACAACACCTCCCAGTGTTCTGGTTAACATTACCTTTGCCATTTTTATTAAAGTCTTGATTACAATTGAAAGTAGGAAGCTTGTGTATTGTCAAATTCTATCCAATTGGCGCGTTAGATCGTCAAAATCTGGAGATGACCTGGCCATTATGCTCGAAATGTTCTCCGCTGGTGAGAGGTCTGGTGGCTTTGCTGACTAAGGTAGAGTTTGGTAAGCACGAAGGCAAGTATTAGAAACACTCGCTTTGTGAGGGTGGGCATCATGTTGCTGAAACGTAAGTCCAGGATGGCTTGCCATGAAGGGCAACAGAATAGAACGTGGAATATCGTCGATTAACCACTGCTTCGTCGATGAGTAACTGTGCTGTAAGGTTGGCGCATATGACAACCAAAGGGGTTATGTTATGAAAAGAAATGGCAGCCAAGTTCTTTCAAGCCAGTTTTTCAGAACCACGCGGTCATATGGCGGGCTGCAGTCAGGTTGGCATTGCACTGCTGTGCAGGGCGTCTTCAGACACGTGGGTTCGGTTCAAAGAGACACTCATTACTGAAGACAATTCTATTCCTGCCAGTGACATTCCAGATAGAATTCTCTGGAATGTCCCATCACAGAGGTAAATGGTAGTCGACACCAGAGTGAATGAGATGAACTCCCCTTCTGTGAGTCGCCTATTAATGGTCCTTATCGTCATGTAAGCACCAGTTGCACATCGGACCGATGGTAATGATGAATCTGGGTCTCTGAGTGCCTTTCTGACGATTGCTCGTTCTTCACGTTCTGTCGTCTCTTTAGGTCGACCGCGTCGGTTTTGATGCTATTTTTGGATATGGAGCACCCATTCCTGCCAACATCATCGAGTAGTGGCATCGCTGTTATTCAAATATCGAGCGATTATTCCAACCGCCTTCTTGGAGTCCAACTGCGCGTCCTCTAAAATGCTGACATTTGCGAGTGTTGTTCACCCGCCTGTCTGTGAGGCATAGTTAATGTCCAGTTGATTACACGAAATGTATCCACAAGAACTTTATGCTCTGGTATCGACATATCCCCTGTTTGAAACTTCCTGGCAGATTAAAACTGTGTGCCGCACCGAGACTCGAACTCGCGACCTTTGCCTTTCGCGGACAAGTGCTCTACTGGTGGAAGTACAGCTGTGAGGACGGGGCGTGAGTCGTACTTGGATAGCTCAGATGGTAGAGCACTTGCCCGCGACAGGCAAAAGTCTCGAGTTCGATTCTCGGTCTGACATACAGTTTAATCTGCCAGGAAGTTTCAAATCAGCGTACACTCCGCTGCAGAGTGAAAATCTCATTCTGGAAACATGTCCCCTGTTTGCTGATCTTGCCAGCTGCAGCGTCACACATTCATCCATCGGCCGGCGAAGTTCTCAATTTTGCATTTTCCGTCATACCCGTATCAATATCACGTTGTGGCCAATTTGCATAACATCTTCGTTGTGCGTCTTTTTCTTCTTTCTTAGAGTGTATAATTCGAACGAGCAGCGCCTAAAATTGTGTATGTTGATAGACTACTCACAAATTACAGTGCATAAATTTATATTTACAGCAACATAAACACTAGAAACAATTGAACAACTAAGTTTCCCTTCACTGTGCTGTTGGAAAATGTAGAAGTGAGTTGTTGCTGGTAGAGACACAACATAGAGGTAGCGATCCACGCAACGGTATCATCAGAACACCACGTCAAGTCACACACAGTCTAAGAGCAAGTGCATGCAATGGGAAAAAGTATGTTCTACAAGGATGTTAAGTTGCTTGATTGCAAGTGAAGAATAGAAGCGGTACTAGAAAACTAAAATTCTTTGTACACTTACTATTGTCCCAACAGGTGCAGCATTATTAGGTAATACGTACTTTATTTTCATTAGCGAACCTGACAACTTTGAATGAGTAAATGTCGATTTTTTTCTCTTTACGTTGCGTGCTGTGTATTTCGTTTCGTTAAACATTCGAATAGTTCGTGTCAATAACAGGATCAAAAATTTTTCTCAACACTTCTTTTTTATTATACAAATGTTTAGAAATCCATTCCACTGTTTCACATTGCAAGCTGCTTTGTGATCTTCACTCAGTACAGCAAATTGCCTCATGATTATAAAGTACGAAACCTACTCATTCTTTATCGACAAGAAATCTCTTATTCAGTCCATAAGGGCTATATCTAACTCTCAATGCATACGAAATTTCTTAGAAGAGCACGGTAAGGTCTATTACCATACATATTTTCTCGTTTGCGGCAAGCATTCTAAATGCTAAATACTAAACACGAGGCTCTTCATGCAAAAAAGACCATTAACATAATGAAAGAGTGCAGCATAAAATATAGTTCTACTGCTTTAGTACCTAAATTTTTGTAAATTCCAACAGCGTAGTTACATAACATAGGAAGATTACCAATATCCAAGTCAGCAGAACCCATGAGAAACATCTACGTAGATTTCTGAAAAGCGATCAATGTATAGGTACCATACACGTTTGCCCCAAACTGAATAATACTGTCAGTTCGTGTAAACTAAGTTCCATGTTGCTCGTGGACTGTGTGAGTGTAGGAATTCGATTAACGGTTATGTGGAGGCATAATGCGTACTTAACAAAAAATATATTCTGTATATCTGTTTTAAAATTCCAGCTTTCGTTCGATCGCTATTGGTTTCATTATGAAAGTTAATCGCTGCTATTGAATGCTACTAGCAAAGTAAGACATTCGATATAATTAACTTTTTTTGCTGCCAAAATGAAAAGTATTTTTAATCATAAATTAAGGCAATAGTAGAAAAACTATGTGTGATGTTATGATATATCTGGATGAGTAAGTAAACCCACGTAAAAAAAACATCCACAGCGTCACGCAGCAGCCAAGCCAGAGAAAGCTAGTCAGAAAGGCACAGTTAAATTTGACAGCATAAAAAATGGCCGGAACCGATACTTGAACTCTATATCAAGTGAGCTGGGTACCAGTTATATTACAGCTTGTACAGTGCTGTTGATAGAAGTGCGCAGCAATTGTAACTGTGTGATTCTAAGAACTGTACCTTCTTGACACACTTTAAACACGCAAGAAACCTGCACCGTCTGATTCCAATTATCATATGCTTGGAAAAGGCAAGTACCGTCGTGCAGCGATTTAATGAAAGTGATGGATTTTGCGGGTTATAACTGAAGCAAATAAATTCTTTTTTGAGTGGAGAATTGTAGCAGGGTGTTTCCACATTTCTGTTGATCTACTGACTCTGGACCGAATCCTGTGGTGGATTAGCGAAAATTGTCGCCTGAAGTTTATAGGGGTCAGCACGAGGTGCTGTATTGACTGTTAGTGGTGTACGCTTCACAGTTCAGTGGTCGGATCTCGGAACCTTGTTGAAAGCAAATAGATAGTAAGAGTTCAATAACTACTGGATTTCGAGTAACTATAGGTGTAACAATGTCTCGCGGCTCAAAGCGAAGCTGGCGACCAATCTTAAGCAAAGTTTTAATTGTGTAAGTCTTCAGAGAAGTAATCCGTGACTGCCAACAAACCTTTCAGTGTAAGTCTAGGAAGCGCCAATTCCGGTAATTTGCCGCGCGCACTTCACATCGTGGTCTGGGATGAAATTTCGCGAGACGTACAGGAAGCTCCGGAAAGGAAACGAAGGATCCTTTCAATGTGGAGGGAGACCACATGTCTATAGACACACATACAGATGCGAGACGACTCTCCGATACGCGGACAACCTGCGACCTCGAAAATATCACGTTCCGCCAGTTACGATGTTCATTGTCCTCGACAAAGTTGAAACTTTCGTGCTTTTTCTTGTTTTCTCAGTTTCTAAATGATAAGGAATGCATTTGCTTATCCTTATGACAGACATGTAGCAATTCACCTTATTGACACTACCTCCACCAGTGGGTGAGGCCCATAGCTTATATGAATTAACAATCCCTCTTACAGCCCTGAAATGATAACGCTGAAGTCAGTCAACAGTAGTAACAATTTGAGCGAAGGAATCTCTCTGTGTATCTGTCCCATAAGTCATATGGTTGCAAAATTACCTCATATCCTTAAAGTTAAAACAATTATGTATCTGTACGCAGTATGGAAAGTTTGATCTCTAATAAAAGGTCGATTTCGTGACCATGAGAAAGATAATCTGAGTGTTACGGAAAATTCTGCAGAGGACGTAAGAAATCAGTAACAACCATTTCGAATAAATCTAAATTGAGACAATCACTGCAAACGTAATGGAGATTCCAATCATAATGTAAGCATACACCATTCTTAATAGTAAAGACACGCAGTGCGTGTTACCGAAAATGCTAGACTCAAGAACTCTTACAGAAATTGTACAGGGTGACAATTATTGAAAGAAAAGCGTCAAAACTTCTGAACGGTCTTCCGCGGGGCATGATGGGAATTAGTATGCGCATGCGCACGCGCCTTGTTGTTGGGGGCTCACTTCCATTTGGATGGGTTCGTCAACAGGCAAAATTGGCTCATTTGGGAGACAGAATCCTCATTTCGCGATCGAGTGGTCTCTTCACCCTCTCTGGTGCGCATTATCCAGTCGGTGCGATATTCCTTGATAGCACGGTGACTATGGAAAGGTACGTGAAGGTTTTGGAAGATCATTTCATCTCCATTATCTGAAGTGATTCTAATTTGTACAATATTTGGTTCATGCAAGACGGAGATCGGCCATATTGAAGCAGGAGGACGTTGTGTGTCCTGGAGGAGCACTTTGGGGATCGCATTCTGGCTCTGGGGTACCAAGAGGCCACTGGCATGGGCCTCGATTAGCCGCCATATTCTCCGGATCTGAACACGTGCGACTCCTTTTTGCGGAACTACATCAACGACAAGGTGTACAGCAATAACCCGAAAACCATTCAGGAGGTCATCGACAGCATCGATGTTCCGACACTCAAGCGGGTCATGCAGAATTTCGCTCTTCTTCTGCGCCACATCATCGCCAATGATTGCAGGCATATCGAGCATGTCATAACCTGAAACCGAATATGTACTGATGTTTACATGTTGAATAAAGTGTCTGCACGCCGCAGTTTCAACTAATATACCTTTTTTCATATATGGTAGTTCAACAATTGTTACCCTGCAATTACAAAAAGGTATTGAAGAACACATTGAGGAAAAATATTGGAGAATATTTAGAACAGTGGAAGCAAGAGCGATCGTGTGGGCCAAAACATGTGTCGAAATTCCGATTGGTCATTACACATCCTAAGATAGACGAAAAGCAACTACTCCAAATTCTGAAGTTAAAATACGTCCAGAACGTGTCTTCAATATTAACGGAAAACACCCGTAATCCGAATGATGAAATACGTGTCGCGACACATGTATGAGAATAGTGGGGAATTTGTTACTCACTGCTAGCAGTGCAGCACATCAGGACGTGCTCCTCCCTGACTCGAAGTCCCTCGGAAAGTGCCGCAGCCCCCTCTCCCCTCCCCCACCCCCTCTCACATCAAAGTTACACCTGCGTTTCCGCGCAACCGGGAGTCACAGTTACATTCAATGCCCAACGTAAAGCAGTCGGCACACGGACCGTGCATTCTGATGTCAACGTCGACCGTATCGGGTTTCTGACGTCATAGCGTGGAAAAAGCACACTGGGGAGTCTTCCCGAACATGTACAGTAATATGAAGCAGTGCAGGTATTCTGAAAGTATGGTGTCACCGCCAGACACCACACTTGCTAGGTGGTAGCTTTAAATCGGCCGCGGTCCATTAGTACATGTCGGACCCGCGTGTCGCCACTGTCAGGGATCGCAGACCGAGCGCCACCACAAGGCAGGTCTCGAGATACGGACTAGCACTCGCCCCAGTTGTACGGACGACTTTGCTAGCGAATACACTGACGAAGCCTCGCTCCTTTGCCGAGCAGAAAGTTAGAATAGCCTTCAGCTAAGTAAATGGCTACGACCTAGCAAGGCGCCATTAGTAACATTGCATGTATCTAAAGAGTCTCACTTGTATCGCCACAATCTCCAGATGTACCAAAAGGATGGATTAAAGTTAAGTATTCCAGAAGCTACGTACTTTTCTTTATAGCATTCATTACGTATCCTGTTTCAGACCTCACGCCTTTCTGCTTTAGCTTAGCGCGTGCCTTTCGGCTTCCTCTCATTGTGTCTAGGCTGTCTTGTCTAGACACAACAGAAAGTACGTCTGAACGTAGACCAGTAAGATCGGAGAACACCACCTGCTTCATATACACGCCATCTCTTTTCAGTAGAGATTATGGTGACGTCATATTTGCTTTCCGTTTATATTGTAACTTGGGAAACATAATATTGGCGTTAAATAATTCTCGAATTGTAACTTGCGTATTATAAAAGTACTTAATTTCAAGGCAAAGGCACATGAAGATCACACACATGTCTTAAGGTCTTACTAAAAAATGAAAAATATGAAATAATTTTTATCTTATATGCAAGATTATTGTAAATCTGTAGTGAAATGTTTGTAAGTCGGTGCCCTTATTGACTGCACATGGAACTTCCATTTTTGCCTTATAACACGTTCATCGATACTGAAGCTCCTATTTATGTATGCTATATACAGGACAATACGACTAGTACACGACCAAGGCGAGAAATGTGCCTTGTAATAGAGCAGACGTAAGAATTTTTCGCCCATCCATTTCGTAAATTTACTGCGTGATTTGCGAAGCTGATACAACTGAGAACGGCCGCTGCAGCGCAGTGCAGTCGCGTACACCGCTCTGAGACACATGTATCCTGACGCCCAAAGAGTTTCCTGCTACAGGAATATCGAAACTGAGACGGTATCTTTGCTTCAGTAGATATTTCGCCTGCGCTAGGAGCCTGATGAGAGTTAATAGTGTGAATGTTGATTACCGTACATACAGACAATACAGCCAACCGTCAAAGTCTAAAAGCGGGTAGATTCAGCAACCAGCAGCGAGCCTCCGCTTGACAGTAGTACTTTTGTCTCGAGCTCAGCCTCCTGAAGCTGGCGTCCAACTGTATACTCCAATCCTTGAAGGGAAGTTTTGTATTTCAAATGCACTGCATTCAAAACTGGATTTTGTTATGATATGTACACCCCTGCGATGGTAGTGAAGTCAATTTTCCGCACGCAGTGCAGTCTCCCGTCACCTCCCTTTATTGTGTTCCAGGACCCCTCAGTGTGTCTAGGCCTCCAACGCTGAATATTTCCCCGGCGTTAGACAGAATAAGACTAGCACATGTGGCATATACTTCACCTACAGCGTTAGCCTTCTACGGCTCTAGTAACGTGGAACCTATTCTGTGAAACCTTTACACACCAGAAAATCCCTTCTTCTAGTCAGTGTTTTCCACATATATCTTTCCTTGTCAGTTCAACAGTGGTCCAGCCGATTTCTTATCTCATCAGCCCACTTAATCAGTATTCTTACAACTAATGCCGTACAGTATTCGCTAACTGGAAAAATTTAACTTGTGTTGCGCTTCGGTTCTATGTATTACTTCAGTGATTTTTAAAAGAAGCTCTACAAACTTGCTAATTTCTACAGTTTTTTGGGTCAGCTGTCCATTCGTCAATATTCGTAAATCGTAATGTCCGCTGTTTTAGTCATGCATTTTCTATCACTTTCCGTGGCTGAGATGAAAACAAAGACAAATAAGTTGGGAAACTTCTCTTTAGTGAGTCTGTTAACGCTGAAACATGGTTTCAATGAGCTCCCGTATTTGCAAGATTTGAGATTACTGTATGCCCAAAGGGCCTAAGGGAATGACGCTTCCACTCGTATTTACACGCGAGCGGAAACAGGAAACAGCCGGCTGGATTGTAATTCTGTACAGGAATTGCACGGACGGCCTGCACTGCCGCCTCCCACGAGTACAGCAGCTCCATTTCCTCCGTGCGGTCGTCTCCGGAGGATACGAAACGAGCTGCCAGTGTGCAGTCTAGGAGTTCTTATTGCGCGTAGGAGAGAGCCGCGAGCGACATCGTGTGAGCGGGATCCCACTTCAGAGGCAACGCATGCCAAACCGACACTACAGCAGGCAGAAACATACAGGCAGCGTACAGTTCTCCGTAGTTGTTCAAGGTAGCAAACACAAATATCTAGTTATGTGTCTCTTGCACTGAGAAAGAATCATAAGCGTTGATTTACAGCACTGAAAGTTGTTATACATATTGTTACGTGTGTGTGGGATTTGTACGTACTGCAAACCTAGACGAGTACAGATGGTTGTATGCCGCCATAGCGCACATCACGTTTTCGCCACTATTTGTTAAAGAAATCGCAATTTTTTAAGTCTCCCAATGGGTAAATATTAGGTGTCACAAAGATTCTGGACATGGATACTGGGTTACGTAGTAAAGTAGCCTGACATTGCCGGCCGGGGTGGCCGAGCAGTTCCGGGAGCTTCAGTCTGGAACCACGCGACCGCTACTATCACAGGTCCGAATCCTGCCTAGGGCATGGATGTGTGTGATGTCCTTAGGTTGGTTAGGTTTAAGTAGTTCTACGTTCTAGGGGCTGATGACCTCAGATGTTAAGTCCCTTAGTGCTCAGAGCCATTTTTAGCCTGACATTAATTATTTGCATTTCAAAGCGAAACTAAAACTTGAATTTCCAGATTTTGACAGTTTTATATTTACATTGCTTGTATAAATCTACTGACAAGTATTAGCTCTGTGAAAATTAGAGATAGATGTGGGCTACATAAACTGCTGGTGACAGTTTAATGATGACACAGTAATTTAAGAAACATTTCAGGAAAATGAATATCTTCGATTCATCTGCTTTGCTTTCTTTCTTCTTTTTTAATTTCACAGCCTTCGTCCGCTCTGCTTTTTGTGTATGAAAATCTCAATAGCTCCTGTTTCTTCCCCCTATCGTTTCGGCCTGCTATGGACCACGAAGATTTTTATCTCTTCACTGATTGTGTTTTCCTCTTTTTGCCAGTAGATTTTCATTTTGGCTGACTGTACTTCTTTTCTCTGTTTTGACCATTTGCAGGCAGGACGTGGAACTGGTGTAATAAGCGAAATAAGGTTTTTAGTAATTTTGACTTTTTCTCTGAAAACTTCTCGATCCTGAATGTCATCAAATGAAATTTCAGCTTCCTGTAAATCCGTTTTAACTCGGCTTGCCCATTTTGAATACGATTTTGTTTTTGAAATTAATGAATGTATGCGATGAGTAAGTCTTTGCGGGTTCATTCTTTCCAGAAGACCAAAAAACAGCATTCTCCGCTTCCTCATGCTGGTAACAATGTCTTCGGTATGTTCGTATAATTCACAGTTGTGTCTTCGGCGGAATTCTCCGTTTTCTTTCATAGAGCCAAGAATTTTCCTCAAAATTTTCCGGTCTTTTGTTTCAAGCTTTCGCAGTGGCACTTCCTTCGTTAAACATTCGGATGCATACAAAGCTGACGGTCTAATTACGGTGTTATAATGTCAAAGCTAATTATGGTGTTATTCGTAACATTTCTTTAACTTATGTGGTATTTTCAATTAATTTTTTATATTTTCTAAATTGTGTTCTGTTTCTTTGATTTGTGCTGCTATGGCTGGTCTATCTGGTGTATTCTATCGTAAGGCATAAATATCCTCTTTCAATCGACATAGATGTTATGTCCAGTTGGCCTATAAATTGAACTGAAAATTCAATACAAGCTATCTCACAGATTCCAAAGTTTGAGTGGATATAAGGATTGCTCTCAATATTGTGAGGTAACCTGTAGCATAACTATTGTTAGTGGAAAAGCTGTTCCCATGCTGTAATATTTGTGGTGTCACCGCCAGACATCACACTTGCTAGGTGGTAGCCTTTAAATCGGCCGCGGTGCGGTAGTATACGTCGGACCCGCCTGTCGCCACTGTCAGTGATTGCAAACCGAGCGCCACCACACGGCAGGTCTAGAGAGACGTACTAGCACTCGCCCCAGTTGTACAGCCGAACTTGCTAGGAAAGTTTCACTGACCAATACGCTTTCATTTGCCGAGACGATAGTTAGCATAGACTTCAGCTACGTCATTTGCTACGACCTAGCAAGGCGCCATTATCAATAGAAATATAACTTGTGATGCCTGCACCGTCAGACCGATGTACACCACTTCTGGATTAAAGTTAAGTATTACAGCAACTGCGTCCGTTTTTCTATGTCCTCATTTCCTTGTAATGTTCCAGACCTCACGCCAATCTGCGTGAGCTTAAAAGCGTGCATTTCGGCCTCCTCCAGCAACACGGTGTTGGCTCTTCTGCAATATTGTAAGGTTTTGCGACTCTTTGGGGAATATTTCCTAAATATAGTACACATGGAGTGTGGATGTCATTCTGTTTACTTTCTTTCTAGCTTAATAGGCAGGTATACAAGCCATTACACCACCACAGCATTACAGCTAGCATAGGTGTACAGACCACCCTAGTCTAATGCCCTCCCTAACAAAAACACAAATTCACATCAGCTTATTTTCCCCTTCTTAGATCTTCACAATTGCTGAGACTCTCCAGCATTGTAATATCACCCCAGTTGTTGTTGCTGTTGTTGTTGTCTTCAGTCCTGAGACTGGTTTGATGCAGCTCTCCATGCTACTCTATCCTGTGCAAGCTTCTTCATCTCCCAGTGTTGGATATAATGAAGAAATCCTGCCTGTGTCTAAGGCGTAGGTGATCTATATATCATCAAATGTCTCGAGGAAAATTTATTTATATCAGATCTATGTACAGATGTAATATTGAAAATCAGAGCTAAAAATGCTGTAGTGAACTTTTGCTACCTTATGCTGGGTGAGGCGTGGTAAAAATTGCACTTTTGAAGAGCGCGCCGCAGCGCGTAGTGTGAAGCAGTCGCCCTCCGTTTCTGGCAGTGGCACCGCTGTGGCAATCGCAGCATTGGTGTCTCCCTCTGGTGCCTGTTCACGTGCATTTAAGGGGCGCTATGAGCTCGCCACTCAACTCGTCCAAGTTCTGGTCAGCCTTCCGTCGCCTTACCGGAACTAAACCCTCCCCCTACTATCCTCTTCTCCATGATGATCACCCCTTCCCTGACACCCTTAGTAAGGCCAATCACTTTGCCTCCTACCTTTCCAATGTCTTTTCCATCCCCGACGACCCCCAGTTCGATTACTCCCTCTTCCCGGATGTCCACGATCGAACTAGCATGTCTGTCCCTCCCCTCGCACCTGGTTTCCAGTACTTGGACAACATTGCACACACGGAACTCAATGCCCCCATCACTACACAGGATCTCATTGCTACACTCCACACCAAACGCAACACTGCTCCTCGCCATATCGTGTCAGCTACCGCCACCTTCATGAAGCTCCTGTCTCTTTCCTCTCCACCATGGCCAGGCTCTACAATGTAGTCCTGTCCACCGGCTACTACACCGACCTGTGGAAAACCTCCCGTATCCTGATGTTCCTTAAGCCCGGTAAACCACCGTCCGCCGTCTCCTCCTACCGTCCCATCAGCCTTACCTCGGTCTTCAGCAAGGTCCAGGAATCCATCCTCACCCGACACATCCACCAGCATCTCCGCCAGCACCGCCTCCTTCCCGTTACCCAGTGTGGCTTTCGACCGTCCTGCTCTTCCGACGACCTTCTCCTTCACCTCACTCATCTCCTTTCCGAACAGCTAAATTCCCGTCGCTCCGCAATCTTCCTCTCCCTGGACCTCGAACGTGCCTATGACCGCGTATGGCATTCAGGTCTCCTCTTCAAGCTCCAAACCTTCGCCCTTCCCATTAACTACGTCCGTCTGATCGGCTCCTTTCTCTCCCACCGTCCTTCCTACGTCACCATCCATAACACAGGTTCCTACACCTTTTTTCCCTCCGCCGGTGTGCCCCAAGGCTTCGTCCTGTCCCCTCTTCTGTACCTTTTGTATACGGCGGACATGCCGCTGCCGTCACCCCCCATCCACCTTCTCCAGTTTGCCGATGATACCGCCATCCTTGCCCTCGCTCCCACCCTGCAGCGTTCCCAACACCTTCTCCAATCCCATCTTGACCAGTTCACCGCTTGGTGCAACCAGTAGTTGCTCAAGGTCAGTCCCTCCAAAACCCAGGCGATCATTGTAGGCAATACCACCCCTTCCTTCCGCCTCCTTGATTTCTGTCTCACCATCTATGGCCGTCCTATCGCCCTCACCCCCACCCTTAAGTACCTTGGCGTCACCCTCGACCGTCGCCTCTCCTGGACCCCCCCATCTCCGGACAATCCAAGGCAAGGCCCGCTCCGTCTCCTCAAGCTCCTTTCCGGCCATACGTGGGGTCTGGACCCCTCCACCATCCTCCACACCTATAAATCCCTCATTCGCCCTATCCTCTGTTATGCCCATACTGCCCCCCCCTACCTTTTACAAATCCCTTCAGATCCTTGAACGTCATGCTCTCTGCCTCGTCTATCGCATCCGTCTCCCCTCCCTCACGTGGCTCCTGTATGACCTCATTCCGTTCCCCCACCTCCTCATTTTCCTTGAACAGATCCAGATCCAGATCCTGTACACCTCCAGAAAACTCGATCCTCCTCACCTGCTTGTCTTCCCCATCCTCTCCCACCCCCGCCCACTGCCCCGCCTGTATTCCCACGTCCCACCTGGTCTCCATCTCTCCACCCTCCATACCCTCTCCCAAGGTGGCTTCCGCCAGCTCCCCCTCCCTGATGATGCCCTCCTCCCCTCCATCTACCTCTCCTACCAACTTTGGTCCCCCCTCCCTCTTCCGTGTTTGCTCCTTTGCGAACCCTCCCTCCCTTATCTCCCCCCTTCTCCATTTCTCCCCACTCCTCCCCCGGGCTTCCCCTCCCCTATCTCTCTACTTTTCCTCCCATGTCCTCAGCCATTGGCATCTTTGTTATCCCTTCTCCCCCACCCCCCTCACCCTTCTTTCCCTCTTGGCAGGCCCCCGGACTCGCACACGCTACGTGGACATTCGCGCACTCGTGTGTGTCGTCGTGTTTAGTGTACAGTGTTCAGCGTCACACTCCATCGTTCACCAGTGCCATCGACATCTTCAGTGTTTGTGCGTCGTGTCAACAGTTTGTAATGTGGATTGTCATCGAGTGTGAAAGGCTTCACGTTTTTTATGTTCATGTGTCTACTGTTTTTTCCCTGCCGTTTTGTTCCAACTCATGTGTCTTCTCTGTTTTATCATTGTAATATCTTTGGCTGAAGAGCGGCGTCTTGTGCTGCTGCCAGCCTACCTGTTTTTATACTGGTATTAAAATCACAATAAAGAAAGAAAAAAAAAAAAAATATCGCCAGTCAGTCAGTCGGGAGTGAGTCTGGGAGTTGGTGCAGTGAGTCGACAGAGTCAGTCGGAAGGCAGAAACTTGCGTGTTAGTCAGTCGGCTCTAAGTCTCAGTCGCTGTTGGGCTGTGGACTGAGTCGGGTTCGTCGTTACTCCGCTGTTGGATGAGTTGGCAGTCAGCAGCAGGCGGGTCCGCACGGTGCAAGTAAGCGCCGGGACCGTGGTCGACGCAGACGGAAGGCCGTTGGTCGATCGGTCGGCTGATCGTCGGATGGCGACATGTGGTCTACTGAGCACTGACACCAGTATCAGTCGGGAAGAGTTGGCAGCCAGCAACAGTCGGGTCCGTATGGTGTTAGTATTCGCCGGGACCGCTTTCGGCGAAAGTGGGCTGCCGTTGGTCGTTTGCTCGGCCAGTCGTCCTAGTCGATGACGTCTTGGATCCTCAGGACGAACACCATTTTCCGAGTCGGGATGTGGTTGGACCTTGTTGGTTCGTTGGAACAGAGCAGCGACGTAGTCTCCACAGCGCGAAGCCAGGCCGGGGCTTTTGTCGGCGGGCACGCGCTGTTGCATTTGGAGGCGCTAGCTGCGAGAGCGACTTTTCGCTTTCCTCCGAAGCAGGATCCTCAAGTTGAGTAATTAGTTACTCCTTTTTAAATCTCGACTGTTACGATTTGTTCGTTATTTATGGACTGTTGTTTCCTCAACAGTTCACGCGTGTGATAAGTGGTGCGTGTTGTTGTCTAGAACCCGCAGCCTTCTTCTGTAGTGATTTGACAGTTGTGACTTCTGTTTTCTGTATTCTTTTAAACTTGCCTTGAGTGGTGTTTGACGATCTTGGTGAGGCCGAGTTAGATGGTGTAAGTATCTTGGTTTACTCGACATCGGCCGATATTCTCTGTTGTTTGTACAGTTGGATCTAACGGTCGGAAATCGGTCAGATTGTCGGTCGGACTGCTAGGATATCTGTCGTTCGGAGCTGCCTCTGTCATGTTTGTCGGATTCGGAGTGTTAAAGAATTTAATGCTTGGAGTGTAACGGCCTAATTCCTGAAATATGTTTTTATCTTGCCTATCATCTCGAGAGGCGGTATATGTGTACTGTAGAGCATGTTAACTCGTTTGGCAAACCTTGTTTAACTTTATATAAGATTGCATTTCGTGGGCTTTTATTTAAATGGTCATTTTAGTATATAAAATTACCACCCTTCCACCGTAAGACTTTTCTTAGAAGTTACAATCAAGTTGCTCCTTCGGCGGCAAGTTAATCTTTTAATTTTAGTGTTTTGTACCATTTCCATCCGTCCTACGGGGTGCATAGTTTGTGTGCTTGTGTGAATTGTTAAAACTTTTACTTTAAAGTAATCTGGTGTGTTGCAGATTTGCACCAGTGTAGTCTTTCAGAGGTGGTTGTGGGCGATCGTGACTATGACCGTGTGAAAATGGGAGCGGTAAGGTTCTCAGCCCGAAAGCTCAGACACTCAAAAATTTGTTTCTTTCTTCCTCTGAATAAATTGTAACTTGATATTTAGAGGGTGCTTTCTGCTTATAATTTTAAATCTGTTTCTTAGAAAAAAAAGCTTTTAGGAATAAAATTTCCATTTGTTGAAAGAAATTTGATTTTGATTTCATCAGTTACTCCCTGGCAACTACTTCCACGCTCACGTAGTGTGATTAAATGTGTTAATGTTCTTGATGAATCGCTAGTAAATACAATAAATTTTTAAGAATATTCTTTGAAATTAAATCCACGATTCACTGGGAATCTCCTTCCTGTAATGGACTCTGTTCAACAAACGGTGAGAACATAATTTAGGTGGTGTTGGAATTTATTACGTTTTCCCATTTCAGAAGCCAATTACCTTACTCAAATTTAGAAAATATAAGAATTCGTTTACATGCAGCATTTACAGCCAGAAAAAAAGAAACTGATCATATATGTGAGCCTCAGAACAGTATTTAAAGTATACTTGTGTCGTGGTGGTCACGGCACCATACGATTCAGCTTGAATTTCCTGGCGACGCTACTGAAAGAGACCGTTGCGCAATGCAGGTGATGGTGTTCTCCTCGGCAAGGCCCAGGTGGACACATGCGCGCCACCTGTGACGCGTCTTCGGCGACGAGTTCCACTGAACAACAACCAGCAGGCCGGCGTGCGCACCCCGGGCGTTATTGCGATGGTGCGAGGGGCACTGATTGGAATGGCATTGTGTTGGCGATGCGGCCATAGAACGCTGTTGGGCTCATTCCGCGGCAGGTGCGTATACTTTGGCCTGATTGTTATTCGAAGTAATCAGATTGATTCTTTTCGGTCGTGCCGCCACAGTCAACAGATATAGTGTTCCTCGAGAAGCAATTCCTTGCTTTAAAGTTCTGTTCGTGGAGTCTTGCTCGTCTCTCTGATTCCGTGCATAACGTTACTTCTCGTAACGCAAGGTAAGTCATCATTAAGTGAATTGGTTTACTAGCATCATAGTTGATTATTCTGATTTGTTTAAGTGCTGACGTGTTAATTTTGAGAAAAAGACTGGCTGTTATAATTAATAGTTTTATCTTGTAAGCACTTTAAAACTTGACAAAGCATTCGAAAATTATTGTAAAATGTATTAAGACCAATCAGCCCAGTACTTCCGGTTTGTCACAATACTGATTTTTTTTCTTCTACAAAGAGTATCTGTTTTGGACTATAACTAAACTGATTATACTTATGGTATACAAGTTTACTTAATAAATTATTCAGATAAAATGAACATCTTTTCATCGAGCACATATATTAAAAGAAAATTAGTTATGCACCTATTATATTAATAAAAATTTGCTTCCCTACTTGTCTGAGATAAGTCGTACACTGTGAAGTGGAGTTTGATGGGAGTCTTTATCAGTCAGTTGGCAGCGTCAGCCTCTATGTGGCGTCCATGTTGCACTCCATTGAAGAGAAAAAATATGGATCCAATTGGATCAGACGTCAATCAGAAACTACTGTGATAGAAGGTCACAGCTTGTGAGTTTTGAGAGTTCCTCAGTGGAAGCTGAAGTGCGTCAAATCAAGCCTAACAGCAAGTCCTTTCCGTGATCACGTATGTGGCTTACTGGCTTAAGCTAGTGGTCTGACTTTATGCACTGTCATCTTTCTTTTACATCTGTTTCTAGGCTACCTTTATGATGCCCATCATGTTTTTAATACCTCTCCATAATCTTTACGTCTCTAGGGTACTACACGTCCTTTGTAATATGTTCTGCGTATTGCAGCCTCTGTCTGCCTTGCTGTTCTTCTACTTACTCCTGTCTCCAGCGTCATTTTCGTTGCAGAAAATGTGCTACAATCCTATCGTTTCTTCTGGATAGCGTTTTCATTAGCGTTCTTTTCAAGACGTCTCCATTTCGCACTGTATCTCTCCACTCCAGTTTTGGGATTCACTGAGATCACCACATTTTAAATACTTCCTCTTTCTTCTTCCATGCCGTTCTGCGGATCCACACTGCACTTCCCCAATGTGCAGTGATCCAGACGTACATTCTCAGGAGATATGCCGTTTTTGTATCAGTATCTTATGCCAGGAAGACTGTTGGCTCAAGCCAATGTCCTTCTGAATTGTTCATTGCCTTAACCTATCCTGTAGAAACTTGCTACCTAGATAACAGAATTTCCTCAGATCTTTCTCTACTGTACTATTCGTTTCGAAGTATGCATTCCGTTATTGTCCTTTCTATTACTTCTCATCACATACTACTTCTTTGTTTAACCTCCCGAAATATTCTGCGCAAAGCATGCTGTCCATTCCTTTTAACAGGTCTCCTAGGTGTTTCTTATATCTGACCGCAAGCGCCGGGTCGCCTGTAAACGTTACCGTCATCTCTCCCCCTTGAACTTTCATTAATCTCCCGAAATGTTCTTTCATTCTATCCATCCAGCAGAGGTGATAATCTGAGATTATGCCTTTGCTTACTGTTAACACGTACTTGCCTTTTCGACGTTCCCATTATACTACGTCCATCTGAGTTTTAAAGATGTACATTACATTTGTCAGTAAGCGTACTTTAGCCCCAATTTCTAAGGGCTGAGTACATCTTACCCCAACTACTCTTGCTGAGTAGGTTGACTACACTATGTCATCAAAAGTATCCGGACATCAGGCCGAAAGTGACCTACAAGTTCGTGGCACCCTCCAACGCAACGCTGTAATTCAGTATGGTGATGACCCGCCCTTAGCCTAGATGACAGCTACCACTCTCGCAGGGATACGTTGAAAGAGGTGCTGGAAGGTTTCATGGAAATGGCAGCCTTTTTTTCACGGAGTGTTGCACTGAGGAGAGGTATCGATGTCGGTCGGTGAGGACTGGCACCAAGCCGGTGTTCCAAAACATCCCAAACGTGTTCCACAGGATTCAGGTCATGACTCTGTGCAGGTTAGTCCATTACGGGGATGTTATTGTCGTGTAACCACTCCGCCACAGGTCGTGCATTATGAACAGGTGCTCGATCGTGTTGAAAGATACAATCGCCGTCCCCGAATTGCTCTTCAACAGTCGTAAACAAGAAGGTGTGTAAGGTGTCAGGCAAATCCAACACCTTCCACGAAAACCCTGACATGATAAGCAAATCCGGTAGTATGTCACGTAACTCCGATTAAATCGTGACATTAAATTAACCAAAGTAATACGAGTAACGAGTGAGCAAATGGAATACCACAGACTAACACAAGAATGCCTAAATGCATGTCATACCTTCCCACCGTGAGACAGACGCAGTTCCGAGGGGAGAAACGAGAACAGAAGCCGAGAGCAGAACCGTGTTAAGCTTGAAGGCCCTACGATAAGGGACGGACTCCCACGTTGCCAGCTAACCACCATGACAACCCCCTAGTCCATGTTAAAAGCTAGATCCCTCCAGAAGAACAGTATAGATCTTACGATAACACTAAAAGGGCCACACGAGCTGCAATTTTTAGCGTGAGACTTTTTCGCGTCTCTGTTACGTTGCAAACTTTAAAAACATTGCCCCTCCACGAAAAGTATAACTTTTCTGAATGGATAGACAGAATTTTTGTAGGCAGAGCTTAAGGTTAACATTGAGACCCTGATTGATCAGATGAAAACACAGCCAGATAGTTTTTTTTTTAAACCAACTTCGGTAAATTGTAATAAGGAGAAGTTAGGAGAGAGTTACTTCCGAGACGGCGAGCTGTATGGAGCTGCGCCGGCCGCCGCCCCCTGACGAACACTGACAAGGTAATGAATGCACACGATGCCGCATTTTTGAGCGCATAAGGCTTCATTCAGAACCGCAGAAGTCTCATCTGTTTCATCCCCTTTTTACGTAATACTAGTGTCATCGTCAATTGAAGCTCATGGTATTCACATTTGCTACGTAAGTTAAAATCTGAAACGCGATGATTTTTCTGTTCTATAATTATTGAGAAGCCAGATCAGCCACTGTAATTTACGACAAGTTAGATAAGTAATTAAAGATAATTGAGGGTCACTGTAGATCATTTTGATGGTTTTCTCTTTTGTGAAACTTAATTTAAACCTAGATTATAGATGTGATATGGCATAGGTCATCCTTCGATCCATTGTAGAACTTGGAAACCCATTCAGGGAATATTCGTTCACATTTTTGTTGAACGCAGTTGGTTTTTATCATCCTGTATTAAAACATTTCCTTTTACCGATAGTGCAATTTATAAACAATGTTTTGTCAGTAGAATAAAATTTCCAGCGGTAAACTTAACTGCTTTTTCGACGTTATTTTACCAGCTAACTAAAAACAGGAAAGCCTTGAACGCCTTCCACTAAATTTAGTTAGCATTAAGATTCTTTTACAGGGAGTGCAGTGGAGCTGACGCTGAAATCATTAAGTATTTGGTTATATCATCGCTAGTCTCACTGAACTCTTCTGAACTCTACATGTCATGTGTGGTCTGGCGTCTCCTTACCAGCAACAGGTCCCAGGTTCAAACTAGTCAATTCCCTAAAAAACACTCTCAGAGCGTCGTTGCACGAAAGTGGTAGGGAGACACGACATAGAACAACAGACACCACGCAGAATGTTAGAGAATGGCGACCCTGCCAGGATGGTAAAATACCATGATTGAAGGGCGACCACATGCCTAGCTCGGTCAGAAAAATATCCTGTTGAAAAATTTTCGTAGTAAAATTTTTTTCATAAATTTATAAATAGTCGAAAACAGTAGCTGCAGCGATAGATAGTAAAAAAGTATTCAATAGAGCGTGAGACATTCTAGCAGAGACAATAGCATAATTAAGTTATGAATTTTAATATTGTTAGAATTAAGTTTTCTCTCCAATGCAAGCGCACAGGTGGCGGATACATGGTTGAAAAGTTGGTTCTGACCCAACAAGTAAGTGAATGGATTGTCAAGCCGTGTGTGCAAAAAAGTTTATGAAACGCGTGAGATCGTATGAGCGCATGTTGACGCGAAGTGGGGCTCATGAATTGCTTTTAAAACAAAAAATAAGGGATTCGGAAAGATTAGCAATGGCAGATCGAGACCTTGACCGAATTGAGGTAGAGACCCAACATGAAGATGGACAGAGAATAGAAGACAGTACAACAGACGATGCAGTATCGCGAGAAATAGGACATATAGCCCACCATAACGAGGATAATGTACGCCAAGGCACAGAAAACCTAGGTCAGCATAGGGCAGAGGAGCAGGAAAGTGGAGAGACAGCCGATGAGGATTCTAACTTGCGTCTTGAATACGTGGAACCCATAGTACAAGTAATCAGAGATCCCTCACCACAGAGTACAAGGAATTCGAGCAGAAACGTGTCACCGCACAGTTCAATGCAATCGGTTGCAAACCAACACTTGGGCGAAAATACAGAGCGTAGGACGTCGGAAGAAAACGCAATAGGACCCACCAATCTGGCAGAATTACTACAATTAATGACGGAAACCATGACAAGACAAAATAAAGAAATTGCGAACCAAATTAAAATTCAGAATGCAGAAACGACGAACCAAACTGCAGAAACCACGAGACAAATGCGTGAGATTAAAGAACAAAACAAAAAAATTCAGTTACACCTAAGTCATATTGAAGACGAGGCAAAAGATTCTCGAGAAGTGATAGGAAACTTAATAACAGGTCACAATCAATTGAGACAGACATTGACAATGTACAAACGGACGTACAAACATTGCATAATGACATTCAGGACGAGATCGAAACATTACGTAACAACACCCAGGGAGAAGTCAAGAAACTAGAGAAACAGATAAACGTAATTACTAGACAAGCAGCAGGTACAGAGCGTGAAATTGTTGAAAACAGTGTGTTACACAAACGTATCACAAAATCAGCGCTGAAAAGATATGATAACCGCATAGTCAAAATAGAAGCGCAAACGAGGCAACAATTTCATAAATTGCGAACAGAGTTGTTGCAAACCATTGAAGAGCGTAGTGAACAGGATCGAACAAGTACTGAGTCTGCAACCGCATCCGTATCTGTAACAGCACCGGAAAAACAAGAAAACTCGACCAGGAAATCGTTGTTATTGTCGGAATGGCCCACACAGCACATACAAAGTGACAGTCGAGCGAGAACTGAAAAATACTGATCATGACAAGAGACTGCGTTACTGTCAATGGTTCAAAAATTTCGTTCAACAAAATGGGATATTCTTAATGAAACGTTTTTCACAGATGAAGCGTAGTTTCCTTTATCCGGGTACATGAACTCGCAAAATTCTCGTATGTGGAGTACTGCAAATTCATTGTGTATTCATGAGGAGCCACTTCGTTCTGTGAAAATAGGAGTTTGGATTGCAATTTCTAGACGTCGGATTGTGGGTACCATATTTTTCAACGAAACAATAAACGCACAACGATACCGCAGTGATATTCTGAACCCATTCACAGGAGAACTTAAGTGAAATACTGAACTGTTATTTTCAACAAGGTGGTGCAATCACTCATACAGCTCGCGTTTCAATGTCACTACTTGCTGATGTTTTTGGTGATTGCATAATTTGACAGGGACTTTGGCGTTCACGATCGCCTGACCTAACACCACCTGACTTTTTCTTCTGGGGTGCAGCGAAAGCAACTGTCTATAAAAACCGTCCAAAATCCATCGATGAACTGAAAACTGCAATATTCACTTTCACTGTTTCTGTTACAGAAGAAATGTTACAGCTTGTGTTTTGAAACATGATTAGACGAATTGAATTGTGTATTCAACAACAGGGGGGATACTTTCAACATTTAATGTGAAAATTTGTAAGTAAATATGGATATTCAATAAATTTATAACTTGTATATCACTGTGTTTCATTTCGATTCACTGCGGCATACGGCACGCGCGGTTGACAATCATACGGCACTGCGGGGAGGCTTTTTGAACACCCGGTATTAAGAAAGCTATGTCAAGTATTGTAGAAGACAGTGTTAAAAGTGATATTTTGAAATATAAATAAACAGGATACATCAATGAGAGGTGTCGCCTACCATCGTTGTCAGTACTACAGATCTTGCCCTTTGACTAACCTGGCCAAGGGGCATCCCACAAAAAAAGCACGAACACTCGTTCAAGTTCGAGATGACAGCATAGCAGCCTCCGTCGAAGAAGATCCCACAACCGACGGACGAACTGTCTTCTGCGCTGGGGACACAACTTTAAATGTTCAAATGTCTGTGAAATCCTATGGGACTTAACTGCTAAGGTCATCAGTCCCTAAGCTTACACACTACTTAACCTAAATTATCCTAAGGACAAACACACACACCCATGCCCGAGGGAGGACACGAACCTCCGCAGGGACCAGCCGCACAGTCCATGACTGCAGCGCCCGAGACCGCTCGGCTTTCCCGCGCGGCGACACAACTTTAGAGGACGACCGGTTGGTGGTAAGAACGGTTAGGGGCTCTTATTCAATCTCTACAGGTCTCTCCAGCTTCCAGATCTGACATCCAACACGACAACGTATAATTTTATACACTCCGTTAAACTACGGGGTTTCACAAAGCAGGACAGCAAGTGTGACTGCCTAAAAGAAAAAAACGGTGGAACACTTGTGCCAATGCCCTCTTTGTCCGTTTGATAGTGCAAAGCAGGACTTCATGTTTGCAAAAGATAGCACACAAGGCGTGCCTCATACTTTGGCAAATGACATCTGATTTGTAAATTTCGTCTATGATGTTTCTGAGTGTGCTTTTTTTGTTGTAAATGTGTATGTACTGTGTATAACTGCTTATACAGCAAAGGTAGGCTTCTGACACCTTATGTCGTAAAACGCGTTCTCTTTGCCTACAAATACTAGGACCGTACCCTGATTTTCCTCAGTCTCGCTTCCGCTACAAGACCAATGTGAGATTTGCGCCTCTGGTACCTTTATCTTTCTTGAAATGAAACTAAATTAAGTCCAGTAACTCTGCACAATATTTTCCCTACCTCGTCAGAACAGATTAAAAGTGAATACAGCGATTTCTACTTTTGTACATTATATCAACAGCTGTCACATAATTCGTGAATCCGTTTCTTCTCAGGGATGCTAGTCGCGCTGCGAAGCTCCCACCGCACCTGAGGGCAGTGCAGCAGCCTAGCAGGCCACACCCCGGCACCGCCACAGTAATCCGCGCCGCCGGCTAATGCAGTGGCCAGCCGCACTGAGTCCCAGTTCGCCTGCTAAGCGCGGCGCTCCACAGCGCCGAAGCGATGTGGCGCGCAGATCCCGGCGGCTGCTCTAATAGCCGGCACTAAGCCGCAGTATTGCGGCCGGACTCACTCAATAAGGGCCGCCGGCACGCCTACTGCAGGCAGGCGGGAGGGGCGCTGCCTCACGTCGTGGGTACCTGACTGCCCGACCAGCCGAAGGGCGGACACTCGCAGCGTCTAGCTACCGAACGGCATGTTACAGGAAGCAAGACTATAGTCTAGTTTACACGACCACACTAGGTTGCAGGCAACTGCGCTACCAGCCACTGCGCATGCGCGCCGCGCGTTTGCGGAACACGTTGGTGAAACTAAACACTTTCGGCGTGTTCCAACTTTGGTGACACAAGTTCCATGAGTTTTGAGGTTACCTTCGTTCGTAGAGTGTGGACAAGCTGAAATATGAAGTAGGGAACGGAGACTAATGTTCATTTTTCGGATAGCTGTGCTTTCCATAGGTGTTTGTGGGATTTCAGTGATGCTCATTACAAAAATAAGTAACATATCACTGCTCCTGAGACCGTCATATGCGATCAGAACGTAGATGGTTTGACAATATCTGAGCTGCGGGGCAAAATTTATTGATTGTTGACAGGAGGGAAGACTATACAAATCAAAAAGCTGCATTCTTTACTCAATATTCATCTGTTTAAAACGTCGCTAGAGTGCTCCCCATTCACATATGTTAGAATTTTGAAATATTGCCACTCTACAGACCTAACTTTAACAGAGTAGTTAGCAAAACATTCTGTCCTTAATGCGGCCTGCTTCGAATAATTATTGCTGTTAATGTTAATAATTATTAATGTTAATATTTAACGGTGTTAATGAAAAAGCGTATCACCAACTAAAACCGCATCTTATAAAATGCCTAGTGTTTTCGATTAAAATCTACACAATATGATTTGTAATTTCAGTTCTGGCGACAGTGCTTCATGCATTACAGTGCTTTTATTCCTTATCGCATAATTAACTCTATTTGTAAGAAACGTGAACAGTTCTGGTGAAATTATAAGATAATTAAAGCAACTTCTTGAGCCTTCCGTTATAAATTATTTCAGCAAGGATGCTGAGCAACTGACCTGACGTCTTTTCTTCATCCAGTCACGAACCGAAACATGTTTCCTTTTTTTTTCATATGCAGCGATTCCATTCAACAAGCTTTAATTCCATCACAACCCGTGCGACGCGCAGCTGCCAAAACTTTCATTTCAGACACGACTCAGGGACCCACAAAACGACGAATCTGAAGTGTGCACTGGTGTCGCCGTGTCTACAGTCAAATATACCAGTTAATGACAGTGATGTGGGTGTGGCAACTGTAAAAATTATTAGTTCGCCTAAACAGGTCATTCAAAAGGATTTAAATATGCTAAATCTCATGTTAGTAAATTGACCAAGTGTCTGTAGCAAGATCCCCGAGTTACTCTCCGGAATAAACAGTAGTAATGCCAATATTGTATTAGGTACCGAAAGCTGGTTGAAACCAGACAGCGAAATTTTGAACTCGGATTGGACAATGTTTAGGAAGGATAGGACTGATGCTATGGAAGGTGGTGTGTTCATTGCAGTTAAAAGCTGTTGAGATCGATACTGGGTCGGATTGTGAGATGGTCCGGATAAAGCTGTCAATCAGACAAGGAGTGACCATTGTATTAGGATGTTTTTATAGACCACCATCATTCGCAGCAATCGTCGCAGAACGTTTCAGGGAAAGTCCTGAGTACATAGGAAATAAATATTCAAATTATCCATTAGTTATAGGTGGAGACTTTAATCTGGCGTCCATTGACTGGGAAAATTACACGTTTATCACAGGGGGCAGAAGCAAAGAATCGTGTGAATTTATTCTAGGAGCGCTCTCAACATACAACATGAGCAATTAGTTAGAAAACCAACGCGAGATAGGAACATGGTAGGTATCTTGGCGACAAACAGACCTCATCTTTTTGAGGACGTTAATTTAGAAGAAGGTATTAGCGACCATAATGTCGCTGTGGATTCTATATCTGTGGAAGTTGCAAAAACCAAAGAAATAGCGAAGAGTTTTCTTGTTTTGGAAAGCAAATAAAAGTGTCATTAATAAATATCTTCATAGTCAACTCCAAGCATTCCTCGCGGGACACAAAGATATTGAGCATCTTTGGTCGGAATGTAAAGGTATTGTCCACCACGTGCTAGAGAAATATGTTCCTAGAAAAATATAGCGGAGGGAAAGGATCCACCTTGATTCAACAAACATATTAGGACGTTACTGAGAAAGCAGATAATTTTGCACAGTCGTTTTAAACGTAGTCCCTGCCCCGCTGATAAACAGAAACTATGCGAAATAAAAGCAGCTGTCAAACGGTCAATAAGAGATTCTTTTAACGAATTTGAAAACAATATTTTATCTGCAGCTTCTAAAAATAGCCCCAAAAACGTTTGGTCGTACGTAAAACCTATGAAAGCTACAAATAATTGAGTACCATCTCTTGCTGACAGTACGGGTAATGTAATGGATGATGATGAACAGAAGGCCGAAATTCTAAACCTAGCTTTCAAAAACTCGCACATTCCACGTTTGTTGTCGAACAAACGCAAGGATGGCTGATATAGTGTTTAGTGGATCTGGTATTGTAAAACGGTTAAGATCCTTAGACGCCAGGAAGGCATTTGGCCTGGACGGTATCCCCGAAAGATTTTATGTTGACTATGCTACAAACATAGCTCCATTCTTATCCATCATCTATCAGAGATGATTGGAACAGCGGAAAGTTTCACGGGACTGGAAGATGGCTCAGGTCATAACAACCTACAAAAAGGGTAGAAAATCGGATGCACATAATTACCGGCGAATTTCACTGACATCGATTTGTTGTAGAATCATGGAACATATTTTGTGTTCAGACATAATGACCTTTCTAGACTCTGAGAAGATCATCTGCAGAAACCAGAACGGTTTTAGGAAACATCGGTCATGCGAGACACAGCTGGCCCTCTTGGTGCATGATACACAACAGGCTCTAGATACTGGCTACCAGGTTGATGCCACATTCCTCGACTTTCGAAAGGCGTTCGACTCAGTTCCGCACTGTCGCTTCCTCCAAAAAGTGCGCGCTTACGGTCTATCCGATGACATATGCGGTTGGATAGAAAGTTTTCTAACAGACAGAGAGCAGTATGTCGTCCTGAATGGGGAGACTTCAACAGAAACAAGCGTAACATCAGGTATACCCCAAGGCAGCGTAATAGGTCCGCTGCTTTTTACGACTTACTTAAACGATCTGGTTGATGGTATTGTCCGCGGCATTAGGCTGTTTGCCTATGATGCTGTAGTCTATAGGAAAGTAGTATCACACGAAAGTTGTGAACATATCGATGAGGATTTGCAGAAAATAAATGCTTGGTGTAATGACTGGCAGTTATCTCCTACTGTAACTATTGCGTATAACAAAGCGAGAATTCCCATTAATGTGCGATTACAAAATAAATGCCAAGTATTTGCAAGCGGTAACATCCGTCAACACCTGGGTGTGACTATTCGAAATCAGTGTGGGATCCGTACCAGATCGGGTTGACGGAGGAGATAAGATCCAAAGAAGAACGGCGCGTTTCGTCACAGGGTTATTTGGTAACCGTGATAGCGTTACGGAGATGTTTAGCAAACTCAAGTGGCAGACTCTGCAAGAGAGGCGCTCTGCATCACGGTGTAGCTTGCTCGCCAGGTTTCGAGAGGGTGCGTTTCTGGATGAGGTATCGAATATATTGCTTCCCCCTACTTATACCTCCCGAGGAGACCACGAATGTAAAATTAGAGAGATTGGAGCACGCACGGAGGCTTTCAGACAGTCGTTCTTCCCGCGAACCATACGCGACTGGAACACTAAAGGGAGGTAATGACAGTGGCACGTAAAGTGCCCTCCGCCACACACCGTTGGGTGGCTTGCGGAGTATAAATGTAGATGTAGACGTAGATCTCAAATGGAACGATCGGATTACACAAGTAACGGGTAAGGCGAACACTAGATTGCGGTTTATTGGTAGAATTCTGAAGCGATGCAGACCTTCAACAAAGGAAATAGCTTACAATACGTTAGTTCGTCCAGTCTTGGAGTATTGTTCGTCTGTGTGGGACCCTTACCAGTTGGGTCTAATTCAAGATATTGAGAATATCCAAAGAAGAGCGGCAAGATTCGTGACTGGTACATTTAGCCATCACGAGAGCGTTACAAATCTCATAGAAAGTTTGAAGTGGGACACACTTGCAGATAGACTACGCGCCAAACGGAATAGGCTGCTCACTAAATTCCAATATCCGATCTTCGCCGAGCATGTAGAGCATATATTATTACCTCCAACATTCAAATCGTGCAATGATCACCATTCAAAGATAAGGGAAATTAGAGCTCTTGCTGAGGCGTTCAGACAGTCGATTTTCCCTCGCGTGATCCGCTAGTGGAACAGATGGGGGAAAATATGACTTTGGCGCGAATAGTGGCCTCCGTCACACACTGCTTAGAGGCTAGCGGAGTAAATACACTCCTGGAAATTGAAATAAGAACACCGTGAATTCATTGTCCCAGGAAGGGGAAACTTTATTGACACATTCCTGGGGTCAGATACATCACATGATCACACTGACAGAACCACAGGCACATAGACACAGGCAACAGAGCATGCACAATGTCGGCACTAGTACAGTGTATATCCACCTTTCGCAGCAATGCAGGCTGCTATTCTCCCATGGAGACGATCGTAGAGATGATGGATGTAGTCCTGTGGAACGGCTTGCCATGCCATTTCCACCTGGCACCTCAGTTGGACCAGCGTTCGTGCTGGACGTGCAGACCGCGTGAGACGACACTTCATCCAGTCCCAAACATGCTCAATGGGGGACAGATCCGGAGATCTTGCTGGCCAGGGTAGTTGACGTACACCTTCTAGAGCACGTTGGGTGGCACGGGATACATGCGGACGTGCATTGTCCTGTTGGAACAGCAAGTTCCCTTGCCGGTCTAGGAATGGTAGAACGATGGGTTCGATGACGGTTTGGATGTACCGTGCACTATTCAGTGTCCCCTCGACGATTACCAGTGGTGTACGGCCAGTGTAGGAGATCGCTCCCCACACCATGATGCCGGGTGTTGGCCATGTGTGCCTCGGTCGTATGCAGTCCTGATTGTGGCGCTCACCTGCACGGCGCCAAACACGCATACGACCATCATTGGCACCAAGGCAGAAGCGACTCTCATCGCTGAAGACGACACGTCTCCATTCGTCCCTCCATTCACGCCTGTCGCGACACCACTGGAGGCGGGCTGCACGATGTTGCGGCGTGAGCGGAAGACGGCCTAACGGTGTGCGGGACCGTAGCCCAGCTTCATGGAGACGGTTGCGAATGGTCCTCGCCGATACCCCAGGAGCAACAGTGTCCCTAATTTGCTGGGAAGTGGCAGTGCTGTCCCCTACGGCACTGCGTAGGATCCTACGGTCTTGGCGTGCATCCGTGCGTCGCTGCGGTCCGGTCCCAGGTCGACGGGCACGTGCACCTTCCGCCGACCACTGGCGACAACATCGATGTACTGTGGAGACCTCACGCCCCACGTGTTGAGCAATTCGGCGGTACGTCCACCCGGCCTCCCGCATGCCCACTATACGCCCTCGCTCAGAGTCCGTCAACTGCACATACGGTTCACGTCCACGCTGTCGCGGCATGCTACCAGTGTTAAAGACTGCGATGGAGCTCCGTATGCCACGGCAAACTGGCTGACACTGACGGCGGCGGTGCACAAATGCTGCGCAGCTAGCGCCATTCGACGGCCAACACCGCGGCTCCTGGTGCGTCCGCTGTGCCGTGCGTGTGATCATTGCTTGTACAGCCCTCTCGCAGTGTCCGGAGCAAGTATGGTGGGTCTGATACACCGGTGTCAATGTGTTCTTTTTTCCATTTCCAGGAGTGTATTTAGCTGTAAATGTAGATGTAGAATAACACTGAGAACGTACGACACCAGTTACGTGGGCAGCTACGATGTCAGTCATGGTGTTTATAGAGGGGACACAATAGGTAAAGTTTTGAAAGGAACCCAAGTCCGGAAATGTATCGTTTGGATGTAAAATTATTTTGAAGATCGAATCACTTCCAAGTCTCCCGCTTCACGGCATGCGCACAGCGGAGACAACGTGCTCTGAGCTATTTACTATACAGGAGCCCGTGGCATCGGCAGTGTTTCGAGTGCTTGTCCACCGGGTCCTTTCTACGTCAGGAAGGGCGTTTTCCTCGAAGTAGAGGGTGCGGCGAGTACTTGGAGCAACACAGTCAACCCTCCTACTTGCTATCGTACCAGTTTCTGGCAGCCATTGCTGTAATCGGAAGACAATAGTATGTGACGTCACAACCACAACAGGGAGGCCCACGAAAACGACAGGCAGAGGCCCGTACGTCACTACACGTGACGCTGAAGGTCTTTCGAATGCCAGTAGTCGTCTGCGGTTGGGAGAGAGTAACAATTTCAGACGAGTTTAATAATTCTTGACTGCGCGTATAAATGCGTACAAGCTAGTGGCCAGTTAAGACGTTTAGTGAGTAGTACCTTTTTAATTACATATTGATTTCCCGGGAGCACTGCACGGAACCGATCGTTAGCGGAATGAAGCGCACAAACCGACTAGAGTGACGTCACAAGTTCGTTACTAGGCCCGTATTTATCGTAACGACGACACCATCTTAAATACGTTTCAGCCGTCAATTTTCAACCTTATTTTATTTGGCAACCAGTTTCAGCGTTTTACTACGCCATCTTCCGGCCCTGTGTACAGACAACAATGGTACCAGTATAAAATCGATAACCAAAAAAGGGGCGTGGTGCAAGTTTATATATAGTGGTAATATGTAATAACAATAACAATATCAACCAGTACAGGAAGATACATATAGTACCAGATAAATTAAGGAATAAAATAAGAGAACAGTGCACACCGCATTAACCTAAACTAGTGAGCAATGTGTACAGTCATACAACCGTAAAAAAGGAATCTACTAAACTGAGGTCAATATTTTATGTTATGCATAGATGATCACGGTATAATGCTAATGCAATGCCCGTGAACCAACTGGAGTAAATTAATGTAGTCATATACTGACTAGTTCAGAATGAACATAAAACGTTTGATTACATGCTGACAATTTCGTACAATAAACGTGTAACGACACTCGATATTGTTTTTACTGATCTTTAACATGTACTTTCTTTACACATATTCATTATTGGTCTTAACGTCACATTTTTAGGCTACACTACAACAATACATTTACTGTTCTTTAAATAATGCATATGTCGTTAGCTTTTTGCAGCTTCCAAGTCTTAGGTGACGTATGCTAACGGTGCCTCCATCTACTTACTTGGTTACCTTCATTCTTCAAGAAGTAACCACGACTGCTGCTAAGCCACGGGGGTCACTCCAAAAGAAATGCACACTATTTTTGTAAAAATACAGTTTTCATTCTGCATGTGTGAAAGTTTTACAGTGTGTAGATACATCCTTCCCGCTTGTTTTCAAATTTAGTTCAACCTGTTCCAGTGAGTGGCGCCGTCACAGCATGGCTTCAAGATGGCTGCTACACTTGACGTTCGTCAGAAGCAACGTGCTGTCATAGAATGCCTGTGTTGTGAAAACGAGACAGTGGGAAACATCCACATTAGGTTGAAGAAAGTGTATGTAGATGCTGCTGTCGATCGCAATACAGTTAGTCGGTGGGCAAGCAGGTTGTGATGAAAGCGGGCACGGCAGTATTGAGGATTGTCCTCGCAGCGGCAGGCCTCGCACTGCACACACTCCAGACAACGTGCGGAGAGTTAACGAATTGGTGACTGCTGACAGATGCATCACAGTGAACGAATTGTCACGCTACTTTGGGATAGGGGAAGGAAGTGTTTGCAGAATACTGAAAGTGTTGGCGTTAAAAAAGGTTTCTGCCAGGTGGGTTCCCATGATGTTGACAGTGGCTCACAACGAAACAAGAAAAGCGGTATGCAGCGAACTTTTGGAACAGTACGAGAATGGTGGAGATGAATTTCTTGGAAGGATTGTGACAGGTGATGAAACATGGCTCCATCATTTTTCACCAGAGATGAAGAGGCAAACAGTGGAGTGGCATCGTGCAAATTCACCCAAGAAAAAAAATTCAAAACCGCACCTTCTGCTGGAAAAGCTATGGCTATGGTGTTTTTCAGTTCGCCGGCCGCTGTAGCCGAGCTGTTCTAGGCGCTTCGGTCCGGGACAGCGCTTCTGCTACCGTCGCAGCTTCGAATCCTGCCTCGGGCATGGATGTGTGTGATGTCCTTAGGTTAGTTAGGTTTAAGTAGTTCTAAGTCTAGGGGACTGATGACCTCAGATGTTAAGTCCCATAGTGCTTAGAGCCATTTGAACCGTTTTTTCAATTCCGAAGGACTCTTGCTTGTGGACATCATGCCAAGTGGAACCACCATAAATTCTGTTGCATATGTGACGACACTGAAGAAACTGCAAGGTCGACTGAGTTGTATTCGACCACATTGGCAAAAGCAGGATGTTTTACTGTTGCACGACAATGCACGGTCACATGTCAGTCAAAAAACCATGGAAGCGATCATAAAACTCGGATGGACAACACTGAAACACCCGCCTTACAGTCCTGACCTGGCTCCATGTGACTATCATCTCTTTGGAAAACTGAAAGACTCTCTCCGTGGAACAAGATCTGAAGATGATGATTCCCTTGTGCATGCTGCCAAACAGTGGCTCCAACAGGTTGGTCCTGAATCTTACCGTGCGGGTATAGAGGCGCTGGTTCCAAGATGGCGTAAGGCAGTTGAGAGGGATGGAAATTATGTGGAGAAATGAAAATATTGTTCCTGAAGGATGTATCTACACACTGTAAAACTATTAAACATGTATAATAAAAGATGGTTAAAAAAGTTGTGCATTTCTTTTGGAATGACCTTCGTACGTTGGTTGGTATTATGGCGTTAGTGTTATGAGGGAGTTCTTTTCCTCTTTACATTGTTTTTATGTTACATCACGAGTGTTAGTTTTCATACGGCTACTAATTTTGTTAGGTAACATGGGTGTTGGCTCAGATTGCTCACCTGAGCATGTGTTCCCTTGACAATACCGGACACAGTGTTTCAGTATATACCTTGACACCCAAGTTCTCAGTTAACCATCTAATCACAAAGGTTCCAACTGACATATTACACATTGTATGGTACATCACGACACATGTGTTCTGGTGGATATTCTGTCATAAGTCATCTGATTGTAACTGGTGTCTTTCTGATATATTGCGTATGCATCGTAGTACTTTTCTTTTATGCTTATTCCATAACTTCTGATTTTATTACATAGCCACACGTCTACTTATTGGCATACTTATCACTTTCGTGATAACGTGATTTTATCTTTTCTATATTCAGCACTTACTGCATAGTGGGAATTCGTTACGGTATATTGCATTAGATGTATAGTTTGATTCACTAAAAATGTTTTATTAAATAGGTTGCATCTTATGGATTGCGATCGATAAAAATTGTACTGATGTAGTTTTGTTCTCCTTTTATTAGTTATTAGTAGTGTTTGATGAAACAGATATTTATGGGGTTGACCTCCAATAACTGGTAGATGTTTTAGTAGTGTATGACAACATGTAATCAAACGTTTTATGTTTATTCTGAACTCTTCAGTATATGACTACATTACTTTACTCCAGTTGTTTCACGGGAATTGCATTAGCATTATACCGTGATCATCTATGCATAACATAAAATATTGACCTCCGTTTGGTAGATTCCTTTTTTACAATTATATGACTATACACATTGCTCACTAGTTTAGGTTGATATGGTGTGCATGTGCACTGTTCTCTTACTTTATTCCTTAATTCATCTGTAACTATATGTATTATCCTGTACTGGTTGGTATTGTTACGTTATTAGATATTACCACTATATATAGGCTTGCACCACACCCCGTTTTTGGCTACCTATTTTACACTGATACCATTGTTGTCTGTAAACGGCGCCTGAAGATGGCGCAGTAAAACGCTGAAACTGGTTGCCAAATAAAATAAGGTTGAAAATTAACGGCTAAAAGATATTTAATTTGGCATCCTCTATCGAACAGTCGAGTTCCGCAACCATTTCTAAAAAGATGGACATACAGAGGCTCCATCTTGATGTGATCTTCAAATTTATTTTACATCAATAAATTTCCGAAAACTTTACCTACTAAGTATCTTCTACATCCTTCAGAAGCCTGTAGTACGAAGTTGTGAATCACCTATTATATGAGTGTTGTCGGCTGCTTTTCGTTTGAAAATAATAAATACGCAAGCATTACGCATTTTTCATTTAAGCGATTTCCTTAGCACTGACTCCATTTTCTACACGGCTGCTCTTAAGAATGTGAGGATATATCGTTGTGTTACCAACGAATAAATATTCCCAGGAATTTTGTAGACTTTAAAATCTACATATTTATATTCACTGGGACTTGTATATTTGCCATAAAAACGTATATTTGTCAGTAAACGATGGTGCATACCTAGCAGCTCCAACTCCCGTCATCTGCTGTGTACACATAATGTGGTACGGAACCTGCCGAATGTCTAACACGTGTGGAACGAGCTATAAGTTTAAATTTCAGCTGATACTCGGCCAATTGCATCGAAATCGGGCATGTCCAATCTCTTGTAAACCTTTTAGCGCTGATCGCGGAGAGTGGATTCCAACATCCAAGTAACATGTGCTCGGCTAGCGCAGAAGCCGCGGGGTGTCAACAGCACCAGCTGGTTCGCTGCGGGGCGCGGACAGACGACGGGCGTGGGATGCGGCCAGCGTGACGTCACACGCTGCTGTGTGTAGCCACGCGTCGCCGGCACCGTTTAACATGTCCGCATTTCCAACGCCGCTAGCCGCTGTCGCTCTGAGGTACTGACTGGCGCCACACAATGTTGGAAACTGTGACAGCTACCCTGAAGAGGTTAAGGTATCTCTTAACCATACATAACGTAATCCGATTGTTTGCAGTTCATCGCCGTGGTTGTGCGTAATTGAAAAATCTTTCAAGCCACGTCGGAAATAACCATTTCCGTTCGCGTCTACTTTATAAGCGAGGCGCAAAGGGTAACTGCAGAAACAGTGTTTTTCTGCCATAGCAGCTATGTCGACGTTTACAGACTGATTTGGTCAGCAATAGGAACTCCAATGTACTTTGGATATTGCTTAGTTTACAAGCGCTTGGGTTTGCTGACCTGTTATTAGTGTCTCCTTACACCATACTTGAAGAACTTCCCTGGTTCTGTTCGTCGGGTTTGTTTTTCGTTGTTTGGACTCCAACCAGTCTATGAACGAAACATGTTTCACGTCACTCTAGCGATTGTTTCCCATTACACTAAATAACGAAAAGGTCGGAACATAATTAGAATCAATAGAAAGGCTATGGAGAAATTTAAAAAATTATAAGTAATGAAAACAGCACAATAGCCTTCAGGTAGGAAAAAAAGACAAATCTTAAAATGCACTTACCTATGAGCAGAGAGGAAGCACTGGAATTATTTAAGAAGAATGACTGCCATTGGAGCAAGGTTCAATTTTGCACCGTTTTCCTTACTTTTAGTCTTTTTTCATAGTTTCGGCGTAGCCTTCTTTACGGTTTCGAATTTTTGTCAACTGTGCTGTTGTTTAATTGCAGCGAAAAACAATTGTTCAGCCGGCGCTGCGTGCACCATCACAGTTTGGTTGGAGACTAAACAGCGAGCATGGACCCTGCGCTCGGCACCGGATGAACAAAACCAGGGAAGGTGAAGAAATAACGCGAAAAGAGAAAGTAATAACGTGGACGCAAGCAATTTCGCCTAAAAAGTCTGAGATATTAACTTGTTGATCATCTCAGATTTTGTAAAAGTAAATGAAAAGCCTTTGGTTGTCAAAAGGCTAATGTGTGAAGCCTTCACACCTGGCAGCAGAATCGTGTCGAAGGACCTCTAGCAAAACTAAAAGAAATTCTGGTAATACGTAAAGGCTGTCAGAGGCACCACAGTTAGTGTCCACACACTCTTGGATAACACGGGAACGTAGAGGGAGAGCAGCAAAACGAAAGCAGAAATGCTGAAATCCGTTTTCAACATCTCATGTACTAAGTAAAATCCAGAGATATAGCTGAAATCGTTAAAACTCTAGAATGCAACAGAATTGCCATCAGATTATTTCTGACTCAGTTATCTCCTGTTTCGGAGTTAATACACCGAAGATCTCAAACAAAAAACCGCGTCCACTAGTTGCAAGAGAATGTTAGCAATAATTTGCCACAACAGCCTTATTCTTCGCAAATCCATATGCGCTTATCGATCAACAAGATAGTTCGTCCTCCATTTATCAGTCCAGACGTTAGCTACATTCCTAATTGCAATGATCATTTGAGACTGGTACTGCACTGTGATACCACAGTGAAAGATAATGACATCAAAGTCGGCGCGTTTTGATCATGTTCAGCCAGCGTAGCAAGAAATTCTCTCATATCGCCAACAATTAGGCAAAAATTGGCATCCGATTCCAGTCTGAAAAAGTGGAGTAACGAAAAAGACGATTCCTACAAACAGTGTTTAATGCAAAGGATAAGATCATATCAAATTGAAACGGAGCATATTTGAAACCGATTATGAAAAACTCGAGTTGGTGAAGGGTAGCGAATGAAAGAATTGATAATACAGACCAATATCTGGAAATCTCATCCAGTGAAGTTAGAGAGAGTCGAATCCATTGATCCTGTAATTTGGCCGCGTGGATATTCTGACATGAACTAGTTGGGCTTTCGAAAAGCGATCTTCATGAAATGCCACGAACGTGCGAATCAGTGATTGGTGCTAAGCGTGTTACGCGTGCTGGAGACGGGAACTTCAAGCACTCTGTGTAAATCTGTTCGTGTTCTTTTAGCATGTCTCCTTTGTCACACGTGTTTTGTTTCAACTTTTGCAGAGGCTAGCTAGTACGTACGTTTATTTCTCATTTGGATGTTTGTTTCATTTCCTGTGCATGATAGGTAATCATCGAATAGATCTATTGTTAATATTTATAGTGTATCATAAACCACCGCAATGTACTGCAGGTAACATTGCGGCAAATTCTGCTCGAATGGTGTATCTATAGGCGTTGGTAAACCATACTCTCAATGCTCCGTATCATCCTTGCATAAGGTTTACAAATACTACATCCCGAATTTCTTTCAAGGAGGTAATCTATAATACCTAGATGTCATTAAGTTTTAGTTAAGACGATTTTGCAATACAAAATCCTAATGATGTTTTAGAATGGACGACTCTCAATTTTCGAATATCAATTTTTAGTGAAAGAGGATCATCAGAGCATTATTAGGGTTAACCAGACATTGGCCGTAGTTTATGATACATTATGATTAATATTTCAGCATTTACTCCAACTTCGAAACAGTTACAAAACAGAACAGATTCTTCACACAACAATTGTGAAATGAAACAGTTATGCCGACTGTTTTCAAAAATAGATCAATTAACATTTCTGACAATGGCTGATCTTTGCGTCACTTTACCAAGACCAGTAATCCGTAAAGAGTTTCTCTTTAACGCACACTAGAAATCTCCGTTCTCCCATCATACGATAGAGTAAAAAGCTTTGATTGTTGTAGTACTGCTACGAATCAGTATATTCGAAGAGTAGATAACAGAAAGTATCGTTGTTTTAAGTTGTAATAAGAAAACGAGACAATATTCATATTATTATTATTTCAGTTTAGTGAAACTAAATGTCTTATTTTAATGAAATAATTCAAATCCTTACTTTGTTCACGTTAAAGTAATTGCACTTCATTACGCCCGAATATTTTCTCTCGCTCTCATCGGAGTGGGATGCGAAATGAAAATCAGTGAAACTCTTACGTCGTAACTCATATATGAGACGGCAAAAGTTTCAGTGTCACGTTAGGGTTATAAGTGATTCGCACCGAACATTCTAGAACATTGTACTGTGTTTGAATACAGTAAATTTTATATAATGACTCACGAAAACTAGTTTTGATACACTTAGCTAGTATCTTTAACGTCACTGAAAACAGTCCTTTTGGAAAATTATGCAATTTTTATCGAGGCAATTGACAGATTATAGTTTAAAGAAATTTAAACCGACTGTAATTTATTTATTTTTCCAGAGTTGAAGATCATAGTGTTATCAGTGATACACTGTCTCAAAGTTCGTCTCGGAATAACGACCTTACCTACGTCTGGGCGTCTGGACAGAGGGTCATTGTGGCAGTAAGTTTGCTTTATATGTAGCGGGAAGGAACAGATTATTAATATGACAAAAGTTTCACGTCGGCACCTTTGGGTAAGCTTACAGATGAAGTGTGAGCGGATGAAGGAGTGGGATGTGTCGGCCAGGCATGCTGTCTGAGGGTTTCAAGGGTCACAGCAGCTCTTTGTGGATGGACATGTGGAAGGGGGCCAGCCGCCAGGGAACGCCTGGTTCAGCCTTGAGTCGCGTAGAGATGGGACACGAGTGGTTCGGCCGGACTTGTACGCCTAAAAAATACCAGCCCGCAAAAACTGAGACTATGATTCACAGTCCTGCATCCAAACTGCGATTTCCTATTTAATGTAAGAACTGCTTCCTAAATTCAAGACATATGCGCAAGGGAAGTTGGCCTCCCACAGTTAGGCTACTTCTTCAAAACCCACAGTTAATGTGAAATAACATTACAAGCTAAAGTAGCGTGAAGGAAGGTACCGGGCCCTGATTTGCTGGCACAACCATATGTTGTGAGAGCTGGTCAGGAGACGATAGCCTTCACGAAACAGTTCGCCCTGGGAACTCGACATTGCTGAATGCGCAAGACAAGTATTAATCTGTTTAAAAATACTGGAATATAGAGTGTAATGTGGAGTGAGCGTTCAAGGTGATAAAGTTTCACCGTAAAGGGGGACAATTATGAGCACTTACGAACTGCGACTGTAAAAACGAACTGAAAGGACTAGACTTTTCCAGGAAAATACACAGCTATTAGAAGTGATGCGCATGATGTGACTAAGAAAATGACGTCTATTAACATCTTTTCTCTGTGAATGAGAAAGATAGATACAGAAAACTGGGAGTGACTTTGATTTCTGCTGAAGGTACAGCTCCCTGAAAGATGTATTATCTTTTGGAAATTGTAGGACCTACTCAATTCAATAACAATTCGAAATCGGTAACTTTCACTAGCGAAAAAAATATGAAGTAATCCTTATTGCAATTCAGCTTTAAGCTCAGGCAGTTTTGTCCTACCACACTGCTCCTCACTTTTGAAAACAGAGGTCGATCACCAGCGTCGTTTCTTCTTCTTTTTCTGACGATCAGCTTACTGCAGTAACATAAATGCTACACATACAACGACTAATGAATCTTCTTTCCTCATAATATCGACCCGTGAAATTATAGTTAAAACACTACTTTATAAGAGTCAGAAAACGGTAGCAACGTAGGCAAGTTATCAGAGCCAAGTGAAATTCCACATGTCTAAATCCCTTGGTCCCCAGCCCTTCGTTTGGGGTGTATGAGAAACCGAACGCCAATCGACTGAATCAAGTCTCTGTCATTCGTTAGCCTAGTGCAGTGTTTCCCAGTCTGGGGGGTAACTACCCCCTGAGGGGTAAAATGAAATTTTCTGAGGGGTACAGATTAAATGATAACATTCTGTTTCTGTCACGAAACTAAATTACTTTCAAAAGATGATTACTATTATCACAACTTTGTAAGACCAAATAATGTAAGTTATCAGCATACAGTTTTTCTCAGTTAGTAGCATTAATGCAGTGGAGCTTACTATTTCCTCATATACTCCATCTACTACACACATGTTTTGATTTGTCCCGTACATCGCTGCTGATAAAAGTAAGACATACACGTAAGGAAAGCTAAATATCTCAAGAAAATGTCCCATCCAAGTAGTAGATAGTCCCTGCAGTAGTCCAGAAACTGCTTCATTACTCGCTTTGAAACACATAGATGAATTAATTGACAGCAGAACATATCAGCCACTACATAAGGGGTAGTATAGTTCTGTACGCAATATTACTATTATTGTTACTATTAATATTAGTGGCTGTGGTCAGACATAAAGCATTAACAGCCTGAAGCCTCCAATTTATGCCAGTTCAGAAGTAAGGAGCGCAGCAATCAAATGATTTACGACGTATATTGCACACATTTTAAACTGGTTGATATTAAATGGGGTAACAGTGTGCAGGTGAAGCAAGTGCCGCAGTGGAGAGGAGTAATGCAGGGGACGAATTTTTTGTAACAAGTGTCTACCCTCATTGTGGCCAGTTAGGTTTCTGACCTGAGAAGGAGTCGTGGGTAGCATTTGAGATACACCACGAATTCCTTCGTCATTCATTCTAATAATGCCCCCTCCCCCCCCCCCAAAAAAAAACACACACATTGCCATTCATCTTTCATAAAAGTGTTCAAAGAAAAGTCTTTCATTCTACAATTTAGTTAGGTGCTGAAGTCGGTGATAATGTGGGAGGAGAGCAAGAGACGGCAGGGAGGGAGGAGAGGGCGATGGTACTAGCAACTGTCTGATTCCACTCAGGGATAATGGTGTATGGCCGCTCTTACACTATAATATTTCTTTGTCAAAGTTGATATGTCAAATATTTATGTCAAAGAAATGTGACAGTTTAATAGGGAACATTGCCAAATCTCGCCTTTCGTAAAAAAATATATATATATAATCAAATCCAGGGTCTCGCCATAGATTTGATCATAAAAGTCATTCGTCTTCTGTTTACTGCGGTCTGAAATGTAACCACTTGGAACTCTGGCATCGGTGCAGCTATTGGAGTTTATGTGGCGTGTTTCTTCGACTGTTTATAATAACCTTTCTTCGAGAGGGGTGGGGGAATGAGCAAGGGGAACAATGCATGTAATTAATGATGGGGAGGTTGGATATGCTCCAGGCAACTTCAAATCCATAATCACAGCTATAGACGTCCAGCTCTACATCGCGAAAAACCAAGGCAGTTTTTGAGCAAGGACGACACATTCTAAAATAAAGAAAAATTTCTTAGCTCTCCATTCTACACTCCTGGAAATGGAAAAAAGAACACATTGACACCGGTGTGTCAGACCCACCATACTTGCTCCGGACACTGCGAGAGGGCTGTACAAGCAATGATCACACGCACGGCACAACGGACACACCAGGAACCGCGGTGTTGGCCGTCGAATGGCGCTAGCTGCGCAGCATTTGTGCACCGCCGCCGTCAGTGTCAGCCAGTTTGCCGTGGCATACGGAGCTCCATCGCAGTCTTTAACACTGGTAGCATGCCGCGAAAGCGTGGACGTGAACCGTATGTGCAGTTGACGGACTTTGAGCGAGGGCGTATAGTGGGCATGCGGGAGGCCGGGTGGACGTACCGCCGAATTGCTCAACACGTGGGGCGTGAGGTCTCCACAGTACATCGATGTTGTCGCCAGTGGTCGGCGGAAGGTGCACGTGCCCGTCGACCTGGGACCGGACCGCAGCGACGCACGGATGCACGCCAAGACCGTAGGATCCTACGCAGTGCCGTAGGGGACCGCACCGCCACTTCCCAGCAAATTAGGGACACTGTTGCTCCTGGGGTATCGGCGAGGACCATTCGCGACCGTCTCCATGAAGCTGGGCTACGGTCCCGCACACCGTTAGGCCGTCTTCCGCTCACGCCCCAACATCGTGCAACCCGCCTCCAGTGGTGTCGCGACAGGCGTGAATGGAGGGACGAATGGAGACGTGTCGTCTTCAGCGATGAGAGTCGCTTCTGCCTTGGTGCCAATGATGGTCGTATGCGTGTTTGGCGCCGTGCAGGTGAGCGCCACAATCAGGACTGCATACGACCGAGGCACACAGGGCCAACACCCGGCATCATGGTGTGGGGAGCGATCTCCTACACTGCCCGTACACCACTGGTGATCGTCGAGGGGACACTGAATAGTGCACGGTACATCCAAACCGTCATCGAACCCATCGTTCTACCATTCCTAGACCGGCAAGGGAACTTGCTGTTCCAACAGGACAATGCACGTCCGCATGTATCCCGTGCCACCCAACTTGCTCTAGAAGGTGTAAGTCAACTACCCTGGCCAGCAAGATCTCCTGATCTGTCCCCCATTGAGCATGTTTGGGACTGGATGAAGTGTCGTCTCACGCGGTCTGCACGTCCAGCACGAACGCTGGTCCAACTGAGGTGCCAGGTGGAAATGGCATGGCAAGCCGTTCCACAGGACTACATCCATCATCTCTACGATCGTCTCCATGGGAGAATAGCAGCCTGCATTGCTGCGAAAGGTGGATATACACTGTACTAGTGCCGACATTGTGCATGCTCTGTTGCCTGTGTCTATGTGCCTGTGGTTCTGTCAGTGTGATCATGTGATGTATCTGACCCCAGGAATGTGTCAATAAAGTTTCCCCTTCCTGGGACAATGAATTCACGGTGTTCTTATTTCAATTTCCAGGAGTGTAGTTTGTCTGTTTTTGAACTCTGGATGCCACAAGTTATCAGGTGCTTCATGTGTTTCGTGCTTTATATTAATGTTGCTGTTATCGAACGGTAATTGTATTAATTAAATTATTCAAAAATAAAAATAGTTCTTAATGTTCGTATATCACACTAAACATTTATTTATCTTGAGATATACCTCCTTCAGTGCTTCATGAATTACTTCGTACGATTGTGGAATTATTTCCGTTAACGTGTACTGTGGTATTAGAGTGCTGTATAGTAAATTAGCGTAACTCTCTTCTGCAGCAAGAAATGGCAGTTTTACGGTGAACATGTCTTCCGCACATGTAGCATTACTCGAGTGAGTTTTCTACTTTGTAATATTAGGAGTGAGTTTACTCAGCAGCCACTGAAACGCACGCTCATCAATTCCTACGTAATTTACATAAGTTTTGACGTCCTCCGCTTGCACGTCCCGTAAAAAGTCTTGCTGAATACTTTTACCATCTCAGTATGAAACCCATGGCTTAACCCATGTGTTTCCTTTTCTTCCGCCGCTTCTCTTCCGAATGCATACACAATGAAACTGTGATACAAACAACTGTAGCGCATAACAACCAGTTATTGCTGTCCGCCACCTTGAACTCTGACGGAAAACACGTACACGCCTCAACACACGCTCCTTACACGACCGCGACGTTTGGTTGTGTTCGGTGCTGTTAGTATAGGAATGCAGTGCGGCGGTACTCACTGCGCTTCTGCGACTGCGCCTGCAGCAGGGCCGTGAGCACGGCGCAGTGTCGCTCGCCGCGGGCTCGCAGCGCGTCGCGCCGCCGCAGCTGGCGCAGCAGCACCGCGTTCAGCCGACACACGTGGCGCCACAGCTCCGCCGACAGCGCCTGCAGCTGCGGCACACCTGCACCACAACACCAGCCGTCACACCACGCTCGGAAAACAGCTCACTGCTCGTCTGTCTAATTATCTAACACTGTACGACTGTACCAAATTTTAATTTATCTTCACACGACCAGTAATTAAAAATAAAAGAAACACTTTCATTGAAAATTTGTTAATTATCATTTACGTTTGTTAATTAACATGAACAGAAGATGAAATGGGAGATATGATACTGCGTGAAGAGTTTGACAGAGCACTGAAAGACCTGAGTCGAAACAAGGCCCCCGGAGTAGACAATATTCCATTGGAACTACTGACGGCCGTGGGAGAGCCAGTCCTGACAAAACTCTACCATCTGGTGAGCAAGATGTATGAAACAGGCGAAATACCCTCAGACTTCAAGAAGAATATAATAATTCCAATCCCAAAGAAAGCAGGTGTCGACAGATGTGAAAATTACCGAACTATCAGCTTAATAAGTCACAGCTGCAAAATACTAACACGAATTCTTTACAGACGAATGGAAAAACTAGTAGAAGCCAACCTCGGGGAAGATCAGTTTGGATTCCGTAGAAACACTGGAACACGTGGGGCAATACTGACCTTACGACTTATCTTAGAAGAAAGATTAAGGAAAGGCAAACCTACGTTTCTAGCATTTGTAGACTTAGAGAAAGCTTTTGACAATGTTGACTGGAATACTCTCTTTCAAATTCTAAAGGTGGCAGGGGTAAAATACAGGGAGCGAAAGGCTATTTACAATTTGTACAGAAACCAGATGGCAGTTATAAGAGTCGAGGGGCATGAAAGGGAAGCAGCGGTTGGGAACGGAGTGAGACAGGATTGTAGCCTCTCCGCGATGTTGTTCAATCTGTATATTGAGCAAGCAGTAAAGGAAACAAAAGAAAAATTCGGAGTAGGTATTAAAATTCATGGAGAAGAAATAAAAACTTTGAGGTTCGCCGATGACATTGTAATTCTGTCAGAGACAGCAAAGGACTTGGAAGAGCAGTTGAATGGAATGGACAGTGTCTTGAAAGGAGGATATAAGATGAACATCAACAAAAGCAAAACAAGGATAATGGAATGTAGTCTAATTAAATCGGGTGATGCTGAGGGAATTAGATTAGGAAATGAGGCACTTAAAGTAGTAAAGGAGTTTTGCTATTTGGGGAGCAAAATCACTGATGATGGTCGATGTAGAGAGGATATAAAATGTAGGCTGGCAATGGCAAGGAAAGCGTTTCTGAAGAAGAGAAATTTGTTAACACCCAGTATAGATTTAAGTGTCAGGAAGTCATTTCTGGTTCAAATGGTTCAAATGGCTCTGAGCACTATGGGACTCAACTGCTGTGGTCATAAGTCCCCTAGAACTTAGAACTACTTAAACCTAACTAACCTAAGGACAGCACACAACACCCAGCCATCACGAGGCAGAGAAAATCCCTGACCCCGCCGGGAATCGAACCCGGGAACCCGGGCGTGGGAAGCGAGAACGCTACCGCACGACCACGAGATGCGGGCGAAGTCATTTCTGAAAGTATTCGTATGGAGTGTAGCCATGTATGGAAGTGAAACATGGACGATAAATAGTTTGGACAAGAAGAGAATAGAAGCTTTCGAAATGTGGTGCTACAGAAGAATGCTGAAGATTAGATGGGTAGATCACATAACTAATGAGGAAGTATTGAATAGGATTGGGGAGAAGAGAAGTTTGTGGCACAACTTGACCAGAAGAAGGGATCGGTTGGTAGGACATGTTCTGAGGCATCAAGGGATCACCAATTTAGTATTGGAGGGCAGCGTGGAGGGTAAAAATCGTAGAGGGAGACCAAGAGATGAATACACTAAGCAGATTCAGAAGGATGTAGGTTGCAGTAGGTACTGGGAGATGAAAAAGCTTGCACAGGATAGAGTAGCATGGAGAGCTGCATCAAACCAGTCTCAGGACTGAAGACCACAACAACAACAACAACAACAATTAACATTACGTTTGTTAACATCGGTGAAATTTAAATGATAGTTAAAAAGCAAGTTGCGACCTGCGTAATATCCCGTAGGGCCCCAGTGAGCACTTACTAGTGCCGCAACATGACATTGCATGGACGCGTCGACTGATGACTGAAATTGTGCTGGAGGGAACTGACACCATGAATCCTGCAGGGCTGTCGGCTCATCCGTTAGATGACGATGGTGTGGAGATCTCTTCTGAACGCCACGTCCCAAGGCACACCAGATATGCTCAAGAATTTTAATGTCTGCGGAGTGTGGTGGCCAACAGAACAATCTCAGAAGAGTGATCCTACAATCACTTTGTAGCAATTCTGGACGTGTGGGGTGTCGCATTGTCCTGTTGTGAATTCCTCAAATCCGTCGCAATGCACAATGGATATGAATGGATGTAGGTGATCGGACAAGATGCGTATTTATGTGTCACCTGTCAGAATCATATCTAGGCGTATTAAGTGTTCCTTATCACTCCAACTGCACGCATCCCACTCCATTACAGAGCCTCCACCAGCTTGAACAGTCCCCTGCTGACATCCACGGCCGGTCGGTGTGGCCGTGCGGTTCTAGGCGCTTCAGTCTGGAACAGCGTGACCGCTGCGGTCGAAGGTTCGAATCCTGCCTCGGGCATGGATGTGTGTGATGTCCTTAGGTTAGTTATGTTTAAGTAGTTCTAAGTTCTAGGGAACTGATGACCACAGATGTTAAGTCCCATAGTGCTCAGAGCCATTTGAACCATTTGACATCCACGGTCCATGGATTCATGACCTTGTCTCCATAACCGTACGCGTGCATCGGCTCGATAAAATTTGAAACGAGACTTGTCCGACCAGGCATCATGTTACCAGTCATCAACAGTCCAAGTTGACGGGCCCAGGCGAGGCGTAAGGCTTTGTATCGTGCGGTCACCAAGGGTTCACGAGTGGGTCTTCGGCTTCGGAAGCCCGTAGTGATGATGTTTCGTTGAACGGTTCGTACGCTGGAACTAGTTGATAGCCCAGCATTCAAATCTGCAGCAATTTTCGGAAGGGTTGCACTTCTGTCACGTTGAACGATTCTCTTGAGTCGTCGTTAATCCCGGCCTGAAAAACAGGCTTCCCGCATCCGATGTGGTACGACTTTTCCGTGGTGATTGGGCTTACGTAGCTAACAGTGCCACAACTGTTCACTGCCGAATTTGTGCGGTCACCTACATTGAACAGTACGGATGGTTCTACGTGCAACTCAAGCCATAACCGTCGTATTGTGTTTCATCTGTCATTTGTAGCCGACCCTATCTACATTAAGACACTTATAGCGCTCTCTATTGGTTAAAATTTTCATTTTTTGTAGCAACACAAATGTTTCTAGGCATGCATCACTTCAGATGTGAAGTATGTAAAAATGGAGTTGTTTTTTTTTTACACAGAGAAGCAGATGTGCTTGCACATTTAATAGCAATTCATAGTTAATGACTTCTTGTATATTTTATTTATAATCTTTGTGATTGGTATTGGCACGTCTAACCAACCATGCCAACTTTCACCAAAAGGCGTCTGCATTGTTTACGAATTACACGTACTTACAGGTTTGGACCATCTAATGTGTGACTAACGAATTTCTGCATCTCATCTCATGGCGGTGTTTCCACGGAAAACTGAATATATTGGTGAAGCGTAACCTAAATGTAGCAAATAGCAGTTTTTTGAACAACTTGTCATTCCGTATCACATTGCAGTTACTTTTTTCATTAGTTCTGAAACAGTTCAATGCGTTTTTCTCCAGACATTTCCGATATAATACTCTCATGTCGGTGCAAAGTTGAAAAGTATTTTCTTCGGCGCTCTGGCGTCACTTGACAACCTCATGTCGTATGGCTGGGTAAGAAATGCAATAAAAGCGTCTTCGGCTGGCATTCTATGACGGCACAGCGGACACTCACTTCATGTTGCGACCAGTTTCAGTTGACGAGGAGAGGCCAGAGCTTCGGAATACACAACCTTTTAAGAAGATTCATCCCGCTTCACAGGACTGCATCTCCTGAATGGATGAAGACAAAAATGCGAGGTAAAATTTAACTTACGCATAGTTTCTTTTCTCCAGAAGAACATTCCGATTTTAGAAGAGTATATCTGTCACGTATGCACATACAGTCTTCGAGCACTTTTTACATTTACATATAGGATTAAAGTTTCATTTATCTTTCCATGTGGCGTATACTGGACACACGACAAACATCTTGACGACTGTCAAACCCGTCCCATTCATTTGCAGCCACTGGTATGCCAGTGCGTCGTCGCATTTCACTCAAAGCTGGAAGTGCAGGCACATAGATGATGCGATAGAGGTGCCCAGCCGGCCGGTGTGGCTGAGCGGTTCTAGGCGCTACAGTCTGGAACCAGGCGACCTCTACGGCCGCAGGTTCGAATCCGGTCTCGGGCATGGTTGTGTGTGATCTCCTTAGGTTAGTTAGGTTAAAGTAGTTCTAAGTTCTAGGGGACTGATGACCTCAGAAGTTAAGTCCCATAGTGCTCAGAGCCATTTGATTTTCAGGTGCCCAGTGCTGCAGTATGAGATACGAAAGACTGAAAGTGACTTTTTCCTGTAACTTCTGTAGTAATCTACCATCTGCACTGTGTACTTTTGAGAAGTGCGAGTTTTTATACAAAATGTCCATAGGCGGAAGCACTCTGATGTGGGTAGGCTGCTGGTAATGCTCTGCTTTGTAGACGCTCTTTGCTTTTCTCATATCAAATAATGGAGGTGGCGAGAGAGGAGCAGTACGGCGCAATAAAATTCTGTCTTCGTTTACTCCAGACAGCCACTGAAGCTTACCCAGAGCTGCAGCAAGCGTAGGGTGATGATGCACTACGTCATGTAACAGAGTTTAGGTGGTTCAAGAACTTCCAAGAAGGCCGACTCGCCTGCGAATCAAGTTTTTTTCTGTGACGGAAGTCAAAATTAGCTCAACTGTTGTGATTGTCAGTGAGCAGCGGCGGATAACATTACGTATCCTCAATGAAGTGTTGAGAATTTCATATGGCAGTATCTTACGAGCACATACTACCATCACTTTTTGTCCCGTGTTAGAGCCCGTTGTGTGTCATTTCTGCTGAATCTCGAATAAAAGGTTGTGCGAATGACAAGCCGTAAGGTGCTGCGTCTCTTTAATGATGGAGGGGACGCATTTCTTTAATCATTTATCACCGATGATGAGTCATAGCTGCGTAATATGATCCTGAAGGAACACGAGCCAATAAAGTGTGGAAATCGCCGGTTATCCAGCACCAAAATAGGCGAAAGTTGTTCTGTCTGTAAGGAAAGTGGTGATGGTCATGTTCTTTGATTGCCTTGAATGATTTACCAGCTTGCAGTTCCCCTTCACACTACTGTTATAGCAGTCAGTATTGGCTAAACTGAGAAAGCACATTGCAAGGAAACGCCCAGTACATTCTCGCCCTTGGTGCCAACTTCATCTTGATAATGCACTGCATCATGTCGCACACAAAGGATGCTCACTGCACCAACGAAATCCGAGCAAGAATCGCCATGGCCAAAGCTGCTTTCAACAAGAAGAGGACTCTGCTGACCAGCAAGTTGAGTTTGGCATTGAGGAAAAAACTGATGAAGTGCTACAGCTGCAGCATTGCACTATATGGAGCAGAGAGATGGCCCACGAGAAAGAGGGAGAAAAAATACTTAGAGAGCTTTGAAATGTGGTGCTGGAGGAGAATGGAAAAGATCAAGTAGACAGATTACATAAAAAATGACGATGTACTGCGAAGAGTAGGAGAGAAGTATTCTGCCTACAATTCTTCAGAGAAAGGCCAACTGGATTGGACATGCACTTAGACACGAGGGACTCATATAGGATGTCATCGAAGGGAAACGCAGAGGAAACGCAGGACGAGGACGAAGAAGATTTCAACGTCTGGACGACATGAAAGATGGAAGGAGATACAACAGACTGAAGGAAGAAGCTGAAGACAGGGAACAGTGGAATCAGAAATTCTCCGTACGAAGACATGGACCTGCCATTAGGCAGAATACTACATAATAATAATAATAATAATAATAATAATAATAATAATAATAATGTCGCTAATCAAATGATGCTGTTTCTGGCTCAATTCAACACTACTTGTGTGCCGCATCCGCCTTATAACCCCGACCTAGCATCCAGTGATTCTTTTTGTATTCCTATCACTAAAGGCAAAGCTTTGGGGCATTCGATTTGAGAACTCCGAAGCAGTGCTCCCGAAAACATAGGCGATTTTCAAGGGTCTGACAAACAACGGTCTGCACCATGTTTTCATGGACTGGCAGGGATGCTATAGAAACTGCATTCACATGAAAGGGAAGTACTTTCACAAAGATCATGTAAACACTGGATTGGAGTAATAACCATCCGTGAAAAAATGTCAGTCTTAGCCTTCGTTGATATGCCCCCATACGTGCGCCCCTCATGGTTGTGGAATATGCAGTGCCGTACGAAAATCGCACTGCACACTTGCAAGTGAACTGCAGCTGTTGAAACTGGAAACGTAAACGCTTGTCTGTGGCTGTGTTATCCTCATCGCGATTCGGCGCACATTGGGTAATGAAAGAGCAAGAGAGAAAGAGAGTTGCCTGCATCATGGAGCACCATACCGACAACTTAGTTGTAATGCGGTAGCTTAAAACTCACCCTAAATATCTACTCCATTCACGAAGAACACATAGTTTTGTTAAATCCGGTGAATCTTTTGGAAACACCACGTAGCTGTTGGGGTCCACTAGAAACTAGATGCCGTGAAAGGGTTAGAGTCCCTACGCTTTAGTTTCAGAAACAAGAGTCAAAAATCATCAAACAAGATCTGTTACGAATCAGGTGTAATCCTTATAGCACTCAGACCTAAGTAATTCTCACTATATGTAATGCACACACTACTTGTTTCCGAAATATCCAGGAATTAGTGATTTCGATCAGCTGCAGATGTACTTTTGGAGGGAAATCACTTCCAGCAACGTGGTTGTATGTCCACAACCTCTTATCTTTATAATGCTTGTACTACCATAAAAGATTGGCATCATCTGTATGGACACACCACTGTTCCTCTCAATTTAGCACATCGATATCTACATATAGGCAGAGATTTGCTTTTTCAAGTACATGTCTTGTTGAAGCAACAGCGCCTTGGAGCCTGACCCCACAGAGTGTGCCTTCTCTATTAAGCTCGTACTCAGTTCCTGTTTGCCTTTGAGAGTGCCTTAATGGGACTTGAGAATACCTTCCACTCACAGCAAAGCAGCTACACGCTTTTATCAAAAATGTCTTAGAGAAAGGACTGAATGCATCATCTGAGATCGCATGCTGCCAACTTCACCTTGTGGTCTAGAATCCAACAAATCTCTCTATCGTTATGCGAGTCGCCGAAAGCTTCAGCCCGCTTCTCGTTAAAGCGGACGAGAATACAAATACTGCGACAACTTTTCAAATTATCCCCCATCCACTGATTGCCAGTTCACGGCGCTTCCAGGCGAACACGGGTGTTACGTAGAAAAGTTATTTCTTCTTTTTTGTGCTGCCACTGCTCCTCGCAGGTTTGCCGCTCTCTTTTCTCAGTTACTGTGAGGAACTAAGTTTGTAGTTTAATCAGATTGTCGACATGGTTTTCGGTTGTTACGCAGCAACCGCATACCTTGTATTTGTAGTGAAATTCTTGTAACAGTTAACCTATGGTTTAATTTGTATGGACATTCGAACTGCTTTTATCTTTTCAATCTTTTTACTATTGTTGCATGTCAGTGTTTAGATATTTGCGTTAATTTGTGAGTGAGTACTCATTTCAATTTTTTATACGTGTATTGCTTAAGCAACAAGTGGCTACGAACGTCTTTGTGACCTTTCAGCTGTTTGCCGTGTGTGTTAAAGCTGTACTTCGGACGTCATTATCTTTGATTTCTGGTCTGATATGTTGGAATTAAACACAGTAATCGGTGACACATTTTTGTAAGGCAAGTGCAATATTCCCCGCTCCAGTATGTAGTTCCTAAGTTTCCACCTTTCAATTGTGACGAATTTATTTTACGTAGATAAATATATGGTTTGCATTTCAGCTTCCAAGCACCCTCTGGAGTAGAGACGCAGCGTTGATTATTAGTACGTGCAAATGAATCGTATAAGTCAGCTCAGGCCTTGATCTGTTAGCAATAATTTTCAGTAGTAGCTAGTGAAGGAATAGGTATTTCTAAGCCACAAATACTTATCGATGTTCAACCTGTACTTGTTCTTCGATGCTTCGAGTAAGACTTAGCGTCAACTAACAAGGGCTTTCCCCTTTGCTACATACAGTGTGTTTATTTTCCCTATATGATAGTTACATTCACATTAAAGCATTTATTGTTTTCAGTTTAAGGATTTGTAGTTGTGTGTGCACACAATTAGTACCGTAAATTTCTCCTGTAACTTCACAACAAGCAAAAGCACATTCATTCCAACGTGAATTGAAATTACATTCAGCCTTCATGAGCCTTGATTATACTCCCTCTTGTCGCGATTTTTAGCAACAGGACTAAACTGTAGCGAAATTTATATATTGCTCCTCTCAAAAAGAAAAAATTGTTCAGAATATCTGTCTACGAATTAACGTTACACCATCGATGCATATTGTGTGTTTTCTTTGTATTTTGGTCAAACGCTGACACGGAGCGCAAACAAGATTCCCTATAAATTTGACAATGGCTTTTTTCCAAATTTTCATAGCAAAACGAAATGTGGAAAATAGACAAATAGGGTATCAAACTGACAGAGTAGCGTCTACTTTTACAAAGAACTATTTAATTCACTGAAAGTAATCAGGGAATGAAGAAAAACTTACTGATTTGAGGAAAATTATACAACGGATTTTTCTCCCAATTTTCATAGGTAACCGAAGAGTCAGGAATGGGCAAATGCAGTATCAAACTGACAAGCGAAAGGTCTAGTCTTGCAAAAAAAAATAATTAATTTTAGGAAAATACCCAGGGTAATTAAGAAAAACATCATTAATTTCCTGAGTAAAAATTTGTCCGAATTTTTACAGCCAAACGAAGAACGGCAAATGAAAATTAAGATTGGACAGGCCATAGTAAGATCTAGTTTAGTAAAAAAAATTTAATCCTTAAAAGTAATTATGGTAATTAACAGGAATTTAATAATTAATTTGGAGGATAATTGAAATAAATCACGAACAGCTACTGCCAGATATGTATAAGAAGTGTCAAAATATGAAATCACAGTAGAAATTGGGAGTTCCCTGCTTCCTCTTTATCTGCGTACTTTTAATAATTGCAGATTATCGCACTTTTGGTAATACATCATATTTTATGCTTTCTGAACAAAACTTGAAAATAGATGAAATGTTTTGAGTGCGGCAGACATTAGGACTTCTCTGCTTCCTCTTTATCCATATACTTCTAATAATTACCGACTATGGATCGATTTTAAGTATACTATATTTCACGTTTTCTGAACAAAATTGAAAATTTAAAAAATAACTCAGCTGTCATATAAAAGGATTTGTATAAAAGTATGAAATAAACTAGATCAGAGAAAGTAGAGGGGATATATAATGTAGACTGGCAATGGCAAGGAAAGTGTTTCTGAAGAAGGGAAATTTGTTAACGTCGATTGTAGATTTAAGTGTCAGGAAGTCTTTACTGAAAGTATTTGTACGGAGTCCTGCCCTGTATGGAAGTGAAACATGGACAATAAATAGTTTAGACTAGAAGAGAGTAGAGGCTTTCGAAATGTGATGCTACAGAAGAATGATGAAGATTAGATGGGTAAATCACGTAACTAACGACGAGGTACTGAATAGAACTGGGGAGAAGAGGAATTTGTGGCACAATTTGACTAGAAGAAGGGATCGGTTGGTAGGACACGTTCTGAGGCATCAAGGGATCACCAAGTTAGTATTGGAGCGAAGCGTGGAGGGTAAAAATCGGAGAGGGAAACCAAGAGATGAATACACTAAGCAGATTTAGACGGATGTAGGGTACAGTAGTTACTTGGAGATGAAGGAGCTTGCACAGGAGAGAGAGTAGCAAGAGAGCTGCGTCAAACCAGTCTCTGGACTGAAGGCCACCACAACGACAACAACACCGTGAAACAGTTTCTTTTATTTTACACACCTAATTCTTACAGCTGAAAGAAATATTTCAGATTTAAATGCATGGAACACTTGCTTGAAAATATAGGACGTGAAAAATATAAAATTATAGGAACACAGAAATATAAGCACAATTCACATCAGTTACGTACTTCTATACTTCTGTATTTTTCATGTTTACACATTTTACGGTTTTAAGTGGGTTTTGGAGTGATTTAAGCCATAACTATATCTTTAAGTTATAAAAACTAGTTGTCTAAAATATAAGGTAATCAGTGTTTCACCGTATCTCAATATTACATCTTAGAATGGACGAAGACTCTTGTATTCCAGTTTAATGATAGATACAACACGATTCTCTGTACTAAAGACTGTAAACAATTACTCTGAAATTGTTAGCTGTTCACAAATAGATGGCACGATGGTCTAGGAGTGGCGTCATAAACTATTAATCAAAACGTCCTGAGTCTCCAGTTTGAATAACAATCATGAGCAATGGCTATCGAAGACTTCAGGCATAAGGAGTCACCTCCGTACTGCCAAACTACTGTGAAAGATGGCGGGGAAGTGGATAGAGGTTCAGGGCACTTTCTTCCCCTTCAAGTGTGGAACTACCTCTCAAAGGAGGAAGCATGGTGACATCAATTTAATGTGTATGCAAATGATATATGGCCTGTTACTGAAAAAGTGTCATGGTGATCTCTCCATGGTGATCCGGAGTGGCCGTACGGTTCTAGGCGCTACAGTCTGGAACCGAGCGGCCGCTACGGTCGCAAGTTCGAATCCTGCCTCGGGCATGGATGTGTGTGATGTCCTTAGGTTAGTTAGGTTTAATTAGTTCTAAGTTCTAGCCGACTGATGACCTCAGAAGTTAAGTCGGATAGTGCTCAGAGCCATTTGAACCATTTGATCTTTCCACTGGTAAAAGCTTTCGGATTAGTCCCCCATTCGGATCTCTGGGAGGGGGCTGCCAAAGGAGAAATAACTATGAGGAAGACTGGAAAATCAATGAAATGGTAACATTCGATGAGTCAGAGGGTGGAATATTTCGAGTTTCAACGTGGTAGGAGGGCTAGAAAATCTGAAAACGGAAATCCAATATCTCAACCTAGATACACCGGAGATCATTGAATTGAAATGGAAAGAAGAAAAGAATTTCTGGTCAGATGAATATGATTTTATCAACAGTAGCACAATTATTCGTTATGGCTAGCAAGATACGGCAGAGAGTGAGTTACGGTAAATGGTTCAGTGATGATGTTCTCATCAGAATCCACAGCAAACCAGGCCCAATGAAAACAACACTTGAGGTAAACATTCCGACACCACAAGCAGAAGATGAAGAGGTACAGGAAGTATAGGAGGATACTGAAAGGGCAATTCAGTAAGCAACAGGGGATGATAATCTAATGGATGATTACCTAATAATCATGGGGCACTGGAACGCGGTAGTAGTTGGAATGAGGATAGTGTTACAGAGCAATATGGTCACTGCAGTAGGAAGAAAATAATAATGAAGTTCTGCAACAAGCTTCAGCTGGAATTAGCCAATATACTACTCAAAAATCACAAGAGGAATAAGGGGCCCAAGAGACAAGCGAAAATACTTCATACCGAGACAAAGAGTCAGAAATCCAGGAGTACATACAGTCTCAGATCACAATTTAGTAATGATGCAGAGTAGCCTCTAGTGCAACAGAATAGTCAGGAACAATGAATGTGGAAAGAAGTGGGTACTGCACTACTGAGAAATGATGAGGCGCGTTCGAAGTTCCCTGAGGCTATAGCTATTGCGATAGGGAATGCCACAGTAGGCAGTTTAGTAGGAGAGGACTCTGTACCACTATAAAGAGCAATCACATATCTTGGACAAACAGTTATAGGTACAAGGAAGGTCATTGCCAAGAAACCTTGAGGGGCAACGGAAATAATTCAGCTGATAGACGAATGAAGGAAGTAAAAATATACTCATGAAAACAGCAATGTAAGTCACTTGACAATGCATGACATGGTTTCGTGAAAGAAGCTAAAGAAGTCGAAAAAGAAATTGTCGTCGGAAGGACAATTCAGCATACAGAAAAGTCAAAACAACCTTTGATGATATTAAAAGGGAACGTGTAAACATTAATAGTGGCGAAGAAATTCAGCGTAGAGGAGAGAGCGAACAAGTAGATAGAGTACACTGAAAGATCCTAAGACGGGGACGGGGGTGGGAGAACTATCTGCTGAAGTGATAGAAGAAGAAACGGAGTCAATATGGAAGACAGATTTAATTTTACAGTTTGAGTATGACAGAACTCTAGAAATCTTACGATAAAATAAGGCAAAATTTCTAAAATCACGGAGGGAAAAGGTAACAAAATGTCTATTCAAGTTTGTGCGTAGAATGTATGAGATAAGCAACATACCTTCAAGATAGCAAGGGCAGATAAATGAGGAGAATTATCACACAATCATCTTAACACCTCATGAATCCAAGTTGCTGAGAAGAGTAATATACAGAAAAATGGGAAAGGAAACTGAGAATATCCTTGAAGCGAGGATCTCTTCAAACCGAAAATTTTGGCTTAAGAAAGGTAAAGGCTCAAAAAGAATGATCTGACGTTGCGCTTGGGCATGGAAGGAAGATAAAAAATAAAAATAAGTTGGAATAATATGTGACTTGAGAAAGTTTCCTGCAGAATCGTTGACGAAAGAAATGTGTGGAAAACTCGGAAAATACACAGGTCTCGATGATAGTACATGCGATAAGAGATCATGGAATAACTTCCATGGTACTAGAGGGGGGCTGAGTAGGACAGAAACTGTAGGGGATGACAGAAATTGGAATATATCCAACAAATAATTGAGGACGTTGGCTGTAAGTGCCATTCTGAGATGAAGAAGTTTGCACAAGAGATGAATTCGTGGCAGACAGGATTAAACCAGTCACAGGACCGATGAACTAAAAAAAAGAATTTTTTTAATACAGTGTGTGAATGATTTGCCTTAATATTACCTGACTGTTGTTCCTTTATCCATACGCGAGGCCTGTCCTTACGTAATTAAGAAACCAAAGATTAGGGATTTCGAGTCCCATCGACGACGAGGTCCTTGGAGGCGGAGAAGCAGCACTGAATGCTAAGCTTGTCTTAAAAAATTTTCTTTTTTTTTTTAGGCCATCAGTCCTGTGACTGATTTGACGCTGCCTACCACAAATTCCTCTCTTGTGCCAACTTCTTCATCTCAGAGCTACACTCTGGGTTCAAAATGGGATGCACAAATGACAAGCTAAAGTTAGTAGGGATTCGTGCATCTGTGAAAAGATCTATGCGCGAAACATACACCGCCACACCTTAGCAAATGATACGGCAGAGAATTCTGGTCGTATATAAAACCACTAAGCCGGTCTAAAGCTTCCATTCAGTCCCTTGTCGACCAGTCTTGAGTGGCAGTTGAAGACAGCAAAATCAACGCCGAAGTTTTAAATCTCATGTTCAAGAAATCGTTCACACACGAGGACCTTACAAACATACCGTCATTTGACCATCGAGTAGACTTCCGCATGGCTGACACAGAAATAAGCATACCTGGAGAAGAGAGAAAACTAAAAAATTTTAAAACAAATAAGTCGCCAGTGATGGATAGAACACCAGTTTGATTTTACAAACAGTACACTGCGGCATTGGTTCCTTAACTGGTTTGCATTTATCGTGAATTTCTCGTTCAACACATAGTCCAAAGCGACTGGAAAAGGAGCCGGTGACTCCAGTGAATAAGAAAGGTGAAAGAACGGACCCACGAAATTACAAACAAATATCTGTAACTTCTGTTTGCTCCAGAATCCTTGAACATATTCTCAGTACGAAGATAACAAAATTTCTTGAGACTAAGAAGCTTATGTCCACGAATCAGCATGGTTTTAGAAACCATCACTCGTGTGAAACTCAAACTGGCCTTTTCTCACAAGATATACTGAGAACTGTGCATGATGGGTGACAGCAGATTCCATATTTCTAGATTTCCGGAAAGCATTTGACATGGTGCCCCATTGCAGGCTGTTAACGAAGGTAGAGCGTATCGAATAGGTTCACAGATATGTGAGTGGCTCCAAGACTTCTTAAATAATAGAACTCAGTATGTTGTACTCGACGGCTAGTGTTCAGCAGAGATAAGGGTAACGTCAGGAGTGCCCCAGGGAAGTGTGATAGGACCACTGTTGTTCTCTATGTACATAAATGATCTGGCGGACAGGGCGAGCAGGAATCTGCGGTTGTTTGCTGATGACGCCATGGTGTACGGTAAGACGTTGAATTTCAGTGACTGTAGGAGGATGCAAAACGACTTAGACAAATTTTCCATTTGGTGAATGGCAGCTAGCCCTAAATGTGGAAAAATGTAAGTTAATTCGAATTATTAGGAGAAACAAATGTGTAATGTTCGGATACAGTATTACCACTATCTTGCTTGACACAATCAATTAGTTTAAATATCTGGGCGGAACGTTACAAAACGATATGAGATGGAATGAGCATGTGAAAACCGTGATAGAGAAGGCAAATGGTCGACTTCGGTTTATTGCGACAATTTTAGGAAACAGTGGTTCACGTATAAAGGAGACTGCATAGAGGACGCTGGTGTGACCTCTCCTTGAGTACTGCTAGAGTGTTTGGGAGATCTACCAAGCCTGCTTGAAGGAAGACATCGAGCTGCTATATTTGTTACCGATAAGTTAGAACAACACGTATGTGCTACGGAGATGCTTTCGGAACTCAAATGGGAATCCCTGGAGGGAAGGCGACGTTCTTTTCAAAAAACGCCTTTAAGAAAATTTAGAGAACCGGCCGTTGAAGCTGACTGCCGAACGAGTCTACTGCCGCCATCATACATCACGCGTAAGGGCCACGAAGATACGAGAAGTCAGGGCTCACACGGAGGCGTACAGACAGTCGTTTTTCCCGCGCTTAGTTTCGAGTGGACCTGGAGGCGAAATAAGCAATTGTACGGGGTACCCTCCGCCACACACTGTACAGTGGCTTCCGGAGTGTCTATGTAGATGTAGAAGGATAGGGAGGGAAATCAGTTAAGGCGTTTCAGAGAACCAACCTGGCACTCGCGATAAATAAATCAGCGATAACACGGAAAACCTTAATGTCGATGGCCAGACGGGTAAGAGGTTGAATACCTAATGACATGAGCTGTGCACAGGAGCTCACATTGGTGGCTTGATATTTCCAATCACACAGTTGTTTGGGGCCCAAAGCATGTACAGTGTGTTGTATAAAAGTTTGTAGTGTTCCCTAAGAGGGAACAAAAATTTAACTGGGCATAGAGGATGCTCCACTGAACAATTTAAGGTAGGGAACCTGGGGTCGGACAGGCCAGTTTAAGGTGATAACAGGAATAAAATCACATTACTGTGTACTTTTTTATTTACATTAGTTAACTATAAACATCATCATTGATACAAAGAACTTACCATTTGTACTGTATCTTACAGAATATGGTGAAGCTGACGGCCGTCAACCTCAATGCAAGCATGATTATCGGTGAACAACAATTCTGACGTACCCTGACAAATATCCCTGGTGTGTGTCGAATCATGTCACAGGCAGCTACAATTCTGACCTCCGTATCCACTGGGGTTTCATACACAAGTGACTTTAGATACCCCCATAAGAAATAATCAAGGGGATTCAGGTCAGCCGGCCGCTGTGGCCGAGCGGTTCTAGGCGCTCAGTCCGGAACCGAGCGACCGCTACGGTTGCAGGTTCGAATCCTGCTTCGGGCATGGATGTGTGTGATGTCCTTAGGTTAGTTAGGTTTAAGTAGTTCTAGGTTCTAGGGGACTGATGACCTCAGACGTTGAGACCCATAGTGCTCAGAGCCATTTGAACCATTTTTTTGATTCAGGTCACATGACCTCGCAAGCCATGGAAGAGGACCTCCCCTTACAATCCAGCGACCAGGAAATACTGTATCGGTACTTCTTCATCGTTTTGTAGTGAACGTCTCTAAATAGCACTGAGTAATGAATGGGGCTGTCGCTGATCCATAGCATGTTTTGTCACAGGGCAGTGTAAATACGAAACAACAGAGTCACCTTACGGACAAGTAAAGTTAACAAAACCTGCATCATGACTTCCATGTAATAAGGCTCGTCTTCTTGTTTTCCAGGAGGAAATAAACTATATACATGTAAATAAAAGCACAGTATGTGTAGCCGGCCGGTGTGGCCGAGCGGCTGTAGGCACTACAGTCTGGAACCGCGCTACCACTACGGTCGCAGGTTCGAATGCTGCCTCGGGCATGGATGTGTGTGATGTCCTTAGGTTAGTTAGGTTTAAGTAGTTCTAGGTTCTAGGGGACTGATGACCTCAGACGTTGAGACCCATAGTGCTCAGAGCCATTTGAACAGTATGTGTAAACGTGTACGCACGTTGGTTGTAAATAAGCTGGAGAAAAGTAATGCTAGAAAAATCGATAGACAAATTTACTTCAATGTCCTCTTAAGCTGGCTTCTCCGACCACAGGTTCCGTATCTCAAATTGTTCAGTGCAGCATTCTCTACGTCCTGTTACATTATTGCCCGCTCGTACAAAAACACCCTGTATATTCTAATTTAAGATTCCCTGCCGCGTTTTTATTTGTGTATGTGAAGGCTAACCTCAGGAACTATTCCATCAATTTTGATTTCACGAGGAAGGTTTGTGTATATAGTTTATAAATATTTCGCGCAAATAAGTATGATAAAATCTCTCGCCGCGTTTTTCTGCCTGTATATGAAGGCTAATTTCAGGAAATACTGCAGGGATTTTGATACGGTTTTCACTAAGACACAGACTGATTCACGAAGCAGGTTTGTGATAATACAATGCATCAAAGAAGTCTTACGGCCTTAGATAATGAGCGCTACCCACCTGACGCTGCTTACTGGAGTAAAGTCGGTCTCGCTTGACAATTTTCACTACCCGGACTTCCCTCCATTACAAAATTTACTATTGCTTAGTGTCTGATGATGTGTTCTACCGACCAGTCCTTTCATATCGCTAATGATTTATATCCTCAGTGAAAGTGAGAAACAATTCCGGGACCTTACGAATGAAACTAACTGCCAACTTAGCGCTGTGTATGTTGGTTGGTTTGTTGGCTGGCTGGTTGGTTTGCTTAAAAGAGGGCGGGAAGAGACCAAACTGCGAGGTCATCAGTCCCTTGTTCCCAGTTAAATAATTACACAACGGAAAGAAGAACAGAAAGGAGACGTTCAGCACAATAACAAGAAAAACGAAGAACCAGAAGAACGACAGATGGATAACCAACACTACTATGGACAAAAAAAGCAAAAGAAAACCATAGAAACAAGAAGAAACGGGTAGAACGGGTAAAAACGAGAGAGCAGATGTCCGTGGCTGGCCGACCACGACAATAAAAAGAAAACGCCAGCCACTCTGCGACACATTAAAACATGGAGAATATAAACGGACAAAGAACATATGCTAAAAAATTTATAGAATAATAAAACACACCGTCGATTATAAAACGTAAAACTAAATGAGCCGATGAAGCGTTGTCAGCTAAAATTACTGTCAACAAGCCCGGTAACTGAAGAGTCCGTCGCAGGGCAGCCAAAGAAGGGCAGCTCACCAAGGTATGGGGCACCGTCAGTCAGGCGCCGCACCGAGGTGGGTCATCTCGGCGTAGGAGGTAGCCGTGTATCAGCCAAGTGTGATCAATGCGGAGCCGGCAGAGAACCACAGAGTCCCTGTGAGAGGACTGAATGGAGGACTGACACATTCGTAGGCTCCCTAATGACACGCAGTTTGTTGTGCGTGCTGAGGTTATGCCACTTCGTCTCCCAAAGCCACAAAACCTTGCGGCGTAGTACTGAACGCAGGTTAGTTGCAGAGAAGCCGATCTCCCTAAGCTGTTTCCATGTAGCCTGTTTGGCCAGCCTGTCAGCAAGTTCGTTGAATGTGATTCCAACGTGACCTAGGGTCCAGCCAAACACCGCTGAACGACCGGACCGTTCCAGGGCATAGATGGACTCCTGGATGGTCGCTATCGAAGGACGACGACGGTAGCTCTCGTCGAGAGCTTGTAGGCTGCTCAAGGAGTCAGTACACAGGAGAAACGCCTTCCCAGAGCATGAACAGATGTGCTCAAGAGCACGAGATATAGCCACCAGTTCGGCAGTGAAAACACTACAGCCATCGAGCAGGGAGTGCTGTTCAGTATGTCCTCCATGGACATAAGTGAAGCCGATGTGATCATCAGTCATCGAGCCATCGGTTTAAAACACTTCGTGGCCTTGGTACTTGTCAAGAATCGAGAGGAAGTGGCAGCGGAGAGCGGCGGGTTTAACTGAGTCCTTAGAGCCATGTGAAAGGTCCAGGCGAGGCCGCGGCCTAGGTGTACACCATGGAGGTGTACGTGAATGAACCTCCAGTTCGGAAAGAAGGGATCGGACACGAACTGCTATTGGAAGCCCTGACTTGGGGCGCTGATGTGGGAGATGACTTGCCATGGATGGAAAAAGGAGATCGTGATTCGGATGCACAGGAGGACTATGAACCTGTGCTACGTATTTGGCCAGCAGCTGTGCACGACTAACCTGCAATGGAGGCACTCCGGCTTTCACAAGGACACTGGTGACCGGACCTATCCTAAGAGCTCCCGTCCCTAGGTGAGCGCCACAGTGATACACTGGGTCGAGTAAACTCAACGCTGATGGTGCCGCCAAACCATAAACCAGACTCCCATAGTCAAGGCAGGATTGAACAAGGGCTCTGTAGAGCTGCAGCAGAGTAAGCGATCTGCACCCCAGTTGGTGTTGCTCAGGCAGAGACGGGTATTGAGGTGCTGCCAGCACTTCCGTTTAAGCTGGTGTAGGTGAGGAAGCCAAGTCAATCGGGCCTCGAAAACCAGTCCTAAGAATCGATAGGTCTCCACTACAGTGAGTGGATCGTCATTAAAGTAAAGTTCTGGTTCTTGATAAACGGCACGACGCCGATAGAAGCTCATAACACACGACTTTGCCATCGAAAACTGGAAACCGTGGGATAGAACCCATGACTGAGCCTTGTTGATGGTTCTCTGTAGACACCGCTCAGCAACCACCAGTACTGGTGGAGCAGTATGAAATGCAGAATTCGTCTGCATATGGAGAAGGTGAGATGGACGGCCCTACAGCTACTGCTAGACAATTAATGGCCACTAAAAATACAGAGACACTCAATTCAGAGCCCTGTGGGACCCCAAACTCCTGGATATGGGAAGAACAATGGGAGGCACCAACTTATACACAGAAAGTACGAAACGACAGGAAATTCTGGATAAAAGTCGGGAGTGGGCCTCGGAGATACCACTCGTATAATGTGGCAAGGATATGATGTCACCAGGTCGTCTCATACGCTTTTCGTAAATAAAAAAAAGGCAACCAGGTGTTGGCGTCTGCAAAAGGCTGTTCGAATGGCAGACTCTAGGGACACAAGATTATCAGTGGTACGCGACCATGGTGGAAGCCGCCCTGACACGGAGTCAGTAGGCCACATGACTCCAGAACCCAACCCAACCATCGACAGAGCACCGATTGCGTCGGTAGATAACACGCTATTTATCTTAACACCGGGAACACATGTTTGGGTCTGGTATCCGAAAACACGTTTGATCGTTGCCCAGACTCGGGAAGGTGACGTATGGCACCCAATGGTCGAGACATATCTTTCCCAACACTCCTGCTTCCCTCCTTTGATAAGTTGGCGAATGCAGGCACAGAGCCGTTTAATAGCTATGAAGTGCTCCAGGGAAGGGTGCCACTTATGCCACTGTAGAGCTCACCGACACTCCTTAATTGCCTCAGCGACTTCCGGGGACCACCAAGGGACTGCCTTTCGCCAGAGGCTCCCTAAAGAGCGAGGATCGTGATTTCTGCCACAGAAACGATTGTTGTAGTCACCTGCTCAACCATCACATCGATGTTACCGTGTGAGGGAGATTCAATGGTGACAACAAAGGTGAAAGTTTCCCAGTCCGCCTTATTTTAAAGCCCATCTGGGCAGGCGTCCATGGGCCTGACGCTGGGACAGTGAAGGGGACATGGTTACTACCACATAGGTCGTCATGTGCTCTGCATTGGATAGATGAGAGAAGTACTAGGATACAAATTGATAAATCAATTGCCGAATAACTACCATGAGCCACTGAAATGTGTGGCGGCCCCAGTGTTTAAGTGGCATAGGTCAAACTGAGACAGTAAAGTTTCGACATCTCTGCCTCGGCCAGCAAGCACGATGGCACCTCACAAGGATTATGGCCGTTAAAATCTCCAAAAAGTAGGAAAGGTTGAGGGAGTTGGTCAATCAGTGCAGTTAATACATTCAGGGATACTGCACCATCTGGAGGAAGATATACAGGGTGATTCAAAAAGAATACCACAACTTTAGGAATTTAAAACTCTGCAACGACAAAAGGCAGAGCTAAGCACTATCTGTCGGCGAATTAAGGGAGCTATAAAGTTTCATTTAGTTGTACATTTGTTCGCTTGAGGCGCTGTTGACTAGGCGTCAGCGTCAGTTGATGCTAAGTTGGTCCCTTTTTCTTCGAAGGTGCTACTGTAACTGGACTACAGTATCTGGAGATGTTAGAGAATTGGCTGTTCCCTCAGCTCAAACAAGAAGCACAACAATTCATATTTCAGCAGGATGGAGCGCCACCACATTGGCACTTATCTGTCCGTAACTACCTGAACGTCAACTACCCGAGGCGATGGATCGGCCGCCAGGCAGCCCGTGACAGAGCACTTCATCACTGGCCTCCAAGAAGCCTTGATCTTACCCCCTGCGATTTTTTCTTATGGGAGTATGTTAAGGATATGGTGTTTCGGCCACCTCTCCCAGCCACCATTGATGATTTGAAACGAGAAATAACAGCAGCTATCCAAACAGTTACGCCTGATATGCTACAGAGAGGGTGGAACGAGTTGGAGTATCGGGTTGATATTTCTCGTGTGTCTGGAGGGTTCCTTTCATTAAATACACATTAATAAAGTTGTGGTATTCTTTTTGAATCACCCTGTATATTGCAGACAGTTATTTCCTGCGTCGCCCTTATTCTGACAGCCACAGCTTCAAGAGGGGTTTGAAGGGGCACAGGTTCGCAAACTCCACTTGAATATTATAGTCGCTACGATTCCTGTAGTATCCCTTATAACCACAGAGGGCAGGGGCCTGCATAGCTGGGAACCAAGATTCCTGGAGGGCAATGTAGAAAGCAGGGGTAAAGCTTAATAGTTCCTGTAGCATGAAACACTCAATGAGGTAGTCTATACCTCAGGGTCACCTGCTGCCACCGACTTGTTTTCCTGAACAGGCTGTAGCCAATGGCTGAGGGTCTGACGAGATCTAGGTCCTCAGCAGACGCCAGAATCTTCAACTCATCCTCCGACGCAGGGCTTGTAGGCAGGGTGGTGTGGGTGCCACTGCTATTCTCTTTGGGGTCTTCTTTCTGGATTTCTCTCGCAGATCCTTGGGTTTCTCTGGCTGCGAGGGCTTACTGATTCTGTCTCGGGGTCTGAGGATGATTGTGAAGCCCTACAACCAGCTGCTTTTGGGCTCTTCAGCCACTGGTGGGTGTCATCTTTCCCCCCACGATCAAGGGGGCAGTTTTAGTCATCCAGCTCTGAGAGGCGACTGGAACTCGTGGAACTGATGGGGCTACAACTTCTCATAGCGGCGGCATAAGAGGAGGTCATAGCCACAGGATGTAGGCGTCAAATTTCGTCTTGCCTCAGTATAGGTCAGTCGGTCCAGGGTCTTGTACTCCACGATTTTAATTTCTCAGTGTACAATTCTGCAGTCTGATGAGCAAGGGGAATGATGCAAGGTTCAAATGGCTCTGAGCACTATGGGACTTAACTTCTGAGGTCATCAGTCCCCTAGAACTTAGAACTACTTCAACCTAACTAACCTAAGGACATCACACACATCCATGCCTGAGGCAGGATTCGAACCTGTGACCGTAGCGGTCGTGCGGTTCCAGACTGTAACGCCTAGAACCGCTAGGCCACTCTGGCCGGCGCAAGGGGAGGATGGGAGGCAGGGCACATGGAGTATAGGGATGCGATGGACGTCCACAGTCTCGACATGTGATGATGGAAGTACAGCAGTAAGACATATGGCCGAACTTCCAGCACTTAATGCACCGCACTGGAGATGGGATGTATGGCTTGATATCACCTTGACCTTCTCGAACAATGTGTCACCCTCGAAGGCGACGAAGGAGGCACCGGTGGCAACCTAATTTGTCCCTCGGACCCCGATGGATGCGCCGGACGAAATGAACTCCTCGTCACTATAAGTTGGCGCTCAGCTCGTCGTGAGACTTCAAAAGAATGTCCCTGTGGAATATAATACCCTGAACCATATTTAAGCTGTTATGAGGTGTGATGGTAACAGAAACATCCCCCAGCTTGTCACAAGCGAGTAAAGGCTGTGACTGGGCAGAGGATGCCGTTTTTATCAAGGCCACATTTTGGACAAGCCGTCCACGTCCCCAAACTTCTCTCTTAATGCTCTACAAAAAACTGAGGCTTCATCGAGACAGAGGAGTCCCCATCAGCTGTTGTACATCCAAGGTCCTTGGCAAATAAGGTTTGTTGCCATCCTTAGCCTGGCGTTCCTCCCATGGTGTGGGCAGGGATGGGAACGATTTAGGATCATACTTCCTTGTATTGAACTGTGACTTGGAATGCTTAGAGACTTGATCACCAGCAAGTGATGACTTGGTATGCTTCATCGTGCGTCATCTGCCCTCATGCCACCCACTCTGACCAGGGTGTGGCTGCAGCAAAGGCCACCTGGAAGGATGCCATTGCTGGGAGTCTCAATGCCCAGGGTGACGGGCATCTACTCCTTGGCATTTGTGGAGAGTTAATGGCGCAGGCATCAGCCGAGCGATCCCTGTGTAGCCACGGAGGTGCAACCAACTGGGTACTTGGCAGACCTACCACAATGGACTAGCTGCCATGCTGGATATGATGTGCAAAGAATTCCATGGTCCTCGTCGGCGCAGAGAACGACACTGCATATTGGGTGGAGGAAGGTGTCCTCGCTCAAGAGATGTAGGATGAGCGGGACTGCAGTGCCACAAGGAGAAAGTGGGCTAAAGATCACAATGCACGATGGACACAATGCACAATAATGTAAGGCACCCTTCCCCAATTAGCTTTCTCTTCGGGAAAATTTTGAGAAATGGAGGTCAAACACTACAGGGGACCATCACATAAAGGCCCAAACGTGAGAGACTCCTTTTATTCGCCACAACAGTCTGGTCAGGAATACCTCGGGCCTATTCTAACCCCATGGCCCAAAGGGGGCGGGGGGGGGGGGGACGTAGAGGGTCTGCAAGACAGCTACGTTATGTGGAATAACACAAATCAGGCAAAAAGCAATTCAAGTCGTTCGAATTCTTCTATGTATGATAGTACGTATGCAACATGGCATAGTATGAAAGTGAATCGTGGAGTATTTTCAGTCCTAAAGATAAGAGAATCGAGGGCTTGAAGTGTTATGTTAAAGGAGAATTCTCGAAATTAAATAGACTGATTCGATAAGAAATGAGGTTCCTACATAACTGTCGGGGATAGGGAAACGTGGAAAGCAGTGATTAGGAGAAGGGAAAGGACGATAGGACATGTGCAAAGACATCAGGAGCTGTAGAGGGTAACATAGGAAATAGAAAATGGATGTCGTAACACATTCAACAAATAATTGAGCAAATTGGGTGTAAGTGATCTGAGGTGAACAGGCCAATGCAAGAGACGTATAATCGCAGGAAGTATCTAACCAGTTGGAAGAGTGAGGACCTAACAAAATCTCTCCTGTACCCGAATTCGAGACCGTCAACTCCAGATCCACCGGCACAGCCTTAGTATACTGTAGCGACCTTGGCTATGAAGGGGGACTAAAGAAAGGACAAATATATTAAACATCTAGTGGACACTGTTCAAACCTCATCATACTTTGTCGTTCATCGAATGCCGATCGGACCGACTATTCTTGACTGCCTTTTAACATATAATTCACCTCTCAATTACGTGGACTTTCATCAAAGGCGAAGCACGGTTCGGATTGCATGTTTAACTGTAGGTCTCATTTACCCAGAGTTGAAACGGAGTCGGTGGTCTAGTGGCACATGAGAATCTTCTCAGGCAGACTGTTTCTGCTTTTTGTAGTGTTCACCGTTCGAAATAATATAGAAGAAACCAGAAAATTGTTATTGCGTTATTAATTTGCGTATTCTGGAAAAGTGAATGCAGAGTCGAAGACAATGGCTCACAAAACTGCCATTGTGTTTCTTCGAATTCACTACCATAGTGTCGCCAAGAATTGGAGGAGTCACAGAGTTGGGACAGCATATAAGGGGAAAACTTATCAATTCAGCCGCTGTTTACAATAAAAATAGAAAGTAGCTCAGTTGTTTCCAGCATCTACATAATAGCCTTTAACTGGTTGTAACTTGTGAAAACGGGCAAATTAACATGAAAAATAGAGGTCTCCAATTCCAGTTTTCCCCCTATTGTTTGTAATGCCTAGGAAATGGTATGAACCTCTCTTACAACACGAATCTTGAGCAGAGTTTCAAGGAACTCGAATCAATAGGAGAATACTGGTGATTTTTTGTAGTACTGAACCTCTTACCACTTTTCGAGAGAAGCAGCGCACCGTGGACGGACTAAGTTTTATTTGCCTATTTAATTTAGTATTTTATTTTAAGTCTCTTGAAACTGAGGGAATCAAAAGTTTTCAATCTTTGTTTGATTTCTTGTCTATTGCAGAAAATGATACGACCAAAAAACTGTTTCAGAAATCTTATTTTAAGCGGTTTAACCGACATAACTAGAAACTGGTTGTTTCAGCGATAACCGCAATCCCTACACTTAATCCTGGTCAGACCACGGAATTTTATAGTCGCAATCACCTTACAATGGTGGGGACGGAGGCCAGAAAGGACACGTGTTCGAATTCCACGTTAAACTATAGAACGCCTTTTCCCGAATGGATAACTGGATTGGGAGACGCAACCAGAATCTAAACATATATACATACATACTCCTTCTATATATATTTTAAGTTACTCACCGCCTTTTCTCCTTATATATAATGGGTAATCTCAGGAAATACTGTACGTGGTTTGGTAACACTTTGGCTAATAGATACAATGATTCACGAAAAAGGTTTGTGCATATAATGTATAAATATTTTGTGCTAATCGGATGAACTATGATGAATTCACTCCCTTACCACGTTTTTTCTCTCTTTGTGTGAAGAGTACTCTCAGAAACTATTGCCGGCATTTTGATGCTCGCGACGCCCTGACGAACGCCAATATATGACGTGCGGTGTCTTTGATACACTACACACATTGTTAGTTGAGGCGCTGCAGTAAGCCAGCATGTGGCGTGTGCTACTTAAACCGTTTAATTGATATGAAAATGATGATATTAAGTTACCTAACGTTATTCTCTGATTTTTAATAATAACTCTACGCATTGCCCCGTAAACAGAAGTAGCGCTTAGCCAGACACTTAATGCTACCAGTGTGAAGTCATGGCAGGTCGCCATGAGGCATTACCAGTTGAGATTAGAGATCTGTGAAGAGGCGCGCGGAATGAGTCACGCGCACAACAGGTGGCGTCAGATGCCGGTGCGTATGTAGTTCCTATGCGATCTGGTAGAGGTCACTAGCTGACGTACACTGTTTGAGATGCAGTCAAAATACTGTCACTTTAATTTGTAGTTTTGTTTATTTAATTTTCTAATTATTTATTAACTCTTACTATCATTGCGCTTAGTTATGAGATTGAGTGAAGGTGTGAACGTGAAAAATTGTTTTATGTGTAGTTATTGTACAACACATGGAAGTTACTGGTCCCATGAGCTATGTTAGAAAATGAAGTGTGTGTTAGTTATTCGTACCGGGGAATTTGTTATAAACTATTTCGTCCGTTTGTGGTACTGGGGAAATGAGATTATGATTTCAGTAAAGTAGTTTTGTTAAGAGGGAGTTAATTTTATATTTGTCGGTTTTCAAAATTTATTTATTTATTTATTTATTTTATTTATTTATTGATTTATTTAACCTGGCAAGATTAGGGCCATCAGGCCCTCTCTTACATCTAACCAGGCATTCTACTTATTTTACATTTGATATGTTTTAGTAGGCATGTTAAACTACATCTAGTACAAAAAGTGAAATAAACAATTTGAAAGGTACACCTGGAAAAATACATACATATAGAGTTTATATTCTTAGGTCACAAGTACTGTTATAATTAGACATTATTGAAGAGACAGATTTTAGATACGAGTGCCGGCAGCAGGGAGTATGAGGGAGACTCATGGTGAAGGGAGGAGAAGAATAGAGACATGATGAAACATAATTAAGGAAATATAAAGGAAAAGAAGATTGCGTGGCTAATGGAGAAAGATGAAGAGGAGGGCATCTCAGGAGCAAGATAGGAGACGCTAGCTTTGCTATTTGACTGATGAGGGGATTGTCCTTGTACATTAATTTTGTGGAGAACTTTGTGAGGATGATAGTAGGAAATGCTTCAACTTCTTCTTAAAAGCAGCAGGAGATCGAATTTTGCGCAAGGTAAGGGGCAGTTTGTTCCAGAGGCGGACAGCGGTAACTGAGAAGGAGTTTGCAAAAGTTTTTGTTTTGTGAGTGGGCACAGTTAGGATACCAAATAAGAGTGACCTCGTGTTTCGATTATGATGACATGACAGGTTTTTAATCTCTGAAGCAAGGTACTGGGGTGCTTGCGCGATGAGGAGTCGGTGGAGTAGACATAGAGTGTGGTAGTCACGCAATTTGTCCGGCCGCAGCCACCCTAGCTCGGAGTATGAAGCACTAGCATGATCATATCGGCGAATGTTGCAAGTGTAACGCACACAGGCATTCATGGTTAGCTCTAGCCGTCTTTTGTTTTCACTACTCATGCCTTGTTGAATCACATCACAATAGTGGAGGTTCGGTAGAACAAGTGCTTGCACGAGCTGGCGTTTCAAGTCCTGTGGAAATATGTTCCGAAACTTTTTGAGAGCATAGAGACAAGCAGACGTCTTTCGGCACACTGCGACTGTATTCTCCGCCCAGTTGAGATGCTCATCCAAAGTTACACCCAAGTTCTTCACTGTTTTCTGATATGGTATTGGAGTACCGTCGAGCAGAATAGGAGGTAGCCGTTCGCGGAAATCTGAACTTATTAATTTCTGATGGGCTATTAAGATTACTTGCGTCTTTTTTGCATTTAGTTTAAGCCCCAGGTTTTTCGCCCATCTCACTACTGAAGACAGATCATCATTCATCTGAGCGATTGCAGTGTTTACATCTTCAGGTCTGACGCTTAGGTAGAGCTGGAGGTCGTCGGCATAGAAATGATATTTACAGGAGGACAGAACCGACGAAATATCGTTGACATATAAAGAAAACAAAAGTGGTCCTAAGACTGATCCTTGTGGCACTCCCGAGGAAACATGTTTCCAGGAAGATTTTTCATTTACGCAGACAACACATTGCTGTCTGTCTTTTAAGTAGCTTTCAAACCATCTCATTGCACTATCAGAGAAATTAAGCTGTTGCATTTTTCTGAGCAATATGTCAAAGTTAACAGTGTCAAAAGCTTTGCTGAAGTCCAGTAGCGTCAATATTGTTGCCTTTCGATTGTCGATGGCATATTTCAGGTCATCAGTTACTTTAATTAGAGCAGTGTTTGTGCTGTGATGTTTACGGAAACCGGATTGAAATTTGTCATATAGGCTGAATTCATGCAAGTGTTCAGTGATTTGGTCATGAACAATATATTCAAGTGCTTTGGAAACAGCAGGCAGTATGCTAATTGGTCGGTAATCACTAGGCAGTTGCGGGTTTTCGATCTTAGGGATGGGTCGAATTAGGCTTCTTTTCCATGCAGTAGGATATATTCCGTTCACGAGGGAAAAATTAAATATGTCAGTTAAGACAGGTACTAAGATATCGGCAACATTCTTAATCATGGTTATACCGATACTGTCGTTGCCTATTGCATCAGAAGAGATTCTCATTATTGCTTTTCTTGCCGTATTTGTTGTTACATGTTTTAGATGGAAGGTATCGTTGTTAGTTATCCTGTTTGGGGATTCTTGTGGACGGTGATTATCAGCTGTGCTGGTATTCAGAGGTGCAGAGAAGAATTCATTTAATTCGTTAGCTGACACATGAAAAGTAGTTTCCGATTTTGCCTTTCCGACCCCCAAGCTACGGAGATTCTTCCATAGAGTCGTGGGCGTCAGATCGCTGCATACAAGGGAGCGAGCGTGCCTAATTTTAGCATTGCGAATGCATTGTTTCACTCTGTTCCGTAGCTTTCTATATTCTTCGAAACGCTCGGGTTTCGGATCTGCCTTGAAACGCCTGTGGGCAGCATCCCTATTAGTCATCATTTGACGTAATTCAGCTGTCAGCCATGGAGCAGGAGATTTTCTTACACGGATTGTGCGCACAGGTGCATGTTTGTCATAGAGGGCAGTGAGTTTATCACCAAGTTCATTAATTTTGCCGTCGATTGTGGGTTTTCTGATTATTTGATGCCATGAGATTTCTGAGCAATAGGCCGTTAGAGCGTCAAGGTCAATACGTTTCATGTTCCTACAAGTTATGTAACGCGATTTGATCCTTGGGGGCTGCACAGGGTAGGCCAGGAATATTACATCATGTGCTGAGAGGCCAGGGGCCGATGTTTGACCAACATCTCTTACTTTGTGAGTCTGTTTCGTTGCGATTACGTCTACAAGAGTATGACTGTGCGCAGTATGGTGTGTAGGTTGTAATGGAAGAATGTTCATGCTATTGCAACTAAACAGTCTTCTTAGGTTTATTGCGGAGGGAGTGTCTCTTTGCAGGTCTATGTTCAAGTCACCCATTACGATGACATGTTCGTATTGGCACTGAAGTGAATGTAATTCCGACTGGAAGGAACTCATTGAGCTTATTTTTGGCGGCTTGTACACGACGCCAGTCAAGAATTTCCGACTTTGTATATTTATTTCAATGAACATGAATTCAGCCTCTTTTTCTTCAGCAGGATTTGACGTACATAAGACTTTCGCTTTGAGATCTGTTCGTATATACGCGCCGACGCCGCCACCTCGCTTTTTTGATCTGTCTGCCCTAAGAAATGTGTACCCTGGGAGATGAAAAGATGCAGAGGATATGTGTGGTTTCAACCACGTTTCGGATAAGAGGGTTACGTGGTAGTTTAGTTGGTTGAAGAGGAGGCTAAGTTCTTCGTAATGCGCAGGTAAAGACTGGATGTTGCAGTGAGCTGCTAAAAGCTCTGACGCGTTCCGCCGAGCTGCCTGGAGTAGGGTGGCAGACTGGTTTGTCCCTTTGTTAGGCACTACCTGCCGCGAGGGGCACTGGCCGCTGCTTCCGCCAAGTGACATAACACAGGGGTGTCCGAGATTTTGCACTCCCTGTTTGTGACACCGCGAGTGCCGAAAGAAAGGCGCCTGCTAAAGATTTCCTGAGGTTGCGGGAGTATAGAAAATGGATTAGGGGTATTCTGTGCAAGGAGAATATGACCAAAATAGTGACGGCTGTCTGTCACTGTGTATCCTCTGTCGTACGAGGAGAAATGTAATTAGCGTATTTGAAACAGCTTAGGGTGGAAATAAGGGAGAGGGGATTGATTTAAGAGGCCGATGCTGCCAGCAGAGAGAAGTAAGCTTAGTAATTAATAGATTATCGTAGGAAGCTAGAATTAAATTGAAATTTACTAAAGTGATACTGTTAGTGATTATCGTAGGAGGCTACAATTAGATTGAAATTTGCTAAAGTGATACTGATAGTGATTTTTGTTATGAACAATTTAAACCGAAGAGATGGGTGATTAATGAACTAAAGGAGAGACTAATAATTGCAATAGAACTATTTCAGAACGGAAGAGAATAAACTGAGAAAATGAAAAAAGAATTAGCAGTAACTAAAATTAAGTAATGGTTAGAGCTACAGACACAAAAAAAAAAATAGTGAAAAGTTAATACAGTTACAAAAACAATTAGTTGAAGGTACAAATATGGGTATAATTAAAAAATTAATAAAATTACAAGACTATATCTGAGTATTGGGGCTGTTACAATTGCAAATGGTGTTAAGTTTGCACTTTTGGCTCGAGTAGCTTCACTTAATACTATTCAGTTCTGTCATGTTTGTGACTGTCTTCTTTCCAGCTGCTGTCTTAATGATTACTCTGCCATCCTGAGTCCACACATTCTGAAGACCGAAATGGGATATGGCACTGTTTAAAATCTTTAGCCGTTCGTGTGTCAGATCTTCCCTTATTGTAAGCCCTGTCCTTGCTAACTTCTTCTTCTGGGTAAAGATCTCTGCCCTTTTTCGGTACGAGACAAATTTAATTATTATTGGACGAGGTTTGGTGGCACCTGGTAATTTTCGTCCCACCCGATGGCTCCTGTCAATGTCTGCCTTGGTCACTTCAACGCCTAATTTTTCACGCGCAACCTGTATAAGCAGGTTGTCCGTGTCTTCTTCCTTATTTTCTACTACTCCAAACAGTCGTAGACTATTTCGCCTTTGGTACTGTTCTATTTCGTCAGTTGCGGCAGATAGTTTGACTTCCAACTCTCGTGCCTTTTTCTCGTATTCAGACACAGACTTTTTTAGTGCTGTAATTTCGGCAGTATTGGCCTCAACAGTTTCACGCATTTTGGCCAATACTGCTGCCGTTACAGTATCTGATATAGTGCCTGCTATCAGATCGAGATTGTTTTTATCGCGAAGCGCAGCGTTTACCTCAGAGCGGACCAGCTCCGCTATACCGGGAGCCGCGGCCGCACCTTCCGCCAAGAGCGGGCCCGCCGCACCTGCTGCTTCCCCGCTGCTGGACGCGCTGCTGTTCACTCTTCTGTTTACCATTTTCTCGAAGATATTGGCGGAGCACAGAAAAAAAATAGCACTACTGCACAGAACACTGTTGTTTTCACGATTTCCACTTGTACTAGACAACACCACCTGCGAGAACACCTTCGAATTCAACTAAATTTCGCGAGCCGAACTTAACACGTGTTACACTGTTCCGATTCAGTGAAAAATTTTGATTCGTTGTGTATACATGCGCGGATCTGAGCGGGTTTGATGCTGCTTTCCGACTGGCTGTGATGTTTGTCTGCCAATCATAAATTAGCATGTTCGCACTTTATCTTGGAAAGTAGAAACTTTTGTGTGGAGAGATGAGTCGAGTCAGGGCTTGGGTCTCGTAGTGGTGAGACCTACTGATATGTGATCCAATGAAAATTATTAATATTTTAATTTTTCGGTATCTAAATGTTTGAAAAGTGCCGTAAAATTTGGAAGAGATTTTGATTCAATGCACGGAGTGAAATTCAGAGCTTTTGGTGACGTTTTAAATAACTAAATTCCGCGTAGCGTGCTGCTTACTCGCGAACGTGAACATTTTTTTACGTGACACTGATTATAGCAATGTTCGAGCGAGCTATTCTAAAAGAGGCAATCCGTTTGCAAACTTTCGTCGAAAGATAGTTAATAATTACCTTAAAGTGGCTACGTTTATGAACGATTTGTGCGAGTAGACTTTTCAGACTTTGTACAGCTTGGAGCAAGGCTTGATAGTGACTAGTGTATGCAAGCTTATCGTAATACAATGAAAATTTACACGCATAAATACTTTCATTTAACTATTCTTCCATCGAAAAAAGAAATTTTAGTGCAACTTGTGGTTGCGAGGTGTACAGCTGTCATTTTCTGTGGCTTTTTCAGGCTGAGAACTGCATTTCAGCAACTTCAAGGAGTGGTTTGATTCACCGCAACGTGATTGGAACTTTGCAACGCACCGCGCCACCGCAGCCAGTCGTAATTAAAATCGGTGTAGCTGCTGACAGATTCAGTGACATTCGCGTGAGCTATGTGGGAGATGATTTTTTTAGACCATTTCATTGTTCCCCGTTGTTTATTGTGTGACGTGGTCGGTATTAGACTGTTTGCCGCTATGTATTCTGACTGTCACAACAGTGACAATAGTGATTCCTTGATCACTGTGTCCCTGTGGAATCTCTGGAAGTTGGTGTGTACGCAAAATGGTCGTTTTCATTTTCCTGGACAGGGAAGTACGCATTTGTATTGCGACGATAGCCGCAACTGTCGAAGAATTTCTAACGTTGTTAAGGTCACTTAAGAAATTCCGTAGTGGTCTCAAGTAAGCCTGTTCCAGGGTCAAAGCTGCCTCTTCCCAACTACAATTAGATCAGCCTTCAATGGCTGAACGTGATGCGCCTACAGAGCAGCGTCGAAGTCTAACATCTCGTTTCAGGTCACGCTTGCACTTCTTGGCCACGAACTTACGATATGCAAATGAATTTGTGCGGGGCGATACTTTTACCGCATAGTGCACAGCGATAAAGCCATCTAAAAACAATAGCCTTCAGAATCATATTATTTTTGATATTCCGCATCATCCATTAATAGTGACTACCGAGATATTACTTCACGTGTTCGTAGATACTTAACTAAAACACTTCAAATCGTTAGGTCGTAACATTCAAACAGGGTAAAATTATTTTATGATTATACTAGGCAGCACCGATACATTATGTGGGTATCGACTATATGTTAGTTACCTAGAGAGGAACACAAACCGACTGTTTAGTTGTTTTATTCCACCTATCAAAAATTTGAGTGGGAAGATGATATAGCAACAAATCGAAATTGATTTTAATTTCTGCAAGTTATCTACTAATATAAATTCATGCTAATAATATTCTAGAAACTGTTGTGTACTGCATAACGTAGAACATAAAAGACCTTCCACACTCTAGTCACAGATTTGAAATAAAAATTAAGGGTCTTTAGCCTCCTCGTAGTTGGTATTAACAGGAAATGTGGAAGATAGCTCACAGGAGGTTACAGTGTAACTAGGTACTGAAAAAGACGTTCTTAGTGGGAAACCTATTACTGGAGAGCACATGCTGAAACTCTGGAAAGTTACCTGGACTTCAGTTGGTGTGTTTTGAAAACCCCTGTTATTTACAGAATCCACTTCCTCTAGGCAGCTAAGACAGGATTAATTAACTGCAAGTCCACAAACAATCTCCTGAGCTTTATTTGTCTTTCATTTCCTTGAAAGAAAAGTATTTACTGGCAAATATTGGGTATGGATTGGATTGCAGTGAACTAATCGAAACCTGACCGTCGGCCACGGTAAACAGCGAGCAGGAGGAATAATTCCTCAGTGTCTCGAGACGGTGGCCACAAATCTCTTTGGTGAACTCTGCTTTTTCTACTGTTTACAAATCCACCTTGCCGCCGTTCCCTACCTCGGACGGCTCCTTCATTCTTTACTCGATCTGGTGGCCGGCCAGTAAACCATAATTAACTGCTCTCGATATGGCGTTTGCTTTCAGAAGAAATAGGACGCCAGAATATTTAATAAATGGAGAGGAGAGAATATATAACAAAACAACTGCCAGCGGGCAACTCAAGGATTTGAACAAAAAAATTTCTAAGGTATGTTTCTTTCCTGGATTCTGGCGATCGTCTTGATAAATAGGAGGCTCATTTTATCAGCATCACATCAAACTATCTATTTACCAACAACAAAAATAATGCGCACCAAACGATTCGCATCAAGGTATCACAGAAAATGTATATCAGTAGCGCTAAAAATAAGGTTGTAAAGCACTGTGCTGTTCACGGAATGTTGGGATTCTGAAATTAAGAAGGGTTGGGTTGTTTGGGGGAAGAAACGAAACAGCGAAGTCATCGGTCTTACCCGATTGGGGAAAGAGGGAAAGGAAGTCGGCCGTCCCCTTTCATAGGAACCATCCCAGCATTTGCCTGGAGCGATTTAGGGAAATCACGGAAAACCTGAATCAGGATGGCCGGACGCGGAACTGAACCGTCGTCCTCCCGAATGCGAGTCAAGTGTGCTAACCACTGCCCCACCTCGCTCGGTAAGGAAGTGTATTCTGGAATATGGATAACGTAATTTTCTTGAATCAAATTCCTTATTTACTGTTAACAAGGATACTACGGACACATGGCCGGTCACGTGTGTGTGGTTTGAAGGGTTTAGGGCGCTAAACAGCGTGGTAACCTGCGCCCAAACGCATAGAAACAGGAACACATGCGGTGAAGGGACGAAGACGGACAGCGAACAAGGAGAACGGCTAAAAGACACAGACCTGACGCAGTTCAAAATCCTCAAATACAGAGGCAAAACAAGGGGAGAAAAAAGGAAAGGAAACGCAAGGAAAAGAGAACATAAATCGAAGTGAAACAAGTAGGTGATCGTGACTGGCGGACCTCTTACCTCATGAGGTTGTGAAGGCAATGATGAATTTTGTGAGGGCTGTAAAGGGGTGCTCCAGAATTACAATTCCTCGGGGTTGTCGAATATCATACATTCCTGGTCTAACTTCAGAACTCAGTGCTCAATTTACAGAGTATAAGGTACTATTCGAAGAAGATCCATTCGACGAGACAACGCCATCGGCTGGGAATAAACTTATTGCATCTCTGAAAGAATCCAAAAGGAATTCTTGGGTTAAAACTATGGAAGAACTTGATCTCATCAGAAACAGCCATAAAGTGTTGAGATTATTGAGACGACTCAATAATCACCCAACTAGGTCCACAGCACACTGCGGCATTACTGCAGATCAGATAGCACAACAACTGCTCATGAATGGGAAACGAAGCCATAGAATCAAAGTTACGAAAGTACAGCACGAGGTCCAAGAACAAACGAGGGATCTGACTCTCCCATTCAAGATATCTGAATTAAACAAGGCTATTAAGGAGAGCGAAACTGGTGAAGCATCCGGTCTATATGACATCCGTATGGGGCAAATCAAGAATTTCGACCCAGAAACAAGAAAGTGGATCCTGCAGCTTTTCAACAACTGCAGTGCCAAATACCAAAGATCTGGCGAAAGAGCAGGGTGATAGCTCTTCTGAAACCTGGAAAGGAAGCAAATCATCCCAAGAATTTCAGACCAGTTAGTCTTTTGAGTCACCTTTATAAACTGTTCGAACGTATGATTCTGAATAGAATCCTACCAGTAATAGACCCTCTTCTCATACCAGAACAAGCAGGATTTCCACCAAACAGAAGCTGCACAGGGCAACTTTTCAATCTCACTCAGTTTATTGAGGATGGCTTTGAAACCCGTCAAGTAACGGGCGTAGTCTTTGCGGATCTCACAGCAGCGTATGATACTGTCCATCATCGGTTACTCCATGAAAAATTATACAATATGATCAAGAACGCCCACCTCGTTAGACTACTGAGCACCTTCCTCCAAAACCGCAGGTTTTTTGTTGAATTTCAAGGACAACGCAGTCGCTGGAGAGCGCAGAAAAATGGTCTACCTCAGGGAAGCGTCTTGGCTCCACTTCTCTTCAACATCTATACCAACGACCAGCCATTGACCCCAGGCACAAGGAGATTCTTATATGCAGATGACCTAGCTCTTGCTACGCAGAGCTCATGCTTTGAAAGAGTGGAAAGAAACCTGACAACAGGTTGTGAACGCGTTGATGATTTCTACAGTTGCACTAGAATATGAAGCATTGTATCCTATAAAAGATACACAAGATAAAGTAGCAGCTACAAGAAAATTATTATTATTATTATTATTATCATCATTATTATTATTTACGGTAATCTGGAGCTGTGGACTCAGCGTCCGACATTGATCGATACGGAGAAAAATCAATAAATATAACTTGACCTTAGATGGAAATAAAAGCAGGTGTGGTAACGTAAAGAGTGCAATAGGAATTCCACTGTTAAATGCAGAGGAGAAAGCGGATAGGTGAAAAGAGTACATTGAAGGCCTCCATGAGGAGAAAGATTCGTTTCATGTGCTACAAGAAGAAACAGGAATCAGTTTAGAAATAGGGTACGCAGCATTACAACCAGAATTTAAGAGATCTTTCGATGACTTAAGATCAAATAAGGCAGAAGGTATGGATAAGATTTCATCATAATTTCTAAAATGATTGGAGTAAGTGGCAACAAAACTACTCGTTGGTGTGTAGAATATATGAGTCTAGCAACGTACCACCTGACTTAAGGAAAAGTGTCATTCACACAATTCCGAAGACTGCATGAGCTGGCAAGTGCGAGAATTATAGCACAATCAGCTTAACAGCTCATGCATCCATGTTGCTGACTGTTGTGTACATAGTTCCGCGTAGTCAGCGCGTACACAACTTTCCCACTAGAGCGCGCCCCACTAAGCACAACAGCGCAGGCGCAGCGCTCGTCCGTCTCCGCATTACGAGATGGCGCTGTCTTAGAGACGGACCAAATTCTGCTTCCGCTGATCCGCGTATTAATATGTAACGCAGCCAATGAGATTGCTGCTAACGTAGAACGTTTTCTCCTCGCAGATCACACTCGCGCAGTGATACCTGAACGCGCGAGGTATTATAACAAGTGTTCAGACCTCCGATTAGTCAGTCTGCATTTGTCTGCACCGGGCTGCACCAGTCTGCATTAGTCTGTACCAGTCTGTAGTCAAGTTTCAGTCTGCACCTAAGAAGATTATCATATTCCTGAACTTAGCCATGAAGATAAATGAATAGACACTTTGTCAAGTATCAGAGATATGTGTGAATAAGATTAACGTACCAAGACCAAAGGAACTTCAGATTGTCAATCGTAAACAGCATCCAGAATCAAGTTACGTACAGTCTACTCTTTTCATTACTTTAATAAATGTGTGTGAAAATTAATCAAGTTCTGTTTAAAATTGGTCACCGTCAATCTGCTACTCTAAGCGTGCAAGTGGCATTTCTATCGTCTGACCTAACGGCAGAAGATAAACACGCCACGATAAGACCATGAGACATATTGCTGACACTCGCCTACTTCGTTAGAGCGACAAGTCAAATAATCTGATGGTGTGTGTACCGAAGGTCTTACAGTACGCACACCACACTGACAAGAATAATATACAGAAGAATGGAAAAATATTGAGGATGTGTTAGATGACGATCAGTTTGGCTTCAAGAAAGGTAAAGGCACCAGACAGACAATTATGAAGTTGCGACTGACAATGGAAGCAAAACTAATAAACATCAAAACACATTCGTAGGATTTGTCGACGTGGAGATAGCGTTCGACAACGTAAAATGGTGCAAGACGTTCGAAATTCTGAGAAATATAGGGGTAAGCTATAGGGTAATGTACAATATGCACAAGAGGGAATAATAAGGGTGGACGACCAATAACTAAGTGCTCGGAGTAAAAAGGGTGTAGGACGGGGATGTAGTCTTTCACGCCTACGTTCAATTTGTACTTCGAAGATGCAGTGATGGAAATAAAAGAAACGTTCAGGAGTGGCATTAAAATTCAAGGTAAAAGGATACCAGTGCTCCAATTCACTGATGACATTGCTATCCTGAGTGAAAGAATTAGATGATCTACTGTATGGTAGGTAGTGGTAAGTTCGTATGGGACCAGACTGCTGACGTCATCAGTCCCTACGCTTACACACTGTTTAATCTAACTTAAATTAACTTACGCTAAGGACAAAACACACACACACACACACACACACACACACACACAAGGGAGGACTCAAACCTCAAACGGGGGCAGCCGCGCGAACCATGGAAGGCACCTGAGACCGCGCCGCTACCCCATGAGTACAGAATATGCATTGAGAATAGATCGGAGAAAGACGAAAGTAATGAGAAGTAGCAGAATTGAGAACAGCGAGAAACTTACCATTATTCGAGATCAGGATGTAGATGCAGTTAAGGAATTCTGCTACCTAGGGAGCAATATAACAAATGACGGACGGAGCAAGGACGACATCAGAAAGAGACTAGTACTGCCAAAAAGGGCATTCCTGTGCAAGAGAAGTCTGCGAGGAGCTTCCTCATTTCTTACCTTACTAGCCCACCTAATTTTCAACATTAGTCTGTAGCAGCACATCTCAAGTTCTTAGATTCTCTTCTGCTCCAGTTTTCCCACAGTCATGTTTCACTACCATACAATGGTGTGCTCCATACATACATACCCAGAAATTTCTTTGAGGAAGAAATTTCTACAGACTAATGTTGAAAATTAGGTGGGCTAGTAAGCTAAGAAATGAGGAAGCTCCACGCAGAATCGGAGGGGAAAGGAATATGTGGGAAACACTGACAAGGAAAAGGGACAGTATTATAGGACATTTGTTAAGACATCAGGGAATGACTACTAGATTGTAGACTACTAGGTAGAGGAAGACAGAGATTGGAAGACATCCAGTGAATGATTGAAGACGTAGGTTGCATGTAATACTCTGAGATAAAGAGGTTGGCACAGGAGAGGAATTCGTGGCGGCCGCATCAAACCAGTCAGGAGACTGGCGACCCGAAAACAAAAAAAAAAAAGCCTGACATAGTATAGCATATACATCTCCTATTAAACATAACATTTGGACATGAAACTACTCAAGACTACCAACAAATAAAGGAAATAAAAAATTAAATTAAAAATGCGCACAGAAGTGTAACACTGCCGAACTGTAGACTGATTTCAACGACAGTAAAAGCAAAAACATGGTTGTACAATAGTATAGACCAATATCCACAACAATGTCAGTTGCTGGTTCCTACAGCGAATACTAACCTTGAAACATATAACGTTGCAGGAGGAAGAGAGGGCTCTCACATCAACACGGGTTCGTACAACCGTGAGGCCAGTTGTGGCATCTCATTTCGTACATACTAATGAACATATAGAATCTGGTTTCTACATTTCCGGAATAATCGAATCAAATCATCAACGTCCTTCGCATCATCACGATGCGACTCCAACATACACTCCTGGAAATTGAAATAAGAACACCGTGAATTCATTGTCCCAGGAAGGGGAAACTTTATTGACACATTCCTGGGGTCAGATACATCACATGATCACACTGACAGAACCACAGGCACATAGACACAGGCAACAGAGCATGCACAATGTCGGCACTAGTACAGTGTATATCCACCTTTCGCAGCAATGCAGGCTGCTATTCTCCCATGGAGACGATCGTAGAGATGCTGGATGTAGTCCTGTGGAACGGCTTGCCATGCCATTTCCACCTGGCGCCTCAGTTGGACCAGCGTTCGTGCTGGACGTGCAGACCGCGTGAGACGACGCTTCATCCAGTCCCAAACATGCTCAATGGGGGACAGATCCGGAGATCTTGCTGGCCAGGGTAGTTGACTTACACCTTCTAGAGCACGTTGGGTGGCACGGGATACATGCGGACGTGCATTGTCGTGTTGGAACAGCAAGTTCCCTTGCCGGTCTAGGAATGGTAGAACGATGGGTTCGATGACGGTTTGGATGTACCGTGCACTATTCAGTGTCCCCTCGACGATCACCAGTGGTGTACGGCCAGTGTAGGAGATCGCTCCCCACACCATGATGCCGGGTGTTGGCCCTGTGTGCCTCGGTCGTATGCAGTCCTGATTGTGGCGCTCACCTGCACGGCACCAAACACGCATACGACCATCATTGGCACCAAGGCAGAAGCGACTCTCATCGCTGAAGACACGACAAGTCTCCATTCGTCCTCCATTCACCCCTGTCGCGACACCACTGGAGGCGGGCTGCACGATATTGGGGCGTGAGCGGAAGACGGCCTAACGGTGTGCGGGACCGTAGCCCAGCTTCATGGAGACGGTTGCGAATGGTCCTCGCCGATACCCCAGGAGCAACAGTGTCCCTAATTTGCTGGGAAGTGGCGGTGCGGTCCCCTACGGCACTGCGTAGGATCCTACGGTCTTGGCGTGCATCCGTGCGTCGCTGCGGTCCGGTCCCAGGTTGACGGGCACGTGCACCTTCCGCCGACCACTGGCGACAACATCGATGTACTGTGGAGACCTCACGCCCCACGTGTTGAGCAATTCGGCGGTACGTCCACCCGGCCTCCCGCATGCCCACTATACGCCCTCGCTCAAAGTCCGTCAACTGCACATACGGTTCACGTCCACGCTGTCGCGGCATGCTACCAGTGTTAAAGACTGCGATGGAGCTCCGTATGCCACGGCAAACTGGCTGACACTGACGGCGGCGGTGCACAAATGCTGCGCAGCTAGCGCCATTCGACGGCCAACACCGCGGTTCCTGGTGTGTCCGCTGTGCCGTGCGTGTAATCATTGCTTGTACAGCCCTCTCGCAGTGTCCGGAGCAAGTATGGTGGGTCTGACACACCGGTATCAATGTGTTCTTTTTTCCATTTCCAGGAGTGTATTTTGGCTGGCTCTGAACACTATGGAACTTAACTTCTGAGGTCATCAGTCCCCTAGAACTTAGCACTACTTAAACCTAACTAACCTAAAGACATCACACACTTCCATGCCCGAGGCAGGATTCGAACCTGCGACCGTGGCGGTCGCGCGGTTCCAGACTGTAGCGCGTAGAACCGCTCGGCCACCCCGGCCAGCCAACATATTTTAATTATATCTCTATTGTCGTGGTCACGTCACATAATCAGTAAATGAACAAGTTGCTTCAAGGAAATTAAGCATCATGTATGGTATCAGCTGATAGGTGAAATTTCAGTAATGACATGATGAGGCTCAAGGAAGCGTAAAAGAACCGTTAATTTTGTTAGAGTAGGTCAACAGCAGTCTTGAGATTACTTACATCAAAGTATTATCGCCAGATGACGGTAAGGAAATGTGCCAAGACTTGGGAAAAAATCCACTTACAAAGCCACGGGGCATCGGATTACTGCAATTTTTTATATTTGTGGTATACGCGAAGTTCAGGATTCAAATATTAATTTCCCAAATCCGTTCGACGCAACTCTCAAAAGTTCTCGAGAAAATTAGGTTTCGCGTGTCCGTAGTACCCTTCGCCTGTCTCGACAGGCAGTGTGGCACTGTAGTGGAATTCTCAGTAGCAACAAGTTGGGGGCGCTTAGGTAGCATTCCCAGCTGATGCAAGCCTTTAAACAAAGATGTCTGCTCTACGAGAATTTCCAATTTCCGTGAAGCGTAAATTACATAAAAACTAAAAAAATCAGAAGCCCTCGAGACTGGTAATCGCTGGTTCGGTCCCTGTTTTGGTCGTTATTTGTTTCGTTTTTTTCCGTTTAGTCCGAGCACCCTCGTGATTTAAATACAAAATTTATCAAACATATGATAATTAACAGATATATGACAGTTATATTTATGAAAAATTCACGTATCCTTATTTCTGATTACATGTGGCCGTAAAAGTATATTTTTTATTGTAAAGAAAAGTCTTAATTACCGGTATTTCTAAAAATTGTTAGTAAAAATATTTAAATTAAGAAAACGTTAGAAACTGAACTGTTTTCCCTTTTATTTGTTTTACTCTACAGAGAAGTGCTCGTGGAACATGACGTTTCGTTTAAAAATTTGCTATAACCACTAATTGAATTCCAGGCCACCTATGTTACATGCGAACATTCGACCACGGAAACACGCTACCTGTCGGAAAGTTGTGCGTACTTTATGCTATCAGAGACGCTCGGAAAATTCAGTCAATTTTCTCGCGGATGTTTGAGAATTGGATCTATTTGCTTTTGCATACTGATATTTGAGTTCTAAGCTTCACGTACCATAAATATAAAAATTTACAATAATCCGATTACCATGTGGTCTCCTCCTTAGTGTAATGAATAGCACATCTCTTTAAATCTAGGCAAACTGAAGATAATGCCTATAAATAGGAGAAAGAATCCGATTAGAAGATTAATGGTGAATATCTTGAAGACTCACATCGTACAGTATGCTCGGTACAATAGCGTTTCTGTTCCGTAAGCAACACGTTGCGATTTTACTGTTCCCTGCTCGCCTAGTATTCCGAACACCAATTGAGAATGGTTGATTATCGTAGATGTTTGTTGCTTGAAAGTCCTGCGAGTGTCTTTTCGTCGTTCTCTGAGTTATTCAAGTAAAGTATGCCTATCCTGCGAATCATAGGATGTGTATAACTAAACCTTAAACACGTATTGATTCATTTACGAAGAGGTGCGAAATTTTTCAGCAACAGTTTTCGAATTGCTGTATTCCTTCAAAAAGAGCATATTGTTCAGTAGTCAATAATAAAATTGTGATCAAGTGGCATTGCGTGTAATTCTAATCGTAACCGTACGCGTCCTGTTCCAATTCTGGAGGCCGCTGCAAACATTTCGCAGACAGTTTCCTACTAGATCATAAAGTCTGACAGGTGCCTTTCGGATTAAGCAGGTATTATACACACATCTTGTCATTCAATATCACGTCCCTACATTTGATACCTTAACGCATTTCATGTGTCCAGGCATTGTTCCCAGCTAATAAAGAAGAATGCATTAATTATTATGACTGGTTGCTTGAAAGCATTTCTCATGGCGAGCTTGACGCGAAACTGCATTTATGGGCGATGAAGCATGGCTTCACCTCTCTGGTCGTGTAAATAGGAAGACTAATCTCTACAAATTCCTCTTCACCATTAAAAAAAATTGAGTTAAGAGCGCTGTTTCCTGCGGAATGTTCTTTGAAAGCACTGTCAGTACAGATTATTATTTCCGAGAACTTTTATCCTCAGTTAAAGGAACGTTAAAACAGGATTACTTTTCCCATCCAGGTGGCGCTACGGGCCACACATTCCGTCAATCGCTACTTCGTATTCACGAAGGTTTTACAGAGCAACGCACAATTAGCTGAGATATGTGACGTCTCGCTCACCGGACTTGATTGTTTTTTTTTTCTCAATGTGTACATGATAAAAGAAAAGTGTACGAAGAAAGCTTGTCTAAAGAAATCGTACGCAGTGGTATTGAAACAATCGTTGTTGGAGTTCTGTGTAAAGTGGCTTTCAATGTGAATTTACGAGCAAAAATTGCATTGTGGCCGAGGGCGAAAATAATCGCAATGATGTGATTTTTATATTGCTATAGTTTTTAAAAGTATTTTATGATTTTATAATTTGCGTATTATTGACTTGGGTCCACTTCTAACTTGGTCGTAATGTATAACTGCTTAAATAATATTTAGAGGTGAATGAAAAAGTAAAATCAATATTAGGGCAGGAAAATGGAAGACTTAGATATGCTGTAAGGGTTCCGTGAATATGCTGGGCATCTGTAAAAGGAATCTCTTACAAGACTTTTCGCAGAATACCGGCCAGTACCAAGTAGATATGGCAGCGGGTATCTGTTTCACATACGCACTGCTGGAACTGAACAGATCAGTACCCAAAGAAAATGTAATAAAGATGCTCACAAGGGGACTACATGGCAATCGGATTTTCGTAATTTCTTATGTCTGAGGTAAGTGTAGTTCAGAACTGAAATATACCTCCCCCAAAGTAGCTCGATGCAACTCTCAAAAATTCTTGAGAAAATCGACTTCGAAGTTTTCCTAACACGTTTAATATACTAAAATAAGGTAGCTGTACCCAACAAGCAAAGCAGATCTGTGGTTGAGTGCTCGGTACCCGGGTGGAGGCCTATGTTCGAGACCTGGCAGAATCAAATTTTTAAGCAAAGATGCTTAGCGCTTCCGTGAAGCATTAAATGTAAATAGATAAAAAGTTTAATTTCTAATTATTGTTTTAAACATACAGTTTTGATTAACAATCGTATATCATTTATACACTATCATTAATTAAAATTTCTGTTCCTGATGAAAACGTGATTTTTGTGTGCAATGTATAATTAAAATTAAGAACACATGCATTTTTCATAAAGTATGACTATTAGCTGTGTTAATTAGCGTAAATTTATTGACTTTTTTCACTTACATTACGTAGGTATACGAACTGAATGCAAAAAAGAACAGAAAAAATAATTTCTGAAACGAAACGCGGCCTAGCCATTGCCTGTCTCGTGCGTCTTATGTACCACACACTTCACGGAAATGAGCGTAGAATCTTCATTTTTGTTTAAAAATTTGATTCCACCTAAATCGAACACAGACTCCGCACGCAACAAGCAAGCACTCTACCACATAGCTACACTGTTTGCAAGAAATATCCATCTATTTTAGGATATTAAACGTGGTCGGAAAGCTTCAAAGTAATCTTTCTCGATAATTTGGGAGTGGCATAGAACTGCTTTAGGAGAGGTATATTTGATTCCTGAACTACGCTTATGATACGTAATCCTACTGCCGTGTGGCCCCGTTCTCAATGAACATATATGAGCATTCTTGCAAGAACGGCGATTTAATTTTCTCGAATGCTTCTCGAGTAAATTTATAGGACCTTTATTCGACATAGACTGAGCGGTTCTAGGCGCTACAGTCTGGAACCGCGCGACCGCTACGGTCGCAGGTTCGAATCCTGCCTCGGACATGGATGTGTGTGATGTCCTTAGGTTAGTTAGGTTTAAGTAGTTCTAAGTTCTAGGGGCTGATGACCTCAGAAGTTAAGTCCCATAGAGCTCAGAGCCATTTGAACCATTTTTTGAACCTAATGGCGTGAGAAGAAATTATGTTGACCACTCGAATACTTCTTCCTGAACTTGTACGGTTGGATCAGCAGGGTTTCATTTCTGTCAGGTATCGCGATGAGATCCTGGGACCTCATGTGGGGTTCTTGCGAGGTGCTGTGGCCCAGACTTCGTACTGATGGACGATAATTCTCGACCTTTCTTGAAAACGGAAGAATTTGCTCGCACGGCGTGGCCTGCTCGCTCTCCCAATTGGAATCCGATGGAGCAAGTCTGGGATTCACTAGCGACAAGCGTTGCATCACGTTAGCACCCATCAAGCACTCTCTAAGGTTAGCGAGCAGCTCTGCGGGAAGAGTGGGCGTTATTGCCTCAACATTAGATTTATAACATCATTTACAGCATGCGCCATCGTTGTCAGGACTGTACTGCTGCTAGAGGTGGTCAAATTCCATATTGAGCACATCAACCAGATGTCGGAATGTGTGACTAAATCCGTTAATTTGGAAAAACGAAGAACATAATTGGGGACCGTTATGCATGTTGCACTTTAGTACAGTCTGTATTCTTTGCACCGTTTCTACTTTACCTTTACTTATACTGTTTAGTGGCAAAATAAACGCAGCTTTGCAAAATTTCCAATTATTGGTTTAATTTTGAACACCAGTGTGTAAAGAAATACAGGATGCAGTTTCTGCCACCGGCGTCGGCTGGTGCCTATCGCTACAGTTTAACAATGCGCATTAGCTGATGGTGCTGCACCGACCGTCATGCTATATTCTAGGTTTACATTTTAAGAGGAGATGATTTGCCGGAAACCGGTACTTTCACCGAAAAAAAACCGTGATCCAGACTTTTGTTCGTAAAAGAATCACTAGAGTACATTTTGTTTTTCGTGCCATTTCTCTGTTCTGTAGAAAGCACTTGTCAGCGGGTACTCACTGCGCAGATGCAGTCGCGAGTCGACGTGGGGCCGCGGCGGGAGGACGGAGCTGCCGCTGTCGGAGTCGACCGAGGACCGGCGGTGTCGATATATATCGAGCAACAGGTCGTCGACGAGTCGCAGGACGCGGCGCTGGCGGCCGTCGCACCACTGCCCTCGGCGGCTGCGCTCGCCGGCGCCGGGCAGCGGCGCCGAGTGGCGGTGGGACAGCTGCAGGGGGCTCCTGCTGCGGCTGCGGCACCACTCGCCGTCCGCCTCGGAGCGCCGGCGCACTTCTGCTGCGGAGGGCGCCTCCTCGTCGGCGTCCAGCTCCTCCTCCTCCTCCGACGACTCCTCCTGTATCTGCGCCTTCAGCTGCTGGCGCAGCGCCTCCTTGTCCGCCTCGGATCTGCGCCGGGGCTTCGCGACTGGCCGCTTCTTCGTCGAGGCAGAAGGCGAGGCCCAGGAACTGAAGAAGGCCCCGCAGCCGACGGACTTGTTCTTCACCCGGCGGGCGGCGCTTCTCGTCGGAACGGTCTGCTGTCTGGATGTCAGTTCCGTTCGGGTCGCCGTCGAGTCTGCGCTGTGAGGACCCCATACCGGGTCCTCTGTCAGGTCGACGGCTGCCAGTCCCTCGTCCGGTGGAGACATCGCCCAGCTACTGTGGTCGTGGTGACTGCGTGTGTTCACTTTCCCTGTCATTTCTATTCAGTTATGGCACACACGTTAAGACTTTACGTGATGCACTACTTCATTTCCAATACGCAGACTGCGGACTCACTGGTATACTCCCGTTGTTTAATTCGCATCCACTAGCAATAATTTGAAATTTCACACCTGTGTTACTCTTGCATGGGTCGTACGCCTCCTGCAAAAACAAAAAGAAATGCCATAAGAAATACAAAAGAACAAACCAAAATAACAACAAAATTCAACAATGAAAGTTATATTGTATTTTATTTTTCAACGACGCGTTTCGCCTTATTTAGGCATCTTCAGGTTATCTACATAGAAAACAGAGAACAGATACATCTTTTTAAGAATAGCGATCGCGTTCTGCAGATTTGGACCTATAAGCATGTACAAACAGATCAACTATTGAAAGAGCAAATACCTTAATTTGGTATTTCTTAGTAGAATCCTTTAGACAGTGTAGCCAAAGGGCATCGTCGAATATATTAGGCCAACATCACCTTCGTTAAACTCAGTAAAAACTAGAAATATAAAATAGTAACATAATTACGTTTTCTAGATGGACGAGAGAGGCACCAAGATCTGCATAACGCGTTCTCGTTCACAGGAGCGAGTAACAGAGTAAGCTGGGGGCGCGTTATGCAGATCTCGGTGCCTCTCGCGTCCATCTAGAAAAGGTAACGATTTTACTATTTTGTATTTCTAGTTTTTCCTGATTTTAACGGAGGCGATGTTGGCCTGATATATTCGACGATGCCCTTTGGCTACACTGACTAAAGGATTCTTCTAAGAAATACCAAATTAAGGTATTTGCTCTTTCAATAGTTGATCTGTTTGTACGTGCTTATAGGTTATCCAAGTGTCCACAACGCGATCGCGATTCTTAAATAGATGTATTTGTTCTCTGTTTTCTATGTAGTTATATTGTATCGCATACAATCTGTTGAATATCTAAAATTTTGTATTTGTGGGGATCCACATTCTCCAGATGCTTAATAAACGTAAACATGATCCGCAGTAGGCTGTTTGTTTAATCGTATCGTTAGCTAATTTCGAAAAAGCTTCATTGTCAAGCACATTTATAACCTATGTATTTTATGACAGTTTCAAATCACAAAACACGGTAAAGAGCAAAATTCGGAATACATCTTAAAAGGTGCCACTGTAAAATGACGGAATATGGCTACTTTTTACTTGTAATTAAGTTATTTAAAAATGACCTTAAATACATATGTTAACTGTGCTTGGCAATGATGCTTAGTCGAAATTAGCTCATCGCGCGATTAAGTAAACATCACATTACAGCATATTACGGACCATGATTACCTTTGTTAATTATATGGACTATATGTCTCACGTCAGTTTAAATCTCCAATTTTGGAGCGTTGTTTAATGTGCCATCGACAAGGAAGTTATCAGAAATGGAGAAGCAGCTCGGTTTCGTGAAGGATGTCGAAGTCGGCCGTGTCGTCTTTAAAGGAAGCAATCTGCCACTTGCTTCTAACAATTTTGATAATTCACAGAAAATATAAATCTGCTTGAACCATCGCTCTGCCGAATGTTTGGAGCAGTATTCCTATGAGTAATTTTCCAGTAAACGACCCGCAGTTAATGAATCGAACTCACATGCATAAAACAGTATCAAGCTTCTAATTACTTTACACATGAGTTTTACTGTATTAAATATTTCACCTTAAGCATGTAGCGAAGGAATACTGATAAAAAGCTTAAAATTATGGATTAAGTTCCACAATGGGATTTTCACTCTGCAGCGGAGTGTACGCTGATACGAAACTTCATGGCAGATTAAAACTGTGTACCGGAGCGAGACTCGAAATTGGGACCTTTGCGTTTCGCGGGCAAGTGCCTTACCATCTGAGATACCCAAGCACGACTCACGCCCCCTCCTCACAGCTGTTCTTCAGCCAGTACCTCGTCTCCTACCTTCCAAGGTAGTGGACGAGGTACTGGCGGCAGTAAAGCTGTCAGGACGAGGCGTGCACTTCACTTCCTTGGAAAACGTACTGTGCTTCCTTAAAACAGTTCTTTTTATTCAGGTCTTTCGTTAGTGTGTCTGTCATGACTGATTATACTGTCCGTGGGAATGATGAGAGTAAGGAAACTGACCTGCATTGATTAATGCAGGGGACCGGCCGTTCTGACCGAGCCGTTCTAGCCGCGTCAGTCCGGAACCGCGCTGCTGCTATGGTCGCAGGTTCGAATCCTGCCTCGGGCATGGATGTCTGTGATGTCCTTAGGTTAGTTATGTTTAGGTAATTCTAAGTTCTAGGGGACTGATGACCTCATAAATTAAGTCCCATAGTGCTCAGAGCCATCTGAACCATTTTTATCAATGCAGGGGCACACCTCGTGAGTTCCTCAGATACTACGCAAAAACACTTGAACTAAGGCTTCACAACTACGTGTGTCAAAGGAATTTATTTGCTACCCATCCGTGGTTCATAAGAGTGGTTGGCTTTTCATATTCGCCTGCTCACTCCCTCTTTCTTAACTTTTGTATTGTCTTCCTGCTTTATTGTTCTGTTGTGATAGAAGTCACCATTTCGTGTGCTAGGAAAATTTTCTTCCAGCTTCTCAGAAATGCTTGAACAGTCATTTAAACATTTTTCTGATCCTTTGGATTTTTTGTTAGCCTACTCCAACGTTCAATCTGTATGCTGTTACACTTGTGTCTGCTTCCTCCAGTTTCATGTTTTATGAAGCCCCATCCCGTAACTTTTGTTCTATTTTTTGCAGTATATACCACTTTGTCATTAAACGTTTTTTCATTGAGAAATAACCTCCTGCAGGCCCTGTGGCTGGAAACCGACCTTTGGCCTTTGGTATTTCATGTAATAACTAAAACGTATTTGTTTTTCATGTTCCAAGTAGATGCTTACTGTGCTATTTAACGTTCTTGCATTTAGCCTATATCTGCGTTGATTAATGGATTCACAGGCCTTGTCTTCCCTTAATTAGACCTTATCCTGACACAAATTCTCTGCGGAAATATTATTGACAAAATGTTACTTATTCTTGTAATTTTTATGCAGTTAATTTTCTTAAAGAGTGAAATTCTTTGTTTAGCTAGTTGCGCTTAAAGGGCTGGTTCTTGTGGGTTATTTTCTTTAATAAAAATATTCAGTTGTCTTCTGAGCCTTAGCCAACCTGTAAACCTCGATTTTGATGTTATTAATTAGTCACATGACATAGTCTTGAGAATGGTAAAGCAAATTCTGCATTAATTGATGATTTAAAGTAAGCTTCTTTTACCTGATCAGTTGTTTCATTAAACTGTTGTTTACTTAATGGTTATGATAAATACATATTTGTGTTTGAAATTAAACGTTGAATTCTGTAGAACCACCTTGAGGTCAATTCCTTCCATGTGACTGTTTTCCTAGAAATTTCTTGGGGCGTAATTTGCATGGACCACATCCTTAACACTCGTGTTTATGTTCACATTTCCACATAAAATCGTTAGTTTTGGTAGCTGAGGCGCCGTACGGGACTTTATTTAACTTGTTACGAAAGATGTCTACATTGCTACTAAGTCAGAGGTATACATATAAAATGAAAGTTTTATGGACGTTGAAGTTTAATCAGTTAAATGACTGGCTTTTCAAGTTCTTTATCTACACTATTTCCAGTCAGCTCAAAAGAATAAAAGGGACTTTTCCGTTACTGCGCCTCATTTTGCGATGTTTTACTGTTTGTTTTTTTCGGTCTTTTCGCAAAATACAAAAATTAGGAAAGAATAAAACAAAAAATGATGCTTTATGTTACACGTTCTGTCAAACAGCTGTTTCACATTAATGCGCCTGGTGTTGGAGCAGCACCAATGATTAATACGGATTTTTTGAGCCACTGGTTTATAGTTTGCTATTTTTTACTGTTCACTGTTTTATTTCATACTAATTTTCCACTACGTATAGCTGGATACCATTTTGGCCTGCCTAAGATACGTCTACCAGCAACATAATTCTTAGGATTTTTTTGTACCTCATTGTTTTTTGATTTTGTTCTTTAATCATTTGCGTTCGTAGCCGAGGTTGTTTACGCACGCCTTCACAGTGGGTGTTCGACACAGAGGCAGCAGCAGCAGCAGCGTTTGCCGATGGAGGAATATGAGGAAAATCAGAATGTGAAATAATTACCTGAGATGTAATGCGAACCTCCCGGTAATAACTCGTAAAGGTTGCGCAAGTATCGGTGGTGAGTTGTCTGTCAGAGGAACAATAATACCCCTCCAAATATTCGATAGCAGTGGAAAATGCGGCACGTTTTACCTCTTACTCCCACTCACTTCATACTCATTCACAAACGCGTTACCCCGCGTACATGTAGGATAATGCGTCATAATGTTCAGGCTGAAATGGATGGGTGGGCGAATGCTAAGTACTATTACTCATCTACAGTTAATTTTTATTCTTGCAGGTTACATCTCCCTGTGCTCTCATTACTGGAGCTACATTGTAACCTGCCTTTATGATATTGCGCTTCACATTTTTGTGTGACAATTCAATTAGACTATAAATAATGTGCAAAAGCTGTTTGGTGTTTTTCCTGATTACGGCTTGGCATACATGAAATTTCCAAGTCAACGTCTATAGCCAGATGTCAATGTCTGTAGATTTCTTATCCCAATATTCAATAAATTGCAAATTATAAGGTAATTGCTTCTTTCTGCCAGGCGCCAATTGCTGTCGAATTCTAACACTCGTTCCATCTTCGTCTCATCTCATTCTAAACTATTATTAGTGAAAAATGTAAATGAGCTAATGATTCGTTTCGAAGCATTGGAACACAGATCTTAACTTGTGCCTCTGTATAAGAAAGATAAATGTCACACTTATATTTTAGTCACAGACAGCGGCAAATTACATTCGAAACGGACAGCACAAGAGACCGTTTGCAGGTCGTGAATGAAATCATTGAACAGAGCAATGAGTATTAATTAGCGCTTTGTATGGGATTAAAATATTTTGTAAAAACTTCAGACTAGGTTTCAAATAAATCTGTACTACAATGTCCAGAGAAATAAGGCAACGATTCAATCTGTATGAGAATTCTAGATAACTTTTACGGTGCTGCTAAAATTTGAAGCTGACTTAGTCACGATAATCAGGGCAAAAAGATACCATAGCAGCTATCCCAGAGGAAATTTTCATGATCTTGAATTGAGAAAATGAACAAAGAATACCTGTTATCGTAACACACCTGAAACACGTTCGTTTTTCTGATGTAAACTGTACTTATTTCCTGTATGGAGGTGCTTTCAAGAAGTAACACAGAAATTTCATAGCGCAAGTCTGAAACATGAATTGAAAACCAACCACAATCCAACTACAATATGGTTCACTCAACTTTGTCAGAAGAACATAGTACAAATTGACAACGATTCATCGAACCAGTTGAATTTTTGCATCTAAAGTAAAAGGAATGGCTGTACAGCAAAATAAACAAACATATGAGTAAGAACAAAAAATGGTTCAAATGGCTCTGAGCACTATGGGACTCAACTTCTAAGGTCCCCTAGAACTTAGAACTACCTAAACCTAACTAACCTAAGGACATCACACACATCCATGCCCGAGGCAGGATTCCAACCTGCGACCGTAGCGGTCGCGCGGTTCCAGACTGTAGCGCCTAGAACCGCTCGGCCACCACGGCCGGCGAGTAAGAACAGCTCGGATGCTTTTGGTAATACCTTCCAATGTGTATAAAAAGTAAATTTTAAACTCATTGTGTGTTACCAGTTCCGACTTACTAAAGAGAGGCTTAGACCTTTAATAGGAAAACAAATCAAAAAACGAGGTTTGCTCAGCGATAAACGGATAGATGCATGCTGGAAATTTCTTAGGGAAATGCACACACCAAAAAAAGTATTGCATCACTCCAGTTCCCAGAACTCCTGAAGATAGACGTTGACTGTAGATACTGTATCAGAGACACAGTCCCTTCGACTGTTCAGAGATGTCACTAAATCCGCCCAAAGATGTAAACAACCTTGCATGAGCAGCGTCTATTACACAGAGGGGGTCCGACAGCCGATCAGTTCGTCATTCCACCAGGAAGGAGGTACACCGCTCGTGTTGTCTGTAGTTCAACCATGCCTAGACGGTCAATACCGCGGTTCCATCACGTCTGCATTTTTACTTGGTGCCAGGAAGGGCTCTCAACAAGGAAAGTGTCCAGCCATGTCGGAATGAACCAAAGGAATGTTGTTTGGACAGGGAGGAGATACAGAGAGACGGGAACTGTCGATGACATGCCTCGCTCAGGCTGCCCAAGGGCTACTACTGCAGTGGATGATTGCTCCTATGGATTATGGCTCGGAGGAACCCTGACAGCAACTCCACTATGTTGAATAATGCTTTTCGAGTAGCCACAGGATGTCCATCTTACGACTCAAACTGTGCGCAGTAGGCTGCAACTTCACTCCCAATCTCCATGGCGATGTCTATCTTTGCAACCACAACACCATGCAGCGTAGTACAGATGGGCCCAACAAAATGCCTAATGGACCGTTCCGGATTGGCATCACGTTCTCTTCACCAATGAGTGTCACATATGCCTTCAACCAGACAATCATCGGAGAAGTGTTTGGAGGCAACCCGGTTAGACTGAACGCCTTAGACACAAAGTCCAGCGAGTGCAGCATGGTGGAGTTTTCCTGCTGTTCTGGGTTGGCATTATGTGGGGCCTACGTAAGCCGCTGGCGGTCATGGAAGGCGCCGTAACGGATGTAAGATATGTGAATGCCATCCTTCGACCGATAGAGCAACCATATCGGCAGCGTATTGACGAGGCATTAGTCTTCATGGACGACAATTCGTGCCCCCATCGTGCACATCTTGTGAATGACTTCATTCAGGATAACGACATCGCTCGATTAGAGTGGCCAGCATGTTCTCCAGAAACCCTATCGAACATGCTTGCGATAGATTGAAAAGGGCTCTTTATGGTCGGCCTGACCCACCAACAACACTGAGCGATCTACGCCGAATCGCCGTTGAGGAATGGGATAATCTGGACCGACAGTGCCTTGATGAACTTGTGGATAGTATGCCACGAAGAATAGAGGGATGCGTCAATGCAAGAGGACGTGCTACTGGGTATCAGAGGTACCAGTGTGTACAGCAATCTGGACCACCACCTCTGAAGGTCTCGCGGTATGGTGGTACAACATGTAATGTGTGGTTTTCATGACTAATAAAATGGGTGGAAATGATATTTATGTTGATATCTATTCCAGTTTTCTGTACAGGTTCCGGAATTCTCGGAACCGAGGTGATGCAACGCATTTTTTGATGTGTGTAGATAAACAAAAGCATCAGGAAACAGACTGGGCTGGAAGACGTAATCATGAATTCAGTGAACATGAGTTGGAGATAGGCGGCAGATGGTGTCAGTTAAATATGTGCTTTATAGGCCAATAAAGTTCTTCGTTGGATTCCAAGAGATAAGAAAGACCTAGACGGCGACCTAATAGTAGGCATTACGAAACAAGAAGGCAAAACATGGGTGGATATAATTCACGACCGCAATGCGTGGAGAAGTCATTCTGTCACGAATGATAGTAGACGTTTTGTGTCCCCTGGTTTAAAGGCCAAAGCTATTTGAATATCTTTGGTTTTGTTTCTGCAGTTGAAATTATAATAATCCAAGTCTAGTTCTCTGTAATAACTATACGACAAACAAATCGTTTACCACAAGTAGCCGCGCGGAGTGGCCTCGCGGTTTGAGGCGCCATGCACGGATTGGGCGGCCCCTCCCGCAGGAGGTTCGAGTCCTCCCTTGGACATTGTGTGTGTGTGTGTGTTGTTCTTAGCATAAGTTAGTTTAAGTAGTATGGAAGTCTAGAGACTAATGACCTCAGCAGTTTGGTCATTTAGGAACTCATACACATCTGAACATTTACTACAAGTAGTCGAGCTACCACCCGCTTCAAAGGTGGAATAAACGAAAGTACGTCGTCAATTGGATAATTTTTCTATACGTCAACGTTGTTACCAAACTACTGATAACCAAAGAAGACTCTTTCGTGCTAGTAATGGCAAGATACATGCAATTTCCCTAATTCTGTGCGAAGATGTAGAAGCCATTCCTATTGACTTCTTGAAGTGTTTCAACCACCATTATTATTCCGAGGTAAAGGCAACGTAAGACTAACTTTTCAGCAGAGAATCTCTGTATGTTGATCTTTTTAGCGATGGTCGCGGGACTCGGCTCTTCGATAGAGGATGTCAAATTAAACACCTTCCAGCCGTCGACGGGTGATGTTTGAAGTGGTCACTGCAGCAAAAATCTACTAATACCAGTGCTGCTGGCCCCTGTATCGATCAAAAGCGAGGTAGATTATTCCTACAGGTCGGTCAGGTGCCTTAAGGTGGCGTAGTAAAACGCCTAATAAAATAAGGTTGAAAATTGATGGCTGAAAGGTATTTGATATCCTTTTTCAGCAGACAGGTGGAAGGAATCCATTCACCGTACTGCTTACACAAAAGTCACTTTTATTTATGCCTAGCCAGTGAGACCAATTAAATCTTTTCGGATTCTCATCACGATAATCAGTTGGATATTAGAATTATCGAGGCGAACTAGACAACTGGGAGGCTTCCGGCGTACTGCTGAACACTAGTCCTATCTACGCACTGGAATAAAAGCACAAACTGGAAAGAAAAACAATACGGTTCTTGATGTGTTAATCTGATGACCACCAGCACACAGTAGAAATCCCCCAATAAACTCACCTGAATGGCTGTGAGAAAGGTATCGATGATCTCTTTGAGACCTGTTTCACAGAGTGACTTCTCGATGCGGACATCAGTGTCGTCTCCAGAAAGTACCGATAATTTGCAGACGAAAATTCCTTTTTTTCCCTACAGTTTAGTTGATAATTAACGTCGGACATTGGTTTTGGCTGGAACATGAGACCTCACACGGTGGTCTGTGAAAGTGTATATGCGAGAGACTTCCTGGTTGGCGTCGATAATAACCGAGCTAATACGTACAAGGATATGTAGACCTATGCCTCATTCGCTATACGAAATTTGCCTTGTGTGCAGTTTTTGGTAAAAGATTACGCTGCTCTTGAACGAAACCATCACGCGGTAGTCAGTTTATTGCAGTGTCCTGTCATTACAGTCTAATGCCGCAGTATGTTAAGTGATAACCGGTTTCTTTCATTTACAAAACAATAACGCAGTGACTCCTGGTCGTTGACAGCGACCGGTAACTCTGTAACTCTTACGATATGAATGCATTGTGTATCTGAGCGAAATCATTTACCATTGTAGAAAAAGTATGGCATTATACCGTAGTTAAAAAAAAGAAAGAAAAAATAGAAAATCAATAATTCAGTCATCTCGAGTTTCCTCACTTGACCATATGTCAAGTTTTCACGAAAGTCATACTAATCAATACATATGTAATCGAAACAACAAACATAGCGATTCCCGCTAGCCTCATCCCTGCACTTGTCAAGAAATCTTCGTGAGAGATTTGCTGCAGTGTTCAAAATACAAACCGTAAGTAGCGATCTTCGGAGATTTTAAGAATGTTAATACGTATGTCTGATAACTACTGTTGCATATGGATGGATGGATATGATGTTATGGGCGCTCAACAGTGTAGTCTTTAGCGCCCGTGTTGCATATCAGACATACGGGCAGACAACGATAGAGAGTAGCATCGAGATGAACACTGAGAAACGCAATCGTTTGAACGAGAAACTCGCTCCGCTAACGGTAAGGAGGAAACCTACAACACAGTTTACAAATCACGAGAGTTCAGATACTAGGCGCAGGACATGGTATATGAAAACAATATCAAACATATGGACACTACCTTGCTTCGAGGCAACTATGCAGCCAAGTTAGCCGGGCTGGAGAAACCCAAAACTGAGATATGCCTGATTGTTAACAGAGAACTTCCAATGTGTGTTGTTCTGTGGGAAACCTACGTCGTCTCGGGGTAAGCGAACTAAAAGGTACAGTTGGTACTGACGAATCAGTTTTTTTCTCTTCTCCGAATATTTTAATTATTCAACATAAATATATGAGAACATTAACTCCTTCAAATGATAACAGAACTTTCAGAGATTTTTTTCCTTAGCATACTATTAGCTTTCTGTAGAGTGATTTGTTATCAATTGCTTGAGAGATGACATTAAGGTGCGGATCGTTACATTTGTTGTTGACGTGCCGCAGCGCACAATAACAGAAACTTTTAATTTTTCTCCGACTAAACACTTTCCATAAAGGGAATTATAAAATCATTACCCAAGAAGGAATCTAACAAGAAATTATTCGAAACCCGCCCATTTGCTTTCCACTAGCATTAGACTTCAACAAAATTTTGATTATGGTGACTGCCGGCCGAAGTGGCCGTGCGGTTAAAGGCGCTGCAGTCTGGAACCGCAAGACCGCTACGGTCGCAGGTTCGAATCCTGCCTCGGGCATGGATGTTTGTGATGTCCTTAGGTTAGTTAGGTTTAACTAGTTCTAAGTTCTAGGGGACTAATGACCTCAGCAGTTGAGTCCCATAGTGCTCAGAGCCATTTGAACCATTTTTGATAATGGTGACTATGTTCTACCTGTATAACTCACACACCAAAATTTTTCTTCAAGCGTTTTATAGTGATTTGGTTCTTACGTTAAAATTTGTCAACAGCGTGTGATGTTCGCTACACCCAGATGACGATGGAGAAGTGTATTACCAAAGAATTTCACGGGTTCGGTACGAGGTCCATTAACTTTTCCGTTCCACGTTTTATAAAGAGTCAACTGTTTTCTCTCGCTACAAGTATTACCTATGCTGATGTCCTTCAGTTATATCTGATTTCAGGCGAACTAACTTGAAGAAAGACACTTGGTATGCAACAATGTCTAGAATATCACAGCAGATAAAAAATACGTATGCTTCAAATTCAATCACCGTGAAATTCAAGCAATTTTAGTAGCTCATAACTCTCCTCCCTTCTGAGAGTCTCTTCCGTTCTAAGTAGTCTCTTCAGACATAAGCCAAAACGCTACCAAATAAAGCAATGAATCGTCACTAACACTAAACTGAACACACAGCTAACGTTTGTAAGAAAGCGTCATGCTCCCACCACGAACCACAGAAACATAAAAAAAAATTCACTTTCCGAGTTCAGAAATAACCTCGTACAATAGCTAGTACTTCCATTTCAAGATTACGTGACTCTGCTCTATATGATTCCAACAAGAAAATCTGCGTCGTCTGGAGCTTGTGAAGAAGTTTACGTGCAATACACGATCATAGCCTCACCTTACGAAACTATATCTAAGCAGCGCGTGTGTAAGTGCAAAAAATTAACACGCTCTTTTTGGTTGCACCACCATCTGTTAAATTTCAGTACCCCTTCTATTTACCTTCAATTGCTTCACTCGTATCTGAATAATGTAGCAGACACAGTCATTCCGAGAACGCTAAATTCTCGCTTAACCACTTGATAACACATAAACTTTCTAAAACTATTTCTTTGTATCGCGGACGTGACTACGATAGTGTCTTAACGGAAGCAGTCTGCTTTTTCTTTCTCAGCAGTTACCAACTCTGTCAATTCAAACTTGATTGTCATTTCATCCTTAATCACTGACATGACAGTCCGTATTTCAGACGATACGAACATGGCTTTATCGGTAGGAATACAACTGTTCCTTTGAAAATTCTCATTATCATATCCTCTAAAGCGAATCGGTATTGTTGATCACGTTGTTAATTATATATGTTGTAGATTGTTTTGCCGAAGCCTCAGAAAGATCGATGTGAGTTCATGAAAGCCCTAACTAGTGAAGCTAAATAGACCAGTAAATAAACGAGCCTTAGCGAAGATACTGGCATTGGCCTCAAGTGATTTTGGAAAGCCATATAGAAGCGGTGTGCATATTTTTCAGGTTTTGCTGGTGATTACTTCGTCGTAACTCAGTTTCTTAGAAAAGTACAACGTATTACTATTATTATTACCGAAAATAGAAAGAAACTAATCAAAATAATATTTATTTGATTACCTAATATTACGTTTCCTTATCACATAAATGTTAAATCTTTACTGGCCAAACTAAATATTTCAGAGCTCATTTCAAAATCGACTGGCGGCGTCTATTCCTATTTCAAATCACTGGCAGAATGAAATATACCGTGAGCGATTGCTGTTAATTTTAACAGTGTCGAGCATATAACACAACTGTTTCTGAAACAAATATGTTGAAAGTAAAATTTATATTGCTTGTAGATCAATGAAACAACAGCTGCTACATAGGTCTACAGACAAAAGTCGTAAACGGTGACGACGATCAATGAAACAACAAATGCATCTTAACTGCATTAACTCTTTAACGCATTATTACCTGAAGTGATTGCTGATAAAATCAGGACGCGAGACGTCATCGTCGATTTGAAAAAAAATCTCGTTTTTCGTCCAATGATCTTTCCTCTAGCAGTGCACTTCTTGAACGTTGTAATCCAACTTCAATTGTTAAGCTAAATTCTCCACGCTGCGTTCCAGGGAAACGAACTAACAAGAACAAAAACGTTGAACCTTATATGTCGTAACACTGCAAATAGTGATGAAAAATCCAAAAACAGGAGAGATATTGTTTAACGTTACAGAGAGATTTTTCCAAAGATTATTTCTGCCTGCTACTTTCATGCATAATCTGTGATGCCGACCATCATACTGCATTACGAGTATTATCTAATTAACTGTATGAGAAAGCAGAAACTATTCAACACCTATTTTTCTAGGCAAAGAGGCAGAGTATTGTCCTGTAATGACATACGTTTATATTTATAAACTTGCACAGAAGCGTTAAAAGTGCAAAATCTTTCATTATACAGTTCAGGTTGACATTACGCTGTGGATTAAATTTTACGATTTCAACAATATTTACGTTGTAATATTAATTTATGGAAGAACCAAAACCTATGTATTTATGGTTTACTGCTCAGAAATTAACGGATGCACCAACGATGCTTGCACAGCTGGAAGAATGGTTAAAAGATAAATTGAAGACACACACGAGCCTCTCAAACGCGTGTCGATTGTGTTAGTAACTATCTTACTTCACTTTTGTGGCATGAATATGCACGATCTGTTATAAAGCATCCGGACAGCTATTAGCAGACATTATATGGTGTGTCCAGCCTTGACATTTATGACGTCTTGATCTCTGCTGGGGACAAAAGATTCTGAATGTCTGTGGAGGAATGACAGTTTATTATTCCAATGGTCGTAACGAGAGAAAGTGATGATATAGGACGCTGGGGTCTGGAGCGAAATCGACGTTCTGATTCGCCACAAAGATGTTCCATTTGCCTCAGGTAGGAACCTGTCTGTTTCAGGGATGTTATTGTCCACAAACCATTACCTCGCAAAAGCTGCTTTGTTGTGTCATGCTGATGGAAATAACCTGAAACTTCTTTATTTAAATGAGTGTGTCTGTACTTAAATTGCAGAATGACTGAGAAAATGAAATTTCTACATTATTTGATTCTGAAACAGCTGAGTAAAACTAAACGTACTGAGACTACTTTCTCTTTACTTTTTCTTATCGTGTCAACACTGATCCACAATATTCTAGCGCAACGCAATCTAACTGCTCAAAAAAATTACAACCTGTCTCAAATAATTAATTCAAAAGAATACCCTTGACTAAAAAAAATCTTAACAATAGCCTACACATTTCATTAAGCACTTACCTAAAAAAAAAATCTTCATTACGCGGACTACTGCAATACAGCGAGCGTCAGTACTGTGTGTTAAATAAAAGATTCTAACTACTAAAGCCACTAACTACTAATAGTCATGTGGTTAGCAAAGGAAAGATTTCTTTGCAATCCAAATAATGCATTTTTTTACCTTAATAATGTGACATCCAGTTCAAACACGAACAAAAATCGTCATTGACATCTAGTACAAAGGTATATAATCATGAATAATATTCAGTCTCCAAGTCGAACATGTATAGATCGTTAGCCTACGCTAACACTTCAGACCTCTACCCTCCATCAATGCTAACTTCTCACATCTAACATTCATCACTGCTGGCTGTTGACCTCCAAGTGCCCAACAGTACTTCCATCACTGCTGGCGACTAACTTCCAACTGCCCAACACTACTGGCGATTAACTTCCAACAACGAGTCCAACCAGCCACAGTCTCTAACAAAGAAAGCGCGGTCAGAGAACCAATGCAAAGCGCTACACAGCGCTGCCAACATAAAAGCAGCCCACTTACAAACCGTCGCCTCAGAAATGTTCCTACGTTGTGCGTAGTACTCATTGCTGCAAAATGTGTCGAGATCCTTCCGCGTTTAGCGTTTTACGAAGCACAATAAGGGGGCCACACCATTACCATGAAAATCACCCCCATACCGTAACACCACCTCCTACTCTACACTTCACTGATGGCCCTACACATTACGGCAGTTGACGTTCCATAGGCATTCGCCAAAGCCAGGTCCTTCCATCGGTTTACCGCAGGAAATAGCGCGTTTCAAGTCATTCGTATCCATTCATCCACTGTCCAGTGGCCTCGTTCTTTACTCTACCTCTTGTCTCGATTAGCACTGACTGTTCGATCATTGTACCCCGTTTATTTTTTAACTCCCTACGTACAATCGCTGTTACAGTTTAATACTGATAAAACTTTGGAACTAACGAGCGGTTGCTTCCGCTGATTTCATGCGTTGTTTTTATAACCACTCTATGCAAAGCTCGAACATCTCCGTCCAGTACATGAGTTCTGCCTGGTCTTGGTTTAGATGTTTTTGTTGCTTCGAATTTCCATTTCTCAATCTTCTCACCAACAGGTTATATGGGCAGCTTTAAAAGGTTTGAAATGACCCTGGTAGTTTTGTTATCCTGTTGACATATAATGTCTAGTCCATATCCGAAGACACTGAGCTCTTCTGCCCAATCCATTCAGAATTCTGCTTCTCCGTCTGCTTTTCTACTGACGGCACGATATTCCTCACCTCCTTTTACACTGGCGGTCCGCTGGTCTTCACATTTAGTGGTCAATTCTGCATTGCATAGGGATGTTCGGATAGTGTTCATCAGATAGTGTGTAAGCTGAAGAGTTCTTTTAGACGAAATTTTCGGCTGAAGCATCACTGAAAGAATAATGAAACAGATATTCTATGGTATTTCTTGACGTAAATACTAGAACAAAATAATAACACACAAATTTCTACAAAGAAAAAGTTAAAAATGATTCGACACAAGGTTCCAACGAAATAAAATGGCTACGAAATACTTCACCACTGCTGCTTGTCTTTCAGGAATGATTAGTAGGTTCCACAAAAGCACATTTCAGATAATCACACACTGCAGTACACTAGTTGTGGTCTATCTGCAGAACCGCTTAATATTGTTATTTCAGAAACCGCTTTTCTTTCACAGCAGATCACCATCAGCGCAGATTCTTCATCGGCCGGGAAGTTTCAAGAAAAGTCGTTTTGGGCACACTGCACAACACTTCGTGGTATCGAACAAAGGAAAGCTTTCACGACCAGCAATTGCATTCTTGGCGGATTTTGTTTTTTTGTGCAACAGCCTGTGACTACGCGAAATATACTCACTGCAGCTGTGTTGAATTTATACACTGAAAAATCTGAACGAACAGTAGTTCACACGGCCCTGGAGAAATCCTCCTGTTGGTTTCGGTACACTGATGGGAAATTGGAAATATGTGGTAAGTTCTATGAGACCAAACTGCTGAGGTCATCGATCCATAGACTTACACACTATTTACTCTAACTTAAACTAACTGACGCTAAGGGCAACACACCCACATCCATGCCCGAGCGAGGACTCGGAACCTCCGGCGGAGGAAGCCGCGCGAACCGTGGCAAGACGCCATAGACAACGCGTCCAGTTGATGGGACTTCCGTTATATGTCCTCATGGAGGAAAAATTAAAAAATTTTATGAATGATATAAATTCTGGTATGGCATTTACTGTGCAAAAAGAGAAAAAGATCCAAATTTCATTTCTGGATGTACAGGTACTTAGAAAAACTGACGATACTTTAGGACACAAAGTACACAGAAAGCCCACTCACACGAACAGATCACGAAATTTTCAGCCACCATCTGAATCACAAAAAAGAAGCGAATACAACAATTGGGAGCGTACTAAAAGACTCTGCGAACCAAAGGAAGAGCTCGATTAAGAAATAGTTTCAGGAAAAAAATGGCTACATAGATGCTTCTTGTGAAGAAGAACCAACTAAAGGGGACCAGATGACCATGACACCGGCATTCTTGCAACTCACTCGATGTTGCACAGCTTAAGCTTTGACTGTTCACTGTCCACATTTTGCTCCTTTTTCACGTTTCAGTATACCTCCTTTCTGTTTTCATGCTTGATCTGTGTTCAGTTTTTGACGGGCTATCTACTGGGTCATTTTGCAACTAAATCTGAGGGGGGGATGTTCGAAGTTCTCTCTTATGTCATTTAATGATAACCAACCCTTTAGAAATTTACGTTCGAAAATGAGCTGCCGAATAGTGACGGAAGATCAGAGACAAAATAATTGCTCTCGTATCTCTCACGTGGTGTCTAAAAAGTCAAAATATTATTAACAATTTACGACGACTGGACAATACAAAATAGTTTTCTCGATTTATGAGAAGTGGTGGCATCGAGCAAAGGACAATGGAACCCCATTTTCAACGGACCTACTGTCTGCAATTTAATATTATTGTAAATTTAATTATTTGTCCAGTACTTATATTATCGTTGAACAAATAACCAATTTTCCTTGATATTTTGTTACAAGTACAACGCGGATCCGGACGAGGACCTGGGATATAAAAATCAGCAGGCTAGTGATCATATCCAGAAATTCGTTTTCCTGGATTCGACACCCAAGATGACCAAAATTTTCTTCACTTTCCTAAACCTCACAGTGGCAAATTCTGCACTGCGTACTACAGTAGATTGTCTTATCTAGCGACGTCAGTATCTGGAAATAACTACGATATAGCGTGCAGAGTTTTTGTCCACCTACTTCTTTGAAATGTTTTACGAATTTAAGTAAATGACTTAGAGTAGGCTTCGAAGCGCGGACGTCGCATTGTTGCCCGTAGAACTATGTGACTGGTTTCCTAAATTTGAACAACCATTGTTGTCTGTAACGAATTGAACCAGCCCTGTTACATTTAGGCTTATCAGTTACTTTAAATGTCGAACATTACTATGTCAATAATTTTGTGGTTTAACGAATGTTCCCATTTTCACAGTGGACTTACGTAGTCATTCTGGGTCTAGGTCGGCTGAAGTTGGTTCACTACCTTCCGAATCTGAATCTATGGCAAGAAGAGCAGCTACACAAATCCCTGAACAAAAAATAACTAACATGTTAGCAAAATTAGAGTCCATTTTAAGTGTGACTCGAATGAGCGCTGAACAAACTCTTCTCAGTGGATATATAGACACAACTGACTCCACAGCGCATAAACTTAACACAATAGATTCTGATTACGAAGAACAGCCCGCTCTGCAGTTAAAAGTTCATTCAGTAGATTTTATTGCGGAACAGATTCGACCTGCGACAAAATTTAATTCAGTACATTCTGTCGCTGAAAATATCAGCACGACTGAGTTGTAAAAAAAGCAACTGAACGTATCGTAGCTGAGCAGAACCCCTTAGCTGACGAGCAGACCAAAATAAACAACAGTGACGCTTTATCACACCGAATGGATGACATTTCGGTCAAGAAGACCGATATATCGAAGGAAATCTTGGTAAGCACGATTCTTCAATGCAAAAGAAACGTCCGACTAGAACGCTCACCAAAACAAACAAACAGAACAGGAGTTCCCAGACTTTTTCTTTGACAGAACTCTCTGAATATCCTGGTACCTATATGGAACACCTTTGTCATTTTGATGGTTAATAAAAATTAATAAAACTATAAAAATACGAGAAAACGTGTTTTTATTCGGTAATTAATCCAATTTTCTTGATATCACGTATAATTGTAGGAAACTGAATTCTAATAACTGGTGCAGCGTCAAGCCTGTTCCTGAATTTCGTCCTCGTTTCAGAACATCATGCTTCACATAAATATGTAGTGGTAAACGGAAGTAAAACAAAAATAGTTTGAATTTATAAACTCATATACTCTTGTGATAAATTCAGCCAGAAATTACATTAAGGCTGATCTTTTTTTGTTTTTGCTTAAAATCAGAGTAACTCAAAGTCAATTAATTTCATAGTGTCTTTCACATAAGCCTACTAGCTTAGCTCTTACGGAAAACAAATTTCAAACCCAGGAATTATTCTCACTAATCTTCGGAAAACATTGCCGGAGAGCGTTTTTCCAAGTCATGTACGTGATCTATAAATAGCTTGGAAACTGCTTCATTGTTTTCAGCGGAACATTCATGTGGGGAAAACAATTAAAATTGTTTTCTTTGACTAAAAGGAAAGGAAACCCCGCAATCAGGCCTAAGGACGGCGTGATACTCGACCAACCTCCATGTCTTCCTCAGTCATCCATTATTGGATGCGGTGTGAAGGGCATGGGGTCAGCACACCGCACTCCCGGCCGTTATCTTAATTGGATCTGCAACCTCTCAATCAGGCAACTTTTCATTTCTCATCATGAGGCTGAGTGTACCCCGATCCAGGCCTTCCACCAAGGAAAAAGCCATGGCAGTACCCGGCACCGAACCCAAGACCCTCGCATGAGGGTCTGTCGCGTTGACTACTCGTCTACGGTACCAGACTTTCTTGAACTCCAGAAATTCCAATTGTCAGTTTCCACTCAAATGATGCAATTATGTTTCTTGCATTAAAAATTGTAACACACTTTCATTGCGATGACAAGTTAATTTTGTTGCACTTTGTAAAAATATGTCATACGAATTTACTCAACCCTAAAAGATTTCTTAAAAAGTCTAGAGAATTTTGTATTGATTTATTCTGCACAATAAAGAAGGTCAGTAACTCAAATGAAGTTCATGAAGCCGGCCAGAGTGGCCGAGCGGTTCTAGGCGCTTCAGTCTGGAAACGCGAGACCGCTACGGTCGCAGGTTCCAATCCTGCCTCGGGCATGGATGTGTGTGATGTCCTTAGGTTAGTTAGATTTAAGTAGTTCTAAGTTCCAGAGGACTGATGACCTCAGATGTTAAGTCCCATAGTGCTCAGAGCCATTGAATCTGAGGTTCATAAAACCGCAACAGTGCTTTTCCTATGAATAGCCATCTCTCTTACGTATGTTATGAAAGCGCTTTGTGTTCACGGCGCTTTTAATGGTACAAAACTTTAAATAATGTAGACGGAAGTAGTCGAGGTTTTAGATACTTCATGATTTTGACCGTTTCCTCCATTTATATTTTAAATCACTAGGCATTCCTTTAGTTCCTAGAGTTTGCTACCCAAAATACAGAGCCTGCTTGTAACTCTTGTAGCTGCCTGCAATATGCGTGGTACAACTCGCTTGTTTTTTCCTACCACGGCCGTAGCACCATCTGTGCAAATATCAGCACACTTTCCCAACCAATCTCGTATAATGTAATCATTAACACAATTGAGTATATCTTCTCCTGTTTTCTTGAAAATATGCGTTCATGCATAAATCTTCTTCATTACTTTTCTCAAATGTATAACGAACAAATATTAATAGTACAACTAGTCCTTCAACATCTGTGAATTCATCCATTTCCAGCGCACACTCAGTGTCATCCCCAAGTCGATAAATTAACCACTGCTCTGACACCAAAAGATATTTGATGGGTTGTGAAACGGTATTAGTAGGTAACAGTAACGCATTAATTATTGGTTTTTGTTCAATAAGCGCAGTATGGTAACTTACACGGTAAGATACTTCGATTGCTTTTTCAATATCTGTTTTTGCAGAAGAAATTATTTCATATTTAGGTTTTTATATTGAGGCACACTGTTTTTTTTAAGTGAACATATTTTTCTTTGTGATCAGCATGCATTGTTTTTATGGACCTACGAAGTTTGGCTGAGGGATAAGAACAGTTCACGAGTTCTCTTTGACATAAACACATACTGCAACAGGAGCATCTTACTCGCCAGAACACGTGAATCAAAATTTCAAATAGCTTACATCGAACTTCCGTTTAACTTTATTTGTATGGAACACATGTTCTTTAATACTTTCTTTTGCAGAAATCACAGTGGGTGTATCCTTTTATTCTTCAGTAGTCTATGTATCAGCTGAATTAACAGAACTTCGTTCCATCAAAGTTCCTGGTTTTAACCAATAATCTATGGACACTTTTTAGCGGTATATGAATTCTGTAAAGAGAAAATAAATTTTATTGAAAGGCCTTCATTACCTTTAAATGATATAATTACAAAATGTATACGGCTGTAACTTGTCAGTACTAAAATCCGATTCGGCCTCAAAGGACCGCAAGAAGTAGAGGAAGAACAACATGGACGCCGCGTGGTCAACGCACTTGGAATCTCGTGAAAACCCACCACAGATTTCAACGTTCAGACACACCACTTGCGTTATTTATTTCCGAGTTGACACTTACAACAAGAGTTTGTCACGACAGTGCCAAATCTGTTAGATCACAGAGGTTGGCAGCAGTCGGAAACACTAACCGAGTGGATGGAAAGTGTACCAAGCTGTACCGACACGTGCTACATTCGAATTCGGAACATCGCAGCCGCCGACAGCTTTCTCAGCATGTAACCCTGATAATTTGCATGAGCACGCCAGTGTGAAAACCTAGAGAAGAATCTAAAATTTTATCACGTATCATTGTGTGTGTTGTCATTTCAACAGTAAATGCTTTATTGAATTCGGGAAAGAAAATAGGAACCAATCAATTATTCAGTTAGGCAACATGAACCGCGTCAGTGGAAAATCAAATGTGGATCAGCTGATCCACGTTTCCTTTCTTCAACGTTCAGGTTCATCTTAAAGAATTTACTCCGCTACGTTCATTATTAGAAGCTCAGAAATTAACAATGATAAAATATTATATACAAATCTATTATACGAAGTCATACTTAAAACAAAAAACTTTTCAGCAGGTTGCGCATGGGATTTCGGTAATGAATTTGGTACTTTATTTTTTTCTGGTTTTCAATTAACCATAATTCAATTTTGTTTTCAAAATTCATGAGTTTAACCCCAAAGACGTGAATTTTTATTCAAAATTACATTATTTAAAAAGTCAGTAAGCCATTTTAAAGCACTCAACATCGTACAGGGTCCGCTTGTAGCAGGGCATAATTCAAATTGCCAAATGTGGCTCTAGCATACCGGCACTTATTCCGGCGACTTCTACAGTACAGTTACGGGTAAACTGATATTAATTAATGCTGCGGAATGGACGATGTTCTGCTTCATTTCTCTGCATTGGTGAGCCAACCAATAGTTACTTTTTATTATTTCACAGCATTTATACGGAGCGATATGATCGTGGAGAGCGATGTTTTAGTTGTATAGGTTGCACATTACACAGGGCGAGACAAAGTCTCCCGTACCCATCCACCATCTCATGTCTTTGTTGTAACACACACGATCAAAAAAATAAGAAGAGTCTTCTAATGCTATGTATGAATTAAAGCAAAAATATATACAGTGGACATACGTGTCTGTTTCCGATTCTTCTCCATGGATAATAGAGAAATAAAATATGAAAGGAGAGAGCTTTTAGTGTGGATGAGTTTATCAGCCCACTACTTTCGCATATACCTATCACAAGCAGGGCATAGAATCTCAAATTAGCAGTAAAAATACTGGGATCTCATTAATTGTAATCCATGAAACGACACCTACTTACTTGTGAATCACCAATTATTCCCGTATATTAGGTTTCAGATGTCCGTTTGTTGATCACTTAGGAAGTTTAAGAACCTCCAGCATGATGCAGGAAAAATAGGTCAGCAACGTACTTTATTGAAACTCAACATTCAAGAGGGAACTCAAGATTTACATATTAGGGACGGTATAGCCACCATTGTTGTGCCCCTTTCATCTTTTTCTTTCTCCTCTCCATCATAGCTTCGAATTTTACCATTCTGTTTCTCTTCCTCTAACCTATCTACCTCTTCTATATCTCTTTCACCCCATTCTATCGTCTTATGTCTCTGCTTGATGAGAATAACTCACAAGCTGCAAGAATATAACGAGTAAATTCCCAACTAGCAATAGATCTGACATTCATAAAAGAAAAATATGTTTACTTTCATATACATAGTCATTACTATTACTATTATTATTATTATTCTTGATTGTTATAATTATTTTTTGATTGTTATAATTATCATTGTACTACTTTCATAATCTCTATTTTTTTCTTTAACATTAATACTGTATAACATGTTATATGTCCTTAATGTTCTGTAGAAACTGAAATTTGTTGAATCTGAGTGTGCCTGGTTAGGTGTAAGAGAGGGCCTGAAGGCCCTAATCTTGCCAGGTAAAATAAATGCATAAATAAATAAATAGAATAAAATTATTTATAATTCTGTAGAAGTTGGGTGAGGAAAATTCATTACTTGAGGTGAATGGTGCCGCGCATGACGTCTATTGCCAAACCAACGCCTTCATCGTAAGTTTGACACGTAAGACAACCAGTGTATTTGCTAAGAGCCACACTCGGCAATCATGAGTAACTTGTACAAACTCATCTACAGTGTATCATCAGCGCATCCCGCCAAACAGAAACAGGACAGTTTCTTTGAAATGGATTTGCGAGTCTTGTTGTATAGTTTAAATATGCTTTTTTGCTTTTCTTCGTATTAAGGTAAGAATGTTTCATTATTGTAGTTGACGCCAGTTGTTACATAGTTGGACTAGGCAACCCACAGGTAACCTGTATTTAAGAGGTAGGGTACCCATGTGTAGGGTAACTTTCTTACTCGTAATCATCATATGTGTGCAACGTTGATAAGCTGCAGATGTGGTTGTAAGTGGTACTCTATCTTGTCCCAATCTGATTTGACTGCGTCCTGTATTAGGTAAAGGAGATAAAGAGATAGGGAATTTTTATTGTCTATAATACAACATACAGTCACCGGTAATCTTTATTTTACAATTGTTATTGCCTACTTTGACTCATGTAAACGGATACCCGCCTGCAATCAGCTTCTTCTTTCTTCTTGTAGACAAATTAAACGGCTTCCAAACAATACGTAACGCACCATTTTAGTAAGTACCGCTGCCAAAAATTAGCGATATACAATCGAATGTATTTTAACAGCATCTTCACGAGAAGTACTTTCTCGTTTGGTATCAGTCAAATATGAATAAGTGTGAAGGTGCTCGACTGAGTTTTTAATTTGGCTGTGGAAATGTAAGTCGCATAATATTTGATGTAATAATATAAATAAGTAAACAGCTAAATAACGTTGGAAATGCCATAAAATTTCATGCAGATACACATGTCTTTTCATCATATTACCTTTCAAATGTAATATGTACGAAATAATACGACTAGTGTTGAAAAAAAAATAAACGGAACTCGATCCAGCGAACCATCGATTTAGGAGCTTGAACGCTAACCCCATGAGCACTTGCAGCTTATGCACAGGGTCGCAAAGCATCGGTACATCGCCGACGCGTAAAAGTTCCATTGCGATTTTCTCAAATTCGCCTAAGCATTACGCCTTACTACGTTGTCCCAGTGGGCTGCTAGAACTGTACAAAGACTGAAGTAAACCCGCAATCCGAACATCGTGGCCACCCCTTGTCAGATTGGAAATTAAAATTATTATCATTCCAATAATATACGTTATGGGATAGTGACAAGCACATATACAGATGACGGTAGTGTCACGTGTGGTGTCACCGCCAGACACCACACTTGCTAGGTGGTAGCCTTTAAATCGGCCGCGGTCCATTAGTACATGTCGGACCCGCGTGTCGCTACTATCAGTGATTGCAGACCGAGCGCCGCCACACGGCAGGTCTAGAGACACTTTCTAGCACTCGCCGCAGTTGTACAGCCGACTTTGCTAGCGATGGTTCACTAACAAATTACGCTCTCATTTGTCGAGACGATAGTTAGCATAGCCTTCAGCTACGTCATTTGCTACGACCTAGCAAGGCGCCATTATCATTTGCTATTTATCTTGTGATGCATGTACCGTCAGACCGATGTTCACCAATTATGGATTAAAGTTAAGTATTCCAGAAGCTCCGTACTTTTTTTTTACTAGACTCAAATCCTTTTCGCAGGTTCGAATCCTGCCTCGCGCATGGATGTGTGTGATGTCCTTAGGTTAGTTAGGTTTAAGTAGTTCTAAGTTCTAGGGGACTGATGACCACCGATGTTAAGTCCCATAGTGCTCAGGGCCAATTGAACCATTTTTTGAACCTGCGTGAGCTTAAACGCGTGCCTTTCGGCTTCCTCCTAGTGGCTTGGCTGTCTTGCCAAGTCACAACATCACGTACACAAAGTACGAAAGGGCAGCGCAATAGCGGAACTGTAATTTTTACTCACGCGATTCATGTGAAAAGGTTGCGGACTTGATTATCACCTCACGACGGGAATTAACAGACCTTGTAGCTAGGCGCATGGGACATTCCTTTTCGGAAATCGTTAGGGATTTCAACATACTGAGATCCACTGTGTCAAGAGTGTGTCGGGAATATCAAATTTCAGGCATTACACCTCACCATGGTTAACTCAGTGGCCGACGGCCTTCACTCAACGATCGAGATCAGTTGCGTTGGTGTAGAGTTGACAGTGTTGACAGACAAGCAACGATGCGCGAAACAATCGTAGAACTGAATATGGGACGTACTACGAACGTAACCGTTATGGCAGAGCAGCGAAACTGACGTTAATGGGCTAGGGCAGCAGACGGTCGATGGGAGTGCTCCAAATGGTCCAAATGGCTCTAAGCACTATGGGACTTAACATCTGAGGTCATCAGTCCACTAGACTTAGAACTACTTGAACCTAACTAAGAACATCACACACATCCATGCCCGCGGTAGGATTCGAACCTGCGACCGTAGCAGCAACGCGGTTCCGCACTGAAGCGTCTAGAACCGCTCAGCCACAGCGGCCGGCAATGCGAATGCCTTTGCTAACAGTACGACACTGCTGCAGCGCCTCTCCTGGGTTCGTTAGCATATCGGTTGTACCTTACACAACTGAAAAACCGTGGCTTGGTCAGATGAATCCGGATTTCAGTTGTTAAGAGTTGATGGTAGGTTTCGAGTGTGGCGCAGACCCCACGAAGCCATGGATGCAAGATGTCAACAATCCATTCAACAAGCTGGTGGTGGACACATACTGGTGTGCGCCGTGTTTACATGGAATGGACTGCGCCCAATGGTCAAACTTGACTGGAAATGGCTTCTTTCGGCTACTTGGAGCCCATTTCCAGCCATTCATGCACTTCAAGGTCCCAAACAAAGACGGAAATTTTGTGGATGATATTGTGGCTTGTCACTGGGCCACAAGTGTTCGCTGTTGGTTTGAAGAATATTCTGGACAGTTCCAGCGATTGATTTGGTCACCCTGATCGCCTGAAGTTAATCATTAATGAGACATAATTGAGAGTTCAGTTCGTATACGAAATGCTGCACCGGCAACACCTTCGCAATTCTGGACCGCTATAGAGGTAGCGTGGCGCGATATTTGTGCAGGATACTTCCAACGACTTGTTGAACCCACGCCATGTGGAGCTGCTCCTCTAAGCCGAGAAAAAGTAGGTCAGACACGACTTCAAGAGGTACCCCATGGCTGTCAACACGTCGGTGTATAACCTCGCGCCCAGTTTGACACCGTGGTCCTAGACTTCCATAATGCGCTCGATACAGTTCCGCAGTGCCACCTAATGTGCTAATACGAGCATACGAAATAGCACACCAGTTGTACCAAGTATTGATAGTAAACACAACACAGAATCTCATTATCAACAGAAAGAAATCACCTGCGGACCACAATGGAGTGTTACAGGACCATTAATTAGTATTCACAACATACAGGGTGGTCCATTAATAGTGAGAGGGCCAAATATCTCACGAAATAAGCATCAAACGAAAAAACTACAAAGAACGAATCTCGTTTACCTCGAAGGGGGAATCCAGATGGCACTATGGTTGGCCCGCTAGATGGCGCTGCCATAGGTCAACCGGATATCAACTGCATTTTTTAAAATAGGAACCCCCATTTTTATTACATATTCGTGTATTACGTAAAGAAATATGAATGTTTTAGTTGGACCACTTTTTTCACTTTGTGATAGATGGCGCTGTAATAGTCACAAACGTATAAGTACGTGGTATCACGTGCCATTCCACCAGTGCGGACGGTATTATCTTTGTGATACATTACCCGTGTTCAAATGGACCGTTTACCAATTTCGGAAAAGGTCGATATCGTGTTGATGTATGGCTATAGTGATCAAAATGCACAATGGGCGTGTGCTATGCATGGTGCTCGGTATCCTGGACGACATCATCCAAGTGTCCGGACCGTTCGCCGGAAAGTTACGTTATTTAAGGAAATAGGAAGTGTTCAGCCATATGTGAAATGTCAACCAAAACCTGCAACAAATGATGATGCCCAAGTAGGTGTTTTAGCTGCTGTCGCGGCTAACCCGCACATCGGTAGCAGACAAATTGCTCGAGATCGGGAATCTCAAAAACGTCGGTGTTGAGAATGCTACATCAAAATCGATTGCACCCGTACTATATTTCTATGCACCAGGAGTTACATGGCGACGACTTTGAACGTCGTGTACATTTTTACCACTGGGCACAAGAGAAATTATGGAACGATGACAGATTTTTTGCACGCGTTCTATTTAGCGACGAAGCGTCATTCACCAACAGCGGTAACGTAAACCGGTATAATATGCACTAGTGGGCAACAGAAAATCCACGATGGCTGCGACAAGTGGAACATCGGCGACCTTGGCGGGTTAATGTATGGTGCGGCGTTATGGGAAGAAGGATGATTGGCCCCCATTTTATCGATGGCAATTTAATGGTGCAATGTATGCTGATTTCCTACGTATTGTTATACCGATGTTACTACAAGATGTTCCACTGCATGACAGAATGCCGATGTACTTCCAACATGATGGATGTCCGGCACATAGCTCGCGTGCGGTTGAAGCGGTATTGAATAGCATATTTCATGACAGGTGGATTGGTCGTCGAAGCACCATACCATGGCCCGCACGTTCACTGGATCTGACATCCTCGGATCTCTTTCTGTGGGGGAAGTTGAAGGATATTTGATATCGTGATCCACCGACAACGCCTGACAACATGCGTCAGCGCATTGTCAATGCATGTGCGAACATTACGGAAGGCGAACTACTCTCTGTTGAGAGGAATGTCGTTACACGTATTGCCAAATGCATTGAGGTTGACGGACATCATTTTGAGCGTTTACTGCATGAATGTAGTATTTACAGGTAATCACGCTGTAACAGCATGCGTTCTCAGGAATGATAAGTTCACAAAGGTACATGTATCATATTGGAGCAACCGAAATAAAATGTTCAAACATACCTACGTTCTGTATTTTAATTTAAAAAACCTATCTGTTACCAACTGTTCGTCTAAAATTGTGAGCCATATGTTTGTGACTACTACAGCGCCATCTATCACAAAGCGAAAAACGGGGGCTTCCTACTTAAAAAAACGCCGTTGATATCCGTTTGACCTATGGCAGCGCCATCTAGCGGGCCAACCATAGCGCCATCTGGTTTCCCCTTCAAGCTAGACAAGTTTCGTTCTTTGTAGTTTTTTCGTTTGACGCTTATTTCGTGAGATATTTGGCCCGGTCCCGATCAATGGACCACCCTGTATAGAAATAACCTAGTGTGTGATATCGGAAGTTCCTTGAAGCTTTTCACGGGTGATTCTGTCTGATGCAGAGAAGCCACAAAGCTAGATAATTATACCGAAACGGAGGAATACCTGCAAAGAACCGACGCTCGGTGCAGGGAGTATCGATTGGCCCCCATCACAAACAAATGTAACATATTGCGCGTAAATAGGCATAAAAACCTATTAGTGCATGATTATGAGGGTGCAGAACAACGACTGGTTGCAAAAAAAGTAGGAATACTGGAGAATAACCTCCCGGCGAGACTGCGGTCATTAGGGACGGAGCACAAGGTCCGAATATGATGGGGAACGAAATGGGCTGAGGCCTTTTTTACTAAAGCGGCCTAGCATTTGCCTGGAGCGATTAAGTGAAATCACGGAAAACCTACATCTGGATGACGGCACGGGGATTTGAAACGTCGTCATCCCGAACACGAATTCAGTGTGCCAACAACGGTGCCACCTCGCTCGGTATCGCTTGCACATATATCGAGCGGCAGGCGTACGCAGCGATTAAAACATAGCGCAAGGTAAGGCAGATGGCAGAGAGTTTCATTGTAAGAACAGATAGCTTTGCAAAACTTCCGTTCGACAAATATTTGAATACTGCTCATCAGTCCGGGATCCGTATCAGATAGGATTGATAGAGGAAACAGAAAATTCGAAGAAGAGGAACACATTTCGTTACAGTCTGTTTAATGAACACAAAAGAATCAGGGCAATGCTCAGACGACTCGAGTGGCCGACGCTGCGCCACAGTATGACTTACTGTGTAAGTAGGCTGTTTAGGTTTTTATGTTGGTAACGCCACGTAGCGCTCTGTATGAAAATCGCTGACTGCGCTGTGTGCAGTCTGTGGCTGGTTGGACTCATTGTTGGAATATTCCCTTGTGTGGTGTTGGGCAGTTGGATGTGAACAGCGCGTAGCGTGGTGCAGTTGGAGGTGAGCCGCCAGCGGTGGTGGATGTGGAGAGAGAGATGCCATAGTTTTGAGAGCGGACGATATGGACGTGTGTCTGTCAGAAAGATGAAATTCGTAAGACTGGATATCATGAACTGATATATATATGATGACTTTTGAACATTATTACGGTAAATACATTGTTTGTTTTCTATCAAAATCTTTTATTTGCTAACTATATCTGTCAGTAGTTAGTGCCTTCTGTAGTTAGAATCTTTTATTTAGATGGCAGTATTGGCGCTCGCTGTATTGCAGTAGTTCGAGTAACGAAGATTTTTGTGAGGTGAGTGATTCATGGAAGGTATAGGTTATTGTTAGTCAGGGCCATTCTTTTGTGAGGATGATTGAAAATCAGATTGCGTTCCTCTAAAAATATTTTGGGTCATTTTAGTGATGATCAGAGTAAGTAAAGAGAGAAATGATTGAGCACGTTCTGTTTTACTCTGCTGTTTGAAAATCAAATAACGTAAGAGGTTTAATAGCACAGTCATCCATAATTTTTCTGAGGGGACTTCGAAAGTACGTTCGTAGAAGTGTCCGCCAATATACTCGTATACCTTACTCCCACGTACCTCCCACGGAAAGACGATAAAGGTAAAATTATAGAGACTAGAGCCCACATGGAGGCTTCCCGCGAACCATTCGCGACTGGACGAGTGACAGTGGTACACCAAGACCCCTCCAACACACACCGCACAGATGCAGATGCAGGTGTAGCAGTCTTCAATGTCTTTCTTTACTGAATGAAACCGTTCAGAGATCTATTGGAAGTTATTGTTGAAGTTGGTTCCGGTGTTACACATCAATAATTGTAACCCATAAGCCGCCCGACGGTAAGTGGCAGAACTACATAATGTACCAGGCTGTAGAATTCTACTAAACCCACCATCGTACTCATTACGCGAATTGCATATTGCAGAAGCTAATTCTTTCCAGACTTTTGCTGGGGTGTGTGCACTTATTGACAGACAGGCACTGACAAAATAAATCCGTAACGATTCATGCAACTCCCCTTTGAATGTGTGGATATGGGTTAGGCGGATCCAGGGTTCTTACTGGAGTGTTGTCGTAATTTGTTACTGACACCAACTGTACCCCCCCCCCTCCCACCCCCTGCCGCCGGCACCCCCCAATTTCTCTTGTCAGCTACTGTGCGGATCAGCACCGACACAATCAAGGAAGAAGAGACGTTGCGATGACCGGTAGCAGAAATCCAAAATGATCTGTACATATCACATGCTGATTAATACTTTATTTCTAAGAAGAAAATAAACATAAATTGTCTTTATGAAGTGGCGTCCTGTGCCTCCTTTAGCCATTATTACTACTCGCAGAATGCAGGCTAAGTATTGTGTTCCTGGTACTCAGTACTAATACTCTCGAAATCTGTGACCGAACTGGGGCCGACCAGCGATGGGCGGCTGGTTAAGTCAGCGTTGACAGGGGGCGCTGAACTCTGTCTTGCTGGAGATCTGGCGCTGCCCGCCCTTTCTCTATGCGCGCGGGTCAACGCATTCTTCATGCCGTTTCAGGGTGTTGCGCTGGTCGCTGTGCAGCCGGTGCCTTAGGACTCACGCTTTCAACAAGCCACAGATGTGTCCGATTCTAAAAAAAATTTTTTTTTGAATCTCTGTTCTTCTGACTGATTTAATGCTGCACACCATGAATTCCTTTCCTGTGTCAACCTTCTCATCTCAGAGTAACAATTGTAACCTATGTGCTCAATTATTTGCCGGCTATTTTCCAATACGTGTCTTCCTCCACCTTCTAATAACAATACTAATATACAAACAATGTTTTAATATAATAACAAATTATTTAGCTGTCGTAAAATACACTGAAGTGACAAATATCACGTGATACCTCCTAATACAGTGTCAGACCTCCTTTAGCCACGTGTAGGGCAACAACTCGATGTGGCAAGGATCAACAAGTCGTTGGAAGTACCCTGCATAAATATTGAACCACGCCGCCTCTACAGCCATCCATAATTGCGAAAGTGTTGCCAGTGCACAGTTTTCTACATGAACTGACCTGTCCATTATGTCCCACTAATGCTCGATGGAATTCACGTCGTGCGATCATTCGCTCGAACTCTCCAGAATGTTCTTCATATCTATCTGCGACCAATTGTGGTCCAGTGAGATGGTTCTTTGTCATTCATGGAAATCCCACCGTTGGGAATATGAAGGTTCAAATGGCTCTGAGCACTATGGGACTTGACTTCTAAGGTCATCAGTCCCCTAGAACTTAGCACTACTTAAACCCAACTAACCTAAGGACATCACACACATCCATGGTCGAGGCAGGATTCGAACCTGCGACCGTTGCGGTTGCGTGGTTCCAGACTGTAGCGCCTAGAACCGCTCGGCCACTCCGGCCGGCGGAACATGAATCCCATGAATGACTACAAGTAACCGAACATAATCATTTCTTGTCAACGATGGGTTCAGTTTGAACATAGGAACCAGTCCATTCCATGTAAACACAGGCCAAACCATTATACGAGGAGCATTCAAGTTCTAAGGCCACCGATTTTTTTTCTAATTAACTACTCACCCGAAATCGATGAAACTGGCGTTACTTCTCGACGTAATCGCCCTGCAGACGTACACATTTTTCACAATGCTGACGCCATGATTCCATGGCAGCGGCGAAAGCTTCTTTAGGAGTCTGTTTTGACCACTGGAAAATCGCTGAGGCAATAGTAGCACGGCTGGTGAATGTGCGGCCACGGCGAGTCTTTAATTGTTGGAAAAAGCCAAAAGTCACTAGGAGCCAGGTTAGGTGAGTAGGGAGCATGAGGAATCACTTCAAAGTTGTTATCACGAAGAAACTGTTGCGTAACGTTAGTTCGATGTGCGGGTGCGTTGTCTTGGTGAAACAGCACACGCGCAGCCCTTCCCGGACGTTTTTGTTGCAGTGCAGGAAGGAATTTGTTCTTCAAAACATTTTCGTATGATGCACCTGTTACCGTAGTGCCCTTTGGAACGCAATGGGTAAGGATTACGCCCTCGCTGTCCCAGAACATGGACACCATCATTTTTTCAGCACTGGCGGTTACCCGAAATTTTTTTGGTGGCGGTGAATCTGTGTGCTTCCATTGAGCTGACTGGCGCTTTGTTTCCGTATTGAAAAACATGCAACATGCCACACGGCAGCCATGTGGTCGTCTGTCAGCATTCGTGGCACCCACCTGGATGACACTTTTCGCAATTTCATGTCGTCATGCAGGATTGTGTACACAGAACCCACAGAAATGCCAACTCTGGAGGCGATCTGTTCAACAGTCATTCGGCGATCCCCCAAAACAATTCTGTCCACTTTCCCGATCATGTCGTCAGACCGGCTTGTGTGAGCCTGAGGTTGTTTCGGTTTGTTGTCACACGATGTTCTGCCTTCATTAAGCTGCCACACCCACGAACGCACTTTCGACACATTCATAACTCCATCACCACATGTCTCCTTCAACTGTCGATGAATTTCAATTGGTTTCACACCACGCTAATTCAGAAAACGAATGATTGCATGCTGTTCAAGTATGGAAAACGTCGCCATTTTAAGTATTTAAAACAGTTCTCATTCTCGCCGCTGGCGGTAAAATTCCATCTGCCGTACGGTGCTACCATCTCTGGGACGTATTGACAATGAACGCGGCCTCATTTTAAAACAATGCGCATGTTTCTATCTCTTTCCAGTCCGGAGAAAAAAAATCGGAGGCCTTAGAACTTGAATGCACCTCGTATAGCCACCACCACCTCGCACAGTGCCCTGTTGACGACCTAGGTTCATGGCTTAGTGGGGCCTATGCCACATTCGAATCCTGCCACCAGCTCTTACCAACTGCAGTCGAGACTCATCCGACCAGACCACAGTTTTCCAGTTGTCTGGGGTCCAATCGATAAGGTGATGAACCCAGGAGAGGTACTTCAGGCGGTGTCGAGCTATTAGCAGTGGCATTCCCGTCGATCGTCTGCCACCGTAGCCCATTAACGCCAAATTTCGCAACACTGTCCTAACGAATACGTTCGTCGTACGTGCTAAATTGATTTCTGCGCTTATTTCGCACAGTGTTGCTTGTCTGTTAGCACTGACAACTGCTGCTCTCAGTCATTATGTGAAGTCCGTGGGCCACTGCGCTATCAGTGGTGAGGTAACGCCTGAAATATGGTTTCCTCAGCACACTGTTGGCCTCGGAATATTGTATTCCCTAACGGTTTCGGAAATACTGCTATACGCATGGGACATTTCAGGTACCTCTCCTCGTTCAGAGTCTACTAATACCCGTAGTGAGGCTATAATGACATCGGAATCCTTTTCACATGAATCTCCTGAGTAAAAATAATAGCCCCACCAATGTACTGACATTTTATGCCTTGTTTACGTGATACTACTGCCGTCTGTATACGTGCACACCGCTTTCCCATAAGTTTTACTACCTCGGTGTACTGCTTTCTGGGTCTCGTGAACGGACAGAGGGAGGAACGATTCACTCGATCGTTGTTTTCAGAATCCATGTTGATTCGTACAGAAGAGATTTTAGGTGATGTAATAGAAGGAAAAGTAATACACGTCCCTCATTTGTGTTATAAGAAGTAATATCTCGCTATATGTCTGACATGGAAAGCAAGTGACGCTCTACTTGAAAAGAAAAACGAAGCGTAGGAAAGACACTGGTGACTACGTTGAAATTTCACTATTTCTAGGAGAAACGGTATTTCGAAGTGAACCGGCATTCTCGCTATTAAAATGCGGAGGACTTTGCGCGTGGCAGCGGCGCCCATTGTGCTGGCGCACGCGTGGGCGGCAGGTGTGCGCACCTGCGTGACGCAGCCGCCTGCGAAACATCTGCTGGGCTGCTCACAGTTTATTGCGTTCTGTGCGCGGCGAATTGTGGGACTGAGTAAATGACCACTAGGGAAAACGTGACTGCGTCAACGAACGTGGAGGCTCTACTGTGGCAGCTATCGGCTGCAGTACATCCACGCACACAGATGTATTCGTTTCTCTGACGAAGTTAAGTTCAGACTTCGATTTTTTCATAGCTACAGGATTTGAAGTTCACTGCCTCGTTATCAGTTTCCCAAAGCAGTTTTACACAATTCTCAAAAATATCTTGAGAAAATAGTATTTTGAAGATTGGAATATTTTCAAATGCTGTTAAGTATAAAATACTTGTGGCCGTGTCTCTCAGTTTTCGGTAGCTAAGATTGTTGTGTTAAAATCTAGAAGCCTTAAGATCACTAGTTCCAATCTCACCAGAAAGAATACTTTTTGTTTGATTTGCTTAAATTCGATATTTATTAACAAATAAAAACATTAATCAATAAATACGGGGTGTTCGAAAAGTCTCTCCCCAGTGCCGTATGATTGTTAGCCGCGCGTGCCGTAGTGCCGTATACTGCAGTGAATATTCTGAAATGAAACTCAGTGAACTACAAATTATTGATTTATTGAATATTCATATTCACTTACAAATTTCCATTAAACGTTGTAAGTGCCACCCCCCCCCCCCGCCCCCCGCCCCCACCCCCACCCCCGTTGTTGAATACACAATTCAATTCCTTTAAGCATGTTTCCAAACACAAGCTGTAACATTTCTTTTCTGTAACAGAAGCAGTGAAAGTGGATATTGCAGTTTTCAATTCATCTATGGATTCTGGACTTTTTTTTTTTTATAGACAGTTGCTTTCACTGTACCCCAGAAGAAAAAAATCAGGTGGTGTTAGGTCAGGCGATCGTGGAGACCGAAGTCCGTGTGAAATTGTGCAATCACCAAAACCATCAGCAAGCAGTGACATTGAAACGCGAGCTGTATGCGCGGTTGCAGCATCATGTTGAAAATAACCATTCAGTATTTCACTTACCACAAGTTCTCCTATGAATGGGTACAGAATATCACTTCAGTATCGTTGTGCGTTTACTGTTTCGTTCCTATGATCAGTATTCTTCAGTTCTTGCACGACTGTCACTTTGTATGGGAAAAGTTCTAATTCTTTCCTTACAGTTCACGTCAACACGTAACAACACACAACAACGATATTACTGACGCTGGCTGAGATAAACGAAACAATGGATTGTTGGGAGAGTCCACTTGATGGGAAGTTACTCAGGCAGGCCAACAATCATACGGCAAGCGCAGCTAACAATCATACGGCACTGCGGAGAGACTTTTTGAACACCCCGTAAAATAAGGGTCATGTGGTAAGGATATCTGATGAATAGTGAGACCAGGCGAGAACCACACAGACGCCTCACAGAAATGAAAACAGCAATTGTTCACAGGTCGTAGTCTAGAGGCTAGCGTTGCTGCCCCTGGATCACGGACTCCCGGTTTCGATTCCCGGCCGAGTTGTGGATTTTCTCTGCCCGGGAACTGGGTGTTTGTGTTGTCCTCGCAATTTCATCATCATCATTCCTGACAGTGAATGTAGTCTGTACAGAATGAGGTACAAAGAACACAATAGGTAGGCTACACAAAACTGCACACTACGTTACACAGAATAATTCTAATCTGCATGTTTGACGTCCGGGCTTATCTTTATAGAGTCGGTATGTACACGCATGAGCGATGTTCACTTTAGAGAAGATCTTCAAAGCGACCACCTTGCATTTGCAAAGCCTTCGCCACCCGTTGGATCATACTTCGCTGGACCCTACGCAACGGACCTGAATCCACCACAGCCGAAACTGCATGCACGCGAGCTACTAGTTCGTGTACCTCCATGAGTGGAGTACTGTACTCATGATTATTTATGTGTCCTCACAAATGAAATGGAAATTTTGAAATTTGTGGTAAGACCCTATGGGACCAAACTGCTGAGGGCATCGGTCCCTAGGCTTACACACTACTTAATCTAACTTACTCTAAGGACAACACACACACCTGTGCCCGAAGGAGGACTCGAACCTCCGACAGAGGGAGCCGCGCGACCATGACAAAGCGCTACCTCGCGCCTCACAAATTAAAATCTAGTGAGTTAAGGTAGGTCCGGGGAACGTGAAAGCCAGAAGATCGGACCTCTACGACCAGTCTGTCTCCCTGGAAACGCTTCATTTAAATAGTTACGCACATTCATTGCGAGCTGTGGGGGTGCAATCATCATGCTGAAACCATAGCTGTCACTGGAGACCAAGTGGATCATTTTCTAATGAGCTAGGCAAAGAAACCTACGATACAGGGGCACATTCAACTTGTCCGACCATAGGTAAGTGCCCATAAACAATCCTCCAGCGATTTCCACAGGTTTATGCCAAAGTGCGCCTAAAATCCACATTCAAATGTGACACGTGGGTTGTGTGCTGACCATTAATGGCTGTTGTAGCGGTTGCAAATATATTCAGGAGTGAAGCTGGATTCGTCGGTCCATATCACGTTATTTATAAGATGTTCGTTATCTTCTACTTGGAGCAAAAGCCATTCACAAAACTGTATTCGTCGAATGCCGGTGTTGAGTTAACGTGTAATGATAAGGATACAATTCTTCATCGCTCAGATATCTGGAACTGCCTTGCAGTATCATGAAGATGATACGACCAGTTATGGGCGTGCACTTCGCAGTTAGTAGACACATGCATGCAGTTTCGTGAATCTCATTTTTGTGTGGTAGGCTACTGTCGTGTGACAAAATGATGTCCTAGTTATAAATGCCGAAAACTAGAGAATGAATGTCTAAAAATTAAAAAAAAAGGGACGTGACGAGGCTTCGAGCCATAGTTCCATGGTGGATGTGTGTTTGATCTCCCAGCACGCTACTCAAAGAGCTGTGATGGTTGGGACGGTTATGAGGGGCGATACACGTTCCTCTGTACATTCCGATACGCTGCACGATGTGACAGTGTTGCCAGCTCCTCGTTTTCATACATGTGTTTCCAAAATTCACCCAATCTGAGTTTGTTAGGTAAACTTTTGTCTTGAATCTGGATTAGGAATCGCACACTGATCTCCAAGCGTGGTATTTTTTCTTCACCCTCTATACAGAGTGCGACAGATATAAGTGGAGATGTATAAATGTAGAATCTCGCGGCGATAACATTGAATACTTTGTAAGTGACGTGGTCGAGTTATTTAAGCACACTCTTACGTCCTCCTATTTCGTGTACAACGGCCAGTATTACGATCAGACAGGCGGCGTAGCAATGGGTAGCCCGTTGGCTCCAGCTGTTGCAAACCTCTTCATGGAGAATTTTGAGGATATTGTCACAGATACTGCGCCATTGAAGCCGAAGTATTTCTTTCACCACGTTGACGACATGTTCGACATCTGGCCACACGGACGCGAGAAACTAGACGAGTTTTTGGAACACTTCAGTAGCATCAACAGTAACATCCAGTTCACCATGGAGGTGGAAAAAGATAATGCATTGCACTTCCTCGACGTCCTTGCACACCGTAAACGAAATGGTTCAAAAAATGGTTCAAATGGCTCTGAGCACTACGGGACTTAACATCTATGGTCATCAGTCCCCTAGAACTTAGAACTACTTAAACCTAACGAACCTAAGGACATCACACAACACCCAGCCATCACGAGGCAGAGAAAATCCCTGACCCCGCCGGGAATCGAACCCGGGAACCCGGGCGTGGGAAGCGAGAACGCTACCGCACGACCACGAGATGCGGGCGCGAAATGGTTCCCTTGGCCACAGCGTCTACAGAAAACCCACCCACACAGCCGTCAATAGCACCCATCAAGTGAAAGAAGTGATTTCTGGGAAATATCAGAATAAGACCACCGACGAAGAGCAGGAAAAGAAAGCTGCTTTGCTGCCATTCTGTGGCTCTGTGTCGGGCACGATAAGCCGCCTGTTGAAAAGACACAAGATCAAATCAATCTTCAGGCCTCCAACGAAAATCCGTCAATTACCCAGACCCGTTAAAGACGCAGTAGGTCTCAAAATACCTGGAATATACGAAATACCTTGTGAGTGTGGCCAGAAGTACATCAAACAAACAGTGCGCACTGTGGAACAGCGCAGGAAAGAACATTGGAGGTATTATCGCCTACGCTATCCAGAGAAATCTGCATTAGCTGAGCATGCGTTAGAAAACGGTCACCACATAAAATCTGACGATACCTCTGTCGTGGCTTGCACTAACGGCTTCTGGGGCAGTTTAATAAAGGAAGCTATTGAAATGAAAATTACCGCAAACACCCTGAATAGAGACTGTGGCTTGCAGCTCAGCATTGCGTGGGATCCAGCGATCGCGCAGTTGAAGATGGCACATCGAACGCCGACTCAAAACATGCTCATACATGGCAATGTCACGGGCACCAGTGACGTCACAGCCGGCAGCTGGCGTATATAAGGGCGCACCAACAGCCCACTGGCAGTCATACCACTTGACAATGGCCAAGAAGTGCTTGGCCGAACGCTCGTGTAGTTTTAAGCAACTGACGCGGTTACAAACCCGAGAACATTTTATTCGTAAGTGGAGATTTTTCTATTGGTAACGAGGACGGCGTACTGAACAACATTACAGTACTTACGTCATTTGCAGACTAACAATTATACCTATTGCAAGTCGTATGATTTTAGGTTGGTTAGAAATTTCAAGCAAGAGCAAGCCATTCATGCTTAATTTCTCACGAACAGCAGGTGAAGTGTCGAAGAGTGTATACGTGGAGGCAAAACGCTCGGTCTCTAGTGACGGATGTAGTCCACTAACTGGTGCAGTTACGACTGTGCAGAAAACATCAGCTCGTGAAGTTTGGAATCTCTTGCTGACCCGGATGTCGCTGCATCTTCTGATTCGCAACATCCGAATGGTTGGCAGATAGTGGTGGGTTCGCGTGTCACTGGACAAAAGGCGAAAGAGGGACCAGGTCTCGTGGCTAGCTCCCTGCGCTTTGGAAAAAACTACGAGGTACTGCCCGGTGTTGATGACATCTCTCATCCAGCATGAGATGCCTCTCCTGTATGGTCAGCGGCCGATTTTCCTTCACAGTCCGGACAAGTGCAGAGGGTGGATATGCTCGTCATTGGGAGCTCCAATGTTAGGCTGGTGACAGAGTCCCTCAGGGAAATAGCAGGGCAGGCGGTAAAGAACGCCAGCATGCACTCTGTATGTTTGCCAGGGGGTCTCGTCCCTGATGTGGAAGAGGCCCTGCCGACAGCTGTAGGGCGCACTGGTTGCAGCCGGCTGCATATAATGGCACATTTCGACACGGGTGACGTCTGCCGCTTGGGTTCTGAGGCCATCGTTGTCTCCTTCCGGCGGATAGTTGATTTGGTGAAGGTAACTAGCATAGCACGTAGGATGTAGGCTAAGCTATTTGTAGCATTGGTTCCCAGGGTAAAGCAGAGGCTCAGAGGACTCTACGACGGTATCGGATGCGAATTTCTCGACCTCCGCTGTACGCTACAGAATTGCAAGGTTCCCCCTAAATAGGTCAGGCGTGCACTACACACAGGAAGCGGCTACTATTGTGGCGGAGTACGCGTGGCATGCACATGGGGCATATTGTCAGTAATTTTCCTGATCATGCCATTGTAATAGGGGGTGAGTTCAACTTGGCAAGTATAGCTTGAGAGTGTCATGCTATCAAAACTGGTGACAGAGACAGGTATTTATAGTCCGCCTGGGTCAGGAGCTCTAGTGGTAGAGCGCTTCAGACAGAATCTGAAGAATATTGTAAGTAATTTTCCTGATCATGCCGTTGTAATAGGGGGTGACTTCAACTTGCCAGGTATAGCTTGAGAGAGCCATGCTATCAAAACTGGTGACAGAGACAGGGATTCGTGTGACACTGTTCTGGACGTCTTGTCCGAAAATTCCTTTGAGCACATCATTAGAGAACCAACTCGGGAGGATGACATCTTAGACTCCCTGGCAACAAACAAACCAGAATTTATCGAATCAGTTAATGTATAGGAACGTATCAGTGAACATAAGTCTGTCATAACATCAATGACAACGAGACTGAGAAAGAATGTTCAGAAAGGTAGGGTTATATTTTTGCTTAGCAAGAGTAACAGGATATCAGTTTCAGAGTATCTGAGCAGTCAGCATCAAATATTTGGTGATGTGGACGAATATGTTGGAAACAGATGGGAAAAATTCAAAGGAATCCTGCAACATGCCGTCCACAAATATGTCCCGACTAAGATCTAAAGGGATGGGAAAGACCCACCATGGTATAACAGCCGTGTTAGAAAACTACTACATAAACAAAGGGAACTTCATCTCAGATTCAAGGGAAGTAAAAACCTACCTGACAAACAAAAGCTGATCGATGCGAAAATCAGCGTTGAGGAGAGCAATGAGAGAAGCGTTCAATGACTTTGAAAGTAAAACTTTGTCAATCGATCTGAGTAAAACCATTAAGAGGTTTTCGGTCGTATGTAAAATCAGTAAATGGTTCAACATCATAGGTTCGTTGACTCAGTGACAATACTGGCACCGAAGCGGAAGATGATAGAGAGAAGGCGGAAATTCTGAATTTGGTCTTCTAAAATTGTTTCACCGCTGAAGATCGTAACACGGTCCCTCCTTTCAATCGTCGTACGAACGTCAAAAAGACAGATATTGAGATAATCGATCGTCAGAATAGAAAAATGGAAAGGCGCCAGGACCAGATAAGATACCTATAAAATTCTACAAAGATTATGGGAAAGAATTTTCTGCTCTTCTAGCAGTAATTTATTGTAGATCGCTCGAGCAACGAAGGGTACCTAGCGACTGGAAAAAAGCACGCGTCAATCCCGTTTTCAAGAAGGGCCGTAGGACAGATGCACACAATTATAGACCTACACTGTGTGATCAAAATATCCGGACACCTGGCGGAAAATGACTTACAAGTTCGTGGCGCCCTCCAACGGTAATGCTACAGTTCAATGTGTTGTTGACCCACCCTTAGCCTTGATGGCAGCTTCACTCTCGCAGGCATACGGTCAATCAGGTGCTGAAAGGTTTCTTGGCGAATGGCAGCCCTTTCTTCACGGAATGCTGCTCTGAGAAGAGGTATCAATGTCGGTCGGTGCGGCCTGGCACGAATCCAAAACATCTCAAAGGAGTTCTATAGGATTCAGGTCAGGACTGTGTGCATGCCAGTCCATTATAGGGCTGTTAGTGTCGTGTAACCACTCCGTCACAGGCCATGCAATATGAACAGGTGCTCGATCGTGTTGAAAGATGCAGTCGCCATCCCCGAATTGCTCTTCAACAGTGGGAAGCAAGAAGGTGCTTAAAACATCAATGTAGGCCTGTGGTGTAATAGTTCCCAAGCCCCCTCCATGAAAAACACGACCACACCATAACACCACCTCCTCCTAATTTTACTGTTGGCACTACACAAGCTGGCAGATGACGTTCACCGGGCATTCGCCACCCTGCCACCTGATCGCCACATTGTGTACCGTGATTCGTCACTCCACACAACGTTTTTCGACTATTCAATCGTCGAATGTTTACGCTCCTTAGACCAAGCGATGCGTCGTTTGACATTTACCGGCGTGATGTGTACCTTATGAGAGCAGCCACTCGACCATTAATTCCAAGTTTTCTCACGCCCCGCCTAACTGTCATAGTTCTTGCAGTGGATCCTGATGCAGTTTGGAATACCTCTGTGATGGTCTGGATAGATGTCTGCCTATTACACATTACGACCCTCTTCAACTGTCGGCGGGCTCTGTCAGTCAACAGACGCAGTCGGCCTGTACGTGTCCCTTCTCGTTTCCACTTCACTATCACATCGGGAACAGTGGGCTTGGGGATGTTTAGGTGTGTGGAAATCTCGGGTAGAGACGTATGACACAAGTGACACCCAATCACCTGACCACGTTCGAAGTCCGTGAGTTCCGCGGAACGCCCCATTCTGCTCTCTCACGATGTGTAATGACTATTGAGGTCGCTGATATGGAGTACCTGGCAGTAGGTGGTAGCACAATGAACCTAATATGAGATACATATGTTTTTGGGGGTGTCGGAATACCTTTGATCATATAGTGTGTATTGTTGATGTCAATCTGTTGCAGAATTATGGAACATTATGGATTTATGCTCAAGATTTATGACGTTCTTGGAGAAGGAAAATCTCCTCTATAAAATTTAACATAGATTCTGCGAACAGAGATCCTGCGAAACTCAGCTCGCTCTGTTCCTCCATGAGATCCTCAGTGCCTTAGACAATGGAGCTCCGCCTGATGCTGTGTTCCTCGACTTCAGGAAGGCATTTGACTCCATTCCGCGCTGCCGTTTAGTGAAAAAAATACGATCTTATCGAATATCGGAGCAGTTTTGAAACCGGATTCAAGACTTTCTTCCAGACAGAATTCAACAAGTCGCTCTCAACGGGGCAAAATCGATAGATGTAGAGGTAATTTCCGGTGTACTCCAAGGACGTGTGGTAGGACCGTTACTGTTTAGGATATACATAAATGATCTAGTAAAAAGTTTTCTGAGGCTGTTCACTGATTGTGCGGTTGTCAATAACAAAGTAGCAACGCCAGAAGACAGTAACGATTTGCAGAATGACCTCCAGAGAATTGGTGAATGGTGCAGTCTCTGGCAGTTGACAGTGACGGTAAAGAATACTGCGGAGACATAGGAAAAGAAATCCAGTACCCTACAGCTACACTACTGATGACAGACATCTGGAAACAGTATCTGCCGTACAGTATCTAGGAGTGATTATCCGGAACGAGCTTCAGTAAATGGTAATGTCGTGTGACTAAGGCCTCCCGTCGAGTAGAGCGCTCGCTTTCGATTTGCCGCCACTTCAGCGACTTGCGCGTCGATGGGGATGAAATGACGATGAGTAGGACAACACAACACCCAGTCCCTGAGCGGAGAAAATCTCCGACCTAGCTGGGAATCGAACCCGGGCCATAAGTATTGACATTCTGTTGCGGTGACCACTCAGCCTCCGGGGCGGACACGAGATTCAGTGGAATGACCATATAGCACAAATAGTGGGAAAAGCAGATGCCAGACTCAGATTCATGGGAAGAATGTTATGGAAACGTAACGCACCCACGAAGGAAGTGGCTTATAAGGCTCTTGTTCGACCCATTCCTTAGTTCCATGACTGATAGAAGACATAGAGAAGATCCGGCGAAGAGCGGCACGTTTCGTTACGGGATCGTTTAGTCAGAACGAGAGCGTCAAGGGGATGCCCAACCAAATCCATTGGCTGACGTTACAAGAGAGGCGTTGTGCATCATGGAGGGATTTACTATTGAAATTTCGAGAGAGCACTTTCAGGGACGTGTCGGGCAACATATTACTTCCCCTACATACATCTCGCGTAATGACCATGAGGAGAAAATTTGAACGATTAGAGCCAATACAGAGGCTTACCGACAATCATTCTAGCCCACGCGTTTTTCGCGAGTGGATTGGAGGGCTCAGTTAGTGGTACAGAAAGTACATTCCACCAAACAACATTATGTGGCTTGCGTAGTATGATGTAAATGTGACGTGTTCGTGGGAAGATTGCTCGAAGCAGAGAAAACAACCAACACATTGATGTGTGTAAATATTAATGTACGGTGCCATATATAAAGAAATTTGTACTTACAGGTATATCTACATCTACATCCATACTCTGCAAGCCACCTGACGGTGTGTGGCGGAGAGTACCTTGAGTACTTCTACCGGTTCTCCCTTCTTTTCCAGTCTCGTATTGTTCGTGGAAAGAAAAATTGTCGGCAAGCCTCTGTGTGGGCTCTAATCTCTCTGATTTTATCCCCATGGTCTCTTCGCGAGCTATTCGTAGGTGGGAGCAATATACTGCTTGACTCCTCGGTGAAGGTATGTTCTCGAAACTCCAACAAAAGCTCGTACCGAGCTCTCTCTTCCACTGGAGTTTATCATCTCCGTTACGCTTTCGCGATTACTAAATGATGCTGTAACGACGCGCGCTGCTCTCCGTTGGATCTTCTCTATCTCTTCTATCAACGCTATCTGGTACGGATCCCACACGCTTGAGTAGTATTCAAGCAGTGGGCGAAAAAGTGTACTGTTACCTACACGTTACACCCTGTGTTTATAAGGCGGTAGATACGTTTTCCTTGTACCTTTGAGGGTAGTTTCCTTAATAACTCTCATTTGAGGGGAAAAACTGTTCTTAACCGCTCAACATTATTGAATGTTTCGCTGTCGAAGGAATTTCCATTAACATTGTTTTTAATGTATTTGTGTTCTTATTCATACACAGCATACGTTTTTCTTCTTTATCTGCGCACTGTAAAACGTTTAGCTTCAATGTATTTGGTCTGGTGTAATGCAGAACATTTGAAGGAAATATATGGAACCCCCATACCGTCTTCACGAAATTACCGAACAATAAAATGAAATTTAGGAAGAGAGAAACGTGCTATGTCCACTATCTCAAAAGGGGTAGGTTAACTTCACAGTGCTAGGAGACGATGCCAAACTCAAAAAAACTTCCATCCCTACAATCCTTGACCGTGGCGTTGCGTTCTGCTGGCGGTAACTGTGAGTGCCGCTACCTGAGTCGCGCAGTCTGGGCAGCGCCCTCGGGTGGACGCGCGGCCTCTTGAGCAGCCAGCCGCGGCGCTCGCCTGTCGCCTGCTAAGCTACACGCTACTCGTTGCAGTACTGGGCAGACGGCCCCATTTCACGCGTTATTTGCGCCACAGAACGCTGCGCTCCTCAATTTCTCTCCGCGTCGTATTTGCTGCGCCGGCGAGAAGTGTTCCCCAGAGTGTCTCGCGCAGTTTGTTATTGTTCTCCAACCCTACGTCCCGTGGCTTCGCACTGGTGCGCAAGTAACCAACCAACCTGCGCGCCAGTAAATCATCTCCAGTGTTAACAAAATTCAGTTTCTAATAAAACGGCGTTCCTCTTTTCAACCGTCGAAATGATACTGTTATGTGCGAACTTCGGTAGACAGAGGGCTGTCCCATAATTTCGCCCCTGATACAAGCAAACTTTTAGTTACGACGACTGTCTTCCTACGTCTACGAAACAAATCGGTATGTTGACATTCCACTGGGGTATGTATTAAGTCCACTATCATTTAATGTCTGAAAAGAAAGTTGGAGAACCAGGGTATCAGGGACTGCTCAGGTACTGCATCAGGGTGTTTACATTTTGTTTGGTCCTCTTAACTTCTGTATTAACGGAAATATTGAAGCGAGTATGGTTGTATCAAATGAAACGATGTTTGTTTTCACTGGCATTCGGAAGCTCTTGGAAAATGAATCTGTGATATAGCGGTCGTTTAAGTTGAAGATGAAATTTTTTGCAAAGGTATCTATGGAACGTTTACAAATTGAAGTGTGAGACGGATGTAATCGGCCGCTCCCGTGTAAACTCCGGCAAGTGGATCTTCAATGGCAGGCTTCGTTGTCATGTCAAGCTTTTCCACTGTTTACCCGTTTCCACAAAAGCTGTTGCCTTCAGCATGATTCACAGGGGATATAGGATTCACAATGTGGTTGTTAATCGCTAATGTGGATATCCTGGAGGAATACTAATCGGGCACGAGGAGTGTCAGTCATGGACGACTGCCAAACGCCATAGAAACTACATTATGGGGAAAAGTGAAACACCTAGAACAAACCAATAGGGAATTGATGGAAAAATTTATAATTTAAGGATTTAATTTTTTCCAAAAGGGCCATTACCAGCTATGCATTTACACAGCACCGCAATCCAACGGGAAATGAATCACCAGTCTACCACAAGACATACACAATACCTACGGATTACTGCCAATTTTGAAGGAATTTATTGATCAACAGCTGAACGGTGGAATAATTGAAGAAAGTACGTAATAGTGCACGGGGGTTAGGAATAGTGATAATGCCAAGTAACTCAGTGGATGGAACACGAAAATACAAGTTTTGTTGTGGTTAAAGACATCTAAATGCGAAAATCATAACAGATGCCTACCCCTTGCCAAACATCACAGAAACTTTGGACCATTTAGGCAAATAAAATATTTTTCAACAATTGATTTTAAGAGTGGTTATTACCAGATAGAGGTTGCACCACAGGATCGACACAAGCAGCGTTTTCTGCACCCTGGGGAAACTAACAACTCAGAAGAGTGCCACTCGAATTTTAAGAAAACGCACATGAAACGTTTCAGAGATTGTTGGAAGGGGTGTTCAGAGGTTTAAGACCACAACAACGCTTATTGTATCTCGATGACATAATAGTCTATGTGAGTGATACGGAACAGAATATGCAGCGATTGAGGGAAGAATTCCTAAGGTTAAGAGCAGCGAAATTAACACTGAGTACTAAAAAAGTGTAGTTTTGTGATGGAAGAGGTGGCATAAGTAGGTCATATCATATGTAAAGATGGGGTTAAGGCATACCCCAAGATTAAATAGAGTTGTAAGTGAATTTGCTTACCTGAAACTCAATCGTTCTTAGGACTCACGAACTATTACCACTAGTTCGTAAAAGGATTTTCGTGTATTAATAGACTATAGACACATCTATTAAAAAAGGGTATTAAATCTGTGTGGTCAGAAGAATACCAGCATATTTTGAGGATCTAAAAGAAGCTTTAATATCGAGTTCGATATTGGTATTTCCAGGTTTTATCATATGACGCATCAAACCATGTACTTCGCAGAGTGGTGCCACAAGAGGTAGAAGGTATAGAACATCTGGTAGCTTACGCTTCAAGACAACTAAATTCTGCAGAAAGAGATTATTCCACAATAGAGAAAGAGATGTCAAGTCTTTCCAAATATTCTCTGCACGGTAAAAAGTTTAGAGTAATAACATATCATGTGGCATTAAAACTGTTGTTGGGGTTAAAAATCCTTCCAGTAGGCTGACGCGATGGGCTATAGCACTAAGTGAATTTGATTTCAAAGTCACGCATGAACCTGGGCAGAACCACGGAAATGCTAATAGCTTAAGTAGAAAGGTAGCAGTATTACATATTGGGGGTAATGAGTACAAGGAATAGCAAACTGCACTGAGAACAGATGACGAATGTAAGCAATATTTTAACTATTCACATTTTTGTATGCAGGCTGGATTGCTACGCAAAGAAACAAAGTTGGGACCACGGGTAATGGTACCAGAAAACCTACGGAGTAGAGTGATACATATTGGTTACATGTTAATGAGTCATGGTGGTTGCAGTTCTACCAACAGAAGAGTAGCAGAAAGGTATTGGTGAATGAATAGGCCGAGGGTCGCAAACCAGTGTGTGCGGAATTGCGCACAGAGAGCAGATTTGTGTTGGACAAGAGTTCTGTTGCAGAGGTTACCTGAAGCATTATTACCATCCGAAATTCTGGGGACTGGTGTTTTAGATTCATTCAATAAGACACCTGAAAGGAATAAGTAGGTACTCAAAACCATAGATCATTTTTCAAGGTGCGTAGAAACGGTCGCGATGCCGAACCAGCAGTCAGGAACAGTGACTCATGCACTTGTGAATAATTGGATACTGAAGTTCAGAATGACTGAAGCAATAGTAACAGGACAGGAAAGGAACTGCATGTCGGATCTATTCAACGAATTTTGTAAGATATTGACTGTGAAGAAGTTAAGGACGAGTCCTGTTCATCCGCAAGCCAATGGAAGAGCTGAAAGAGTTCGTCGGACAAACGGGAATATGCTTGGATACTACGCTGACTTACATAACACCAACTGCAATGCCTATTTGAAGTATGTCGCCTCCGCCTACAACTCAAAACAGCATACGAATACAGGATTATCGCCATATGAAATAGTATATGGTCGTTCAACATATTGAAAACTAAGGAAGGAAAGACTGGAGAGTCTGTTTAGGAATTTGCCAGAGTGATTAGGGAAAACTGGAATAGCGTATGGAGGGGAAATACACGATCAGTGGAGAAACAGGAAGAAGCAGTGGGCTGTACGGAAAAAATGCCACAGTATAAGGTTTGTCAGTGGTTGATGCTATCAACATCATTTACACCGAAGGAAAAGAAATGCTTCAAATGGCTCTAAGCGCTATGGGACTTAATATCTGAGGCTATCACTCCCCTAGACCTAACTAACCTAAGAACAGCACACACATTCATGCCCGAGGCAGGATTCGAACTTGAGACCGTAGCAGCAGCGCGGTTCCGGACTGAGGGGCCTAGAACCATTCGGCTACAGCGGCCGGCGAAGGAAAATTACAAAGAAATCTTTTGGAAGTATTAGGGGCCATATGAAGTAGTAGAGGCCATGTCGCCAGTGAATGTCAAGATTCAATTGGCGATGAGAACGACAGGTATGCATGTAGGGCTGTTGAAACCTTTCCAAGGGAGTCCGGAAGTTATTCCAAGGATGTGAGAAGTGGGATAGAAAGGGAGAATGAGGAAAAATGGCATCGGAAGATAAGACGTCGTAAGTGAAATGGTAACGAGGAACCCGTCTTTATTAAGACGTAGGAGAGTCATTTCATATTTTTTAAGGTTAGGTCTGGACTTAGTGTAATTAGTACAAGCAGCTGCGGACCAGCAGTGACTGTAAGGTGTAGGAAGGTGATAGGTATTCCTGTCCACACGTGAGGTGCAGAGAAAGCGAGATGATGCGGTTTATACCACTGATCTTCATCGGGATGGAAGCGATACAGGATCAGCACCTGGGAGTGCTTTTCGCCAAGCAGGAAGATGTAGTGATTACCAGTCATTGTTCGGTGATACAGGTGGTATTCAACGCACGGGAAATGCGTAACGAGGCGAGAAGATTGGAAGAAGCATTCGACATATTCCTTCATGGAACGGAAAGGCACAGGATAGTCAAAGGAAATGTCAGGGTATGTGAGAGAGTACATGGAGTGTACAGAAATTATGGGGTGAAATGATCCATGTACTGGGGATTATTGCACATACGCGAAGGTAGAGGGTTGGATCAACGTTGGAGGCTGAATTATGAAAACAATATTTGGCAACGCCGATGAGGAAGACATTCGAAGGGTGAACGACATCATAGAAAAGATTAAGCAGTGGGCAAAAGGGAAAAAAGCCTTGAGTGAGTAGCACACTATGTAGATTGCAAGTTTAGAGAAGGACGACTGTTATAACAAGCGACTGGAGAGGTAATGTGGTATGATACAGCTACAGAAGAAGCAGTTAATCAGAATATTACGGAACTGCAAACCGACGTAGAAGTCTTAGATAGTGAAGTAGCAAAACCAAAATGATTGTAGTCCATAGAAGATAGTGTTTGGGAAGCGCGGAGGAAAGTAAGAGAACTACGGGAGGCTATGCAGCAGGCTGTAAGAGGTCAGCTAGGGGTAAACTTGCTGTCGCCAGAGCAATATTTAGAGGGTCCAAGGAAAGTGCAGAAGGAACCAATGCCTTTGATGGTTTTAGAATGCGAGCACAAAAACTTGCCTTTTTGTTTCAAGGTAAAGTTTACATTTCCGTATCTATACCAGTAGCAGGGAAACAAGTACGTTATAATTCACACATATCATGCCAAGTGTGGGATACTGAAGACCTATTACTAATTGCAAAAGACAAGGGAAGACATGTAGAAACGGCGGAAACAGATTTACAGAAATGCCACCGACGGGAAATCACTGTCAGTCCAGATTTGGTGATATGAGAGCAGCAGGATTGATGCGCAGGGAAACTGCTAATGGAGTAAAAGGAGGTGAGAGAATGCAATAAGAAGTGATCGAGCTGGAATTGTACATTCAGCACGTTGAGTTGCACTGGTTGAACTAGGAGTGGTTCGTCAAGAAATGGAACAGTGTGCAAGATAACAGGGCCTGCGTTCCATCTGCCCGCCGCAATTTCTGGGATAACTCACCTGAATATTTCGCAACCTCGTTTGTATTGCCCAGAGGAGTCCTTGGAAGGGCCTGCTGCCGCAAATCCAATTAGCCTAAATTAAATTCTAGGGCCGGAATTATTAGTCTATAAGCACACTCCTGACCTAGCGGAGGGGATGAGTCTCCGTGGGAACCTTAGTGCAGCACGTAAATTTATACCAGGAAAATCAGTACCAGAAAGAGACAACACTGACTATGGTCATATCAACCACCACAGTGACATTTGTTCTGCCGGGCGTAGTCCTTGTTTTCGTATGTAGAAGACGAAGCACAAAACTGAGTTCAGACCCAGCCGTAATTCAGATTCCAGTAGATTGGATACGCCAAGCATAGAAACAGCAGAAGGAAGATGAATGCTCAGGGGATTGGTAGTAAGGAAAATTGATTCATTTTAACCTGTAAGTCTTGAATAGAGGGAAGTTATGGCGCAAGAAGCCTAGTAATGAAATAAGTTCCATGCTGTTTGAGTTAAGGAGGAATGTAGAAGATTAAGTGATCGTTTTAAGGAAACCAATTGTTGGAATAATTCTTAAGAGGCGAAACAGGGCCAGTCGCCAGGAACTCTAGTGTAAAGGACAATCTAGTTTGGTCAAACAGAGGGAGTGGGTCTTGATAAAAAGGATGGCAATGTAGCATTCGAGCGTATTTGTTCAAGAATTACGCCAGAGCAGAAGTGGGTTGCAACAAAGCCAGTAGCGAGCAGGCAAGAGTGTTACGCATTGTGAAGCAAAACACGACCGACAGGCGTTGCGAGGCAGAACCAGCTGGGTGAGGTGTAGCAGCAGACGACAATGCAGTACGCCAGCTGAAGGATGGAAGCCTTTTCACACTTGCCAGCACTGTAGTGATTAGAGTATATGCCTTAAGCCCTGAACGAAGATGGTCTGGAGCGTACAAGAACTGAGATTCTCGTCTCAGTACCACAGCCTATACCTGGAGCGGTATCCCAGAATGCAGTACGGGGTCCGCTGTTGAACCACGGAATAGGGCAGCTTGCCCTGGGTGACAAGAGCAGCCACTGCCAGAGCAGAGAGCCGCCCACACGCCGGAGGGAGTTGACAGCTGCCTCTGTTGTTCCGTCACCTGTGCTGCCGCACTGTCATCACGATCGCAGCTGGAGACTTCGCTGACAGCAGCATTCGAGTGACACTTGGTCCCATTGTCAACAGTGCCGGGCGAGAATTGTTTCGCATGAGAGACAACTGGATGCCTCCACCAAACTGTACTGCAGCTGAGGGCCAGAATAAAGAACTTAATTAAACGAATCTACTGTCATCCGGATGTCTCATTTCATTCTCCATTGGTAACAATCCATGGGTCATCTAACAGATAGTTTCCTAATCTTTTTGAGGACACAGCCATTCTTATATCCCTTTTCGAGGCCATTTTCTGTTTCAGTTGAAAGTGGCTCTGCGAGGCTGCAGATGTAACTGATTGACCTGCGAGGTAATTCAAGTGTTAATGACAAAACTTTTTACCTTAAAACTGTCCAGGATGTCCACATTGCTTTCCTCAGGTAGGGAGTCCATGTCTCCATAATAAGGTTGTGAAAGTGCTACAATATAGCGATCGATGTATTTATGTGAAACACCCTTTTATCGATTATGAAAGTAAGTAAGTCACAAGTATGTGGCGACTTGAGTGCGAAAATCTATGAAAGTGTCTGCATCTGTTCGAATGCTGTCAGTTTGTACCAAACAAAAATTATGTCTACAGCGATCCAGAAATAATTAAATAACACCAAAAATTTGTCTTATTTGTGATCTATGTTGTTGACAAATTTGAACTACAGAACAAAGTGCTATCCAGTGTGACTGAGTTGTTATTTAAATGTAGTGCATTTGCAGTTTTCCTCTCTCTACCCCCAAAGCCCTCAGACAGCGTTTCATCCGGTGGGGGAAATGTGCAGCGAGGCTGTGCACTATGACACAAATTTCACGGTATGGTCCACAAACCGAAATCTTAGCCATCCATGCCCTAAAAGAAATGATGAACTGGTTCCTCTACTGGGAATCTAGAATATCTTAACATTTTTATTTAGAGTCGCAGTTTCACAATTCAGATAAAAAAATGTCGCGGAAGTTTCAGGGACATGAATCAAAGTTGTTTGAAGTGTTGTACTTATATGGAAAGTTACTACAGTTGAAGTTATTTTAGTTACAACCTATAAATTCACTATGCAAATTAATGTGAATCTATAGAAAATTATATGTGATCTGACAGTTTCAATGAATTAAAAAGACTTGCAATCATATTGCGAAAATTTTGGGTAACGATTTTCATTTAATTATAGGGAAAAAAACTGAATGGATGGCTCTTACAGTAAATACAACTAAAGATTGTGACCATAAAAATAATAGAAAATGTATTCTTGCCCGACAATCTAAAGTTATCAGCAACTATTGTGCGGTATGTTGAAGGTCGCCGTACTTGCTTCATTGCTTATTTCCTTTCCACGAGTTTGTACACACCTATAGAATAGGTTTCATAAGCCCCTTCTGACAAGGTAAAAATTGGCATATAGGCCTAGTTGAAATTACAACAGACGTAGGGTTCCTCGCTCTGTCTGGAGATAGCACTCATGTGTGGATGTAGAGTGCCTGCTTGTGTGCATGTGTGTGTGTTTCTTTTCTTGTCTGAAGGGGGCTTTTGCCCAAAGCTCAGTGAACAACAGAATTTCGTTGTGCGTGTTTGTAAATGAATGTGTCATCATCATCGTGAGTTCTTGTTCAGAATTGTTGAATTTCTAATTATGCGAATATTTCGTCCCATTGGCAACGAAGTCTTCAGATATTGGCGAGCTTTCACAACAACTTAAAGTAAACAAAGTCTGTCTAGTACATTGTGGCGCAAATTAATAATAATGCACAGCAGCACAGAGTGGAACATAACATGTGAATAACGCTCTTGTGATAATTTATATGACGTAAAATGTGGTTTAATAAAGAAGAATTATAGCGAATGCAATCTGGAGACATTAGAATATATGTACAACTTTTTGACACTGATCTACTGTAATCATAGCACACAAATAACGTACACGTAGTACTAAACAGTATCATAACTTGCAAGTAGGAACTGCTAGATGTTAATTTATCACCTAAAAACGGGGAAGTTTGTCTGCTAGGCCCCTGATAAAGTGGGGCCCGTCGCAAGTGCCACATCAGTACACTACTTCTGATTATAACCTCTCCAGCAGTAAGGTGTCAGGTGATGTCTCAGGTAGAGACAACTGACTGGTTTCTAAAAGATTAGAGATTTCACTATCGTATTGAGTTAGTTAAGGGAGGGGAATATTTAATTGTGATTGGGGCTGGAATTCGATAGTAAGAAAAGGAAGGGAAGGAAAAATAGTAGGAGAATATGTTATTGGGGAAAGGAATGAAACAAGACATAGCTTGGTAGAATTTTGAACAGAGTGCAGTTTAATAATCGCCAACACTTTGGTTAAGAATCATGAAAGAAGGTTGTGTATGTGGATGAGACTTGGCGTCACTGGAAGGTTCAAATGGTTCAAATAGCTCTGAACACTATGGGACTTAACTGCTGAGGTCATCAGTCCCCTAGAACTTAGAACTACTTAAACCTAACTAACCTAAGGCCATATCACACATGCATGCCCGAGGCATGATTCGAACCTGCGACCGTAGCACTGGAAGGTTTCCGAATGACTCTATAATGATAAGACAGAGATTTCGATGAAAGGGCACCATGTCAGAAGCCTTTCATGTAACATTGCTCAAGAATATTTAAATTACACTCAGCTCAGCTAGTCTAGCAAGTTGATCTGCTGCTGTTAGCCTTACATAAAATGAGAGCTGAAAGAGAGGTTTGACCTATGGAACCATTCTACATTAATTTCATTCATCAGCGTCCTGTACCACTCTTTTGCCATATTTTCCTTCAAGAAGTGTGGATGAGTGAGTAATTGGGGATTTGTTTGTAATTAGAGATTAAGGGTAGTTATTTCTTCTGTAGTTTTCATCTGAATCTTATTTTTCACACCTACCTCGTGACCTGACGAGGTTCCCACTCTTCTTAAAAAGTATGCCCTTTGATTGGTCAAGTCGCGGGAAGCCGAGGGAAGTTCCAAAGAGTTTTTTGTTCGAGTTTTGTCTAATAAGTTTGGGTAGCAACAAGGCACACAGATTCTGGCAGTTTCCTGGTGACAATAGTTTGGTTGAGTGTGTGGTGCGACCAGGGCGTTTTTGTGATTGGCCAATTAACGCACCCACTGTGTAAGAATACACTGATCAAGTAGCGACTAAGGGGGCTTTCTAAAATGTCTGAAACAGACAGAGCAACTGTGACCACGAGGCGAATAAGACATGTTCTTATGAGCACTCTTAGTGTAAGCTGAAATTGGGTAGGATCTGTTTCAGTTATTTCATAATCGGATAAACACTGATAAGCCAAAACATTCCGCCCGTTCCCCACCGCTACGTTGGTTGCCGCCTGGTGCAGTCAGGAGAACGTGACGCGGTAACGAAAGCACGTGAGCGGAGCAGACACGGACCGGGAAAGATCCTAATGAAGATAGGAGCTGCAAATCGGGAAATCCATTGAGGTAAGCGAATTTAACAAAGTGCAGATTATTATTATGCAGAGCCTATGAACGAGTATCTCGAAAGCGGCGAAGCTGATCGAATGTTCATGTGCTGCTGTCGTGAGCATCTACGGAAAGACGTAGTAGGACAGTGACACTACCACTAGGCGCTGAATGGTTCGGCGTCCACGACTCTTTACAGAAAGTGGGGTTCGGACGCTTCTCTGCTATGTAAAGTAGGATATATGGTGATCTGTGGCATCTCTGCAGAAAGAGAACAATGTTTGTGCACGGCGGGGCGCACTGTTCATCGTACATTGTTGAACATGGAGCTCCGCAGCAGACCACCCCTACGTGTTCACATGTTGACCCAATGACATCGTCAGTTGCGCCTGCATTGGGCACGGGACCACGGATATTCGACAGTCGGCCAACGGAAACGTTTCCGCTCTTTGGATGAATCACATTTTTGCTACATCAGATCGATGGTCGTTTCCACAAACGCTGTCATCGAGGTGAACGGCTCGAAACGTACAGCGCAGGCTGGTGGGAGTAGTATTATGCTACAGGAGACATTCTCCTGCGCTTGCATGGGACCTGTGGTAGTAATCGAAGACACGCTGACAGCTGCGAACTACCTGCATCCCTTCGTGCCTGATGTCTTCCCCCGACGGCGACGTCATTTTTCAGCTGTATAATTGCCTGTGTCTCGAGGCCAGAACCGAGCTACAGTGGTTAGGCGAGCATCATAGTGAACTCACGTTGATGTGTCGGTGACCAAATTCGCCTGATGTAAATCATATGAAACCCATATGAATCGCTATCGGACGCCATCCCCGCGTAAGCAAATCAGCGGCCTGTTATTTTCGAGCATTACATGACCCGTGCATAGACATCTAATGCCACGTACCTCCACAAAACCTACCAACAAATTGTCGGATCTCTGATACACAACATCAGTGATATGTTTCATTCCGAAGACGGACAAATAAGCTATTAAGCAGATGGTCATAATGTTTTCGCTCATCAGTGTAGGTGTTTTATTTACTTTAACTCAACCTCCAAGAATGTTTTGTCTATGTGATAGCATACGCAAGGCATAATCTTCCTATGGAAGGCTTCCTTCCTGCTTCCCAGACATGAGTGTGTTCCCACGGATCAAATTATCACTCTAATGATTGGTCTGATCTTTCGTATCCAAGCAGAATGAATACCAGGATCGATATCTAAATTTTCGTGTGTTGACTTTTACGAATTTTCACTGTCTTTTGTGGAATGACGTCGGGGTGTCCGCACAGTAATTATGTTGCTATGCCGCCGTTTCCTGCACTTGTCCTTGAGTGTTATGAATGCAGATAAGCTGTGTGTTATTCCGCCCCCGGTAGCTGAGTGGTCAGCGCTACAGAATGTCAATCCTAAGGGCCCGGGAACGATTCCTGGCTGGGTTGGAGATTTTCCCCGCTCAGGGACTGGATGTTGTGTTGTCCTAATCATCATCATTTCATCCCCATCGACGCTCAAGTCGCCGAAGTTGGTTCAAATGGCTCTGAGCACTATGGTACTTAACTGCTGAGGTCATCAGTCCCCTAGAACCTAGAACTACCTAAACCTAACCAAACTATGGACATCACACACATCCATGCCCGAGGCTGGATTCGAACCTGCGACCGTAGCGCGGTTCCAGACTGTAGCGCCTAGAACCGGTCGGCCACTCCGGCCGGTGTCGCCGAAGTGGCGTCAAATCGAAAGACTTGCAGCCGGCGAACGGCCTACCCGACGGGAAGCCCTAGTCACACGACATTTACATTTACATTTAGCTGTGTGTTAGAATCTCCACCACTATAGTGAATTTAGCTTCTGTTCCCTGTTTCCTTCATGTGTGATGCTCTTTTACTTTAGTCGTGCCCTTGTTTTGTTTGTTTAAGTAATGTAAATAAGAGGCTGTTGCCAATATTTGGATCTTATTACGGTCTCAAATGCGTCCACGTTACAATCCTTTCCCAATGCTTATACTTGTTGAAAGTTCACCCTCTGCCTCTTAAGGAACCATATTGATAGTTTTGTCTAGTTTTGAACTTTCTGATTGAGTTGAGAAAGGAGAGCTTGAAAGATGAAAATGTTAAATCTCATGGAAAGAAATTTATTGTTAATATTTTTTCCACATTAGACTGAATTTCAAAACCAAAACTTGAGACAGATAGTAGATTTTTGGTATACCACTTGGTTTGTGCTACAACTACAGAGACTACCATATCTTTTTCGTGAAAGTTACACTGAAGAAACATCAGAATACCTTGCTTTATTATATAGTAAATATTTTATTATTATACTATTGTTACAAGCAAACAATATATCACTTCACTGTAACAAGATCTTCAGCCAGGATAAGACATTATTGTCATGTACATACGTTCCTAATTTTTTACTCTTAACTGATCTGTTAATATCGCGGGAGCAGTTTCTGAAAAATGTGATTTGTTATATTTTGCAGAAGAATGCATGTTATTCAGAAGTTTGATATTTTCAAACAGTTTTATAAAAATCAACACACGAAATAGCCTACAACTGAGTCTTAGTTATGACTATTTCCACAGTAAACCTATTCTTTTCATCAGTCCATAAAACATTCGTAATCGAGAACACCTCTTTCTGCAGCAGCAGCTGTAATCAAAGAGTGTATTTGCTTTATTCTTTGGGTATGACTATTTTTTTCTCCATTTGGTTATGCTGCACGTTACTTAAAAATACGCTATTTCAAAATATACTTGGCAGTTAATGAAAAACAGGACAATATACGTCTTGTATGTATTTTGTCCGGACAAGTGGCACTAAAACTAAATAAGGGACGATTCCATAATATACCGAACGTCTGGTCACCATACCACATATAGCATTCTACCATCTTCCCACTCCAGCTGTAAGAGCACTCAGAATGAGAATGTTCGTTTGAACATAGAAGTTTGATGCAATCCATTCCCTTCCCTGACAAATAAAACCATAATTTTCAATTCTGTTGTGGTCTCTAATACAAATAAATGGGCTATATTCATTAACGATCGCACATGATACTTCAGAACAGTGGAAAATAAAAAGAAAAGACGAGAGATTCCAAACAAAAACAGAAGAGCAACTTTTTATGTGGCTACGCTGGCCAGGGTCTTCGATGTGGTGGAACCTTTGCTTAGCAGTCAGATAAAGGGAATTGTCTGACTTTTTAATTTTCTATTCCAGGAGTCACGCAATTCTAACTTGGATAATGATCACCAGCGCTGAAATATGGCATTGCGTGACAGCTTTGCATTATGAGTTGTAATATTTTAATGCGTAGCTTTTGGGGGATTAAAATTTTTATGTGATTCAGGGGATACTAGCAGTCGCAAGTAACCATCAGTGTTGAATTTTGAGTCGTAAATTTCTTGGGTAGCTCAACTAGGCATTTCTTTTAAACTCTGTTGTGATATGCATAAGGTTACACGTTCGCAGACAACATGTTTACGCATAACATGTTTAGGCATTATGAAATAGCAAAGAGAGGAAAGTGAGGAACGATACGCCAATGAAAGAGGGAAAGAACAATTTCCGGAGAACGAAGTACCTTTGTCGACCACAGATCCAGTGGCGCTAAGTGTGGTCTCCGTCGTTCCCGTTCACCGAGAGCCAAGTGGCCTTGATGTCCCCAGCCCCGGAAATGATCAGCTAGCGGACAATGGACATTCCCATCTCTAATGCCAGGAAGGTGCTGGGGCTGGTCTCTGGGCACAAGGTTTCAAACTAAGGAAGAGCACTGAGTTGCAAAGCACCAAAATAGGAAGAAGAAATAGGCGCACAGAGCGTCATTACTGAGATGGAAAAAGCGAAATTAGAGTAGTAAATCTTGCAAAGAAACGGTCCAATCCGACAAACCAAAACCTGCCATGAACTTTTTACACAGGAAGAATACTACAGAAGAAATACAGCGTTAAAATTTTAGCTGCTAAGTAATTATTAAAATATGTAGAAAACTACCAAATTCGTAACTAGCCTGGAGAAATGTACGCCAGTATTGCAGCTGTAGCAAGCAGCAAAATCTGGAAAAACAGGAGAGAATAATTTTCAGTACTGCATCCGAAAACAATGGCAAGGAAAGCGTTTCTGAAGAAGAGAAATTTGTTAACATCAAGTATTGATTAAAGTTTTAGGAAGTCGTTTCTGAAAGTATTTGTATGGAGTGTAGCCATGTATGGAAGTGAAACATGGACGATAACCAGTTTGGACAAGAAGAGAATAGAAGCTTTCGAAATGTGGTGCTACGGAAGAATGCTGAAGATTAGATGGGTAGATCACGTAACTAACGAGGAGGTACTGAATAGAATTGGGGAGAAGAGGAGTTCGTGGCACAATTTGACTAGAAGAAGGGATCGGTTGGTAGGACATGTTCTGAGGCATCAAGGGATCACCAATTTAGTACTGGAGGGCACCGTGGAGGGTAAAAATCGTAGAGGAAGACCAAGAGATGAGTACACTAAGCAGATTCAGAAGGATGTAGGCTGCAGTAGGTACTGGGAGATGAAGAAGCTTGCACAGGATAGAGTAGCATGGAGAGCTGCATCAAACCAGTCTCAGGACTGAAGACCACACAAACAACAACAACAAACAACATCCGAAACGCCTTCTTACCAGTTGCAGAAAATGACTCATTTCTTTGTTGGACTCTTGGCCTGGACGTAATGAGACCTCTGTCATTAGGAGGAGGAGATCAGTCATTTGTGCGTCAGTTTGTATCATCACATGTTAAGTACATGATCAAGTATGCTTGGCCAACACAGTATACAGAGCAACGGCCACAACCATTTCTTCCTCCATCCCAGTTCTGCCTAAATAAATGTAGTAACTACCGTGAAGTGCTGGAAAGCATTTTTTTTTATCAGGTATGCCTTGTGTAAAGGCATTTTGACTGTGCGGCTGGTCCCGGCGGAGGTTCGAGTCCTCCCTCGGACATGGGTCTGTGTGTTTGTTCTTAGGATACTTTAGGTTAAGTAGTGTGTAAGCTTAGGGACTGATGACCTTAGCAGTTAAGTCCCATAAGATTTCACACACATTTGAACATTTTTTTTAACTTCGCATTTTTATGACTTAGGAAATAAAGAAGGACTGTTTCACTGTTAGTAAAATATACATCGCTCAAAAATCATCATTAGCACTCCCTTACAGGAATTTTTATAAAATATTACATGTCAAAAAATTAAAGACCCGTTTGGTGGAAGACATCTGTAATGTAACATAATGCACTGCCTTGATTTTGTTTTCCTGCCCCTGGCAGCTGTGTAACAATTACATCTGCAACAGTTTAGCTGCCATATGAACTGCAAGTTATTAGAAAAATTAACCATTCGACATACATTTGGTATTGCTTAAGCGCTTAAAGATCGTATGTACGCACTTTGCATTTCGCCCTATACGGCGATACGTTCTCTAGTCACAGCTGTCTCTGCTTATTCGCTGGATCGCCCGCCAGGTTCTTGTAAGCAGTAACTTTGAAATGATTTTTAAATACACTCAAGCTCGTAAATTAAGAATAACTGCAGAATGTGGTGCCACACAACGTGGCACTACACTAAACTGTCGCTAATAGCATAGGCACATTGGGAACACACACGACACATACCTGTAAGTCCACGGTATAGGTGATAAGCTGAGAAAACCATCCCAAAACAAAACAAATGTGATACAAAACGCCACTGTTTCCTGCGCATGTACCCCGACATCAATATGGGATATGATCACCATGCACACGTACACAGGCCGCACAAAGGGTTGGCACATTCAGGATCAGGTGGTTGAGCGGCTGCTGGAGTATAGCTTCCCTTCTTGTACCTGTGCCTGTCGGAGCTCCTGAAGTGTCTTAGGGGTTTGAAGACATGCAGCGATACGTCGACCGAGAGCATCCCAGACGTACACGATGGGATTTAGATCTGGAGAACAGGCAGGCCACTCCATTCGCCTGATATCTTCTGTTTCAAGGTACTCGTCCACGATGGCAGCTAGGTGGGGCCGTGCGTATTCATCCATCAGGAGGAAGGTGGGACTCACTGCACCCCTGAAAAGGCGGATATACTGGTGCAAAATTAATGTCCCGATACACGTGACCTGTTACACTTCCTCTGTCAAAGACATCTACGTGCACCAATCATAATCTCACCCGAAACCATCAAACCACGACCTCCATACAGGTTCCTTTCAAGGACAATAAGTGGTTGGTATCTGGTTCCTGGCTCACGCCAGATGAAAACCCGGCGAGAATCACTGTTCAGGCTATACCTGGACTCGTTCGTGAACATAACCTGGGACCACTGTTCCAATGACCATGTACAGTGTTATTGACACCAGGCTTTAGGGGCTCTCCTGTGTGACCAGGGGTCGGTGTAATGCACCTTGCAAGTCTCCAGGCGAATAAACCATGTTGTTCAGTCGTCTGTAGACTGTGTGTCTGGAGACAACTGTTCCAGTGGCTGTGGTAAGGTCCCGAGCAAGGCTACCTGCAGTACACCATGGCCGGCACTGATGGAGAGATGTCAGTCTTCTTGTGGTGTTGTACACTGTGGACGTCCCGTACTGTAGCGCCTGGACACATTTGCTGTCTGCTGGAATCGTTGCTATAATCTTGAGATCACATTTTTTAGCACACGGAGCGCCCGTGCTACCATCTGCTGTGTTTGACCAGCCTCCAGTCGCCCTAGTATTCTACCCCTCATAACGTCATCAATATGTGTTCTTTGAGCCATTTTCAACACACAGTCACCATTAACACGTCTGGAAATGTCCGCACACTTACTCGCTGCACCGTACTCTGACATGCACCAACACACTTCTGCGTATGTGGACTGCTGCCAGCACCACCGTGCGACGACCGCAGGTCAAATGCACCGCATGGTCATGCCCCAAGGTGATTTAAACCCGCAAACCGCCCACCAGAACGTTGTTTCACCATATATCAGCATTATCCTTAATTTATGAGCATGAGTGTACTTAGCAGCTAATATTTTGACAGTGTATTTATTTCGGTTTATTTTTCGCACATGAAAAATTTCACGGTAGTTTTCGACATGTCAGATTGGATGAGTCCCTCGTTAGACCATTAAAGGGCTACCGAGGGAATTCGAATAAAGCCCGATGAAATGACATCAATACGGGATATGATCACCATGCACACGTACACAGGCCGCGCAAAGGGTTGGCACATTCAGGATCAGGTACTTGGTTGGTTGGATATTTTGGATGGGCTGAGGATAGTGGGATTTTATCCCCGTTGCTCTTACTTTTTTGAGACAGGCTGACTGAGCTGCGAAGAAGAATTATTACTTGGATCACAAGAGGGATAATCGATGTAACATGTAACATAAGAGTTATGTAAATGAAGCAGGTTTGTTACGATTTTTTATGAGCAGACGTAAGGGCCTGGCAACAGATGCCTGTTAGGGTAAGAGAGTATGTGCAAGATAAATAAGTTCGATAGGTGACGTAAATCATGGGACCGAATAAGTTGAAGCCTTGTGATTAATACTCCAGCTTTATCAGACACTATTAAACAAGAGTGGGATGTCTCTGTTTAAAGCCACATGTGTCCTGCCAAATGAAAGACTTTCTTTTGCAAATTAGCAAGTCTACATAGCCAAGGAAGAGATAGCTCACTGTCATTTTTGTACCCGAATGTGCAATTTTTGTTGTTAATGTTCACAGAAGTGGATGTAGGAAACATACAAAAGAAAGCCAGTGTATGATGGACTAAACTGAAAGACGATTAAATGGCTTTGATGCAATGAATTTTACATGAGAAGTGCAACTTTTGTCTAGTCGATATTCAGTAGTTTAATTTTGTGTCTTTCCTTTAGTTCTTGGACGAGTGCGGGTTGGAGTTTGTTTATGCTGAGTATGTCAGTTAGGAACTTAAGGGGGGTAGGACGTCAAACGGGCCGACTTGGAGCAGGAGAGGCACCACAGGACATTTTATTTTCTACTGTCTATACTTTTACAAATAAATTCATAAAACTTTGTCAGCATGACCAGGAAGGATTCAGTGTTCACACTCATAGCAGTGGAAGTGAAAAAACATAACAAAATAAATTTTTTTTAGATATGAAATTTAATCATTTTTTCACTTACTGTTGGCTGCATTTGTTGCTGTAGGTACATTTTTCTTCACAAGTAAGAGAGATTCTTTGATGAATTTTGCACGGCATACAAACCATACTTACAGGTGTATGAAACTCTAGAATTTTCCAAATCTATTAAAAACTGTGATAAAAATTGAGATAATTAACTACAAAATTTGATTTTTTTCTAAACATAAAGTTTAAAACGTAACAGCTCATTCATTTTTTCATAAATTAAATAGATTCTAGAGTTCCAGACACCTGTAAGTATGGTTTGTATGCTGTGCAAAATTCATCGAACAGTCTGTTTTACTTATGAAGGAAAGTGTACCTATAGCATCAAATGCAGCCAATAGTAAGTGAAGAAATGATGAAATCTCACATGTAAAAAAAAAATTATTTTGTTATGGTTTTGAACTTCCGCTGCTACGAGTGTGAATCTTGAATCCTTCCTGGTCATGCTGACAAAGTCTTATGAATTTACTTGTAATAGTATATACAGTGGAAATTAAAACGTCCTGTGGTGCCTCTCCTGCTCCAAGTCGGCCCATTTGACGTCCTACCCCCCTTAACTGTGCGTCCAATATACTGAAAAAGCAGGCATGGAGATCGTCAAGTAGTTTTTTTGTGCAATTAATAAGATAACGTGCCATAGTATTTCGTCTCGGGAACGCACATGGTAAAGATGAGCCACTACTGTATCAGTGGAATTAATGTCTAGTGGAATGGTAAAACTACTGTGTAATATTTGTATCGTTTATTCTAAAATTTTAACATTTTTGGTTATCTTGTACGGGAATTGTGGTGGTGATGGATCTACGAATACAAATGCCCCTTCCTCATCAACATCAATCTCAGCATTTTTTTTAACTGCTTCTAGAAGCTGTTTTTGTTATTATAATGAGATAATATTATATCTTTGCTGCACCTGAAGTGCACGTAATACAAATAGAAAATTACTGTAATGGAATCTCGACACCTTGTTTTGAAACATTCAGTAATTATTCAGTAATTTATTATAATTCATTGTTTTGTGGATGCCTAATTCTGAATCTTTCATTTATTGCAAAATGTGTGTCGTTTTTTGATTCCTTTATTTATTGTGTCTATGTGTCAACTATTTCTTCATCGTGATTTTGTTTTAATGGAGTGTCATCATGGAAGCCTTGCTTTTAGTTGGCACTTTCACTCGCGCTGAACTTCGGCAGTGTGACGTCGCTACCTGTTGCCAGGTGGTCCGGCGACCACTACATGCAGCTTCTGCAAAATGCGCCAGGGCAGCACTGGCTGCTTTGAAGGACCACCAGCACTGTGTTACGTGTCGCTGCAGTGCACATCACAATAAGTGGCCCCGCCACGCAGACCTGCTTGTAACACCCATGTCCTGGCCATTAACGACTTGTCACTATCAGTGTACGCGGACGCTGATAAGATTTCAATATGAACAATGTGTCGAAGATCGGAGGAATGACACTTGCTGTCACAGGGTAGCTCTTAACAGACGTGTTTTAACAGATGTCCTGATCGGGTGAAAACCGCTTAAAAGAATAAGGGCATAAGTAACCACGATGTGGTGTTTAATCTTCTCATAATATAATGTGATCGTTAATGAGTGATGCTTACTGTACTCTGTTGATCACAAGAATAAACTTGATGTAAACAAACAGAAACGCAATGATTAGCTGTAACACTCGTACACTCTATTGTTGTGCTCTGATTCTTGCGCTGATAATAGGAAGTATGAAAATGGGTGAGGCTGCTTCCTGCTCCATAGCCAAATGCACGTGAGGAACACGGTGAAAAAGTGCGGAGAAATAAGTAGTTCTTAATGTTTTTCATAAATTTGCAGAACAAATCGGCGTTGAAGTTTTCCGAGGGACTGTATTTTGATTCAGTTGAGTTGCAAATGGGAACTGGATATTTAGCGGAATTGGTTGCGTAGTCGATTGACACCACGGTGTAGTTGCATGTAGCTAGTTCAAGTCTCGCCTGCGTCTTTTTTTCCACACGATTTCAAATATCTACCTCTCGTAATTCTAGAGTTCATCAAAATTTTTTGTGAATAATGCACATCCTCTTGTATCTAATTAAATGGTTCAAATAGCTCTGAGCACTATGGGACTTAACATCTGAGGTCATCAGTCCCCTAGAACTTATAACTAATTAAACCTAACTAACCAAAGGACATCACGCACATCCATGCCCGAGGCAGGATTCGAACCTGCAACCGTAGCGGTCACGCGGTTCCAGACTGAAGCGCCTAGAAACGCATGGTCACTGCGGCCGGCTCTAATTAAATATTGCACTCGGAATTCCTGTCTTCGTTTCAAATATAAATTCCTCATTACCGGCATTTTATGAAACATTGTTAATAAAGGTTCCTTAAATTAACAAAACATAACAATATAATTTTTAGGACCAAAATTTCACCAAAAACCACTGTTTTATACCACTGATGGAGTCAGACATGAACCAGAAACATAATTGTCGTAGAAACATGAAAAACAATCATTTTCACAGCATCGAGCATACCATACAAATTCTGCACTTTTCATTTGCCAGAATTACCATACGAACCCAGCAGAACTGATATGGAGCCAAGTTAAGGGATTTATTGTGAGAAATAACAGGACTATTAAGCTGCCAGACGTACTAGAACCAACGCACGCAACTTTTTCACATGTCACTGACGAACGCTGGCGGTATATAGAGCGACAGGTCATTAAAGAAGTGGAGAAAATGTGTCGCCTGGGTGGCTCTGTGGTTTCTGTTGTTGTTCGACTCGTTATCAACAAAACAGGTGAGAGTTCCAGAACTGAAATGTATTTCTCAAATTCGGACTTATCCTTCCTTAGAAGGTCAGTGCAAAGCACGCTACAGGACTGGCTCGGAGCTCTCCTCGAAGTAGCCGATTTGTAACAGCTCGTTGTGTCACAGTGGTGCCAACCGCTGCTGATTCTGTCGCTGCAGGTGCAGTGCGATGCGCCACAGCCAAACGCCGAAAACTCAGGTCTTCCCTCTCGGTAGCGCCACTTGCTCGTCCAGGGCTCTGTCTTCTTACAACCGTGCATCCTCGTGAGCACCGCTGCCAGAAAACGTGTACGGCTACATTCCTGCGAAGTCCTTCTGCAGTGTCGTAGCTCTATTATACGACCTCCTTCAAATTGAGTTAGGATTTGATAATGGCCTCTCTATCGCCTTAAAGGCATTCTTGACTAAGATCAACTCACCAAGTCTACTCTCAAAAGTAACTAACGCTCACGTTCGTTACTTCGTCTGTCCAAGCAAACCTGATTTGCATCCTCATACTGGTGCTGCTAGCGCTACTCTTACGCGACTGATGCGAAATTGGAATAGAAATCGTCTTACAGATGTAGAAACACGCGTAGCAACTTTCGTTTGTATCGCACAACTCTTCCTTTTTTTTTTCGTCAGTGTAGAAGGGCTGTACAACGGAAATCAAATCGAAGGCAACATTATAGAAAGACCCAAATTGTATTAGAGCCCCTGGAGCGGACGACATTCCATCAGAACTACTATTTTCAATGGGAGAGCCTGAGATGAAAAAACTAGTCACCTCGTGTGCAAAACGTATCCTCATAATTCGAGAAAAATGTAATAATTCTAATTCCAAAGAAAGCAGGTGATGGTAGGTGTGAATATTACCGAAGTATTAGCTTAATAAGTCCTGGTTGCAAATCTATATTCTATATAAATAAAACTGTAAAAGTTCGTTTGTTCAAAACCGTGTATCTCCGAAAGTTCATCGAGTGTTTTGAAATTTTAATACAACGTTGCACTCGAATACGAGCGTGTTCTTTTATACCTCCTGGAGCGCCATGTGGTATATAAATATATGCATAATATATAAAGTGGATACGTTGTTGGCCAAAACCTCATGTTCATTAGCTCAAAATCTTAAGTCACCGAATGTTCTTCACCCAAGCTTTTGAAGTTTTGACACAACTTTGCATTCGAATACGAACATTCAGTTTGTGTACCTACTGGAGCCCCATGAATATGCGTTTATTAGACTGCAACGTTCTATCAATCGATGAAGAACTTCCGAAGCTTCACGATTTTGTGCAAACAAACGTTCCATCCATGTAAACAAAAACGTAAATTTTAGATTGTTCAAAATCTTAAATCTATGAAAATTCTTCACCGAGTGCTTCGAAATTTTGAGTGAACACTACATCAGAATACGCGTGTATTTTTATTTGCTAATTTTTGAGATATATAGAAGATATAAATGTATATTTAATACAAATGGGAAACTTTATTACCAAAAATCTCTAAAAGTTCTTGGCGGATTTACTTCGAAACTTTATAGAATTTGAGTACTACAACAGAATCTGAATTTGCAGTAACGATAAACAAGAGTCAAGGTCAGCGAGAGTGGACAAGAGGACAAGAGGACATGCGTATAGTGGTGGGAGGAAATGGACATAGAAAGCGGAAAGGAGGAGATGGATTGAGGGAGTGGCAGAAAGAAATGGTAACACAATGGAGGAGAAGGAGGGGAGAAAAAGAGGAGGAGATGGACACAGCGAGGGGTGAGGGGGGAAGGGGAAGCTGGAGAGAGAAGGGTGGACAGAGGGACGGGGGGAGAAAGTGACAAACAGAAAAATGGGAAAGGAGGAGATGGACCAAGAGAAGGGGAGCAGGAAATGGTCAGAGACAGGGGAGAGAAACAGATTAGGATGTATAGTGAGTTCGCATTCATATTAGAATCGTCACCAGACTGGAGCCACAGCAATGCGTGATCGGAGACAGCTAGTACTCACAATTATTTACTGAAGAATGGAAACTGGTAGAAGCCGTTCTCGGTGAAGATCAGGTTGGGTTCTGGAGAAATGCAGGAACACGCGAGGCAGTATTGAACTTACGGCTTATCTGAGAAGAAAGGCAAACCTACGTTTATAGCATTTGTACACCTAACAGTGTTGAGTTGAAAACACTTTTTGAAATTCTGGAAATAACAGGGATTAAATGTAGGGAGCGAAAGATTATACGTAACTTGAACAGGAACCAGACGGCAGTTATGAGAATCGAAGGCCATGAAAAGAGAGCAGTGGGCGAGAAGGAAGCGAGACAGGTTTGTGACATGTATCAAGTGTTATTCAGTGTGTACATTGAGCAAGCAATAAAGGGAACCAAAGGAAAATTTGGCGACGAAATAAAGTTCAGGGAGAAGAAATGAAAACTTTGAGGTTTGCCGCTGACATTTTAATTCTGTCAGAGACAGCAAACGAGTTGGAAGAGCAGTTGAACAGAATTTACAATACCTTGGAAGGAGGTCAAAGACGAACATCAGTAAAAGCAAAACAATGTAATGGAATGTAATGTGATTAAATCAGGCGGTACTGAGGGAACTAGATTAGGAAAAAAGACACTAAAAGTAGTAATGAGTATTGCTATTTGGGAAGTAAAATAACAGGTGATTTAAGTAGAGAGTATATCAAATGTAGAATAGCAATGGCAAGTAACGCGTTTATGAAGAAGGAAACTGTTAATTTCAAATACAAATATAATTGTTAGGAAGTCTTTTCTGAACTTATGTCTGGAGAGTAGCCTAAGCTGTTCAGACAAGAAGGGAACATAGCACTCCAAAACAAAAACATCCACCGGAGCACATCAATTAACAAATAACTGTATTTCTGATAATCTCCCAAAGGTTTTTGCGGTCTACAAGATTGCCCCCAAAATCACAAATAATGCCAGATTTGCTGATAGACTACTGGTTACAAGTTTTCCTGTGAAGAAACTGGATTCTCTGCCTATTAGGACTCCTACTTTGTGTACAAATGCAGGCTGCAAAAGTTATTTGTATCGTATTTCCAAGATGTGCTGAATTTAGCCCTTTCAAGAAATCATTTTGTTTAGTAGTTCTCGTTCTTCTTTCTTATACTCAAAAGAATTATGGTCCAATCAACACGTCAAAATGACAAGAAGCTGCAGACGGCTGTCAGACAGTGGTTCGAACCACAGGCGGGAGATTTCTATGGACATAAGTTCAAAAATATAGCCTGCAGCTTCACAACTGTCTAAATTGTGGGGGACGAATATACTGAGAAGAAGCTTAAGCGTTGTGATTAATGTTTCCAGGAAAATACGTGTCCTTTATGTTTACTGAATAAGAATGAGAAGCCACTTTTTGAATAATGCCGCGGGCCGTTGTGGCCGAGTGGTTTTAGGCGCTTCAGTCTGAAACCGCGCTGCTGCTACGGTCGCAGGTTCGAATCCTGCCTCGGGCATGGATGTGGGTGATGTCCTTAGGTTAATAAGGTTTAAGTAGTTCTAAGTCTAGGGTACTGATGACCTCAGAGTTGTCCCATAGTGCTCATAGCCATTTGAACCATTTTTTTGAATATTGCCGATTATTTTGTATCATCATCCCTCGCATATTCCGAATTTTTTCAACGACTATATATTTTAGCAGAAAATTCTTTTTTCAGTCAAATATCGTCGCTGTTTGTTTATGTATCCCGCGTTGTTCAGTTTTCATTCCTAAATGGTAAAATTCTTTCAGCTATCATGTTCTCGCTTCCCCTGGTACGAGTACCGAATGTAAAGTATATCTTCGTGAACCAATAAGAGGTACATTGCTACATTTTAGTAGTCGAATTTAGGAAACAAAAATCACTCATAAATACCTCTCAGATTCTTACCTGCTCGAAGCTTGGAATCAAATGACAGACCTGTAGCCACAAGAAACGTGTCTTTTTATACGAGCCCACTCTAGCGCAGTATTGTTTTCGCGTTTTCTCTGTGTCAGATAAGCGGAAAATAACTTTGTTCGCGCCAGAAAGAAACGCGAGAAAATCTGCAGCGAACACACACTCTGAAATGCATAGAATACTGCGACGTGTTTGCCTGTCGGCAGGCCGTATCTACCGCACAGCGGACAGATGTGCGCCACCTGTACACACATACACCCACCCACCCACACCCACACACACATACACACACACACAGAGGCGAGCCTAAGCCGTTGAGTCACACACAGACCGCCCGCGCTTCAAGGCCTCATCCTCAAACATGGACACCGGCGAAGGTTCCCTGCGAAGCGTGGAATCGGCACTTGAATCCAAAACGCCTTAGGCCTCCATCTGGATCCTGCAGTATGAGCTGTGTACTACTTGGTCGGAGAAATGTGCTCTTGGAACATACAACATTATTATTACGAAAACGGAACACAGCGTCCATATCCAAGGAACATTCTGCTACGTGATTGCTGTCGTTTTCATAGTTCACCATGTGGTAGTTAGGTAAGTCGATTCACACGGTCTACCCATGATTAAGAACTATTTACTTACTTTTGGTTATGAACCATACGGCATTCTCAATAACAGTGTTTCGAGGAGGAAATGTAGAGATCAGCACAAGACTGCAACACTTCACTGGAATCTTTCTTGTGATTTCGTTTCCGCAAATGCTAATAGATAAATAGTACTCCAGATATATTTAGTGCGCGTTGTATATTTGGTGTATATACTTAAACATAAACATGAACTCCGCCCACGGAACTTATCACGCCCGTCAGCACCGACCGGACGCTGTGTCATTCTATGCCAATGGCCTCAGTGGATGTCGTACAGAGGAATGTTGTGTCAGCATACTGCTCTACCGGCGTTTGTTAGTTTTCGTGACCTGGGACTGCTTTTTCTCAGTCACGTAGCTCCTCGATTGGCAACTTTATAGTACATATCTTGCAGAAAATGGACAAGCACATGCAATATCAACGCCGAAATGTGCTATGCGTCAGATTGTACGTTTTCTTCAGTCATCACTATTCCCACAGGCTTGATGCGGCACGCCACGATCTTCCGCTCATTCGAGAGTAGTATTTACACTGTAGTCGTATGCTGGATGCCAGTTTCTGTCTTCCTCTACAGTTATTCATTTGACCACAGTCCTTATCTTCTTCCCATTTCACTTCACTGACCCTTGAGTGGTCGTATCTCCCTCTTCAGATTTTCTATCTTTCCTAGCACATTCACAGTTATGAAATCGTACGCCCCGACTCGTAGAATATCATCATTTGGCAGGTTTTCCAGTATTTTTTCTCATTGTCACCCCCTTCTTGACAATACTTTTACATCTACATAGCTACTCCGCAAGCCGCCGAACGGTGTGTGGCGGAGCGTCCCATGTACCACTACTACTCATTCCCTTACCTGATCCACTCGCAAATAGAGCGAGGGCAAAAGGATAGTCTATATGCCCCTGTATGAACCCTAATTTCTCATATCCTATTTTCGCGCTCCTCACGCGCAATGTATGTTGGCGGCAGCAGAATCATTCGGCAGTCAGCTTCAAATGTAGGTTCTCTAAATTTTTTCAATAGTGTTTCTCGAAAGACACATTCCCTCCAGGAATTCCCATTTGAATTCCCGCAGAGTCTCCATAATACGTATTATTCGAAACTACTAGTAACAAATCCAGCAGCCCCCTCTCTGACTTGCTTCGATGTCTTCCTTTAATCCGACCTGATACGGATCCCAAACACTCGAGCAATACTCAAGAATAGGCCGCACCAGCGTCCTAAATGCTGTCTCCTTTATTCGTGAACCACACTTCCTAAAATTCTCCCAATAAACCGAAGTCGACCATTCACCTTCCCTACCACAGTTCTCACATGTTCGTTCCATTTCATATCGCTTTGCAACGTTACGTCCAGATATTTAAACGACTTCATTGTGTCAAGCAGGACACTGCTAATATTGTATCCAAATATTACAGGTTTGTTCTTCCCACCCATACGCATTAACTTACATTTTTCGACATTTAGAGATAGCTGTCACTCATCACACCAAGTATAAATTTTGCCTAAGTCGTCTTGTATCTTCCTAGAGTCACTTGCTTCGACACCTTACCGTACACCACGGCATCATCAGCAAACAATTGCTGCCCACCCTGTCCACCAAATCCTTTATGTATATAGAGAACAGCGGTGGTCCTATTGCTATCCTAACGATACCCTTGTCCTTGAACACTCACCATCGAGGACAACATACTGGGCTCCACTGCTAAAGGAGTCTTCGAGCCATTCACATTTCTGTGAACTTATTCCACAAGCGCGTACCTTCGTTAAAAGCTTGGAGTAGGGTACCGCGTCAAATGTTTTCCGGAAATCTAGAAATATGGAATCTGCGTGTTGCCCTTCATCCATAGTGATCAGCATATTATGTGAGAAAAGGGCAAGCTGAGTTTCGTAAGAGAAATGTTTTCTAAAACCATGTTGATTAGGGGGCATAACCTTCCCCAGGGATTCAAATAAGACAGTAATACTGAATTTTGTGGCTCTGGAGAGATATCGTGACTTTTTTTTCAATGATGGGTCACATTTCCTGTCGATATACAGGGTCTTTAATACGCAGGTTATTTGATGCAGCGCTTATCATTGCCTTCTGCATCCTCACACTGCTCACCATTGCTGATTACACTACCACGTGTCCCAAGAACAAGAGTATACCCTGAGACTCTACCCACTCTTCGCCCGCATCTCGTGGTCGTGCGGTAGCGTTCTCGCTTCCCACGCCCGGGTTCCCGGGTTCGATTCCCGGCGGGGTCAGGGATTTTCTCTGCCTCGTGATGGCTGGGTGTTGTGTGATGTCCTTAGGATAGTTAGCTTTAAGTAGTTCTAAGTTCTAGGGGACTGATGACCTAAGATGTTAAGTCCCATAGTGCTCAGAGCCATTTGAACCATCTACCCACTCTTCCACCCTATTGCACAAGGCGGTTGGAGAACTGAGGGTGGCTCTCCACGTCGGAAGTCTTGGGTCCTCATTGCAGTTGATTTTAACTCAACGTCTAGTAAGTGGCAGGCATCGAATACTGGATCAAGAGGGTTTTGATTAGTGATCAAAGACGCTACCCCTAGATCATGTATCTCGTTAAAATAGACCACATATAGTACCCAAAGGTGCAAATTATATCCCTGATAACTAGATATTTACGTTCCCTGTTGACATACAGTTTCGCTCTTACAGCACGTGGATCTATGATACCGACTGAAAAAATAAACTTTGGTAGATAATACTTAACTTCAGATACTAAGAATCTAAGAATGTAATTCACTTTAGATTGAACAGAGGGGCCATTGCACATATGACTAATAGTATTTCATTGTTTCAGCCAAATAATGTCAACTTTTTTCAATGAGCCTTGGATTATGACACTTTATTTAACGACTTACAATACTTAAATATTTGGCTAATAATGTCCCCAATTTATCGATTTCTATTGTATCTCATGACGATGACAGAAGAAAGAAAATCTTCGACTCTAGGAATAAGAAACGTACATTCTACGAGTTATAGTTGTGGTGTCACCGCCAGACACCACACTTGCTAGGTGGTAGCTTAAATCGGCCGCGGTCCATTTAGTACATGTCGGACCCGCGTGTCGCCACTGTGTGATCGCAGACCGAGCGCCACCACAAGGCAGGTCTCGAGATACGGAATAGCACTCGCCCCAGTTGTACGACGACTTTGCTAGCGACTACACTGACGAAGCCTTTCTCTCATTTGCCGAGAGACAGAATAGCCTTCAGCTAAGTCCCTGACTACGACCTAGCAAGGCGCCATTAACCGTATCTGAAGATAGTCTTATTTGTATTATCAAGAGCGATGTACCACAAGGATGGAATAAAGTTAAGTATTCGAGGAGCTGCATACTTTTCTTATTAGAATTTACTACTTATCCTGTTCCAGAATTCACGCCCGTCTGCGTTAGATAGCGTGCATTTCGGCCTCCTATATCTACAAGGTTTTGGCACATTTACCAACACATCAATAGTCACGTGTGAGCACGGAATGGAGAAGCATTTACTCTTCCGTTCTAGTAACAATTCTTAGTCACCATATTATAATAAGCAAGAATCGAAATAGAAGGATGTGTGGCCGGTTTGCTCCGACAGCTGCAGCTTTACATACAATTCCTCTGCCTACCACCTTGTCCTTTGGGTCACGAACTTCGTATTTATAACCTCATTACCAATGCTTGCGAATCATTGCACATAATTTAGCGGGTTTTCATATTGGACACTGGCTGACGAGCCATAACATAAAGACCCCATGCTTAATTTCGTAGTGGTTCGCCTTTGGAACGCAATACACCAGCGTTTCTCCATGGCATGGATTCCAAAAGTATCGAGCGCAGGAATTTACCTGTAGGGGAACAGCAACAGCTCAAAATTATAATTGAAGACCAGCCACAAGCCGGATGCAACTTTTTCTTTTCTTTTACATGTTTCACTCGTCCAACGCATCTACAGAACTGTGGAAGTAATATGTGTTAGACCACCATTCAGTAAGACAAAATCAGAGATGAAAATCTAATAATCATGGAGAGCTGGAAAGCAGTTGTAGAGTAGGGAGTAGAAGAAAGGGTTACGGTAGAAATTGGACTTGGTGGTAGGAATGACAGAGAAGAAAGACTAATTGAGTTCTGCAATAAAATTCAGATGGCAACAGCGTATACTCCGTTCAAAATCACAAAAGGAGGAGTTGTACTTCGAAGAGGCTGAGAAATACGGGAAGCTTTCTGTTAGATTACACCATTTTCAGGCATATATTCTGGAATCAAATACTGGATTGCAAGGAGCACCCAGGAACCGATGTAGACCCAGACCAAAATTTAGTAATGATAAAGAGCAGGCGGTAATTTGACTAGTTAGGAAGAATCAGTGCGCAAAGAAGTGAGATACAGAAATGGTATGAAACGAAGAGATACGCTTGGAGTTCTCTGTGACTACAGACACTGCTGTAATGAATAGCTCAGTAGGCAGAACAGTTGAAGAGGAATGGCTATGTCTCATAAGGGCAGTGGCAGAAGTTGAAGAAAGTAACGTAGGTGCTACGATATAGGCTGTTATCCTGTCGGCCGTACTTCCAAATACGATCGCCACCAGTTACGACGCCGCCTTTCTTACAACCGCCACCGCGGCACGTGGGCGCTGCCACGAACAGTTACGCCGCTGCCAGTGAGATGCAAACATCCCCTTTCCGGAGCTCCAGCGGCGGCTGTACTTGAGTTCAGACCTTCATGCATTGAGCGTTTTTTCAGCGTTTGCCAGTAGAATAACATTTACAAACTTTCATAATGGCCAAGTGTCGACATCTTCGGAATACACATTGTACTGTAGAGTGATAGATTAACCCTTTAGTATCTGTATATATTTCTACAATCAAATCTACTGTTAGCAGCAGACGCTGCCGATTCAGTAACAAATTTATGTGTTATTGTTACTATTATACCGGAGCCAAGGTATCCCCTGAATGCCGGCAACCCATCTTATGCCACATTGGACTAGGTTGTCTACGCCTAAGGCGTACCAAAAGCACTATGGTAAACACCGGCTATTTACATATCAGATAATGGAAACAGACATTCCGAGCACTACTTCCTGCAGGGGGAACTCGAGCCACGGCCTACAGGAAGTATCACTATGCCAAAACCTGATTGGCTGGAGACAGTTATATAAGGGCTAGAACCAGCTCCGAAGCTCAGTTCACGCCAGATGCCGACCTCGTGTACTGCGACCGTTGAAGTTTACGTCTTCGTCTCGGAATTGGACTGTTACTAGTGTGAGTGTGTTACCACGAACCTTTGTGAAAAATTAGAAGTGAACTTTTATTTGCCTCAATTAGGAGACTTTTTACGTTATTGTTACCTTTCATTTGCATGTTCAGTCATCAACCTTGTGAACTTACATCAGTAAAAGTTGTGTTTGTGAAAAATTGCGAACTTTTAGTCACAACAGTTAATATTTTATATTAGATGTAGAATAAATTAATATCTAAATTCTCTGTTTATAAAGAGCATATGTTGGTTGGTTGGTTTAAGGAAGGGGACCAAATAACGAGATCATCGGGACTGTCGGATTAGGGAGGCATGGGGAAGGAAGTCGGCCGTGTCCTTTCAAAGGAATCATCCACACATTTGCTTGAAACTATTTAGGGGAATCACGGAAAACCTAAATCTGGATGGCCGGACGCGGATTTGAACCGTCGTCCTCCCGAATGCGAGTCCAGTGTGCTAACCACTGCACCATTTCGCATGGTCAGCATCTGTTCCTTGCCCCTGTATCCACTTAAGAACCACACAGCGTGCAAAGGAAGACATAACAGGCACAACGAACGTAACTGCGAAGAAACCGTGGTTAACAGAAAAAATACTTCAGTTGATTGACGAAAGAAGAAAGTACAAAAATGTTCAAGCGAATTGAGCAGTACAGAAATAAGAGTTACTTAGGAACGAAGTAAACAGGAAGTGCAGGGAGCTATGGTGAAAAGGCTATATGAAAAATATGAACAAATCGAGAAAAGAAATGATTGTCGGAAGGACTGAATATAGAAAAGACAAAATTTCTAAAATTGGCAACAAAACGAATATTCATGTTGGGGTGTAAAATATATGAGACTGTCGATATACCATCAGACTTCCGGGAAAACATCATCTATACAATTCCGAAAATTGCAAGAGCCGACAAGAGAGAGAATTATCACATAATCAGCTTAACAGCTTATGCAACCAAGTTGCTGACATTACTAATATACAGAAAAATGGAAAGGAAAATTGAGGATATGATAAATAACGATCAGTTTGTTTTTAGGCAAGTTAAAGCATCAGAGAGGCATTTCTGACGTTGCCGTTGATAATGGACTGAAGAAAAATCAAGACGTTCATAGGATTTGTCGACCTGGAAAAAGCATTCGACAATGTAAATTTGAGTAAGATGTTAGAAATCCCTATACAATATGTACAAAAACTATATGAGAACAATAAGAGTGGAAGACCAAGAACGAAGTACACAGATTAAAATGGGTCTAAGACAGGGATGTAGTCTTCGCCCCTGCTGTTCGATCTATACGTCGAAGAAGCAATGACGTAAATAAAAGAAAGGTTCAATGCCAGGATTAAAATTCAAGAAGAAAGGATATCAGTCTTAAGATTCGATGATGACACTGCTAACCTCAGTGATAGTCAAGAAGTGTTACAGGACCTGTTGAATGGGAGAACAGTGTAATGAGTCATATCAACCACTCCCTCTCTCCTATTTCTCACCAATACAAAACGTGCTGCCTGTCTTTGAACTTTCTCGAGTGGTTGACATGATACAGGATTTGGGGTGGACATCATTTCGTTTACGGCGGAATCTTACCACGAAATTTCAAATAGCAACTTTCTCCTCCGAATGTGAAAATACTTTGTTGACGCCGACCTACATAGGGAGAAACGATCGAAGTTTAACGAATTCCTTTTAGCAGTCATGAGGATGACCTCGCACCTCGGCGCAAGGGGCAATGTGAGCTGAGCCCTCTTTCTGTCAGCCGCCTGCTACTGGTTCTTGTGGTCACTGAAGCACCATTTTCACATCGAATCGTTGATAATGACGAATCCGGGGCTCTGAATGACTTTCTGACTATTGCTCAGTCCTCACGTTCTGTTGTCTTTTGGCTAGACGCTTCCATCCTGACACTGTGTTCGGCCACAGTTCACCCATTCCGCCGACGCCGTCGAATAGTGCTATTGCTACTATTCAAATGTCGAGCGATTCGCCGCGTCCTCCAACCGGCCTCTTTGAACCCAAGAATAGGTCCTCTGTCAAATACTGACATCTGTATGTATTGTTGTGCATCTTCATATTTTCGCGGCGCAAATACTGATCCATAAAATTTCGGGCATGCCGCCGCATACATTTGACTTCTTCTTTTAATATTTTGGCTGAATACCGTACGGCCATCTTCAGAGTGAGCCGAGGTGACTGACGCTCCAGCACTTGCTCTGTGTTTTTAAAGTCGTGGACCGCACTACTGCGCATGCGGCCACAGATGCAAAACGATTAACGTCTCTGGCGCCTCGTGTATCTGTGGCCGAATGCGCACTGGTGCGGTCCACAGCTTCAAAAGGACGGAGCAAGTGCTGGAGCGTCAGTCACCTCGGCTCACTCTGAAGATGCTTGGACGGTATTCAGCCGATATATTAGAAGAAGAAGTCAAATTTATGCGGCTGCACGTCCAAAATTTTATGGATTTCCATGTATTGTATACTGCGAGACGTAGTTACCGTCCAACTGAGCACAATGAATGAAAGTCGCAAAGACTTTATGCCGTTGAATCGACATGTCCTCTGTTCCCTATACTTGCCACCTGCGATGTGAAATTGCACTGCAGCGTCGGACAATCATCCATCAGCCGCCAAAAAATTATAGTTCTGCATTTTCCGTCGATAGCTGTGCAAATATCAGTTTGTGACCAATTTGCATAACTCCTTCGTGATTCGTATTTTTTTGTCTTATTTCTGGAAGTGATAGAAGCTATCGAAAGAAGATCGGTACGTTTCGTCACGAGATCGTTTAGTAAACGTGAGAGATTTATGGAGATGCTCAGAACACAACAGTGGCAGACATTAGGAATGAGACGTTGTGTGTCACGGAGAGATTTAGTGGTGATACTTCGAGAGAGCATGTTTCGGGAAACTTCAGGTGACATATTATTTTCTCCCGCGTACATCTCGCGAAATGACCACGACGACAAAATGAGAGAAACTATAAAATTATCGAAATTCATCCAATCCGAAACTTCCTGGCAGATTAAAACTCTGTGCTGGACCGAGACTCGAACTCAGGACCTTTGCCTTTCGCGGGCAACTTTTTTTTTTGAACACTAACCACTTTTTTAAATTTTTTTTAATAACCTTTGCTAACATATATTTTGTTATACTACCGCCTAAACAGTGTCTACAATGTCCAAATGTTGACAAATAGTGGCTAATTAGGAATAGTGGCTAATCAGAAAATTAATTAAGTAAGGAAATGAATAAAACTGAAAATGTCCAAATGAAAAAGACATGAAGACATCGCGGATAGTACAGATACAAAAGAAATATGCTCCCCTAGCAATGAAATGAAATTCGTGTCGAGGGCGACACCTGCTCACGACCCGCAGTTCGACAGAGCAAGAGAGCCATCTATCGACCCGTTCTCCATATGTTGGTGTAAGACTGGGTCGTCTTCTCGAAATTCACTAAGGGTCTGTAAGTGTGATCGATGTCTATCTCGGCTTCTTCGTCTAACCAACTGAGCTACCCAAGCACGACTCACGCCCCGTCCTCACAGTTTTACTTCTGCCAGTACCTCGTCTCCTGCCTTCCAAACTTTACAGAAGCTCTCCTGCGAACCTTGCAGAACTAGCACTCCTGAAAGAAATCCAATCCATCTGTGGCATACAGGAAGCCAGTGCTTAACAGTATTGGTTAAAAACAGTCTTGGTTGCAATTTTAGTTTTTTTTTTTAATTTTCAATTACGCTTTTCATCTTATTTAGGTATCTTCAGGTTGATCTTAATTTGGTATTTCTTAGGATTCTTTAAACAGGGTAGCCAAAGGGCATCATCGAATACATCAGGCCAACATCGCCTTGGACGATGCCCTTTGGCTACACTGTTTAAAGGATCCTTCTAAGAAATACCAAATTAAGATCAACCTGAAGATGCCTAAATAAGGTGAGACGCGTAGTTGAAAAATAAAATTGCAACCAAGACTGTTTTTAACCAAAACAATGGAATTATCAACAATAGTTCTCACCAAGACGACCTCGAAAACTAAACAGAGAGGGGCGGAAACTACAGTGGTACCACAGTTATTCTCCAACACACATCACGAGTTGGAAGCATAATAACCAGGAACGGGACAAAAGCAGCAATCTTCTGTTAAAAAATGGTTCAAATGGCTCTGAGCACTATGGGACTTAACATGTGAGGTCATCAGTCCCCTAGAACTTAGAACTACTTAAACCTAACTAACCGAAGGACATCACACACATCCATGCCCGAGGCAGGATTCGAACCTGCGACCGTAGCGGTCGCGCGGTTCCAGACTGAAACGCCTAGAACCGCTCAGCCACACCAGCCGGCGCAATCTTCTGTTCTTTAACCAGGTGCATGAATTATTTTATCTGTATTCCACCGTGCCTTAGGGGTAAAATTAATTGTTGGTATCTTTGTAGTAGATGACTAAATATGAGGATACTTGTTTATTTTCGAGGCGCCGAGTGTTCTTCGAACCTGAAAGAAGTGGAAAACAGAAACAAACAGCCTTTTACGTAGTCACGGAGAGGGAAATCAGACAGTAGGAAGATACAAATAACAGTACCGTGTACTTGCTGTAGTGCCATATCAGATACCCGTGATGGTTCGCCGCTCAGCTCTTAATCCCAGGTGGTGGCCAACTGGGAAGTGTGGACGGCTGCGGCAGCAGCGCAGACGTGTACACAGTGCCGTTCCACTGCCGGCATTCGCTAACGGCCGGCCACCGCCCCCAGTATGGCAGCGACAGATAGCCGGCCTATCGCCAGATACTGACTGCCTCTATCACCAGTCAGTATTAGCACACGTCGACGATTTGTTCTGTAGGTAATGAGCGCGTCTCGTCTACCGCAGCAGTTTCCATCATACGCTACCGAGCGAGGTGGCGCAGTGATTAGCACATTGGACTCGCATTCGGAAGGACTACGGTTCAAACCTGGTTCTGTCCATCCTGATTTACGTTTTCCCTGATTTCCCTAAATCTCTTCAGGCCCATATGAGGATGGTTGCTTTGAAAGGGCAAGGCCGACTTCCTTCCCCATGCTTCCCTAACCCGATGGGACCGATGACATCGCTGTATGGTCCCCTCACCCAAATCGAGCAACCAACCATCGTATCCTCCGCCTGGTACGAGGTATCGCCAATACACCAACCAGAGCAGGTTCTAGAATCATTGGTCATGGGTAAATCAGCTCCAGTTTTTAACACATTACACCCTGAAAGCCATGGATCCAAGCAGCTGAGAAGCTACCAACCATCATATCCTCCACCTGGTACGACGTATCGCCAATACACTAATTCCTGTTCCAGAATCGTTGGTCATGGGAAACTCAACTTCTGATTTTAAAACATTACACGCTGAAAGCCATGGATCCAAGCTGCTGGGAAGCTACAGTATTTCTTTACTTCCAAAAAGCATTTGACCCATACCAGACTAACGCTTATTATTGAATGTGTCGTATTTCTGACTAACTGATCTGCTTTTGGTGGGATATTACAATCCTCTGCAATGGATTCTGTGTCGAACATGATGCCTATATCCAATAGATCATGTATAACCCGGAAACAAAAGTTATTTCTTTATCGATAAACTGTAACAGAGTTTCTGCTGAAGACAATATGTGAGATGTCATTCAAAGGATATTGTGACAGACGACAAATCACTGAAATAAGTGAACAGTAGTAATGGACTTGGAACAAAGTCCTGTCAGAGTTTTGAAAGTAAATTTCGTTAGGACAATACCCCCGTCCCACAGTCGAGGTAGCATTTGCTGCTTTTCAAGTAATCGCTGTAACACAATGGTGTGTTGCTGAACTAAAGTAAACGCAGCTTTTTTAAACGATAGTGCTTATTTCCTTACTATTAACACCTTGCTAGTATACAGTAGGATTAAACTCACGTCTTCACATCTGTCTTTGGCGTGTCTTAGTACTTTCAAGAAAATCAAAGCAACATTTAGAAACAAGTAAATCGCTAATACCTCGTAGAAGGAACTACATGCTCCAGCAATTACTTTACCGTGCCTTGTGTTCTGAGCAGTTACTAGTCTAGAATCGAATTTTCACTCTGAAGCGGAGTATGCGCTGATATGAAACTTCCTGCCATATTAAAACTGTGTGCCGGACCGAGACTCGAACTCGGGAAATTTTCCTTTCGAGGGTAAATTCTCTATCATATGCATGGGGCCTACATACATACACCTGCAATTGTGTATAGAGGTAGGAACGATCGGGAGAAGAGATAGGCATGTAATCAGACCTTGTAAGAAACAGATATTAGTTGATATAGTTTCTCATATGACTTCCTGAACGCCATTGTTCAAATGAGTACAGGAAAAAAGTGATGTGAATTATTTATTGACTTTCTTACATGCATTTGACTCACTATAACATCTAAAGTCATTAGTTAAAGTACAATCATAAGGGTATCAAAAGAAATTTGTGACTGGAGTGAGGATTAGTATAATATATTGATATTACCTTTATAACAGGTTTGCAGATTTTTAAGACTGCTGTAGCTTTGATACAGTAATCTTTTAACTGACATAATGATGGAATGAGGACGTCGTTTCTACATTCATAAAACGTTTTGATTGTCATTACATGGTTAAGCTACCTTCTATTTGTACATACTTAATTTTTTTTTTTACTTCGAATCTACTGTTGGTTTAACCCGGTGATGAACACGTTACACGCAGTAAATGATAAAATACGATGGTACATTATGATAGAGTTAAGATACTGCAGATACATTGTTTGAAAATTTTTTGGCAGTGTAAGACATAGTATAGTTTTTCATTCATCTATTATCTTTCATAAAAACGTTGTATATTTATTCATTTTCTTCATGTATTAGTATGACACAGAGTAACAGTAATTGCGTTTCAGTAGACACTTCATTCAGTGCCATATATTTTACAATATGAAACGGTATAATTAATCCATGATGTGTACACAAGAAGTTTTTAGTTTTTGGACAAAGTTATATGTTTAGTCTCCTTGCTTGTGTTACAGTGTCTACATGCTTTGGAATAGGTTATGATACTTTAAGTTAAACGATCACAGATATCACCACATAGCTGTAGTTAGATGTGACACAGGAATCTGTTAACTAGCGTGAGGATAGAACGACTATCTTGTTTCCATTTTTATAAGAAGTTCTGACTGCGAGAACTATATCTTAATGTCAGGATTTTGTAAAATGAATCGTTGTTTTATGATCACGAATATGTTCAACATAATGAATAATAAAACAGGAAGGTTTAAACTGATGTAGTTAAAGAGCTATTGCGAATATACTGTTTTAAAATTGTCAATAAAACTAAAATTTTGCAAGTGATTGATTTGTTAACCTTCAGAAAATTTGATGTGTTCTTTCATTTTCTACATGTGCTAATATTACACACATTAATAAATATTCTGCCTCAGTTTTCCTTGTATTACAGAATATGTATTTTACAGTTTGTAACGACGTAATGCACTCACAAGATGAAAACAATCGTTTGGTACGGTTTTGATAATGTCATATACTCCCTCTCCCTTATATCTCATCTCATATCTGTAATTCATCTCATATCTGTAATTAGTTTAGATACATTACTTTTTCCTGGTAGGATGACAGAGTAGTTATCACATGCTGAGAGGTCATTAACTTCTCTTTAGCATCAGACATAAACTTCTTAAGTTATCCTTTGCAAACGTCTTTGCATTGGATTCTAGTGTTTTTGACTGTTTTTGCGACAGTAAGCCATGGAGCACTTAATTCTTGCTATATGCATTGCCCCTTCAATCTATCACCTGAGGATTGAATGTTATCCTGCGTACTACGATTTTCATGCAGTTGGTCTTTAGCATTTACCTCGATACAAATTATCATGATCTAACACATAACCTGCAACTGACTTCGTTTTAGAAGTAATATGTGACGAATGTTGTAGAGATATATGATAATTATTTCGTTTGTGATCACTGTGTCTGTTTCTTGACAGAAACCAGTTGTTCGTAATAGTGACAAACAACTATTGAGCTATCAATAATGAAATACTACTAACTCAGATACTGATAAGATTTCAAATAAATACAAAGATTGGCAAATTATTTTAAATGTTCAGAAAATGGTGCACTATGTATGTAGTGCCCTGTGACAATAGTGTTAACGAGTCACAACTACTCTCTGTCACCTCGTACAAATTTCTGGGTATAGTAATATGAGAGGATATAAAATGGAGTGATAACACACGCTCAATCCAAGCTTGTGGCAGAGCTCCGTTCATTAGCAGGATAGTGAGAAAATGCAAACAGTTCACAAAGGGAACTGCTTACAACAGAGTCTTGCGGTCCATCCTAGAATATTGCTCAAGTGTGTGGATCCCATACTAAATAGGACTAAGAGAAGGTATTGAATGCATACAAGGAAGAGCAGCACGATAGGTCACGTGTTTGTCTGAATCACGGGAGAGCGTCAAAGAAATGTTGGACAGCCTACACTCGCAGACGCCTGAAGATAGAAGTTGAACATCCCATGAAAGTCTGCTTTCAAAGTAACAGGAATCAGTATTATTTGAAGTATCTAGGAAGGTGTTACAGAAGCCTACATATTGTTCCCGTGGAAACCACGAAGACAAGATTCCTCCAATTACAGCGCATTAGCAATGTGGCCGAAGAGCTGCGAAGGTACGTTTAAGAACTGAACCTCATACGCCCTACATTCCGAACTGGAGTCTACCAGACATACACCAATGCCAAAATAACCAATGCGTGGACGTCGTGTTCCTTCTCTAGATCATCTTTCCACTGTCATTATCTGACCCATTCGACAAATTACCAGGGCCGATTACCTCGGATGATATACTGAAGCTTCCTTATACATTGGAAAATGGTAATCGCGAGGACAGAAGATTACAGGAGGATTGTAAAACGAGACTGCAAGATAAATAAACAAAAATTGTGTGCATTATTTACGACATTACTCTTGTAATATTAACGTGGTCGTTCGTTCAAGAACCTATACTGACACTGTGAGCCACAAATGCGCCAAAGGTGTTATTGACTGATAACCTACATAAATTCGTATCTTATGAGCCCGCACTAGACTAGCTACAGTAAGGGTGCGATAAGTTTCCTGCTAACGCTTACTACTAATGGTTAAAAATCAACACCATTCGGAACAGTTCGTGGCGGCTTCTCTTGTTTCATATTGCTGCCACCCTGAGCGACGCCAAACTCGTGACGCTGGCGAACTGTTGTTGTGTTGTCTGAGTGATCGGACGATTAATTGATTAATAACGGTAATTGTGTTATATTTAAATGCCTTACGCAGTATAAGGCCGATCGCAATTGTTTGCGAAACGCTTTGAACGTCATTTTTCTTCTACTCATTGTATTACAACAGCCTTATACACTGAAGCGCCAAAGAAACTGTATAAGCATGAGTATTCAAATATGGCGATATGTAAACTGGCAGAATACCGCGCGCCGGCCACGGTGGTCTAGCGGTTCTAGGCGCTCAGTCCGGAACCGCGCGACTGCTACGGTCGCAGGTTCGAATCCTGCCTCGGGCATGGATGTGTGTAATGTCCTTAGGTTAGGTAGGTTTAAGTAGTTCTAAGTTCTAGGGGACTGATGACCACAGATGTTAAGTCCCATAGTGCTCAGAGCCATTTGAACCATTAGAATACCGCGCTGCGGTCGAAACGCCCATATAAGGCAACAAGTATATGACGCTGTTGTCAGATCGGTTACTGCTGCTACAATGGCAGGTTATAAAGATTTAAGTGAGATTGAAAGTGGTGATTTAGTCGGCGCACGAGCGATGGGATACAGCGTCTCCGAGGTAGCGATGAATTGGGGATTCTCCCGTACAACCATTTCACAAGTGTACCGTGAATATCAGGAATCGGACAAAACATCAAATCTCCGACATTGCTGCGTCCAGAAAAAGATCCGGCAAGAACGGGACCAACGACGACTGAAGAGAATTGTTCAACGTGACAGAAGTGTGACCCTTCGGCAAACTGCTGCTGATTTCAATGTTGGGCCATCAGCAAGCGTCAGCGAACGAAGCATTCAACGAAACATCATCGATATGGGCATCCGGAGCCAAAGGCCCACTCTTGTACCCTTGATAACTGCACAACACAAAGCTTTATGCCTCGCGTCAGCCCGTCAACACCGACATTTGACTGTTGATGACTGGAAACAGGTTGCCCGGTCGGACGAGTCTCCTTTCACATTGCACCGAGCGGATGGACGTGTACGGGTACGGAGACAACCTCATGAATCCATGGACAGTGCATGTCAACAGGGGAGTGTTCAAGTTGGTAGAGGCTCTGCAGTGGGTGGAGTGTGTGCAGTTGGAGTGATATGGGACCCCTGATACGTCTAGACACGACTCTGGCAGGTGACATGCACGTACGTGTCGTGTTTGGCCACGTGCATCCATCCATTCATGTCCATTGTGCATTTTGCAAATGCTGAACACTGCACTCCACGAGAACAGTTTGTTAATTAGTACAACAAGTGATACTTTAATACTCAATGACAGTTGTAGATTATGAAAGAACTCCTGTAGCAATGGATTGGATCAAGTTCAGTAAATCATTTTATCATTCACGTGAAGTGAATTAATATTTCATATGCTATATTTCAGATGAGTTCTCTCTCAGACCAATCAAAGCAGCCACAGTTATGGACAGACGGTTGTAGTTTCGTCTAGTCATAAGAGAATCCACATTAGACCTTGTTTTTTTTTCTGTCACGTACAGTTTTGTCACAATATGACACACACGAGCTCACGCGCGCGGGGTTGAACACGCACAAACACACACACACACACACACACACACACACACACACACACACACACACACACACACACAAGCACCCACACGCTCACGCACGCACTCACGGAAATAAGTAATGTAATTACTTTAAAAGGACGACATATAAGACACACAGCTGTAAACTGAAATCTTAACATGTTGCGTAACACATAAACGACTAGTAAAAGTTACAGGATGTTTCAAAAAGATTTATCCGATGTCACAAAACTATATCTTTACATGAATAAAGGCAGAAGCTGGGGATGAATTTTAACTGACGCATTGGGTCACAAGATATTTATTTTCAAATAACCATACGATTTTACAAGGGTATGTCTTTTGCATGCAGGTACAAAGAATTTTGGGATACGTTTAACAGTCGTAGTATTAAAGTTTTGATTTAACTTCCAGAAATGTTGGATATACTCTTCATTGGATCCACAAGAAACATAAGACGATAAACCTATTCACACTCGTGCCATATTTTTGCAACCACGTCCAGTGTTATTGCAATCACTGCTTTTACTATGTTGTGTAGCAGTCCACCAAAGTTTCTGAAAGAGGAGGCACATAAATGAAGCCTTTCACCATAGCCCACCCACAAAAATAGGTCGTACTCTCGAGGCAAATGAAGCCACACAGTTGTAACTGAATTGTACCTCCTGAAAGAGAGAACAGAAAACGCCTTTTGTGTAACCGCCAACTCGCTACACATTGCGTAATGAACGCGAGATCCCTACTGGCGACTACATGAACTTGTAACATACAGCCGGCCGCGATGGCCTAGCGGTTCTAGGCGCGCAGTCCGGAACCGCGCGACTGCTAGGGTCGCAGGTTCGAATCCTGCCTCGGGCATGGATGTGTGTGATGTCCTTAGGTTAGTTAGGTTTAAGTAGTTCTAAGTTCTAGGGTACTGATGACCTCAGATGTTAAGTCCCATAGTGCTCAGAGCCATTTGAACCATTTTTTGTAACATACAACTGACGCGAAGGCAAACTTTTAGTTTCGATGTGTAAGCCGATATCCACAAGTTTCCATGTTCGTTGGTGTAGAAGATACAGACTTGTGAATTTGGAAGTGTGTTGGCGTAAGTGGACGCCAGCACACCAGGTGGCTAAGAGGTTACGAGAAGAATGATTGAAGCCAAAGACAGACTCGCAAGAAACGTGCCGCCAACGCCCTCTGAGCCGCCAATATTTAGATCACCGCCGCGGACCGGAGGGTCCAGTCAATCCGAGCCATCACCATGTGAGTCAACGAGTCAAGTCACCAGTCACAGCCCAGTGGGAGTCGCAGTCATAGTTAGTTCATCCTCTAGCTCAGAGTCAGTCAGTACTTAGCGACCAGAGTAGTGTACATAGCGGAATTTTACTTTATCAGCAGACTATTTTGGAAGAGCATGTACCATAACATCTGGACTATCTTAAGTTAAGCAGCATCCAGTATATGTTAATAAAGAACCCTGTTAATATGTGTGAAGTTTGAGTTATAGGAGAGGATACCGGCCACCGAACAACAGTCTCTCCTTGCTTCCGAGGGTAAAAGCGTACAGTGGCAATGAGTCGACACAAAAAATTGGCAACGAGTATAATTCTGTGCAGATTTTGCTTGCTTTACTTTTGTTTCATATTGCAGGGTGATCGTATTCAAGTATCTGCTAATTTTTTGTTGTGTTCTTGCATGTATTTCAGGAGGAATGCTGGAGAACTAATCAAATTGCTTTTTTCAGAGGCTTTGCTTGCTTTTTGATATAACATATTTATGCAAACCACGGCTACTCCGCCCCCTGCCCCACCTCTCAGCTGTAGAGGGCCAATGGGTGTAACACAAATTTTTCAGTTTCAGAACCAACAAATTGCTGCTTTACTGAAGACGGTACATGAACCTCTGGCTGCACAAGCCGCGTCAGCCCTACAACAACCGACCGACTAGCCCAACAGGCGCCACCGACCAGCATGCCAACGTTCCAGCAATTTAACGACACCGAAGAGGAATGGGTCCAATACTTGACACAGTTGCAAGCGCATTGTGAAGTTCATGGAGTTCAAGGAACTGGAAAGCTACACTACTTTCTTTCGATTGCGGTATCCCCCGTGTTGAGGTTAATACAAAAACTATCCCCAACTGCGTCTCCCGCCCAAATCAGCTACGACGAAGTAATCGCTGCATTATCAAGTACTATGACCAGCGAGTCCAAGTAGCTGCAGCGAGATACCAGTTTCCCGCTTGCAGAAAAAGACGGAACAAACGTACTGTCAGTGGTACACAGAATTAATGGGCATGACTAGGAAGTGTAAATGTAAGTGTATTTGTGGCAAATTTTACAGTGACTTAATGATTAGGGATGCAATAACATTCAATGTCCAAAATAGTAGAATACGCGAACAGATCCTAAAGTACTTTGATCCAACACTTCTTGAAGTGTTGCAAATGTTAGAGCAATATGATTCGGATGTCATAGCGGCCGATAAGTTTGACCAGGCCCCGATTTGTCGGGTCGAGTCGCCCCTCACTTGCGGCCGCCCCAAGCAGCCACAACAGCGAGCGCGTACACAGCCGCGCGGGCAGCCACGTAGACAGGTAAGCAGACCTATGAACACAGTGAAGTCTTGGCCTAGATTTTTTTACTCGCCATAAAAGGCAGGAATACCCATCACGTGACGCTACGTGTTACATGTGTGGAAAAACAGGCCATGTCCAAGCAGTTTGTCTGAAACGGCACAAAAACGCCAATTGTGCCCGCTCCCAGAAAAAAAAACAAGTTTCTGCACATGCCGTGAACGCTATGTTATCCAAACCTGCGACAGATTCTGGCAAAAGTAAGATTAAGTTTGTAGCTCCTTCTCGCCCTATTCGAATCCTGCCTCGGGCATGGATGTGTGTGATGTCCTTAGGTTAGTTAGGATTAAATAGTTCTAAGTTCTAGCCGACTGATTACCTTAGAAATTAAGTCCCATAGTGCTCAGAGCCATTTGAACAATTTGTCATCCAAAAGTCAGTGTCGCTGGCTTGCTTAAAGAATTTCTTGCACTATTTTGAGAATTAATGGGAAAAGTTAATAACTTCGTAGCGCATGTTACATTGAAAGACAACGCACAGCTGAAGTTTCTTCGGGCCCACCCAGTTCCAATTGTTTTAAGATACAAAGTAAACAGTGAACTGAAAGAATTTCAAGATAATGGCGTAATTGCTCCCATTCAAGATAGTCAATGGGCAAGTCCTCTAGTTTTAGCCTTCTGGTCACCTGCGCATTTATGTTGACTTGTACAGTCAACCCACAGTAGTTGATACTTATCCGTTATGTCTTCCTGAGGAACTCATGGACAGGCTTGGTACCGGTCGCAGTGGCCGTGCGGTTCTAGGCGCTGCAGTCTGGAACGAACGACCACTACGGTCGCAGGTTCGAATCCTGCCTCGGGCATGGATGTGTGTGATGTCCTTAGGTTAGTTAGGTTTAATTAGTTCTAAGTTCTAGGCGACTGATGACCTCAGAAGATAAGTCGCATAGTGCTCAGAGCCATTTGAACCATTTGACAGGCTTGGTGTAGGACGTTACTTTTCTTAAGGTAGATTTGCGCGGTGCCTACTTCCAAATTCCGTTGGATGAAGAATCGCAGAAAGTCTTTGTTGATAAAACACACTTATGACTGTTCAAGTATTTGCGTTTGCCATTCGGGAGTGCTTCTGCACCCGCCATTTTTCAACGTTGTGACTACGTAGGCTTTCCCGGCGTAATAAGTCTTGAAAGTCTTTTCGCGTTTGCTGCCGGATCCTAAAATCAACTTGACTCGATATTTCGGCGATCCAACTGTTCGCCATCTTCAGGGAATGCTGCTTCTGCTGATGAGTCCCGCTGAGAACTGACGCAAGATTGCAATTCGACGTCCTATATAGGCCACCGTTCAGTACACGGCGCATGCGCCGCCCATCACGGTTTCTGACTTCCAAAACAGGGAGGTGGCGCCGCCCTTAGTGAAACACCGCTGGCAACGATATATCGCAATCAAGGCCGCATCGAAGAACGTTCAGTTTTGATGCGAGATAATACCGGATTCCACGTTTTGCTAAGAGGAAACCCATTGTCCCTGTTGATTAAATTATCAGCCAACCTAATTTCGGTCGCCTCTTTATACACACTATTCCAAAAACCGGAAATGTTGGCAATTACAACAGTTTCCTCAAATTTCATTTTATGTCTCTCATTCAGGCAGTGTTCTGCTACGGCCGATTTTTCCGGCTGTTGTAGCCTCGTGTGACGGCGATGTTCCACACACCTGTCATTCCGACGCAGACAGCTTAACCATAGAACTTGAGCATTTGATGACTGTTTTTAAGGAAAATGGATACATCGAGAAACAGATTCGTCGGGCTATGGAATTTGGACCGTCTCCGGAGGTGTCCGAAGAGGAACATAGATCTGTGGCCTTTCTTCCTTATGCTGGAGGCTTATCGTTTAAGATTGGACGAATTTTAAGGAGTTTTAACATTAAGAGTGTGTTCCGTCCACCCTCTAAGATTAGGGCTCTGCTCGGCTCTGTGAAGGATGATTTGGGACTTAAGAAACCCGGGGTGTACAAAATCCCGTGTCAATGTGGGAAAGCTTACGTTGGCCGTTCTATTCGCACAGTGAATGACAGGTGTGTGGAACATCGCCGTCACACGAGGCTACAACAGCCGGAAAAATCGGCCGTAGCAGAACACTGCCTGAATGAGAGACATAAAATGAAATTTGAGGAAACTATTGTAATTGCCAACATTTCCGGTTTTTGGAATAGTGTGTATAAAGAGGCGACCGAAATTAGGTTGGCTGATAATTTAATCAACAGGGACAATGGGTTTCCTCTTAGCAAAACGTGGAATCCGGTATTATCTCGCATCAAAACTGAACGTTCTTCGATGCGGCCTTGATTGCGATATATCGTTGCCAGCAGTGTTTCACTAAGGGCGGCGCCACCTCCCTGTTTTGGAAGTCAGAAACCGTGATGGGCGGCGCATGCGCCGTGTACTGAACGGTGGCCTATATAGGACGTCGAATTGCAATCTTGCGTCAGTTCTCAGCGGGACTCATCAGCAGAAGCAGCATTCCCTGAAGGTGGCGAACAGTTGGATCGCCGAAATATCGAGTCAAGTTGATTTTAGGATCCGGCAGCAAACCCGAAAAGACTTTCAAGAATTTTTCAACGTTATTTGGAACAGCTGACTGCTGAAGTGCCATTTTCTTCCAAGTTCCTCGGCGATATTATCGTCTCAGCTCCACACCAGATGAGCACATTGCCAATTTGCGTGCTCTCTTTCGAGTGTTGTCGGAAGCAGGACTCAAGTGTCGTCTCGAAAAGTGGGACTTTTTGCAAACTGAACTACAGTACTTACGTCATGTGATATATAGTCAGGGTATGCAACCCCTAGAAACTCATTTGCTTGCAATCCGTGACCTGCCTTTTCCTCACAATGCGTCTGAACTGCAGTCAGTACTAGGCAAGATGACATACTACAATCGGTTGATACCGCATCTCTTGCGTCAGAAAAAAGGTACCTTTTGTATGGACTAAAGACTGTCAAGACGCCTTTCAGAAACTCAAAAATGCCTTGCTTAGTGACAGAAGTTTAGTACATTTTGACCCTGCCAAGCCGGTGGTTTTGCAAGTCGACACAATTTCCTACTGAATCGGCGCTGTGCTTTTGCACAGAATTCATGCACAAGACGGATTTATTGCTTTTGCCTCAAAGTCGTTAACTAAAACTCAATGCAGTTATTCTCGAATTGTGTATGGCATGACAAAGTTCCATCACTGTTTTATGTCGCAAATTCTGCTAGTGACAGATCACAAGCCTTTGCAGTCCTTGTTTCTTCAGTCAAAGCCAGTTCCTATATGCACTGTTCAAAAATTGCAACGGTGGGCTTTGTTGCTTTCGCAGTGTCAGTATGAAATTGTGTGCAGACCCACGGCAAAGCATGGCAATGCAGATGCCCTATCTCGCCTTCCGATTGGCCCGGACTCGGATTTTGATGCATCTGCCGCATTTTGTTGCCAAATCGACGAGCAGGACTCTGAATTGCTGGAATATTGTCCCTTGCAGTACAGAAAAATAACACATGCCACTGAAGCAGATCCAGACCTCAAGATTTTGTTGCATTACATTCTCACGTCTCGGACACGTTCATTGAACAGTATCCAGAGCTCAGTTGAGCGCCGATATTTTGCACGTTATCATAACCTTTCTGTTCAAACAAGGTGTGACTCTAGTTGAAAATGACAGTGGACAATCGCGTGTGTTAATTCCCAAAGTGTTCGCATTAAACAGCTAGCGCGACGTCACTGTACTTGGCAGGGCATGGACGCCCATATTGAACAGATGACGTCACAGTGTCGCGCCTGCGCGGAGAAACAATCCGCTCCTCCACAGACATTCTCAGCCTAGCCTAGGACACAATCGCCGTGGTAAAGAGTGCACGTTGACTCTGCAGGACGATTTTGGAACATTCGTTGGCTCACAGTAGTAGACTCGTTTAGCAAGTTCCCATCTGCGGTGCCTGTGACTTCTACTACATTACATAGGACAATTCAAGCGTTGTCCACAGTATCATTCATAGAAAGTTTGCCAGAAGTACTTGTGCGGACAACAGACCACAGTTCACTTCACGTTACTTTGATCGGTTTTCCGAATGCAACGGCATTCGTCATCTCACAAGTGCTCCGCTTCACTACCAGTCTAATAGAGGAGAAGAACGTTTGGTACGCACGTTCAAACAACAGATGGCCAAGCTTCGCACCACCCACACATGGGAACAGGCGCTGCAACTCCTTCCCGCCTCCTATCGCCCCCACCCACAAGACGGACCATCACCGCCGGAACTTCTCCATGGCCACCGGTATCGGACGCTGCTGCGTTTGTAACACCCACCGCAGCATCTGACTCCGCCAATGGTCCGCAAGTATTGCGTCGTGCGACCTTTCTGTTTTCAGGGTTTATAGCAACCGTGGGCTCTGCGAACGAGGCATAATCCAGGAATGAATTTTCTCTCATATGTATCTGACTGCAGTTGCCGATGGTTTACAGCGCCGCCACCAGAATAAGATTCGCCCATGTCATTTACCCTGCGATTCAGCTGCTTTTCTTCCCCTAGATTCACAGCGTCATAGGACCGTGTGGCCTTCGCAGCCCCCTGCTGGTGCCACCAGGGCACCCCAGGAGGAGCGGATGGACGATGCTCTCTTGCGCCAACCATCCCCATTCGGCAACCCGCCATCACCGTCGCTGTCGCCGTCATCGCCTCATGACGCGCCTTCAGGCCTGGACGAATGCTCTGACAGCAGCTTTCCGCTGGATGGTTCTGTTGCCTCGCAAGCCAGATGGTGGGGTACAGTCGGGAGGGCGCCATCCTCCACAGCTATGGCTTCTGGCTCGCCTCTACATCCAGCGCCCTGCTTCCCTCCCCACTGTTCGCAACCTCACTACACAACAACAGTGCGGCATCACGGGGGAGACGAATGTGCTGGCGTAAGCTGTCGCCAGCACACCAGGTGGCAAAGAGGTTATGAGAAGATCGATTGAGGCCAAAGACAAACCCCAAAGAAACGCGGCCAACGTCCTCTCGGCCGCCAGTATTTAGACCGCCGCCTCGGACTAGAGAACACAGTCGCCCAGTCAGTCATCCACGAATCATCAGTCACAGCCCAGTGGGAGTCGCAGTCGTAGTTAGCTCAGCATCTAGCTCAGAGTCAGTCAGTACCTAGCGATCAGAGTAGTGTATGTAGCGGGACTTGTACTTCATCAGCAGTGAGGCTAATGCGGACTATTTCAGAAGAGCTAGTACCACAATACTTGGACTGTCTTAAGCAGCATCTGGTTGTGCAAATAAAGAACCCTGTTATATATGTGTGCAGATTGTGTTGTAGGAGAGGATACCGGCCACCAAACAAAATCCTCTCCTTGCTAATCATGGTATAAGCCTGCAGTGACAATGAGACAACAAAAAAGGAAGAATCTTTTGATACATCGTAATTTGGATGTTTAAGAGAGAGCAATGCTAAAGACTGGAGAATAAAAAAACATCGTGTGGCGAGAGTCTCCCGTCGGGTAGACCGTTCGCAGAGTGCAAGTCTTTTAATTTGACGCCACTTCGGCGACTTGCGTGTCGATGGGGATCAAATGATGATGATTAGGACAACACAACTCCAAGTCCCTGAGCGGAGAAAATCTCCGACCCAGCCGGGAATCGAACCCGGGCCCTTAGGATTGACATTCTGTCATGCTGACCACTTAGCTACCGGGGGCGGATGACTAGAGAACACAATGTAATGATGCTTATAATTTATATCAGAAATCAAATTCAGCAGGAAAAATTAAATGCAAAATACCGTAATAAAAAGGTATGTCATTAAAGCAACATTAAACTGTATTTTGAAGAGATTTATTTATTTCTTTATTTATCACATTGTAATCAGTTACCTATTAGTTCAACACAGACTGTACACAACTATGGTTTTTCAGGAAGTAATGGAGCACATTTTTGATTGGAAGCAGTCTGCTTTTATTCAGGATTTCAGTACACCATATCAGTCCCAACTCTCCTGGCTGAAAAAACCCGTTTTTCAACATAATTTCCGTTAAAAGAGACTACCTAACGCTACGTTACTGGCACAGCCTGCATGCTGGCATGGTACCACTCTAACGGTCGACGATGGAGCCAACGTCTTGCTGCATCAATAACACCGCATCATCCAAGTACTGCTTTCTACGAAGCGCATTCTTCATCGCGCCAAACAGATGGAAGTCGGAAGGTGCAATATCAGGGCTGTAGGATGGATGAGGAAACACAGTCCAATGAAGTTTTGTGAGCACAGCCAATACAGACGTCCAATTGTGCACCAAGCTGTTTGTTTGTGATATTTTGATGAGCTCTAGTAAGAGTGTCCACGCGTCCTAACATTTCAGGAGTCACAGCTGTGTGCTGCCGGGCGACACGCCAGAGATCGGAAAGTTGCGATGATGACAGACTCCTAGCCCAGCGACTCACCGTGCTTTCGCTAACTGCCAGGGCTCCGTAGACATCCTGCAAGCGCCTATGAGTATCTGCGATTCTCTGGTTTTACGCTAAAAGAAACTCAGTGACAGCTCTCTGCTTGGAACGCATCTCCGTTAAGACACCATTCTGAAAGCTATGTACAGGGCCGCCACCCGTCGAAGCTCCACGAACCTATAGCTGCTGAAGCAGGAATATCCCATGAGATCCCACAACAGAATCTACATTTTTAAACCGAAATTGGCCGTGAAAAATATGTTGCCATACTTATGAACGACCCTCTCACAAAATTCACAGTTAACGCCAACGCAATACTACTCCTCATAGCCCTAACTTAGTCTACTGTTTGCAAGCTTTCTTTTTCTCGATATTGAGTTGTTATGCATCTTATTAATCAGTTCTGTTCAGGACATTGTGTCAGTGGTGTGGCTGCTCTTTCTAGTCGTTTGCTTATTTCTTTCCTGTCTGTTTACAATACTGTATGTTCATGTTCATATTTCACAAATTGCGAAATAACTTCGTTTTGTGTTTCCCCCTTACAGGTCTGATAATGGCTCCAACGATGATGCGATAATTGTTTAATATGATAAAGGCTGAATATGCGTTCTTTGCTGCATCAGTGGGTGGCTGTCTGCATATACTTCACGACTGCGGCTTGTCCGATAAACCATTGTGGTGCTATGATCTGTCTTCATACTGATAACTGTTTCATTTTTACTAAAGGATATGGATAGCTAGAAATTCCTCGTCAAGAACGTGGCAGCAGCAGATATGCAAATGATTACATTTTGAGAATAAACTTCCACACACTTCTTGTTTACTGTTTCGGCAACAACTGCAACGAAAAGAGTTCTATGAAAATGGTTCATATGATTGCGAACAATATGAACGAATAATCTCGCTTACATGAAGCTTCATATTTATGCAAATAACGCTGGGTGGAGGGTAAAGAGGTACAGGAGAAAATACGAACAAAAAGAAGCGGCACGAAGCTCTGTGCAGCGTGTCCCTCTGTTAGCCACGGTACAGACCTTGTTTTCGAAGAGGATTAGCGCTGCACGAGGGACGTGGCAGACTCCGCCGCTCAAAATAACACGACGGAGAAGAGCTGCGCAGCTGAATTAAAGTGGAGACTTGTCTTCGCACTGGCCACCAGAAGGAGGGTGATATCTTCATGCGAGGCTGAACGATGATTCGACACGTTAACAGTGTCACTATGCAAGAACTCCCCACTCGTATGAAAACTCCAGAAATGTCTCAGTTTAGCAGGTGAGTCCGTGGATGGCGTACAGTTAAACTGGCCATCGAAACGTCCTGGCAGATTAAAACTGTGTGGCAGACCGAGACTCGAACTCGGGACCTTTGCCTTTCGCGGGCAAGTGCTCTACCACACAGTTTTAATCTGCCAGAGAATTTTCATATCAGCGTACACAAAGCTGCAGAGTGAAAATCTCACTCTGAAAACATCCCTCAGGCTGTGGCTAAACCATGTCTTCGCAGTGTCCTTTCTTCCAGGAGTGCTAGTTCTGCAAGGTTCGCCGAAGAGCTCCTGTGAAATTTGGAAGGTAGCAGACGATGTACTAGCAGAATTGAAGCTGTGAGGACGGGTTCTGAGTCGTGCTTGGGTACCTCAGTTGCCCGCGAAAGGCAAAGGTCCCGAGTTCGGGACTCAGTCCGGCACACAGTTTTAATCTGCCAGGAACTTTCATAACAGCGCGCACTCCGCTGCAGAGTGAAAATCTCATTCTGGAAACTGGCCACCATTCCCACAGTACGTTTGCCATAATTAAGCCAGTCCACCCTTGAACTGACTTAGGGAGCCGCCACGTAGGAGGTATTCCTACCAGTTACGTGGAGATGCTCTCGTAGTTTCATGTCCCCTTGCAGTGGCGTAGCAGCGCCGTGAGGTTCTAAAAGTGCGAAACCACTGTCTGTTGTTGTTGTGGTCTTCAGTCCAGAGACTGGTTTGATGCAGCTCTCCATTCTGCTCTATCCTATGCAAGCTTCTTCATCTCCCAGTACCCACTGCAACCTACATGCTTCTGAATCTGCTTAGTGTATTCGTCTCCCTCTACGATTATTAAGCTACACGCTGCCCTCCAGTACTAAATTGGTGATCCCTTGATGCCTCAGAATATGTCCTACCAACCGATCCCTTCTTCTAGTCAAAGTGTACCACAAATTTCTATTCTACCTAATTCTATTCAATACCTCCTCATTAGTTATGTGATCTACCCATCTAATCTTCAGCACTCTTCTGTAGCACCACATTTCGAAAGCTTCTATTCTCTTCTTGTCCAAACTAGTTATCGTCCACGTTTCACTTCCATACACGCCACACTCCATAAAAATACTTCCAGAAACGACTTCCTGACACTTAAATCTATACTCGATGTTAACAAATTTCTTTTCTTCAGAAACGCTTTCCTTGCCATTGCCAGTCGGAATTTTATATCCTCTCTACTTCGACCATCATCAGTTATTTTGCTCCCCAAATAGCAAAACTCCTTTACTACTTCAAGTGTCTCATTTCCTAATCTAATACCCTCAGCATCACCCGATTTAATTCGACTACATTCCATTATCCTCGTTTTGCTTTTGTTGATGTTCATCTTATACCCTCCTTTAAAGACACTGTCCATTCCATTTAACTGCTCCTCCAGATCCTTTGCTGTCACTGACAGAATTACAATGCCATCGGCTAACCTCAATTTTAATTCCTACTCCAAATTTTTGTTTTCGTTCCTTTACTGTTTGCTCAATATACAGATTAAACAACACCTGGAATAAGATACAACCCTGTCTCACGCCCTTCCCAACCACTCCTTCCCTTTCATATCCCTTGACTCTTATAACTGCCATTTGGTCTCTGTACAAATTGTAAATAGCCTTTCGCTCGCTGTATTTTACCCCTGCCACCTTCATAATTTGAAAGACAGTATTCCAGTCAACATTGTCAAAAGTTTTCTCTAAGTCTACAAATGTTAGAAACGTAGGTTTGCCTTTCCTTAACCTGTTTTCTAAGAAAGTCGTAGGGCCAGTATTGCGCCTCACGCGTTCCAACATTTCTACGGAATCCAAACTGATCTTCCCCGAGGTCGGCTTCTACCAGTTTTTTCATTCGTCTGTAAAGAACTTGTGTTAGTATTTTGCAGCCGTGACTTATTAAGCTGACAGTTCGGTAATTTTCACACCTGTCAACATCTGCTTTCTTTGGGATTGGAATTGTTATATTCTTCTTGAAATCTGAGGGTATTTCACCTGTCTCATACATCTTGCTCACCAGATGGTAAAGTTTTGTCATGGCTGGCTCTCCAAAGGCTATCAGTAGTTCTAATGGAATATTGTCTACTCCCCGGGCTTTGTTTCGACTTTGTCAGCCTCTTCATGGAGTATCATGTCTCCCATTTCATCTTCATCTACGTCCTCTTCCATCCTCATAATATACTCCTTCCACCTTTCTGGTTATGTACAATTTGACCGAAACTTAAAATAGGATCTCATCAATTGGTAGGGGTACATATTTCACCTGGAGCGTAGTGCACCTAGGAACACATAATCGCTTCTAGCTGATGTGTCGGCCTAGTGATCGATTTTACAATCACGTGGAGGAATGCGCAATACAGATCGCCATAAACAGTTTCCGGTTTTTGTTGTTTTGAGACATTTTGTCGTGTTTTGTAAAGCGTTTAAAATGTTTTGAGTTTAACACATTTAAATGCTGTATTGTATATTAAAGTTGTTTAGAATATATTGTTAATTCTTCAGTTACAAAAGTCTATGGTTAGTAAAATTTTATATATATATGGTACATAACAAGATGCATTATCTTTGACCCTCCTAAAATGATGCTCGAGAATAATTTGGTCTACACTTGAAGTAGGTAACAATAGGCCCTCAAATCAAACATTTCCACATCTAAATTAATTACAGCCTTCCAGTAAATTAGACTGCCTACTTGCCTGCGTAGTGTAGTGTTTTGCTAACATGTGTTTCCTGTAGTTATAAGCCTAGCCAGGCTAGTTTTACGACGTCAATCTCTGAGGCCTGACTGTTAGTGTCAACTGTTAGTTTATCGTGTTATCTGTAACTATCTAGGCATGGAAAACAACATTGGAGCACGTACTTTAGAGTTAAGAATCACACTTTATTGCTAAATGGTTCAAATGGCTCTGAGCACTACAGGACTTAACTTCTGAAGTCATCAGTCGCCTAGAACTACTTAAACCTAACTAACCTAAGGACATCACACATATCCATGCCCGAGGCAGGATTCGAACCTGCGACCGTAGCGGTCGCGCGGTTCCAGACTGTAGTGCCTAGAACCGCTGGGCCACTCCGGCCGGCGTTAATCACAATTTAGGCATCAATTTAACGAAATTTTGTGGCTGTGTAAAACCACATTGTAATACTTGTCTTTCAGATATTTTAGACTTGGAGAGACCATTATGACGCTTGACAAGCATCATAGATGTGGAAAATAATTAAATTGAGGCTCTATTCTGTCTTAAACCATACATGGTACTCTGATCGAACTATAAATGTCACCATCTGGTGCAACAGGAGCTTAAATTAACAGTTGATTGTATTTTGCATGTTTTTTCTGAATAGTATTTAAAGTAATATTCATCTTCGACAACTACAAATGTTGATTTTTAACTAGTTATGCAGAGTACTTTATATATGAATTCTAATGTTCCAGAGCGGTTGATATATAGCTTCCGAAGAAATTTCCTGATGTGACTGGTGAGCCAGTCTATAAATCAGTTTTTGAGTTTAGTAATGAAAACATAGTTGACAACATGTCTTTATTAAATAGAATTGAGATACTTTTTTAAGTGTGTCATGTATCTGAATGCCCCGAATTACTTAACAAATATGCTTTTGAGCACAGTCCCAATGAGGCTACATAGTATATGTAATGTCACTAGCACATTATGTATTAAATTTGAAATGAATATTACTCATTTGCAAAGCAGTCTGCCACCAGTTTGTCATCCCATATCGTCATGGTGTCCTGGAGTTTCTTATTTGTGGAAGTCATCGATCTTCCTTCAGGCTAGTGGGGAAAAGGATCAATGAGGAATATTATGAAACATTATTAACATAACATAGATCCATTCAGAAAAATGGAAGGGAATTGCTATCTTGAAGTGTCCTGATGTATAATAGTACCTAAGCAGCTGCAGCAACTCAACGACTTGTTCAACACACCGAGCGAGGTGGCGAAGTGGTTAGCACACTGGACTCGCATTCGGGAAAACGACGATTCAATCCCGCATCCGGCCATCCAGATTTAGGTTTTCCGTGAATTCCCTAAATCGCTTCAGGCAAATGCCGGGATGGTTCCTTTGACAAGGCACGGCCGAGTTCCTTCCCCTTCTTTCGCTAATCCTATGAAACCGATGACCTCGCTCGCTTTCTCTTCCCTCCAAATCAATCAAATCCAACTTGTTCAGCAGATCACATGAAAGATGGGATAACCCCACCTTAAACATTTTCCGGGACTCAGGACATAGTCGATCGCACAACGTTTTACCTCAGATAAGAAACTACGACAACAAAATTTTTCGACACACGGACCATAGCGTTTTCGCACAGAGCGCGGGAAAGCTGGAAACCATCACGAGAACTGTTGTAAATGTTTCATTCCCCCTTTTTCCTCCTTAAGTACGTTATAAACAATTTTGTCCAAGTACGTACGTCCAAAACGTCGCAAAGGTTGATAATGTATAAGAGAAAGCTGATGCGGGCAATGGTACATTAGTGGGTTTGGGCTAGCTTTTTATTTCGTTGTACTCCAGGGTGGTGTAATCAATTAAACACACGTCCCATCTGGAAATAACATTTGGAAATAATAAACTCTTTGTGCAAACAGTTAGTGCATTCGTTGTTACTCTATTACCGCAATAATTGAATGTAACTTCAATTTATTATTAAATTAGATGTAATGTTTTTTTTATTTTCTCTGAAGGTCAACTATTTTCTCTTTTATTCGCCGGCAGAAGCCGAAGTATGATGACAAATATCACATCACAAAGGTCAAAATGGCATATCGAACAGTACACCTCTCTCTCTTTCTCTGTTTCTCTCTCTCTCTCTCTCTCTCTCTCTCTCTCTCTCTCTTTCTCTCTGCCGGCTATGAAAAACCTGTTTGCAAGTTCACCAACTCAAAGTATGGTCAGCAAAATATTGTTTTCTCTTTGAGTTGCACCTTTGATCCATCTAGAATAAAAGAGTTGCGTTATGTGAACAGTTGTTTACAGCTATTTATACTCTACGCCACTGTACTAACACAGGCTGCCGTCTTTTAATATATTCTACTGAAATGTCATGGAACACCAGTACCTCACACATTATACTATCCAAAAATGTGACAGAAGCAATGAGGTGTGCCCCTTACAAAAATATAGTTGCGGGGAAAACAGTTTCCTGACTGCGAAACAACGGGAGACTGCTGGGGAAATGTAATTCATGCACGATCCTCATTTACCCACCTCTGGTCCAACCAATTCTTAAGCACTGTTGGCGTCGCTGGGTCAGACTAAGTTAACAGAAGAGACAGGGAGAAAACAGAAGATGTGTGTGACTTGTCAACGGTTTGTTTCGCTGACGTGAGAGCGTCGAAGACACGCTGAAGAAGCTCCGTCGATAGCCACTAAGGAAGAGGGGCTGTGTGTGATATGTGCATTAGATTCCCGAGAGCAGGCTTTATGAGACGAGTCAATAAACTTATTTCTTCTGCGGACATGCATCTAATTAAATGACCATAACGACATTGACTTTTTATATAGGTCTGGCATACTGCCTTAGAGGAACAAAGTGATCGTTTTGCAAACAAAATTTTTGTACTGTATACTTCAGCTTCAGCTCCCGCAATGGTATCGTTGCCGGTTTCGAAATCTTAGCGAAACACCATCAAGCGATTAGCTTGAAAAGAAAGATATGAGCTGTTGCAAAATACTATGAATTTAAATTATGAAATCAAGCTAACTTCTGTATACCTAACAACGTAACGTAGTGAAAGTATGTGCTAAGGTCTGATCAGGGTAGATCCAGAAAATAAAGTCGGTAGTTGCCAACCGCAAGGTGGAATGAGTATATCTTTGAATAGGAGGATCTTTGATGGTTAAGAGAGCCGGGCGCGCGCAGTAAAAAACTCGGGAGTCGCAGCTAGGTTCCCGGTGGGAGCAGACGTGTGCGGACAGCTTTAAGGTAGGGGTCGCACTTGCTGCGCAGTTACTCTAAGCAAACTTTAGCACGTAAATGAGAGAAGATATGTAATGATTTCAAAATGGTTTTTGTTAGATAATGTTCAGAGTTAGGATTTATATGTCCAAGGTCTGACACAGTAAGCGTTTTGAAAATTATTTTGTAAGAGTGATTCGTGCTTCAAACATCTTGGAAATGGTAGGTTTTGTGTATGACTTAAAATTTTAAGAATGCATATATATATATATATATATATATATATATATATATATATGAGATCAGCATTGTGTCTAAATTTGTCTGAATCATAATCCATATCCTTTGCTTGTATTGAATATGAAAAGTTACCCACCAATGAAAGAACGTAAAAAAAATGAGGCCTCTATGCAATATATATGTGCAGTTCATGGTTTGAAATCGGTTTTGGTATAACTAAAGTTATCAGATCAAAGTTATTTCAAATAACAAATTTTATGCCTTTGCACAACTGGCATTATTCAGGTAAAGATATAACTTCATTAAGTAAACATCAGGGCCAAGAATTAATTTTTCAGTGCCATCTTAATGCCATTGCACAAACGCCATTATTCTTTTAAACTTGATTCATGAGTCAAATACATGTTTCATTACTGGCAAAATGGAGGAGTGCAAGAAACAATTCGCAGACGCAGTCACATGCAGGTTTGTTGAATAATTAATTTGAAAGAGTTTTATCATTGATACTTTCAAAAAATAAAAAGGATACAATTTTGGTTAGATACTTTCAGCAGATAGTAATAAAATGTAGGACGCAAAGATCAACATCTTGATATCTGTTATTATGCTCCTCAAGGATGTTGTCTGGGTACAATTGAAGCGCTTGCAGCTCATACTAATCTTAAAAATATACTCGCAGCAGTTGTTAAATGAAACAAAGCGTTTCTCTAAGTGTTCTCTGATCCACTACGCCACCTCCTCTCCCTCTTTCTTGGCCTTTTTCCTTTGGAATTCATTTTCCTGCTGGCTTGCGCTTGTCTGATAATGCCTTGAGCCAACACTTCTTTCATATGATATATTTACCATGGACTGCCAACCGCCAGTGACCAATTTGACCTTCACGGATCACGTCTGCAGGGGAGCGTCTGCTTCTGGTGTAGCTAGTGCAGTTTACCTAAACGGTAGTGACTCTCGTTTTTACTAGTTTTAGTTTTCACTTAATGAAGTGGATATTTCAGAATGAAATTTGTTTTGCGTATATTTTAGTCTTATTTTTTAGATTTAAGAGCTGGTAACTTTAATATTATTTCCCAGGGAACTGCAACATTCTGTTGCTACAATTATAATGGCCTGTTCAGTTTACACTATGTCGAGTTACTGTGTAACTTATTCAGGTGATGCCAGTTGTGTATAGAAGTTAGTCTGATTTTGTAGTTTCATTTCCTAGTATTTTACTATTGTCTTTTTCATTGTTTTTGTGCTGATCATGAGATGCTGACTCGGTAAAGAGTCGAAAGCGGTAATGACAGAATTTTTGTTGGTTGGAAACCTCATTCATAATAAACCTTTTTAATGAGATAGTTGCCGGCATTGGACAGTAAGTTTTTATTATTCACTTATTTGAATAATGCGATTTCGGTTCTTGAGCTGTTTTGAATCCCAAATGCGAAAAAAGTCAGTAAACATCTGAGATATCTAAATGATGTGTCGTCATCGAAATATTAGAACACATATATGGATATCTGTACTAGTTGTTGCATCGTAAGTTCTTAGTATGAATTAAAAGTAAGAATTACAGACAACATTACTTGGGGCAAACACACTTCAACATATAAAGCTGTGACAATGATAGCCAGTACAGGGAGCACACACCACCAACGAGAGACAAGAAGACACATAAGAAAGATATGTATCAATGTCAGAACAAATTTACTTTCATTACCAGTTTCTTATGCGTGGGATCCCATAGGAGTTTCGAACAAATTCCCCCCTCCCTCCCTCCCTCCCTCCCCTCCCCTCCCCCCACCCACTTTCCACCCCATCCACTGACATTATCAAATTTTTAATGAAGGTTAAAAATAAAATAAACTAATGCATGCAGTTTTGATGCTGCTATACTTCATTCAAATCTTCCTGGGTGCAATATACAATTGCACAAACAACTGTCTTGGCGAAGCTTTTCGTTGTTGACAGAAACTAACGTACAGGCGGTGCTTCATCCAAACCACTACGAGCACAACAAAATATTTATATTGTAAATACTTTTCTGGAAATAGACGTCGAGAAACTTACAATCTCCGTTAGACAAACCCATCGATTGGTTATTCCTGTGGTCACACCACCACTACTATCCAGGTTTGACAAAGCTTTCTTAGACAATATACCGCAAGTTGGCTCATGTGAGGCCGAGATTAAGATGTTATACAGTGACCAGAAATACTTGGACGGCGATGAGGCAGTGTAATGGCTTCATAACTTACTACGTTACAAGAATAGATTGTAAGCTATTTAGAACCCTTGTGAAGGCTTGATTACTGTATGTGAGATACAAGAGAGAGAGAGAGAGAGAGAGAGAGAGAGAGAGAGAGAGAGGAAATTCTCCAACACGTGTAGCTTTTCCTAGGGGCCTAGAGCGATTGCCCAAAGTCAGCTTAACTTTTCGTAGTGGGATCATGATAGTGTTCTCACATTATCGGGTTCATTTGGCCCACACATTATCGACAGTACTGATGTCTGTGGCATGAAGTTTGCAGGAAATCAATTTCGTTCTGCCCCGAAAAGCATCCCTGCTCCATTGCTGACGTGCATTTTGGATACGGATTCTGCCGCAAATACACTTTTCTTAAAAAAATGACGCGACACGAAGGAATTATCCGAATGGGACGAAAATCGGTAGATGTGATGTAGGTGTACAGACGAACAAATGACCACAATATCATAAAAATTGGATGGTCAATTGAAGAGAAAGAAATTCATAAATTGAACCAGTCAATAACGCGTTTGTCCACCTCTGGCCCTGTTGTGCAGTTAGTTATTCTGGTACCGCACAACGCGGAATTTGAATCCGCGCCAGACGTCATGGACGTCGAAGACCCCTAGAGGTCTCTGCACCATCGCTCCGTAAGCTGTGGCGGCGCGCGCCTCCTGGCCCTCATTTAGTGTGAGGGCGCCACAATGGAACACGTGGTTCCAGCGGCCAATAGCGGCGCCCCTGATACAGTACTTAAGCGCCTGCCTCTCGCTCAGCCAGGTTTTATCACTTGCGAACAGAAACCAGACTGTCGCCATGTTTTTTAATTGTGTGTCTACTATGTTACTTGTCTGATTCCTGTATCTTTTATCTACATTGCCAACCCCTTTTGCTTTCTGTTTTAACTTTCCGCAATTTTACGCCATTTTACTCTTTAAATCGCCATTTTATCGCCTGTTTTTCCTTGTTTCTTTCTTCTTCCTTTATTTAAAAAAAAGTCTGTAGGCTATATAGTAAGCTGCTGCCGGCCCGCCCCCTTCGGGGGGAATTAAAAATCAATAAAGAAAAAAAAAAAAAAAGCTCAGCCAGGCCACCGTCACCCTCCGTCCACCTTCTCCAGTTTGCCGATGATACCGCCATCGTTGCCCTTGCTCCCGTCCTGCAGCGCTCCCAACACCTTCTCCAATCCCATCTTGACCGGTTCACCGCTTGGTGCAACCAGTGGTTGCTCAAGGTCAATTCCTCCAAAACCCAGGCGATCATTGTAGGCAAAACCACCCCTTCCTTCCGCCTCCTCGATTTCTATCTCACCATCTATGGCCATCCTATCGCCCTCACTCCCACCCTTAAGTACCTTGGCGTCACTCTCGACCGTCGCCTCTCCTGGACTCCCCATCTCCGGAAAATCCAAGCCAAGGCATGCTCCCGACTCCGTCTCCTCTAGCTCCTTTCCGGCCGTACATGGGGTCTGGACCCCTCCACCATCCTCCACACCTATAAATCCCTTATCCGCCCTATCCTTTGTTACGCCCATCCAGCCTGGATCTCCACCCCCCCTACCTTTTATAAATCCCTCCAAATCCTTGAACGCCATGCTCTCCGCCTCGCCTATCGCATCCGTCTCCCCTCCCCCATGCGGATCTTGTACGATCTCATCCCCTTCCCCCACCTCCTCCTTTTCCTTGAAAGGATACAGGTCCTGTACACCTCCCGCAAACTCGATCCTCCTCATCCGCTTGTCTCACCCATCCACCCCCGCCCACTGCTGCGCCTGTATTCCCACGTCCCACCCGGTCTCCATCTCTCCACCCTCCTTACCCTCTCCCAAGGTGGTTTCCGCCAGCTCCCCCTCCCTGATGATGTCGTCCTCCCCTCCATCTACCCCTCCTACTAACTTTGATCCTCCCCCCCCCACTTCCTGTGTCCTTTCCTTTAGGCACCCTCCCTCCCTTCCTTTTCCTTTTCCCCGTCCCCTCCCTCCACCCTTCTTCCCCCGGGCTTCCCCTCCCCCTTCCTCCCTTCCCCCTGTCTCCCATGCCCATGGCATCTGCTCTCCCGTCTCCCTCCCACCCCCACTCCTCCTCTCTTGGCAGGTCCCCAGACTCGTACACGGTTAGTGAACATTCGCGCCGGAGATCAACGCCTCGTGTTCTGTGTGTGCCGTCGTTTTGTGCTTAAGTGGTTCAGTGTTATTCGTTTTGTGCACCTACGTTCACGTGTGGCAATTTTCGTTTCTGTCTGTGTCCAAGTGTCTGAACAATTTTATCTTGGGCTCTACGCCCATGAACGGCACCTTGTGTTTTAAAAAGTGTTTGTCTCCGGTTATATGTCCACCATCTTTTTTCTCTAATTGTCTTCATTGTATCTTTGTGTTTCTCTGCGGCCAAAGAGCGGCGTAGTATGCTGCTGCAGGCCTGCCTGTATACAGGTTTCAAAATGACAAAGGAAAAAAAAAAAAAAAAGCTCAGCCAGCCAGTCTAATCTCGCATACGTCTGTGGACACATCGCCCCACGTTAGACCGCTTAGTTACTCTCTTGTTCTGTGTACAAGTGGATTTGTTTGTTAGGTTTCCTTGTGACTCCTTGTTTCGATCTTCCTGTTGTTCGTTCTTACCTTCGTTGGTCATGTCCCTCCTCTCCCGTTGTGTTGTTGTTTGCGGGCCTCTCCGTGGGTCCCGCCGCGACCACGATCGTCCCAGTCGCAGTTACAACAGTTATTCAGATTGGTATTGATTGATAGACTTGTTTGTTGTCCTGACAAGGGGTATCGTGCGAAATTCTATCCAATTGGATCATTAGATCGTCAAAATCTCGAGATGGTTGCTGGACCCAGCTCATAATGTTTCAAACATTCTCAAATAGGGAGAGATCCGGTGACCTAGAATGGGCAAGGTAGGGTTTAGTTAGCATAAAGACAGGCAGAGAAACTCTTGCTGTGGCCAGGAGACATTATATTGCTGAAATGTTAGCCCAGGATGACTTGCCATGAAGGACCAAAAAAAAAAAGGGGGTTCACAATATCATCGAAGTACCGCTGTGACATAAGGGTGTCGCAGATGTCCACCAAAGGGGTTCTGCAAAGAAAAATATGGCAGCCCAGACCATCAGTCCTGGTTGTCGGGCATTATGGCGGACGACAGTCGGATTGTTATTCCACAACTGTCTGTGGCGTCTCGAGCACAGGTCTTCGCTGGTTATTGGGGCTCAGTTCCAAGCGGGACTCCTTGCTGATGACAATAATACTTCAGTCAATGAGTTTTCAGGCCGAAGACGTGTTTGGAGATGCCTTGGATAGTTGTGGGATATCAACCTGATTGTCACCCACCTTGTGACCCAACAACAAGGAGTAATGGTCTGGAGCGCAATTCCATTTCACTGTTGGGCCCGTGTGGTTGTCACCCGTGTCACTGTCGCAAACAGCGCTACGTCGACTTTATTCGACAACCGGTTCTGTTGCCCTTCATGTGAAGTCATCCTGGGCTAACATTTCAGAAGATAATGTACGCCCGCCCATGGAGAGAGTTTGTACTGTTTGTCCTTGTGCTTGTCAAACATTGTAAAACATTCCCTCGCCAGTAAGGATCCTGGATCTCTACCCAGTTGAGAACGTCTGTAGCATTGTGTTCAGGGCCCTCCAATCAGTATTTTGACGATCTAACGTGCCAGTTGGTATTATCCCCACAGAACACAATTGTAACATCGAAGAGCTTGTAACATTGCCAATAAAATGAGCATATTATGACTCGTCCATCCTATGATGTCATAGTGAACATTTTCAGTTTCATGCCTCCACTGACGCTCAATCACTACGAGATGTCACGTGCGCAAAGGCTACCTGCTTCGAGACACTAATCATGTCAGCCACTGAGGTGACCTTGACCCGCCTCCGAATTGTCCCTTTAACATATGGCTTCTGACTCCATCGAGAGGGTCCCCCACTCTGTGGTGGTGGTGGTTATTGGGATGTTTAAGGGGGACTAAACAGCTAAGGTCCCACTCTGTGATGCTAATGGCGTGCAGATCATTGTAGGCCTCATTTCCACTGAGTGGATTTTATTCTGTCATGAGGGGACGGAAGCGAATTTCGGTGGGGATCTGTTGTAGCTGACGACGAGACGTGTCTGGTACAGGTTTCCAGGTTTTGCGAAATGTCTAACTGTAAACTAAGCTTTACGGCTGAAGACTGTAATGTGTTTCAGATGGGCTGGCTCGTACTTTTTATTCGAGCGGTCAATAGGCCACAGCTAAATGCCATGTTATTTTAATTCTTCCCTAGTGTTTCCTTTCCCCTGTAAGTTTTCAGTCTGACAATGTACGTGATTTTCGTAATTTTGTTATTTGGTGTGTGTGTGTGTGTGTGTGTGTGTGTGTGTGTGTGTGTGCGCGCGCGCGCATGTTTTTCGGACGTTATTTATGTTTTTCCTTGTGTTTAAAAATATTGCGCACTTTTTCCACACTCTTTTCATAAAATCTCAGTACGGGTGCTAAAAACCATTCTGTCATGTTCCAACATCAACATACACTCCTGGAAATGGAAAAAAGAACACATTGACACCGGTGTGTCAGACCCACCATACTTGCTCCGGACACTACGAGAGGGCTGTACAAGCAATGATCACACGCACGACACAGCGGACACACCAGGAACCGCGGTGTTGGCCGTCGAATGGCGCTAGCTGCGCAGCATTTGTGCACCGCCGCCGTCAGTGTCAGCCAGTTTGCCGTGGCATACGGAGCTCCATCGCAGTCTTTAACACTGGTAGCATGCCGCGACAGCGTGGACGTGAACCGTATGTGCAGTTGACGGACTTTGAGCGAGGGCGTATAGTGGGCATGCGGGAAGCCGGGTGGACGTACCGCCGAATTGCTCAACACGTGGGGCGTGAGGTCTCCACAGTACATCGATGTTGTCGCCAGTGGTCGGCGGAAGGTGCACGTGCCCGTCGACCTGGGACCGGACCGCAGCGACGCACGGATGCACGCCAAGACCGTAGGATCCTACGCAGTGCCGTAGGGGACCGCACCGCCACTTCCCAGCAAATTAGGGACACTGTTGCTCCTGGGGTATCGGCGAGGACCATTCGCAACCGTCTCCATGAAGCTGGGCTACGGTCCCGCACACCGTTAGGCTGTCTTCCGTTCACGCCCCAACATCGTGCAGCCCGCCTCCAGTGGTGTCGCGACAGGCGTGAATGGAGGGACGAATGGAGACGTGTCGTCTTCAGCGATGAGAGTCGCTTCTGCCTTGGTGCCAATGATGGTCGTATGCGTGTTTGGCGCCGTGCAGGTGAGCGCCACAATCAGGACTGCATACGACCGAGGCACACAGGGCCAACACCCGGCATCATGGTGTGGGGAGCGATCTCCTACACTGGCCGTACACCACTGGTGATCGTCGAGGGGACACTGAATAGTGCACGGTACATCCAAACCGTCATCGAACCCATCGTTCTACCATTCCTAGACCGGCAAGGGAACTTGCTGTTCCAACAGGACAATGCACGTCCGCATGTATCCCGTGCCACCCAACGTGCTCTAGAAGGTGTAAGTCAACTACCCTGGCCAGCAAGATCTCCGGATCTGTCCCCCATTGAGCATGTTTGGGACTGGATGAAGCGTCGTCTCACGCGGTCTGCACGTCCAGCACGAACGCTGATCCAACTGAGGCGCCAGGTGGAAATGGCATGGCAAGCCGTTCCACAGGACTACATCCAGCATCTCTACGATCGTCTCCATGGGAGAATAGCAGCCTACATTGCTGCGAAAGGTGCATATACACTGTACTAGTGCCGACGTTGTGCATGCTCTGTTGCCTGTGTCTATGTGCCTGTGGTTCTGTCAGTGTGATCATGTGATGTATCTGACCCCAGGAATGTGTCAATAAAGTTTCCCCTTCCTGGGACAATGAATTCACGGTGTTCTTATTTCAATTTCCAGGAGTCTATCGTTATGTGAAAATCACACCATTCCATTTCTCGGCTCGTAGTATAGCAACTTCTTGAGGTGTTTAAGAAAGAATAGGCAGTCTCGGTTGCAAAATTGTTATTTATTTAATTATTTATTTAATTTGTGACGCGTTTCACTGTCACAACGTCACCAGACATCTGGTAAAACACTCGGGGATCACTGGCAAGTCCTGCAATCACCAAAACTGGCACGGCATCCATTTTTTGTGACTGTACTCTTGCCAGTAGTCCTCGAGTGTTTTTGCCCAGTGGATGTGTCCTGTAAATTGTATTGGATGACCTGCCAGTATTGGTGATTTCAGAAATTTCTGTATACTTGCCAGTGGTCGTGGAGTGTTTTTATCCGATGTCTGATGATGCTCCTGTGAGAGCGAAATAGGCCACGATCCACATACATCTACATATATACTCCGCTAGCCACCAAGCGGTGTGTGACGGAGGGCACTATTCTTGCCAAACTCATATTTCCCGTCCCCCCCCCCCCCACCCCCTCTGTTCCACTCGCGGATCGCGAGAGGGAAAAGCGACAGTCTGAACGCCTCAGTACCAGCTGTAATTTCCCTTATCTTTGAATGGTGATCATTGCGCGATATGAAAGTCGGTGGCAATAATATATGCTCTACATCCTCGGCGAATATCGGATTCAGGAATTTAGTGAGCAGCCCCTTCTGTTTAGCGTGTCGTCTGTCTGCGAGTGTGCCACTTCAAACTTTCTATGAGATTTGTAGCGCTCTCGCGATGGCTAAATGTAAGTCATGAATCTTGCCGCTCTTCCTTGGACTTTCTCAGTCTCTTTAATCAGACCCAACTGGTAAAGGACCCACACAGAAGAACAGTACTCTAAGCCTAGACGAACTAAAGTATTGTAAGCAATTTCCTTTGTTGAAGGACTACATCGCTTCAGAATTCTACCAATAAACCGCTATCTAGAGTGTGCCTTACCCGTTACTTGTGTAATCCGATCGTTCCATTTGAGACCATTTCGAATAGTCACACCCAGATACTTAACGGATGTTACCGCTTCCAAAGACTGGGCATTTATTTTGTACTCGTACATTGATGGGGAGTTTCGCTTTGTTATACGCAGTAGGTTACACTTACTAATATTGAGAGATAACTGCCAGTCATTACACCATGCATTTTTCTGCAAGTCCTCATTGATTTGTTCACAACTTTCGTGTGGTACTACTTTCCTGTAGACTACAGCATCGTCGGCAAACAGTGTAAGGCAGCTGTCAATACCATCAATATTTATGTAAATCGTAAACAGCAACGAGCCTAATACGCTGCCCTTAGGCACACCTGATGTTACGCTTGTTAAATAAATAAAAAACCATTTTGCAACAGAAACTGCCTATTGTTTCTTATCATCATGTGTGTAGAGGCTGTTTTCGCCATGACGACATATTCTTTTACGGACGATGGAGACGCCCAAGCCGGCCGAAGTGGCCGTGCGGTTAAAGGCGCTGCAGTCTGGAACCGCAAGACCGCTACGGTCGCAGGTTCGAATCCTGCCTCGGGCATGGATGTTTGTGATGTCCTTAGGTTAGTTAGGTTTAACTAGTTCTAAGTTCTAGGGGACTAATGACCTCAGCAGTTGAGTCCCATAGTGCTCAGAGCCATTTTTGAGACGCCCAAATGCATCAATCTGCGATAGCAAACGCTGGTCCCGAAAAGACTACAGCCCAATTAAAATTACTTGATAGTTGACTTTTGTAACTTGCCACTACAGTGTTGACACATCCGCTACCGGCTACCTCTCCGTTATAGGCGAAACACAAACATGGGGGGTCACTACGTAGGTGCTGTTAATGTGTAACATAGAGCAATGCTGCAAGCGGCCGCCGCGAGGTATGACAGAAATGGGTCATGTTCTATCGACAGTCGATTTTAAGGGACCAATGACTGAACTGCGGAAGACGACAGGTTTTGTAGCCGGCCACGACTCTATTGTGCTCTAGTGCTCAGGTGCCGATGATAATATTTGGTGTGGCACACAGTTCCGCATTCATGCACGGGCTTGGTCCTTGGTCCTCTGCAGGAAAAAAAAACGCTAGTGCCAATATCTGGACCGGCAACTCCAGTCTCCTTACTGAACCCTTGGTCGACGACTTTAGATTATAACTGTTATCTCGACTAAACTTTGTCTTGGAATGCTGTGGGGCTGTGTACTGTTGTTTCACAGGATTCACTCTTTGTTCATCAGAACTGATTAAGAGTTCATATTACGTGCCCACAGTCATAAATTTCCCTGTATTTCGTTTCCAGCCATCAGCATAGCACTGATGTTGGTGTCCATACACTACGTGGCTTGCAGCAGTGAGCTCCCTCATGTGTGTTAGGCTACTGGGTAAAACTCCTAGTGCTGCATCCTCCGTGTAGAAATGTACACGGCTGTTTGAGATAATTTTGTATTAATGTATTAATTAGCAGAGGTAAATAATTAGTTTTTAATCCTGGTACACCGTTTACTGAGATAAATGCAGGCATAATGGTTAAAAGCAGTTCATGGTATTGAATGACTCGTTGAAAGAAGGACTGAAGATGAATATTTATTAATGGATTATCGTCGTCTAGTAGATAAACCACAGTCCTCATTTCGCATAGATATTCTCCCATCCTCGTTTGCCCACGTCGTAGTATCCCAACCTGACTGCGACGTGAGAAGCTAACAGACCGCAATTGTCCAAGTACCCACGCACACGATTTCCCATGCGCACAAAGTTCCCAAGAGTTGCAGAAATTAAGTGGAAACAGAGCAAATGGTACGTCAATACATTAACCAAAGAAGACAAGGAAGTGAATGGACGTCAGGTTCGAAACAGGCAGCGAGATTTTGCATCGATAAACTTTCAATACACGTGAAACGGGTAGCACGCGTAGCATTGCTTGGGAATAGCAGCTGCAAATGGCTCTGAGCACTATGGGACTTAACATCTATGGTCATCAGTCCCCTAGAACTTAGAACTACTTAAACCTAACTAACCTAAGAACATCACACAACACCCAGTCATCAGGAGGCAGAGAAAATTCCTGACCCCACCGGAAATCGAACCCGGGAATCCGGGTGCGGGAAGCGAGAACGCTACCGCACGACCACGAGCTGCGGACAATATCAGCTGCACCCTAGTTATTCATACAAAGTGCAAGTAGTAACTGTTAATGATAGTGACTGAACAGAACGTCATATTGAGGGAATAGTGCTGCAGCGCTGTATCGTAAATCCTCAGTTCCTGCTCTTCTCGGAGAAAACTTGTGTTGTTAGAGATAGAGAATTCAGTAGTCGCAATAGCCATATATGAGCCGCTAACAAGCCTCACTTTACACTTGCGAAGAACCGGCCACATCGCTTTCTAGAGAACGTGTGGGTGGGTGTGTGGGTGCGTGGGGGGGAGGGGGGGCATAGGCAGTGATTATGTATGTATGTACAGGGTGACAATTATTAAACAATACGAATAAAAAGTAAGTTAATTACAAACTACGGCGTGCACACACTTTATTCAACATGTAAACGTCAGTACAGATATTCGGATTTTGTTCGATATGCTTGCCATCATTGGAGATCATGTGGCGAGGACGAATAGCGAAATTCTGCATGACCTGCTGAAGTGTCGGAACATCGATGCTGTCAATGACCTCCTGAATGTCTCTTTTCAGCTCAGCAATAGTTTTGAGTTTGTTTCTGTATACCTTATGTTTAATATAACCCCACAAAAAGGAGTTGCATGTGTTCAGATCCGAAGAATATGGCGGCCAATGGAGACCCATGCCAGTGGCCTCTGGCTACCCCAGAGCCAGAATGCGGTCCACAAACTGCTCCACCAGGGCATCGAACACACTCCTGCTTCGATGGGTTCGGGCTCCGTCTTACATAAAACTCATCTTGACGAAATCTGGGACACTTTGGACAATGGGGATGAAATCATATTCCAAAACCTTCATGTGCCGTTCGGTAGCCACCGCGCCATTAAGGATTATCACACCAATTATTCAGTGACTGAAGATTACACGCCACACAGACATGTGCATTCTCAGTCCCCCAAATGCACCAATTTAGCTTACTGACGAACCCATCGAAATGAAAGTGGGCTTCGTTGCTAAACCAAACCATATTCACATCAAAATCTTGTTCATCAAGTCTGTGGACAGCAGTTTTGGCGAAACGCAACCGCTGTTCCATGGCCCTGGGGCTTAATGGCTGACGAGGTTGAATTTTAGGTGGGACGAGATGCAAGTCTTCAACGACAACTTGTCGCAATGTCTCCCAGTTGATTCCCATCTGTTGTGCAGCTCGTCTGATGGATTTCCTGGGGGTGGTTTGAAACACAGAGCGTGTCTTCTCGATGTTTTCACGCGTTTTCACCCTTTTTGGAAGACCGATGTTGCCAACACTGTCATCACGAACATTACCCATTCTCTCAAACTTTCGAACCGACTTCTTGATTGTTATCACACTTTGACCGGTTGTCTTCAGCTTGAAGTCGGTCGCTAACTTACTTTGCACCGTAGTTGGGCTGTTATGGCCCGCTTAGTAGGCCTTCACAAGAGTTGTACTCTTAGGCACGCTGTACCGTGACATTTTCACGTGCAAATGGGGGACAACAAAAAGGCGCGTACGCATGCGCATACTAATTACCATCATGCCCTGCGGCCAACCGTGCAGTTTGAAAGTCCTAACGAAAAACGTTCAGAAGCTATGACGATTTTATTTGATATAGTTCTATAATTGTCACCTGTATATGAGTGTGAGTGTGTGTGTGTGTGTGTGTGTGTGTGTGTGTGTGTGTGTGTATGAGGGGCGGCGGATGAGAGAGAGAGAGAGAGAGAGAGAACTGCACATGTGATATACTGCTGCCGACGTCAGCTCGCCAACACCAGTGTAGGTGTGTAATTAGTGTAACAGAAATTATCGTCCAAACCTTTTCCACTAAACTATAGCCATATCAATAAGATACTGCAACTTTTTTTCAGTGAGATAACGTCTAACGAAACTACTCACGGTTTCTTCACTCAGTACAGTGCAAGAGTACACAGTGCCAATGGCCTATGACACTAATGTGAGGTGTTTTTGATTGTAGGAACTAACCGTGTAATACTGTCATAAGTAGCAGTAAACCTTCTCGTTCAGGGAAGAAGTTACTGTGTATTGCTTACATGCCTTTTGCATTTATAGATTTAATGAAACCTCCCACAGTTTAATCATACAGTTAGAGATAAAAATAAATAAAAACAAAAGAAACATGGCGCGATAATATGGCACAAGTAGTCCCTTATTATCGCAGATAGCTTCATTACATTTTTGCCGAACCTCGTATATCGCAAACGCAACTGATAATAAATGCATCTACTAGACTTCTGTCACGATTAGTGTTGCAGTACTTTCACGCATCTACTGAGCCACATTCCGTAGGCAGAAATGAGTAATTGCGATTTCTGTTTCATGTGGTCACCTCTGTCCGCGGAAGTTAAGTACTGGCTATCGCTGGGAATAACGGAAGGGTGTAAAGCGACGGCTGCTTCCGGGGAAAGCAGGTTTCCCGAGCACTATCGTATCTCGCTGCGGTGAAGTCGTTTCTTGTACAAAGGACAAGCGGAAAGTAGGCGATGTTGTCAGCCTTTGTATTTGCAGCTTGAACTCATGTATCGAGAGTGTGTTTTTGTAACCACATTGTTCGGTTTATTCTCCTAGGTGTACAAAAATGAATGAGTTTTGCTGGCAATTTTTCTGAAATCATTTGAAAGTGTCATCACAGTCCGCCCTGGATATAAACAAAACGGAAGCTCCAATTATGAATTCCTTAAAGATGGCGCTCCTCGTAATGTGTTATTGCAAACGAAACTTAGGATTTGCCTCCTCTTCAAGCTAGACACTACTGCGCCAATGTCACTTTGAGATAAACTGGACGAAGGCTTGTATGCAAAGCTGCTTCATTTGCGATGCCATCCGAGCCACAGAAGTACCGAGTTCGGACGGCACATACCGGGTAAAGAATGACGACGGTAGAGCTCGACGGCGCTGACAGATTGTTTAAGCTTTTTCTTATCACAGTAACTATTACGGCGTTTATTACGCAATACATACACCTACAGCACTATTGCTGTCTTTTTTTTATCATCTCTGCACTTTGGTGAAACAAGTAGTGTATACAGGCAGTTCACATCATCAAATTGTCACCGTTACATTGTATCGAGACGTTTCAAAAATACAGTGAGGTGACAAAACTGATGGCATACCTCCTAAAGTCGTGTCAGATCTCCTTTTTCCTGGAGTAGTGTACCAAATCGACAAGTCATTGGAAGTCCTCTGCAGAAATATTGTGACATGCTGCCTCTATAGCGTGACATAATTGCAAAAATATTGACTGTGCAGAATTTTGTGCGCTGACATCTCGTTTATGTCACATAAATGTTCGATAAGACTCATGTCAGGCTATCTGGGAGAGGCTAATCATTCGCTTGAATTGTCCAGAATGTTCTTCAAACCAATCATAAACAATTATGGCACGTTGACATGACATCGATGTTTGGAAACATGGTCTCTAAGTAGCAGAACATAACCATTTCCAGTCAATTAGAGGTTCAGTTGGATCAGACGACCCAGCCCATTCCATGTTGTAACCTCCCCACAAAAATTCTTTCTCATTTGTAACCGCCCTACAAAATTCTTTTCACATTAACCTCCACACAAAATTCTTTCTGATTTAATCTAAGCTCAAAATTCATTCACATTTAGCGTAACCTCAAAACAGAAAAAATTCCTAAACCTCTCAACAATAAAAATTATAATTATGTCGTTCACATTCAGTGTAACGTCCCAATAAAAAAATAAATTCAGTAACCTGCTAAAAAAACAATGTAGCTAACCTCTCAATTAAATTGTCGCTCACTTATGACTTTTCAATAATTCACCGTGAATTTAACCTGGTAAGTTTTGGACGACAGCAGTGCTGCGTCATGGCCCTGAAAGATCATTCTGAATAAAAAAAGGAAAAATTCTTACCTCAATGAAGTCGCCGGATATATTTGGTCTTACAATAAATTTTTCCGGCACAGCTCTGTGCAATGCTGGCCGACCTATCTGTCATTTATGAAAGGAAGCAACTGATTTTTCTATTGCAATAATCGGGATGATCATGGATGGGAGAAATTAGTAAATTCTTTAAATTGAAATGAATGGTTGTTAAAAGTTACTTTTTATGATGAAGATTATTATTACGTGAGTTTTAAAACATTTACATGCGACTTGAGATAACATTACTACATATGCGCGAGGATGCTTTTTACCGTATACAATAATACTCAGGCTCCGGCATCGCTGCACCGCGACCGGGCCAGCCAACACGATACACCAGACCAGACCAGAGCAGACTCCAGACTAGCAACAACTTACTGCTACAGCTACACAGTTCCTACTGCAGTCAACACTGCTCTCTGGTCAGAGACCTTGCATATCGCAGGCAGCGCATGAGCAATACATCGAAATTACATCTGCTCGGACCTCTTACAATGTAAACACAGTCCTTGGTCTGTAAGTAGCAGAACATAACCATTTCTAGTCAATCAGAGGTTCAGTTTGGTCTCTAAGTAGCAGAACATAACCATTTATAGTCAATTACGGCTTCAGTTGTATCAGACGACCCGCTACGCTCTTCTAGAGACCTACGGTACACCGCTGCAAATAGGGATGCAAGTTCCTTCGCGTACTCTGTGTAAAATCGAACTGGTATCCCATCAGGTCCAGCGGCCTTTCCTCTTTTGAGCGATTTTAATTGTTTTTCTATCCCTCTGTCATCTATATCGATACCAACCATTTTGTCATCTGTGCGACAATCTAGAGAAGGAACTACAGTGTAGTCTTCCTCTGTGAAACAGCTTTTGAAAAAGACATTTAGTATTTAGGCCTTTAGTCTGTCATCCTCCGTTTCAGTACCATTTTGGTCACAGAGTGTCTGGACATTTTCTTTTGATCCACCTACCGCTTTGACATAAGACCAAAATTTCTTAGGATTTTCTGTCAAGTCAGTACATAGAACTTTACTTTCGAATTCTTTGAACGCCTCTCGCATAGCCCTCCTCACACTACATTTCGCTTCGTGTAATTTTTGTTTATCTGCAAGGCTTTGGCTATGTTTATGTTTGCTGTGAAGTTTCCTTTGCTCCCGCAGCAGTTTTCTAACTCGGTTGTTGTACCACGGTGGCTCTTTTCCATCTCTTACGATCTTGCTTGGCACATACTCATCTAATGCATATTGTACGATGGTTTTGAACTTTGTCCAATGATCCTCAACGCTATGTGTACTTAAAACTTTTGTGTTGAGCCGTCAAGTACTCTGAAATCTGCTTTTTGTCACTTTTGCTAAACAAAAAAAATCATCCAAACTTTTTTTGAATATTTCTATTTGCGCCTGAAATCATCGATGCAGTAACCGCTTTATGATCGCTGATTCCCTGTTCTGCGTTAACTGTTTCAAATAGTTTGTCACCAGAAGGTCTAATATGTTATCGCCACGAGTCGGTTCTCTGTTCAACGCTCAAGGTAGTTTAAAAAAATTTCACTGGATTCTTTGTCCCTGCCGCCTGGTATAAACTTTTGAGTCTCCCAGTCTATATCTGGTGAATTAATATCTCCACCCAGAACTATAAAATGGTCGGCAAATCTACTCGAAATATTTTCCAAATTTTCATTCAGGTGCTCAGCCACAACAGCTGCTGATGCAGAGCGCCTATAGAGACATCCAACGCCGGCCGGTGTGGCCGTGCGGTTCTAGGCGCGTCAGTCTGGAACCGCGTGACCGCTACGGTCGCAGGTTCGAATCCTGCCTCGGGCATGGATGTGTGCGACGTCCTTAGGTTAGTTAGGTTTTAGTAGTTCTAAGTTCTAGGGGACTTATGACCTAAGATGTTGAGTCCCATAGTGCTCAGAGCCATTTGAACCATTTTTTGAGACATCCAATTACCATGTCTGAGCCTACTTTAACCGTGACCTTCACTCACGTTATTTCACATTTCGGATCTCCGTCAATTTCTTTCGATACTATTGCACTTTTTATCATAATAAACACCCCTCCGCCTTCACTGTCCAGCCTGTCTCTGCGGTATACATTCCAATCTGAGTTTAGAATTTCATTAGTGGTTACATCTTGTTTCAGCCAACTTTCCGTCTCTAGTACTATGTGGGCATTGTGACCGTTTATTAATGAGAACGGTTCTGGGACCTTTCTATAGACGCTCCTCCAGTTTACTATTACCACATTAATATTGTTATTTCCTGTTGCGATTTGCCTACTGCTACCTTGTTGCGTCTCAGGAGGCGTCTTGTCGGGCCTAGGGCGGGAACTCTCTGACCTAAAAAAGCAGCATTTGCACTCCACACGTACTCCGCTACCCTTGTAGCCGCTTCCTGCTTGTAGTGCACGCCTGACCTATTCAGAAGGACCCTACGTTTCTCCACCCGATAGCGGAGGTCGAGAAATTTGCACCCGAGATCTCCGCAGAATCGTCTGAGCCTCTGGTTTAAGCCTTCCACTCTGCTCCAAACCAGAAGACCACAATCGGTTCTGGGAACGACATTACAAATAGTTAGCTCAGATTCCACCCCGGGAGCGAGGCTTTCCGCCTTCACCAACTCCACCAACCGCGTGTATGAACTGAGGATGACCTTTGAACCCAGAAGGCAGGAGTCATTGGTGCAACATTGGAGCAACAATCTGCAGTCGTGTGCACCCAGTGCTCTCTATCGCCGCCGGCAGGGCCTCCTCAACATCTCGGATGAGACGCCCCGGCAAGCAGACAGAGTGAACTCTGGCCTTCTTTCCCGACCTTTCCGCTATTTCCCTAAGGCGCTCGATCACCCGCCAAACATTGGAGCTCCCAATCACTAATAAACCCCTCCCCCTGTGTGCCTGCTCGGACCTTGCTGAAGGAGCGGACACATGTCCACTCACAGGCAGAGCGGGCGATGCCACACGGCCAGCCTCCACATTGACCCTCCGCCTCGTACGCCGCGAACGCCGCTGAACCCGCCACTCCCCTTGGAGAGAGGGTGGCCCAACCGCGCCCGGTACCCGCGAAGACGTCTCGACAGCAGGGACCGTGGGTGAAGCATGTAACACCTGGGGTGTTACTGCCGCTAAACTCCGAGGCAGCAGCCTGAAGACGGCTTACCGCAGCCATCATCACGTTCAGCTGTTCGCGAACAGTGGCCAGCTCCTCCAGCGTTCGTACACAGAAGTCACACATCCCATCCACTCTCTTGACACTCTTGACGCTGTGGATTTCGGAGTACATAATTCCCTAACGATTTCCGGAAACGAAGGTCCAATGTATTCCGCGTAAAGGTCTGTTAATTCCCATTAAGCAGCCATAATCACATCGGAAACCTTTTCACGTTAATCACCTGAGTACAAATGACAACTCGCCAATGTACTGTCCTCTTACACGCTTTGCACTCTATACTTACACTATATGTGCACGTGCGTATCGCTATCCCGTGAGTTTCGTCACCTTAGCGTACCGCCAGCTCCGTAAGACGTTTCAGACATATTTCAGGTGTCGCGCTAAAGCCATTGGCACGACACGCGTTACGTTTTTGTATTCTTACTACCAAAATATTTCAGTAGTTATATGGAAAAAAATGATGCACTCACAGCGAGATGTTACGCTCCATCATCATTTGGAAGCAAATCTTACATACGATTTAGTGGTAGAACGCACACATTCATATACACGCACCGACGCGTGACCAGATGGTGTTGTATTTCTAATTTTTTTTTCTTTATTCGTTGAATATCCTGCGCGTGGCAGGCCACGGCGACACCTACACAGCATTTACCCTAATCCTTTGGTGACCCTTTCCGTGGGCAGTGAATCCAGTGGTCGCCGTGAAATCGCTTGGGGAGACCAATCAGTTAAGTAAGCTGTTAACTTTGCATTGCAGACGCTTTTTTTTCTGGGCCTATAGGCAAAGAGCGTTCAATAATAATGCAATACATTTTTTCCTGAAAGCAGGTAGCTCTTATTCAGGATACCAATATATCATATTTCTCTCTACTCTTTTGGCTACAAAACCCTATGTTCCAACATAAACCTCCGTTCACTGCGACGGCCATACGCTATTTTAGTGGGGTGGCCTGTATGCCCGGGCGGTACTACTCTACTGGTTGACGCCGGAGCCAACGGCTTGCTGCACCAATAGACACCCTCTCATCCACGTACTGCTTCCCGCACAGTGCAACTTTCAATGGGCCAAACAGTTGGAAGTGGGGAGGTGCGAGATACGCCTGTAGGATAGACAAGGTTGGTTGGTTGGTTGGTTGGTTGTTTCGGGGAAGGAGACCAGACAGCGAGGTCATCGGTCTCATCGGATTAGGGAAGGACGGCCGTGCCCTTTGAAAGGAACCATCCCGGCATTTGCCTGGAGCGATTTAGGGAAATCACGGAAAACCTAAATCAGGACGGCCGGACGCGGGATTGAACCGTCATCCTTCCGAATACGAGTTCAGTGTCTAACCACTGCGCCACCTCGCTCGATGATAGACAAGGAAGAAGAGTCCAATTAAGTTTTGTGAGCTCTTATAGGCTGTGCTAACTTGCGTAAGGCCTTGTGTTGTCGCGGAGAAGAAGAGGTTCGTTTGCAATTTTGTGGCGACCTTTCTTCAATTTCCTGAGCGTAGCACAATACAGGGTGTAAACGGTCTAAGCTGCCAAAATTATACAGATTGTCTATCTCGGTGTGCTTGACAAAAAAGTCTAATAAAAATATCGTTGTATAACGGTCTTTATTTTTGTATTCATAATAGACAGTTATTTGTAGGTTTGATAGTAGCCGAGTTTCTGTATACATTGTCAAATGACGGCATACGACCTTGCTTGCGTATTACAGACATCGACGCGACGGTCAGAGAAAGGTAATTGAGGGGCTAGAGCAACGTCAACACTGGACGTGTACAACGACGCAGGACGGCGTATAGGTATTACCGAAACAAGCCACCGTAAACAGTCGCTGCATTGTCATGAACGTGTAATTCGTTTTACGTATACCATGAATTAAGTACAACCAGACGTTTTCCCTTTTACAACATTACCATAACGAAGGTTGTGGTAGTAAAGAAAGGCTACCATCAAATAAAATGTGTTTCCCTTAGTACAAAATCAAACGATTAGCACGTAATTTGCTGTGCACTATATGCGATAAACTGTTTCCCCTTTTTACTATAATACCGTAAAGAGAATTAAATTCAGATTGTTTTCCTTTTCTAGAACAGTACTAAAATGAAAATAAAATCCACATTAATTTGTTTCCGGTAATACAAATACTGCCCAACATTCTGTTGGACACAGGTTTCATTACAGTGAAACCAGTTCTGTAGCACTCGTTCACACACATGCACATTTCCGTATATGGTATTGGTAGCATCGAAAATCCTCTGCGTAAGTTCGCTGGGCAAAAGTAAGTTCCTTCATATGACCCCAAAAGTAAAAATCCAGTGAATTTAAGTCAGGACTGTGTGTTGGCCATCGACGTGGCCCAAAACCTCCTACACATCGTCCTGGAAACCGTCTATTCAAAAATCTTCGTACTGTGTGACCAATGTGGCTGGAGCACCATCGTGGAGGAACCACATGTTATGACGTACAGCAAACGGAATATTTTCTAATAAAGTTCGTAGCAATGTTTCCTCTAGAAGGGTTCGGTAATTGTTACCAATCAATCGCGCAGGTAAAACATAAGGCCCAATAATACAATCATCGATTAGGCCCTATACCCGCCCATACAGCTACGGAAAAGCGACGCTGAAAAATGTATTGCTACTGCTTGGTGCAGATTGTGTACACTCGAATCCATCGCGAGTGAAACAGGCTTCATCTGTGACGAGTATTTTGTTTACAAAATCATGCTGCGCACTTTGTAACAAAAGCGACTCTGACAATTCTCATCGTGTGGTAAAGCCACAGACGCTCCTCTTTTTTAAGTGCGATAAACGGCAGTGTGCAATACACCCACTTGGCGGGCGACGCTTCTAGTACTCTTGTAAGTAGAAAAAATGTTCAAATGTGTGTGAAATCTTATGGGACTTAACTGCTAAGGTCATCAGTCCCTAAGCTTACACACTATTTAACCTAAATTATCCTAAGGACAAACACACACACCCATGCCCGAGGGAGGACTCGGACCTCCGCAAGGACCAGCCGCACAGTCCATGACTTGCAGCGCCTAAGACCGCTCGACTAATCCCGCGCGGCTCTTGTAAGTAGGCTGTTTAGTTTTTTTATGTTGGTAACGCCACGTAGCGCTCTGTATGAAAATCACTGACTGTGCTGTGCACAGTCTGTGGCTTGTTTGCATTGTTGGAATTTTTGCTATTGTAGTGTTGGGCAGTTGGATGTGAACAGCGCATAGCGTTGCGCAGTTGGAGGTGAGCCGCCAGCAGTGGTGGGTGTAACAGATCTACTAAGGAAACTGCCTACACTATGCTTGTCCGTCCTCTTCTAGAATACTGTTGTACGGTGTGGGGTTCGTACCAGATAAGGCTGACAGAATACATTGAAAAAGTTCAAACAAGGGCAGCACGTTTTGTATTATCGTGAAATAGGGGAGAGAGTCTCACTGATATGATACAGGATTGCTGGTGGGCATAATTAAAACAAAGGCGTTTTTCGTTGCGGAGGAGTCTTCTCATGAAATTACAATCACCAATTTTCTCCTGCGAATCTGAAAAATATTTCGTTGACGCCGACCTACATATGGAGAAACGATCACCATGACAAAATGAGGGAAATCAGAGATCGTACGATACGATAATTCTTTCCGCGCGTTATCCGAGATTGCAGTAATAGAAAATTGTGAAGGTGGTTCAGTGCCGCTCTGTCAGGCAATTAAATATGATTTGCAGAGTATCCATGTAGATGTAGATGTAGATAAACTGTCAGCTTTGTTTATAATTAACTAAAAAACTTCACTGCAGGCTTCCTTGAGTGAAATGTCGTGTGGCTAGGACCTCCCGTCGGGTAGACCGTTCTTCTGGTGCAGGTCTTTCGAGTTGACGCCACTTCGGCGACCTGCGCGTCGATGAGGGTGAAATGATGATGATTAGGACAACACAACACCCAGCCCCTGAGCGGAGAAAATCTCCTACCCAGCCGGGAATCGATCCTGGGCCCTTAGGATTGACAGTCAGTCACGCTGACCACTCAGCTACCGGGGGCGGACGCTTCCTTGAGTGTAAGTGAACTAGTTGGATTCGTTACATTTGATAATATGTACAGTAAGAGAAAGACAGAGTAAGGTGTGGTGAAAGAGGTGGCTTTTATTCGAATAGATTTCTATCTGGATAATTATTCGCATAACTAGGTCATTCAAATAAATGTATTCGTCAATAAATGGTCCGTAAATTAAATAAAGAATAACATATTATACCGCTTTGTTTTCTTTTTTCATTTCTTGTACAGATTTAGTATTTGTTCTCTTGGTTCAGAGCAGTTTCTGTTTTATAGATAACTTATTAATGGCTTGCCGAGAAATGCGCCTTTTTGGCTCAGTGGTCTAAGTTACAGACTACGGAACTTACGCCTATGGTCCGATCGCCGGTTCGTCCTACGGATTTCTCTGTTCTTATCTCTTCTTTCACTTATAACAATTACAATCATACCACCTCCAGTTACAACGTATTTCGGAATACCTGTTTAAATATAATTCCCCTTCTGTCTGGCTGTGGAAGAGGAGGGAGGAAGTCAAGAGCACACCACCATGCCTAGTAAAGTATTGCAATGCTGAAACCATTCTTCAAGCTGAGCACAGCTTTACTTGATTTACAGCATAACAAATGAAACATTAAAATGCTTATATGTGGGCGGCCTTAGCAGTTATGACTATAACGCACGAAGTAGCCGCCATATTAAGCAAACAATTTAGTATGACAGCTGACAGTCAATCGTGACCTTTCAGCCGAGCGAGATGGACGTGGAATGTGCTATCCTTTTTTTGTCGTAAAAAAAACCTGTTTACTATAATTAAAAAAATTAAGTTTCCGTCGTTTTACTTGCTTCACGCTCTGCTGATAAAATCCTCACTGAAATAGATGTTGGAGCGTGGGAAAATATAGCGACTCATCTGTTTTTGTGCAGTGAGTTTTGCATGTAAACTTCGTCAGTAAAAGTTTACAAATATAGGATAAAAGCCCCATATCAAACAAGGGAGTACCAATACTGTGCACTGGTTGTTGTGTGGTGTCCTTAGGTTCGTTAGGTTTAAGTAGTTCTAAGTTCTAGGAGACTGATGACCATAGATGTTAAGTCCCACAGTGTTCAGAGCCATTTTTGAACCAAGACTGTGCGTTGTTGTCGGAGACGAGACATTTGGTACATCTGAAAATTTAATGCTTCCTTATGGAGGAAGGAGTTTAACAAACAAAACAATGTAATTTTCACTATGCAGCGGAGTGAACGCTGATATGGAAGTTCCTGGTAGATTAAAACTGTGTGCCGTACTGAGACTCGAACTCGGGACGTTCGCCTTTCGCGGGAAAGTGCTCTACCGACTGAGCTACCCAAGCACGCCTCAGGACCCGTCCTCACAGCTCCAATTCCGCCAGTACTTCGTCTCCTACCTTCCAAACTTCACAGAAGCTACCGTGCTCTCGTAGAAGAGCTTCTGTGAAGTTTGAAAGGTAGGAGACGAAGTACTGGCGGAATTGGAGCAGTGAGGACGGGTCGTGAGTCATGCACTTGCCCACGAAAGTCAGAGGTCCCGAGTTCGATCTCGGTCCGGCACACAGTTTTAATCTGCCAGGAAGTTTCAAACAAAAGAACCTTTAATAATCGACCTTCTCGGACTTTGCGGTTTATAGAATACACTCCGGCAAGTAAATGGGGAACGGAGAATTTTTCTTCTCTCAGTGGATGTTCGAGTTGAATTTGGAATTGTAATAAATGCATGCTGTGTTTTACACAACAATGTGCCAGGAAAAGACGGCTATAAACTTGAAGACACATTGTACGTCCCTCCAGAACTTGGAATTGCCCAAGCCCTACAAGCTGTCGAAAGTCATCATGAAATATGTTTCAGGATGGTCTGGCTGCTTCGACAATTTCACGGACACTGAAGGCAGCCACATAAGTTCTCCAGGAAGTAGCTTGGTTACGGTGGGCAGCGCGGAGCCAGCTGGCTGTTGCAGCGCCCCAGTATGCGGGCTATAATGCATGTATTTATTAGCTGCCGTAGACGGCCTGCCCAATGCGTTGCAGTCCTACTACACTACCGACTCGGTCCCCTTCATCTCTCTCTGCACCTGCCAATACGTCTCTCAAAACCTTTCTTAGATTGCTAACACTATCGAATATGCATGTCTCCTTAGTATAATTGCGCAATTTGTGGTTGAAGTGCTATAAAATAAGTGAAACGAGCAAGAACTCAGTGGTTCCTAACGATTAACATCGCCAGAATTTTAATTTAAAATCTCCTAAAACGTTTATGGAGTGCTGTTAGATGTCCATAGTCATCCTAGGTGTCTTAGGATAAATTCTGAGTGAGCTTTCCGCTAGAATATGCAATAGTGTTTCGATTCGGCGTCCATTTATGCAGTTACGTAGAGCTCTGAGATTCAAAAATTTCGGAAGAGACACTCGTTTCGAGTATACAGAAGAGTTCGCAATATTGCAGAACACTTGCAAGTTGTGAAAGCGCCAAGAGATGATTTTAAGGGGGTTTTCGCCTTTCTAGACCAACTGAAATTATTGCAGCAAAATACCCACGATTTAAAAACAAGTAGTTAATCTCTATGCCGTCCATGATCAAGGGGGCTTACGAAAAATTTGAGACATATAATAGTCAAAGAAATCGGATCAAGAGTTTCGAATGACGAGCTTTTGTTGAAGTTTCGAGAACATGCCTTCACCTAGGAGTCAAACAGTATATTGCTCCCTCCTACGTATATCTCGCGAAGAGACCATGAGGATAAAATCAGAGAGATTAGAGCCCACACAGAGGCATACCGACAATCTTTCTTTCCACGAACAATACGAGACTGGAATCGAAGGGAGAACCGATAGAGGTACTCAAAGTACCCTCCGCCACACACCGTCATGTGGCTTGTGGAGTATGAATGTAGTAGTAGTAGTAGTAGTAGTAGTTGTAGTTGTTGTTGTTGTTGTTGTTGTTGTTGTGGTCTTCAGTCCAGAGACTGGTTTGCTGCAGCTCACCATGCTACTCTAACCTGTGCAAGCTTTTTCATTTCCCAGTACCTACTGCAACCTACATCCTTCTGAGTCTGCTTACTGTATTCATCTCCCTCTACGATTTTTACCCTCCACGCTGCTGTCCAATACTAAACTGGTGATCCCTTGATGCCTCAGCACAAGTCCTACCAACCGATCCCTTCTTCTAGTCAAGTTGTGCCACAAATTTCCCTTCTCCCCGATTCTATTCAGTACATCCTCATTAGTTATGTGATCTACCCATCTAATCTTTAGCAGTCTTCTGTAGCGCCATATTTCGAAAGCTGCTATTCTCTTCATGTCTAATCTATCTATCGTCCACGTTCACTTCCATACATGGCTACACTCCATACAAATACTTTCAGAATCGACATCCTGACACATTATTATTATTATTATTATTAAGCATTACAATCCATGAAGGCTTTTTGCTGCAGAATGGACAATGTTGAACCACTTTGCTCTGTCTTTACAAGTAATTTGCCACTGTCTGACACATTATGACTTAAAAAAAGATTTCATTTGAATTTGGTTCGAAAAATGAAGTCGAATCAACGAATTTTGCCATAAACTACAGCAGAGTTGATGATTTCTCAATTTTTACTGAAGAACATCATGAGCTGAAAGTCATATATCGAAATCATGATTAATGACGAATTTAGGGGTATATTGCGTGTATAGAACGTATATAACGGTAGATCTCCGTAAATGAAATAAGGTTTCTGAGGAGACGTTTCAAAAAAAAAAAAAAATTCTCTATTATCCTTAACACTCGTTACTCATAGATGACGAATAAATGTTTTTACTTGTGCAAGTGAATAAGGTTTTGAATAACATTAGTTATTCACGAATAACGAATAGTAATTTATATCTGTATTCGTTATTCGCATAAATTTTGTCCAGGTCTGGTGCTAAGCGAAGAGCATCAGGCATGTGCAAGCTGTAAATTTGCAGCCCGTGTGCAAGCAAGTGCAGACGCGTGAAATACGCATGGCCCACGTGCCTATGCCAGCCGCGTGTACATGCGTTCACGCGGCTGTCATTAGCATCGGTACTCTTCGGCAACTTCGGACGTTCGCTAAGCGTGTTAGCTACACACACAGCACAGGCGCGTGGGGTCCACGCGGATAGAACACGCGGTTGCAGATATCTAGTGTGGCACCACACCATGGTTTACCGTCTTGTTTCAGGTTCGATGTGATGAACCCATTTTACATCGCCTGTGACGATGTTTGACAAAAGATTGTCACGAAAAGCGGCGTAAGGCGCAAATGCGAGGGCTATTCGGAAAGTAAGGAAAGATAGGTCGCAAAATGGAAACCACAGTGAAAATCAAAACTGTTTTATTTGCAACGGTTAGCTACACCTTCCAGCTACTTCTCCGCACAGTCGACACTCAGACTTAGACATCTGTCGTAGCTTTGTAGCAACTTTTCAATTCCCTCGTTATAGAAGACAGCCGCCAGTGCTTTTTGACAATTTTCTACTCTGGACTGCAACTCGTTGTCTGTGTCAAAAAATTGTCTTCATAGCCAGCGGTTCATCTGAGCAGAGATGAACCTCAGGGGTAGCCAATTACAGGCTGTATTGTGGTTGATCAAACACCTGCCATCAAAAATGCTGCAGGAGCATCTTCATTGCCCCAGCAGAGTGCGGCCTAGAATTGTCGTGTAGAACGAACCGCATGACAGTTATGTTATGTGGATTGCATAGCTTCAGGCGAAATCTTTCGCCAGGCCCTCATACTTGGCGTGAGACGCTAATTTCTAGCCATCGTTACGTTCTCGGTGTGAGCTCAGAAGTGTAAAGAGCGACATGATGCGATCGACGGGCTTTCTAGACACAGTGCCCAATGCATCTGTGCAAAGCTTCATCAGATTTTCAGTATATTTTCCATTTCGCGACCAATCGTTCCTTACTTTCCGACAGCCCTCGTAATTCCACACAGAGTTCTGCGCTGCTCCTTTTGGAACCCAACAGACACACACCTCTAAGCACCCAAACCGGAAGATGAGTGTATTAACACTGCCAACAGATATATCACATTCAGCAGCGAGGGTTTTAATTGTGAACCGTCGATCATATCGAATGAGTGTGTCTGCACGTTCCAACATTGCAGGAGTCACAGTTGTGTGTGGCCCACTGGCACGTGGGAGATCGGACAGGTCTGCACAACCTCCTTGCGATGATGACAGACGCCTCACCCAACGTCTCACCGTGCTTTTGTTCACTGCCAGGTCTCCGTACATATTCTGCACGCACCTGTGAGTATCTGCGATTTTGTCCTCCAAAAGAAACTTAATGAGAACTCTACTTCCAACGCACCTCCATCACAGACGCCATTTTGAAGGATACGTAGAGCACAACCGCCTATCGCAACCTGATGGGGCTGAAGTAGGAATTATCCACGGTGTCCGACAGCAAATTCCGAATTTTTTCAAACGAAAATGGTCGATAAAAAAAGTGTTGCGCTACTTATTGGACGCCCTCCGTATTTCGTTTCAGTCGGCTTGTCGTATCGACTTTGCCCCTCATGTTGCTACGAATGCTTCCGCTTGCCTATGTATATGACGTCCCACGTAGGGTCAATCGCTAGTTCCTGCAGCAGTTCTCGGTTCTCTGCAGGCTTCCGGCATTCGGCATTCACCGACAGCCACAGACACCCTCACTGGCCTTCCATCGATATACAGTAGATCATTTATACATACTGCAAACACTAACAGACCTACAACTGACCTTTGGCTGTTTTTAAAGCTGTCGCTTTCATTTCATTAGTTCCATGTAATTTTTGTGCTGTCGTCCTACCCACCAAAGTTATGTCTCTCTGAAACACAGAATTTTTTTTCCCCGTTCGCTGTTCAAGTTCCTTTAATCCACTATAACCGAGTAATGTTTAGGATTGAGTGCTGGGAGTTTGAAGAAGATACTGATACCAATAATACGTCATCTACCAGTGGTCATTACTTTCCGTGGCTGACTAGGACGCGATTATAGAGAGGGTTTCAGTACCCACGCACTAGGCGCGATGCTCATGATCGTTGTATTACCAAGGTCGTTCAATAAGTAATGCCCCACATTCTTTTAAAAAGCCATTAATATACATGCAAAGTCACCCTTGCTGGTGCTTGACATTTGACGTTGGTTCTGTGTGTCGGTGAAGTTTCGAACTGTTCTGGCAGACGGCAGAGCCGTAGTACTGCGTCAAAATGACGTCTACATACGACTCACGATACAAGCAGCGTGCTGTTACTGAATTCTTGTGTGCAGAAAAAGAAACAGTGGTGAACTTCCATAAACAATTTCAGTTTTTCTATGAATACTGTTTACTGTTAAGTAACAGATAACTGCATACAACAGTAATGTTCCGTAGGTTAAGCAGCCTTTTATACAGAGTGAGTCACCTAACATTACCGCTGGATATATTTCGTAAACCACATCAAATACTGACGAATCGATTCCACAGACCGAAAGTGAGGAGAGGGGCTAGTGTTATTGGTTAATACAAACCATACAAAAAAGCACGGAAGTATGTTTTTTAACACAAACCTACGTTTTTTTAAATGGAACCCCGAAAGTTTTGTTAGCACATCTGTACGTGTACCTCACCCCTCATGGTAATGTACATGTGTGTCAGTGAAAAAGACCAATAAAAAGGTGTTAGCATGTGGACGTAATGGGCTGTTCCAGTCTCTTCTGTACCTAAGGTCCAACACCGTTCCCTTTGGATCCCTACGTAATTCGGTGCTCTCCGATACACACGATCGAACAGCGAAGGAGTGGAACTCAAGCGTCAACTTTAGGTTACAATATCTCCGGGTGTAATTAACATTTTACAATGCAACAAACGGCACTGATTACGTATTTGTTTATACGTTCAGATGTGATAACAAAACTAACGAGGTCCCATTTAAAAAAACCTAGGTTTGTGTTACAAAACATACTTCCGTGCATTTTTGTATGGTTTGTATTAAACAATTACACTAGCCCCTCTCCTCACGTTCGGTCTGTGGAATCGATTCGTCAGTATTTGATGTGGTTTACGAAATATATCCAGCGGTAACGTTAGGTGACTCACCCTGTATATCATCACTCAGTTTCCGGTTTCTAAATGAGTTTAGTAGGACACTGATGGCATATGTAAAGAAAGTGATCGTTGCGACGTAACGTCTGATAGGTAAGGAGCACACCTAACGTTCTCTTAATGTGGGTACGAACTTACGTAACAAAAACTACTAGGAAAACTACCGCAGTCTATGTTTACTTATGATAATCTATAGTAGCCTTAGGTAGTTTCACAACTCTACTCATTCTCTTGCGCTAATCTGAAATCCTTTTGACGTTCCATTGGACCGCACTCAATTGTAGTAGAGAAACCGTGCACTCAGGTTTATAACGCGTCTATAGACCCACACTACTCAAAAGCGCCCAGTAGATGAAACCACGATACGACTGAAAACTCCTTTTGGGTCTTTGACAATGTACTTCCGTTGATTTTTAGAATATTACACGACGCAAACGCTGTATCCAGCGTTGCGCCGGAAGCAATGTAACGCTATCCGCGCAGGGATCAGCACAAGACACTCCGACCCACCGGTCGTGGTTCTACGTAGGAGCGGTTACGCAAAGAAGTGTGAGAAAAACGCTACGGTACTGAAGACTTAAGTGTGGTGTGTCTGTAGCATGTACTCACAGATCAGTGCACAAAATGTGAGCGAAATCTCACAAAATAATGGTAATCCAACGGCTGATCAATTCAGATATTATTGCTCCACATGACGGCTCAATATGAAGATATATTTAAATCTTAATACACGTTTCAGATGTCTTGTAAGTACTATATTCTTCATGTAGTATAACTACTTTTTCATTAAAAAGGAAGTGATCACCCTTCATTTCAGAAACGAACTTTAAACGTTTAGCATCTGGCAGAATAATGTAGAGGATGTGTGAAGTTTAGAATAATAGTTAACCAAAATCTGGACAAATATGCACTTAGTAAAGCCGTATGTGATAGTAGGAACCCTCCACAGTACACAGTCTCTGTAAGTAAACATTGCTGCAAGCGGGTGATAACCCCAAAATTTACGATTAACTGTTTATCCCACCTATGTACGCAGTAAAATTAGATGCACCTTTGATGCAATAATGGGGTAGATCCGCTGGAAACTGATGGTAAAACTTGTGATTAAATCTTTACTGCTTCCTGCGTTTGGGGCAAGAGACACCTCCAGGATGTACCCCTCTCTTGCCCCAAAGTGGTTCAGCAATCGCCCAGTAGGCAGAAGCACATTCCGACTCTTGTGCGTGTTGCTTGGCTTCCTCCAGCTGTTAGTTGGAGAAATGGCGGACTATAATGATGTGAGTGAATCTTGTGCAGAGTCAGGCAGCGAATTTAATCCCACCACTGATACAGACAACTATATGGGAAATGTAAAACTGGGTCGTCAAAGCGGCCGAAAGCGATTTAGAAATCCAATTACTTGGAAAACGAATCTGAGGAAGTCGGAACGTGCTGGGGGTGAAAAACGAACAGGTGCTACTACCACGGAGGAAGCCTGCTAGGCTTCAAACGCAAGAGAAACTTCTTGTCAATATTGAAAAAAGTGATATCTTGACGTGCGTCTGTGAAATAGAAAATCAAGAACGGCAAGATTCATACTTAAGTGGTCTCATAACGGTACGTAGCGTCGTGACACGCATACCAACAACAGGGACAAGTCACATGTCGAGCTCGCAGTTTCGAGTACAAGTTCGAAATGTAACACTTCCAGAAATGCATGTCTGTTTATATGTCGCTACGTAGAGTAGTGAAGTTTAACACTATATTGTTTCTTTTTAAGTCAAGCTCAAATGGCTCTGAGCACTATGGGACTTAACTTCTGAGGTCATCAGCCCCCTAGAAGTTAGAACTACTTAAACCTAACTAACCTAAGGACATCACACACATCCATGCCCGAGACAGGATTCGAACCTAAGACCGTAGCTGTCGCGCCGTTCCAGACTGTAGCGCCTAGAACCGCTCGGCCACTCTGGCCGGCGTTTCTTTTAGCTTAGGTTGAGACCAGAGGAATTTAAGCTATGTAAAACAGGATACTGACTGATATATGGGATTAGCAAGAGGAGTGTAGAGCGCATTTCAAGTTACATAGTACCAAACATTACACTTCCATAGAACAAGAGAGGACAACATGAAACGAGGTCCAGTGCCATTCCAGAAATCATTACACGACAGATAGACTGTCACATTAAAAGTTTTTCAAAGCGTTCATCCCACTACTGCAGGAAGCAGAGTAAAAAATGTTATTTGTATCCTGAGTTAAATCCGAGAAAGATGTATGACGTGTCTTTGGAGAAATATAAGCGAGACCAGCATATTTTGGAGGTAGAGGGTAACAGCTATAAACCTATTGTCTTGCATGATTTCAAGAGAATTTTAATTATGCATTTGGGAGCCCTCGAACGGACACTTGCAGAACCGGTTACACAGTAGCAAATCAAATGAAAAATATTTAACCCGAGGAAGAAAAGAAAGAACTTGCTACTAAGAAAGTGTCGTCTTCGAAAAACTGATTACTTCTACAGTGAACTGAGACAGAAATCTGCAGAGGCGCGGGAGGAGACTTCTGTTGAAACACTGTGTATTGACTACCAGCAGAACATACCATTACCCGAGGTACAACCTACTAACGCACTTTACAGACGTCAGCTTTGGGTATATATTTTCTTTGTCTATAGAGCCAAGAATAAAACAGACTCTTTTTTTATGCATGATGAATCGACTGGAGAGAAAAGTGCAATAGGTAATCAGCTTTCTGAATCACTGCTTTGAGAATGTAATGGGTGGAGGTAAGAGACATGTATAAATATTCTTAGACGGCTGTTCTATCCAAAATAAGTATTTTAGTTCCTGTTTAAGCATGTTACTGTTGGCAGATTGGAAACCATTACTCATGGGTTTGTTGAACCAGTTCATGTTTTAATGCCCGGCGATTGGCGTTTTGATCTAATCGAGAAGATCAAGCCCAGAATAGAGAGGACTTTTCTGCCACAGGAATGTGAAAAAGTAGTTCCATGTAACCAGCGTGAACGCTTCTATGATAAAGAGACTGTAAGTCATCTATAACCTTACTTCCTAAAGACCTTTAAAAGTGATACTAAACATCTATTTCTAGTGTATATTTATCAGGTCTTTCGTTACATTCGTAATAGTGATGTGGTAGAATATATATTCTATGTATATGTAGCTGCAAGCATGTCTAACTTCTGAGAGTTCAGGCTGCTGAAGCAACCTCAGAATATTACACTCACTGCTCCATGTGTATACCCGGACCCGCGCTGCTGCTACGGTCACAGGTTCGAATCCTGCCTCGGGCATGGATGTGTGTGATGTCCTTAGGTTAGTTAGGTTTAAGTAGTTCTAAGTCTAGGGTATTGATGACCTCAGATGTGAAGTCCCATAGTGCTTACAGCCATTTGTGCATATCAAGGAAAGCTGCCATTGAAAGTTGCGAAGCTAAAAGACACCATGCACTGGCGGAGCAGTACGTACCACGGAATGACAGTTGGTACTAGGAAGCACTGAAATGTTCATTACGTGAGGGAAGTGAAGACGATACTGATCCTCCTGCAGAAACCGAAGACAACGCATAATATTGAACATTCCACTTGCTGTGGTGACTATTATGTCTTGTTTGTATGTTTTGATTCATAGAGCACAAGTCTTTATTCTACGTCCGACAATGGAAATCACTGCATTAAAGACACATAATGTGTACCCACAGGACATATGGCCTGTAATTGGAAAAGTGTCATGATCATTTCTCCATTGGCAGAAGATTACAGAATAGTACCCCATTCGGATCTCTGGGAGGGGACTGTCGAGAGGGAGGTGAGCATGAGAAAAAGGTTGAATAATCAATGAAAGGATAATGATCTACGAGTCGTGGCGCGGAATTTCAGAAGCTTGAACGTGGTAGGGAAGCTAGCAAATCTGAAAAGGCAAATGCAATGGCTCAATCTGGATATAGTAGGGGTCATTGAACTGAAATGGAAAGAGGACAAGGATTTCTGGTCAGATGAGTATAGGGTAATATCAACAACTGCAGAAAGTGGTATAACTGGAGTAGGATTCGTTATGAATAGCAAGATAGAGTAAAGATAGTGTTACTGCGAACAGTAAGGTTTTCTCGTCAGAATCAACAGCAAACCAACATCGACAACGATAGTTCAGGTATGCATACCGACTTCTCAAGCTGAAGATGAGGAGACAGAGCAAGTATGTGTTGATATTGAATGGGTAATTCAGTACGTAAAGGAAGATGAAAATCTAATAGTCATCGGGGACTAAACCGCAGTTGCAGAGGAAGGACCTCAAGAAAGGGTTATGGGAGAACAGGAATGAGAGAGGAGAAAGACTAATTGAGTTCTTGTAATAAATTTCAACTAGTAATAGCGAATACTCTGTTCAAGAATCACGAGAGGAACAGACTTACTTGGAAAAGATCAGGAATTATGGGAATATTTCAGTAGGATTACACTATGATTAAACAGAGATTCCGAAATCAGATACTGGTTTGTAAGGCGTACACAGGAACAGATACAGATACAGATCACAATGTAGTAGTAGGCTGAAATTTAAGAGATTAGTCAGGAGGGATCAATACGCAAAGATACGACAGTTAGGAATAGCTCAGTAGGCAGTTCATTTGAAGAGGAATGGACATTTCTAAAAAGTGCAACCACAGAAGTTCGAAAGAAAAACACAGATACAAGGAAGGTAACTGCAAATAATCCGTGGATTACAGGACAAATACTTCAGTTGATAGATGAAAGAAGAAAGTATACAAATGTTTAGGAACATTCAGGAGACTACAAATAAAAGTCGCTTGGGAAAGAAATAAACAGCGAGTGCAGGGAAGCTATGATGAAATAGCTGCCTGAAAAATGTGAAGGGATCGAAAAAGAAATAATTGTTGGGACTATACAGAAGTAAAAATAATCTTCGGTGGAATCAAAAGCAAGGGTGGGAACATTTTAAGAGTGAAACGGGAGTTTCACTGTTAAATGCAGAGGAGACACTGGATAGGTGTAAAATGTGTAATGAAGAGTTTTATGAAGGATAAGAGTTGTCTAATGTGATAGAAGAATAAATAGGTGTAAATTTACGAATGATAGGGGATCCACTATTAGAATCAGAATTTGAAAGAGCTTAGGAACACTTAAAATCAAATAAGGCAGAAAGGAGAGATAACAGTACATCAGAATTTCTAAAATAATTGCGAGGGGTGGCAACAAAACGATTATTCATGTTGGTGTGTAGAGCGTACGAGCCCGGCTATATACCACCTGACTTCCGAAAAAATGCCTTCGACATGATTCCGAAGAGTGCCATAGCTGACAAGTGCGAGAATTATCACTCAATCAGCTTAACAGCTCAAACATCTAAGTTTCTGACCAGAACAATATACAGAAGAATGGAAAATAAAACTGAGGATGTATTAGATTACGATCAGTTTGGCTTTATGAAAGGTTAAACACCAGAGGGCCAATTCTGACATTGCGGTTGATAGTCGAACCAAAACTAAAGAAAAATCAAGACACGTTCATAGGATTTGTCAACCTGGGGAAATCGTGCGACAATGTGAAATGATGCAAATCCTTCGAAATTCTGTGGCTAATAGGGCTAAACTATAGGGAGAGACGGGTAATATACAACACTTACAAGAGCCAAGAGGGAGTAATGTGTGGGAGGCCAAGAACGAAGTGCTCGGATTAGAAAGGGTGTAAGACAGGAATGTAGTCTTTCGCCCCCACTGTTCAATCTATACATCGAAGAAGCAATGATGGAAATAAACGAAAAGTTCAGGATTCGGAATTAAAATTCAAGGTGAAAGGGTATCAGTCACAATATTCGCTGATGTGATTGCCATCCTCAGTGAAAGTGAAGAAGAATTACATGATCTGCTGAATGGAATAAACAGTCTAATGAATACAGAATATGGATTAAGAGTAAATCGAAGAAAGACAATAATGAGAAGTGACAGAAATGAGAACAGCGAGAAACTTAAAATCAGAATTGATGGTCACGAAGTAGATGAATTCTGCTAACTAGCCAGCAAAATGACTAACTACGGATGGAGCAAGTAGGACATAAAAAGCAGATTAGCACTAGCGAGAAGGGCATTCCTGGCCAGGAGAAGTGTACTACTATCAAATACAGGCCTTAATTTGAGGGAGAAATTTCTCAGCATGTTTATTTGGAGCACAGCATTGTATGGTAGTGAAACATGGATTGTGGGAGAACTGAAACAGCAGAGAATCGATAATTTGAGATGTGGTGCTACAGACAAGTGTTGAAAATTAGGTGGACTGATACGGCAAGGAATGAGTAGTTTCTGTGTGGGATCAGAAAGGGGAGGAATACGTAGAAAACACTGACAAGAGGTAGGGACAGGATCATAGGACATCTCTTAAGACATCAGGAAATAGCTTCCACTGTGTTAGAGCTAACTGTAGAAGCTAAAAACTGTAGAGGAAGATGAAGATTGGAATACATCCAGCAGATAATTGAGGACGTAGACTGCGAGTGTAACTCTGAAATGAAGAGGCCGCATTAAACCAGCAGAAGACTCAAGACTAAAAAAAAAACAAAAGTTTTGGGCTGTTAGGGGGAGGGGACAAAACAGCAAGGCCATTGGTCCCAGTATCTAAGGCGGCAGAAACCAATGGAGGAACAACACAAACAGCACAGTTCAGTTCAGTCACAGGGAAAGGAACGTCAGTACAGCAGAAGGAGGAAAGAACAGGAAGAGGGTGGGGGGAAATGGCGAGATCAGGGGAGCCCCAGAAACACTTCGCACCTTGAGGCACCAGCACCGCCACCGACCCTTCCCGATCCGCACACCACACCATGACCACGACACAATTGGGGCAGCATCAGAGGAACAGGACAAAAGAAAAGGGGAAACAAAAACATAGGGAAAAAGGAGGAGAACGTGGCCAGTGTGGAGGCAATGGCAAGGCCTCCATAAGTAATGCCAGCGCTAACTGAGGGACTTCAGTTCCAGAATGAAATTCAAGGACTTAACCTGGGAGGAAGAACCGCTTTCGTAAACAAAATTGAGGACAGAATAACCAGGACAAGGAAGGTGGGAGGATATATTTAGTGTGAAAGGCCAAATAGTGGGGGCACTCCAGCAAAATATGGATTACTGTGAGGAGTACCTCACAACTAGAAATGGGAGAGTGGGAGAGGTGGCTTGTTTCAGAACAGAAAGCCATGAGTCAGCCTAGTCTGTCCAAAACAAAGACAGCTGAAGATAGTAGATTCCCACCGGGAGAGGTGGGGGGAAGAACGTCACATGGCAACTGTGCAAAGTTCATTAGACAGGAGGGTAACCTCCCAATAGTTGGTCCATGAATGGTCTAAATGGCATTTGACATACAGACGCAAATCTGCCCCCAGAGGGGTCACAAAGAATTGGGTGCAGGTATTTGCCCCTCTCTGCCCCCTCCCCCACCACACGATCAGCGAGTACATTACCCGGGATACTTACATGGTTCGGAACCCAAAGAAAATCAAATGAACAAACAACAATGCCAAGATCGGCGAGGAGGTCGTGGATGGCAGAGAGCAAGAGATGGCAGGAAAAACACTGAGCTATAGCCTGAGGGCTATCAGTGTAAAAGACAATGCCACACTGAAACTCTCATTACAGCATTCAGAACAAACAATGGAACACCACTGAAGTAATGGAAGCTTTCATACCCCAGAATAAATCCCTCCAAATCCAGGGCTGAGGAACTAACCAATGGGCTATGGTTGGGAGAGAACATGAGGAAGAGGACAAAAAGGGGAGATAGATATCATGGTGGAGCCCAACTAGTAAACCCACCCAAAGGAGGACAATGTGTGGACGACATCCTGAAGCGATGAAAACAACAGAATGGGAGAGGTGAGTGGGGGAAGAGCAGATAGTGCTAGTGTAGGGAATCAGGAATAGGGACCTCCAAACCGAACGGGGAGGGAACCTATTGTCAATGGAAAGATTATTGACAGGGTTAATTGCAAGAGGCAATGATGACTAAGTAGATACCATGATGGTGAACTGGGTCCAAGAGGATCAGCATGGAAGGGGCAGCTGATCCATAAGCTTGACAGCCATAGTCCAGACAGAACTAATGCCCTATGAAGACAGAGAAGGGTCAAGCGATATGTGCCCCAACAGGTTAGCTGGTTACTAGAGTTACAGGGACCAAACTGCGAGACTCTTAATCCTATACATAGAGACCAAGGAATAATTTTCAGCAGAAGGATACAAAAGACAAATCCTTAGAATCCAAACTGTAAGCAAGATAAAATAAGACAGAGATAAATTCAAGGAGAGGTAGGAGGGGAGCGAGAGAGTTAAGATTGGTGAGCCACTCTGCCCCAGGAGGTGTGATTAAGGAAGCAAAAGACCTAAAGCTTACGAAGCCACCAACCCTCAAGTGTCAGACATAGGGCAACCAAGTTAGCTCGTCAAAAAGAAGTCCCAAGAAGTAGAACTGGGGGACTGGCTCAGGTGTTGGGTATTGAGGTAGAGCTCTGGATCAGGGTGGACCATAGTGCAGCGACAGAAAAGCACCACCCTCAATGGGAGAGAAATGAAAACCACGCGAGTTTATCCATGTGGTAGTGCATCAGATGTCATCCTGGAGCTGTCGTTCTGTGGGGGCCGCGGAGTGGGGGGTAGCCCAAATACAGAAATCATCCACATTTAGAGCAGGGTGACCAACGTCCATTACAGTCTACAAATCCATTAATAGCGATAAAAAAAAGATGAATATAGAGTTCTCTAGAGCGCCACTCCTGGGTCTGAGGAGAGTTTAGAATACTGCCAACCCACACTCTGAACGACTGGTGGGAAATGACTGGAGGGTGAAAATCGGGAGGAGTCCCCAAAGACCCCACTCATGGAGGATAAATAGGAAGTGATGGTGCCAAAGTGTGTCATAAGCATTACGAAAATCGAAGAAAACTGCAGCAAGATGGCAGCACTAAGAAAAGTTCTGCCAAACTGCGGATTTCAACTGAAGCAGATGATCAATCAGTTCCCCATAAAGGCTGCACATGTAAACAGATAAAGATCCAGGGTTCGAGGGCCCACATCAGCTGACAAGCCATCATCTGTTCAAGTAACATGCAGGGGACATTGGTCTGGATGATTGGCCAGTAACTATCAAGGGACGAAGGATCCTTGCCGCCCTTAAGGACGGGAACAACAACACTGTCTGTCCACTGACAGGGGAAAATACCTTTTAGCCAAATACAGTGAAACACCTGGAAGGGATATTGTCATTGTGGGGGACTGAATTGTTGAAGCAATTGGTTATATGTGGAATCATGGCCAAAGCCTGAATAGTGGGAAGAAGAGAGAGAAAGAAGAATTTCAAATTCAGTAAAGGGTCCATTGTAGGATTCCACCTGACAAGGAATAAAACATAAGTGGGAAGCATCAGTCTGCTGTTCCCAGAGGAGGAAGGCAACTGCATATGAGGCTGATGCCGCTGCCATTGAATAATGTGTCACAAGATGTCCTGCAAGTACTGACGGATCGGTACAAAGGCCACCTGGAAGGATAAGGCCTGGAATTGATGCTGTAGTATGTAGCCTACACTTTTGATAAAGAGACACTAGAGACTAGGGTGGAGACAGCATTCCAACACACCTGCTTGCTCTCTTTTATCAAGTAATGGGCTTTGGCGCGATAGGTTAAAAGACTGGGAGAGGATAGGTGCCCATTAAAATGTTGAAACGCTCGACGACGATCACGGATGACGAAGGCAACGGCCGTGCTCCACGATCACAACTTCATCTTTTTTGTCTTCTGACTGGTTTGATGCGAAACGCCACGAATTCCTCTCATGTGCTAACCTCTTCATCTCAGAGTAGCACTTGCAACTTACATCCTCAATTATTTGCTAGATGTATTCCAGTCACTGTCTTCCTCTACATTCTTGACTTCTACAGCTCCCTCTAGTATCAAGGAATTCATTCTCTCATATCTTAACAGATGTCCTATCACCCTGTCCCTTCTCTTTTTCAGTGTTTTGCACATATTCCTTTCCTCTCCGATTCTACGCAGAACCTCCTCATTCCTTACCTCATCAGTCCACCCAATTATCAACATTCATCTGTAGCACCACATCTCAAATGCTTCGATTCTCTTCTGTTACGGTTTTCCCACAGTCCGTGTTTTACTACCATACAATGCTGTACTCCAGATGTACATTCTCAGAAATTTATTCCTTAAATTAAGGCCAATATTGGATATTAGTAGACTTCTCTTGGCCAGTAATGCCCTTTTTGCCATTGCTAGTCGCTTTTGAAGTCCTCCTTGCTCCATCCGTCATTGGTTATTTTACTGCCTAGGTAGCAGAATTCCTTAACTTCATCTACTTCGTGCCCATCAATCCTGATGCTAAATTTCTCTCAGTTCTCATTTCTACTAATTCTCATTACCTTCGTCCTTCTTCGATTTACTCTCAATCCTTATTATGTACTCATTAGACCATTTCGTTCAGCAGATTATGTAATTATGTAATTCTTCTTCACTTTCACTCAGGATAGCAACGTCATCAGCGAATCGCTTCATTGATATCCTTTCACCTTGAAATTTAATTCCACTCCTGAACCTTTCTTTTATTTCCATCATTGCCCCCTCGATGTACAGATTGAACAGTAGGGGCGAAAGGCTACATCCTTGTCTTACACCCTTTTTAATACGAGCACTTTGTCCTTGGTCGTCCACTCTTATTATTCCCTCTTGGCTGTTTTACATTATATGACCCGTCTCTCCCTATAGTTTACCCCTACTTTTCTCAGAATTTCGTACATCTTGCACCATTTTACACTGTCGAACGCTTTTTCCGGTCGACAAATCGTATAACCGTGTCTTGATTTTTCTTTAGTCTTGCTTAAATTATTAACCGCATTGTCAGAACTGCCTCTCGTGCCTTTACCTTTCCTAAAGCCAAACTGATCATCTTATAGGACATGCTCAATTTTCTTTTCCTTTTTTCTGTATATTATTCTTGCAAGCAACTTGAATGCATGAGCTGTTAAGCTGATTGTGCGGTAATTCTCGCACTTGTTAGCTCTTGCCGTCTACGGAATTGTGTGGATGGTGCTGTCCCGAAAGTAAGATGGTATGACGCCAGACTCACACATTCTAGACACCATCGTGAATAGTTGTTTTGTTGCCACTTCCCCCAATGATTTTAGAAGTTCTAATGGAATGTTATCTATCACTTCTGCCTTATTTGATCTTAAGTCCTCCAAAGCTCTTTTCAGTTCTGATTTTAAAACTGGATTCCCTATATCTTCTAAATCGACTCCTGTTTCCTATACAACCTGACAAAGAAAGTGTAAACACTACCTCAGAGGTATATAGAATCCAATCAGCGTGTTGGAAAGCCCAGTGGGTAATCTGGCCATCCAGAGGCGGGAAGGGAATGAAAGAATCAACAGGATGCGGTTACTATCGCAGTGGTCATCGTGTGGTGACCTGCTTAGGGAAGGAAGAAGGGGAGGGGAAGATAGTGAAAGATCGATGACAGAGAAAGTGCTACCCCCAACTAGACGAAAAAGCACTGTCACACAAAGGGTGATAGGTCTTAAAATCCCCATGGAGAAGGGAGGGGGGAGATGCTGAAGGAGGGCAGTTAGGGCAACAGGTGTAGGTGGCCTGTCAAGAGGGAGATAGAGATTGCAAACTGTGACCACTGAGTCCAAGTGGACATAGATGGCAACTGCTTCCAGTGTTGTATGACTAACAACATCCATACAGACCAATGTTCAAATGCCACCAGAGGCTTTCTAAGGGCCAATCCGGTTCCAACAAAGCATGAAACCCATGAAGGGTCAGTGAGTGAGCAGCAGTAACATGAGATTCCTGGAGGATGGCACAAGTTGCCGAGTAAAAGGAAATAAGGTATTGGAACTCCGAAAAGTGATGGTAGTACCCATTACTGTTCCACCCAATTATCTTGGAGTGGCGATCCAAATTGGAGGCGAATGGGATGGAGCCAGCCAGTCATGCCACCAGGTCAACATCCATCACCAATGAGGATGGGATGACGTCCATAAACAAGAGGTCACACTCAGGTGGTGAGGAGGGGAGAAGGCACATCCAAAGCCACTGGGCAAGTCTTCTTGTGGGACTTATGTTTCTTCTTCTCCGCTTTTGTAGGTCGAGGAGGGCAGGGCAAGGATCTGGAGACTAAAGAGTGTGGGCGACCTTGAGGCACACCTACTGTGTGTCCCGTGGCTGAGTCGTGGTAGTAGGCCCCCATTCTAAGAGACGCTGCTGGGGTGAGGGTTAGCAGGAGGGAGCCATATCACCAGCAACGACGAAGAAGAGGAACACCTCTCTGTCCACAGACTGGAGGTGGCACCAAAACAGTACAGCATGAGAACTGCAGGGGAAGGGGAAAGAAGAGGAAGGAGGAAATGGGGTAACGGGACAGAGGAGATGGAAATAAGTTAACAGAGACGAAGTTATTGATGTAGGGTGAAGTCAGTCGTATTTCTAACGAGCCTCAGTGTAGGATAAGCAGTCAAGGAACTTATACTCCTGTATCTTCTTATAAACGAAGCAATCTGGCGAGTGTGGGAGTGGCAGTCATGACGATTAACACACACGGGCGGCGGAACACAGGAGCTTCCCCCCCATGCAGTGGGTGTCCGCATTCATCACACAGATGGTCCACTATACAGTGGGAAGATATATGCCTGAAACAAAGGAGTCTAAGCAGGATGTAAGGGTTCACGTCACACTAATAACACATACCTTGACTTTCTCTGAATGGATATCTCCCTCAAATACCAGAATAAAGGCGCATGTATTGCTTATGATTGTCCTTATGACTTTCTTGAATACGCCAAATAAACTGAACACCTCATCGTACCCGATTTCTCATTTGTTTGAAGGATGAAATGGCTTCAAATGGCTCTGAGCACTATAGGACTTAACATCTGGGGTCATCAGTCCCCTAGAACTTAGAACTACTTAAACCTAACTAACCTAAGGACATCACACACATCCACGCCCGAGACAGGATTCGAACCTGCAACCGTAGCGGTCGCGCGGTTTCAGACTGAAGCGCCTAGAACCTCTCGGCCACCCTTGCCGGCTGAAGGATGAAATCCCTATGCAAAGTGACTCCCTGAACCATCATCAATGTGTTGAGGACTAATGGACACTGGGACGTCGCCTAGATGATCGAAAGCTCGAAGGGCTGCAGAATGGGCGGCAGAAGAAGTTTTAATGATCAGCAAATCCGACCACATCTCACTGAGAGATTTCACTTCGCCTAGCATGTCATCGATATGTTCCACAAAATATAAAAGCTTGCTAGCGGTGAACGTGTTCCCATAAGTGGCCTTCCGGCCAGTGACACCAAACGCTCATTTCCATTGAGCTTAAGAAAAAGCTACATGTGAACCAATATGGCCACATGTTACATCATTATGTACTGCATACAGACGAGAAACAGTTCGAAGACGATGACTACTTGTATCAGCGTGACACTACAACATATTATAAAGCAACATCTGGGACGCAGTGGTTTGCGGACAGTAACACCCCTAAAATGGTCTGGCCTGCCCAGCGACCGGATATGAACCCCACACCTCTGGAAGCTGTTGGAATATTTACTTCGTTCCGGACCCCACACTACCTTGTCTGATGCCGGCTCGTAAGAAAGAATGCGATGTCACTCCCCTACAGGTACACGCATTCAGACAGCTTATGAAAGCCGGCCGGGGTGGCCGAGTGGTTCTAGGCGCTACAGTTTGGAGCCGCGCGACCACTACGGTCGCAGGTTCGAATCCCGCCTCGGGCATCGATGTGTGTGATGTCCTTAGGTTAGTTAGGTTTAAGTAGTTCTAAGTTCTAGGGGACTAATGACCTCCGAAGTTAAGTCCCATAGTGCTCAGAGTCATTTGAACCATTTTGAAATTTGTTCGGCTGTCAAAAGCTTGAGCGTGAAGCATTCAAAAACTTATTGAAAGATCACTCACAAAACTCAAAGACGTCGTGGTCTTATGTACACATTTTCTGTGGCACCAATATTTCTGTCGACACACTCAAGGATGACACAAAAGCAGAAACTGAACATACCAAAGCAGAAATAGAAACACTGAACTCCGTTTTCAAATGTTCCTTTACAAGCAAAATCCAGCAATACTCCTCTTGTTCAATTGTCGCACCATTCCGAGGATAAATACAAAGGATAATGGTGTCAGTGGCATTGAGAAGCGGTCGAAATCACTGAAATTGAGCAAAGCTCCTGGACTTCATGAAATCCCTGTCATATTCTGTACATAATTTTCGTCTTAGTTAGCCATTCTTTTAATCGTAATATAGCGTAGATTGCTCGAACAAAAGTCTTCAACTAGTAGTTGGAAGAAAGCGCCAAATGATCCCCTACTGTCCAATCATTTTAATCTGTAGTAGGATCACTGAACATATGCTAGGCAGTAAGATAATGAGGTGTTTCGAATATAATGATCTCCTCCACGACAATCAGAATGGATTTAGGAAACTTAGGTCACGCGAAACAGAATTTTCTCACGTTGCTTCCTGAAAATCGAGCATCAAGGCCATCGGGAAGATGCAATACTTTTTGACCTCTGAAAGGCATTATCAAACGGAGTTTTTGGACTAGACTGGGGATATCTTGACAGAAAGGACACAGCATGTTATCATGGAGGGAAAATCGCTGAAAGATGTCATAATAAGCTTCAGCTCCCAATCTTCTATCCCTGCTACCTTCAGAATTTCAAATTGTGCATTCCAGTTAACTTTGTCAAATGCATCCTACAAATCTACAAATCTAGGTTTGCCTCTTTTCATTCTATCTCCTAAGGTAAGCGGCAGACTCAGTTTCGCCTTATTTGCTCCTACTTTTCTCCGAAACACAAACTGATTCCCCGTCATATCGGCTTTTTCTACTTTATTTACAAGTCTAGTTCCGTAGGACCAAATTGGGGAGCAACTCTCCATGGTAATGGAACGTGTCAGTACATGAAATTACAACATAAAAGTAATAACAGATAAAAATAAAATATTTATGAACCCGAAAAAATTCAATCCAAAAGTTTCATTAAAACGCAATCAACAATACAACAAGAATCAGCTTAGTTTTTCAAGGAACTCCTCGACAGGAGTAATGCATGAGGAAACTCTTCAGTTACGATTTGAAAGCGCATCGATCGCTGCTAAGATTTTTGAATTCGAAAGGTAGCTTATTGAAAATGGATGCAGCAGTATACTGCACACTTTCCTGCACAAGAGTTAAGGAAATCCGACCCAAATGCAAGTTTGATTTCTGCCGAGTAATAACCAAGTGAAAGCTGCTTATTCTTGGGAATAAGCCAATAATGTTAACAAGAAATGACATTAAGGAATATATATATTGAGAGGCCAACGTCAAAATACCCGTGAGTAGGGGTCGACAAGAGGTTCGTGAACTTGCACCACTTATTGCCCAAACCACCCGTTTCTGAGCCAAAAATATCCTTTTGGAATGGGAAGAATTACCGCAAAATATAATACCATACGACATAAGTGAATGAAAAGAAGCAAAGTAGACTAATTTTTGTGTCGAACGATCACTCACTTCAGATACCTTTCGAATAGTAAAATGGTATCATTAAGTCTGTGAACAAGATCCTGAACGTGGGTTTTCCACAACAGTTTAATATCTATCTAAACACCTAGAAATTTGAACTGTTCAGTTTCACTAATCATATGCCCATTCTGTGAATTTGTTGAATTGTGTGTTAGGAACTGTAAAAATTGAGTCTTACTGTGATTTAGCATTAGTTTATTTTCTACAAGCCATGAACTTAGGTCATGAACTGCACTATTTGAAACCGAGCCAATGATGCACACAACATCCTTTACTACCAAACTTGTGTCATCGGCAAACAGAAATATTTCGGAGTTACTCGTAATAGTAGAGGGCATATCATTTATATAAAAAAGGAACAGGAGTGGACCCAACACTAATCTCTGGGGCACCGTCCACTTGACCATACCACATATCAGAGCCATTCTGAACGTTGTGAATAATGACCTTTTGCTGTCTGTTGCTAAAGTAGGAGGTGTACCAATTGTGAGCTATTGCCCGTATTCGGTAATGGTCAAACTTCTGGAAATAATAAATAATACGTGTGAAGTATTGTGAGCATGACTTATCAAACAAATGGTTCGGTGATATTCATACATCCCTTCTTCGTAATTGTGATTATTGCAGTCTTTAAGTGAGAAGGTCTCTCATCTGACTCATATTTTGCATACCACACGTAATAGCCTTGCCGTGGCCTTGACAACTGTGAGCGCATTACGTCTTTCGGTGCTCTGTCAGATGCTTTTCGCAGTATCGCATCTCTCCCACCTCAGAATGGTAAGCGGTGGCTCTGCTTCGGTCCCCGCTGTGGACCGGATGCGACTCGTAGCGAAGCGGTTGTGGTCGCCGCCGCACGCTTTTAATAACGTCGCGTTTCGATTGCGTCGCGTATCGGCGGGCCGCGCTGACGGCGACATACGGCGCCGAATGCAGCTGACGTGAATTGCGGACGGCTCAGATCTGTTAGCGCCGGCCGTTATCTCGCTGCACTGGGGCGGCACAGTCAATAACAGATAATGGTGTTTAGCCTGCGAATCGTACGCGGCTGGGAGCATTTCATTTGCCTCGGCACTCGCCCTCGGTAATTATTTGCCGCGAGGGAGTCAATGCGACACGGAAATTAGCTCGTTGAGCTTGAAGGCGAAGCAGTCATAACAGTATTGTTGCACCACAAATAATTAATTGGGCGCAACTGAGTAAATATTAAGATACCTGCCGCGGCTAACGCAAGGGACCGCACGAGTGGGTCAGACCGGAGCTGGCCGACTGTCGTTGCATCGGGGACTTCTGCCGATACTAGGATTGGATAAAAAGTAATGGCAACATTCGCGTAACACGAGGGATTTGCATCAGATAGTATACGCGCTGTCTGTAGCCGATAGCGAAAGGTCACTTGAAGTAGTTCAGTGAGCGGCGACGGCTGTGTTTGTTGAGTCTGTTGCAGTGTGTAGTTTCAAAGAGCGTGAGGCCAGTTCCAGCACGCTAACAGAGGGTCACTGCAGACTACTTCTGCCATTTCTCGCGATATCACCTCGCATCTTCCGGCACTGCATCCCACCATCCTTCATGACAATACGCGATGCCACACGACTAGACCGGTGCGAGAGCTCGTGCCTACGTGGGGGTGGGAGATATTGGAACATCCACCATATTCACACGATACGAGTCGGTACGATTACGACCTATTCTCCAAAATAAATTAACATCTTCGTGGCATGCGCTACAACACAAGAGAAGACATCATCCATGTCGTAGGGTGGTCCTTGCCGTGCATCGACAGAAATTAACGCGTTGACGGTATAAGACGCCTCCGGTGAGTGTGGCGTAGGGTGATCGAGAGCCAGGGCGATTATAATGTGCGCCTGTAATATGATGAACGTCTGTCAGTAAAGTCTGGTATGAATTATGACAGCGTTGCGACTACTTTTTATCCAACCCATGTACATTAGCTGGTCCGGACACTCAGAAAAACATACGTTTTTCGTATTAGGTTCAGTGTGCTCCCACCTACCGCCAGGCTCTCCATATCAGCGACCTCAGTAGTCTTTAGACATCGTGAGAGACCAGAATGGGGCGATCCGCCGAGCTCACGGACTTCGAAAGTGGTCAGGTGATTGGGTCTCAGATGTGTCGTGCGTATGTACGCGAGATTTCCACACTCCTAAACATCCCTAATTCCACTGTTTCCGAGCTGATAGTGAAGCGAAAACGTGAAGGGACACATACAGCACAGACCGCCAACAGTAGAAGAGGGTCGTAATGTGTAATAGGCAGACATTTATCCAAACCATCATACAGGAATCCAAACTGCATCAGGATCTACTGCAAGTCAGACGGGAGGTGGGAAAACTTGGATTTCATGGTCGAGCGGCTGTTCATAAGCGACACATTGCACCAGTAAATGGCAAACGACACCTCACTCGGTGTAAGGAGCGTAAACATTGGACGATTGAACAGAGGAAAAACGTTGTGTGGAGTGACGAATCACGGTACACAATGTGGCGATCCGATGGCAGGGTGTGGGTATGGAGAATGCCGGTGACGTCATCTAAATGTTCAAATTCGTGTGAATTCCTAAGGGACCAAACCGCTGAAGTCATCGGTCCCTAGACTTACACACTACGTAAACTAACTTATGCTAAGAACAACAAACATACCCATGCCCGAGGGAAGACTCGAACCTCCGGCGGGAGAGGCCGCGCAATCCGTGACATGATGCCTCAAACCGCGCGGCGAACGTCATCTGCCAGCGAGTGTAGTGCCAACTGTAAAATTCGGAGGCGGTGGTGAAGTCGGTTTTTGATGGAGGGGGCTTGCACCCCTTGTTGTTTTGCGTGGCACTATCACAGCACAGGTAGTGATGGTTTAAGCACCTTCTTGCTTTCCACTTTTGAAGAGCAATTCGGGGATGGCGATTGCATCTTTCAACACTATCGAGCTACTGTTCATAATACACGGCATGTGGAGGAGTGGTTACACCACAGTAACATCCCTGTAATGGACTGGCCTGCACAGAGTCCTCACCTGAATCCTATAGAACACCTTTGAGATGTTTTGGAACGCCGTCTTCGTGCCAGGCCTCACCAACCGACAAGAATACCTCTCCTTTAAGCACTCCATGAAGAATGGGCTGTCATTCTCAAAGAAACCTTCCAGCATGAAACCTTCCAGCACCTGATTGAACGTATGCCTGCGAGAGCGGAAGTTGTATAAGTCATTTTCTGCCAAGTGTCAGGATACTTTTGATCACATAGTGCACGAGAGCTATTCGGAAAGTAAGTAACGATCGTTTGCGATATGGAAACCGCAATGAAAATCAAAACTGTTTTATTTGCAGCAGTTAGCTACACCTTCCAGATACTTCCCTACATAGACGCCGCTCTGACTTAGACGTCTGTCGTAGCGTTTTACAAACTTTCCAATGCCCTTGTTACAGGAGGTGGCCTCCTGTGCTTTCCGGCAATTTTCTACGCTGGACTGTAGCTCGTTGTCTGTGCCAAAATGCTGTCTTACAACCCACCGATTCTTTTGAGCAGAGATGAAAATCATAGGCAGTCAATCACTTCTTATTAAAAACGCTGCTGGAGCATTGTCATTGCTCCTGCAGTGTGCAGCCGAGAACAGTCGTGAAGGAGGAAAAGCACGGCAGTTACGTTACGTGGATTTTCATGGAATCAGCCCAAATCTCACGACAGCCACCCAGGCTTCGCGGGAGACACTGTTTCCAAGGCACTTTTACGCTCTCACTGTGCGCTCACAGCTCAGAAGGGTGGCGTGACGTGATCTAAAGGCATATTAGAGAGACACTTTGCCCAACACACTGGTGCAAAACTTCGTCAGATTTTCACTGTAGTTTCCATTTTGCTATCGATCATTCCTTACTTTCCAAATAGCGCTCGTATTTTCAGAAATTTCTTCCTGAAGTTAAGAACTGTGTTTGATACTGAGAGACTTCTTTTTGTGTGGGATGCTCTGTTTGTTTGTGCTAGTCTGTTCCTAACGTCTTTTTTGCTCCGTCTGCCATGCGTTATTTTGACAAGGCAGAGGAATAGGCTCTCTTCGTCTAATTCGTGGTCCTCAATTTTGAGGTTAAATTTATCGCTTATCTCATTTCTGCTATTCCTCATTACTTTAAGCTTTCTTTGGCTTCCTCTCATGTCATATTCTGTGTTCCTCTGAACTGTGTATTCCATTCCACACATTCGCTTTACTGCTACATTTAGCTTGCAGATACGCTGCCACCCCTGCTAGTCCCAGGGTTCCGCGCCAGGTGAGGATTCGACCGTAACTACAGGATCAACGTATTCTAATATCCAGCTAACAAAGTGAAAATTCCATGCAAACATAATGCTAAAAAACGGTCAAGCGTGTGAAAATAATAAAACATCAAACAGTATTTAGTGTAAATAGGATGATTTAGCATACGGCAAAATCCCGGTAACAGGATTCTCAAGCGAGACGTAGATAAGGAAGTTACAGTTACCCGCCCAGTGCTGATGATAAATCCTTGTTTATTACGATCGATCTGAGTCCTCATACCATCATTCAGAATCATGTATACTAAAGGAAGGAGTACATGAAAGGTGTTTCATATTTGACAGTCGATATGACGCTATCTGTTGTTGTTCATGACAACTTTCATGTTACTATGGGAAATTTCGTGAACAACTACTGCAGCTGTTTGCTTACAATTCTGGGTTATACAGGCAGTGGTCGTCGTTGAGTGACTGTAGAAGGATGCAAGACGACTTCGACAAAATTTCCAGTTGGTGTGATGGATGGCAGCTTGCTCTACGTGCAGAAAAATCAGATGAGTAGGAAAAACAATCCCGTAGTGTTCGAGTACAGCAATAGTAGTGTACTGCTTGATACGGCGACGTCGATGAAATATTTTTGCGTAACGTTGTAAAGCGATGTGAAATAGGAAGAGTACTTACGGACGGTAGTAGGGTAGGCGAATGGTAGCCTTCGGTTTATTGGCAGAATTTTAGGAAAGTGTGGTTATCTCCGAAGGCGGCCGTGTGTACAGGACAATTGCGATCCGTTCTTGAGTACAACTCAAGTGTTTGGGGTCCCCACTGTCGGAGCAAAGTAAGACTTCGTGGTAATTCAGAGCGGAATGCTAGCTTTGCTGCCGATAGGTTCGATCAGTGTGCATTACGGAGATGCTTTGTAAACTCAAGTGAGAATCACTGGAGGGAGGACGACGTTCTTTTCACTGAAAATCACTGAGACAGGCGATATAATTTCACGGAAAACTACGGACTCAATGTATAGAACCGGAATCTGAAGCTGATGCAGAACGATGTTACTACGTACGGAGACATATGGGCAGTCGTTTATTACCGCTCAGTTCGCGAGTGGACGAGGAAAGCAAATGACAAGAGCTGTTTGGTACACTACATAAATCCGCTAGTAAATGGTAGGATTACTGGTAGTATTGATAAAATTGATGGACATAGAAACATAAATGTATGTGTGAGAGAGGAACCTCGAGCCGACGTCTTCTGTTTGTTTTTTTGTTTTGATTGTTTCTTTGTTCTGCACAAATTAGAAGCGCATATCGTCCAGTGTTAGTCCTTTGTGTGTTTTATAACCTTAAAAAATATAAATTGCATTTTGCAAGTAATGAAAATTAGTTGATTGTGTAACTTCTGCGCGTTTATGTGATTAAAGCAGTTACTTTTGATGCAGTTAAATTTACATGCATAAAAATTTTAAAAATCTGTATAATTATTGTTATTATTTTGTACTCAGTACGACGTTCTTCATGATGGTCAAAGGCAAGGGTTTTCTGTTACTATCGATGAGTGTGAATTTCTTTATGAATGATGGAAACATATTTTATATAAGCTCGACGAAGTATTGAGGCGATGTACAGTAAATTTTCGTTCCGAAGTTTTTATTTAATTTTACCTTTTTCTAAGGAAACTGCTTGCTCTTGGCGACGAACTATGCCTTTCTTAAATACTTACGAACTGTAGGGCATCAGCTTCAAAAAATAAACTGCACAAAAGAGTTAAAGGATCACTTTTCCGAAATCCCGTGATTGTCTTCATTTACGACTCATAAGTTATAATTTGGCTGGAAGGTGCTTACAACCTTATTCTAGTAGTGGTGTAAAAGCATAGCGCCCTCAGGCTCGAAGACGCTTCAAAAGACAAGGTGTCAGCACAGGCGGAAAAAAGACCACACTCACAAGTTCATCCGACGTGCGAGGTGGGTTAGTAGTGTCATATTATGATCAAATTGCATCACTATTCTGCCCAACTCCATGTGATCGTATTACACGACCCCCTTACGCACATTCCACCCCTTCTTTTTACGCCTCTGCCATGTACGTTAGAACCGCTACACCCAGCGCTGAAATCACGCGGTTTTCTGATGGATGCCGAGGAAAAGATTTCAGACACGCCCTGCCCATGATCGACTCGATAAAGCCTCAGGGAGTGGCGTAAAGGACGTCAATGTAACCACCCCTTTCATTGGGGGTGTTGATCCTCGCACATTTCGCTGTCAGTAACGACAGTTCTCAGTGGAGTGAGCAACAGGATGTCTATCTTGACAACATTTGACCCCGCTTACATCTCCGGACGCTTCAAGATCTCTCTAATGACATTGTGGATCTTCATTCCCACGGAATGTGATCACACCCCTTTGTAGAGAGGCGGGATCGCTAATTTTGCTCTCGTGTGCAGGATGGAACCACTAGGGACCGTTTGAAACCGTTCGTCGATTTTTACCCATGAGACTTCGTGAAACGTGTGGAAAACTTTGTTGTAGGGAGTCAATAGCCACACGGCGATTATTCGCACACTTCTTCTTCAACCTTCTGCCCAAGCTCTTGTGAAATTACAGAAAGTCTCCCATTCATTTTTTCGTCGTGGGTGTCGGTATCCACTTGCTAACATTCTGACGATTCATTAACTCACATTCGCACGTCTCCACTGGCGATGGACATTGGCTACCGATTCGTTGTGCCAACTCTGGAACCGAATGACTGAATGACAATGAAATGGGTGAGAAAACGGAGGGCGCACCGGCGACATTTACGCAGCCTTCTACGACAGTGCTGCTAAAACAGAATCATTAAACAGAGTCTTCCGGAATTCTTTCACCAAAGAAGACGACGTACATATTCCAGAATTCAAATCAAGAACAGCTGCCAACATGAGTAACTTAGAAGTGTAGAGAAGCAGTTAATTAGAGCAAGTCTGCGGTCAAGATTTCATGCCAATTACGTTTCTTTCAGAGTATGCTGATGCAATAGCTCCTAACTTAACAATCATATACAAGTGCTCACTCGACAAAAGATCTATACCCAAAGCACAGGTCACGCCAATATTCAAGAAAGCCAATAGGAGTAATCCACTAAATTACAGACCCATATCATTCAACAGGGTTCTGGAACATATATTGTGTTCGAACTTTACGAACTACCTCAAAAAGAACAGTCTACTGACACACAGCCAGCACTGATTTAGAAAACATTGTACTTGTGAAACACAACTAACCCTTTACTCACACGAAGAGTCGAGTGCTATCGTCAAGGGAGTTCAAGTTCATTCCGTATTTCTAGATTTCCGGAAGGCTTTTCACGCCGTAACTCACAAGTGACTTGTAATGAAATTGCGCGCTTATGCAATATCGTCTCAGTTATGCGACTGGATTCGTGGTTTCCTGTCACAGTCCGTAGTGATTGACGGAAAGTCATCGAGTAAAACAGAAGTGATTTTTAGCGTTCCCCAAGGTAGTGTTGCAGGTTCTCTGGTGTTCTTTACCCACGTATACGATTTAGGACACAATGTGAGACCCCATCTTAGACCGTTTGCAGATGATGGTGTCTTATCGTCTAGTAAAGTCATCAGAAGATCAAAACAAACTGCAAAACTATTTAGAAAAGATATCTGTATGGTGCGAAAATTGGCAATCGACACTAAATAATGAAAGGTGTGAGGTCATCCACATGAGTGCTAAAAGGAAACCGTTAATCTACGGTTACACAGTAAATCCATCAAAACTAAAGGCCGCAAATTCGACTAAATATCTATGAATTACAATCACGAACTGCTTAAATTGTAAAGAACACATAGAAAATGTTGTGGGGAAGGCGAACCAAGGACTGCGTCTTATTGTCAGAACATTCTGAAGATGCAACTGATCCACTAAAGAGACTGCCTACAGTACGCTCGTCCGTCCTCTAATGGAGTACCGTTGCGCAGTGTGGGATCCTTACCAGATAGGGTTAAAGGAGTACACAGAGAAAGATCAAGGAAGAGCAGCACGTTTTGTATTGTCGGGAAACAGGGGAGAGGGTGTCACGGATATGATACAGGATTTGGGGTGGACGTCATTAAAAATAAAACACGTTTCTTGTTGCAGCGGGATCTTCTCTCTAAATTACAATCACCAACTTTCACCAGATTTCCACTCCGAATGCGAAAATATTTTGTTGACGCCTACTTACATAGGGGGAAACAATCGTCATAATGAAATAAAGGAAATCGGAGCTCGAACTGGAAGATACAGGCATTGGTTTTTTTACGCGGGCTGTTCGAGAGTGGAATAATATAGAATTACTGTGAAGGTGTCCGCCCCAATAGCTGAATGGTCAGCATGACAGACTATCGTCCTAAGGGGCCCGGCTTTGATTCCCGGCTGGGTCGGGGATTTTCTCCGTCCAGGGACTGGGTGTTATGTTATCTTCATCATGATTTCATCCCCATCCAGCGCGCAGGTCGCCCAGTGTGGCGTCGAATGTACCTTCACCAAGGCGGCCGGACCTGCCCCGTCAACCGGCCGCTGTGGCCGAGCGGTTCTAGGCGGTTCAGTCCCGAACCGCGCGACTGTTACGGTCTCAGGGTCGAACCCTGCCTCTGGTATGGATGTGTGTGATGTCCTTAGGTTTGTTAGGTTTAAGTAGTTCTAAGTTCTAGGGGACTGATGACCTCAGCTGTTACGTCCCACAGTGCTCAGAGCCAATTTCTGAACCTGCCCCGTCAGGGGCATCCCGGCTCATTTCCATTTCCATTGTGAAGGTGGTTCGATGAACCCTCTGCCAGGTAGTTAAGCGTGAACTGCAGTATACGAGTGTATGGAAATGCCGTGTGGCTAGGGCGTCCCGTCGGGTAGACCGTGCGCCTGGTCGATGGGAATGAAATGATGATGATAAGCACAACACCCAGTCCCTGAGCGGAGAAAATCTCCGACCCAGCCGGGAATCGAACCTGGGCCGTTAGGTATGACATTCCGTCGTGCTGATCACTCAGCCACAAGGAGCGGACAGTATGAATGTAGATGTAGATATGCTTTCGGATGTACCTAAATGACAATGGAATTGAAAAGCTGTTGTAATGGATTTACTAACCTCGGGGAGTTGTCATTTGGAGCTGAACACGTTTTATTTATACAACCTGTTATCGCAGTAATAAACACGTAAGGATTTTTAACCCACTTCAAACCTTCTGTGGAAGACAAAGCACTTATTCCTCATCTGATAAATATGATTTCTGGTTATTAGACGCAACACTTATGAAAACTGTTACTATAATTTTCGTAAACTATGTATCAGCTGCCTAAATCTATGTCCCTTACTGAATCATCAGGAGAAAATTTACAACTTTGTTTTATTATTGAAGCACAGTTGTTGTTAACCCTATCTTAATTGTAAATCATTGTAATAGAATGTTACACGTGCACAGCGCTCTCTCGTAGCATTTCTGTCTTAAAAATACCGGTCAATTTGGTCAAATTCTTCATCCAGAACATCATGCCTCTTTTAGGGGAAAGCTCCGCTTGAATCATAAACAAAGAAATAATATGAAAAACACTACGCGAATAAGGTAAGTTGACAACAGAAGCAGGAAGGTGGCTGTATTGGAAGTCCGCCTTAGAACGTTTCAGAGTTACAAGCTAATAATCGTTAATTATGGACTACACCAGTAGGTACTGCCTTAGTTTCAAGTTGCGACGCCACTCTTATGCGGCAAAGCACACTTCTAACAAAACATATTAACGTAGGACAAAGCGAATTCGTGAATACGCTGCTGTTTGCTGAGATCTGCTGCTTATAGATAAAACAAAAGATGGATTGCAAACAGAATTACATAATTTGCACTGAATTCAATGTGAATGTTTTCCTAAACGTAACAAATGTAATGGCGTTCCGAGGCAGAAATCCCTTAAGGGCCAAAACAGTGATACGTAACCGACTAAATGAACAAGTCTAACCTAGGATATGCACTGAGGTGACAAGTTATAGGATAGAGATATTCACATATACAGATGGCGGCAGTATCGCGTGAACAAGGTATAAAAGGACAGTGTGTTGGTGGGGCTGTCATTTGTACTCACGCGATTCATTTGAAATGGTTTCCGACGTGATTATGGACGCACGACGGGAATTAACAGACTTTGAACGCGGACTGGTAGCTCGAGCTAGGAGCATGGGACATTCCATTTCGGAAATCGTTAGGCACTTTTGTATTCCGAGACCGAAAATGTCAAGAGCGTGCCGAGAATACCAAATTGCAGGCATGATCTCTCACCACGGACAACGCACTGCTGACAGCCTTCACTTAACAACCGAGAGCAGCGGCGTTGGCTTAGAATTGTCAGTGCTAACAGACAAACAACACTGCTTGAAATAACAGCAGAAATCAATGTGGGACGTACGACGAACATATCCGATAGGACAATACGGCAAATCTGGCATTACTGAGCTATGTCAGCAGTCGGCCGACGCGAATACCTTTGATAACAGCACGACATCCCCCGCAGCGCCTCTCCTGGGCTCGTGCCATGTCGGTTGGGCCCTAGACGAATAGAAGACCGTGACCTGGTGAGATGAGTCCCATTTCAGTTAGTAAGAGCTGTGGTAGGTTTCGAGTGCGGCGCAGAGCCCACATAGTCCTGGAACCAAGTTGTCAACAAAGCACTGTGAAACCTGGTGGTGGCTCCATATTGGTGTGGACTATGTTCACAAGGATAACTCCAAATGAACCGATCATTGCATCCATCCATGGACTTCATCTGTCCAAACAACATTGACATGTCACTGTCTCATAGTTGTTCGCGATTGGGTTGAAGAATATTCTGGACAATTAGAGCCAATGATTTGGCTATCCAGATCGCACGACATGCATCACATCGTACATTCGTGACAAGTAATCGAGAGATCAGTTTGTGCACGGTACGCTACACTGGCAACAAGTTCGCAGTTATGAACTGCTATACAGGCAGCATGGCTCAACATCTGTTCAGGGGAGCTCCAACGGTTTGTTGAGTCCAGCCGGCCGGTGTGGCCGAGCGGTTCTAGGCGCTACAGTCTGGAGCCGCACGACCGCTACGGTCGCAGGTTCGAATCCTACCTCGGGCATGGATGTGTGTGATGTCCTTAGGTTACTTAGGTTTATGTAGTTCTAAGTTCTAGGGGACTGATGACCTCAGAAGTTAAGTCCCATAGTGCTCAGAGCCATTAGAACCATTTTTTTGTTGAGTCCACGCCACGTCGAGTTTCTGCCTCACGCTGGGCAGAAGGAGGTCCTACACGATATTAGTACGTATCCCAGAACTTTGTTTTTACCTCACTGTGCAGTAAACTGTGGAATTAAACTCAGTCGGATGTATAAAACGAGATTCCATACAAGGAAGTCTGATAGTGACAGACTGAGGGGGAATGCTATTTCTATGTGTCTGCTGAGGTAAGTAGAAGCATTGACGACATTTCAGTGAGATATGAATGGAGTAGAGAGCGATGGTAGTAGAGAAAGGGGCTTTCACCATAGGTACAACAAGGTCAATGTTGAAAACCCAGCTTATAATTGACGATCTTCTCGGTAGTATTGAATGAGAGACGATGAACAAGAATGCAGAAAATGCGTTGCGGATACCGCAGTATAGGTCGTATTGAAACGAAATAAATAGCAACTCCGAAGAAAAACTCGAAATTTGCAAGAGTCACGAGTTAAGAAACTGAAACCGGTACAGTGGAGATAAACGTACGGGAAAGTGTAACATAACGTTTGTGTAATAAGAATTAAAGGTCAAGAACAGATTTGTCACTCGGCAGTTAAGCGAACACAGTTGCAAAACTTCAACAAGGAATTAAATTTTTGTCAGGCAGGCAGTTGGACCCGGACAACCATCTGCAGCGAACAGTGCTCTGACCACGTGAGCTGTCCACATATAGATTAGAGTCCACCTTAAAGTTTGCACCTGCCAGTACTTTTACCCTACTTTGCAAGCTCCACTGAAGTTTTCCTGCGTACTATACTTAACTAGCATCCTTGGGAGAAACGATATGGCAGAAAATGTACGAACAGCCATAGCCTAACGGTTGTTACCAGAATATTACATCTCGCAGTGACCATGGAAGAACAGTCGCTCCAAGAGACTTCTGCTTACTCAGTAAGTTCCAGTTCAGGAACGTATAATGTTTGAGCTGGATTATTCTACAGATCTTATTCCCCTGTACTCCATAAGAGTAATTACAGCAATACACTTTCTGTTCAAGTGATCGAAGCCAGACTAAAACCTGTCATTTTGAAAGAGAGAAGAATAAGACCAAATTTATTTTCAATAGACATTATTAACAATTTGAAGCTTTCATAGTTATCCAGAACTACGATTTCTGCAAAAGTTTAATAAAATAAAAATACAGGACTCTCCCTAAACCATTACATTTCACCCTTACTCCTAATGCTAACAAACTTCAGAATGGCTCTGAGCACTATGGGACTGAACATCTGAGGTCATCAGTCCCCTAGAACTTAGAACTACTTAAACCTAACTAACCTAAGGACATCACACACATCCATGCCCGAGGCAGGATTCGAACCTGCGACCGTAGCAGTCGCGGGGTTCCGGACTGAAGCGCCTAGAACCGCACGGCCACCGCGGCCGGCGCTGACAAACTGTTATACCACATAAAATTAAATGGGAACTTCTGGAAATACAACGAAAGAATGTGTTTCTCTTCCATTTGCTTGTGAAGATCGATCTACGCGCAGATCAAACTTCATATAAGTAACACTACTAAAGGAACACAGAATTTAGTTGCAAACCAAAAGGTTCCAATGCATTGTGGGCATTGTCAACAAATTTTCCACAATGAAACTAAGTAAAACCATTTGATTAATGCTTTCCAGAACAACTATAACAGTTTCAGAGGATGTACAGAGGGAGAACTAGCTTGATAGAATCATTCAGGATGGGATACGCAATTAAAATCGTGAGCGCCAGTCATATACTTAATGACTCTAGAAAGTTAATTGCCTCCTGGTAAAGGAGGCACACACGCACGTCTTCGAAGTCAGGTGAGAAATTTTGCTTCGAATATACCGGGTACGTGGTTTCCAGTACACACTGGCTACCCAACGCTTCCGCCATGTTGTAAGTATTCGCTATCAGGTTTCAAGCAATCGTGGACCGCCTTCTACTTCATGCCCGGTCATTTTGTAAGCGAAGCATTGAAGTGAGTGAGCGTGAGAGCGTGGGGTGTGTGACTGCGGAGGAAGGGGGGGGGGGGGTGCGAACGAATACTAAGGTTTAATGCACCCCGTCGATGTCTGTCATTAGTGACAGAGCACGAGTTTGCATTACGCGAAGACGGAGCAGCAAAACGACTGTGTCTCTTAAAAACTAGTCAGCCCAGCTTTTGATCCTACTGAGTAACGGAAAGCAAAATGTGGGGGGCCGGACGCGGAGCGGGAACAAGCCTCTTCCGAGTTTCCAGATAGCGTTAACCACAACGTTCCCTCAGTCTACCAGTGAGAGGTCAAACTTACCGATTCCGTCGACCTTCGACGTACTATTTACATCTCAAATAAAAAGTTTTTTCCTGTAATTATACAGCAGGTCATACAGTCAATGATTTTACGTATTGCTCGTATTTCACACAAATTCAGCTTTATTACTAGTACATTTTTGAGAATTTTACAAAAGGAAAAAACTAGAGAAAAGACGAATAGAAAAAAGATATAATTTGTTGCCGCCATAGATAATGATAATAAGATACATAATAGGTTATCACTGTTAGCATTCAACCTCGATTCTGATACATATATTTTAACAACGCGTTTCAAGAGACAATGCTCTCATCATCAGGTTGTAAAGTCTATGTCATGAAATTAAACGGACTAAAAAGACAAAATACCATCACAAATAGTTGGGAAGTCCATAGAGTAAAACAGAATTAAAAGTATATTGGACTGTGGGTCCTCGTCTTACATTGAAGTTGTTCACACAAGTCGATGGTCGTCCCATAGCTACCAAGTTGTGCTGTCGCACTGTGCCGGCTCGGGAGCTGTCGTCGACTGACGTGCCTCGGTGTTGTGGCGTGGTTACAGCCGTGTGCTTGACAGTAACGATATGCTATTGGGCGCCTTATTTCCTTATTGCATTGGTCTGCCATCGTTAGCCTCTCGCAACTCCGTCAGTGACATGCTACAAGTTTAAAGTCGCTTACCTACCCTAAGATAATTCTAAAAACCCGCTAAAAAATCTCATTTCTTTAAAATTATCTTGTGCATTTAGAATATTGCTTTGTTTCTTTTCATGGATAGCTATCTCGAATTCCTCTAGTAAATCAAGTTTCCTCCCTTTCTTTTCTACATGCAATATTTCTACGTTATCTTCTATGCTATTAAGGGGATGGCCTGTTTCTGCCCTATATATTTTGCATCACAAGTTCTGCACTGATTGTTATAAACTCCTGATCTTCCAAACTTATTTCTCTTCTCGCCAATATCGTGCTTAAGGCTATACCTCACTGAGTTATTAGTCTGAAAAGCTATTTTAACATCGTATGGCTTAAAAATATTTGCTATCTTTTGTGAGACTGTTCCGTAGTATGGCATCGTGATAATTTTCACTTTCTCTCCATCAGGTTTTTTTCTTTTGCACTTATTACTTTTCCGTAACAGTTTTTTAACCATATCTATTCTGTAACCGTTATTCATCGCTATTCTCTTAACGGTAAAAGATACGGAGACTGAAATTAATACCACGATGCCATACTACGGAACAGTCTCACAAAAGATAGGAAATATTTTTAAGCCATACGATGTTAAAATAGCTTTTCAGACTAATAACTTAGTGAGGTATAGCCTTAAGCACGATATTGGCGAGAAGAGAAATAAGTTTGAAAGATCGGGAGTTTATAAGAATCAGTGCAGAACTTGTGATGCAAAATATATAGGGCAGACAGGAAGATCATTCGCGATCCGGTATAAAGAACATAAAGAAGCGTTCAGGTTAGGAAATTATGACAAATCAGCTGTTGCGAACCATATATACGAAACAGGCCATCCCCTTAATAGCATAGAAGATAACGTGGAAATATTGCATGTAGAAAAGAAAGGGAGGAAACTTGATTTACTAGAGGAATTCGAGATAGCTTGAAACACGTATGTAACATAGCAGCGATGGCGAGGCATTGTAGCATCTGTGACCAGAGAGTATGCGCTTGACCGCGCGAGTGTTGCGACCGGTTCTCAGTCTGTCAGTCAGTCGTTGCGAGTCTGTAGCTCTGTCTAGTTGAGGGCAGTACTCTGTCAGTAGTCGTCGCGAGCAGTAGCTCTGTTCAGTGGCGGGCAGTACGCTAGTAGTCGTCATGCAGAGCAGTCGGTCAGTGGTAGCAGCCCAGTGGGGTTGTGTGATGTGGTCTGTCGGCAACACTGGTCAAGATGCTGAATGAGGTATACTGCTAATTAAGATAATCATCGGATAATGTAAAGTTTAACTATTGTAACTAATTTTCAACAAGTGCCCCCAATAATAACTTTGATTTCAAAAGCAATTTTACATAAAATTTTTATTTAATTGAAGTAACTATTTCGTTCCACTTCCCTTAAACAAAAGTTTCAGTTTTCAATTAGATTACAAAAAAAAAAAAAAAGGGAATATTATTATTTGCAATGCAGTTCCTCCAAGCGGTGCGCAACAACAAGAGCAGAAATTTGACTAGGTGTTGTAATGAGGTAAGAATTTAATTTTAATTTTTTTGCACAGGGCCAAAGACCGATATTTCGGTTTAATTGAATCATTATTATCACTGAGATTTTCTTATCACTGAATGGACTTTAATTTTTTATGAAGAACTTATACTTGAGTCACATTGCGATTCTCACTTTTATTGTCATTAAATTTAATTGCAGGGAGGTTACGTTTGGCTCCCATTTCTATTAAGTATTGTCATTACATTCTTATAAATTTTTGTGGGGAGGTTACACTTGGCGACACCCAGTCCAGGATCGTATTTCGTTGAGAGTCTTTTGAACAACAGTCAGATATCTGCTCTTATTTGCTTAGATATAATTAGGATTTGGCGCTACGCTTTTATTAACTTGTGACTTTCTTTCTACAGGTCAACGGCAATTCGTTGCTCTGTTGTATTTGTGTGTTGCTTTTGCATTGTGCTTATTTATTTTCGGAAAAATTGTGACTATTGTAAAAATGCCGCGAAAGACTGTGAATAGTGTATCGCGAGGTATTATGAATGAAATTACCGACTCAAACAACTTTACCGATAGGACATGTGACACGCAGTGTAATGATGACAATCCTGCGTTCACTAACAATCAGTGCATTACAACCACTAATGATGAGTTTTACCTTAATGATGAACAAACGAACTCAATTGTCTCGTCTGTTAATTTGACGACAATTGATGACGCGGAGCGGTCTATAGTAATGAGTGCTGCCGAGCTTAACACAACCGATTTAGTAAATTCACGTGACGAGCAGACAAATTTGTCTAATGAAGATGAACAGATCACACAAAGTAGGACCGATTTATTTAATTCCGAAACAGTGACTGACAGTGTACGTCCGACTGATAAACCTTTCTGTGAATTACAGAATGACCAAATGGTCACGCAAAACGAGACAATTCCAGATCCACCACTAAACAGCACAGAGAATATAAACGCTAGTTTTGACTTGGTACGAATTATGAGAAGTTTGCTACAACAGCAAAGTGAGAAAACAGACAACAATTTCAAACAACTTAGTGACCAGGTCAGACAACAGAGGGAAGATAGCAAACAAGATAATGAAGATTTCAAACAACAATTTAGTGAACAGAACGAAAATTTTAGACAACTTAGTGAACAGGTCAGACAACAGAGTGAAGATTTTAAACAACTTAGGGAACAGAACAAACAAGATAATGAAAATCTCAAACAACACTTAAATGAAAAATTAGACGACAATTCCAGACAGCTTAGTGAACAAATTAGAGCGGTTGCCGCGCAATGTCATGACACTAAGGAACAGTTGCGCGTGGAAATTGAGGCTTGTTCTCAAAAAAATAGCGAAGAAATTAAGTCTGTTGCGCAAGAATTAAGGGAAATGCAGACAGCCGCAACAGAAACACTCAGAGACGAAATTAGCGGAGTCGCTAAACAATGCTTTGAAAAAGCTACACAATTACGGGACGAGTTTAAAGCAATGACGGTAGAACTTTCGCGCACAATGGACGCAAAGATAGACGCGAAATTCGAACAGCAGAACACTCAGATTGACGAGCGCTTTAATCTTCACATACAAAACAGTGATATGCGTTTCCGCAAATTCATTCAGGAACAAAACAAAGTAAAACGACAAGTCATGGAAACAATCACTGCACAAAGACTAGAAGACAAACGCAAAATGTTCGCGAAAGCGAAGACGTATGTAGACAATAATATTACTACAGTGTCCGACAAAATTAATACCATAGAACAGTTGAACGCGGAATTACGGGATGAAATTTCTGATCTTAAATCAAAAACAGATACACACACAGTAAATATTCAAACAGTGACAGATAAATTCGAACAATTAGATCTAACACAGGATTGCGATGTCATCAAAGCTGATGTTAAAAAACTGAGCGAAACTACGCGTAAGTTACAAAAACAGATTAATGCGTCTGATTCTAAAACCGACGATCAGGTTAAAATACTGACTGAAAAATGTGATGAATTGGCCAGTCGTATTGATGTTATCGGAAATACTAATGACAAATCAGACGATACTGCACCGGTTTCATTTAACCAAACACCTGAATTTCAAAATTTACAGCAGACAATTAATGAGATCGATTCATCTAACAACACGTTACGTAGGAAGTTGTCAAATTTACAACAAGAAGTAACAGAAATGAAAAACACTTCAGTTAATAACATACCACAACAGACGCCACTTTATGAACATGTGTCAGACTCACGCAGCGCGTATAATTTGGGTAATCTACAGAGAGTACGGGACTTAGATTCCGATCAACCACAGTTCAATAGATTCTCTTACGATCCTGAACATGTTCCATCACACAGAGATGATAATTTCGACTACAAACATTTTCTGTCAGTGAGAAAGTTTAAAGTTTTTAAAAACGATAGAACGCAGATTCACCCACTGGATTGGATTCAACAATTTAGCTTTGCTCTTCCAACGACTTGGCCTGTAACACACAAACTTGAATTTATTTGCAGTTTTTTGGAAGGCGAACCGGCAACTCGTATGAGACCGATCGCGAGACAGTGTTACTCGGTAGAGGAATTTCAGAATGCTTTTCTGTCAGCGTACTGGTCGAAGACGACACAGCGCGGAATTAAAGATCAGTTAATTAGTTTGCTAAATTATGAGAACTCCAATTTTCCCAGTGTGACGCAATTTTTTGAGCACATGGTACAACAAAACCAGTACTTAAGTGAACCGTACAGTGAATCCGCACTTATACAATTATGCATCTCTAAATTACCACGGTCATTACGAGTGTCACTTCTAACGGGCCAGCAAAAAGAAAACATTTCAGCATTCACAGATCTTTTACAGCTCTTGGAAGTACAGCAATCTGATTATTCTTTTGTAAACAAAAACTTTTCGTATAATAACCAAGGTCAACAAACTTACGGTAATTATAATCAGGGACGTAATTTCAATAGGAAAAGTAACAGACGCGTTAGGAACGGCAACTACCAGAACTTAAATCACAGACAAAATTCAGATTATCAATATCGTCAAAATTTTCAGCAACAGGAAACACATTTTGGTAACAATAGACGTTTTCCACCACAACAGCATGAAAGTCAGCCGGTTGGAATACATAACCAACAATGTAATGCACAAGGTCAGCCAGGCTTTAATGTTTCGCCGCGTGCACGTATAGTCCCAGCTCCAACAAATGGTAACGCATGGCAGCAAAGAAATAACTACGTACAGACAACACTCTATTTCAACTCGTATCGCAATACACCGTATAGGAATGACTATCACGACAGACGTAAAAATAATGAGCACAATTCTCGGCGTACATTTAATAACAGTCGATCTTATGAGCAGCAACAACATCAGCAACAACAAATAATCATGAATGAAACAGACAATAGGTGTCATCCATAGCGTAACACGTCAGTAAGAAATAACAAAGCAGTTCATATAGTGGATATGCCACAATATTCTCCCGTAAATAACAGCACGTACGATAGAATTTGACCAGACACAGTACAGATTGCATATTCCAATAACGTAAGCAATAATTTAGGCACGCAGAATCTTGTTCACGAAAATGTTATTAATTTTGACGCCATCCGACACACGTTTGCATTAAAGACAGAATCACGACGTACGTAGACGACATTCTTATTGCAAAAACTAACTGGTCTGAACACAATATGATTCTTGAACAACTGTTGCAAACTTTTCATGCTCAAGGACTCACAGTTAATCTTAGTAAATCGCACTTTGGCAAAACTTCTATTAAATTTCTTGGACACGTAATTTCAGCAGAAGGCATTGCACCTGATCCGGAAAAACTTCAAGCTCTACGTGACATTACTGTTCCTACGACGAAGAAGCAATTACGCAGTTTTTTGGGCTTAATTAACTTTTTTCGTAAATTTATTCATCACTCTGCTTTAGACACACCCAGATTATGTCAATTAACAGGTAAAAACACTATTTGGTCTTGGGATAAGCAAGCACATTCTGAATTCATGAACCTGAAGCATGCTTTGTTGAATGCTCCACTTTTATCGCACCCCGATCTTACTAGAAATTTTTCCATTGCCACCGGCAGTTCTAACACCGCTTTAGGCGTACATATTTTCCAGGAAATTGAAGAAGATGGTTCAACAGTTATTAAAAACATCGCATTTGCAAGCCGCATTCTGTCACCTGCTGAACGAAATTATTCCGTTACAGAATTTGAAACATTATGTGTTGTATGGGCTTTTACGAGATTTAGGCACTTTCTTTATGGCAGACATACCACCGTTTACACAGACCACAGAGCAATACAATTTTTACTTTCAGCTAAATTTACTCACGACAGATTAAGTAGATGGAAACTTTATTTACAGGAATTTAATTTTACAATAGTTCACATTCCCGGCACACAAAATGTTATAGCGGACGCACTATCGCGTTCTCTCGGCAACAATCAGCAAGACGTAGCAACCAACTTCTGCAAAACAAATTTCAGTGTCATGTACATTCAGCAAGTCGCATTTGAAAACTTTATTTCATCGTCACTACAGGACATAGCGCAAGAGCAAAATAAGGACAATGTGTGGAAAGAAATTAAACACCTTTGGCAAGATAGGAAAAATGTTACGATTAGGAACCACTACACTGTACGCAATGACATTCTGTTTCGCCGCTCTCATCCTGACAGCAACAATTGGTTATTATGCATTCCTGACGAACTGGTTAACAAATTAATCTGGTACACTCATTTAAGTTACGCACATTACGGAGCACGAAAATGTTTTCTTATACTGAGACAGAACTCTTATTTTACTAACATGGAGAAACGTATACGACGAGTTTTAGCGTCCTGTAAAATTTGCCAGAAAGCTAAATCAGACACCACTTCACATATTCCTCCATTATATCCCATTATACCTGTTAAATTAAGACACATGGCCGCTGTAGATATTTTTGGTCCGATTCCGAGAACTAACAGAGGTTTTTGCTACATCTTTGTCGCTGTTGAACTCACTTCAAAATTTGTTACTTTCACTCCATTACGTAAAGCTACTGCTAAAACAGTTTCGAAAGCATTTGTAAAATATTTTCTATTTCATGTAGGGCATGTGATGAAAGTAATTTCTGACAATGGATCTCAATTTCGTAGTAGCGTATGGACACGCATGTTACGAGCTAGAAACATTTCTCCGATTTATATATCCAAGTACCACGCTTCTTCGAACCCCTGTGAAAGATTAATGAAAGAAATTGGTAAGCTGTGCCGAATATACTGCCACAAAAGACATATTGATTGGGATACACACATACTCTCATTCCAAGACGTAATTAATTCCATTCCAAATGAATCCACTATGCTATCTCCGTCTATTATACTGAAAAACGTTGAACCACCAAACAAAATTAAAGAATTAGTAAACTTCCCTAAATGTCGTCGACTAAGACACCACGAAATAATTGATATTGCGCTGAACAACATCAAACGTTCCGCAGAGCGCCGGAGAAGACATCAAAAACAGGTTTGTAGACGCCGAGACTTTCACATTGGACAGAAAATATTAGTACGTACACATTATTTATCCAGTAAATTAAAAGGTAAGTGCAGTAAATTTGAACTTCTATACGCAGGTCCATATCGGATTCGCAGCATCCCTCACCCCAATGTTGTACACGTCGAAACTTTGAGAACTAGAAAATCGAAAGGCAACCACCATATCTCAAACATTAAACCGTTTATTGAATGAAGACACTTTATGATTCAACACACTATGATGTCATTTATTAATGCAATTATTTCACTTGACTAATTACTGATGATTATCGTATTTTTTTTCTTGGCAAGTGCCCGGCAAGGTAAGGTTAGCAGGTCGCTTTTCTTGTCGTTACACATCAGACCGTGCACATTTTCCACTTTTTTTTGTGTATATGATTGTACTCCAGTTTTGTTTGTATGCACTGTGAAATAGTTAAGATATAACACACCTGTGACTTTGACATTTTTTGCCTTATGACATCTCAACATCGTGACGGTTTTACATTTTGCTGCTGCATTGTATTATTCTGTGTACATTTTTGCATCTGAACACTGTCAATGCCTTTGACATATTACGTTTTCTGTCATGTTATGCTGTATGGTTAATTATGTTACCATAAACCAGTCATTATTTAGCGGGTATATGATTTAAATGCAAGACATTAATCTTTGTTCATCAATTTCAGAAAGAAATGGTGCGTGTAAGAAATAAATTCAACAGAAATGGGAATTTCATGTACGGAATAAACGATAGAAGATGCAATAACTTTATGAGGAAGAGTAAATGGATCAGGATTAACAAACATTAACAAGAATATACTATACTCATCATAGAATAGCAGTCTTAACTAATTTTTTCTTTCAGAATACAAGGTGATTGATGCAGGCTGTCAGACTGAACTACACATCTTAGTTTTAGTGATGAAATATGCTAGAGATAAGGAATAATTGTATAATGAGTAATGAAGTGATTTTTTTGCAGATGATAATGAATACTGATGAATAATGATGAAGGATATGGTATTATGAATAATGAAGTTTTTATTTACAGGTGATGATAATAGTGAAGTTATGATAATATGGATAATGAAGTGATTGATAATGAAGTTTTTTCTTTACAGATGAGGATAATGTTGGAGTTTTATATTTATGCTATGTAGTTATTTAAGTATTTGTTGCAGTTTGTTTTGACAGCAGGTGTTATATTGCATAGTAGGATGACGGAAAGTTTTGGAAAGGACAGCTATGGAACACATTTTATACACATTTCACTACCTGTTAATTCGAAGTTCACTACTTTTCAGCATAGTGTGCGTTTCTTCTTTCAGGTCAATAATCCATTTTGTATTTTTTTCCAGGAGATGCTTTCCATGATACTTACTAAAACTGTTACTTATTATACCTGTTCTAGTACTTGCATTTTTATTTTTTTACCCATTTGTGTTTACCATTTATAAATGTAATCACATATACTGCCTTGTTACATAACCTTGCTACAGCTGACTCATGACGAATGACGTTACCTATCCTCATTTGCAGCAATAGGTCAAAAGCAAAAAGTGTTATGCCTCAGCAATTAATTATCGATCCCAACGCAATGCATTGCTAACAAAAAAAGAATGTATTAATAGTCCCAAATAGTGATACCAGTTTGAGAAAATTCTGAATAATACTGATTAGCTCTGAATAGTATGTCACTTGAGTAATGACTTCTTAATGAGACAACAAAATTACACATATATATAAAATAATGCTTAGTAACTGGCTAGTAATTGCCACTGTTATTGTAATGAGACTACTTATAATCCCCATGATTATTAATGCTATGACTATAATTAACTGATTTTTAATAATGACTTCGTAATGATCTGAATAATACTGAATGCGGAACAATGCTTTATACTATTCGATACCTGATGGCCACTGAGTGCCAATAATTAGTGTCACTTAATGAATTGTTATTAATTATGCCATTAATTAGCTCTTGTTTTCAATGTTCATACTTTGTAATTGGAAATGAATGTGACTGTTTAATAATGCTTTGTAATTAGGAAAAAGCTAATGATTATTACTATTGGAAGACAAATGATTAATTAATTATGCTATACTTTATAACTGGAAATGAATGTGATTGTTTCATAATGCTTTGTAATTAGAAGGCTAATGATTCTTACTATATTGAAATGACAAATGATTAATTAACTATGCTTTATAATTGGAAATGAATGTGACTGTTTAATAATGCTTTGTAATTAGGAAAAAGCTAATGATTATTACTATTGAAATGACAAATGATTAATTAACTATGCCATACTTTGTAACTGGAAAAGAATGCGATTGTTTCATGATGCTTTGTAATTAGGAAAAAGGTAATGATTATTACTATTGAAATGACAAATGATTAATTAACTATGCTATACTTTGTAACTGGAAAAGAATGCGATTATTTAATAATGCTTTGTAACTAGGAAATGAAGATTACTGATTCTATGTAAAACAATTAATGAACATTTTTCTGTAATACTACATACATGGTACAGAAATGTTCAATAACTGGGCTATGAATGCCGCAAACTACTACTGTAATTGACAATATTATGTGACTTAATGTCCTTCACCTTATGAGCTAACTACCCTGGATTACTGCAATGTCCATTTGTCCTGTTTATCCTAGTGATCATGGAGCACTATATTTGGTTTTGCACTAATTCTACGTTGATGTTCCTTGTAAGAGCGTGGTGTTGACACGACATGCTGTCCACCACCGTGAGCGATAAAGACGTTATTATGGTTCCACTGTTTGGTGTACCTAATATACTGCCAAAATAAAAATAAAAATGGAATATTACTACGACAGTTCAGTGTCTTGGCTACGCTGATAAATTCTGAGGGGAAAAGAACTTCAAGTTGTGTCACTTGGTGTTGTACTTCTGTGGAAAGATATGGACTTTCAGAACAGCTGTGTGCAATCTAAAGTGCTACAACCATGATGCAATCCTTCCCTTTCCTATCCTAATTCTTGTCACATAGTGAAAATCATTTTTGCTAACATTATTTATGTTCATGGCTATACATTTTTTCAATTCGCTAAACTCCAGTGCGAGTACACTTATGTCACTGGTCGACATGATTTTTTTTTGCTATTATGTTTATTTATTGCCAAAATGCTAAAGACATTTTTTTTGATTTGTTCTGAAGTACAGTATATGTGCACTTTTGTTTTTTATATTGTATATACATTTTTTATTTTCTGAACTACAGTGCATGTGCACTTCTGCTAGGTGTTAATATGTTTTCTACTGAACTTCAGTGCCTGTACACTTTTCTCATTTTTCAATATGATTTCTACTATTCTGTATATTCAATACTTTAATGCGAATGCACTTATGTCATTTGTTACTAATTGTACATACATTTCATCAATTACTGATATGTTCTCAACTGCAGTGCATGTGCACTCATGTCACTTGTCAACATAATATTTTTTGCCAGTCTGTTTATTTGTTCTGAATATGCTAAAGAATTTTTTTCAGTGCCTGTGCACTTTGTTATCTGTCAAATAATTTGTATATACATTTTTCTGATTTGCTACTATGTTTTGTACTCACATTTTGTCTTTGTCTGATATATTTTGTACTTAGTGCGTGTGCACAACATTTAAATATTCTGTAAGTTGTAGAATTTTGTTAATTAAAGAAAAATTTTGCTGCGCTTGGCAAGTCCAAATGACTCACCATCGCTGCCAAATTTTTGCCCCCCCAGTGGAGGGTTATGAAACACGTATGTAACATAGCAGCGATGGCGAGGCATTGTAGCATCTGTGACCAGAGAGTATGCGCTTGACCGCGCGAGTGTTGCGAGCGGTTCTCAGTCTGTCAGTCAGTCGTTGCGAGTCTGTAGCTCTGTCTAGTTGAGGGCAGTACTCTGTCAGTAGTCGTCGCGAGCAGTAGCTCTGTTCAGTGGCGGGCAGTACACTAGTAGTCGTCATGCAGAGCAGTCGGTCAGTGGTAGCAGCCCAGTGGGGTTGTGTGATGTGGTCTGTCGGCAACACTGGTCAAGATGCTGAATGAGGTATACTGTTAATTAAGATAATCATCGGATAATGTAAAGTTTAACTATTGTAACTAATTTTCAACAAGTGCCCCCAATAATAACTTTGATTTCAAAAGCAATTTTACATAAAATTTTTATTTAATTGAAGTAACTATTTCGTTCCACTTCCCTTAAACAAAAGTTTCAGTTTTCAATTAGATTACAAAAAAAAAAAAAAGGGAATATTATTATTTGCAATGCAGTTCCTCCAAGCGGTGCGCAACAACAAGAGCAGAAATTTGACTAGGTGTTGTAATGAGGTAAGAATTTAATTTTAATTTTTTTGCACAGGGCCAAAGACCGATATTTCGGTTTAATTGAATCATTATTATCACTGAGATTTTCTTATCACTGAATGGACTTTAATTTTTTATGAAGAACTTATACTTGAGTCAGATTGCGATTCTCACTTTTATTGTCATTAAATTTAATTGCAGGGAGGTTACGTTTGGCTCCCATTTCTATTAAGTATTGTCATTACATTCTTATAAATTTTTGTGGGGAGGTTACAAGCTATCCATGAAAAGAAACAAAGCAATATTCTAAATGCACAAGATAATGTTAAAGAAATGAGATTTTTTAGCGGGTTTTTAGAATTATTTTAGGGTAGGTATGCGACTTTAAGTTGGTAGCATGCCACTGACGGTGTTGCTAGAGGAGAACGGTGGCAGACCAATGCAATAAGGAAATAAGGCGCCCAATAGCATAGCGTTACTGTCAAGCACACGGTTGTAACCACGCCCAAACACCTAGGCACGTCAGTCCACAACAGCTCCCGAGCCGGCACAGTGCGACAGCAAACTTGGTAGCTATGGGACGGCCATCGGCTTGTGTCAACAACTTCAATGTAAGACGAGGACCCACAGTCCAATATACTTTTAATTCTGTTTTACTCTATGGACTTCCCAACTATTTGTGATGGTATTTTGTCTTTTTAGTCCGTTTAATTTCATGACATATACTTTACAACCTGATGATGAGAGCATTGTCTCTTGAAACGCGTTGTTAAAATATATGTATAAGAATCGCGGTTGAATGCTAACAGTGATAACCAGTATAACAACTGCTACCTCGACTCCATAATGGATTTTATTAAAAAGATACATAATAGGTTGTGAATGTATTTTAAGTTAAAATTAAAACTGTATTTAATGGAAGAAATAAAAGGAGACAATAAATTTTTTTTCGATATGGTATGACAGTTCTTTCCTTCACACCTTCTATGTGTTTGGTATAAATCTGTTACATATGTTGTCTTGACTGTGGTAGTACATTATTAATGATGTATTAGATTAATTAGGTTTCAATGTATTTCCGAACTTCAGGAAAACATGGAGATTGGGAGTTGCTTTAATATGTCACAGACAGCTGCATCAGGTGCGAGGACTCGGTAAAACTTCGAGCCAGTCACTTCTGATGCAACGAATGAAGAAGAAATGTCACATCGTCGGATACTGTTACATGTTATGAAATAGTGTGACAACCAACTACATACAGAGTTAAATTTCCAGATCGATTCTGTTTGGTGTTGGAAAAGATTGGCTCATTTTTAATACGCCTGTATGTGTATCTCGTCTTCACTTCCAGTGCGGCAAAGGAATTCGTGTCAGTGTTTGTATCTGTGTCGTTTACTGTGTACAGTTCATCTGCCTGTCTTATTGTAGCGTACGGTCTCTCATGTGTGTATGCCGTATGGTGGTGCTTGCGACACTTCGTCGGCGATGTTGTTTATGGAGTTCTACTCATCCTGTCTGCGCATTAACTGACATATTTCTTGGTTCCCTAACCTCGGTCTTAAATTCCCAGGCCATCGCAGATGAGCATTATGTGTTCAGATGAGGGATTCTCATCACAGGCACAAGTGTGAATGTGTCTTAAGTCAAACCTAAAAGCTGTAATACGAAGTCTGGAGACACTCGAAAATAACTTCTGTGAAAAGATTTCTTATGAAGTGCTGGTCGATGTGTATTCGTGTATAAGTTCACTGAAAGCACTACAAGAACATACGACACTATGCCGAGCTACTCCCGCAGCTTTCACGTAGAGGTCCGCGAGAAACTGGATACTTTCGTGTTAGAATGGAAGATGCGTTCATACGAGACATGCTAGAGCACCCAGTCTGGAAGAAGTAAAGTAAAGGTTTATGAAATTTATTCGCAACGGTGGAATCTTTATGACAGTAGCTACATTAGGAATGGAGATATTACCTATTGGTGACGCATGAAAATGTGTAACAGACCGGGACTCGAGCAAGGATTTTCCGCTTGTCACGAGCGAAGGCGTTAACCATTTCGTCCATCCGAGCAACTTTCCAGGACCGACCCAAACTTCCACATGTCATACTGTCTACAGCCTCTGCGCTCTCAACTTCACTTGGACTCCCTACACAGAGTTTCAGGGAGATAAAACGTATTGAACGTTAGTATTACGACTGTCATTTTGCCCGCCGAGCTTTGTAATACTTATTTTTAACACTGTCTGAAGGAACAGACGCTGCTCGCAGCGGGTAAGATCAGGGCTTCTTGGAGGCCAGTGATGAAGTGCTCTGTCACGGGCTGCCTGGCGGCCGATCCATCGCATCGGGTAGTTGACGTTCAGGTAGTTACGGACAGATAAGTGCCAATGTGGTAGCGCTCCATCCTGCTGAAATATGAACTGTTGTGCTTCTTGTTCGAGCTGAGGGAACAGCCAATTCTCTAACATCTCCAGATACTGTAGTCCAGTTACAGTAGCACCTTCGAAGAAAAAGGGACCAAAAACTTTATTGGCTGAAATGGCGAACAAATGTACAACTAAATGAAACTTTATAGCTCCCTTAATTCGCCGACAGATAGTGCTTAGCTCTGCCTTTTGTCGTTGCAGAGTTTTAAATTCCTAAAGTTGTGGTATTCTTTTTGAATCACCCTGTATATATAAAGAATTGAGATCAAACAGAACGCCATCCAGGGGGAAAATAATGAAAATTGTCCACCGCAAAAGAACAAGTTTTTCACAAAAAGCTTCTCAGCGTGAGAAGAGCGACTGTCTACGAAATTCACATCGAAGTTCAAGTAGCATCAATAACAAACAAAAGAGAAATGGAAGTGAGAACGCCCTCCCGACGAAACAAACAAAACTGCATCCGCACACCACCAACTTGTGGCTACAGCACTCAGAATCCAAAGTAAATCGGTCATGTTCTAGGCACTTGTTCTCGAAGAATATTGCATTTTGTCGGTACAATAACCCGAGTCCTGGTCTTATACGCTCACATCGAAATCAGCTTTTCATACCCGGGATACCCCAGATGCAAGGGTGGATGGTTGGGGGGGGGGGGGGTCCAAGAATGCACTACCCAAACAGTTAGCATAGTACTGGAGGTATCTCGGGTTCTGCGTGAGAAAGACAGAGCGATCATGCAGAAACTTCCAAATATCAAGAATGCTCTTGCCTCCTTCATGAAAGAAGGAAGAGATCGCTAGGCCTTTTATCCAATTCGCTCCGTTGGTGGTTGTAGGAAACAGATATCACCCGCGAACAGAAGTAACTTTGGTGCAGTGGCATGGAAAGCCACACGTAGAAGAAAGACAAGCGTTTTCCGAGTCAGCTGCAAAAGATCCACACATCAGTCGATTTTCGTCCCTGTCAAGTGTGTGACACTGGCGACAAAGTGGCGAATCTGTCAAGTTAATGGCATGTGGACCGTGTTGTGTCATGTATTTCCCATTAACAATCAGATAACAGGACGCACGAGCTTTCGTGTCGAGGAGGACTTGGTGCACAGAACGCTAGACCATGGACACATTCCCAGCATGATCTCTCAACATTAGGCAATAAACTTCACGTGTTGTAGGGTTCCTGGTACAAGGAAAGTCGATATGGACATAACTGTATTTGACGAATTCAAATGGCTCTGAGCACTATGGGACTCAACGTCTGAGGTCATTAGTCCCCTAGAACTTAGAACTAGTTAAACCTAACTAACCTAAGGACATCACAAACATCCATGCCCGAGGCAGGATTTGAACCTGCGACCGTAGCGGTCTTGCGGTTCCAGACTGCAGCGCCTTTAACCGCACGGCCACTTCGGCCGGCGTATTTGACGAAGAAGGTCTTGCCTTGTGAGCCGGAGGCAGAAATATGCCTTAATGCAATGGCTGCCATTCGGAAGGAGGAGCCATTTCATCAATCAGGGTTCCCATTAATCTCGTTCTGTGACAGGTCCATGATTTAACCATCGCACTTATATAAAGGCCAGCCGTTCTTGCATGGACATCGACAAGATCGAGCCCACCGTCTTGAGGAGGAAGAATTAACCTGTCGTAGCGGTCTTTGACGGTAAGACCTGCGCTTGCAAAATAGCCAAATGCCGCCTGCAGCATCAGGAAAATTTGTGCCAAATAGAGTAGTCGTGACGCCAGATGAGTGACAAAAAAATCCACTATCGTGTCACGTCTAATGCTCGCACCAAGTTCTTGATACATGACATTTCAGCGAGAAACCATGGTCGTGCGGTAAAGCTCCAGGTGAAAACCGTCAAGGTCTGGTGATTTATTTGACGTTCCCTTATGAAGATCATCAGCGAATTTATCAGCCGTAATCGTCACTCAGAGAGCCTCCACAGCTTTCCCATCCAGAGCTCCTATCAACGAATTGAGGACGTCATCCACTGCTGTAGTGTCCTGGTCCTCTGCTGCATAGTTGTGTTTGTAATGGTCCACAAAGGCGCCTGCGCTGTCATTCTGGGACGTCAATCGGCGACTATCTGAGATGTCGAGTGAGTGGACCAGTGTTCTCCCACATACAATCATTAAATCAAGAAGGCAATGCGTAATCGAAATTATCATCGCCTTCATCCATTGTATTTCAACCTGTCGTTGAACACAGAGGACATGGCCTGATAGCTGGTGGAGAATTGTGAAGTAATATTCAATGGTATGTCGTCGCCCCCGCATTTTGTTGCCACAGTGGTTCATCATCGATCTATGTGAAGGAGGCTTGGCGCCACCAGCAGTGTTGAAGGATATGCTGGAACGTGTCTCACGCAATTTTTGCAAGTCGTCTCTATAAGTTGCCTGTACTTTGGAACCTACAGGTGGGCGACATTCAGCTTCCATAAGCCTCGACCATACCAGACCTTCTACCACTGGAGGAAATCAACGCAAATGTAGGTGATATCGTCGGAGAAGGCTGTAGGCCATAACTTAGTGTCAAGCGTGGCAATGCCTTGGCACGCACAGACACTGTCAAGATAACTCGCTGAATGGCTGGTGATGTACGTATACCCAGTCTGATCAACACGCACGCTGTCCCAAATATCGGCAAGATTCAGTTCATACACAAGCGACTTGAGTTCCTGGCATGTGGTAAAACGGGGATGATGAAACTTCTGGGATAACACACAAGATTGCCACCAAGAATGATATGGTCATAATAGCCCACAAACGAAGGAGCTACCTCTTCTGAACAGAATCCCAACCATTCACACCACTTGACTGGGCCCGAGAGAACGTACAGTGATGATCTGGACACCGTGGAAGGTCACAGGAAGATCGCTAGCCGATGGTAGGCAAGACACTTCGCCTACCTCATTGCCTTCTTTTGGAAGTATAGCCGTCCCGCTACCACCGTCAGCACACGGCGTGAGATATGCAACATACCCATAGATAGCCCCCAGTCGGATGATATAGGATGAAATAGGCAAGCAGACAAGGTCCAGCAGACATCCTTGCTTACCACACGGAATACTGAATTTATCTAATAAAAGAACAAAATATAAAAATGCAACAAGTGAAGGAGGCAAAACGGAATAAAGACGTCTAAAAATAGGTGGAAAAAGGATTTCAGTAATCGATTCTGAACAAGTGCAAAGTTGGGGAAGCTAGCATGAGTACAGGAGAAATGGATAATGCCTTTAGGAAGATTAAAGATTTCTTCAGAGAAAGGGAAAACCAAGAAAAGGGAGACATTTGAAATTTAGGAGGAACATTATCTGATGAAAAGTATCCAGACACTACATTAGTAGACATTAATATGGGATGTTTACACCCTTGGCCTTGATGAAGACAGGAACTAGGCTAAACAAGAGATCCCCGCAGGTGGCCCCTACACCTCAAATGATTGCCCTTGTGGGTTACCCTATATTTGCCTCTCAGAAAGATACTCGTGTCAGCAAAAATTTCTCACATCCTATTAGGATAGTCATTGTCGAGAACGCTGTCGCACTGCTCCTATCGAGCCTTTTCCTCTATCGGGGAGTGCCTGTGGCTCTGGAACATAGATTGTGCAGTTCCGGACAGTTTTAAGAATAAACATCGCGTGTTCGTCCAAGGGCCTCTGACAATAGAGAATCCTACATCGTAAAGCTCCCCTACGCCTTCTAAGTCTCAAATGGTTCAAATGGCTCTGAGCACTATGGGACTTAACATCTGAGGTCATCAGCCCCCTAGAACTTAGAACTACTTAAAGCTAACAAACCTAAGGACGTCACACACATCCATGGCCGAGGCAGGATTCGAACCTGCGACCGTAGCAGTCGCGCGGTTCCGAACTGAAGAGCCTAGAACCGCTCGGTCACTGCGTCTAAGTCTCATTTTGTGTCTTAAAACATTACTTGCGTTAGCAAGATCCATCTTACTACGTTCGACGAGTAACCGCAGAGCGAAACCTATATTGCGCTCCCGACACCGCGATTAACACCCGTTAGCATAGCCGAAAATACGAAACTAGAGTTAAGTAGTTCAAGCGAGCATTTTGCCACTATAGAAAATCAATACAGTAAACCTGGGAAGTCAAAAACACAAGTTGGTCGTTATTTCGAAGTTTACAAATAACTGTACTTACACGATTCAGTCACGTTAATGTGACCATCGCCTATGTTCGACGTCAACGTACAAAAATCACCTACAGACAAAAGGTGGCAGCACTAGCAGTGGAGGGTATATAAAACATATTGGGGGGGGGCGGGGGGGGGGGGGAAGTGGGCGGGGACGCGATGAAACAGTGCTGTCGTCGTCGTAATGCGGTAAAGAATCGATTTTTCTGATGTCCAAAAGAGCACAATCATTGGCTTTCAGGCCAAGGGTGGAACCATTTCCGAAACGGTTATTAATTATTCACGATTCGCTGAGGTTAAAGGACGAGGTCATTCAATAATTAAAGAGACAAATTGGTCTGGGGAAAAAATTGTTAGCAGGGGAAGTTTGATACTTTCATAGCTTTAAGTTGGCATCACTGGGATAAGCCCTGACCAGCTGATGTATCAACATTGTTTTGTTTATAACCTCTAAAATACATTCCCAGATGGCGAGTCCGCTTGAAACGTCCGCATTAGTTGAACAACGTTCTGTTATTCGTTTTTTATTCGCTGAAGGCTGTAAACCAGTGAATATATACTGTGGAATGTCTGAAGTTTATAGTAAAGGTTGCATGATTAGTGCAAATTTTTACAAGTGGGTAGAGCATTTCAAAAATGGTTGCGAGTCAGTGACGGACGAACACCGTTCTGACCGACCAGCTGCAGTTCCAACTCCCTCACTTGGAGGTCGAATTGATGACATTATTCGTGACGACCGCCGTGCGTGACTATGGAAATGATAGTTGACAAGGTTCACGTTAGTACTGGTACGGTTCATAACATTACCTGTAACAAGCTAAAGTACCGCAAAACATGTCCAAGATCGGTCGCAGCTACACAAGGAAACAAGGTTGAGAGTGTGTACAGAGCTAAAGGAACGTTATGAAAGAGAAGGTGAGCACTTCGTTAGCAAAATTCGAACTTGTGATGAAACTTGGGGTCACTGTTATGAGCCAGAATCAAAGCATGGAGTGGAAGCACACCAACTCACTTGTCGAGAAAAAATTCAAAACCCAAGCATAAGCAGGAAAAGTCATGTTGACGGTGTTTTGGACTGCTGAAGGTCCAGTTTTTTGTGATTATTTCGAAGAGCAGCGTACAGTGAACAGCTAATACTACTCTGATTTGCTTTTAAACAAGGTGAAGCCAGCTATTTGGATCTCAGAGGGGAGGTGTGATTCTACGGCAAGACAACGCTCGTCCTCATATTGCTCAACTAACCCGTGAAACTATCGACAAAACGGGCTGGGAAGTACAGCGTCATCCCCCTTATAGTCCTGATTTAGCACCTAGTGATTTCCATTTGTTTGGTGCATTGAAAGAGGCACTGCGCGGGAAGAGGTTCCAGGGCAACGAGAACGTGAAGATGTTTGTGGGAAATTGGTTCAAACAACAAGATAAAGAGTTGACAAACTGCCTATTGGCCTCTGTCTCGGGTTCTTCGGCCGACGTTCATCTAATGATTTTACTGACGTTTCGCCAGCACGAGAGGCTGGCATTGTCAAACCAGCAATGGAGGGTGAAGCTTTGATAATGCCAGCCACTCGTGCTGGCGAAACATCAGTAAAATCATTAGATGAACGTCGGTCGAAGAACCCGAGATGGAAATCAATAGGCAGTTTGTCAACAAGTGGCCACGAAACCCTTAACAATTAAGATAAAGAGTTCTTTGCAGCCGGAATAAAAAAGCTTGTACCCCTTTGGAACAAGTGCATAAATGTTCAAGGGGATTATGTTGAAACGTAGAAAAAGTGTTGTTTTGTGAACGTAAACGCTTTTTTCCAGACTAATTTGTCTCTTTCATTATTGAATGACCCTCGCATATCGTTCATGCAAAATAGCGCTATCCAAAACTGGAGCCGAGTTAACTGTGGTGCACCACGGGCCATGGATAACAGGGGTGAGCGACGGCCGTGAGCTAATAGACGCGCAACTGCTGAACAAACCACCCCATTCAGAAAGGGGCTATCAACTGCGTATCGTCAACGACAATTCAGCGAACGTCATTGCCTATGGGCCTCTGCAGGAGGCGGTTCAATCCCGTTCCGGCCATCCTGATTTAGATTTTCCGTGATTTCCCTAAATCTCTCCAGGCAAATGCCGGGATAGTTCCTTTGAAAAGGGCACGGCCGACTTCCTTCCCCCTCCTTCCCTAATCCGATGAGACCGATGACCTTGCTGTCTGGTCTCCTTCCCCAAAACAACCCAACTCTGCAGGAGGTGCCTGGTTCATGTACCCATGCTGGGTGCTGTTCATTGGCGATGAACGCTGGAATTTGTACGGCAGTACCGCATCTGGTCGTCAACTGAGTGGCGACAAGTGGCCTTTTCAGACAAATAACGTTTTATGCTCCATCGGACCGACGACTGTTTGTGTGAAAGAATCGTCGGAAGCGCCCAGGTCGGACGAGGGAGCAGTGTGGTCTGGGAAACGTGTTCGTGGTATTCCCTGCCTGATCTCGTCATTGCGGCAGGTACAATGGATCAACAGGAGCCTACATCTATCCCTGGGGACCATTTCCATCACTACCACTGGCACTTATTCTTCCTGGGAACAATGGACTACCAACTGGACAATGCATCGTGTCACACAGCTCGCAGTGTACATGCATGGTTCGAAGAGCGTCTGGATGAGTTTATCGTACTTTCCTGGCCACCATACTCCCCGGATTTTACCTCACGAATCTGTGGGACCACCTCGATCGGGCTGTATGCGCCATGGATCCTCAACTGAGAAACCTGGAGCAACTGACGACGGCACTGTTGTCAGCGTAGCTCCTCAACCCTTCCAGAACATCACTGACTGCCCTCGTGCATGTCTCGCAGTGGTCCGCACTCCAAAAGCGATTATTCAGGCTTTTGGCAGGTGGTAACATTAATGTTACTGAACAGTGTACATTGAGAAGTGAATAATTCAGATTCTGAGCCGTGCTCACTCCAAACTATGCGTTTCCTTGAACCTGGCTGTCTATCTGTGTTTGGTTTCCCGCCGTTGTTGCGGTTATGCCGTAGTTCTTCCTCCTTCTGCTTGTGGCAGCAGCGATGTGTACCGATATTGCACCGTGTACCATCCTGGTCTTTTGCATATAGTTTCCGGCTAGGGGGTCTGCGGGCATTCGGTCGGTTGGTGCGTACCACGGAGGATATCTCCGTGCGGTGCAGTCGGCTGGGTCCGCTGGCGGTCCCTGCACAGTGTCGGAGCGTGTCTGGAGCTGTCCGATCGCTACTAGCTCCGTGGCTCACCGACCCCGGACGTCAATGTTGAGTGGTGTGTTAAGTACCCAAGCCACGTCCGTTCATGTTGTGTCTTTCGTTTCGGTGGTTCGTTGTTGGGGAGCTTTTCCTGTGAGCAACACCAAGTGTTTGTAGTGGTGAAATCGTGCCACCGTGTGGTGGAATTAACTATATTGGTTGACTACAATTCAAGTGCACCAAGGGAATTTTCTGCTTGTGGCCGTTAGCGTTCTGGTTACCTGCCCTGGCCACTGACGTAAATTCAGGCAGTGTTCCTTTTTGGTGAAGTTCACTATATTACCTTATTTCAAATTCAAGTGTACAAGTGGAATTTTCTGCCTTGTGGCGGTTAGTGTTCCGGTTACCTGCCCTGGCCACTAACGTTATTTCAGGTAGCGTCCTTTCCTCACCTGTTGTCGCTGTCCAACATGGTGCGTAGCTTTGACAGCTTTATACATATTTCATTGTGGATAACCACGTCCGTAACAGTTTGGTTAAAAAAATGGCTCTGAGCACTTTCAGACTTAACATCTGAGGTCATCAACCCCTAGAACTTAGAATTACTTAAACCTAACTAACCTAAGGACATCACACACATCCATGCCCGAGGCAGCATTCGAACCTGCGACAGCAGCAGTCGCGCGGTTCCGGACTGAAGCGCCCAGAACGGCACGGCCACCGCGGCCGGCTAACAGTTTGGCCTTTGAGTTTTTATGTACCGATTGGTGGCTAGCAAGTTGTTTGGTCTGTCGGTCTGTGACTGTCTCTTGGTTGGGTTACCGACGGATCAAGCGTAATTGGGCCCACCACGTGTCTGTTTCGAGGGCAGGTCCACTCCCCCCATGGAGGCATCTGAGTGCCATTGTCTATACTGTCCTTTTCATGGGTGTTTAAGGGTCTGTTGGTAATCTATTATAGCCAATGCTTTAAAAGGAAATTTTTTTATTGTGTTTTATGTAAATCAATTGTGGGCCTTCAGCCGCTTAAAACTTTATTCTTTATTGCCGTTGCGTTGCCTTTTTATTTAGTGTGCGTTCCCCCTTTGAAACCTTAAAAGTTAATGTATTTTTGAATTTTTGGAAAATCAACTGTGGGCCTTCAGCTGCTTAAATCCGTGTTCTCAAAATTTACCCTTAAGCGAAAACACTGCTGCCTTCTGTCTTAAAACACTATGGTAATATGTTTTAAAACTTTGAAATTTAATTGTGCTCTTCAGCCATTTGTATTGCACCTTGTATATGTTTGTTCTATCCACTTTTGCCTTGAGGCTTTCCGCCTAGATCTTGTTGCTTTTTAAGATTTCTTGTTTGGAGGCCTTCAGCTGTGAAAGAATTGGATTCTGAAACTCGTAGTTGTAAAGGTGCCGTTTTGGTTTAAAGGTGTTATTAAATTACAGAAAATTGCAATTTTGAAGTGAAACTGACCGACACCTTATTTTGGCCGCTTCCACAATCCGAATCACCTGTTCTGCCCAGCGGGCTTAGCGGGCGTATCAGACTTGGAAGACTACACTAGATAAAAGAGAAGTAACTAGCAAGCTATCGTTCCGATTAGGTAGCAGTAAGACAAATAGATTTTTTTTTATTAGTGCTGATACAAGCACACGGCCGCTAGGATAAAATGTGATACTCTTTGTTGACAACCGTGGTAGCCCATTTCTTTTCGCAGCAGTGAGTGTGATTACCGCGTACAGGCTCCAGACGAGGAGCACACCTCGTCCTCCTAAAAGACGGACGGCCTGTCAGGCGTCCTGCAGCCCACGGCGTCGGCATTAATTTTTCTCCTCGCGAGAGTGTCTCATATTTCTTCCGGCGAGAGAAACATTCATCACAGCGGTTATCATTTTTGTTTACCAGCCGCCAGATCCTCTGTCTTAATGGTCTAGCAAGTACCGGGGAATTGTACGAAACAGCAAACGCTGTTGCTCTGCTCTGCTATAGGAGGGAGCGTTACTTCTTCCTTTACATCTACGAACCCGAGAGACCGCTCATACAATAAAGTAAGCGCCAGTAACTGTGTCGACCTATTGTTCCTTGCGTGCTGAATAAGCGGGATGAAAATGATGCATAGTGTCAAACGAAAATTCATATCATACTGGGACTCGAACAAGGATTCCTAATTTTCGCGAGCAGTAGCCTTAACCGTATTTACTTAATTTTCTTCTCCTTTTCTTCTTCTTGAAGCCCTCTCCTTTACTCCCGATAATGCTTTCATTGGCAACATCTCACCGGTACGCTTCTCTTCTTGCTGTTCTTTCTTATTAAACGGTGGCACATCTTTGTTACAATCCTGCCGCTCTTTCTGCGCTCCTCTACTCGAAATATTGCATATTACGAAATAAATATAGACGTAAAGAGAGAAATGTATGCAAACATTCAAAAAATATAGCATTGTATAGCGGAAAGTCTGTTTCGCAGTTTCGCAAGGTTACAGAATTCTAAATCTGTATATGATGAGAACATAACTGACTCCAGAGTATAATATTCTTCAACTTGTGCAGGACAGCTAACACAAAATAAAGCAAAATTTCCATTTGCTAGAGTGTCTGTCAGCATTGAAGTGCGACGAAACTTGCCCTCTTTTTCCGAGTCTCCTCGTGGTTTTAATAATAACAGCAAATGGTTCAAATGGCTCTGAGCACTATGCGACTCAACTGCTGAGGTCATCAGTCGCCTAGAACTTAGAACTAATTAAACCTAACTAACCTAAGGACCGTAGCGGTCACGCGGTTCCAGACTGAAGCGCCTTTAACCGCACGGCCACACCGGCCGGCTAATAACAGCAATAACAATAGTAAAAAAGTAAAATAAAATAAAACTTTTCAAAGGTACATATTTTAAAACCAAATTATTTTTGTAGCTCGGTTCTATTTAAAGGGCTCTATTTAAAGTTCTCATTGACGGTCGGGTACATCGTGTAGCTGACAGTATTACGTATACATAATTTTGGAAATAGCTTTCGTAGCTTCTGTAGTGCTTCCACTTGAGTTTCTGACGTCCTTCGATGAACACCGCTAACTTTTGTGCTGCTGAGTGAGTGGTGGTAAGTGTGTAGTTGGTAACATGAGCCACCAGCCAACCTAATCTGTTGCCTGCAGTACGTGCGCCAATCGGGTCCTAACGTGCCGGTGAGGTGAACGGTACATGTGACGATTTTGTTTAAGAGTGTAGGTTTCTAGATCGGCCATCTGACTTTTGAACACCAAGCTGTGAGCGAAGGATGCGACCGAGCTGCGATCCTCTCGATAAGGGATACTCCTTATCTGATGCCGAAAATCCGTTCGTGTTTGGTAGTGATTTCATCTACTAACTATCACCAACTCACTCTGAGTGGTTCGGTTATAAGATCTTATTTGTATGTTTTACCGGAAGTTGCTGCAATTCCGTCTTCGAGACTTCCTGTCCGTTTAGTCTGTGCACGTTGCGCTTCTGCAGCTGATTAATATGAATCTTAAAAAAACCACTACAGCTGGTATTTTAAGTTCCTTTTACTAAACCACGCCCGACTACATTCTGTACGAACATCCTAAAGCGACAAAGTAGCAGAAATTTACTGCCGGTGCTGTGATTTAAAATGCTTAATCGCCAAATAAATCATTATATGAGGTACATGTTGGACTACGACAAGTACAATGTTTTACTTCGTTGACTGTGTTCGGTGAAGCACAGTCATCAATACGAAGTATGTGGAGGCCTACCAAGCATCATTGCACACCCTAGGTTAAAATCCCACGGATTCAGCACGGTGGTGGGCAGGTCAAGTTTTCAGCCATCTACCTGTACATCACCGTGATTACTCTGCTATTCACAATAAAGTGCCTGGCAGAGGGTTCAATGAACCACCTTCAAACTGTCTCTCTACCGTTCCACTTTCGAAAGGCACGCGGGAAAAACGAGCACTTAAATTTTTCTGTGCTAGCCCTGATTTACTTTATCATGATGATCATATCTCCCTGTGTAGGTGGGTGCTAACAGAATGTTTTTGCAATGGGAGGAAGAAACTGGTGATTGAAATTTCATGAGAAGATCCCGTCGCAACGAAAAATGCCTTAGTTTTGATGATTGCCACTCCAGTTCACGTATCATGTCTGTGGCACTACCTCCCCTTTTCGTGATAATACAAAATAGGTTGCCCTTCTTTGTACTTTTCCGATGTCATCCGCCAGTTCCACATTACGCGGATCTCACACAGCACAGCAGTACTCCAGAATAGGGCGGACAAGCATGGTGTAAGCAGTCCCTTCAGTAGACCTGTTGCATCTTCTAAGTGTTCTGCCAATTGCTCTACCCACAATATTATCTATGTGATTGCTCCAATCTAGGTTACTTATAATTGTAATCCCTAAGTATTTACTTGAATTTCCAGCCTTCAGATTTGTGTGACTTATCGCGTAATCGAAATTTAGCTATTTCTTTTAGTACTCATGTGAATGATTTCACACTTTTCCTTATTCAGGGTCAATTGCCACTTTTCGCACCATACAGATATCTAAATCTTTTTGCAAATCGTTTTGGTCATCTGATGACTTTACAAGACGGTAAATGACAGCATCATCTGCAAACAGTGTAAGACGGCTACTCAGATTTTCTCCTATATCGTTAATATAGAACAATAGAGAGCCTATAACACTTCCTTGGGGAACGCCGGCTATTACTTCTGTTTTACTCGATGACTTTCCGTCTATTACTACGAACTGTGACCTTCCTGCAGGAAACCATGAATCCAGTCGCACAACTCAGGCGATATTCCATAGGCACGCTGTTTGGTCAGAAGACGCTTGTGAGGAACGGTGTCTAAAGCCTTCTGGAAATCTAAAAATATGGAATCAATTTGACATCCCCTGTCGATAGCACTCAGTACTTTATGAGGATAAACAGCTAGTTGTGTTTCGCAACAACGATATTTTCTGTATCCTTGCTGACTACGTGTCAACAAATAATTTTTTCGAGGTACTTCATAATGTTCGAATACAGTATATGTTCCAAAACCCTACTGCAAATCGACGTTAGTGACACGGGCCTGTAATTCAACGGATTACTCCTCCTTTCCTTTTTGGATATTGGTGTAACTTGACCAATTTTCCAGTCTTTAGATACGGATCTTTCTGTGAGCGAGCTGTTGTATATAATTACTAAATATGGAGCTATTGTATCAGCATACTCTGAGAGGAACCTGACTGGTATACAATCTGGACCGGAAGCCCTGCCTTTATTAAGTGATTTAAACTGCTTTGCGACACCGAGGATATCTATTTCTATGTTTCTCATCTTGGCAGTCGTTCTTCATTGGAATTCAGGAATATTCACTTCGTCTTCATTGGTGAAGGAGATTCGGAAAACCGTGCTTAATAACTCTGCTTTAGTGGCACTGTCATCAGTGACTTCACCGTCGTTGTCACGCAGTGAAGGTATTGATTGCCTCTTGCCACTGGTGTTATGACCAGAATCTGTCTGGGTTTTCTGCCAATGCAGTTTACAAATGTCGAACGGCTCTCATTGGTGTGGATAGTAATTTGAAGGCAGCGAGGTACAGAGACAGGATACTCAGCCCCACTGTCCAGCCACACTGTCAAAATCTCGTGATGACTTTCCACCACGCGAAAGTAATCATCTGAATCGAATGAACCGTCCTTACACTCTGCATGACTCCGTTGAAGAGAAGAGAAAAATTTTCGTAGCTACGCCGAGACCATCACGTGCATTGTGTGTCACGCGTGATCCAAGAATGTTACAATGTATGCGCTGGAGGCACAAGGTACTCAATGTTATCCAGCACCGACTTTTATGTCACATATATCATCCGTCTGCGACTTAAACTGTTGCTGGAGTATAAGCTACGTCAGCGCAGCGAGCACGGTGGCGCTTTGAACTGACGACTGTGGAGGTTCGAGACCTCCCTCTGGCATGGATGTGTGTGTTGTCCTTAACATAAGCTAACTTAAGTAGTGTGTAAGTGTAGGGACCAATGACCTCAGCAGTTTGGTCCCTCAAAAATTCACACACATTTGAACATAACTGACAACTCTAAACAACAGACGTACTTTCGACTAGACATTTCTGAACAAGTAGTGTTAAGTAGTGGACGTGTGTCAGGGTTATTGTGTCACAAATCGCAAAGGAGCAACGAACTGAACGTCTGCAAATCAAGTGTTCAAGACTTTCTCCAGAATGTTTTGAAGAAGAGAAAAGTGCGTACCAAGTTTTTCCCGTACAACTTGACTCCCGAACAAAAACGAAGACGCGTGGACGTCTGCCGCGACTTGCTTGAGAATCGAAACGCGGACATTATTTTCTGGAAAAAATCATCACGCGTGGTGAGCTATGTGTTATCAATAAGAACCAACCACAAAACGACAAAGTGCACAATGCGTCCCTCACAGGTCGCACAGACAAAAGAAGGTACGAACGTGGCGCGCGAGTTCAACAACAAGGCAAAGAAGGACTTTTCTGACAGTTTCACGTGGTTGTATGAATGTTGTGTTGTACGCAACTGGGGGGAAGACTATGTAGAACAACCGAAGCATGAAAACACTGTCTTAACGTTCCTTCAGTTTTGTATAATCTAGTCTCGAAACTTCTTTGAACTAACGTGGTACGTGCAAAGGCACGCGCTTTTGAAGAAATTTCTTTTACTGTCATTATTGTTTTGTGTTATATTTCGCAGTAGAGTTATTCGTTTCATAAAGCTTAACCTTTCCTTACCTGCTTCCCTTGAATCCAATCTCAGACAATTTTGTAGATACGCAGGTCGTGTAGAACTTGATTTGAACATGTTAGTTTTACAAGTGTTGTAGGAGGCCCTTGGGTTGACAATAATTGCAGATATGTATACACTTCTCTCGCTCAGGACGATATATACTATATACAAGATTAACGGGTCCTGGAATTTCAGATATTTATTACATGGATTTTTAGCACTTTATTTTCTTCTCGTTAGTGTTTTTGGGTTTTAACAAAGTATTTTATTCTTTTTGGAGTCTCTTAATGAAAAATATAATGAATATTAATATTAAAATAGAAAATTTTAGTATAATTTGTACGGAGTTATTCTACTTCTTTGAGAAAAGTAAACAATTGACAGTCCCTGATATCAGCACTCGAAAAATGCGTAAACAGTTGAGATATTTACCCGTGCTACTGTTATTTTCTCTTTTTATAATATTTTAATAAAAAGTCTTTTACTCAAAAACTCTTTGCATGTGTCACTCACATAAAAGTACACACTAGAGATGTATACCTATGTATGACCACAATCCGTGGCATAGCGCTACAACAAACAAGAAATTTTATATTATATTTTGGGATTGCAGTACACAGTTAACCATATTTCTATTCTTTGCAAAGTGGAACCATTTCTATTGTCTCTCAGTACATTTTTTTTTGGCTGAGAAAGACTCCTCTACAGCACAAGAGATCAATGGTGCTTATTTCATCGACGCAATTGCTCGAGGTCAACAGTACAATACATGCTGAATAATGGCGGACACTTTCTACATATCTACATATCCGGTATTTATCAGAAGAATATTCCTTAATTTAGTGACACATGTTGTACCGACTGAACCAGGTATTTCTTGCAGATAAATCTGCACTCATAAATCATGTCTTCAGCACCTCTGAGTGGCAGATGCGCGGACTAGGGATGATGAATCGCGATAGATGTTGGAAGTGAGCTTTTAAAAAATGCTAAGGATGGAACGTTCGTGCTTTTCATGAGAGATAATTTGGCTTTTTCAGTAAAAGCTGACTCACTACAGGCAACTATGTCTTTTTGGTAGTGTTTGGCATAACATAAATCTGGAATGAGATTTTCACTCTGCAGAGGAGTCTGCGCTGATATGAAACTTCCTGGCAGATTAAAACTGTGTCTCGGTCCGGCACACAGTTTTAATCTGCCAGGAAGTTTCATAACATAAATCTGTTAAGACCCGGGTGGATCGGCGTGTAACTAGAGGGTTTAGGTGGGAGGGGAATGTCTGGAGCTACAGCTACATCTACATCTACATGAATACCTGCTTATCACACTTAAGTGCCTGGAAGAGTGTTCATCGAACCACCTTCACAATATTTTCCTTATTATTTCAGTCTCGAGCAGCGCGCGGAATAAAACCAACACCTGCTATGTCCTTAAAGCTCTGTACGTGGGTAGGAGGTTTGAGAAATACTATACTAACAGAGGAAGTGATAGTGATAACCTAAGGAAAATTATTTCTGACTTCCTCTGCTAGTCGGTGTAGACGAAGGGTACAATGGACCATAATGGAATATAATTCTTTTATTGTTACTCCCGCTTTTAACATACAGGCGGCACAGTCCGTCACAAACAACAAAAATTCCTCACCCCTGTCTTCTCCTGGTCGTGGGATGCGTAGGGCACACCTGACAGTCTAGGCTACAGTACTATGATTCGTCTTCTCCAATTCTTGATACAAGAGTAGATGAAGTTTCCCTGGTGTGGAATGTAATTTCCCCAACACAGCATTAGCTGCCACAACTGCCAGTGGTCTCGTTAACGGAAAGCCAAATATAGTGTTCACCAATGTAAATGTAATTTTTTTATGATGGCGTGCCAAAAATTAAAACAAGTGAACACCAAAAGATGGCAGCAATTGAAAAAAAGAGAACGTGGTCGTGTAAAATGTCAACTTCAGTTGAATCGCACATGCATGTCAATTTCGATTTTAAGACACGAGAGAAGAAGACTCGTACATAAAATTAATGGTTAGAATGACCTGAGTTTACTTCCCTGTTTTTGAGGAACTTGGCAAAAAATTATTAGGGCGTCAGTTGTGAAACTGGAGTCTTCCCTGGTCGACTGCCGGACAAGGCTAATTTTTGACGACTTCTGTTTATGCATGAGAAAACTACATTTAAAGCGCACTGCTCAGTGCGAGTCAACACGCCACGCACCTTTAGCTAGTAACGAAATGGACTCAACTGTCAGTGTCACCTGTTTGTTCCATTGTTATATCTCTCGTCGGACGATATTTAAGTGAGGACTGGATGAGTTTGACCCAAAGTAGCGACGAGTGGACGTATTTTCAAAGTGATAATGCGTCATAAACAGTGTTTATTTCAGCGCGAACTATATTTCTTATACCTTCCGAGCTACAAAAATGAGCAAACTCAAATGTGCTGACGAAATATTGAGTTATAAAGACAAGCGACGTTGGGTCGTACACATTATTTATTTTAGTGCAGAGCATAAATATATTTATTAAGTATTTTCTCAAAATGTATAAATTTACGTTATTTATTTTCCTTTGCATAACTCAGAAAATCTATTTAAAAGACGAATTTTTCTGCAAAAGTCCTCTTTGGTTCCTACTTTTTTCTGTGAAAGTCCTGTTTAGCCCCTTTTAGGCCTTTGAGTTCGATATTGTCCTTCTCAGAGCGTGATATTCAAATACTACTGATCACAAATGATTCCCTCCTCAATCTGTTCGTCAGCATGAGGGCTTCTGTTCTGCCACTGATGTTTGAAGTCCTCCCCGATAGAAACAGGCCTTAGAGTCGATTTGGTTCGAGCACGTGACTAACATATATGGCTGTAATTTTTAAGTCGATTAGAAGACGCGCTATTTGACCGCTAGATAGCGATAACATCTATGACAACGATAAAAGCCGACAAGGCCAGAGATGAATATTAATGAGCAATCCAGCGTGCACTAATTGATTGGTAGCTGTGTGTCTGTGTTGAGTTCTGAAAGAGATCAGATGCGTATAACGACTTGTGTAAAAAATGCACGCACGCCAAGAATTTTTAACATTGTGAATGTGTTACCTAAAGGTTTTGTGTGAAAATAGATTCGGGGAAATTTTAAAAAGTTGTTTGTTATTTATTTATTAATTAGCCCATGAAAGTACATCGTAATAAATGTGTGGACGATCGTGAGGACATGCAAGGACACCCGTAATAATGGAGGAAACACCAGCGTGTCACAGCAACGTTGAAGAGGTGTAAGAAATCGTTTGAAGAAGGGACAAAACAACATTTTTAATTTTTATATCTATATATTCGTAACAAATTGTTCAATTTTTTCTTCATTTGCCACGGTGATTGCTGGGATAGCCGAAACCCCTCCTTCATCCGATAATATATCCCAGAATAATCTTAAAAGTCATGTAACCCTTTAAATAATATTACCATTTCCAAATTCTTTTCCAATAATTTTACACACAAGCAACACCAACAGGCAGTCTGATTCCTGATTCCTGAGTCAATAGATGCAGTTTTTTATTCGGAAATGTATCGATGCGCTGTTTGGTCGGCGTAATAGTTTCCAGCCTCAAGGTGTTCAAACACTGTCGTTCCATCCGAGTGACTGTGTGAGAAATTTTATAGAGAGAAATCCCTACTGGTCTCTTTTGTATCCTACGATGTCGATATCTATTCGGAGGCAGAAACCTCTACGGTAGCCGGCTGGTGTGGCCGAGCGGTTCTAGGCGCTTCAGTCTGGACCGCTACGGTCGCAGGTTCGAATCCTGCTTCGGGCATGGATGTGTGTGATGTCCTTAGGTTAGTTAGGTTTAAGTAGTTCTAAGTTCTAGGGCACTGATGACCTCAGATGTTGAGTCCCATAGGACTCAGAGCCATTTGGACTATTTGAACCTCTGCGGTATCCGAGTCGGCGCCTTCGGATCACGTCCAGGTAACACGCCTGGGGCGGGCAAGCAGAGCGTGACCTCTAGCGAGCAGGCGCTAGCCGTGTAAGGAGTCTGGGGGGCGCAATTAGAGCCCCGCGCAGCTAGCCGAGATGTCAGGTGCTGTCTGCACATAGGGCCTTCGATTACGCGCCGTCACAGTTCCACTACGACGACTCGGCGCTGTTCACTGTATGAAATTACCTCCTGTTACTACGGAGCTGACTAATGACTACTTCGGCATGTTACTACTTTTTGGTTATCCTCCCGGCCAACTACGGCACCCTGCCTGCTAACTTGGCTCTGTTCAGCTACGTAATTTTGTGATACCGCGGTTTCAGCGCTTTAGCTTCTGACTTCCGCAGCTATGATGCTCTACACAAGTCACAAGAGGTGACCGCTAGAAAACTCTGCAAGGCATTCCTCTCACCACGTAATAACATCTGCATCTATATCATACTTCGCAAGCCACCTAATGGTGTGCGGCGCAGGAGTACAAACGTCTCAAAAATGAGATCGACAGGAAGTGCAAAATGGCTAAGCAGGGATGGCTAGAGGACAAATGTAAGGATGTACCACTACCTGATCTCTCCAACTGTGTACCACTCGCGAACAGTGCGTGGGAAGAATGATTGTCGGCAAGCCTCTGCACCCGCTCTAATTTCTCGAATTTTTTCCTCGTGGTTATTGCGCGAGATGCATGTGGGGGGAAGTAATATGTTGTCCGACTCCTCCTGAAAAGTGCTGTCCCGAAAGTTCGATAGTAAATCTCTCCCCGATGCACAACACCTCTCTTGTAACGTCTGCCAGTGGAGTTTGTTTAGCATCTCCGTAACGCTCTCTCGCCAGCTAAACGATCCCGTGACGAAACGCGCCGCTCTTCGTTGGATCTTCTCTATCTCCTATATCATTCTTACCTGATAGAGCCGGCCGGTGTGACCAAGCGGTTAACGGCGCTACAGTCTGGAACCGCGCGACCGCAACGGTCGCAGGTTCGAGTCCTGCCTCGGGCATGGATGTGTGTGATGTACTTAGGTTAGTTAGGTTTAAGTAGTTCTAAGTTGTAGGGGACTGATGACCTTAGAAGTTAAGTCCCATAGTGCTCAGAGCCATTTGAACCTTACCTGATAGAGATCCCAGATAGATGAACAATACTCAAAAATCGGGCGAATAAGCGCCTTATAAGCCACTTCTTTCGTGGATAAGTTTCATTTCCTTAATATTCTGCCGATGATTCTGGCGTCTGCTTTTCCCACTATGTGTTTTATATGGTCATTCCACTTAAGGTGGCTCTGGATAGTTACGGCAGACACTGTCTCCAGCTTTTTGTCATCAATAGTGTAGCTGTGCAGTAGTGGATTTCTTTTCCTATGCATGCGCAATATGTTACGTTTATTTACGTTCAGGGTCAACTGCCAGAGTCTGCACCATTCATCAATTGTCTGCAGGTCGTTCCGCAAATTGTTACTACCTCCTGGCGTTGCTACTATGGTATAAAAAACTGCATCATATGCGAATAGCCTTAAAGAGCATCCGACGTTTTCAATTAGATCATTTATATATATTGTGAACAGCAACGGTCCTATCACACTACCCTGTGGTACTCCGGATACTACCTTTACATCTGTAGATTTAGTTCCGTTAAGAGCGACGTGTTGAGTTCTATTTGCAAGAAAGTTTTGAATTCAATCGCAGGTCTGCTCCGATACTCCGTGTTGTTGTTGTTGTGGTCTTCAGTCCTGAGACTGGCTTGATGCAGCTCTCCATGCTACTCTATCCTGTGCAAGCTTTTTCATCTCCCAGTACCTACTGCAACCTACATCCTTCTGAATCTGCTTAGTGTATTCATCTCTTGGTCTCCCTCTACGATTTTTACCCTCCACGCTGCCCTCCAATACTAAATTGGTGATCCCTTGATGCCTCAGAACATGTCCTACCAACCGGTCCCTTCTTCTGGTCAAGTTGTGCCACAAACTTCTCTTCTCCCCAATCCTATTCAATACTTCCTCATTAGTTATGTGATCTACCCATCTAATCTTCAGCATTCTTCTGTAGCACCACATTTCGAAAGCTTCTATTCTCTTCTTGTCCAAACTATTTATCGTCCATGTTTCAGTTCCATACATGGCTACACTCCATACAAATACTTTCAGAAATGACTTCCTCACACTTAAATCTATACTCGATGTTAACAAATTTCTCTTCTTCAGAAACGCTTTCCTTGCCATTGCCAGTCTACATTTTATATCCTCTCTACTTCGACCATCATCAGTTATTTTGCTCCTCAAATAGCAAAACTCCTTTACTACTTTAAGTGTCTCATTTCCTAATTTAATTCCCTCAGCATCACCCGACTTAATTCGACTACATTCCATTATCCTCGTTTTGCTTTTGTTGATGTTCATCTTATATCCTCCTTTCAAGACACTGTCCATTCCATTCAACTGCTCTTCCAAGTCCTTTGCTGTCTCTGACAGAATTACAATGTCATCGGCGAACCTCAAAGTTTTTATTTCTTCTCCATGAATTTTAATACCTACTCCAAATTTTTCTTTTGTTTCCTTTACTGCTTGCTCAATATAGAGATTGAATAACATCGGGGAGAGGCTACAACCCTGTCTTCCTCCCTTCCCAACCACTGCTTCCCTTTCATGTCCCTCGACTCTTATAACTGCCATCTGTTTCTGTACAAATTGTAAATAGCCTTTCGCTCCCTGTATTTTACCCCTGCCACCTTTAGAATTTGAAAGAGAGTATTCCAGTCAACATTGTCAAAAGCTTTCTCTAAGTCTACAAATGCTAGAAACGTAGGTTTGCCTTTCCTTAATCTTTCTTCTAAGATTAGTCGTAAGGTGAGTATTGCCCCACGTGTTCCAGTGTTTCTACGGAATCCAAACTGATCTTCCCCGAGGTCGGCTTCTACTAGTTTTTCCATTCGTCTGTAAAGAATTCGTGTTAGTATTTTGCAGCTGTGACTTATTAAACTGATAGTTCGGTAAGTTTCACATCTGTCAACACCTGCTTTCTTTGGGATTGGAATTATTTTATTCTTCTTGAAGTCTGAGGGTATTTCGCCTGTTTCATACATCTTGCTCACCAGATGGTAGAGTTTTGTCAGGACTGGCTCTCCCAAGACCGTCAGTAGTTCCAGTGGAATGTTGTCTACTCCGGGGGCCTTGTTTCGACTCAGGTCTTTCAGTGCTCTGTCAAACTCTTCACGCAGTATCATATCTCCCATTTCATCTTCATCTGCATCCTCTTCCATTTCCATAATATTGTCCTCAAGTACATCGCCCTTGTTTAGACCCTCTATATACTCCTTCCGCCTTTCTGCTTTCCCTTCTTTGCTTAGAACTGGGTTGCCATCTGAGCTCTTGATATTCATACAAGTCGTTCTCTTATCTCCAAAGGTCTCTCTAATTTTCCTGTAGGCAGTATCTATCTTACCCCTAGTGAGATAGGCCTCTACATCCTTACATTTGTCCTCTAGCCATCCCTGCTTAGCCATTTTGCACTTCCTGTCGATCTCATTTTTGAGACGTTTGTACTCCTTTTTGCCTGCTTCATTTACTGCGTTTTTATATTTTCTCCTTTCATCAATTAAATTCAATATTTCTTCTAGCCCTCGTCTTTTTACCTATTTGATCCTCTGCTGCCTTCACTATTTCATCCCTCAAAGCTACCCATCCTTCCTCTAATGTATTTCTTTCCCCCATTCCTGTTAATTGTACCCTTATGCGCTCCCTGAAACTCTGTACAACCTCTGGTTCTTTTAGTTTATCCAGGTCCCATCTGCTTAAATTCCCACCTTTTTGCAGTTTCTTCAGTTTTAATCTACAGTTCATAACCAATAGATTGTGGTCAGAGTCCACATCAGCCCCTGGAAATGTCTTACAATTTAAAACCTGGTTCCTAAATCTCTGTCTTACCATTATATAATCTAACTGATACCTTTTAGTATCTCCAGGGTTCTTCCATGTATACAACCTTCTTTCATGATTCTTGAACCAAGTGTTAGCTATGATTAAGTTATGCTCTGTGCAAAATTCTACAAGGCGGCTTCCTCTTTCATTTCTTCCCCCCAATCCATATTCACCTACTATTTTTCCTTCTCTCCCTATTCCTACTGACGAATTCCAGTCACCCATGACTATTAAATTTTCGTCTCCCTTCATAATCTGAATAATTTCTTTTATTTCATCATACATTTCTTCAATTTCTTCGTCATCTGCAGAGCTAGTTGGCATATAAACTTGTACTACTGTAGTAGGCGTGGGCTTTGTGTCTATCTTGGCCACAATAATGCGTTCACTATGCTGTTTGTAGTAGCTTACCCGCATTCCTATTTTCCTATTCATTATTAAACCTACTCCTGCATTACCCCTATTTGATTTTGTGTTTATAACCCTGTAGTCACGTGACCAGAAGTCTTGTTCCTCCTGCCACTGAACTTCACTAATTCCCACTATATCTAACTTCAACCTATCCATTTCCCTTTTTAAATTTTCTAACCTACCTGCCCGATTAAGGGATCTGACATTCCACGCTCCGATCCGTAGAACGCCAGTTTTCTTTCTCCTGATAACGACATCCTCTTGAGTAGTCCCCGCCCGGAGATCCCAATGGGGGACTATTTTACCTCCGGAATATTTTACCCAAGAGGACACCATCATCATTGAATCATACAGTAAAGCTGCATGCGTAAGCTCGTACTTTTTTCGTTAAACGGCGATGCGGGACGGTGTCAAACGCCTCACTGAAATCAAGGAACACGGCATCAGCCTGAGCGCCGTTGTCCACTGTGCTGTGGATCTCATGGAGGAACAGAGCGGGCTCAGTTTCCCAGGATCTCTGTTTGGGGAATTCATATTGATTTTTATAGAGGAGATGTTCATTTTCCAAGAACGTCATAATTCTTGAGCATAAAACATGCTCCGTAATTCTAACAAAGATTGACGCCAACGATACATGTCTATAATTGTGTGGATCTGTCTTACGGCGTTTCTTAAAAACTGGAATAACTTGCGCTTTTTTCCAGTCGTTAGATACCTTTCGTTGCTCAAGCGACCTACGATAAATTACTGCTAGAAGGGGAGCAAGTTCTTTCGCCTAATCTTTATAGGTATCTCATCTGGTCGTGAAGCCTTTCCACTACTAAGCGAATGTAGCTGCTTTTCAATTCCGCGATCAGTTATCTCAGTATCTGCCATTTCGACGCAATAAGTGCTACCAGTTCCAGTCATCTCATAGATATCAATTGTAGTTTGACAGTTTGTATGTTTTGGAATAGTTCTTCTCCTAAGAAGATTTGGACGTCTCAGCTTTAAAGAACAAAATTATAAGAAATTTGCGTTTCACTTTTTCTGCGAAACTGGTATCAGTATAGGTGACTCTCAGGTTTTTTTGTCATTCGAGACTCCAGAAACTACTGCCAGCATCATTCAGATAGTCTCATTCAGAACCCAGAATGAGACAGTGAAATGAACTTCCACAGTTCTGGAAATTTTATGAGATACACTACAGAACAAAAGAATAAAGACGGGAGCCTCCTCTCTTTGGGTCCCAGCTAATGTAGGTCTGATCTGCAATTACAGTGGTGACCAGTTGTTGAAAGAGTCCAGTATTTCTGACCGTATTTTCAACATCACTCTGGCGCTCCACTACATCAAGATTGGTTACGGAAACTGGCCTTTAAGGCATGTAAAGAGGACTGTTATTTTTGAGCCTCCATTTTCTTAATATTCTTTTCAGTGCAAGAAATCTGGTCATTTGTTGATGTCCACTGTGCAAGAGATTCGCGATAAATGCTTGATAAGAAGTAATTCCAAGCCGCAGACTACTACGTGTAAAATCAAATTGGAATTCCATCTAGGTCTGGTTCCTTATTTGTTCTAAACTCGTTCAGTTGTCTCAATATCTGGGATGCCTATGGCATTCAGCTGAAATTTTGTGCTGCGGTCGAGCTATGGAAAACTCTGAAGTATCTTCCCACGTTTATTATTTTTTGTCCTCATATGAACTCACGAGGCAACACAACACAAACTAAACTACGCATGTCCACAGCTCGTGGTCTAGTGTGGTGCCGGAAGGTTAACTCAGTGTGAGCTAATGGATCAACGACGAACTGAAACGTGTGTCATGCGACGTCCGCACCGAGCAAATAAAACGAACTAAAACGAACAAAATGAGACTTAAAAAAAAAGTGGCTAGCGTTGCTGTCTCTGAATCACAGGCTACCTGGTTCGATTCCCGCCCAGGTCGGCGATTTTTTTCCACTCGGGGACCGGTTGTTTGTGTTGTCCGCATCATCTGACCATCAATCGTGAAAGCGGCGAGTATGGACTGTGTAAAGTTTGGCAATTTGTAAGGGCGCCAATAATCGCGCAGTTGAACGCCCCACAAACCAAATATCATCATCGTAAACTACGCAGGGTGGCAAAGTTACAGATAAAACACGTGTCTCACTACGACAAGGATATAACACGGAACGTACATCAGTATTTCAGCACATCCCACCGGTACCTTTCAGAGTGCATCCTATCGCTCGAGTTCGAACTTATGATTAGGATTTCTTAAAATCAAATTTTAAACGTACAGTTATTATTGACTTTAACTGCCTGTGGAATTGTTTTGAAATATTTTTTTACCCATAAATAAATGTTGTAAAGTTATTTCTGGGGCAGTGGCGCATGTAGTATATCGTAGTGGTTACCGTGACTGGCTGGCGTGCTACAGGTCGCCAGTTCACACCCAAACACCAGCAGTTATTTTGTTTGCAGCTTTTATTATTTTTGTAGAAAGTTCTTGAAATATCATACGTTTATAAAGTGTGTATAATCTTAAATATATAAATATCAGAATCCTGGAATACTCAATTTCTGCATAAATAGCCTCATTCTCCGTCCATTTCTGTTCAAGTTGTACGTTGGAGTGCGCAGTAAACATGCTTTCAGTCCCAGATGTACTGCATTGGCGACCATGCTTTCGGATATGGACTCGACTGTGGTTTCTAAGTGACGATATTAGTAATATCACCTACAGAGCATGGGCTGAAAGAATATCTGAACATCGTTGAATGCTTTCACATCGATAAATCATCTAGGAGTCATATCAATCCACTGTGTCTGTGATTTCGGTCCCGTGCGAAAGAACACACACCACGGAGGATCGGCAGCTGTGAGACATTACATGTATATTGAAGGCGGAGGGGGGAGAAAGCAAAGGAAAGGGAAGTCGCATTGGATTTTATGCGGAATCAGCGGTGACGAATGAAAATAAGTGCAAGACCGGTTCAAAATGGTTCAAATGGCTCTGAGCACTATGGGATTCAACTGCTGTGGTCATCAGTCCCCTAGAACTTAGAACTAATTAAACCCAACTAACCTAAGGACATCACACACATCCATGCCCGAGGCAGGATTCGAACCTGCGACCGTAGCAGAAGCGCGGCTCCGGACTGGAGCGCCTAGAACCGCACGACCACCGCGGCCGGCTGCAAGACCGGCATCCGAACCCAGGATCAACTGTGTACTAGGCAGCTGCGTTAAACTATGTGCAACTGGACACAGCATTTATCACAAATACCGACCCGTACTTCCACCGGGAGCCACCGTCCCCGTCTCCGTCCATGTGCTCCATGCTCGCTACTTTGAGATTTCCGCAGGAAGCCGAATGTAATTGTACATCCGCACTGAACAACGAATCCGTAAGAACAAGCAATATGTAGTCGTATAAGCGACTCGCAGATGTACAATTAAGTTCGACCTCCTGCGGGAATCTCAAAGTAGCGCGTGTAGAGAATATCTACGGGAACCGCGAATAGGTGGTGCTAGCCGTGAGCGTGGATCGGCCGGGACGAGTGCGGAGGTAGTCCGCGCAGTCGCGATGCACACTGTGCCTGGATGGTGCAGTGGTTAAAGCAAAGGGCTAGAGAACAGGAGATCCCGGCTTTGGGTCCTGGTTCAGCACACATTTTCATTCGTCGCTGCTGATTTCGCACAACGTCCCGATTCAGCTGACAATAACTCCTTTCCTTTCCACTCCTCCACCTCCAGTTTACATAATATAGGGGGACACAGGGAAACGGGAACATTTCCACAATCCAATAAAACTAGAAGTGATGAAGGAAAGAGATTGCATTCGTATTAATTGAAACTTTGCCATTTACGAAACACTGATGCCATTTATCATTTTTTTTAAAAATTACATCCTTTAGATGGCGTCCTCCTGTATGAATACATTCCTGAAATCTGCTGTTGAGATTCCTTATTGACAGCTGCAACACTTCAGCTGGGATACTGTGAATTGCATCCCGAATTCTCTGTTTTAACTCATTCAGGGTTCTTGGTCGAGTCGTGCAGACTTTGCTCTTGAGGTAACCCCACAAGAAAAAATCACAAACGGATAAATCTGGCGACCTAGGGGGGCAGGGAATGTTACCGAATCGTGAGATCACACGGTTGCCGAACAATTTTTCCACATATGCCACTGACTGCCGTGCAGTGAGTGATGTCGTTCCGTCCTGTTGAAACAGGCTTCTTGAATGTTTGGAGAGATGTTCACTGCAGGTGTAACGAAAGTTCGTAACTTTTCCACGTAACGATCGGCATTGGCAGTTGTTGTGTTTCCCTGTTCATTTCCGAACAAATACGGTCCGATAACCCTATGTGATGAAACACCACACCAAACTGTCATTTTACTAGCGTGTAAAGGGCGCTCATAAACGTTATTAGGATTTGTGTTTGACCAGTAACGATAGTTCTGTTTATTTACATAACCTGTGAGATGAAAATGTGCCTCATCTGACATCCACAACTTGTTTAGAAATTCATCGTCACTGTTTATTTTTGTTATCATTTGTTGACAGAATCCTAATGATAACTGGTAATCTTTGTTCTTCAATTGTTGCACCGTCTGTAGTTCGTACGGATGAAATTCTGCGAACACTCTCCGGAGACATTCCAACCACTGCTGCTTCCTTACGAGTTGAACGCCGCGGGCTCCGTAAGACAGACTCGCTTACAACAACAATGTTCGCTGGAGAGCGCACACTTCTTCGCCATCCTGTTAGTTTCCTCTTGAGGGGAGATCCAGTCCCTTCTAAGTTATTAATCCAATATTTTATCACATGTTTCGACGGAATAGCAGTATGACGTCCTAAAGAATAAAAACGTCGAAACTCCCTCAGCGCCGCTACCAAACTATCATTGTTTTTATAAAACATTTCTATGGCTAACGCACGCTGTTGTCCGTTCCACTGATCCATGATTACTGAAACGGCGGACTGTTTACTCGCTGTCACGAACCTGCAGTGCTGCCACCTGCCCATGGCTGGCACTACTCATTTCAAACATTCCCATTATTCTGTCACACCCTATATATATACGAATATTTTTACGGAGCGATTTAAAATCGAACGACAACATGAAACTTATCGCATCTTAGGCACACGCCGGACTAAGATTCATTGGAAAAATTCTAAGTGCAAAAAAGGTCTCTTATAAATCCTCGTTCTACCAGTACATGAATACTGATAGCCGTCTTTGGTCCATAGCAGGTAGGAGCGATAGAGGAAATAGCGAAGATCCAAAGAAGAGTAGCGGGTTTCGTTGCAGATTCATTTAGTAGGCGCAAAAATGTCAAGGAAATGCTCACCCATCTACAGTGGCATAAGCTCCAAAGGAGCCGTTGTGCATCACAGTGTAGTTTACTGTTAAAGTTTCAAGAGGATACGTTTTTGAAAGAGTCAGTCGATACATTGCTTCCTCCTAGGTATATCTCGCGAAAAGACCATCAGACGGATCTTACCGACAATCGATCTTCCCGCGAACCATTCGCAACTGGAACAATATAGGGAGGAAGTTGCAGCGGTACACGAACTACCCTCCACCATACACCGTAAGGCGGCTTGCAGAGTGTATATATAATGTTATTTACAAGAAGCACGCTTCACAACTGCAAGTTGCAAAATTACTTAACTTTATTTTTGCTAGAGTGTCAAGGTAGTAGATTGAATCGAGTAAAATGTTTCAAGTATTTCTACATTCACTTTAAGCTATTCAGCACGTCTTAATATCACAAAGTTACATAGTACTCTTACAGACATTCGGTTACATAATGATCAAAACTTGCTACATCATAGCGCCAGCTAGCTGTTAGCTGAGGCTGCGCATAGCCAACTTACACTGATACCTTGTGGGGGCAACATCCACCAGAGTTTCCTGCATCCCATGTTCTATTAAAAAAAAGTGCCTGACCCCGGCTTCATTAGCGCAATTATGTGTCCCCGCCTGCGACAGGCAGTCGAAGGCCTAAAAAAACTTTTTAACTGTACACATTAAATATATAATCCTTAAAAGTGTAACTAACATGTTTCTGTCACGTAAATAATTAGAACAATTTGCCAGTTATTATAAAGAAGACAGGCTGGTATCGACCTGGTGTCAAGTGTGTGAGAAACAAACATACTGTTTAATTTTATTTGTACAACATAAACGCGAACTATTGTGCCAAAGTACATGGACAAAAGAAACATGGTCTGTGCTCTTTCTCAGTCGGCAAAGACAAGATAAAACCGCAGAGAATCAAAATTAAGGACTGAAACTGACTTATTAATGAAATAATAACTGAGGAACCGTGTGGCAGAGAGCCATCCAACACATGTCTAAATCAGAGAAAACAAGAGTTTGCTAGAAATTGCTTTTTATAAACAAAATGTTATATTCCTACACACTTTTTGAACTGATAATTTCCTCCACACATTTTACATAAAAAAACATCGAAAAATACTTTTTCAAAACAAATTTGATACTTAATAAAGTAAAGCAATGCTGCAAATGGACAGATTGAAAGTAGAAACATTAAGGCCTTTGAAAAATTTTCGATATACAAATGATACGTGCGATGTTGATTTTCTTCAGAGCGGTCGCTGGCTCGTGCACTGTTTGATGCTTTAAACCACCACGAAACGAATGGTAAGCTTGTGGAATGAATGACCACATTGCTTGCAGAGCTCGTAGTTTTAGTACATCGATGTCTCTTACTTCGGGAAACACTGATAGTAGCTCAGCCTCATCATTAAACTTACCCTATATTGCTTCATTTCTTCCCAACAATAGCTGAAGTATTTGCCTATACTTTGCATTCACGTGATATCTTGATGTCTTCCATGCTTAATAACCTTTGAATATTCTAATTTTCATTTATATGATTAAGGACAGGAGTACATTACTTGTATATCATAAGTATCTCAATTAATATTGAAATCGAGAAAGTATAGCATACTGTCTACATACTTGTACTACAGGATGGAATATTTGGCTCAAAATGTCGTTCTGTAGGCAGAAACTAAGCTTACAACCATAAGTCTTCAGATGGTGCGCAATTCCCTCTAGCACTGACAGTCTTGCAATTTAAACTGACTGGTCTTTTAAAAATGGCTGTAGATGACAGATGGAACATACCACTTATTAGGGATTGTATCATTTATTGGCAGAACCTGTCTAAATGCCAAAGAAAACTAATTTTTTCTATATATATGGGATAGCTCCCCATGGTACTAGGTCCATGCACTAATTAGGGGAAGGAGGGGCAAGACGGGGAGGTGGGGTAAGACAGGGAAGGGCTATAAGCTACAGTTAGAGTGCTGCCATCTGTGGATAGCTACGTCAACATCATCAGTACACAGGTCACAGTGTGTTGACATTGCTGAACCTTAGTTTCACGGCGGTTTCTGTGAGCTTTGCAAGGTACGTACAATTGTTATACAGATTTGCAATGTTTTACACCTTTCGAGGTCCTAAAATATGTGTTTCGTGAACATTTGTCCAGACTGTATATATAGCACTGAATAGGACGTCTTATTAACAGTAAACTGCTGTATCAGTAGTCAATGTTCACTACATAGTGTTCATGTAGGCGTAATATAACCTCACAGCATAGTAGGGGGCAAGACGGGGTAGGGCAAGATGGGGAGCTTCCCCGTCTTGCCCCTACTATTTGTCCAACCATTACGTTCTTATCGTCTCGTTGAGGGTTTTGAACACGTACATTATACAATGAATACAACTGTGAATAGAATGGTATTTATTTTAAAATTGCCATTGCCAACTTTAGCCCATAAAAAGACGTACTCATCAGCATTTAACTTCCTCTTCTTTCTCGTAGTCAAAACAAATGGCATGCTTGGAACAAGAGTACCATAAGGCTGTTTAGCCAACAGTCCTGTAGTCTCAGCAATACTCCATGTCTTCCAAGCTAAAATGTTAGCATCTGGAAATGCTTCAAGGCCACTATAACTAACTAATTACAAAGTATGCCTTAGGCTATATGGTGAATAAAAATATACAAACCGTGCAAAGTCAGTATTCTTGCTATGCTTTAACGACTGACTATTGGAAATATGGTATTTACTATATAGTATAGATTACCAGGAATGATCCGACTCAATATTACGTTCCACGTGTTTTATTTCAGATGGTTCGCAAGTATCGGCGACAAACGTCTAGGCGAGATTGGTCACTGGAGTCAATGGAAGGCGCTGTAAATGCTGTTATAGAAGGTCATATGGATTCCTTCAAGGCTGCTCGACAGTTCAACGTGCCACAGAAATCTGTGTTTCAGCGTCGGGGTGCCCACGACACTTGTGCACGGGCAGAAAGTGATGATGACGAGGCTGTCCACACTTGTGTACTATGTGAAAGTCAGAGGCCTAAATAAAACGTAATACCTGATTCTACAATTCGCAGAACCATATTTCGAAACCGTATCGTCACATGATTTCGTTATTCCAGTCCTTATTTAAGCTTTAGAGATGAATTCATGCTAGTTCCCCATCTTACCCCACATATGGGGCAAGACGGGGAATTGGTACTTTATGTTTCAAATCGAGATATTTCTAACTAAATGTAACAAGTTTGCAGGTTTCTTTGCATGCTATTGTAATTCAATGGTTAAGTAAACAAATGATAATCAAACCTACTTGTATTTGTTTATTTTTGTCCCTTTTGCAAAGGTTTAAAGTTAGCTTCCCCATCTTGCCCCGCCTTCCCCTATAATTACTCTGAACGTTGCTTTTTTGTTTGACTTCTTCAGGTTCGTTTCAATTGCTTGGTTTCAATTAAGGTCATATATGTAATGAAAAATCAATGTTTTAGAATATACGATAACTGGCAATACGACTTTATTGATATGGAATATCTCATTTAAAGCACTACGCCGTTCGAAGTTTATCATCTCGGTTGGTTGATTCTGTCAATGTCACCTACCACGAAAATTCATACAAGTGTATTTGTAAATACACTAAATAAATAATCATTTTGATAATTTATCTGAAAAATATTTGCACGCTGCTAGGTATTATTACGATCAGAAATCTAAGGGAGACGATACATAGCATTCATTTCTCCGGAAATTGTCATCAATAAGCCCACTAGTTTTAATAATTTTCAGTATGTCTGTGACCAGACGAGCATCCCACTGACAGAAGTGCAGACAGGTAAATTCTGCAGTGACAGACTCGAGTGGTTAGAATCTTGTAGAACTGCTCTGAAACAACTGCCAATTCTAGAATTTCTGATGACGGAGTATTCGTCGTTGATCTTACTTTGCACGGCGAATCAAGTTTCAGTTTTTCTGCGACGTGTCGTCTTCTTTTGTTGTGGTCCACTTTGTTTTAAAACAGTATTCAGCACCGTTTCCAAGAGAATTTAAACAAATAACCTGCATAAAATTTCACAAACTTGATGAACTTTATGTATCAGCTATATACACTAAATCTATATTACGGAGACGGAACCTGCTATATATTATCCATGGCAGGATATAGGCTACAGGAGGATAATAGCAATACCAACGTACCCCAACGTACGAGAGCCCATTAAAGCGGATTCATATTAACGTCACATTAGTTCCACATCACAGAATGGCGATGATCAAGTCAAAACAGAGGTTGGTTTATGCTACAACTAACATAAGCGTTACGTAGCTCTGGAGAGAAGTCGATAAAGTAACACCAAATGAACCTCAGTATTCTCAATTAGATAGCTGCTTGTGCAACACTACAAACCAGTGTAGAAAGTTGCTTTTAAAGAGATTAACTCAACAGTATATATCAAGAATATTATAAGGACGAATGGTTACCCGTTATCATACCTCGTAATTAGTCTAAATGTTGTACACAAAGCGCTAACTCAGAATACCAGTCGTTTTATAATTGAAAAGAAGTTTCGGTCAAGACGAAAGACAAGATAAATATATAGTGGCCTGAGAAACAAAAGAAACAATAAATAAGCAAAGGTAAGTGTGTAAGACATCAGTTTTTAGTTTATCGCTGATTATATGTGTAACGTGATTATTGACTCTGTTCATGTGGCAGGTTTTGAACCGTAGGAGTGAGAAGAGCCCTATAAGTTATTAAACTGCTCTTTCGGTCGACATTCAATCTTGTTTCGTACTGTTGGACACTCAGATAAATTTGCACTCACCCAGTTAATACATGAGGGCACAGTATGTTTTATCTCTAAATGATTGACAGCTTGGGCTTCTAAGGCCCGTTATCACCGAAAGAAATAAAATCTTGATTTTTCTAAAGCACAAATTACATCCCATCGAATTTCTTATCTATGCCCCGTATTTCGTACGTAGAGACTTCAGCTGAAGAAGACGTAGTAGTGTTGAACTTAACAAGAGTGCCGATCCAACATATGAGGATCAGTGCAAATATTTACTGTATATCGACATGCTCCTTCAGTTATCGCATGTCATGGTCTGATGCGCATTACAGCATAATGTTAGTCATGATAAGAAACCATCAGATCATTTATTAGTTTATACTGCAAATAAATAAACATTTTGTGGTACATACTCGGTATTGAGGGCTTGCGAATGGCATTGGCGGCACAGTCAAAGAACTGTCGCTCATCTCCAAGGAAAACAGAGCGGAGTAAAAAGACAAAAGCGGCCTGTGACTGCAGCAGGTATGTATACACGCACGGCAAATATTCTTAACTCAGCGTGCGGTGTTTAGAAAAGAGCTGAAATCCGCATCATGAAAACAGAGGAATCAAGTACAACACATGATCTCAAAGCACTGATAAAAAATTTTTGCTCGTAAATACGAAATGCAGGCGCTTGTGTTAACGTGCTTGCTAATGCTTTCGACTGCGGGAGTGTATTATTTATGCCCAGAATTAATCTTTCGCTGTGCATACCTGTCCCCCATGGCCGGGATTGCCAACTCACATCTGTACGGTGGCCCTCGACTCTGAGGTAGCCGGTTAGAGTTCTGATGGTGAAAGAAATTTTAACCTCCAGCACTCTCATGTACTTTGAGGAAGCATAAATGGCCACATTATCTAATATGACCCTGCAGCAGCGCAGACGGCACGAGAGAGTGGGATGTTGCCACCGTAACAATTCAACAAGGCTAACGTAACGTTGCGAGGCAAGTTAGCTTGCTGAAACAGCAAACTTAGCAGTTCTGCACAGACTGGTGCAGCAAAGGGCAGGGCACACTTCCATACTGACAGTGGCAGTGGTGTCTTAAAATACGTGGCCGGTAGTAGCACATACACACAGCAGGTGCGCCGCTGTCGACTAAAAGTATGAATACATTTGCAAGCGAATTACTCTTATTCTAGAAGTCCTGCACGGATAATGGGGCTGCCAGTGGAAGTAACCAGCTCTACACACTCTCTATAGACTTGGTCCCACGGCACAGCTGGTCATACCAGATCTTCTCAAGCAGCACAGCCGACTCATGCCAAGGGGATAGTGGATCATACCCCATGCACACCAGCCATTATCTGCCATCGCCAGACGGCCATTTCAGCATGGTGGGCATTCCAATTCGTCATGACACAGCCATGTGTATCAAGTAGCGCAGATGAGTCAATAAGGAACTTGTTATATATCCAGCTGCCTTTCTCTGGAGGCCTCCTGGGTTTCCAACTCGGCTCCCCCACCAGTTCGCACCATCTTGGTTTTCAGCTGCCCCTCCCTGCACGGGGGCACTACACAGATGTGTGGGAAGAAGTGCACGCAAATGTCATTCCACAATTCCTACACCACGAGAGGATCGCAAGATTGTTCAAGTGTCTCTGATTAATAGACAGACGACAACAGTAGAAATTTGCACAGAGGTTGCAGCCAAAGTTTCATCATGAACTGTCTCGAACAGATTACTCGAAATTGCATTGAAGTCTCGAGTTGCCATGCATACTCTACTGCTGACACCGTATATTAGAACACAAAAGATTAGCATAGTGTGGAGCCAGAATTAAGTACGACACTGAGAGACATTTGTCTGGTGATGAGCCTTGCTTCTGCTTGTGTCATTTAGATATACCCCAACTTTTGTAGACGACGTGGTGACAGGTTATATCTGTCAGAGTTTCTCGAGACCAAGATCTCTCCAATTCCTGGAACCAATGTGTGAGAGCTATTGGATATGGTAACTCTTTTGACTAGACAATTTTTCAAGGGAGGCTGAATGTTCGCCAGTATGTGGCTTGAATGTTAAACCTTGATTCATTCCCTTAATGACCAGGGTAGCAATTGGCATGTTTCAGCTGCGTAATGGAAAACCCAGCACTGTAGTCAGCACCACAAACGCCTTGAGGAATGTACGGGATCTTGACTGGCCTGCCCTGCCTCTGTGATGGGAAGGCATAGACACTGCCAGAAAAAAAATCGATACACCGTTTTAGAGGTTTCCAGTTCTCGCAAGGTTTACTGTTGCAACAGTGCGTATGAAGTACATGAAAGGATACATTACAGATCAATAGTAGAAGCGGTTCTGGGGTACTTGGTATCGACCTATGCTGAAAGCCCCGTATTAGTACTTGATGCATCCTCCACAGTTGGCAATGAGGCAGTGACTCGGGCACCCAGTCGATTGTAGAGATGGCGAAAACTGTCCATAGCTACGTTATGTCACATCTGCTTGACCTGTCGATGTAGTTCTGTAAGAGGTGTTAGATGATGAGTCACTTCTCGTCCCATCATATCCTACATGCGTTCAACTGGAGACAAGTCCAGAGATCGTGCTGGCCAGGGAAGTTGCTGCCCATCTTGCAGAGCACGTTGAGTTTCGCGGATCGTGTGTCTGTGAGCAGTACCCTGTTGGAACAACACATCACCTTCCTGTTACAAGAAAGGCAAAAGAAGAGATGTAACAATATTCTGCAGGTACCGAGTGCTGGTTGGCCTCCCCTCCAGAAACACCAAAGGTCAACGAGAGTGGTTGCTTATCGCACTCCAGACCATAAGACATGTGACAGGGTCTGGATGTCATGGATGAATGCACTCTACGAGACATCGCTCACCAGGTCTACGTCGTACGTGCAAACGATCATTACTAGCGTACAGGCAGAATCTGCTGTCGTCACTGAAAGATGGGTTAGAGGTGTGCGGTTCATAGTCCCACTGCTGGTAACTGATTCGCAATAGTTCGCGTTGACATGTTTGGGCTGATAATCCCTCTTATCTGTGCTATGGTAACTTTACGATCCGCCACAGTTACCCTTACAATACGACGATCCTGGCGGTTATCTGTGCTGCGTGACGTCCAGAACCTCGTCTACAGCTGTAAGAACGTTCAGGTGACCATTGATTGCAGCATCGTTGCACCGCTGACACAGCGCGTCCAGCTTGTGTGGAAATTCTCCGAAAGGGCCATCCCACCGTTCGGAAAGCTACAATCTGACAACTTTCAAACTCGCTCAGTTTGCTGTATGAAGCACGAGTGTGTCTCTGTGACATGGTTGTCTGCTTGCTTCACACGATTGCACCACACTGGGCCTTGTGGCTGTGATCATTCCCTATTAAAGAGTAGACGTAGGTGGCGCTATGGTAGCTATACCACTACGCTACATGTTGGTGGACGTGTTGAAGCCATTATCGGTACATCCTCTAATTTTATGTGAGCCTCACTGCGTTCTTTTTTTTTTTACTAATTTGTCCCTGATTTTATTCTGAGAAGCTCAGTAATGTATATAAATTTGATTCAAAAAGTACTTGAAGTGAAGTGAAGCATAGCTGGACAGCAATAAACTTTTTCTAGCACGCAATCCCCGCAACGATAGTAGTTGTAAATCTTTGAGTATGGACTAAAAAAGAAAACTGATTCATTAAAAAAACGAGGGCTGCTAATCTGTATCTTGTGGGAAGAGGACGTGTTGCTAGGACGTCGCTCAGAACGTATTATTAGATTTAATGAAAATTGCTGTTTCAGTGATAAAACCGAGTAAAGTATGTGTAATACTTGCCAAACATACAATTTTCTGTAAGTGAAGAATAGAAATATCTTGTTTTTTGGAAAAGGAGGTGAATTTCATTGCCATCGCCGTCTATAAATCGACAGTACTGTAAGCGTACAAATTTCACTAATATACAGGAAAGAAAATGCATTCTTTATAGTTTTTATTCAATAAGTAACAACCTCTCATAATTTCTTAATTATGTCCTTGTATGCTAGTATGGTGCTGAACTCCACCGACCAATTTTGACGCAGCAGGACGTGTAGTTCGAAGGAAGTTTGTGTGCTAAGCACTCTCCTTCTCTCACGAAAAACAGATTGCTGTTTGATCTTATTTACTTACAACAGTGGTCCCTTAGATACGAAAAGCTACGAAAACTTGGGTTCAAAGCTATCCGCAATACGGCCAAGTAACTAACAGAGTCGTATTTTAAACCTTAAAGAACAATAAATTCCTCCAAATTATAATACGTCACCAACTGGTGCAGAAGTTGATCATTCAACAAGGTAGCAACCAGAATTCAGGTACTAGTTACGACTTAAAGTAAAAATCTCAATCAAAAATCAATCTATCTCTCTCTCCAAACACATATATAGATATTCATATTATAAAGAAAAAAGTCGTTTTATATTGGCCGCCGAACTGGTACGCGAAACTATATTAAAAATATTTCATGCTGTTGTTTGAAACGCCTTTGTAATTATCTTATATTTGTTAGACTTGAAATAGTTAAGATCTAGTAAAAAAAAATATTTTCTATTTCATTGTTGCTAATCGATGTCACTTATTTTCATGTACCACGACAAAATTATGCTGGAAACAACACTGATTTGCTGAGTTGGTAAATAAAAAGCAGAACGGATGATAAATTTTGCCGTGAAAAGAACATTTTGGACTTTGAAAAATTCTTCAGCAGTTCCAGACACGCAAGAGTGAGTACCTTTTTTATTTCCGTTGAAAAGCTTCATTAACGCCTTCTCATGTAACAAGATTCTGTCAACCTATCCAAATCCAGTAGAATGTGCATTGAGATATTTTGTAGGTAGACATTTAGTAGCATTGTATAATTTCAGGTATTGTTTAGTCAGTAGTAGCTTAAAAAAATTCAGTTGTCTGCACCTCCATAATGCGTTGTCTACGGCGTTAGCATTCGGTTGTCTCTGATGAGTAGCATACATCGTGTCATTTTGTGCGAGCGTAGACAATTGTTAGGTATACGTCATCATTACGTCAGTGCATCCCAGAAGGCTTAGCAAGTTACTGCGCAACTTTCTCGCGCAGGAATTTCATCATCATTTGATCATCGGATCAATATCGACGTCGTATTTGCAGTTGTACTAGCTTTTTTTTCGGCAGGGTACTTTCATATCAGTCACGATTCAGCAACGTTCATGAAGTGACACAGTATGTGATTTAGGTATGGCAATGATTCCTATATTTGCATTCAGAGGCTGTCTTCTTCCATGTCAAAACGCCCGCAAGAGTGTATTCATGACACTGAGGAAAAAGACGCCAAACTGATGTTTATGACACCTATCAGTGCCGAATTGAGTACATGTTCAGTGATATAACACGCGTTATGTTATAAAGTTCTCTGTAAAGTTTGATTCCAGACTGTTGCTTCATGGTGTAACATATTTCAGTTCCGTCGGTTTATAATGCGGTCCAGCACCTGTCCGTCATTGCGTACGACCCACGTCAATCTACTGGTCTGCGCATGAGCGTGCACGCACTCAAACATAACACCTTAGCGGTATGTCCTTCAAGAACTGAAGTGCTGGATGAGAAACTCATTTCCTGGAGCCCGATCATTCTGTACCGTTCAAAGTCATTCTCAAGCTGATGTTACGCCCATTGACATCCATGAACGGCACTGGGAATTCTTTTCACGTATTAACTTCTCTTGATAAGGTTGTAATGACTGTGGTGCAACTCTCGCATTTCTCGCCACACAAGAGAAGGCTCTGCCAACATTGTGAGAACGCCATTGCTCTGCAACGTCTTTTCGTACACCTATAACAGGCTGTTCGAACAACACGGTATACACAGTATATTTTTTTCTTAATGAAGGGATCTATAAACATTTAATATCACACGTTTTGTTCTACAAAGATAGCTATCATTCAAGAACACATATTTTCAACTACTCTTCCCGTGACTGCACAAAAATTACCTATCAATGAAGTGCAGTTTAATAGGAGCTTAAAGCAGTTATTAGTGGCCAAATCCTTCTGCTCCTTTAAAGAAATTCTTAGCAGGACGATTTGATGTACTTATTATTAACTTAAGCTCATAATATGAGAACTACGTAATACCCCAGCTGCAGACACCTTTAGTGTAGCAATTCAATCTGTGTAAGTACTTCTTGTAAGTTAATTTTGTTCGTGACGATTCGTCGCTGCAACGTAAAAAATTCCTAGAAACTCTTTTTTGAAAATATTTGCCTGCTTGATCACCTTTGCAGCAGAAATTTCCATCGTAAAGATATACACATGGGAACTTTGGTGTTACCAGATGCTAAAACAATTAATCAGGTAGATCACACTGCAGTTGACATCAAGGTAAAAAGGCGATTGGCGGATGTAAAGACGGCATGGGGTACGGAGTACGGGAGCAACCATTTCCTAGTAAAAAGCTGGCTACAAACGCAATCCAAAGACAGTCAGAAAATAATACGGCACCACATCAGTACGATAAAAGACACCACAAAAAAGAAAAAATTTAAGCTCCAGCTTAGCAACCACTTTGAAAGTCTGCAGGATTGGGATTCACAAAAAATCTCAGATGATGTATGAAAAGAAGCCGGACGTGCTGCAAATGAGGTGGCAAATTCAGTCACCAAGAATCAGATCAGGGACAAGAACAATCGGTTTGGGAGCGAATGGATTGATGCGTTAGCCAATGAGACCTGACTACAAGGCGCAAATTTTGCACAAGGCAAAGCACAGTTCAAAGGAGTACGGAAAACTACCCAGGCAACCCTGAGGAGAGCAAAGACAATCTGTGCCACAGGAGTGATAGAGGAGGCTCGAAGAGATTTCATGCGAAGGGATGCTCAAAAGACGTACCGTAAAGTTAACTTCTTTAAGGAAAGGTACCAGAGCCGCCAAAACTTCGTAAGGAATAATAATAGGGCGTTACTGCCCTATGAGCCCAACGCTGTTGAGAGATGGAAACAGTCAGAGTGCTCCTCAATTATGATAAACCTAAAGATTTGTTCGAATTTTAACCTCCTGGCATTGTACATTTAGAAACTACGCCACCTACGCTGGATAAAATAAAAATCATGTAATGAAACTGAAGAACAACAGAAGTACAGCAGAAGATGGAGTCCCGGTGGTAGTCATTCAAGCTGGAGGGAAGAGGCTCCACGAGACAAATCGCCAATTTATCAAGAGGATACCGATTGTGAAATCATCACTGAAGTCTTTAAGACAGCAGTTATGAGCCCCACGCACAAGAAAATGACGAAATGGACTTCACCAACTACAGAGGAATCACCCTTCTCAACGTCTACCATATCTTGCCCATTTGAAGTATATTGTATACTGATTCGAAATTTTACTCGTAAGTCACGCAATCTCTCAAGGAATTTCAAATACCAAGTGTACAGATCACTAATCAAACCCTTAGGGAAACTAGTAATGTGCAGAAAAAGGGTTAATCTTCTCGTTTCCGAGCGGGAAGTCGTAAAGATCTACAGTCCGTTACAAGATGACATCGCTGGGCAAGGATCCGGCACATTTGTGAGCTGGATGAGATCTACAACAGAACAAATATTGTTGCCCCGATGAGAACCAAACGACTTGTATAGGCAGAGCATGTCGCTCGCATGGATAAACACCTACATCGATATCTACATACATACTCTGCAAGACACCGTACGGTGCGTGGCGGAGGGTACCTTGTCACTACTATTCATTTCCTTTCCTGTTCCACAGGCAAATAGAGCGAGAGAAAAACGACTATGTGCCTCCTTATTCTATGAGCAATAAGACCACTAGACGGGCCAAAGAGCAAGTGGAATGATGGAATCCGCAAGGAACTGCTGCAGATTGGCACAGAGAGTGACTGGCGACAGAAAGCAGGAAAAAGAACCCAATGGAAGAGTAGCCTTGTACCTGCGAGAGATCTTCTGAGGCTGATCGTGTAAAGTAAGTAAGAAAGAATTTGGCTGTTATTTAGTCTTGTATGGAAGTAAAACTTGAATGGTAAATACACCGTTTGCTAAAAATTTTAACATCGAAATGGGGAGAAGGCAACGAAATGAAACTTCATGGATTGAGAGAGTGTCTTATGTCGCTTCAATGATTACAAAATCGAGTCAAATTTACATGGGATTTTTCTGTATGATGAGCCCACTTAGCAGTATGACACATCATCCCCTCTGGCCTCGATGCACTGATTTGATTGGTAAGGGTGTCATAAGTCGTTGCTTCCTCTTCTGAGGGAAGTTGGCCCACAACTGTTGTAACTGGTGGTTGATAGCCTGGATACTGGCACTACGACGGAACCCACTTGTTCTGGGATTTTGATGACCATGGTAATACCTCAACATCACAAAGACTTTTCATAGAGACATGTGCCACGTGTGGAAAAGCATCACCCTCTTGAACAATGGCACTACCACACTGTCGGACGATAGGCAACACATGAGAACGTAGGACGCCCATGATGTACCGTCAGAGTTCCGTCGGTCACTACCAGTCATGACCTGAAGTCATGCTCTACGGTCGCCTGCACCAAGTCGCCAAATCGCCGCTGTGACCCTCCAAAACATTAGAAGAATGTCATACTCGCTGACGATGGTTATGAGGGGTAGGGCAGAACCACAATTTCTCAGCGAACATAGTGCGATTCCATTCATCAACAGTTCTTGCTTCCCAGTCATCGCAGCCCACGCACAGGACGGTACTTCACCAGCACGGTTGCTGCTTGTCTCTGAGCAATGGTGTGGTACGACACAAAGTGTTGCACGGAGTCCGTTACTTGTTCCCATACGGCAGATGCTGGTGTGAAGAGGTTACACTGTGCTTGGTGCACAATACTGCGATTGTTGGTCAGTCATCGTCGACCGGAACCTTGACGACGAGCAGGCCTGCCCTCACTTCCCCATAGCTGTCTCATCAGAATGCCCCATAAATCTGGCTGTTGCACGATTCGACCAGCCTGGCCCACTAAGAGGCCTCCTTTCAAACTGTGACAAGTGCTGACAATGCTGACTCACATGAGTACGCAGCGTCTCCGTAACCTTCACAATGATCGCTCAAAATCTAAGGCTGTTCGCGCCTCTTATATGCCCTTCTAGGCCTGGTAGACATCACTAAAAATGAACAACACTAATGCACTCTGGGGTTGTTCTACCTGTCACAGAGAACTGCAGCTCTAATCATTTACGTGCATGGTGTGTACATACCCGAAGTTACATTGACGTCCGACCATGTCTTCTGGGAGTTTCTCTTTTTACGTCAGGCAGTGCAGTTAAATTAAAAATTAAATGTCATATAGAATTGTTGTGTGGGGTACCCACGGGGTGTGTTCACCCATATTGGTACCTTTCCTTGCAGATCGTCAGAGATGTGGAATGTAGGTGGGTATAATGGATGAATGTCAAGTATGGTATTGTGTTTGTGCTATATAGTGATGGTGAGGAAAGTGAGAGAATGAAACCGGGTGCCAGGCATAGTCTACTCCTCTCCAATAACACCAGGTCGGCCTCTGAGATTAGAGTCCACATCCGACGGGCGGATTACCATCACCAGTGTCACATCCCCTCACTTCATGACACACTGTGGTGATGTTCGGAATTTAATACAGGGCATTGGCGTAAAGACTTGTGACCAGGAACTCTATATCACCTCATCATCTCCCCTTGTCGGCAAAATACTGGCAGTGAAAATTTCAATCACCGCCACTACTGTAGCCTGCTTACCTTAGAGAAAAGCGAAACCGTGGCTACGCTCGCTAGCGGCCTTGGCTACGGAGTTACGACAAGAAAGTAACAAGACTTTAGAAATTTGGTGCTGCAGAAGAATGCTGAGGATTGAATGGGTAGATTCAATAACTAATGAGGAGGTACTGAACCGAGTTGTATAAGAAAGAGATTTATGGCACAAATTGACTAAATGAAGGAATCGGTTCAAATACACATCCTCAGACATAAAGATTTGTCTATTTAGTTATGAATGGCAATGTGGAGGGTACCAGCCGTAGAGAGAGAAAAATTCTTGACTACGATATTTAGGATCAAATGGATGTAGGGTGCAGTAAGAGACAATGAGACTCGCACAGGACAGACTAGCGTGGGGGAGTGCATCAAGCCAGTTTAAGGACTGAAGACCAATACAGTATCAATAGCAACAACAATATTTAAATGTTTCCTGTGCACTTTCTAATAAATTCGTGAATGAAAATCTCTACAATATTTTATTCACTTTTTCCACAGCCATGAGGCCCAACTCCTTGCCGCAGTGCTAACTCCAGTTCCCGTCAGATCACCGAAGATAAGAGCTGTCAGATTGTGGTATCACATGAATGAGTGACCATTCGGTCTGCCGAGCGCTGTTAACAAGCGGTGTGCACTCAGCTCTAGTGAGGCAAACTGAGGAGCTACTTGACGGAAAAGTAGCGGCTCCGGTCCCGTAAAGTGACATACGGCCGGGAGAACGATATGCCCACCACATGGATCTCAGTATCCGCATCCAGTTACGCCTGTGGTCTGAGGATGACACGGTGGCCGGTCGGTACCGTTGGGCCTTCATGGCCTGTTCGGACAGAGTTAGTTATAAGGTCCAACTGACCTAGGGTCTGTGGAAGAAACATTACCATATCATCAGTTTTCAAGTATATATTACGTATTTATTGTTTTTTTACTGGTATGTTGCATATCATAGAGGATCTCTCCATCCTGAAACTACGGAACGAAGGGTCTATGCTGCGAACCTAATGAGTAAGCATGCGAACCTCTTTTACTTGTTGGCAGGTACATCGTTATCACACGCGGCTACAGAATAGGCTATGTATTTGTCTCACACACAGTGCTGACCTGCTGTCAGGCTGGGACTAGCAGATAAAGAGCGAGAATGGTTTCCAACGGATGCTCATTATTATTTGGCCCGAGAGACTCTACTCAGTTTGTGTGACATGGAGTTACAAAGTGGTAAAGACATGAAGAAATTATTTAGAGCATTTGAAACAATTGTCACAAGAAGTCTGTGTTACAATAAGTACAGCAATTCCACTACAAAACTGTTTCCTCTAGGTAACAAAAGAACCACTTCCCTGGATGAGAGGTCAGTGTGACTGATTACCACGCCGAAGGCCATGGTTCAATTCCAAGTACTACCTGATAGTTTCACTATGCAGGAGGACTGAAACAGGGTGCAATGAGCTTCCTGAGATAGCTTCAAATAAATAAATAAATAAAATAAAATAAATCCGCCAGCAACCAGCACAACGAGTCGGAAAACGATGTTATCCATCTTGAATAAAAGTGGCTAGTATTCTAAATCTAACTGGCGGGCCACACAGCTATTACACTAAGCCCCGCTAAACTTATTGAAGTCCAGAAAATTGCTAAGGAACAGTTATTGAAATTTAATAACTGCTTTTAATAAAAAAAGATGTGACAAGAATTCATTGATTGTAGCGTAATCTGGGATTGAATAGCACGTATTCTTTATTCAGTAAACAAAGATGAATCAATGGTGGCCATTACAATTTTAGGAGTATGGATGAGAATCGCGCTACAAAGTCTAGAACTGGAATAACGTGCAATAATGTCTGAAATCAAGGAACATGTACGAATTCTCTAAACACAGTTCACGTAGTAGGCTCGTAAATACTAAGTCGCTAAGCGCTTACATTTAAAGAAAGAAAATGTAATGAAATGTTACTAAGAAAACATACGTCCTGCAACCACATTACCAAATTGAACTAATAAGTTTCAGACTGTAAGCAATATTTCCAAATCCAAAAGACTACAATTCTACCAAATATTTGTAGGGATATTTTATTGGGAAAAGGACTTGGAAATGATCATGGAAATATTATTTAAAGGGGTAAATGATTTGTTAGGTTATTCTGGAATATATTATCGGATGAAGGAGGGGTTTCAGCTAGCCAGCCGGCTGCTGGTGGCCGAGCGGTTCTGGGCGCTTCAGTCTGGAACCGCGCGACCGCTACGTTCGCAGGTTCGAATCCTGCCTCAGGCATGGATGTGTGTGATGTCCTTAGGTTAGTTAGGTTTAAGTAGTTCTAAGTTCTAGGGGACTGATGACCTGAGCCGTTTGAACCATTTTTTTTCAGCTAACCAAACAATCAACGTAGCTAATGAAGAGAAAGTTGAACAATAAGATTTCGATAAGAATACATAGATATAAAATTTAAAAATGTTCTTCCGTCTATTCTTGAAATATTTTTTTTTACACTTCTTCAACGCTGCAGTTTCCCTCCATTATTTCTGGTGTCCTTGGTGACCCTCAAGATCGTTCAAAATTATTACGATGGATTTTGATGGATTGATAAAAAAAAACATTCAAACGACATTTTAAAACAGTTCTGAATATATTTGCACACACAACCTTTACGTAACAAAAGTGGTTCAAATGGCTCTGAGCACTATGGGACTTAACATCTATAGTCATCAACCCCTAGAACTTAGAACTACTTAAACCAAAGTAACCTAAGGATATCACACAACACCCAGTCGTCACGAGGCAGAGAAAATCCCTAACCCTGCCGGGAATCGAACCCGGGAACCCGGGCGCGGGAAGCGAGAACGCTACCGCACGACCACGAGCTGCGGGCTTTACGTAACACATTCACACAGTTAATCATAGGTGGCGTGCGTACATATGCGTCCAGTCTCTTTCAGATCTCAACTCAGATAGTCATACAAACAGCTACTAATTAATTAGTGCGCGCTGGACTGCTCATTAACAATCATCTCTGGCCTCGCTGTCTTTCATCGTTGTCACAGATGGTATCCCTATCTAGCGCTCAGAGAGCGCGTATTTTAATCAACTTAAAAATTATCGCCATACATTCGTGCGAAGTTATATTCGGAAATACTCAAAAGATTTTTTTACCGCTGAAACCAGCAGTAAATTGGGCACACGAAAATTTTTCTGTCAGTTGAAACTGTGCTGGATGCCACTGTGTGTGGTCACAAGTGTAGTATATTGGCGTTGCTCTTATTTTCCAGCTTATGACTATATTCTTTTAAAGAAATTTGACTTTTCACAATTCGTGATTGATCAGATCTGAAGATGTGCATTAAATTTGTTCGGAACTACATAGTTCTGAAGTGTGACTAGTTGCGACTTGGACTTAATAAATATTTTTTTAAATAAGATTATCACTTACGGGATCTCTCAAGACAGTATGTCATCGTTTATTGATATGTCATTTACCCACGAAAGAAGTGGCATACAAAACCTTTGATTCACAAATTCTTGATTATTGTTCATCAGTCTGGAACCGTTACCAGTTTGGATTAACAGAAGAGATAGCCGAGATTCGACTAAGAGCGGCACGTTTCGTTACGGGATCATGTAGTCGCTGGAGCGTTGCACTGATGCCCAGAAAACTTCACTGGCAGACGTTACAAGAGAGGCGCTGTGCATCACGGAGAGATTTAGTAATGGAAATTCCGGAAGAGCGAATTCTAGAAAGAGTCGGAAATCACATTGCTTCCACCCAAATACGTCTTGGGAAACGACCAGAACGAGAAAATCCGAGAAATTGGAACGAACAAGATGGCTTACCGGCAGTCATTCTTCCCACGCGCCTTTCGCGGATGGAACAGGAAAGGGCATAACAGAGGGTCGTACCAGAAGCACCCTCCTTCACACATCGTAAGGTGCCTTTCGGACTACGGACGTTGATGTAGACGTACTGCGTAGATATTTACACCCAAGGACACTCCAAGAACCCAGATTTATCATCAGAAACGTTTAAATACGTCAAAAATTTCGTTTCAGTGCAGTCCGAAAATGTAGTATCGTCAGAGTCAAAGACTGAAATAGACACAATAACAGAACGTATATGTGGTCACGCACAAATCGCTCGCAAAAGGGTGTTTATTACGAGATGTTGAAAATCGAGACATACGTGAAACCATTGGAAGGGACAAAGTGATAAAAGTTGAATGCAGTTATGTTAAAAGACGTAACAAAATCCCAATTGCATATTTGTCACCAAAGTAATCATTTAAACCATCTGAGCCAGAAAAATTGCGATTTTCATACTTTAGTGCCACTTAAAACGTTACTAGGTGCAGGTGAGATGTGAACTCGCGCCACCCAATGTAAAACTTTTTCAGCTCACGACGAGGTTGGTACAGTAACCAGTATGTTTCACACGAAGAAACAAGTAGCCTTGGTTATACTGTTAAATTTCTATTGTTTCACAATAACGCTTTTCCACCTTTCATTAGGCATCTTAAGATTGGTCTACGGAAGAAATACAAAATTTCGTTATAATGACGTGACCTCATTTAGTGAGATTTGATTAAACAATTTACTGATACTTGATAGCTATGGGTACGTGGGATACCACACAGGAAATATCCCAGCAGATAAATGCCCTTTGTCAAAACTTTAAAACCACTGCGCGCTGTCCTGTAAAATAGAATAAAACAGAAAATGACCGACAGCTATTTTTAAGGAAATTTGTAACCTGTTTTGTTCCTAAATTTACAACTCATTCTGGAAATAAGAAAGAAGCAGCAGATTACCTTATTACGGCATGTGGCGGAGTCCAGGGCAAACTAAATGGAATCACACCTACAGAAAACTTCACATCATAAACATGCTGGTGGTGTAGGTCATATCCCGGACATGAAAACATTCAGCACCCCTAAGACTAGTGCACGAGTGTCAGCAGCCAGAATATGCCCTACATCTCCGGCATGCTTATGACGCAAAGGTTTATTGTCGGTCTGATCCCGTGTAGTCGGACTCAGCCACATGGCGTAACAAGGTAATCTGCTACTTCCTTCTTATTTCCAGCGTTAGTTGTTAATTTAGGAACAAAGCGCTTTCGGTCATCTTCTGTTTTATTCTTATTTACAGAACAGCGCTCAATGATTTAAAGTTTTGACAAGGGGCATTTACCTGCTGGGATATTTTATGCGTGTTATTCCATGTACTCATCGCTACCAAATATCAGTAAAGTGTTTAATATTTTCTTGTTAATCCAATCTCACTAAACGGGGACTCGCTATTATTATGAAATTTTGTATTTCTTCCGTGGCTCGGACTAAAGATGCCTAAACAAATGAGAAACGCGTCATTCGGAACTAATAAAAATTTTAACACTAAAATCAAGACTGCTCGTCCGTTCATAGCATGCAATGTGTTTACAATCGAATACAGAATTTACGGTCAAACATATTAGATCGAAAATTACTGATATGTTATACACATGGAAACTTAGAAGATATAAGGTAATTCCGAAAATTATTGCATTATTATAGAGCCACCCTGTCAGATTATAATATATGCCATAGTTACTGTCAAATAATAATAATATGTTACATGCTCACTGTCAAATAATATTATTTGAGTTTTCTTTCACATTACGTATCTTCTAATTACACTGACGAAAAAGAACTCCCAACACCAAGAAGGAGTTCTGCGAGATAAAGAAAGTTGGCAGGCATGTTTCTACGTCTTAAAGATGACTTCTATTCAGATCTCGCGGCTGTGGCATAAGAGTGTTCCTAGTAGCGCCAATGGGAAGATGCACATCAGGTTTGGTTTAAGCACTTGCTGTAACGATCGAGAGCGTTAGTTACTTTTGAGAGTGGACGTAAGGGGTTGATGTTATGCATGCATGTTAAGAACACGAACCCGCCATCATCAACAGCTCACTGAGTTTGAACGAGGTCGTGTAGTAGGGCTGCGAGGACTGGATGTTCTTTCCGCGATATTGCAGAAAGACTTAGCAGGAATGTAGCCACTGTGCATGATTGCTAGGAGTGGTCACGGGAAGGTACTATAGCATGAAGGCACGGCTCCGGACTGCCACGCGGTACTACCGAGAGGAAAGACCGTCGTGTTTGGCTCCTAGCTGCGCCGCATCGTACTGCTTCTGCAGTAGCAATTTGACCAACAGTTGGCACCACAATGACAACGAATCGTTACAAATCGATTATTTCAAGGACAACTCCGAGCCAGACGTCATGTAGCGTGCATTCCACTGACCCCAGACAACCGCCATTTGGAACTTCAGTCGTGTCAAGCGAGAGGTCCTTGGGGTGAGGGGTGGAGGTTTGTTGTTTTCCTGATGAAAGCTGGTCTGCCTCGGTGCCAGTGATGACGGTGTGGCTGCAGGCGCTTAGCTGCCTCCCTCCTAACCGTCTGCGGCCTAGACACACTGGACCTGGAGTTACGGTCTGGGATGCGATCTCGTATGACAGCAGCAGCACTCTCGGAGTTATTTCACGCACCCTGACTGCAAATTTGCGTGTCAGTCTGGTGATTCGACCTGTTGTGCTGCCATTCACAAACAGCATTCCAGTGTGTGCTTCCAACAGGATAACATTCGCCCACGTACCGCTGTTCTAACCCAACATGCTCTACAGAGTGTCAAAATGTTGCCTTGGTCTGCTCGATCACCATATCTGTCTCCAATCGAGCATGACGGCTGTAGGCTATGTTAGTTATTAATGGACCAGTATTTTACATTTGCAATGGCATTTGTAACACTTATATTAACCTGTGATCTTGCAACATTAATCACTAAAATATCTTACCTAGATCAATGTATTCCCCAAATTTTATTGCTCTACTTTCATTACCGGCCGCGTTGGCTGAGCGGTTCTAGGCGCTTCAGTTCGGAACCGCGCTGCTGCTGCGGTCGCAGGTTCGAATCCTGCCTCGGGCATGGATGTGTGTGATGTCCTTAGGTTAGTTAGGTTTAAGAAGTTCTAAGTCTAGGGGACTGATGACCTCAGATGTTAAGTCCCATAGTGCCTAGAGCCATTTGAACCATTTTTTTTTTCTACTTTCATTATTTCTTGGCGCTGTAATTTTTCTTACTGTCAGTGTACTTTGTTTCAGTGAGAGTAATGTATGATATATTATCTGATATACAAAATAGATTAAAAATACATAAATGGGACAGTAACTGCAAAATAGTCTATATTCATAAGCTGAATATTCATAAGATTTAAACATATATTGTAATCTGGATGAAAATATCATGTGTATTAAGGAGGTCAACAATACAAAATTTTATGATTGATAGTTGAGTGAGGACTATAAGTTACTTTTTTTTATTTCTAAAGAATACATACATTATGTGTAGAAATAACTTATTAGACCTACTTGTTCACTGAGAATTTGATGTTGTGAGTTGGAACTGAGGATGAACTTTTCTGGTTCTTCAAGGAGATTCAGTTTCTTTGTTTTGTTGACTATGTGTAGATGGTTCAAAAATGGCTCTGAGCACTATGGGACAACTGCTGAGGTCGTCAGTCCCCTAGAACTTAGAACTACTTAAACCTAACTAACCTAAGGACATCACACACATCCATGCCCGAGGCAGGATTCGAACCTGCGACCGTAGCGGCCGCGCGGTTCCGACTGTAGCGCCTAGAACCACTCGGCCACCTAGGCCGGCGACTGTGTGTAGTATCTGAGGGCTGTCTCTAATGTTTGTTGTTGAGTGTTTATGTTCTTTCAAATGTGTTCCAAAGATGGATTTATCACAGACTTATTTTTTTCTGAAAGGCATCCATGTCTTCCCAGAACATTACAGCGATGTTACTTCCTGTGTGGCCTACATAGAACTTCAGGCGAGTGCACGAAAAGCTTATAGATATTTGATTTTGAGTGCCACTGGCTATTCTTTCTTTCTACAGTGCATGTTGCGCTGTTGTAACGTATTTCTAATGCTGAAAGGCATTTGTATAGTAATGTTAGAAAAGAGATTAGTAGCTTTGTATAAATGTTATCTATAAAAAGGATGCATGAAAATACCAGCCTTAATCACCAGGAGTGTATTGTTTCGTTTAATTTTGTTGAGATGTTTATCAATTATATATTGGTTGTTTGCATTCCTGTTTACTATTTCTCTGATAATGTTAATATCCTTCGTTTCTTCATGAGCACCAAATTAGAATTCGTACATACAGTTAAGTATAAACCTGAATAATGCCATTTTTTGTTGTATGAGACGATAGGTGGTGTTATTTATAAAAATATCGCTGGTGAAGTGTTTGTGTTAAATGTAATTTTGTTTTTTGCCCTGGCTGTTTTAATATCAAGAAAATCAATTTCTATTTCTATTTGATGATCTACTATGAAGCAGATGAACACTACTGAGAGTATTTGCTAGTTTACGATATCATTAGCTATGTTATTGTACAGGATTATGGTATCTGCATAGTTTTATAATAAATTATTATATCTTTAAATAAAAAAAACATGTATTGAATTAATTCTATGAGTTTACTGTGGATATCTGACTACTGCCCATTGTTACACTACCACATCGCTCATGAATTTTAGGTTAGATGTGACATAACTATGGGACAGGATTAGTTCTAACATTTCAGTGAATTCATATATCTCAGCCCTTCTTACATATACGAAAATTGTTGAGAATATCTTTAAGCTGCCTGTTAGTAACGTATGCAACATTTTGTCTTCATTTGACAATAGGATATGTAGGACTATCCAGCTTGTAAGTTCTTGATTGTGAATGTACTTTGGTACTGATAGATTCATGACAAGGTATTTAGGCACACCAGAGTTCAATAATAGGAAATCAGACGATTCCAGTAGTTCCAACAGCAGGGTTTGAAATCTGGGTGTGGGGTGATTCTGTATCACATGTATGTTATTTTCACTGAAAAACTCATGGGTTTTGTTCATGTGTTGAGATTCATACGTAACTATTGCTGAGTTCCCTTTCCGCTCTTACTATCAGAGCTTTTATTTCAGAAAGTTTGCCATTAATATTTCTGAGCAGTGTACAGTCAGTTTTTACAGAATTGAGTTTTTTCTGATTTGGGGACTTTTGTGAATGCTATATTCTTAACTTCAAGGCCATTACTGTTCATTTTAGCTGAGTCACATGCCATTTTAGAACAGATAATGAAATCCTGGACATCGATTTTATTTAGCAATGGTGAAGTGTTTTGTTTTTGAGGCCTTTCTCAAGTAATTTAAATTCATATTTACCAAATTCGATACTTAACACTCAGTCATAAAACTTGTGTTCTGTTATTGAAAATGGAAATACGATGGTTCAAATGATTACTCTGGTGACAACTGTGCGATTACTATTTGGATATTCCATCTAATGTAAGCACATTCAATTCGTTTCACTTTACCACTTCCACTAGATTCACTTATTTCTCCAGTTTCAGTGTCATTCAGTTGGCTTTTAGGTTGAACAATGAACACCGAATGTGGAAACATGGAAATACAATAAATGTGAATCACTCTTTCTGTTACACTGAAAATCCAGTACATCGAAAAGAACGTTTCCGTTCTTTTGGTTACAGTTAAATGGTAAAAATGGTGTTGAAAAAAATGTTCACATGATCAAAAGTGATACACAACAGCACATGAAAGCTCCTCAAAGTGGGAATAAAACGAAAGTACAGATTGTTCACTGCAGTTACTAAATTTCCTGAAAAAGAATTTCGAGCATAATCCATCGTTGCTTAGTGGACGACATGCTTTCGATGCATAAAATCGACCAAAGTAATACACCTTGTTCAATTAAAAAAGTAAATGACGCACATTAACGATAGTTACGACAAGAAAAATAGGTGTAACATTAATTCTTAGAGGTAAAATTGCAAATCTTGATAGCTGACAATATTGTACGGTACTTATACACAAATAATGTGTGATCAAAAAAAGGTAGAACATAGGTACTGAAAGTCTTGAGATTAGCTAAAAAAGATAAAAACTTATTTTCATTCGCATTGTAACCATAATTCCTGTTCTTGGCAAAATCGAGACTGCGATAGGAATGGAAAACTCAGTAATGAAGCCCGCCAGCTGTCTTATTAGTATGTCACATGCAAGAAAAATCAGCTACAGTCACCACATTTTTAACAAAATCTGCACATATTCTACCATAATTTTGTGTATACTGTACCATAATTTTTCGAATTTCAATTGTAAACGCATGACTTCCGACAGAGGTGTTTCTGTCGTATTGACATCGCAATGAGGGTCCTTTGGTAGCCAATGGAAGATGAAAGTGTGTTACAAAATAGGTATCTTTTTCTCTGCTTCGCGAATGTGAGTTAGTGGAGAACGCGAACAATCAGTTCTTCGGATGCGACTATTTAAGACAACAATCCTCAACCATGACACAGTACATGGTGCACTAATATGTTCTGCTCCAACACCAGTGCTGACATTCATAGCAACTGTGGACAACAATAAAGGCAAAAAGAAGATAAAAAATCTCTTTTTCTTCCTTTGTACAAAGATGGGTCACAGAGAACTTACAGATGAGCAACCGTTAAAATAAAGTAGAAGTAACATGGAAATTTGTTTTTTCTTTCCCGATTGAATATGGCACCTACATATGGTTGATGTAAGTTCTATGCAGTTTGTATATTGTTAGAACTCTTAGCACCAGTTTAAGTTTAGTAATTGCGCTAAAAACTGAAATACATGGTATTTGTGCTCCACAATAATAATTATTTCATATTTCGTTGTAAGCCAGCTTCCGGCTTTCAGGCCATCATTACACAAACTAAGATCGAACAGGCAGCCCACACACCAGACACAGCTTCTGTCTGTACAAAAACTGTTATTTCTAAAGATATCATCGCCATTTTACGCATATATAAACCTACATGGTGTCTCAGAGATGTTACGACAGACTTCGAGGAGTTGTGGAGGGTATCTTGAGGAACAAAACAAGGATTGGAACTCATGTCTGGGAACTTCACTCAACGAGACTACAGAACGTCGAATCCATAGGTGCTGGCACCTGCGACTAGGTTGCACTTCCGGCAACAAACGTGACTTCATGCGCTGACAAAATGTAGGCGAAACGTCTCGCATTGTTTTTTATTCAGTGATCGTGGCTGATTCCCACGATTACCTGTGGAGATGCGGAGGTAATTGCTACATAGAGAGGCCGTGTCTCCTATGACCGCGGTTCTCTGTTGCTTCGGTGGACGATAGCTTTGAACACGGATTTTCACCTGCAGTCTGTTTTTCTCCTGTACACCGAAAAACAACGGAGATTTTAGAGGGTTCCAACAAAAAATTAACAGTGGATGGAAACCCTTGAACCCTTGCACGAAACCGTCATCCATCCAGGCAACAGAGCATCACATTCACAGGAGACAAGGCTTGTCTTCGCAGCAGCTGGATCCATCTTCTAAACTGGCGGTCGTGGCGAACAATCGCGATCACTGAACAACTAACAACATTGCGAGACGTCCCGCCTACGGTCCGTCAGCGTACAAAGTCACGTTTGCTGCCGAGGGGGTGACATAGCTGCAGGCGCCAGCGCCTGTCACTTTGAAGATGTGTAGTATCGTTGGATGGCGATTCCGGACATGGGTTTCTGTCTTCAACTTGTTCCTCAAGACACCCTTTACAGGCAACGCAACATTCCTCGGGCTCTCTGAAAAGCACAAATTTCAGTATATCTATTTTAAATGTGTACGAAGCAAGAAATATTCCATAATGATGCACCGAAAGTTTTAGACACCGAAGATATGTGTATACATCTTTAAACTCATTGACTTACTGACGTAAACATATTATGCTAAATTGTTTATCCAGATATTGGTTAAGGTCCCTGAACTATGTGCAAACTGATAAACTGTCACTACGCCTATTATTATATTGAAATGGACACAAAGAAGGTATGAAAAAATAAACTTTATGTTACAAAGATTGGAAGTAGAAGAATATAAGGTAATTACTTTTTCGGCACAGTAAAACTATTACCCATTGCTCACAGTTCGTCGACCCCTTTCTCCCTTCTGCCCCGCCCCCTTTTACCTGTTGATCACTTTGGTGAAAGTAATTTTGTCCATATAACATAGTAGTCTGTGCCAGTAGCCATTTGATGTACTGTTGTAACCTTACGATCCTACACTTTTAATCTTTGAATGTAATCTAAGGTTTATTCGTTCATATCTTCTTCGTGTCTGTTTAAATATACTAACCAATATACTTAATGACAGTTTATCAGTTCGTGTATTGTTGTGGGATATTAACCAATATTTGAATATCTTCTTTAGTACAATATGTTTGTCATTCAGTCAGTTGGTTTACGGATTTATATTCATATTTTTAGAATCCAAAATATTCAATACATCATTACAGCCGGCCGGGTGGCCAAGCGGTTCTAGGCACTACAGTCTGCAACCGCGCGACCGCTACGGTCGCAGGTTCGAATCCTGCCTCGGGCATGGGTGTGTGTGTTGTCCTTAGGTTGGTTAGGTTTAAGTAGTTCTAAGTTCTAGGGGACTGATGACCTCAGAACTTAAGTCCCATAGTGCTCAGAGCCATTTGAACCATTTTTTAAACATCATTACAGAATATTTATTCTTTTGTAGCGGTGTAAAACTGAAGCACTGTAATTTGTGTTTTTTGTATATATATATATATATATACAATTATGTATTCGTAAAATAATGACATATCTTTAGAAATTACTATGTTTGTAGAGATAGCAACTGTTCCTGATTTTGTGTGGACCGTCCGTTAAATCTTTAGTTGTCTGTTGATGGTCAAGGAGGCTGGATGCCGGATCACAAGAAAATGTAAAATAAATATTGTGGAATATTAATACTGTGTATTTCAGTTTTTAATATGTCTGTGTTCCTCTAAGTGGCGACGGAATATTCCATAAATGCTGGTAATGTAGCTGTGTAGACTGTAACATGATTTACGCTTATTTGTCTTTGTATTTCTCTCGCTTGATTTTCTGACTGACGTCCTGCGATAATGCACAAGGTTCAATTGTAATGTTCGATGTAGCTTTTTGTATTTCACCATGTGCTTAGGCAAAAGATGTTGTATCCGAGCCACTTAAACCAACGAGTAAACGTACTTAGAAATTTTAGGAATTAATTGTTAACGGCTAGAAACTGTATGTAAGTGGGCAAAAAGAATACACATAGGAGAATAAAATACGCCGTTGTAAAGGCAATAGACGGACTTCATTATCAAGTTTTCCGAAAAAATAACGCCCGTACATTCTAGATGTACTCGTAGACAATCACAGAATACTCACTCGTAAGGAACGAAGCGTCTGCATGGGAGTACCAGGCAACCACATGGACAAAAAGCGCGGTGGTCTCCAAGCCAATCATCTAACGCGACCCTTTGCGTCTTCTCCACCTCACTTCGCCTTATCGGTAATGCCCGACTGACGCGCCTAATCCCACCCACGGAGAGTCGAGCATCGGTCGGAAGGCGCTGGCTATGTTTTCACACCTGCTGCGCGCGCGCGGCGTCGCCGGCTTTGTGCTGCGCTGCGTGATCGTGGTGCGGTCGCGTCGCGGCGTGGCGGGCACTGAGCGCGATAAGCCGGCCTTCCTGTGTCGCGCTGACAAACCTCCCCCCACCGCGCGCCGAGCCGCCGTCGGCAGCTGCGGGCAATCGCCTGCACGCGTCAACGACCAGCCGGCAGCCGCGGCCGCCGACGAGCCCGCAACACCGCCGACTGCCGCCCTGTTGCGTCACGTCAGACCGCAGACGAGCGCCGTTCCGGGCCTGCACCTGCAACGCGACGATCACTACAGACAGTGAGGTGGACGCGACTTTTTAATATACACACATCAAAAAAAATTTTACATCACCCCGGTTCCCAGAACTCCTGAAGCCAGACGTTGACGATGGATACTGTATCACAGACACAGTCCCTTTGACTGTTCAGACATCTCACTAAACCTGCCCAAAGGTGTAACCAACCATGCCTTGAGCAGCGTCGATTAGATGGAGGGGGTCCGACAGCCGATCAGTTCCAGTCATTCCACCAGGAAGGAAGTACATGGCTCTTGTTGTCTGTAATTCAACCATGCCTAGACGGTCAATACCGCGGTTCGATCACGTCCACATTGTTACTTTGTGCCAGGGAGGGCTCTCAACAAGGGAAGTATCCAGGCGTCTCGGAGTGATGGTACAAATGGCTCTATGCACTATGGGACTTAACATCTGGGGTCATCAGTCCCCTACACTTAGAACCACGTAAACTAACCACAGAACATCACACACATCCATTCCTAAGGCAGGATTCGAATCTGCGACTGTATACAGCAGCTCGGTTCCCGACTGAAGCGCCTAGAACCGCTCGGCCACAGCAGCCGGCGTCTCGGATTGAACCAAAGCCATGTCGTTCGGGCATGGAGGAGACACAGAGAGACAGCAACTGTCGATGACATGCCTTACTCAGGCCGCCCAAGAGCTACTACTGCATTGGATGACCGCTACCTGCGGATTTTGGCTCGGAGAAACCCTGACAGCAACGCCAACATGTTGAATAATACTTTTCGTGCAGCCACAGGACGTAGAGTTACGACTCAAACTGAGCGCAGTAGGCCGCATAATGCGCAACTTCACTCGCGACGTCCATGATGACATCCATCTTTGCAACTACGACACCATGCAGCGTGGTACAGATGGGGCTCAACAACATGCCGAATGGACCGCTCAAGATTGGCATCAGTTCTCTTCACCGATGTGTGATGCATATGCCTTCAACCAGACAATGGTCGGAGACGTGTTTCGAGGCAACCCGGTCAGGAGAAACGCCTTAGACACATTATCCAGCGAGTGCAGCAAGGTCGAGGTCCCCTGCGGTTTTGGGGTGGCATTATGTGGGGCCGACTTATGACCCTATGGTCATGGAAGGCGCCGTAACGGCTGTACAATACGTGAATACCACCCTCCAACCGATAGTGCAACCATACCGGCAGCATATTGCATTCGCCTTCATGGACGACAATTCGCGCCCCCATCGTACACATCTTGTGAACGACTTCCTTCAGGATAACGACATCGCTCGACTGGAGTGACCAGAATGTTCTCCAGACATCGAGCATCCCTGGGATCGATTGAAAAGGACTGTTTATGGACGATGTGACCAACCAACCACTGTGAGGGATCTAGGCCGGATCGCCGTTGAAGAATGGGACAATCTGGACCAAAAGTGCTCAGATGAACTTGTGGATAGTATGCTACTACGAATACAGGCATGCATCAGTGCAAGAGGACAATCTACTGTGTGTTATAGGTATAGTTGTGTACAGCAATCTGCACCACCACCTCTGAAGGTCTCGCTGTATGGTGGTACAACATGCAATGTGTGGTTTTCATGAGCAATAAAAAGGGCGGAAATGATGTTTATGTTGATATCTATTCCAATTTTCTGTACAGATTCGGAACTCCCGGAACTGAGCTATTTTGATATGTGTGCATTACAATGATGTAACCAAAGTAATGAGATAACGATATGCGCATATCCTGAATGTGGTATTATCGCATACGCATGGTGCAAAAGGGCAGTGCGTTGGCGGAGCTGTCATTTGTACTCAGGTGATTTATGGCGGCTCGACGGGAGTTAATAGAATTTGAACACAGAATTTGTATCTGGACCTAGATGCACACAACATTTCGGAAATGATTAGGCAATTCAATATTCCGAGATCGCCGTGTTAAGAATGTACCGAGAATACCAAATTCCAGGCATTTCCTCTCACAACCGACAACGCAGTGGCCGACGTCCTTCGCTTAACGACCGAGAGCAGCAGCGTAGATTTGTCAGTGCCAACAGACCAGCAACACTGTGTGGAATAACCTTAGAAAACTATCTGAGACGTACGGTGAACGTATCTGTTAGGACAGTGTGTCAAAATTTGGCTTTAATGGTCTATGGCAGCAGACAAACAAAGCGAGTGCCTTTGCTAACAGCGCAACATTGTCTGCAGTGCCTCTCCTGCGCTCGTAACCATATTGATTGGATCCTAGACGACTGGGAAACTTGGCCTGGTACGTTTGAGTCCCGATTTCAGTTGTTAAGAGCTAATGGTATGGTGTGACGTGGACCTCATGAAGTCACGGACTCAAGTTGACAACAAGGTACTGTGGAAGCTGATGGTGGCACCATAATGTTATTGACTGTTTCAACATGGAATGGACTGGGTCCTCTGGTCCAACAGAACCGATCATTGACTGGAAATGGTTATGTTGGGCTACTTGGAGACTATCTACAGCCATCCATGGACTTCATTTTCCCAAACAACTATGGAATATTTATGGATGACAATGCGTCGTGTCAGAACATTCTGGACAATTCGAGTGAATAATTTGGCCACCAAAATCGCCCGACACAATTGCACCGACCATTTATGGGAGAAAATTGAGAGGTCAGTTAGTGCAAAAAGTCCCCCACCGACAACACTTTCGTAATTATGAGCGGCTATAAAGGTAACACGGCTAAGTATTCCTGAGGGGACTTCCAACGATTTGTTGAGTCGATGCCACATCAAACTGCTGCTCTACGCCGGGTAAAAGGAGGTCCGACACGTTATTAGGAGGGACCCCATGACTTTTGTCACCTGAGTGTAAAGTTTACACTGTTCTCTTTCGCGGGTGATACGTGGAATAATGATTGTTCGGCACTGTATAAAACCTGGCATAGAACCGGTCAGAAATAGGGACGATTTCAATTGCTCTATAATACCATTAGTGCTGATTACAAATTACTGTCGCTCTCTTCTTTGCAAAGATAAGGCAGATGATTGGTAAAAACATACCGTGGTTTCACTTTCTCAACCTCTGATGACAAAATTAAACTTTTTTTACTTACATTTTACTGTGGCTTCGGTGCCTGTCTCGTAAATAAATGTTAGGACACTAATTTTTGTACCAGCGGCAGCCTTATCATAAGACCTGAATTTCCCACGGTTCTGGGAGAGATTGTATACAAATATTTCACTGAAGTAGTTGATGAAGTGCTTGTGTCGTATCCCAAAGGCACCATAGCACATTTCCTTTAACACATGCCTGTCTGCGGATGTGCTATGCTTTTCTTTGTACCTGCTATGCAGTAATGACTATTTATGAAGTAGCTTTCTGATGTTGTTTGTATACCATCGAGCTCTATACGGCATTTTTTAGAGCTTGGCCATCTATTTGGTTGAAGCAGAGCCATAGTTCATCAGTTTTTCCCCTATACCAATCATATGAATCTAATTGCTGATTGAAAAATGAAGTAATTCCTCTTTACTCACTTACTGATCGCCTAGCTTGGTGATACTGAAGCTAATATGACACATGCAGAGATCATCAACAGCGAAATTGGAAATAACTTAAGTTGCTCGACGTCGGGACCCTCAACCAGTACTTGTCCGCTGTAGTTATATAGTGTGGGTTCTGGATCACAAAACACTCCAACAGTACTCAATAAAAGGTCACTGATATGATAATACTTTAACTGGTGAGTTGTATTCATGCAGTACATAGTCCGACCTCCATAACAAACTCGTCTAAGGTTGCTGATAAGATAAAGGGTTAGTTTACAATTCTGGTGTCAGGTTGCACTCTTAGGCTAGTTACATTAAAAGTCAGCCCCTCTACCGTCCCCTCTCCCCCTGGCGAATCTCTGACAACTGATCAATGTCACCCATGCCAGCGCCTGTCCAATCCATGCACCTGGGGCAACTGGACTACTTATATTCAAGGTTGTGATGTAACCCGATACTGGTTAAACGATCTTCTGTAAGTAAAACATGGTGGGAAACCCAGCCCATCTCTCAGCTAATGGGACTACATTAAAATCGCGGAAAACTTCACCCCTCCCGATGCACCAATAAAATTCGTGCTATCTTTCCACTCCTCATCCTTTATAACTTCTTTAGGGTTCTTTTCATTCGAGTTCTGTCACTGTAGGGAGAGATTCAGCTTCTTATAAACAAATTACTATTAATGATAACTCTATAGTGACAAGTTTTGGAGATATTAACAGTGATACCACAAATTAACTAATGCTTTTGATAACACTTTTTTCAATACAATCAATTTACAACAATGTTCATTATTTTTATTACATTTTTTACTTTCGTTGGTTTATTTAGAAAAGATATTAGTTTCTTATATAAGCTAAATAGCAAACCCATTTTATGACGTATATACACTGTTATATTTGCAAAGCTATAATTTTTTCTAATGCTGTATGCACATTACTAATATTATGTTACACCAGTAACTTAAATACTACGTTTCCCATAGAATTTGATTTATTTTTATAATTCTACGTACAGTATCTACATTTTCGTCCTTTTCTTTTCATGTAGCGTCGATATCAAATCTCTTAGCAAAAGCAATAAGAAATACTGAGAAGGCCACCGTCATGAATTGCACTGACAACCACAGGCTGACAGCCACATTACATCGACATGTGGGTCATAACAACATACACGTGAAGGGATTGTGACATGAGGCTAACAGCGCTCAGCAGAAAATTGCATCACACCGAAGTTATAAAGGTAGCAGGTTGGTCAATGTCACCATACCAGGGCAAGTCTCGTGTTGTGGGTGATGTGACTAGCTGCCAGCCTCTAGTGGAACAAGAGCTCCTCGGAACGATACAAATATGTCTAAAATGTAAGACAGCAGTATTCTCAACCCCTGAGTCCAACAGCACCGAGGCCGTGCCAAACAGCGAGATGACCAGGTATTGCCAGTGGCAATGGGTTTGAGACCAGGAAGCACCTGCCACCGCCAACCCTACGTTCCTCGCAGAAGTTGGTACCACAGCTCTGACAACCAGCTGCCCACACGTGCTGCTTCCAGCACTGAGTTCCCTCCTCGGTACTTGGAGCCACAACGCTAGCCACTGTTAGACACCTGCCAGAGAGAAGCGGATCAAATTTCGCATAAAGCAGTATCCACGATGGCACAGTGAATGCCTGTGGAGCTGGGAAGCTGTCCCATGTGACGTCTTCCATGGACCAGTAGCGTGCCACTGACATCACGACTTCTGGTTCAGACGGGCCTACAGTCAGCATTGTCGTGCACCTAAATAGCATTTTCTTACGAGATCGGAAGCCACTGTGAGTGTGTCAGCGCCAGAGAGGTCAACCGAGTGAGGCGTGTTTTGCCACACTGAGCCATGACAAAACATGTACCAAGATTGAATCAAAGCCTTCTGCATTGTCAGCAGTGTCTCCACTGGACGCTCCAGCATGTCACCACAATCACTCACCCCTCAGAGTGCAACTGTATTCTTCAAGACATACAGATTTACATTTTCTTTCTGATCATTCTATGTATATTATTTACATCTTAACGACTAATGAATCTCTACACATTTTCCTATGTATATGGAGAATAAAGACTAGCAGCAGAAGATGACCAAACACCATACAGACACAAATAAGCACAACTGTATACAGTATTTACAGCTATACAAATTGAGCAGACAAGTTGCAAGCTCACACAGAGTGCAATCAGGCATGCATACTCAGACAAACAACTATTTCAAGTGCTTCATCCAACGCACACACACATAATCGCTGCTGACAAATACGCAGCCACACTGTCACTCAGTGAATAGTGTGCATAGGGGAGATCTGATCCTGAATCCGCAGATGAACCAGTCTTCATCGTGAGGCAAAAGGCCGATTTTCAGCAGCACGCAATACGCACCTTATGAATTAGCAATCGAAAGGCTACCTGATGCGCCACATGTAGGGCAGCGTCAGTGCACTTGAGCTAGCGCCTCTTGTAATCCTTGATAATGAGAGGCTTTGAGACTGCTTCATGCACACCCTTGGCCCACCTCTGGATGGCACCATCACGTATGCTGTATGCATACATTTTCGACGTTGACCTCAGAGAACGCCACAGCCCGTGAATCATTGGCATCGTCTTTCAACAGGCTGATATCTTTCTTGTTTTGTGGAGTTATTCTATAAGGATTGTCAGGTGGGTATCCACACATCAGATTCTTCATGACTGTATCTGATTGCTTCATATAGATCACAGATGGTGTTTCAGTTGAGCAGGTACTGAGCTTTAATCATCGAGGGACTGTTATCACCAGCTATAAAGACTTAACCAAATAATTTAAAAATCAAGTGAAAAAGACTTTAAATACTATATCAAGAATCGAATTTATGACGACTGGAAAATAACAATACAATGGTGTGCAGAATTAAAGAAACAAAATGCTATTTCCCTGTCCTGTGTCCAATTCACGATATAATCATAAAAACTGTCAACAGACGTCAGTACAATCATGTTCTGCACGGAAGATGGCATTCTGGTCAACGAACAACCACGCCAACCATGACGTCAGGTCACCTATCAAACGGGTAGTATTTGCCAGATAGTCCAAATCCACAATCGCTGTTTACACAGTCTCAGGCGGTGCCATATGGAACAGTGAAGACGCCTTCCAGACTCCCTGTGGTGGAGGGACATAAGAAATATGGAATCAGGATAGTCGCCAACTGATGTGGCCCGATGGATTAACATGTACCGCTCTGCTGTTTTACAGATGTGGCGACAGTCTGTAGAGACCATAACCGTATCCTGAAGACCAGAGCAAGGCCGACCACGTGTGACATAAGAAAGAGAGGACCACTGTTTGACTGTAAGAGGACAATGGTACCGCCTTAGACTGCATGGCAACTGGCACCTGACCTCGCAGCATCCACTGGACATGTTGTATCGAGACAAACGGTGCACAGAAGGCTACCGGAGACCCGCTGTGTACCTCTGACGGGTCTTCACAGAAAAGAACGTCTAGAGTATAGTTGTTAACATGCCACCTGGACAGTAGAAAAATGGGTCGATGTTCTTTCCACAGATGAGTCCCGATTTTGTCTGGAGAGTGATTGCCGACGGATTCGCATGTAGAGGGAACATGGAACACGATTTCGGGGCCCAAACATTGTGGAAAGAGACCGATATTGAGGAGGGTCCCTAATGGTGTGAGTAGGTCTTATTTTGACCACTCGAACACCTCATCATGAACTTAAACCAGGGCCGGCCAAACGCTGCACAGTGTGCAGACGTGCGGAAGTGCTGCACATGTGCGCACGTGTGCGACACCGAGCGACAGCGACATCTGTTATTAGACATGTGTCCTAAATGAACGGCGGCGGCTCCTCTTCCCTGTGGTACAAGCAAGAGCGCAACATATCCAGTCTCGTTTACCCCTGGTGACCGTAACCTTAGCAGAGAAGTACTGAGAAATGGCAAGTACTGTGAAAAAGCAAAGGACGGGAGATCTATGTCCTCAGTCGTTTAAAAATGACTGGGAACTGCAATTCTTCTTTGTAGCCGTTGGTGAAAACTCACAGTGTTTGCTGTGCCGCCGAATAATAGGCGTCTAGCGTAAGGTTTCAATTGAAAGACATTACAATACATATCACAAAGACGAGTGTAGTGTACTCAACAGTGAAGAACGGCAAGCAACATTAAATGTCCTTCAGAAAATGGATGGGACACATCAACTCGATTTTACTGTACGTCAAAGTAAATGATACTTCTTGAACTCTTAGTTATTTGTGTTACATGTCTGTTTTGCTGTATGTCTGTTTTACTGTACGCTATACAATGTACTGTTTTCCATTTTCCAGAATGACAATCACACTAAATCTTCACAGCGAGCAAGTTTTAAAATCGCATTAAGAATTGCACAATCTGGGAAACCCTTTTCCGAAGGGGAGTTTGTGAAAGGGTGTCTGATTGATGCTGCAGAACTTGTGGGTCCCACGAACGTTAGCAGGTTTCAAGAAATCAGTCTATCCAAACAAACAGTGACAAGACGTATCAGTGCTATGGCCGGCGATCTGCACAGGCAGCTAATAAATAAGGCTAAATACTTTGTGGCTTTCTCTGTTGCAATCGATGAAGCAACAGATCTTACAGATACAGCCCAGGTTGTGATATACATACGAGGTGTCCATAACGCACTTTGTGTAACAGAGGAGCGACATCTGTGCGTAGAAACATGCACTACATGAACGCTGACGGCTGCGGCGTGCACGCTGTGACCCGGAAGTTGCACATGTGCAAGAGCACCGCACGCGTGCAGAATTTCTGGCCGGCCCTGACTTAAACAGTAGAATTAGCAAGGTTTAGCTGCTGTCAGGTATTGTGATGAGCTCTTGGGATCTCATGTGTGGTCTTTGCGAGGTTCTGTGGGCTTAGACTTCGTACTGATGGACGATAACGCAGACAAACAGACCCAGCCCTAGACAGCAGCAACAGCAGAAGAAGATCGCAGTATTTCAACCAGTAATGAAACTCTCTGTATCAGTATAAAGTAGCTCGGGATCAGCGAAGTTTGTCTTCATAAACCCCCACTGGAATTTCTACACGCAGAGTTTGGAGATCTCCAGAATACGCATATGAGTACTGATACAGACAGACTTCTTGAACTGCACTCGAAACTTGACAATCTCATCAACGAACAGACCATCATTGAAGATGGTAGCCTGCTTGAAATCAGGTCTGGCGATGTAATCTCTTGCACCCATCGAGAAATTAAATGAGTTTCGCTGTATTCTCTAAGTTTTCAATGGTTTTTCCAAAAGCTGAATTCCTCATTAATCTGCAAGAATCTTTTGCTAAGTAATAATAACGAGAGCTCTCTGTTCAGTACTTACATCAAAGGACTTCTTCAACCAGCGACACTGCTTGAAGGAAAACCCACAGGTGATTCTAATAAGCTCCACCTCAAACTGAAACATTGTTGGAGATGACAGCAGCTTCAGAAGAGAACCATTCCACGGGAAAAGGCACTCCAGACACAGGGGCATGTCGCTGTGCAGAAACTGCTTACATCTAAGTAAAGAATGTATCTTAAATCGTCAGATGGCCAGAACTCCTCCTCGCCCATTCCTGGGATATTCGCCTTGGCATACATGTCCATGAACTGGCAAAGTCTCTAGCGAGTCCCACGTTCGAAGACGAGCAGGATGTCAATATTGGTCAACAGTTGAATACTGACACAGGTTCTTCTTAACAGGGTCCCACGAAAGTCCAGGCACAGTGTAACAAAAGGGGGGTTCCGGAGAGTATGTGCCCATGCATACACTACAGAATTTTTCGAAAATGTCTGTGAGCAATTGCACATTGGTGTTCATGTATAATCCAGTGTATTCTCCTAAATCATGGACGCTGAGCTTCTGCCAGACAAGCACTTCATGCCCGAATCTACCCACTGAATCCAGGTATTGTATCCAAAAAAATCCATCCTAGTCACAAACTGAAACTTTCCATCATCGTCATACGTGGTGATGATATGTGTATCCTCAGAATACATCATCTTACAAGATCCTGCATGGAAAGCTGTCTATCCATGAAGTGGAGAGTTATGGTTGGCATGATCCGCTTGGAAAACTAAATGTACTTTTCAACAGTATGAGATATGGCGCTGACATTATCATCGTTCAAGCTACTCACTTCCCTGTTGAGCACTTGGGTGCATTTCAGCTTGAAATACACCCAAGTGCTCAACAAGGAAATGAACATAATACCTGCTGTGTAAGAAGATGGGTGTATGTCGTGGCAGTTGGTACTTCAAGTTGCATGGATTGCAAGCTGCATTGCAGATTTTCCCTATCAGATGAAAGTGGTCTCCTTGGGGAGTTTATTCTTTCTGTCCCACAACAGCCCTGCTCGATTAACGCATCTTTCGCCTGTGAGTCAGTTATGGGAATGTTGTTGTGATGAATTCCATCAACTATTCACCCACGTTTTTCGAGCTCAGAGGGACAGCTGTATTGCAGGATTGTCCCTGACATGTAATTAGAATTAGATGAGGATGAAGTCACATGAGAACACAACCTGATATATATACGGTACATGAGGTAGTACGAGAGGCATTGGGTCGCTATCACAATACGCTAGACAAGCTAGTAGACACTTGATGTCATTGTATATGATGAAGGAACTCTGCTCGAAGGGGTGAAAATGTACAGTTCCAGCTTGAGCAGTCTGTGAGGTGTCTCTTAAGATACTTTCATCAAAAGAGTTGAGGTATCTATGGTGAAATTGCTAGGCACCATGACGTTAGGACAGTCGTGAGGAAAGTAGGTGGGACATGTATTTGATACAAACATAATGTTACTTCTCGCCCTTCGGAAATAGGAACACGCCTACGAATTTGGGTCATCGACTTGCTGATTAGGAAAAGTAGAGGATTCACATACTTTATGCTGACCTTGCTCTGCACAGTCTGCTCCTTCTGGCATGCTATCACCTATGTGGGAATGAGATGTCTTTGAAATTATATTACCCACAGATATCTGATGTTTCGTATGCATCCATACACACTGTATTTTTGGGTAATTTCTGTCACAACCCAAAAGCAACCATGCAAAACACAATTCATCCACCTTAGCAGTATTCTGGAGATTAATACATGCTTTTTGAGCGGCAGTATCTGTCGGAAGAGTGATGAAATTGGACCCCCACCCCATTAAGTGGATCAAAACCTCGTGATTATTTATAAATGTAGAGTACTTGACTGATCGCCTTACCAATTCTTCTCTCCTGCATTTGGGAAAACTGAATCAGTTTGACTATCTTGGTTAAAGTTCCAAATGACTCTGTGATTGATTTGCCCCATGATATCACACCATTAGCCCTCCAAATCTGAACAATTCACTTTTCCACAACAGCATCACTGCCTTCTTTCAGAGGGTGCATGAATTCACATTGCAGAACTCCTTATCCTTACTGATGGGTTGTCTTGGGTTGTAGACGAATCTGGGGACCTTCATTTCCAAAACAGCTTCACAAGCATTAAGGAAAGTCTCAGGATCTTCATAGCCCACATTGCTGTTGTTAAAGTAAGCTTGTGAGAGCCTATCCCTAAAAGCGCCAGAAACCATAGATTAGTCTAATATGACAATGTGATTTACTTGATGATCGCTAAGAGCGGATTGTAGGACTGCTACTAGAAGGCCCATGGCAATGTTCTGATGATGTCCGATGGAGACGATTGCAAAACCATCAGACAATAAAGAGAGTGCCAGCACTGACAAAGAAGGTAGTATCACCGGCATGTGTTGATGACAAACTGCGCGGCGGTGATATTTATGGGTGCAGCAAATACATCATTGGTAAACTGGGGTAAAGCAATGAAAGTGTCATCATTGAGTAACGTCTTGTAGTTGTCGCAGGCGCAGACTGAAGTCTGTACACATCCATCACATCCTCAAGGAAAAAGATATTGATAAATATTATGCAGAAAAAAGATATAAGCAGATTTCCATAATGGTACTTTGTAGTTCGTCTTTTTTATTTACGTTCAAAATTAATGATATCCAAATAAATCCACTAGTTTCTCATCACATCATTATTTGCCTAGATTTTTTGTAATATCTTATTCTGCAGACAACTCCAGCACAATACTATCATCGAGTGCACCTAGATATGAAGAACCATGATGATCACTAGATAGTCCAGAATGCAGAGAGTATGACTGCATTGGCAAACGAGCCTGTACGATGCTGGTGATGGCAGACTGGGCTGTGGTGATATTCACAGGTATGGCAAATTAATCATTGGCAGACCAGGCTGGGGAGACGAATGCACCATTATCATGTAAGGTCTGGGAACTGTTGCAGGACAAGCCTGTGTCTGCATATGTCCATCACATGTGCAACAGTAGAACAAGTAGAAGAAGAAGAGGAAAAGAAGAAGAAGATATTATTCATAAGACTGCAGCTATAACAAACGCACACAAACATGGAAAAATTATCTTAAATACATACCTGTAGGATCACTAGCTCAAAACCGGGGTGCTTTTTAGTCCCACAGGGACCACGGGTATAACCAGTTCCATTATACTGCTTCACCTTTGCTGATGCTGTTGACTCAATGTTTCTGCTAGCCGAAACTGGAAAGTCTTTTTGCGTCGAAAATCATCATATTTATAGGCGGAAATTTCTTTGTTTATTTCAGCCAATAGTAAAGGATCAATATACACTGAAGCGCCAAAGAAACTGGTATGGGCATGCGTATTCGAATACAGGGATATGTAAAAGGACAGAATACAGCGCTGAAGTCGGCAACGCCTATATAAGACAACAAGAGTCTAGCGCAGTTGTTAGACTGGTTACTGCTGCTACAATAGCAAGTTATCAAGATTTAAGTGAGTTTGAACTTGGTGTCACAGTCGGCGCAAAAGCGATGAGACACAGCATCTCCGAGGTAGCGATGAAATGGAGATTTTCCCGTACGACCATTCCACAAGTCTACCATGAATATCAGGAATCCAGTAAAACATCCAGTCTCTGACATTGCTGTGGCCTGGAAAAGGTCCAACAAGAACGGTACCAACGATGAGTGAAGAAAAGCGTCCGAGTTGACAGAAGTGCAACCCTTCCGCAAATTGCTGCAGATTTCAATGCTGAGCCATCAATAAGTGTCAGCGTGTGAACTATTCAATGGAACATTAATATGGGTTTTCGGAGCCGAAGGCCCACTTGTGTTCCCTTGACGACTGCACGATACAAAGCTTTACGCCTCGCCTGGGCAATAACTTTACACCTATACTACACATTGGGTAATACTGGTGAGAGGCGAGTAGTTTACAAGGCGGTTGTGTAATAGTTACTTATATGCTGTTGTGTCTGAAGTTTTGAAATGATTCAAATCTGATAAGTACTGTACATCTACAGTTCCAGATTTCACCACCTCATTTTGCTTGGAGCACTCAATCACTACAATAGGTGTTAATTCTTTAAACTTCTTAGGACTTAGCATGCAACTAGTTTCATCACATTTACAGTAAGAAGAGTGAAACCTTGCATACGTATCATGCAGCAGACTGACATTGTTTTTGTCCAGTTCCAGCTGTAAGTTATCATTCGAAACAAAACTCTGAATTTGGCTACAATTTACCACTGGTTAGTTTACATTTGAAACAGAGACGATCGAATCCTTTTTGGACTCCCTCTCCTGTCTGTTTGCAGCACCGAAACAAAAAATCATGGCGTTTCAAGTTGAATAGATTTCTTAATTTTCTATGACTGTTTCAATGTCTGGAAGGATTGGATGATCATAAATTTCCCATGAACAGAAAGTTACTGGCAGCTGGACACCTGTATCCAACACATGAAAAAATTTCAGGACCTCTTCGTCTGATACTAATAAATGCGGTACTTTCAATACAAGTTTATCCAGCGCTATTTTACTCTACTCTCCTAGTCCTCTTTGATTGTATGAGTTTTTATCCATAGGACATCGACTTAGAATCATCTCCAGCTTAGTGTTCAAAATGATACGACTGTTAATCTTCAAAGACCCAATTAACATTTTGAGAAAGATACAGGCACTACAGGAGCCATCTATGTGAAGGGTTCATTTCAATAGTGGTATAAGTCCATTACCTCCACTTTTCTGTCCATAATGCTTCTGACATTACTGGTCCAAACAAACAGAAAGAAAGGTTCATCTCTAGCAAGAAGCCATATGCTTGAATATTTCTGGTATCTCAACTGCAGATTTTTCAGCGCTCATTTAAATTTACGAATCTGTATCTCAGAGTGAACCAAAGTGGACTTGTACCACTATTGAAATAAGCCCTTCATATATCTGTCTATGTAACATCCTGCATTTTGTGATGCATTCAGGTCCAAAGCTGATTCAAAGATGTATGTTCTGAGGGTCGATGTGATTTAAAGTTTTTTGTGCAGTCGAGCTCAATATCATTAAGTTCCTGACATCTTCATTTGTGTGGCCATATTGTTCATAGTTGCTTTACAATGCCTGGGTATCATCACCACAGATGACACTTTACTTCAATAAAGCAAAATGCGTCTAGTCATAAAAACAGTCATTTTCTTGCAGTTGTAACGACAGAACAAAAATACCCCAGAAGATGTTCGTGTCTTATTTCTTGAAACAGAATGCCGAATGCATTACGTTAAGCCACGATGTTGCTCGTGGTAGAACGCTTCCATCTTTCTCCATGGTCAAGAATCTTCCCTGTAAATATAAGAAACTGCTGCTTGGAACTGTTAACTTATCCTGACGTCGATTAAGAAAAATGGTTCAAATGGCTCTGAGCACTATGGTACTTAACTGCTGTGGTCATCAGTCCCCTAGAACTTAGAACTACTTAAACCTAACTAACCTAAGGACATCGCACACTTCCATGCCCGAGGCAGGATTCGAAACTGCGACCGTAGCGGTCACGGGGTTTCAGACTGTAGCGCCTAGAACCGCACGGCCACTCCGGCCGGCTCGTCAATTAAGAATTCTTATGTCGTACTATCGTTAAAGTTCGTTGAAGGAAAAGGTTTGTGAGAGAAATACTCTTCATCAATAATCCGGTTGTCATGCTGAACTGGAGTTGATATACTGAGCAACGTCATTGCGATGTTTCAATCATGTTGACTTAAGGAACTAGTAATCCTCATGTCCTAAGGCATTCTTCTCCTACTGCTTCAGATGAAGACATACTATGATTTCCTGACTATGAAAATCAACTACATTCCCATTATACTCTGCGATATTCAACTTGAGATGGTCTAGTGTCTGAACAGTCACTGAGAGGCATATTCTATTGCTGGACTTGTCTACAGTTTTGTAACCTGGACCAACTGTGGAAAAAGATAGGCAGCTAGTGTGAATTAATCTACCATTCAAATATGAGTTCGTTACACTTAACATGGCTTGTGCTTGTAAGTTAAATAATCATTTGCTGATTCATCTCAAGCATTTCATCTGCAATATTCTCCAACCTATCTCCTTGAGAAACCTAGTAGCAATCTTACTGGATCTTCATGCGTGAAATCTATTCTGTTTTGTTGTTGTAATATCTGTTTTAAAAATATTAATGTTTGCATATAACACAAAGCCTTGTACAAAATGATTTACACAAACATTCAAATCATCGGTACCTTGTGAGCCAGGAGGTATTACCACAAGCCACCACCTTCTAGATGTAGCTTATAGTCTTTCTCAGTGATGAAGGTAGTTATGGTACTATACGTTTCCAAACAGATCAATGCAACACATCACTCACTCTTGCTTAGAACTGCTGGGGGAAAGTAGTTCACTCTTAATACTGATGAGCACTCTTTTAAAGTGGGAGTGTATGACATCTTATCTAAATCTCAAATGACGTAGTGACACGCATACTGCTTGTTTTCATGAGTCTATCAGTAGAAACTGTACATTGAAATGATCACAGAGGTACAAACTGAAGTCCTGGTAGAGTCTAAAATTCTAAAAGCTCTGGCTCTTGTCTGTAAAGTATAGGCACAATTCTTCAGATGGTGTCAAATCATCATATGAGTCAAAGTAGTAGACGGTATTTCAGTTTTTGAACATACACAATGTGGTGAATGCCATACGCTCCTGCAACTTGTAAACTGACAATCCCACATTTCTTGCATTTCCACGTCGTCTCCAGCAACATATTCCGCATAAATATTCCACAAAATCTTAGGATTTTGAGTTTTCTGACTAAATTTAGCAGATCTATATTGGCAAGCTGTCTGTTACGAGGAAGCCGGCCGGTGTGGCCGTGCGGTTAAAGGCGCTTCAGTCTGGAACCGCGTGACCGCTACGGTCGCAGGTTCGAATCCTGCCTCGGGCATGGATGTGTGTGATGTCCTTAGGTTAGTTAGGTTTAATTAGTTCTAAGTTCTAGGCGACTGATGACCTCAGAAGTTAAGTCGCATAGTGCTCAGAGCCATTTTGTTACGAGGAATTTGTTATAAACAACCCAAGTTCATTCTTGTATGGTTTTAAATATAGTCCTTCGCCAACAGCTGTTCCATCCATTGACCTTTTATGCCTTTCAGCTTCCCATAGTTCCTCCTCTGCGTTTTGTGGATCCTTCACTGTTAGAGCAATGACGGAAGCTCCTCTAGCCAAAGAACTGGCCTATGTTAACACTGAGGCGCTAGAATTAGAAACACGTTAATTCCAAATATTGTCTTAGTTACTGGTAGAACCTTTGACGTTTTAGCTCGTCGTCTTATTCTTCTTCTTCTCCTTCTTCTTTTTCTTCTATTTCCTCTTCTTTTCTATTTCAGAGCTCTATGAGACACTGGCACCACTGACCGGATACAATTTTTTTTGTGTGAACACCCTACAGGTTTCTTTTTAGTGTATGATGAGCTGCACTCATAATTTGTTTGAAATTTATTCCAACGCCCAATTTATGTTTGGCCTGCATTGCTTTAGCTACTACAAATGCTGCAAGACATGGTCCTATGCCTATGTCCTTTCTTTCCTGTGTTTACTTAGATTTGTCAGTTAATATTCGATCTGCAGAGTGACGATCTTTATTTACAGCATAAGGAATATCATGCTCATTGCAGGTGTTGTCTAATACATCAGTTCCCTTATCACCATCAGCTAGATGATTTCTCAGCTTCGTCCAGGTCCATAGTAGTTGTATCGAGGAACATGCAATTCGAGGGGTAACTTATCAAGAGTACTATCACTAACTCTGTTGTACTTCCTAGGACACATGTCATGTTACTGTATATTAGAGTGTAATGTGTCCTGTTATGCATCAAGCTGTGAACGTTCACCCAGCTGTTGTGCTCTGATAGGGAGCCAAACCACTTCACTGAAGCCTTGTTCCCTCAATCCCTCAGCATCTTATAGCACGCTCTACAACAAACACCTATGGCCGAGTTCTCGGGTTTGTGTGTTGCACTTTAGAGATTGAGAATACCTCTGTTGACCAGTTCAGTATGTAATACTTGTTATACACAGTTTTGTATTTCGAAATATGCACCAAATCACCTACACTGAACTTCTGCTTGCATGGATTGATCATCGTAATTCGACTACATGATGCGTTTAGAAGTCCACTATCATAGACGTCAATAGTTTTCACCTTTATCTTATGATGTGTAGTTCCATAACACTGCTCGATTATTTGTGGGAGAATTTCTAACCATTTGTAACTCCTGAACATTGAATCTCATTCACATGTGATTTTTTTGTAGTCTTGTTCAAACGTTCCACAATACTCATGTTCGTGTGGGAGAATATCGTGTAGTGGTTTATTCCAGACCGTTTCACTAGAAACTTGAAATTTTAACTGTAAAATTCATCTCCATGCTCTGTTTAAATTTTTCAGGACATCTATTCATCCCTGTGTGCAGCATTTGTTCGAACAGCTGCGTGACCTCCTTGCCCTCAGAGGCTGGGCCCAGGAGAATTTTGAATACATATCTATGACCATTAAAATATATCTGAATTCTTTGGGTGCGAATATTGGTTCGTATCGACGAGATCAGCCTGCCATATCATCTAAACTCCATAATATGACATGTCTGCAGGTAATGTTTCGTTTGCAGGCTTGTGAAGCTCATGAACGACTGTCTCTGTAGTCATGTGATGATCTATCTTTCTCAAAGGTCTGAAATTATTGATGTGGTTTCATTCATGTGCACTATATTCCCCGCTGCAGCCAATGCCATGAGTAGACACAAATATTCTATAATTTCATATGGGTCATCATAGTGCTCATACGAAGGTGGTTTGATAAGTTTTCGGAACGGAACAGAAAAAAAGTACTTACATCACTGAAACATTTCTTTATTTTTCAATGTAGTCTCCTTATAGATTAATGCTCTTGGTCCAATGATGTTCCAGTGCCTTGATCCCATCTCGAAAATGAGTTTCCTCCAGGCATGCAAAACAGTTGTCAACTTTGGTTATCATTTCCTCATTTGAAGTGAATCTTCGTCCACCAAGAAAAATTTTCAGTTTTGGGAAGAAATGGAAGTCTGAGGGAGCCATATCAGGTCAATAATGAGAGTGTGGCAACAATTCGTACCTTAGCTTGTGTAATTTTTCCATGGCAACGCCACATGTATGAGAGCACGCATTGTCTGGATGGAACATGACTTTCTTCCTTGCTAACCTGGCCTTTTTTCGCGTATCTTTTGTTGCAATTTGTCCAGGAGGTTAGCATAGCATTCTCCAGTAATTGTTTGTCAAGTGGGGAGATAATTTACAAATCGCATCCCAGAACACTTATGACATGACCTTTCCCGCCGAAGGAATGGTCTTTGCATTCTTTGGTGGAGGAGAATCAGCATTTTTCCACTGCTTTGCCTGTTTTTTTGTCTCTGGGGTATAGCAGTGCACCCAAGTTTCGTCTGTGGTCACAAACCGGCGCAAAACTCTTGTTCATTTCTCCAAAAATGGGGCAAACATTGTTCCAATATGTCCACTCTCATGCGTTTTTGATCCAGCGTCAAGAGTCGCGGCACCCATCTTGCAGATAATTTTTTCATTTCTAATTCTTCAGCTAAAACGTGATATACCCTTTCATAAGACATCTGGTAAGAGTGAGCAATTTCACGCACTTTCAATCGGCGATCCTCCATGACCATTTTGTGCACTTTTGCAATGATTTTTGGAGTAGTGACACATCTTGGTAGACCACTGCACGGATCATCATCTAAGCTCTCCCAACCAATTTTAAATGCATTTGTACATTTGGAAACAGCTGAATATGAAAGAGCAGAGTCCCCCAGTGTATTCTGGAAATCGGCATGAATGTCCTTTGCTTTCAAACCTTTCTTTATGAAGTACTTAATCTCTGCTCCAATCTCGACTTTTTCCTTCTTCGTGAATCACTACAAGGGAACAATAACAGAGCCACGTAACCACCACAGCTCTCTTACAACAGCACTGACGTGGCACGTGTTTACAGGTAACAGTCCAATGAATCTCACGTGAACAACTCGTTACTCTAGTGCCGACCTCTCGTGGTGATTCCTAGAAACTTTCAAACCATCCTCGTATATGTAGATTGCAGAAGTTGAGCATTCATTTCTTATTTTCAGTGTCAATGCATTTACCTGAGCTGTATACACGTTTCAAATCAAGTTTAATAATATTACTGTATTTCTTACTATTAGTGTGGTGTCACCGCCAGACACCACACTTGCTAGGTGGTAGTTTTAAATCGGCCGCGGTCCATTAGTACATGTCGGACCCGCGTGTCGCCACTGTGTGATCGCAGACCGAGCGCCACCACAAGGCAGGTCTCGAGATACGGACTAGCACTCGCCCCAGTTGTACGGACGACTTTGCTAGCGACTACATGGACGAAGCATTGCTCATTAGCCGAGCCGATAGTTAGAATAGCCTTCAGCTAAGTCAATGGCTACGACCTAGCAAGGCGCCATTAGTAACATTGCATGTATCTAAAGAGTCTCACTTGTATCGCCACAATCTCCAGATGTACCAAAAGGATTAAAGTTAAGTATTCCAGAAGCTACGTACTTTTCTTTATAGCATTCATTACGTATCCTGTTTCAGACCTCACGCCATCCTGCTTTAGCTTAGCGCGTGCCTTTCGGCTTCCTCTCATTGTGTCTGGGCTGTCTGGTCTAGACACAACAATTAGAGCCTTTTATTTGTCGTTTAGGGCCGTTGTCTGTCCTATGTGTGTTGGTCATATGTAATATTTCAGTATGCTTGCTTCTCTTCCAGTAAATATTGTCAGAACTTGAAGTTTTGAAGAATATTAGCTTGGTATGGCCTGCACCTTAATAGATATGGGGAGGGGAGGCTGGCAAAGCTTGTAGGTGACAGTGTAGTGGGTGTTGGTGGGATCACTCATGGAAAAATTCCCGTAGTTGTTGGTGTTAGAGCTGCACCTTTTTTTAGATTGAAGTTAACTGATAGGTATACCTGCATAAAGGAAGTCCCTTTACCTAAGGAATCACCTTCAGAGGACGTCATGTTTCCAAGTAGAGAAGGAATTACCATTTTTCAACAAAATATAAGAGGTATTAGAGATACAGTTAGTGAACTGTTCATAGATGTTGACTCTGAAGTTATGGTATATCGGAGCACCACTTACATAATTTGACAATTTGGAGGCTTCTTTTACCAGGATACATATTAACTGGCTGTTTTTCAAGGAGTTCAAAAATGGTTCAAATGGCTCTGAGCACTATGCGACTTAACTTCTGAGGTCATCAGTCGCCTAGAACTTAGAACTAATTAAACATAACTAACCTAAGGACATCACACACATCCATGTCCGAGGCAAGATTCGAACCTGCGACCGTAGCGGTCGCTCGGTTCCAGACTGTAGCGCCTAGAACCGCACGGCCACTCCGACCGGCTTCAAGGAGTTCCTTGTGGATTGGGCGAGTGGCCATGTACTTAAAAATCAGTATTCGGTTTGAGTGCATAGATGTATCATGGCACTGCACTGAACAGATATTTGAATATTGTGTAGGGGAAGTTGAATGTAATGAAACTAAACTTCTAATTGTTATTCTTTATAGGTCCCCTAACTCTGATTTCAGAGAGTTTCTGCTCAAGCTAGAGGGGGTTCTTGATTCACTTTATAGGAAGTACCAGAAATCAGTTGTATGTGGTTACTTCAATATTAATTTTGTATGTGACTGTGGAAGAAAAAGGATGTTAGTAGATCTCCTACATTCATATGATCTGATGCAGACTGTGTTTTTTCCAACTAGTGTGCAGAGGAACAGTAGCACAGCCATAGACAATATTTTTATTCGTTCTTCATTACTAGAGGGGCATTCTGTTGGTAAAAGGGTGAATGGCCTTCCAGACCATGATGCACAAATTTTCAGACTACAAGACTTTTGTACTCAAACAGATGTCACATACAATTACAAACTATGTTTCTACAGGGAATATATAACTCTCTTGGCAAATGTCTTTCCGAGATTGATGTCTGAAATACTCCTCTGCAGTGGCGGATAGATATGGTCTATCCCCCCCCCCCTCCTCCCCCTTCCGTTGCGGGGCCGCCCATTACCACCCGCACCGCCCCCGCCAGTCAGCACGCACGCTATTCGTTCGTTTCTTTCGTCAGTCGACTCGGCTGAATCGAGTTATCGAGTAGTTGTACTTTCCTACGTAGCACGCCCGCCAGCGTTATCGTACTGTATACGTTTATGTCTGGCACATAGATAGCTAACACATACCTACGAGAAAAGTAGCGGCCCTTCTAGTGATCTCCATACGTTATTCTGTCTGGCATTTGTTCGAGAAAAGTCGCGAATATTCTACTGTTCTCTTGTATAGAGAACCCTTGATACGAAGCTTTATAAATACGGACTATTCGCCGAATAGAAAGCTAGTTGACATTCAGAAGCAGAAACATTAGGACTCGAGAATGAATAAGTAAAATGTACTAGTTGCAGCAAGTGCAAGTGTGAAGATTAGTCAACAGTGAGAGTGATCAGTTGATTGTGAAGTATTAATTCATAGTAACTTCTCATTAAAAATATTGTTACGAGACTCGTGACGATATTTTTGCTAATAACTTAACAATAGTTTCCCATACGTAACTCGTAATATGAGCTAGGTACGGGAAACTATTGATGAGTATATCTCCAGTAATAGTGACTTTCGAGAAGATTGCTAAAAGCTCATCGTTACTAGATACGCCCTCTATCGAATGCACTAGACAGGAACGGAATCGACGATAAAAGTTCCACCCATAAATTGCCGAATGACGACATCATTAGAAACTAGCCCTTATATTATAGTCGTAAGGTTCATATTGGCTTGTCGCTTTCACAGTAGGTATTCATTCACACTCCATAATAGTCTAGAAGTGAACATTCTGGCAGCGAAAGTTCTCGAAACAACCGAGCCACATATGTAAGGGAAGAAAAGTCGCTGCCAGGTAGTCACACGTACGCGACGGACGCACTCCGCTGCTCGACTCGCTGCTGCTCACTTCGTTACCGTCGCTCGCGCACGCCAACGCCAATAGTCCAACGCCATGGTTGGACGCAAAGGAAAGCAGATTGCAGCCGCACTGGAGATTCTCATCCACGCGATGGGGAACAACAGCGGCCGCCGACGTCAGCCAAACCGCACTCAGCGAAAACGCAAGATCGTGCAATTCTATAGGTGCCAGCAGCTGGGGCACACTGCGGGTGTTTGTAAGAACGCTGTCGCGTGCTTAAAGTGCGGGGCAGCTCACGACACACACAGTTGCCCCTACCCACGAGGGGTGGCCAGCAAATGCGCGAACTGCGGCGACGCACAGGCCGCCAACTCGCGTAGCTGCGGCTATCTTAAGGAGTTACGCCGCCAGCCCGCCGCAACACACTTTGCACAGCGGTGTCTGGTGCCACGACGCACGGCGCCTAGCCCCCCCCCCCCCCCCCCACCCCTCCCCGGCCGCTCTGGCGACGGGTGCGAGCCGCGCCGACACGAAGCCGCCATTGACGACGCCATGGCCGGCTTCCAAGCCGCCTTTGCGGCCGAACGGGCCGCACTTACGGAAGAGCTCGTGGCAGTCCATCGCCAGCTTCAGCAGCTGACGTGAGGAGCTGCGAGCCTTCAAGAAGAAGGTGCCCACTCCCGCGCCCGCCTCCCCTACGGTGTGCCCGATGGGGGTGGACGCCGCCACGCAGACGCTGATGTCCATGGTCTCGCCTCAGCGGGTGCCGATGGACGTCGTGTCACCTGGACTGCCTTCACCCGCAGCGGCAGTCCCACAAACCGGGGAAACGGCGCCGCGTCACCCCCCACGTCGAGGAAGAGACTATAGACGAGGAGGAGCTGCCCCTGTGCCTGCCGCTCCCTGATGAGCGCAGTGTGCAGCCCTTCCTCAAGAAGATCGCGGCGTCCATTGTGGATGGGTCGTACCCTCATAGGGACAACCCATCTCCGTTTACGCCGCCAGGCGTGCCCAAGCCTCCCCTTCCCCACCACCCGTGCGACCTCCGCCACACTCGCGGTCTGTTGCACGAGGTGGTGTCTCGGAAGGAGCTAAAAGCTATTAACGCCCTCCCCCATCTTCACCCCCGACGACTAGGAGCACATCTACGAGGTCGCCGAGAAATGGCTGAAGGAGGAGTGAGTTTCCGGCAGAAGAAAACCTGCCCCAGAGGACGCAGCCGCCATCGCCTACTTCGAGAAACTTCGGAAGTAGCCTGAGGAGCCGCGCGGGATTAGCCGAGCGGTCTGTGGCGCTACAGTCATGGACTGTGCGGCTGGTCCCGGCGGAGGTTCGAGTTCTCCCACGGGCATGGGTGCGTGTGTTTGTCCTCAGGATAATTTAGGTTAAGTAGTGTGTAAGCTTACGGACTGATGACCTTAGCAGTTAAGTCCCATAAGACTTCACACACATTTGAACATTTTTTAACCTGAGGAGAATCCGTCCCAGATGCCATCGATACCACCAGTGCCTACAAAGGAGGAACAGCAGCTTCGCTGCTTAGACTCCTGCCACATCGCCGTCTCAATGACTAGTCCATGATGTAAGTGAGTGAGTGTCAGGCAGTCAGTTTGAAAGCTACAACTGTCGCAATAACTTGGAAGTAATAGAAAGTTAACAACTGCTATTATTAGCTATTACCACCGACTTGAGTCAGTGTTGTACTTAGTGATATTAGAAATACGCGGAGTGTGACCATATGTGTTTTAGTGCTAAGTTTACTAGTGTTGCATTTTTCAGTGAGAATAAAGTGTTTATTCGACAACAATTGGCATCTAATTTACCTGCATTGTAACGATATAATAAAATGGATCGTTCCGCAATAATAAAAAGAAAAGTAGAAACATCTGAAGATTTCGGTCACCATTTAGCCGCAAAAACACCACCAGCTGTACAGGCAGAGCCCAGCACTTCATCGAAACATCCACAACCACCAACAGATGTACAGACTGAGTCCAGCACTTCATTGAAACTTCCACAACAAAGTTCACCGACTGATTCCTTTAATGCCACGGATATTGGCAATTATTCGGATATATTAGAGTCAGGAAATATTAGTGACGATATAAAACACGAGCTTCTCACAGCTCTAAGGAAATCTGAAAAAGGTTATATCTTTCCTACTTCCCAGCATAACGAGAGGGGACGGGTTGAATTCAGACAAGTGTAGGATAATCAATTTGAACAGTCTCCATGGCTGGTGTTTCCACAAGTTAAAAAGAGATTTATTTGCATTAACTATTCAGTTTTTGTGAATAGTAAAATGGTTGGAAAAAAAGAAAGCCATTATCGCCAAGAAACTTGTGACTGAACCACTGACAAAGTTCGCCAAACTCAGTGGTAGAGATGGTGACCTTGAGACCCACTCTCAGCGCAACTACCACGTTGAAGCGTCAACAGATGCAAAATTATTTTTGGCTACACAAAACAGCCGCGAACTTGAGGTCATAAGTCAATTGTCAAGACAGAGAATGGAAAGCATTAGGGAAAAGAGAGACCGTCATCTACCTATATTAAAAACAATCATATTTCATGGTAAGCAAAATAATCCTCTGCGGGGGCATAGAGATGATGAGAGTCTATTAGAAAATGAAAATCATCGTGAAAGTATAGTGAGTAACGAGGGAAACTTTAGAGGCCTTATAAGATTTAGAATTGACGCTGGAGACTTGAAACTAAAACATCACCTTAAAACCACTAAAGCGAACGCCATGTGCATAAGTAAAACAACGTGTATCGAACTTATTTCATACTGTGAAACAGTGCTGTTACCGGGAATACTAGAGGAAATCAAGGATTCTAGTTATTACAGCATAATCTTCGATGAGACTACGGACATAGCGCACATCGCCCAACTGAGTTTAGCTGCAAGATATGTTGATGGTGACCTCAAATTACAAGGAAGATTTTGGAGTTTCTTTGACATCCACAAAGACAATTTTGTAGTGGAAACACTGACGATGAAAGCTCAAGAGAATCAAGATGGAGAGCGTAGCGTTACTGGTGAAGTATTAGGTACTACGATTGTAAGGATAATGTGAAGCCTTTCTCTGTCACTGGAGAATTGTGTGGGTATAGGCTGTGATGGTTGCTCAATTAATGTTTACGACACCACAAGTAGCACCGTGTCGAAGTCATTAGCTCAACCTCCTTGTCTCTCGCAGTTGTAAAGTTACAAGTGTGAGAAACGCACTTGGTACATTTGCAGCAAGCGGTTCGCACCATTGAAGAGTCACCTAAAACCCTCGCTGCAGTCACGTAGTCAAACGAGGTGGGTTGAGGGACATGATGCTGTTATTCAATTCGCAGCTGATCTCGGAACAGTTTGAAAAGTTCTTAAAGAACTACAGTGTTGGAGGGATAGAACAACTGCTGCTAATATTCCTCTTCGAGCTCCCTCTAATTGCGAATTTATTATAACTGTCTTTACACTGGGTGACATTATGAGCATAACATATCCACCAGCAGAATCTTACAAGATGCTAGCTTCGACGCTGCGGCGGCAACTGCAAAATTAGATTCGACGCTCAAGGCGTACGACGGCATGAGAGCTAATGCTGATAGCCACTTTGCTCGTATTGTTAAAAAGGCGAAGGCAGTTGCGGAAGAGTTAGACGTGGAAATGAGTGTTCCTCGTCTTACAGGCAGACAAACACGCAGCGAAAACTGTGATCATAATGATGATGCTATGACATATTAGAAAAGAACTGTTTTTATTCCAAAACTGGACATATTACGCCTGACATGAGAGAACCTTTTGCTGAAAAAAATATTCATCAATTGAACTTCAACATACTTTTGCCCTCACAACTACTGAAACATGACGGTAATGATCTGGCACATAAATTGAGTCAGTGCTTAACTGAAGTACTGTTCTTTGAAGAATTACTCCTTGCGATTAAAAAGAGACTAATGCGAGAGATTCTACAATACAAGCAAACGAGCACAAACGCCCTTAATGATAGTGATTCTGTTATGTAAGCCTTGTCTGTTTGTCCTAGATCTGACTAGCCTACTCTCCACACACTGTACAAAATATTTGCTTGTCTACCTGCATCTATTGCTACAGCAGAAAGAAGTTTCTCAACTTTATGGCGCACAAAGACATGGTTGAGGTCGGCAATGAAGGAGGATCGACTTAATTGCTTAGCTATGTTGAACACCCACCCTGATATTGATTGTTCTATTGATGATGTAATTAACCAAACTTCCAGGAAGAACAGGCGCACAAAATTCATTTAAGGAAGAGAACCACAATTGTAACTTTTTCATATCATAAGATGGCATTGTCTTGTGTATGTGTGTAATCATTTTAAATAAAACTTACTTAAACTTTGCACGTGATTTGATTGTTTATGGCAAAAGTAAAGGTAGTTCCATATATCTTTAGCACCCTCTCCTTAAGGTTTTTCTGTATCTGCCGCTGCTCCTCTGTGATACAGACAAGAGGGAGATTGAGTCGATAATTAAACCACTAAAGACTAAGGACTCTCATGGATATGATGGAGTGCCTAGCAGTATATTAAAGTACTGTGCTACAAATGTTAGCTCTGTACTGAGCCATATTTGTAAGTTTTCCTTTAGGAATGGTCAGTTTCCTGAATGATTAATGTGCTCAGTAGTGAAGCCACTTTATAAAAATGGCTATAGGAGTGGAAGTTGCATCCCATCTTCACCAGTGTTTCAGAAATATATATATATATATATATATATATATATATATATATATATATATATATCAGAAATGGTATGTAATGTCGACAACAAAGCGTAAAATTATGGAAGCACAAAAGGCTATTTTATGGAAATTACATTTGCTAACATTAGGATAGTTGCGAGATAATATTATCTCTCAGAAACGTTTAAAACAGTAACTGAAAGTCTGAAAAGGATCTCACAAACGACAGATGGAGGCAGAGCAGCAGTAGTAGTAGTAGTAGTAGTAGTAGTGGAAAAAGAAGAAGAACAAGAACAAGATGGAAACACTATTACTGATTACATTAATGAACACAAGGGTAGAATGTTAGACACCATAGGATAGTACAATCAGCTAATATCACTGAGAGTGGCAGAGTATTTAGGTTGAATAAAGCAGCGATCTGTGTGGAGACACTGCATAGACGATTCCGTTCATTTAGGGATAACATTCATTCAGTGTTATTATACTGCGGTATTTCGAATAGCACCACTGGATGAAGCTCACAATCTGAAGCTATCCCCATGCTGATATATTTTGTTATATGTTGCGTAAGTTGTAACTGACCATAGACAGCATTATTTGCGAAGACATGATTAGCCTTTGAAAGTTCTCACATGACTTGGTCAGAAATTTATGAACAGCTTTTAATAAGTAATTTAGAAACGTTTTAAAAACGCATGCAGGAAATTATGATTTCAATCGCCTTTTCATTATTAATGTAAAATAGATTTTCTCCTCACAGATGCGCTGCAACACATACACTGGGAGATGCACAGTGCAGTGGTCTTGCCTCTATCCAGTGTCCTGCAACATGCTGTGCATCAGGTGCTACATACTTATCATAGCTGGTGCACACCAGCAGTGTCTCTCTCCAGTTGAAAGGAGCATGTGCAAAAAATGTCATGACGCATGTACACCAAGGTCAGGGCAGTGCCGCAGTCCAGATCACACAGGTAGCACACGTCACATGTCTACATCTGCATCTACATAGATACTCTGAAAGTCACCATATGGTGCTTGGTGGAAGGTACCCTGTACCACTACTATTCATTTCCTTTCCTGTTACGCTCGCAAGTAGAGTGAGGGGAAAATGACGGTCCATATGCCTCCATATGATTCCTAATTTCTCGTGTGTTATCTTTCTTGTCCTTACGCATAATGTATGTTGGTGGCAGTAGAAGCATTCGGCAGTCAGTTTCAAATGCCGATTCTATAAATTTTCTCAATAGTCTTTCTTGAAAAGAAGGTTTCCTTCCCTTGAGGGTTTCCCATTTGAGTTTCTAAAGCATCTCCGTAACATTTATGTGTTTTTCGAACCTACCAGTAACAAATTTAGCGACCCAACTCTTCCTTCATTGTGACTCGCCGTCAAGGACAACATACTGGGTTCTATTATTTAAGAAGTCTTCGAGCCTCTCACACATCTGTGAACTTATTCCATATGCTCGTACCTGCATTAACAGCCTGCGATGAGGCACTGTGTCAAATGCTTTCTGACTATACAGAAATATGGAATCTGCCTGGTGCCCTTCATCCATAGTTGCACAATATCATGTGAGAAAAGGGCAAGCTGAGTTCCGCGCGAGCAATGCTTTCTAAAACCATGCTGATTAATGGACATAAGCTTCTCTGTCTCAAGAAAATTTATTATATTCGAACTAGATTCTACAGCAAACAGAAGTTATGAATATTGGTCTGTAATTTTGCGGGTCCATTCTTTCACCCTTCTTGTATACTGGAGTCACCTGCACCTTTTTTCAGTTGATGTATGTACTGTGTAGGTATTTGAATATATGCCTTGTAATGCACTTCTCTGCTACCATTCTACAGACAGTTTAACCACGAGTTGTGCATACACAAACAGTCTGATAGTCCGATAATAACATCACTTTCATTTTAAATTCAGAGCAAAAATTGCGTGAGTGCTTGGGGGTCCCTTGACTAACATCTCACTGCAGACCACAGGCCTTGAATAGAGAGCAACAGCACATGATGACATTGACATAACATGAGATGGTGTGATGGTGCCGTAACCACATAACTCCATAGCCCCAATATGATGCCGTATGATCATTTGGATGCTTTTAGGCACAAGTCCTCTCATTGGATTTTCAAGCTATGCTGTGCATTGTTATTTTATTCTCACTAAATTGTCATGCAATTGGAATAGGTGGTTATAAGCAGTGGGTCCATGAAGTACAGACTGAAAATCGAATTATAAAAAAAATTAATCAAACGATGGAAGGCTGGCCTTACCACTGCAGAGTTCAGAACTCGAATCATTCCAACAGGACAACAGCAAAAAGTTCGGGTGGGACAGATCTTGATTCACACTGGCTGACTCATCCCCCCTCCCCTTTCCCACCACCTCTGCGTGACCGTGACGCATGTCGCAAGCGACCGTCGACATGACATGCACAATTTTGTCACCTGTAACATGACATTGAAAGTCATTTGACGCTTGTTGAGAACATACACTAATCCTCTAATGCCAATGGAAATCGAGTATTCTTATCTCTAGCAACATGATTTTTAGGCAGAATGGCATCGGCTTGGAGATGTAAGGAGGTGACACTGTCATACCCCAATTCCACTGGTATTCTTAAATTCAGGATTGAATTTTGGCGCAAGTGTGCAAGCTGGGCTGTTGTGTGCATGGTAACAGAACGCAACATGTGTCGATGAAAGGAAAGAACATTTCTCTGGAACTCTGCGGCTCGCTGCAGCATGACAGCTACCTGCACAGTGCTACACATGCCTCAGATGCCACTGCCTGTGTGTGTGCCGGCCACTGCATGCCACAGGGAGCGACTTAACACATCTATAAAAAGATGGGAAGCCCACATATTAAACACTAAGATCATATGTAAGCATCAGGCATCACTCAGAGTGTGGTAGCTATCATGGTATGCACCTTTTGTATCAGAGGTTAAAATAATTTATACTCTGCCAGTGAGAAAACACGACAGTGTTTCACAGTGTCCAGTACTTGTGGATAGTTGTTGGCACACAGGTCACCCACAGCCCTACCTGCACTGCTCACTACCTGGAGGGGAAGCAGACATATTTGTCAAGGTATTGCTAGCCTCTGGTCTATGTTAAAATACGAGAAAAACCAGAATGTTTCGCCAGTAACATTCTGCGAGGTGCATTTATAAAGCACTCTGGGGTATTTTAAATGAGTACACAAAGAACATGAGTTTGCATAGTCATTTCCACATTAAACAATTAAAACTATAGACTGATAGATAATATTTACATTAGACTCTCACTTGCCATACACAGTTGAGTCAGTTATACGTACTGCTATCAAGAACATAAGAATAAAGGCTTATGATGGCATCATTTTTTCTCATGCCCTGTAAGTGTGAATGTACTTGCAATCCAATTACACTATTTTGTCTTTGTGCTGTGACATGGATATCCCACAGTACCTCACAGCCAGGATAAGTGAGATGTTTTTTATACATAGCGTTACTCATACTAATGAAGGAAAATTATTTTAATGCCAATCTGGTCCACTTTGTAGCAAAAGTGTAACTACTTATTTTAAAAAAAATAATGATACATGATGGTGCTAAACATTAAAAACATAGGACTAGAACAGAATCCTGATGGCTGGCAGTTAAAGCTATCAAGAAATCTCATCAATTCAGCTAACCCTCCTCACAGTAATGATGTGATATAGATAACAATCATTCTGACAGCATCTTTGGACTTCTCTCTCTCTGTCTCTCTCTCTCTCTCTATCTCTCTCTCTCTCATTCTAAACAGTCAGTTGTGGCGTGTCAAAAGTACAATTCCAACAACTGATACTGCTGGAAAGGACAATAAAAAAAATCAATGGGTAACTGTCACTCAAAATGGTGTAAATGAAATGTCTGTGTTTACATACAGAATAAAGTCAATACTCTCTCTCCACAGCACAGCAATCCGTGTGTATATTTGTGTGTGTGTGTGTGTGTGTGTGTGTGTGTGTGTGTGTGTGTGTGTATTTCAGCATTGGCTTTGGTAGTTAGCATTATACAGGTTAACATTTAGAAGAAGTATAGTTTGTAGATCCTCTGGCTGAATTGGGACTCTATATAACAGTTTCATGGTAAAAATAGCAACCATATCTGGTAATGTAAGCAATCACAGCATATGCGTGTATATATAATGATGCATGATCGTGAAATGTTAAATATTAAAAACTATAAGACTATGACACGAGCTTGTACATATACATATCAAATGTGGAATATATGGAAAAGATGGAAAATATGGAAAACAAAGAAAATACTGAGAAAAAATGAAAAAAATTAAAATATGGAAAATATTGAAAAAAAAGGAAAAACGACAAACGCATAAAAACTGTATTCAAAATGGTAATACAGCATATCCGTATTTATATAGAGGAGATAGTTAAATTTTGTGGCATAAGTATTAGGTCAAATTGTCTGGAGATCTCTTGCATGCTTTCCTAGGAAGCTACAAGTTTGTGCCAAGGAAGTGAACTAGTAGAATCACAGCGCCATCTGCTCCAAAAATTACTGAGAGATCTACTCTAAAGGTTGAGAGTGCTCCCAATAGTTGATATTCATGTTGTAAGCGCTAAATATATGCATATATAACAGAGATATGACATCACACACATACAATTAGAAATAAAAAGCATTATACAGACACGTAATATATCGTACAGAGGTTTTGTATGTGTTTAATGTAATGAATAAATATAAGAGATGGAATGACACAATATATGTTTGGCAGTAGGGCTAGGTACTGGCCCGACCGACCACTTAGCCTGGTAGTTTGCGACAAATAATGCACAACGATATCTCCAATGCTGACATGACAAGATCCTTATTAATACAGGACGTCTTTTAGACACAGTGTACGTCAAGGCAAGACTCGCACCAAAACGAATAAGTGACTTGTTGACTGGTTACTCAAGCATTAAGTATAAAAAAAGGTACTTAAGAACTAACATGGAGAAAAGAATAACATGTAAAAAACTATATACTAAGGATAAATGGCACAGAGTAACGGACACAATACATCACTCCTGGCACCCAGTGCGGAACTAATTTATCCCCGCAAAATAAATTACTTGCGGTGTGACACACAGGTGGTGCACTCGTGAACCAAACTGCACTGCAGTGTGCTGCACTGATAATTATGGTCATTACAACAGCCCCCTCCACGGGAGTGGAGCGCCATCCAGAAAGCGCGCTGGGAAGTGGACACGCCGACCAGACCTCGTGGTGCACTGCTCCCCTGGAGCTGACATCCTGCTTACTGGTGGTGCCAGAGTTGCTGTTGTCGGACTAATTTCTGGGTGAAGCTGTGTTCGCCCATTGGGGTGTGGCTCGTTAAAGATGTAGGCTGGTTTGACCCTGTCAATTGTAGTAGTGGCTCCTTTTCCATTCACGAGAATATCCAGGGAGCGATCTCTCCTACTGATGATTTGATGTCGCCCAGTGTAAGGAACCTGCCAGTTCATAAAATAATGTGAGTGCACATCCTGATGTCTTTGTATACAAAGGGGGAAACTGTTCCGTGCCTAGATGGTTGCAGAGGTCGTGTTTTCCTGACATGGTCACGAAGGCGATTGACAAAGACATATGGGTCTCTATCAGGCTGTGGAGTCACGTCTACAAATTCACCAGGCAGTCGTAACGACTCTTCGTACTCTAGTTCTGCAGAGGAACTGTCTAGATCTGGCTTGTATGAGTTTTGTAAGCCACGTGGCTTGTATGAGTTTTGTAAGCCAAGCAGGGCCATCAGGAGAGCTTCTGTCCACACGGCATCAGAGCTGCTTTCAAAGTGCTGTGCCAACGCTCTATCATGCCATTACCGGCCGAGTAGTAGCTGGTTGTATTGTGGTGGCTCATCTGACAGAAGCTGTTAGTTTTGCAAACAAATCAGATTCAAAAGTACCTCGTCTCCTACCTTCCAAACTTCACAGAAGCTCTTCTGCGAACCAGAAGAGCTTCTGTGAAGTTTGGAATGTAGGAGACGAGGTGCTGGCAGAACTGAAGCTGTGAGGATGGGTCATGAGTCGTGCTTGGGTAGCTCAGTTGGTAGAGCAAGTGCCCGTGAAAGGCAAAGGTCCCGAGTTCGAGTCTCGCTCCGGCACACAGTTTTAATCTGTCAGGAAGCTTCATATCAGCGCACACTCCGCTGCAGAGTGAAAATCTCATTCTGGAAATCAGATTCTACATCTACATCTACATCCATACTCCGCAAGCCACCTGACGGTGTGTGGCGGAGGGTACCTTGAGTACCTCTATCGGTTCTCCCTTCTATTCCATTCTCGTATTGTTCGTGGAAAGAAGGATTGTCGGTATGCCTCTGCGTGGGCTCTAATCTCTCTGATTTTATCCTCATGGTCTCTTCGCGAGATATACGTAGGAGGGAGCAATATACTGCTTGACTCTTCGGTGAAGGTATGTTCTCGAAACTTTGACAAAAGCCCGTACCGAGCTACTGAGCGTCTCTCCTGCAGAGTCTTCCACTGGAGTTTATCTATCATCTCCGTAACGCTTTCGTGATTACTAAATGATCCTGTAACGAAGCGCGCTGCTCTCCGTTGGATCTTCTCTATATCTTCTATCAACCCTATCTGGTACGGATCCCACACTGCTGAGCAGTATTCAAGCAGTGGGCGAACAAGCGTACTGTAACCTACTTCCTTTGTTTTCGGATTGCATTTCCTTAGGATTCTTCCAATGAATCTCAGTCTGGCATCTGCTTTACCGACGATCAACATTATACACTCCTGGAAATTGAAATAAGAACACCGTGAATTCATTGTCCCAGGAAGGGGAAACTTTATTGACACATTCCTGGGGTCAGATACATCACATGATCACACTGACAGAACCACAGGCACATAGACACAGGCAACAGAGCATGCACAATGTCGGCACTAGTACAGTGTATATCCACCTTTCGCAGCAATGCAGGCTGCTATTCTCCCATGGAGACGATCGTAGAGATGCTGGATGTAGTCCTGTGGAACGGCTTGCCATGCCATTTCCACCTGGCGCCTCAGTTGGACCAGCGTTCGTGCTGGACGTGCAGACCGCGTGAGACGACGCTTCATCCAGTCCCAAACATGCTCAATGGGGGACAGATCCGGAGATCTTGCTGGCCAGGGTAGTTGACGTACACCTTCTAGAGCACGTTGGGTGGCACGGGATACATGCGGACGTGCATTGTCCTGTTGGAACAGCAAGTTCCCTTGCCGGTCTAGGAATGGTAGAACGATGGGTTCGATGACGGTTTGGATGTACCGTGCACTATTCAGTGTCCCCTCGACGATCACCAGTGGTGTACGGCCAGTGTAGGAGATCGCTCCCCACACCATGATGCCGGGTGTTGGCCCTGTGTGCCTCGGTCGTATGCAGTCCTGATTGTGGCGCTCACCTGCACGGCGCCAAACACGCATACGACCATCATTGGCACCAAGGCAGAAGCGACTCTCATTGCTGAAGACGACACGTCTCCATTCGTCCCTCCATTCACGCCTGTCGCGACACCACTGGAGGCGGGCTGCACGATGTTGGGGCGTGAGCGGAAGACGGCCTAACGGTGTACGGGACCGTAGCCCAGCTTCATGGAGAGGGTTGCGAATGGTCCTCGCCGATACCCCAGGAGCAACAGTGTCCCTAATTTGCTGGGAAGTGGCGGTGCGGTCCCCTACGGCACTGCGTAGGATCCTACGGTCTTGGCGTGCATCCGTGCGTCGCTGCGGTCCGGTCCCAGGTCGACGGGCACGTGCACCTTCCGCCGACCACTGGCGACAACATCGATGTACTGTGGAGACCTCACGCCCCACGTGTTGAGCAATTCGGCGGTACGTCCACCCGGCCTCCCGCATGCCCACTATACGCCCTCGCTCAAAGTCCGTCAACTGCACATATGGTTCACGTCCACGCTGTCGCGGCATGCTACCAGTGTTAAAGACTGCGATGGAGCTCCGTATGCCACGGCAAACTGGCTGACACTGACGGCGGCGGTGCACAAATGCTGCGCAGCTAGCGCCATTCGACGGCCAACACCGCGGTTCCTGGTGTGTCCGCTGTGCCGTGCGTGTGATCATTGCTTGTACAGCCCTCTCGCAGTGTCCGGAGCAAGTATGGTGGGTCTGACACACCGGTGTCAATGTGTTCTTTTTTCCATTTCCAGGAGTGTATGATCATTCCATTTTAAATCACTCCTAATGCGTACTCCCAGATAATTTATGGTATTAACTGCTTCCAGTTGCTGACCTGCTATTTTGTAGCTAAATGATAAAGGATCTATCTTTCTGTGTATTCGCAGCACATTACACTTGTCTACATTGAGATTCAATTGTCATTCCCTGCACCATGCGTCAATTCGCTGCAGATCCTCCTGCATTTCAGTACAATTTTCCATTGTTACAACCTCTCGATACACCACAGCATCATCCGCAAAAAGCCTCAGTGAACTTCCGATGTCATCCACAAGGTCATTTATGTATATTGTGAATAGCAGCGGTCCTATGACACTCCCCTGCGGCACACCTCAAATCACTCTTACTTCGGAAGACTTCTCTCCATTGAGAATGACATGCTGCGTCCTGTTATCTAGGAACTCCTCAATCCAATCACACAATTGGTCTGATAATCCATATGCTCTTACTTTGTTCATTAAACGACTGTGGGGAACTGTATCGAACGCCTTGCGGAAGTCAAGAAACACGTCATCTACCTGTGAACCCGTACCTATGGCCCTCTGAGTCTCGTGGACGAATAGCGCGAGCTGGGTTTCACATGACCGTCTTTTTCGAAACCCATGCTGATTCCTACAGAGTAGATTTCTAGTCTCCAGAAAAGTCATTATACTCAAACACAATACGTGTTCCAAAATTCTACAACTGATCGACGTTAGAGATATAGGTCTATAGTTCTGCACAGCTGCTCGACGTCCCTTCTTGAAACCGGGGATGACCTGTGCCCTTTTCCAATCCTTTGGAACGCTACGCTCTTCTAGAGACCTACGGTACACCGCTGCAAGAAGGGGGGCAAGTTCCTTTGCGTACTCTGTGTAAAATTGAACTGGTATCCCATCAGGTCCAGAGGCCTTTCCTCTTTTGAGCGATTTTAATTGTTTCTCTATCCCTCTGTCGTCTATTTCGATATTTACCATTTTATCATCTGTGCGACAATCTAGAGAAGGAACTACAGTGCAATCTTCCTCTGTGAAACAACTTTGGAAAAAGACATTTAGTATTTCGGCCTTTAGTCTGTCATCCTCTGTTTCAGTACCATTTTGGTCACAGAGTGTCTGGACATTTTGTTTTGATCCACCTACCGCTTTGACATAAGACCAAAATTTCTTAGGATTTCCTGCCAAGTCAGTACATAGAACTTTACTTTCGAATTCATTGAACGCCTCTCGCATAGCCCTCCTCACACTACATTTCGCTTCGCGTAATTTTTGTTTGTCTGCAAGGCTTTGGCTATGTTTATGTTTGCTGTGAAGTTGCCTTTGCTTCCGCAGCAGTTTTCTAACTCGGTTGTTGTACCACGGTGGCTCTTTTCCATCTCTTACGATCTTGCTTGGCACATACTCATCTAACGCATTATGTACGACGGTTTTGAACTTTGTCCACTGATCCTCAACACTATCTGTACTTGAGACAAAACTTTTGTGTTGAGCCAACAGGTACTCTGAAATCTGCTTTTTGTCACTTTTTCTAAACAGAAAAATCTTCCTACCCTTTTTAATATTCTTATTTACGGCTGAAATCATCGATGCCGTAACCGCTTTATGATCGCTGATTCCCTGTTCTGCGTTAACTTTTTCAAATACACTCCTGGAAATGGAAAAAAAACACATTGACACCGGTGTGTCAGACCTACCATACTTGCTCCGGACACTGCGAGAGGGCTGTACAAGCAATGATCACACGCACGGCACAGCGGACACACCAGGAACCGCGGTGTTGGCCGTCGAATGGCGCTAGCTGCGCAGCATTTGTGCACCGCCGCCGTCAGTGTCAGCCAGTTTGCCGTGGCATACGGAGCTCCATCGCAGTCTTTAACACTGGTAGCATGCCGCGACAGCGTGGACGTGAACCATATGTGCAGTTGACGGACTTTGAGCGAGGGCGTATAGTGGGCATGCGGGAGGCCGGGTGGACGTACCGCCGAATTGCTCAACACGTGGGGCGTGAGGTCTCCACAGTACATCGATGTTGTCGCCAGTGGTCGGCGGAAGGTGCACGTGCCCGTCGACCTGGGACCGGACCGCAGCGACGCACGGATGCACGCCAAGACCGTAGGATCCTACGCAGTGCCGTAGGGGACCGCACCGCCACTTCCCAGCAAATTAGGGACACTGTTGCTCCTGGGGTATCGGCGAGCACCATTCGCAACCCTCTCCATGAAGCTGGGCTACGGTCCCGCACACCGTTAGGCCGTCTTCCGCTCACGCCCCAACATCGTGCAGCCCGCCTCCAGTGGTGTCGCGACAGGCGTGAATGGAGGGACGAATGGAGACGTGTCGTCTTCAGCAATGAGAGTCGCTTCTGCCTTGGTGCCAATGATGGTCGTATGCGTGTTTGGCGCCGTGCAGGTGAGCGCCACAATCAGGACTGCATACGACCGAGGCACACAGGGCCAACACCCGGCATCATGGTGTGGGGAGCGATCTCCTACACTGGCCGTACACCACTGGTGATCGTCGAGGGGACACTGAATAGTGCACGGTACATCCAAACCGTCATCGAACCCATCGTTCTACCATTCCTAGACCGGCAAGGGAACTTGCTGTTCCAACAGGACAATGCACGTCCGCATGTATCCCGTGCCACCCAACGTGCTCTAGAAGGTGTACGTCAACTACCCTGGCCAGCAAGATCTCCGGATCTGTCCCCCATTGAGCATGTTTGGGACTGGATGAAGCGTCGTCTCACGCGGTCTGCACGTCCAGCACGAACGCTGGTCCAACTGAGGCGCCAGGTGGAAATGGCATGGCAAGCCGTTCCACAGGACTACATCCAGCATCTCTACGATCGTCTCCATGGGAGAATAGCAGCCTGCATTGCTGCGAAAGGTGGATATACACTGTACTAGTGCCGACATTGTGCATGCTCTGTTGCCTGTGTCTATGTGCCTGTGGTTCTGTCAGTGTGATCATGTGATGTATCTGACCCCAGGAATGTGTCAATAAAGTTTCCCCTTCCTGGGACAATGAATTCACGGTGTTCTTATTTCAATTTCCAGGAGTGTAGTTCGGGTCTGTTTGTCACCAGAAGGTCTAATATGTTATCGCCACGAGTCGGTTCTCTGTTTAACTGCTCAAGGTAGTTTTCAGATAAAGCACTTTAAAAAATTTCATTGGATTCTTTGTCCCTGCCACCCGTTATGAACGTCTGAGTCTCCCAGTCTATATCTGGCAAATTAAAATCTCCACCCAGAACTATAACATGGTGGGGAAATCTACTCGAAATATTTTCCAAATTATCCTTCAGGTGCTCAGCCACAACAGCTGCTGAGCCAGGGGGCCTATAGAGACATCCTATTACCATGTCTGAGCCTGCTTTAACCGTGACCTTCACCCAAATCATTTCACATTTCGGATCTCCGTCAATTTCCTTCGATACTATTGCACTTCTTATCGCTATAAACACGCCTCCCCCTTCACTGTCCAGCCTGTTTACCACAATCTGTGGCGACATGCAAAGGACAGCCAAATTGTGACATCCAGTTTGATATGAAAGCGTAATACGCCAAGTTTTCTGCTGAGACATTTTCCACTGGGGCCACTTCTGGCCAACACGTCAATTAGTCGATCATCGTGAGCAAATATCGATGACCTTTTGACGGTTGTAACGGTCCCACGACGTCGATGTATATGTGCACAAAAAGGGGGTTGGTTTCAGGAAAATTTCCAATAGGTGCGTGCACGTGTTGACCGACCTTGCTGCACTGACACTGTATACAACTTCGGGTCCACTCATGGCAGTCTTCCTTCATCCCTGGCCATCTGAGATTAGGCGCATTGTCGTTCGTGCTCCAGGATGGCACAGGTTATGCAAAGATGTAAACGCGTTTTTCCTGAATCTTGCAGCTAAAAATGATCGTGGTTCCGTGGTTCGGCTGCAGACACGTCACGGTACAACTTGATGCCTCTGCCAGGAACATTAACTAACTGCAGATTCAATGTAGACTTGTTTTCTAGGCAACACTTCTTGTAGTTCCGGATCTGTAAGTTGTGCTTCTGTGAGTGCCGTGTAGTCTATGGCGGTGACGCTGTGACACGGGAGAGATGATCCGCTACTACATTCTCGATCCTGGATATATGCTGGATGTTCATGCTGAACTCCGTGATATAGAGTAATTGGTTGTGCTGCCTTCGTAGACTCACAGGCCTCCCTCTGAAGACGTAAGTATTTGATTGGCTTGTATATAACTAAGAGTTCTAGATCATAGGAACCACTTACATTGAGACGGCGACAATTTCTTCGAAGAGAAGGCTAGAGGTTGCCACGTATCATTGTATTGTTACAACGTTGCACCCACAGTTGTCTGGCTTGCATCTAAAACCAACACTAACAGTGCATTTGGTTCATGATGTGCCAACAATGCAGCGGCCGCTATTGCTTGTTTATCCCATTCAAATGCAGCTGTCATGCAATCTCTCCACCGTATTGTTACGTTCCCTTTGCATTTCTGACCTGCCAGCACAGCTGTTAATGGTTCCTAAATAATAAAAAATGTGGTAAATGTCTGCGGTAAAAGTTCCACATCCCCAAAAATCGTCGCTGCTCTTTAATGGCCGTGAGATCCGTAGGATGGCTTCCACTTTCTCAGGTAATGGTAGTGAGCCAGACAGAGAGATTCGGTGGCCAAGGAAATCAACTTGTGGTTGACCAAAAATACATTTTGCTGTGCTGAGAATGACGCCGTATTCGTCTACCCGTTTAAAAACTTGTATGAGATGCTGGTGATGTTCTTCAGGCGAGACTGAAAATACCAGCATATCGTCAAGGTGAGCAAAGCAGAATGACAGACCTCGCAACACTGAATCGATAATTTTCTGTCGTCTGCATAGCGTTTCTGAGGCCGAAAGTCATGAATTTTCTTTCAAACAGACCGAATGGCGTAATTATGGCCATCTTCGGGATGTCTTCTTTGGCGGCAGGTATCTGTATGTATGCATTGGCGCAGTCCAACACGCTGTACAGGCGGGCACCACTCAACACATAGTTGTAACCGCGGAGTAACGGAACTGGGTAACGATCGGACACTGTACAGGTGTTAAGTACTCTATAGTCCCTGCACAGACACCACATGCCACGCTTCTTTGGCATGAGATTAACAGCGATGACCAAGGGCTACTGGACGGTCACATGATACCCTCTCGAATTATAGTATCGAACTTGGCCTAGGCGATAGCTAACCGATCCGGGGCTAACGGTCAAGGTTTACAGGATACTGGCGGCCCATCGGTGTTCTTTATACAGTACACTGTGCTATGCTTCACTTCCTTAGGCATACCTGGAGGTTTTGTCAGTGCCGGAAAATCCCGCAGTAAGGCGGCGTACTCGCTGTCTGCTGCTTCATTCAGCTTGGCAGATTGGATGGTTGCGTGTCGCCAGAATCCTGCAGCCGTCAGTCTAGTGGCGTGTGTTGGCAATATCAGGCAGAAGGTTGTAATGTGCCAGGAAGTCCGCTCCTATTATCAAATGGTTCAAATGGCTCTAAGCACTATATGCCCTGCTGTGTTTCAGTCACAGACGCAGATGAGGCAGTTGATGATCTACTACGTGAGCACGGCCGGTATCTCAGTCGGCCACAATCACTGTTGGCGCTATGCTGAGACATCAGTTGGCTAATCTGTTGTATCAACATGTCGGCCTTTGTTGTCAGAGCATCGTAGTCTGCACGGGAAACTGTGGCTGACGTGCTCGCGCATTGCACAGTTGCTACGTTAATAGGTGCAGGTGAGATAGCGTACTTGTCTGCTAGCTCCACCACCATGTCTAAAGACGTTTCAGTCTGCGACGCTACTATTGCTTAGATGGCAGACAGCAACCGACTGCTCCAGATGGTTTTCAGCAGGCTGTCAGGCACAGTACCAGCATCCATCTTACTTTGCAGATGCCACAAGTACTGCGACCGTTTACGATATCTTACGTACTCCTGCATCAGAACTTGGCAGAGGCGTTCTTCTTGCGAAGCTCATACTCTGTCTTGAGCTTGTCGTAGGCATTACTCTCTTGCGGTGTGGTAATCACGTCTTGCACTTCAGCCGCATACTGATGAGCGAGCTGGCTCACGACCAGTGGCAAACTTGGTATAGTCGGTGGTTATTCCAGAGTAAAAGAAACTAGCTTGAACTTGTGCAAACCATAGCGCTGGATTGTGGGGCCGAAAGGGTGGTAGTCTAACGGCGAGTCTGGACACAGCAGGGTTGGTCCAGATCAGATTTTCCATTATCTTTCAGTGTCACTTTATTTTGTGCGTCAGGCAGGTGATAAATCACGTCGGGGTCGCCAGTTTGGCCGTAGGACTAGGTACTGACCCGTCCGACCAGTTAGCCTGCTAGTTTGCGATAAATAAAACACAACGATATCTCCAGTGCTGAGATGTCAAGATCTTTATTAATTTGATCGGCAGTTAATACAAGACGTCTTTTAGACACAGTGTACGTCAAGGCAAGACTCGTATGAAAACGAATAAGTGACTTGTTGACTGCTTACTCAAGTAATAAGTATAAAAAAGAAGCTTAAGAACTAACATTTAGAAAACAAGAGCATATAAAAAACTATATACCAAAAATAAACAGCACGGAGTAACTGACACAACACAGCGCTCCTGGCGCCCGCCACGAAATAATTTATCCGCGCAAAATAAAATCCTTGTGGTGTGACACACTGCTGATGCACTCATGAACCGACCTGCACTGCACTGCACTGCACTGCGCTGCACTGCTAATTGTGGTCATTACACATGCTTCAACTGTAGAAAGACAATGCAGTTCAGAGAAACGTGGTGACAAGGTAAATTGCCATATTCCCACTAGTTCTTCCAGAGTGGGAAAACAATGATGTTATTCCAAATCCACATTACAGCTAGAAAACATTGCATTTTTCAAATGATTTAGCAGTACCCCTACAATACATTCCCAGCCTCAAGACTCCATTGTGTCATACACTAGTAAGTATCCATTTGGTTGCTGAACTACTAGTTCCATACATAGGAACATAGGATGATAATGATGCTGACATGCACTAAGTCCTGTACCTTGAGTCATTTTATTACTGGTGAGTGTGATTATTAGATACCCTTCATTTGAATTCAAACTGCTGTGGTATTCTACCTCAGCACATGTGAGCTGCAAGTTATATTATTTGGAATTGTAAAACATTTGGAAGCAATGTAAAGCAGTACGATACCAAAAACGGAAAGCAATACATATGGAACAGATGAAGATACTACTAAAAATGAATTCATTAGAAGTTTACTGATGGAGGTTAAAAGTGCTATGTGCACAACATGCTTAAGATAATATTTTATCTATGTGACTTAGAGTAGAACATAATAGTAGTGCTGGATACTTGTATAATATTTTAAAGTAGTTATTTTAGTTTCAACCACTTTTAGGTTGTTCTCTCCATCAGTATCAGTTGTACGAGGGTTGGAACTTAAATAGTGGCAACTATTTATTCACAACCAATACAAAGGAGTTACATGTTAGCACCTGTTACTGTCCTTCAAAATAGTCACCAGCGTTGTGTAGAACCCATTGCCAGCGATGTGGAAGGTGTAGTATACCGTTAGCAGAGCCTGTTCTGTTGATGGTGATAATGGAGCAGACTACTGCCTGTCCAATCTCTGGAACAGCTCTGAAGCGAATGTCACAAAGTGGTTCCTTCATGTCTGGAATCAAATTAGTCATAAGAACTTAAGTCCGGGGAGTATGGTGGATGGTACAGTACTTGCCAGTCCCATCGACCAAACAGAGCAGCCAGAGCTAGCACTGTATGCGCCTGCTCATTGTCGTGCAAAATGATGGGTGAGTTGTGCAAAAAGTGTAGCCGCTCCTTTCGCAAAGCTGGTCACAGGTGATGCTCCAAAAACGAACAGTAATACTATGCACTGACGATCTGCCATGGAGGAACGTAATGCGGATAACACCATCATAGTCGTACACGAGAATCACAATAACTTCCACCATACTGGGGCTCTGACACATTTTCGACTTTCACGGTGACCCATAATGACGCCATTCGTTGGATTGGCATTTCAGTTTTGGCTCATACAATGTGGTCCATGTCTCATCCAGTGTTACGATACTGTGTAACAAAGCCTCTCCTTCGTGCTCATAGCGCTCCAAGCGCGTCTGAGCAGCGTCGTAACGAATCCATTTCTGCATTTCCGTCAAGTCATGCGGAGCCCATCGTGATGCAATTTTTCGCATGCCCAGGCATTCCTTCAGGATGCACAGCCGTATGCGCTAATCAAGTTTTGTGGGTGAGCTCACGAATCATATGGCGTCGATCACTGTCCACTAACGTGGCAACAGCATGCACGCCTTCTTTGGAGACGTTAGGACGACCTGCCCGATGCATGTCTGCCACAGTTTGTTGACCTTCGTTGAAAGCTTTTACCCAATGTGCCACTGTTCTATATGGCAATGCCAACTCTCCGCATGCCTTTTGAAGACCTTGATGACACTGTCATGCTGTATGACCTCTGGCACATTCAATCTTGATCCAACTCAATTGTTCCCGATTCGAAAACATATTGACACCATTACGTTAGACCGCTCACTCACAAGTGACTGTGTTTCCCTCAATTGTGTGCGTGCCAGTGACGTGGGACAGCCGAGTCCATCTGCTCGGAGGTAAGATAGGTATGTCAACAACGTATGCTATCACCAACAATAGTAAATTCCATTGCATAGTGTCTCCAAAGCAGTGTTGTCTACATAGAAAATATACTGCTTTTGACACATATACAATTGACTGTTTAGGAGGAGAATTAACACACGTAGGAGAGAGAGAGAGAGAAGTCTGGAGATACTGTCAACTCAATTGCTGTCGATATCTCATCGCTATGCTGTGGAAGGCCATGTCTCCCATTGCTGTATTCATGAGGCCTCTCAATAGATCTAGCTGCCAACCTGAGAGCTTCTGTCATAGTCCTATGGTTTTTAATGTTTAACGGTTTACAATCATGTGTTATTATTTTTGAAAATTAGCAGTTACTCTCTTGCTATAAAGTGGTCTTGGGTTTGTAAGGGGTCCGTAGGCCCTTACTATAAATTTGCACTCGGCACAGGTCGATAGGGCGAAAATCGATTGTGTCGTGTTGCGAGAGCGAGTGTGGAGTTGAGCGAGTGCCATGTTGCGAGTAGAGGTGTGTGGAGGTCGTTGTTGAAATGCAAGGCTTTAACGGAGAAGGGAGTCGCCATCGCCGTGGTTGGACCCCTTTGTACTAGAATAATACCGGGAAGGTGAAGAAGTATTATTACGAAAGTGATCAGTGACATTTCTAGGGCCTATATTTGGTTTCGCATCTACCGCGCCGGCATCACCTTGGATTGCAGTGTTGGATTGCAGTGTTGGATGCAGTGATGGATTAGCGTGTGACGATAATGGAAAATGAAGACGCCTGTGCTGAGATTAGCCGTAATTAGATATGTATGACGAAGGCAGTAGCTGTCTCCTTTTTTGTGTTTTTGAGACGAATATAGGTTCGTAATTAGTGAAACTGTGTTGGTGTTTTTCTTGTTACCAGGCATTTCATTATTACAGTATTGAACAGGACGAACTGGAAAGTAACAACTTCCGTAGAAGTCAATTCCGATTACCAGCCCCATTAGATACACGGTCATATTAATAATAAATATTGGGTTGCTATTCGATCAGATCAGGTCGGGATAAATAAACGGAGGTGTTACAGGTTGCATTAAATTGTCTTCATCCATTAGAATGTATTTTGGTTTTCTGAATAAAACTAAGCATAAAAAACATCATATCACACCCTACCCTTGGCCCTGAGGTAACCATGTCACAGCTCATACACACACACACACACACACACACACACAAAACAGTGTAACTGGATTACCAGTACAACAAGTCTTAGAGGACATCACTGAAAGTACTGCCATCTTGGCTCCTTAGTCAAGGGTTTTTGGTACCAGCATGAACTACCAACTAAACTGTGTGAGCCGTAGTAATAAATTGCTGTTTGAAGAGCGCGCCGCAGCGTATTGTGTGAAGCATTCGCCCTCCGTTTCTGGCGATGGCGCCGCTGTGGCAATCGCAGCTTTGGTGTCTATCTCTGGTGGGAAAGAGCAAAGGTTGCCTGCTCACGTGCATTTAAGGGGCGCTATGAGCTCGCTAGTTAGTCAGTCTGTGTGAGTCTAGGGTCAGTCTGGGGTCAGTCTCTCGTCCCCAGATTACTAGTCTGTCTCTCGTCCGAATTTGTGGCGCAGTGAGGGAACTCAACGAGTGGTCGCCCGGTCGGGGGCTTAGTTCCTGCATCTGAGTCTGCGCGTTAGGCCGCCAGTCTGCTCGAGTTGCTCAGGCAACGGTCATTGGTGGTTGCATCGATCGGTAGGCCGGTCGCGCACTAAAATTGGTTCAAATGGCTCTGAGCACTATGGGACTCAACTGCTGTGGTCATCAGTCCCCTAGAGCTTAGAACTAATTAAACCTAACTAACCTAAGGACACCACACACATCCATGCCCGAGGCAGGATTCGAACCTGCGACCGCAGCAGTCGCACGGTTCCGGACTGCGCGCCTAGAACCGCGAGACCACCGCGGCTGGCAGGTCACGCACTAAGACACAAGATGGCTTGTCCGCCTTGAGCATCGGCACATGTGAGGTCTCCACGTGAGTCCAGTGGGCCGCGCCGTATAGCGAGGGGTAGTGGCTTCACGCCCGACACGAGAGCAACAGGAGTCAACCCACAACATCGGTCTGACAGGTGCGAGCTGCGACGCCATGAGACGGGAGATCGGCGCTCCTTCCTGCGTCCGTTGATGCGGCGTGTCAGCGGACGGTTCGGGAGAGCGTTTCGGGGGTGCTGCGCCAGGTCTTCACCAGAAATCGCAGTTTATTAGAAGTTCAGTGATTGGTGATATGTTGTTTCATTTACTTGTTAAATTATAATTGTTTTCTTGGTGAGGTCACCTGCCGCTTTGTTTTGGGGTCGTCCCACCATTCTTCTCTGTTTGCTTACCTGCGGGAAGGTGGTTATTTATGAACTGGGTGGTCCGTTTTTTTCTTGTGGAGTAGGAGCGGGTTAGAGCAACCTGCGTTTCGGGTTGTTCGGTAATCTCCCTATCAATCTGCCGTACATTAATAGCTGCTTCTGTCATGTTTGTCGGATTCGGTGGGTTAACGAATTTATTGTTTGAAGTGTAACGGCCTAATTGCTGAAATATGTTTTTATCTTGCCTATCATCTTGAGAGGCGGTATATGTGTACTGTAGAGCATGTTTGGCCAACCTTGTATAATTTTATGTAAGACTGCATTTCATGGGCTTTTATTTTAATGGTCATTTTAGTATATAAAGTTGCTACCCTTCCACCGTAAGACTTCTCTTAGAAGTTAAAATCAAGTTGCACCTTCAGTGGCAAGTTAATCTTTTAATTTTAGTGTTTTTTTCCATTTCCATCCCTCCTATGGGGTGCATAGTTTGTGTTCTTGTGTGAATTGTTAAAACTTTTACTTTAAGGTAATCTGGTGTGTTGCAGATTTGCACCTGTGTATTCCTTCAGAGGTTGTTGTGAGCAGTCGTGACTACGGCCTTGTCAAAAGGGAGTGGCAAGGTTCTCAGCCCGAAAGCTCAAACACTCAAAAATTTGTTTCTTTCTGCCTCTGAATAAATTGTAACTTGATATTTAAAGAGTGCTTACTGCTTATAAAGTTTAAATCTGTTTCTTAAAAGAAAGGTCTTTTAGGAATAAAATTCCCATTTGTTAAAGGCAATTTCATTTTGATTTCATCAGTTACTCCATGGCAACTACTTCCACACTCACATAGTGTGATTAAATGTGTTAATGTTCTTGATGAATCGCTAGTAAATAAACTAAATTCTTAAGAAAAAGTTTTGAAAGTAAATTGATGGTTCACTGTGTTTGACAAGTAAGGGTCTAATGCAAAATATTATCTGTCTGTCTATAATTTCAATTCTTTAATATAAAAATTGGTTATGCCAACTCATGCTGTTGGTTTACTCATACAAAATATCACAGAGCAAATTATAAACACACCTCAGAAAGTGCAACTTTGAGTCTTCATCATATTTTACCTCATGCCAGAAACTAGTAACACCTCAAGACATGCATGTGCCTATTTCTCTCGATGGTGTGCAGCACATACAGGGCTGTTGGATACCTGTATGTGATAATGACTGGTTGGGGCTACAGGACATGGTGCAACAGTCTTGATGTTCTTGTTGGCACAGTACACATTATTCTCACTATCTTCCATTTCGGTTATCGTGGTGTGTACCATGATAGCCACCAAGCTCTGAGCTCTGAACAGTGCCTCATGATTACTGATAACCTTCCTATTATTTGACATGTATGCCTCTCGTAATTTTACAAACGCAGTTTTCACCACAGTTCACTGGGGCCAGCGATATCTAAGGCATGGGTAGAACTGTGTGCATAGAGGATTTACAGCAAACAGCAAGCCTCAGAGTGTTGGAAAAATTTCTTCTCTTTCATCACTGTATGTTGCATTCTACCACCATTCGTATGGTGGACCAGTGCTCAAACCTCAACTGAGATATAATCCTGCATTTAAGAATACAGGCAGAAGCTGGGTAAGATAGCGTCACCTAAGCACAGCCACAAGCTGTGTCATCCTACCTAAGAACCATGTGGCTAGATATTAGCACACTTGAATCCTACTAGCTAAAATAAACAAAGGAGTGCAGGTTTTGGTACATGATGTGTTTTGGTGAGAGAAGTAATTCCAGTCTGGGACCTGCTAGCTGAGGCTCAATGAGTTGAGAAAGCTCCAGTGGCACTACAGAATAGTTGAACAATATCAGTTCTGATAACTCTGGAATGTCGTATGTGGGCTGCTGCTGTGGAAGAGCAGACAGTGGTACGCTGAACACCTGATTGTCCTCGTCCAGCACTCCTGCTGGGGTGCACTCCACTGCTGAAATAAAGAAACAAATATGACACCATTTATTGTAAAAACTTATTCCATTCTGAGACCTGCTAGAAGCAACATCAATAGCACTGAAAGCATTAGCAGAGATGCAGCAGTATAATGTAAATGGTTATGATGGTGGTCCATCAGGGGTTAATAAGTGTCCCTGGTTTGACTCTAGTTAGATTACACATGTATTTAACATGATTTTTCTCATATTTGTGTGTGTGTGTTCATTATAGCTGCAATCTGATGATCAACTTTTTCTTCATCTTCTTCTTCAGTTACAGATGTGATGGATGTATGCAGACTCAGGCATGGCCTGCAACAACATTATGACTTGACATGATTATGATGCGTTCATCACCCTAGCTTCATCCAGTGATGCATTCATCATGCCTACAAACATAACCACATTCAGCCCATCATCATCAACATTTTATGGGCTGATGACATCAGTACAGCCATTATCTTTGCACCCTGGACCCTATCACAATCATGATGGACTTTATTTTCTAGACACACTTGATGATATTATCATGACGGATGTTGATCTGCAGGACAAGATATTTCCAGGCATCTCAAGAAATAAAGATGTGTCAAGAAGCTTGTGGACCTATTCCGGTAACACAGAATTTAAATGTAAGCAAAAAAAATGAAATATCATGGGCTGCTTCTTCTACACATAATACTTACCAATATTTTTTTTTTCTTTTCACATGTGATAGATGTGTGTTAACTTGGACTTGTGCCAGCAACAACAGCACCACAACCTTACCCAATGGCAATTCCTTCATTGCCCCTATGATGCATTCACCACAGTGTATCAACGATGTATTCACCACTTCCACAAATACCACCACAGCACAGTCCATCATCATCAGTGTAGTACAGGCTGACAGAACCAGGTCCTTTGTCAATGCAGCCACTCTCTACATGTCCTAGACCATTTCACAGTCGTCACCACTGGACGTCACTGCAGTATAGCCATGGGCCTACCAGCAACAGCAGCACCCCTACATCTCACTCTGTTACAGATTATCAGGCAAGCCACAAATCCGCAATGGACTACACTGTGGTTGTAGGTGTGTTTGCAGATGGAATCTCAGAAACTCGCATTGACAACACGAATCTGGTGTATTGAAATTCTGAGACATGCCCTAATGCTAGTGCAGCTGTTTTGTAATGGGAGCTCCTCATATTCATCAACTACCCATGGTATCCTGCCACTAAAAGTACAGCAGTTCTCTACTGTGAACTCATGCAACCCTCACCCCCTTGAAAGAAGTCAATTGTGCTCTTATGCTGTTGATCAAAAGAGCATTGTCCAAATTTGCAGGGCTAATGGGGTGAAATCACATGGCAAATCAATCACAGAGTGGTTCACAACTTTTACCAAGTGCTTCGTCTAGAGACATTTTTCCAAAATGGGAGGGTGGTATCCACTTTCATCCTTTTTCTGAAAGATATTGCCACTACAAAAACATGTATTAATGTACAGAATGCTGCAAAGAAGGATGACTTTTGCATAGCATGGTCACTTCTGGCTTGTGATAGGAATTACCAGACAAACGCAGAGTGTACAGATATATACAAAACATGAAATGTCTGTGAGCATTATAATTGCAAAGTCACCTCATTCACCATAAAACTCCAGGATCTACAAAAATTCGAGATGCAGAATCTAGACCTCTCAGTTCACGTTTACAGCCTGGATGTAGGTAATGACAAGTCAGATGAAGATGACCTTGAAAACAGTCTGCAGAGCAAAGAAATCAAGCATAAAGAGCTTGGATCCCTCTACTTCCCAAAAGTACACAGACAGTGCCACAGACACGCAAATTTATTGCTCTTTTCCTAGGGCAAAAAGCAACACTGTGTGTGTATCAAAAGCACACCACCCACTTTCCTCCCAGTAGTCCAAAATCATGGTGTTCAGTATTTTCTCCATGGGCGCCTCAACTCTTTTATCATGAGAGGCTATCTATAAAGGCACCTCACTGACTGCTCCAGCCAGGAACTAATATGTGTGGAAATTCTCAGGTTGAAAAGTTCTTAAAGTCTAAGAACAGTCATCACCATGAACGATGTCCCTTCACCGTATATGCTGACTTTGAATGCCTTCTAGGTCCTTAGCACATTGGGATGGCGTCCACAATGCCTCTCTTACTTCCTTAACAGAATGACATATACTGCATGAGGCATCTTATCAAATTGTGTTCTTTTATGACTCCATCCTCAGCGAATTTGAATTATACATTGGAGATAATCCTGCATGATGGCTGCCTCACTGAGCTCAAAAAACTTACGTGAGAAGTTGATGAGGTTTATCTCAAAAACATTCCCTGAGTGACTCCCAGGAGCATGATACCTTAATTGAGCATGCAGCCATTTGTCAAATTTATGAGCTGCTGTGGAACAGTAGAGCAGAAACTCCCTGTAGAAGCCACTGTCATCTAACAGAAAGTTCTATGACAAAGCTCACAACACATTCCACAAACTGCCATGGCATAAACCCACTTTTTTCCATTATTTGACCAGATATGATGCATACTTCATTGTTGAGCACTTGAGTGATTTGCTCTTGAAAACTGTTAATTTGAGTGTCACACCAAGTAAATCACACCAAAAATAACTCTCAATTTCCTCAATTCTCTATATTTCATGCATGTATCTTTTCAGAAATTTGTTGAGACAATGCATCAAGAGGATATGCATATCACCAGCACCACATATCCCAATGATGCAAAGTTTCAGCTTGTTACAAGACAGGGATCTTTCCATACCAATACATCAGTTTTATGGAGACTCCATGAAACCATGTGCCCAGAAAACAACAGTCTCCAGTAAAATAACATGTACTGTCACAATGAATGTGAAGTATGAGCACATGGTGAATGTTTAGCAGAAGTCCAACATTTCTTAAATAGGGTACTACTGATGTATGAAGGATCACAGACATTTTTGAGAAATTCTGGACCGCATGCCTGGGCACATACTTTCTGTATTCTGCCTTCTAGTACACTGTGCCAGGACTCTCATGGAATGCAGTGTTAAGAGTAACATATCAGCATTGAGATATTGCCTGATGTTGACATGTTGCTCTTCTTCGAATGTGGGATTCACAGGGGCTTTGACTGTGCATGCACAGGTACCCCGAGAAAAATAACCTGTGAATGACTGAGGAGGGTTAGAGGCCATCTGACAATTTAAGCTACATCTCCTTTACTTACATATAAAGAGTCTCCATGGCTATGTCACACAACAAATTCTGCCATTTGAAGCTCTCCAATGGCTATCCGAAGAGAAAATTAGAAGATTGGAGGATGTTGCTGCTGAGTGTGCTCTAGAGGCAGAACTCACATATCTGGCTTTGAATGATGGCTATTGGAATATACAACAATCCCATATGTACCACTCCTATATGGATGATATGTCCCTCTCATCCTTTAACCTTCTCTTCCTTTATAAATTGAGATCTGCCTAGGTTTATCTGAAGTGGTACTAATACAAGCTGGCACTAATAATGTGGAGCTCCAAATCCAAACTCTTATCTTGTTGTCACTGATTGTGCAGCACTGCAGGTCCACAGGCATATTTTATGTTTGAAATGATGGGTGAGACTGGATGCAAAATGCAAAAACTTTGCATAATGTTGATTTATTTTGCTTCCAGGCTTAAACCACACAAGTGAGATGCATTGGAATAACTCTATGCTTCAGTCTCGACACTTTCACACTAGACACTAACAGTTGGTGCCATCTTGAAAATTACCTGCCCAAAGAGATTAACAGAATGTACAAATTCCATCGCTGACCAAATATTCATCTAAGTCACAAGTTACAAATTCACGAGCACGGTACTCTGTTTGGGTTATAGTGATCATGAGGCACAGCTATTGTGTGTCGAGATGCCAAAAGATAGTAACAGTTCCAAAAAGTAGTTGAAAATGATGTTTATCTGAAAATAACATTAAAATTTTTACTTTGTTACTAGCTAGGGAAAACTAGGAAAACATTTCCATTCAGAACAATGTCGATAGCACGTCTATCATCAGAACATCTTTCCTTACTATTTTAGTAAAGCATTTCCTACTGAAGTAAAAACATTAAAACCAAAGAACAGAGGACTATAAAAACCAGTGAAGGACCATCTGTGGGAAACTGGTTGCATGTTTTGAGGCTGATCATGAAAATTTTATGTTGAGCATCATCACAAGCAATGATACATGGGTTCATCACAACAAACCAGAAAGAAAGAAGCAGTCCATGGAGTGGCACCACACCACCTCTCCTCTGAAGAAAAAGTTGAAAGCCAAGCCCTCGGCTGCTAAAGTCATGGTGAAAGTCTTCAGGGAAACTGAAGGAGTTATTTTGCTTGATGTTCTCCCTCATGGTGCAACAATCGATTTATAAGCGTATTGTGCTATCTTAGGAAATTGAATAAATGACTTCAACATGTTCATCGTAACCAAGATGCAAACATAATTCTCTTTCTCTGTGACAATGTAAGGCCTAACATGAGCCTGTAGTTCACAAAACTTCACTAGACTGTTCTTTCTCATCCACCCTATGGTCCAGATCTCATATCTTCTGACTTCCATGTGTCTGGCCCAATGAAAGATGCGCTCTGCAGAAAGCAGAATGTTTATGATGGAAAGGTTATTGATGAAGCGAGATGTGGCCCTGACATTGCACAGTGGAGTGGAACCAGGAGGACAAACATGTCTGCCCAGCAAAGTGGCATAAGGCCATCACTAAAATGCATTGTACCGCAGGGCTTAATTCCAAGACCACTACACTTGTTGATCTATGTGGATGACATTGTTGAATAAGAGTTCCTAAATGACTATCCATTCTGCTGATGACAGTACCATACTGGTCACTATATCTAGCCCAGAAAATGAAACTAAAGGCATTTCTAAGAAAGCACTATTTATATTCTGCAGAAGAACTTCTGAATATGAATAATAAGTGTTACTTGAAAATTTTTGATTGCAAGAATAATCAGCTAATTTTAATTTGACTTCTATTTTATGACACTATGTATTACTCCATTTTTATTTTGACTGTCCTACAACCGTTAATGATAAACTTAGATTGTAGGAATATCTTCCTGATTACTTTCACTTATTTCGGCTGATACTAAATATACATGTATCCTCAGTTTAAGCTGTTCAGTATCAGTTCTACAATTTGTGCTGGGCCAATTAAGAATCAGTCATATGCATTGTATGAACTGTACATTGTTGAAGTAGTGCTCAATAATGACTACCATGTTGGTAATGTCTTTAATATTATGGAGGTGAAATTTTCTATTTCATTGACGTCTTTTGGTTATTTTTTAATGTACCCCCCACCCTTCCACTACAACATGTAACCCAGTTGTCTCTAATATCGTTTTGAAGAAGGAAATGTCAAAATCACGGTCAAGGGGTTTAAATAAACCTTCCATTTTGCAATTGACTGACTGATTATTTTTCTTTATGAAGATTCCAACCAACAACTGCTGCTCCAGCCATACACAAAATTTGAAAATATATTTATGATGTTATTAATCTTATTATTCTAATGCAGCATGATTAATTACATAATAATATTAATATCATAATTTAAGGAAACATTGGTTAATCAAGGAACAGGCTCATATCAGTAACTTAAAACTGAAAATATTTTAAATTGAAACAGTTAATATTAAGGTCTGAAATCACCACTGATAATAGTTTAATTTGGAAGAACAGATATTGAAATAATTAGACCTAATGTCAATTTATATTACTACAAGCAAACTTTTGTAGAAAATAACTACATTCTGGCTTTAAACCCACTCTTGACACTTCCATAGATTACCTCTGTGAGATCAATGGAATTGAATTTCCATACTTCTCTCTTCGGCAGCAAATTTTTGTGTTAACTAAGTTTTCATTCTTTTTTATATCTCCTAGTAGGCAAGCTTCAATTGAAATAATTCTAAGATGAGACAGTATCTCTCCTCCCATAGTATTCTGAGAGTAGGTTTTGATTCTCGTCAGCAGTGAATGTGATCTTTCTATGAGGATAGACAATAATGATGCTAATATATTGAACTGCTGAAAACTTTTGTTTAGCACTGAATTAGTGTTCAGCAGTTTTTCAAGTTTATTCATGGTTTCATTGCTAAATGCTTCAGTGCTTTACAATATAGTTAGCTGATTTTTCAATCAAATTGTTTTGAATCTAAGAGATTTTGGAAACTGCTTTGAGGCAACTGGTTAGAATATCATCCATAGTTTCAGTGATTAAAAAATTTAAAAATTTCATTTTAGAATAATCTTGAAACATCAGATCAAAGTGGCTATCAATGTTGTAAAGCACTTCAAAATAGATGCATTTATAACTGATATTTTTCGTATTCGCAGGTTCTCCCACTTGAGACATGGTTTCTTTGGAAGAACTGTTCACAGTTGTCACATAGTGCAGCTATGGAGCACTGAGTTTCTTGGATTTTCTGTTCACAGTGCAAACTATCACTTGCTTGGTTCTGAAGTGTTTTGTATAACATGTTGGTGAAGGTAAATATTTTTTCAAATGGATCCAAGAGAAAAATAAGTTTGAAATATTCCAGAAATGCCAAAAAACCATTAATTGCTGCTAAAATATCTAAATCAATTTTGTTAAGATGTTCTAACACAGCACTAAGAATACCAAAAAGTTTTGGTCTGTAACTGCTTACAGTGTTTATTATACCATGATGGTCAGACATATGGAAGACAATATTGCAAAAGTTTATCCAAATATTTAACACATTTGGGAGATCTTGGAAAAAAGGCTCAAGTCCATTAAGTGATCTAAAAAATATTTAACATTCCAATATTTGGCTGAACTAGAATGCAAAAAAAAAAAAAAAACAAGCTGATAGTAGTTGGAACATTAAACATAATAATAACGTTGACAGTAAAGATGGAGAGGAGTAAGATACATATCCTTGAAAGAGACCAAATGGGAGGGAAATATTAAAACTGTTGAGAGGTGTTATAAATTGTACTGACATGGTCAGAATGAAGGTGCGAAGAATGGAGTGGGCCTTGTATTTCATAGAGGATAATTAAAGCCAGAGCAAACATGGGAAAGAATAGTTTCACTATACTCCATGTATACACATCTCCATGGGGTGGGGGAGGGGGGGGGGGCAGTGAGGATGAAGAAGTGAAACTTTTCCACAAAGAATAAGCATTTAGTAAAGAACAAATTCTTCAAAGCATGAGGAAACAGTAAGATTATTGGATGTGGTTGGGACGGCAAATCGAAGGCAGTTATTGACTACGTCTTAACAGACAAATTAATTGAAGAAAAAGTGAGAGACTACAAAATTATACCAAGTGAGTGTTTGAATAGTGATCACAGGTCACTAGCAGCTCCCCTAAGTTATGAGATTAAAACACTAACAGCTGTGCAAATAATGCCTAAAATTAAGTAATGGATGTTGAAAAAAGAAGAAAATCAGACAAGTTTCAAAACGTTTGTGGCCTAAAATCACATCATCTGGTGCAACCAACATGGTACAGAGACATAACCTTGCAGATAGTAAAATTAACAAAGATGATGTCTAAATTATACTCACAGTATTAAAAGGTCATAGGCATACCCATCCCTTGTAATCAGGATATTTTATTCAGTGAATGTCGTCACTTTATATTGGCAAATGAAGAGTCCCTTGTCTTAAAATTTTCCTGCATCTAAAAGCAGAAAAAATATTTTATGACAAGAGGATGCAAATTAAAAAAGAAAAAGAAAAAATGAAAGAAAGAAACAAGATTGTCAATAAAAATTAGTCTCAACGAATGTTGTTAGTTGGGGAACAATGCAAATTACTGTGTGAAATCATATGAGGTGACACTCTCATACCAGTATGATGGCAGGGCAATCCAGATTTGGGAAGTGTAGAAGCAGTTCACAAATATGATGAAGGTGGACTCTAAGGCTGATGGAATGGAAACTATGTTATGGATGGTGTGACATCATGCACTCATGAAGAGCACTGGTTCTCTCACTTTACAAGCCAGAACAATGCTGAATTTTAGTACACACTAATAAATAATTTGATGTATCTTTACTCATAATGCACATAATTTCAGAGAATATGCATCCATACAGTTCACAGGCCTGCTTATAGAGGCCACCTGAGTCAGCATCCTAATGCCCTCTGGTGAACCATCAAAGAAACAGCATTATCTAAGCAATTGCAAATGAGAACTTGGTCTATTCTTTTTAATGCTATGCACAACCTGTATCTTATGAGTTGCTCTATAAAGTACTGTGTTCCATAAATCGTGTTTGTTCTTGCTATAACAAACTTGGTGACAAGTGAGGTTTACGTTTTCTCCTGATGGAAGAAATAATCCAACATCTCATTGCCCAGCAGCAAGCTTTCATGGAACAACAGCAGGTTCTTGTCACCACTCTCAATCAAGTGACATCTGTACGTAGCAAGTTACACTCCTGTCAGTGCAACCATCACCCTTTCCAGCATATGATGAATTTGGGACTCCTACAAGACACAATTATGCCAATATTTCCAGGTTGTTCATATGGACAATGCAAACCTTTGCAGGGCTTTCTTTCTATCCTGGATTTCACCACACATGTACCAGTTGTGCCAACTTGCATCTTTGCAAGAAGTGGCCAGCTTATCATTTGACGAAATGTGCAAGTTTCTCCCACCTATTACTGGGACACTATGCATGTCATTGCAACACATGTAGAATTTTACTGTTGTCAGAAATGCCCAAACCAATCCTACAAAGTGTGGGCTGCAGAATTACATCTGTTGAGTCTTTATTGTAAATTTGTCAGTAGTACCAACCACGAATCCCATGGTGCCCGATGTTATTATTTGTCTGCCCCAGATAGGGAAGTCCACAAAAAAAGTAAAGTATCACACGTCACAGGTGATCAGATTGCTGCATGTGGGGAGGTACTGGAATTTGCTCAGTCAACCCCTGTTAGGCACACTGCATGTGTTCAGGATGAGGGGGATGCCACTGCAGCTATACGAGCTTCAACTCTGCATTGCATGGGGTAGCATCAATTAAAGCCACAGCAGCAATAGGCAGTATCACAGCAGTGGCCACACGCCCCCTTCCATCCAACTCATACTGCTTCACCCAACATGAGCGTTCTGCATGCCCTAAGTGTTGGGCAGTTAGCAACAAGTGTCAAACCAAAGGCCACTTTACACTGGTGTGTAACTCCTCTTCAAACATGGTGGAAACAGAAGTACTGATGGACATAAACTATATCTCTACAATTACTGTTTCTCCGAACAATTTGTTTCTGACTTGTGTCTGTTAAATGAACCACTAAAAATGCAAGTGGAAACAGGAACTGATATGAATTTAGTAAAAACACAATTGTACATGGACTTGGACTCCCCTCCCCTTACACACGTTTCATAAAATTTGGTTAGCTACAATAAACAGCAGATTCTGATCCTAGATCACTTCTCCACTCCTGTATCTTACAAATCTGTTGTTTGCCCTCTTACCTTCCTTGTTGTGGATCATTCCCATAGTGCAGATCTGTATGAGTTAGATGCATTTGACACTTTTGGTTTCTCCAAAATTTAGTGTCAGATCAAGACCTGTATCAGCAAATGGAGTCCCTCTGCTCTGAGTTTTCATCTCTGTTTGCCCCTAGACTAGGTTGTGCTACAGATTTCTGGGCACACATTACCATGAAAGAGTCTGCCCACCCTCTTTTTTTGGGAGCAGCAGGTGCCTGTTGAGTTGCATGGCTCTGTTGAGGACCAATTAGACCATCCAACACTGCTCGATGTAATTCAGCCTACTTCTTATAGTGAATGGGCTACACTACTGGTCATCATTAAGAAGTTGATGGGTAAGCTTCTCCTTTGCAGGGAATCAATGTGCATTCATCAGTGCACAGTCCCTAATAGATACATATCCTTTGCCCCACCCTGATGAGTTGCTTGCAAAATTGCAAGCAGACACTACTTTCTAGTAGTGCACCCACAATTTTTCAAAATTTTTTAGAACACCTGACAGCCTCTATAGCCATCTGCGTCAATTACCTCAATAGTATCATTGTTTTGGGTTCTTCCACTGAAGACCACATTAGCAATTTCTGATCATTGTTTTCTTTTTTGGAATCTTTGGGTCAACCTTGCCAAATCTCTTTTTTTTTTCAGTTGTCAAATGAGTATGTAGGTTTCGAGGTATCTTGCACAAGGGTTAAGCTGTTGCATCACCCTGTTGACACAATTGCAGCTTTGCCCTGGCCAACCTGCATTTAAGAACTACAGGCGTTTCCACGTAAAGTTGTGTAATATCATAAATTTTTACCAGATGCACCCACTGTTGCTCAGCCACTGCATGTGGCTTTGTGGAAGAATGTGCCTCTTCTCTGGTCTCCATTGTTACTGTTCGCATAGCTTAATGTAAGGTTTAGTCTGTCACGTGTCTGGCCACTTTTCAGCCGGGTCAGCATCTCATGTTGGCTACAGATGGCTCTCAGCATGGTCCCAGCTTGGTGTAGGTACACAAATAAGTGGATGGGTCTGAACAACCCATTGTTCACGCTTGTAAGACTATAATTCCTGCTCAGCAGCAGTATTATGAGACTGAAAATGAGGCCTTAGTGACTGTGTTCCCTCTAAAGAAATTTCACATTTTCTTGTACGGTTCTAAGTTCCATTTAATGACAGATCACAAGTCATTGGTTGCTCTTTTTGAACCTTCAGTTTCTGTGCCAGACAAGACAGTGACTCATTTGCAGAGATGGTCTCACATCTTCTCCTATTATCCATTACCTGCCATGGGTGCAACACACCAATGCTGATGCTTTACGTTTCCTTCTGATCGGGCTAGACCCGGCATTAGATATTGAGAACCAGAATGTGGTCGATGGTTTTTCCATCACTAGTCCCACATTTGCATCAGCTGTCATCATGGATCCTGATCTTCAGTGGGTCCTTTTTTTTGTGTAGCACAGTTGGCTGAAAAAACCCCAAGCAATGCCTTGGACCCCTTGTGTAATTACTTCTCCCTCCAGCACTGCTTTACTGTGTTTGATGGGGTTCCTTTGTTAGCTGTGGAGGATGCTGCTCCCTGGGTTGTGATTACTGCTTCCTCATGTCATAATATGCTGCAGCTTCTACATGTTGATCATTGGGGGACATCTTGCACCAGAGATTTAGCCTTCTGGCATGTGTATTGGCTGGGCATAGATGGGAACATTATCACCACTTGCACTCAGTGTTCGGCAACAGACAGCCCTGGGGGTAACTTTTCCCCCCTCGTCATTGCCACAGCACCCATTGGAGTGTCTACATGTTGATTTTGCTAGGCCCTTACTAAATCAGTATTTGCTCATTGTAGTGGATGCCTATTCCAAGTTTCCCTTGATGATGTGTTGTCTGTCCATGTGGTCACTATTTGGGCCCTGACTAGATTTTTGAGTATTTGCTACTTTTTGTCAGGCTAGTGGTGTTTGCCATCTCACAGCTCCCTTGTTTCGTCCTCATACTAATGATGAGGTTGAACACATGGTTCAAACACTTAAAACTCAGATGCACATGTATATACCTGGCAGATCCCCTGAAGCTGTTTTAGACCATTTTTTGAGTTCATACCATTTCACCTCTATTGGGGCGATGGAGCTGCTACATGGATGCCAACCATTGATCCACCTTCAACTACTGTATCCAATGCCACATCCACCAGTAAGTGTCACCAGGGCCAGCAGCTGTTTGTTGTCCACACTCCTAATGGGTGGACGTCTCGTCATTTCATCCAGCTGTGGTTGCCAATAGCAGTGGATATTCCAGAGGACCCACCACCTCCCATGCCCTTGCTGCAGCCCATTCCTGTTCCTGTGTCACAGACAGCCCAGTTTGCACTGCAGATCATTGTCTGGGGTTCCTGCCTCTGACCCAACCCACAAACTGTTGCTGCTGGTGCAGCCTCATTGCACCTGACGCCACAGCTGCCACTGCCATTTCTGGGTCCTTTACAGCCCTTGTCTCCCACAGCCCTGCTGACACCTCTGGTGCCTACCACTGACCTTAACAGGATGGTTACTATGGAGACACCATCCCTGGTCCTGCAATATACCCTCACACGAGTGGGGCAGGCATGTCAACCTACCCCTTACCATGTCCGTCCCTACTGGCCAGTGGATGTGCACAACAGGCTGCAGCAGCTGCCATCCTTGGGTGATGGAATGGATGTCAGTGCTGTCATTAGTGTTTATGTGACCCACCATCTACAATGGAAGGGTGATGTATCTTCACTCATGATGCATTCAATTCCAAAGTACGTGCATCCATACAGTTCCCAGGCCCTCTTATAGAGGCCATCTGGATCAGTCCCCCTGCACACTCTGGTGAGCCACCAAAGAAATAGAATTATTTAAATGATCACAAATGAGAGCTTGACCTTTTCTTTACACTGTATTACTGTTGTCCAATTCAGTGCTATGTGCAACCTGTCAGCGGAGGCGGCAGCGGCTGCTGATACTCGTATCCGAGTTTTCATTTCTCTCCTGAGAATTCCTTTGTCACGGTTCAGGCGTGGAAGTGTCGTTGATGGCTTAGCAATCCAATCCTAGTGTGGAACAGGCGGCCACAGACATTACAGCTGATGGAAGGTGTAGGACGTGGCTGAGCCTGGAGGAGTTTATGTCTCCAGCATTTGTCATTCTCCATTCTTTGACGTTCCGGCTCAAAGTTTTGAAAAGCATTTGAGGTAACTGAGCGCCAGCAACTTCGATCTTCTGCTATTGTGGACCAGTTACTCTGATTGATGTTCAAGTTTTTCAGATTTTTCTTGTACTGATCCTCATAACGTTTGAGAGGGGCACCTCGTGGCCTTTTACCTGTGCTTACTTCGCTGTACAGCATTTGGCGTGAAAGTCTGTCATTTTTCATCTGCTGGACATGTCTGACCCATCTGAGTTTGTGCCCAATGATAAGAGCTTCCATGCTATACATTTTTGCTTTCTCAAGAACAGCCGTGTTGGATATGAAGTCAACCCATTTCAGGTTCATGATATATCTTAGCTTCTGTTGGTTGAAGCATTCTAGTTTCTTCAGATCACAGCAACATAACATCCACATTTCACAACCATATAGCAGAGTGGAAATGACTATAGCTTTGTACACCATCAGTTTGGTGTACAGTGTTAGGTCTTTATTCAAGAAGACAAGCTTTGTAAGACGTCCAAATGCTACATGGGCAGCACGTAATCTATTCTCCACATCTTTTCCAGATGAGCAGTTAGATGACAGTATGCTGCCTAGGTAGAGGAAATGGTCCACTTGTTCCCAGGGTGTATCATAAATGGATATGCTGAAATCAGGAACGGAGGAGCCAGGAGTTGGCTGCGCCATCACCTTTGTCTCTGGAATATTGATGGAGAGACCAAACCGTTCGTACGCCCTGCTGAAGGAATCAACTGACAGCTGCAACTCTGCAGGTGAATGAGCTGGAGAAGCATTGTCATTAGCACACTGCAGCTCTGTCACACGAGTGGTACTGGTGAACCTTTTTGAATGGAGTCTGGACTGGTGAATAATCCTCCTTCAAACCTGTACTTTAGTTCTATTACTGCATTGTTTACAGATGTCTCGTAAAGCATAGCTGCCAGATACAATGCAAATAATGTTGGTGCAAGAATGCATCCTTGTTTAAGCCCACTTGTTATTGGGAATTCACCATTTGTTTCATTCTGGCAGAGGACCTGTCCAGTCATATCATTGTGGAGAGCTTCAATCAAGTCAACAAAATGTTCAGGGCAGCCGAAGTGTTTTAATACCATCCACATGGCTTCTCTGGGAACTGTAACAAGGGCCTTTTTTAGATCATGGAAAACAAGTAGTAAAGGCTTTTGCTGTTCTCTGCACTTCTCCTGTAGTTGTCGTGCACAGAAAATCATGTCAATTGTCCCTCTTGAAGGTTGAAACCCATATTGAGACTCAGGTAGTATAGTCTCTGATAGTGTCTGGAGGCAATTTAAAAGGATTCTTGCAAAAATTTTGCCAGTGACAGAGAGTAGAGGTATTCCCCGGTAGTTACCATGGATGCTTCTGTCGCCCTTCTTGAAGATGGTGACAATTGTGGAGTTCGTCAAGTCAGCTGGTACCTTGCAGGTTTCCCACATTAATAGCATGAGTGAGAAGAGTCTAGTTTTTTACTCTATAAAGTACAATGTTCCATAAATTTTGTTTGTTCTTGCTGTAATATTATTGTATAAGCAATCAGAGTTAGCCAGAATGCTATGTTGCTTTAATTCTAATTGATAAATCAATGTGAACTGTGCAGTTTTTTTCCTAAAAATTTCTGCTTCCTCTAATATGTTCAAAATATGGCTTGCTTCTTTTTTGTGAAATATTTTTAAAGGCTTGTAATGCTGTGCCCCACTTCACATAAGTCCATTGTTAATGCAGATTGGTGATTACTTAAGTTAAGGTGTTCTTGAAATCTTTCTTGATATAACGAACTGGTTTGCCCTACATATTTTTTAAGAGAATCATTGTATGTAATGCAGTACACACCCACCTCATTATATTTAATTGCCACACCTTTTTCCTTGTGCCTGACTTTATTACAGAGATCCAGAGAAGTGAAATACACTGGAATGATGTTTTTAGGTCTGATAAACCTGCCTATTTTTTCAGATACTGTATCCAAAAATGGTATTCTACTAAAAATAGAGTGTCCATTTGTCTGATCAGCAGCTCTGAACACTGTAAGACCTATCTTTGACCGACTGTGGGGAGAACATTTTTCTTTGTAAATATACTTCTGTTAATTGCATTAACAAATTCATAATGTGTCTTGAAATGCTGCAGATTTATATTTCATTGAGCAACATGACTGCCTATAAATAACAAGACCTGTCATGGTTGGCTTTTGTTAAATATCAAAGCCAATACTTCCATTTTATATGATCAACTGTAGGTCCAAAAAAGTAAAGTGTTATTCTCTGTATGGTGCCCAGTAAACTGTATCTTCTGGTTCAAACTGTTTAGATTACAGAAAAGAAGATTGCTTTCGACATTACACGCAGGCAAATTTTAAAATAATGGACCATTTGCTTCCCAATATAGAGTGATAATATTCCCTGACTAAAATAGCTTGACTAGAAGCAATGGTACATCTATGATAGGCAGCTTTAAGATGTGAAACTACTTGTGTATCAATAAAACAAGCATTTTAACACCTTTCAGCAGACTTCTTCTTATCTTCATTCTTTTCAACAGCTGCCAGCGCCAAGCATGCATTTATGCAAGCATGCAAAGGGGGCACATCACAAATATTTAAATCTATGCAAGACAATAGTAATTCCAAAAACTACTATAAACTTTAACATGGAATGCCTTAACATTAGAACCACCAGAGTGGTCAAAATGACCACAACACTTTTTCAAAATGTTATTTTGACTGCAGTTTTTGTCGTATTGCAGTGAGCTTCAGTGGCTGTTCCAAGTTAAAGGTCAGAATCACCAATACTGAATTATTTATTTTTTGAAAAATGGTTAGAACATTTTAACAAATATACCTAAAACTGCTAGAGCAGTCATTTTGACCACTGTATTGATTATTGTAATAAAATGATTTACAATGTGTCCTTCCTCCTCTGGTTGAAATTAAATCCTTTAAGAATCAGCCTCTAAACAACAATAATACACACAATAATGAAACCCTTTTAATTTACTTATCTCCACTGTTTGTGTCTCCAGTCATATTGTTTTCCATTAGCTCATAGGAAAATAGTAATCATGGCTTGCAGATCTCTGTCACTTACCAACACAGAATTGTTCACTCTAACATGATATTCAAGATGATGAGTCTGGAGCAGATTGTGGTGAACTAGATGAGGAAGACCTAAGAGAAGATGCAGATGAAGATTCTCTCAACCAAACAATCATTCTGGAAGCAGTGATTCAGATTATGCTGAAAATGTATTGTTCAGCCAGGTTAGTAATAATTGAGCTACTTGGGGGAACAAAATGGTAAACGCCAAAATCACAGTTTCGAGATACAGCATATCTAAACTTTCAATTGATCTGCAAATCTGAATAATTTTTTTTGAAGAGTCCTTTTATTCTGTAGTGATTCTAACATCTATCTTCTACTATACACAACTGTCTAAAATAAATGAAATATACAAAAATTATTACATTACCATACACCATTAACAACACATAGTGATAGAACATGACAAATTAAATTTTTCAGTAATTCTTCAACACTTTACTGAAACTGCAAAAATCATTCATCAGTCTCATTACTAATGTCTTCTTCATCCAAAACTGTTGGCTTTAGTGACAGGATAAATCCATGGTTGACAGGAGGTATGTAATTTAGGAGTGACAGGACGTCAGCAACTTTCTTCTTTTCAATAAGCCTTGGCCCATTGCATTTAAGTCGAAGCATAGGAACTGGTCCTTGCCTTCCACGTTTCCTGAAGCTTATTTCATGCCAAATGTCATGACAAAATGTCTCGCTGATGAATAAAGATGATGGATATTCGGAGGTCACCTTCCACCTACACACTTTCCTTAGGTTGACATCTCGACCATCAACTGTCTTCTTGCTGAAGTCAAACGCTTCTTTAGAGTATCGTATTTGATAGAAATCCTCTCTCTTCATATTATATATAAGCAATGGGTTCTTCTTAGCCGACTTCTTGATGATCTCGCACCACTGATCTGGACTGTACACATCTTTTACTTGTCGGCAAACGTAATTTTCAATTGTCACGAAATCTCTATCAGACGGCAACATTGAGTGCCCGCTCACGGGGAAGTGGTATTCAATCACATGAAATCTACCAATTGAAATGAGATATTTCCAAAACAGTACCATGTTCCATTTCTTATTTTGGCCACAGCAGCACCTTTTCCGGGACAACCTCTTTGTCTGTTCCTGAATGTTTTCTGCAGGAGCGATACACTGTTCGTTGTTTTGGGAAATATGATCTGATTCGCTATTAACCTGTATAACAATGACACTACTATTACCGTTATCATTACTATTATTACATGTAACAATATAAATGAGAAATGTGCATTCACACACCTCTTAGCCAAAAAAATGTAGCCATTCTAAAATAACCTCAAAATTAACGTACTTCAGGAACATAATGGTATGTACATGCACTTACCATTATGTTCATGAAACGTACTAAAGACAGTATATTTACAAAATAACATACCTTTGAGTCATCTGAATCATTAGGAATGTATTCTGAATCCCTCTCGAAGATATTAGTATCATTGGAAGTATATTTCTCGTCTTCTGCCATGTTCACTGTTGCCATAATCTCGGAGATGTTTTTATTTGCTGACATTCTCTCTGTCACTTACCATTATGTTTCCACAATAGACGGACAGTGGCGCTTACCATTAAGCTCGGCCCTGACGTCTGTTGAGTAAGTTTACTGCATTGTGCATCCCACAGGTGGTGTCATTAGCCATCTACCGCAAAATACACGGCGATGGCGTTTACCATTGTGTTCAAAGCAGCTCAATTATGAAATGCATTATTTACATGTCAAAATTCAATTTTCATATAAAATTCAGGATTTAGAAGACAATTACTCTGAGCAGACACTTCTAATTTGAAGTTTTCTATTGTTCTATTACAGCAGTAAAAAATGAATCACGTAAAAGAAGATAGCAGAAGGGACAGATCAACACATGCCTCCCAGGGCCACATAATATGTTTCTGAGTAGTGATGGTATCATGGAGTAGACTGTAGCAGAGTTTGGAAAGACCACATCTGGCAGATTGGTGAGTCTTAAGATCATGAGAGAAAATCCGGGATGTACACCATATTCAAAGTGGTATGTTTCTGATGCTAGTGTAGTGAGTGTGTGGCATCTGTTTATTGATGAACCAATACTGAAAAACATAAAACACTGTTTTGAAATGGAGGCAAATGTGTTCTAGGAAACGAATTGTAGAGTGGTAAGTTTGGAAAAACTGCAGGCTTCTATTGCTTTATTGTATGCTCGTGTTCTTAGTGCCAGTACTCGTAGTACTGAACTTGATGAACTGTGGTCTAAAAAGTGGGGTCCACCTATCTTCAGTGATGCTATGGGGAGAAACTGCTTTCAAGAAGTTCCAAGATTTTTGTGCTTCAATGTTAGAAACACAAAATCAGAACGTTTGAAAACAGAGAAATTCACTTTAGTATCAAAAGTTTGGAACAAATTTATTGAAAATTGCCATTTGACCTATATTCCAGGTGAAAATCTGATTGTTTTTTCCAAGCAAAACAAAGTGCCCATCCTTACAGTATATACAAAACAAACCAGATAAATGTGGTATAAAATTTTGACGTCTTGTCAATGTTCACTCAAAGTTTCTGTGCAATGGGTTCCCTTATTTAGGAAAACATGACCACAGACCATGAGACCAGACTCTTCATGAAAGTGTAGTAATGTATGGGATGGATCCGTTTCAAAAGAAGAGTGAAACGTGACTACGGACTATCTTTTTACAACAGTGAAACTGGGTGAGAAGTTGAGAATTAATGGTACTAGCATTGTTTAAACTATTAGACAATCAAGAAGAGAAATCCCTGATGCTGTGAAGCCAATGAAGGCTAATCTTTAGGACTCATATCTCTTCAAATATTCCAGTGGCACTCTTACTTTGAGTAAGAATTTAGGACAAAATTCCCTCAGCATGCTAGAAGATTAATTTTATGAGTCAGGTGTATCATCAATGTTTTTGTACTACATGATGGTAATGATCATTGACAGGGATCAGTTCCTTTGTGATCTAAAAAATGTAAATCAAAAGATACAGTTTACTGGGCAGTGTACGGATAATGACATTTCCTTTTTTGGACCTACGGATGACCATGAAAAATGGAAATATTGACTTTGATATTTATCGAAAGCCAACCACAACAAATTTTGTTGTACATAGGTAGTTATGTAACCCAATGAAATACAAACCCACAGCATTCCAAAACATATTAACCCATATTTATGGAGTGTCCCTTACTAGTGAGACAAATGGATGAATATGAGGTTATACAATAAATAGCATATCAAAATATTTATGATTTACAATTTGTTAACAGAATTAATAGAAGTGTATTAAGAAAGGAAAATGTTCTCCCAATGGTGGATCAGAGACAGGTCCTAAAGTGCTTAGGCCAGTTTGTCAGACAAAGGAAGGCTCTATTTTTAGTACAGTACCATATTTGGGCACATTATCCAGAAAAATAGGCAGGTGTATGAGATCTAAAAATATCATTCCAGTCTATTTTACATCTTTGGACCTAGGTAATATATTCAAGCAAAAGGAAAAAGGTGTGGTAAATAAATATGATTAAGTGGGTGTGTACTGCATTACATGCAATGATTACCTTGAGAAATATATAGGGCAAACAGGTAGGTCATTTCAAGAAAGATTTAAAGAGTGCCTTAACTTAGGTAACCAGCAATCTGCATCAACAAAGCACTTACATGAAGTGGAACACAACATCACAAGAACTTCAGAAAATTTGAAAATACTTCATAAAAAAACAAGGCACATTTGGAATATATTAGAGGAATTCAAAATTTCTAAGTACAGCAAAGGAAATGCACAGTTCACTTTGAACAATCAACTAGAATTAAAGCACCATAGCATCCTGGCTAACTCTGATTATATAATTAAGTATTAACATGTAATAATATTCCATAGTATTTTGGCTTGTAACAGGAGAGACGCAGCACACCTTGTCACAAGTACACAAGTCCATGCAGTTGTGATAAACATTGTGTTCCGGTGGTGCAGTGGTTAATGCAACTGCCTAGCAAGCAGGGCATCCCCGGTTCGAATTCTATTCTGGCACACATTTTTACTCTTCACCACTCATTCCATGTAAAGCCCCGATGCAGCTGACATCAATATGACCTTTCCTTTTCTTTCCTTTCTCCCCTCTCCATTTTCAGTGTTCATATAACGCATCACAGCTGTGGGCTCCATGTGCTGTCTGTTCTTTCAGACACGTCCAAAACAACAGACACCAATCATTCATATAAATGAGTGCCTGACATCTCATCATCCACATGATAATCTTCATTCCACCTACCTGTTAGTCCATCTTGGTTGCCTGTATGGGCTGCTTCTACCCTTCCCAGGTAGCCTGCCGTCATACCAATAACAAAGTGCCACCTTATACAATTGCACGCAGTAATTTGCATTGTGCCCTGACTAACCATGTTAGTAGAGACAATTTTTTATTGCTAATCCAGTTCTTTTATTTCTTTTTTAATTATTATCTTCTTGCCATAAAATACTTTTTATTCTTTTAGATCCAAGCAAATTTTAAAGCAAGGAACCCTTCATTTTCCAACATAAAGTGACAATATTTGCTGAATAATATATCTGAACTTGGAGTGATGGGTGCATTCATGACTTTTTAGCATTGTGAGTATATTTTACATATCACCTTCATTAATTTTATTGTTCACAAGGCTGATACATTGTATGTATCTCTTTACCATGTAGGCTGCAACTGACGATGTGTATTTAGGCCACAAAACTGGTTGTGTATCAATAAAACAAGAATTTTATCAGCTGTAAGTGGAATTCTTCATAACATTATGTCTTTCAATAGCTACAGATGCCTAGAATATAAAATACTTTGTGATAACATTAGAGCAGGAATACTGATAGACAAAATTCCAAGCAAAGAGAGTAGTTAACAAAGAAAAGGGAAAGAGTTAGGAAATATTCATCTAGAAACTAGAGGAAGGTAGCGTGGGGAACCAAAAACTGTTATATTGATTGCTGAAAAGTACAAGATCTGTCAGGGGAGGTATAATAGTGATTCAAACAGAACATCAGGAATGTGAAAAGCATTGAGGAAGAGATGAGGAATTATTTTGAAATCTTACTGAAAATGGAAAATGAACAAGAATGTGAAACCAAATTCACTGAAGTAGAGGAAGAACAGCATCCACTTTCTTGAGCAGAAACTGAAAATGCCCTGAAACACATGAAAAGTGAGAAGGCAGCAAGAGTAGAAGAACTGGCAGCAGATATGATTAAGGCATCTGGAATCCAAGGAATATAATGGTTACATTGGATGCTAGCAGTGATATGGATACAGACAGAGTTCCAGATGATTGGAAGAAGGGAATTAGAATACTATAGTTTATGAAAGAAAGTAAAAGGAAGTCCGCCATCTGTCAAGGAACCACACTCCTATTATATTGTGTTAAGACAATAGAAAAGAACGTAGAAAAGAGACTGAGGAAAATCCTAGAACATCATTTTACAGGAGACAAGCATGGATTCAGAAGTAACATGGGAATTGAGATGAGTGGACACCAAAACCTTATGACATCATACTGGAAGGAGAGAAGATTGATTGTGTGGGAAGTTTCCGTTACTTTGGTAGTGTTATATCAAGTGATGGAAGTGCCAAACAAGCAGCCTTAAATGGAGTAGCAAAAGGATCCATCTTTTTCCACCAAGTACAAAACCTAACCTGGGCAAGGGAGTCCATTAAGAGCTAAAGAGACCATGCATCATAAATATGAGAGAAGAGAATCAGTTACAGGCATGTGAAATGAAGCTCCTTAGGTCAGCTCTACAAAAAACCAGGAGAAACAATCAGGAACGAGTACATAAGGAGAGCACTGCAGGTGACCTTGACCATGGAGAAGAGAATGAGCATTGCAAGACCAAAGTCTCTTCCAGCATTGCTTCCCTTGTGGGACTTGGTGCTTAATATCAGCCACTGCCTGACTCCTGTTAGAGGGAAGCAGGTCACATCACACACACAGCAGTCACCACGCACCACTGCTGTGAGTGCATGCCGGGCTGATTCACAAGAAGAGGGTGTTTACTGATGGAACACCTTTGCACCACAACGTGCAGTGCCCCTGACACAATGGCTGTGGCCTACTGAGGTTGCGAGCCATTCTCCAGTCTTGGGTTAGCATCATGTGGTACCTATATGAACATCTCCTCAATGGGTGGAAGCAGCTGACCTTGGGCCAGCACTGACCAGGATCAACACAATGAGACATGTTTGCCTCACTGAGCTAATGACACAACATGTAATTCAAGTTGAATAAACACCTTTCTTTTGGTCAGCAGTATTTCCACTAGGTCTCCTGTCACCATCTCTCATCCTATTGAGTGCAATGCGCTTAAGAGTATTGTAGAATAACTGTGTGATTTTAAGTACATAATTTGTTGTTGCAATTATTGTAAATGATGTAGTTCTTGAGTAACTTCCTCTGAATGCATGCCACTGGGATAATGCTAGCTTTCCATTTTCTTTTAAAAACCAATGATTTGGAGTTGTACCTTGAGAGGTTGTATTTAAACACTTCATAAAAATCTTGGGTCTTGTTCAGATAAAAATCATTTTAAATTTCATGAAATTGATTTTTATTGTGCATGTACTTAATCTTTCATATCACTTTTGTTGTCAAGCTTGCTTAAATATTAAAAACAAATTTCTCTCCTTGTTTGACAAATGCTCTGGCCATACCTGTTTCCATTCTGTCAGTGCTTCATCACATTCTTGGTTGTGTCATCTGTGTATCTTAGTTCTCCTTGTCAAAACTGTTTCATCAGCAATCTTCATCATCCTACCCTTCTTCTCTGCTCAATGTTTTGGAGTTTCAAATAGAGTTCATGATTGTTATCAAATAATGGAAAATCCAGTATGGAGTGTAACAATATTATGAGAAGGAAAGTTGCCATATAGTGGAGATACTGATTCACAGATAGACACAACAAAAAGACTCTCACAATTATAGCTTTTGGCCATTAACGCCTTCCTGAACAATAGACAGAACAGACACACACACACACACACACACACACACACACACACACACACACACATGGGTAAGGAGGAGGCTGGAGCTGGGAGGGGGAGGCCTAGTATGGTGGGGGTGGCAGACAGTGAAATGCTGCAGGTTAGACAGGGGGCATGGGTAAGGGAGGAGGGGGGGGGGGATGGGAATAGCGGAAAAGGAGAGAAATAAATAAAGAGACTGGGTGCGGTGGTGGAATGATGATTGCATAGTACTGGATGGGTGAGGACAGTGAGGACAGTGACAAACAAAGGTTAAGGCCAGGAGGGATATGGGAACAAAGGATGTATTGCAGGGAATGTTCCCACCTGCGCAATTCAGAATAGCTGGTGTTGGTGGGAAGGATCCATATGGCACAGGCTATGAAGCAGTCACTGAAATGAAGGATATTATGTTTGGCTGCTTGTTCAGCAACAGGGTGGTCCACTTGTTTCTTGGCCACCTTTGTCAGTGGCCATTCATGCAGACAGACAGCTTGTTGTTTGACATGTCTGCATAGAATGCAGCACAATGATTGCAGCTTAGCTTGTAGACCACATGACTGGTTTCACTGACAGCCCTGCCTTTGATGGGATAGGTGATGTTAGTGACTGGACCGAAGTAGGTGGTGATGGGAGGATATATGGGGCAGGCCTTGCATCTAGGTCTATTACAGGGGTATGAGCGATGAGGTGAGGGATTGGGAGCAAGATTTGTGTAAGGAGGACAAGTATATTGTGTAGGTTCTGTGTATGGCAGAATACCACCGTGGGAGGAGTGGAGAGGATAGTGGACAGGACATTTCTCATTTCAGGACATGACATGAGGTAATCGAAACCCTGGCAGAGAATGTAATTCAGTTACTCCATTCCTGGGTCATACTGAGTTGAGTTACAAGGGGAATGCTCCACTGTGGCCAGACAGTGGGACTTTGGGAAGTGGTGGGAGACTGGAAAGATAAGGCACGAGAGGTTTGTTTTTGTACGAGGCTATGTGGATAATTACTGTCAGTGAAGGCTTCAGTGAGCCCCTCAGTATATTTTGAGAGGGATTGCTTGTCACTGCAGATGCAACAACTATGGGTGGCTAGGTTGTATGGAAGGGACTTCTTGGTATGGAAATGGGTGGCAGCTGTCTAAGAGGAGGTATTGCTGGTAGTTAGTAGGTTTGATATGGATGGAGATACTGATATAGCCATCTTTGAGGTGGAGGCCAACATCTAGGAAGGTGACATGTTGGGTTGAGTAGGACCAGATGAAGAAAATGGGGGCAAGTTGTTGAGGTTCTGGAGGAATGTGGATAGAGTGCCCTTTGATCCAGATAGCAGAGATGTCATCAATGAATCTGGCCCAGATGAAGGTTTTAGAGTTCTGGGCTTTTAGGAAGGATTCCTCTAGATGGTAGATGGTCCATGAATAGGTTGGCATAGGATGGTGCCATGTGGGTGCTCATAGCTGTACCCTGGATTTGTTTGTAGGTAATGCCTTCAAAGAGAAGTAATTGTGGTTAAGGATATAGTTGGTCATGGCGACTAGGAAGGAGGTTGTTGGTTTGGATCTATTGGGCATTGGGAAAGGTAGTGTTCAATAGTAATAAGGCCATGGGCATTGGGCATGTTAGTGTACAGGGAGGTGCCATCAAAAGTAATGAGCAGGGCACCATGTGGTAAAGGGACAAGAATTCTGGAGAGTCAGTGGAGGAAATGGTTGGTATCTTTCATATAGGAGAATAGGTTCCAAGTAATAGGTTGAAGAAGTTGGTATATGAGAGCAGAAATTCTCTCAGTGGGGGCACAGAAACTGGCCACAATAGGGCATCGTGGGTGATTAGGTTTATGGATTTCCTAAAAACCCAGAATCCTAAACCCCTCACCCGGTTCAGGTTCACTAATGACATCTTTGTTATGTGGATCAAAGGTGAGGACACCCTATCTACCTTACTCCAGAACCTCTACTACTTCTCCCCCATTTGCTTTACCTAGTCCTACTCAATCAAACATGACACCTTCCTAGATGTTGACCTCCACCTCAAAGATGGCTACATAAGTACCTCCATCCATGTCAAACCTACTAACTACCAGTAATACCTCCACTTAGACAGCTGCCATTCATTCCATATCAAGAAGTCCCTTCCATACAGCCCAGCCACCTGTGGTTGTTACATCTGCAGTGACAAGCAATCCCTCTCGAAATATATCGATGGTCTCACTGAAGCCTTCACTGACCGTAATTATCCTCCCAACTTTGTAGAAAAACAAATCACCCATGCCGTACCTTTCCAGTCTCCCACCACCTCTCAAAGTACCACTGTCTGGTCACAGAGGAGCATTCCCCTCATAACTCAATACCATCCAGGACTGGAGCAACGGAATTACATTCTGCCAGGATTTTGATTACCTCTCATCATGCCCTGAAATGAGAAATGTCCTGCCCATATACCCCGCTCCCCATCCCTCCCAAAGTGGTATTCTGTCATCCACCAAACCTTCACAATATACTCATCCATCCTTACACAACTCCTGCTCCCAGTCCCTTATGTCACAGCTCGTATCCCTGTAATAGACCTAGATGCAAGACCTGGCCCACACATCTTTCCACCACCACCTACTCCAGTCTGGTCACTAACATCACCTATGCCTTCAAAGGCAGGGCTATCTGTGAAACCATTCATGTGGTCTACAAGCTAATCTGCAACCACTGTACTGCGTTCTATGTAGGCATGACAACCAACAAGCTGTCTGTCTGCATCAATGGCCACCGACAAACTGTGAACAAGAAACAATTGGACCACCCTGCTGCTGAACACACTGCCAAAGATGATATCCTTCATTTCAATGGCTGCTTCACACCCTGGGCCATATAGATGCTTCCCACCAACACCAGCTATTCTAAATTGTGCAGGTGGGAACTTTCCCTGCAATATGTCCTACGTTCCCATAACCCTCCTGGCCTCAACCTTGATTAAAAACTGTCCTCACCCATACAGCCCCTTTTCTGTTCCCATCCCAGCACTACACAGCCATCATTTGACCACCACATCCAGTCTTTTTATTTATTTATTTCCTTTTCTGCTAGTTCTCTCCCTCCCCACCTCTCCCCTGCCCACAGTCGAACCTGCACCACTTCACTGTCTGCCATCCCCACCGTACTATACCTCCCCCACCCCACTCCAGTCTCCTCCTTACCCCCATCAAGTCACCACTCCCATCATGCACTGGTGCTGCTGCTCGTAGCGTGGTTTCGTTGCCGGAGACTGCAGTCATGTGAGTGAGTTGTGTTTGCACGAGTATGTGTGTGTGTGTGTGTGTGTGTGTGTGTGTGTGTGTGTGCGCACATATGTCTGTCTATTGCTGATGAAGGTTTTAACGCCCGAAAGCTATAATTGTGAGAGCATTTTTAATGTGCCTGGCTGCGACTCAGCATCTCCGCTGTTTGATTATTATTATGTTCTCTAAATAAGATCTACTATCTTTTTCTTCGTAAGATTTAACCTGCTTTGATGGATGCATTTGTGGACATCAGCTTAATTTGGAATGATTGCCACAATTTTCTCAGTCCCTTGCTTAACCTTAAATATACAAGTAACTTGAATAATTATATCAAGTAAGTGGAGTATAATAGCACTGATTTGTCTGCTGTTACTTGGTGCAACACCAGTGTCATGATTTTTCTTTTACTTGCTATGTTTTTCCCTGATTATCTCTGTTTTATTTTTATTGGTTCATATAAAATACAATATTTCAACAAAATCTTGTTAATAATCTCCATAACTTCTTGATAAATTCTAACATAGACACTGTCAGAAATGTGTACACAATTAGACGACTGAGTTGGTGATCAAAAGTATTTTAATTGAAAAGAAAACCATCCAGTTAATTTATTTAATAAGCTGGTAATTCTTACACTGACATTGCAGTTGACTACTTCCGTCTGATTATGTAAGTATGATCTCTGTGTTGCAAGCACATCCATTTCTACTGTCTAAACACTCTGCAACATATATTTTCATTATTCTCTCACAAGAATAGAAACTTGACGAACCTCTACTTGCATTACTATTTTAGGTCATATATATTCATAAATGCTTTAAAATCACAATTCCCCGCATCAAGTCAATTCTCCCGTTACTCTTAGACGTACATAATTTTTTACAGTAATATTAGTAGTCTGATCACTTCCAACCCACATCTGGTGATTTGTCAGAAGACGTTAGTAACATTATGTTACATTAAAAGACACTATTTATTCTTTTCAACCACATGTTCATATCTTTGGAAGTCTCTTACACAGTTACAATGCCATTGGCCAAGTAGAAGGCTTTTATTTATTCTCCATGAATTTAAATTCCCTTTCCAAATTTCCTCTTGGTTTCTTTTACTGCTTGTTCAGTATACAGATAGAATAACATAGGAGATGGGCTACAATCCTGGCTCACTTCATTGTCAACCACTGATGTTTTCCGACTTTTATAATTGTAGACTGCTTCTGGTAAAACTTGTATATAAGCTTTTGCTCGATGTATTGTATCCCCACAACTTTCAAAACTTCAAAGGTGTCATCTATCTTTCATACTGTCAGACATGGCTGTACAAACTTGAATTCCTGCTTTGACACTTTTCACTTCCCTTCACCCTCATTTTTAGATGTCTGTGTTCCCTGTTGCCTATTGCACTTTGCTCATTTTTTTATTTTTTTTATGTTTTCTCCTTTCATCAAATAAATTCAGTTTACTGTGTGGTATCCAAGGATTTCAACTGAGCCTGTCTTTTTTGTCCATTTCATCTTTTTCTGCCTTCACTATTTCATCTCTCAAAGGAATCCATTCAACTTCCATTGTATTCCTTTCACCTGTTTCAGTTACTTGTTGTGTAATATGACCTCTGAAACTTTCACCCACCTATTGGTTCATTCAGTTTAACCAGAACCCTTCTCCTTAACTTCCTGCCTTCCTGCTGCTTCTTCATAACCAATAAATTACAGTTAAGCACTTACATCAACCACTGAAAATAGGAGTATTTTGCAGTATTGAAATCTCTGTCTTACCAAAGTTATATAAACTATCTGAAACTTTTTGGTGTATCCAGGCCTTTTCCAAATTTTTTCACAATGCTTAAACCATGTGTTGACAGTTATTAGAATGAAACCCAGAAGCAAACTGTTGTAAATCCACTTTTTCTCAGAAATGAATTGTCTGCACCATTTTGTTCTCTGTGCTGCCATCTGCAAATTACGCCCTTAAAAAATGAACAAAACAGTTTGTGCCTGCCCTAAAATGTGCCTGCAAAATAGGCTACAGCTGCAAAAATCAGCATATCCACTTCTGGTTGCAAAACAAAACTAAGTGAATCCATTAACACTGTAGGAAACAATAAATTGCTACTTACTGTAAAGGTAACACTTAAGTTGCAGACAGGCACAATTAAAAGACACCTGCACGTAAGCTTTCAACCTCAGCCTTCATAAGAAAAAGAGAAAATCACACCAATCACTTGCACAAGCAAGCACATCTCATGCACACATGACCACCATCTCCGACAGCTTAGGCCAGAATGTCCAAGCAGCCAGAGTATGTGGTCATGGGTGATTGAGGTGTGTTGCTTGTGGGAATGCATTAATGTTACGTGTTTCTCTTTTTACAACAAAGGCTGAGGCTGAAAGCTTATGTTTATTTGCACCTGTCTACTAATTGGGCATGTTATCTTTACAGCAATCAGCAATCTATCTTCTCCTAGATTGTTGATATTTGACACCCAGCATGTGGACATACCATAATTTTTTGGATGCTATATACCTACATATGATAATCACACTACCTGTCGGGAATGTTATGCTGTTGGAACATAATACTATTCAGGTTAGTCTTCCTACATATCCCCAGATGTGTGTGGGAAGTGATCAAACTACTATTCCTGTAAAAAATTATGTATGTCTAACAGTAACGGGAGATTTGATCTGATGTGGGGAATTGTGATTTCAAAGCATTGATGAGTATATCCAACTGTAAGATGTGATAGATTCATTTTGTAAACACCCACACAATGTAACAGTGCAAGGGTTCAACTGGATCTGCTATAGTATACAACAAGGCAGACAATATGGCTGTAACATCATGGTTATGCAGGATGTCCTCTCATTGGCTCCCCTAAGAAGATCCCCACATGTTCTTTGTCGCATTATTGACTGTGATGTTCATTACAGTACATTAACCCACATGGGTGACATCTTTCCAGCCCATTCATCCATGGGACCACTGTTCATTATTGCATAGTCCCGGACTCCTGTGCTTTACAACACTTGTTTGACAGAGTCTTGGCAGGATGTGGCATCTTTTGGAAGTGATGACTGAAAATACTTGCAGTCTCTTCTCAAATCCGGTTGGCTGGAAGACCTAAAAGTCAAAAAATTTCCTAGAGATGAGGAAAATCAAGACACCTAGCTGCTGTGAGTGTGGATGTACCATAATTTTTATGAATGCTGCATGCCCATAAATGATAGAAATGTTATACTGCTTGAACATAAAGTCACTGTGGCTTATGTTCTGACATGTGCAAAGAAAATAACTATGTCCAGTTATACACTCCTGGAAATGGAAAAAAGAACACATTGACACCGGTGTGCAGACCCACCATACTTGCTCCGGACACTGCGAGAGGGCTGTACAAGCAATTATCACACGCACGGCACAGCGGACACACCAGGAACCGCGGTGTTGGCCGTCGAATGGCGCTAGCTGCGCAGCATTTGTGCACCGCCTCCGTCAGTGTCAGCCAGTTTGCCGTGGCATACGGAGCTCCATCGCAGTCTTTAACACTGGTAGCATGCCGCGACAGCGTGGACGTGAACCGTATGTGCAGTTGATGGACTTTGAGCGAGGGCGTATAGTGGGCATGCGGGAGGCCGGGTGGACGTACCACCGAATTGCTCAACACGTGGGGCGTGAGGTCTCCACAGTACATCGATGTTGTCGCCAGTGGTCGGCGAAAGGTGCACGTGCCCGTCGACCTGGGACCGGACCGCAGCGACGCACGGATGCACGCCAAGACCGTAGGATCCTACACAGTGCCGTAGGGGACCGCACCGCCACTTCCCAGCAAATTAGGGACACTGTTGCTCCTGGGGTATCGGCGAGGACCATTCGCAACCGTCTCCTTGAAGCTGGGCTACGGTACCGCACACCGTTAGGCCGTCTTCCGCTCACGCCCCAACATCGTGCAGCACGCCTCCAGTGGTGTCGCGACAGGCGTGAATGGAGGGACGAATGGAGACGTGTCGTCTTCAGCGATGAGAGTCGCTTCTGCCTTGGTGCCAATGATGGTCGTATGCGTGTTTGGCGCCGTGCAGGTGAGCGCCACAATCAGGACTGCATACGACCGAGGCACACAGGGCCAACACCCGGCATCATGGTGTGGGGAGCGATCTCCTACACTGGCCGTACACCACTAGTGATCGTCGAGGGGACACTGAATAGTGCACGGTACATCCAAACCGTCATCGAACCCATCGTTCTACCATTCCTAGACCGGCAAGGGAACTTGCTGTTCCAACAGGACAATGCACGTCCGCATGTATCCCGTGCCACCCAACGTGCTCTAGAAGGTGTAAGTCAACTACCCTGGCCAGCAAGATCTCCGGATCTGTCCCCCATTGAGCATGTTTGGGACTGGATGAAGCGTCGTCTCACGCGGTCTGCACGTCCAGCACGATCGCTGGTCCAACTGAGGCGCCAGGTGGAAATGGCATGGCAAGCCGTTCCACAGGACTACATCCAGCATCTCTACGATCGTCTCCATGGGAGAATAGCAGCCTGCATTGCTGCGAAAGGTGGATATACACTGTACAAGTGCCGACATTGTGCATGCTCTGTTGCCTGTGTCTATGTGCCTGTGGTTCTGTCAGTGTGATCATGTGATGTATCTGACCCCAGGAATGTGTCAATAAAGTTTCCCCTTCCTGGGACAATGAATTCACGGTGTTCTTATTTCAATTTCCAGGAGTGTAATAGATGTATGGGTTTGACATGGAAAACCACGATTTTGATACTTCAATAGCCGTAAGGAGTATGAGAGTTTCCAGATATTGATATTTTGCTGTGAGATTCATCACAAGGAGGTATTTGCGATACTTCACTTATTGTCAAATATCATCAAAATATTTAACTGTATTTAAACTGATAAATATGTGGCTGAATTCCTAGGATAGCTCCGGGAACATGGTGGAGGTAGCCGTTGACCTGAAGGGATGGACACTTCCAGCTTAAGGCGCAAGCCACAGCTGAGTCTCCTGAACTGAAAATCGGGGTACAAGAACACAGTTGACCTAACCATGTCACTCTCTAGACCAAAGAACAGTGAACTAATATGCAGTATGTGCTGTACAGCCTTCACAGTTGCATGTGTTGTATTTATGTGGAAATTTGAGAAGATTCAAAATGGTGAGTGTTTGTGTTGTACAATAATTCCCTCCTGCATGAAATGATTAGTTGACAGCTTGATGGACACAATGGTAGTGTCTGTGACCTATGAGTGTCTGGGAGGTGGGCATGCAGCTGCCAGCATGGCCAATGCATGGTGGTGGTGCACAGGGGACCATGGAAGTTTCCACGATCTCTGACATCTAGCAGTGACAGCTACAGTGAAATGGATTGTGGTTAAACTACATGTGTTTACAAAGTGCTCTGTCTGTATGATGACAGTTGCTGTCTGTGGCCATTGAGTACTTCTCAGAACATGCCAGTGGAATCTGTCTTGCAGGGGAAAGATGGAGTGGTATCTTGTTAAGTAAAGTTGGATTTGTTATTGTTACTGTTGGGCACAGAAAATGTAACTTGCATCCACTGCCATGGGCAGTGGAGCCGTCTGGCTACTCAGTATGCATTGCGTTGTTCCAGTACTGATCAACAGTCTCTGTATGGTCAACATGCTAATATCTGGAGATGTGCACTTAAGGTAGACAGCTGGTGTCCCACATATTATGGTGCAGTGCGGTCAGAAGTCTGGCAACAGATGGTGCAAGGTGTGGCCTGGCAGATGGCGGACAGCACGTATGTTCAGTGGAAGTGATGTGGTGGAGGAGGATGCTTATGTTCTCAAATGTTGTTGCATACAAGACCTTGGATATATTTAGCACTACAATATATTTGTAGCAGAAATTTAATTACTTGATTTGCGTAATGTTTGCATGTGATTCTCAAATGTTGAAAATTTGTTTTGTTATGATGATGGATCATTGTAAGGTGGTGGTAAGTGTTTTGAACGATGTATTTGATTCCTGGAAGTTGTTAAACAATTAATTTGATACTGCAATGCAAACAGATTATTTCTGCAACTTTTTTATAGCACAATTTCACGAGCTCTCCCTTTTCCCACAGCATTAGCCAACAGGAACACAGTATTCTGAGGAGGTATCAAAACGTCTCTCTGTATGTCTGGAGATGTTGGTTAACAATTTTATTTTATTATAATGTGTACCTTGGGAATTATTTAAGACCAATTACTAGTTCCCACCAGGTAGGAGAAATGTGATATAAGCATTTTTCAATGTGGCTGTCCATTTTCTGAAAATTAGAATGTGAGATACTTTAATGTTTTGTTTTTTTTTTGTATTGTTCTTCATAGCTTTACTGCTCATATAATAATGTCTGATAAGTATGTGCTCCTCTTAACTTTATCAAAAAAATTACAAATCAAAAGCTTCACAGACAACTAAATTATGGACATGTATGTATAAGTACCATTTTGCATTGACATTCTTGCTGAGCCCAGTTGTCAGAATATCACTTATTGCAGTTATCTTTGTTTGTATTTAATTAAGTGTCAAGGTGAGGTTGGCAGCACTACTGCTGTAGACACTTACGTGAACTGAGCAATGTAAACTTTGCTGTGTGTCTTTGTGTCTTAAGCCTCATTCACACTGGGGCAACATCTTGCGACATTGTGGCATGCAACAGTGTCGCATTCTACTTGACCCTTGTCGTCGTATGAGTCATGTGGCATAGACAACATCGTGCGTCATGTTCCAAGCTGCTGCAGTGTGCTGTAGCTGTAGCTCCCAAGTTTAGTGGATTCATGTGCGACTTTTTCTGTGAGACAGCAGTAAATTCGAAAATATTTAACATTAATACAGAACTACAAGAAACTTAGGTTCTGTGGAATGTACATGAAAGTAATTTTAAAAATAATGCACTGGAAAGAGTTGTTAAACAAAATCTCACTTCAAAATATGAAATTGATGAGACCATTGTCAAGGTGAAGATTAAAAATCTGAGAAGTGCACTTCATCGCAAACACACAAGTGTGGCAAAGAAAAAAAGCAGCTCTATGCCTAATACAGATATGAATTATTAAAACTCACCCTAGATGTGATGGAACCACATGCAAGAATGGACAGCTCAATTGTAAGTATCTTGATTTCAATAACTATTCAAATTTATTAAGTGAGTAGTGCAGTACACCAATACATGGCCAGAAAATTATCAAGAAAGATCAATATTTGTGAAATAGGAAATTTTATTCTATTCTTAGGAAGTCCCACTGTTTTTAAATTGTTGTAATGAATAAGCTACATGTAGTACCTTCCGCCAAATGGATTTGAATAAATATGTAGTCAATACATGTAAAAAGTAGTTTTAAAAATAATTTTACTATGGTAGACCACACAAACAAGTTTGTAGGAAAAAAGTAACTAAAAAGTTTGAATTCGTCTAGATAATTCTATATATTTACATAAATGAATTAATAGAGGGAAACATTCCACATGGGAAAAATATACCTAAAAACAAAGATGATGTGACTTACCAAACGAAAGTGTTGGCACGTCGATAGACACACAAACAAACACAAACATACACACAAAATTCAAGCTTTCGCAACAAACTGTTGCCTCATCAGGAAAGAGGGAAGGAGAGGGAAAGATGAAAGGATGTGGGTTTTAAGGGAGAGGGTAAGGAGTCATTCCAATCCCGGGAGCGGAAAGACTTACCTTAGGGGGAAAAAAGGACAGGTATACACTCACACACACACTCATATCCATCCGCACATACACAGACACAAGCAGACAGACACACTCATATCCATCCGCACATACACAGACACAAGCAGACAATGTCTGCTTGTGTCTGTGTATGTGCGGATGGATATGAGTGTGTGTGCGAGTGTATACCTGTCCTTTTTTCCCCCTAAGGTAAGTCTTTCCACTCCCGGGATTGGAATGACTCCTTACCCTCTCCCTTAAAACCCACATCCTTTCGTCTTTCCCTCTCCTTCCCTCTTTCCTGATGAGGCAACAGTTTGTTGTGAAAGCTTGAATTTTGTGTGTATGTTTGTGTTTGTTTGTGTGTCTATCGATGTGCCAGCGCTTTCGTTTGGTAAGTCACATCATTTTTGTTTTTAGGTATATTTACATAAATGAATATACGTTATAGGATGAACATAATTAATATACACTGATGCAGAATGGTACTATTGGTATCTCCCCTGCCACTCAATCTTTCAATGCAGTGCCATAAAATATTCTTTGAATCCCTTTCCTACTGCCTGTGCATCACAGAAAGGTCTTCAAGGTACCTTTGATAAATTTGTTATAAATATATAGCTATGAGTAGCTTGTCTCTACTCTCCAAAAGTAATTACATCATCATCTATATCTTCTGTGTCCAAACTCCTTGGAGGTGAATAACTAGTTCTGGAAATAGTACTTTGCCTTAAAAAATTGTGGAGATACATACAAGCCTTCATAACTTTCCAGCATTCTCAACATTAAGTAACATTTGCATTCCTGAACACTCTAAAAGCTGAGGACATTATTTTGAAACTATTTTTGATAATACTTTGTACCCGAAAGAGTCAGAAATTAAATATTATTTCCTCCGACCTCGGTAACTGCCCGTATATGGTTTCATTATATTTATGGTCAATGGAAATGCTTGTCCATGGTGTCAAGCTTTCTCTTCCTGGAAGAGATTCTGGGGAAGGAATGTTTAATTTATTTTCTGTTAACACTTTATGAAACGAAGAGTTCTTAAAAACTCCTCCTTCTGATATGCGGCACTGACAGCCAACATGTACATATTGAAAGCAGTAATTTGCATCTGTCGTCACCATAAAGGCAATGCTAAATCTTTTTACAGTTAATATATTCACTTCCAGTGTTGGCAGGACATAATTTGCACATGTTTGCCATCTATGGCTCCTATACAGGAAAGGAAGTTCCACTTCACTTCGAAATTTCTGGCAACATTCTTCCTTTCTTCAGCATCCTTTGGAATCTGAAAAGTAAAACATTACTTTCCCTGCTTTTTTTCAGAATGACAACACAGAGGACACAGAAACAAAAGATGAAGATACAAGTCAGCCTTCTGAAGAAAATTCACCTCAAACACCAACCATGCCTCATGAGGAAACACAGTGAATGAGAATTACTAAACCATAAAAAGAACACGTCAGGAAATGGAGAGAGATAATCGAGCTGAGGAAGCTTACCAGATTTTAAAAACTGTTGACAACAGAGATGAGTGGAGTGTGTATGGGGAGTCCATCACCAATGAAATGAGAAAATTTCCTCCTCAACAACACAAACATATGTGAAGCACATCTTTGCAAATTTGCTATTCAAAGCAGCATTGTGGGGAGTATCAGAAGCAAACTCGCAGCATCACATCACTACCAACTATCATATCGGAAAACAGAGCAAAAGTAAGCTGTCCAGAAGCTAACTGCAAAATTATATATGTTGACAATGATACTGGTGAGAGTACAGAATTTGCTAAAGTACCAGTTACATCAGAAGAGCGCCATCAGTTTTTGTGATTTAAACAATATCTGAAATACTCTGTAGCAATTATTTAAATACAGTCAGTACTGAATGTAGTGTACTTACTTTTATGTAATTCTTCAACACTGATGAAATAGCTTCACATACTTCTGGCACTATGAGGCAAATAGCAGAATATGAGACTTTGAATAAATACATTAGTGACTTGTGCAAATTCCCAGTGGCTAAAAATTGTAATGTGATGCCCAGTCGAATTCTTGGTCAAATATTGTCTTGTGACTTGTTATTTTTCTTTAGAATAAGAGGTGTAGTTAACTGCAGTAAATAACTGAAGTCTGGATTGGACACTCTTGTAAAATTACTAAATAATGTGCCATAATTTGCTTCTAGATGTCCTAGTATACTCATTTGTGGGCTTTCTTTATATATTCTTCACCTCCATCATCATTTCCTTCCCCATTTATTTTCATTTCCATTGTTAACTGCACATGTGATGACCAAGCAAGCAACTGTTGCCCTAACTTTATCACCCATTCTCCTGCCAGACTGACCCAGTCTGGCACACATTCTGTTGCTCTGATATAAATTAACCTGCCGTATATAACATCACATGCAAGATGTTGTCACTCATAGCCTGCTACAAGATGACACATGCCACATATTGGTAGCATGTCACAGTGTTGCAAGATGTTGCCTCAGTATAAACAAGCCTGTAGTGTTTGAACATGTGGTTTACAAATGTGAAATAAAAGGTAAAATACAAACAAGTGCAATCTCTTCTTTCAGACTAAAACTATCATAAATGTAACTGGTTATGGACCCAATTTCATTAAGGTGCCCAAAATTAATGACTTGAAACAATGTTTAAGAGTCAGTGAAGATATTACATCACGTGGTTTAAGTGAAAACTGTGTTAGTGCAAGTAAACATTAAAATGAGTGATTTTTCACCCACCAGAAAATACAGTAGTCAGAATTGGAGGCTAAAATTCCATCAACTGAGTTTTGAGTAAAGTACTGGCAGCTTAGTTTTGAATTAGAAACATCAACAGCTGAGTTTTAGGTTAAAAGATCTGCATTCAGAAGTAGCTTTTAGGCCGCACAGTGTATTCTGAGATAAAATTCTGCAGAAATGGATATGTCAAAAAATATTAAACCACTAACTGGAGCAGTGGATTGGCCAATTTGACACTTACTAGATTATCATGAAGGTGCATTGGACACCACTGATAAAAAATTAGTGAAGCCCAAACCACTGAAAGCACAAGAGACGTAGAAGTTAAAAACCACAGAGAACAGTCTTAATTATATTGAAAGGTGAACAGTTATGCAAAGTGCATGACAACTAGTGCAATGACAAAGTTTATCAAACAGATATGGATAAAAAAACTGCCAGTGATACATGGGATGCATTAAAACAGCAGTTTAATCTTCAGCCAAGGATCAGTTGTTCAAAACCTGCACAGACTTTTTCTCTTTTAGCAGGTTACCAGGTGAAGGTGTGTCTACTCACATAATGAAACTATGAAATGAGTTAAACAATGAACTTAAAGCTAAAAATGAAAGTTTTTTACCAGACTTAATGCTAGTTTGCTAGACCTTGCATATTTTACCATGTGACTTTGAAAACTTTCAATCAAGTTGGATATTGTTAACACAGGGTGAGAAGAGAACATTTCACAATACAGTTATGTATGTATGAAAGAAATTTCATGAAGAATGCCAACAGTGACAATACACTACCAAACATTAACAGTAAATGTAAGCAAATAAAATCGAGATGGCGAAGGCAAGTTTTTTAAGAATGAGTCAAGAAGAGGTGACACTTGCAATTACTGTAAACAAAAGTGCCACTGAGTCAAGGACTGCAAAAAGTGGATTTCTGATGGAAAATCAAAGAAAACTAGAAATAAAAGCCAGGAAGATTGCGCAGCTGCTAGTGCTGTGTTTATGTCCATTCATGAAGAAGCCTATTCAGTTGAAGATTCAAGAGCATGGTGTGTCGACAATGGAGCTACAAGGCATGTAACCAATTCTTCAAATAGCTTTACAGAATTTTTAAAATTTGACACTCCTTGTAGTGTAAAGGAGGCTGGAAAATAAACCCTAATAGCAGTGGGAAAAGGCAATATTAAGTTATCATCACTGACTGACAGCCAGAATATTATGCTGGTGGAGGTATGGTATGTTCCACAGATATCAAGAAACTTGTTTTCAGTGTTGGCTGCTCATGACAGTAATACCAAAATGGTGGAAGTGAGTGTGAGATGAGAACTTTAGTTGAAAAGGTGAGGACCTTCAAGTATTTGAATAAGGGAGGTAATTTCTGAGCAGCCATGTGGGCACAATTCATTGCAGCATCAGTGTACATTCTAAATTGAACTGGAAAATCAGTTGTGGAAGGAATTAGTCCTTTTCAGTTGTGGTTTGGTAAAAAGCCAAGAATAAAACATTTGCATATAATATGGTTCTACATGCACATCTCAGTCAAAAAAAGGGAAAAAATGTATAAGAAAGCCATCAATTTGGACAAAAGAAGAAAACAAAGTCACTCTCAGCAGAGATTTAATCTTCCACAAAATGCCTGAAAGTTGTGAAGCACAAGTCAAGTTACCATTGCAGTACATTGAGAAAAACAATCAGGGAAAGTACACAGCACAATAAGAAGATGAAGAAAGACCCAGCAAAGAAGAGTCTGAAGAACTGGAGGCTGAAGAGGACAGTGCTGATACCAGAGAAGAGGAACTCCATGCTCAGCCTCATCATCAGTTGTGAAACTGGTCAACCATTGTGAAACCCTCATGGCTGAAAGACTTTGTGATGTTCACTGAAGATATGATAGATCAAACAAATGAAGACCTAGCTTCATATGAAGAAGCTGTAAGCAGTACACAAAGCATTCACTGGAAGGAAGCTATGAGAAACGAAATGAAGTCATCACAAGATGATCAAATATGGGGACTGATTGCTCTACCAGAAGGTGCCAGAGTTGGTTTTTTTGAGTGAAGACTACTCTCAATGCAAATATTGAGAGATATAAAGCAAAATTTGTTGTCAAAGGTTTTAATCAATGATATGGTGTAGATTACAGGGAAATAATCAGTCCTGTAGCTAAGATGGCTAAGATGAGAATAATTCATTCAATGTTAAGTGTTTCTGCAGCTGAGAAAATGCATCTCATGTAATCTGATGCATCTACCGCATTCTTGTATGCAGCCAGAAGGGTACAGTGATGAAACAGAGAAAGTAAGAAAATTAAAGAAGTCTTTCTGGACTTAAGAAAATTCCAAGATGTTGGAGTAAGTGTTTTGGAGCATTTCTTTTGTCTGCAGGTTTTGGATGCAGATCCCTGCCTACATATCAGAGAACAATGTGACAATAAACAATTCATCACACTGTATGTTGATGATGGGTTAGTTATGTAAGTGATCAACAGGGTGCCAAGAAGTTTGTTGTTGAACTGAAGGCTGAGTTCTAGATCACTGTTAAACCAGCATCATATTTCCTTGGGCTTGAGATAAAATGCTTTGATGACAGTGGAGGTGCACTCGAGATAAATTAAGAAGACTATGTAAAAAAGATCTTGGAGCATTTCAATTTTCAGGACTGCAAACGTGTCTCAACACCAATTGTGAAGGAACCAGATACATTACAGACACAAAGGAATACTGCAGAGAAATGCAACTTATCCTATCAACAAGCAGTTACAGTACTGATGTACCTGATGCTTGGAATGAAGCCTGACCTAGTTTACAGTGTGAGATTCCTGTCTCAAGCCCTGGACTCAGCATCAGCAGAAGATATAATGAGGTTAAAGTGGCTACTCCACTATGTAGTAGATACATGTGACTTAGGCATAATCTATCATCCAAATTTGTGTAGTGGACATTAGATTGCTACAGTGATGTGGACTTTGGGGGATGCAACAAAACTGGATGGTCAACATCTGGTGTAGTTATCACACACCCAGGTTGAGCCATCCCCTGGCGCAGCCAAAGACAGGCAATGACTGCCACATCTACAACAGAAGCTGAGCTGGCAGCTGCAACAGAAGCTGTTAAAGAAATAATTTATCTGTGTAGATGCTTTTGAGGAATGAGGAAGCTAGCAGAAGTTCGAGTTCTCAAGGCTGACAATCAGGCAACAGTGAAACATGCGTGAGTATTGTTGTGACTCGCCGATCATTCAAAGAGCCGCCGTGCAATTACGCGCGTCCTCTACGTGCGGCGCTGTCTGCCAGCCATGCAGCAGCTGCGCCACCTAAGCGGCCAGCCGAGCAGCGGCCGCTAGACTGGGACTCAGTGCTCATTCGAATGCTAACGTGCACACATGTCTTGCTTGTCAACTTGCTCTGTGACTTATATGTGTTGTGTCGTTCTGAAATATATGTGTTAAACTTGACGTTATAACAGTTCTACCATTGGGCAAAACATATGAAGATAAATAAAATTTTCATAAGAGAAAAAGTGTTGGAAGGAGAGTTGGACACTCAGCACATTTCAATGGAGGCTCAGTTAGCAGACATACTGACAAAGCCTCTGGAAAAACCAAGACCGTTAGTTTTATGTCAAATATTGGGTCTCTCATATTGATATGTTTGTGTTTCTCATTTCCTCCTTTTTTCTTAATCAAATTAGGGAAAGTGTTGCAGTTACATTTGTTTGTATTTAATTAAATGTAAAATTAAGGTTGGCAGCAATACTGCTGTAGACTCTTTGGTGAACTGAGCGATGTAAACTTTCCTGTGTGTCTTTGTGTCTTAGTGTTTGAACATGTGAAATAAAACATAAAATACAGACAAGTGCAGTCTCTTCTTGAAGCCTAAAACTATCATAAATGTTACATCACTACATTTCAAATTCAATATAAAATTGTTTTAGTCTGCGAGCAAAAAGATTTTGTACAACTTCTTGTAAGTATAAGCAAATGTGCAAAGTTTGATGAAAATCTGAGATGATGGGTGACATGACTTGTGTGATTTGATGTGGAATGACCCATCAGTCAGTACATAACCCCAGTCATCCAGAGCCGGCCATCTTGTTCTCTATACCCTGCTTGGTACCCAAATACAACTGTCATTAGATCCTGGTACACACTTGTTGCATGGATCAGTGAACCCACAAATTAAGTGCCACAAGGTTATTTCCTTGTCCAAATTGTCTCAATTATTGTTCTATAACAGTATGAAACACATATGGTTCACTTACTGGACCTACTGGTCTACCTTATAGGGCAAGGTGTGCCATGAGATGGCTAGTTTGATCGTTCCATCAAAAGTAAAATAGCTCTTTGAAGAAACAAAATAAAAGCTGATTGTATTAGTTATCAAAGTATGTCAGATTTGCACTACAACAGTATGAAACGTGTGACTCATTTATTTGCTCTATATTATTTGCTGATTGCACCACAATACACTGGCACTGATTGGAACAAATGCTTTCTAAACTATTGCAAATATTACCAGTCTCAGTTGCATTAGATTATGAGTTTGAAAATCTCCTTAAGTTTAAATAGATGCTTACTGTTAAATATCTGTTATTGTTAATAGCATTCTTATATTATATAACTTGGAAATGACTGTTGTAAAGCGTCAATTAAAAGAAAAATAAGGCTGTATGAGGACAACAGCATTAAAATTGTAATGTAATTAAAACATAAATAATGTCTTTCCCACACTGATTGTTTCAAATAGGTATATTACTAAATTTTGTACTAAAAATTTTCATCTTCTGCACTTGTGTTTACAGAAATCATGTGAAACCATTTTAAAAGAAAAGGATTATGTATCTGAACTCTTATGAAATTGCAAATGGCAGTTGTTAAACAATATGGGATATGGATCTGCAAACACTTTTTGTTTATTTAGTTACCCAAAGTAGTTTCAGTGAAATACTATCATGAAAGGGCCTTTATCCTATAACTTGAAATATTACTATCATTACACTACATTATGAACTAACATTTGTGTGAATACTTTTATAGTACATTTCTGCTTTAATGCACTGCCTAATTACAAATGGAATTTGTATTTGTATTTTCATACAGTTTTGGCAGGTACTAGGTTGTAACATATTCTGTTGTGGCTTCAGTTGCTCCAAAAAACACGGAAAAAGCTTACCTTTCAACCTGGCAGTATTTCAAACATTACACCACCTTACTGTTGACTTGTACTGTGAGGGGTGTGTGTGTGTGTGTGTGTGTGTGTGTGTGTGTGTGTGTGTGTGTGGTGTAGGCAGGTGGATGATTGAGCAGGGGCACAAGCGTGTGTTGTTTGTGTTCTGTATCCTCTGTTTTCTTAAGGCAATAAAGAGGGTGTTGTTGCAAGGCATTGTGTTGATTTATTATTTATTACACTTCTGCCTTCCACTTCAGCTTTTTGTGTGTGTTAATTTTCTTCTAATGTTAATTTACAATGTAAGCTGTTCATGTGTCTTAGAATGTGTAGATCAGTTTGATATTTGTGAGAAGGTGGTATTTTGTTTATTAAGTGTTCTGAGAGAGTGGAATGTTTGCTGTCACTCTTTATAGCTCTTGTGTGCTCTGTTTACCTTGTTCAGAAAGTCCTACGTGTATGTCCTATGTACTGGGGTTAGCAAGAATAGCATGTGAGTTGGTATATTCCTGCATTGCTGGAGTTCCACTGTCTGCTTCTTCATTGTATTTCCAATTCTGTGTACTGTTTTATTGTTTTATTTTAGTGTGCAGCATGAGCTTCTTTTTTAGGTGTGGTGTGGCATAGTGTGATATGATATGATATGCTGTGCTGTGTTCTGCGTCATCTACCTCTTGTGCTTTCTGAACAAGGTACAGTACAGAGAGCACATGAAAGCTCTTAGAATGACAGCACACACCATAGTTTTGCAGTACACCCCCAAAGGAATACCACTCCATACACAAAAAATCTGATGTGCACATTCTGAAACACAGCAACAGCTTGCACTGGAAATTGTTTGAGGAAACTATTACATACAAAAGATTATAGTGAAAGGCAGAAACATAAGAAATGAAATCTCAGTGCTCTGCATGTTGTGCTCTCCAGCGTTTTGTGACACTGAGTGGTCCACCATGTTCTTGGCAACAGTTTGATGGTGGCCATTCATTCTACTGGACAGCTGGTTGATTGTAATACCAATGTAAAATGATGTGCAGTGGTTGCAACAGAGATGGTACATCACATGGCTGCTTTCAAAGGTGGCCCAGCCTCTGATAGTGGTAGGGTAAGCCTGTGACGGGACTGGAGTAGGTGGTGCTGGGTGGGTGGATTGGGCATGTCTTGCATTTGGGTCTTCCAAAAAGGGTATGATCCCTGTGGTAGGGGATTGGGGGTGCTAGTGGCATAGGGATAGACCAGGATGTTGTGGAGGTAGGGTGGGCAGTGGAACACTTCTTTGGGAGGGGACAGAAGTATCTTAGGTAGGATGTCCCTCATTTCCGGGCATGATGTTAGATAATCAAAGCCCTGAGAAGAACATGGTTCAGTCATTCCAGTCCCAGGTGGTACTGGTTGCCAAGGAGAGCACTTCTTTGTGATTGGTTCTTGATATGGATGTAAGGATCAGGTGTGTGTAGGGATATGGCATAAAAGATCGATTTGCATATTAGGTCTGGAGGTTAATCCCTGTCTGCAAAGGCCTTTGTGAGGCCTTCAGCATACTGGGAGATGGCGTTCTCATCACTGCATGTGTCTGCCATGGGTGGCCAGGTTGTATGGGAGGGATTTTTTGGTGTGAAAGAGGTAGCAGCCGTCAAAGTGCAGATGCTGTTGGTGATTGTTGTGTTTCATGTGGACCGAGGTGTGAATGAAGCCATCTGAGAGGAGGAGATTGACATCCAGAAAGATGGGGCGATGGATAGAGGAGGACCAGGTGAAGTGGATGGGAGAGAAGGTGTTGGGACTGTGGAGAAATGAGGATAAAGTGTCGAAGCCTTGGGCCCAAATTATAAAGATGTCATCAATAAACCTGAACCAGACCAGGGGTTTGGGATTTTGGGAAGATAGGAATTTTTCCTCTACATGGTCCTTGAAGAGACTGGCATAGGAGGCTACCATGAATTTGGCTGTATACCTTCCTTCAAAGGTGAAGTAGTTATGGGTTAGGATGTAGTTGGTTAAGTGTAAGAGGAATGAAGTGGTGGGTTTGGAATCTGCAGGGCATTGGGTGAGGTATCACTGTCATGGCAAAGCCATGGGCATGAGGGATATTTGTGTATAAGGAGGTTGCTTCTACAGTGACGAGTAAGGACCCAAGAGGTAAAGGTGTAGGGGATGGAGGAGAGCCTGTGCAGGAAGTGGTTGGTAACTTTAATGTGGGAGGCTAGGTCTTGGACAGTTGGTTGCGGATGTTGGTGAACAAGTGCTGAGGTTCTTTCAGTGGGGGGCCCTGTAGCCAGCCACAATGGGGCACCCAGGATTGTTAGGTTTGTGGATTTTGGGGAGCACGTAGAAGGTGCTGTGCAGACTGTTACTGGGGTGAATAGGGAGAAAAATTCAAGGGAGAGGTTCGGGGAAGGGCCTGAGCTTTTCAGCGAGGATTGAGGTTATGTTGGGCTTCTGGGATGGTGTCACTTTGGCAGAGCTTGTAGGTGGAGATGTCAGAGAATTGGTGGAGGCCCTCTGCCAGATAGTCACCTCAGTTCATTGCAACAGTGGTGGAACCTTGGTCTGCCTGAAGGATAATCAGGTTGGGATCCATTTTTAGGTTGTTTAGGGCAGTCCTTTCTTCTGCTGAAAGGTAGTTGTTCTTAAGGAGGGACATGGGGAAGGATGGTAAGGTCAGATTGGAAGTTCAGAATTCCTGGTAGGTGACCAGGGGATGGTTAGATGGGAGTGTGGGAAGGTCACAGTTGGATGGTGGTATGAACTGAGACAGGCAGTGTTCAATGTTAGCATTGGATTGGCTTTAGGTGGAGGGCTTGAGGCAAATTTTTCCACTGTAGGGTGTGGGAGAAGGTCTTTCAAAAGTCCAACATTGTTAAACCTGGGAGTGGTACTGAATATGAGGCTTTTGGATAGGAATGAACTTCTGTGACACTGAGGATTTTGGTGGAGAGGTTAACAACAGTGTTCTATGACTGTTTTGGTTCTGGATTTTTTGAAGTGTTGGTAGGGGTTTTTGGAGGATGTGGTAGCTTGAAAAGGTAATCTAGATAACATGTGGGTGCTATGAGGGGTTGATGAGGAGGAACACTGTGAGGAGGATTGGAGTTCGATATGGTGCCCAAAGGTGGGAGTAGGATTTCAGCAAGCTGGGTAAGTTGTGGAGATGGTGTTTGGAATGATCTTCTAGATGTTGGAGTGCCAAGATTTCAACATGGGTGATGAGGTGTAGGTAGTGGATCTTGAATAGGAACAGTAGTTTGCAGAGGGGTGGAGGTGTTTTAGGGATGCTTGTGCCACCTGTGCCATGGAGACATGTTTTTGTAGACCTAGGTTTGTGGGGGAAGGGAAGTGGCAGAACCTTGAAAGGTGAATGTCATTGTGAAAGGAGGGTTGGTAACCAGAAAGAGGAATTTTTGTGGTTAAGCCATTGGGGGTGGAAGGATGGAGGAGAGGGGAATTCTATGGCTTATGCAGCATTTAAGGAACAGGATATGGGACAGGCCTTTGGCTACGGATAGGGGAATTTTCTGAACTGTTCGGAATCAGGTGGGTGATGACTGAGGAAATGTACAGTAGCAGACACACCACATACATAGGGGATGTTGGTATAGAGGGAGGCAGCATCAGTGGTGACAAGCAAGGTGTGTGGTGGGAGTGGGATGGGCACAGATTTCAGACAATCTAGGAAATGGTTGGTATCTCTGATATGGGAGCGAAGTCTTTGTACTGTGGGTTGCAAGTGCTGATGAACATTTCCTCAGACAGTGACAACCTGATTCCAAACCAATGACATCCTTCCTACTCACCTTAATCAACATTATATATACTAACAACTAGTTCATCTTTGAGGAGTGGACATACAAATAGATCACAGGTAGGGCCATGGGAACCAGGATGGTTCCTTCCTATGCCAGCCTGCTTATGTGTTGTTTAAATGGGGCTTTCCTGGGACCCGTAAGTCTTCAACCCCTGGTTTAGTTTAGATACATTGATGACACCTTTACCATATGGACTCATAGTAAGGCTAACCTGTTAAAATTCCTGAAATCTCTGAATATCTTCTCCCAATTAAATTTCACATGGTCCTATTCCAAATCCTGTGCTGCTTTCCTTGATGTTGATCTCGTCCTCGCCAAAGACCAGCTACAAACTTCTGTCCACATTAAACCTAATAACAAACAACAGTACTTACATTTTGACAGTTGCCATCATTTCCATGTCAAACATTCCCTCCCATACAGCCTTGGCATTTGAGGCAAACATATTTGTTTGGATGCAGATTCTTTACATCAGTACACCACCATTCTCACCTCAGACTTCACTGGACATAATTACGCCACCAGTCTAGTCCAAAATCAGATTTCCCAACCCATCACATCCAATCCTGGTACTTCTAATCCCTCCAAAAAAGAACTTTGAGGCACACCGCTGGTATCTCAGTATTATCTTGATCTGGAATGTATTAATCAGCTACTTTGACAAGCCCTGAAATTAGATCCATTCTGTCTGAATTTTTGCCCACCACACCTAGAACAGCTTTTCATCACCCTCCCAATCTACACAATATTCTTGTCAGACTCGATGCTCCTTCTGCACCCATCTCCCTACCATATAGCCCCTGTGGCTGTCCCGACTGCAAGACTTGCCCTATGCACCCTCCTACCACCACCTATACCAGCCCTATAACTAGCAAAATATATGCTATCAAAGGCAGAGCCACCTGTGAAACAACAAATCATATACCTGCTGTTATGTAAACACCATTCGGCCTTTTATATTGGCATGACTACCACCAAATTATCATATAGGATGAATTGTCATAGGCAGAGTGTGTATACTGGCAACATGCAATATCCTGTTGCAGAGAATGTTCTACAACATGACAATCATGACCTGGCTGCCTGTTTCACCATATGTGCCCTCTGGATTCTTCCCCCAAACACCAGTTTCTCAGAACTCTGTAGGTAGGAACTAGCACTACAATATGTCCTTGCTTCTCGCCACCTATGTGGCCTTAATTTATGTTAATTTTATCTGTCTCAGCATTTCTTCATAGTAACTATTCTTTTCTTCACTCCTATTTAGTTTTCTACATCTTCCACTGTCTTACTCATCTATATTTCAGTGCCCCCCCTACCAAGCATGTTATGTACAATGCACTTAGCTTTTCACTTTTATTAACTTATGCATGATGTTTAAGCAGGAATCTCTGTCTTGCATATTACCCTGTCTTCCACCTTTAAGCTCTCAGGTTTTCAAATCTTATCCAATGTAGTCCCTACCAGTCAGTCTTCCCTCCTCATCCTGCACAGTAACTATCCCCTGAACTTTTTGAAATCTACCCCTTTTTGCCAACCTCTCCAGTCCTTTTCCTTCACCCCTCTTCCTTCCCCTTCAGCCCTTCTGACTGAAGGAGGAGCCATTGGCGCCAAAAGCTTGCCTAATTATAATCTTCTTTTATGTGTGTGAGTTCTGTTGCCACTTAGTGAGTAGATTTTTTATTTATCCAATTACATTAAATGGCATAATTTGTGTGCCTGAGGAATAGAATCCTTCAAGGAATTATTTTGTGGGATGGCAGTGTGGAGGCTAAAAATCGTAGAGGGAGAGCAAGAGATGAATACACTAAGCAGATTCAGAAGGATGAAGGTTGATGTAAGTACAGGAAGATTAAGAAGCTCGCACAGGATAGGGTAGCATAGAGAGCTGCATCAAACCAGTCTCAGGACTGAAGACCACAACAACAACAACAACAACAACAACAACATACATACATCATTTGTTATGGTGCATTTTTCACTTATGAAAAACATCTTGTTTCTAGTATTACACTTAGTCTCTGGTAAAGTTGATGTGTGTGAAGGAATATTATGCAACAACAGGCAATTTGTGGTGATGAACTGTTGTGACCCAATTAGATAATTAAGTGGAATATTGTGCTACATTTATGAAATTGTTTATACCACTTTCACATGATTGTGGTTAAGTCTGAAGTGGTTATTTTGATTAGGGTACAATGCAGATTTTGTAAAATAAAGTCATGTTGAAGTTGATGATAATGAATTGGAGATTACTTTGAGCAAAATGATGTATTTTGGGAAACAAGAGAATAAAGTTATGGTTAGGACTATGTTGTCTTGAAATGTAGTGAATAAAATTTTAGAGATCATACAGAATGTTGAAAGGAGAATAAAAGAGATTTTCAGTATAAGAAAAAAAAAATTATATTTGAATGTAATTTACAATACAAGTCAATTTATGTGGATGTCAGTACCACACTCTGGATCACATAATTGAGACAAATTCATATGTGATATGAATTTATCTCAACTATGTGATCCTGGTTGTGGTATCCACAGGAACTGACTTCTGTTGTAAACACTATATGAATTTTTTCATGTTCTTTGTACTGATACATGATATTACATCAAACATTGGCTCACATTCAGCTTTCACTCGTATATGCCCACCTATACCTGGATCAGAATAACGAATTGATTGACAGCTAATTGGTGACAGGACAGCTACATAGCATCAATCAATTGGAGCAAAAATTTGGTCATGGGCTCTGTCACACACATAGTTGTCATATTGCTCTGCTATCTCGACTGCCTATCAGTCAACTGTGGATGATTGTAGCCTGTAACGTAATTGCCATGAATTTTTTTCATATTGTTTGTTTCTCTATGTAGTAATTTTGTTTTAAGAAATGTGTGTGACTAAAAGTGAAACTGTTTAAAAATATATACGAAGACAGTAACTAGCTCTCGAAAGAAAAGTTACTGTTGATGACCGTGCAGCTTTTCCCTGGAATAAATGATGACTGACATTAAGCAGTAGATCCCGAGTTCGAGTCCCAGTCGGGGCACACATTTTCAGCTGTCCACATCGAGGCATAACTACAACACCTGTCGGCAACTGAGGTTGTCAGTCATCATTTATTCCAGGGAAAAGCTGTACGGTCATCAACAGTAATTGTTCTTTCGAGAACTAGTTGCTGTCTTCGTATATAAAGTTAAAGGCTACCCAGCCATTGACCTTCGTCTGTGCAAATGTGCACAGTTTGCCCAAACTCTTATGGGAATTGCCAAAGTGTGCGCGAGTAATGAGTGGGTGGGCAAATGTCTATAAGGTACAATACATATGCAGAATTGTGGACAGGTGGGAATGTGAATCTCACGGGAAGCGTGCAAGGGATAAGTCCCTGCAGTCGCACTATTCATCTGTGTCCTCAGTGGCTCAGATGGATAGAGCGTCTGCCATGTAAGCAGGAGATCCTGGGTTTGAGTCCCGGTTGGGGCACACATTTTCAGCTGTCCACATCAAGGTATAACAACAACACCTGTCGTCAGCTGAGGTTGTCAGTCATCATTCACTGCTTAAAAATGTGACAAGACTATTAATATCCTGCAAAGCTAATTCGGCATCAATATTAATGGAGATAGTATATATATTGTCAGTATGGGGCTGCACAGCTGCTGTTAGTGGAGCCACATTTGGCTTGCACATAATGTCAAACTAACAACGGTCATCAGCATATTGTACATTGTATATAATTCAAAAAATCATTAATGTAGACAACAAACACAAAATACACAATAACAGAGCCATGGCATATTCCTCTTTTTGCTGGGTGTATTGCTGATCTCTCCTAATTTTTATGCAAAAGCCGTAACTTGCTGCTCAAATAAGATTTGAATAAACTGAGTGATTTATCTTAATACTGTAATTTTTTGATAAGTACATAATGAGACACCAACTCAAATGCTTTGTTTGAATCAACAAGTTTTCAGACATAGATAACCTTTTTCCATGGCCTTCATAAACATTATTCACCAAAGCTTCAATTGCCTTTACGGGTTGTTGGGGAGACCTGAGTCCCAACTGTTGCACATTTAAAATTTTTTGAGGTTCAAAATAGCAATATGTCTGTTCATGCACACATTTTTCTATTAATCTGGATATGATTGATACTGTTGAAATTGGTCTGTAGTTATTTGGAAGGTTTGTATCACCTCTTTTATACATAGATAATGAACAATGATAAGCCAAAACATTATTACCACTGCCCATCACTACAGTGGATGCCACCTGATGGTGTTGTGGGCATGTGACAACGTAACAAAAGCATGTAAGTGGCGCAGACATGGATAGGGGATCATTCTAGCGAAGATATAAACTGCAAATGGGGAAATGCATTGAGGGCAGATATTTATTATGCAGAGCCTCTGAATAAGTATCTTGAAAAGGCGCTATTGATGGAAATCCATGACTCATCACAAAATGAAAGATTTGGTGGCTTGTCTGCTCTGTAAAGTAGGTCATCTGTTGATCTGTGGCACCTCTGGCCAAAGAGCATAATGCTGGAGCACACACAAATGTTTTGGAGCATTCTGTCCACTGTACATTGTTGAACTTTGAGCTCTGCAGTAGACCATCCCTATGTGCTCTCATGTTGATCCACTGACATAGTCAATTATGATTGCAGTGGGCTTGGGTCAGGATTTGACCATTGATCAATAAAAACGTATCAGCCCTTTGAGTGAATAGCATTTTTGCTACAGTAGGTTGACAGTCATCTCCACAAATGCCGTCACCTAGGTGAATGGCAGCTCAAAACATGCAGACACCACAGACACAGGCTGGTGGAAAATATAATATGGTATGGGAGAGATCCTCCTGTGGTTGCATGGAACCTGTGGTAGTAATCAATGGCACGCTGACAATTGCAAACCACCTACATCCCTTCATACTCTATGTCTTCCCTGACGGTGATGGCATCTTTCAGCAGTATAACTGTCTGTGTCTCAGAGCCAGAACCATGCTAAAGTGGTTTCAGGGGCACTGTAGCAAGCATACATTTATGTCTCAGCAACCAAATTCAACTGATGTAAATACTATGTAACCCACCTCATTCACTATCGAGCACAATCACCATGTACACAAATCGGCAGCCCATTACTTACGCAAGTTAAATGATCTGTGTGTAAACATCCAATGCCACATACCTCCACAAACCAACCAACGTACTGTCCAATCCCTGATATGCAGAATGAGTGATGTATTTTGTTCTAAAGACTGACAAACAAGGTATTAAACAGGTGGTCATAATGTTTTAGCTCATCAGTAAGCTTGAGACATTATGCAAAAATTTATCCATCTAGCACTCAGACAGTGAGAGAAGTGGTGTTTTTATTCCCGTTTCTATACACTTTATGATGAAATTACTGAGTCCAAAATAGTCTTCTGTTTTGGAATTGCTCAATTTATATACTGACTTATGAATGTCAAAAAATGGTTCAAATGGTTCTGAGCACTATGGGACTTAACTTCTGACGTCATCAGTCCCGTAGAACTTAGAACTACTTAAACCTAACTAACCTAAGGACGTCAGACACATCCATGCCTGAGGCAGGATTTGAACCTGCGACCATAGCGGTCGAGTGGTTCCAGACTGTAGCGCCTAGAACTGCTCGACCACTCCGGCCGGCTATGAATGTCATTTATAATGATTACAATGCAGGTAAATTTCTCACTTCTACATCTGAAATAGAATTATTGGGTGGAACAGTGGTACTTGCACTCTTTTCAAAATTTCTATTTATTTTTGGAATTTAAAATATTCTTCTCATTTGCACCGCAGTTAACATTTTTATTCTGAATCTGTAGAGTTTTCACATATTAATGTAGTTTTCCTTGGCCTGGTAATTTGATGAGATTTATCTTTCAGAATTAGTACTATCTGGAGTTTGTTAAGGTGTGGAGTGTACTATTTGTTGGTATGATGCAGATAACGTGTAATGTTAGTACATAATCTTTTGGTTACAGTGGGACACTGTGAAAAAAAGCATTTTGCAACTGTTTTATTATTATCCATTACATGAGACTAATCAGTTCCCTTTAACTGGTCTATAACATTATTTCTATTGGATTGTTCTGTTAAGTCTATATGTCACTTGCCTTTTTCCAATGCTGAGAGCTAAATTTTCCATTTGGAGCCTAAGCCTTGCATGGTCTGATATTCCTAAATCAATAACATTGCATTCAGGAGGGCCTCTGTGTATGTTACTAATTCAGGGTGTATACAAGGACAAGGGAAAAAATATTCCAAATTTTTCCTGGATTTCCCGGTTAAAGATACACTGTTTCCTAGGCAAAAATACACTTTTTCTGTGTTAAGTGACAGTATACTTTCCCTCTGAACTATAAAACTTATCAATTCTTTAAGTGGTTAGGCTTTTATACTCCAGCACAGAACTTGGCCATACTTAAAAAAAAAGTGTTTTGGGAAGATTTTTGATGTGCAGCAACATGTACACTGCATATTCTTGTATGATACACTTCATATTTTCATGTTACAAAAGTATAAACTCAAATTCCACCAAACACAGCATGCTAGTTTCTGAAGCACTGAAATTGAGTTTGTGACTTGCTTTTGTAAGCCAATTGTAGCTCATGTCACGTGATCTTGCAAGACAATATCAGATATTCGAAGCATAGGACAAGCGCAAGGTAGTAAGCCAATCGACGACATGTAAGTAGCATGAACATACAAATAGGAGAAGCTAATGTTTTAAATTAACATACATAGTGCAGCTACAAGAAAAGCAAGCTTTCAAATATAATTTTTGTATTTTCTGCATGTTTTATAGTTTAAAATACATCACGCAAATGTGTCAGTAAATATTAAATACTGACGTAATTGTGAGGTCTTCTGGGATAAAAAATTCTTCTAAGTGGCTCATCCTCAGAGTGTTAAGTTTTATGAGTTTGCAGTTTAGGAAATTCATCACACATGCTCACACATAACTTAATTCATCTTGTGTAAAGTCCGCCCCTAAACCTAACAGACTGGGTTCAATGCCCGGATGGGTCGGAGATTTTCTCCAATCAGGGACTGGGTGTTGTGTTGTCCTTATCATAGTCATTTGATCCCCATCGACAAGCAAGTCACAGAAATGCATCAACTCGAAAGATTTGCACCAGGCGAATGGTCTACCCACCAGGAGGCCATAGCCATGTGGCATTTCCATTATATCTTGTGTAAAGGGAAATTTACTTTGAAAGTAACCCCTTTCTAACCACCATTCATAATATTTTCCTGCAACCTTTTAGAAACAGGTTATTTTCAGCATTTGCCAGAGACAGCCAGAAAATAGATGTTATTGTTCATGTGCAGCTACAATGATGTAGGAAGGTCATTTGTTCATATGCATATAGCATTAAGAGTTCTTACATTATATCATAAGAGAAACAGGACATTTGAGGATAATCCAAAAGTACTGGAATTTCATAAACCATACTAAAATGCATAATTTGGCTCAAAGTGCACATTGTGTGTCCAGATTCACAAAGAAGTAGGCCCCAACCTGATATTAGCTTTTAAGTGTTGTTTTTAAGATGCAAATTTTCTTGGAGTACTGGTAATTTATTAACTCATGTTTGGTTCTTTATTATGAAAACATGCAACTGAAATTCAATGACCATTTGAAACTAGCCAACAGTGTCAAATGAAACATTTCATTTCAAATAAATTGATTGTCTCTGTGGATAACAATAATAAAAGCCAAATTTCTTTAGAAACTGACAAAAATAACTTTATTGTTCTGTATGGTGATAATACTTGACTGTCAAAAATGTGGAAATACAATAAAATCAGAACACTGAAACTAATAACCTATTTTAGCTTTCTGTAATTATGTGAATGTATTTTAATTCACTTGATGGTCACAGATATCCATTTTTTTCACTTGATGTGAGAAAAAAAAACCGTAAACAAAGTAAAACCTGCAAAATCACTGAACATGGGTCACATGGAGAGTACTCTCTTCCCACTACATCTCAAACTGCTTTGCGCACACATGAATCTGGGAACTTGGGCGCACCAGAAAAATTTTTCCAGGTAGCATCTGGCTGCTTGTGGCTACTGCTTAGACATCACAGCCAGGAGCGGGAGAAGGAATTGTGTGTGTCTGTGAGCCCGCTGGCAACTGCTCAAATGAACCTAATGCAAACAATTGTGACATCACACTCATTGAAGCAGTTTGTTATTATGAAGTATTGCATAGTCTTCATGCTTATCTTTGACACGTTTTGATGTTGGCAGACACTTGTGTGTGTGTTTTTTTTTTTTTTTTTTATGTAAATGGCATATTTCCTTCGCAACTTCAGTTTAAAGATTTTGTCTGTGCCACACTGTTGAACTTGAGGTAAGCTTTTCATATTTCCACACTATTCTCATAAAAAAAAAAAAAAAAAAAAAAAAAAAACTCAACAATTACGGAGTGAGAAAGAATGCTCTATGCCTAATGCAGTCTTACTTAAGACAACAGAAAACAGTTACTTAAGGTAAATAATGAAATGTCAGAATATCTTCCAGTTCTTGGATATTTCCATTTCATTATTTACATAAATGATTTACCCACAGTTGTACCTTGTGATGCAGTGTTACATGCAGATGATACAACACTCATCACATGTAGTACCAACCTTGAAAATGTGGAACATGGCATGGTAGTGGCAATGGAAAGATGTACTGCTTGGTTTGAGGCAAATGTATTACACAAAAATGCTAGTAAAACTGAAGACATCATCAGAAGAATAATAGCAAAACTGAAGACTTTGTATTCAGTCTGAATGCTCCACGTCATGATAACAAAACATATTAGGATTTCACGTAGATCAAAAGCTCAGCTGGGATACTCACACAGGGAAATTATGTGGCAGACCAGTATGTATCATCTACCTGCTGGATGAGTTGAGGAGCAGTGTCAGTAAAGAACTTCTGTTATACGTATACCATATTTTGTATTCTTCCATTCCCACCTCAGTTATGGGATACTATTATGGGGCAATTCTGTACAATAAAAATTAGTATTTAAATGGAAAAAGAAAGCAGTAAGATGCATTGCAGGACTCAGCCTATATGAATTATATCAAGATTATTTAAAAAGACTATATAAAATCACTGTGCCTAGTCTTTATGTTTACAAATGCCTTGTCTTTGTTTAAGACAATCTAAGCAAATCTGACCTAAGCAGGACAGTTCATGACCATGTCACAACAAGTGGGCTACAATTAATGTGCCATATGCTAGACTTGCAAAAATGGTGATTGTTCAGAGACATCAAGGAATTAACAATATGAATCACAATTTTTTTTCCTTTTTCCCCCATATACCTATATTAATATCATCTGCAATTGTAATCTCATGCTGTTTATACTTGGACAACTGCAATATTAAAGTATTAATTTTTACTATGAACACTATCTCATCAGAGCCTGCATTTCAATAAAGTGAGACTATATATAAAGACATCCTATCAACCATTAAAACATCTAACCTAATGGTATAGGCTGGAGTCTGGCCAATGCCATACTCGACTTCGCATCAACTAAAACTGAGGGCTGCCCCCTTGTAAGAATGTAAAGCACACCCAGTTAACATGTGATGCATTAAAATGCATATGCCACAAACTCTTGTTGTAGTAGAAAGCCATGAATCAGATGACAATGAGCAATACAAAGACTAATCAATAGCATCTTATCCTGTCTCAATGGTCAGGAGCAAGATCATTATGGTCACACAGCTGGTTCACTGCTTTCACTTTATTTTCTGCCTTTTCCACACTGTCTTCCTCCCAATGGCTTAAAACTCTCAGGCGCAACAAATCGGCTCACAGGGGAAAGTTCTTTTTTCAGAGTGTTTCTGACAAGCTTCTACGGTTGCTATGTCAGCTTCCTCATTTCCCCCTATTTCAATGAGTCCTGGTACACAGCAAAATACTACTTTCTTATCACAGTCACGTAGTCGAATAAGGTTCACCTTCTTTGTGAGGTGTATCTACAAAACTCACAGCCAGGGAACCAATGAAACTGGTGTACATGACGCAATTCTGAACTCTGTCATGGCTTGTCTGCCCCTATGGCCTCATGACTCCACCATAAACTGCTAATTCGGTTGGAAGACAAACACTATTAACACAATTTTGCTTGCTTGAGGGTCCACAGCTTCTGTTATTTTATTAACTGCCTGTTAACGGCAGTACAATTTTTAAATTGGTCAGTAAAAACTAACGAGCAGCCAAATTTTATTAACAGTCCATTACTGGTGGTACAGTTTTCAAATTGGTCAGGAAAAACTACTGTGTAGCCAGTAGAGCTCTTCCACTGCTCAAACTGATCAATGTACACTGGAGTAAAATTTTTGTATTAGTGTAACATACTGTGAAAGATTATTTAGGAGCACTATCCTTTAAAAAGCTATCATATTTAACATAAATCTGACTCATAAAAACCAAAAGTCATATGGTCTGACAATGAGCCCCCCCTCTCCCCTCTTTTAGCCTTTCCAACACATACTCACCAGTTCTATTAACGTGCACCCATACAATGCCTCTTTTCTGTTCAACTTTGCAAGTGTGCTCCACATGTCTTAACACAAGCACACATGCAAATTTTGTTCAAACTGGAGACCATGTCTCAAGGGAATCTCTTGCACTGCTTAGAGGATGACACATCCTTGTGACTAATTAGTGCCTGTGTGCATTTCATTTTGTACACTGTTGCTGTTATGCTATGAGGTGATTTATGTGCAACAATGTCTGTTGACCCTAAAGAAGCCATACTGAACTTTATAGATGAATTGAGATGAAGACTAGTCATAGGGAACTCCACTTCTAATAATTATTCAAATTTTTCAATTCTAAAAGTATTAATACAACCACCAAACACAATAATGTTATAATTAACCAAAAATTTCATTGATATATAATAATTACTCCCAGCACAATTTTTAAAAAATTGAAGGAGATGGCAGTTACTATAATAATACCATGTGGTGTGGATTATTAAGTATGGGTAAACAAATGAACTGTGCTTCTTGTGACATCAGTTGGTTAAGAAAACTGCAACATCTTACAGACAAATGCCTTGAACCTTATGATTCCATTTGCTTTGAAAGCAGTTCTACACCTATCCTTTAAGCTGACGAACACAATGAAAAATTTTTGGCAGCACTCACCATAACCAATCTTAGTAAACTGTGGTGAAGAAATCATTTGTAGATATGTTTTCTACTTACTCAGGAAGGAAATCATTAAACACTTTAGCAGCATATGATTAGTGAAAAATAAACATTACTTTTTCTGTTTTCTTAAAGCATCAAATTTTAAAGTGTTTTCTTCCATAATTTTCTAGTAACTTCCCATAACTCCATAATTAAGGTGACAAATCTGTAACAATTATGTACAGTCCTCAATACTTGGCAGTTCTGCCAACAATATCTCTGAACTATTTTGAATTTATAGGACTAAATGCTGCAATTCTTTTGTTTCAAAATGTAAAGTAAATAGCTGAAACAGTAGTAGGTGTTGCCAATGAAAGTGTTTTTGCCAGCTTTAAAACTGAAAACATTTCACTATACATAACAGTATCTTGCATGGAGATATTACAAAAACACACAATGTTCCCTTTGGGTATCTCTTCTAAATGAGGTTATAAAGGCATTCATTCAGGTTTTGTGTGATCCACCGCATGTGCATTTCTTTAGTAAATTTTAATTCCTCACTTTTCAAAAGATCTCATGGCCTTCTGTACTATAAAGATGTCTCCTCTGATGGCAGGAAACAATAAAATATGACCAACAAGGACAGGGTCATGTAGAAAACAGGTTTGGCACTGCACTCTTATTGAAACAAGATTGTATTGGCATCATTTGTAGCATGAATTAAACTCTGAAAATTGGACACATTATTTCAAACACGCTAAAGGATAACATGGTGGCAAAAAGAGTTGCAACATTTTTTACCTATTTTACATATCCTCCTTAAATTAAGACCAATATTTAATACTAGTAGGCTTCTTTTGTCCAGTAATGCCCTGTGCTAGTCGGTTCATTTCTGCTACTCGTCATTACCTCTTTCTTTGATTTACTCTTAAACTGTATTCCTTACTCATTGGACAGCACCCCATTCAACAAGTTCTATAATTCTTCCTCTCTTTCATAGAGCATAGCAATGTCAACAGCAAATCTTATTACATATTCTTTCATTCTGGATTTGAAACTCACTCCTGAATTTTTCCTTTTATTTCTGTTATTGCTCTTTTAATTTGTAGACTGAACAGTATGAGATGAAAGACTATATACATGTCCCCTTTCTAATCCAAGCACTTTGTTTCTGATCTTCAGTCCTATTTTTACCTTTTTTGTTCATATACACATTGTATATTACCCCTATTTCCCTGCAGATTACACCTAGTTTCCTCAGAATTACAAACATTATACACCATTTTATAGCATCAGAAACTGTTCTAGATGTACTAATCCTATGAACACGTTATGGTTTTTCTGAAGTCTTGCTTTCATTATCAAGCATATAGTCAGAACTGTCCGCTGGTACCTGTACTTTTCCTAAAGCCAAACAGACTGTCATCTATTATATCCTTAAATTTCTTCATTGCTATTCTGTACATCACTCTTGTCAGAAACTTGTGATGCTAAGCTGATTGTGTGATAGTTCTTGCACTAAATGCCCTTGCTACCTTCAGAACTGCATGGATTATATTTTCCAAAAGTCTGAAGGTATGGTTATCAACCCCCCTCTCTGCCACGGTCAGTTTGGGATTCCTGATGGAATGTCATCTATGCCTTTAGCCTTATTTGATTGCAGGCCTCCCAAAGCTTTGTTAAACTTATTCCAACAAAGGATCACCTAAGTCTTCTAACTTTTCTTTTATCATGTCATCAGACACATCCTCCCACATGTAGAGGCCTAGTACTCTGTACACCTAGCAGTTCATGTCTCTGAGTTCAACACTAGAATCCCTTTCACACTCTTTGTGCTGCTGCATTTGCTCTTAATTTACAGAAGGTTGCTTTGACTTTTTTTTACATGCTGAATCAGTCCTTCCAACAACCATTTCATTTCTGATTTATTTACATATTTTCTGGAATTATTTCACCTTGACCTCACTACTTTCCTACTTATTTCACACATAAGTTACTTATTTCCTGCACATTTCTTACTTCCTTCTTTCACTGATCAATTAATGTCCTACTTCTGTTACAAGGTTTCTTCACAGCTACCTTCCCTGTACCTAAATTTGTCTGCCTAATTTCTGTGATTGTGCTTATCAGATATTTCCATTCTTTTTCAATTGACCTGCCTATTGTGGTATCAATTAGCACACTGTTTATGCCTCAGAGAACTTCAAACAAACATCATTGTCCTCAGTAGCTCAATACCCACTTCCTTCACCATTAATAGTTCTGTCATTATTAAATTGTGATATGAATCTATATCTGCTCCTGGGTACACCTTACAATCCACTATCTGATTTTTCAATTTGTCAAAAAATGATGTAATTCAGCTATAACCTTATGTCTCTAGGCCTCCTGCTCTTGCAAAGTGTATTCATTATTAATAGCTAAAATTTACAGAATAGCTGAATTTATCTTTTCACTTTGTCACTGGTATGTAATGGCATGGTAATGCTGTTATAATTGTCTTTATGACCAATAATATAGAGAAAGTAGTAACAAATGGAAAAAAAAAAATATTTCAAGAACTGACACGTTCAAAAATGTGATCTTCAGCAATGCAACCTCTGTGCCACTGAAATGAAAGTAAAAAAAATATGTGGTTAGTATATTTCACAAACTTGCTTCTGTTCTCCTTATCAATGCAGGTGGAACTGTCATGGCAGTTTAAGGATGTGTTTGGTAGTTAACAATTTAATATGAATTGCACAGCCAGCTGGATTGGCTGAGCGGTTCTAGGCACTACAGTCTGGAACCATGCGACCGCTATGGTCGCAAGTTCGAATCCTGCCTCAGGCATGGATGTGTGTGATGCCCTTAGGTTAGTTAGGTTTAAGTAGTCCTAAGTTCTAGGGGACTGATGACCACAGAGGTTACGTCCCATAGTGCTCAGAGCCATTTGAACCATATTTTTGAATTGCACAGTTACTGTTACTTGAGCCAAAAGAGAAGATATAAGTGATATTGAATTGTTACTGGCTGCTGTCAAAATTCTCGTACTTAGCTATTCACTGCAAATATTTCAAATTTTCCTTTCTTGCTCTGCTACTAAGTGTCTATAAATGCCTTTGAACTAATCACATAAATTACGAGTCGTCTCTCAAGAGCTATTATGAGATTGATCATTAAGTACTCATGGTAGTTGGTAATTTCCTTAACCTAACATTCCACATAATTATTTAGTTTATTTTATTTTTATTTTTACTTTTTTTTTTTTTTAGTATCAGCGATGTGGGAATAGCAAAGTCATGTATTTACCAATCATTTTTGTGTTAATAACACTTTTTTTTATTATTTCAATTGATAACAGCTAAAAACAAAAGTGATGACTCGTAGTGGCACTACACTATAAACTGATGATTATAGCTGAACCTGACTCTGAACTGTGAATTTTCACCAGTCAAGTATGGTCCAGATATAACATTTATGCAATGCAGATTTCTAGGTTAAGTTTGATCTAAGGTCATTTTCTATCTTGACCTATAGTTAAATGCTGTATTCAGTTGCCCCTTAGGGGAGTAATCCTTTTGAACTGAATTATGCATGCAACTCAGCAGACACACTTAACTCAATAGCAGAGTAGGTCTACTGTGTATCCATCTAGCTTCATAGTCCATATGCAAAAAAGATACATATATGGCGTAAACGGTCCTAGCCCACTGTCAGTAGGTGTGTACAATCTGTTTCCAAACATTGGTTACCTATCTTTGGTCACATTCCACACCCTTATATCAGACAGAAAAGTGAGGTACTGTACATATACCAGATGACTGTTGATAAAATTAACTATCAAACATTAAATGATGCGTTCCCTGTCAATAAAAAATAATTAAAATCGAGGCATCTCATTCTTATTGTGGCCAGGTTTCTTACTGAAAATTAATTCAATGCCACTGATACATGGAAATGCTGCTGGCAACAAAAGTGTTCCCTACCATGCCTGAAAGTGTCCTACATGCAGGAGAAAATCTGTGGGCATGACAAGCCTTGGGAAATTTGTGGATTTGAATGGGGTATGGAAGATGTGTACACACATTCCACAAGTGAGACAAATCTTCATTACGGTCTTGGGACTCTGGTGTGGGATAGCAGACAGTTGCTCATTTGTTATCATGTCCCACAGGGGCCTGCAATGGTCATTTTGAAGAATTCCTGACAGTGATGATTAGTGTGATGAACTGTATAATAGAGCTCAATATTCTCTTAGACTTATGGCCATTTGTGACATATAATGCTTGAGAGCTGTGTTGAAATGTTGATATGTAGCATTTCAGTAATCATTATATATGTGTCATTTGATTGAAAATCTGTTAAACCTTACATAAAATTGGTTATTCCATCTGTTTCTCCTACTTACCTTCTTCCCAAATCCAGAAGGTTTTGCCAATGGTGAGTTCATTGTTACTGTTATCGTCTTCAGTTCAGAGACTAGTTTGATGCAGCTCTCCATGCTACTCTACCCTGTGCAAGTTTCTTCATCTCCCAGTACTTACTGCAACCTACATCCTTCTGAATCTGCTTAGTGTATTCATCTATTGGTCTTCCTCTACAATTTTTACCCTCCACACTACCCTCCAATACTAAATTGGCGATCCCTCAATGCCTCAGATCATGTTCTACCAACCGATCCCTTCTTCTAGTCAAGTTGTGCCACAAATTTCTCTTCTCCCCAATTCTGTTCAATACCTCCTCATTAGTTATGTGATCTACCCATCTAATCTTCAGCATTCTCCTGTAGCACAACATTTCAAAAGCTTCTATTCTCTTCTTATCCAAACTATTTATCATCCATGTTTCACTTCCATACATGGCTACACTCCGTACTAATACTTTCAGAAATGACTTCCTGACACTTAAATCTATACTGTTGTTAACAAATATCTCTTTTTCAGAAACACTTTCTTTGTCATTGCCAGTCTACATTTTATATCCTCTCTACTTCGACCATCATCAGTTATTTTGCTCCCCAAATAGCAAAACTCATTTACTACCTCAAGTGTCTCATTTCCTAATCTAATTCCCTCAGCATCACACAAGTTAACTCAACTACATTCCATTATCCTTGTTTTGCTTTTCTTGATGTTCATCTTATATCCTCCTTTCAGGACACTGTCCATTCCGTTCAACTGCTCTTCCAGGTCCTTTGCTGTCTCTAAGAGAATTACAATGTCATCGGTGAACCTCAATGTTTTTATTTCTTCTCCATGGATTTTAATTTTTACTCTGAATTTTTCTTTTGTTTCCTTTACTGCTTGCTCAATATACAGATTGAATAACATCAGGGATAGGTTACAACCCTGTCTCACTCCCTTCCCAACCTCTGCTTCCCTTTAATGCCCGCCGACTCTTATAACTGCCATCTGGTTTCTGTACAAATTGTAAATAGCCTATAGCTCCCTGTATTTTACCCCTGCCACCTTCAGAATTTGAAAGAGAGTATTCCAGTCAACATTGTCAAAAGCTTTCTCTAAGTCTACAAATGCTAGAAACGTAGGTTTGCCTTTCCTTAATCTACTTTCTAAGATAAGTCATAGGGTCAGTATTGGCTCACGTGTTCCAACATTTCTATGGAATCCAAACTGATCTTCAAGGAGGTCAGCTTCTACTAGTTTTTCCATTCGTCTGTAAAGAATTTGCGTTAGTATTATGCAGCCGTGACTTATTAAACTGATAGTTCGGTAATTTTCGCATCTGTCAACACCTGCTTTCTTTGGGATTAGAATTATTATATTCTTCTTGAAGTCTGAGGGTATTTTGCCTGTCTCATATATCTTGCTTGCCAGATGGTAGAGTTTTGTCAGGACTGGCTCTCCCAAGGCTGTCAGTAGTTCTAATGGAATGTTGTCTACTCGCGGGGCCTTGTTTCGACTCAGGTCTTTCAGTGCTCTGTCAAACTCAACATGCAGTATCTTATCTCCCATTACATCTTCATCTACATTCTCTTCCATTTCCATAATACTGTCCTCAAGTACATCACCCTTGTGTAGACCCTCTATATACTCCTTCCACCTTTCTGCTTTCCCTTCTTTGCTTAGAATTGGGTTTACATCTGAGCTCTTGATATTCGTACAAGTGGTTCTCTTTTCTCCAAAGGTCTTTTTAATTTTCCTGTAGGCAGTATCTATCTTACCCCTAGTGATATATGCACATACATCCTTACATTTGTCCTCTAGCCATCGCTGCTTAGCCATTTTGCACTTCCTGTCGATCTCATTTTTGAGACGCTTGTATTCCATTTTGTCTGCTTCATTTACTGCATTTTTATATTTTCTCCTTTCATCAATTAAATTCTATATATCTTTGGTTACCCTAGTATTTCTATTAGCCCTTGTCTTTTATCTACTTGATGCTCTGCTGCCTTCAATATTTCATCTCTCAAAGCTAGCCATTCTTCTTCTACTGTATTTCTTGCCCCCATTCTTGTCATTCATTCCCTAATGCTCTCTCTGAAACTCTCTACAACCTCTGGTTCTGTCAGTTTACCTAGGTCCCATCTCCTTACATTCACATCTTTTTGCAGTTTCTTCAGTTTTAATCTGCAGTTCATGACCAATATATTGTGGTCAGAGTCCACATCTACCCCTGGAAATGTCTTACAATTTAAAACCTGGTTCCTAAATCTCTGTCTTACCATTATATAATCTATCTAAAACCTTCTCGCATCTCCAGGCCTCTTTCATGTATACAACCTTCTTTCATGATTCTCAAACCAAGTGTTAGCTATGATTAAGTTATGCTCTGTGCAAAATTCTACCCGGCGGCTTCCTCTTTCATTCCTTCCCCCATTCCATATTCACCTACTACGTGTCATTATGAACTGAAAAACAACATATGAAATAAGTATCTTCATTCACTCTCCATTTGGAAGCATACTGGTTTCAAAATCATGGAGGCCCATGCCACATTCTTTTCTTTATCTTGTCAGGCAATCCTGAAAATATGAATGAAGACATATCAATAATTACCATCAACTCCCTGCCGCCATTGGATAAGCAGCTGCAGCAGCAAGTCGTATACTCCTAGCTCACTCATTTGTTACATAGTTTAATTCTTAATTTCTTTGCGAGTTTTTGGTACTTGCATTGTTTAATTCATAAATTTCGGGCGTATTATAGTATTTGAGAGTTGTAGCATCGCGTTTTAGTACCTGAATAGAGTAAAATCGCGTAGTCTCCTTCCGCCGCCAAGCACTGTGTCAGCAGTGTGCAAGTAGCAGCATTACTGCATTTACTAGGCAATCTTGTATTTTAATAACCGTTTAAATTTTGTGTCGATTTGTTTGCGCTCTCTGTAGATTAGTTCAGACGTTCTTTGCAAAACAGTTTTCAGCATGGATAGGGACTGCAACTGCTGTGTTTGGATGCAGGCTGAGTTGGCATCCCTTCGCTCCCAGCTTCAGGCAGTGTTGGCTTCGGTCACACAGCTTGAGGCTGTTGCCAATGGGCATCACTGTGGGGTTCCGGATGGGGGTTTGTCGGGGACGGCCAGCTCGTCCCACGCATCCCCCGATCAGACTACGACTGTGATTGCCCGGGATACTGCCTGCATTGAGGCTGATCCCTCACCTGTGGTAGAGTGGGAGGTCGTCTCAAGGTGTGGCAGGGGGCGAAAGACATTCTGGAGGGCTGAACGGAAGACCTCTCCAGTTTGTCTGATGAACTGGTTTCAGGCTCTGTCTCAGGCTCATACTGATCTTCGGCCTGACATGGCTGCTTGTCCTGTTCCAGAGGTTGCCCCTCAGTCTGCAAGATCCGGGCAGTCGCATAGGGTGGGCTTACTGGTAGTTGGCAGCTCCAACGTCAGGCGCGTTATGGGGCCCCTTAGGGATATGGCAGCAAGAGAGGGGAAGAAAACCAATGTGCACTCCATGTGCATACCGGGGGGAGTCATTCCAGATGTGGAAAGGGTCCTTCCAGATGCCATGAAGGGTACAGGGTGCACCCATCTGCAGGTGGTCGCTCATGTCGGCACCAATGATGTGTGTCGCTATGCATCCGAGGAAATCCTCTCTGGCTTCCGGCGGCTATCTGATTTGGTGAAGACTGCCAGTCTCACTAGCGGGATGAAAGCAGAGCTCACCATCTGCAGCATCGTCGACAGGACTGACTGCGGACCTTTGGTACAGAGCCGAGTGGAGGGTCTGAATCAGAGGCTGAGACGGTTCTGCGACCGTGTGGGCTGCAGATTCCTCAACTTGCGCCATAGGGTGGTGGGGTTTCAGGTTCCACTGGATAGGTCAGGAGTCCACTACACGCAACAAGTGGCTACATGGGTAGCAGGAGTTGTGTGGCGTGGGCTGGGCGGTTTTTTAGGTTAGATGGCCTTGGGCAAGTACAGAAAGGGCAACAGCCTCAACGGGTGCAGGGCAAAGTCAGGACATGCGGGGACCAAGCAGCAATCGGTATTGTAATTGTAAACTGTTGAAGCTGTGTTGGTAAAGTACCGGAACTTCAAGCACTGGTAGAAAGCACCGAAGCCGAAATCGTTATAGGTACAGAAAGCTGGTTGAAGCCAGAGATAAATTCTGCCGAAATTTTTACAAAGGTACAGACGGTGTTTAGAAAGGATAGATTGCATGCAACCGGTGGTGGAGTGTTCGTCGCTGTTAGCAGTAGTTTATCCTGTAGTGAAATAGAAGTGGATAGTTCCTGTTAATTATTATGGGTGGAGGTTACACTCAACAACCGAGCTAGGTTAATAATTGGCTCCTTTTACCGACCTCCCGACTCAGCAGCATTAGTGGCAGAACAACTGAGAGAAAATTTGGAATACATTTCACATAAATTTTCTCAGCATGTTACAGTCTTAGGTGGAGATTTCAATTTACCAGATATAGACTGGGACCCTCAGATGTTTAGGACGGGTGGTAGGGACAGAGCATCGAGTGACATTATACTGAGTGCACTATCCGAAAATTACCTCGAGCAATTAAACAGAGAACTGACTCATGGAGATAGCATCTTGGACCTACTGATAACAAACAGACCCGAACTTTTCGACTCTGTATGTACAGAACAGGGAATCAGTGATCATAAGGCCGTTGCAGCATCCCTGAACATGGAAGTTAGTAGGAATGTAAAAAAAGGGAGGAAGGTATATCTGTTTAGCAAGAGTAATAGAAGGCAGATTTCAGACTACCTAACAGATCAAAATGAAAATTTCTGTTCTGACACTGACAATGTTGAGTGTTTATGGAAAAAGTTCAAGGCAATCGTAAAATGCGTTTTAGACAGGTACATGCCGAGTAAAACTGTGAGGGACGGGAAAAACCCACCGTGGTACAACAACAAAGTTAGGAAACTACTGCGAAAGCAAAGAGAGCTTCACTCTAAGTTTAAATGCAGCCAAAACCTCTCAGACAAACAGAAGCTAAATGATGTCAAAGTTAGCGTAAGGAGGGCTACGCGTGAAGCATTCAGTGAATTCGAAAGTAAAATTCTATGTACCGACTTGACAGAAAATCCTAGGAAGTTCCGGTCTTACGTTAAATCAGTAAGTGGCTCGAAACAGCATATCCAGACACTCCAGGATGATGATGGCTTTGAAACAGAGGATGACACACGTAAAGCTGAAATACTAAACACCTTTTTCCAAAACTGTTTCACAGAGGAAGACTGCACTGCAGTTCCTTCTCTAAATCCTCGCACAAATGAAAAAATGGCTGACATCGAAATAAGTGTCCAAGGAATAGAAAAGCAACTGGAATCACTCAACAGAGGAAAGTCCACTGGACCTGATGGGATACCAATTCGATTCTACACAGAGTACGCGAAAGAACTTGCCCCCCTTCTAACAGCCGTGTACCGCAAATCTCTAGAGGAACGGAAGGTTCCAAATGATTGGAAAAGAGCATAGGTAGTCCCAGTCTTCAAGAAGGGTCATCGAGCAGATGCGCAAAACTATAGACCTATACCTCTGATGTCGATCTGTTGTAGAATTTTAGAACATGTTTTTTGCTCGAGTATCATGTCGTTTTTTGGAAACCCAGAATCTACTATGTAGGAATCAACATGGATTCTGGAAACAGCGATCGTGTGAGACGCAACTCGCTTTATTTGTTTGTGAGACCCAGAAAATATTAGATACAGGCTCCCAGGTAGATGCTATTTTTCTTGACTTCCGGAAGGCGTTCGATACAGTTCCGCACTGTCGCCTGATAAACAAAGTAAGAGCCTAGGGAATATCAGACCACCTGTGTGGCTGGATTGAAGAGTTTTTAGCAAACAGAACACAGCATGTTGTTATCAATGTAAAGTAACCTCTGACGTGCCACAGGGGAGTGTTATGGGACCATTGCTTTTCACAATATATATAAATGACCTAGTAGATAGTGTCGGAAATCCCATGCGGCTTTTCGCGGATGATGCTGTAGTATACAGAGAAGTTGCAGCATTAGAAAATTGTAGCGAAATGCAGGAAGATCTGCAGCGGATAGGCACTTGGTGCAGGGAGTGGCAACTGACCCTTAACATAGACAAATGTAATGTATTGCGAATACATAGAAAGAAGGATCCTTTATTGTATGATCATATGATAGCGGAACAAACACTGGTAGCAGTTACTTCTGTAAAATATCTGGGAGTATGCGTGCGGAACGATTTGAAGTGGAATGATCATATAAAATTAATTGTTGGAAGGTGGGTACCAGGTTGAGATTCATTGGGAGAGTCCTTAGAAAATGTAGTCCATCAACAAAGGAGGTGGCTTACAAAACACTCGTTCGACCTTTACTTGAGTATTGCTCATCAGTGTGGGATCCATACCAGATCGAGTTGACGGAGGAGATAGAGAAGATCCAAAGAAGGGTGGTGCATTTCGTCACAGGGTTATTTGGTAACCGTGATAGCGTTATGGAGATGTTTAACAAATTCAAGTGGCAGACTCTGCAAGAGAGGCGCTCTGCATCGCGGTGTAGCTTGCTCGCCAGGTTTTGAGAGGGTGCGTTTCTGGATGAGGTATCGAATATATTGCTTCCCCCTACTTATACCTCCCGAGGGGATCACAAATGTAAAATTAGAGAGATTGGAGCGCGCATGGAGGCTTTCAGACAGTCGTTCTTCCCGCGAACCATACGCGACTGGAACAGGAACGGGAGGTAATGACAGTGGCACGTAAAGTGCCCTCCGCCACACACCGTTGGTAGGCTTGCGGAATATAAATGTAGATGTAGATGTAGATCTTATCTACACTGTAAAAAGAAGTTCTGCATTACAGCACACAGAGACAAAAAGGAATGAAAGCTGACAAATATTTCAGATACAGAGTTCCCTCCATTTAGCAAAAGAAAGAGAGGTATTGCAGAGAAGATTACACATGAATTAAGTCAATCAGAACTCCATACAAAGAAATCACAGCAGGACTTTCTAGTTAGCCCATCCACAAGTTCTGAACGTTTTGTTAGTAGAAGTAAAAGTTTGAGTAATCTATAAAGAATAAATAAAGAAGTAATAAGTCATCTTGTGTCAAATCACTTCATTTACAAAGTTACCCTCTGAAATTATTGCTCATCTGAAACACCAAAACAACAGTCACACATGCCAAATGGGGAATGTAGATCAATCCTTGACACCATTACCACTAAGAGTGCAGCAATGAACCCAATTTTTGTATCATCATCATCATCACCATCATCCTCTCTATAACACTCACTTTTTTAATATTTACTTTTTGCTCATTTGTCCACATTTTGTTTCCTGTTTGGTATGAATATAGATTCATATTTTGTTACTCTTGCTATCATCTATACTTAATTTTAAAATTAAACTTGCTGCCTATATTCTCTCACCAAGTGTTTTGTTGGAAGACAAAATGGAATGGAAGAAAAAATATAAGACAAAATTCAGATGGAATGGAAGACAAAATGGAAGACAATGGAAGACAAAATTCAGTGAATGTTTGAGAAGTAGAATTTGAACTATTATATACATACCACAGAATGTTAAAAAACTGTACAGTCCAATTAAACTGATTACTATGTGCCAAATAAGCCTATAGCAACATGGCTTGGAGGTGCCTGGTTCTTCAGAAGTGTGTGTATGCCATTTGATGATGAGGAGAGAAGAAGAAAGAGGATGAAACGTGGTACTAGTTCATAGCCTACTCCTCTCAATTAACATTGACAGGGGTACCAAGCTTCAAATCCCTATCTGACAGATGGATTACCATGAACAATGCAGTCAGTCTTCACACTGTAACACACTGTGAAGAGGTTTGGAATTTAATCTGGGACAGTGATTGAAAAACTGGTGGTCAGTCCCACTCCCCATGGTGGCCAAATACTGGCAGTGAAAATTTCATACACCATTGGGATTTGAGCTGGCTTACCTCTGAATTGAGTGGCACCACACAGTACAAGTGTAGTCAATGATGGGGGGAGGTTTAACTAGCTACAGGTTACACAAAAAATTCCCACCTCTGAAGAGTACCTACAGAATATTGCCCCTCTATGACAGATTCTTCTCACACATATATTCCGAGGCAAATAAAATGAAACACCATCAAGGAATTATCTGAATGGGACAGAAATAGGTGAATTTGAAGTATATATACTGATAAAAAATGATTACAATTTTATAAAAATTGGATGATTTATCCCAGAAAAAGAGCTTCACAAATTGAGCAACAGTCCAACTCTGGCCCTTATGCAAGCAGTTTTCAGCTTGTTATTGGCTGATAGAGATGTTGAATATCCTTATGAGGGATATCGTGCCAAATTCTGGCCAAATGGTGTGTAATGTCATCAAAATCCCAAGACGGTTTGAGTGCTGTGCCAATGCTCCAAATGTTCTCAAGTCAGAAGAGATCCAGCAATGTTGCTGGCCGAGGTAACACTTGTTAAACATGAAGACAAGTGGTAAAACTCTTGCCATGTGTGAGCAGACATTATATTGATGAAATGTAAGCCCAGAAGGGCTGTTAAACGGAGCATAGACTATTTTTGTGTACCACCATGCAGTAAGTGGATGACTTCTGAAGGGATCCTACTATGAATAGAAATAGCACCCCAGAGCAGCACTGGTTGTTGGGCTATATGGCTAGTGACAGTCAGGTTGGTATCTTACTGCTGCCTACACCATCTCCTGACATATCTTCAGCCGGCCGAAGTGGCCGTGCGATTAAAGGCGCTGCAGTCTGGAACCGCAAGACCGCTACGGTCGCAGGTTCGAATCCTGCCTCGGGCATGGATGTTTGTGATGTCATTAGGTTAGTTAGGTTTAACTAGTTCTAAGTTCTAGGGGACTAATGACCTCAGCAGTTGAGTCCCATAGTGCTCAGAGCCATTTGACATATCTTCTGCCAGGAATCTCACTGACTGTAGTAGAATTGTCTTCTTCAGTGATGAGTCCTGCTTTGAAGTGATCCCCTATGACCAGAGTGTATTGTGACATACAAGATCTGCAAACACAATGAGTCTTGTTTGTGTTTCAACATAGACTGTTTCCATTATTTTGATGGAAGACTTCTTGCAAACAGACCCATAATGAATGCCATTCTGTAAGCCTCAATCGTTACCCTTAAGCTCTTATGATGGACTGCATCTTCAAGTAAATAGAGCACATCAAATCATAAAAAAAGAAACAGTTACAGTCTAAGTGGAGCCACAGTTAATCATAACAAAAATGCAACATTTAGGACCTGTCTACCCCACATTGAGGAACTTATTTCACAACCTTCACTTGAAGCCGTGTGTGTTTCTGGCAAAACTTAACTGCCTTAACTTAAAGTATCATTTTGAACCATGACATGTCTCGCCTTTTATTTCAATTATTTGGAAACCAATGCTTTTGCACATTCATCAGGTCTCACAACATACTACTGCAAGCAACATTCTGTAGATACCAGTTTGGAGGATGTGCTAAAAACTTAAAAGTCACCAGTAAATTCCAACTTTATGTCCATATATCCTGTTTAATACAAAAGCAAATGGCACCACACTCAAACCTCTCTCCAGATGGGTACAGTTTTTCTGGAGAAAATTATTTTAAAGGTATCATTTTACTAAAGGATATTGACAGCCATGACATTCTGTATAATACTCATAACTGCTCATAAAAACTTTCTTGTGACATTATCTGTTACAGCATAAAGCCAAGTGCTGTCACACCAGTCAGGATGACAGAGAAGAGATGGCTGTGAGAAGAAGTCAGCCAATCGCACACTGACCAACCCCTCTCCAGGATGACAATGCGACAGTAGCGACCCCTATGCAAAGAGGATATAAGCGCCATGACCGGCTGGCAGCACCCCAGTTCAACAAAAGCTTCAAGATTAGAGATTTGAATAGCAGCATCAACTATATTACTTCGCTTGTACACTATGTGGCACGGATTTGGAATTATTTATACTGAATAAGATCAATTATTCTCGAACCGAGTACTCAGGTTTCTTAATCAACCCTTATTTGATGAGAGGGCTGGACCTAATATTTGGCAATGAGAAGGAGAATTAACACCAATGTAGTGAACTGTTCATGTTTTGCACCCAAAGCCTGGGCTTTTGTGTTTTACTGATGCCTTAATTCTACCTTGTCTTTTCTTTGCACATGTGTGTTTACATGTTTTAACAGTGTCTCTTATAGTGTTTCTTCTATTCAGCATTTTCAGGTGCATGTTGCAGAAATTTCCTTTGCTTGTGTGCTTATTTTTATTGCTTGCCTTGTCTGTTTATTACATTTGTCTATTCCAAAATGAACAACCCACCTCTCCCACTTCCTGCTCAGGCACCTCAGCTGCAAGCAATAAATGCAATGAAGCTAACACAGATGTTTCAGTGTCAGGTGCAGCAGATAGCTGCTCTACTAAACACAGTACAGCAGCTCCTGTTGAATCAAGACACCACTACAGTGTAACAGACAACTGTAGCTCCGAGTGCCATACCGCCATTTCGCCAGTTTAACGAAAAAGACGAGGAATGGCTTGAGTGTTTGTGACAGTATGAAGCCCACATCATTTCTCATAATGTGTCAGGTACTGTGAAACTACATTACTTTTTGTCAATGGTAGGAAGTGCAGTCTTTCACCTTAGGAAATGTAGTCTTTTGCCTCCTTCAGAAATTGTTTCCTAATGCTTCTCCAAGTGCATTTTCCTATGATCAGGTTGTAGAGTCTATAACTAATGATTATGGCCAACAAGCGAATGTGGTGACAGCTAGGTACGAATTCTTTAATTGAAAGAAAAGGTCAGAACAAACTTATCATGAGTGGGTAACAGATTTGCAGGGTATGAGAAGGAAATGCAAATTCAAATGTGCTTGTGGTGCTTTAAATTCCATCATTATGTTGTATGATGTGATTGTGTACAATGTAACTGATGTCAAGACTTCCAGAACAGATTTTGAAACAGTCTGATCCACCGTTTCAGCATGTAGTGCAAATTCTAGATCAGGTGCCGTAGCGGCCGAGAAATCTGACCAGCCACAGTTTGTCAGGTTGTCATCGCTTGCTTCTGACTGGCCCATTAGGCAGCAACAGCCCACATGTGCCAAGCCATGTAAACAGTTCTCTACACAGGCAAATGGAATTAATTCGCCTTGGTGCTATTCACGGCACAAACACCAAGACTGCCCTTCCAGGCAAGCACAACGTTATACTTGTGGCAAGAAAGGTCACGTACAATCTGTATGTTTGCAGTGGAACAAATATAAGAATACTCCTCAATCACATAAATCTAGTCAGAAGGCACATGTAATCAATGCAGTGTATTCCAACTGACACATATCTTCAAATATTACTATATGAAGAATCTCAAAACATGTGTGTTGTGAACAGTCATTTGGACTTGTTTAAATAAATGGGTTTGGCTTTTTGCAGTGCTTATGCACCTGCCATTTTCCAAGGGTGTTTGGAACAGCTGATTGGCCAAGTAATAAACTGTTCAAACTATTTGGACAATATTGTCACAGTGGGTCGTACACAAGAAGAACACATTGCAAATTTGCGTGCTTTGTTTTGTGTGTTATCTGATACAGGACTTAAGTGTGGACTGGACAAGTGTGATTTTTTTTTTAACCTGAGTTGCATTATCTTGATCATTTCATGAACAGTCAAGATATACATCCTCTTCAGTCATATTTGTTAGCCATATGGGACCTGCCAGTTCCTCACAATGTCACAGAATTGCAGTCAGTATTAGGGAAAATTAAATATTATAATCGGTTCATACCGAAAGCTGCACAAATCGCAGCTCCATTGCATCACAAGAACATCTTCTTTGTTTGGACAGATAAGTGACAAGATGCTTTTCAAAAACTTAGAGATGCATTGCTCAGTGATCGATGCTTGGTTCTCTTTGATCCTTACAAACCAGTTGTGTTGCAAGCTGGCACTTTCTCATACAGAATTGGTGCCGTGCTTTCACACAGATTTGGTAATAAAGAGAGGCCTATTCTTTTTCATCAAAAGTGTTGACCAAACTCAGTGTAACTATTCACAAATAGAGAAAGAGGCATTGGCTATTGTGTACAGTGTCACCAAATTCCATCACTATTTGTATGGCAGGAAATTCTACTTACTGATGGACCACAAGCCATTGCCACCCCCGTTTTATCCAATGAAGTAAGTTCCTGTATGAAATGTCAAAAAATTGCAAAGATGGGGTTTGTTGTTGTCTCAGTACCAGTATGAGATTGTGTATCGTCCGACAGCTCAACGTGGAAATGCGGACACACTTTCACGTCTTCCGATTGGCCCTGACACAGACTTTGATGCTTCTGCTGCATCATGTCATCACATTGATGCTCATGACTCTGAACTGCTTCAATCCTTTCCTCTGAAATATAGGAAAATTGCACAGGCCATGGAAGCAGATTCAGATTTGAACATTTTGCTAAAACACATTTGCACATCTTGGCTTTGCTCACTACATGGCATAAAGAACTCTGTAGTGTGCTCATACTCTGCACATTGGCTTAGCCTTGCTAGCAAGGTGCAGTTCTTGTTCATAATGGCATTTGACAGTCATTTCTGTAGACCCCAAAAAGCTTTGCAAAAAGAAGTGTTGCAGTTATTTCACCAGGAACACTGGGGGACTGTTCATATGAAACAGTTAACATGTACACACTGTACTTGGCAGGTATGGACACCAGAACAGATGACATCACAGTGTCATGGATGTGTGGAAAATCAGTCTGCTCTGCCCCAAAAATTCTCTTCTTATCCTAAGTCACAATCACCAAGGCAAGGAGCGCACATAGATTTTGTGAGACCTTTTTGGAACACAAGGTGGTTGATTGTGGGAGACTCTTATAGCAAGTTTCCAATTGTTGTGCCAATTACCTCAACAACATCATGTAGCACAGTTCAGGCATTGTGCTGTATTTTTTCCTCAAAGGTTTGCCTGAAGTCATAGTGCTGAACATGGCCCTCAATTAATGTCAAATTAATTTTAAACATTCTGTTAACACAATGGCATACAGCATCTAAATAGTGTGCCATTCAATTCACAGTCAAACAACAAAGCAGAATATTTTGTGAGAACCTTCAAGCAGCAGATGACCAAACTTTGCACCACACACACCAATGAGCAAGCACTGCAACTGTTTCTCACCTCCTATTGTTCATATCCACAAGATTGACCATCGCTGGCAGAATTGCTTCACGACTGCCACTATCAGACACTGCTCCAGCCTTCTCTGCATCCAGCACTGAAGGAAGGCCACAAGTATCACTTCATGCTGGATGATATTGTGTTTTTCAGGGTTTTTAGAAGCAAGAGACAGTGGGCATGAGGTGAGATCCTTCATCAACTTGGCATATGCGTGTATCTCATATCAGGTCCAGATAGATTGCAGTGCCAATATCACTATCAAATTCGCCACTGTCATGCGCACAATGATCCTTCTGTGTCTCTTCCCCCAGATTCACTGATCTCTAGGACAGCATGGCCACAACAGCTGCCAAAGGGTGTTGTAGTGACGCCATTGGCGAATCCATGGAAACGAAGCCTTCTTCTTCTTCTTCTTCTTCTCCTCCTCCTCCTCCTCCTCCTCCTCCTCCTCCTCCTCTCATCCTACTGATGGAGCTGGAACCACCCACAGCAGCCACGCCTTCTACATTGTGGTATGCGCCTCAGGAGGTGGGAGCATACTCTTCTGGGCATTTTCCGGGAGATATTTCTACCAGAGCAAAGGCCAGATGGTAGGGTATGACCGGAAGTCTGACGTCCACTGCAGCCACAGCTTCCAGTCCCTCAGGGCGTTCATGCTCCTGCCTCCAATGTTGTTGTCATGCTCCCTATATGATGACAGTCCATTGCTTTGGGGACAAGGAATGTTATGGCGTAAAATCAAGCACCAGAACACCAGTTGGGAACGATAGAGAAGAGATGGCTGTGAGAAGACGTCAGCCAATCGCACGCTGACTGACCCTCTACAGGACGACAACATGACAGCAGCGGCCTCTATGTGAAGAGGACATAAGCACTGCGATCAACAGGTGATGCCCGAGTTCAATAGCAGCTTCAAGATTAAAGAGTTATATAACAGCATAAACTCTATTACTTTACTTGTACATTATATAGCACAGACTTGGAATTGTTTATACTGAAAAAGATTGATTATTCTTGAACTGAGTACAAAGGTTTCCTATACACCCTATATTTGACAACAGGGCTGGATGTAATACCTTCAAATTTCTTTCTGAGTAGCACTGCATGTTATCTTTATCTGAATGTCTAAAAAGACTTATCAGACATTGTGTGAGCAGGCACAGCACATTAAGGCAATTTTTGTGTTGCCAGCTCTAACTTCATAAGGTTGTAACAGTTTAATGGTACCTGTTGAACACACGAAGGAAGCACACAAGTGTATCAGAAACACATATCAGATGAAACTTCACCCTTTGTAGTTAATGTTCATCACTGGTTCATACTGTGCACTTAGAGGGGTTTTATCATTTTTTTTCTTTTTACATTTAATGCTTTTTTTTAATAATAAGATAAAGAAAGATCTGTATCTACTTGCAGCATGGCAAACATTAACACAATCAAATGGAGCCTTGAACGCCTGAGGGGACTAAGACAACATGTGTACTGCAGATTAAGATTGCTCACAATCAGCTGCTGTAACCCTGCAGTTTACAACAGCACACATGAGATTGACGTGTCTTTTAAACAGGTATCAGATCTGGTTCAGCTACCACACTCTCTCACTGTGCTACACAACCTGACTACTAATTAGTATGAGGAGAGCCTGCAATACCTCAGTAACGATGAAGGGGACACAATAGGGTCAATAACAATATCCTATTGTTGCTACAGAAGTGTCACTTTAGAATATTTTATTGTGTGTGTAGTGTATTTGAAATTATGATCAGCAGTGATTCATCTGTGTTGTTGGAGGAGCTGTACAAGATTTATAATTGATAAAATGTGAACTGTTTCAATGCCACGCAGCTGACCACTGAGTAACTGTCTCTCAGGCTCTAAGGGCACTTCATGGAAAACAATTAAGATAGGCTGCTTGACAACCTGCACTTCTGACAGCACAGTGAGGGGTCACCACCTCTATACCTCTACACTTAAATGTGGTACAGGTAACACAAAGATATCCAGACAGATAGACTGACTGTAAGATGACAATACCGACTTGAAAGCTTTGCCAGTTTGTGATCAGCAAGTAGACTGGTCATGTTGACCCTTGGGGCTGGGACATAGAAACACTCCTGTCTGGACCGAGAATCCTTTGAACACAGCTGTATTAAGGCTCAGCACTGCTCACATGCCTCACTAAAAACTGTGGGTCATTACAGACTAGTGTATCACGAGTCGGGTTGTGTAACGAGAATTATACGTATAAGAATTTTTTTCTTTATGAATTTAGATAAATTAATAATAGCAATGTGTTGAATTTCTTTTTCGATTCTTTTCGTGTCATGTTAAAGAAACTGTGAGTAACTTTTGAAACGAATATTATTTATGTTAGATTTCAAATAATGTGGTAATCAAAGGAAAGTGTATTTAATGTTAAAACTATTGTAAGATGTGAAAATTGTAATTTATACACTTGGTCCATACGTAGGTAATGCATTAGGATATGTGTAGTAGAAAACCTGTGGTGAATACCCTACCTGTAGGGGAGCGGGAAAGGGTGGAGGCAGGCGAGGCGGGAAAACGCACACTGGCACGGTTCGACACAACGGGCACAGTATTACAGTCGGAGGCGAGCAACAGTCGGAAGTACACGTACTGTACCGAGGAGGCTACCCAGGAAAAGTGAATTCCATTGAGCCTCGGATGAACCGATTCCGACGACTACTTGGCATGGCTATATTCTGAGGCACAAAATTGGAAAGATTACGACACTAAGAAGATGGAAAGTACCGATGTTGTGTGAGCTTAGCCGTGCTTGCATGTGTGCCGTGCTGCCCGCTATCTCGCTGCCCGCCAACCGCCGCACCGACTTGCACAGGTCAAACATTTATTTCATCTTTAGAAGTGTATCTGTGTGGACCAGTGTCGAAACTGTTTCAAATGGTTCAATAATAACGTGACTTTCACCAGAATTGTTTAAGCCATGACTTATCCTGATCACTGACCTAGACAGGATCCTTACCTCGTATTGTGCAATCCGAGTATCCTAAACTGAAAGTTTAATGTTTGTGTTAATGAAAATTATCAGCAGGTTAATCTATGCCATAAAGGAATCTATAGTTCTGTGTGCTGTTGCAAATATTGGTAAAGAACAAAAGAGTTTTTGTTGGATTGAGTTAGCGATGTTATTTAATTAATTTTAGACAGAAATAATGACAGTTAAATTATTCAGAAGTAAGACAAAAGAGTAGTTATCCAGAGATTGATAAATTTGTGTGTTAATTTGCCTTCAGTACTAAATAGTTTCAGTATAACGACTATAACAGTTTCAGGCCCCCCCCCCCCCCCTTGCTCTTGTTCATTCGTTCAAACCTTGATGTGTACTGATCAAATTTGACCAGTAAAGCTAAATTTTATATTAATCCTAAATGTATTAGAGTTTTTCCATTATTCATAGTGATATTGTGTGTGTACTTTCAAGATTGTTGATGCTAGGGCAATCTATGCCCGATTTTAGTCTGCTCGACATACAAAAATGCAGTTCGTAGTAATCATTGCTGTGTGGTGTTGTGTAAACTCAGCCCGTCCAAAGTAGTACAAAAAGAGAAAACTTTAGTTCAGTGGATTTTTCCAGTTTCAAACTTTGCCATATAACGCTTTATTACTACGAGTTACTATGCTTGTACATGCACCCACTTGTACAAGGAAAAACTCACTCATTGCCTAAGTAGGCTGGCGACCGAATTGTTAATTACAGGTAGCATCTACTGTGTGTACTTCTTGTCCATGCAAAAGAGTAATTATACTGTACATTTGCTTGATGCATCACTGTGGTTATTGACTGAATATAAGTCCGATCTTGCTTCTATTAGGTACACGCGGTCAACTTTTGTACTAAAATCCTTGTTCATAAGGTGAAGCCCGTGAACTTATTACAATACAGGCTTTATAGAGCTAACCTACGTCCGAGTAGGGCGGGAGTGTTACAGGGTCATTACAGACTAGTGTATCACGAGTCGGGTTACCAGTCTCCCTACCATCCCATGAGCACTCCTCTGATGTATTTTGCCCAGGAGAAAGAACAGAATCACGGAACTCAGGCAACAGCTTTAATTCTCCAACCATGTCCAGCTTCTGCCCCACCTGTACTTCACACATTACGTTCAGTTGGATAGTGGTAAGCTGGACCTTAGACCTAACTGCTTCTACTACTTCTCATAATAAATTGCAGAATTTTAAGTATCTAATGGTACATTAGTGGAAGAATGAGATGAGTTACACAAAATCAAACAAGATACTGTTTAATAACTGAGATGTTCCCAACAATGCTCCTTTATATGTGGATGACAAGCATCAAATAGGCCACATTCAGAAACAGACCCCGAGAACTACCCACCTCTGGGACATTGGGCGGCAGTTGGCAGAAGAGTTGAGTGGCACATAAGTCTCATTTGGATCCCTCAGACCCAGCACTAGTTAGAAAACTTGCTCTTTAGCATATAATCTCATACCACGACCCTTCTAAATTTAACCTTCCATCAGCATAACCTCCCTTTTCCTACATGGTATATTTCACTGAAAGTAAACTGCATGCAAGACTATTACAAAAATATGAGAAAATAGCTAACCAGTAGTGGTAATATTAGTACAGCTGGTGGGCACATATTATTATCCTAGCTTTCAGAACTTTTACTTCTTTCCTCAGAGAGTGGACTGGTATGGGTTGGGAAAGGTTAAAAATGTGGGTCAATCAAACGAGGATAAGTTGTGGTGAGGATGAAGAAATACAAAGATGAAGAGGTTATGAAAAGAAGAGGGCTTGCAGGGAGGAGGGGGGGGGGGGTTGTTGGAGAGAGTAATCACAGACTGTAATTTGGTAACCACTGTGTCTGATTCAATACAGTGGTAATGACAGAGTGAGAAGTAATCATGGATTATGTGGGAGAGACATAGTAATGCATATATGAATGAAGAAAAAAAAAAATAGATAAACAGAGTGGCAAGGGAGAAGAACAGAGGCAAAAAAAGTGAAAGCAATAAAGAAAATAATGTGACATAATAAATAGAAAAAAAATGTGTGAAATTCAATGAAAAGATGATAATGAGAAATTATGGCAGGAATAGGTTAACAGAGGTAACAAAGGTCAAGTCCTGTAAGATATCATTATGTAGGGGTGTGTTGGAGGGTAAGTGCCCACCTCAAGAGTCCAAGGAAACTTATCAGGTAGGAGGGTCTGTCTACCCCACAGACCTCAGTGCATGCTACAGCACATGGACTGTTGGGATCCTAGTACTAGATAGTGGTTTTTATGGATTCCAAAGATGAGAATTTGTCCTCCCACAAACCCTTGCATCCCAACAGCCTTATGAAATTGGCCTCCATTAATACCTCCCCTTTTACCTCATCATCATTACAGTCTCCTCATTTGTATCTACTGCATTTCTTTATTTCCTTTACTGCTAGGACCTTTTTCTTTTCAGCCTTCCTTCCTTTTCTGTATCCAACTCCTCCCCTCACCGCTCCAATTCTTAATTGTATTACTCATATCTCTTCTTCCTGTCTCTCTTGTTTTAAGCAGTGGAGCTCATACCACTAAGTAGAGAGAAAAGGCTACAAAATCAAAAAATATCAGCAGTGACACTTTTGGGGGTAATCTGACCCCATCCAGAGGATAATGTAATGGAAAACAGAGTATTAGCTGTTCACCATAAAGATGACACATTGAGTTGCAGACCAGCACACTGAAAAATGTTACTCATTTTGATTTCAGCCAAAGCTTTCTTCAGAAAGGAAAACACACATTCACACAATCAAGCACATGTTACTGCTGTCTCTGGCTGCTCCAGCCACAATGCAACGGTCACATTGAATGAAAGCAGCAAACCAGAATGGGGCACAGAAGGGGGAGGGCTAGCAGGATTCAGGTGTGGTGAGGGAAATAGCACTGTCTGACAGAGCATGCTGGGTCTAGATGACGGCAGAACAGGGCTGCCAGGCACAGAATCTGGGGGCTGTGAGGGAACAAGTGAGGAGGGACTGGGGAGGAAAGGGGAGTGCAAAAAGAGAGGAGCAGAGAAGGAGAGAAAGACCAGTGGCTGCATTGGCAGAGAACAGCTTACAATGAAGGTGAGTGGCCATGTATAGGGAGGTGGTGTAGGACAGATTCAGCAGAAACTGTTGGGTAGAGTGTGTGGGAACAACAGGTAACAGCAGATTGAGGACAGGATAATTTCAAGAGTGGAGAAAGTGTTGAACTACCAACTGCACAATGCAGGAAAGCTGGTGTTGGAGGGGATAATCCAGGGCCAAGGTTATGAAGGAGGCACATAAATCAAGCATGTTATATTCAGCTGTAACAATGTTGCAGTGGTAATAGCAGTTCCCCCGAGGACACTGATGTTACAAACTGTCAGGATGGGCTACCACTTGGATGGGTGACCATTCGGTCTGCCAATCACTGTTGCCAAGCAAGGTACACTCAGTTCTTGATAGGTAATCTCAGGAGCTACTTGATTGAGAAGTAGTGGCTCCTGTCTTGGAAACTGACATATGTACAGTGAGCAGTTTGCTGACCACATGCCCCTCCATATCTGCATCCAGTGACACCTGTAGACTGAGGGTGACACTGCGGCTGGTCTGTACCATTGGGCCTTCGTGGCATGTTTGGGTGTTTTTTCTATCCTGCTGCGTATTGTTCCATGTTTGACAGTGGCCATTCATACTGGTAGACAGCTGGCTGATAGTCTCACCAACATAACAAGCTGTGCAATGATTGCAGCAGAGCTGGTATCTGATAAGGCTGTTTTCACATGTGGCTTGCCCTCTAATGTGGTGGGATAAGCCTCTGACAGGACTGCAACTGGAAGCACTGTGCTGGAGGATTGGACAAGTTTCGCACCTATGTCTTCCACAGAGATAATATCCCTGTGTAGCAGTAAAGGTGTGTTGAAGGGATAGACTAAGATGTTGTGGAGCTTGTGTTGGGACAGAACACCGCTTTAGGAGGTGAAGGATCTCAGTTAGGATGTCCCTTGTTTCAGGGCACAATGATAGACAATCAAAGCCCCATCAAAGGGCTACATCTATCATCATGCCATGAAATGAGGTACTACCTACCCAAGACCCTTCTTACTTGTCCTAAAATGAAGTTCCATTCCCTACCCCACCTCTGCAACATCTTAATCCATTCCTCTACCACTTCCCAATCACAGACCTTTGCCATGGGGATCATACCCCTGTGAAAGACCTAGCTGCAAAACCTACCCTATCCAACCACCAAGCACTTCCAATTCCAGTCCTGTCACAGGCTTACCCAATCCTATCAGAGGGCAGGTCACATGGAGAAACAGCCTTATTATACACTGTCTCCAATGGAATCATTGAAGAGCTTTTTATAAGGAGGTATCCATTAAAAAATAAATTAAAAAATACAAAAAGCAATTATGTCCATTATAATTATCCGGGCTGTTATGCCGTGGTCAGTTGATGAATTCTGTGGTGATTCCCAACGTTTCATCTCCGACTGCGGGAGACATCTTCAAGGGGGTCCGTAGCTTGATTTGATGGAAGGTCCAACACACACCCTGTCTCGCTACTGACTGACTGACTGACTGAGTCAGTAGCGAGCCAGTGTATGTGTTGGACCTTCCATCAAGCTACAGACCCCCTTGAAGATGTCTCCCGCAGTCGGAGACAAAACGTTGGGAATCACTACAGAATTCATCAACCGACCACGGCATAACAGCCCGGGTAATTATAATGGACATGATATTTTCGGCCGTGAAAGTTTACATTTTAGTAAAAAGCAATTACTTTTAAAAGCTATATATTTTCAAATTGTTTACAAAACAACCTCAGCTCCTTCAAAATACTCTTCATTAAAACTAATACATTTTATCCCACCTGTGGTTTCACTGTTCAAAACATTTTTGAAGTCATCTTTAGAAATAGCCAACAGCTCGCCCCCTCATTTTCTTCAGTGTTGTCAAATTGGTGTCATTTCATGGCCCTTTTCATGCATAGAAATAAGAAAAAGTCATACAGAGCCAGTTCTGGTGAGTAAGGTGGTGGGGCAGCAATACCATGCCATTTTCAGCCAAAAACTGTCTATCAGAGATGGCGGTGTTTACAGGTGCGTTGTTGTGGTCTCTTATCTGCCACAAATTGGATCATTTTTGGTGAACGCTGTTGTGCAATCTTCTTAAAACTTTCATATAAAAGGTTTGATTGATGGTTTGACCAGGGGGAACAAACTATGAATGAACTAAGCTCTTAGCATCAAAGAGCAAATAAGCATTATTTTGATGTTTGATTTGACCTGATGAGATTTTTTTGGATGAGGTAATGACATCGTCTTCCATTGGCTTGACTGTTGCTTTGTTTCTGGGTTGTAAAAATAGCTACTAGACTCTGGATCAGTTTCAAGCTGTTGGTTCATAGCATGACATGCTTCAATTCGATGTTCCTTTTGACTGTCAATCAGAACCTGAGAAACAAACTTGGCAGTAACCCTTTCCATTCCCAAATCTTCCATTAAATTTCACCAAACTGAACTTCAAGATAACCCACTAACCTCTGACAGTTGATCAAATATCTGCCGATGGTCTGTGAGCACAAGCTCCTCCATTTTTTCAATATTTTCGTCGATTCGGGCAGTTTACAGATGTCCAGAATGAGGTTTGTCATGAATCGAAATGTCACTATTTTTAAACCAAGCAAACTGCTCATACACATGCATTTTTCCCATAACATCTCTTGTTAAGCTGTTTTCAAAATTAAAACAGTTTTAGCATTATTTTTACTGAGTAGAAAACAAAATTTCATAATTGAACATTGCCCACTTTAACTTGCCACCATAAAATATGAAACAAGAACAATACAGTGCTAGCAAAAATGATCACCGTAGATTAACAGAAAAAGCCAGGTCGACAACAAGATGGCATTGATCTGGCAACAAGGTGCACTATATGTGCTTAGCAACAGAAATGCATACTACACAAGCTCTGCACACAGCAATGTTATTCCAGGCTATTTTGGGTACCTCCTCATACACTGGTAGGGTTACTAACCAGGTGTCAACCAGGATAAATGGCCCCCGTCAAACTCTGGCTAAGAACTATGTGGACCACCTTGAGGAACAACATGTTGCTGAATGTAAAGTGCTTTATTTATGTGGCTGCTTCAAAACCTCATCCACCTGAATTCTCCCCTCTACCGCCAGCTTTTCTGTACTGTGCAGATGGGAGTTATCTTTACTGCACAATCCCTACTTCTAAAATTATCCTGGCATTGACCAACATTAACCCACTGTTCTCACACCTCCACCCAACAGTTCCTTCCTCCTCTGTCCTAAACCTCAAAATTCATGTCCTCTCACCCTCACAGTGTGCTGCTCTCTGCCAATGTACCCAGCAGTCTTTTTCCCCTTCTCTGCTCCTCACCTCTTCCACTCACTTTCTCCCCCCTCCCTCCCCCACAGACTTCAGATGCTGCACCTGGCAGCCTTATCATGCTGCCATCTGGTCTCTGCATGCTCCACCAGACAACATTCTTCTCTTTCCCCAGATGCATCCTGCTATCCCTGCCCCTTCCCCAGTCCACTTTGGATTGCTGCTTTCATTCAAAGTGATTGTCACATTCTGGCCACAGAAGCCAGAAGCAGTGGTTATGACTGCACAATATGTTCATGCTTGAGAGAATGTGTGTGCATTTTCCATTCTGAAGAAGACTTTGGCCAAAAGCATTATGTGCAACTGTCATTTTGTTGTACCCGTCTGCCACTCAATGTGTCATCTTTATGGTGAGTAGCATTCTATCCTTTTCATAATATTGTCGATATTCCAACCTGGACTTTCAATTTTTTGAGGTGGTATATTGGTCAAAGTAGACAACCAAACCCATCCAAATAGGAACTGAAGCTGCATGCAAGACTGATTTAGCAAGACTCAGTACCTAGTGGGAGCACATGCCCTTAATTAGACTTTTCCATCAATCACCAGACTCTCCATCAGATGTAACAAAAACTTTAGAAAAAACAGTTCACTAGCACTTAAGTTCCCCAATCATACTGTCATTGGTGGAGGGGGCTTTAAACAGCCAGAAACCATTTGAAAAAATCATCATATTGTAATTTCCAATGTGACATGATATACTGTTAAACACCATTAACGGCCCACTCGTGATCGAAACATATATCTGACTAAATGGAATCCCTAGTTCTGAACTTTTTGCCACTACAACTGCTTCACATTCACAGAGTCTCAAATCCTAAAGCACAGAGGTCAGTTAGAACTAGCAGGTAGCTCTACACATCCGATAAACTAGATAAAAAAGCTGTCATGTCATATCTCCAAGAGGATTTCAAAAGAATCTTGAAGCATGTAGAAGGATTGTGGCTAAAGTTTAAAAGGAAAGTCAACCATGCACTAGATATATATCTACCTACTAGAATCGTTCTTGATGGAGATACGTTTGATGGTATGGATTCACTGTGAAAAAACTTCTAAACAAACAAATTACTGCATGAAACATGTAAAACAAAGCTTAAGACTATAAATAGAGAGGTGCTCCCTTCAAAAACAACTGTAGCCACCACTTACCACCACTTACTGAAAGATCTCCCACAAAGCCAACATAAATTCTGCTTATGCATGAACGCTATCAGTGGCACCCATGTTAGTATCCGGAGATACAGGAATGGAAACTGAAGTAGTAAATCATACGAAACTACAGGGCCCAGTGGAATCCTTGTAAGAATCTATACAGAATTTGCAGATGAGTTTGCCCCTGTTTTAGCTACTATATACTGTACATCCCTCAAACAAAAAACGTGTCACCGGTTAGTGAAAGAAAACATGGATCAATTCTGTCTTGAGAAGAGTGGTAGAAAACTTAAATCCAGTATAACAACATCCATCTTTTCTAGAATCCTGAATGCAAACATGATGATATATCTCAAAGAGAATGACCTCCTCCACATCAACCAGCATCCATGTAGTGGAAAGAATGGAAACCACATACTGGTCAGTTTTCAACATGGTGCATTTCCGCTCCAATAGCTGAGTGGTCAGTGTGATGGATTACCATCCTATGGGCCTGGGTTTCATTCCCGGCTGGGTCGGAGATTTTCTAAGCTCAGGACTGGGTGTTGTGTTGTGTGTTGCATTATCTTCATCATCATTTCTTCCCCATCCGGCGTGCAAGTCACCCAATGTGGCGTCGAATGTAATAAGACCTGCACCAAGGTAATCGGACCTTCCCCACAAGGGGCCTCCTGGCTGATGATGCCAAACGCTCATTTCCAACATGGTGCATGACATTTTGAATAAGACAATGATTGTCATCTACAGGATTCCACAGATACTCATTCCCACTGGAAAAGCCCACCAAACTGAAGCAGCAATGGGTACATTGCAGCTGTGTTTGGCTAACACAGATGGCTTCTTCAGCTGTTTAATCGGTGTGAACGAGTGCTGGGTGTATCTACATCCATCCACACCTACATACATAATCCACACACCACCATACGGTACACAGTGAAGATATCTTGCACCACTGCTAGTGATTTCCTCTTCTGTTCACCATTATTCCAAAAGAGAGAAGCAAAGAAAGCAGTGAAAACGTGGATTCACAATCGCTGAAACAGGCAAAGACCTGAACATCATCGAGTAAGTTGATTTTGAGTGTTCTTTGAAAATGCATTTGTGTGGTGCTAACAGATTATAATGATAAGGGGCAAATCTCCACAGGAACATACTGGCAAAATCTCTTGATGATGTAATGCAAGTCTGTTGAGGTCAAGAGTCACAAGGAGCTCTCTCCCTGAGGTCATATTTTTGCTCCATGACAATGTTCCAGTTGATTCTGTACAGGACAGATTTGCTGCTTCTTTTGAGTATCAAATTTGGCTCATCCTTGTATTCTCCACCCAGTGATTTTTCCTCTGACAAAGAAATCATAGGGTGGCAGCCATTTTACAAATGGAAGTGAATCAATATTCAAGGTTGAACATTTTGTGAACAATCAAAATGCAGACTTCTACAACTGAGGTATCTGTCGAGCTATCCATAATTGGTAAAAGTATGTTGCATTAACCCTTGTGTCCACACAACAAATTATACTTTGTTCTATAACGAGGTTAAGAGGTTAAGCCAGTAAATAAACTGTACATGCACGGTTGGAAACACTCAGCCCACGGTATATACATAATCATTACAAGAATGTAGTGTAATCATTGTTAGCTAGTGTTGTACAACTTTATAGTGTAAATTTTGCTACAGTGAATCTTAACTTCGGATTCTTGCGGACATTATACAAGGGTTCTCTGAATCTGAATACAGCAGGTTAAACAACAAAGCAACAAAGACTATACTACGATTCAATTGTCTACTATTGGTCCATAAGAGGATGAAAATTACTGATCTTAGTGAAGAAAATTCTACAGATGAATGGATTCCAAGTAAGAAAGGTGCTGCTGCTTCAGGTGTTGAAGATGCTGTTCACGCTTCTAGTGATAATGAAGTCAAAAGTGAGATGAGGGATAATAGTAGCAATGACACTGACAGAGCTAATGAAGACAGTGAAGCTATTGTGTCTTCTGCAGACACTCTGTGTGGCAAACATAGAACTGTATGGGATAAGGAACGTTCTGCAGAATAAATTTTTTGTGGGGAAGGGCTGGTGCAACAAATTCAACAAAAAATCTTTCTATAAAAGATACCTTCAAGATTATACTTATAGACAAAATATTTCATATAATAGTATATGAAACCACCAGGAAGGCAAATTATTAATGACAAAGATGCTGCGATAATTGTAATATGTGAAATGCTAAATTCGAATCTTCAAAGAGACTATATTCTTACTGACTGCCTCCCTGTTGACAAGTAGCTTTTTTCATAGAAAGGAAAGAAAATATTTACTCATCCACACCCTCAAAACCAACGGAATATGGCTCAAAGGCTCAGTGGGTTTGTGATTCACAAAATTCTCATCCAATAACTGGCCAAATTTATACAGGTAAATCAGTTTCTAGAAGAGAAACAAATGAAGGGTAGAGGGTAGTAAGAGATTTACATTACCATCTCGAAACTCTGACATTAGCAAGGATGTCAATGACTAAGGATTTATCCTTAGTTGGTACTACGAAAAGAAACAAGCACCATATACCCCCAGAACTGCAATTTCCATGCCAAGAACTGTTAGCTGACTTTGGACTGAGTGAAGGTAATGGTTCTCTGCATAAAAACATCCAAATAAGAAAAAAGTAGTTCTAAAGTTATTCATAACACATTATAATGCATTCATTTTTAGCCCTCTTTCAAAGCCAGAAGTTAAACATTATTATAAAAGTACAAAAGGGTTACTGGTAATATGCATAAACCGTGTTCTGATTACAGTGTGAAAAGGAGAACAGAGATGGCTCGTAGCATTTTTTACAACAATATCCATATTACTTGCTTATCAGCATACATTATTTACACAGGAAACAATCCTCAAACAAAAAATTAAACTAAGAACAAGACTGTTTCTACTGGATATGCCTTACATTGTCTTCAGATCATCAGATTCTCTGAGAAAATTTTCAGTGAAATCAGGTACTGGGTGCATGGTGGGAACACCTCTAATTGTGGTTTCCAAATGAGTGGAGGCTCAGCCAAAACAATATGCTTATGGACAGCTGAAAAATGATTGGTGACTTTTGTATGTAAAACACAGTCAAACAAGAGGAATAGCAAAACAAGAAAAAGTTGCAAGAAATGTAAAAACCCAATACACAATGATCATTGCATTACAGTAATACTGTGTGGACTTTGTGAATAAATCATAATATCAAGTTTATCTTTTTATTATATCAAGCAGCAAACTTTATTACGTAACTTACTCTGTCACAATTGGTAAACAACTGCTGGATTTTGCACACATTGATGGCTACATTATTACCTAATAAACAATGAAACTGCTAGTATTTTATATTGAATAAAGTTTCATTTGCAAACTTTACACCTGTCCTAATGGAGATATGTGCCAACCTGGATAACCTGAATATTGTTAAAGAGTGCACTATATTCCTTTCCATGGTAAATGGAAGTATTTAACTTTCGCTTTTACTACCACTTTTATACAGATGTAAATGATGAATGACCTGAAGCTTGTATGTATTAGCTTAAATATGCTTCATAAATTGCCAGTTACAGTTCTAAAGGTTATATGGGTAGCCCAATGTGGGGTTAAGGGCAAAGATATAGGAAAGGATTAAAAGCAGACCAAAGATAAATAGTTTTTGAGAGAATAACTAGAAGTTCCATCTACTCCTAATGTGGGATTAAGGGTGAAGATATAGGAAAGGATTAACAGCACACCAAAGATAAGTAGTTTTTGAGAGAATTACTGGAAGTTCCCTCTACTCCTAAGTGCCAGTTTTGCTTATGAATGGTAGGTATATTCTAGAAGTTGGTGTCAATGTTTTGTGATCCTTTTTACATGTCCTGATGGCAACTCTTCCTCATTATTTCATCACAACAGATACTGGCATCAAACTTGACTGCACAAATTTACTGATTTTTATCTAACAATGGCTTTTTGAACCAATTTTTGTGTCATTGTGCACAGTTCATTTTCTGGATTTGAATCTGCATGTTCTTCACAGCTTAAAAATCTCTCTGGGTAAAATCTTGTCCTGTCAACAATATTGTGCTGTCTTTTTATTTGTGTTCCTCCATTTCTGGGATAGAGCCAATGACAGTATGCTCATGAAAAATCATTTCACAGTATATAATTTATTTATTTATTTATTTATTCATCCATGGAACAATAAATATTGTATGGATCTCGTCAGATTACAACACATGAGCACACATTTACAATTAAACAGGTTTCTCATATTTTGTGTAGTTTTCATAACTAGTCATACACATATTTATAATTACATAATATTTTGGTGATAATATCATATGTTGCTAATAATCTACATTTATGTTAAATATTCTTTTACAGTATAACAACTTTTACTTACTAAAAAGGTTTTAAGCTTTTGTCTGAAAGTGAGGGGCTCATTTATTTCTTTAATTTCTTGTGGTAATTCATTGTACAGTTTTATCCCATTGTAAAATATACTTTTTTGCGTCTTTGCCTTGTTCTTTCTATCTAGATGGATGTGGTGACAAGCTCTTGTTTCATGGTCATGTATTAGGCTGTTTGTGTTGTACATGTTGAGATTTTTCTTAATGAACATTATGTTCTGAAAGATATACTCACAAGAAACAGTTAGAATTCCTAGCTTTCTAAATAATTCTAGACAGTGGGCCCTGTTGTTGCTATTTGTTATTATCCTTATGGCTCTTTTTTGTACTTTGAACACAGTTTGTATGTTACTGGCACTTGTTCCCCAAAACATGATCCCATAGCTGAGGACTGAGTGTAGATATCCGTAATATGTTATTTTAAGACAGGTATTATTGCATACCGGTGCAAGGATTCTAAGAGCATAGCATGCTGTGGATAATTTCTTTGCCAAAATGTTGACATGGTTTGTCCATTTCAGTTGGCTGTCTACATTCATCCCTAAGAATTTGGTACTTGTTACACATTCTAATTCATTATTATTAACTTTTATTCTAGTGGCATTGTGTTGTTTGTTCAATTGGAAGTTAATATAGTTAGTTTTCTTTACATTTAGGGTTACTTTATTTTTTAATGACCAGTTGTGGACATCATTGAGAGCCTCGTTTGCTCTTTAATAATAATCAAAAGTAATTTAGTTTATTTACTTCTAAGGTTTTGTGGTATAGCCACTGTTGTTTCTTTAAAATAGCATATCACACCTGGTGATTGAGCTTTCAGCTTGCAGTATGAGGATTATTCTTAATTATGCTTTAGTTCCTAAACCTGATCATTGAAATGGAAAGAGAACATGTTGGTCTAATAGTCTGGTATTCCAACCTGCAGTCATTTTAGTTGCTGTCTCCACCACTACACTCCTCAAATGCGAGGTGGTTTGCACTCGCTCCAGAAATAGATCAGCTGTGGCAACATTATTCTCGTCACTAGTATAAAGGAGACTTGGCAGTATTACACAATTTTTGGTAACACTATACCGACGTACTTCCTGGCATAGCACAGAATCGTCTTGTTAAATTCATTTGATTTTTCTCTTAATTTTGATTTAATATTTTTTATAATTCTAAGGTCTTAGTAAATTTATGTTTGCTAGTCTAGGAGAGTTATCTTAAAGAAAAATTGTTAATAGTTCCATCTTTTATGTTGCCTAACTCTCTTGGGCATTACTATGGCAATGAGAGAGGGGACATACAGCAATGGCTCACAAGCTTTTAGCAGTGATACCTACTTTATTTATTTTGTTGATCATTTTTTGTCCTCAGTGTGGATGTACTACGTTGCTACACTGGCTGAAAAATGGGGTTTGTAATTTGGACACTGACTACTGTAAATAATGTAGCCGACATATGCACAGTTGTGTTTCACTGTCTTTTACTTTCACTTTGCACAACCCACCAATATTAAACAGTTATATGGCCAGTGTACTATTGTTTAAACTTTCCATAAGCCTCATTAATAGTTTTCATCTGAATCTCCACATACTGCTACAATAGTTTACAGATGAATATCTACGAGCAGTAAAAATGTAACCACATAATTCACAGTTCTTTAAGAATAAACAGGTATGTCTGGAGCAGACACTGTCATTTTTTTTACACATGGCCTAATTGTTTAACACTTATTCCACAGTTAATTTGCGCATTCAGGAGGACGACGGTTCAATCCCGCTTCCGGCCATCCTGATTTAGGTTTTCCGTGATTTCCCTAAATCACTCCAGGCAAATGCCGGGATGGTTCCTTTGAAAGGGCACGGCCGACTTCCTTCCCCATCCTTCCCTAACCCGATGAGACTGATGACCTCGCTGTTTGGTCTCTTCCCCCAAACAACCAACCAACCACAGTAAATTTGAATCATTGTTGTTGTTCTAACCAGCACAGTTTATTTGTCTGAAACTCATCCATGGACTGACTGTCTCATGACCAAAAATTGAGCCCTTGTATATCCTTGCAATAGCAGGTGCTGAAACTACACACTGCTTGAAGCTTAATTTACAGAAATTGCAATTAAAACTTAACTCATTAAATTAACTGAGTACATCAAAAAATTGCATCTTCTTAACAGTTTCTTCAACTACAAAGGTTATGCCGAATTATTTGTTTAAATCATGAAATTAACATATATAGTTTTGCAAACAATACTTTTGACAAATCTGTTAATTACTTTGGAATTAATTAAGAGATTCCTTTGCTAACATGTTTTCAAATAGATCCAAATAGATCCTTTAAAATTACTATTAGTTGTTCCTCCAAATGTTTATACTTAGTGCAGAATTTACATTTGTTTATATGTCAACAATATAATTTAAGTTACGAAACAATTACCTACTGATTTTGCCATATAATGAGAGATACTAACTAGTAATAGTCAAAATAAATTAGAAAATCAATTACATATGTATAACTAAGCACAAAATTAGATCTGGTGTTCTATTCTTTAAAAACTAAGGGCCAATCTTTCTCTTTTATGAAAATACAAATTATACCCACTTATGTTAATGTTAATTGGGTCAAAATGAAAAAATGAATTTTAAGGGGGCAAATGACAAAACAAGAGGGGAATTAAAATCATCCCAGCTTGTTTAGACAAAAGCTGATGTTAATGTGGCTACTCTGTGAAAAGTACAGTTTCAGCTGTCTTCCTGTCTCACTGGAGATTTAGTATATTTTATGTGCTTTTTATTAAGTGTCTGGCTCAGTTACAACCAACCAGATAAAAAACAACTACCAAAATCCAACAATGTAACAGTAACTTTTCACTGATGTATAACCTGACTAATATGTGGCATTGGGTAATTTATCAACTGGATTCCAGTGTGCATCTACACCTGTTACCGGATTTCCATACTTCTGTGATAATACTGAAATGCTACTTGAGTGTGAGAACCAACTGGATGTACATGAATACGATGTCAATGTCAGAAATATGTATTAATATTCACACCTGATCCAGCTGAACAGCTTGGCTCATTAAAAGAAATAATGTTTGAGAATGTGGTTGCAGACCTGGACTAGTTTGCAGGATGTGGGAGGGAATAAATAATAACTCAATGAACATATTTACGGTTTACTAAATGAACATATTTACAATCTCAGCTACCTTGACAGACTACTTTTTCCCCTTGCTTTCAAAGTTTTAGTTGTAGGGAAGTAGCTGTTGTAAATCCAATTTGTTGCGGGCTTGTTTGATGGCTTAAAATGCGAGCTCTCACTAGGCTGTATATTGGGGCAGGTTTACAACAACTGTACGCTTTTTAAGTCAAGATATGGTAACTTGCTAAAAGCTTACATAATTGTCACAAGTAATCTTTTTTAACATACAAGCATTGATTTATAACTAACACTGCAAGTGTTTTAATTGCAGCGAATAAGTATTCTTAATCCAGTTGGTTATTGGCATGTTTGATGACTTCAAATGTGACAACTCACCAGGCTGCAGATTGAATCAGGTTTCTTTTATTATTATTATTATTATTATTATTATTATTATTATTATTATTATTATTATTTACTGCCCCCTCCCAATCATCTACACCAATACCCCTGGATCTATTTCAACCAGATTTCGCACACTAACAGTACACTTCACAGGCATCTGCAGTGTGGGTGTTACAAACTCCAGGCTCATAGAGGAACTGAGATGTGGGCAGACAAAAAAGTTTCCTCAGCACCTGATGAGTAGACCCCCGTTCTCAGCAGGTGTGCTTGTTGGAGTAGTATCACCCTTCTTTATTTAACTGTTTTGCAGGGCTACACATGCAGATGGCAATGACCGGTACAAAGCTGAGATGGAGAGAAACAGTAATGGACACAGAGATGGGGCAGGAGTGGGTGGAGAAGGAAGATGAACAGGGCAAGCACAGAGGAGGATGATACAGAGAGCGGGTTACAGAAGTGGATACAGACGAAGTGGAAGAGATGTCTAGTGAGGTGGCTGCAGACGGTAATATGGTGAGGGGTGGGAGGAGAGGAGGTGAGGAGATGTACAGGATGGAGAAGGTGATGAGGGCAGGGGGTGATAGGGAGGAGGAGATGGACAGGGAGTCTGAGATGAGGACAGGATGAGGGACTACGGGGTGGGCGGCGCGGAAGCAACAAGGTGTGGGACGAGGAGGTGGGCAGGGCAGGGTACTAGGAGGTGGGCAGGGCAGGGTACAAGGAGGTGGACAGGGCAGGGTACAAGGAGGTGGACAGAGGTGGAGGGGAAGAGATGGATGGAGGAGATGGATGTATAGAGGTGAGATTGTTCAGTGATCAAAGACAGGGGAGGAAGAAGTAGATACAGTAAGAGGGGAGACAGTGATGTGTGTAATGTATGTGTAAAATGCATATGTGAGCACAGCTACAGTATAGTGAATAGTCAAGATTATATAAAAATTTTGCTTTTCCTCATGGCTTCACCTGCATATGCATTTGACTCGTATTTCATACATCTCATCCTCCCAACCCCCTCTGTCCATCCCATCCTTCTTCCACCTCTCAGTGCACCTTTTCCTTATTTCATTTGATAAATGTAAATGAAATAATCTGAACTGTCTTTTCAGTACCACATCAAGGATATGCAATTCTCCTTTGTGACTGTAGCATAGAAATTGCTTACTATTTGCAGGGAGAATTATGCAAATAGAGAACCACATCTACAGGGCTATTACAAATGATTGAAGCGATTTCATAAATTCACTGTAGCTCCATTCATTGACATATGGTCACGACACACTACAGATATGTAGAAAAACCCATAAAGTTTTGTTCTGCTGAAGCCGCACTTCAGGTTTCTGCTGCCAGAGCGCTCGAGAGCGCAGTGAGACAAAATGGTGACAGGAGCCGAGAAAGCGTATGTCGTGCTTGAAAGGCACTAACATCAGTCAGTCATAACAGTGCCTAAGGACTAAGTTCAACAAAGATCCACCAACTGCTAACTCCATTCAGCGATGGTATGCACAGTTTAAAGCTTCAGGATGCCTCTGTAAGGGGAAATCAACGGGTCGGCCTACAGTGAGCGAAGAAACGGTTGAATGCGTGCGGGCAAGTTTCACGCGTAGCCCGCGGAAGTCGATGAATAAAGCAAGCAGGGAGCTAAACGTACCACAGCCGACGGTTTGGAAAATCTTACGGAAAAGGCTAAAGCAAAAGCCTTGCTGTTTACAATTGCTACAAGCCCTGACACCCGATGACAATGTCAAACGCTTTCAATTTTCGGCGCAGTTGCAACAGCTCATGGAAGAGGATGCGTTCAGTGCAAAACTTGTTTTCAGTGATGAAGCAACATTTTTTCTTAATGGTGAAGTGAACAGACACAATGTGCGAATCTGGGCGGTAGAGAACCCTCACGCATTCATGCAGCAAATTCACAATTCACCAAAAGTTAACGTGTTTTGTGCAATCTCACGGTTTAAAGTTTATAGCCCCTTTTTCTTCACGAAAAAAACGTTACAGAACACGTGTATCTGGACATGCTGGAAAATTGGCTCATGCCACAACTGGAGACCAACAGCGCTGACTTCATCTTTCAACAGGATGGTGCTCCACCGCATTTTCATCATGATGTTCGGCATTTCTTAAACAGGAGATTGGAAAACCGATCGATCGGTCGTGGTGGAGATCATGATCAGCAATTCATGCCATGGCCTCCACGCTCTCCCGACTTAACCCCATGCGATTTCCTTCTGTGGGGTTATGTGAAAGATTCAGTGTTTAAACCTCCTCTACCAAGAAACGTGCCAGAACTGCGAGCTCGCATCAACGATGCTTTCAAACTCATTGATGGGGACATGCTGCACCGAGTGTGGGAGGAACTTGATTATCGGCTTGCTGTCTGCCGAATCACTAAAGGGGCACATATCGAACATTTGTGAATGCCTAAAAATACTTTTTTGAGTTTTTGTATGTGTGTGCAAAGCATTGTGAAAATGTCTCAAATAATAAAGTTATTGTAGAGCTGTGAAATCGCTTCAATCATTTGTAATAACCCTGTATAAGTAAATCATCCACAATTTGTTTATGTGACATGAAGAAAGAGAGTTGGAGTGTGTGTGAGGCCACTTCTACTTGTGCCTGCCCCATACAATAAGTGATGTATATTTGTCCTTTGGTCAGTGGCAATGAGTCAGTGTAGCTGGAGCTAAGTATGTTGTTGCTTGTGCTTGGCAGTAAAATGACATTTACAATGTGTGCAGCTTTGAGGAATGAGTGAAATTTGTAGTACTATGTTGGAACCAATAAGGGAAAGTTAGCTATGGGCAGTTACCTTAGACACAATCTTATTATCTTCTTTGTTGAAGAAGGCTTTGTCCAAAACCTTTAATGTTTAACAGTACAGTGCATATATGTGTTGTGTTGTGTGTTGTGTGTGTGTGTGTGTGTGTGTGTGTGTGTGTGTGTGTGTGTGTGTGTGTGTGTGCACATGGGGGGGGGGGGGGGGGGGGGAGTATCAGCATTTGAGTTGTAGTGTATCACATATCACTCTGGTAAAGTCATGTGTTACTCAACATCTACCTAACCAATGAAAGGTAATCACAACAGTTAAAGGTATTTTTATTACTTACATAATTTATAAGCTTTGTTATTGTTCATGAATAAAAGTTGATAGGGACCAGCACCACACCTCTTCAGGATAAGATAGCGCATGCAGCTTTACCACCATTTACAGCATGGTACAGCATGGTACCTGCAAGACATTCCATTATTTCATACTACAGTGTCCTGTTGTGAAGATGTGTGGCAGGCCAGTCAGTTTTAGAACTATCTTTCATCCGTCAAACTGAGTTCATGTAATGTCAGAACAGATGTACAAACATTGTTTATGATATATTGCCTTATATGCAGCTGTTTTAACAACATGTGCAATATGTATATGTTTCGAAGACATGCTTTTTATTCTCTCTCTATCTCTCTCTCTCTCTCTCTCTCTCTCTCTCTCTCTCTCACACACACACACACACACACACACACACACACACACACACACACACAAGAATTCTACAGATGGTGTCATATTTTCAGCTATCAGTTCAGTCAAACTTTCTCCCTTCTTCTGTGTCTTTTCTATCCCTATCTGTCTGTTAATAGCAAATACTGGTACAGCTGAAATTTGAGTCCCACCTAAATCAGCAGCAACTCCTTCAGTTCTGTGTTATCTCACTGGCAGCTGTCATCTGGGATTGATCATGCCACGATAACCTCTACAAAACTTAAATTTTGTTTGTGATGTTGTTGCACCTAGCTTAGCCACACGACTACAGATAATATACTATCTCTTCTTGGCTGTATGTTTCCTGCAGTCCCCAACTATTCATTCCACCAGACTACTTCATCCACATTCTTAGTCAGTGACTCAATATTCCCTATTTCTTGTCTGAGACTATCATAGACTTGTAATCTGGATACCCCAACCACAGCTTTTCTGCAGCTGTACCTGTACCATGATTGCTACCTAGCAGCCAGATCTTGGTTTTCCTACTCACTTCATTTCTGATATCCCTTATGATAAGAACTTAATAGTACACTACACCCTACTTTCTTCTGGAGCTGAATGGGGCTCCTTCCCTTGAACCGGTAACAGGCTGTATTCATTCTTTAGTTCAATAGTAAGGGATATTACCCAAACTACTGCCTTTCCTTCCCTTTCTTTATTCGGTTTTCCCCCTTCAACAGCTCTAATTCAATTTCTGCTGCCTCAATCTGAGCTTAAAGGGCACAAATCTTTGCCTTTTGTCCTGTGATCTTCATGTCTTTTATTTATTTATTTTTATTTATTTTACATGTAACCTATATAGCCTGGGCACATTGCACTAGGAATCTCTTCTCCTATCCCACTGTAGTTGCCCTAGCATCCAAAAGAGTTCTGTAGTTGTGTTGTCTAAAGAGTGAGGTCCCAGGTTACAGCTGGTGCACCACAACAGCACCACAAGCTAAAGACAATCACTGCCGGATGCAGCCACAAATGAGAGTTTTCAGTGAATACACATCTTGCTGTGGTACGCAGTATCAGAAATGGAGAATAAGTTCTTTTATTTGATGAAAGTCTATGGCATGAGAGGCCAAAGAAACCAGTCAGTGGCACAGCCCATATATTGAGAAACAAATTAAAGGATTCAATGTAGTAATTCAATTAAGAGCAAATAAATATCATATAGGGCACACAAATTGCCTGAAAGAGTTCTTAGAATTACAGGATGGGAGAAGCATATCTAGAAGTGAGAATAACTATAATGGAACTCAGGATTTCTTTGGTCACAATGTGGAGTATCATCCAGATCTACAACTTACTGAAGTCCATTCAACCCCAGAATCACACTGTGATGACAGGAGTAGTCACTGTTTACAGCCAGATATAGAGAGTCCTAAGTAATTTTAATTTGATGGAATTAAGGAATAAATTTGAAACCACAGGGATACTTGCTAAGAGAGCTGTAGAATTTTGTCATGGGAACCTTTGTAATTAACATGGGTGCCTTTGAGTGCATTGGCACAAAGCAGACTTTAGAGCAGCACTGAAGGAAAGAGAGAAAGTCACAAAATCTAATTAGACAATTGGACCAACATGAGCAAAAATTAAGAAACTTGGGGAGGAGTGAATTTCCTTGGAGAAATACATAAAATTCTATTTGGAATGCAAAGATGAGGTGTCAGAAGCGGAAAAAAACCAGTTACCAGCAGAAAAATTCTCCTATTGGAGCACAAAAAGGCAAACATGCTCCTGTTTTTATACTGACTGAAAAGTTGGGTACCAGTTACCTTATTCTACCTTCTTGATTCCCTTTAAAAATGTTCCCAAAAATTTTGGCACATCTCACTTCTCACTCCCATGATCTCCACTAACTGCAACACACACTCACTAGCCATCACTGTAATTCACTCATACTTATTATTTCCCACTTGCCCATTCTGTCTTTCATCCAGTCACACCCATTATCTCTCTGTCTCTCAGTCAATGTCTCCTGTGACATAGCCACAGTGTCCTTCCTTCTGTTCTACTACAGTCTCCTCCCACTGTCACTGTCCCCCTCTAACTGATAACTATCTCATTCTTTCCTTTCCACTGCTGCTGTCTTCTCACTGTCATTATTTCCCTCTCTTTCTTGTTGCCATTGTCTTGGACTGTCTTTCATCATTACTGGTTCTGTCTTGCACCAATTTCTTCTTCTCTGTACTTCTCTCCCACTGGCACTATCTCTTTCACTCTTTTCCTAGCATTATTCCATCACTGTCAACTGTGTTCCACTGCCACTGTGTCCCTCACTTTCTCTCACACTGCCATTGTATCCTTTGCTCCTTCTATACCACAACTACTGTATATCATCTTCCATTATTTATTACTTTTACAGCATTTTACTGCTGGTTCCATTCTTTTCCCCACTATGATAGGAAATGTCACTCAAATGACTAGAACTTCAAGAGTCAGTAAAATTTTGACAATGTACTTACACAAATTGAAACAACGCAAAGTTAATTTTATACCTCAGTCCAGAATTTACATTAACAAAACTTTTGCATGTGCTTAAGTACAGTCCTACAACTTCTGATGACAAAAGATGCTTCACATCTCCAGTCTCCATACTTTAAGTTACTTTATTCACTTCGTGAACTACGTTTTTGTCTGACACTGCATTTTACATGTATTTTACATAGACAGGTAGGGTACTTTGAAACTCCGTATCTTGGAAATGGATAAAGATATCAAGAAAATTTTCAAGGTTGTTCAGAACTGAAATCTTAGAATGTGTCATAAAAATTACAACCATTTGCTGTGCATAGCCATCTTGGAGTATTTCACGATAATGAATAATGATGTTTGTAAACAGGAAGATGGCATCTCTAGATAAATGCATAGAGAATACATCCTTAAAACTTGAACAATTTGCTGTGCCTAGTTCTGCTGCTGATGTCAAAGAAAAGGCTGAAAAACACTTTTCTTAGGTCTTTCAAGGAACTGCCCGTGAACTAAATTGTGCATTTATAAGCTCCTTAAGGTACACTGTAGACCTAATTGAACACAAAAACAACCAAACTATTTACTCCTTTTGCCTAAGCTGGAGGACATGTGTAGTATTCAAAAAATTGACCCTGCACTGTAAGATAATTACAGTAAGATGATCATTCTACTGGGCACACAAATGGTCCCTAGCCCAAGGCCTATCCAAAACACAGGACCCTACCTTTCTGTCAGCAACAGACCCCAAAGTCTAGTCCTGGAAAAATCCCATTTTTATGCAATGTGGAATGACTTGGTAGCACATGCTGTTATGTGTGTTCCTGTTGAGGTTGACCAGGCAACAGATGATGATAACAAGAGCCACTTTAACAAATGTCAGTTATTCAGTAAGCTTTATAGAAAGAAGTGAACAACTTATTAGTCAGGGACTGAAAAGGCTCAGTCAGCAACAACTCAAAAACAACACTGATCGAATGCTGTGAAGAGCTGTTGTATTAATACCATGAATTTGTAGTGAATTCTGCTCACATCTATCTTTAGAAAACTGGAAAATGAGTATGACTCACTAATTATAGATACTATAAATGCACAAAAGAGTATTTTAGAACAACAATTAATTCATTCTGTTCCAGTAGTTAGATGTTTGGAGTTGATGAAGGATGACATTTGAGACAAATCATTCATAATAGAACTTGGAGGGGACAACAGTTACCAATTGCCTTTAACAATTGAACTTTATTTATTCACTGTTTGTAATATTTTAAGTTATGTGTTAAATATTTCTGTGGCAGACAAGGGTGTGTTTCATTTACACAAAATTTTGTCACTTGCCATTGAAATTGATGCTATGAAACAGTAATTTCTTACATAGCAGAAGAAAAGGAAATGCTGTTAGTACATGATGCCTAAAGACAATAATCAAACTTAAGGAAGCATATTTAAGTGATAATCATTTAAAAATGATCACAGTCAGCAAATGAAAACAGACATTTGTTCCTTTTTCCCACATGTGACCATGAGATATCTGAACCAAGAACATTGCAGTCTGTAACAGAGACCCATAAAGAATGCATTCAAAATATAATGTAATAAATGAAAGTGTTTGGACGTGGATAAAGAGTAATGGGTGGTTGGTTGTGGCACTTCAGACTAAAAGACTTACTGTGTTCTGTAGTGATGATAAAACCATTGACATTGTTATTAAGCTTGCAGACAAATTGAATTTTCTTTTTAAACGCACAGAATATGGTGGTCAAATAGTGATAGTACCAGAGCAGATTATTCAGAGAAATGTAACAAAGAATGATACAATGCCAAAGCTGAATACGTATATAGGGTACTGTCTTGTTGACCAGGTTCAGCAGTTAGAGCAGGACATAAGCCTGCTGAGCTAGAAAATGAAATCCTGTATCAGTAAATGACTGCTTTGAAATGTCCTTTCACTAAGATATATCCCCATAAGGAGTTATGTAGATCAGGTGTACTGATTATACTTACATTTTTGTTTATCTGTTGACACTGCAAATGTTGTCCAGATTCCTTTTTGTTCCTGTTTAGAACTGTGGGCTATGAATGCTGTGGCGAGGTACAACTATGAATCATTATGCTAAAAGAGAAACGGTGAAATATAAAACAACTATTTCAGAGATGATAAGGAAGAAGTGTTTAAAAGAATACCCATTAGATAAAGTGAGAAACATCTGAAATAAACAAAGTGGCAAGGCAATATTCAATATTCAGAGTTTTATAGAGAAGGCAACTGCTGACGGTAATGTCAAGAACAGACAAGAGATGAAAAGGAGAGGTAAACAGGTGTTAAAAGATACAAGTATATTCATATTGTAATTATAATGGTCCTTTATATATAACTACATACTATACTGGTATTATGCATTATTCTTGATAAGAGGATGATAAATTAATGTATATAAATGCATGTACTGAAGAAGGTTACATATAAATCAGTATAAAGAACTATTTTCTATGTTCAGGATAAAAGATTGCTTCTTAAATAGTCATGTATGAAAGGAGTACTGCTAACCAAAAAAGATGAATTCATTATGCATACTGGTAAAATTATTTCATGAAGGATTTATGGGTACTTGAAAGAGACAAAGTAATATACACAGAAGTTAATATCTATATTGAAGAAATTATGGAGAAATTAAAGAAAAAATAATTATGTAAAGAAGAGAAACATATGTACATGTGTAAAGAAAACTGTAAATAAAGAAGATGATCTCAGGAGGAACAGAGCAACACAAAACTGACTGAAAAAAATTTTTTCAGTCTGAGGACAGACCACAAAATTTTCCACTCAAGGAGGAAGTATTGCAAATGATTCACATTAGGTATCTCAAGTAGTTTCAAGGAATAATAATAATAATAATACACAATGTATACATGCAGAAGGAAAGCTTAATGTCAACTAGGGTGCTGAGAAGCTGTCCTTTGGCTCAGAATAGCATGGCTACATGGCAAGAAACAGAAGTTGGGATTGAAGAAGCCCAACTGAAACGGGTGGCACGTGATGCATGTGTGTCACATTTGGAGCCTATATAGACAGTGCAACAGATTTTGTGAGGGATTCTGATGACAGCTTCCCTCTGACACTGTACCTGCAATATTCTGCTTCTTGGCTGGGACAGACTTCCTCACAGCACTTAGCTGCACCACATAGACACAGAATCGTGCAATGTACAAGGTGTTACAGTAATGGGAATTTTTTTTGTTTTTGTTAAAGACAATTTATTTTGTTATCAACATCAAATTTTTCCTCTTCAAAGTAATCCCCAAAAGGTATAATACATTTGGTGGCAGTGCTTTTTCCAATCTTGGAAGCACTTATGAAACTCACTTTTTGTATGTTGTTCAGCTCCTTCATAAATTCTGTTATCACCTCATAGTAGCAAAACAACTTTCATACTTGGTTCTCTTCAGGCTCAGGAACAGGAAGACGTTGCAAGGGACCATGTCTGGCAAATATGGTGGCTGAGGCAACATAGCAGTTTTGTTTTATGCCAAAAAATCATGAACAGGCACTGAGGTGTGAGTGGGATCATTATCATGATGCAATTTCCATGAGTAGTTCTGCCACAATTCAGGTGATATTCTTTGAATGACTTCACACAAATGGTGCTTAACTTCCAGGTAGCATTCCTTACTGATTGTACAACCATAAGACAGCAACTCCTGATGCACTATCGTATTTTAATCTAAGAAAACTGTGAGGAGAATCTTCACAGGAGATCAAACTTCTAGAATTTTTTTCAGTTTTGGCTCTTCACACAGTTTCCATTGCTACAACTGGGCCTTGGTTTTGACATCATACCCATATACTCATGTTTTGTAACCTATTATACTCTTCTTTGGAAGTTCTGGATCACTGTTGTCTATGCAACATTTTTTATAAAAATTCAGCAATTTCAGAAACAAACTTTTCTGCTACAAGTTTCGTGCCTAAAACCTCCAAAAAAAAATTGCTTGGCACAAGCCAAAGGATATGCTGAGATAATCAGCAACCTCTCTGATTTTCCACTATCATTTTCCTTACTTCTTCTACGTCATCATCTGTAATTTGTATGCTAGAATGTAGAGGGCAGTCACTGTCTTTAATATCTTCGACGCTCTTTAATATGTTTACACCACTAATATGCTCTTTTCTAACTTGACAAGATTTTCCAAAACCCACAGCCAACATTTTGAATGTGGTGCTGCACTTTATTCCATTTTTAAGTAAATTTTAATGCAAATTCTTTGATCCATCTGTTTAGAAAGTAAAAATTCATTGAGCATTAGACAACAATGTGTAACCTTTTCAACTGTCAACAAGGAAATTAAATATTCAAAACAGCTGAAAATGCAAACATACACCAATAATATGTGACTAACAAGACAAAAACAAGAGAATAGGGTGTATAAAAGCCCACAAAATTAAAAAATTCCTGTTAGTTTTTGATCACACCTCATGCAAAGTCAGTGTGCTACTACCTCATGGGAATAATTTCAGTTTCTTATCCTACACAGTTGTCTGCTCTCAGATATTGGTCAGAGTTTCCTTGTCCTTCTTCACCAAGTTTCCTAGCTTGGAAACTTTCCAGCTTATCCTTTTAGACAGTGACCCTAAGAGTTGGGTGAACCTACTACACAACTGCAACTTAACATCAGTCAGCTCTGATCCTGATCTGCTTGCACGACACTATTGCTGTGACAGTGTGTTTACTACAGGAAACACAAACACCTGGTTATTTTGCTACTTATTCAGCGTTTTCTAATTTCCCCTCCATAAATTTTTTTAGTTCCCCAGATGACATTACATGAATGAGAATGCCAATTAATAGTAGGTATAAAAAATTAACAAATAAAAGGTTAAAACATCAGGAAGAAAGCAAGGTCCAAATGCATACATTTCTAAAAAATACAGCTGCTTGATGGCATATGTAATCATTGAAATACTTACGATTACAAACATCATGCAACTCACTGACAAGTTGGCAGGCTCAAGTGTCATGTGACTGCAGCTTTCGACAACTCTGGTCTTCATTGCTGCAGTCACATATGGCATTTTGGTGCTGCTGAGGTTTCTAAGAAATGTAGAAATAAAAAAAAGAGTTAGATTTGTGTATTATTTTACATTAAACTATACACAAAAAAGAAAACGAAATAAGGAAATTTGAGCACAAAATGCTTCACTGGAGCTTGGTTTGAAGATTGCAGCACTTTCAAATTTCCTGCTTAGGATACACAAACAGCAGAAATGATTACCTCTGACCTGTGGGCTGAACAGGGGGCCAAGGCATGGACTGTGTTTTGAGTACTCTTCAACGGGTTCCCTTCTTAGTGATGAATGATGTACTCTTCAAAGTCGAGAGTGAGGCTTGTCCATGAAGCACTAGTTACTCTGCCAGTTGTAAATATACTATGAGGGCAATCCCAAAAGTAAGGTCTCCTATTTTTTTTATAAGTACATAGACCTGTTTATTTCTACAATGGTTTACATCAGTTTACAGCTTGAACATTTAGCTATTTTTTGACATAATCACCATTTCAGTTGATGCATTTTTGTAGACGCTGTGGCATTTTTGTAAACACTGTGGCAGTTTGTATGCCCATATCATACCAGCTCACCGTCATGCTGTTCAGAAAGTTTTTAACTTCTTCTTTCATCTCGCCTGTGGAGCTGAATAGCTGGGACGACAATTAATTCTCACTGGTACTGTGAGACTCTGAAAAAACTCAAACGGGCAGTTCAAAACCAGAAAAGAGGAATGGCATACACATTCTCCATGACAATGCTCACCCACACATCGCTTGGCAAATCGTTGCCCTCCTGCAACAGTTTCAGTGGAACATAATCACCTACCCACCTTACAGTCCTGACTTGCCTGACTATCACCTGTTCCCTAGGTTAAAAGAATATTTGGCCGGAAAGCATTTCAGCTCTGATGACGAGGTGAAAGAAGAGGTTCATTGACCAATTTTACAATCACATAATGGAATGTACAGTAGAATGTGCCATAAGCTACTTTGGTCATTGTATTTGCTTTTTTTGAGACACGGGTGCAGCTTTTCTAAATATTATGAGTTCTACATATTTAAGTAATTTATAATAATGGCTATTTGGAAGAAATTGTTCATTCTTCATCTACAGGGATCTGTGGTGAATGTAATTAACACATTTTTTAAATATATTACATAACAGGTGCACTTTTATTCACATGTCATCAGCTGTGCACCATCTTGTACCTTGAAACAGGAGGAGGCCTTGTACCATGCTGATGTTTGCATACCAAGTCAGTTTCTTTAATGATATCTAAATGATTTCCCTTGTCTTGAAAATGGAAATTTGTGTTAACTGCCAACAGCTTCTATTTCAAAATATTTTAAACTTTTAACTGAGTTCTGATAATACTACTTCCTAAAATGATATTGCTTACTTATAATCAGAGTGTAGTAGATCAACAACATAACACACTCTATTAAATACAGTATTAACACAATTTTCCCAATTACAACATTTTCAAATTTGAATAGGACATTTGTTCCAAAGTACATGACCACATGAAAATTTGCAATAGTTTTTCACATTTTCAGCAGTCTTACTTCTCTGCAGTAATTATTGTACTTTCAGAAAAAGATTGCAATACACAAAGTGAATTCAATAATTTAAAAATGGACTTAGAAAATTCAGAAAGTATTCTTCCCTACTCTACTTTGCAATAAATCATCAAATACAGCATTTCAATTTGTTTTTCCTCTTAAAGGCAAGTCAGGTAGCATACAAAACTATATGCAAGAAACATTTTATTAGTTTGTAATAATTTCACAAGATTCTAATTCATTATCTACAATCTTAGTTCGGTTTGTCATAATATTGACAAAATTACTTGACTTTTCAACTGCATCTATATATGATTTGAAATTCACATGAAATTTTGCAAATTTGTGAAACTTTCTGAAACTGCTGAGTGGATAGCTTTCAATTCTGCTATGATGACTGCCATTCATTAAATATGACTGAAAAATCACACACAGCTTTGACATCACACATTTATCTGCTTCAAAATATACCAGACATTGGTATAATGACAGCCAGACCAATCTGAGTTGTCCACTATCTGGTTTCCTGTGATTCATGATCTTGTGTGTGTGTGTGTGTGAATTGGCCTCCACTGTCATAAGAAGTGTTGCACAACATAATAGCATAAGTGCCCAATGGTATATGTTGATAGCCAATTCTGAGCTGTGGAGCCTAAAGCTTCCAGGTTTGAGCCATGTCATGTGCAATTATCTTAATTATCAAGTAATTTAATTGAAATTTAGCAGGTCTCTGTGTGTTAATTAATTAATTAATACAAAACAGTGTGGTCTCACAAATAAAAGGTATCTTAATTCCCTCTATCAGATTAAATGCAAATTAATTTTGTAACATGTTTTATGCCCTTGCTCAGGGTGGAGGTTCAAACACCCAGGCCTCAGATTCAACTCTTGCATCAATTCAATTAAAATTGCCTCTGTCGAATGTAAAATCCAGCAAAATGTTTATGCTCCTGTTTGGGATCCAGAGCCCCATAGTGTTTAATGATAAAGCTATGTCACCAACCTGTCATAATTGTTATTGTACTGTTTGTCAGTTATATGGAGACTTGTTGCTTTGTGTTTCAGATTAGGAATATTTTGGACTCTTGTTAGCCACCCTCAAGCCCCACAAACTGGCTCTTCTTTTTTTGTTGCTATTCCTATGGTAATTATTGTTGTTTGGGGTGTGTTATTTGAGCACTGTGTCTAAATTTGGACAGCTGTTAATTATTGTAGTTTGGCTCCATCATTTAAATTTTTGTATTTCAAACAACTTACTAAAAATTTGGTGAAGTGTGTACGCATGGTAAAGTTAAACTGAGATTAATTTTGGCTGTCTTAAATTCGTGATCGAAAATTTGTGAACTTTGGAAAGAATCTTTTTTCCTAAAATTGTTAACTAATTTAGTGTTAGCCTTAGACTGTGTTTATTTTGGTACCAGCTCCCTACTGCCACACTTTTCTCAAAGGACATACTTAGACTTTGGATCATGACAGTTGAGTAGATGCAGTATTTCTTGATTTCCTAGAAGAATTTCACTCTGTTTCTCATCCACACCTATTATTGAAGCTATAAAACAAAATTTGTGACTGGATTAAGGATTCTTGGGTAGTGAGTAGTGAGGATAAGGCATGTTATCTTCGATGGAGGGTTATCAACAGATGAATTAATTTCAGGTGCGCACCAGCGAACTGTGTTGGAATCCTTGTGTTCATATTGTATATTAATGACCTTGTGACAATATTAAACCTGGGACGCTGAAACATGTCACTTCAAGGTCACTCCCCAAGCGCTGTAGAGTTGGTAGTATAACTAACAAACAACTGAGGAACGGGAGGTAAACCAATAACAGCACCGAAAAGAAGTCGGTTCCAGGGCCAACACTACATGTTGCTGGCTTCCATGTAAACATTGCATGTTAGTCCATGAAATCCTGCTGTTGTGTTGTGTTACCACCTCAACTACAGTTTTTGTTTGTTAAACAATGTCACCAAAACGATGTCGTTCACCAAGAAACAGTCCGTTGTGCCGTGGAGTGCCATTGAAAAGACAGTCTTTGGAACTGCTACGCAGAATGCGCGTGTTTTATGAACAAGAAAAAGAAAGTTTCTGTTCATGGGCATGCGTCAATTCCTGCCAATAAAGTTTTAGAGCGTACCTCAAAAACTCTAGGACTCAGTGAAAGAACAGTTATGAGGAAAGGGGTGCTACTTCAAGACTTACAAGACAGTGAAGTAAACAGTGTGGAAGAAAGCCCCTGTGGAAGAAACAGTGTGTTTTTAAGTACTCCGGGCAAAAAAAAAAGTAGCCTCATAGATAGTTTCCAATCTGATTCAATTCGTCGGCACATATACGGATACTATAAAAGGAAACAATACCCCACAATAGCGAAGTTGCTAATTTCTTTAAAAGAAAGTGAACTTTTCTCAAGGGGGAAAACATCAGTTAAGTTGATATTAAAAAGTATGGTCTTCTATTTTAAAAAGTTAGATGGATGAAAACTGTTACTAGAAAAAGCCCATGTCATTGCAGCTCGTAACATTTTCTTACACAAAATATGGTTAGACAAAACCTGAGTGAATGCTGGAGAATCAGCCCAGAAGTGCTGGACAGATGATACTCTGAATAGCAGTGGTCACCAGCTAACAGGAGGAGGATCAAGGTTAATTGTGGCCCATGCAGGATCTTCCAACGGCTTTGTGCCTGAAGGACTTCTAGTTTTCTGATAAAAAAAAAAACTGATGACTATCATGAGGATATGGATCACCCAAAGTTTCTACCGTGGTTTAAAAATTTGTTGCTCCAGTTTAATGTTCTGACAGTTTTTGTGATGGACAGTGCACCATAACACACCGTAAGGAAACTATGGTGCAGTGGTTGCAGGCACGAGACTTTGCTGTGGACATGAGCATGACAAAGCTGCTGTTATACTCACTTGTGAAACAAAATAAGCCTGTCATGCTTAAATATGTTGTAGATGAAATTGCAAGTGAACAAGGGCAATTGGTTATTAGGCTACCACCTTATCACTGCCGTTTTAATCCAGTTGAATTGGAGTGAAGTCAAGGCATACATTAGAAGTAACAACAAGACCTTTACTACAACAGAAGTGGAAAGACTGCTACTTGAAGGTCTTGCTATGGTAGACGGTACCTCATGGAGGAAAAAAGTAGACCACATTGCTAAACTCATAAGAAAAGCACAGACTATAGATGGCATTTTAAATGAAAACAAACAATTAATGATTTCTCTTGATGGTGATGATGGTGATGATGATGACAACAGTTTTGGCGCTGATTCTGATGATAGTGAAGGAGAACTGGATGGAATTGTGCCATTGACATCATAAATTGGTGAGTGTAAATGTATACAGAATTAATTCTTTTTCTCTCTGCAATCGTGTAGGCTCTGCATGTTTTGCTTTATTTCTTTTTATGAGTGTGGATAGCATGTTATTTGGTATGCTAAGATTTACATTATTATACAATGTTTTACATCCAGCTATTACTGTAACAGTTTGAAATGACTTTTCATAGATATTGTCATTTACTTCAGGTGTTTTTCGACTTTTCATAGATATTGTCATTTACTTCAGGTGTTTTTATTTCCTGGTTTCAATACTATCAAACGCTTAGTCTCTGTTGTCGTTCTCTCCATTGTTAGAAAAACATACTTTGTTGCACTTACGTATAAACATTGGTTGTAGCTTACATATACAAAACATACTACGGAGTTGTGGGCGTGTGTGGTGGCAGCTGTTGCAACCTCACAATCACAGTGTAGCCAACCACACACGAGCTGTCAAGTGGCATGTTTCACCGGCCCGAGTATAGTACCCATCTCAGACTTTTCGCAGATGATAACGTTAACTAGCTATAATGAAGTGCTCTATGAATGAAGTTGCATAAATACACACACACACACACACACACACACACACACACACACACACACACACACACACACACACACACACACACAAAGGTTTAACTTAAGCAAGCTTTCAGAGTCAGTGGCTCCTCCTTCCAACAGAAGTGTTGAAGGGGAAGGAAGAGGCATGAAGGGAAAGGACTGGAGAGGTTCATAAAAAGGGGTTCAGTTTGGAAAAGTCAACCAGAACCCCAGATCAGGGGAGACTTACCAGATGAGATGAGAAGGAAAGACTGGTAGTTGGAGACTGCACCGGACAAGATTCAAAAACCTGAGAGCTTAAAGTTGGAAGAGAGGGTAAAATTATAGACCAAGATTACTACTAAAACATCATGTATGAGTTAATAAGAGTGAAAAGACAAGTGTATTGCATTAACAGAGATGGGATGGGGGGATGGCGAAAAATAGACAGGTCAGAAAATGAGAGCTGTAGAAAACTAAAATGGAGTGGAGAAAGAAGTAGTTACCATGAATAAATGCTGAAATGGAAGGAATTAACATAAATTAAGGCCAAGTGGGTGGCAAGAACCAAGGACATGTTGTAGTGCTGGTTCCCACCTGCGGAGTTCTAAGAAACTGGTGTCTGGGAGAACAATCCAGATGGCGCATGTGGCGAAACAGGCACTGAGGTCACAACTGTCATGTTGTAAAGCATGCTCTGCAACAGGATAATGTGTGTTGCCAGTACACACCCTTTGCCTATGCCCATTCAATCTAACTGTTATCTGGATAGCAGTCATGCCGATGTAAAAGGCCAAACATTGTTTACATAAGGGCTGGTATATGATGTATCGTTTCACAGGTGACTCTCCTTTTGATAGTATATGGTTTTCGAGTTACAGGGCTGGTATAGGTGATTGTAAAAGGGTGCATAGGGCAAGTCTTGTAGTGGATATGGTCACAGGGGCTAGGAGCCATAGGGTAGCGAGATGGGTGCAGATGGAGCACAGGGTCTCACATAGATATTGCAGATGCAGCATGTCATTAACGGACAACTTAACTTGAGGTGTACATCAGGGAAGTGTGTTGGGATCCTTGCTGTTCATGTGTATATTAATGACCCTGCAGATGCATATTCAGCCAGTGATGCAAAGCCTGGAAACTTGCTTTAGATGTTCAGAAATGTAAAACTGCACACTTCACCAAAAAAAAAAAAAAAAAAAAAAAAAAAGTAGCATATCATGCCTATAGTATTAGTGAGTAATTGGAATCTATCAATTTGTACAAATACATGAATGTAACACTTCATAGGGATATGAAATCGAATCATCATATAGGCGCAGTCATGGGTAAAGCAGATAGAATACTAGGGAAATGCTATCAGTCATTCAAAGGAGATTTCTTACAAGTCCCTCATGCGACCCATCCTATAATATACTGCAACTCCCTGCACAATGCTTCTGTAGGGATCACAAGGACAAGTTTAGATTAATTACAGCATGCACAGAGCCATCTTAACAATCATTTTTTCCCATGCTTCATAGTGAAGGGAACAGGAAAAAACTGTAACAACAGGTACAATGGGATTTACCCTTTCCCATGCACTTCACAGTGGTTTGCGGAATATAGATGTAGATGCCATGACTGCCACACATTTTACATGAACAGAAAGCACATAACTTAGGAAACAGACATTTAACTGCTTTACATTGGTGGACCATCAGCATAATGACCAATTGGAAAGTTCCCTTGATGATAGCCATATCATTCTTAAAATTGTAATTTTTATTAGGTTACCATTGACTCAATAAAACCCTGTACTTTAAAAATCGTTATCCCCCCTCCCCCTCAACATACTCCCTCTCAACATAATTTCTGACATTTTAAATACTGATCAAAGAGCACTATTATGAAATTAACTATGTGTAGGCTGCTGTAGAATGGGTACTCAATGAGTTCCACCGTTTGTTATATGGCAGTAGTTCCAATGATGACAACATCCTACTTCTGCCAAGCAGTGACTAGTGGCCATAAAGTACAGGCGAACACCCCTGCAGCAAATGAAAAGAAGCATAACACAATGTACTACTTTAAATTAGTGCCTGACAGCTGTTAACCTGTTTCTGAATTTCAAAAGAGTGACTTTTTGCTGAAGTGTATTGTCATGCAATTGCTTCATTACACCAATAGCCATTCACAGGTTATGAAGGTGTGTGCACCTAGTGATAGGAATTGAAGGTGACTTTCATTCCCTAGGAAGACAATATTTTTTATATGAATCTCTCAACATGAAAACTCTTCTTTACAGTACCAGTTTTGTCACTCAGTCGATAGGCAGCTTCATTTCCTTTTATTACAGTTTAATTGAAATGCCTAGAGGTTTTTTGACATGTATTTTTTTCTTTCCTTATGAGCTATGCCTTGTGCATAAGTACTAAAATCTTAAATAATTTGGTCACAGAATATGTCATTTCAATTTTTGATTTTTTGTCAAATGTACCCTATATTTTTAAAAACTTTTGAAGGGAGTCATTTTTAAGATTTTACTTTATTCTTTATATGTCTGTGTTTAGTATCCATTTATGATAACAGTGCATTCTCTTAATGTTGGCAATAACAAACAATGCCCATGCCTCTGGGAAAAACCCAACTATGTTGCTTGGAAACGTATTAGTACATATTGGAAATAAACTGATGGTTCATCTGCTGACCAACATCATCAGGACACTACCTATTAACTTGACCACATATAGGTACTGCAACAAAAATACTGATAATCTGTATCATTATTGTGCCAAACATTTTAGCAATACTTTTATGGTATTTTGTGATAATTTTCCAGATATTTCAGATCACAAAATCAGGTCCTGCAGTTAAAGGTCTGTTTTTCATATTTGTACACTAAATGGATTCTCACTAGGAAATTTTGCCCCCATTGCCCACCCCCAACCCCCTTGCAGGTGCCCCTGTGCAGTTGGAATGCCTAAATTCTTGAATGTGCTCCTAAAGATGTTTGTGGGCAAATACCACATGCTGTTCTCACTGCCTTCTTTTTGCAATCAAAACTGTTCTTCTAGGTGGTGTGTTATCCCAGAAATGTATGTTACAATTCATTACTGACAATATGTAAAATATGTTAAGATATGGACTTCCTTGTCTAAAAAATAAAGCAAGCAATTACAAAAGCAGCAAAATTTGTTAATTTATCTGTCTGACAGCCTCACTAACATGTTTCTTCCACATCAAACATGCAACAACATGCAAAAACAAACATTTTGTGCATCCTATCCACTAATTCATGTTAACTTGATTCATAAATTATTGCTATTAGTCTCTTTTTTCATATAAGTGAATAATTTTCTTCATTTTTTCTTTTTAAAGGGGAAGATAGAGTTCTTGCAACATTATTAAAAATTTCTGATTCTGTCTCTGTAACATGCTTAATTGTTTCTACTGTTTTGTATATGTGAAGAGTCAAAGTCATTCACATGTAAAAGAAATAAAAAGAGGACAAAAATATAAACCTTGTGTGACATTTTGAGATTTGTCCCAAGAAAAAAATTCCCATTTTACTCTCTGCAGCACCATCTTTCCATAACACAAGCTTTTCTTAAGTGTTTTCATTTACACCAGCAAATGACTTCAATAGACAATGAAATGTCCCAATGGCATTATTGGCCAGAAGACCCCCGTCTATGTTAATTTGGGCACCAATTCTAGTTTTTCTATTTCATGCCACTTCAGCAACTTGTGCATGTATGATGATGTAATGATGATGACAATACAAGAATAATAACTAGTGATCGATTAACATCACTGGCTTGCGTACCGCAGACTGCCAGTACTAATCCAATCACCAGCAATTATTTGTAATTCCATATTTATAATTTCCAGCAAGTTCTCAAAATTTCCCAAGTTTGTAACGTTTGCATGCTCTGAAATATTAGATGTTTGTAAAAACAGCAGCATTCTCAATACAGGAGTTGAGATTTATTCTGTCTGTATGTCGGTGTTCCTAATCAATGTGCTTCCAGTGCTAAGTATCATATTTCACTAACGATCCTGCTTTCATGTGGTGGAAGCATGGAATACTTTATAACATCTACATCACCATGACTCCAATTAGGCAACACAAAAGCCATTGCCTGCATGGACAAGAGCCAAAGTACAAGCAGTACATTGCTCCCAACATCTGTATATTCAAGAGACCAATGGATCCCAAACCATGAGTAAGTCAGCGGCACGTCAGACATCCAATAGTGTCCCCTGAAGACACTCTTCAGGGCCTGAGGAAACAGCCAATAGAATTTGACCTGGCCAAGTGGCATGATACATTTGGCAGAGATATTCTTTTATGTTGATAGGATAGCACAGCTGTGATTTGCTCTATAGCTCAGAGAAATTCCAGGTCCAACTGAAGAAAACATTTGGTGATAATCAGCAGCTTGTCTACTTATCAGAACAGATTCAAGAACAGAGCTCAACATAATATGGAAAAGTCACTGACTTGCATGCAGAACATTTTCATCATTTTCCACATCGTGAATCCGGAAAATATAGAAAATGACAAACAGTCACATTTGATGAAAGTAGTCACAGAGGCTTTATATCAGGCTCTTCTGATCACTGATGTCACAACGAAAGAGGAATCCATCATATGGTACCAGCCCATCAAGAATATGTAACGGGCAAGGGGAGGGGGGGAGGGGGGGGGAGGGGGGAGGGGGGGGGACGTCTGGTGAAAGAGAGTTGGCAGGACTAAATTGGTAGTTGTGGCAGACCACCCGACCTTGTCTTCTTCATGCACCAGGTAGTAAAAGATGAGAGACAGCAGTTTCAAGTAGCCAGAAATGTGGGACCAAGTACACAAAAGATAGCACCCATTAATATCAATCCCATATATCAGGAGCTAATATAGACTGTTCAAGTAGATGTGTATTTATCTTTAGCACCATTCTCCACCACCAGTCCACTGCATCTAGAGAAATGGACTATACTACTCTGACTTATGCCTCAGCCATCAAATGACAAGTCAGCATCCATGCGACACTACAACCGCCAAGTATAATACCCCATACAAGAACTAACATTTGGATGACAGGGAACAACACACTGGTACATTCTACCCTCAACACATAAAATATGTCAACACCAAAATATGTCAACCATCATAGCAGTTCCATTTACTTCAGTCAAATGCAGGCAATTACAGCCAATCTGCAAGACAAAGCCCATCGCCTTACAATGGACGAGTTCGCTCCCCAAGTAGCCATCACCATTAACCATTGCCATACTGAAGTACCAGCCATTACCTTAGGACCAAAATTCAATAAGGTGATTGTCTATGGACATGAGGCTGCCATAGACAAAAATCCTCCATGGCAACAGGTACCAAGAAGTCAGGAAATTGCATCACCTCTCAGAACACAAATCGATTCTAGGCTTCTTTTCTATAACATTGAAAGCTTAATATCACCAGCAATTGTGCGGGATACGAGACCAGCTGACAGGAAGTGTATTACAAGAACAACTATCCACGACAGATCATGGCCCTACAAATTTATCATTTTAACAAAATGCAGTCATAATGTTAATCTCGGGTGGGACTCCTCGCAAGCATGACAAGCAGTTATAGACTGTGGAAGATCTGAGCTTGTGACTGACAAAGCTATTCCAGATCATAAAAATCACAAGGATTGTTCTGGGTAGTCATTTACCACTGACCGGGATTCTGATCCCATCATCATTAACATAATGATTTCCAGCTGTCTATGCAGATGCTCAGTCGAACTGCAAAGCTTTTGTCAGCTGCAGTAAGCTATTATGGCTCACAAGAGAAATCTACATGCCTGTGATGATCACAAGCATTTCAGGAGATCGAGGAAAACTTTACACCACTAATTGTCACAAACAGCCGCAACATGTTCCTAAAGGTATGTGTGTTGGAACAGGCAAACCAATCCAGGTGAGCAACCGAGTACCATCAATAAAGAGTCATGCTCCCAAACCACAACCGTTAAAGCAGTGGGTGATGCTATTATCAAACTAGCCTGACCAACGAACAAAGTTACCATTCTTTGCCAGTTTTCAGATGCATGTGTGTGTGTGAGTTGTGTCTCCACGAATGTGTGTGTGTGTGTGTGTGTCATCTACTTTTGATGAAGGCCTTATGGGCCAAAGGCTTTATTTGTGACAGTCTTTTTGTTGTGCCTATCTGTGACTCAGCATCTCCGCTATATGGTGGGCGGAATCATTCCTTTTCATAATATAGATACATGACTCAATATTTCTTACATTAGATAGCACTGTTCACCCCAAATCATCTTCAGACTGTTAACTTCTACTACAAGAACATGCAAAAATTAAACGTGAACAATGGTCTATGATGTCATTCAATGACATTAAAGTACTGTATACTCCACGACCATTTACATATATAGTTGTAATTTTGAGTGTACCCTTGAAAATATATACATGCCTCAAATGGTTCAAATGGCTCTGAGCACTATGCGACTCAACTTCTGAGGTCATCAGTCGCCTAGAACTTAGAACTAATTAAACCTAACTAATCTAAGGACATCACACACATCCATGCCCGAGGCAGGATTCGAACCTGGGACCGTAGCGGTCACGCGGTTCCAGACTGAAGCGCCTTTAACCGCACGGCCACACCGGCCGGCTATATACATGGAATTATAATTTTGTTATAAAATTATTTTATTCTCAGCAGCTATACGAATTGATTTTTTGTGCTGTTGCAAAGTTGAAAATGTTTAATACTTTCGATAGAAAGTATCAAAGTTTATCATTTTCTTCATAATAATGATAGCTACCAAATGTGATAATTTTTTTGTAAAAAATAAGATTCAGAAAAATATAATATCGAAAGCCGCTTGCAGTTTTATTTAGGTCGAGGGCCGCTTGTGAAACCAACTTCACGCATTATTGTAATTTTTACTATGGGACTATGGGACTTAACATCTATGGTCATCAGTCCCCTAGAACTTAGAACTACTTAAACCTAACTAACCTAAGAACATCACACACATCCATGCCTGAGGCAGGATTCGAACCTGCAACCGTAGCAGTCACGCAGTTCCAGACTGAAGCGCCTAGAACCGCACGCCCACACCGGCCGGCTTCTACAATGATATGGAGAAAAGTGGTGCATTACCTGCACCTTTCAGAAGAAATATTTTTGATGCAGTTATGTCTGTTTGTGATCAGTGCTTTTTCTAGCTGGTCCTGCATTTTGTGATTCAAGCCTTAAGAGGCACAACAAGTGAATGACAATGAAACCGTAGTGATTATTCAGCTAGTGCGCTGAAAGGGATAATCACAAGTCTATAGCACGCTTGTAATAAAGCTGTTGTCTACATAGTTCCACGTAGTCAGTGTGTACACAACTTTCCCAATAGAGCGCGCCCCACTAAGTACAACAGCGCAGGCGCAGCGCTCGTCCGTCTCCGCACTACGAGATGGCGCTGTCTTAGAGATGGACCAAATGCTGCTTCCGCTGATCCGCGTATTAATATTTAATGCAGCCAATGAGGTTGCTGCTAACGTAGAACCTTTTCTCCTCGCGGATCACACTCGCGCAGTGATACCTGAACACGCGAGGTATTATAACGAGTGTACAGACCTCCAATTAGTCAGTCTGCACCAGTCTGTACCAGTCTGCCTTAGTCTGTATTAATCTGTACCAATCTATAGTCAAGTTTCAGTCTGCACCTAAGAAGATTATCATATTCCTGTACATAGCCATGAAGATAAATGCCGGCCGCAGTGGTCTAGCGGTTCTGGCGCTGCAGTCCGGAACCGCGGGACTGCTACGGTCGCAGGTTCGAATCCTGCCTCGGGCATGGGTGTGTGTGATGTCCTTAGGTTAGTTAGGTTTAAGTAGTTCTAAGTTCTAGGGGACTTATGTCCTAAGATGTTGAGTCCCATAGTGCTCAGAGCCATTTGAACCATTTGAAGATAAATGTATAGACACTTTGTCAAGTATCAGAGATATGTGAGAATAAGATTAACGTACCAAGACCAAAGGAACTTCAGATTGTCAATTGTAAATAGCATCCAGAACCAAGTTAAGTTATTTTTATGCTTGTTATTATTTTAATAAATGTGTGTGAAAATTAATCAAGTTCTGTTTAAAGTTGGTCACCGTCAATCTGCTACTCTGAGTGTGCAAGTGGCATTTCTATCGTCTGACCTAACGGCAGAAGATAAACACGCCACGATAAGACCACGAGACATATTGCTGACACTCGCCTACTTCGTTAGAGTGACAAGTCAAATAATCTGATGGTGTGTGTACCGAAGGTCTTACAGTACTTACCACAAAAGCATTATTTGCATTCAGGTCTATAGGAGGTTTCTACATAATACCGGTATGGTATTCGTTTTTGAAAATTCAGCTCCTGCACACATACTCGTTAAAGGATCTAAGCAGGGCTGTATCACCATTTCTCGCACATGTAACCAACAAAATATTTGTGTGACGCTCTAACAGGCTCTTTCGTTTTTCGTAACGAACTCAATTTTACCAATTGAAACAACATATCCGTCCCGCGATGATCCTGCTCCTACTCCAAAGCGTTAAACAGGTACGGTGCTTAGATTAAAACAGTTTATCGGTGCTCCACCACCTGATCCGCCTGTGAAAATTAACTCAGAATGAATGTACTCTAGTATATTTCGCACTCACAGTGATTTCTCAGTCAGGGGAAAATTGCGTGCGGTGGAAGCTATTCATGGGATGCACTGACACAAACTTGGCTGTCTGAATATATAAAAGACTTCACTGTGTGTTGGCTGGATTTACAAGTATAGAAAATGCCAAAAGGCTTCGTGGAAGTGGTGAAATCGATAAAGCGAAAATACTCTAGGGCTCTTAAATTGTAATTACATCCTTTATTCATCGACAAAAACGCAATGTCGGGATGCTTTTTTGCAGTGCGAAACGATACCCAGCTGGTGCAAGTGCGGACGTATCATAATTTTTTATACACCTATAATTGATGCTCAGAAATGTTATGCTGCTGCTTGATAGTGAAGGTTTACGTCCGCGGGTGCGGTATTCGTTATCACACACAGTTTCGGACATCTGTCCTTCATAACTCATGTTTGAGAGAATCTTGGCAACACCTTCCAGAAGCGCTGATTCAACGACTTTGTCAGATAATTTTCAAGGACTGAGGAGAAGCGAGACATATAGCATGTGTGAGTGTAGGTATACCATAATTTTTTCGGGCGCTGTACAGATATAAAAGATAACTGTACTGTTTGTGTAAAATGTGTATATATTGCAGTGTAAAGTTACTGTGGCTTATGTTGTGGCACAACCAGAGAAAATGAGTGTGTGTCCTATCGTGAGAGACGTAAAGATGAAGGACATCTATAACCGCAAGAGATTTTTTACGTGGAAAATTATGTGCGCTATATATACTGAGATTTGTTCCAGAGGAAACCTACCTGTACATCAACCGATGTCAGACTGCAGCAGCAATTGTAACAGTTAATTGTAGTTTGACTGTTAAATATTCTTGTGAGTCTTGTATGTATTTGATGATTTGTAGACAACTTCTGTGGGGTTTAGCTCTCAGTACGATGTAGCGATCTGTACAAAATAATTTTGCATCTGAAAGTAGTGTCTGCGAGAAACAACGGTGCTCCCAGATTGACAGTTTGATGGGGAAATTCACTGACGGACAAGTTGTTCCGTTAGGAATGTGTCCCGTGCTATTCTGGGAAGCATTGTGAAATCTCTACGCTGTGGACCGAACCGCAGCTATGCATGCATCAACACACTAACAGTGGTAACTAGGTGAACACGTATTTTGATAGGAATTTCTCAGGTGTAAAGTATGAAAGAGATGTCGCTGCCTCATCCTTGCAGGGCCCGAACTGCCGCATCGTAGCATCGCTGGGAGCAGCAGTGCACCCGGTCTCTTGCGTCAGCTTCGGGCGTCAAGTGGTGGGATGTGTTTTTTATTATTAGCGATCTTTTGTTTAAACTGTATTCCATCTACAGCTACATATATACTCTGCTGACCACCAAGCGGTGTGTGGTGGAGGGCACTACTCACACCAAAGTCATATTTCACTCCTTCTGTTCCACTCGCGGTTCGCACGAGGGAAAAACGACTGTCTGAACGTCTCAGTACGATCTCTAATTTCTTTTATCTTTGAATGGTGATCATTGCGTGATATGAAATTTGGTGGTAAAAATATATGCTCTACATCCGCGGCGAAGATAGGATTTTGGAATTTAGTGAGCAGCCCCTTCCATCTGCAAGTGTGCCTCACTTCAAACTTTCAATGAGATTTGTAACACTCTTGCGATGGTTAAATGTACCAGTCACGAATCTTGCCGTTCTTCTTTAAACTTTATCAACCTCTTGAATCAGACCCAACTAGTAAGGACCTCATACAGACGAACAATACTCTAAGACCAATAGAAATGGAAATGAGCGTTTGGTGTCATTGGCCGGGAGGCCCCTTATAGGGCAAGTCCGGCCGCCTTGGTGTAGGTCTTATTACATTTGACGCCACATTGGGCGACCTGCGTGCTGGATGGGGATGAAATAATGATGAAGACAACATCAATAGGATGCCACGAATTAAAAAAACTACCCCATACACGTGAAGAATATCGTTTTAATTAATTTGCATATTTTTTTTAATATCAACATGGTGTTAGCAGTATAATAGTTAAGGGGAGGCTGTGTGTGAGTGGGTGACATGGGGCATAACAGCAGGTTAAGTGCATAACACTAAGTTAATTAGAATAATTTTTACGTAAAACATAGTACAATAGTTTAAGGGGGTGGGTGACAAAGAAGAATGTGCCAGAGATGGTATTCAAAAGCATGTGAAATTCGCTAAGTGTACCAGAAAATGGTGGGAGGATATACATGATTCCTTAATTTTGTATCAGTGGCGGTAACATAGTTTAAGTGTGGTGACATTGAAAACCACTTAACAGAACAATAGGTTAAGTGCTGACAAAGGCCCAAACATTAGGTTAAGACACTCAGAGAACAGTGCTGAACATTAGGTTATGCAACATGTTTTCCCAATGTAATTGCTTCTTGCAAGACGTACATGTTTCCAAACAGCAGAGAATGATGAGCAAATCCAGCGCTCCAAAAATGATTTTTTTTATAAATAAACGATATACCCTTTCCATATATTCCTTACACAGCTTTGAATCCTCTAAAACAATATTCCATACACAGCAAACGATTTTGCTCCAAATGACCGATCAACTGAGTCTTTTTCCGCAACCTTTTTCTGGGAGGGAGGCAGGATGGGTGGGGAGTGGGTTTACTAGGGAGGGGGGTTAATTAATTTATTAATTTAATTAAGTAGTCAATCAAACTGATAGTAGTGACAGGGGCTATTTCAATAACTCAGGCCTGAAAGTGTTTAATTGATTGAAATGGCTCTAAGCACTATGGGACTTAACATCTGAGGTCATCAGTCCCCTAGAACTTAGAACTACTTAAACCTAACTAACCTAAGGACATCACACACATGCATCCCCAAGGCAGGATTCGAACCTGCGACCGTAGCTGCTGTATGGTTCCAGGCTGAAGCGCCTAGAACTACTCGCCCACATCGGCCGTGGTTGAAAGTATACCTGTAGCAGTGAGGGGGGAAGGGGGTGCGGGAACAATAGGTTAAGTGTGGTCACATGGAAACCCACTTAACCGGGCAAAAGGTTAAGTACATGTCAATCAAATGAGAACAATGGGTAACTCAGACCTGAAAGTATTCTCTAGCAGTGAGGGGGTGGGGGAGGGTGTGAGTGCGTGGGTGGAGGTGGGGAGAACAATAGGTTAAGTGTAATGTCATGGAAAAAACTTAACAGAACAATAGGTTAAGTACCTGTCAATCAAAGGAGAACAATATGTTCGCCCCTGAACGCTTACCTACCCCTAATGTAGGCAACCGACAAAATGGCTCCACACCCCTGTAAGCTCTACTACTAAAGACAACCACGAAAAAACGAAATTGAAGAAGCAAGAATCTTCAGAGGTGCTGAAAGAGATCCCGAAAGTGGTTCATGCTTCGAGTATATTTGAGGAGCAAGAAACTTTATTGTCTCTCATAAAGCACTTCACAATATCAGAGATCAAAATTATAACTGATGTTTTAAGTCCTACGACATCTTGAAGAAAGAAGGAGTCCAACATGAATTTGTCAATCATTCCGCGGAATTTGTCTCTTTGGACTATCCATCTGTCCACACATAGAATATGGAGTGGAATTATGTCACATTATTGATCGAAAGAGAGGGAGGAGTGAATTGTACCGCTTCCAGTATCTGTAGTTCCACAGTTTGTGGTTGCGTGGGAAAGTTCAATCTTCTGAAATTCTCCCTACATTCCTCAGAGGCATATATTGAGTATATCCAGGTTATGGGAAACAAGGAATACTTCCGGCGTTGTAAACAACTTCTGCAATGATTTGTGAAGAACACGTTGCTGACGAGTAAAGTAAGTGAAATTACTGGTTTCCTTCGTAATTAATGTTAAAAGTTCGTTTTTGTCGTCGCTCTAGTCACAATTCGGGAAATCTCTATTTCTGTTCGATATTTTGATCGGCTTATGATTAGTGGCTTTTGTTAGTAGTGTCAGAATGACGTGTTTTAGAGTTTTTAAAACACTGTGAATTTTAATAATAAAAGTAACTATGAAACACAGACTGAAATATCTTCTAGGGTACAGTCAAGCGTAACACCGGCAACTAATGACTAAATAAAATATTGCAGTCATGATTCTGTCCAATTCTCGAGCTTTCGTACGTCTCGTGATCTAGTGGGGTCTGACAATACTACCTCCAAGGTGGGTAATTCCGTTGTAATTTATTCTCGCCATAAAAATTACAGTCACTTTATTACGATATGTTTCGTTGTTCTGCATTTAATTATTGATTAATTGTCCCAGGTGTTTCATCTGAAAGTTGTCGTCTTGTTTTCAAACTGATTTAAATGTGATAATATTTTTGTTGTTACGTTAATACATGAACGTATTTGGTAAATAATGACCACCTCTCATAAACGAATGAAATATGACACTGGGTTCATTCAAGCAATATTTTTTGGAGGACGATATGTTCGTCTCTGTCATCTTTACTTAACAGTCAGCATAATATTTATATCTCTACAAATACTGGTACTCTATGAGCACTCTTACCATAAATTTGTTCAAACTCAATAGGAGTTGGTGCAGTGGTAGGATTTAGTGCCATTTCCTCGACTGTTTCACAAAACTGTCAAATTTATGCCGAGCATAGCATATTATTGTGGCTAAATCGTATTTTCTCGCGTATCCCTTCCGCACGCGCCGCGCTAGTGAAATGTCACGTGATTGTTTTCGTGTCGGGAAATCTCGAGCCCGAATATCGTTTGTCTAGCCCTAGTATCCATATTTGCCGCCACAAGAGCACGCTGTCGATATGCACCTTCGGAGCACGCCCGTTCCATAGACAACGCTTCTGGGAAATTACCGTTCTGGACGTGTAATTTCGTAAAACTTGTCTGCTTTCCTCTTATCTAATTCATTTTAAGTCTTTAGGCGTTGTTTCTGCACATTCAAAGTTTGTGTCCGACTTGCATCTTTCTCGTTGTTTATCTGTAACTCAAGTTAGAACAGTCGGCTCTAAATTTGTCACACGCTGAACGTGTATCAGTTCTAGGGTACCGGTACTCAAAACTTATTTTGCAATTATTCACAAAAATCAGTTGATATTGTTCGTATGACACAGGTTTTGCAAGATTTTTTCTCTGAATATAACAGGTGTAACTTTCGAATATTAAGTTCTTCTGGTCATGAATGCTAAATGTGATTTGTGACCTCTCAGTAACCGTATAATTATGCTGATACACTTTAGGTACGGTTTCTTCGTTACGTTTGTTTGGTCTAGTGTTATGTTTTCCTCTGGTCTCCACATGTGCTTACCTTGTAGCTAATGCCTTTTTAAGAGTAAAAAGACGTCTGTTGGTGACGCTACGCAATGCCGACAATGCTGGTTGACTTATGTAAACATCCTGTATTTGTGGACTTTTCTTTGGTCTTCCTCGCATTACAGATTTTACCGTGGGAAGTCTAGTCAGGTGAATTTAGTGTACTATAGGAAGCTATTTGAATGAATTTCTTGATTAATCTGTTTCTTTCTATAGATGAAACATTCTGAAAACATCTCAATCTGAAGCATTTATAACGGGCATCTATAACGACACTCTTGTCCTGTAATCTTTTTGAAGAATCTGAAGTGAGAGATGGGAGTGTTAGGAATAACACTTTAATTTTCTTTGTATTTCTATTCTGTACTAGACTGGAATATTCGTTCCCATATTTCGACGTTTCTGATGCCTTCACTTCATTTAAGGATACAGGGTACTTCTAAATGATGGAAAAATGGATATTTTTATGACGTTATTAAATTCTATAGTCCTTCCTGATTACATTGATATGTAAATTATAGGTTTTCAAATGAAAAATTACCCTTATATACCAAATTTTAAAGATACATTCATGTGTGCCTCCATGCCCCCTTTATTTCTGTTACAGAGACCAGTATTATTTCGAAAATAACTATGAACTTTCTGTTTCCAGCGATTATACGTATGATACATTGTATATGATGGTAACAGTGCAGGTTTCTAGTGTCTGTAAACGATTATTTTTGCTAGTATTTACTTTTGTTTCGCTGAAGCAGTTTGTTCACGTGTTAATGAATGTTTGTTGCCCAAATGCTACATATATTTGTGGAAATGCATATCCTTTAGTTTGCAATAAATACGAACTATGCCACGCATCAAGAAATTCAATAAAAGGAAATGCCGTGGTAACCAGTTCACAAACAAAGCAAGCCACACTGTCGAAAGTAACCTATGTATCAGTTCTTCAGGGAAGAAACTCCCACATGGAACGCATCCTGGTGATTCAAATTTTTGTGTTAACAAAGATGCTGTGTCCACTCCCGGTAGCTGAGTGATCAGCGCAACAGAATGTCAACCCCAAGGGCCCGGGCTCGATTCCCGGCTGGGTCGGAGATTTTCTCCGCTCAGGGACTGCGTGTTGTGTTGTCCTAATCATCATCATTTCATCCCTATCGACGCGCATGTCGCCGAAGTGGCGTCAAATGGAAAGACTTGCACCTGGGGAACTGTCTACCTGACGGGAGACCCTAGTCACACGAAATTTTTTAATGACACTATTTGTAGTGGATTTGTTGTTCTTGATGTGGGCAGCTTATCTTCTTTGATAAAGGAAGTGGCGGAATGTAAACAATGTGATGGTGTAGGCTATCTGTAAATAGCTGAACAACACAGTAGCAGGAAGGATTTATCGTCAAAATTAGTTGTCCTGTGTAGATAATGCAATAAATCTACCTCGAAAATGACTTCGAACATTGCGCATAATTCATATGATGCGAATTTGAAATTAGTGTATGCAATGCGTGCAATAGGAAAAGAAAGAAATGCTGCTCAAACATTTTGTGATTTGATGGACCTTTCTCCTCCTCCCAGTAGGTTCAGCAAGTACATAAAAACACTTTTAGGTCCCTTGATGGTTATATCTAAAGTATCTATGAAACGTGCAGTAAAAGAAACTGCAAATATTAGTGGAACCAGGGACATTGCTGTTGCACTTGATGGGACATGGTAATGTCGAGGACATCGTTCCTTGAATGGTTTTGTAAGTACTACTTCTCTGGAGAACGGAAAAGTTGTTGATGTTAAGTGCTTACCTAAGTACTGCCACACCTGCCATGGTAACACTGAAGGACATACTGAACATCAGTGTTCTAAGAATTATGATGGTATGAAGTGTGATGGATCTCTAAAAGTATTTCAGAGGTCAGTGCCCGTTTATAATGTTAGATATACGAAGTACCTAGGTGATGGGGACTCTAAAGCTTCCAATAGAATTAATGAGTTCAGTGTTTATGGTGATACCTGGAAACGAAACTGGAGTATTGTGGACATGTGCAAAAGAGGCTGGGTGCTAGATTAAGAAAGCTACGAAGAGAAATGAAAGGAAGAGAAATGAAAGGAAAGTTGCTATATGATGGAAAATCTTTGTCTGGCTAAAGCAAATTGACATAAACTGAAATAGACCTTCTTCAGAGTTATTATGGACTAGCCATTAGACGAACTACACGTCTGAGTGATGTTACAGCAATGAGAAAAGCTGTACGGGCCACCTACTTTCATAAGTTGTCCACAGATGACCACCCTGTTCACAGACTTTGCCCTAAAGGAGCAGATTCTTGGTGTGGTTAGCAAAAAGCAAAAGAAAGTGGTCAAATATACCATCATAAGCAATCTCTTCCTGAGCCTGTTATGAAAGAAATAAAACCAATTTTTATAGACCTGAGTGACCATGTTTTGCTTAGTAAATGTCTTCATGGGGGCACTCAGAATACAAATGAAAGTTTCAACCATTGCATATAGGGAAGATTACCCAAGAATGTCTTTGCAGGGCTAAATACATTAAATGCTGGTGTACTAGATTCAGTGATATGTTTCAGTGATGGAGTGATAGGAAGTTTGGAAGTCCTGAGAAGTTTAGGCATAAAATGTGGCTCTAATATGGTAGATCAATTGCTTGCGTGTGACAGACAACGGGTGCACGAAGCTAAAAGATTCGCTCTTCAAGTTACCAAAGAAGCAAGAAGTGCTAACAGGAATGCCAAGAGGAAGCTTGAAGATGAAGAAATGCTGCAGGATGAAGACTATACTTCAGGCGTGTCCCGAGGCACAGTTTAACTACTCATATCTTCATTTGCAATTTCCCGCAAGTTGTATTTTTCAGAATTCAGGTACAAATATTTCCTAAAGTTTATAAAGCATTGCTCTAATTTTTTCTGTAACTTGCAATAGTCCATACCATACTTAGTAGACCTAAGCTTTATTGCAGAATCAACTAAATTATAGAAAAAATAACATTTTATTTGGAAATTTTATAAACATTAAAATGTATGATGTGATATTTTTTATCCGTGTAATATACATAATAGGTGGAATTAAATAGGTATAGTACCTGAGCCATTATGTCATGCATATCTGGTAAAAATTTGGTCTCCTTCAAATGTATAACATTGGATTAAATGGTACCTCAATTTGAGGAAGTGTTTGGAAAAAATTGCATCACTTTCTTTGTAATTTTTAATAACCCTAAGCAGGTTCAAAAATATTCAAAATACTTCTAATTTGTTTAGAAAGTGTGCTGCATTACCTGATGTCAACAAAAAATCTGTAAAACATATTCACTATAAACAGTGCCTGAAAGAAACACGTGTTGATTTTTACATAATATTGAGCCAGAAAAGTATTCTGTAGCCTTAAGAAATAACTTTCGGAGCAATATCGATAACAGCGTCATTGAGTGTTTCTGTTCAACTTACTGAGAAAACTTATTTTCCTGCCTACTTTGAGTGAACAATTTGGCTCAATTTTATGTTGGTCTTTGCTTTGTTACTAACAATTCGGACTTCGTATACCTTGTGTTAGTTACTGGCAAGTATTTTTGGAAGCCTAGTAATATGAAGCTACAGTATTATAAGGTGGAACATAAAAGGAGAAGGAAGAAGCTAAGTACCACAAAATCTTAGCACAGATAGTTCGAGCACCTTGACTTTTTTTTACAAAAAAACAAACCTTGCCACATTATCGTTATTCGGTGTGCCGTTCATACGCACAAAACATTTCTAATTATGATTGTATCTGACAAGTACATTGAAGTAAATTTGATCTCTTCTATGATGGATGAATAACGAATAAAGGCAGTAGTTGCATTGCATCATGCTATTACTACTCTCTTATCACAAAGCTTGGTGTACGCTTATGTACTTTGTAAACCTCAAAATGAAATTAAAAAGTAAAATCAAGCAAGTTATTCCTGAAAAACTGAACCAGAGATGTCCTGGCAAGAAATATTTCGGACAACAAAGCAAATAGGCTACTGTTAAAAAGACAGAATAAACGAAGTGTGAAACTACATGCTATTTTCTAAAATACATGCGAAACACCTGTTTAAGAAACATATAAATTTTACAGAGGTTAGGCTATTATGTAAGAAAACGAGTTACTTGTTGGAGAAAAATATGCTTCTGCAGGGCCTAGGCTATTGAGACCATTCCTTTATTCACAATGCGGTCTTTTGCACCTACTAATATGCGAGGTATTGGTCTAAATGCTCTTTAATACCATCAGAATTGCCAGATAGTGACATTTATTGAATTGTGAATTGCTGGAACATGCTTTCAAAAAATGAATTTGTCGTCTTTTGCTGTTATTGGCCACTGACTGAATGACGTTTCATAGACAAAAATTCGAAGTGAGAAGATGTATAAACTACGATGACAACGACGCATTGACAATCTGATGAAACTAGAACTTTCTTCAGCATGGAGATATACCCGTAGCTCCTTGCAGTTCTGCCTCTTTGACATTTCAGTCCCTTCGATATTTCAAGAATCTTCCAATTTTTTGACACGCACAAGTCATGATAGCATGACTTGCTTACTTCTTTCCTCACTGTACACATTTATGGGCTAACAAAGAATGTGTAGCTAAGATTTTGCAAACGTGAACATGAAACACGTTGTGCATGTGGTTTGAAAGTTGATAGCGTAACGAGTAAGAATCGGCACAATTAATCAAACAAGCATTGTTTTTGGAGTACTAGCTTCATCAGCTATAGACGCACATACATTAAAATAGTATTACAAAAGCATTCTTTTCAAATCAGCTTACTTCTCTTCTAGGTTATCTGGAATGTATAAATAAAAGTAATATTTACAGGGACATGTGTGTCGTATTATTCGTTCAAATACGCATCTAAGACTAGAAAAAGATTTGAAAATGTATTTTCGGCACTATGTTATTAAGGTAAGCACTGTATTTACTATTTAAAACAACTGTCGCATATACACAACAGCAATTACGAACGGAAAGGAATCGTGAACAATCTCCCTGTAACCAGTAGACTGCTAATGATTTGGGGCATAGCGTGAGGGCGCTGTCTTAAAACAACGTACAGTGTAAGACTGTGGTGCTACATCCAATTATTTTTACCTCTATGGCTGTAACAGGCTCTCGGCATTTCAGCTGACGTCATGAACGAATTCTCTGGATGCCCCAGACGCGTGTCAGCTTATGCTTCATTGCTGAACCAGCGATTACATTTAACACTTAACTCCCTGCTGTAGCCATGGAAGCATTTTTACCTCCACAGCTTTTGGCAGACGAAAACTTAAGAACACATAATAACATTTTTTTAAATTACGAAAATACGTAAACTTTCTGCAATACATTCTTTTAGTTTACGAACAAAAAGGAAAAAAAATTAAGGCAAAATTTGCCTCTGGTAAATCATTCGAGTAAACATAATCGCGTAAGTAAAATAAACAGTACAAATAAATAAAATCCATTTTCAAACACTGTGACTGGTAATGTGAGGCACACCGCATCCGTAATGATCTTTAGCTGCCTTGAAAATAATATATGATCACCTCCTCCAGGAGTAGGTGAGAAAATGCATCATAAATCTTCCCCATCTACTTTCTTCTGTTAATTAGTAAGTTTCTTCTTAGAAAGCACCTTGCATCTACGTAACGTAGAATACTTGATACTTACGAAAATCACTGCTCATTAACTTGCCTTTTCTCCTCAACGACGAATAATATGACTGCATGCTTACTACATAATTATTACTTTCGGGAAAATACGTGAAGTAACGCCTGTTATCATTCATTTCGAAATACAAACACATTATGTTATTACATGTACTTACACGATCTTCAGATACATTGTTTTCAAAGCATAAATCATCCGTCTCAAACTTTTTATATCTTAAGTATTTGTCTAAGGTAAGTTTTCTATTATCACAGACTTTAGTAAACTTATTATGTCACAGAAGTTCCCTTTTAAAGGCAGTTTCAAATTGAAACAAAGTCTTCAACTTATACTGGTATTTGGAACTCAAATTTGCAGCTTCTCGTTGTAAATATTTTACAGTGAAGTTAATTTTAGTGGAATCCGCAAAATCCTAAGGTAACCTGACTTCAAAAACGCACCTGGATGCACAGTACCATCAGTTTTGCACTTAAGAAATTCCTTCTGGCCTACTATAATATTGCCCAAAGAATTGGTGATAGAGCTAGTACACACAACATCTTTTGTACGTTTTGTTTAACTAACTGTTTTATCCATTCCTCCAAGCTTCTCAAAGCGGTTGGCACCACTTGTTTCAACAAAATGTTTGTTGTTCTATTGCCTTTACTTGGCCTTGAGTATCTGAGATATGACTGTCCATTTCTCCGAATTCCTGTATACGTTTCATCTTATCGTCTGCCTCTTCGAACTTTTCTTGAATCTTCTTCCTGAGTAAACTGCGGTATTTTCCTGTTCAAACTGTAGATTCTTATGTAATTTTACTGTGGTCGTACTTACCTCCCCCCTCGTGTTATTAAATTTTTAATACGATTAAATATTTCATCTAATTTATTTAATGGCTCCGCTAGAGCTTTACTGCTATTTCATAAATAACATGTCTGACATTCTGTAACCCATTTTTGGAGTGGTGACCGACATACAATGATAATAATAACAACAATAATATCTACCCCCGCAAACGCTTAAAGCCTATTTTCTTCGATTACATGGCAACGTAAAGGACCAATAGCACATATGTGATCCACACTTCTCAAACGGATTAACTAAAAAAATATATTGGAGCTGCTAACAGCTCACCAGATTGGCCACGCAGTGCACTGCCACTTCGTCGGGCATGGGCAATGCGATATCTTGGGTAGTTGCTGTGCACTGATACCTTAGTCAACTAACTAGACACTGCACAGGGATGTGAGGCTGCATTGGTATTATGTTGCTCGGTTGCCGCAAAAATTGTCTTGTAGATCGCAGGCACGGAAGAAGCAGGTCGAAATCTTCTGTTTTGTAGATGTATTGTTTCTTCACTCCTGTGTCGACAGTTATTTCAACATGTAAATATTTTTGTAGTTGACCTGGTTGCTATGGCCAACTAATTTCACTTATGTCTTATGTTGTGCTAAATCACACTTCTTTGGTTTTCATCAAGTCACCAAAGAACTTCTTCCTAAATAAAACAATTATATAAAGATAACTACAATGATACATATCAACCCACTACCTAACTACATCAGTGGGTCCTAAATTTATAGTCATATTACAATTACTGCAGCTTGATTTGCGAATACTAGAGGTATGTTAGTAGTTTTATTATTTCACCAATACAAGCATTTCTGATTTACTATTACTCTATTATACGTGTATCTTGGTTGCTAGTTGATTGTGACTAGTTCTCTACAGCTGTTATTTGTGTTATGTATATGCAAGTTTACCTGTTCCTAAACTATTCTACACCAACTGCAGTAGTTATATGGGATGACACTGCAGCAATTGTTCGCAAAAACTTCGTTGTTTACTTCATTTGCTCTGGTCCAGGGGTGGCCAAAATTTCGGCTCGCGGGCCACGCCCGAGTCCGAGTGCAAAATCCCTCAGCCTCGCTTCACGTTTCCCCCACTGCCAGGACACACTGTCTGAGCTTGAGGAGGGGGAAGAGGAGAAAACAACGAAAGCGCCGCATTTAGAGGCTGACAATTATTTAACTATGCGAAATAAAATTGTAATAACTTCTGAACGTTTTGTGTTAGGACGTTCAAACTGCGCCTTTTGCCGTGGGTCATGATGTGAATTAGTATGCGCATGCATGCATGCACGGTTTAGCGACGAAGCCATTTTCGTTTGGATGGGATCGCTACTAAGCAAAATTGGCCCATTGGGGGGGGGGGGGGCTGAGAATCCGCATTTAGTGATCGAGAAGTCTCTTCACCCTGAACACGTGACTGTGTGGTGCCAATGTCCAGTCACAGAATAATCTGTGCGACATTCCTTGACAGCACGGTGACTACCGAACGGTACGTGAAGGTTTTGGAAGATGATTTCATCCCCATTGTCTAAAGTGACCTTGATTTCGACAAGATGTGGTTCATGCAAGACGGAGCTAGATCCCATCGAAACAGGCGTCTTTGATGTCATGGAGGAGTAATCTAGGGACCGCATTCTGGCACTGTGGTATACAGAGGACGGGTCTGAACACATGCGACTCCCTTATATTAAAGACAAGGTGTACAGCAATAACTCCAAAACCATTGCTGAGCTGAAAACAGACATTCAGGTCATCGACAGCATAGATTTCCCAACACTTCAGCGTGTCATGTAATTTCGTTGTTCGTCTGCACCACAACATCGCCAACGTTGGCAGGCATATCGAACAAGTCATAACCGAAATCGGAATATCTATAGTGACGTTTACATGCTGATTAAAGTGTGTGTACGCCGTAGCTCGTAACTAATCTACGTTTCTTTCGTATAGTTCGATAATTGTCACCATATAAATGGCAGTACAGTCTTATTGCATACTAATTGGTTTTATATTTGACGTTTCTTAGCAAGAAACAAAATTATTTTTCAGCATTAATTAATTATTTTTGGCTCTCTTAAGACACAGTATAATTTTTGTCTGGCACAAACGGTCGGCATGCCGAAAGACGCAGACAATTTCACGGACTTTCTCACTCAAGTTGCCACCTAATCGTGACTTAATTAGTTTCATAACTGAAAACAGTTACTTCACACAAAAGGTCTATCAAAATGTTGTACACTTATGCAAACTTATTATGGAGACTTAGAAAATCTGTCTCAGAAAAGCAACGTAGACCTCCTGGACAATTTAACGTTAAGAACTTGTAATAAAAACTGGAATTATCTTGTAGGTCCGTCAGTTACATCTGCACATGCACACGGGCGCTTTCAACTAAAGCGGCATATGGTCTCGAAAACTCTCGGCAACAAATCTAAGATTGGCAGTGTCCTCACTGTGCCGTTGGGAGTAACTTCAGATGCTGCACTGAAAAGGCGATTTCAGTACTCTGACACCAGTGAAGAGGTCTACAACCAGTGAGGCGCAGGGGGACGCCACGCGGCGCCAGCCAATTGGCCAAGAATTCCAAGTGTGGTGGTGTGTAGCGGCACCACGTCTTGCACTCCTCTCGTTAGCCATCAGGCGACGGTGGGTGACGTAATGGCTGTGACCCTGACTGGCATTGATGGTCAGCGCGCTGTTCCCTGGGCCGGGCTGGCCCGTTGTGGTCGCGACTCGGAGCCCTGTGACCTCAGAGGGGGCTACCCTGACGGTGAGATGAGTTGCGGCCCCGGAACAGCATTCTAGATTGCACTCCAAGTGTAAGAGTCCCCTTCGTGGAAGGGTTGCGACACTAACACAAGTGACATTAGTACAAAACGTCAAGGTACTTACATGCTTTCTGGCTGCGCTTGCTTGGGCGTTGCTATACCTTGTGTCACTTATACAGGGTGTTTCAAAAAGGACTTTACAACTTTAAATATTCATCTAAATTTACTGAAAGAAGATACAGAGTTGTGTTTAGTGTTGTTTTGTAGGGAAACACTTTAAGGGGGATTAGAACGGAATTTTTTTTTCACGTTTTCGGATTTTTATGTCATTATAAAATTTGCAGTTTTTCGAATATTACAAACTCACATGGGAGGTATTTTATTTTATTGTTTTAAATATAATCTACACCGATTGAAAATGTTAAAATTTTTACGTGCAGCTGTCCGCGGTGGCCGAGCGGTTCTAGGCGCTCAATCCGGAACCACGCGACTGCTACGGTCGCAGGTTCGAATCCTGCCTCGGGCATGGATGTGTGTGATGTCCTTAGGTTAGTTAGGTTTAAGTAGTTCTAAGTTCTAGGGGACTGATGACCACAGATGTTAAGTCCCATAGTGCTCAGCGCCATTTTTTTTATGTGCATTACTTCAATATCTAATAAAATCGGCATTTTTTATATAGAAAGTTGTGGATGTTCCTCATGCCCAGAAGAGGGTGGACATCAGGTTGAGGAAGTTGGAACAAAGTTTGAGAGACAAGAAACTTTCTGATGGTAAAACCATAAGAGGCAAGATGACAGACAAAATGATTGATGAACTACAGGAGAATTATGGAATGGCCATTAGAAATAATATTGAGGATTTGTTGAAAATGAAGCAGGCAGTATTGGCTACCTTCTTCCACAGACTGTGAACTGATGAAAAACCAGTACACCACCTTTGCCCTCCTGGACCTGATTCATGGTGCAATTACAGCAATGCACAGTACTCAAACAGTTCATACAGCCATAAACATTCCATCCCAGCAGCAGTCATGGATATCATAAAACCTTTTTACAGAGACCTGGAAAATCCTGAACTACTGAAGAAGTGTCTGCATGGTCAGACTCAAAATCCCGATGAGTCGTTCAATAATCTTATATGGACTCACTTACTAAAAGATGTTTTCGTTGGAATGAAGACACTAAAGTGGGGATTCAGTGATGATGTCGCTGCTTTTAATGATAGCAAAATTGGTAGGGTGAAAGGGCTACAGCATACGGGATTTAATCCTGGAGCAAACTGCATCAGAGAACTTGAACGTATGGACAAGATTCGCATTGATGAAGTAGAGTATACAACACAGTTGGCCACTAAGGAGTCCATAAAGAAGGAAAGAAGAAAAAAACTTGGGATAAGACCAAGAGGATGACATACAGTATGGTGCATGGCGCTTCTGAGTTACTAAAAATAAAAAATTAAGCAAATTTGAAACTTCAGAAGCAGGTCCTGAAAATTTACATTTTCTGTGGCATTTTACCCTGAATCTCATAAACCACTTCAAGCAGAGTATTCAAATTTTCAGGGAGTAATAACATACATATTTTGAGTCTACTGAACTGAAACAAGAACATAATTTATATATAATTATAATTATTTAGGATAACGTACAAAAAAAGTACACAAAATTTTAACTGTGTAATTAAAAAATTTTATTTCCGAAAGCAGTGGCTGAATGCAATTATTGTAGTTTAGTAGACTCAGAACATGCCCTGTAAAAGTTTCGTGACAATGACTACAGTGGTTCCTGAAATAAAGGGAAGCCAAGTCACTAAATTTAACATTGTCGGGATAGAGCGTTCTAAATCCCCTTAAGTTTTTTTATCTTAAACTAAAAATTTTTGTACGTGGCTTTGTTGGTTATCCTGCACACATCCAATCGGAAGACAGTTTCTTCCCAAACTCGCTGTTGCATTGGAGGTATAACTTGCTCAGCGGCAGCGTGAATTCTTGCTCTTCAGGTAGTTCAGGTAGAGAATCCGGCAGCGGAGTTACAAACACAATATCTTTGATAAATCCCAAGAAAAAAATCGAGTGGTGCCGGGTCTGGGGGACGTGGGGGCCATTCAATTGGCACATCATGGTCACTCCATTGACCTGGAAAGCGGTCACAGAGATATCCCAGATGTCAGCTAGGTATTGGGGTGGTGCACCATCTTACATGAAGCAGACATTTCGTTCTTGGTCATTCTCATCGATCTGTAGTATCAAAAATTGTCGTAACCAAATATACTATCACATTGATGGATCTCTCACGGAAAAAAGGGCGTACACTTTGTTCTTGTTCAATGCACGAAAAACGTTCAGTTTAGGGCTATCACGAACATGTTGCAACGTTTGACGTGGATTTTCACTGCCCCAAACCCTACAGTTATGTGTGTTAACCCTGCAACTTAAACGAAAAGTCGACTCGTCGGAAAATATGATTTTCCGTTGATCTCCCTTTGACGTTAGAGAACGATTGCTGAGTAAGCAACCTTTCCTGAAACGATGTTCATTTGTTTTCTGTTTGTTTACACTCTTGGGTGCGTCTCTCTGTTCCTTGACCTCCAATGTACCACCAAGCCGCTACATCCAAAGAACAAGAGCTCTATCATTGCAGGTGGAGAGATTTATTCACTGTCGCACCTTGCCAATATTCGAATTTGATATGACATACACTTTACCTGCACAGACATAAAAACGAGAGCAAACACAGTGGGATGTTTCACCCTTACCAATAATTGAAACTACGTTTTCAGCTCTGAAAAACATCTTTCGTCGATCCAAGAGGATAAGAGTGGAACATGTTATGCTAAAGTATCCCATGTCACACTGTAAGGGTTCATAGTACCTTGCATCTTCCCAAAAGACGCCTTCTTCCAGTGCCTCCAATCTTGTGTAAACAATTTATGTCTGCATTTTACAACCATAACTTACTAAACTAATGGTGTTCAGCTTAGATCTTTCAGTGCTCTTGTTCTGTGGCAGCTTTTTCCAAAATGTCTTACGTAACCAGTTTAATAATTCAATATGCATATCTGCCTAGTAAATACAATCAAATCACTATTGCTACATGAGAACTACAAGAATTAATAACAAATGCCAATGACTGAAATTCTAATCAACTCCATGTCTTTTCCTTATGGTATCGTGAAGGAGTCTTGTAATTACATCAACGTTTGGGCTTTTTAGGGAAGAGCCACTTGGTGGGATCGCATATGTCTTAAAAATGTTTCTGCTGAAAGCCAGATTCTTTTACATGTAAATGCAGGGGAGACCCCTCTTCCGAACAAGAACAGCAGGAGGGGGGGGGGGGGGGGACTAGTCAATGTGGAGAGCCCGACATAGCTATTCATTGTACGCAAAGCAAAAAGAATCTCTTTTAGCAAAGACAGAGATTTGAAAGACAGGAGAGGAGGGTCTGAGCGGGGGGTGAGTCATTAGGCTTGGAGGAACCAGCTGGAACGTTTCTTCAAAATTTAGTAAGGAGACCTGTGGTTAGTGCATAGTAATTATTTTGGTAGCGGGGTAGAGTTCTCGCACATTTGTGTGTGTGGACATCTTCACATTGGGCATAACTAGAATTCCGTTGCACAGTACAGTAGATTTTCTAGCTTTTTTTCCCAGCACCAAGGGAGAAATACATGGTCTTTCTACAAAGTACGGTGAATGGTGTCATATCTGAACGGCAACTTGGCGCATGTGTGGGTGCTTGCACTTTGGTCTTCAGAGACTTGAGGAGAATCGACACACGGCATGCTCTGCATGTGACTGGCTGTGTAAACAGGCTGCGACAGTTGAACGTAGTCAGTGTAAGAGGAAGTGTCACAGCGCAATGGAGCAACGTCTAAACATCTAGGTCTGCTACAGGTTGGAGAAGACTGCAACGGAGACACATGGAATGTTGGTGCAGGTGTACGGTAGGGAAGCCGTAACTATAAAATGTGTTTACGAATGGTTTAAACGCTTCCGTGAAGGGAAGGAAACAACTGAGGATGAGCCACGTCCAGATCGACCATCGACAAGCAGAACCCCAGAAAAGATCGAGAAAGTGCGACAAATGCTGGCACAAGATCGGCGACGGACTCTCAGATTGATTGCGGAGGAACTGGCCGATGATTTGGGTAAGCGGAAGATCTGCTACCGATTTGTGCCGCACAAGCTCACAGACGAGCAGAAAGTAAAATAGATGGAAACTGCTGGCGATTTCATTTCCTTTGCTTCTGAACACGTCACTGGAGATGAGACCTGGTGCTACCAGTTCGATCCGGCATCAAAACGGCAATCGATGTCAAGGCGTTCACCATCTTCCCCGTGACAAAAAAAAAAGCCATCTACAAAAATCCAAGGTGAAAACTCTGTTGATCGCCTTCTTCGACAACAATGGCATCAACCACAAGGAATTTGTTCCTGCAGGTCAAACCATTAATGCTGCATTTTACCAGTTCGTTTTCAACCGATTAATATAGTGTATCCGGCACGTTTGGCCAAAATGGTTGCTGCTCCATGACAATGCCACTGCACACTGCATGAACCGCGTGCGCCAGTTCCTGGCTTAGGAGATGGTAAGTGTTCTTTAATACTCACTGTACACTCCTGATATACTTTCTGCGGACTTCGCCTGTTTCCCCGCTTGAAGGCGGCTATGAAAGGTGAACGTCGTGCGGACGTGAATGGCATCAAAGATCGTGTGAAAGCAGTTCTGCGATCGATTCCACAGGGGGCCTTTGCTGATAGTTTCCAGAAGCTGTACGAACGTTGTCAAAAGTGTTTTATAGCGGGTGGCGACTATTTTGAAGGGCATTAAAAACATTGTTTGGATCTTTTGTTTTGTCTGATAGCATTCGCCGAACTTTTTAGACATACCGAATATAGTGTATTGCTTAACCACGACAAAATCTGTGAGAGTAGGAAATTTATCTGCATGTTTATTAAATTGTCATTGGTCAGAATACACATGTTTATTGCAGTTGACTGTCAAGATTCCAACGGTGACAGAAGCGGTTAACAAGGGCACTGCACAAATTCCAAAAATGGTTCAAATGGCTCTGAGCACTATGGGACTTAACAGCTGTGGTCATCAGTCCCCTAGAACTTAGAACTACTTAAACCTAACTAACCTAAGGACATCACACACATCCATGCCCGAGGCAGGATTCGAACCTGCGACCGTAGCAGTCGCGCGGTTCCGGACTGAGCGCCTAGAACCGCGAGACCACCGCGGCCGGCACACACAAATTCCACTCAGCGGTTTGATTCAAGTTGATAGCTGCGTGGAGGGAATGACTTCAAGATATGTAAACAGGAAGATGCAACTCTCAACTATCTTCGAGAAAATCGAGTTTGAAAGTTTCAGGGAGATTTTAAACAATGTGTGGTCACGAGTAGATGATTCCGACGACAGATTTATTATCACTGTCCAAATTATCAAAATTTAATGACTCATTTATTATTTTCATATTCATCCCTAAAAAGGAAAAAATTTTTTGCAAGAAGATTGGAAATAATCAATTAGATCAATATAGTCTTCTTATTCGTGTATTGTGACTACGTATGTGACAAGCATAATATGTAGCCTATGGAGAAATGCGTGAATCAGCATGATAGTGAGCGTAAAAACATGGAAAACAATAATTTTTCCAACACACAGCAATGTAATGAACGCCGAATTTTTGCAAGTGCATGGCTTTTTAATGTGTCTGTTCCAATACAAACTTGGTTTAAGTTCATAAAGCGTTTACAGTCATCTCACAATTTTGCAGCGTTCCACACATATCGAAGCATATCACCAAATACTGGTGCAGAGCCGGCCGGGGTGGCCGAGCGGTTCTAGGCGCAACAGTCTGGAACCGCGCTGCTGCTACGGTCGCAGGTTCGAATCCTGCCTCGGGCATGGATGTGTGTGATGTCCTTAGGTTAGTTAGGTTTAAGTAGTTCTAAGTTCTAGGGGACTGATGACCTCAGCAGTTAAGTCCCATAGTGCTCAGAGCCATTTGAACTGGTGCAGACAACTGATGATGTGTGACTGATTACAGTTTTACGCAGTCTGCTCTAGAATCTATCTTTCTATTTCGTTCGTTGATATGCGATCAATTCTGTAGTCACTTTGTAAGGTTTTTCCACCTGCCTGTAAAAGAAAATGTCGCAAGGCTGCACTAGAAGAGGACATTTTGGAGGAATTACTTTAGTACTGCACGTTGGCAGACCCTATACTTCTTGAAAAGTTTCGTCGGAGAAAACCCGGGTTCGTTTGCTACCCACATAAATAGAGGAGCAAAATACGTTGTTGTTCTCTCACGTACGGCTTCAAAATATCGATTAGAAATTTCTTGTGTAACGCTGTTGTAAGTTTTCCTGACTTTGGAGATGTTACCGTAACATTTTTGTATTTTGTGCTTAGTCATCAGTTGATTTTATTACCGTTGGTCCAAATGAGCCAATGATCTCTTTGAACCAAACAAAGACCGTCAATAGTAATTTTCCGGATAAGGTTACAGCTTATTGTGAAGTTTACGGATGTTTCACCTCATGTTTATCCTTTCGCTGTACAAGAATCACCTTTGTTCCGCGTTTAGCGTGTGTTTGGTCGTAAGTTGACTGATATTGGCACCTTAAAACATATGTAGTTCACAAATTAGTGTCGTATAGTATGTAAAAATTGTATTTCAAATGATGTAAATGAATTAGCTACTTCTCTCTGTAATACCCGTTTGATCAGTGTTACTCACAAATTCTTGTCGGTACGAGGGTTCGAGTCTAGACTCGGAAACTTGATGCTGCATCAAGGACTTTCTACAGTCAAGCGCTTTCACTCTCGAATACAAATCTAGCGATTTTTCTCTATCGAACCCGATGTCTGCGTTTAAAGAGCACGACCCACTAGTGAGAAGCTTCAAAATTCAAATGAGAAAATTGGCTAGCAGCAGCAACACCTCACTTATGCAAGTTTGTCGTCGTCTCCTGATGATTATGTTCTCGAGCTTCTACGAAAAGATCGTAGGTCTGCGAATCAACTGTTTTATGCATTCTTCTCATTTTTTCAAATATTTAATGCTTTTAAGGCGTGATGCTCCCCTTTTATGATGAGCGGTGAAATTCCATCCTCGATGATCTTCTGCCGCATGGGATTAGCCGAGCGGTCTCAGGCGCTGCAGTCATGGACTGTGCGGCTGGTCCCGGCTGAGGTTAGAGTCCTCCCTCGGGCATGGGTGTGTGTGTTTGTCCTTAGGATAATTTAGGTTAAGTAGTGTGTAAGCTTAGTGACTGATGACCTTAGCAGTTAAGTCCCATAAGATTTCACACACATTTGAACATTTTTTTATGATCTTCCGCTATGTTGAAGACCCTAATCTTGTAATCCAGCGGTACATAATCACTGTCAATTTTCGCTTGTTTCTATTTGGCCTCGTAATCTTGTGATGAAGGTGCAGCGACTTCTTCAGTTTCTTCAAACATACATTCTTCATTGATGGCCTGATGGGCAACTACTTCGTGTTCTACCAACAGTTGTTCCTCCGCTACCATTTCGATGATTTCCCGAGATATTTGGTCTCTAATTTCCGTGCATTCAAGTAATTGAGACAAAATGTTTCGAAGCGTTGAGATTGTTTTGGGGAAGGAGCTCTTCACAATACACGAGTGCCGTTTAGAATCCCATTTTTGAAACTTCAGTCTAAAACGATTCGGCTTCACAGTCAGGTTCACTTTCTCTTGCTGTCGAATTACTGTACACATCATTATATTTATTTGTAAAAATAGATGTCTTGGAGAATTGGAATGTAACTGCTTTGGAACTAACAAGTCACTGAATACTTTCTGGGTTTGTGATCGGTGTTTCTCTTAACTTCCACCATCTGAAGTTTGTACTTGTCTTGAAGCTTACTTCTGGTTGGTCAAAAACAATCCGTATGATTACCGGGAAAATCGGTTCATGCGGTGAGTCGAACCGTACCTGGACGTATACCTGGGAAATGGGCTCACGGTAGGTCGAAACGTATCTGTACAGCTACCGGGAAAACGGGCTGATGGAACGCACTTACAGATTGCGGTTTGAATGGTAAACCACTTCCACATTTTTAGCGAAAAACCCGAATTTCCAGGGTAAAGATTGTTGTTGTTGTGGTCTTCAGTCCGGAGACTGGTTTGATGCAGCTCTCCATGCTACTCTATCCTGTGCAAGCTTTTTCATCTCCCAGTACCTACTGCAACCTACATCCTTCTGAATCTGCTTAGTGTATTCATCTCTTGGTCTCCCTCTACGATTTTTACCCTCCACGCTGCCCTCCAATACTAAATTGGTGATCCCTTGATGCCTCAGAATATGTCCTACCAACCGATCCCTTCTTCTGGTCAAGTTGTGCCACAAACTTCTCTTCTCCCCAATCCTATTCAATACTTCCTCATTAGTTATGTGATCTACCCATCTAATCTTCAGCATTCTTCTGTAGCACCACATTTCGAAAGCTTCTATTCTCTTCTTGTCCAAACTATTTATCGTCCATGTTTCACTTCCATACATGGCTACACTCCATACGAATACTTTCAGAAATGACTTCCTGACACTTAAATCAATACTGGATGTTAACAAATTTCTCTTCTTCAGAAACGCTTTTCTTGCCATTGCCAGCCTACATTTTATATCCTCTCTACTTCGACCATCATCAGTTATTTTGCTCCCCAAATAGCAAAACTCCTTTACTACTTTAAGTGCCTCATTTCCTAATCTAATTCCCTCAGCATCACCCGACTTAATTAGACTACATTCCATTATCCTTGTTTTGCTTTTGTTGATGTTCATCTTATATCCTCCTTTCAAGACACTGTCCATTCCATTCAACTGCTCTTCCAAGTCCTTTGCTGTCTCTGACAGAATTACAATGTCATCGGCGAACCTCAAAGTTTTTATTTCTTCTCCATGAATTTTAATACCTACTCCTAATTTTTCTTTTGTTTCCTTTACTGCTTGCTCAATATACAGATTGAACAACATCGGGGAGAGGCTACAACCCTGTCTTACTCCCTTCCCAACCACTGCTTCCCTTTCATGTCCCTCGACTCTTATAACTGCCATCTGGTTTCTGTACAAATTGTAAATAGCCTTTCGCTCCCTGTATTTTACCCCTGCCACCTTTAGAATTTGAAAGAGAGTATTCCACTCAACATTGTCAAAAGCTTTCTCTAAGTCTACAAATGCTAGAAACGTAGGTTTGCCTTTCCTTAATCTTTCTTCTAAGATAAGTCGTAAGGTCAGTATTGCCTCACGTGTTCCAGTGTTTCTACGGAATCCAAACTGATCTTCCCCGAGGTTGGCTTCTACTAGTTTTTCCATTCGTCTGTAAAGAATTCGTGTTAGTATTTTGCAGCTGTGACTTATTAAGCTGATAGTTCGGTAATTTTCACATCTGTCAACACCTGCTTTCTTTGGGATTGGAATTATTATATTCTTCTTGAAGTCTGAGGGTATTTCGCCTGTTTCATACATCTTGCTCACCAGATGGTAGAGTTTTGTCAGGACTGGCTCTCCCACGGCCGTCAGTAGTTCCAATGGAATATTGTCTACTCCGGGGGCCTTGTTTCGACTCAGGTCTTTCAGTGCTCTGTCAAACTCTTCACGCAGTATCATATCTCCCATTTCATCTTCATCTACATCCTCTTCCATTTCCATAATATTGTCCTCAAGTACATCGCCCTTGTATAGACCCTCTATATACTCCTTCCACCTTTCTGCTTTCCCTTCTTTGCTTAGAACTGGGTTTCCATCTGAGCTCTTGATATTCATACAAGTCGTTCTCTTATCTCCAAAGGTCTCTTTAATTTTCCTGTAGGCGGTATCTATCTTACCCCTAGTGAGATAGGCCTCTACATCCTTACATTTGTCCTCTAGCCATCCCTCCTTAGCCATTTTGCACTTCCTGTCGATCTCATTTTTGAGACGTTTGTATTCCTTTTTGCCTGTTTCACTTACTGCTTTTTTATATTTTCTCCTTTCATCAATTAAATTCAGTATTTTTTCTGTTACCCAAGGATTTCTACTAGCCCTCGTCTTTTTACCTACTTGATCCTCTGCTGCCTTCACTACTTCATCCCTCAAAGCTACCCATTCTTCTTCTACTGTATTTATTTCCCCCATTCCTGTCAATTGCTCCCTTATGCTCTCCCTGAATCTCTGTACAACCTCTGGTTCTTTTAGTTTATCCAGGTCCCATCTCCTTAAATTCCCACCTTTTTGCAGTTTCTTCAGTTTTAATCTACAGGTCATAACCAATAGATTGTGGTCAGAGTCCACATCTGCCCCTGGAAATGTCTTACAATTTAAAACCTGGTTCCTAAATCTCTGTCTTACCATTATATAATCTATCTGATACCTTTTAGTATCTCCAGGGTTCTTCCACGTATACAACCTTCTTTCATGATTCTTAAACCAAGTGTTAGTTATGATTATGTTGTGCTCTGTGCAAAATTCTACAAGGCGGCTTCCTCTTTCATTTCTGTCCCCCAATCCATATTCACCTACTATGTTTCCTTCTCTCCCTTTTCCTACACTCGAATTCCAGTCACCCATGACTATTAAATTTTCGTCTCCCTTCACAATCTGAATAATTTCTTTTATTTCATCATACATTTCTTCAATTTCTTCGTCATCTGCAGAGCTAGTTGGCATATAAACTTGTACTACTGTAGTAGGTGTGGGCTTCGTATCTATCTTGGCCACAATAATGCGTTCACTATGCTGTTTGTAGTAGCTTACCCGCATTCCTATTTTCCTATTCATTATTAAACCTACTCCTGCATTACCCCTATTTGATTTTGTGTTTATAACCCTGTAGTCACCTGACCAGAAGTCTTGTTCCTCCTGCCACCGAACTTCACTAATTCCCACTATATCTAACTTCAACCTATCCATTTCCCTTTTTAAATTTTCTAACCTACCTGCCCGATTAAGGGATCTGACATTCCACGCTCCGATCCGTAGAACGCCAGTTTTCTTTCTCCTGATAACGACATCCTCTTGAGTAGTCCCCGCCCGGAGATCCGAATGGGGGACTATTTTACCTCCGGAATATTTTACCCAAGAGGACGCCATCATCATGTAATCATACAGTAAAGCTGCATGCCCTCGGGAAAAATTACGGCTGTAGTTTCCCCTTGCTTTCAGCCGTTCGCAGTACCAGCACAGCAAGGCCGTTTTGGTTATTGTTACAAGGCCAGATCAGTCAATCATCCAGACTGTTGCCCTTGCAACTACTGAAAAGGCTGCTGCCCCTCTTCAGGAACCACACATTTGTCTGGCCTCTCAACAGATACCCCTCCGTTGTGGTTGCACCTACGGTACGGCTATCTGTATCGCTGAGGCACACAAGCCTCCCCACCAACGGCAAGGTCCATGGTTCATGGGGGTAGGGGGTAAAGATTATGATAACAATAAATTATTCCTTATTTATTGATAATATGCTTAGTCATAATAAATCAGATGTTAGAATAACGTTGGAATAAAAGAAATGTTTACGTGCAGCGAGATTCGATCCAGAGACCACACGCTTAGAAAGCTGTGCGCTTATTGACTTTGCTGCGGACTCTTCGAACGTTCGCGGCCATGCAAAAAATATAAGCACACTAACTTTTTCGAACTCGACCTTCTGAGAGTTGCGCCTCCCTCTTTACAAATGTTGACGTCCTAGTCGCCCCTACACACCCCGTTGATATGAATCATATCGGTGTGAGGAGGTTCGTACAGCCCTCTTACATGTATTTGTATTGTGGAGGAGAGTAAGTGCATACTTCTTCGTAGATTGCCGTAATGAACACTTCTCAAGACATCGTAGAAGACAGCTTACCACAGGGTTTGAGGCGGCACCCTTGGTCTTCGAGTTGCAAAGCGAGGTGCCTCACACATAGAGCAGAAGTCAAATGCCGATGCTGAACTTATAATTCTCTGACGCAACTCTTCCATTCATGCACAGCGTTACAACGATAAGCATGCACAGTCACCGAGGCGAGGCGAGCGCGGAGTCATCTACGCTATGTGATCAAAAGTATCCGGACACCCCCAAAACATGTGTTTTTCATATTAGATGCATTGTGCTGCCATCTACTACCATATAATCCATATTAGACACCTCAGTAGTCAATAGACATCTGCGAGAGAGAAGAATGGGGCGCTCCGCAGAACTCACGGACACCGAACGTGGTCAGGTGATTAGGTGTCACTTGTGACACCGTCTGTACGCGAGATTTCCACACTCCTAAACATCCGTAGGTCCACTGTTTCCAATGTGATAATGAAGTGGAAACGTGATGGGACAAGTACAGCACACAAGCGTACAGGCCGACCTCGTCTCTTGACTGAGAGAGACCGCCGACATTTGAAGAGGGTCATAATGTGTAATAGGCAGGCATCTATCCAGACCATCACACAGGTATTTCGAACTGCGTCAGGATCCACTGCAGCTGCTATGACAGTTAAGCGGGAGGTGAGAAAACGTGGACTTCATGGACGAACGGCTGCTCATAAGCCACACAGCACGCCGGTAAATGCCAAACGACGCCTCGCTTGGTGTAAAAAGTGTAAACATTGGACGACCGAACAGTGGAAAAATGTTGTGTGAAGTGACGAATCACGGTGCACAATGTGGCGATCCGCTGGCAGGTTGTGGTTATGGCGAATGTCCGGTGAACGTCATCTGCAAGCGTGTGTAGTGCCAACAGTAAAATTCGGAGGCGGTGGTGCTATAGTATGGTCCTGTTTTCCATGGAGGGGGCTTGCACCCCTCCTTGTTTTGCCTATCACAGCACAGGCCTACATTGATGTTTTAAGCACCTTCTTGCTTTCCACTGTTGAAGAGCAATTCAGGGATGGCGACTGCTTCTTTCAAAACGATCGACACCTGTTCATAATGCACGCCCTGTGGCGGAGTGGTTACATGACAATAACATCCCTGTAACGGACTGGTCTGCACAGAATCCTGACCTTAATCCTGTAGAACACCTTTGGGATAATTTGGAACACCGACTTCGTGCCAGGCCTCACCGACCGACATCGATACCTCTCCTCAGTGCAGCACTCCATGAAGAATGGGCTGCCATTCCCCAAGAAACATTCCAGCACCTGATTGAACGTATGCCTGGGAGAGTGGAAGCTCTCATCAAGGCTAAGGGTGGGCCAATACCATATTGAATTCCAGCTTTACCGATGGAGGGCGCCACGAACTTGTAAGTCATTTACAGCCAGGTGTCCGCATACTTTTGATCACATGGTGTGTGCTGGATCAAGATTTCAACTTGCTGATCTAGTTTTCAGAACCAGATAGCTGCACCGTGCGCTTAGGCGAGAGTACAGGTACATGGTGGGCCGAATAAAAGTGGCCCAGAGAACAGAGATCATCTGCTAAATTGGAAGATATATCAGGCGACAGCTGTAGACGGACGCGTAACGAAGTAAAATAGCGGCACTCAAGTAAAAGGTGTCTCATCGTCCACAGTTGAGAGCAGTGGGGACAGAGTGGGGGAGGATCGCCGCTTAAAAGATGTCGATGGCTAAAAAGACAGTGCCCTATCCGGAGTCTGGTTAAAATTACCTCCTCCCGACGACGAGTTCGGGAGGATGAGGTCCAAGCACAGGGAAGAGCTTTCACGTCCCGCAGTTGTTGAAGACTATGAGGGTTGCTGCGATACACTTTACACTTGAGAGTTACCTAAGAAAGCAATCGCACACTCACAGATCAGGTGACCTGGGTGGCCAGCTAGGGCCGCGACAACTCTGTCAGGCTTGAAGACTTCGTAAATGTGCTCCCAGGTTCGGCAGGCTGTATAGGTGGTTGCTCCAATCTGTTGGAAGTAATTGTAGATCTGTTATTCCTCCGTTAATGCTGCCACATATGGTTTCAAAATGTCGGCAATGTAGCGTGCCGAAGTTAGGTCTGATGAAATAAGATGGGACCAATAATGCGGCGTACAGACACTGCACTCCAAATCCCAACTTTCTGACCATGCAGCTGTGTTTCGTGGAAGTTATGCAGATTCTCCGCTGCTCAGAACCTATGATTCTGTTGGATGGCATAATCACTCAATTGAAAGCGGGCTTCAACAGACATAAAGAATAGATACATGGCCATGTCTTTCATTGTTATTTCACAGAACAGCCACTCACGAAATTGGAGGACTGGGTAGCGTTTGCTGATTTTATTGCATGAACGACAGACACTCGGTAGGGATACATTTGCAGGTCTAGGTGGAGTATTCGTTCGCATTATCGACGTGATATTCCGGTCTCTTGCTGCTGAAATACAGCCACATTTTTCGCAGTGCCGCCACGTTGCGTTTTCTGACTTATTCAAAACAGAACATGTTTGACATTATTTTTGGACTAAGCGTTGCATGTCACCATTAAACTTCTCAGCAAGCAACTGACCATGCCGTTTCCACGACCCTGTTTCACTTAACACAACAGACACTCGCTACTCCGCTGTGAGTAACATCATCCCCTTTGCACTGCTTCATTCACACACTGAACCGGTGTGGATCACGTGACGGCCATACGCGTCACGGTATGTGCTTAAACACATACATTCATGTCCAGTCGTATCCAGTCGTCCGGGCCACTTCTACTTGCCCCAGCCTGTATCTGTTCATGCTTTTCCGAGACCTTTTTTAAATTCATTAACTTTTTCCGCAAACATTGCTCATCTTCGCCATAGGGTTTTATATAGTTTCTCTCAAGTGTCCATCTATCTGTGCCAATGCTATAGTACATATTTGCAATCCGTTCTTCGTTTGATAATTGATTGTACTCTTGATTCAACGGCTAAAGCATTTTTGATGTCTTTTAGCAGTCAGTCAGGTTGTTATAGTGATCCTTAGTTTCCTTTCGTAGTTTGGTGGATCCTGTTATCAATACGCCCATGTGAGGTGCGGTATCCAAACTTTCATGTTTAATTGAGTCACCCCTGGTAATTTCATTAGATGAGCCGTTATCCGTTTGCGTGACTTTGCTTTACTTTAATTCGCATGATCTTATGGGGACTTTTCTGCCACGGTATGTCACCAGTGACAGAAACTGTAGCATCTAAGGGGTATGCTAATCTGCTTAACTGGCACCTCACACTTCGTCATTTCTCTCGTTATTATATTTCCCATACATCTTCCATACAAATGTAATATGAAAATTGACAGGTTTATTTATGAGCAACCCTCGTAGAGAAATATCACAGGAAATTTTAGATTGAAATTTGTATCAACATAAAAGTCGCGATGTTTTTAAGATAAGTGCCATTGTTAGGAGTGAAAGATGGTTGTATCAAATATCCACATTTCAGTGATTTGTGAGAGTCAATCCAGAGAACTGATAATTCTAGGAAGGACTGACTCACTAAATAATACTGTATAGATTATGAGTAGCAACTGACATTTGTACATACGTCTCTCTCTCTCTCTCTCTCTCTCTCTCTGTGTGTGTGTGTGTGTGTGTGTGTGTGTGTGTGTGTGTGTGTGTGAGCGAGAGAGAGAGAGAGAGAGAGAGAGAGAGGTGTGTTGAAGTACACCTCCAGTAATTTCCTCCAGTTTGTGCCACATCTTCGCCTCTTCTCTGACAGCTAAGTCCAATAGCTTTCCATATCTTGTCTCATCAGTTCAGCAGCCCCACCCCCTCCTACCCTTTAGGCTCACTGCTAATTCTTGGACTACAATATAGTGCCAGGTTTGCTTCTGGTATCAGAACCAGTTCACTGTCGTCTCAGAGAAACTGCCTACTCCAGAAACTCACTCATCTTAGCAACAAATTCTTAAAGCCTGGTATAGTCTTTTTCGCTGCTCTTGGCGCTGTTCAGAGTTGTTCTTTGGTGAATTTTTTGAGTATCGAGATCATAACTCAGTGCTGGTAGATTACATTGTCTGTAACTTCTTGTCTTCCCTTGATTTTCATCTTTAATCTGAAGACCACTAAATGATTCTCAAAAACTAGACAAATACTTTACATGTCGCATGCATATGTGAATGTTAATCAACCGTTGATGATAAATGTTTGTGTTAAATGACAATGCAGAAGAGCTGTATAACATAAGTACGTAGCTTTGCAATACCTTAAAAGGTTTCAAGATACCACAAACAGAACAGAATTCTAGGCAAATAACATAAAAATTTCACGAAATGTTCTAATGGCTCTAAGCACTATGGGACTTAACATATGAGGTCATCAGTTTCCTAGACTTAGAACTACTTAAACCTAACTAACCTAAGGTGATCACACACATCCACGCCCGAGGCAGGATTCGAACCTGCGAATGTAGCAACAGCGTGGTTCCGGACTGAAGCGCTTAGAACCGCTTGGCCACAGCGGCCGGCCTTCACGTTTCAAGATACTACGAACAGAACAGAATTCTATACAAATAACATGAAAATTTCACGAAATGTTCTAATGGCTTTAAGCACTATGGGACTTAACATATACGAGGTCATCAGTTCCCTAGACTACATAAATCTAACTAACCTAAGGACATCACACACATCCATGCCCGAGGCAGGATTCGAACCTGCGAATGTAGCAGCAGCGCGGTTCCGGACTGAAGCGCTTAGAACCGCTTGGTCACAGCGGCCGGCCTTCACGAGATGTAATACATTTGTCTGAGCTGCTGCGAAAGACTTAATATATTGTAGCGATGTCATCTCATGTGGCTCCTGTAGGATTATGTGTAGGAAAAGAAAGTGCTAATGACTGGAATTACGACTAGCAGGAGAAAAGGCCACAAAAAACAATGTTGTATTCCTTTTTGTTGCATATAATACATATCGGAAAAAGTTAGCAACACAATTTTATTTGTACTTCCTGAAAACAACTTCCACTAATGCCCATAAAATTCTTCAGGGATGTAGAGCCCATCATATTGTTAAATGAACTGTTGCTTCAGCCACTGCTGTGTACGTCATATGCTATAAGGACCTCAGCAGTGAACTTCATATACTATTGGTTCAATGCTGCTTGAACTCTAACATACTTCCAATCATCACATGACAATGATGTAACAAAGTCATCATGTGACTGGACATTGGGAAGATGGAGAAGTTTTATGATCGCTTACTGATTTTATTTTTGTTTGCGTCTTTTTGATCAACATTAACAAATAAGAAATAGACTGGCTAGTTTGTTAGTGTTCAAAGTATGCCTGGTGGGGGCTAAAGTGGTCAGTTCGTTCAATGTTGCTATTTTCTTTGGATCCAAGCGGGAGAACTTTTGTTTTGAAAAAGTGGTTTAATCTCTTTCAATAATCCTTTTTGCTAGTGACAAAGAACAAAATTATTTCGGTATAATGTTCTCTTGCAGAATGGTGTGAAATATTCAAGCAAATAACCTCTATTCTGTTGCCTAGCCATCTTGCATTGAGAAGAGTGTTACCTCATACCAGAACGAAAGTTTCTGAAACACTGGTAGCACTACAGGAGAACTCTGCTCAGAACAGTGCTAATGTTTCATTCGAACACTGACAAGCTATCTCGTACACCTGGTCCCTACTCATGTTTCTTCCATTTCAACATCTCTTCTATTTTACAGCAACATTCCGCAAACCACTGAAGTGTATGGCAGAGAGTGCTCCTCATTGCACTATGTATTTTTGTTTAATTCCGTTCGGTTGGCGTGCGGAATGACTAAGTGGTCCATTGTGTGCTGTAATTAGCCCAGTTTTGTCTCTGCAGTCTCTACCGGGAAGAAACACAGGGTGCTCTAATGTACTCCCAGTGTCTTCACTTAGTACCAGTTCTTCAAACTTTGAAAGTGGACTTTCACGGCGTGGTTAGTGTCTACCATCAAGATTCCGTTTTTCGGCATTTCTGTGGCACTTACCGTGAGTCTAATAAATATGTGACCAGGCGTGTTTTCCTTCTTTGGATACTTTCCGTGACCCATGTCATTTCTGTTTGGTAGTTTGCTGAACACTTGGACAACGTTCTAGGGTGGGGTACAGGAGTGTTTTGAAAGCTATCTCCCTTGCAAATTGATAATTTTTCCCGTATCTTACCAATGAACCAAAGCCATCCACGTGCTTTATCTATAATTCAACCTATGCAATCATATGTCCACAATTTTTACACTCAGATAGTAGAATGAATTAAGCAGTTCTAGTTGTCAGTGATGGATGTTTTAGTCATAGGATACTACTGTTCTGCATTTTGTGAAATGCTCCTTTTCTTTAAATTTCTGAACCATTAAAGCAAGTTACCATTCTATTAAAATTCTGAATTCTTATCAGTATTAGACTGGATGTTTGCGGAGACTTTGTCAAATGTAGGCGTACTGCATGATAGTAAATGGGCCATCTATGGAAAATCTGCGGTTGCTACTGACATAAGTTGACAGATCATTAGTGATCAGACTCTTGAGTACAATGCATGCTTAAACAGATTTAAAAATACGTGCAAGAAGTTTGTAACTTATTCGTCTGAAGACTCATACTGCAAATGTTTCGCGTTACCCATTTCATAACTGCGCATCTACAGTTGTCTCAAAGCGAACATCAAGAAAACTCAGTCATAGTTTTCCCATTTACGAGCCAAGAATGTGTAACGATACTATCGTAGTATGTGCATAGTCTACTATCGTAGTATGTGCATAGTCTAGCTGCGTGATCGGCATCAGAGCCTTCCCAATTTCTTCTGCTCTCTTATTGTCTTAACGTTAAGATGCGTCCATACGATGCCTTTTTTCTGTTCAACATGAGCTTTTATTTCCAACAAGGCAAGCACGCATGCGTATTTGTGCGTGTGTAATGTGCTGGTACTGGAGGGCGTGCGCTGTAGCGCATTGCTTCCCGTATTAGGTGAGAATCACTTTCGTTGTTTAGCAGACGACAGGCAGCTGGTTTCCAATGTGTATTTCGCTGTGTACCGCGTTGTGGTTATGCTCTAATGCGACTTATTTGCATTGATGACTGTTGACTGCAAAGAAAGCACGCTGACATTTATAGATAACTGGTTAACAAACCCGGCGTTGCCCGAGTATTCATTTTACCAGTTTCCTGTTAGGAACGAAAACAAATGTGAACTCTGTTTGTAGTATTACATCCCGGACAGTTTCTGCACGCTGGGATCAGCTGCTTCGCTTGTCTACAACACGATTCTGTCTCTGTGGCAACGTTTCTTCATAGCTGTATAAATGGCGACTGTTTCCGCCTACAGCCGTTTACGTTTCGCAGTTGAAAGTTGTCAAAAGCGCTGTCAAGTGTCAGGAATTTCCTTACGCTGGCTCGACTGCAGGAGTGTCTTAGCAGTAAACTATAAACGTATTAAAACTTGATACATGATGTGGCATTTTTTACGCATCTCATTGATTATGACATCACACCTCTTGAGCTATGTGTCGTTGAATGATATATTTGTGCAGATACATCGAGCGACATTTGTGGATACTTTCTGCAAAACGCGTTGCGAATATGGCAGCAAAGAGGTAATAAATTTAAATGTCGTGCATCACGAGGTAATTTTGAAGGTGCATGTAGCTGCATTTGTGGACACTGCCTCAAATTTACTGCGAATGGAGTTAGTAGCACAGAAGTAATAAATTTAAACGTCATATATGATGCGGCAGTTTCTCAAGATTTTCATTGTTTATGACGTCATACTACTATGAAACGTAGGTGGTTCTTGCCCCGATAGCGATTATTGCCAGACAGCAAGGGATACGTGTATAAAGTTTGGTTGAAATAGGTCTACTGGTTTAGGAGGAGATATGGAACACACACACACACACACACACACACACACACACACACACACACACAAACACGCACGCACACACACACACACACACACACACACACAAAATGGCTCTGAGCACTATGGGACTCAACTGCTGAGGTCATTAGTCCCCTAGAAATTAGAACTAGTTAGGATTCGAACCTGCGACCGTAGCGGTCTTGCGGTTCCAGACTGCAGCGCCTTTAACCGCACGGCCACTTCGGCCGGCCACACACACGCACATTTTTATAATATGTACGGATTAAAAACAAGAAGTCATATCGAGCGTGGCTTATAAAGATTATTTGAATTAAAATTTGAGACGTGATACCCTGAACGTCAAGTATTATCTTGAACTTGGTGGGAATTAAAACAAAGATAAAAAGTTTTGTACAGTGTTATTGAAAGAATAAGATAAATCTCGAAATAGATGGAGGAGGAGGAGGAGAAAAGGAAGCTTAAAAATTTATTGAAAGTGCTGATGGGAACAGTTGGGGAATATTGTGGAGCCTGCAATTCCCAGTATATTGTCTTCGATGGCGAGTGTTCATCAGAGACAAGGACAACACCAGGAGTGCCGCAGGGAAGTGTCACAGAACCGTTACTATCTTCTATGTGTGTAAGTGATCTGGAGGACAGCGTAAGATGCAATCTGTGGCTTCTTGTTGGTGATGCTGTGGTGTATGGGAAGGTGTTGTCGTGGAGTGACTGTAGGAGCATACAAGATGACTTAGACAAAATTTCTAGTTGGTGTGATGAGTGGCAGGTAGCTTAAAATGTAGAAAACTGCATGTTGAAGCATCTGAGTAGGAAGAACAAACCCACAATGTCCGAATACACTACTGTTATTGCGCTGTTTGTCACAGTCATGTATATTAAATATGCAGGCGTAACGTTACAAAGCAATATGAAATGGAATGAGCATGTAAGGACTGTAGTAGGGAAGGCGAATGGTGGACTTCGATTTATTGGGAGAATTTTACGAAAGTGTGGTTTATCTGTAAAGGAGAGTAGACGGTATATGGGGCACTACCAGTGCGTCCCGTTGTTGAGTACTATTCAAGTGCTTGGGAGCCGTACCGCGTCGGATTAAAGGAACTCATCGAAGCAATTGAGGACACCTACTAGATTTGTTGCCGTAAGGTTCGAACAACACACAAGTATTACGGAGATGCTTTGGGAACTCGAATGAGAATCACTGGAAGGAAGGCGATATTCTTTTCTAGGAGATCTAATGAGTAAATATAGAGAACTGGCATTTGAGGCTGACTCCTGAACGATTCTACTGTTGCATAGTGAATTTCGCGTAAGAACCGTGAAGATATGATTAGAGGAATTAAGACTCGTACGGATGAATATATTCAGTCGTTTTTTCCCCGCTCTCTTTGCGAGTAGAGCCGAAAAGGAAATGATTAGTAGCGGCACATTGTACCCTCCGCGCCGGCCGGTGTGGCCGTGAGGTTCTAGGCGCTTCGGTATCAGGTTCGAATCCTACCTCGGGCATGGATGTGTGTGATGTCCTTAGGTTAGTTAGGTTTAAGTAGTTCTAAGTTCTAGGGGACTGAAGACCACAGATGTTAAGTCCCACAGTGCTCAGAGCCATTTGAACCATTTTTTTGTGCCCTCCGCCACACACCACACGGTGGATGTGCGGAGTACGTATGTAGATGTAGATGAACAAAAGTAGGGACGGGATACGTGGAGCTCTTCAACAAATTACTAAAAATTGAAATGAAGGCCATTGATGATATAAAAAATACTAAATGAAAAAACGCTACCCCCATTCTACTGTGAACTCCGTAATCTACGCTATTCCAGAATTAGTCTAGTTTGAGAATATTGTAAGTGGGCTACTTCTGTGCTGGCAGCGCTGTGTAACGCCTTGCATTGGATCTCTGACTGCGCTTTCTTTATAAGAGACTCTGTGGCTGGCTGGACTCGTTGTTGGAAGTTAATCGGCAGTGGTGTTGGGCAGTTGTAAGTTAGTCGCCAGCAGTGATGGAAGTGCTGTTGGGCAGTTGGAGGTCAACAGCCAGCAGTGATGGATGTCAGTTGTGAGAAGTTAGCATTGATGGAGGGTAGGGGTCTGAAGTGTTAGCGTAGGCTAACGATCTGTGCATGATCGACCTGGAGATTGAATATTATTCATGATTATATACCTTTGTACTAGATGTCAATGACGATTTATACTCGTGTTTGAACTGGATGTCACATTATTAAGGTAAAAAATACATTATTTGGTTTGCAACAAAACCTTTTCTTTGCTGACAACATGCCTATTAGTAGTTAGTGGCTTTAGTAGTTAGAATCTTTCATTTATCTGGTAGTATTGACGCTCATTGTATTGCAGTAATTCGCGTAATGAAGATTTTTGTGAGGTAGTGTGGTTAATGAAATGTATAGGTTATTGTTAAGATTTCTTTTTAGTCAGGGCCATTCTTTTGAATTAATTATTTGAAGTGAGGTTGTAATTTTTTTGGCAGTCAGATTTTGTTGCACTCGAATATTGTGGGTCAGTGTTGACATGATAAGAAAAAGTAAAGAGAAAATAGGCTCAGTACGTCCAGTTTTACTCAGCTGTTTCAGAATCAAATAACGTAGAAGTTTCATCTTCTCAGTCATTCTGCAATTTAAGTACAGACACACGCATTTAAAGAAAGAAGTTTCAATATTAATGTATGTATAATCTTTTGTGATTGAAGTATACAAAAAACTTTGTTGTAAAATAAAATACAAATGACGGATAGAAAGTCGGTTAACCTTCACATAAAGGCTAAGAACACCAATGACATATTACTCAGTTTCACGAATAATCACTGAAATCCTTTGTTCTGAAATACGAAATAAATAGCTCAAACTGTTTTATAAGTGGCCGGTTCCCAGCAGCTTTATCGCTGCAGTTTCCCAAGCATAAAATCTAGAACATTAATGTGACCTCCTCCTGAAATCTGCAAAGAAGGCTTCGGTGTCATTTGGTATTTCTCTTCTTTTATTTAGATACGGCTTTACCAATAGTGCCCCTCGCGTTTTCTTTGTCTGGCACCTTTAGCCACAATAAACGCGGCACAGATTGTCCAGTAGGGAAATGGATGCATAACAGTATCCCTGAACAATGAGGCAGCTTGTGTACACGATAGGTCGCTTGCGTTAGATTACATTCGATACTCTAGTTTTTGTGCATGCTTTTTTTCGTATGCGTCTGAACTACCGAAAGAGCGAAGAGGCATCGTGAGCACATACCTTTTCACCGTCCGTAGTGTGCAATTTCCTTTCAGTTTGTGCTCTCGCTCTCTATCTATATGATCCCTTCTTTCTCCACCCACTGTACACACACACACACACACACACACACACACACACACACACACACACACACACACACACACACACACAAACTCTGCATTGCACTGCACTGAATTTGCGAAGTAATATGCTTGTGTCATACCTATGACCTCTACCTAAACAAGATGTCGAACTATAGCTGCCTGCTTCTGCCCAAGATCCTCCAATTGCTTTGCGTCCATGTGGACCAATTAGATGCATGAATAAATACAAAACGAGCTGTTTAAAAATTGATGCAGTGGTGACATTCGAATGGCTATTGTGATAAGGAGATGGACAATCTAATCAGAAAATTAATGATGTTTCATTTAACTTATGCTTCACTCGTACAGTCTGTTGTTATGCACAACAACGTCATGAAATGATACAGAAATCTATAAATTAAGAATCCTATTCTCCAAAAAGTTTTAGTTTTTGTAATTCATATACGGGAATGAAGTACCGTAAACAAAGCAGGTGTCTCTTGAACAGCTGACGTCATTTGCTGAGACTTTACACAATTAATTATAAAAATTACAAACTGTGACGTATGGGCCACTCACCGGCCAGACCTGCATCCCCTCCGATACCTTTGCTACCTGAGTGGCTTAACGTGAAAGAGCTTACATCTGCAGACGACAGAACTGCATTCACACGCGCTCGCTTGGCTAGCAAGCGGCAGCATACCTCTGCTAGATGTCGTCAGCCCTGCGGACCTGTTTGCCTCCATGGGTCACATCATCGTAGATAATTCCTGTAGGATCTCTGCTTGGCTTGGGTATTCACGGCGGTGCAATACCGCTCCAAGCTAGTTTTCTGCCAAGCTCTGGCCAGGCGCCGAGTGCACCAGCACGTTTTCAGTCAGAGTCCCTGTCGGGACCTTTGCTACGTACAAAGCCGTGCTGCATCAGCAATTGCCCACCGAGGGAGCCACGCTTGTCTGCCTTCACAATCATCAGAATTTGGCCTCTGCGTTGGAGACGACCAGGAACTTTATACCGACTGCCGATCTTCACAACCTTAATCTGTTCTTCTTCCTAGTGAATATTAAACTTCGACCATTTTCATCATTACGGCCCTCGGGTTATGTTCGACTTCCGCAAGTACAGTGTTAATTGTACTTAACAATTAAATTTTCTCCAAAAGAGGAGCTGTTGGTCGATGAATTTATTAATAAAACTATTCTACGTTGTTTCCTGGCCTTTGTTCTCATTGCACCTCAAACGGTGAAAGACTTACCAGTTTTCAACAAGTATTTCTGGAGCCCCATTGCCTCCGTTGACTGCAGTGCTACCTCTAAGTACCGTCTCCTATCAGTTAGCAATAAGGGTTTTTTGGGTCCCTTCATCTCCATCGGCTCCATTGCAAAGTTTCGCCCCATATCAAGAAACAACGTGCTACTTTTCTGTCAATTAAAACTTTCACGCGTATTCTTCATCCATATACTCAGTGTGTGTTTGTGTGTGTGTGTGTGTGTGTGTGTGTGTGTGTGTGTGTGTGTGTGTGTGAGTGAGTGAGTGAGTGAGAGAGAGAGAGAGAGAGAGAGAGAGTGAGAGTGTGTGTGTGTGTGTGTGTGTGTGTGTGTGTGTGTGTGTGTGTGTGTGTGTGTGTGAGAGAGAGACCCACATCATGAAGATGTTGATAGTGAGTTTTTTCTCCAACAAGCGAAATGCCCCGTTCGTCCTCAACATGGAAGAGGCACCTCAAGTCCTGTGTTTGCTCTCCGACTTACCACAAATACAGAGAGCCTTACGGAACAGCTGGAAGCACCCAGCCACCATCCCAGACGCTCCTCCTCTGGACACGTCCGGCACAGCTTTCTTTTTGTAGATCCACAATGGAATCCCTCGCCAGTATCATCAAGGCTCTGGACGATCACAGACACTATCCTAGACGCTCCTCCGTTGTCAAGCACCACCAGACTGAACCGCAGCTATTTCCTTCTTTCCCGGGTCCTTAATCTGCATCCACATCTGTCCTCATGTATAGATCATACGAAATCTCTTGCCAGCAAACTTTCGTAGTTGCTCCAATTTTCTCGTGCCTGTCCCATCATGTTCCTTATCTACACGTGAGATGTCAATTCCAGTCGTCGGTGTCTATCCTCAGGAAACTTTTATTTTTTTTTCCCCTTTACAGGCACGATCACTGCACTCGTTTCCCTCTTCTTCCGATACATCGACAGCCAAATATGTCCTCCAGACACAATCATTTTCTCACCCAAGAGTTCCCACACTTATCTATGCCTTCCAGCACGCTACAGTTTCAAATCCTCTCTGCACTCCCATCACACTCTTCTGCCCTCTGCGAATAAAGATTTTACTTTGAAGAGCTACCGCACCCATCTCAACCCTCGCAGCGCTATCATTTTCCATTACCCATGCTTCCACACTCATTTATGTCCCCCAAGCCCAACAGGTTAACTTTTAATGTGCTCGCACACTCACGTCCGCCCTCTCGGTTGCGCAGTTTCCCTTTCCAAGCACTCCAGCCCTCACACCCGCCCTCTGGGTACAGTTTGTCCATATCCTTTTCAGAGTGCTTTCGCATCACATTGAGCCACATACGTCCCATATGTGGGTCCGCCCACACCGTTCCGCGTCTGCACACTCCAGCCTCGTGGGGGGCCAGGTTCCAAGCCTAGCAACATTGGCGCGGGACATCTCGGATGGTTCCGTTCCTCGACACTGCCCCCACTGGACGCCAGCCTTCGTCATCCTCCTCTTGGGCCTGTTTGTGTGAGAAGTGACACTACACACTAGATCCACATGCCTCCAGCAGAATTAACATGACCCCCAACAAACACTGACATCTTTCCAAAGGATTTTCATGATCTTTGGTTCCACACTCAGACATCCTCGCTTCCAGCGCAAGCGACAGCATCAACATGCCACCGCTTCAACAGGATTGCAGCCCCCCGCTTTCATGGACATCAAACTGTCTCCACTCCCGGATCCCACACTGACGGACGTCGCCCAGTCTCCTGGGTCACCAGTTCCTTGGGGGGGGGGGGGGGGGGAGGGGGGGGGGGAGCATATCCTGACCTTCTGAGATGGTGGCGGGGGGGGGGGGGGGGAGGCGTGGTGTGTATGGGCTAATCGCCAGGCTTATCTGCAACCCCAGTCGCATCGTGCTATGTGAGTGAAGGGGGTACGTCAGCAGATGACACAACATCAATTACGCGCGCGACTTGAGGTCGTCGTCTATGTGGACCTGTTTACCTCTGCGGCCACGTGATCACATATAGATCCTCTGGTATCCCTATATGGCTTAGATCGCTCCAAGCTAGTCTTACATCGAGCTCTGGTACAGGCGCTGAGAGCACCTGCAGTTCTACATGCAGTCTCGATTGGAGCCTTCGCCACGAATCATTCCATACTGTACTGGCCACCACCGGCTGAGGGACCTTTCATTGACCACCTCTGCCGTTACCAGAAATTGGTCTCTGCATCAGAAACAACCAGGAACTTGGTATCACCCACCGACCTTCACTACGTTACTCTGTTCTTCTTCCACGTGAATATTAAACTTTGTCTGTTTTCATCATTACGGCCGTCGCCTAAGTTCGGACATGTGTAAATTCAGTGGTAACCAGCAGCTTTCACAAGCTCTTGTAGTGAGTAACTTTTCTCCAAAGTAGGGGCATTTATTAATAAAACTGTCCTGCATTTTTTGCTTGCGCTGTGGTCCCATTGCATCTCGACAAATGTAACACATGCTACTAATGACCTAAACAAATATTAAAATGTGAAAGAGTCGCTGCTTCTCTGTTTAAAGCTAAATTAGTTCTTACACACGTATCGAAACTTGTGCATCTTGAGTTCAAAAATGGCTCTGAGCATTATGGGACTCAACTTCTAAGGTCATAAGTCCCCTAGAACTTAGAACTACTTAAACCTCACTAACCTAAGGACACCACACACATCCATGCCCGAGGCAGGATTCGAACCTGCGACCGTAGCGGTCGCGCAGTTCCAGACTGTAGCGCCTAGAACCACTCGGCCACCCCGGCAGGCACATCTTGAGTGATGCATTTTTTGCCAGCATTTATATCGCAACTAAGTGTCTTTGAAACAATTACTGCAAATGCGACAGAACATTAAATAGCTAGTTATCAGGAACCTTATCTGCACTTCAGGGGACTGCATGTAGTCTGTTTCGACGAGAAAGATACTTGTGCAAGCTTACCGACAATGAATTTAGGGAATAGTGTCGCAAATGCTTGTCGATTTCCTAGAAGATTTACAATCATAGAAAAGAAAGAAAGCATACAAAATATTTCAGAAGCATTAAATTCTTTGTTACCATTCTCAGGAGCAAAACTACAAGAGAGGTTGTAAATTACATTCCTTAAGCGAATAGAGGTAGTGTTATGGTTATGTGGGCATTTACAATTTTGTGTTGACCTCAAAGTTCCCTCCGTCACACAGTAACAATAAATTGCATAAGCTTCACAACCAGAAATAAGTAAATAATTGTTAATCATGTACAAACCGATCGAAACCTTTTGCCTAAAGTATACATAGCGTGAGATACATGCAGATGTCTGCAGGCATGCATAATTTCTTTGTTCCAAAGCCAGAATTCTCCACCCATGTGTTACAGGAATCCTTGCTGAAAATTGTGGAATGGCTGTAAATAAAACACACAAGGTTTTTTCAAAAATTAACTTTATAGTTTATTTTGAAGAAAACTTTTAAAGACTACAAGGATAAAGATTTGAGATTTCAGAATTTAGTCTTAAGTACTTCAGCGTACAGTACAACACTTACTAAAGTACACATATTTACACAAGCAGTTAGAAAGCACATTGAAAGAGCTCTGTTAGGAGAGAAGGTGGAAAAATGTGAGTGCTGAGGGACGAACACAGGAAGCGCATACGAAGAGTCTGAGAAAGGCGACAGGTGGAGAGACAACAAAGACGGAGAGCCGGCGAGCGAGACAGCTGCCGACAGGGGGTTGGAGGGAGGGATGGAGGAGCCGGGGACGCGCCAGAAACATTGTGTTCCCTGCTGTCTGTCACCGCGCCAGCACCTCGACGGGTATGCTGTCTTGAATTTAACGGCTATTTTAAGTGTTGTCGCAACTACGTGCTAATTTACTAAACTCCCCACTATGTTTTGTTACAATTTTGCAGACTTCTCTCTTCTTCAGTTCAGTTCTGGTTGAATAACTGCACCATTTTTTAATACTGCACAATTCCTTTCAATTGTATTCAGTTAGGGATATTACTCTTTAGTTTTTCTCTGTGTAGTGGCTGACGATACTGCTAGTTTTGGCGTAACTTACTGAAGTCCTCCTTCATTAATGTGAACTTTTCGTTTGTCTTTGTGGACACATCTGACATGAAAAAACAAGGGACCTGCAAAGCTAAAGTGATGTAACGCCGACATGTGAAAGAGAGATACAGCAGACCTATTTCTGCATGCACTATTTAAATTACTGGGCCGTGGAATATATAACATAAAAATCTCCGTACGTGAATGCAGGAGGCCGAGAGAAAGAAATTTAAAAATCTGCATCTGCGTTCTTCAAAAATTTGGAGTAGCTGACTCATGTATGTGGACGAAAGCAAAAGAAAAATTTGAATGAAAAGAGGAGGCGGCTACAGTATGGTTTATGGGCTGAAGACAATGAGTAAAGACTGGAATGTTAGATCTGCTAGCCAAACCCCATGCGACATCGAAGTATTAGATAATTTTTACTTACACACAGTTTGTTAAAATGGCTAATGCGAGACGAGAAAGCAGAGAGAGAGAGATGCTAGGTAAGGGTGACGATTAGAAGATACGGATAAATGATACTTGTTGACTTATCAGATGCGTGATTGACAAAGGCAGGCTGCGTTCAATTTTGCTTCGTTCTAGACACAAAGGTATCAATGAAGAACTGAAACCACCGATGCAATGAGAATCTTTTGCTGTCCATAACTACTAGGCTTCGCTACTACTGCTAATATCAGTTTCTAAAATACATGTTTTGACATAACTGTTTCCAGCAAAACGAAGTAGTCTCATTAAGACAAAAAAGAACGAAATGAAATATTTGAATATAGAGCTGTGAATATTTTCTTCGGCGTTGCCCCACGATGTGTTTATGCCTGAATAAGCTCACGTGCGATATTTCTTGTGATGGAGAGAGTACGTAATGTAACAATCATTGTTGTCACAAGAATTACTTACGAATGTTCATTGTGAAAGGCATAATCTCTCTTCCTCAACTAAAATGGATGCCTTTTATCAACAGTGGTAAAATAATACAGTAAACTTGTAGCAGTCTCTTTTAGTTCACACGCAGAAGCGAAAAATTTGTACCCTATGTTAGAGCTCCTTTTTACAAGGCGTTATTTCGTACAGTACTTCTCTTTGCTGTCGTTTCACGTTTCTTACTCTTAAGGTATATTACACGCAAAGCGGCATCGAGATGGCAGTCTACAAAATCCTCCTTGTTTATAATGTGTTAGTTTATACTTACCATGAAGATGACGCGATAATGCATTTCATTCATTGCTCTCATTATCATTTTCCCTACAATACACTGTTTTGTTAACGCTCTGAATTCACCAATTCTAGATTAACTGCGAGAAAATGCTCGATGCTCTTAGATGCTGCTTCACACTTAATCATTTCTGCTTCACACTTAATCATTTCTGCTTCACACTTAATCATTTCTAATATTTCGTGCCCCAGATACTTTGCAGCTGCAGGAGAAGAAATAGAAAATTATAGGGTACTAGAGGTCATTAACTGTTGTTGGAAACAAGATAACCATATAAATATCCTCCTCGAAACAGCACACCAGAACTAGAATGCAGCATTCTTAATACCTTCATAGTCGGACAACACCTTGTTATTTCTACATTTGTTACGTTCTACACTAAAAAAAAAAAAAAAGTGATACCTTGAGATTTTAATACCCACAGCTGTTTGAAGAACATCTCTGTATATATCAGCGGCTCCGTAGGGCGATTTTTTCCCTTTATACCAGGTATAGGGTTGCTGTCGTGTTCTCTTAGAAAGGAATTCCCCAGAATTTGAAGTGGCTGCAGATGTTTCCATCAAGAACTCCAATCGGAAGTACATTAGCTTTAATTAATAGGTACCTGCAGAAGAGGAGGGAAGTCTGGTTTTATTTCTGTTTAGTGATACTTTCTCGGACAGAAGGGCTTGATTTTACTGATGTCGGGCGAACTCAACAAGAAGAGAGTTTTGGGCAAATTTCGGTCGACCCTATTACAGCCAACAGATAAAACAGCTCATACGCGAAGAGCAGCTAATCTATCTCGTGTAGTAGTCAGGCAGTCCAAAGTCCCTCAGTTTTGTCTGGAGGGAAATAAATATGTAGCGGAAGTAAATGTTGCCTGCTTGCCTCTTGTAGATAACGAATGTGTGAGACTACGGCATTTAGCGTGGAGAACGGCAGTACTGCGATGAGAGGCGACATTTGGTCAAGGGTCACGGATTGGGATAGGTCAGGAAACCAATTTAATTCACAGAGTAAAGTCCCTATAAGCAGTTACTTGCATTCTAGTCTTCTAAGACAATCTGAAGAATGTCTATCGCTGAATCTTTTGTTATAAACCACTACATGTATCTGCCTCTCCAAAAATATGAATTCAAATACATTTACAAACTAAATCTAACTTTACATTTCTCAATTGCCTATGTACTTTACCAATTAACACATTGAGGACTGAAATGTAAACTAAATATCAATATATCCAACAGTTCAAGTAAATCGGTGTCTTTAAACATCAGAAAATTTTTGTGATGGTATCCGAAAAGAGAAACATGATATTTTGTGCTGGTATCGCCCCCAATGCGTTAATCACCTCTAGCTGAAGTATTCTAATTCAGGTATAGTAGGCCCAACAAATACTATTTTTCTGGACCAATATGCGGTGAAAATAATAATAAATTCTGCTTAACTTTTACAAAAGATATACATATTTATAAAATTAGTAAACATTTTTTTCTTGCACAGCGATTACGCTTAGCCATTGACGACATTTATACAAAATTTGAAATTTGATCCTTCGCTACTAATAAACTCATTTTTTGATGTCTCTCTTGACGTCAAAAAATGAGATTTCCTCGAGAATATCTGTACATCGTTAATCAAACCGTGTTCCATTTCAGTGCCAGACAACGCAGCCGGGGCTTTGTAAGAATAAGCGGTTCTTAAGCAAAGGTGCCGGCCTGTGTCGTCTGTCATCATCAGAGAAGATAAGCCATGATTTTGTGAAGGATCAAACTCCAGATTTTTTTTTTATTTGTGGCAAAATGTTGCTACCCTCAAATTACTTTTGAAAATAGAACTCATCTCTAAAATTAATACGGCTAGGTTGCTGAAAACAGTAATTTAAAACTCTGTGTAGCATCAGAGAAGATAACTGCTTTTGTTCTACAATTTCATCCTATGTCTTAATTTTAGAAACAGCTGTCTCCCTCGTCAGCCTTTCATTATATCAAAACAGTAGAGCTTTTAACAAAAATAAAATATCACAGTAACTACATTAAATATTCGCGTCTAATGACAGAAAATGACGTGAGATAATAAAGATCTGACATCAAAAGTTTCTATAATACAGAATATGTTAAATGTTGAATGGATATGTCTATCATGATATGTATGGGTTTTCTTTTCTGATCATTCTCGTAGGTGAATGCATTTTATAATTTTTAGTTCCTGAGACCACAAATTGAAAGTACAATAAACATCTGAACTCTTGTACCCTTAATAATATTTGTGGTAATAATTTTATTCCCACTTTGCTTAATAGTATTGCTTCTTAATCTCTCTGTACTTCCTACATACAATATATTTAACTCTATACACTTTGACAGTCAATAATGATATGTTTCGTATTAATTACAGCATATTGCTCTTTAGTCTTAATAATGATATGCATAGTTTCATTTTTGTTTTATTTCTGATAAGTAACTTCTTAATTATAGATAGTTAAACACATAAAATTGATATAAACATGTCAGGGAGGTGCCTCTTCAGGGATATCAAAGGGTAAATGCGGTATTGCTTTTCCAGTTACTTGATTATATATTTAATGATGTTACATGAAAACAATAGTATATATTTTTATCATATAAAACACTGTTAACGGAATTAAATCTATCAAAAATAACATAGTTTTCACTGCACATCTCTTAATCAATCATCTTGGCACACTCGCCGCTGACGCGGCTTCTCACTCACACACAACATGCGCAATCTCTCGCAACACTCAGGCACGTTGTTGGTGTTCCTTAAGCTAAGTACTGGGTCGAGGAAATTGTGCGGGAAAATCAGTTACCTCTGTGGTCAGCGCCGGAACTTACGTTCTAGGTTAAGGAGGTAAATGGTCGGAACAATAATTTAAAGCTCTCGTCAAGATTAATCGTGTTTCAACGACAGAATAGATTTAGGATATAAATTTACGCTAAACTGGCGCCAATCGTGCCAGCATTCTCTCAGGATATCATCACAACCTGCGTTTCACGTGTAGATTTATGACTGTCACTCATATTTCTTTTAGTTTAATATCCCACATCTGCTCAAAACTACTAAGCCGTAAAGTGCTCATGGCGATAACTAGATGATTATGAAGTTCAGGCTCCAGGAACATTTAGGAATACGTAAAGATCTGCTAGCAATACCGGCATGGAACTTATGCGTAAATAATTATCTGACAGTTACATTCTTTTCGTATTTTCGGTGAAAAAGTCTATTAACATTTTAACTGGCAAACATAATTGTGAAAATCGCTGAAGCCAGAGAGCTTGCGTGCAGAGGGGCCATAACGTAGATGCGTCGCGCAAATGTTTCATTTAGAATTAAACACTTTTGGATGTAGGAGAAGAAGTGGTTGTAATATGCGATACATTTCGTCTCGGTAAGCAAACGATTTTGAGAATTGTGCATCACGGTTAAAACGACTTGCTGTAATACAACTGAACTTATTGCATGCTTCCCTTAATTACCGGTAGCTGGCGTATTTGCGACAGGCTAAAGTAAACAAGGAATTATATTTATAATACAAAAGCGTCGTTTATTGAGGCTACAGCCAAGGCGATTGTACCTAACTGCCGTGTTCAAAGTCAAGAGACGTATGATTTTCTGACAGACAGTAAATTTTGGCTTCAGTGGACAAGCATACAAGGAATTATCAGAGTGCAGTCTAGCATTGTTTACACTGACTGCAGAATACATCATGATCAATCTGAAACTTATTATTAATGCGGTAGGACGTGTAGCCAGGGAAAAGTGCAACGAACTGCGATACACTTGTACATAAAATAGCTAAATAAATTGAATGGCTACCGAATCTTATCTTACAAATAGTTACGAAAGCGTAGCCAAAACTAGAGAAACAATGCCACGACAGCTGAGATGCACTCATGTAGATCCTCTGCTCAGCCCATTCGGTTTGCATACTGGCGTCAAGACGCTCTGTGAAGACATATATGTATGTATATATATTTAAATAAAAGAGTGATATGTATGTGTATCAGAACGACAACCATCTGGCAGAAGGTCATCTCCGCTTTCGTTTGTCTCCTGCACAGCACGAGCGCGTCTCTTACTTATCGTACTTGACGTAATATCGGGGCTCTAGCGTCAACAATGGAGAGCAACTACATACACTCACGCGCGCGCGCGCACACACACACATACTGTACTATAGTCTACGGCGAACCGAACAGCAGCGGCAGGAAACTCGCAGCCGCCGTGCGGTCAGCTCTGTCGTTAACACCGTGAAACTGGTGGAAGGATTCTGCGCGGTCAGGCTACGTGGCGGCGCATCGGAGCCTCGAGGCCCACCCAGAGACACCTCCCTTGCTGGCGTGGCACGGGACGGGGGCCCAGGCAAACGCCTCAGGTAGCCCGGGCTGGAAGCACGCTTACCCAACTGTGGCAGCCGTGGTCTCTTGGCTCAACTGTCTGTAATCAACCTAGGGGAGAAAGGGTGGATCATTACATTACTGCGTCCCTAAGATTCTGCTTCTAGGTCTTCAGAAACTTGACATTCGAGGAAACTGACGCAGTGTACATAACTGTTGGGAAACATGGAAGTCCTTTTCACAACAGATACAGTCGGCTGTAACCAGTATGGAGCAATTCCCGGAGTAGAATTTGAAGCTCTGGGAGGTGACGACCTGAATGTGAAACGTGTCAAATATGGAACCTAGAAACGAACAGAATTGTTGTTACAGATAAAATACGTATGAAACTGTGGGAAGACCACAGAGACGTGAAAAGAAGGAAAGATAATCAACACACACAAGACAGATGACAAAAACGTCCGAAGTAGTTACAGAGGGAAGCCATGACTGAACCCCGCACAGAAAATACACCTCAAAGTGATTGAAAAAAAGAATCCATTATTTAGCTGCAATGATACTGATGAAGCCCCAGAGCAACTGTATAAAAGACGAATGTGTATAGATGCAATGTGTGGAATTAAAACGTATAGTAGACCAACAGAGAATGGAATCTTTCTGTCTGTAGGCTATGTTTATATTATGAAAACGTTCACGACCCAGTAAGGCAAAATACTGTGGTATATAAAAGAAAAAGTTTATGTAATTCGGTTTAACTTCAATTTTATTTATAAGAAACTGTCAGCCTCGATTGCACTAATGAAACCATCCTTTACCTAGGTTTCAGCTCAAATAATTGAGCTTTCTTCAGAAGATATTCCTGAATCTATAATTTGTCTAAGAGGGCATGGTCTAGAAATAAAACTGAAACAGCCTGAATGTTGCTCCAATGTTGAAAGTACAAAAATAACTTCAATTTATTACATCCCAATATGATAAAACGGGTAGAGTATTTAGAAACATAAGTTGCAAAAGTCCATAGTAGTCAGTCAAGTACTAAGACAAGACTGTGGACTGTCTCCTTTATTATTTGACATGAACATAGACATGAACCTGAATACAAATGGAATGTACTTGGGCATTGGAATGGTATTATGACAAACTTACCCGCAGGGGATCAGGTGCTAATAGTGGTTTTAAAAAACAGAATGAATAAAATGCTAAGAATGTATAACGTGAACATGTCGACTATCAAATTCAAAACAATGATCATGTAAGGGAAATATGTGAAGAGGGCTAATATAATGAAAAAGAAGTACGTTATACAGCACACAAATTCATTTAAATATTTGGGTTGCAATACGTCTGTTAACGGGTGAAACGCTCGAGTAGAAGACAATATCCAGAAATGCAACAAACTAATTATATCCATTAATAGGCATTCTGGGAATATTTTATAAACGTAATGGGCATTATATCCAAATCTGCTCTGTTTCATGGAAGCGAGGTTAGGAAAACATTATGAAACATGATAACACAGGGCAAGGAATATTAGAAATGAAGTTTCATCAGATAACATAAGTGATGATATCCACACATTAATAAAATTAGTGATGAAATACGAAACTACCAAAGGCACCATGTGACCCAAGATCGTCTCCTGTGGCAACACATAGAGGGATGAGCTGTTAGCTGACCGCACTCAAAGTGGAGCGTGCAGTTCCGTTTAGAAACGCTCTCTTTTCAACCCAAGGCTGTTTAAAATAAGATGATATTGCTATATTTTACCGATGAAATATCAGGAAGGATGAGTTCTTCCTGAATGAATAAGTGAGACTGGGAGACTGATAAATCGTTCAAGTACAGCGCACCTTATCCTGATGAAGGCAAATGTCAAAAACAAACCACAGAAAGGAGACCAGAAGATCACGAATTAAGAACAATTCACAAAGTGGATCAGAACCAAAACGCTACTGTGAAGAAACCCTAGTCGCGCGATAGAATGCACTCCCTAAAGAGACTGTCTAATTTATTCCAAGTTAACTTCGCTGTGTCTTATTTCTATCACGATGAACACAAGAATATAGCGCACCTTATCCTGATGAAGGCAAATGTCAAAAACAAACCACAGAAAGGAGACCAGAAGATCACGAATTAAGAACAATTCACAAAGTGGATCAGAACCAAAACGCTACTGTGAAGAAACCCTAGTCGCGCGATAGAATGCACTCCCTAAAGAGACTGTCTAATTTATTCCAAGTTAACTTCGCTGTGTCTTATTTCTATCACGATGAACACAAGAATATAGCGTAACCTGTCAAAATTGTAAACATCAATGTGGAACGTGGAACACCTTCGCCGGTCTAACATTCACGTAACAGGTTCAAATGAGGAGGAGACAGCTGTATTTTGGCCAAATGAAGGCTGAATACTGTACATGGACGTACTTTTACGAAACTCTGAATGATTCATAGCACCTTCTCAAAAAAAAAATTGTGATGAAGGGCGATCCGAAGGTAGAAAAGGGTGAAATGGAATTAAAAAGTCACGGTTTTAATTGTTTCGTAACTACATTCTAAGCAATTTAAGTATCAGGCAGTGAAGGAAGCCAAATTGAAATTCAGAACAGGAGCGAAACCATAAGTGGAAACAGATATCAGTATTAACGCTTGCAGATGACATTCTCCTCCGGCACAAAGTAAGTAAATAGTAATAATTAGTTTTGAATTGAACGACAGCTTGCTTAGCACTGAGTTTAAGTGAACAAAACGAAGAAATAAGCATTGAAGAGAAGTACAACTGTAGTAACGAGTTATCATTCTTGGGTGCAATACTGCCATAGAAGTACGAACACTAAAGCGAGCAGAAGAACAACGACAGAAAGTAGCATAGGCGAGGAGAAATGCTTTCTTCAACAAGAGAAACCTGCACGTTGGCCTAGTAATATGACGATTTTCTGACGTATGCGGTAGGAAGGAGAGGGAAATGAACTGAAAATTTTTCAAATATGTTGCTGAAGAATGGGTATTCGTTACCACATGGTGGGGAATAAATGTTAAGGCGACCACAGTCACTTACCTGGGCAGTAGAAGAAGCACTCGAGGGGAGAAGTCGTGGGGGACTAGAATACATGTTACAAACTATTGAGAAGAGTTGCAATTCCATACCAAAATGGAAAGGAGGTAACTCTTCTGTAATAAGTGACTTCTGGTTACTCGATTCCCTTGCCCGCACAGCTGTGTTAGTTGGGAATTATATTAACGCAAGTACAATCGTTTTCGGAAGAATTAAACACAATCTTGCGCACCTTTCAGAGGGGATGGGATGAAAGTTTTGCGAAATCGATTGCATATTATCTGATAAAGCTCCAAAAGAACAGAACTGTACGGGCAAGCTAACTGAATGAACGGAAGTCAGTTGTCGGGGGGCGTTGGGTCCGAGAGGTATTGAGATATGAGGAAGTGGAATGAACCAGAAGCAGTGTTCCTCAAGGTAATTGAGGACTTTCGTGACCTGGTTTGTTCCGGAAATTGTAGACTTGAGGGAGCTCCACTTGCTACGCCCTTCCCGAGGTGACAATTTCCGGCGGCAGGGGAAACGCGAGCTTCCACCAAAGGCTGAGAATTCGGCGGAGCCTGTTGGGCCATTGCTAACCACGACCCGTGCCAGCGCACCCTATACTTATCAACAGCTTCCAATATGGACTATAAAAAATATGGTATCTTATATTAACAGCCGTACTTCATCATGGACCAATATGATCCACACGTTGGGACCAGGTTCTGCTGCGCCGAGCTGTCGTGCTGCGTTCCCGGCCGCGTGGGCCCCTACCTCGCATGTTGGCCTGTCACGTGACACTCCTGACGCCGTTCCTGCCTATGGGAGTTGTCATCCAAACAAATGACACTCTGGTACTCGCATCGGGGGCAGCGAGTGGGTCTGTCGTCGTTTGGCATCTCCAACAGCTACCTGCGCTTTGTGCTGCGAACGTGTCGTGAGGAAACGTAAACAAACTCGTGCTCTGAAATAGTAATTGACTGCTGCATCCCGATGTATTTTGAGGTCGGACACTCGCTTTAAAAATTGTTGGGCTATACTAGGGTAGGCTTCTTACTGTCACTGTCACTAGTTCGAATACACCCAAGAGTACTCTGTTGTCTGCATTAAGGAGCAGATTTGTAGATTACAAAATACTGTACATTCACGTTGAGTAATGGCCAATATAGTTCTAATTTGGGATAATTAGGATTTCTGCTGCTATTTTCCAACGAATATAATTCAGAAACAACTGTATCGAGTGTTACTTTTGAGCTGTATTGCAGTGCTCCAGATAGGTTGCTGAGTCTTGCAAAATAGTCTGTTTTCCCCAATGTCCTGTCTCGAGGCACTGTTTGACTGCTATTTTTACTAAAGCATCGAGAGCGGAAACGGAAGGTCCAGTGCTTTGACGTCGTCACGCCGTGCGTCTCGGCGGGTGTAAACTTTTGTGATAGTTAACCTCAGCAAGGCGTGCGTCTTTGGTGTCGATCGCATCTCGTGGTGGGATAACCGTGACAGCTACTGTATTAGAAGCGATAAAATCTCCTCGCATACACATACTATGTGGTTTCTTTGTTTTAAGTTTTGCTTCGTGTGAGCGAAACATTCCTTTTGCGGAGAAAACTGCAATTGGCTGCATTCTGCAGCAGTGGCTTCAGCCAGAGGAATTTAGTCAGGATTTCCTTCTTCAGCAAAACCGAGCACACTTTTTTTTTTACTCGCCGTTGAACTGATAACCGATTGACTTAGACACCTTTTTGCACTTCGACGCCGCCCTCACTGCCAACTCTAAACCTCAAACAATGTTACGGTATTGCCAATAAAAAGAACGTTTGATTACGAGTATCATTTGATTGCGATTAAGATTTCTATTACGTCCCGTCATCATCCCATGCTTCCCACTCTTGTGTAATTGCTAGTGCGTAGGGTTTACCGTGTTCGGCGTGAGAATGAGTACGGAGGGTTTTATTTGCGTGCTGTTCCCCGTAAATTTCGTCAGCAACTCCTTTGTTACAACTCTTAACAAGTTATTTAGCGGCAGACGTCAGCAATTATCTGGACCAAACATCCATCTACGAAGATGGTACAAGTACAAGCACTCTCAGCTGAAGGACTCGATATGTTTTGTGATGTTCAAAGCAACACTAGCGATATGCGAAACATTTTGTACTAACTTCAAGGGCCGTGCTGTTCATGGGGTGGTGTGCGATGTAGCTTTCACTTTCTGCGCGAAATGGTGCACGGAATTTGTGTTGACGAGTGACATCGTCGGTGCTTCGTTCCTCTAGTGTGCCACGGCAAGCGCATACATTTAAGAAATGCAGAATTCGTGACAAAAGTCTGTGTAAGAGCGACAGCTTTTCGTTAAGAGGATTAGAGCGTCGGACGACCTTTGTTTTGGAACTGTAACAGTTTTCACGCCAGTTGTCTGAAAAACTAGATGTGAACATGAAGTGGTCACAGCTGCCGACCGACAGACGGAAGAACTTCTTGCGTGAGGTTCATCAGGTTTCTGTGCAATGTTGTCATCTTCAGAGCCACGGCGTTTTATCTCCAGTTTCGTTTTGGCGCTCAGGGCAGCAGATTTAGAATCGCCAACAGTTCCTTGTGCACGTAGTGGCATACTAATGTTTCATTTCCTCTCGTGATGCTCCGCAAACATTTTTTTTTTCCAGAGGTACGTGTGACTATAGCAATTTGAATGGAACGGTGCGGGAGTGGCTCACACTGTTTAGAGGTCTGAGCGAGTGTCTCCGCCAGCTGGGACACGCCCCAGACCGTCTGTCTCCATAGTAGTCACGCGCAGCCATCAGAGGCGAACGACGCCAGGGCGGCGGCAGAACCTGGTACCACGCCCACGCACGCGGGGCACCTCCCCCACAGCCCCCTCGGCGGAGGCAGCCGGGGCGCCGGCGGGGGTGCATCCCGGCTGCATCCGCCCTTGCCTCCTACTTACTACCTACCCACCCAACTCACATCGTCTTCCTTCCGATAGTTCCGGCGACCATCACCAGGCAACCAAATACGCGCTTCTGGTCGCAGTCGGAAACGAGCTACCTTTACGCGAGAAACAAACGCCAAGAAGTGAAAAATTTTGAAGGGGGAGAAACGGGGCCGCTTTTCCCCGGCAGTTTCTTCCCCTTCCGTCTCTGACACTCTTAGAAACAGTACAACATTCCTAGAATAATCCAACAGCACGTTCAAAGTCAATGCGTACGACAGAAAGCTCAAGTACTCGTAAGACTTCACCGTCTCATTTGTGCCGTGCCTGATGTTACCTAAAGTTTTAATTTTAGCTATAAACGCGGGAATTAAATTCTCATTACAATTTCCAGCGGCAGTCTGCACGTATTATTGCTTTGGTATTGCATCACAGAACATGGGAAACCTAATAATCGCGTATTCCGTGGTGCCATTTGGTGAAACGAATCAACGCGCTAATTGGTGACTACCGTAGGAAAGAAAGCAACTTTACAATTAATTTTTTTTCCTTAAAAACAGTGAGCACATGAACCTGAGGGCTCAAAACTATAATAGTTATTACACTTTTTTTTAGCAGTGTTCTTTTTCCACCTGTCCCGCAGTCACATAAAGCATCGGTGGCGAATTGTTCGGCTCTTTCTTGTTGTACAGTCTGTGGTAACTGAAGGTTAAAGAGTGTGGAGGAATGTACAAAACGAAAAACGACGTCTTCCTTACGACTGGTAGCATAGACTCTGCTGTCGCCTGAACACTCAGCTCTCGGTTGCTCAGTATCTGACCGTCAGTACTGTGCTGTGTGTTTGCAGAGTCTGCGGGTCCAGCAGTGGTAGATTCTACGCGCGACTGCCAGATGGCGACAACCTCGTCCACGGCCCGGGGCGACGTCCGTTCTTTTCTCGCGGCCGTCTCCGGAACGCTCGGTGACTGCCGTCGCGCAGGGCCGCCTCAGCTCGAGAGCCCCGCAGGTGCCTCCGCGGGCCGCTGGCGCGTGCGCAGTGCCGGGTGCTGGCGGCGGGCGGGCGCTCACTCCTCGGGCCAGCCCAGGTCCTCGCCCACGAGCTCGTAGAAGCGCTGGTTGTGTTCGCTGAAGAAGCGCCGCAGCTTGGCGACGACCCGCGGGTCGACTCGCGGGTGGCGGCGCCCCTTGCTGTCGCGCAGGCACTTGTCGGCCGTCTCGTTGCGCAGGCAGTAGAAGCCCTTGGTGCGGTTGAAGTAGAAGTTGTGGTGGCCGATGCGCGGCTCCAGGCCCAGGAAGCGCTCGATGCGCCGCAGCTGCGACACCGGGTCCTCTATCAGCTGGTCGCCGTTCACCACCAGGATCTGGCCGCGGTCGAACACCTGCGGAACCAAAAAAAAAAAAAAAAAGCCGTGTCTTACTCAGTACCTCCCAGAATAGAATTATCCATCATTTTGATTTGCAGCTCCTTGTATTGGCCGTGTTTGCAGTTAAAATTGTTGGACGTGAGGTCCGCCAGTTGTGCACTCACAGATGTTCTTTTGGCGACTCCCACAAATTCAGAATCAGAAGAAAAAGCTATTTAGGTGGAGACTGGTCGACTTGTATGTGTGAAGCAAGAGATCGAGTATGTATGCGTTAAGCGAGAATCGCCGGATGTGCAGGAGTGGGAGGTGCCCGACGATCGGAATGATGCGCAGGATCCACTAAGCGACGACAAAGAGGGTTATTCGTCAGGGAACTTCATCGGATGTAGCACATTCTATATTGAGAAGACTGAGGACGAGGAAATTAAGCAGTGAGAGAGGACCAAGTGGAGTACCTCAGCCATGCAGTAGAATCGACAAGTAGTGGCAGTGAACCCAAAAGAATAAATAAAAACGAAAACCCACTGATGATGGCACAGTGGTGCCGAAACATGTTTGGGTGCTGAGAAAAACGGTGTTTTGCATAAATGGCGGACCTCACATCCAACAGAATAGAATTACTCATTAATGCATGATGGCGCAGTTTAAAATAGCCCGCCTCACCCACAGTCTAATAAATACAGTCACAACACTGGTTCGAAAATTGTTACAGTTTGACAGCTGGAGCGACACTAGCGCTCCAAGCGGTCAGAAAGCAGTCATACATCGTAAGGATTATCTTTGGTTTTAACTACTTTCTACTTATTATTTATTCCAAGTTTCTGCTACCAGTCACTTTTTATTTTATGCTTAACCTAACATAATGCAACGCGTTTCGAACATGTTCTGTTCATCTTCAGCCGTTTATACATACATACATACGTATAGAGAAATGTTACTTAAAAATAAACCGTCTTAAACTAGATTAATCTAGAACTCTTTGTCCATTGTTTTTTACTGTAGCTGCTGGTGTGGCATTTGGGGGAAAGGGAGGAGGCAGTGTATGGCTAGAACTCGAAATCAGTTATGTCTTCTGCTAGTTTTCTTCCTTGTGGTTGACTATGTATATCACAGCACGTATAGGATGCAGACAGATTTGCATCTGTTATAGAAACCGTAACATATTGATTGGCGACTCCATGGAGTGCTGTGTGCACAACGACCATATATGTTAAATTAAAACTAAGGTCCGCGTTGGCCGTAATATTGATGTTTTATTGATGGCAGAATCGATTTTCGATCACATAGTGATCATCTTCAGTGGTGATATGTACAAATTAAACTCATACACTGGTATCAAGTTATCAATAACCAAAACTGAGAAGTGATCACAGTTGTGATTTGTACATATCAGCACTGATGATGATCACTATGTGATCGAAAATCGATTCTGCCATCAATAAAACATCAATATTACGGCCAACGCTGACTTTCCTATTAATTAAACCATAACATATAATGCAATAAAAAATGAACATGACCCTTCTCTAACTAATACCATGTCACAACAGATAAAAAATAAACTGAACAAACAACATCAAACTACACTCACAACTGACAGTGCCCCAGCAGTCAAATATGTAAAAATGCCATATCTTGGAATAGTATCTCAAATTAGCAAGACTATTCAAAAACACAGAAGTAAAAATTAGCTTCAGCACCAACAACAATCTAAGTAGGAAGCGTACTCACAATATAAAACCACCAGATATAAGTCTTGATGCATCTGGCATTTACAAAATTACCTGCAGCCAGTGTAATAAATATTATATCGTCCAAACAGGCAGAAATTTCAGAACCCGATTCAAACAACATTTACACTGCTACAGGCTTGATAAATGTAACACATCAGCAGTAACAACTCACATTAAAGACACAGGCCACCCTTTGAAAATCGAAGACAACCTCGAAATTTTACACAAAATAGGAAAAAGTAAAAGAATGGATATCATGGAAGAAATGGAAATTTTCATACATAACACAAAGCATGGATATAACATTCTTAATGAAATAACCGAATTCAAAAACTCAGAATTCTTCAACAGTCTTAAGCCAGTTCTAGCTCAATACATTCAAGATAGTCAATGTAAATAATTGACTACAAATCTGTCAGTACCAAGAATATCGATACAAAACCTCGATAATCGATACAGACTCAAATGCTACAGTCCGCCACCTTGTGTTGTGTGTATAACATCGAAGCAATTTGTGCAGTGAATTACGTTGTCAATCAGTAACAAAATATAGTGTGGAATACTGTAATGTCTACAGCTCCGCCATTACAGCAGTGATGCAAGTGAAACAGCAAGACGAGGAAATTGTAAGTGATCAACTGTCATATAAAAGCCTTTCACACTATTTTCGTAACACATAACTGATGGAAATCTATCTGCATCCTATACAGGCTGTAATATACATAGTCAACCACAAGGAAGAAAACCAGCAGAAGACATCACTGATTTCGATTTCTAGCCATACACTGCCCTCCCTCCTGCCCCCCCAAATGCCACACCAGTAGCTACAGTAAAAAAACAATGGACATAGAGTTCTATGTTAATCTAGTTTAAGACGGTTTATTTTTAAGTAACGTTTCTCTATACGTATGTATGTATGTATAAACGGCTGCATTGCATTATGTTAGATTAAACATACAATAAAAAGTGACTGGTAGCAGAAACTTGAAGTACATAAGTATCCCACACAGTCATGGGGCACAAACATAGCCATTATGGCTGAAAATAATTACTTTCTACTTAATTAACAGAATAGTTGTCATATTTTTGCGTTCCCGTGCATTAGTAAGTTACCGAGAGACATGAATTATCGTAAAATACATGTAAAAATAGCCGAATCACACTTATTCAATGACATAAGCTACAACTCATTCATGAAGAAGTGCAGGGTCACAGTTATTGACCTATATGAAATAAAATAGTCATAACTTCTGAATGGTTTGCATTAGGACGTTCAAACTGCACGGCTGCCCGCCAAGCATGATGGGAATGATAAGACGCGTTGATGACATTACGAGAGGATGACAGTCAGATTACTGTACGTGGCTACTGCGTAACGTCAACGATGGTTTGTTGGCTCCTTTCCATTACATCATGAGTGATGAAGCATGGTTTCATCTTTCCGTTCATGTTAATTCACAGAACACGAGGTACTGGGCAACGTAGAACGCTAACACTGTGTGTGAGCAACCACTCCATGATGAAAAAAAATCTGCGTCTGGTGCGGTATAACAGGTGTCCATTCGCTCCAGTACCACTTCACATATTAGTCTAGTCCATGTCACGTCGTGTTGCGGCACTTCTGCGTGCTCACGGGGGCCCTACACAATATTAGGCAAGTGTGCCAGTTTCTTTTGCTCTGCATCTCACAAGCATCCGACGTCTTTTTAAGAGCTAAAGCCACTGATCCGTGGTAAAATTTGCTGTTTTGAAGAGCGCGCCGCAGCGCGTAGTGTAAAGCAGTCGCCCTCCGTTTCTGGCGATGACGCCGCTGTGGCAATCGCAGCTTTGGTGTCTCCCTCGGGTGGGAAAAGAGGAAAAGTTGCCTGTTCACGTGCGTTTAAGGGGCGCTATGAGCTCGGCAGTTGGTCAAGGGTGGCGAGTCTGGTCAGCTGGTCAGCCGGGTCAGTGTGGGACAGTCAGTGTCTGTCTGTCGTCCGGAGTGGTAGGTTGTGTTAGGTTCAAATGGCTCTGAGCACTATGGGACTTAACATCTGAGGTCATGAGTCCCCTAGAACTTAGAACTACTTAAACCTAACCAACCTAAGGACATCACACACATCCATGCCTGAGGCAGGATTCGAACCTGCGACCGTAGCTGTAGCGCGGTTTCAGACTGAAGCGCCTAGAACCGCTCGGCCGCACCGGCCGGCAGTATGTGTTAGGCCGCCAGTCCGCTCGAGTTTGCTCAGTCATTGGCGGTTGGATCGATCGGTTGGTCGGTCACGCACTGAGACACAAGAGGACTTGTCCGTCTTGAGCGTCGGCGCGTGTGAGGTCGACACGTCGGTCCAGTGCGCCGCGCCGTATAGCGAGGGGTAGAGGCTTCGCGGCCGACTCGAGAGCAACATGAGCCAACCCACAACATCGGTCTGGCCGGCACGAGCTGCGACGCTGTGAGACGAGAGATCGGCGCGCCTTCCTGCGTCCGTTGATGCGGCTGGCAGCGGACGGTTCCGGAGAGCGTTTTGGGGGTGCTGCGCCAGTTCTTCGCCAGACATCGCAGTTTATTAGAAGTTAAGTGATTCGTGATATGTTGTTTCATTTACTTGTTAAATTCTACTTGTTTTCTTGGTCAATCTCTCGTCCCCAGCTTGCTCGTCTGTCTCTCATCCGCATTTGTTAGGCAGTTAGTGTCTGTCTGTCCGTCGGTCTGCCAAACGTTAACAGCTGCCTCTTTCATGTTTGTCGGATTCGATGTTAACGAATTTATTGCTTAAGGTGTAAAGGCCGAATTCCTAAAATATGTTTTTATCTTGCCTATCATCTTGCGAGGTGGTATATGTGTAATGTAGAGCATGTTGGCACATTTTATGTAAAACTGCGTTTCATGGATTTTTATTTTAATGGTAATTTTAGTATATAAACTTGCCACCCCCCCCACCGTAAGAGTTCTTTTAAAAACAAGTTGCACTTTCGGTGGCAAATAATTTTAATGTGAGTGTTTTGTACCATTTCCATCCCTTTTAAGGGGTGCATAGTTTATGTGTTTATGTGAGTTGTTCAAATTTTTAGTTTAAAGTAATCTGGTGTGTTGCAGATTTGCACCAGTGTAGTCTTTCAGAGGTTGTTGTGAACGGTCGTGACTGCGGCCGTGTTAAAAGGGACCGGCTGGGTTCTCACCCCGAAGGCTCATACTATAAAAAAAATTGTTATTTCTTCCTCTGAATAAATTGTAACTTGGTATTTACAGGGTGCTTTCTAATTATAATTTTAAATCTGTTTTAAAAAAAAGGGCTTTTAGGAATAAAATTTCCATTTATTGAAAAAGTTTTTTTTATTTGGTTCATCACTTACCAATTGGCAACTACTTCCACGCTCACACAGTGTGATTAAATGTGTTAATGATCGTGATGAATCGCTAGTGAATAAAGTAAATTCTTAAGAAAATGTTCTGAAAGTAAATTCACGGTTGAGCCACATTGCAGCGCTGTTCACCAAGGACAAAAGTCGGTCGTGGTGGTCGAGCGGTTCTAGGCGCTTTAGTCCGAAACCGCGAGACTGCTACGGTCGCAGGTTCGAATCCTGCCTCGGGCATGGAGGGAACTGATGGCCTCAAATGTTAAGTCTCATAGTGCTCAGAGCCATTTTTTCCAAGGACACAAGTGTTGTAGAACCCGGTCCATTCCTGTAGGTCAAAATGTAACCTACTTCATACAAAGAATTGATTGTAACCTAACCTAAAATAACCTCCTTGAACCCGCCAAAACGCAACGAAGGAGGTGGGACGCACCGTCACCAAACTGTCGGGCCATGTTGTCGGGCTACTGGCGACGGTGTCTGACGACCGTTTTCGGTGCCACTGTGAACGCAGTCTGTATCGCGCCCAGAGCAGCGGTGAAAATACTGCATCGTAATACATTTATGCTTGACCGTGTATATCGCTTAAATTAAGTACTTTCCGTAATGCATCTTGCTCCTGGAAGGGAAGTTACCGAATTTGAATTTCAGTCATTACCATGTAAGAAGGCTATTTACAATTTGTACAGAAAGCAGATGGCAGTTATAAGAGTCGAGGGACATGAAAGGGAAGCAGTGGTTGGGAAGGGAATGAGACAGGGTTGTAGCCTATCCCCGATGTTATTCAATCTGTATATTGAGCAAGCAGTAAAGAAAACAAAAGAAAAATTGGGAGTAGGTATTAAAATCCATGGAGAAGAAATAAAAAGTTTGAGGTTCGTCGATGACATTGTAATTCTGTCAGAGACAGCAAAGGACTTGAAAAAGCAATTGAACGGAATGGACATGGTCTTGAAAGGAGGATATAAGATGGACATCAACAAAACCAAAATGAGGATAACGGAATGTAGTCGAATTAAATCGGGTGATGCTGAGGAAATTAGATTAGGAAATGAGACATTTAAAGTAGTAAAGGAGTTTTGCTATTTCGGGAGCAAAATAACTGATGATGATCGAAGTAGAGAGGATATAAAATGTAGACAGGCAATGGCAAGGAAAGCGTTTCTGAAGAAATTTGTTAACATCGAGTATAGATTTAAGTGTCAGGACGTCGTTTCTGAAAGTATTTGAATGGAGTGTAGCCATGTATGGAAGTGAAACGTGGACGATAAATAGTTTGGACAAGAAGAGAAGCTTTCGAAATGTGGTGGTATAGAAGAATGCTGAAGATTAGATGGGTAGGTCACATAACTAATGAGGGGGTATTGAATAGAACTGGGGAGGAGTTTGTGGCACAACTTGACCAGAAGAAGGGATCGGTTGGTAGGATATGTTCTGAGGCATCAAGGGATCACCAGTTTAGTATTGGAGGGCAGCGTGGAGGGTAAAAGTCGTAGAGGGAGGCCAGGAGATGAATACACTAAGCAGATTGAAAAGGGTGTAAGTTGCAGTAGGTACTGGGAGATGAAGAAGCTTCCGCAGGGTAGAGTAGCATGGAGAGCTGCAACAAACCAGTCTCAGGACTGAAGACCACAACATCAACAAATATGTAAGACTTCCGTCTCTGCGCAGGTCTATTACGTGTTGGATTTGTGGTGGAAGACAGGATGAGGCGGTTGGTGAGTGCTGGAAGAGCAGAAGGCGAACTCACCTCGAGCCAGCGCGGCACGAAGGTGTGGTAGAGCGAGATGGCGAGCGGCCGGTAGGCGACGTTGACGGAGCCGTCGGGCCGCAGCGCCAGCTGCTCGAAGGAGCGCGCGGGCGGCGGCGGCTGTCCCGCCGTGGCGGCCGTGGCGGCCGCGTGGCTGCGCAGCTGCGTGTAGTCGGAGATGGCGCGCGTCACCGGCTCGCGCACGATCACCAGCAGCTTGACGCTCGCGTTCATCGCCCGGATGCGCTCCGGCACCTGCCGGCACGCGCGCACCCCTCACCCTGCAAACCTCTCCGCACAACGGCCGTTACACACTGCACCACTCACAACGTCGTCCTCGAGGGACAGCACAGTGAAGGCTGCGACTGTTGATAAATTCAAACGTTCAAACGTGTGTGAAATCTAATGGGACTTAACTGCTAAGGTCATCAGTCCCTAAGCTTACACACTACTTAAACTAAATTATACTAAGGACAAACACACACACACACGTGCCCGAGGGAGGATTCGAACCTCCGCTGGGACCAAACGCACAGTCCATGACTGCAGCGCCTTATCCCGCGAGGCTAAATACAAATAAAACAGTTCTTGCGTCAGCCACTCGTTTATTTTGCCACTATGCGATTAGATGCTTCATACCATCATATTCAGGTGGTGAGCTGTTTTTACATAGATGGTGTTGGTGAAGAGTACAGACGTCACTTCACATGAGCAGCTGTGTAGTTGAAACTTCCTGGCAGATTAAAACTGTGTGCCCGACCGATACTCGAACTCGGGACCTTTGCCTTTCGCGGGCAAGTGCTCTACCATCTGAGCTACCGAAGCACGACTCACGCCCGGTATTCACAGCTTTACTTCTGCCAGTATCCGTCTCCTACCTTCCAAACTTTACAGAAGCTCTCCTGCGAACCTTGCAGAACTGGCAGAAGTAAAGCTGTGAGTACCGGGCGTGAGTCGTGCTTCGGTAGCTCAGATGGTAGAGCACTTGCCCGCGAAAGGCAAAGGTCCCGAGTTCGAGTCTCGGTCGGGCACACAGTTTTAATCTGCCAGGAAGTTTCATATCAGCGCACACTCCGCTGCAGAGTGAAAATCTCATTCTAGCTGTGTAGTTATTTTGCGTCTTTTGCTGATGATAAAAATTGTTAACTTGCCTAACTAAAATAATACAAGAAATGTATGTGGCTACATATTTCAAGTGAAAATTGGTAGTACACTTTCACAGAAATTTAGAACAAGCAAGGGTCTGTTACCATGTTGCCCCATGTCACCAACATTATTTAAAATCTATTGTTGTGGCCTTCAGTCAGACTGATTTGATGCAGCCTTCCATGCTACTCTATCCTGTGCAAGCTTCTTCATCTCCCAGTACCTACTGCAACCTACATCCTTCTGAATTTGTTTAGTGTATTCATCTCTTGGTCTCCCTCTACGATTTTTACCCTCCACGCTGCCCTTCAGTACTAAATAGGTGATCCCTTGATGCTTCAGAAGTTAACCTACCAACCGATCCCTTCTTATAGTCAAATCGTGCCACAAATTCCTCTTCTCCCCAACTCTATTCAGTACCTCCTCATTACTTATGTGATCTAGCCATCTGTTCTTCAGCATTCTTCTGTAGCACCACATTTCGAAAGCTTCTATTCTCTTTTTGTCTAAACTATTTATCGTCCACGTTTCACTTCCATACATGGCTACACTCCATACAAATACATTCAGAAAAGACTTCCTGACACTTAAATCTATATTCGATTTTAACAAGTTTCTCTTCTTCAGAAACGCTTTCCTATATAGATATAAGTCTTAAGACATGGTCTCGTAAATGAGATGTGACTGGGCTAGAAATTAAAGATGGAGGTTATTTACATCACCTACTTTTGCCGATGATCGAGTAGTTATAGCATAAAACGTGGAGGATTCAGACTGTATATGTGTAACCAATTAGCAATGGAATGCAAAAACTGCGACTTAGGATTAATTTCCAAAAAAAAAGAGTACCTCCCTAATGATCCGGATTATTCACACATACAGGGGAAGAAAATTAAGAAGGTCAATTCCTTCTATTATTTGGGATCCATTTTGAAGTTGCAGGGAAAATCAGAGGTAGAAATTAATGAAAGCATCAGCAGTAAAAAGAAGGTCATTGGGATGCTCAATTAAATCTTATGGAGCAGAAATGTAATAAATCGAACCAAAAAAAATCATATATAAATCGACACTAGGGAGCGTAGTTATGTATGGAGTGGACACTTTGACTAAAAATCTGAAACACCTAAAAAAACTGAAAACGACAGAAATGGGCTTCTGGAGAAGACCAGCAAGAATTTCTAGAAAAGAAAAAGAAAGGAACGACGAAATAATAAAGAGAATGGAAATAAGAGAAAGACTACATGACGTGATGGATAGAAGGAAGTTACAGTGGTACGCGCATGTAAGAAGAATGGAGGAAGCCAGAATTCCGAAAATGATCCTGGAACGGGAACCAGAGGGAAAGAAGAGAAGAGGACGCCCTATGACAACCTGACACCAAAATGTAAGAGTAACAATGAGAAGACCTGGCGCAGAGGAAGAAAGTACGTAAGATCGAACCACCTTGAGGGACATCCAGACGAGATTAAGATCTTACGTAAAAGATGTAATAATTTCCTGCTATTTGTTATGTTGGAGAAATACCTTTGTATAGAGGAAAATCTCAATAAACAAATAAAAAAATAACAGAAATTGTTTATTAAGAAAGTGCACTTTAGACATTAGAGAAATTGAATTTCTGACCGTGAATTGCACTTACAGGCACCGTAACGCTGTTAAAAGTCTGCGTACTGTTACCAGATGTGTGTCCCCTCCAACGCACATTCTCGGGGGTGAAGAAAAATTCTCGTGCTCGTACTTCGCAGTGCGATTGCTCACATGCTGGCACTTCAAAAATGGCTCTCACATACAATTGGGGGAGGCTACACAGAAAACAAGTTTGGAATCCAGTAGATGCAGTGGTGTGAAATGACTCGCGTCCACTACATGCAAAATGTTTCTTCAAAAGTTAACCAGTGAAACTTCCATTTCTGTGTTCGTAGTACGTAACTGTAAATGTTTTGTAGGAGATCCACTGTAATCGCTGTATGAGGCCCGTACCACGCGGGCTGCTTTTAGCAAATAGAACCAAATAAGCTTCGACGCAGAATCGAACCCTCGACCTCCTGCATGCTGACTTAAAACGCTATCCACTGTAGTAACTGCACACCGCTAGTGAGGTATCGTGACAGATGTAGTTACTGTACACGTGATTACAGTGTTCTCAGATTGCCAATCTTCAATGTCCATTTAATGCCCGAAATATGGCCAGGACGAAATTTTGTGATAGATACTTTTGTATTGCCAGTATGTGAGGAATCTCAGTACTAAGAGTGCGCGAATTTTTCTTCACCTTGTATAATACACTGTCACTTCAGAGACGTGTAAATATAATGTGCAGAGGAGCAGATATACATCTGCCAAAAACATGCAGACTTTCAATAGCACTACCGTGCCTGTTAGAAATTCATGTTTTTTAATCTCTAAAGTGCATTTTCTAAATAAACAATTTTTATCATTAGCAAAAAATGCAAAATGACCTACACTGCCCGTGGTCTGCTCCTGCGAAAATCCGTGTGTACTCTTCACCAGCACCAGCCAAGTAAATAAGTAGTTCTCCACCGGAAGGTTATGGTATGCACCACCGGATCGTATATCGGCAAAATAAACAAGTGACTTACACAGAAACTGTTTGTACTGCATAAGTTGTTGAAGTGACTTAACACCGCCAGAAACTGATATAAATCATATTCTGTCTTCGTGTGAGTCACATAGCGCTCAGAAAGCAAGCTTGTGCAAGAAACTAAGCAAACTGCAACACCAGCTTACTCTTAACAGTGTCACTACCCCACATTTTTAACAAAGAAAATGTCCCACACAGTTGATGTAAACGCATTATTAAAGATATACGGGACTATGAACCAATTCATCAAAATATACCTTCAATAATTTATCTACTTTACTGGTCGTTGAGTCCATGCCGTGTATTATATTGTTTTAAGAAGTGCAGCAACCAGCCACTTTTTTATATATTTTTATTTAATCTAATACGCGTTTCGGGCTTTCACCTAACTTCAGTTAGCGTAATACATATCTGAATCTTCAGTTTTATCGATGTAGTTGCTCATGTTTCAAATATGTATTACGCTAACTGAAGACTGGTGAAAGTCCGAACGCGTATTATATAAAATACAAATACATAATAAATGTCTGGTTGCTCTACTTCTTAAAATGACATTTACTGTGCTGTGTAATAACATGGAGTAGGACAGCAGTATAAACAAACTGCTGAAGCTGCAATAAAAAAAAGCCAATCAGATGTATTGGAAGGCTGGCGCCAAGAGGGAAGAAATAAATTTATGAGACAACCTGACTGAATGTAGGGGCCGGTCGGTAACGTACATCCTGAGACTTCCAGATATCGTCAGTTCCGCAATGGGGGGGAAATGTGGGTCGTAAAAATTGTGGAGGGAGATTCGCCTCTAATACAGTAGGCAGCCTAAAGTGGATGTAGGTTGGTGTGGTTCAGCAGAGACAAGAGTCTTGCACGAGATAGAGCAGCGTGGAAATATTCATCAAACCAGCTGTCGAACTGAAAACCACGACAGGAAAAGCAAGACAGCGCTGCAAAATCAAACAATTTGAAATACTGAAACAGTCATGTACATCAAAATAAATTATGCGCCATTGCTATGTAGACAACTGTACAATTTCAGCATAAGAATCAAAGATGATTATTAAATCAACAATAAGTAACAAAAACTGGCTGATAAATATTCAGCTGAAGCTGAATCCTTGTTATACAACAGACTCCCTGGCAGGTTTTTTATTTAAAAAAAAGTGAAGCAACACCAATCTTCGAAGTATAAAAATAAATAAAAATAAAACTATAAGAGAGTATTTGAAAGCGGCAAGTTTGTATTGTTTCAAGTAGTATTTTGAAGTTAGTCCAAAAGAACTTGAAAAAAGTTGTGGTACGCTACTAGAGCAATATGCTGAGATATACCGTATACACTGTGCCAGTGAGAACGGTGAGAAACGCACATGGCGCTTTTCATATTTGACTAATACCCAGGAAAGGTAGCGGAAAATAAAATTTAGCGCCTATATCTACACTACTGGCCATTAAAATTGCTACATCACGAAAATGACGTGCTACAGACGCGAAATTTAACGGACAGGAAGAAGATGCTGTGATATGCAAATGATTAGCTTTTCAGAGCATTCACACAAGGTTGGAGCCGGTGGCGACACCTGACATGAGGAAAGTTTCCAACCGATTTCTCATACACAAACAGCAGTTGACCGGCGTTGCCTTACCATCACGTTTCAAATGGTTCAAATGGCTCTGAGCACTATGGGACTTAACATCTATGGTCATCAGTCCCCTAGAACCTAGAACTACTTAAACCTAACTAACCTAAGGACAGCACACAACACCCAGCCATCACGAGGCAGAGAAAATCCCTGACCCCGCCGGGAATCGAACCCGGGAACCCGGGCCATCACGGATTGTAGCCTATCGCCATTGTGGTTTATCGTATCGCGACATTGCTGCTCGCGTTGGTCGAGATCCAATGACTGTTAACAGAATATGGAATCGGTGGGTTCAGGAGGGTAATACGGAACGCCGTGCTGGATCCCAACGGCCTCGTATCACTAGCAGTCGAGATGACAGGTATCTTATCCGCATGGCTGTAACGGATCGTGCAGCCACGTCTCGATCCCTGAGTCAACAGATGGGGACGTTTGCAAGACAACAACCATTTGCACGAACAGTTCGACGACGTTTTCAGCAGCATGGACTATCAGCTCGGAGACCATTGCTGCGGTTACCCTTGACGCTGCATCACAGACAGGAGCGTCTGCGATGGCGTACTCAACGACGAACCTCGGTGCACGAATGGCAAAACGTCATTTTTTCGGATGAATCCAGGTTCTGTTTACAGCATCATGATGGTCGCATCCGTGTTTGGCGACATCGCGGTGAACCCACATTGGAAGCGTGTATTCGTCGTCGCCATACTGGCGTATCACCCGGCGTGATGGTATCGGGTGCCATTGGTTACACGTCTCGGTCACCTCTTGTTCGCATTGACGGCACTTTGAACAGTGGACGTTACATTTCAGATGTGTTACAACCCGTGGCTCTATCCTTCATTCAATCCCTCCGAAACCCGAAACCCTACATTTCAGCAGGATAATGGACGACCGCATGTTGCAGGTCCTGTACGGGCCTTTTTGGATACGGAAATTGTTCGACTGCTGCCCTGGCCAGCACATTCTCTAGATCTCTCACTAACTGAAAACGTCTGGTCAATGGTGGCCGAGCAACTGGCTCGTCATAATACGCCAGTCACTACTCTTGATGAACTGTGGTATCGTGTGAAGTGCATGAGCAGCTGTACCTGTACACGCCATCTCTGTTTGACTCAATGCCTAGGCGTATCAAGGCCGTTATTACGGCCAGAGTTGGTTGTTCTGGGTACTGATTTCTCAGGATCTATGCACCCAAATTGCGTGAAAATGTGATCAAAAAAAGGTTCAAATGGCTCTGAGTACTATGGGACTTAACTACTGTGGTCATCAGTCCCCTAAAACTTAGACCTACTTAAACCTAACTAACCTAAGGACATCACACACATCCATGCCCGAGGCAGGATTCGAACCTGCGACCGTAGCGGTCACGCGGTTCCAGACTGTAGCGCCTACAACCGCACGGCCACTCCGGCCGGCCGAAAATGTGATCACATGTCAGTTCCAGTATAATATATTAGTCCAATGAATACCGTTTATCATCTGAATTTCTTCTTGGTGTAGCATTTTTAATGGCCAGCAGTGTAGTACATTAAATTAATAATGAAGTTTTGTCCAAGTTTCATTTATCATTTCTAAATTTTTGTATGTGCCCATCTAAGATTATAATTACTGAAATTATAATATCCTGCTGCTGTAAGTATGCAGGGTGACTCAAAAATTTGTTAAGATTTGAAAATTCACTAATTCGCTGAATAAAGTAAGTGCCGAAGTTAAACTTGATCACATGCCTGAAATTATATCGGGTTTTGTTGAAACCAAATACCGTTTGCAGAAACCGTCCAACACATCACACTGGACAGCAACACGTCAGTGACACCGTATGAGCATTGCATATACGAGGGCTATTCGAAAAGTAAGCTACGATCGGTCGCAGAAATGGAAACCACCGAGAAATTAAAAAATGTTTTATTTGCAACTGTTAGCCACACATTACAGCTACTTCTCTACATAGTCTTCGCTCCGACTTAGACAACTGTCGCAGCGTTGTGCCAACTTTCCAATAGTCTCGTCATAGAAGGCAGCCGTCTTTCCTTTCCGCCAATACTCTACTCTGCTCTACAGGTCGTTGGCTGCGCCAAAATGTTGGCCTCAAAGGCAGCAATTCATTGCAGCAGAGATGAAACTCATGGACAGCCAGTTACGGGCTGTGTTGTGGGTGATCAAATACTTCCCATCGAAATCGCTGCAGAGCGTCTTCATTGCCCCTGCACAGTGCCGCCGAAAGTTGTCATGGAGGAGGAACTGCATGACAGTTGTGTTATGTGGGCTGCATGACATCAGGCGCCATCTGTCCCCAGGCCCCCATACTTGACGATAGATGCTATTCCCTAGACATCTTGACGTGTTCACTGTGCTCTCATAAATGAAAAGATAGACGTGCCGCGATCGATGGGCGTACTACAGACACTGCCCAACCCAGCTGGTTTCCATTTCGCTACTGATCGGAACTTACTTTCCGAATAGACCTCGTAGAATGAACTGAAGTGGGAGAGTGATTCAGATGAGCCACCAATCGCGTCATGTTGACTTTACCAGAAAAAGCACTGTTAGTGAAGCTTTAGTGTCAGAATGGAGAACCCACTAGTGCTGCTTCACGATCCTATCGCCATAAGAAGGGTACTCGAACGTGTAAAGGCCCAGTGACAAGAGTCGCTATGAAGAAAATGATCACGAAGTTCGAAGCCACGGGTCGTTTAGACGATCGGATCCGTAGTGGGCGAATAGACGTAACTGTGCTACTGCTGCTCGGCCAGTTCAGGAAGCAATGGAGTCTTTAGCGGCTTCACCTCCGCATGGTGAGGTCAGGGCTCGTGAAGTCGCACCGGCATTTCACGGACCACTGTTTGGAGAGCACCACTGTTTACCCTCTAGTGCTACCCATCGTGAACTGCTGAGCTGTTCCATTTAATAGGGTTGTTACATTTAATAGGGTAGTAAGCCAGTTGTGACTGGTACTCTAGACTGATCGCCGATAGAACGATATTAGGTATTAATATTTTACCATCTTCAACAACTGTAGTTGCATATACCAAAATAATCAGCAACCAGTTGCATGAAAGTAATTTAATTCCTTAATAAGCTCCAGGCACTTAGGTGATCGTGTCAGCTACTTAGTATGGGTAGAAGTTATACTTGACAACTTAAATAAATTAATAATTGGTTTCTTTTAACGACCTCCTCATACTCCCCCACTCCCCCCCCCCCCACCCTCGACCCCGGCTGATATAACTGCTGAAAGGGTCAAGGAAAATTTGAGTCTCTTTTTGAATGGATACCCGACTCATAGATATTATAGTTTGCGGTGACTTCAATCCACTCCAGATAGGTTGGCGAAAATACGTTTAAAGTCGATGGATGGTAGACATAAAACATCATTCGGGACTGTATTAAATGTTCTCTCCCAAAATTATTTTGATCCTTTGATTCCAAAGTCCACACAGGTATGATTGCGACAATATACTATACCTCTTAGCGAGAAACAGTCCTGAACAAATAGAGAGCGTCATGACGGATACAAGGATTAGCGATCAAATGGTCGCTATAATTAGACAATACCGTAACGCCCAAATCCACCAAAAATAAACGGGAAATATTCGTGTATCTATTTTAAAAAGCAGATAAAAATTCGCTTCACGCCTTCCTAAGAGACAGTCTCCATTCCTTCTATACTAAATATGTAAATATGTAAGCGTCGACCAAATATGGCTCAAATTCGAAGAAATTGAGAGGTTTATATCCACTTCATTAATAATGCACGAAAAAAAGCCCGCATTGTACACAAAACAAGACAGGACGCTGCCAAAGAATGAACAAAACAGAATTTCAGATTTAAAATAATGCAAAATTTCAAGGACTAGCGGCAGTCTGCAAATGATCGAAACTTATTGTGGACTTAAATGCAAGATGCTTCTAACAGTTTCCACAACGAAACTATGTCTCGAAATCTGACAGAAAATCCAAAGAGTCTTCGGTCCTACGTAAGTTCTCTTAGCAGCAAGACACTATCAATATCTTCACTGCACTATAGCAATGGTTATGACACTGGTGACAGCGCCGCTAAAGTGGCGTTACTGAGTACATTTTGCGGAATTTTTTTCAACAAAGATGGTGCAATAAATACGCCAAAAGTCGAATTAAGAAAAACTTTCAACACTAGTAATTTATAAGTATATACCTCAGATCACTGAATAAAGGTCAGCTTTCCAGCTCATGTTTTATACCAGTTAGGTTCCTTTCGGAGTACATTGATGAAATAACACTGTTTTTAGCAGTCATACTAAACCGCTCGTTGGACGAAAGATCCGTACCTGAAGACTGCAAATTGTACAGGTCACAACAATGTACGTGTACAAGAAAGAAATCCGCTGAATTATAGTCTGATGTCATTGAAATAGATTTCTAGTAGGATTTCCTAACACGTACTGTGTTCAGCATCGTGAAATATCTCGAAGAAAACGATGTATCGAAACATAACCACCACGGATTCAGAAAGTGTCCTTCTGTGAAACGCAACTAGTTCTTTATACAAACTAAGCAATGAGTTCTGTCGACAGAGGATCTGAAGTTGATTCCGTATTTATAGATTTACAGAAGGATTTTGACACAATTCTTCACAAACGGCTTGTGATCAAATTGAGTGCCATCGTCTCAGCTGTGCGACTGTATTCCTGATTTCCTGCCGTAATGATCACAATTCACAGTAACTGACAGTTATTCAGTGAAGGTTCGGGTCCTCCATTGGAGTACTAAAAGTGTTTCGTTAACTTTCGGTTACACGATAAATCACACAAATTTAAAAGTTCTCTATTCACCTAACCATCTCGGAATTACAGTCACAAACAATTTAAATTATAACCATTACATAAAGAATGCTGTGGGGAAGGCGAAACAAATAGTTCGTTTTATTGACCGAACATTTAGAAGAAGCAACAAATCTACTAAAGAGACTGCCTAAATTACGCCTGTCCATCGTCTTTGGTAGTACTGCTGCACGGTATGGAATCTTTCCCAGATGGAGGACATCGGAAACGTTTATTAGTGTCATGAAATAGAGGAGAGTGTGTCTTGGATACGATAAGGGAGTGTGAGTGGCAATCATTAAAACAAAAGCGTTATTAATTTCGGTGAGACCTTTTCACGAAATTTCAATAAACAACTTTCTCCTCCGAATTCCAGAACATTATCTTGACTCCCACTTACATAGGGAGAAATGACCACGGTCAGTGATTGATTTGTGAGGATGGGCGCTGGTACGCCGTACATCCTACAAAAAACCGTTAAAACGACGTTCTAAGACGTCTAAACTAAAAAAAATTTCCCCTGGAAGGTCACAGTTTTCGAACCTCCCGTTTTTTTTTTTTTTTTGTTTTTTTTAATTTTTTTTTTTTACAAATCAAGCAGTGACCATAGTGACGTAGTAAGAAAATCGGTGCCCACACGACGGAAAGATTTGGGTATTGAATTTCCCTGAGTGCTATTCGAGAGTCGAGCAGTCGACAAATATTTTAAAATTGCCTAATGAAGCATCTATCAAACACTCAAGTGTTCTATAAAAAATAAGCCATCTGCGATCAGTCCTAGAAAGCTAAAAACTATGGCCTAACACTTTATTGAGATCTGTTTAAACAGAGATAACCTAGAGTATTCCATAAAAACCGTTCATGTGTAACCTTTTTAGGTGAGAAGGGAAGTCAACGTGAAAAGTCCATCAGCCAGTGTGGCATGTGTTTCTAATAAAATCACTGCTCGAGTTTAATGAGTGACGCAAACCGAACCATCGTGATAAAATACGCCGGGTTAACAATAAACGCAGTGAAGTAACTGCGGCTGTTTGGTACTGCTTGCTGGGTAAACCCTTTTGGATTAATTTTCATATGTATGGCGAAGTGTACATGTAGGTCTCGAATTACCAATGCAGGAGGTGTTAAAAAACGGAGGGGATGACACGCGAAACTGGCCCGTGACACGAACTCCCGAAGCAGAGTCGGCAAGTCTTCGCCTGGAAGGCAGTGGTGTAATCTTCAGTAGGCTACAAAATTTTGACGAACAACATCTCTCACAACCGTGTTCCAAAATAATCAAAACCGGTCGAAGCAGACATGCAAATGGGACATAAGAAATTGCGATCGTCAGCCGTTCTGCATAATGGCATTCCTTTATCGAATCTCGTTATCCGTCTAGTAGCGTGCCTAAAGTACTTAAAGGACGTTCTGTCGAAAGGTTTCGTGCCGGCGATACGGCGGGCACTTGTAAAGGAGTCATTTCGAGTAATATCGGAAATAATTTAGGCTCGTAATATGTTCGCCGGTGCAGCTCCCTCCCCAAAAAGTCCGGATTCATCGGTAGCCGCGGCAAACGGGGACACGGAGCTGTCATTACCTTGAAAGGGCACGGACTGCGCGCCCCCTACAGTAGCCGTTGGTTAGCTGATTAGTCTGGACAGAAGTTGAAAAACTCTGTTAAATATTTTGTGTGGCACAAATATAGAATGTGCTACTTACATTGTCGCCTTTTCATTAGCACAGTTTGAGTTTCACTATAACCTATAAAGCACATGGTGCATGACGTACAACGTAAACACTGTCTGCAGCATTATGCAGAAACCAGTTCCGAAACAGGGAAACCAATAAACAACTTGTCTCTGTACGTCCATCTTTTCAGAGATGGTTGCGGGACTCGGCTGTTCGCTGCAGGATGTCAAATCAAACACTTTTCAGCCATCTAATTTCCAAACTTATTTTATTTGGCATCCGGTTTCGGCGATTTACTATGCCATCTTCAGGCCCCTGACCGGGGTGTAGCAAGATTCCAATCTCGGCTCCGGTCGGCAGATCATGATTGAAGTGATCGCTGTAGAGAGCAGAAATCAACAGACACCAGTATTTAAATACTGGCCCCTATTTTGAAGTCGGCCGGGGTGGCCGAGCGGTTCTAGGCGCTACAGTCTGGAACCGCGCGACCGCTACGGTCGCAGGTTCGAATCCTGCCTCGGGCATGGATGTGTGTCCTTAGATTAGTTAGGTTTAAGTAGTTCTAAGTTCTAGGGGACTGATGACCAAAGAAGTTGATTCCCATAGTGCTCAGAGCCCCTATTTTGAAGAACCGAGGTTGGAATCTTCCTACACGTCAGTCAGCGGCCTGAAGACGGCGTAATAAATGGCCGAAACTGGTAAACAAATAAAGTAAGTTTGGAAATTAGACGGTTGAAAGGTGTTGGATTTGACATCCAATAAAAAATTTGAATCATATTGAATCATATCACTGCAGTCAGTTATTTAAAAAAAATTCGAAACCGAAGAGAACAAGAGAATCAAAAAATGTGTAGAAACCAACAAAATTTTGCACACAGTTTAAGCAAGATTTCGAAAGAATGATTCAGCAATTTATCTAATAAACAGAATTGCAACTAGCATAACAGAAGAAATAAACAGAACTCACTGGGTGCTTACTCCATTTTTATACGTACGGTCAGTGTTGTACAAGAATGGAATAGATGTATTAATATATTAGCTTTACCAACAATGATTCCCACCTACGGTTCTAAACACAGTGCACAACCTACTGAAAAAAAGAAGAAAATTAAAGTTCTAGTAATTGTGCCCTGTCTGACGCAGTTTAACCAAAGGCAGGAGTGGCTTAAGGCACACTACTATCGCAGATGAGTGGAACGAAGGTTTGGCACTGGACACGCACGATGTTGATAACAACAAGAGAAGCAAAACGGACAATGCTGCGGTACCATGCAAAACTACAAAAGGGATACACCAGGAGCCGAAAGACAATCAGCGAGGTATCTGCAGACTATGCAGTAAATGAAGCGATATATTTGGTGTGTAAACCTTACTACTCGCTACACCATCAGATAATAGGGGAAACTATCAAGACAATCTTGCTGTTTAAGATAGTTATGGAATACGTATTGTTTCACAGTCTGGATGGGCAGCAATACACAAATGGCGAAAATATCGTTTGCTTACTGTAGGCAGACTCAATCACTCCACAGACAATACGCTAGTACAGGAATTAACTCCAAGTCAGGATGACGAAGGAGAAACTGGCAGCAAATTGCGGACTAACCGGGCTGCAGACCAAGAGGCTCACAAAGGACATACTAAAGCAACACTCAATAACTCCGAACTTCCATCGATCCCAATACCTGCATCCAAAGACCACTATACTGAGACCAATAGTATTTACGTGAGGACCTCGAGCAAGTACGACTGGAAGAGGAAGAAAAATCAGAACCGTCGAAAGAGTACAGAAAGTATAGTTTTAGACAAACAATTCGAGATAAAGCATATACATTTGAACAACAGAGAATACTGGGACCAAACGGAATAAAACAACCACTTCTGACTTGGGTTTTGGTAGTTTCTTCAGTTGTAACGTGAATGTCAGAGCATGGCACTCCAACTAATACAAAAAAAAAAAAAAAAAAAAAAAACACACACACAAAATAAAATAAATAAAGCACCAACAATTCCATCACCAATCTTAAATAAGTGGTGACCCATCGGACCTAACACAAGCACTATCCTAAGTATGAAAAGGATGCTACACATGTGTGGTGTATTAATTTTTTCTGATGAAGCCTCGTTGTATTTTCATGAACTTGCTAAACAATAGACTTTGGACTTCTGAAAAGTCCCATCAGTTACATCAAGAAAACTGAGGTGGGCAAGTAGTGCAACAAAAATTATTTGCCCGGTTTTTGTCCACCACGCCATAATCTCTGACGGGTAAACGAACAACATGTGACGTTTCTTTTTGAGAGAACTAACAACTAATGAAAAGGTATACGCGTATTCCATGCAGAACAATGCAGGGTCGGGCACCATCAATGTGTCTATAACGGTATCAAGAACTGTATTTATTGTGAGGGTCTGTAATATTCTCGTCAGATACAGTATCTGAGCTGGTCAGTCGATATAACACCGATACTTTATAAGGTTTCAGTTTCAGTTTGTTCACAGGTCTACGAACAGATGATTCAGACGGACACCTTAGTCTAAGGAGCTAAATGGCGCACTATTTTCTTGGATGTATTGGCAAGCTCATTCACAACTCTTCTACGTACGCCATCTGCCACAAAATGGTTCAAATGGCTCTGAGCACTATGCGACTTAACTTCTGAGGTCATCAGTCGCCTAGAACTTAGAACTAATTAAACCTAACTAACCTAAGGACATCACACACATCCATGCCCGAAGCAGGATTCGAACCTGCGACCGTAGCGGTCACGCGGTTCTAGACTGAAGCGCCTTTAACCGCACGGCCACACCGGCCGGCCCATCTGCCACACTGTCAGAGCAACGCGCTGAAGCATTATACAGTGATAGACATTCATCTGCGGAGGTACAGTATTGGAAACCGCGCAATGGCAGAGACAGTGCTAATGTCACGTGTGACGCATCCTGAATGGCACAGTGGGAAATGACCAGAAGATTTCCTTACAAGCAGAAATCCCAATATTAAGGAAAGAGATTAAGGATCATAAACATAAGAATTGAAAGAAAACTGAAAGAAAATCTGGCATAGGAGCAATTTCGATTTAGAAGAAATGCAGGGACCCTTGATACAATAAAACTCTTGCGTGTTCTCCAAGAGAGATTTATAAAAAAAGGAAAGAGTTTGCATGTGTTTTTACTGGCTTAGAGAAACTTTTCGACAATGTGAATTGCGAAAATCGAAGGGGAAAAGGCTTCGGTAAGACTGAAAAAATTAGTGAAGGATGCAAGATGCAAGACAACGCCATTGTCTGTATCTTACGTTTTTGAATTTATAAGCATTATTTACCAACTGGCAAGAGTGTAAAAGTCAGTGCACGCAGAATGTGGGTTTGAAATGTAGTACTTCTAGCCAGGGATACAAAGAGCTCTACATCTATATCTACATTTATACTCCGCAAGCCACCCAACGGTGTGTGGCGGAGGGCACTTTACGTACCACTGTCATTACCTCCCTTTCCTGTTCCAGTCGCGTATGGTTCACGGGAAGAACGACTGCCGGAAAGCCTCCGTGCGCTCTCGAATGTCTTTAATTTTACATTTGTGATCTCCTCGGGAGGTATAAGTGGAGGGAAGCAATATATTCGATACCTCATCCAGAAACGCACCCTCTCGAAACCTGGACAGCAAGCTACACCGCGATGCAGAGCGCCTCTCTTGCAGAGTCTGCCACTTGAGTTTGCTAAACATCTCCGTAACGCTATCACGCTTACCAAATAATCCTGTGACGAAACGCGCCGCTCTTCTTTGGATCTTCTCTATCTCCTATGTCAACCCGACCTGGTACGGATCCCACACTGATGAGCAATACTCAAGTATAGGTCGAACGAGTGTTTTGTAAGCCACCTCCTTTGTTGATGGACTACATTTTCTAAGGACTCTCCAATGAATCTCAACCTGGCACCCGCCTTACCAACAATTAATTTTATATGATCATTCGACTTCAAATCGTTCCGTACGCATGCTCCCAGACATTTTACAGAAGTAACTGCTACCAGTGGTTGTTCCGCTATCATATAATCATAGAATAAAGAATCCTTCTTTCTACGTATTCACAATACATTACATTTGTCTGTGTTAAGGGTCAGTTGCCACTCCCTGCACCAAGCTCCTATCCGGTGCAGATCTTCCTGCATTACGCTGCAATTTTCTAATGCTGCAACTTCTCTGTATACTACAGCATCATCCGCGAAAAGCCGCATGGAACTTCCGACACTATCTACTAGGTCATTTATATATAATGTGAAAAGCAATGGTCCCATAACACTCCCCTGTGGCACGCCAGAGGTTACTTTAACGTCTGTAGACGTCTCTCCATTGAGAACACCATGCTGAGTTCTGTTTGCTAAAAACTCTTCAATCCAGCCTCACAGCTGGTCTGATATTCCGTAGGCTTTTACTTTGTTTATCAGGCGTCAGTGCGGAACTGTATCGAACGCCTTCCGGAAGTCAAGGAAAATGGCATCTACTTGGGAGCCTGTATCTAATATTTTCTGGGTCTCATGAACAAATAAAGCGAGTTGGGTCTCACACGATCGCTGTTTCCGGAATCCATGTTGATTCCTACAGAGTAGATTGTGGGTTTCCAGAAATGACATGATACGCGAGCAAGAAATTATGGAGTAGGTGGAAAACACTGAAAATATTACGAAATGACAATAAACGCAAAAAAATGTTAGTGATGAATAGGACGAACGCCGGACATTTGCCACGCCGGACTTTTGCCACACTTCCCCTTTCGCCAGGTAGCGACCCCTCAGGTAAGGGACGCCCTTCCTCGTACTACAACTGTCCGCTTTCAAACCGCCGTCTCCACATCTTACTGGGTACAACCAGTACGTAAGGGACCTTCGTCTTCGACATCTTGGCCAAATACAGAGCTTCTTTTCCGAAATTCGAGTGTTTGTAACTTTTGGGAAACGAAAGCAATACCGACGATTATGTCAATATGTAATTAGTTCTGGAAGAATGAATATATATTCCTCTGTCTCTACGGTAGCTTCCTTTCACGCTTACTGATGCGATAGAAACAGTCCATCACCATGGGAGCAACAAGAATGGAACGATGTAAACAGAATGCGAATGTTCGCTAATCATTTCTTTTTGATCACTGCATTTGTGCCTACTTTAATTACTACAACTGCATGCCCAAAAGACAACAAGGGAAGAAGAAATGGGTATGTGAATGTTTGAAAAGAAGAGCGACATACTCCATATTAATGTATTCTCCAAAATGCGATATCCCTTGCGGCGAAACATTAGTTAATAAAGTGTAGCGGGGCAATGTTCAAAACATAACAGAAAATACGCTCACTAAATAGAGATAAGAACATCTCTGATTGACATGTCATCTAAAGTCGACGTACAATTTTAAAATGTTAGAAATAAGGAAATGAAGTAATACAGAATGCTATGCTTGTAACGTACGTTGTTGTTCTACATTGTTTAGCTCTGGTATTTACAGGGTCACGGAGAGAGCATCCTAGGTTTTGGAGGGAAAAGCCGTAATTGTAATGATCTGCACTACAACAGAAACAAGAAACACAACTTAAGGAAAAATAATGTAATGTGTGTTCCAGCTCACAAGCGACATTGAAGCAGATAGTTCCTGTGACTTAGTATGGGCAGAGGTTATATTCGACAACCGGAATAAATTAATAACTGGCTCCTTTTACCGACCCCCGGTCTCATAAGAAACAGTTGCTGAACAGTTCAAAGGAAACTTATGTCTCATAATTTAAGTCTCATCACAAATAGGTACCCTACTCATACAATTATAGTTGGCAGCGACTTCAATCTACCTTCCCAATGTTGACAAAAATACATTTTCAGACCATATTGTAGATAGAAAACAACTTCCGTAATTGTTCTAAATGCTTTTTTAAAAATTATTTTGAAGAATTAGTTCACGAGGCCATTCAAATTGTAAATGGTTACCAAAACACACTTGACCTCTTAGCCACAAATAATCCTGAGCATCACGACGGATACAGGGATTAGTGAACACACAGTCGTAGCGAGGTTCAATTCTGTAACAAAGAAATTCACCAAAACTAAACGCGAAATATATCTATTTATAAAAGTGATTAAAAATTCGGTTGACGTCTTTCCAAGAGACAGTCTCCAATCGTTCCAAACTATGTAAGTGAAGACAATATGTGGCTTAAGTTCAAAGAAATAGTATCAACAGCACTCGGTAGATTCATACCAAATAAATTAATAAGAGCCGGAACTGATCCCCCATGGTACACAAAACACGACAGAAAGATGCTGTAGGAGCACCGAAAAAGGAACGTATAATTTAGACCACGGATCCCCAAACTATTTTGGACAAGTGACCCCTTTTCCAAAATGAACTGTTACCTCAGACCCCCATGGCCAAATTACCTACTTTTAAGATCAACCTCCTTATTCATAATGGTCAAAACGCGCCTGAAAGACGTACGCTCGAACTCATTATCTTGCACAAACTTGTCCACATAGACTTGCCGAGTTTTTCATTTGGTACGAACTTGAGACTTTACATTACTACAACAGTGCTATTTCCTACAAAAATATTAATTATTCTTAGTACACGTAACACAACATAAACACTACAGTACCTACCTATCTTGAAAGTTTTAAACAAGAACTTGTGTTAATTTAATAGTGGGGGCGATTTTTAGATTTCGTCGACCCCCAAAATCAGTTTTCGTTTATGTCGACCCCTAGGAAACCTATTTCGACCGCAAGGGGTCGATATCGACCACTTTGGGAATCCCTGATTTAGACGAACGCAAAATCTCCAAGATTGGCGAAGTTTAACTGAGGCTCGAAATTTGGTGCGGATTTCAATGATAGATGCATTTAATACTTTCCACAACGAAACTCTCTCTAGACATCTGGCGGAAAATCCAAAGAGATTCTGGCTCTGTGTTAAGTAAACCAGTGGAAAGGCTGAGTAAGCGATGGGGAGGAAGAGGAGGAGGAGGAGGAGGAGGGGGCGACAAGGGACCCAACCCTTCGGAGCAGGTAAAATCGTGGCAAATGTCCGGCGTGGCAAATTTACGGACACCGAGTAGGACAATGTTTGGGATTAAAGCTGCTGTGGCAAGAAACAGTTTACTGAGGGCGTGTGGCACAATGAGAAGTTGTGGCGCTCAGGGTCGCTACAGTTGGCTTCTGATGCTGTGAAATGAACTCTTCTCGTAGACAGATGCAAGCCTGTGGAGCCGTGTGCAGCGATGACGCGGAATTTGTCTGGCGGTCGATGACGCGTGAGCGACAACGCTCCTGCGGAGCGGGGGCAGGGCCCAGAGCAGGGCCAGACTGCGACATGCGGCGACCCTGAGCGGCCAGAGGCGGTGTCCCAGTTTGGCGGTCCGGCCGGCGGATCGATCAAGGCGAGGAGGAAAACAGCCGCGGCCGGCACGGGCCCCGCTGCAGCCGGCGACGTACCTGCTACCTGCTGCACTCCCGCCCCCTGCCCAGGCAGCGGCGTGCGGCCAGGCGACAGCGCTCCGGGCACCACTGGCGGAAAATTATTTAAACCGACATACTCTGGGATCTTGTACGGGACACCAAAACAAGTACTTTTCTCCAGTGTCATAATTTACTGCGAGCATTATTTAATCCGGTGGAAAGCGTATTCGCCCTTCAGCTGTAATGACTGATCTGTCGCTGTAACCTTTCCTGTTGTATCGGTAAGGGCGTACTTCGCTCTGCAGCTGTTTCACATTCACATTTAGTTGTTCGTCTTGACACGGCACAGTACTCATTTGCTAAGAGAGACGTGCACCTGGAATGAGTCCACTGATATGCTTGGTGCTTACTACGCAACGAGCAGGTTTATGAGCGGCAATATCCCAACTGCTGTACCTCGCATCATTCGGAGTTTGCAGACAACCTTGTAGGTAGGGCAAACACAGCTGTGAGTAGTCATTTTGGGTATTAATAGTCGCTCCAGCTGTATTTAGTCCTTTATTATTGGAGCACTACCTGTTTCGTGGCACTACAAGCCACATCTTCAGGTGTGGTTTTTAGTGCCACGAAACCCGTAGTAATAAAGGGCTAAATACAGCTGAAGCGGTTATTAATTCCCAGGATGACATTCGAAGTTTACTACTGCGTATCAACGTCTCCGTGACAATGTGTCATTTAGCAGATTATCCGGACAGGGATGTAGTTGCGCAGTACGAACTCTGCCTATTGAGGAAGCTGTACTGCAGTATGTGGAGCAAGATCCTTCCATTGGTACTCGTGCAGTTTTGCTTAGCATGGAGTCGAGTCAGACGAACGTAAGAAACTTCTTGATCCAATAATTTACCAACAGCTGTATGTACTGTAGAAATTTATTCTATTTTATGAAGTTCTATGTGCTACCAGTTTCGGCATTACATTGATGCCATCTTCAGGCCCACTCGTCATGGTTGTAAAATCGGTATACACGGAAGGGGCAGTATAACTGGATCCCTGAATCAATCGTCCTGCAACAGCTCTTGGTGGCCATCCGACACAGCTGTGTCCCACGATCCATAATGGATCAACGAAGAACGTAGGAAACGTCCTCCATGAGGAATTGTTACATCCATTTCACCTAGACGGCTATGGAACTAAATAATTATCCACTCAGAGCACAATTCTCTAAGTGATACCTGCAACAGTGTCAGATGCATCCCACATTTTCATTCTCTGTGCTCATCACAGATGAAGCAACGTTCAAGCTTGATAGGGTTTTCAAAATGCACAATTCGTATGTTTGGAGTGAGTTTAATCGACATGCCACCTCTGCTCATAATAAGCGGTTGTACCTGAGTAGGTGGGCAGATGTTGTTTGTTTAAATGAGCCATATCTCCTACCTAGGCCACTAAATGACACGATGTCTTTCAATACCCTCCCCAGACCATTGTCGGAATTGTTGGATGACGAGCCACTCGCTACAAGACAGCTCATGTGGTTCCAGCAGGACAGAGCGCCAGCACATTTCAGTCATCCTATGCGTCGTTTCCCGAACCGACTGTTTCGATAAAAGTGGATTGGTAGAGGTGCTCCACTACCATGGTCTACCCGATCCCCTGATTTGACCTTCTTGGACATTTTTGTGTGGGGAGGAATGCGCAACATCGTTTACAAAATCTCTGTTGAATCGGAAGAGGATCTGGATGGCCGAATGGCAGCAGCAGGAGAAATTAAGAACATTCCTGCAGCGTTTGACCGCGTTAGAGGGACCATGAACCGCCCGTGTTACCGTAGATCTATCTATGAACCTGTACTGTAACTAAAATAACTGCGTTGTGTTAATGTTGTCTCTTGGTAATAAAGCATTAAAAATTACTTTGTTACTTTTTGTCTACTGTAAGTAAGATTTGACGTCCCCGTAAAATGGTGCCTCATAGGAAAACACACTAGGAGAAAGTATTTTCCAAGTCCCATGCAACTTAATTTTCATCCAGAGGAAATCCCTTATCGATTAAAAAAAATGCTCTCACGAAAATATGACATCAGCGAAAAATATTTGTTTTGGTGTCCCGCGCAGCCTGCCAGTGGTCGTCATTTTAAATAACTTTCACCCTCGTTTGAAATAACTTTCAGTCTGTATTTCCGCGACTCAGCCCAGACACTTGTAATCGCAAACGTTAGATTGTCCCCGAAAAGAGTGTCATCGTACCCAGCCGAGGAATGGCGGTTGTCCGTATCTACATCTACATGGTTACTCTGCACGTTTAAGTGATTGGCGAGTGCGCAAGAAATCGCTTGCAGGGATTTGACAACAAAAACGGAAATACGGTGAGTAATTCATGTTTGAACATAAATACAGATGCCAGCGAAGCCTGCACATTGCGCTGTTGTATTTAACCACTGACAGCGCCTGGCCGGCCGAAGTGGCCGTGCGGTTAAAGGCGCTGCAGTCTGGAACCGCAAGACCGCTACGGTCGCAGGTTCGAATCCTGCCTCGGGCATGGATGTTTGTGATGTCCTTAGGTTAGTTAGGTTTAACTAGTTCTAAGTTCTAGGGGACTAATAACCTCAGCAGTTGAGTCCCATAGTGCTCAGAGCCATTTGAACCATTTGAACAGCGCCTGTGCAGTGTCCTCGAAACATTGCAAGTGTCTGTCGTGGTGAGAACAATGTTGTGTGTAGTTGCCACTGCATTATGACGGAGGTATGTGAATTCTAAACTGCGCAAATTGTTCGTGTTGGTATGATGGATGCTTCCGTAACCAAGGTCGCCGCAGCGTTTGATATTTCTGGGGGCACCGTATCCAAGTTCTATACCGCACATAGGGAGAGTGGAGAAACATGATCAGCTAAGTCGCAACGCGGACAAAATTGTGCGTTGAGTGACTGTGACAGACGGGCTCTGAGAAAAATAAGAGAACGACAGCTGGAAAAGTCACTGCAGAAATGAATGTCACACTTGCGAACCCTGTCAGCGCCAAAACAACAGGAAAGAAGTTCCGTAAGCAGAAAATTGCACGGTGAGCTGGAAATCCAAATCCACCAATCACTGATGCAAATGCCCGTAAAAGGAAAACCTGGTGCTGAAGCCATGGATCGTAGACTAGCGAGCAGTGGATGAAAATCATTTGATCCGATGAATCTTGTTTCACACTGTTTCTAACTTCTGGCCGAGATTAAGCCACAACAGTGAAGTATCGCGGCTGGTGCCGGCGGAGGTTTCCCCTAGCCACGACAATCGCCAGATGTCAATATGATTGAGCCTTTGTGGTCTACCTTGGAGAGAAGGGCACGCGAGCGCTGCCCGCCTCTATTGTCATTATCTGAATTTGACACTATTTTACAGGAAGATTGGTATAATATTTCACTGACAACCATACACCACCAGTGTTTATCCATTCCGACACGACTGGAAGCTGTTTTAAATGCCGATCGTTTCGCAACACCGTATTACGAAAGATAATATGTTGTCTATTCGGACAACGATATTTTTGTGCGCTTCCTGTATCTCTCTATTGTTCCCCTCTCCAATAGCTCATGAGAAAATGAATCTCTAAATGTGTCCGGGTGAGCCCTGATTTCTCTTACTTTGTCAGGATGGTCGCTTCTCTTTATACAAAAGGTACAAAATAATTTGGTAAATTATTTGCTGGAATTTCGTAAAAAGTTTTCGCCACTCGCTTGCATTTTATTGCATCCCAGTCCGCTTATCGTTCAAGTGACACACTTCTACTCCGTAAAAAAAAAAGAAAAGAAAGAAAAAAAGCGAATCGCTGCTCTCCTCTGAACTTTTTCAATGTCTTCTGTCGGTCCTCTCTAGTAAAAAAGTAGCACGCAAAAACAGTATGCAAGTGGAAGGAGTATAAGGAGTTTCTCAGTAGATTTGTTGCACCTTCTAAGTGTTCTGCCAATAAAACAGTCTTTCTTTTACTTTCCCTACAACATGTTGTGTGTGATCGTCCCAATTGAAACTAACCTTTACTGTAATCCCTAAAAACTAAACTCCCCGAACAGGCCATAGAAGGCCCAACGGCACCGACCGGTCGCCGTGTCATCCTCAGCGCATAAGCATCACTGGATGGGGATATGGAGGGGCATGTGGTCAGCACACCGCTCTCCCGGCCTTATGTCAGTTCAGGAGACCGGAGTCGCTACTTCTCTATCAAGTGGCTCCTCAGTTTGCCTCACAAGGGCTGAGTGCATCCCGCTTGCCAACAGCGCTCGGCAGACCCATCCAAATGCTGGCCCAGCCCGACAGCGCTTAACTTCGGTGATGTGACGGGAACCGGTGTTGCCACTGCGGCAAGGCCGTTGTCACTGTGTTACCTAGATATTATGAATATTGACAACATCTATATTTGTGTTATTTAGAGATTATAGGGAAGCAACGAAATCCTTTTGTAAGTTCTTGTGTGGTGGACCGCTCCCTTTTTGTTGCACAAAGTCAAATGCCACTTTCCAAACCATTCACATATCTAGTATAAATCATCGTGTGATTTGACATAAAAGTTTCCTTTGGATGGTACCGCGTCATAATGCGTAAAATCTAGGCTACAGAAATCAAAGTTTCAGCCACTGTTACCCCGGCCTTCTTCTGCGCCTACTGGCGTTTTTAGATGTGCAGACTCAGATATAATTTGCCATTATTGAGCATGACATTACGTCCCAAGTTTAGCGACGATCTTTTTAAAATTGTGCTCAATGAGCAGTGATGACAAAATATAAGTGATTCTGCGAGCTAAACACACTAGTAGACCAAGAATAGGACCATTGTAACCGCGGTCGGGACGTTGGTTTCTCCGGTACACCTTTTTACGTTACGACGTGTTTGGGCGCTCAAAAAATTTTTATGACAACGACTCTGGCTAAGGAAGCCTGCGCAGTTAAATTTCACGATTTATTTCGATCTGCTTTTTGACGCGGTAAATGACGATATAACCGGCAAGTAATGTACAGCCTTGCCCAGATTTCTCCTGAAACACGCGTATAGATCAAGAACAGCTGTGTATTGGAATACTTAGATGCACACTTATGTATATTTTCTATCATTAATTTCTGGTGCAGTTCATTCCACAGCTTCAGCCTGATGATGAATTCTTGAAACGCGTAATGCTTAATAAAGGCATGTGCGATCAAGATCTTACTATACTTCAAAGTTGTGCCAGATCTGAAATGTCGCCTAGATCTACCATGAAAGCATTTCTGCATCAAGTAATGGAATGGTTCTTTGGAAATTATTCTGGAAATTGGCAACACAGGGCAGTAACTCTTAAGAGACATGTAGCGAGGTGTCCGTACATTGTTCTCATACGACGTGAGTCCAGTTTTCGAGCGACAGGTGGCTTGAGTGTCGAGAAAACCGCTCTCTTGAACGATAATATAGCCCGAGCTGTCCTCGGGCTCGGACTCCAAAGTGCTACCAGCGCCGAAAATATGGCACCGACTCCTTGTAACCTGTGTGTGTGTGTGTGTGTGTGTGTGTGTGTGTGTGTGTGTGTGTGTGTGTGCCTCCGTCGGAGGGGAGGGGAGGGCGTGGGTGACGCGAGGGGGAGAGGGAGGGAGGCAGAGCTCAGGCAAAGTGTGTGCTAGAGGACACAGCAGGTAAGGCTAGTGGTGCGCGGTTCCCTCGCCGCCGTCCCGTCTTTCGCCCTGGCAGCGTGCCTTAGGTCTGCAGATTGCGAAGTAGATTTCATACCGTGTCGGCGCCACAGTGGAGCCTCGCAGCATTCCACAGCACGTACGTGGGGTTTCAACTGCGTCTTAAATGTGGACGCGTCCCTGCTTCAGATCGAAACAGTGATGCGCACAAGCTGGCGCTCCTTCCTCCAGCGAATTCCCGGCACGGATCGGAAAACTCTCTGTTCTGCATTTCACTGCTCAACATATCTTATGTTTAACAGGTCTTTCCAGTACAATTTCGTGTTTCAAACTGGCAATCAACAGATCTCATAAAAGGACCTCGCACAGATGACAGCGAGCGACTAGTTCTAGATGATAAACGAGTGTTTCGAAAGCAAAGCGGCTCGCTGCAAAGATACCTCTTTTGGTATCGCCGTAAGGTGTAGTTGTGGTAGACGAGGGGTTGCTCGCAGTCGAGAGTCGCAGTGACCTGCGACTTCGTGCTGTGTCTCTGGAACCGTAACTTTCTTGGTCCGGACACAGCAAATTCAGAGTCAGACTAGATACACTGAGGTGACAACAGTGTAGGGAGAGCGATATGCGCATATACAGATGGAGGTAGTATCGAGTACACGGGGAGTAAAAGATCAATGCATTGCTGGAGCTATCATCTGTACTCAGTTGTTTCATATGAAAAGGTTTCCGACGTCATTATGACCGCACGACGGGAGTTAACTGAACGCGGAACGGTAGTAGCAGCTAGACGCATGGGACATTCCATTTCGGATACCGTTAGGGAACTCATTATTCTGCGATCCACAGTATCAAGAGTGTGCCGAGAATAGCAAGTTTCGGGCATGACGTCTCGACAAGGACAACGCAGCACTTAACGACCGAGAGCAGCGGCGTCTGCATAGGCACTTGGTGCAGGGAGTGGCAACTGACCCTTAACACAGACAAATGTAATGTATTTCGAATACATAGAAAGAAGGATCCTTTATTGAATGATTGTATGATAGCGGAACAAACACTGGTAGCAGTTACTTCTGTAAAATGTCTGGGACTATGCGTACGGAACGATTTGAAGTGTAATGATCATATAAAATTAATTGTTGGTAAGGCGGGTGCAAGGTTGAGATTCATTGGGAGAGTCCTTAGAAAATGCAGTCCATCAACAAAGGAGGTGTCTTACAAAACACTCGTTCGACCTATTAGTATTGCTCATCAGTGTGGGATCCAAACCAGGTCGGGTTGACAGAGGAGATAGAGAAGATCCAAAGAAGAGCGGCGCGTTTCGTCACAGGGTTATTTGGTAAGTGTGATAGCGTTACGGAGATGTATAGCAAACTCAAGTGGCAGACTCTGCAAGACAGGCGCTCTGCATCGCGGTGTAGCTTGCTGTCCAGGTTTCGAGATGGTGCGTTTCTGGATGAGGTATCGAATATATTGCTTTCCCCACTTATACCTCCCGAGGAGATCACGAATGTAAAATTAGAGAGACTCGAGAGCACACGGAGGCTTTCCGGCAGTCGAACTTTCCGCGAACCATATGCGACTGGAACAGGAAAGGGAGGTAATGACAGTGGCACGTTAAACGCCCTCCGCCACACACCGTTGGGTGGCTTGCGGAGTATAAATGTAGATGCAGATGTAGAGTTGTCAATGCTGAGAGACAAGCGGCACTGCGTGAAATAACCCCAGAAATCAACGTGGGACGTACGACGAACGCATCCGTTAGGAGAGTGCTGCTAAATTTGGCGTTAATGGACTATGGCAGCAGGCGACAGAAGCGAGTGCTTTTGCTAACAGCACGAAATCGCCTGCAGCGCCTCGTCTGGGCTCGTGATCATATCGGTTGGACCATAATCGACTGGAAAATGGTGACCTTGTCGGATGAGTTCCAGTTTCAGTTGGTAAGAGCTGGTGGTAAGTTTCGATTGTGGTACAGACCCCACGAAGCCATGGTCCAGCTTGTCATCAAGGCACTGTGCAGGCTGGTGGTGGTACCGTAATGGTGCCGGCTGTGTTTGCGGGGAATGGATTGGGACGTTGTTACATACGGCTACTTCCAGACTTTTTTACCCCAACGACGGTGTAATTTTTGTGGATGACAGTATATCATGTCACCAAGCCACAGTTGTTCGCGATTGGCCTGAAGAACTTTCTGGACAATTCGAACGAATGATTTCGGCACCCAGATCGCCCGACATGAATCCCATAGAACATTTATAGAACATAATCTACAGGTCAGTTCGTGCACAAAATCGTGCATCGGCATCAATTGCGCCATTACGGATCGCCATATAGGCAGCTTTGCTCTAGATTTCTGCAGGGAACTTGCAACGAATTGTTGAGACCATGCCACGTCGAGTTGCCGCACTGCGCCTGGAAATAGGAGGTACGACACAGTGCTTGGAGATACCACGTGACTTGTCACCTCATTGTTGCTTCAGCTTGTATTCTTTGTTTATGCTCGCTGTCTTTTCGTGAGTCAGTTCTTCGAGCTGTAACGCGCTCTTACTTCTGTGTTTGTCCCTGGTTGCGCTTTCGGACACCCTCCTAGCGTGTTACGCTAATACTCGCTGTTTGTTCGTGGGCGCCACTCCTCGTGGTAACCGGCGTTTATGTTCGAGCGTTTACGAAACACTACCGCCTCATTGCGCGAGATATATCATACACTATGTGGTCAAAAGTATCCGGACACCCCCAACAACATACATTTTTCATATTAAGTGCATCGTGCTGCCACCTACTGCCAGGTACTCCATAGCAGCTACCGTAGTACTCATTAAACATAGAGCAGAATGCGGCGCTCCGCGGAACTCACGGACTTCAAATGTGGTCAGGTCATTGGGTGTCACTCATGTCATACGTCTGTACGCGAGATTTCCGCAATCCTGAACATCCCTAGGTACAGTGTTACCGACATGACAGTGAAGTGGAAAGCGCACAGACCGACCTCGTCTGTTGACTGACAGAGACCGCCGATAGTTGAAGAGGGTCCTAATATGTAATAGGCAGGCATCTATCTGGACCATCACACAGGTATTTCAAACTGCATCAGGATCCACTGCAAGTAGTATGACAGTTAGGCGGGAGGTGAGGAAACTTGGATTTGATGGTCGAGCAGCTGCTCATAAGACACACATCACGCCGGTAAATGCCAAACGACGCCTCGTTTGATGTAAGGAGCATAAACAGTGGGCGACTGAACAGTGGAAAAACGTTGTGTGGCGCGACGAATCACGGTACACAATGTGGCGATCCGATGGCAGGATGTGGGTATGGCGAATGCCCGGTGAACGTCATCTGCCAGCGTGTGCAATACCAAAAGTAAAATTCGGAGGCGGTGGTGTTATGGTGTGGTCGTGGTTTTCATGGAGAGGCTTGCACCCCTTGTTGTTTTGCGTAACACTATCACAGCACAGGCGTACATTGGTGTTTTAAGTACTTTCTTTCTTCCCACTGTTGCAGAGCAATTCGGGGATGGCGATTGCATCTTTCAACACGATTGAGCACTTGTTCATAACACACGGCCTGTGGCGGAGTGGTTGCACGACAGTAACATCCCTGTAATGGACTGGCCTGCACAGTGTCCTGACCTGAATGCAATAAAACTCCTTTGGGATATTTTGGAAAGCTAACTTCGTGCCAGGCCTCACCGACCGACATCGATACCTCTGCTCACTGCAGCACTCCATGAAGAATAGGCTGTCATTCGCCAAGAAACATTCCAGCACCTGATTGAAAGTATGCCTGCGAGAGTGGAATGTGTCATCAAGGCTAAGGGTGGGCCAACACCATATTGAATTCCAGCATTACCGATGGAGGGCGCCACGAACTTGTAAGTCATTTTCAGTTAGGTGTCCGGATACTTTTGATCACATAGTGTATCTTATAAAGATGTGAATTACAAGCAAACGAGTTAATTAATAATAGCGCTCCTGTAACCACGACCAATGGGACGGTTTCGTTGCCACTCCTCTTGATCGTGTTGTGGCCGTCAGCGTGAAAGCGGGCTGCTCGCGTTATTGGATAACTGCATCGAAATGAACTGCTCAAGCGTGGAAGATAGGAAAGCATCGCTTAAGTTAACCAACTCCAAGGGAGCATGGTTCAAAATCCCTCTGGCCATCTTGATCCAGGTTTTCCGTTGTTTTCCTTAACCAATCTACGCTAACGCTGTTGACATTTGTAATCAATTTACAATTTGTATTAGCAGTGTGCATAATTACATACGCCCAGAAAAATACTCCCGCAGTAAAACGTGATAGGAATATCACAGTCGTTTTACAGACTTGGTTGTGATGAGAGTGCACTTCTCTAACCTTCCTCCTACGTTTGAACCTACTCATCTACGTAACAACCACCGTAATTTAGATTTCGTGTTGAATCTTTCGTATCCATTTAACTGGTAAATAAATCTACGGGCATTTTTATTTCGTAACAGTAATTTAGATTTGTGATCCCTAAAGAATAATGATAAACATCTGTTGGATCTGTAGCATCTCAGAAAAGGCAAGTTGTGATGTGTAGCGTTCCACAGAGCTGAATACTTGAGAATGTCAACGGCGATCCCAATGGTATACAAGTGAAGTTAACCAGAATACTGCGACTGTTGCAATTAGCAGCAGGGTGATCGTAGCACTAGTGTCGTGGCAAAGTAAACAGACGTGACCATCGTAACAGTTTCGGGCACAACGCAACAAGCGACGTTGCACATTTAAGTTGTTTATTCTGTCGCTTTTGGTGAATTTTTGAACACATCTAGTGAAAATCGTCGCTGCAGTTTTCAGTGTTGGTAGTGGTTTGATGTGACACTCCACACTGGTCTATATTCTGCAAGTCTCGTCATCTCTGGCTACTTACCGTAATTCACATCCACTGGAAGTAGCTCACTAGATCACATCCTTCGCCTCCCTTCACCATTTTTATTACCCACTCTTTCGTACACTGTCTAATTCATTCTTCGTTAATTATCCAATTTACTCCAATAACACCCTTCTACAGTACCGACATTCAAAATATGTTTTATTCTTGTTTTTATTAATTATCATATATGTTTCCTTCTGTATAACACTACGCTCCAAATATGCCAGAAAAACTAGTTTGGCTGTTTCCAATCCGAATTTTACATCCTCTTTACTTTTGCTGCTGCGAGCAATATTTCTGCGTAAACAGCGAAACTCGTCTGTTACTTTCGACACCTCGTTTCCTAATATGACTTCTCAAGCATGACAATACTTCATTCATTTGCACTAAATTATCCTTATCTTACTTTTGTTGATGTTCATCTTTAACATCATTTCAATAAACTGTCGTTTCCATTCAAATGACCTCCCAACCCTTTGGCATCATTGAATTATAGTATCACCGATCAACGTTTTTTTTATTTTTTTCTCTGAGAATTGTAATTCATTTTCCAAATTTGTCCTTGGTTTCCTTTTCCGCTTGCTTACTGTATAGATTGAATAAGACCCTATCTCACTCCCTTCTGCAGTACTGCTTCTCTTTTATGTCGGTCTCTCATATAACTGCAGGCTAGTTTATGTTTAAATTCTAGATAATCTTTCGTTCCCTGTATTTTATCCCTAATAAATTCGGATTTATAAAGGGAATGTTCCAGCCAGCTTTGTAAATATTGTGGTTTCTTGCGAGCTCCTATTTAGAACCAGATTGCCACTAGCTTACTGGATGTTCATCCTTTCATAAGCACATTCTCACCACTAATGCCGACCGCGGTGGTCTAGCGGTTCTAGGCGCTCAGTCCGGAACCGCGAGACTGCTACGGTCGCAGGTTCGAATCCTGCCTCGGGCATGGATGTGTGTGATGTCCTTAGGTTAGTTAGGTTTGAGTAGTAATAAGTTCTAGGGGACCGATGACCACAGATGTTAAGTCCCATAGTGCTCAGAGCCATTTGAACCACTAATGGTCGTCCACGTCATCATTCTGTACAGTGGCAAGTATTTGGCGATCACTAGATTGTTCACATGTTCTCCTCAACTAACTGTTACCTGCGACTGTGCTCACATATCAGTAAGTTCGTTATGATGAATGATGGTGAGTAAGCAATTATGTCAACTGCTCCCACGTGTCTGCCTGTTCCAGTAAGTTACGTGTGCCCCCTCCCCCATCCCCACCCCTTCGCTCCACTGGCCCAACGCACGAGGCGGCCACATGGGCAACGTCACTGCCGAACAGTGCGGGTAGAAAGGAGAGGGCTGGAGTGCGAAACTATGCAGCTTGCTAATAAAATAACTAAAAATCATACAACACGGACATTATGCAACAAACTTAATAATTCTTTAACATAGTTTGCATTTCCTCATGTAAACAAAAAAGTTCCATCCTCTACTTTACACTCTTACAGGCCGATTTTCCTTTCTTTCTTCCTTTCTTTCTATCGGATTATCAGTTTAGGCGTGAAAACGTAATAGGTGGTGTTACTTAATCATTTAATAATGATGTTATTGAAGTATGGATTAAAAACGTTGAGGATTGTATGAGCGCTGCTTTCATTACATTGAATCATTTTATGTAGAGCCTATCAATCAATAATGGTATTTTCATAAATATTATATACAATGGAAATGTCGAAGAGTAAACAGCCTATTCAAAGAATAAATATGATTCTCTAAGTCGCCTTAAAATTTTAAATTACCGTATTTGTTTTTCTGTGACCCGATTTCGATGAAATAAAGCCTATATGCTGCCCCAAGCTACGCGCAACTTACCTTCGAAAACCCCATGCAAATTCATCCAGCAGTTCTGGCGACAAGGTTATTTGAACAATCAGACACGACGGTTTTACGCTTCTGCTATTAGTGTAGAAAAGAAATGGACAATTTTGATATTGCAAACAAAATAGCTGTGATACGAGCTGCCACAGTGGAGTTTTTTAATTTGCATTGCTTCCTTCCCCCGCCCATCCCCCCCCCCCCTCTCTCTCTCTCTCTCTTGTTCTCTGCCTGTCTTTCCATTTAGAACGATTTCTTTAGACCTGCAATGAAGACATAGAGCAGTATCTGGCTACTCGAAGCCCCCAACCCCCACCACGTTTGTCCTACATAAAACTTCCGCAAGATGGCGTGCGGCGCGCTGTACGGTCTGAGCTTCGTCTGGCCATGACCTAGAATAAGAACTTGCTGGCAGATTCCAAACAATGTTTACACGGTAACGTGAACAAGTGAGTCGGCACGCACCTGCCGTCACTAAGCAAGGCATGCAATAGTAGGCTGGGTCTGGTCCGTAGTGGAACCCCGAGTCACGTACATTAGAACATGAAATTCGTGTTGATCCGCGAGTTATCATATAAATTAAATTGCTTCTAGACTCATCACGCAAGATATACTAATTTCCAACAGCGTTTTCTATGTAAATTTGCGCCGTCATGATTATTCTCCAAACTTAATCGATTTGTAGAGGATGCGAGACGGCACTGTCAAACTACTTCGATAAGCCAAAGAAACTGGTACACCAGCCGATTATCGTGTAGGGCCCCCGCGAGCACGCAGAAGCGGAGCAACACGATGTTTCATGGAAACGACTAATGTCTGAAGTAGGGCTTGAGGGAACTGACACTATGAATCCTGTTAAGGCTGTCCACAAATCCGTAAGAGTACGAGGGGATGGAGATCTCTTCTGAACAGCACTTTGCAAGGCATCCCAGATATGCTCAATAATGTTCATGTCTGGGGAGTTTGGTGGCCAGCGGAAGAATGCTTGCGTACGTGTCGCCTGTCATAATCGTATCTAGACATACGACGAGTCACTTCAACTACACATGTCGCACACCATTACAGGCCCTCCACTAGCTTGAACAGTCCCTTGCTGACATGCAGGGTCCATGGATTCATGGGGTTGTCTCCATATACGTACACGTCCATCCCCTCGCTACAATTTCAAACGATACTCGTCCGACCAGGCAGTATGTTTCCAGTCATGAATAGTCTAATGTCGGTGTTGACGGGACCAGGTGAGACACGAGTGGGCCATCGTCTCCGAAAGCCCGTATTGATGATGTTCCGTTGAATGGTTCGCACGCTCACACTTGCTGATGGCGTTAAAATGTGCAGCAATTTGCGCAAGGGTTTCACTTCTGTCACGTTGAACGATTCTCTTCAGTCGTCGTTGGTCCTGTTCTTGCAGGATCTTTTTCGAGCCGGACCGATGTCGGAGATTTGACGTTTTATCGAATTCCTGATGCTCACGGTACACCCGTGAAATGGTCGTACGGGAAAATCCCCAGTTCATCGCTGCCTCGGAGATGCTGTGTCATATCGCTCGTGCGCCGACTATAACAACACGTTCAAGCTCACTTGACAACCTGCCATTGTGGCAGCAGTAACCGATCAAACAACTGCGCTAGATGCTTTTTGTCATATATAGGCGTTGCCGACCGCAGCGCCGTATTCTGCCTGTTTACATATCTCTGTATTTGAATACGCATGCCTATACCAGTTTCTTTGGCGCTTCAGTGTACATATCTACTGTTCCACTCTCCAACAGCACGTTTGAAAAATTAACACCTACATCTTCCTGTGCGATTGATTACTCTTATTTCACTTTAATGCTCATTCTTCCCTATGTAAGTGAGGCGCAATTAATTAATTTGGCATTCGGAAAAGAATTTCAGTGTTCGAAATTTCACGAAAGGTTCTCTCTGAAACGAAGAACACCTTGTTTTAATGAATGCTGTATAATTCGATTTTCATATCCGCAACACCCGCTCACCCTTTCCGTGATAACACAAAAACGACGTCCCCTTCTCCGAACTTTTTAGATGTATTCCGTCAATCCCATCTGGTAACGATCTGATACTAAGCAGCAGTGCTCTAGAAGAGGTCGGTTAAGCACAGTGCAAGCAGTTTATTTTGTGGATTTGTTACACCTACTAAATGTTGCCTTTATAAAAAGTAGTCTTTCATTATCCTTTCCTACATTTTCTTTCGAATCTTTCCTATTGATATGGCTCCTAACTGAACTAATAAATATTTAGATGAGACCACCGAGCGGGATAGCGCAGTAGTCAGCACAATGGACTCACATTCGGGAGTAAGACGGTTCAAACACGCATCCGGCCATCCTGATTTAGAATTTCCGTGATTTCCTTGAATCACTTAAGGCAAGTGCCGGGATGGTTCCTTCGAAATTGCACGGTTGCTTTCCTTCTTCATCCTTCCCCGATCCCACCTTATAGTCCATCTCTAATGACCTCTTTGTCAATCGGACGTTAAACACTAATGTCGTCCTCCTCTAAATTTATGTTGTTTATCATATACCGAAAACAAAATTTCAACTTAATTCTCTTAACACTCATATTCGTGACCTCACACTTTTTATTATTCATTGTTAATTGTCACCTTTCGCACTATACATAATCCGCGACTAAATAATTTTGTAATGTGTTTAGATCTTTTGTTGACGTCACTGGACTGTACACAGTGGCATCATCTACAAGCAATCTTAGAGGGCTGCTCAGACTGCATCATTTATGTAGATGAAGAATAGTAAAAGACCTATCATATTCCTTCGGGAAACGGCAGGTATGACCGCAGTTCCACTGGATGAGATTCCAAAATACTACTACGAACATGAGATTCCGAATATTACTATGGACTATGACGTCTCTGAAGGCGGGGTTCAGTTCGGACTATATTCCGTAGCAACACAATTTGAGTAGAAGCCGATTGTGAGGAATGGTGTCGAATTCACTCTGGCCTTTGTTTTGCTAGACATGCCCTACGTTTCAAACAGGCGAAACAGCATCAGAATTACACTTGGAAACAACTTCCGTAAGTGCTGTCGTTTTTTTTGTGAGATTCCACTGGAAAACACCTAGAAGACTGATATAACAAATACTCTCTCTAAATTTAAAGAAATGATTTTCCACTTTGTATGTTAATTTCTGAAATTCACGGTAATATTTGAAATGTTGTAATTTAGATTCTCGCTTGATGCTAACTTCTCTCAATAACTTGTTACGAAAAATGCCAAGAAGCACCATAGTTTGAATTCACGTTGAATCTTGGGTATCTCAATGACTAAAATACAGTAGCACTGTCGATACTTTTAAAAACATCAGGAATCCACTACATCGGTATTTTAAAAAATATCATTATCGGCTCCAGAAAATTCGAAAAAGGTATCGATATATCGGCGGAAAAAATATCAAGATGTTGGCCTCTAAAAACATCGGCTGCAACTGTAAATATACTGCCGGTTTTAGAGTTGTATGTTTAAGTATAAATTTATCATTAGATATTCTGTACGTCAACAAGCTAGCAGCTCACCTATCCCTGTTAGAGCAAGAACTGAAAGGGAAGCGATGCACTTTCACACTTGGCGATAACCACGTTGCTAACAACGCTAACTGCATGTAAGTGGCACAATTTAAAAAAGATGTCCGATGGGTCCGTCGTTCGGTTTCGTCACATACCGGATTCGTCCGAAACACCTCATGTCGACTTCCTTGTTTTTTGTTTGCTGCGGACATCAGCGACCTGGCAGTTGTAGCGTCAAAGTTGTGTGATGAAGTGAAACGTTGCAGTTTCAGTTAGTAGCGCAGAGCGCCGATTGCGTCAGGTTTTACCCTCACACGTCTCTGCCCACAGCAAATACCCTTCTTTTTATTTAGATTTTGGTTCATCATGTTTTTGAAGAATGCCGATGTGAAGAAATAGCACCCTAGTTACGTTAAAAATTGATTTTTAACGCATGGTGTGCTGTTCCTTCACATCGGAAATCTTGTTATTCCACTAACCTCCCCCCACCCCCTTTAGTGCAATCAGACTTCTTCTTTGTGCCACCTATACTTGCTTCGCACAGTGAAAGAGAAAGACTGGACGTGATGAAAGCTCAAAAAGTAGTACGATTTCTTCACACAATGAAAATAAAGTTATGTTCTACTACAATTTCAAAAGAACAATTTCGAATATTTAGCGAAATTTGTGAAAAAATATAATACATCAAAAAAGTTTTGCATCACCCGGGTTCCCAGAACTCCTGTAGATAGACGTTTAATGTAGATATTGTATCACAGACACTGTCCCTTTGACTGTTCAGAGATGTCAGTAAACCCGCGCAAAACCCATGTCACTAACCCCAGGAGGGGGTCCGGCAGCCGATCAGTTCCAGTCATTCCACTAGGAAGGAGGTACACGGCTCGTGTTGTCTGTAGTTCAACCATGCCTAGACGATCAATACCTCAGTTCGATCGCATCCGCATTGTTACTTTGTATCAGGAAGGGCACTCAACAAGGGAGATTTCCAGGCGTCTTGGAATGAACCAAAACGGTGTTGTTCGGACGTACAGGAGATACAGAGAGACAGGGTCGATGATAAGCCTCACTCAGGCCGCCCAAGAGCTACTACAGCAGTGAATGATAGCGAGTGATAGCTACGTACGGATTATGGTTCGGAGGAACCCTGACAGCAATTCCACCAAGTTGAATTATGCTTTTCCTGCAGCCACGGGATGTCATGTTATGATTCAAACTGTGCGCAATAGGATGCATGATGCGCAACTTCACTCCCAACATGTTCTCTTCACCCATCAGTGTCGCATATGCCTTCAACCAGACAATTATCGGAAACGTGTTTGGAGGTAACACGGTCAGGCTGAACGGCAACCGTATCGGCAGCATATTGGCGAGGAATTCGTCTTGATGGACGACAATTCGTGCTCCTACGGTGCACATCTTCAGGGTAACGACTCTGCTCGATTAGTGTGTCCAGAATGTTCTCCAAACATCAACCCTATCGAACAACAAGAGGTGAAGCCCTCTCCATGAAAAACGCGACCACACGATAACACCACCCCCTCCTAATTTTGCTGTTGGCACTACACACGCTGGCAGATGATGTTCACTGGGCATTCGCCATACACATACCCTGTCATCGGATCGCCGCATTGTGTACCGTGATTCGTCACTCCACACAACGTTTTTCCACTGTTCAATCGCCCAATGTTTACGCTCCTTACACCAAGAGAGGCATCGTTTGACATTTACCGGCGTGATGTGTTGCTTATGAGCAGCCGCTCGACGATGAAATCCAAGTTTTCTCACCTCCCGCATAACTGTCATAGTACTTGCAGTAGATCCTGATGCAGTTTGGAATTCCTGTGTGGTGGTCTGGGTAGATGTCTGCCTATTACATATTACGACCCTCTTCAACTGTCAGCGGTCTCTGTCAGTCAGTCTATACGCTTTTGTGCTGTACGTGTCCTTTCACGTTTCCACTTCACTATCACATCGGAAACAGTGGACCCAGCGATGTTTAAGAGTGTGGGAATCTCGCGTGCAGACGTATGACACAAGTGACATCCAATCACCTGATCACGTTCGAAGTCCGTGAGTTCCGCGGAGCGCCCCATTCTGCTCTCTCACGATGTCTAATGACTAGTGAGGACGCTGATATTGAGCACATGGCAGTAGGTGGCAGCAAAATGGATGTATGCTTTGCAGGTGTCTGGATACTTTTGATCACAGTGTATTTCACGGAATTACCAAATTCCTGTCTTGTAACTCCCGGTAGTTGGTAGTTTCTTGCGTATCCCTTGCGCTGAATCCGCGCAAATGTGACGTGATTGTTGGAGCTAAGGAACATTTTGGGAAATCTCGATTTCGTTCGTACACGGGTATTGTTTGTCAAGAGCTAATACGTGGGCGGTCTTTATCACGTTGGTACTTGACTGTCCCACGATTTTATAATGGCATTGTCCGCTCTCATTAATGGGACCTCCTCTCGGAAGCTTGGATAACTACCTTTTGCAGCGTTGACCGCTACGAGATGTGCAGAAAGAGCATAAAGGAGGTTCTGGAAGGTACCGACAGAGATGTGGAGCTACGCCGACTCCCCGACTCCACCGCCGTGGCCAGCTGCGCTACGTTTCTCGGTTGGGGATCCATGGCACCAACAGTCCGATCGTGGTGGTTCTTTCGATTCTCGTCTGGATTTAAATGGGCGGAGTGTGGTGGCCATGGAAGTGCGTTAAACTCATCCTGATACTTTTTGAAACATACACGTATATTAAGAGCTATGTGACTTGTTGCATTGTCCTGCTGGTAGATGCCATTGTGTCGCTTCGTGCATAAGCGAAAATAAACTGCATGTACGGGTGTAGACGGTCCCCAATGACAGCTGTATACTTGTGTTGATGCATTGTGCCTTTCAGAACGACGAGGTGACTCAAGGATTGAGTTCTGGCCTGGATCCTTCCAAAGACTGTTGCAGGGTGTTCGCTATCAGACACTTCACACCGCACACGCCAACGGCCGTCTGTTCGATGGGGCATAAAACGTGATTCATCTGAACAGGCCAGGTGTCGGCACTCAGTAGACCTCCATTTGCGGTACTGGTGTGCAAATTCCAGTCTTTGTCGCCGATGAATGTCGGTCAGCATGAGTGCATTAACAGGGCGCTCTTACGGACGCCCATACGCAGCAACGATCACTGAACGGTCGTTGAGGAGACACCGCTGCAAGCCCCTCGGTTCATCTGGGCTGTCAGTTGCTGAACAGCTGCACGTCTATTCGCCTCTACCCATCTCTGCAGCCGTCATTCATTCCTGACACATATGGCCCGTGGTGCATCACAGTTGCCTCAGCGGCGGATTTGGATAACACCATTCTGCCATGCACGCTATACTTTTACCAAGGCGGCATGCGAACAGTTTACAAACTTAGCCATTCCTGAAATGCTTCAGCCCCTGACCCAAAAGCCAATGATCCTGCCCATTTAGGCCTCAGATGAATAGCCCACTTCCGCATTACGACAACCGACTGCACTGTTTTCTACGCCCCCCAACACACTTTCTATATCATCCACTACTAGCACTGTTACCTACCGTCTGTATGTAGACTACTGGCCATTGAAATTTCTACACCAAGAAGAAATGCAGGTGATAACGGGTATTCATTGGACAAATAGATTATACTAGAACTGACATGTGATTAGATTTTCACGCAGTTTGGGTGCATAGACCCTGAGAAATTAGTACCCAGAACAACCACCTCTGGCCGTAATAACGGCCTTGATACGCCTGGGCATTGAGTCAGAGTTGGATGGCGTGTACAGGTACAGCAGCTCATGCAGCTTCAGCACGATATCACAGTTCATCAAGAGTAGTGACTGGCGTATTGCGACGAACCAGTTGCTCGGCCACCATTGACCAGACGTTTTCAGTTGGTGAGAGATCTGGAGAATGTGCTGGCCAGGGCAGCAGTCGAACATTTTCTATATCCAGAAAGGCCCGTACAGGACCTGCAATATGCGACCGTGCATTATCCTTCTGAAATGTAGGGTTTCATAGGGATCGAATGAAGGGTAGAGCCAAGGGTCGTAACACATCTGAAATGTAACGTCCACTGTTCAAAGTACCGTCAATGCGAACAAGAGGTGATCGACACGTGTGACCAATGGCACCCCACACCATCACGCTGGGTGATACGCCAGTATGGCGATGACGGATACACGCTTCCAATGTGCGTTCACCGCGATGCCGCCAAACACGGATGCGACCATCATGATGCAGTAAACAGAACCTGGATTCATCTGAAAAAATAACGTTTTGCCATTCGTGCACCGAGGTTCGTCGTTGAGTACACCATCGCTATCGCACCTGTCTGTGATGCAGCGTCAAGGGTAACCGCAGCCATGGCCTCCGAGCTGATAGTCCATGCTGCTGAAAACGTCGTTGAACTGTTCGTGCAGATGGTTGTTGTCTCGCAAACGTCCCCATCTGTTGACTCAGGGATCGAGACGTTGCTGCACGATGCGTTACAGCCATGCGGATAAGATGCCTGTCATCTCGACTGCTAGTGATACGAGGCCGTTGGAATCCAGCACGGCATTCCGTATTACCCTCCTGGACCCACCGATTCCATAGTCTGCTAACAGTCATTGGATCTCGACCAACGCGAGCAGCAATGTCGCGATACGATAAACCGCAATCGCGATAGGCTACAATCCGACCTTTATCAAAGTCGGAAACGTGATAGTACGCAATTCTCCTCCTTGCACGAGGCACCACAACAACCAGGCAACGCCGGTCAACTGCTGTTTGTGTATGAGAAATCGGTTGGAAACTTTCCTCATGTCAGCACGTTGTAGGTGTCGCCACCGGCGCCAACCTCGTGTGAATGCTCTGAAAAGCTAATCATTTGCATATCACAGCATCTTCTTCCTGTCGTTTAAATTTCGCGTCTGTAGCTTCGCGGTGTAGCAATTTTAATGGCCAGTAGTGTAGTTATTGGACATTGACGTCGAACACAGCAGATGGCCACATTATAAAGTGACTGCACAGTGTAGTCCGCTTCTCTCTTTGCGAGTCTGTCAGGCGTCTGCCCGTGTGCGTAAGCACGCTCGCGCACGCTTGCGCGCGCGCGCGTGTGTGTGTGTGTGTGTGATGTTTTGAAGGAGAAAGCAGAGACTGAAGAGGGCGGAAGAGGGAGAGCAGGACAGTAAAGAAGGTGGAAGTGGATGCCGATGGCTGGAAACAGGTAAAAAGCTCGGCCCAGGAGACGGCACGCGGCTGTGGTTGACCCGGACCGCCGCCGCTCGCGTTTTTTTCCCCTTTTACTTCCGCGACGTCACCCCGGGCAGCCACGGCATGCGCCAGCCAGCTGTTGCGTGTTCGGCTCTCGGCTCTCGTGACGGCGGGCGTCACGGAAGTCGGCCCCGCATATCGAGCAGCTTCCGGCGCGCTCTGCCCGCTTCGTCCGTAATTACCGGCGGCTGCCCGCGAGGAGGCCGGCCTGCGCGGCCGTTCCCACCTGACGCATCAGCGCAGGCACGCCCACTCTGGCACACGAGACCACGCCACGCCGTCGAGCGACCACGTGCGCGAAACGAGACAGCACGCAGCCGCGCGATGGGGAGCCGCAGTTTCGATCTTAACGATTGCGAGGGCTCACAAATCCGTGGCAGCTACCTAAAAATATCAACATGTCGCTCGTGAGTCTCGTCCTCAGAGATTCTTTGTTGTCACGAGATTCCTCACATGCTGAAACTGAAGTGATATCAGGTGTTCCCCAGGGAAGCGTTCTGGGACCTCTGCTGTTCCTAAAAATGGTCCAAATGGCTCTGAGCACTATGGGACTTAGCTTCTGAGGTCATCAGTCCCCTAGAACTTAGAACTACTTAAACCTAACTAATCTAAGGACGTCACACACATCCATGCCCGAGGCAGGATTCGAACCTGCGACCGTAGCGGTGGCGCGGTTCCAGACTGTAGCGCCTAGAACCGCTCGGCCACCCCGGCCGGCCTCTGCTGTTCCTGATCTATATAAATGACCTGGGTGACAATCTGAGCAGTTCTCTTAGGTTGTTCGCAGATGATGCTGCAATTTACCGTCTAGCAAGGTCATCCGAAGACCAGTATCAGTTGCAAAGCGATTTAGAAAAGATTGCTGTATGGTATGGCAGGTGGCAGTTGACGCTAAATAACGAAAAGTGTGAGGTCATCCACATGAGTTCCAAAAGAAATCTGTTGGAATTCGATTACTCGATAAATAGTAAAATTCTCAAGGCTGTCAATTCAACTAAGTACCTGGGTGTTAAAATTACGAACAACTTCAGTTGGAAAGACCACATAGATAATATTGTGGGGAAGGCGAGCCAAAGGTTGCGTTTCATTGGCAGGACACTTAGAAGATGCAACAAGTCCACTATAGAGACAGCTTGCACTACACTCGTTCGTCCTCTGTTAGAATATTGCTGAGCGGTGTGGGACCCTTACCAGGTGGGATTGACGGAGGACATCGAAAGGGTGCAAAAAAGGGCAGTTTGTTTTGTATTAGCACGTAATATGGGAGAGAGTGTGCCAGATATGATATGCGAGTTGGGATGGAAGTCATTAAAGCAAAGACGTTTTTCGTAGCGGCGAGATCTATTTACGAAATTTCAGTCACCAACTTTCTCTTCCGAATGCGAAAATATTTTGTTGAGCCCAACCTACATAGTTAGGAATGATCATCAAAATAAAATAAGAGAAATCAGAGCTCGAACAGAAAGGTTTAGGTGTTCGTTTTTCCTGCGCGCTGTTCGGGAGTGGAATGGTAGGGAAATAGTATGATTGTGGTTCGATGAACCCTCTGCCAAGTACTTAAATGTGAATTGCAGAGTAATCATGTAGATGTAGATGTAGATGCGTTGTCCGCCGCGTTATACCAACACCGACTCAAAGGAAGGCCTCGGCGCTTGTTCGTGACGTCACGTCAGCTAGGCACGGCGAACGCCAGGTCTGTTGCAGGCGTAATCATAATGGAGTGTCTCCCTCTCTGGCACAGGAAAATGTGAAACTATTGGCGGTAGTTGACCAACACACGTTGTTCTGAGAGATTTCTGCAATCTATTAATTGTCCAATTCATTACACTTCTTAGCAAATAGTGTACTCCTGAACTTAAATTTCCACCTGTTTTAAGGACTGACATACAAAAACAACTTCATGGTCCAGCAGCAACAGAATTCGTGCTTCTTTACCTTATTTGTAAATCTGAGGAAGTTACGTTTGTACTGGGTTGCTTTTACAAGAAACTGTGAACATATTGGTGCTCTTGTTTAGGTACCTTGGTTGACTACGGGGTGAGGAGCATTGAATATTAATGAAATATCTTGCGATTGTACTCGTTGGGTGACGGGGTGGGGGACAGAAGAAGAAGCAAAAGAGAGATACTTGTTTTATCAAATAAAATTTTTTTATCTTATAAAGTTTCTCCTTTCAGTTGCAAGAGGGGAATATTTATCTTTTCTAATATGCATGTTTAAAAAAGTTTAAGCTCAGTAGTATTTTCGATGTATGAAGCTATTTTGTTTCCTGTTTACAATTCCTTTCGTTGAAAACGACTGTAATCTAATGACTGGCAACAGTTGGACATTTACACATGTAAATTAGTTCACATTTCCAGTGACGATGTCAAAGGAAAATAAATAAATAAAAGAAACTAGTCAATTGCAAGGGGGTTGCGGTAAGTTTCGATAACAAAATTGATCAAGTAAATATAGTTACTTGAACGTAAAATTTCCGAAGCTTGCAAGGGGCAAAGCATCTTCTCATATTAATCTACGTTTGTTTCGACAGGATTCAATAATACAGAACTATGATCCTCATTTGTAGCTTTACGATACTAAGAAAATCTTTCATCTAAATAAAACTGCAGAATCCAAAACAATACCAAACATTTTGTCCAAAAATAAGAGATTTATAGTGATAAGCACGCCCAGGCGTTTCTGCCTGCAACAGACCTGGCGTTCGCCGTGTCTAGCTGACGTGACGTCACGAACAAGCGCCGAACCTTTCTTTGAGTCGGTGTTGGTTATACAGATTACGCGACGTATGGCGAGCCGATTGAGCCGTTGCGCTCGTTACTGGCGCGCCAGTCTCTTGGATGTTCATTATCGATCCTTCTATGCTTCTTATCTTTGCTTGCCTTGTTGTTTTCCGCATTCGCGGGGCGAATGACAGTTGACGTTTTCTCGGGGTACCTGCTGAGACGCCACGAGGTACGAGGTGGGAAGCAACCACGTATATGTGGAGTTGGTTGTACGCGGTCTGCCGGTTCAGGATGGAGGATATGTGTTGGCTGCCTGCCTGTCTGCTCTCCTGATTTTGCTCGCCGCGCCTTGCGACCACCTAGCTTGGGATGCTGCCTGGTGTTTACTACACGAGCCACTACCGGACGTCCAGCAGAAGTTAAGCAGCCTTGTGTTTCTTTTAAAGAAAAGGAGCAAATGTATAAGACCTTCTGTAACCAATTTTAGTGGCCTCTTAAGTGTGGCCTTAGTGTTTACACTGCCTTTGGGGAGAGCTAATTCTTTTACATTTAAATAGTTGGGGTTCCCTGTCCTTTATAATCTTTTGGTGGTATTTTCTCTTTGGGTTTCCTTCCTAGTGTTTGGTTAAATGTTTACTTGTATAGCGGAAGTGACTCCTGGTTAAAACTCGGAGAAGGTGTTTGATGTTACTGCCGCCTCCGGCGTTCGTCGTTTCAATTAAGTGTTGTCACCCCTTCGAGCGACCTGGTGTCACTCCTCGTTAATTAATGCTGGTTTATGTGTACTTAATTTTGAATTGGCCATTTGAATTAATATTTTCGAGCGCAGTATAGCACTAAGGCAGCCTGATTGTATACCACCTTGTGCCCCGGTCTAGTACCTTAATTTTCAGTGGCACGAGTTAGCTCCACTACCGGTTTTACTGATGTGCTCCCTTCAAAATCTTGTTTAAGTTTGCGCCATGTGTGTCTGGGAACACAGAGATGAGCTTTAGTGTGACTTCAGTGCGTGTCAGTTAATGAAATGCTCATTTTGGCTTGCCTTCCACTGAAGAGTTTGTGTGGAGCATAGTGTGTTTGATTTGTTATTCATTTAATTACTCTAAGTTTGTTTATTTAATGGGGAGCAAGACATTTGAAGACTGTTGGTATTAACCCCCATAGTTGCTAGGTGCTGGTAATTCATTCGAAATGGCCTACTACTTATTCAATGGCAAGGCTGTTGATCAGTTGGTTACTGTAAGTACAAATTCACGCTATTTAGTTGCCGAAATTGTTAAAGTGTCTGTATCGTGATTCAATCACTATCTACGTGTTTGAGCTAAATTGATATAAACCTTACATTGCCTCCTTAAAATTTGTTGCTAGTAGAAACCCTTAAGAGAACTTAGTCACTGCTAATGTTAACCTTTACTGGGAGCAATATTTCATGTAGTTAAATTTTGTCTTAAAATGTGTATTTCTCTCATGTAATAAACGAGTGATAAAAGAAAAAAGCAAAGGGGCCTGGTCCTTCCTATTGTGCCCGGTTTGTAACACGTATCACCGATATTACTACAATGATTGCGAGGGATCCAAAATACCTAAACTGTTGTTCGGCAGCTATCTAGAAAGAAACAAAGTCGCTCTTTGCTCGAAGTCATCACGGGAGCGTCGAAACGTTCCATCGTCCCGTCCTCAAGAATTCCTTGGCGTCCCACACGCGCTGCGCACCGCGCCCTACAAATTACGGGACGTACTGTTCCAAAGATCTACTAGAAAACGTCTGCTGCATCAATTTATTACAAGTCGCTAGTTAGCGATGAAATGTTCTATTGTCTGACGAATGACATCGAAAAAGTACAAAGAAGGACAGCTCGTTTTGTACTATCGCGAAATAGGGGGGATAGTGCCACAGACATGATTCGTGAATTGGAGTGGCGTCTTTGCGACGGGATCTTTTCATGAAATGTCAATCAGCAGTTTTCTCCTCCGATTGCGAAAACATTCTGTTGGCACCCACCTACATAGGGATCATCAAGATAAAATAAGAGAAATCAGGGCTCGCACAGAAAAGTTTAAGTGCTCGTCTTTCCGGCGCGCCATTCGCGATTGGAACGGTAGAGAGGCAGCTTGAAGGTGATTCATTGAACCCTCTGCCAGGCACTTTATTGTGAATAGGAGAATAATGAAGTAGGTGTAGATGTCTCATCCTCAGAGCTTCTTTGGTGTTGCTGGATTCCTTACATGCGCTGTGCGCCATGTGTAAATTACGCGACGTATAGGGAACCACTATTACTACAATGATTCCGAGGGCTCCCAAATTCCAAAACACTAGTTCGGCAGCTGCCCAAAAAAAGTCAACAAGTCGCTCGTCGGTCGAAGTCAGCCCTGGAGCATTGAAACTTTCCATCGTCCGATTTCTCACACGCGTTGTGTGCCGCGCCGTACAAATTACGCTACATATTGCTCCGAAAACCAACTGGAAAACGTCTGCTGAATGAGTTTAATGCAGTGCTAAAATCTGCCAAAAGCTGTCTTAGAAGGAGTCGCCAGCCTCACTTCGGCCTACGAAACGGGGTTAAACGAGTCAGTGTTCCAAAAATAATGATTAATGCTCTGTAGCTATCTATCAGCATTCAGAAACATTCAGTTATGCGATCAATGGACTACAAAATGTTTATCCCTAACAGTCAATATATTGCCTACCACTTGCTTGCAGCAACTTGTAAGCCCCCGAGGCTTATCTAACATATAGCGTGTGTATGTGTGGTTGCCTGCCGGCCAGGGTGGCCGAGCGGTTCTATGCGCTACAGTCTGGAACCGCGCCACCGCTACGGTCGAAGGTTCGAATCCTGCCTCGGGCATGGATGTGTGTGATGTCCTTAGGTTAGTTAGGTTTAAGTAGTTCTAAGTTCTAGGGGACTTATGAGCTCAGAAGTTAAGTCCCATAGTGTTCAGAGCCATTTTTGTGGTTGCCTAATGTTTTCTCCGCTGTGGAATTTTCTCGCTTACAAACTACTACACTGACAGTGCCACTGACAACCGACACCTACGGATCTCCATAAAATGAAGTATCGTGTTGTTGTTTTACTTCACTTCAATGTAGTACATCAAACCAGTTATTCCTATCAGGATGTTATTGGAATGGATCACAACTTGATAACGTAACACTCAGAAAACGTGTTAAGAGCAAAAAATTGTGTAAATGTGGAGTACACAATGTTGGATTCCACCCTACATATAATTTCGAGACTGGCAGAAACTATGTTTGACTTCCTATCGACTGCAATCCCCATTATTAGACGGACACAAGTTCGTTGATACTGATGAGCAGTGAAAAACAGAAGGCATACACCCTGACTGGCACTTTAAAAAAATCAGTGGGCAAGCAAACGGAACTCAATAAATCTGCTCCAGGAGTTTCCCTATCCGCCGAACCACAGTGCACAGATCACCCACTGAGGTACGGACGTCAGTTTTACTGCACTGACGATCTGCTCGTTGTGGCATTGGCGACAGTGCAGACGATATACATGGCGTACCTGCAATTCTCTGTCTACACTGTGGACGCAATATACCATTCCCTAAATCCTATGTCTAAATGACATCAGTACAAGATAGAAAATGAGCCAATACAGCTGTCTACTCGCCGGCCAGGAACAGAAATTCGTCCGTAGTGTTCTCCGCTACAGAAGCACTTTAATGTGTGCCAGTCTCCATAGAGAGGAAAAGAATCGTCTCTTGAATAAACAGAATAACAACTCTGTTCACAGAGAAACGATTTTATGCACTGCTTGTGTGACAGGTGACAGTTCTCAGAATCTAGGTGCCATATTATCTGCTGTGGCTCTCGGCAACAAAGTCTCTAGTTTGATCCCTGGCGAGAAGTGTCTTTGACTCCCTTAGGTAAATGCCTCTTCACGCCATACCCAGCTGGACACGTGGCCTCTACATTTGTGCTCAGGCAACAAGTCCCAGCGGCTGTTACAAAAACATTATTTCCCACTATATGGGTCATGAATCTGACAGCAAATCACCTGAAGCTCATACCCTTTTCAGAAGGTTTTCTAAAAATTTCCATTTCCCCCCCTACATCCTTAGCGAGCTGTATCTGCTTCTCAGTGGGAAGCGTACCTCAGCCCTTCCCGTGAAAAGATTCCTCAGGGATCTGCTTACGACCATCGTTAGAGAAGCGAAGTGTTCCTGATGATTGGAAAAAAGCGCAATTTCGTTTCCAAGAATGGTCGTCCAGCAGACGCACAATACTGCAGGCCTGCATCTCTGACGTCGGTCTATTGTAGAATTCTGGAACATATTTTATACTTTTCTAAGCAAATTGCACTGAAATACTAAATGAGCTAAGTCCACCAAACAAATTTTGTAATATTTCGACCTCCAGTAATCATTTTGCTACTTAGTGTTGGCAAAATTCACTGTAAAACTGTTTGTGCACCTTTTGAGATCTCTTCTCTTCTCTGCAGACAATCTATTTCCACCATTGACCTCACTGAATGTGATCGTTTTGAAGTCTTCACTTCATCAAGCTTTTTTCAGTAATCTTATCATTTCCTACCCCGTTATTTCACCAAATATGTTTTTATCTGAATTACCCCATCTTTGTGATTTTAATCCATCAGGCAGAACTTATGTTAACGTTATTGTCATAATGAACATATCATCTGCTTGCTGAAAATCCGTAAAATAACCTCTTTCATCTAAATTTCAAACTGCTGCTTATTGAGAGCTGTTAGTATGGTCTTCATTACATCATCAGGAACGAAATCCTTTCTCACTTTTGCTTGTTTTTAAAATTACGAATTACTCATATTGTTTCCATTATCGATTGTACGGCCAGTGAAGACACTTGAGGCTACAAAACGGCAGGAGCAAGCGTAAGTGTATAATATCTAAGTCCAGTATAGCCAGTTCGTGTTATGCATTCTGCAATTATCACATTTAGCATTAAGAAGTCACAGAAGTTAACTCTCAATCCATCTACTGACCTTTGTAGCACCTACATCAGTGTCAGTTGGAGATAGCTGTTTTAGTACGTAAAAGCTTTGTTCACATACCACCTAAACAAATAGAAAACACAGTTATTGCAAAACTGGCGCTTAGCCGCCTTGGCATGGTATCCCTTCAATTGCTATGGTTATCCTAACAAAATGTTCAAATGTGTGTGAAATCTTGTGAGACTTAACTGCTAAGGTCATCAGTGCCTAAGCTTACACACTACTTAACCTAAATTATCCTAAGGACAAACACACCCATGCCCGAGAGAGGTCTCGAACCTCCGCCGGGACCAGCCGCACAGTCCATGACTGCAGCGGCTAGACCACTCGGCTAATCCCGCGAGGCTTATCCTAACACAACACGTAGAAGTAGACTTGTAAAACTACCCTAGGCTGTCATAAGTAAGCATAGATCGCTTTGCCTGCGTATGAGGTAAGTGTTTTATAGATGCCCCTACAAGCTAGAAGAGGTGAATTGTCTGCAAAATGAGTGGGGATATATGAAGAGCGACATAAGCCACGTCACATTTTTGTTCTACGTAGTTATCCTCGTATCTCGTACTTAGAAGTAAACAGTATTTATAGCAAAATTGAAACAGTCAGTGTTTAATTCTGCTTGTATTCGGATTGATTTATAACAAGAAAGAGAAAGACGAGATAGCAAAAATAAAAAAAAATGCAGAATTATTGTACACTGCTATAAAACGTAATTTCCTTAAAAAATAGCGCACCAAACACCGCTTAAACATTTTTTGTCGAACTAATATAAAACATTTTTCTGTTATTCATATAGAACTTCACACTTGCAGATAATAACAGGAAACTCTTGCCCTTGATTGTGATGAACGTTATATTGAGTTCAAAATAACAGCAATAATTGTGTACATTTTTATATTTTTGCACGTAAACTGTACTTGCATCAAAGGTAACTGCTTTGATTACGTAAAAGTGCAGAAGTTACGGGATCAACTAATGTGTATCACTTGTAAAATGCAATTTATATTTTGTAAGAATGAAAAATACGCAATGGACTAACACTGAACGACGTACGATTGTAATTATGTGTAGAATAGCCAAACAAAGAACAAGGAGAAGCCGTCGTCTCCCGGTTTCTTTTCCACATATTCACCAATTCCACAGATACTCCTACCGATTTCTCTGTTATAAATGATGACTAACTGAAAACTCCAGCTGCCGACAGGTGTTGTTGATATATTTCGATGTGGACAGCTGAAAATGTGTGTCCCGACCGGGACTCGAACCCGGGATCTCCTGCTTACATGGCAGACGCTCTATCCATCCTTTTTTTTTTAAGTTGGGAATGTGAGTCCCACGGGAAGCGTGCAAGGGATAAGTCGTTGATGATCGATTAACTCAGTTTTTTTTATTACAGAGGGTACGTAACCCTCTGACCGAAATTCAGATGAATAGCGCGACTGCAGGGACTTATCCCTTGCACGCTTCCCGTGGGACTCACATTCCCAACTGTGCACAATTCTACACATGTATTGTACCTTATAGACATTTGCCCACCCACTCATTACACGGTCATCAGCAGTAACTGTTCTTCCAAGAACAAGTTACTGTCTTCGTATATATAGTTAAAGGCTACCCAGCCATTGACCTTCTTCTGTGCGAATGCGCACAGTTTGCCCAAACTCTTACGGGAATCGCCAAAGCGTGCGAGAGTAATGAGTGGGTGGGCAAATGTTTATAAGGTACATTACATACGTAGAATTGTGGACAGTTGGGAATGTGAGTCTCACGGGAAGCGTGCAAGGGATAAATCCCTGCAGTCGCGCTATTCATCTGTGTCCTCGGTGGCACAGATGGATAGAGCGTCTGCCATGTAAGCAGGAGATCCTGGGTTCGAGTTCCGGTCGGGGCACACATTTTCAGCTGTCCACATCGAGGTATATCAACAACACCTGTCGGCAGCTGAGGTTTTCAGTTAGTCATCATTTATTCCAGGGAAAAAGCCCCACGGTCATCAACAGTAACTGTTCTTTCGAGAACAAGTTACTGTCTTCGTATATATAGATTTCTATGTTATTTGTGCACCGAACCGCAGTTTTGGTTGAGCGCAACGCTATCCACAAGGCGTCCACGCCGTCCATTTTGGAAGCAAAGCTATTGGTCTCTATGTTTTTTTTTTTTTTTTTAGCCGAGCTCTGCTGATAAATAGAGCTTTCCTCAACACAACCGTGCTTCGGAAGACGATCCGCCGATCCGTTCTGCACACCATCAGCGGGACGGGGGAGAGAGGGGGGGGGGGGAGGGAGGGGGGCTGGACAGTGCGGTGCGGTACTCCAGCGGGTGGCCTGGGACCACTTTTGCGTCCCAGAAATGCGACCTCGCAAGCGGCGACCTAATTCGATGCGAAGGCCGCGCCCGATGATAAATTATTTACGCCGGAGAAAATACTGTGGTATCCGTCGGTTGCTATCTACCGTGCTCTGAATGATTTATTGTCCGGAATACCTGCTGCGCCGAATTTATTGTATTGTAGCGGCGTTTTGCTCGGCGTTCGCAGACACCCGCCTATTCCTCCAACTTTCGTCCCACACACGCTCGGCGACGAGAGGCTTGTGCTGGCTCGTTTGGAAACAGTATAACTAGGAGAAGAAACGCAAGTTATGGACTAACGGACGGTAATTTTACGAATCTATGTCTACAGCTTTGTTCGTGTAGTGAAAGATTAAGTAATGCTAATTTCTTTAGATTTTGCATCTGTCACGTGCTGCACGTTACACTGACAGAGCACATTGAACACACGTGATAAAAGTGCACGTGTTTCGTCTGAGAATTGTTCCGTTATTCCGTGTTGCACGTTTTGGATATTATAGATTACAGGCGTTTACACTATTGTAAAGATATTTTCACAGAAGCAAGGGTGATTGTGGTAACATACCGAATAAATGATAATTACATTTTTTCTCTATAACGAACTGCCGTAGACCGTGTGTCTCTCACAACAAAATACTCAGAAGGTATCACTGAAAAACCTCTGGAGTTCTGATCCTCGCTGTATTTTATCACAGAACGAAAAAAGATAATTTTAAATTCTGTTGTAATTAACTTCATGCTTGCCCGCAGTTCAGTACGTTTACTTTCCTATGTGCCAAAAAGTTAACAACGTCTTGAATTTTCTTCTATTGTTATTGTAATTTATTTTTTACTTTAAATAATATCTACATATTATGAATCTGTGAATTCAAGACTGTCATGTGACAAGGTGAAGAACCGAAATGAAGCGTAGTGAGTGTTAAATGTTACTAGGGGACTGTTGTATGATAGGGCAATTGTTAGGCTAGCGATCACTGATTTGAAATTTAAGACAGTTTGTTGTGTTTGGGTGACATTAAAAGTGTAAAACCAGTGCTGTATACTGTTTCATTGTGTAATGGTGCTTGAATTGCGTAAGCATTACGGCACCTCAACCCAACTCTCGATACCAGCAATATTCTGCTGTGTTTCTGTAAAGTAGTTGACATATTTTTGAGACAACATTCAGATTTGATTTCATTAATGTAGAGGTACTTTGATACATCGATATGTTTATGTTGCAATGATATTATTCTTACGTGTTTTCTTTATTTTGTCACTATGATCTTTGAGGTACTTGTAACTCTTGATTTTTGGGGCGCGTAAGCAGTTAGTTGTTACAGAGTCGGACCTTGAGAAGGTCAAGTTTGGACGTCATGTTGGTAAGACGCATATTGTAGTCAGCTTATAAAATGTGAACTTTAACAGTGAGGAAGATGTTTTCAAGTATGTTTTGTATTGTGAAGTGATGTTTTGTGTGTTACGCGATAAAGCAATAAAAAGGAAGTGTTAACTTAAATTCGGAGTGCTGATTATTTTTTACATCATCATTGTACTAACTTTCAAAGATTTAATCTTCAAGAATGGTTTGTGGAACACATCTATAAAACTTTTGAATATAGCAGAATAAAACCTAGGCCTCCTTGCATCCGAGCTTGGAATCATCACCACCTAGACGATTGAGCCATGATTTTACAACGAGACCAGCGTGGGAAACACGAAAAGATGAGCGCCTAGTTTATTCATTATTACATGAAATGACTTTATTAACTGTGCTCTAATGACACTTGCCACATAATAACTTTGTTGTTGCCCGAAAATGCAGTATTTAGCAGCGTGAGCAACACCACAATCATTATTAAATTTTGACCTTTGTTGTGGTAAGGTTGTTAGAATTGTCAATCCACTAGCAGCTGAGAGTCGTTCAACTGTTAAACCGTCTTATTTCTGATTCATACGCCACGTAGCTTTGAATACTGAGACCGGAATCTGCCAAAGTGTTTTCAGTGGACGTTTATCAATGTGATGGAAAGGTAAACGTATGGAGAAAGGTATCTTTTGTGTGTGTGTCGTTTTTAATCCAGTTCTTTGTCATTTGTTAGTTTCTTTTATGGTTATTAGGAGTGTATTGTTACAGACTGTTGCGTGTTTCTTTACTACGTTTCTGCATGCAGTTAGCGCGCTTTTTACATAAGAGTTTTCTTCTGGAGTTTATTTACTGTGAAGATTATTCCTGTGTTTCAGAAAGTGAAGATCCGTTTCAGTATTTGCTTGGTGATGGTTCTCTTTTGTTAAACTTTTTGCTTTAATATGTCGTGAATACCTTGTTTTACAGACAAAATACGTTGATACGAGGTAGAATAGACATATTTTGTATTTTAAAATAATTTTTATTCAGTTTGGAAACGTTCCTTGTGAGCAGTATAATTCCGCGGAAGCTTCTGTTTTTCAGAAATGCCCTTACTTCCGGGTCATACGCGAACTTGACTTTGATAGGGGACACAATGAATCGAGAAACGATTCTCGCGGATTCCTCTAACAATCTTACCTTCTGTATCTTTTCGTCTCGGTTGCCTTCTACCCTCACCGCTCCCCCCCCCCCCCCCCCCCCCCCCGCCCTTACGCGTCGATGGCCAATGAAATGGCAGTCTGATCCGTGGAAAACATCACTTCAGGCATGGTGCCTGGGTTCCTTCGCTCGCGACGAGAAATTACATAAGATATTAATCCGGGGTTCCTGCGCGCTGTGGTGAATACTTCACGAACTGCCGAGCTTTTTCTTCTGTTCCTCCTCCCTCTCCCCCACTCTTCCTCCTCTCCACCGCCTCCTTTCGGCGCTCGTTGAGAAGTAATCGCCCGCTGCAGCGAGGCCTCGTTCGCATCGAGAAGCGTCTCCCAGCTCCCTGTTCTTTTCCTCAGAGATATTGCTTATTTTAAGCGGGGATGAAACGTAACAGCGCTGCGACTGACACTTCAACGCAAAGCCCTGCATGCGGCACTGGCAGCATTCGAAGTAAGCGCCGAAATAACTTCGCGCCAATTTGTCTGTAATTGTGTACTGCTTTGTGTATATCCTCGAGCACTTGGCAACCTTCCATCACCTGTCAGTTCTGTGCGAACTGAATGTCGTACTCGCTGCCTGAAATTGAACTGTGCAAAGCAGAAAAAATAACTCGTGTCAAACAAAGCTTGCTTCTTGCTTTACTGACACACGACATCTTACAATAGCGGATACTGATGAATATATAAATTTCATTTTGCTAGACTTCCGAAAAGAGTAAGACAATGCAGTATTTCGCTGACTAATAACGAAGGTACAATCACACGCACTGTTTATCCAGTTATGTGAATGATTCGACGAATCTGTGTTACCATGCGACTAGGCCGAAAAAAATTTGACTTTCAGTATTCCACATAATCATTGACCGAATAGAAAAATTTAATCTACTCATTAAGTAGTACAATTTTATGATAAAGGTTTAACACAGTAGGAGAAGTATTAGAGACAGAAACTATTTGTATATCTAGTGGTAGCATAACTAACAGCCATCAAATACGAAGTGTATATTCATCCAATATACACTGAAGTGGCATGCATACTCAAATACAGAGATATGTGAACAGGCAGAATACGGCACAGTGGTCCGCAATGCCTATATAAGACAAGTGTCTGGCACAGTTGCTAGATCGGTTACTGCCGCTGCACAGAGAGGTAATCAAGATTTTAGTGAGTTTCAACGTGGCGTTATAGTCGGCGTGCGAACGACGGGACACAGCATCGCCGAGATAGCGATGAAGTGGGTTTTTTTCCGTACGACCATTTCACGAGCGAACCCTGACAATTGCTGCAGATTTCAATGCTGGGCCATCAGCAAGTGTCAGCGTGCAAACCATTGTACATCATCGATATGGGCTTTCCGAGCCTAAGGCCCCTCGCGTACCGTTGACATAAAGCTTTACACCTCGCCTAGGCCCGTCAACACCGACATTGGACTGTTGATAACTGGAAACATGTTGCCTGGTCGGACGAGTCTCCTTTCAAACTGTATCGATCGGATGGACGTGTACGGGTATGGAGACAACCTCGTGAATCCATGGACCCTCTATGTCAGTAGGGGACCGTTCAAGCTGGTGGATGCTCTTGAATGATGTGGGGCTTGTGCAGCTGGAGTGATATTGGGCTCCTGATATGTGTAGGTACGACTGTGGCAGGTGACACGTACGTAAGCATCCTGTCTGATCACCTGCATCCATTCAGGTCCATAGTGCACTCAGATGGACTTGGGCAATTCCAACAGGACAATTCGACACCCACACGTCCAGAATTGCTACACAGTGGACGCAGAAACATTCTGCGTTTAAACACTTCCGCTGGCCACCAAACTCTACAGACATGAACATTATTGAGCATATGTGGGATGACTTGCAACGTGCTGTTCAGAAGAGATCTCCTTCTTGCTCTTACGGATTCATACACAGCCCTGCAGGATTCATGGTGTCATTTCCCTTCAGCACTACTTCAGACATTGCATTGTATTGTATTGCATGTTAACCGGGGGCCTAGAAACGACGGAGAGGCTCTGTCCCCGCCGCAGCCGCAGTGGTCCACAACCCCACGACGACTACCACAGTCCACTTCACCTCTCCGCCACCCCACACCTAACCTAACCCAGGGTTATTGTGCGGTTCGGCCCCCGGTGGACTCCCCCCCCCCCCCCCCCCCCCAGCGAACGTCTCACACCGGACGAGTGCAACCTCTACGTTTGAAAGGTAGAGCAATGGTGGTGTACGTGTACGTGGAGAAGTTGTTTGCACAGCAATTGCCGACATAGTGTAGCTGAGGCGGAATAAGGGGAACCAGCCCGCATTCGCCGAGGCAATGGAAAAGCGCCTAAAAACCATCCACAGACTGGTCGGCTCACCGGACCGCGACACAAGTCCCCCGGGCGGATTCGTGCCGGGGTCCAGGCGTTCCTTCCCGCCCGGAAAGCGGTGCGTTAGACCGGTCGGGCACTTCAGACATTAGTCGAGTGTATGCTACGTCGTGTTGTGGCACTTCTGCTTGCTCGCGTGGCCCTTACACGATATTAGGCAGGTGTACCAGTTTCTTTGGCTCTTCAGTGTATGAGAATGACGAAAGGAAAACAAACGGTTTTTTTTTCCAAAATGGATGTAATTTAACTCTGCGATTGTTCCTTTATAGAGCGTGCAATAATAATCGCTACCAGTCACAACAAAAGCTGATTTCTTTTAATGTACCACCGGTTTCGGGCTTGTGCCATTGTTCAGGCGTTTGTCCATTTGGAGCACGGTAGCAACGCCAACAGATGTAGTCTCTCTATTTTGCGGAAGAGCAGTGGTACGTTATAAATGTAACGCGGAAAGCGCTGGGACCCGTATGTTCCAAGTAAAAAAGTAAGTAATGGTGGTCAGCACAAGACGCGTTACTTGCAGTAACAGAGTCGAGAGATGAGAGAGAGAGAGAGAGAGAGAGAGAGAAGGTCGGGCGGCGGAGGGGGTATGTGAGTGTGAGCCGTGAATCTGCGGCTGCCCGGCCAGTTTGCAGCCAACTTTGTTTCGCGTGTGCCCGAGCTGCGTGGCTGTGTGGGGTCTGTGAAGGGGGGTTGGGGGAGGGGGGGGAGGCTGACGTAGTGTAATGGGGGCGGCCGGTGTTTGCGACGCCCCTGGGGCGCCCCACGACGGCGCAAGTCACCGGACCGGCCTGTGCTCCACTGTGCTGGTTCCTCCGCAGTGGCCGCTGGCCGCCTGTGCTGAACATCAACGGATCGGCGTGGGAAGTCACACTAGGCGGGAAGTCAAACTAACGTTCCGTAGCTGAGCGCGGCACTGGACGGCGAAAGCGAGGTTATTAGATGCCGTCCGTCCGTCTTGTGGAACTCTGAATGTAACATAACTAACAGCGGAAGTTTGTTAATCACCAAATGCAAATTTGTAACAGTTGTTACTGACAGAAGGCCGTGTGGTAAATAAGTACACACCTATCGAACACTAAACAAAACGTCAAAATTGTTGTCCACACGTTTCAAAATATCAACATTCATTATTCATGATAATCAATTGCAACCTTCAGCTGCCGACGGGTGTTGTTGCTATACCTCGATGGAGACAGCTGAAAGTGTGTGCCCCGACCGGGACGCGAACCCGGAATCTGCTGCTTACATGGAAGACGCTCTATCCATCTTTGTTTTAATCTCATTTTGTTCTATATTGTTCGTTCAATTTGTTCGTGGCGGAAGTCCGCTAACACTCGCTCAGGTTGTTCGTTGATCCGTTTACTCAGTTTTTTTGTTACAGAGGGTAGCTATACCCTATGACCGAACACGCTGAGCTACTGTGCCGGCTATCAGAGCCACCGACGACATAGATGAATAGCGCGAATGCAGGGACTTGTCCCTTGCACGCTTCCCGTGACACCGACATTCCCAACTATCCACAATCTACATACGTAATGTTCCTAATAGATATTTGCCCATACACTCATTACTCGCGCCATCTAAGGTGGCTCACATGGACAGAGCTACTGCCATGTAAGCAGGAGATCTCGGGTTCGAGTCCCAGTCGGGGCACACATTTTCAGCTGTCCCCATCGAGGTATATCAACAACACCTGTCGGCAGCTAAGGATTTCAATTAATTATCGTTTATTCTGGAGAAGCTGCACGGTCATCAATGGTATCTGTTCTTTCGAGAACAGTTACTATCTTCATACATTCACTTTTCAACCTCTTCACTATTTTTGTTTCTGTATGGCATTTAGCCCAACTTTGGCTTCCACTCCTTAACAGCCTATGTATGACCAAAACTGTGTTCTCCACAAACTGTAATCTAACTTAAACTCGTACGCTAATCTTTGACTAAACAGAACCTAATGGCTCTGAGAACTATGGGACAACATATGAGGTCATCAGTCCGCTAGAACTTAGAACTACTTAAACCTAACTAACCTAAGGATATCACACACGTCCATGCCCGAGGCAGGAATCGAACCTGCGACCGTAGTAGTCGCGCGGTTCCAGACTGAAGCGTCTAGAACCGCTCAGCCACTCCAGCCGGCAGAACCTAATCTGAACTGATGTGTAACAGATCTGAATGCAACTTGTCTATGTTGAATGCACAATTGAAATACAACAATTATCTGGCCCTATGTAAATTTCCATTTACCCCGCGTCTTGACAACACTGTTACAGATTTCTCGAAAATACAACAGCAGACAGCAAGTAGACAGCGGCGAAACTAGATTTCTATTTCTAAATAACATTTCCGAACTATATTCAAACCGTGAATGTTGATAATGTGTAATGACAAACAGTGGGATGGGGAGAGTAACTATTCCTCCGAAATGATATTCCAAACTCGATTTCAGAATGAGGTATATATTGAAAAAGACAGAGTAAAATTTCGCTTGATCATCACACGTAACATACGTCTGAACAATACTATGCTTAACAAAGTGAACAGTGATTTAAAGAGAGTACAATGTTAACAAAGAATTTCTATAAAAATCAAACAGATTAATCAATTAATATGTTAATGCCCGATTCAGGGAAGTGGGGCGGTCTTTCTTACAGCTCTGAGCAAGTTAACTAGCTGACAATAACCATTCCGACAAACTAGCTGCGAATCGCTGCATTCTTACCTCAAACATCTTGTCTTCAAAAAATAATAACATTATTCGAAATGTATATTCTCTCCACGTTCTAATATATACATCTTATTCATCCGTGATGTCCTTTACAATAAATCATTCTTCATGTAACAGATACAATCCCAAGTCAACACAGCACTGAAGAATAGGTCCATCACCTATCAAACTTCAACTAATAAATGTATCAGATAGTGCAGTGGCAAAGACTGTGCCACGACAAGACCAGAGATTGTTTAATAGCAAACTAACTTGCTCTCTCTCTGACATGCATATCAGTAACATAGAAATATCAAAATGATATGACCACATTACAATTTATCCGAGAAAATGTATATACACTCCTGGAAATGGAAAAAAGAACACATTGACACAGGTGTGTCAGACCCACCATACTTGCTCCGGACACTGCGAGAGGGCTGTACAAGCAATGATCACACGCACGGCACAGCAGACACACCAGGAACCGCGGTGTTGGCCGTCGAATGGCGCTAGCTGTGCAGCATTTGTGCACCGCCGCCGTCAGTGTCAGCCAGTTTGCCGTAGCATACGGAGCTCCATCGCAGTCTTTAACACTGGTAGCATGCCGCGACAGCGTGGACGTGAACCGTATGTGCAGTTGACGGACTTTGGGCGAGGGCGTATAGTGGGCATGCGGGAGGCCGGGTGGACGTACCGCCGAATTGCTCAACACGTGGGGCGTGAGGTCTCCACAGTACATCGATGTTGTCGCCAGTGGTCGGCGGAAGGTGCACGTGCCCGTCGACCTGGGACCGGACCGCAGCGACGCACGGATGCACGCCAAGACCGTAGGATCCTACGCAGTGCCGTAGGGGACCGCACCGCCATTTCCCAGCAAATTAGGGACACTGTTGCTCCTGGGGTATCGGCGAGGACCATTCGCAACCGTCTCCATGAAGCTGGGCTATGGTCCCGCACACCGTTAGGCCGTCTTCCGCTCACGCCCCAACATCGTGCAGCCCGCCTCCAGTGGTGTCGCGAAAGGCGTGAATGGAGGGACGAATGGAGACGTGTCGTCTTCAGCGATGAGAGTCGCATCTGCCTTGGTGCCAATGATGGTCGTATGCGTGTTTGGCGCCGTGCAGGTGAGCGCCACAATCAGGACTGCATACGACCGAGGCACACAGGGCCAACACCCGGCATCATGGTGTGGGGAGCGATCTCCTACACTGGCCGTACACCACTGGTGATCGTCCAGGGAACACTGAATAGTGCACGGTACATCCAAACCGTCATCGAACCCATCGTTCTACCATTCCTAGACCGGCAAGGGAATTTGCTGTTCCAACAGGACAATGCACATCCGCATGTATCCCGTGCCACCCAACGTGCTCTAGAAGGTGTTAGTCAACTACCCTGGCCAGCAAGATCTCCGGATCTGTCCCCCATTGAGCATGTTTGGGACTGGATGAAGCGTCGTCTCACGCAGTCTGCACGTCCAGCACGATCGCTGGTCCAACTGAGGCGCCAGGTGGAAATGGCATGGCAAGCCGTTCCACAGGACTACATCCAGCATATGTACGATCGTCTCCATGGGAGAATAGCAGCCTGCATTGCTGCGAAAGGTGGATATACACTGTACTAGTGCCGACATTGTGCATGCTCTGTTGCCTGTGTCTATGTGCCTGTGGTTCTGTCAGTGTAATCATGTGATGTATCTGACCCCAGGAATGTGTCAATAAAGTTTCCCCTTCCTGGGACAATGAATTCACGGTGTTCTTATTTCAATTTCCAGGAGTGTATATATGTATATATATATGTAAACAGATCAAACAATATTCCGAAGTTGGTGCATATCATGTTTTGGGTTCGTCCTTTGTACGTTGAATTCCTTGTCAATCAACAAAAAATTCTTATATAAAAAAACTTCATACGATTTTGTTGTTATTGAACAATGAAGACTTTCTTTATGTCCAGTTTTCGTAAAATCTGAACAGTTTTTGGCTCCGAAATAGTGACTCTTTTGTGGGAAGGAAGAATATTAAGCACTGCGCAGTATATAACGAAAATAAAGCAACAAAAGAGGGCTTAAGCAAGCGCAGCAGCACACAATCCGCTGCTACATCATGACTGGATGCAGCGAGAACAACGTAACTTCCAATGTTAGCAGCCGACGTCAACGTCAAAAGTTTCTTCCTGAGGAATTTTTATTGTGACCTTCTGTTCCGCTTCGCTGCATGATGTCCAATGTGAGTCGATCTGAACAGTCCGCAGATAACGAGAGAGAGATAACGAGATACACATTGACTCTTAAGAAGACTCGGCGGCGTGGCTCATGGAAGTAACTGAATCGATAGAAAACTAATAGAGTTGTCGGTATTGGCAGCTTTACGTTTGCTACCAACTCAGGCTAGGTGCCAGTCTGTCTAATCAATACTGGTATATAGGGTGTTTCCGTAAGAGCGTGCAAAAATTTAACAGTATATAGAGGAAGCTCCAGTGAACAATTTGAGGTGGGAACAGTGTGAGGAAGGGAAACTGGGGTCGCAGAAGCTAACTTAGGGAGATAATAGGAATGAAATCATATTACTACGTACTTTCTATTTACATTAGTTAACTGCAAATACCATCATTGACACAATGAACGTACCATTTGTACTGTATCGTACAAAATGTACTCAAACTGACAGCCATCAACCTCAATGCAAGCATGACATCGACGAACAAGATTCTGGCGCAACCTGACTAATATCCGCCGGCCGATGTGGCCGTGCGGTTAAAGGCGCTTCAGTCTGGAACCGCGTGACCGCTACGGTCGCAGGTTCGAATCCTGCCTCGGGCATTGATGTGTGTGAGATCCTTAGGTTAGATAGGTTTAATTAGTTCTAAGTTCTAGGGGACTGATGACCTCAGAAGTTAAGTCGCATAGTGCTCAGAGCCATTTTTTTTTTTTTTACTAGTATCCCTGGTGTGTTTCGAATCACATCACGGGCAACTACAATTCTGACAATTAATTCCGTCTCCGCAACCATTGGAGTCTCATACACAAGTGACTTTAGATATCCCCATTGGAAATAATCAGGGAGATTCTGGTCAGGTGACCTCGCAGGCCATGGAATAGGAACTCTCCTTCCAATCCAGTGACCAGGAAGTACTGTACCGTTACTACTCCATCGTAATCTACTGTATGCCTCTGAGTAATGAATGGGTCTGTCGTTGATTCGTAGGACGTTCTATCACGAGACAATGTAAATACGATACAACAGAGCGACCTTATGGACACGTAAAGTAAGCAAAACCTGCATCATGACTTTCTGGTAATCAGACTCGGACTTGTTTCCTTGCAGGAAATAAAGAATGTACATGTAAATAAATAGCACAGTACGCGTAAACTTATACGCAAGTTAGTTGCAAATAAGCTGAAAACTGTAATTCCAGACAAACCAGTAGGCAAATCTACTTCCATATGTCCTTAAAGTGGCTTCTCCGATTCCAGATTGCGCATCTCAAATTGGTCAGTGTAGCATTCTCTATTTCCCGTTATACTTTTGTACGCTCTAACGGAAACACCCTGTATACCACAGCATGCCCATAAAACATTGACAGCTTTTAGTATGATGTGACGGAAGGCAAATCGGTTGGGTTTCAAGAATTAGTCCACATCCGGAAATGCACAGCATGGGCACCGGAGAGCATCGAAGTGTGAGATGGGTGTAAGTTCCACATTACGTCATCAAACCCAACATGTGTAGCACAAAGTGCAGTCTACATTACAAACGGGCTTCGAACAGCGTACCACCTACGTAAATGCAGAGCCTACTTCGGCGGTGTTAAGCTCCATGCACGTGAGCCAACATAGTGCTGTTGTCTTCTAAGTATTTTAATTGATCTTTGGATCGACAATAAGGTCATCCACTGACGTTACAGGTGTGCCATACTCCTTACTCTTTATACTAACCCATAGAAAACACTAGAGAGGTGTCAGATGTAGCGAACATGCTGCCCATGGAACTGGTCCACTCTTGCCGATCCATCTATTGGGGTAAGCGACGTTGGGGTGCTTTCGCAAATCGACATCAAAGTGAGAAGAAGCTTCGGCGTGTTGCAACCACATGCCCATTCGAGCATTTAGTAGCACTGCATCCAGTAGGGTAGGCAAAACATATCTAACAGAAGTGAGGTAGACCTGTCCTGTTAGTCTGTTTGGCAGTAGATATGGCCCAGTGACACGGTCACCAATTGTGCCGGTCCAGATGTTAATACAGACCCTCAGTTGGTGATTTTGAACCACCTACGCACGCGGATTTTCGTCCGCCCAAACATGCATGTTGTGCAAGTTTAATATGCCGCCTCTAGTAAACGTGCGTTCATTCGTGAATGGTTCTAAGCTCGGGAATTGTGGTTGGAGTACGCATTGTTGCACTGCGCAAACTGTATCCGTCGTGGGTAGTCCTCCTCCCGTAATGCCTGGACTTTCTGCAGATGGTATGGATGAAGCCGGTGTTCATGGACAACGCGCCACACGGCACTTTTACTCGTGTGCAGCGCCTGGAAATTTGCGCATAGGTATTTTCTGCCCGTGGTCTGAGCATTGGACAGCAAAGCCATAGCACCTTGTTCTTGGTACTTGCGAACACTTCCCTCAGTCTACTGTGCACCCACTGGTAGCTGCCGAAACATTGCACATTGCCGAGTGCTGGTGGCTGGGTCCTCTTCGAACAGTGTAGGCACGTCCTCCTCCAACTATATAGTGTTTGAGCCGAAATTGGACCAGTCTAATCACGTTTCGGCAACTACCAGTGGGTGCACAGTAGACTGAGGAAAGTGTTCGCAAGTATCAAGAACAAGGTGCTATGACTTTGCTGTCCAATGCTCAGACCTCGGGCAAAAAAATACCTATGCGCAAATTTCCAGCTTTTCTGAGACGTGGGATACGTCTGTTTGGAATACGTTCTGCATAAAATCTTGCAGCAGCTCTCCCACTGCAATCCACTTTGCTGGCCGGCCGAAGTGGCCGTGCGGTTAAAGGCGCTGCAGTCTGGAACCGCAAGACCGCTACGGTCGCAGGTTCGAATCCTGCCTCGGGCATGGATGTTTCTGATGTCCTTAGGTTAGTTAGGTTTAACTAATTCTAAGTTCTAGGGGACTAATGACCTCAGCAGTTGAGTGCCATAGTGCTCAGAGCCATTTGAACCACTTTGCTGAATGGAAACACCATGTCGGTCATTTCCGCAGGTACACGTCGCACTGTTGTCAACAACGTTACTGCACTGGCAGACAACACGGGCCGCACTAGGACGTGCACAAGGGTAGCGCGGAGAAGTGTAGCGCATGCGCAGAAATGTTTTAGCCCTAGGTCTCCATCCGCACTACACATATGGGTAAAGTGTTGCACACATTCCGATTCAGACACGAAACCGAATCGGAACAAACCGTCGCAACCCTTTCTTCTCAGACTTTGACGCTCTCCATAGCCCAAGCCGTGCGTTTCCGGATATGGGTTCCATCTTCAAAACGGATCAGTTTGTCCTCCCGCACAACATACTAAGTCGGTGTTTTTGGGGCACCCTATATATGTGAGCGTGGTTTGCACGTGCATACCGCTGTAGCCCCGCTACCCATCCCAGCAGCCCCGTGGGAGCTATACTACATGGTAGCCATCCAACCTCCGTCCAGGAGTAAAGTCTCGTTTTGGAACTGCAAGTGTTGGGTTCGAAGATAGTGGTATCAGAAGAGGGCATCGCACCAATTGATCTCTTGTGAAAAGTTGGTTAAGCAGCTGGGAGTCTAGTACCTCTGTGACCGAGACTAGCCAAAACGTTACTTCTAGAATGTTGTAGAGTGAAAATAAAGCAGAATTTTTGTTTCGCTAAAATAAATATAGGTGTACTGAGAATGTGGTGAATTAGGTTAGCATTACAGTTTCTGTTTTTTAAGATTCATTCTTTTTAAATTCACGTTTGATAGGAACTGGCTGGCATTATCAAACTGTTTGTGGGAAAAGCTTACGTTACCTCCAAACCTACTCACCGCCAATCACTGGTTTTTGTGTTTGGCGGTACCCGTGGTTCCCCAGTTGTGGTGGAGATAGTGATGTTGTTACGACGATATGAATGTTTTAAGTGGTCGCCGTCACATTGTGATTGTCACCAGACATCTTCCGTCTCTTTCGCTTCAGTCTATACATCAAGGGACAAAAATTCGAGATTGATCTACAATATTTTCGAGTTTTGCGAATATTCATCAACGTTAACGAATGTTTTCGAATGTTCCAAAATATTTTCAAATATTCTAGAATACTCCAGTGTGACATTGATTATCCTGAAGTGTTCTTTAACATTTCCGAATGTTCTGGAACGTCGTACAATATTCTGTAATGTTCTAGAATGTTCCAGACTTCTTTAATATTCTCCAATATTTATGAATTTGTTAGAATGCCCTCGACTGTTTCGGAATGTTCTCGGCGTTCTACAAAGAAATGATTAAGGAAGTGATAGACCTTTACGCAAAATTAAGTAATTTTTGAATACTTAAGTGGATTTAACGGTACTTTATTTCTGAGCATTCGAGAGTATTGCTGAGCGTGATATACTAATATTTCTAAGATTTTTTTAAATGCTGGTCTTCACAATTTCGCATGTTATCTGGAATGTTCTCAAAAAACAGATAAATAGAGGTTTTGAAAGAATAAACCGCCAATGACTGTGTTAATGCATTTATCTTCTGTAGCATCTAGATTTCGGCTTTTATGCCATTATCAAGTGCAATGCTAAAAGTTCTTAGTCTGTTAACATGTCGTACCTGTTAAGGCAGTCCAGAGCAGGTAAACAACAGTAACACATGCCTTCAAGATGTAACTGTCAAGTAATGTAAACTCTAGAAAATAAATAAGGGACAAGCGAAGCGGGTCGTTTTCAGATAGTAGGTCAGTAAATAATATAGTTCGGGACTCTTTTACAAACAATGTATCGTTGTCACCAACATGCCGCTCCCTCTCTGCCTCCCCACTCAACAAAAATCACGACAGCAAGACCTGTGTTGTACTACAAACTTTCGGACAAAAGGCTGTGTTCAGTCAGTTGTGAAATACAATAAGAAATAGAAGATAATGACAGAAAAAACTACAAAAGTAGGCATATGCACAAATAAATAAAAAGCACCAGTGACTGAAAACTTGCTTGATAAAATGAATGTAGTAGAACACGCAATAGCTTGCTCATCCATCCCTCCAAAACGTGAATTTTATAGTCACTTACTGGACAGCACAAATAATTGCCATCATTTTTGCCCCTAATTTTACACTTGACATACAAAGCTGGGGATGAGCTTTTGAACACACGTTGAATAAGCATAAATACAGCATCTTACGTAAGATATTAGTCAAAGTAAATCAACGTATAGAAAAAAAGGGCAGGATTCAAGGTAACACTGAAGCAAAACGTGAATGGCATTAAGTTGTATACCTTTAATGCTGTAACTGGAATGTAACTTTTCCTTACCAGTAAAATTGCAAACAAAAGTACCGCTTCGTCACTTTAAAACATAAAGAAATTGTGATTGTTAATTTATGAATGATTTTGTTTGCTTTAAGTTATTACTTGTTTTTTGTTTACCTTAATAAAAGCTCAAAATGCTTTCCGTCTTGTTCCTGTTTCGTGTACATCGTGTACATACAGGCGGCACTGATCAGCATGCCTACCGAATCCGACCAATAACGTATTCTACCCGAAGAAATTCGGACGCCCTACTCGCGAGGTAATTCTGGTACTGTAGACGTGAGACACACAGCATATTCATTTACTGTGCCTTCATGTAACTATTTTGCCTACACGAAGCGATAAGGAAAAAACTCATTATTATAGAAGGATTAATATATAGCTTAACTCTGGAGGGGTCAGGGACATCAGAAAAGGCTAGATGAGCTGCAATATCTAAGAAAACTTACGTGCTTCCACATTCACAATATATTGTAGAGAAATCTCTGCTTGTTGGGAACAATTCATTCGATAAATGTGCTATAAAATATTGCGACCTCGGAACTGAAGTGCTTAGAACGAAATTGCGTCCCCTTTCCTTCACAAAGCTTTGAGCATTTCTGTTCCATTCATGCTTCAGAAAAGGCCTCTTTGATCTGTCACCCAGGAAGAGTTTCTTTGTTACTAGGTGTGCCCATTCAGGTTCTTTGCAAGGAAACGATTCAACTTTACAGGCTGGCCTCGTCGGAAGAAATGCGTCCTTGAGTAGGGCGAACTAAGGGAAATGAACATTCGCTCTTCCTACTCGGGCGAGATAGTTAGTTCTAAGACAGAAAAGGGACTTGCGGAACTTCACAAGCAGTCTGTTTCGAAAATATATATACGTCCAAACACAGACAGTCACATTGAGCAAAAGTATTGTGAGAAGCGTGCCCAGAGGCCCCATTACATCTAGAAAAAACTAATTTCTGTAGAATGATGTTAGCTCAACACGTGGAAAAGTGACTGAAAAAGTTTCAGACGTTCAAGAGACTGCTATATTGTCGTATACTATGAAGGATGCTAATTCTGGAAGAGGAGAAGAGGAGAAATAAATTTACATGATTACTTAAATAGATCATAATAACTAATTAGTGACAAATTGGCAACCAATAATGAAACTCTTCTGAATTGTACTCCTTGTACGCTTACAATTAACTCAGGAGTGACAGATTTTAAGGAAGGCTATACTTCTATTCAGAGATTTAATTACTCCGTTATGCGTCGAGTATAGCGCTAGGCAAAATCGCTCGTTCCAAAACGTTTCTTTGATGAGGAAGACACAAAAGATGCTTTCAGCAACAGAATATGTGTATACCAGGTATCGTACGTCAAAATATTAGAGTGTAATCATCTGCTTTGATATGGATGCAAATCATGTCACACGTCGAAAGCGTCAAGCTCACTGTCTACCTTGTAATGTCTACCGTTGTCAGCTTTTATATGATCTTCCTGTGCTTCAATAAAAATATGTGATGAATCTGGCAATTGTGTTTTGAAATTTCCTTCCAGGTTCGGTCACTTCTATTTGCCGACTATTTCTGAGGGGTTAACATTACGGAATCGAATAGGGTTTTGTAATCAATTTGATCTGTGAGCTATCTGCATCTAATCAGAATACTGAAAAGACAGGGGAAAGGAAACACTACCCGGCGTATGCTGTATGCGCCAAACTATTCATGATATCCACCCATCTCTCGTCGTTTCGAACGGCCAACAAGGCGAGGTGGCGCATGTTTTGTACACTGGACACGCATTTGGGAGGACGACAGTTCAAATCCGCGTCCAAGCATCCTGATTTACGGTTTCCGTGATCTCTCTAACTAACTCCAGGTGTATGCCGGGATGCATTTGAAAGGGCGCAACTAATGTCTTTCCCAATCCTTGAAATATTCCGAGCTTGTGCTCCATCTCTAATGTCGATGGGACGTTGAATCGTAATTTTTCTTCCTTCGGAAGCCGACTCTCACGTCCTTCGACAAGGTTTATCATATGTTTTGTATTCAAACACTGCCGAAATTTCTCTAATAAGACCACACTTTTCATATCATTCGTTTTCATTAAGACTGAAATGGTTAATACAGCTATAATGTATTAACGAGCTTACATTCAGCTGCATGTTTATCAGTTTGATTCATAGTAACATCTTTATTTTAATGCTTGAAAGCCCATAAGCTATGGATAAGCATTTTAGCTGTGATTGCACTCGGTTTAATGTTATCTATGGCAAGTATTAAATTGAAGTTAATTTTTCTTGCTTTTCGCTTTTCGTATTACGTTCCCTAAATTACTATCACGTCTTGCGTCTCCGTACGCATACCGCAAGCCCCTAGAGAGAGAGAGAGAGAGAGAGAGAGAGAGAGAGATTTCATGTGTGTGTGTGTGTGTGTGTGTGTGTGTGTGTTAACGAATTTTTTGTCCAGTTCCAACTGCGGGGAAAAACTAATTGTCTGTGTGCGCCATAATATACTGTATCTTGTCTTATTCTCATGGCCCCCTACGAGAGAAATGTGATGGTGGTAGGAGCATTGTCTCAGAGTCTTCCTTATATTGTAAGACGTCAAATTTAACAATTTGTTGTGTTTTGGATCCACTGCGTCATATAAGCAACTACGGTTCCATAAACGCTGGTAAATAAAGTCGTTTTATTCGTTACAATACGCCTATTTTGGCAAATTGCCACCGTCAGGTCAGATAAATATTAATTAGAAAATATTATCATAAAATTTACCAATTTACTAGAGCCTAGGGCACATACAAATTTCAATGCAAAGACAGCGATAAATTCTACACGGGTCAGACGAGTAGAAACTTCAGTAAGATACAGCGAGAACACTCCAGCTCTCCACCAGTTAAAAACTGAACAACACACAACAGACAGTTTAGAACAATCTACAAGTAACATTCAAAGGACCACTAATAAACATTTTGGAGGAGATGGAAATCTATTTACCTATACACAATTGCCCACTAAGAATACTTAATGAGCAAATTGACCTAAAAAACAAAAAATAGATCGGTAACTTTATTGAAACTTCAGTCAAGAAAACGTATAGAAACACAAAATATTATGAAACAACCAGAGATTAGAGAAGACCGCCAACAATACCACTAGCTAAGATGATGAACAAAACATTTTAACTACAGTGTACAATATCGCTGGTACGCCTGTCAAATAAGTTGTCACATACGTATTGCTCTAAAGGAAAGCAAGACAATCTGAAATTTTATCTGTTAAGTCATACCTTGAATAACCAAGCTTAGTACTCCAACAACACTAATTAAAACAAGCAGGCAGCGATAGAACAGGGTTAACGTATGGATGTCAAACCAATCTAACGTATGTAACACACTTTATAACAGTCCTTTCTAATTAATATTTACCTCTAAATGCTAGAAATATTGTTCCAGATTTATGTACCATTTACTTACAAGTAACTTAACGACGGCATTGAACCGAAATAGGCCTATTGTAACGAGTAAAACGATCTGACTTGGCAGCGTTTCATGAATCGTAATTACATAATGCCCTTGAAAGACACGTAGGAGGCAGCAGGTCCAAGAAACTATATATGTTTGACTCTTAAGTGTTATAATATAATGGAAATAACTTCGTTTTACACGCCTAAAAATAAAAATGTTAAAATTAGTTGAAAACGTCGCCCTTATCCAAAACACTATTTATTTACACTCCTCGAGCATCTCTGTTACACTTTCATACGGAGTATAGCGACCTGTTACGACCTTGACAGCAGGACTCTGAATTCTTTCGGTGTCTGCTGTCATGTCTACTGTATAAGGACTGCAAACGCCGGAGTAGCATTCAGTATGTGCTCGCACTGGAGTCTTTTAAGTCATTTCCTACACAGCTGTACCACAGTTTTCTAGTACCCTTGCAACTAATCTAGTCTTTATTTTCCCATCCCCAGTGCTTCTTTTGACATCGTCGTCCTATTTCATTCAGCTACTACCCGTAAATACTTATACAATGAAACGTGCCACAGATGATCATCACTCTCCATTACTAACGCTTAAATCATTTGGTCTCTTTTATATTTTATACTACGGTTTTACTATTTTTATTTCTTGCTAATTTCGTTAGACATGTTATTATTTTTAGTTCTTAACAGTTGCATTATACATTGTATGTTTTGTTTTTATTTCTTGCTTTGTACTTGCCTCTCTTAGTTGATGCCATCCATACAGTAACAAGGTTTCTGCGCTATTAGTAGCAGGTGGCGTTAGGGAGAAAACGTGGAAGTGCGGCCGTGTTCCTGGCTGTTATTTTTCTTTTTCGGTGGTCCCTCCCATCCACGGTGTTAGTTCTGGCGGCGGCCACTCTGTGTCGTGTATGTATGTGCGCTGAGGCGTCTCATTGTGTGTAGTTTGCGTGGCAGTCTGTTGTCCAGTCTGACTGGACATCGACCACATGCGGCGAGCTGGGCACTTATCGGCAAGCTACTTTTGAGGTTCAGAAAGTGGCATTTTACGTCATTTATACCTTCATTACTTCCTTCGTCCCATCCACATGTCGTTCGCAGTTGATTCGTGAGTTACATTAGCCTAGCAAAGATCCTGTATTTCTTAATTCGTTCGTGGGTTTTTCGTTGAGGTCCTGTTCAGCCAAAGTGATTCTGGTTTACTCAAAGAACACTTTCAAGCCTCACTCGCACGGGATATCGCATGGTACTTGATAAACTTGCTGGAATTTTTGCATGACTTGTACAATTTTGTCATACACAGTCAAGATACGACCTGATATTCACATTTTACGGTCTCTTTCAATGCTAGTTAATTTAGTATATTATCTCCCTTGGTTTCCTTCGTTTTTTGTAGCGCCTGAAGATGGGTTTTACATCTTGGAACCCAGGCCGTGTATACGATTTTATCCAAACAAACGACTTGTCAAGTACAACTGTAGCGGATTTATTCATCATGAAAAGTAACTTATGTTTATTCGTAGCATTGGGGGTCCTATTATCCTTCCGTGGAGGCAAAGTCATGTTATTTTATTTTTTCCTAAACGTTCAGCCGCTAAGCAATCATATGAAGCGACATCCATCATGGTACCTTCAACAAAATTGTGTCGAATTTCCTTTCTCAACCGTCTACAAATAAAGCATGTTCTTCATTTCCAAACCGACAGTATATTTAAATCAGAGATTCTTTTTATGACATTCTTAGCCGAGCAACGTGGTTATCACACTTTCTTCTCGGCAGAGTGGTAGCATTATAGGTGCCACAAACGCGCCCTGGGGCTTGGTGCCTCCAAAGACCCGGAAGGAAAGCAAACACAAGTAACTGTGGAATGGTTCCTCGACTGCCGCAACGTTACACAGAGAGCACGCGCCCCAGTCCGCTTCCAGCGCTGTTCGAAGCCGGAGAGACAGCGCCGGGGTTGGTTAAAGGTCCATAAAGGAGAGCGGAGCGCCTCTATAGGCCGGCAGGATGCGGACCATCACATCTGCTTGGCCACATCCTCCGGCTGATTACGAAGTGCAAACCGCGTCACTGCCTCGTCAATACCTACGAACGGAGCAAGAGCGACGTCACTGAGGCACAAAGTGAGATGCCCCCACTGCGGGCGGCTTGGACTTTCAGAATAAAAATTACTGCCCATCTGTATCGCAGTTTTACATTTCTTCATAATCAATTACAGTGTCGCATTGCCAAAATGTTAGACGATATCTTGATTTTAAGATGAAGTGCCTAAACGGAAGCTACACCACGCTTTGGAGAAAATGGATGGGGTTAAATAATTTGAGGAACTTTGTAGGGTACAGAATGGAGGACTTTATGGGAAGGTAAGGCAGTATCTTAATTGGATTATGAACCGAGATTTGAAACATGAAAGAGTGACGGTCAGTGCTGGTTCGGGGAAGGAAAGGGAGGGTGTGGTATGTCTAGTAGGTAAGGTGTATGTGAGGACGGGATGCGTGTTCTGTTAGTGGGAGTCGCTTCATTTTTCGTTGGAAAAGGATGTGGCACTAGGGATGAAGGTAGGCGAGACACAGTGTTTTGATTAGAGATTCGGTGAAATATGATTAGAGTTTGTATAACGTTTACCGTATTTACAGGGCAATTATAATTAAACTCTCGCTCTTTGAGAAGGCCTCATTCAAAATCGAATCTACATCTACATCTACATCTACATCTACAAGGATACTCTGCAAATCACATTTAAGTGCCTGGCAGAGGGCTCATCGAACCAACTTCACAATTCTCTATTATTCCAATCTCGTATAGCGCGCGGAAAGAATGAACACTTATATATTTCCGTACGAGCTCTGATTTCCCTAATTTTATCGTGGTGATCGTTCCACCCTATGTAGGTCGGTGTCAACAAAATATTTTCGCATTCGGAGGAGAAAGTTGGTGATTGGAATTTCGTGAGAAGACTCCGTCGCAACAAAAAACGTCTTTCTTTTAATGATTTCCAGCTCAAATCCTGTATCATTTCTGTGACACCCACTCCCATATTTCGCGATAATACAAAACGTGAGGACAATGAAATTTTTTGTAACCATTTGTAAGGACACGTGGAAGAGAAACAACGGACAGACAGTTGAAAGAAACACATTTTAATTTCGAAATGAGAGGGTAAAATTTGTTAATTGTGTACCGTATTTACCCTCCAGGCTACGAACGTTGCTCAATGTGACGACCATCCGCAACCACGACAGCCTGGAACCGCACTAGCGATTGCTCTAATGCTGCCCGACACAATGGTTGCTCATGGAATGTTCAGCTGTCGTGACACAACTCGTGCAGTGCTTGAAGTTAACACATTGCTTTCTCCAATCTCAACCATGGCACAGATAACTTCTTCAAAAATTTGTGGCGAAGTTGGTCGTTGGCATCTCCCAGAAACAAGTTCAAAATCGCCGTTAATTCGAACTTTCAAATCACGTTCTTCAACCCTGGAGGAAAGAGAACTTCGCAGTATTCATTTACAACAACGATAGTCGCGAAGAGCTATAGCAGTATTACTGTTGTTTTGATGAAGCAGCTTTATGTGTAGATCCCTGCTAACCTTTTTCAGACCCATGTTGACTGTCTGCAGTTGTAATGCGCAATGATGCTTATGTTTCAGCCCTACGTCACCGTAACAATATTGGCACCTAAGGGCAAGTCATGAGACTAACACTGCTAATAAAGAAGGTACTGCAGCGCACAGCCTGTTCATCACTCTTATAAAGTTGGGTGCCTATATGGTAAATAGTTTTCCGTCTACACTGGCTCAAGCAATGAAAGGTTATTATAACCATCAAGTGAGTACGACTGAAGAGAGAAGGTGAGGTGGTAAGTGATTCGCACTGGAAAGAATATCTGGCTGGTGAAAGTGGAGAGTTGGTTGCTCTTAAAGCTTTCCTTACTCGGTACTATTTTTGTTTTCACAGTCAATTATCATCATACTGCCAAAGGACAGAACAAAGGGTAGAATTTAAGGTACTGTCGACGAAGAGCACGGCCTCGTCGGGAAACCGAAAAGAGCCGTGTCTTGTTCAGATGAATCGCCCTGGTGTTCGCTTGTGGTGCTACTCTTAGCATCCACCGACCCCTAACAGAGCGCGAAATCAGTTCCTTACATCTGCCTTACCTACTTGATTACGAGTCTTAAGCGATTTAAGGGAAACACCATTAAAACGTAGACTTGAGAGGCTGGGTGGGGGATATGAACGCCTCTACCTCCGAATGAACTGCAGTTCCTCACCACCCGCTTCGGGTACAATGGTACTGTGTCGTCATTTTCTTTCGTGCTGACAGCGTACTTGGATAGGCAACATGAGCAGTGCGTTTCGCGCTTAGCCTTCCCGACGTCAAGCAGAACTGGTTTAATCAGCCGCATTCTCCAGCCAGTTGTAGCGGCTCCACTTCATAAAATGAAATGAAATTTACCGGTGTCTCCTGATGGAAAACATCGACACAGGGAATAATCCTGCCACAATACATTACTGCACCTAAATATGGTAACACCGTAAACCTTTGCTTACGAGAAGTTACCTACGGAGGGGTACTGCAAAAGTAAATCCTTGCAGATCGCTCTCAGTGTCTCACTAGACACGCTTACCTCGTATCTTCTACAACTGCGTTATCGCCATTGGAATACCCCTCCACAGATTGCGCCTTCGAACGTGCTATTTTGAAAATAAATAGGATGCCTCTTGACTCTTCCAAATAAAACAAGGAAACCGTTGTCAATGTATCACTATCAAGCCAGTCTAAACTCATAAATCACTGTGACGATCGCAGAGTCTAATCATAATACTTCGAGAACCACAAATATTAAACATAAGTTCACTACATTTATTTCCGTTTTTTTAAGTTCAAACCAACGTTCCCCGAGGAAAAGTTTTAACTTAAATCATTTTCAATTAAATGAAATTCCCACTTATAATTAATATTTGTTGACTACTAGACTATGTCTAATTGTATCGTGATAATTCGGCCATTTCCGCCCATATTACTAAACGTGATCTAATTCTTCTTCGCGAGTTCATTGTCACTAAATGAAATCGTCTTTTAAGGTTCAGCTGTTGCCAGCAAGTTGTCTACAGTTGCCAACCAGTTCCAGTCATTGGACAGTTAATGCTAAGTGTTGAAGAATTACTCAAAATGGTAGCCAAAGTGTCTATCTATCGAGAGACAGAACTTAGAAACTCTCTAACTGCAGCCCAAACTGCGTTTCAGTTATATCAGTTTGTCATCATCAACTGTGTCAGATAATATAGGTTCAAAAGTCTTACATCAGCGGCACTCCATCTCAACAAAGCAAAAGCTGAGAGTATATTTTAGTGTGTATTACTTTAATAAATAATTATTCTTGTTTCTCGTGTGTTGCCTTATTTGTTTTAAATGTATGCAGTGTCCTAAGAGGAATGCTCGCTAATGAGGAATATCACTGGAATGCTCATTTGAAGCAAGAAACTTTATATCGACGTATTCCCTGTTCCAAATGATTTCCGAGGTACAACACATTTAATGAACTTTTGTTATTGGATTACTGATGTGCATTTACGTGTCTTACACTAACTGCTGGATTGGTCGTGGTGGTAAAAGCAACCAAAATCGCCAAGCCTTACGAAATTTGTTGTTTGTTTATGGCATCGGACGAAGTGTGAGGTGTAGAAACAAAAAATGAATACGTGAAATGAACTGCTTGGTCACGTCATAGACGCTGCTGCCCTCATTAGAAAACGTGCAGTGGCACTCGAAGAAGAAGCATCACAGCACGTTCTCCCACGAATGCATAAGTGAAACCAGCGAGACGCTCAAACATTTCTTACTAACTGCACACCTGTGGTGTGACGTGTGCGGTAACGCTTAGATGTAAGTGTGTTAAAACTTAGGAATTTTCAGTTGATACTTTGCAATGTTTATTAACTGTTGTATACGTGCATACGCGTAAGCCTGGGATTGCACTGAACAATACAGAAAATAAATAACAATGTATATTAAAAATGTTCTATCTCAGAAACCATTAAGAACAAGGCATATATCCATTTCAAGTTTTTTGCTTTAAAGGAGCATTCTTGTCCGATCTCCATACACAGACCATTCCTACTGGGACAGCCCGTATTATCCTGTGACATAACTGTGGTTAGCGTAAAAGCAGGACACTTTCCTACAATCACGACGTTCTGTGGCTGGGCGTCGCTTCCTGCAATCCCATCTAAAGTTAGAGGTGAATGCAGCATAAATTGGTGATGAGGAAAACACGCCATACATTGGCGACCAGGAAAAGTGCTGCAATCCGCCATTAACACACTCATGACGAGGAAAAGCTTAGCCAATTACATAAATTGGCAACGAGGAAACATCCTGCAACCGTACAATTACATAATTTGGCGACAAATTCAGAACAGAAGTGGCACTGCCAATTTTACACTAACTGTCGGAAGAGGAAGCCCGTCATAAACTGGTGACGAATTTTCAAGCGGGTGTAAGACAGGGTCTCTGCCATTACAACATAACTGGCAAACACAAATTCTGGTCGAGTGAATGTGCAGATTTATGCGGTGATACTTTCTTACTACGTGGCCTTTACTTTTCTGATTGTTTAAAACTGTATATGGTCTATTAATTCCGTTTCTTTTTCAAGAAGATTTCAAAGTATTTTGTGTACTTTCTTGTGTTGTATTTTTCAGACATGGCTCAACTGGAACTGCTGCAGCCGATAATGTTCCTTTTACAACAACTCTCGACAATTTAAGAGCTGCATGTTACACAGCCAGCCAAACTAGAAGCTAAGAAGCAGCATTGCCAGAAACCGGAAACTTGAAGAGTGGCTGTATTTTATATCCCGAATGGAACAACATTTCATCACACCTTAAGTACTAGGTGATGTAGACAACACAGATTTCCTTGTTGCTAATCCTGGTCTTGACGTGCTCAATTTCGTTCAAAAGCTGTATTGAGTGACTCTGTCCTACTCAGAAATTACAGATAAATTACAGTCATATCTGGAGGCCCAAATACATGTTGCACTCACCAGGTATAAATTGTTTTAATGTTTCCAGAAACCGGATCAACGTTGTAAAGAGTGGATAACACTATTACAAGGCGTAACTAGAGAGTGTATTTTTCAGTGGGAAAACGACAAGTGTAGTAAGTCGTATACAGATTTCTCATCGGATATATGTTAATCACGCTGTGGCTAGACAGTAAATTAAAGTAAGACCTACATAGTTTAATGAATCCTTCTTTGAAATACGGGCTACGCTTAATTTGGACATGTGAATACAACGCGATACAATGCGACAATGCGACAATGATAACATGTTTACGACACATTAGCAACAGGCGCAGATGGAGCTCAGTACAGCCACATCATGAAATTACAGAGCGTGTGAAGACCACAACGGAATCAAAATTCTGTGAACACCGTCACTAATGTTGAATTAAATTCTTGTACACGCTGTGGGATTTATTATAAGCGATACCAAAGTGATTCAGAATAAAATTTCAAATGCTGTTCACAACGGACACGTACAAAATAATAAACTTTCACTGTATAAGCATAACGAGAATGCAACATTTTCAGTGAATGACAAGGTGCAATCTGTAACTCTCCGAGTTACCAAAGTACCATTACAAGTTCAGATTGGTACGTGCGTACAGGAAAACAGAGGTAAGGAATAGTCAATGAGAAACAGTTACTGCATGTAAAAGATAGTACGTCATGGGATTTATTCGTATTATTCATATTGACGAAAAAGTTGCAAAGTAGCATTCAAGATCAAAGGGCACACAACATGTTTAAGCTGACTGCTGTGCCCCAACTTTACAAAGCACGGAACATTCCCTTTAATTTAAAAAAATGGTTCAAATGGCTCTGAGCACTATGGGACTTAACATCTGAGGCCGTCAGTCCCCTAGAACTTAGAACTACTGAAACCTAACTAACCTAAGGACATCACACACATCCATGCCCGAGGCAGGATTCGAACTTGCGACCGTAGCTGTCGCGCGGCTCCAGAATGAAGCGCCTTTCGTTAAAGAACAGTCACACAGGAACCTCACCGCCTAGAAGAAATGGTATTACAGAATCCATAAGCAGAAGTCAGTGGGCAATGCCACATTACGGATCTGCGGAGATTTCAAAGCGACAGTCAATGCGCAGTCCATTATAGATTCTCATCCAATTTCAAAACCGGAAGAACTAATGTCAAAATTGCCCGCCCGGCTAGCCGCGCGATCTAACGCGCTGCTTCCCGAACGGGAAGGCGTGCCGGTCCCCGGCACGAATCCACCCAGCGGATTAGTGTCGAAGCCCGGTGTGCCGGCCAGTATTTGGATGGCTTTTAAGGGGGTGTTCTATCTGCCTCGACGAATGCTGGCTGGTTCCCCTTATTCCACGTCAGTTTCACTAAGTCGGCGATTGCTGTGCAAACAGTGTCTCCACATACGCGTACACCGTAATTACTCTACGAAGCAAACATTTGGGGTTATACTCGTCTGGTGTGAGACGTTCCCAGGGGGTCCACTGGGGGGCCGAAACGCACAATAACCCTGGGTTCGGTGCGGGGCGGCAGAGGGTGGGTGGACTGCTGTGCCTTGTGTGGGATTGGGAACCACTTAGGGCTACGGCCGGGCGAAGCCTCTCCGTCGTTTCTAGGTTCCCGGTTCAGTACACAATACACGCACAAATACACAATGTCAAAATGGGCAAAGCCTGGTCTTAAGAAAGCCTGTTTACAAAGATACTGATATCCAAAACTTGAGGTAGAACGTAAGTTACGCATGATGTGTCACTGCAAAGTAACATAGCTTGCTGAAACATGGACCATACAAAGAAGTGATACAGTACAGAACGGTACAGTAGATAACTGAAAGTGATGCCACCGTGACTCATGGTGGTTCTCTGGAGAGTACTAACAGCGGTACATCATGCTTACCAGCAATGAATCACAAACATCAGCTGAGTACGGAACGTTGATAGAATCAACGAGGAGAGTTGAAAATGTGTGCCCAACCGGGATTCGTACTCAGAATCTAGTGCTTATTAGGCAGGCGCTCTAACCCGGAAGCCAGCGAGGAGACAGAAATTAGCGCGGTTGCGCGGATTTATCCCAAGCACGCCCCCCGCCCCCTTTCGCCAGCAGACACACATTCTCAACTTACTCCCCATACTAAGAAAGTAGTGCTCGCTGCCCATTAATCTCAATGGTCGCGGCATGGCCTATTCCCGCATGAGTTCGAGCGTATGTGTGCATCCGCACAGAAATGATCATTCGCTTGTGATCGCCGTAATTATACATTTTCGGTGTCTGTTTTCTCGGACATGTCCGGGAAGGGGGGCCGCGCTAATGCCTGCCTAGTAAGCAGGAGATGTCTGGTTCGAATCCCGGTCGGCCACACATTTTCAACTCTCCTCGCTGATTCTATGAACGTCGCGTACACAGCTGATGTTTGTAGTTCATTGAAATTCACGGCTATCACGCTCCACCATGGTGTCTGTTAGCACTAATAATCACCATGCTTGACACAACGTTGGTAACGAGTTCTTGTGATAGGGCGTTCCATTTCTCTACCAGAGCAGTTGACAAATGGTTCAAATGGCTCTGAGCACTATGGGACTCAATTGCTGAGGTCATTAGTCCCCTAGAACTTAGAACTAGTTAAACCTAACTAACTTAAGGACATCACAAACATCCATGCCCGAGGCAGGATTCGAACCTGCGACCGTAGCCGTCTTGCGGTTCCAGACTGCAGCGCCTTTAACCGCACGGCCACTTCGGCCGGCAGCAGTTGACAGCTGCTGGCTGGTAGTTGGTGCATGTTGGTGTGCTGGAATATGTCCACCACACGCACCCCACACGTGCTCGATGGGATTTAAGTAGGGGGAACTGGCAGGAAAGTCTGTTCGCCGAATATACTCCCGTTCCAAGATGTTCTCCACCTGCGGTGCTTGACGCTTTCGGCCATTGTCATCCAGTAAAATGAAACTAGGGCGTAATACATCCTCAAAAAGAAGCGCATGGGGAAAGACCACAGTGTCATGACAACGATGACAGGTGACTGTACCGTATTCAAAGATATGAGGATCAGTATCCGCACACCGTAGCACCTGAACCACAAAAACTATCATGTCACCAGGTTTAAAAAATATTTGTTAAGGGAGAGACGGAAGTGGCGGGAGACTTTGATAGGAGTGCTGTAGTGCAAGTCATCTTCCGGCCGATGTCCGTGCTGCTAGCGGCGCGTCTGAATGGATGCAGGAGTTGGCTGGCAGCGCGTCTCGGTGGCAGCGTGGAGGCGGCGGGCCGTGGCCAGAGATGAACATCTGGTGCTTAGAAGCCAAGTCTCACCAGGGCCACAATCGATGTTCCTGCTCGGCATCTCCAAGTGAAGCAGTCTCTTCTATCGAGCCCCACCGGAAAGTCAGCTCTCTTTGTTAGAGCTCTTCTGCAGAGCTATCTTCCTAGACATGGCCTAGCACCCCATTGGCAAGCTTGTATCGTTATTCTGGCCAATCAAATTATTGTTCAACATCCTTGTTAACGGCGTTGCCACAGTGGTAACACCGGTCCCCATCAGATCACCGAAGTTAAGCGCTGTCGGGCTTGTTTAGCACTTCGATGGGTGACCGTCAAGGTATGCCGAGCGCTGTTGGCGAATGGAGTGCACTCAGCCTTTGTGAGGCCAACTGAGGAGCTACTTGATTGAGAAGTGGCGGCTACAGTCACGTCTGGGGGAGTGTCAGCACACCGCTGACCACATACCCCTCCATATCCCCATGAAGTGACGGCTATCGGCTGAGGATGACAAAACGGTTAGGCTGCACCGTAGGGCCTTCCGAGGCCTGTTCGGAATAAGTTATCAACTACACTACCAGCCATTAAAATTGCTACACCACGAAGATGACGTGCTACAGACGTGAAATTTAACCGACAGCAAGAAGATGCTGTGATACGCAAATGATTAGCTTTTCAGAGCATTCACACAAGGTTGGCGCCGGTGGTGAAACCTACAACGTGCTGACATGAGGAAACTTTCCAACCGATTTCTCAAACACAAACACCAATTGACCGGCGTTGCCGGGTGAAACGTTGTTGTGATACCTCGTGTAAGGTGGAGAAATGCGTACCTCAACGACGAACCTGACTGCACGAATGGCAAAACGTCATTTTTTCGGATGAATCCGGGTTATATTTACAGCATCATGATGGTCGCATAGGTGTTTGGCGACATCGCGGAGAACGCACATTGGAAGCGTGTATTCGTCACCGCCATACTGGCGTATCACCCGGCGAGATGGTATGGGGTGCCATTGGTAACATGTCTCGATCACCTCTTGTTCGCATTGGCGGCACTTTGAACACTGGACATTACATTTCAGATGTGTTACGACCCATGGCTCTACCCTTCATTCTATGCCTGCTAAACCCTACATTTCAGCAGGATAATGCACGACCGCATGTTGAAGGTCCTGTACAGGCCTCTCTGGATACAGAAAATGTTCGACTGCTCTCCTGGCCAGCACATTCTTTAGATCTCTCACCAATTGAAAACGTCTGGTCAATGGTGGCTGAGCAACTGGCTCGTCACAATACGCCAGTCACTACTCTTGATGAACTGTGGTATCGTGTTGAAGCTGCAAGGGCAGCTGTAACTGTACACACCATCTAAGCTCTGTTTGACTCAATGCCCAGGCGTATCAAGGCCATTATTGCGGCCAGAGGTGGTTGTTCTGGGTACTGATTTCTCATGATCTATGCACCCATATTGCGTGAAAATGTAATCACATGTCAGTTCTAGTATAATATATTTGTTCAATGAATACCCGTTTATCATCTGCATTTCTTCTTGGTGTAGCAATTTTAATGGCCGGTAGTGTATTTCGTGTCGTCCATAATTCTCCCGGCAAAAGGACCACACACAAGCACCAATATAGTTGTCCGCAAGCAGCGTATCGCCCATTAAGAAATTGCCGTCCAGTGATCTGTGGTCGTGTCCATTTGTCATCTCCGCTTTTTATTCGCAAACATCTGATTTTCTCTAGCTTGACAGTATGTGTATGGGTGCGTCAACGCCCCGATAGCTCTCCTGACGAACCGTGTGTTATAGCCCTGGGGCATCTCTCGGCGTGCGCCACCACAGGGTGAAGGGTGTTACCTGGTCCGGTCTCAGGCGGCTATTGTGTCTGGGCGGCAGGCTGACGGTTTCGTCTGGCCAATAAGTTACAAGATTCGTAAAAAGCTCGGTGGAGGAGCGAAGTGTCAATAGCGGGGTAGATACAAGTAAAACTATTAGAAGCCTGTAAAATTTTATGTTTGCAGGAGACTGTTTAAGGTCAGATAGATTAATGTGGCAACAAAGAAGCGTTGCTAATAAGGAAGGTAATGAAACAAAAGGACAGAGTGGTCGGTCAAATATTACGTCATGAATAGTTGCAGGTACATGTTGTCGTAGATATGGCAGAAGGGAAGATTCGTAGAGGCAGGACTAGATGTGAGTACATAAGGCAGATAGTTCACGATGTAGGAGGCAGCAGTCGTGTTGAAATGAAAGGGGTGGTTAGTGAATGATAGCAGTTACGCACAGAGTCAAACGAATCCTAGAGCTGTTGAGCGAAACACCAACCCCCGGCTCTAGACACTGCAGGAATCGCCGGACATCTGTCACAAAGGCAGGGGTGCCCTGTTGACCTGGAATACATCCTTGTTTGCTATGTTTTGCATCTGTATCAAGTAGAAGAAGTAAACGTCACAGAGTCTGTAAAACAAGAAAGGGAAACACGAATGAATTCCGCCGTAGTATACGGGCTGCTACTGAAGCGCACAAAACAAATCCGCTTTGTCCAATTTGCCAAAGGGTCTTGCGCGTTGAATATTTCCATTTTTGAATATTATTCGAGTTAAGATACTGGTCCATTTCAATACCTGTCATCATGCCTGACGTCAATATCAATGGCACCGCCTACAGATAGATGAAGGAGCACAAAACTTTTTTTTTTTTTTGTACGATGTGTTAAGAAGAGTGAAAGAAATTTATGCATGCGCTTCAGGTTTATTTATTTACACGCTTGATTCCTTGGGCTCATGGAAGTGGAAGGGGCATCTCACGTAACGAATCGATACGCGCCTTTCACAATTCAACGGATGCGCAGCGCAGTGAAAATGTGTCACAGCATACAACAGCTCCTGCAGGTTCGTATCTGTTTGGACGTGCTCAGTTGCGCCGTCTTACTCCTATTATGACTGATCAAATAATAAAGTCTTTTAATAAGTTCGTCGTTATCGTCTAAGAGGTGTTAGGTAATTAACCGCTGCGTCTCCACAAAGTTTATACCCATGGCATCCGTTTTGAGTTGTAGTTCAGGAATTTCTATAATAGTTATTCAATTCAAACGCTGTTTCCATCCATTCTGTACTGAGCTGCTTCCTTATTAACAGTATGATTTTTTCAACGCATTATGAACTCTTTAATTCTTCATTAACCTCGTTTGGTTTATTTATCCAATTCTTGCTTCCATACAATAGTAAAGGTATCCCCATAGTTTTAATAAAACATGAGTTTTTGAAATCTTTTCCAGTTTTATAGTTTATTGTTCTACTTATTGTTCTACGCATTGCTCGATATTTGTGCAACTTTTCATCTACATTATTGTTATAAACAGTCGAGGTATTCAGAACGTGTCATCTGTTCAAACATTTGGTTGTTAATTGCCATCTTCAATGACATTAGATATTTATGTTGAACGACCATAACCTTTTGCGTAATGAAATTTTAGGATAGTATTCTGTTCAACAAAGGAATTCGCCAAACATCCGTGCAAATTGAGAAATTATTTTATTTTATTTTCGCTTCCGGTTCCGGCAATTCAGTATGCTACCTTCAGGCCCCTGCATAATAAAAACAGTGTGTATGTAGTGTACTGTACATCAAGCTGCACCACAGCAGACTTAACACAAAGTCACGGGTAATAATAAAAGTACTTAAAACCTATAAAATGCAAGTAGCAGTATTAAGACAAGTACCTGTGCACATACAATGAAATAAAATGGAATATGTGGACATGCTGGTTAGAATTGAAACTTTTAACATCACATAGTTATAAGAGAAAATTCTAACCCGCCAGGGTAGGCGAGAGCGCTAACGCGCTGCTTCCTGGACTCGGGTAGGCACGCCGGCTCCGGATCGAATCTGCCCGGCGGATTAACGACGAGGGCCGTTCTGTCGGTCAGCCTGTATGTGGCTTTTAGGCGGTTTTCCACATCCCGCTAGGTGACTACCGGGCTTGCCCCCACGTTCCGCCTCAGCTACATTACTCGCAGACATTTGACAAACGTTCACACTATTTCCTGGTCTACACTAGACGCAGACAGCTGGGGTACACTACTTCCGTCCCGGGGGGTTTGGGGTGGCGGCAGGAAGGGCATCCAGCCACCCTGGCCGGCCGCGGTGGTCTAGCGGTTCTAGGCGCTCAGTCCGGAACCGCGCGACTGCTACGGTCGCAGGTTCAAATCCTGCCTCGGACATGGATGTGTGTGATGTCCTTAGGTTAGTTAGGTTTAAGTAGTTCTAAGTTCAAGGGGACTGATGACCACAGATGTTAAGTCCCATAGTGCTCAGAGCCATTTTGAACCAGCCACCCTCTGCAACTAACACTGCCAAATGAGTAGTAACACAGCCGACCCCGCATTGGCGCGGAATAAAGGCCCCAAGAAAGAAAGAAAGTTATAAGAGAAAATTATCTTTGTCCAAGTGTTAAGTTCATTACATTGAGAGGATATGGTCTATGAGCTTGAAACATTAAAAGTTACTGAATACAGCAGAAAACAATTTTTGCTATCATTAATACAATCAACAGTGCTGTTTTTTGCAGTACTCAAAGTAGGGTAGTCCATACTGAGCGCATGGGAAAGAGGCGGAGATTAGTCATGAATTAAAATAAATCTTAAATTACAGTTACCGTGAAATGCGCGACCGTGCTGATCATTGACTTCCGAGGGACTGTAGCGAACACCACACAACACAACATCACAGCATAACACATCACATCACAGAGCTTGCTGCGACTCTCGAATGTAATCTTTCATGTTCAGATGTTGTCTACAACTTTCTGTCCCCTGTACACAACTGGCTGTTGTGAAAAGACTTTAGTGCATAAGAATCTCGAAATCGATTAGGATATTACTAATTTAATTCGAAGGTCTAAGACTTTTGCTTACTGTAAATCTTCGTTGTAAAGTTTGTTGGTATCACATCCAACTTTTGTTCTGAAACATAAAAAATCTTTCCAATTTAGTTTTTTTCTGTGCGTATCTTACGAATCTAAGGAGATGGGACCTGGATAAACTGACTAAACCAGAGGTTGTACAGAGTTTCAGGGAGGGCATAAGGAAACAATTGACAGGAATGGGGGAAAGAAATACAGTAGAAGAAGAATGGGTAGCTCTGAGGGATGAAGTAGTGAAGGCAGCAGAGGATCAAGTAGGTAAAAGGACGAGGGCTAGTAGAAATCATTGGGTAACAGAAGAAATATTGAATTTAATTGATGAAAGGAGAAAATATAAAAATGTAGTAAATGAAGCAGACACAAAGGAATAAAAAAGTCTCAAAAATGAGATCGTCAGGAAGTGCAAAATGGCTAAGCAGGGATGGCTAGAAGACAAATGTAAGAATGTAGACGCTTATCTCACTAGGCGTAAGATAGATACTGCCTACAGGAAAATTAAAGAGACCTTTGGAGAAAAGGTCGATGAGTATTTTCCGTGAAATACCAAACAAAATAACAGCAACTGAGCTATGTTACAAGAAGAGTGCTTACAAAATGTGAGTTACATTAAGTGTAACCTAAGCACAACATAAATACCGAATAATTAGTATTACAAAAAAATTTCCGTGGTCATGAAAGCGGACGCTAAAATCAGTGTGATACTGCAGCTGGCGTACTACTATTTCCGTCGCCAAGAATACCATTTAATGTTATTCGTCATGTGGTAGCTAAGTGGGACTGGAACACTAAGGTTGTCTTCGGCTCTGGTATTCGTACCACAGGAAGTGATGCCTACCCGATCATATTTTTCACGTAATAACCAGTTCCCTCAGTTTTCTGCGTCTGGACGCGATGGAGTGTGTGCATACATAGATCGGCTGGAGGGAGGGGGAAGGGGATTGTTCCACCGATTAAACTCACTGAAAGTGCGCTATCAGTTGCTATCTTGTGGCTCTTCAATAACTGAATTATAAGTGCCACAGCGAATGTAGTTCTGAGACACATCCATAAGTAAAAAAGCGTACGAGATACGAAGAGCAAAGAAACTGTAAAATCTATATTTTCGCAGTTGTTATTCGTGAGAAACAATGCGCCAAAGAAGCTTAGTCCTGTAATAGCAGTGATTTCTTAAAATTTTTTTGCTTAATAACCAGAGATGTTGTAATATTTCAGTTGATTTTAGTTATTATGCTGCTCTGTCTTCTGACGAGGTAGCCATAATATATGAGGGGGACATGCGTGTTAAAGCGTCATGTGTTCGAATGTTACATGGGAAGCGAACCCATTAAAGCTTCTGCTCCGTAGCAGTTCTCTATTTCTATTCCTAAAAAACTGTCCTCGCGTGCATATTGCCTCGGACGGTGCACAAGAGGCGCCAAGGCTATTCCGAAGTTCGACTTGGATGCAGGTGGTCGATCGCCGTCGCCGCAGGCAACCGTATACACAGGTCGGCAGCGCGGGTAGTAGATGCATCAGGCGGCACTTCAGCCTGTGATGTCCGTTTCGTCGCACTTAACGCGTTAAGCTTCCTACATTCCTTTGGGAGCAAACGTAAATGTAAACGTAAAATGTTCAGAGTGCATGAAATGAATTTTAGAACATCACGACGAAACTGCTAATTAAATGAGTATCACACTTCAAGATGGCAATAAAGTGGCGAAACTAGTAATGTGAATATCGTAATAATTAGTTGATTTTGACGTTATAAATTATTGTGTAAACATTTGTAAGGTCGCATGATTCCGTTCAACAACTGATCATGACTTATTAATACTGGAAACTTAAATTGACCTAGACAAGGAAATAATGGAAAGTCCTAAATTTAGAGGTATTGTGATGTGAACGACAAAAAAATGGTTCAAATGGCTCTGAGCACTATGGGACTCAACTGCTGAGGTCATTAGTCCCCTAGAACTTAGAACTAGTTAAACCTAACTAACCTAAGGACATCACAAACATCCATGCCCGAGGCAGGATTCGAACCTGCGACCGTAGCGGTCTTGCGGTTCCAGACTGCAGCGCCTTTAACCGCACGGCCACTTCGGCCGGCTTGTGAACGACAGAACTATATCGCGTCCACTCATTGCGGTTTCACCACGGAACACATTTATAAGTGATCACCTAAATAGTACTACATCAAATTCTTGTAGAATATAATTCGTATAAAATAATTTTAATATCTAAGCACGCAGTAGTTCACAACTGCAAATTATTCCACTCTATGAAATAGTTGGAAATCTCCTTCCGTCTGCCTAGCACCTGGCTTCCCACGTTTGTTCAGGAGACAATATTAACGTGCGTTCACGATACGTTATGAACTCTTAGGTACATTCCAGTGCAGAAATAGTGGGGGGAAAGTGGCGGTGAGTGTGATGTGTTGAAGGAGGTAACGTTGTGTTAGTGATGTACGACACTGCAGTATTTCTTTTTCAAAACCCCAACGTTTGAAATATGAACAATTCCTTGTTTAACTGATCGTGTAGACAATAGAACGGTATCCTTTTTCAGAGAATGGTCTTGCAACTTCAGAATTAGAAGTTATCTAGAGACGGAAGGATTTCCGAATCGTCAGTAGCTCCATCTGTTCCTTTCAGTTCATAATTGTAAATGGCAGAAACGTGCAGACTCTTAACAACTGTCAGCACGCTACCTACGACTGACTACCTCTGAGGCTGCGAGGTGCTTCTCAAGACTAAAAACTTTATAAAGACGTTTTTAAGGGGCATTGTGATTTAGACTGGGTTGAGTTCATTAGCGATGATCTTGACAGAAAATAATGTGATTCAAACCGTATCTAATTTCATTGAAAATGTTGTTTGCTTCAAATAGAGATAGATGAATGGACTTAGTGCAAAAGAACTGCGCACAGATGTGTATCTTCGTCGTTTAAAGATGATAGTGACCGAATTCCGTTTAATTCATTCGATTAGTATTTGGTATTATATCGCTGTGTATTTCGTAAGGAGATTTTCAAAACTATTCGTGAGTTCCGATTTTCCTTTTCAGTGTACTGCCTGAGACAAAAGACCAATTATTCGATGGTTTTTATCAACGAAGACCAACCTCTGCAACCGGGGTTGCGGTCGCGCTCAATCCAGAGGTAGTCGGTTCGAGTTCTGGTGGTGGAAGAAATATTTTACTGCTAGTGTTTAGTCGGCAATGGAAGTAAAGATGATGGCATTAACGTCCTAGTCACCAGACTTTGCTCCAATATCCTGAGTAAGATTACAAACCTCTCTGCGATCAGTTGGGAATTTATTATCGCTAGTGGTTGGCCAGCAAGGGCAGAAAGGATGTTGGCGTAACCTTCCTAGTCAGCAGACTTAGTTCTGATATCCTGGGTTACAATATACTCCTCTCCGCTATCAGTTGAGAATGCGAGTGTTCAGCCATCAATGGGAATAAAGGTAGTGGCTTAAACTTCCTAGTCATCAGACTTTGGATCACTATTCTAGGTTACAATAAAAACTTCTCTGCAATGACTGAGAAATTTTATGGCTTGTGTTTGGTTGCCAAGGAGAGTAACGGTGGTGTGTAAACGTATAAGTAACCAGACTTCGCTCCAATATCCAGTGTTATGTTACAAACCTCTCCGCAATGACGCGAGAATTTTTTATCGCTAGTGTTTGGCCGGCAGTGGAAGTAAAGATGACGGCGCATACTTCTTAGTCACCAGACTTTGCTCCAATATCCTGTGTTACATTACAAACCTCTCCACAAATAGATGAAGATTTCTTATAGCTTGTGTTTGACTACCTTTGGGAGTGAAAATGGTGGCGTAAACTTCCAAGTCACGAGACTTCACTCCAATATCCTGGTTTACATTACATACCTCTCAGCAATGAGTTGAGAAATTTTATTGCTAGTGTTTGGCTGGCAATGGAGCAAACGACTTGGCATAACGTTCCTACTCACCTGACTTTGCTGCACTGTCCTCGGTTACATTACAAACCTTTTCGCAAGGAGATGAGTGATATGAGATAGCTAACAGTGATCAGTCCGTCAGCTGGGGACGTTATGTCAGACCGTCTCCTACGTGCAGTTAAACGGGTGTAGGCTATGTGACAACACCGTCTTTCCTGCATCCATAACACCGTAGCACCAACTTGAACAAGCACTAAATACAGTCATTCACATGGCACTAGTTCACACCCGTTCCGTAGCACCAACTTGAACAAGCACTAAATACAGTCATTCACATGGCACTAGTTCACACTCGTTGCTCGATGACGCGTCTGAGGATGCCAGCAGAAAACCCTGCCCAGGACGGCAATGCGAGGTTCTGCTCCCAACGCTCGTTTTCTTGAGTGTGGGAGTGACATTTACAAGAGCAAAATTCTTCAGTAACTTTTGGTGAACAGCATGATAAACAATTTTGGTAAACATTTTTGGAAAACAGTGATCAATTAATTATTATATTTTGACTAAAGTTCAGTCTTGATCACACTATTTATGTTTTAATGATATAGGTAACCGGTTTCGGTTCTTTTTACAAAACCATCATCAGACCCATGGTTCCCTTAGGATGGTAGGCGGAGCGTAGCAGCGAGGAGAGCTCCGCATACCATCCTAAGGGAACCATGGGTCTGATGATGGTTTTGTAAAAAGAACCGAAACCGGTTACCTATATCATTAAAACATAAATAGTGTGAACAAGACTGAACTTTAGTGAAAATATAGCATGATAAACGACGCAAAATACAGGTTGTGAACACAGGCGAGGTCCTTGATATAGTTTCACAGTCGATCGGACACACAACAACAAAGTCTCTGAACTAACGAAAATTAGTATCATGTAAATTCCATTTTTGTATTCATTAAACCTACTTACGAGAACAGTACAGTATTGCTGATTGCCTGCTGATTCCATTGATACTATACAATCGTTCAGTTTAATTAATTACCTCAAATTTCCCTAACATGAACTGGAACTAAAGACCATGGTAGGAGATTAGGTTCTGTTGCGACCAGTCCATTTACTTCTTTAAAAAATTACATCGCATATGAACAAGGGAGGCCGTTGCACAGTATTCATATTCAATTAAAACCCTATTTTTTCAAAATAACATTTATTCAGCAGATACCGAAAGACAAAAGACCATGTTTTACACCCACAACTGTAATCCAAACGCATCAGATGAATTAATGTTACTAAGATATAAATCAGAAAATTAAATAATACGTAACTTTATGAATTTTATGCACTCGAAAAATATAAAGGCAGTTTTGGTATCGGTATGAATATTCCTTTAAGATGAGAAATTTTATACATAAATTCTCAATCCTTTTAAAGTTCTTAAAAATTTCACTTATTTTCGAAGATAGGAGGCAGGTTACAGAATATTATAGTGGACTCAAGTCTGATTGCTACGTCACTAATATGCGTTCAACCCAATTTAATTTGCAGCTGATAACCTCTTTTACATTAATACTGTGATAAATGAAAGTAAATCTAAACAGCTTAATCCTATCATTAAATACTATTTTATACTTCGTTTTGTGACGTGATATCCCTCCAACTGGTGCATAGTGCGATGTCTTTCGATACATTTTGGATAGATACAGACTGAACCAATGTTGTTGCAAGTGATATTTTAATTTTTGTGAATGCTAAGAAAATGTAATCTGGCAACCGCGTGAGAACGGGTACGTTACCCGTCACGAGCGACTTCTATGGTTGTTTACAAAATAAATCCTGGGCTACGAATACATGTTCCCATTTATCAATATTGTGGTGTCACCGCCAGACACCACACTTGCTAGGTGGTAGCCTTTAAATCGGCCGCGGTCCGTTAGTATACGTCCGACCCGCGTGTCGCCACTGTCAGTGATTGCAGACCGAGCGCCACCACACGGCAGGTCTAGAGAGACGTCCTGGCACTCGCCCCAGTTGTACAGCCGACTTTGCTAGCGAAGCTATACTGACCAATACGCTCTCATTTGCCGAGACGATAGTTAGCTTAGTCTTCAGCTACTTCATTTGCTACGACCTAGCAAGGCGCCATTACCAGTTTATATTCAGTGTAATAATGTCTAAACAAGAGCGATGTTCTCCAATTGTGGATTAAAGTTTAGTATTCCAAGAACTACGTTCTTTTCTTTACAGGATAATTACTTTACCTTGTTCCAGACCTCACGCCAATCTGCGTGAGCTTAACGCGTGCCATTCGGCTATCTTACAGTGGCTTGGCTGTCTGGCCAAGTCACTACAAATATTTACGAGTACATCGAACACAAATAGGAACCTCGACAGCACAAGTGAGCTTCGAGACTAGAGACATGAAATTGACCTCAGACATCAAATTCACCACATTCCATTATCCTCTTCTGTGGCAACCTCTTCATCTCACACTTACACAAAGTGTTGAATGTTGGTTCGATATAGTCCAATCTCTGTTCTACCCTACAGTTTTTCTCCTATACCGCTTTCTCCTGTACCACGAAAGCTAGTCCTTGATGTTTTAACACAAGTCCTATCTTTCTGTCCCTTTTTTCGTGTTTCCCATATATTCCATTCTTCGACAATTCCACGGACTACTTCCACATTTCGTATTTTCTCAGTCCATCTAATTTTAAACATTCTTCTATAGCAGCACATCTCGAACGCTTCGATTCTCTTCTTTTCCGGTTTTCTCACCGTGATAATTCAACTCCATATAATGCTCTGCTGGAGACGTACATTCTCAGACATATCTTTCTTAAAAAAGGCCAATGTTTGATACTAGTAGTATTCTCTTGGCCAGGAATGCCCTCTACGCCTGCGCTATTTTACTTTCATGTCCTCCTTGCGTTGTCCGTCATACATAATTTTTCTTCCAAGGTAGCAGAATTACTTTATTGCGTTTACTTCATAGTCCTCAGTTTTGACGTCAAAGTTCTGCTACTCCTCATTCATTTCCTCTTTCTTCTGTTTACTGGCAATGCATATACTGTACTCAGTAGACTTCATTGTGTTCAGTAAATCCTCTAATTCTTCCTAGCTTTCACTGAGAATGACAGTGCCATCAGCAAATATTATCATCTATCCTTTCACACTGAATAATAATCACACTCTTGAACCTCCTTTTTATATTCGTCATTGCTTTTTCGATGTACAAATTGAACAGCAATGGAGAGACTGAATCAGTGCCTCACAACCCCCTTATAGCCCGAGAACTTCGTTGTTAGTCTTCTACTCTACTTGCTTCTTCTTGGTTTTCATACATATCTTGTATTACCCATCTTATGGCTTATACCTAACTTCTTGAGAATTTCGAGTGCCTTGCTCCACTTTACACTATGAAACGTTTTCTCTTGGGGGCAAATCAAATGAACACGTCTTGATTTGTCTTAAATATTGCTTCTATTATCAACTGCTTCTGTGGTGCCTTTATCTTTTCTAAAGTCAAACTGATCGTCATCTAACATATCTTTTCCATTCCACTGTACATTATTTTTGCCAGCAGCTTGGATGCACGAGATGTTAGGCCGATTGTGCTATAATTCTTGCACTTATCTGTCCTTACTGTCATCGGGATTATGGGGATGATATTTTTTCCGAACGTCTGATGATATGTCCCCGGTCTCATTGAGTCTGCCCGCCAGCTAGAACTGTCGTTTGTTTACCGCTTTCCGCAACGACCTCGGAAATTCCGAAGGTATGTAATCTATCCCTTCCGCCCTATCTGGTCGCATACCTTCCAAAACTCTGACTCCAATACTGGGTCCCGTATGTCTCCGTGTTACTAGAGGAAGCCGAAATGCAGGCGTTTTAGCTCACGCAGGTTGGCGTGAAGAGGGAAGAACTATACTGACGTGAGGTCTGGAACATGACAAGGAATGAGAATTCAGAAAGCGGACGTAATTAGTTTCATACCATCATGAACGTCGCTCTTGACGGTACATGATTCACAATATTATCTGTTCAGAATAGTAACTGAATATGGCGCCTTGCTAGTCGTAGCAAATGATGTAGCTGAAGGCTATGCTAAACTGTCGTCTCGGCAAATGAGAGCGTATGTAGACAGTGAACCATCGCTAGCAAAGTCGGCTGTACACCTGGGGCGAGTGCTAGGGAGTCTCTCTAGACTAGACCTGTCGTGTGGCGGCGCTCGGTCTGCAATCACTGATAGTGGCGACACGCGGGTCCGACGTATGCTAACAGACCGCGGCCGATTTAAAGACTACCACCTAGCAAGTGTGGTGTCTGGCGGTGGCACCACATCCTGTATCAACTCCCGTTTCTTCTTCAGTTACTTCATCCGACGTTTCCTCGTCGTCATAGAGACCTTCGACGTAGTCCCTTCACATGTCTGCGGTCTCCCTCGCGTTTAGCAGTGGATGCTATATTTAATGCGGGTGTAGAGGTTCTTTTTCTATCGACCGTAAGCATAGGTAAGGCCACAGCGCACCATAGGGAGCCTGGTACGTGACACGAACATGCAGAATGGCTCGCGCCCTACAAGGCGACTGGGAGAGGCGACGGACGGAGACTCACCTCGGGCGTGACGAAGTAGCTGGGGCTCTTCTCGATGGTGATCTGGCCGCGGAACGAGTGCGGCATCTTGCGGCGGTACCAGTCCAGGCCGCGCCGGTAGTTGTCGTCGCGGTCGAAGAAGTGCACCTCGCCGGCCGCCTTCTGCACGCGCGGGTGCAGCGCCAGCATCTCGAGCAGCGCGCGCGTCCCGCACTTGCGCACGCCTGCGGGCAGACGAAGGAGGGCCGAGCTGTAGCACGCAGATTATACACTCATCCACTGCTCCCACACACTGTAGCACTTCCACTTCATAAAAGTAAATGAGATCGAGGTTACCGTTCCATTTTATTTGAAAACATCGATGTAGATAATCTTTATGCTGCGATTCATTACTACCAGGGTCACTCCAAAAGAAATGCACACTATTTTTGTAAAAATATAGTTTTCATTCCGCATGTGTGAAAGTTTTACAGTGTGTAGATACATCCTTCCCGCTTGTTTTCAAACTTAGTTCAACCTCTTCCCGTGAGTGGTGCCGTCACAGTATGTCTTCAAGATGGCTGCTACACTTGACGTTCGTCAGAAGCAACGTGTTGTCATAGAATTCCTGTGCTGTGAAAAAGAGACAGTGGGAAACATCCACAAGAGGTTGAAAAAGATGTATGGAGATGCTGCTGTCGATCGCAGAGCAGTTAGTCGGTGGGCAAGCAGGTTACGTGATGAAAGCGGGCACGACAATATGGAGGATTGTCCTCGCATCGGCAGGCCTCGTACTGCACACACTCCAGACATTGTGCAGAGAGTTAACGAATTGTTGATTGCTGACAGACGCATCACAGTGAACGAATTGTCACGCTACGTTCGGATAGGGGAAGGAAATGTTCGCAGAATACTGAAACTGTTGGCGTTAAATAAGGTTTGTGCCAGGTGGGCTCCCAGGATGTTGACAGTGGCTCACAAAGCAACAAGAAAAACGGTATGCAGCGAAATTTTGGAACAGTGCGAGAATGGTGGAGATGAATTTCTTGGAAGAACTGTGACAGGTGATGAAACATGGCTCCATCATTTTTCACCAAAGACGAAGAGGCAATCAAAGGAGTGGCATCATGAAAATTCACCCGAGAAAAAAAAAAAAAATTCAAAACCACACCTTCTGCTGCAAAAGTTATGGATACGGTGTTTTTCGATTCCGAAGGACTCTTGCTTGTGGACATCATGCCAACTGGAACCACCATAAATTCTGATTCATATGTGACGATAATGAAGAAACTTAAAGCTCGACTGAGTCGTGTTCGACCACATCGGCAAAAGCAGGATGTTTTGCTGTTGCACGACAATGCACGGCCATATGTCAGTCAAAAATCCATGGAAGCGATCACAAAACTCGGATGGGCAACAGTGAAACACCCACCTTACAGTCCTGACTCCATGTGACTATCATCTCTTTCGGAAACTGAAAGACTCTCTTCATGGAACAAGGTTTGAATATGATGTCTCCCTTGTGCACGCTGCCAAACAGTGGCTCCAACAACTTGGTCCAGAATTTTACCGTGCGGGTATAAAGGTGCTGGTTCCAAGATGGCATAAGGCAGTTGAGAGGAATGGAAATTATGTGGAGAAACGAAAATATTGTTCCTAAAGGGTGTATCTACACACTGTAAAACTTTCAGACATGTAGAATAAAAGATGGATTTTTTTTAAAAAAATACTGTGTATTACTTTTGGAGTGACCCTTGTATATGCAAATATGCTAACACTGTAAGTTATCCCTTACGTGAAGTTCAATATGGAGGCTCTGTTGGAAAAAATTACCAAGAGTAAATGCTAACAGTGTGCAACTGAAGAGTGTAATCCAAAAACCTGCTAAGTGTCAGAAATGTAGCACAGAAGTTATCCTTTTAAATTTTAATATTAAATATAGTCCACACTAAATAGGACAGTTGTGGGTAGATTGTTTGCCGGAAAAAAATTAGTACACCCTTTTAGAGATTTTCAACCCACTTAAGATTTATGTTTCAATAGTGCATATGGAGTACAAGAAATCAATACATTTACCCAACAATGGCACATGCGGTTCGGAGGTACCAGGTATCAACCAATGCTTAAACACCCATATTAGTACGTAGTGTATCCCCCACGGGCGGCAATGCCGAAGCTGACTCTATCATCTAGCCAATCATACACGTCGCGAATACTGTCCTGGGATCCGTTATTCCACGCCTGCTCGACCTGTTCACGTAGTTCTGTAAGAATTGTCGGTTGACGAGTCGCATAAGTCACTTCTCGCAGCATCATATTCCACAGGTGCTCTATTAGAGACAAGTCCAGTTGTATACTTAAATGGATATGGTGTCTGTTCTTTCGGGCATGTCCGAAAGAACAGACACCATTGATGCAGGCGTCTAGAACGAAATTAGAATTATATATTAACACCTTCAGCTGCTGACGGGCGTTGATATATCGACGGGGACAGGTGAAAATGTATGCCCCGACCGTGACTCGAACCCGGAATCTCCTGCTTACATGGCAGACGCTCTATCCATCTGAGCCACCGAAAGAGCAGACACCACATAAACATAAGTATATAGTTCTGGCAATACTGGCCATGACCTCCTTCTTCTGTGCGGCTGCACACATATTAAACGAACTCTTACAGGAATTTGTAAGAATGTCTTCCATGAGTAAATGTGTTGGGTAGGGACACTGCGAATGTAGTGTGTGGACTTACAAGGTGAAAATGTGGGTCTCGCAGGAGGCGTGCGAGAAATAGTCCCTGCAGTCGCACTATCCTCTGTGCCCTCGGTGGCTCAGATCTATAGAGCGTCTGCCATGTAAGCAGGAGGTCCAGGGATCGAGTCCCGGTCAGGGCACACATTTTCAGCTGTCCCCGTTGATATACACTCTGGCCATTAAAATTGCTACACCCCGAAGATTACGTGCTACAGACGCGAAATTTAACCGACAGAAAGGAGATGCTGTGATATGCAAATGATTAGCTTTTCAGAGCATTCACACAAGGTTGGCGCCGGTGGCGACATCTACAACGTGCTGACATGAGGAAAGTTTCCAACCGATTTCTCATACACAAATAGCAGTTGACCAGGAAAGTTTCCAACCGATTTCTCATACACAAATAGCAGTTGACCAGCGTTGCCTGGTGAAACGTTGTTTTGATGCCTCGTGTAAGGAGGAGAAATGCGTACCATCACGTTTCCGAATTTGATAAAGGTCGGATGTAGCTTATCGCGATTGCGGTTTATCGTATCGCAACATTGCTGCTCGTGTTGGTCGAGATCCAGTGACTGTTAGCAGAATATGAAATCGGTGGGTTCCGGAGGGTAATACGGAACACCATGCTGGATCCCAACGGCCTCGTATCACTAGCAGTCGAGATGACTTATCAGCATGGCTGTAATGGATCGTGCAGCCACGTCTCAATCCCTGAGTCAACAGATGGGGACGTTTGCAAGACAACCATCTGCACGAACAGCACGAACAGCTCGACGACGTTTGCAGCGGCGTGGACTATCAGCTCGGAGACCATGGCTGCAGTTACCCTTGACGCTGCATCACAGACAGGAGAGCCTGCGATGGTGTACTCAACGACGAACCTGGGTGCACGAATGGCAAAACGTCATTTTTTCGGATGAATCCAGGTTCTGTTTACAGCATCATGATGGTCGCATCCGTGTTTGGCGACATCGCGGTGAACGCACATTGGAAGCGTGTATTCGTCATCGCCGTACTGGCGTATCACCCAGCGTGACTGTATGGGGTGCCATTGGTTACTCGTCTCGGTCACCTCTTGTTCGCACTGACGGCACTTTGAACAGTGGACGTTACATTTCAGATGTGTTACGACCCGTGGGTCTACCCTTCATTCGATTCCTGTCAAACCCTACATTTCAGCAGGATAATGCACGACCGCATGTTGCACGACCTGTACGGGAATTTCTGGATACAGAAAATGTTCGACTGCTGCCCTGGCCAGCACGTTCTCCAGATTCTCTCCAATTGAAAGCGTGTGGTCAATGGTGGCCGAGCAACTGGCTCGTCACAATACGCCACTCACTACTCTTAACGAACTGTGGTATCGTGTTGAAGCTGCATGGGCAGCTGTACCTGTACACGCCATCCAAGCTCTGACTCAATGCCCAGGCGTATCAAGGTCGTTATTGCCGCCAGAGGTGGTTGTTCTGGGTACTGATTTCTCAGGATCTATGCACCCAAACTGCGTGAAAATGTAATCACATGTCAGTTCTAGTATAATACATTTGTCCAATGAATACCCGTTTATCATCTGCATTTCATCTTGGTGTAGCAATTTTATTGGCCAGTAGTGTATATCAACCCCCTTCAGCAGCTGAAGGCATTAATACATAATTCTGAAGTTCAGCTATCGTGCTGGTCTTGCAGAGCGCGTTGAGTTTCAGGGGCAGTACGTGGGCGAGGATTATCCTCTGGGAAAACACACCTTTCTGTTGCAAGGACGGAAAAGGAACGGGTCTAAAAACATTCTGCATCTAGCAACCGCTGATTAGAGTCCCCTTCAGAAGCACCAAAGCTGAACGAGAGTTGTAGCTTATCGCACCCCAGCCCATAAGGCCTGCAGCGAGGCCAGTGAGTCGTGGACGAATGCGCTCTGCCAGACAGCGCTCCTCAGGTCTGTGTCGTAAGCGCAAATGAGCATCACTTACGTACAGGCTAAATACGTTTTTCTGCTTTCATCGTTGAAGACTACGGCGTCATTCCATTCACCAAGTGATCCTATGACGGCACCAGTCGTGCCGTGCGCGTCGAAGCAGTGGGCTATGTGGAAGATGAGCAAGAGGCTTGCGTGCCCGCAGTCCCACTGTTAATAAGCGGTTCGCAACAGTTGGTGCTGACACGTCTGGGCTCACAAGCCCTCTTATCTGTGCTGCTGTAGCTGTACCATCCGCCACTGCTGTCCTTACAATACTCGTTCCTGCCGGGCATGCGTTGACGTCCAGAACATTGCCTGCTAGTGCGAGAATGTTCCCGTAACCGCTGATAACAGCATCTACTCTACACCGATACTCTGCAAATCACACATAAGTGCCTGGCGGAGGGTTCATCGAACTACCTTCACAGTAACTCTCTATTATTCCACTCTCAACAGCGCGCGCAAGAAGCGAACACCTATATCGTTCCATGTAAGCTCTGATTTCCCTTATTTAGTTTTGATGGTCGTTTCTATCTATGTAGATCGGCGTCAACAAAATACTTTCGCATTCGGAGGAGAAATTCGTGATTGAAATTTCGGGAGAAGATCCCGCCGCAACGAGAAACGCCTTTGTTTTAATGATGTCCAGCTCAAATCCTGTATCATGTCCGTGACATTCTCTCCCCTATTTCCCGATAATACAAAAAGTGCTGTTCTTCTTCGAACTTTCTCGAAGTACCCCATAAACCCGCAGCAGTACTCCAAAAAAAAGGGACGAAGTAGTGTAGAAAAGTAGTGTAGACAGTCTCTTTAGTAGATCTGTTGCATCTTATAAACGTTCTGCCAATAAACTGCAGTCTTTGATTCGTCTTCCCCACAACATTTTCCTGTGTTATTTCCAATTTAAGTCGTTCGTAACTGTAATTTAGATATATTTCGTCAGATTTACAGGATTTAGATTTGATTAATTTATCGTATAACCAAAGTTTAACCGATTCCTTTTAACACTCATGTGGATGACTTCATACGTTTCATTATTTATGGACAATTTCCAATTTTCGACAATACATATATCTTTGCTAAACGGTTTTGCAATTTATTTTGATCATCTGACGCTCCAGTAGGCGATAAACGACAGCATCAACTGCAAACAACCTAAGACGGCTGCTCAGATTGTCTCCTAAATCGTTTATATAGATAAGGAACACCAGAGGGCCTACAACACTACCTTCGACACTGCCAGAAATCACTTCTGTTCTACTCGATGACTTTCTGCAATTTATTACGAGCTGCAACTTGTCTGACAGGAAGTCAGTTTGAAATCCTCTGTCAATACCACACAGCACTTCGTGTGAGTAAAAAGCTAGTTGTGTTACACAAGAACGATGTTGTCTAAATCCGTGTTCACTGTTTGTCAAAATATGGTTCCAATGGCACTATGGGACTTAACACCTGAGGTCATCAGTCCCCTAGACTTAGAACTACTTAAACCTAACTAACCTAAGGACAACACACATATCCATGCCCGAGGCAGGATTCGAACCTGCCACTTTAGCAGCAGCGCGGTTCCGCACTGAAGCGCCAAGAAGCGCTCGGAAACAGCGGCCGGACACTGTTTGTCAAAAGACCGTTCTGTTCGAAGTAATTGATAATGTTCGAACATATTATGTGCTCCAGAATCATGCTGCATATCGACGTTAATGATGTGAGCCTGTAATTTAGTCGATTACTCATATTTCCCTTCTTAAATACTAGTGTGACCTGTTCAACTTTCCAGTCTTTGGGTACGGATCTTTCGTCGAGTAAGTGGCTGTATATGATAGTTCAGTATGGAGCTATTGCGTCAGCATACTCTGAAAGGAACCTAGTCAGTATACGGTCTGGATCGAAAGAGTTGTTTTTATTAAGTGATTTAATTCGCTTCACTACTCGGAGAATATCTAGTTCTAAGTAACTCAAATTGGCAGCTCTTACTGATTCGAATTTTGGAATATTTTTTGCGTCTCCTTTGGTGAAGGAAGTTCAGAAGGCTGTGTTTAGTAGCTCTGCTTTAGCAGCAGTGTCATCGATGGTACTTCCATTGCTATCGCGCCGAGAAGGCATTAATTGTGTCTTGCTGAAGCATACTTTACATACGACCAGAATCTCTTTGGATTTTCTGCCAGGTTGCACAACTTAGGCAAAATGTCCAAATTCTGTTGCAGTTCTCCGAATGGACCATCCCACCACTCGCAAGGCCACAATTCGACCATTTTCAAACTCGATCAATTGGCAGTAGGAAGCATGTGTACGTCTCCGTGGCATGATTGTGTGCTTGCTTCACACTTTCGCGCCACACTAAGCCTTCTGGCTGTGAGCATTTCCTATTACAGGCTAGACATAGATGGCGCTATAGTAACTATGCTACTACGCACTCTGTTCGCGGACGACGTTGAAACTATTATCAGCACCTCTACTGCCCCCACGGGGCGTTTGTCGGTATCGGGTCAAAATGGACGGCATCTTTCAAGGTGTACTAATTTTTTGCCGGCAGTGAATTAAGTAATGATACTGTGTGTCACATTAGTAGCATGAATTGTTAAAGTCAGAAATATTCATTTACTCAAAAATCAACTAAGTGTCAAGGTAGTTTCAGATCTATTACCAGCAGTCTAATTGAATGAAACTCAAAACACAAATCAGTCCACATAAGTTTGACGCAAATTCTCATAAAAAGATTTTTCTTTTCTTTGCTAAGTAATCTTCGCCCTTCAGTTCTGTTGAATATTACATTTATGATGTCAGAATCCTCCGCTCCAGTTTTTAGAATATTAACATTTTTTCAAGTTTCCAATTCGCTGATGATATATTTCACTTCTAGTATTCTGGGATTGCTTGCTTTTATACGTACCATAGTTACCTTCGAGATGTAAAACTTTTTTCTTGTTAGTCAGGAATCTACAGTACAGTGAATATTAATGACATTTAGTTAAGTCAATGACTTCAAATTTGTTAGCATATGTAGCAGATCTTACAATGTCTTGCAGGTCTTCAGATACAAATGCACGCGCACGCTCTCCCTCTTCTCACTCAGCGCAATGTCCATATTGCACAGCAAGTAGCTGTGGCCGGATACTAAGATCTTTTGTTCAATGATGTCAGGACTCCAAGTGACTCAAGATAAAAAATCATCCTGTTTTTATTGAAGTCAGCTATTGATACTTAGCAGACCCCTGGGTAAACAGGTGGGCAACGTAGCAAAGCTTCCACCTTACGATGAATGAATTAAAATGAACTAATCACTGTGGCACATAGTCCTGGGTGCACTGGCAATTTTACGTAGATGCGCTGTAACGCATCAACTAATTCATTTAAAACGGCACATACCAGGTTTTTTCGTTACACTCTTCAATTGGTGTTTCACTGACCGTTAGAGCAGATGCCTGTTTACCTCCTGTCTTCTGTATCTATCTGACTATCCCCACCGGAATTATTTTCCACTGGTCGATGTTTCTAACACGCTGTTATAATCAGTGACATTCAGTGTGGCTTTATGCATTGCTGCTACGTCGCTACGATGATTTCCAAGTCCTTAAATACGTGGAATCCATTTTATGTATTGTTCCAATTAACGAAAGAAATAACAAGTTGACCGTTACCAATCAGTTTTCATTTATTTCACAATACATTTCAAAGTTTTAAACCTCCATCAAAAGGTGGATTTGTATGTTTTAATACGACATGTGTGTGTTATGTTACGACTTTGGGATAATCTGTGGCACTCTCTCCAATAGTCACAGGCTCCTTTCTCTATCGTAATACATCGCGTATAAACTGTCACACTTTGTATACAAAAATTTTCTCTATAAATAAAAGTAAGAAGAACCTTGTCCATATAACACAATCAGTTCTACGTGATATCCAGTCTAAACTTATAAATCACTGTAATGATCGCGGAGTCTGATCACAAATATTAAACATTAATTCACTATACTTACTTTCATGTCCTTTATGTTCAAATTAATATATTCCAAAGCAAAATTATACTTTAAATAACTTTCCTGAATGAAAGTAACCAATCATAATTGACCAGCGGAAAAATGCTGCATCGGAGAACAAAAGATGCAGATGTGTTCCTGTTTATTTAAAAGATCCTGATTAAAAAGTGGGATACCAACTGCCTCATTCTACCTTCATCAGCACCTTTAAATTTTAGCATGCAAACGTTCCCACTTGTCTTAACATGAAACTCACCTCAAACTCACACAAGCTCCCCTAACTGCAACTCACTCACACACACTAGACCATCGCTGTAAGTCGCTCATACCGTCTACACCCAGTTGCCCATTCTTGTTCACACATTCAGTCCAACTCATTGTCACTATCTCTTCGTGTCGCTCTGCCGTTGTCTCCTGTCTCACAGTCACAGTCACCTTCGTTCTGTCCTACTGCTACAGTCTCCCCTCACTGTCACCGTGCCCCTCTTGCTCTCTCTTACTATTTGTATGTCATTGGATATATAAATGGATACACTGCACTCTGCAAAGACTCGTCATTTTACACACAAAAGGAACACCATGTATAAAGGAAAACAAACAGCTAAAAAGCATACAGAAAACACACACAAAGATAAAATGTAAACAAAATTAAAATTTGGTGCCTAACTGACTGGTGAACAAATGAACACTGACTGGGCTGGGACACACAACATCCACAATTACACTGTGTTTTGGTGAAGTGCAAAGTGCTTTTCCGACCTTATTTGTGAAAATACATGCTATATTTACGTGTGCATCACAGTACCTGAACATGATGCTTAGAATAAAAGGGCTTGCCACACGAAATCGTAAGTAAAAACGAATATAGGTGGGAAATATCGCGACAAACTAAATTACGTTTAGATGATAGGTTAACTCCCAACAAAATTTCTCATCCACTTCTTTTGGTTGCAGATGACAAGCTACCTGTTATAAATAATACACAAGTGGTCCAGAAAAATCGTGCACACCAAGTATAAAGGTATTAACGAAAGGAAACGAATTATTGTATGAACTAAATATCCACATAATTTTGTAATAATTTAGTAGATATGTTCACATTACACATTAAATAAAACGGAAACTCATTGATGATGACACAGTGGTGCTGAAACATGTTTGGAAACTTGGAAGAAACGGTGTTTCGCATAACTGGCGGGCCTTACATCCTACGTTCTTCATATTGCTGCTGCCTCTTCTCACCATTTCTAGCTTGCTCTCCCTCGTTGTCATTGTCATATACTCTGTCCATCACTATCACTGGCTCTCACCCACTTCCGCTTTCTGTATCTCTCTCGAGTCCTCCCCGCCTGGCACTGTCTCCCTCACTCTTTTCCTGGCACTGTTCTAGCACTGTCAGCTATGTTCCACTGGCGCTGTGTGTCTCTCTTTGTATCACACTGGCAATGTCTCCTTTGATCTTTCTATAACACAACCAATGGGTACTACCTTCCAGTATTTATTACTTTTCCGTCTCTTTTCCACTGCCATTTTCTTCCTCCCTTTCAGTTCAAAAAAGTGCGAATATATTCGGATGCCAAAATTTTGGGGAGAATTTTAAAGGTGCTGAGGAAGGTAGAATGAAGCAGCTTTCAGAGTCTTTTAAATAAACAAGAACATAATCGCATTTTTGAGCTCCTATAGGAGCATATTTCCGCTGGTTCCCTTCTTTTCTCTACTGCAAGCAGGGTAGGCAAGTCATTTGAAAAGAAATGTATCGGTCAGTAAAATTTAGAAAATTTTCGTTTGTGAAATTGAAATAACGCAAAGCTAATTTTAGGCGTCACACCGGATTTTAGTTGCAAAAAATTTTGTATGTCCTTCTTTACTATAACATGGAGTTCCCAGATGATAACGGAGACACTTTACAGCATATTTCTCCGTGGTACGTTTCTTTATAAACTACGTTTTCGCCTCACGCCGGGCATTACGTGCGTATTTACGTGCACAGGTAGGGTAAATTTTGACCACTCTAGCTCGGAAGCGATAAAGAGGGCAAAGAAATTCTCACGGCTGTTGCAGATGGGGTGGGATCTTAGAAATATATCGTAATAATTTCAGCCATTTCCTGTGCATAACTGTCTTGAAATCTTTAGCAGGGTTTTGGCCCACTGGTGATGGTGAAAATGTAGTAAAACCACCACTTTTGTGGAGTTTTCTGGGGAACCGCTCATGAACTAATGGTACCTTCATAAGTCCTATCAAGTACACCGTAGACCACATCAAATTCAAAAAGAACTAACCGATTTACTCCATTTGCCTAAGTAGGAAGAAGTGAGCAATATTAATAAGGAACAGTACTTTATGATAGTGACGCTAATACCTTCCTTCTGTTAGGCATATAAATGATCCCTAGCCTAATATCCAAAACACTTTTGCCTGCCTTCTTATCATCAATAGAACCCGGAACATCCCATTTTTGTGTGCAGCGTAATGGAACATAATAGATACGCTTGCTGTAGCATGCATACCGATACGTGCTCAAATAATGAAGATTGACTGATGGCATTTCCAAAGCCAGTCGTAGACTATAGCCGTCCTGTTTCCCGTCTGCCTGAGCAGGGAGCATTTTCGTGATTATCCGCCAATATTCATAACAGCGTTCCTATGTTTTGTTAACTTTTATGGATTAAAATGTAATAAATGAAATTGTAGTTAGAAATTAATAGGTAAGTCCCTCAGAATTCTGAATTTGATCACTCGAGCACTTAAATATGCATCATGGCGCCACATCTGATACCAGATTTGCTTCAGTGTGCCGTCGCTGAAGGACAGAAGTAGCCTATATGTCAGAGCTCTCCCACGCTCCGGGTCCACGTGACGTATCCGTCTGTCACTAGTGGACCGTCTGTCACTCGTGGAGTGGGAAACCCATCACTCTACTGGCTCGCACAGCTACTGCTGCGAATACATTTCTATATGAAGCGATAAACCGTGCCCCATTACGTGGCATAGTACCGGACGGCGGATTGTATTGTCTTTAAATTCTAGCGCTGGTGGCAACAACTCAACAACTGTCGCGCCACTGCTTATGCGAATTTGAGTTGAAACAGCAATGTGTTTCGGACTGGCAACATGTTATATGTTTAATTTTTGTGTCATTCATACCACTGTTGACAAACTGCATGTTGCGGGCCAGACCTGAGAATACTCTGCACGGCAGGTCAAGCCAGTACTCCATACAAAGTATAAAAACGGCTGTGCATATATATATATATATATATATATATATATATATATATATATATATATATATGTGTGTGTGTGTGTGTTTGTGTGTGTGTGTGTGTGTGTGTGTGTGTGTGTGTGTGTGTGTACGTAGGTTTCACGTCTCCTACTAAACCATCGATTAAACCTATCAAAGGGGATGCATTGGAGGTGGTAAAGCAGTGTAGCCCGCGACGAGAGAATACCCATACTTTAGTGATCCAGCATTTTAAAATGAGAACACTTAGAGGCTTGCAACACATAATTTCAAATCTTTACGAAATTTTTTTCTCTTTTACAACCCCCAGAAAATGATGAAAGGAAAAACAAATTGTTGTTTACTACATAATCGTTGCTCCTGCAGTAAAACTGCCACATGAAGAATGACGTTTTAGTTTATTATTTCTTTATTAGTAACTGTATTAGTGACACATTTTGTAGACAGTATTCACATATACCAGTAAATGTAACAGAAGAACTACATCATTGTATGACACTTGGTTCAGGAGATACGACGTGATAAACAACGTATACCTGAAAACTTACCACATTGTGTTAGACGTGTAAATTTATTACATCATTGCTACTAAATCTGTTCGCAACACTTCTTGCAGACAATATCCGCATTTGACTCTGGATGTAACTACAAAACTGTATCATTGTACGACACATAGTTCAGGAGATAAGACGCCATAAATATTAAGCTGCGTGAAATGAAACTGCAGGCCGAAACTCGTTACACATGCAGGTGAAATATGTGTAAAACTACGTGTTAAATATGTTAAGTATGTGTGAAATAAGTCTGACATGCGCGTATGTGAGCAAATTTCATTATAAACAGCTGCAACAGTTTCGGTCAAACTAGATACACATGTTAGTTACAATGTGGAAAAAAATACAGTAGAGATGAGAGTGATAAAGAGGAGAGAGAAGGCAGGACGTGGAGGCAGCACAGACAGGAGGACGAGGAGGAGGAGAGGGTGAAGAGAGACAGGAGAGGGGGAATATGGATAGAAATGGGGAGCGGAGGAATGGACACACAGGCAGCGGCATGGGGAATGAGGAGATCCGGACAGTGCAGAGCATTTTTTCCTCTGTAGTCCTTTGTTTCATACAATTTCTATGCAGTGTACAGAGTGGTCCATTGATACTGTCCGCGCCAAGTATCTCACGAAATAAACGTCAAACGAAAAAACTACAAAGAACGAAACTCGTCTAGCTTCAAGAGGAAAAACAGATGGCGCTATTGTTGGCCCTCTAGATGGCGCTGCCATAGGTCAAACGTATATCAACTGCGTTTTTTTAAAATAGGAACCCGCATTTTTTATTACATATTCGTGTAGTACGTAAAGAAATATGAATGTTTTAGTTGGACCACTTTTTTCGCTTTGTGATAGATGGCACAAACGTATAAGTACGTGGTATCACGTAACATCCCTCCAGTGCGGACGGTATTTGCTTCGTGATGCATTACCCGTGTTAAAATGGACCGTTTACCAATTGCGGAAAAGGTCGATATCGTGTTGATGTATGGCTACTGCGATCAAAATGCCAAACGGGCGTGTGCTGCTCGGTATCCTGAACGACATCATCCAAGTGTCCGGACCGTTCGCCGGATAGTTACGTTATTTAAGGAAACAGGAAGTGCTCAGCCTCATGTGAAACGTCAGCCACGACCTGCAACACATGATGATGCCCAAGTAGGTGTTTTAGCTGCTGTCGCGGCTAATCCGCACATCAGTAGCAGACAAATTCCGCCAGAATCGGGAATCTCAAAAACGTCGGTGTTGAAAATGCTACATCAACATCGATTGCACCCGTACCATATTTCTATGCAACAGGAATTGCATGGCGCCGTGCGGGATTAGCCGAGCGGTCTTAGGCGCTTCAGCCATGGGCTGTGCGGCTGCTCCCGGCGGAGGTTCGAGTCCTCCCTCGGGCATGGGTGTGTGTGTTTGTCCTTAGGATAATTTTGGTTAAGTAGTGTGTAAGCTTATGGACTGATGACCTTAATAGTTAAGTCCCATAAGATTTCACACACATCTGAACATTTTTGAACAATTGCATGGCGACGACTTTGAACTTCGTGTACAGTTCTGCCACTGGGCACAAAAGAAATTACGGGACGATGACAGATTTTTTTCACGCATTCTATTTAGTGACGAAGCGTCATTCACCAACAGCGGTAACGTAAACCGGCATAATATGCACTATTGGGCAACGGAAAATCCACGATGGCCGCGACAAACGGAACATCTGCGACTTTGGCAGGTTAATGCGGCATTATGGGAGGAAGGATAATTGGCCCCCATTTTATCGATGGCAATCTAAATGGTGCAATGTATGCTGATTTCTTACGTAATGTTCTACTGATGTTTCACTGCATGACAGAATGGCGGTGTACTTACAACATGGATGTCCGGCACATAGCTCGCATGCAGTTAAAGCGTCATTGAATAACATATTTCATGACAGGTGGTTTGGTCGACGAAGCAGCATACCATGGCCCGCACGTTCACCGGATCTTACGTCCCCGGATTTCTTTCTGTTGGGAAAGTTGAATGATCTTTGCTATCGTGATCCACCGACAACGCCTGACAACATGCGTCAGCGCATTGTCAATGCGTGTGCGAACATTACGGAAGGCGAACTACTTGCTGTTGAGAGGAACGTTGGTACACGTGTCGCCAAATGAACTGAGGTTGACGGACGTCATTTTGAGCATTTATTGCTTAATGTGGTTTTTACAGGTAATCACGCTGTAACAGCATGCGTTCTCAGAAATGATAAGTTCACAAAGGTACATGCATCACATTGAAACAAGCGAAATAAAATGTTCAAACGTACCTACGTTCTGTATTTTAATTTAAAAAACCGACCTGTTACCAGCTGTTCGTCTAAAATTGTGAGCCATATGTTTGTGACTATTACAGCGCCATCTATCACAAAGCGAAAAAAGTGGCCCAACTAAAACATTCATATTTCTTTACGTACTACGCGAACATGTAGTAAAAAATAGGGGTTCCTGTTTAAAGAAACGTAGTTGATATCCGTTTGACCTAAGGCAGCGCCATCTAGCGGGCCAACCATAACGCCATCTGCTTTCCTCCTTCAAGCCAGAAGAGTTTTGTTCTTTGTAGTTTTTTCGTTTGACGCTTATTTCGTGAGATATTTGGCCCAGTCACGATCAGTGGATCACCCTGTATATCCTAGACTTTTTCCTCTCTCTGATCACTTCCAACAATCTTCTTTCTTCGCCTGTTTTCTTCATTACCTATTCATTCTTAAACCTGTAAGTCCACTTCCACACTTGAAACTACTGGCATTACTATATCTACCATGCATAGTTCAGAGTGGCTCAGAAAAAAACACATCCGCACATAAAATGTACTGCTATGAAACGATTGCATTAAACCGAGGACAATATTCCTAAAAATTGACGTTTGGAAAGTAAGTCGAGGAATAAGTCAAAATAGGTACGCAGCAAATACAAGACTTAATAAAGAAAATGAAGCTCCTGCATGATTCCGTGACCATTGTGGATATTTTGTGAATGAAACCGTCCAGATCGCTTATTAAAATTTCTTTATTCACTGCGTCGTTTCGGTTACTGCCATCATCAGCTATCAGGAAGTTTAGATCTTACAAAAGAAGGTTCTGTATCAGTACTGCAAGATGACGACGTCGAGAAATTTGATAGGATAACCAGCAAATAGAAGTCGCCCAAACAGTTGATCAGTGATCCATACTAGAGCCGAAACGGAAGCTACGCAGAGATGTCAGAAATACTGAACTCTGTGTTCCGGAATTTTATCACTGCGAAATGTGACTAAGTGAGATCCTTTACTGTCCGATTACACAATAAGTAAAGTAATGCACGTAGACAGTCCTTCTGTGGAGAGCTAGCACTAACATTCGCATTCGCAAGCGTAGCCAGGTCAGGTCTCCCTGCTGGCGAAGGCGATATGCCAGGAAGTGACCGGATTCCATTCATTACGCCGACCGCGACTCACACGCTCAAAGGAAGATATTTTTAGGACGGGCGCTGAGTCCGGCTCGGTCACGCTTTACTGCATTCGCGCACACTTTCGAGTCAACAGTATTGGAAGACATGCAGAGAGCGACGAACTGCCGCCTAGAGAATTCGTTGCAAAAGCGACAAGAGAAACTGGGAAGGAAAGTTAATTTTGAAGTGCTCGGAATGTGAGGCGTCCCCGCAACACTATGGTGATGAAAATAAAGAGAAAAATAGATTAAGAGAAAGAGAAGGGACAGGGAGAATGCTCTTGATACTGGCGGGCAGAAATCGTGCACGCAACCAATACTGACGGTGCTAACAAAAGCCCTGGAGTTCAGCGGACAATGGAATTGGAAAATGATATTGGAGGACATTCTACGATATGTTTTTCATCTGAGGTTGAGGGAGACGCCTAGGAGCCAAGCCACGGGGATCAGCCGATATTCGTCTTCGGAGTATAACTGCCACACACCAGAAGTTGGCTTACCCAATCGGTCGGGCGCGAGTATAATAAACTAACGGAAGTGTCGAGGTAACATATTTAAATCATTAACGTTGCAGGATCACAGTTTAATGTAAGTCTGAGAAAGCCTATTGCAAATGTGAAATGCTAGTACATTAATAACCGGAGTAACCGTCAGAATGGTGAATGCAAGCATGAAAGCGTCCATGCATTGTGCTGAACAGGTGCCCAATGTCAGTCTAAGAGTTGGAGTTCCATGTCTGTTGCACTGATGATGACGATGACGATGAAGTCCCATACTCCGTGACAGAGCATAGGGTAACGATGTGGGAGACCCGCACCGCCGTACTAGGCAAAGTCCTAGTGGAGGTGACTTGCCATTGCCTTCCACCGACCGTAATGGGGATCAATGATGATGAAGAAGACAACAAAAAAAAAAATGGCTCTGAGCACTATGGGACTTAACATCTGAGGTCATCAGTCCCCTAGAACTTAGAACTACTTAAACCTAACTAACCTAAGGACATCACACACATCCATGCCCGAGGCAGGGTTCAAACCTGCGACCGTAGCAGTCGCGCGGTTCCGGACTGAGCGCCTAGAACCGCTAGACCACCGCGGCCGGCAAGAAGACAACAACACCCAGTCATCTCGAGGCAGGGAAAATCCCTGACCCCCGCCGGGAATTGAACCCGGCACCCCGTGCTCGGGAACCGAGAACGCTACTGCGAGACCACGAGCAGCAGACGGTCTGTCAATACAGGGAGGTTCATGCTGGTTGCGGATGACGCTGGAGTTACCTCCCAGTGATGTCGCTGTGTTCTCGTTTGGAGACATATCTGATTAGGAAGCAGTCAAGGCAACATCACGACACTCTGTAGGGCATGTTGTGTTAAAACACCAGTACGTGGGTGAGCGTTATCCTGTTGGAAAATACCCCTTGGAACGCTGTTCGTGAGTGGTAGCAAAACAGGTAAAATCACCACACTGACGTGCAAATTTGTTTTTGCACGGGAGTGCTCCTGCTGTCATATCCCCAGGTGTAGACCCAATGTGTCTAGGTCGTAGACAGGTTGGTTGCAGGTACTCACCTGACCTCCTGCTAATCAACACATGGCCACAAAGTAGAACCGACTTTGTTCATAAAATACAGGAGACCTCCGCTCCACCCTCCAATCAGCTCTCGCTTAAAACCGCTGAGATCGGCAAACTGAGGTGGTATGGGTTCAGTGGAATACACTCTGAAGGGAGTCTATCTCGGTGTTGTCCTTGAAGTAACCGATTTCTAACAGTTCGTTGTGTCACTGTGATGTCAATTGCTGGTCGAATTGCTTTTGCAGATGTAGTGCGACGCGCCACAGCCAAATGCCGAACACAGTGGCCTTCCCTCTAGGTCATGGCCGTGCAACGTGTCCGTCCGGATTCCGATCTTCTTGCTATTATACCTTCATGTGACCATCGTTGCCAGCAATCATGTACAGGGCTTACAACCCCGCCGAATTTTTCTGTAATGTCACGGAAGGAACATCCAGCTTCTCGAAACCCATTTACACGACCTCAATCAAACTTGGTGAGCTGTTGATAAATTGCTTCGTCGTTGTCTGAAAGGCATTCTTGAGTAACATCAACTCACTATGCCCAGTCTGCAAGGTAACTGTGGCCCTCGACTGTTACGGCGCGTATTTAAAGACAAGCTCATATGCATCCTCATAGTGGCGCCACAAGGGCTAGTGTTATCCAACTGGTGCCAAATTTCAAAAGCTGTCACCTTTTGGATGTGGAAACACGCCTACCAGCTTTCGTTTCTCTCACAACTCCTTCTTCGTGTTGCGATTTCTTTTCGTTTACTGTGTATACTTATTGAGAAAGACCTGGGCCAAGTATCCGCAGCAGTCTTCTTCACGCACGCCAAACAGTGCAGTGCACTGCCAACGAAGTTCAAGCTCTGGTGTTTCATTCAATTGCGTAATTAACTATTTATGGAGTTATGCAGCGTAAGTGTTTTCTACCGGTAGTAAGAATATGTAGTGCTTAAACAACGTCTGGTGTCTACGGCAGGAGGCGATACGTAACGGCGGAGAGCTTGTGATACACTTAAGGAGGAACAACAGGTTGAAGGGCGAAAGTATTGCTCAAACTCAGGATTTTTTTTCTCCGTACTGGAATGTAGTAGACCAATGGGGTCTACTGCAATGAGTAAACCATACATTGAAGTTTTTATTGGTACTTTTTACTGATAAATATTAACATCTTCATTGTGTAACTGGGATTTTTCCGAGGCAGATCTAACTCCGGTTGTGGCCATCGGAAACAAGAAATTAATATAGCACCCTCAACCTTGCTGTAATTTTAGTTCATCGTAGGGATTTGAAAAAAAAATGGCGAAATTATAGATATTTGAAAAATGACCACTTCTCGGGCCTCTCATTTTTGCCGAAAAAAAACAACGTTTTAAAAAATCGGCTACGATGAACTAAAGAGAATTCAATTTTCTACAAGGGAGACAAAAAATCATTGAAACCGGATGGAAATTTTAGCATGCGCGACGACCATGCCGAAAGACATGGTTTTGAAAAGAACGCGTTTAAAGTTTGACAAGCATTTATGACATTATTTAAAAAAAGGGCAAAGCTTAAGCTTATGGGGTATCATCGATGCCTGGTCCATAATAACTATAGCCCCGGCTAGTGGATGGCCGCTTTCTGCTACTTTGACCTGATATGCACTCATTTTTGTCCTCAAAGCCCTTTTCGTTGTTGAGCGCATCGCCGCTGGCGCCTCTATCTTCAAAGAGTCGACGCGTTTTGTTACGGAGTGAAGTCATGCGCCGGCACGCGAGTTGGGAACGATAGAGAAGAGATGGTTGTGAGAAGACTTCAGCCCTTCGCACGCTGGTCGACCAGTCTGCAGGGCGACAACGTGACAGCAACGGCTCCTAAGTGAAGAGGATATAAGCGCCGCGACTGACTGGCCACGCCCCAGTTCAACAGTAGCTTCAAGACTACCGACCTGGATAGAAGCGTCAACGCTCGTTACTTCGCTTGTACACTCTATAACACAGACTTACGAATTGTTATACTGAAGAGATTGCTTACCAACGGCCTTGCTGCAGTGGTAACACCTCGTCAGATCACCGAAGTTAAGCGCTGTCGGGCTTGGCTAGTACTTGGATGGGTGACCATCCGAGCGCTGTTGGCAAGCCGGGTGCACTCAGCCCTTTTGAGGCAAACTGACCACATACCTCTCCATATCCGGATCCAGTGATGATGCCTGTGAGCTGAGGATGATACGATGGCCAGTCAGTACCCTTGGGCCTTCCTGGCCTGTATTTTTTTAGTTAGAAGAGAGTGCCTATTTTGTATGTCGCCCTTTGCTTGCGATTCTTCTGTATAACTGTCAAAGTTAAGCATTATCATTTACTTTTCTGTAGTAAAACTCTTTAACACGATCTGTTTGAACTGTCTTCTAGTGAACCGAACACGTAGAATTCCTAGACTCCACATATTTGACGACGTGCGTGGAGACATAATATATTTCATTGCCAATTTTGATCTGAAGGGCATCTGCCACGTGCGTTAATCCAGCATAGCCCACACTGAATAGACATACGGCCAAATTTGAAGCAATTTTGACAATTTCGTTTCGGCTGGACGTTATTTTGGAGCGTATCTCCAGATGAGGCTATTGACACTTTCATTCACATTTTGAGTACAACCGCCCAAACAATGCTCCAGCATGAAATTTTTACTCTAGAGCGGTGTGTGCGCTGATATGAAACTTCCTGGGACCGAGATTCGAACTCGGGACCTTTGCCCGGGGCGTGAGTCGTGCTTGGGTAGCTCAGTTGATAGAGGCAAAGGTCCGGCACACAGTTTCAATCTGCCAGGAAGTTTCAATGCTCCAGCAAATCAGATTTACTCATATCGGTATAAATAGTGGTGACGGAATCGATAACGACTTGTGGCAACCAGTTTCTTAACACCGAGGGGTACCGTGCAAACTCGGCTTCAGTCGCTCACAGAATCGTTATTTTTTCGAGTTCACACATAATATTGTGGAATAATTCTTCGACGTCCATACATCCCAATTTTGTAACAAAAAATAAATAAATAAATAAATAAATATTTATCGACCGCCACCCTGTCATTCCCACTTAAGGCTGTCTCGAGGACATTGCTATTGTCTTTAGACAGCCAGGAAACGTTACAGTAAGTTCTGTGGCGAGATGCGGAGCGGGCCTGCACTGTGCGGGGACGCACCTATAATGAGCGCCTGCGGCAGGCGGCGCGACGTCCTGGCGAAGTGGACCCTGCCGGCGGCCGCCGCCCCCGGGCCGTCGGTGCCCGCCGCCTGCAGCTGCAGGTGCAGCTGCTCCTCGCTGGCTGCGGCGGCCGCGGCGGCGGCGGCGGCGGCCGCGGCGGCCAGCTCGGCCTTGAGCTGCGCCGCGGCGGCCGCCCCCGAGGACTCGAGCACCGAGTGCAGCGCGCCGTCGTACAGCAGGTGCAGCGCCAGCAGCAGCGACACCAGCGCCACGCCCGCAAGCGCGGCCGCCACGCGAGGCCGCGACACGCACTCTGCGCACGCACCACTGCCGCTGCCGCCCCCGCCACTGCCGCCCCCGCACCCTTCCGGCGCTGCCCCCGAGCCCGCCGCCGGCCCCAGCAGCGGCTCAGGCGTCGAAGATCCGGACGTCGTCGCCGCTGCCGTCGTCGTCAGGGGCCTCATCGCACCCCACCATCTGAAACACAGCAACACGCACACACTGACATAAGCGAAGGGGAACCGTGTGGCGCGCTTGGATATAGAAGAATGTCGGACAATGCGTTACACTAAGAGCGCAAGGGAGCCATTTTGGCTGGCATGATTCAGGACGTCGGTAAATGTGACAAAGCGACAGAAGTTAGTAAACATGGATTGCTAAATGATACAATAGCGCTTTTTCGTAGTTAAACATCCGTCAAAATGGCGTGAATTAACTATTACAACACGTAAAGAGTGTCCAATTTTCGGTAGAAATAATATTCCAAATTCGTCAACTGTGATAAGAATAATCGAAAAATTCGGAAGTACTGGTTCAAATTTTCATGGAGGGAAAACACAACACGACCTCCTATCGATCCTTCAGAAGCAAACATCGCCTCATTTCTTCAGATTGTACCTGAGAGGCCAACAACATCGATTACTTATCGTGCACAAGAAATGGACATTCAGACAGTCACTCTGCGCCATATTCCCACTAAAGATTTGTATCTCTGTGCTTACTAAAATGACTCAACAACTTCTACTGGCATAGCGAAAAAGACTTCAAAAATTCCATTACTAAATAAGAAGCGAATTCCGATTTTGTGGACTAAACCATCTTCAACGACGACTCCCATTTTAAGCTGGATGGCTTCGTTGACAGTTTCCGCATTTAGGACTGAGAAAATCCACCAATGGTTGAGAGAAAGAAAAGAATTCCCATCGAGTGAACTGAACTCCGGAGGAATCACTGGATCATTTTTCTTTTTTTTGAAACGAGGTGGGTACAGCATCAACAGTAAATGGTGGACAATGTTCCAACGCTGAGGAGGAAGACAATTACTTCGTCTGAGATTTCTGACCATAATAACGAGTGTTTTTGTTCTTTATTGGGACCAATTATTTAGATTTTTCTTATATTTCTGCAGTAGTTTGACAATCTGACGCTCGTTCTGAAAAACCAGTTTTGGCACTTAAAATAGATTTATGGTACCCTTTCGTAGTATTTTTAAGGATTACACTATTTTTCATATTTTTTAAAGCTAGAATCGAACTGCTTTCTTTTTTCCATTCGTTTAAATAGGTACTGCATTTTACCACACGGATGGGCAGAACTGCGTGTTGCGCCCCTGACGACTTTACCATTTTTTATTCCGAGATGGTATATTTTAAGGTGAAACCGATTAGTATCGTGTTGCTGTGTTGCTGAATTTACAAGATCTGAGTAGCCTTAATTTGTAAACGTAGTGGTCGATGAAGCTAATTTATACGGGGTGGTTGCGTAAGAGCGTGCAAAAATGTAACAGGACATAGAGAATGCTCCACAGAACAATTTGAGGCAGGAAACCTGGGGTCGGAGAAGCCAGCTTAAGGAGATATGGAAGTAAACTTGGCTAGCATTTTGTCTAGCGTTACCATTTTCCAGCTTATTTACAACGGGCATGCGTAAAAGTTTACACTTTCTGTGCTGTTTATTTACATATTGGTTTTTTGTTTCCTGCAAGGAAATAAGCTGGAGGAGCCTAACAACTAGGAAGTCAAGATGCAGGTATGTTTACTTTACTTTACTTGTTTATAAAGTCGCTCTGTTATATGGTATTTACAGTGTCCCATGACAGACGCCTTACTACACTGTGGATGTCCGCAACCGTCTGTGCTGTATTTCCTGGTCACTGGATTGGAAGGGGAGATCCTATTCCATGGCTTACGAGGTCACCTCACCTGAATCCCCTTGACTAATTTATATGCGGATATCCAAAGTCACTTGTGTACGAGACCCGAGTGGATAAGGAGATGGAATTAGTTTCCAGAATTGTAGCTGCATGTGTTGTGATTCGAAATACATCAGAGATATTTGTCAAGGTGTGTCACAATCTTGTTCGACGATGTCATACTTGCATTGAGGCCGATGACCGTCAGTTTCAGCACTTTTTGTAGGATATAGTACAAACTGTACGTTCATTATGTCAATGTTGTTAAGTGTAACTAATGTAAATAAAAAGTACATAGTAATATGATTTTATTCCTATTAACTCCTTAAGATGCCGACTCCAGGTTTCCTACCTCAAATTGTTCAGTGGAGCATCCTCTATGTCCTCTTAAATTTTTACACGCTCTTACGGAAACTCCCCGTATGAATTAAAATTTAAGGTACAGCGTTCTGCCCCATTTTTCCCACGAATAGCCCTGTATTTGTGAGCCGGATTCCAGTGCGAGCACCGAGTAGTAACGAGCACAGTGGTATCTGGAAACAGTAGTGAAACAGAATCTTCGACGCGCTGCCACAGAGCCTTGTGGACCGAGAGGTGTGAAGCAACGCACAGGGGGAGGAATTCGAGCGCCGTGGACCGGCTAGCTCCCCCTGCGCAGCGCGTTCCCGGCATGCCATGGGCGGACGCGACCTGAGTGCGTCGACGCCGACCCGCCACCTTCCTAAGTCTGGCGGCTTCCGGCCGCTCGGAGAAGCCCCCTACGTGCCCGCCGTCTCTCATCTGACCTCACCTCAGCGTGGCTCCTCTCACGAACGCAGGCGACAGGCTCAGTTTCACTGCCACAAGGCAGCGTATATTTTACAAGCGAAGCCGGTTAAAATAAAGGTACTTGTATTGGCACACATGTGTTTACTTTCTCCATCCGTGGGTTCACAACCTCTGAATGCTTCAACCAATTCTTATGGTCATCGTAGGCCGACAATTTTCTTTTATAAATACGAAGCTTATTGCACCATTACTGGCCAGTTTCGGCTTGTGATCATTTAAAATTCCTGCAATATTAATACCAAAAAGGCTAAAAGGTGGAAAGTCTTGAACATAACATAATGCATTCAGGAAATTAATGTGTAGCACGTCATGCACACTACTGGCCGTTAAAATTGCTACACCAAGAAGAAATGCAGATGATAAACGGGTATTCATTGGACAAATATATTATACTAGAACTGACATGTGATTACATTTTCACGCAATTTGGGTGCATAGATCTCGAGAAATCAGTACCCAGAACAACCACATCTGGCCGTAATAAAGGCCTTGATACGCCTGGGCATTGAGTCAAACAGAGCTTGGATGGCGTGTACAGGTACAGCTGTCCATGCAGCTTCAACACAATACCACAGTTCACCAAGAGTAGTGACTGGCGTAATGTGACGAGCCAGTTGCTCGGCCACCATTGACCAGACGTTTTCAATTGGTGAGAGATCTGGAGAACGTGCTGGCCAGGGCAGCAGTCAAACATTTTCTGTATCCAGAGAGGGCCGTACAGGACCTGCAACATGCGGTCGTGCATTATCCTGCTGAAATACAGGGTTTCGCAAGGATCAAATGAAGGGTAGAGCCACGGTTCGTAACACATCTGAAATGTAACGTCCACTGTTCAAAGTGCCGTCGGTGTGAACAAGAGGTTGTAATGGTACTTGAATTACGTAACCATTACGGCACCTCACCTGGACCTCTCGATACCAGTAATATTCTATTGTCCGCAGTTCGTGGTCGTGTGGTAGCGTTCTCGCTTCCCGCGCCCGGGTTCCCGGGTTCGATTCCCGGCGGGGTCAGGGATTTTCTCTGCCTCGTGATGACTGGTTGTTGTGTGATGTCCTTAGGTTAGTTAGGTTTAAGTAGTTCTAAGTTCTAGGGGACTGATGACCATAGATGTTAAGTCCCATAGTGCTCAGAGCCATTTGAGCCAGCTGAACCACTTGAATATTCTATTGTGTTTCTGTGAAGTAGTTGACATGTTTCTGAGACAGCATTCGGATTTGATTTCATTGATGTGGAGGTGCTTTGATGCATCGATATGTTTATGTTAAAATGATATTATTCTTGTGTGTATTCCTTCTTTTGTCGCTATGATCTTTGACGTTCTTGTAACTCTTGATTTTTGGGCGCGTAAGCAGTTAGTTGTTAGAGAGTCGGACCTTGAGAAGGTCAAGTCTTGGACGTCATGTTGGAAAGACGCATATTGTAGTCAGTTTATAAAATGAGAACTTTAACAGTGAGGAAGATGTTTTGTATTGTGAAGTGATGTTTTGTGTGTTACGTGATATTGCAACAAAAGCAATAAAAAGGAAGTGTAACTTAAATTCGCAGTGCTGATTATTTTTTTACATCACCATTGAGCTAAATTTGAAACGTTTGATCTTCAAGAATGGTTTGTGAATCGCATCTACAAAACTTTTGAATATAGCAGAATAAAACCTAGGCCTCTTTGCATCCGAGCGTGGAATCATCACCACCTAGATTTTCGACGATTGAGCCATGATTTTACAACGAGACCAGCGTGGGAAACACAAAAAAATGAGTGACTAGTTTATTCATTATTACATGAAATGACTTTATTAACTGTGCTCTAATGACACCTGCCACATAATAACTATGTTGTTGCCCGAAAATGCAGTATTTAGCTGCGTGAGCAACACCACAATCATTATTAAATTTTGACCTTTCTTGTGATAGGGTTGTTAGAAGGTGACCGACACGTGTAACCAATGGCACCCCATACCATCACGCCAGGTGATAGCCAGTATGGCGATGACGAATACACGCTTCCAATATGTGACCACCGCGATGTCGCCAAACACGGATGCGACCATCATGATGCTGTAAACGGAACCTGGATTCATCCGAAAAAATGACGTTTTGCCATTCGTGCACCCAGGTTCGTCGTTGAGTACACCATCGCAGGCTCTCCTGTCTGTGATGCAGCGTCAAGGGTAATCGCAGCCATGTTCTCCGAGCTGATAGTCCATGCTGCCGCAAACGTCGTCGAACTGTTCGTGCAGATAGTTGTTGTCTTGCAAACGTCCCCATCTGTTAACTCAGGGATCGAGACGTGGCTGCACGATCCGTTACAGCCACGCGGATAAGATGCCTGTCATCTCGACTGCTAGTGATACGAGACCGTTGGGATCCAGCACGATAAACCGCAATCGCGATAGGCTACAATCCGACCTTTATCAAAGTCGGAAACGAGATGGTACGCATTTCTCCTCCTTACACGAGGTATGACAACATCGTTTCACCAGGCAACGCCGGTCGACTGCTGTTTGTTTATAAGAAATCGGTTGGAAACTTTCCTCAGGTCAGCACATTGTAGGCCAACCTTGTGTGAATGCTCTGAAAAGCTAATCATTTGCATATCACAGCATCTTCTTCCTGTCGGTTAAATTTCGCGTCTGTACCACGTCATCTTCGTGGTGTAGCAATTTGATTGGCCAGTAGTGTAATAGAATTGCTGTTGATAAACGACTTCCAAGTCCTTGCTTACGACATCTAACAGCACAACGTGGCCTTTCACTTCCAAAGAAGTAAACACAGTCGTTATAAAACTGCGGGAACAGGCAATGCTCAGAGAACGTGTTTTTACCTTGACGTTTTACAGACTCGATATACACGAGCAGAGAGGTAACTCGTCTGGCCACAGTGTTGCATTCAATTAGTGCCTTGTCACTGTTCTAAGTTTAAAAGAGTTACATCCTGTATTTAAGTACCATTTTTTTTACTCATCAATCTTCTCGCTGGTTGGACGCCGCCTGCCACTAATTCCTCTCCTCTGCTAACGTCACCACTTCAGAGCAGCACGTGCTACCTGTGTCTTCGGATATCTACTGGACGTATTCTAATCTCTGTCTTGCTCTAAGGTTTTTACCCTCTGCAGTTCCGTCTAGGACCGTAGAGGTTGTTGGCGGATGCCTCAACACACGTCCTACTATCCTTTCCCTTCTTCTTGTCAGTGTTTTCCTATGTACCTTTCTTCACGGATCCCACGGAGAACCTTCTCATTCCTTATCAGTCCACCTGAATTCTGTAGCAGAACGTTTGAAACACTTAGATTCTCTTCTATTTCGGCTTTCCGACAGTCCATGTTTCACTACCATACAATGCTGTGCTCCACAGTTACATTCTCAGAAATTTATTCTTCTAATTAAGATCTGTGCTTGATACTATGAGACTTCACTTGGCCGATAATGCACTTTTTGCTAGTCTGCTTTTTATCTCCTCCTTGCTTCGTTTGTCATTCGACATTTTACTTCCAAAGTAGCAGAATTCCTTAACTTCATCTACTTCGTCACCACCAATGTTGACGTCAAGTTTCTTTCTATTCTCTTTTCTATTCCTTTTCATTACTTTTGTCTTTTTTCGGTTTACTCTCAGTCCATATTTTTTACTCATCAGACTGTTCTTTTGATTCAGCATTTCCTGCAGTTCTTCTTCACTCTCACTGAGAGTAGCAATGTAATCAGCGTATATAAACTCTGATATCCTTCTACCCTACATTTTAATCCTGCTCTTGAACCTTTGTTTTATTTCCCTCATTACTCCTTCGATGTAGAGATTGAATAGCAGGGGCGAAAGACTACATCCCTGTCTTTCACACTTTTTAGTAAGAGCATTTCGTTCTTGGTTTTCCCATCGTATTGTTCCCTCTGGGATATTCTACGTATTGTACATCACCCGTCTTTCCTGTAGTTTACTCCTACTATTCTCAGAATTTCAAACACCTTACACCATTTCACACTGTCGAATGGTTTTTTTTTTTTTTTAAGTTTGACAGATCATTCGAGCATATCTCGATTTTTCTGCGGTCTTGCTTCCATTATCAAGCGCAAAGTCAGAACTGCCTCTCTGGTGCCTTTGCCTTTTCTAAGGCCAAACTGATGGTCATCTAGCAGATCCTCAGTTTTATTTTCCATTCTTCTGTATATTAATCTTGTCAGCAGCTTGGATGTATGATATGTTAAGCTGAACGCGCGATTGCTTTCGCACTTCTCTGCTTTTCCTATCTTCAGAATTGTGTGGGCGATATTTTTCCGAAAGCTTTAACGTACGTCGCAGTCTCATAGGTTCTAAACACCAACTTGAATAGTCGTTTGGTTGCCATTTTCCCCAATGATTTCCAGTGGAATGTTTTCTATTCCTTCGAGAGTTCTTTTAAAGCATGACTTTACGACCAGATACCCTCTGTCTTCTTTATCAACTCCAGTTTCTTCTTCTATCGTCAGACAAGTCCCTCCTCCTCATAGAATACCATGGAAACTAATTAACACAAGATATCACTTTTACCACAGACAAATTATTTTAGTAAAAACAAGATGTTTTCTACGGAGCAGTAACGAGTATAACTCATGTGCCTGCACATACATACGCCGCAAGCCGCTGTATCGAGTATGGTGGAGGGTAGTTTGCACGACTAGTTTCCTTTCCTGTCCCACTCGCAAATACGATTAGAGCGAGGGGAAACGAATGTCGATATACCTTCGTTCGAGCCCTAATTTCTCTTATCTTGCCTTCGTCGTCCTAAGGCTCAATATACGTTGGTGGCAGTAGAATCGTGCTGCAGTCAGATTCAAATGCCGGTTCTGTAAATTTTTCAATAATGTTTCACGAAAAGAACGTCGTCCTGCCTCCAGGGACTCACATTTGAGTTCGGGCAACATCTCCGTAATTCCTGTCTGCTGATAAAGCTACCAGTAACAGATGCCGTAACTGATTCGATGTCTTCGTTTAATCCGATCTGGATTGTAAGCCAAACAAATGAGCACTACTCTTTTGAATGATGGAATTAGTGTTCTATACGCCGTCTCAATAGTGGATGAGCTAGATGAGGCTCATATTTACATTTAGAATGACGACTTTTACGTTTCCTACGTTTTACCGGTTCTTCAGTAAGCACTTGTGAACTGCATTAAGCTTTTCGTTAAATGCAAGTCACAATCCTTCCATTTAGTGCACTGTAGGCACACGGTCTGCCATGGTCCCAGATAACTTGTTCCATGCCCGATGGCCTATAAGGCGCGAATCGGGTCCTGTGGTATAGCCATTCATGCTGCGTTCATCCGTGGTGTTCGGCATTGGGTCACAGCGCTCCACCCGTCGTTCCACCATATAGCACACATTTTCGATTGGTGACAAGTCCGGTGATCTTGTGGGCCACGACAAAAGGCTGACATCCTGTGACATCAAGAAGGTACGTGCTCGTGCAGTAACACGGTCGTGCATTGGCTCGCTGGAAAATGGCGTCTGGGGTGTTGCGCAGAAAGGATATGGCTACGGGTCACAGGATGTCACTTACGTACGTCACATTGGTCACAATGCTCTGGACAAGCACCATCTATGATTTGTGGCTGTATCCAGATGCACCCCAGACCACAAGACCTCGAGCTGGCGCTGTGTATCCTGTGCGAATGCCGTCAATCTGATGCCGCTCTCCCTGTCTGCGGCGAACCAAAATGCAGCCATCATTTTCAAACAAACAGAACCTGGATTCGTCCGGAAACACTGTCTGATGACATTCCTGTCCCCAGTGTTGTCGTTCCATACACCATTGCTGTCTAGCGTGTTTCTGCACATTCGTCAAAGGTAGGCGGAGAAGTGGGTCGACACACACGTAACCCAAGCCGTAATTAACGGCGACGGAGTGTCACCCATGATAGTGTACGATGCGTTACACTGTTCCATTGTTGCGCTAGAGCCGAGGAGGAAGCAGATCTGTCCTGCAATACCATTAGGATGAGGTGTTGATCTTCCCGGGTGGGGAGCGGGGGGGGGGGGGGGCTGGAGAGGGGTGAGAGGGGGGTTGTGTGGGTGCTGCGACCTGACTCATCTCGTCGTGTTCTACGGCCTTCAGTGAACCATTCTGCACATAGCCGTTGCACTGCAGAAACACTTGGTCCAACACGATCATCAGTTTCCTGGATTGATGCACCGCATTCTCTCATGCCAATAATACGCCCTCTTTCAAACTCACTGTTTTGACGGTACTCTGCGAGGCATCCTGCACGTCTGCTCAAGTCATACCGATCCATTACCTTCCGTTTATAGCAACAACGAGAGCCACAGGCACATTTTACCGGTGGATGGTGTTTGCGCCGTGATACCGAAGATGACCTCCAACCCGGGGGCTGACATGGTTCAAATGCTAATCACTTCTGCAGAACATGCTAATTTACATGCCCTATGAATATGAACGTCCTATTCCTAGTTGTTCAATATGCTCTCGTTTTTTCTGAACATGTGTGTAAAACTACCATCTGGTATACGCTTTCACTATGGTTCACAGAGTATGGTTGTAGCTGAAGGGAAAGTGCGAGTCCGCTGCTCGACCTCGTCCTGGTTCCAAACGAAGAAGCTTAGGAAGCAACCTCTCATTTTTTCACCTAATTACTTCCGTGAAAACTTTATCTACACTACTGGCCATTAAAATTGTATGGTATGGGGTGCCACTGGTTACACGTCTCGGTCACCTCTTGTTCGTATTGAAGGCACTTTGAACAGTAGACGTTACATTTCAGATGTGTTACGACCCGTGGCTCTACCCTTCATTCGATCCCTGAGAAACCCTACATTTCAGCAGGATAATGCACGACCGGATGTTGCACGTCCTGTACGGGCCTTTCTGGATACAGAAAATGTTCGACTGCTGCCCTGGTCAGCACATTCTCCAGATCTCACGCCGATTGAAAACGTCTGGTCAACGGTGGCCGAGCAACTGGCTCGTCACAATACGCCAGTCACTACTCTTGATGAACTGTGGTATCCAGTTGAAGCTGCATGGGCAGCTGAACCTGTAGACGGCATCCAAGCTCTGTTTGACTCAATGTCCAGGATTATCTAGGCCGTTATTGCAACCAGAGGTGGTTGTTCTTGATGTGTTGGTAAATGTGCCAACACCTTGTAGATAGAGGAGGCCGAAATGCACGCTATCTAACGCAGACGGGCGTGAATTCTGGAACAGGATAAGTAGTGAATGCTAATAAGAAAAGTATGCAGCTCCTCGAATACTTAACTTTTATTCCTTCATGTGAATACAGCATTCTTGATGAGACATTTCATACGATAACTATCAAACTATGTAAGGCTAATGGCGCCTTGCTGGGTCGTAGCCATGGACTTAGCTGAAGGCTATTCTAATTGTCTCTCGGCAAATGAGAGAAGGCTTCGTCAGTATAGTCGCTAGCAAAGTCGTCGTACAACTGGGGCGAGTGCTATTCCGTATCTCGAGACCTGCCTTGTGGTGGCGCTCGGTCTGCGATCACACAGTGGCGACACGCGGGTCCGACATGTACTAAATGGACCGCGGCCGATTTAAGCTACCACCTAGCAAGTGTGGTGTCTGGCGGTGACACCACAGTTCTGGGTACTGATTTCTCAGGATCTATGCACCCAAATTACGTGAAAATGTAATCACATGTCATTTCTAGAATGATATATTTGTCCAATGAATACCCGTTTATCATCTGCATTTCTTCTTGGTGTAGCAATTTTAATGGCAATTAGTGTAGCTTTCAGGCTGGCCTAGAGTGTAGTAGGGCAGTGACTGTAAGTTAATGTCTTTACAGCGGGAGATGTGTGACGGATTTAAACCAGACAATGTACTAATAGCGGAGGGGATAGCGCCGAGCCAGTTTAGCAGTTCCTCTCGACTATAAATTCCGTAATGCAGTTTCCGGCGGCAATGAATGTCCACGATCGTCCCCTCGTGCTGCTCGGCCATTTCGCTCCTGGGAAGGAGGCGTTACGAGTGTCAACGGGCGTGTCTAGCATTCCTAGCCTTCCATTATGTGCTCGCCGCATAACTCTACGATAGAGTAGTTTGATTTGCGTAAAAGTCGGAATACCGTGGCCGTAAGCTGCGCCTTTTGGGAAAGTGACGCGGGCAACCGAGCGGGATACTGCGGTATATAAATAGCAGTGGCACGAGGCACAACCTGTTCCGCTGCCGCTCTGCCGTTAACAGGCGGCAGGACGCTGGCCGCTCGGCCGCCCACCAGCGCGGGGCGCCTCGCAGGTGCCGGCAGGTCTGCTCCAGGCGCGCCCGTGGAACGCCAAAGCCTCTCACCAGCAGAGTATGACAGTACGGGTACCGTCAGCTTCGACAGCTCTCCTCGCCGTACAGTAGCCACGTACTCACTGGAAACTGTCGTCATTACGCACACAATTAGAGAGCACATACGTGCTGCCGAGACTTGCTGCTAACGGCACCACCACGTACGTTATTCTTGTTTCCAGAATGAGATTTTTACTCTACAGACTCGAACTCGGTACCTTTGCCTTTCGCGGAGTGAAAATCTAATTCTGGAAACATCGCCCAGGCTGTGACTAAGCCATGTCTCCGCAATATCCTTTCTTTCAGGAGTGCTAGTTCTGCAAGCGTCGCAGGAGAGCTTCTGTAAAGTTTGGAAGGTAGGAGACGAGGTACTGGCAGAAGTAAAGCTGTGAGGATGGGGCGTGAGTCGTGCCTGGGTAGCTCAGTTGGTAGAGCACTTGCCCGCAAAAGGTAAAGGTCCCGAGTTCGAGTCTCGGTCTCACACACAGTTTTAATCTGCCAGGAAGTTTCATTATTATTGTTGTTGCAACCGCTAATTCGGTTTGACACAGCTCTCCGCGGTTCTCTATCCTGCACAGGCCTCTTCATCTCTGCATAACTACTGCCATTTTCATCCATTTAAACGTCCTTACCGCAATCGAGCCTCGGTCTCCCTCCATTGCCAATGGACTGCCCCTTGATGTGTCGTATCACCTAGGGCTGTTGATAAAATATAAAATGTTCAAAAGTGCGTGAAATCTTATGGTACTCAACTACTAAGGTAATCATTCCCTAAGCTTACACACTACTTAACCTAAATTATCCTAAGGACAAACACACACACCCATGGCCGAGGGACGACTCGAACCTCCGCCGGGACCGATAAAACATTGATGTCGCTATTTCTTCCAAACACACAGCTATTTATAGGTGACCCCTTTACGCTAAATGTATCGATGTCGAAATGGCAATATCGAGTGCCGGCTTTTTTTACATTTTTTTGGTAATTTTCGGTAAATATTTCAAACTGTTCTCTCGAAACTGTATGTTGTTGTTGTGGTCTTCAGTCCTGAGACTGGTTTGATGCAGCTCTCCATGCTACTCTAACCTGTGCAAGCTTCTGCATCTCCCAGTACCTACTGCAACCTACATCCTTCTGAATCTGTTTAGTGTATTCATCTCTTGGTCTCCCTCTACGATTTTTACCCTCCACGCTGCCCTCCAATACTAAATTGGTGATCCCTCGATGTCTCAGAACATGTCCTACCAACCGATCCCTTCTTCTAGTCAAGTTGTGCCACAAGCTCCTCTTCTCCCCAATCCTATTCAATACCTCCTCATTAGTTATGTGATCAACCCATCTAATCTTCAGCATTCTTCTGTAGCACCACATTTCGAAAGCTTCTATTCTCTTCTTGTCTAAGCTATTTATCGTCCACGTTTCACTTCCATACATGGCTACACTCCATACAAATACTTTCAGAAACAACTTCCTGACACTTAAATCAATACTCGATGTTAACAAATTTCTCTTCTTAAGAAACGCTTTCCTTCGCATTGCCAGTCTACATTTTATATCCCCTCTACTTCGACCATCATCAGTTATTTTGCTCCCCAAATAGCAAAACTCCTTTACTACTTTAAGTGTGTCATTTCCTAATCTAATTCCCTCAGCATCACCCGACTTAATTCGAGTACATTCCATTATCCTCGACAGTGTACTCGGACAATATTTTACTTTCACTTTGTGAAGGAGTCTTACTGCTCTCTCAGCTTTCACCACGTCCAGTCTTTCTCTTTGACTATGTGAAGCAAGTATAGGTGACAACAGAGAAGAAGTCTGATTGCACTGGAGGTGGCGGTGTAAATGGAGCAACAAGATTTACGATGTAAAGAATAGCACAGCAGTTGTGTTAAAAAAACAAATTTTAACGCAACTAGTGTGCTATTTCTTCCCAGAGGCATTCTTCATAACTAGCTGCTGAACATTGTGAACAAAAATCTAAATGGCAAGATTGATTTTTGCGGTGTATGGAGAGGTGTAAGGGGAAATTCTGACGTAATCGGCGTGCGGCGCTACCGAGAGAAACTGCAACTTTTATGTTCACGCAAGTTTGGCACTACAACTGCTATGTCGCGGCGTTTGTAGAAATGAAAATAACAGGGAATCGACGTGAAGCGTTCCGGACAAATCCGACATGTGACGATGCCGAGCGACGGATCCATTGGTCACCTCCAATTGTGCCGCATCGCCGGCTGATGTGGCCGAGCGGTTCTAGGCGCTTCAGTGCGGAGCCACGCGCCTGCTGCGGTCGCAGGTTCGAATCCCGCCTCGGGCATGGATGTGTGTGATGTCCTTAGGTTAATTAGGTTTAAGTAGTTCTAAGTCAAGGGGACTGATGAGCTCAGATGTTAAGTCCCATAGTGCTTAGAGCCATTTGAACCATTTTTTGTGCCGCATCCATGCAGTTACAATTGTCAACAAAGTGGTTATCGCCAAAGGCGAACCTGCATCGTTTTCCTTTCAATTCTTGCTCTAGGAACTGCTAGCTTGTTGATGCACAGCATATCTAATAATAAATCGATACTTAAATATACGGCTCTAAAACAGGCAATATATTTATTTCGATATATCGACGACCGATAAAGATTAATTTTCAAATATCGATATATCGGACACCCGATGTTTTCAAAAATACCAACAGTCATACTATCAACCGAGCCTTCCTTTTACTTAAGTTGCTCTATAGTAAGATCACCGGACCAAAAAAATTCTTTTTGTATGTCCATCCTTTTAGCAGGCCGTCTCTGGCACAACGGCCGTTTACTATCTTGACAAAAAATAAAGACACCTACAGCCGTCCTTATGATTTTATTTTATTTCTTCGCTACCAATTTCGACGCTTCATTGCGTCATCTTCAGGCTGATTTGATCCGGCACAGGTGGATACGATCCCCATGCATAAACCATCAGTTGACAGCGTTACTGGATTCGCAGATAATCTGAAACGTGTCAGCACTCCAACCATTATCTGTCAACTGACACGAGAACCATTCAAATCCAAACACAAACGAGTGGCTGCTCGCTACTGCTCGTGTAGAGGCAGTGCGCGCCATTGAGTGCGTCATTCGACCGCTCCGCCACCTGTGGATGTTTAAGAAACATCAGCGTGTTTCAACCAGACATTGTACGTAAACATGGGTAACTCTAAGGACGTGACAGTGTGGCAAAAAGAGGCAGCCGTGTTTGACCGAGTCCATGGTCATGCGGTGTTGCTGCGTATGTTGGTTTTTCGTGGCGAACTGTTTACCGTGTCAACAAGCAGAGTTGTAATACAAGTGGTCACGAAAAAAGTCAGAATTGCGGTCGGCAAAAGATACTGACTGAGAGGGATCGGAGAGGCATTTCACGGTTTGTGAATCAAAATCGCTCCCAAACCGCACAGGAATTGCTGCAGACAGTGAATAGAGGTCCATCCCAAACTGGTAGCGAGAGAACTCTACGACGGGAACTGTATGCCGTGAACAATTGGAGTCGGTCACGCCGCAAGAGGCCATTGCTCCCATAGGCACGAAAAGGCGACAGTAGCGAAGTTCATCGGGCTGAAAGAATATGCGACTGATTTTCTGAATACTCCCCCACACTATTACATACTGATTGGCTTGTAAAATCATCTGACGTGAACCTCATACAAAATCTGTCGGACATTTTGGAGCAGCGACTAACGCGCTGACATCAGCTTCCGCGTAGTTGGTGGAACTGCGCGACCAAAGTCTCAGCGAGTGGCTTAAGCTGGACACGACGTACCAGCACAGCTTTGTAGACGCACTTCCTAACCGAATCCAGGCGATTATCAAGTCCAGAGATGGAATCACATGCCATTAAATGAAGCTTCTAATGATTTCTCTTTTGTTCGGTAAGCTTAGCCTTTCGATTCAGTACCTCTTCGTTGGTTTTCCGATCCACCCAACCAATCTTCAGCGTTTTTCCCGAGTTCCCCATTTCCAAAGCCTCTCTTTTTATGTGTGCGTTTCACTTCCATATACAACGGCTTGCCGCAGTGATAATGGTTCCCGTCAGATCATCGAAGTTGTCGCTGTCGGGCTGGTCTTGGATCGTTGATCTGCCTAACGCTGTTGGCGAGCGGGGTGCACTCAGCCTTTGCGAGGCAAATTGAGGAGACACTTGACTAGAAGAAGCGACTCCGATCACGAAAACTGAAACGGGCGGGAGAGCGGTGTATTGACCACATACCCCTCCATATCCGCATCCAGTTTCACCTGTAGGCGAGGATGACACGGCGGTCGGTTTGTACAGTTAGGATCTCCGAGATCTGTTGGGACGGAGTTCAAACGAGGTCTGTAAATAAAGTACTGGCAACAATGACAGAACGTAATATTTAATGAACTATCAAGTACAGTCGGAATACATTCCTTTAATGCACTCACCCAGAATGCAGTCAACTCTTTTGCCAGACGTCGGGAAGCAGTTGGGGATCGTTGGCAACGTTTCACCGTTGACGACAACGACGGAGCCCCTTACCGCATGGAGTGCAGATGCTTGGTCAGGAAACTGGAGGGGGATGGGGGTGGGAGGGGTAGTCGCGGAGGTTTTCTTCGACTTCGGAAACAGGTTGAAGTCGCATGTATTCAGTGAGAACGGAGAGTGTTCCAGTACCTCCAAATGCCAGTTAACGAGATGAGTCAGGTGGCAGCACCCACACAACCCCCCTCTCACCCCTCTCCACCCCCCCCTCCCCACCCGGGAAGATCAACACCTCATCCTAATGGTATTGCAGGACAGATCTGCTTCCTCCTCGGCTCTAGCGCAACAATGGAACAGTGCTTCCCATTGCCTTGGGAACTGCACAGGTTTAGTCATCCGGGAAGCACTCGTGATGTTTTCGAAGCACTCTGCAATTACGATGGTTGCGACTGCATTAGTGCTACGTCTGTACCGCTAGACAATGCTGCAGACCGGCATTTAGTATGTGTAGTAAACTGTTTCGGCAGACCCCTGTTCCTGTTAGCGTCACGCATGGTTAGTTTCCATGGTTATAGTGATAGCCGATATTTTGTTTCTGTGTTATCTCTAGGGACTGGTCTTCATACTGAAGGCGGGTTTGTGAGTGATTTGGCGCACTTTCAACTTGTCCTACAGCAAGTATGCTCGCTCAGCGGCTACATTCCGTGTGTAAGAATTTTTGAATACTTGTGACAGGGCTACCTCTGAATTTATTTGTTCATTCCTGAATATTTTTTTCACCAGATTACCCCGCCTTTCATTGCCTGTGGCTTCCTTACTGTCCCTTTTGTTCAAAAATGGTTCAAATGGCTCTGAGCACTATGGGGCTTAACATCTGAGGTCACCAGTCCCCTAGAACTTAGAACTACTCAAACCTAACTAAGCTAAGGACATCACACACATCCATGGCCGAGGCAGGATTCGAGCCTGCGACCGTAGCAGCAGCGCGGTTCCGGACTGAAGCGCCTAGAACCGCTCGGCACAGAAGATCCTCAGGTGAGTGATTGACATTGTCAGCCGAAGCTCCACTCCTAATCTGCTACAGTTACTTCCACCAAAAACCCAAATGCTATACTAGTTCTAATACCTCAAACATCATCGATGAAAGGCAGTTCTTGATGGCCTTCGTATCTGATCGCAAACGAGTGTGTTTGATATCTTAGCCGTAGTTACAGCACTTGTAACTGCAGGCAGATTGACTTTGTAACGAGACACTGTCGGACTACGCTTTCTTAACTTAGGACACGCAATGAACTGTCAGACATACAAGCCAACTTTACATTTCCTTACTTATAAACAATTGCAGGGCATTTTCGGTAGGTTGTTAGTTTCCGTATACACTATAACTTGGTGATACCTCAACGACATTTCTTTTGGAGTACTGCAGCGCGCTCTGAGATCGTTACCAGATAACGGAGTACATCGCGAAAGTTCAGAAAAGAGCACAGCGTGACTTTCTCGTAAGAGGTTACATTTCCTCTGCTAGGGCGTATATTACATTTTCAATCCAAAAAATAACAACAAAAATCCACGAAGCCCACAAGGATGTTGGAGAAAAAGCGTGGCTGCTGTAAGCCCGTACAGACTCCGACGCACAGTGAGTAAACTTCGCCACTGCTGGCTCAAGGCACGCGGGTCGCGACCGGGGCAGTTTCTCGCTCCTGATTGGCTCCTTATCACCAGGCGACTTCCTTCTGGGCTCGTTATAGCAGCTCGAGGGGAAAGTGCAGTCGCCTAATACGGGCAGAAATTTCACTATGAAGAAATCAGCGGCATCTGTGTGGCTGTCTGATCATATTTGTATCTCTAGACCAAACACTGCATAAAGCGCTCTCGCTACCCTAAAAGGAATTGAGTTAGTTCCTGATAACTCTCTGCGACTTTTCAATACGAAATAAAAGTTGTGAGATGAGAAGATGTTACGTGTGTGTTAACTACGTCTACATCTACATGGATACTTTGCAAATCACACTTACGTACCTGACAGAGGGTTCATCGAAGCACCTTCACAATAATTCTCTATTGTCCCAATCTCTAACAGTGCGGAGAAAAAACGATCACCTGTACCTTTCCATGCATGGTCAGCTTTCACTTGTTTCATAACGATGATCGTTTCTTGCTATGTAGGTCGGCGTCACGAAAATATTTTCGCATTCGGAGGAGAAAGTCGTTGATTGAAATTTGCTGAGAAGATTCCGCTGCAACGAAAGACACTTTGTTTTAATGATGTCTATCCCAAATCCTATATCATAGAATTTCCGCTATTTCCCGATAATGAAAAATGTGCTGCTCTTCTCTGAAGCCGGCCGCGGTGGTCTCGCGGTTCTAGGCGCGCAGTCCGGAACCGTGCGACTGCTACGGTCGCAGGTTCGAATCCTGCCTCGAGCTTGGATGTGTGTGATGTCCTTAGGTTAGTTAGGTTTAAGTA